>NC_079193.1:246960245-249508995 GCF_029499605.1 Hyla sarda
ATATACTGTTGTATGTTGAGCTACTGGTAAATAGTTTTTTTTTTCAGATTCAGTATTTCTGCTACAAGTAAATCACAACAGATCAGAGGCTATGTACCTGGCTTGTTATTTTATCTTTGTACTTTTATTATTATTATTATTTATTTTTATAGTTTTTTCTATGCAAATTTGGTCTTATTTTACCTAAATGAACTGACCAGCTTTGCAGGGCACATAGTCAATAAAAATGCAGCTTGGCTGAATTTGCAACTTGTTTGTTTGCTTTTTAGTTTTTAGTGTTTTAAATTTTAACCATGCATATCCAGTAGAAAGAAATATGGGTATACATGAAGAGCTACAAAACATTTGTAATTAATTAATCAATAAATTAATTAATTTGGTTATCTTTAATGTGTTAACCCAACAAAGCAATATGTAGTGTTGGGATATCCTAATGGGCAGGAAATTCCTATTATTTTATTATTATTTATTTTCATAGTGCCCTTGGTTCCAGTAATTGATTAATTTGTTAATTTGATTAATTTGTACCACACATTTGTTGGGAAACGTTGCATTAGGGCAACATATCTCATATTTCAGGAGTGCAGTACAATATCTTTCTGCACCAGATATCAAGATGACGCTACCTAAATCTGTACCTATTGTTGTACCTTTTTATGCAGACATTATGTTGTACTTTGATGTTTATATCATGTAAAAGGAGGAGTTTTACTACCCTGCACAAGTAAGTCCCTCCTTAAGGATGGCACCACTGAACCGCATACTAGTAGTTCTTAGGGGAACAATCAATCCCTGTCTATCCAGTCTATATATTATTCAATGTATGCTGTCACTACTCACATACATTATGTAAGAGCTCTCCATATTTTAAACTGTTATATACATTTGCATCCATGGTGTGCAGTTTGTGATTCCCCAGCTATTTTAAAACTACTAGTCTAAGCATGCCATGAAAATGTAATACTTTCTTAGAGTTCTTGGACTCTGAAGGATCAGAGATTTCCAATTACTGATGCAAACATATAGGGCATCATTTATCAAGGCCCTAATCAGCCCATATTTGTGAGAAGTCGGGCCCAAAGCGTTCGCCACATTTATGATGCCATTGTCGCTGCCAGAGGTGTAGCTTGTTTTTTAGGCCCTGATGCAAAATCTGCAACAGGGCCCCATATGCCAGTTATAATTCTGGTCTCTTATGGTGCAGATGTGCTTTGGGCCCCCGTGTGGCTGCTACCTCTGAACCTCTATAGCTATGCCCCTGGCCGCTGCCATATACGGCTTTATGCGCTGGAAAATCAAGTGGGTGTTTTAGTGGGCATGGTTTTCTAGGTGCACAGTGGATTCACTGATTTCTGTTGATGTGCAACTTTTGTACAAGTCACACTGATTTGCGCAGCGGCCACTACAGCCGGGACCAGACACAGGCATCCACGCTGGGCTGACTTAAAAGTACGCTTTACAATGGCTACATAAACATTAGCTGGCATTTATCAAAAGGCATAGGCATCTTCATAAATGCAGACCAGCTGCGTCTGGCACACAGTAGTTTGCCACATGGGCGAAAAAACGAAACAAAAGTTGTACATCGCCATAAAGCCTATGTATTTGTAGCAATGGTACAATGCATTGTCATACATATTGGGCTTTTCCACATAAATGAGAACTGTGAGATTTTACTTCTTTAGTGATTTCTACAGGCCCAAATGACTATAACATTGCAACCAACATAAGTTTAGTCAATCATGGCAATGCTCAGTTATTGTGGTGCGAAGAAGGTTTTCTCAGTTTGATTCTTGGCCAAAGTTGAGAGATAACTATTAGGAGAAGCCCGGAGTCATTACAAACAGGCCTGGACAATATGGCTCAGCTATATGCTGGGTGACTGAAGTATTCGGCAATGGCAGATATTATGGTTGACAGGAAACGTCTATTTTTCTGTCAGCAACTGAATACAGGAGAAGGATTACAAATGGCTGAGGTACTGAGAAATATTGTACAGTGTTACTACACTCAATGGTTCAGGAGCATTGTCCAGCTATTACCATATTGGAGATATACTGAAATAGGATCAGTAATTCTAAATCTTATTTCTCTCAAACATTGTGAAACATTGTTCTAGTGACCTCTTGTCAATAAATATTACTTAGAAGTGACAATAAAAAACAATTATGGACAATTTAAAGGTTTATGGAATTTTTCTAAAATATTTGATGGAAACTATAGGAGTTTATGTAATATTTTTTTTTATCTCATTTGTCTTTGTACGGTACTTGTAACAACCATGTAGTAACAGGTGAGTTAAACATTGGGAAATTCAGGAAGTCATAGGTTTTTTTTAATGAACGGTTCACTTTAGGTTACTTCATACTTATTCCCAGAGGAGTCACTATGCTAAACAATTCAGGGCCTGTACCCCAAATGGAAACACTAATGCCCTGAATGTCAGCTGCCTGCCACGTTTCGCTGCTGCCAACACTGATTCCGCTGAGTTCATACACTTGGTGATCAGTAATCACAGCCTGCACCCTCAGCTTCTCCCCCTGCTGTATGACAGAATAGCACAGAGGCATGCTGGGGTTCAGAGATAAGACCTGAGCGTGCAGGCTGTGCAGGAGAACAGATAACCAGCTAGATAGCTGCTGTCAGGTTAATAAGTTAAAATTTGTATAAAATACTGCACCTTGGTCTATTTCCTACTACCCCCTACTATGCAACTCCATATGATAGCATAGTACAGGTACACACTGTACTATGACACCACTGTGCATCATCCCTGTACTGTGACATCATTGGGCCTATATACCCTGTACTGTGAAATCACTGTCAATTTTAACCCTGTACTTTGACATCACTGTAAATTTAACTCTGTCACTATGTACATTCTCCTGCACTGTACAGGGGTATTTTTTACAATGACATTCACAGTGATGTCACAGTACAGTTATAAAACACAATCATGTCACAATATTGATACAATGATACACACAGCAATGTCACAGTATAGAGATAATAAACAGTGATTCCACTGTACAGGGTTAATACACAGGGATGATCCAGTAAAATCATAATACACATGGTGATGTCACAGTACAGGAACCATATACAGTAATGTCACAGTACAGGCATAATAAACAGTGATGTCACAGTACAGGAATAATACACAGTGATGTCACAGTACAGGAACAATATACAGGGTGGGCCATTTATATGGACACACCTTAATAAAATGGGAATGGTTGGTGATATTAACTTCCTGTTTGTGGCACATTAGTATATGTGAAGGAGGGAAACTTTTCAAGATGGGTGGTGACCATGGTGGCCATTTTGAAGTCAGCCATTTTGAATCCAACTTTAGTTTTTTCAATATGAAGAGGGTCATGTGACACATCAAACTTATTGGGAATTTCACAATTTGGTTTTAACGTAACTTTATTCTTTCATGAATTATTTACAAGTTTCTGACCACTTATAAAATGTGCTCAATGTGCTGCCCATTGTGTTGGATTGTCAATGCAACCCTCTTCTCCCACTCTTCACACACTGATAGCAACACCAGAGGAGAAATGCTAGCACAGACTTCCAGTATCCGTAGTTTCAGGTGCTGCACATCTCGTATCTTCACAGCATAGACAATTGCCTTCAGATGACCCCAAAGATAAAAGTCTAAGGGGGTCAGATCATTTTTTTTTATTAAAACGTTTTTGGAATAAAATGCGACTAAAAAGCAGCATTTTTGGCCTTTTTTTATTTTTCCCATTTCACCATACGGGATCATTAACATTATATTTTGATAGTTCGGACATTTACGCATGTGGCAATATAAAATATGTTTATAAAAAAAATTACGCTTTTTAGGGGTAAAATGGGAAAAACTGACAATTTTCATTTTTATTGGGGGAGGGGATTTTTCACTTTTTTTTACTTTTTATTTTTACATTTTTCAACTTTTTTTTACACTTTTTATGTCCCCATAAGGGATTATCTATAGCAATCATTTGATTGCTAATACGATTCAGTGCTATGCTGATCAGTATTATCAGTGATCTTCTGCTCTGGTCTGCTTGATCTCAGACCCGAGCAGAAGACCCCTGGAGAAGGAAAGAGGCAGGTGAGGGGACTTCCGTCTACCATTACAGATGATCGGATCTCCACGGCAGCGCTCTGGGTGATCCGATCATCTATTTTAACATGTGCACTGCCGCAGATGCCGTGATCTGTGCTGATCAAGGCATCTGAGGGGTTAATGGCGGACATCAGGGCGATCGCGGATGTCAGCCATTACCGGCGGGTCCCTTGCTGCTGCTAGCAGCTCCGATGCTCGCGGTCATACACAGGACATAAAGTGTGCTAAGTACCACCGCACCAGGACGTACATTTACATCCGTGGTCGTTAGGGGGTTAAGCGTACTGTAGTGCATTTTTCTGCCCTCAAAAGTGCATACCACATACATACATCTAAGTATTGTACCATTTTGTTTCTGCTAAAGTCTTAAGGGCCTATATATTGTGAAAGGACAGCCAAAAGTTCTCACCAGCTGGTGTTGTACACAAAAGCTTTTTTTATGTACTGTAGCGCATTTTTCTGCACTCATAAGTGCATACCACATACGTACATCTATGTGTTGTACTATTTTGTTCCTGATTAAGTTTCAAGGGCCTAGATGCTGTGAAAGGACAGCCAAAAGTACTCACCGGCTGGTGTTGTACACAAAAACGTTTTTAAGCGTACTGTAGCACATTTTTCTGCCCTCATAACTGCATTCCATATAGGTACATCTAAGTGTTGTACCATTTTGTTCCTGATAAAGTCTTAAGGGCCTAGATACTGTGAAAGGATAACCAAAAGTACCTACCAGCTGGGGTTGTACACAAAAACTTTTTAAAGCGTAGTGTATCTCATTTTTCTGAATTCATAAGTGCATACCACATACGTACATCTAAGTGTTGTACCATTTTGTTCCTGATAAAGTCTCAAGGGCCTAGATACTGTGAAAGGATAACCAAAAGTACCTACCAGCTGGGGTTGTACACAAAAACTTTTTAAAGCGTAGTGTATCTCATTTTTCTGAATTCATAAGTGCATACCACATACGTACATCTAAGTGTTGTACCATTTTGTTCCTGATAAAGTCTCAAGGGCCTAGATACTGTGAAAGGACAGCCAAAACTACTCACCGGCTGGTGTTGTACACAAAAACTTTTTTAAGCGTACTATAGAGCATTTTTCTCATAACTGTATACCATAAATGTACATCTAAGTGTTGTACCATTTTGTATCTGATAAAGTCTTAAGGGCCTAGATACTGTGAAAGGGCAGCCAATTTTTTTCCTTTTTCATATTTTTTATTACAAACATAACATACGGTACATAGCGTTTGTACCTCTTTACAACCCCAAATCAAATATATAAGATCCGCATTTTCCACACTACATCATGGGCAATTTGCATCCTGTCTTTTTCCCATCCTGAACAATCCATATGGAGTATAACACAATCTATGGATCAATTTAATTTGTGACATTTTATGATTTATACTAATAGATGATGTATCTATATTTCTAAACATTTCCCACCACTCCTATTTCCTTCTCCCATTTTGATTTAATTATTTTGATATTCTGTTGTGCTTTGTGTTTAATTATTATCTTATAAATCTACCCCAATTTACTCCTGGAGCTACTTTTTGTGTCTATCATAAAGTCAAACAATTTCCCATCTAGGACTATCTATATCTGCATTAAATGCATTTTTTATCTGCCTATATGCAAATTCACACCCCAAATCTAAACTATATTGGGTTTGGAAATAGTTCCAAGGAAGGAGACGTTATTGTTCACTAACTGTTTTACCCTAGTGATCTCATATTTTTCCCAGTTATCACATCCCCTTAATTTATATATTTCTGGGGAAAAAACATTCCCCCATATCTTCGTAAACTTCAGACTACATGGAACCCCCAAATGTCTTTTTTGTAAATTTCCAAATTTTATTAATCATCTTAAAAAAAAAAAAGTATTTGCCAAAATAACATCAGCATGATCCCTTCTAAAATTCTTTTCCTTTCCCAACCTCCAACTCAGCTTTACCCTTTTTAAGAATTTGGACAATACAGGCTTCTGCCATTGATGGGGAGAGTTTTCCAGTCAATAAGGATTCATTATATATTTCAAGAAAATATGGCAACAATACTTCCCCAAACACTCTATATACCTCGAACACAAATCCATCACTCCCTGGTGTAGAGTTCCCTGTAAATGACTTCAATACTGTTTTAAGCTCCTCTAGACTAATCTCCTCATTTATTTCCTCTTTTTTGCTCCTCAGTAATTTTTGATAATTTTTATTCACTTAAAGGAGTACTCTGGTGGAAAACTTTTTTTTTTTTTTTTAAATCAACTAGGGCCAGCAAATTAAACAGATTTGTAAATTACTTCTATTAAAAAATCTTAATCCTTCCAGGACTTATTAGCTGCTGAATACTACAGAGGAAATTATTTACTTTTTTGGAACACAGTGCTCTCTGCTGACATCACGAGCACATTGCTCTCTGCTGACATCTCTGTCCATTTTATGAACGGTCCAGAGCAGCATATGTTTGCTATGGGGATTTTCTCCTACATTAGACAGTTCTTAAAATGGACAGAGATGTCAGCAGAGAGCTCTGTGTTCCAAAAAGAAAATAATTTCTTCTGTAGTGTTCAGCAGCTAATAAGTACTGGAAGGATAAAGATGATTTAATAGAAGTAATTTACAAATCTGTTTAACTTTCTGGCACCAGTTGATTTGAAAAAAATAAATAAATAACGTTTTTCACCGGAGTACCCCTTTAAATAATTATTTATCTCCTGATCATTATTTTCCCTTCCTTCTTCGTTCTTCATAATATTTCACAATTACTTGTTCAATTTCTTCCTTCATATGCACAATTCTCTTCTTATCATCCCTCACTGATTTGATCTCTTTATTCTCTCTCTCTGCTTTTTTTATTATACCCATAAGTCATTTATTTATTTTCCCACCCTCTGTGTATTGTTTTTGCCCCTTAAAAAAAGTGCATGTTGCATGTTCTCCATAATGTATTCTTTATACTTATTTTGTGCCCTAACTAATTTATCTCACTCTTTAGCCTGTTTAGTTGTGCAAATATAGCTTCTATTTCCTTAATTTAACTTATCAATTGTTTCTCTTTTACTACACTTTCTCCTAAAATGTATTATCCTTTTTATAAGTATGCCTCTTAAAAAGGCTTTTAACGTGTCCCAAACATATGTATCCCCGTAGATCCTTTATTTATCTCCCACAATTCTACGATATAATTTTGAACCCCTTCTATTACTTTCTTAATGTGCAACCAGTGTGGATTAACCACTTAAGGACCCAGGGCGTACCTGTACATCCTGAGTCCACTCCCGTTTTATAACGCGGGGCCACGGCGGTTAGCTCAGGGGTCTGTTCGGGACCGCCACTGTGAAATTGCGGTGTCCTAAACAGTTGTAGGACACGAGGAAGGTACCCCTACCGGCCTCCTGGTGTCCAATCGCCAAATGACAGTGTAAATAAAAATAAACATATGTGGTATCGCCGTGTGCGAAAATGTCCAAATTATACAAATATATAGTTAATTAAACCGCACGGTGAATGGCGTTCGCTCAAAAAAAATTCAAAAGTCCAAAATAGCGTATTTTTGGTCACTTTTTAAATAATGAAAAAATGAATAAAAAGCGATCAATAAGTCCGATCAATACAAAAATGGTACTGCTAAAAACTTCAGACCACGGTGCAAAACATTAGCCCTCATACCGCCCCATACGCTGAAAAATAAAAAAGTTATAGGGGTCAGAAGATGACAATTTTAAACATACAAATTTTCCTGCATGTAGTTATGATTTTTTTCAGAAGTACGACAAAATCAAACCTATATAAGTAGGGTATCATTTTAACCGTATGGACCTACAGAATAAAGATTATGTGTCATTTTTACCAAAAAATTTATGGATTATTGATTTTTAGGTGTATAATTGAAAGAATTATGATTTTTTAAAGGTAAGGAGGAAAAAACTGAAAAAACCCTGGTCCTTAAGGCTCGTTTCACTCTACAAAATTACTCTGCTTTAAAGATCCGTACAAAGTTCTGTCTGAAAATTAGCTGTAAAACGGCAGTTACAAAATCCTATACGGCTGTTAGAAAATCCCATTATAGTCTATGGGATTTTTCTAATAGCCGTTTTAATCCTTTATAGCCCATTATTAATAACAGCCGTTATTTTGTGATGGAATATAGTAATGGGAGAAATAGTGCATGCATACTATCTTCCGTCACAAAATAACGTACATTATTAATAACGGGCCATAACGGGTTAAAACATCTATTAGAAAAATCCCATAGACTATAATGGGATTTTCTAACGGCCGTATAGGATTTTGTAACTGCTGTTTTACAGCTGCTTCTCAGACAGAACTTCGTACGAATCTTTAAAACGGAGTAATTTTGTAGTGTGAAAGGGGTACTCCGGTGGAAAACTTTTTTTTTTTTATATCAACTGGTGCCAGAAAGTTAAACAGATTTGTAAATTACTTCTATAAAAATCTTAATCCTTCCAGTACTTATTAGCTGCTGAATACTACAGAGGAAATTATTTTCTTTTTCGAACACAAAGCTCTCTGCTGAATCATGAGCACAGTGCTCTCTACTGACATCTCTTTCCATTTTAAGAACTGTCCAGAGTAGGAGAAAATCCCCATAGCAAACATATGGTGCTCTGGACCATTCCTAAAATGGGCATGTCAACAGAGAGCACTGTGCTTGTGATGTCAGCAGAGAGCTCTGTGTTCCAAAAAGAAAAGAATTTCCTCTGTAGTATTCAGCAGCTAATAAGTACTGGAAGGATTAAGATTTTTAATAGAAGGAATTTACCAATCTGTTTAACTTTCTGGCACCAGTTGATTTAAAAAAAAAAGTTTTCCACTGGAGTACCCCTTTAAAGGGTTAATATACATCTTATGTGTATTTTGCCTCTTCTTCCCACTGTTAATATGACCTATGACCAGGGCATGATCTGACAGCGTTTTTGGTTCATAACCAATTTTTTTTAAATCAATCCTAGATGCTGTTTTATGTGTGGTATTAAAACGAGAATTTTTGTTTCAATGGGTACAGATGACCCCATGTGTCTTTCGAACCTGTTTCCTGACACCATTTGTGCAGAAGTGTTTTACTAGTTCCTAACTCCCTACCTTTCCAATCTAGTTCTTTTACCAAAAATATGGTTAGCTTCTGGAGGATTTCTACCAAAAATGGAGGAGGAATGTAAATTGCCGCTATTACAGTGTCAACTCCCTCCCACCTACAAATTGCAAACACATATCTACCCCTGTTACCTAACTCAGTATTTTCCAACCAGTCTGCCTCCAGATGTTTCAAAACTACAACTCCCAGCATGTACTGATCGCCGAAGGGCATGCTGAGCGATGTAGCTATGCAACAGCTGGAGGTACGCAACAAGTTTGGGCATGCTGGGATTTGCAGTTTTGCAACATCTGGAGAGCTACAGTTTAGAGACCACTTCACAGTGATCTCCAAACTGTGGCCCTCCATATGTTGCAAAGCTACAAATCCCAGCATGCACAGACAGTAAACTGTGGGGGCATGCTGGGAGTTGCAGTTTTACAAGATCTAGAGGGCCACAGTTTAGAGACCACTGCACAGTGATCTCCCAGCTGTAGGCCTCCAGCTGTTGCAAAACTACAAATCCGAGCATGCCCACACAGCAAACAGCTCTCTGGGCATGCTGGGAGTTGTAGTTGTGCAACATCTGGAGGGCTACAGTAGACCACTATATAGTGGTCTCAAACTGTAGCCCTCCAGATGTTGCTAGGCAACTCATCAGCTTCCATAGAATTCAGGGAGCCGCATCGCCGTCCTCTTCTGCCGCCAATTTTCGCCTCCGCCGCCCCTGATGAGTAAGTGGATCTTCGGCATCGGTCCTCTGATGGTTACCCCTCTTTGCCCCACCTATTGTGGGTGGGCAGAACGGGGAAACCGAAAGTTAACCCACCCCCCCTTCTAGACGGCCAATAGCAGGTATAGGAGGGGTGGCACCCCTGCCACCTCACACCTATCCCTTCAGGGGGATCGTTGGCGTTTTGGACAGCCCTGATCCCCCTTATTTTCCGGGTCACCAGGTCACCGTAGACCCGTATGACCCGGGATTGCCGCAAATCGCCGGTGGGAATTCACCAGCTTGAGATTTCATATGGGTCGTGGCACGAAGAAGGGAGAGATGAGTCTTCTTCCAAATGGCGGTGAAGTCCCGTATTAGTTCATCAGCCATAGGGACTCCGGAGGAAGAAGGTAAGGGTAGAGGAGGACAAGGATGAAGTCATTAGACTACATAGAATGGTGAAGTTCCTGTGGATTCGGTATCCCTATGATTGTACATGAACTCAGCCCAGGGTAGAAGATCAGACCAGTCGTCATGGCGGGCGAAAACAAAGTGGCGAAGATAATCCCCCAAAATCTGATTCACCCACTCAACTTGACCATTAGACTGGGGGTGATAGGCAGAGGAGAAATCCAAACTAACTTGAAGTTGTGAGCAGAGTGCCCTCCAGAATTTGGAGACGAACTGGACTCCTTGGTCAGAGACAATATGTGTCGGCAATCCATGGAGACGGAAGATATGGGAAAGGAACAGTTTGGCAAGTTGAGGTGCGGATGGTAACCAGGCAAAGGTACAAAATGAGCCATCTTAGAGAATCAGTCCACAACAACCCAGATGACTATATTGCCACTAGAAGAAGGAAGATCCGTAATAAAGTCCATTGCAATGTTAGACCAGGGCAGATCAGGAACAGGCAAAGGATGTAGTAGACCGGCAGGCTTGGCGTGTGGTATTTTGTCCCGGACACAAACAGAGCAAGAACAAATATAGTCCATGACATTGCGTTTCAGAGTGGGCCACCAATACTGATGAGAAATTTGTTGCAATACCAGCATACGAATACCAGCATGACCTACCAACAGAGAAGAATGACCCCATTTCAAGATCCGGAGTCTCAAACAAGGAGAAACATAAGTCTTCCCAGGGGGCAGATGCTGAAAACTTGCTGGTGCTGCAGAAATAAGACGATAAGGAGGGACAATATGTTGCAGATGGGGTTCCAGGTCTTGTATCTCAGAAGATCTAGATAGAGCATAAAACCGAAGATTCTTCTCTGCTGGACAAAAAGTTAAATCTGGAGAAGAACAGGGACCAGCGAGCCTGGCTAGGATTGAGATGATGGGCTGACTGAAGATAAAGCAAGTTCTTGTGATCTGTTTAGATGGTTATTGGATGCACAGAGCCCTCTAAGAGATTATGCCATTCTTCCAAGGCCAACTTAATAGCCAGGAACTCTTGATCTCCTATAGTATAATTTCTTTCCGCTAAAGAGAAGGTCTTCGAGAAGATTCAGCAAGTTACAGTTTTACCCTTGAGAGATCTTTGTGTCAAGACGGCACCGACAGAAGACGCATCCACCTCTAAAGTAAATTTTGTGTCCGGATCCGGTCTTGACAACAGACTTCAGCTTGTGTTCGGCCTCTGGAGTCCAGACCTTAGGATTGGCAGCTTTTTTGGTTAGAGATACGATGGGGGCAACCAAGGTGGAATAGTGGGGAATAAACTGTCGATAATAATTGGCAAAGCCAAGGAAGCGCTGAATCACTTTCAGTCCAGTTGGTTGAGGCCACTCCAGTACAGCGGATAACTTGTTAGGATCCATTTGTAGTCCTTGACTGGGAACAATATATCCCAGAAACAGAAGGCTGGTCTTTTCAAAGGTACAGTTTTTTAGTTTAGAGTAGAGTTGGTTGTCTCGGAGATGCTGCTAAACTTGACAGAGATGGAGACGATGAGTGTGGAGATTGGGTGAATAGATGAGGATGTCATCCAAATAGACAAAGACATAGGAGTAAAGAAGGTCCCGAAAATGTCATTGACAAACTCCTGGAAGACTGCATGAGCATTACATAGTCCGAATGGCATAACAAGATATTCAAAATGTCCATCTCGAGTATTGAACGCGGTCTTCCACTCGTCCCCTTCTCTCATACAAATTAAGTTATAGGTACCTAGAAGATCCTATTTGGAGAAAAACCTGGCACCTCGCAGACGGTCAAACAACTTTGAAATTAAAAGGAGGGGATAACGGTTTTTAACTGTAATTTTATTCAGTCCCCGGTAGTCGATGCAAGGACTCAACGACCCAGCATTCTTTTCCATGAAGAAGAACCCAGCTCCGGCAGGAGAAGAGGACTTCCTGATAAATCCTTTCTCTAGGTTCTCCTGGATATAGGTTGACATGGCCTGGGTTTTGGAACAGACAAGGGGTAGATACAGCCCCTGGGAGGTGTAGTGCAGGTCAGCAAGTCAATTGAACAGTCGTATGGACGATGTGGAGGCCAAACTTCAGCTTGCTTTTCGCTGAAGACATCAGCTAAATCCTGGATAAATAAAGGTAAACCGGGTAGAGGTCTAGACGAAGGTTCCAACTTGGTCACACGCATGTGAATGCAGTGATTGTTGCAGGGTGGACCCAAGCGAAGGACTCCTATGGTTTTACAATCCAGTTGTGGGGCATGGAGCTGCAACCAATGTAGACCAAGCAAGAGAGGTGAAGTACAGTGTGGGAGTACGTAGAAGGACAAGTTCTCCCTATGGGAGACTCCGACCTGCATCACCAGGGGTTCTGTGTGGTATAGTACAGTACAGTCCAATCTTTCTCCATTGACCTTAGAGATGAACAGAGGTTTCAGGAGGTGGAAAACTGGTAGACGATACTTATGCACTAGAGAGGCATCAATAAAGTTTCCCGAAGAGCCAAAGTCCAGGAAGGCCAGAACAGAGAGGTTCTCTTTGGAGGGGAGAAGAAGCTGAACCGTCATATTTAAGCATGGAGAGGAGGAATTCACACCTAGGGAGGCCTCTCCAACAAACCCTAGGTGCGAGCATTTCCCTGTGGCTGAGGACGCAGAGGACAGTCCTTAAGGAAGTGGTCTGTACTGGAGCAGTATAGGCAAAGATTATCGGTTCGTCGGCGATTCCTTTCCTGCTGCGTCAGGTGAGACTGATCCACTTGCATAGCCTCCACTGCGGGGGGCAATGTAGAAGATTGCGCCAGCTGAGAAAAGAGCCACGGTCGTGCAGATGTCCTTTCTTGTCGTAGTTCCTCTCGTTGCTCGGAGAAACGGATATTGATCCGGGATGCCAATTGTATTAGTTCGTTCAAGGTAGATGGCAATTCCCGAGCTGCAAGGACATCCTTAATTTGACTCGATAATCCTCTCTTGAAGGTAGCGCAGAGAGCTTCATTTTTCCAGGCCAACTCCGATGCCAGGGTTCGGAATGGCATACTCGCCAATAGTGTTGAGCGGCATAGGCTATATTCGAATTTGCAATATTTTGCAATTATATGGATGAATATTTGTCATATATTTGCTAAATTTGCATATTCATAATATTCGTGTTTTTTTCGCATATGCGATAATTCGCATATGTGAAATTTCGCATATGTGAAAATTGATGAACTTTTTAGCAAGTATACCAGCGTAACTTGATAGAAGCAGCAGAAGGGAGAAATAAATATTTGCGAATATTCGCCCGGCAGTCTCACACAGTAGAATTAGAGCCTTCTTTAGACCACACAAGCTGGAAGCAGAGATGGATGATCACTGTGATGTGTACTGTGAAGAAAAAAAAAAAAGCGAATGTTCGTCATTTCGAATATATAGTGCTATATTCACGAATAAAATTTGAATTGTGAATATTCGCGAGCATTGAGTCGCCAACAGTGGTGTTGCCCTGAGAAAGACTCAGCAGAGCCGTCTCAACAGAGGAAGAACGAGCAGGTTCCTCGAAGACAGTGCGAAATTCCATTAGGAATGCCTGGAGATTAGTAGTGATGACATCACTGCGATCCCACAGCAGAGTTGCCCCAGCCAAGGCCCTTCCGGAAAGTAGACTAATGACAAAAGCCACCTTTGCTCTTTCTGTGGAGAACTGGTCCGCCATGCGTTCAATGTGCATGGAGCACTGCGTCATGAAACCTCGACAGGATTTGGAATCCCCCTCCTATTTTTCAGGAAGCAACAAACGAAGTTTGGTTCCGGAGGAGACTGCAGCAGCGTGAGGCTGTACTGGAGTTGGAGGAGGAAGCTGTGGCTATGGCAGTTGCTGCTGAGCAGATAGCAACTGCTGCATCATGGCGGATAGCTGGTTAAAAAAAAAAACAGGGAATGTGCAGCTCACAATTAACTAGCCGAGGTAAGAGGGCTATACACCTACACCTGGTGTTTTAAATAGGAAAGACAAAACTAAGAAGGTAGCCAACCCCTCTAGGCTAGCATCAGTTGCCTGATACAATGATGTAGTGGTAATAATGATGAATGGATCGTGCTTAAATTATAATATGAAAAGTGAAAATTTATTACACAATATAAAATAAATAAAAAATTATTTGTAAAAAATAAATCCTCAAAGCACAGGGCCCTTGTGCCGAGGGAATTAAAATGTAAAACTCTAAATATAAACAACCACTGATAACTATCATTAAAAAATTTTAGCAATCCAATGTCACTTTTAGCAATCCGGCCTCCGATAATCCAAAAATAAGTTCAAGTCCCATAGATGGTATAGATTCCAAATGCTATGCGTATAATAGATGTGTTATCATTACCAGCCTGCAATAGGTCCCGATAGAAAGTCACCTTGAGTTGAGATGTAGGGTGTGCACAGTTAGGGTGGTACCAGACGCTGGCATGCGTCTTAGTGGCGGTCTGCCTACCACAGACAAGCTGGAAAAGTAGCGGCTTACTGATGTTTCACTGCAGATGGTAACCACACAAAGGAGCAGGTGCGGACTTCTGAGTAACTCGATGGTAGGTGATGTCACAGGCGCTGGGCAATGCTGCCTGGAAGATGCACTCGAGAGAGTTGTACTACTTTGCTGGACTGGATCGGAGTTCACCGTTGGATAGTCAGGTAGCGGTGATATAGAATATTCTTTTACCTAGACGCGTTTCAGGGCTCTGATATGCTTTAAACATGGCCCTTTCCTCAGTAGGCTTGCAATAGGATAGCTGGTTAAGCTGCTGTGCCTACTGGGCCAACTGCTGGGACTGGAGAGTCACGATAGATGCAAGATCCGGGTTGTCAGGCAGAGGAACCCCAGTTGGATCCATGGCCGGATCTTACTGTCACACACCTGAATGTGGGCTGTCACGAAACTGGATGTGGATCCTCTACCTGTGTGGCTGATGACTCGGACCGTATCGGGGAGCAGAGTCTAAGGTGCCGCTGGTCTTCACCAGAGCCCGATGCGAATCCTGGCCCCGCCGGCAGTCGGGGACACGGGGATGCTGCGCTCAGGGTTCTGTGTCTGTGGCCGGAGCGCAGCATGTCACAATATGAATTTACAGTGCAGAGATTTTCTAATGCTGGCTGGGAGGCGGTCAGCTGGGGAGGGGATAGACATGCTGCCCACTTCCCTGGTTTATAAGTTAGGATTGCAGAGGATCTCAGGAGTGAGACCTGGTGTGATTGGTCCCTCAGCCCCTGTTCTAGTACTCCCAACATGGAACAGACTCGATTCCATGATGGAAGTAGGGGTGCAAGTGCTCGCACTGAGTGACAACAATCGCCCGCAAACTCCCAGAGGGAGGGGATAAGAAGGAGCTGTCCCTCAGCACTGTGGTGCTACTACTCCCATCATGGAACAGATTAATTTCCATGATGGGAGTACCGCAGCGCTAAGGGGCAGCTCCTGAACTTCCCTCGGCTGCAGGAGTCATAGGTGGCTGTGGAGTAAGTTTCAGAAACAGGACAGAGCCGTGCACAAAACCGTACAAGTACAAACATTTACACAACTGAATACATCTAGCTGTGTAAGTTTTTATATGGGAGGTCAAATAATACAGTTTGCTATACGGTTGTTTACAGTTTTCAAATACAAAATTGTATACGGCAACTGCAGAGCAAAACCATGATGTGAATGCACCATTACTGGCAACAAAAGATGGGGGAAACAAAAGAGCTGTCACACAATCTACTCAAACAAAGATTACCAATGTAACCACATTTTGCGTAAAGGGCGCTACTCTTTTTAGTGTAGCATGCTTTGCCCAAGATGTAGCTACATCTTTGATATTTGCTTTGCAGGGAGAAGGGACATATAGGGGAAATTTATCTAAACCTGTGCATGGGTAAAGTTGCCCCTTGCCCATCGCTCCCTTAATTTTAAAATATGTCCGTACTCCTTTGCATAGTTTCCATACCACCCTATGCTATGATTGAACAGCTCAATGGAAACTACAACCGGGATAGAAAGATAGGTATGCTTTATGCATCCCCACCTTACTGTAGTTTCTCAGGGCCAAGCACTCTGCACCCGACTCTGGGAATATTAACTTCTGCTCTACATCAAACAATGCTGCTGTATAATGCTGCCACCTGCAAACTGACATTGGTCCCCCCTATTTTCCCTAACCAGCCATAAACAGAAACAGGTGCAGCAATAGCCTATTACTACCAGAATGGGAAAAGCCATTTATGTTAACCCTCCCCAGCATAATAACACCAGCCTACTACCATCCCAGTCACAGACAGTAATTTCTTCAGTCTGGGCCTGCTAATACCTGTACTGTAATCCACTCTGTAGATGCTATAAGTAATTACAGTGCAGTTAAATACTGTGACTACATTTGACATTCCTGACCTCCATGAATACTTTTTCCAGACACTTGTGTATAAAAAATGTCCCTTGCAGATATCTATGGCACCCTGCTTCTACAGCACTATATTCCGAACCTTCTAAGCAAACTTCTAATGCTGTGACACCTTTAACAGCACTATCCTGTGCCTATTGCTGCCCCCAGTGCCCTCCTATGTCAAGAGCAATGGATTACTGATGCACTGGGTTTATAAAATATGGCCCTGATTTACAATTGAAGAGATTAAAGAGATTTTTGAGATGTCAAATGAAGATATTAACGAGTTTAATGTGCCACCAGCAGCATGAGATCATATGGCGGCACAATGACACAGTCTGGAGGTGGCGGCAGTTTATGTAGGCCGCAGAGCGGCACAATGACAGAGTAGTGTGTCAGTTTGTCCTCCCTCTCAGTGGTGCAGGCCTGACCCGGGAGGGCTACTGGGTAGATCCTGCTAGTATCATATGCTTGTCTAAAATATTAAGCCATGCACGTGTAAGTAAACACAGCTGGTACTGTGAAACTGCATATGAAACTGTGAATGTGTCGTTTAATCAGTTATGGTTTAATTTTATCACTCCAACCTGTTTCCTTGGATTCTTGTGGTAATTCCAGAGCTAATATATGACGACGAGCAGCTTAAAGGGGTATTCCAGGAAAATAATTTTTTTTATATATCAACTTGCTCCAGAAAGTTAAACAGATTTGTAAATTACTTCTATAAAAAAAATCGTAATCCTTTCAGTACTTATAAGCTTCTGATGTTAAGGTTGTTCTTTTCTGTCTAAGTGCTCTCTGATGACACGTGTCTCAGGAAATGCCCAGTTTCGAAGAGGTTTGCTATGGGGATTTGCTTCTAAACTGGGCGTTTCCCGAGACACGTGTCATCAGCGAGCACTTAGACGGAAAAAAACAACCTTAACTTCAGAAGCTCATAAGTACTGAAAGGATTAAGATTTTTTAATAGAAGTAATTTACAAATCTGTTTAACTTTCTGGAGCCAGTTGGGGTGTACCAGTGGCTGAAGTGCATGCAAAGTTTCTTGGCCATCTTTGCCTGCTGGTTCAGGTCCTGCTCAAGGCCTACCTGCTGCTGATGAGTTGCTTCACTATGCGGGTGAAGAAAGCTACTCATCAGCAACTGTAGACTCAGGCTGCTGCTGATGGAGCTGGTACTGCTCCTGCCACCCCATCCCAGTCAGACCTGCGAGAGGATGGATGATGGCGAAGATGGGCATCAGCCAGCTGACTAAGTAGGATGTCTCTGTAGTAGGTCAGTTTGCCCTCCCTTTCAGTGGGTGTTGAAAAGGCCCCCATTTTGTGGTGGTAGCGAGGGTCCAACAAGGTGGAGAGCCAGAAATCATCCCACTGCCGAATGGTGACAATTCGGCAGTCACTACGCAGGCAAGGGAGCATGCATCGTGCCATTTGGGCAAGTGACTGGGAGGGACTCCCTGCCTTATCTCCACTGCATACTTCCACGGTGTATCTAGGTCCTCTGTCTCTCCTTCCTCATTACCCTCTAGCTCCTCTGGCTGCTCCTGATCCTACTCTTCTGTCAGATGACTATAAAAACCCACCGATTTCTCACACATTACCTGTGCTCCACTGTCCCCCTCCTCCTCCTCTTGCAGTTCAGCCCCCACAGGGCTCATTTGGCCATGAGATGAAGGCGCCACGTCTCCAGTGCCTTGACCAGCAATTGTTTCCAGCCATGGCACAAGCCATCAGTTCTCTGAAAGGTGCAGAGTCCACCACTTGAAAAGGGATGGACTGAAGCACCAGCAACTTGTACAGGAGCACATTCAGCTTTTGCGCCATTGTATGAGTGGGCGCATACTACTGTCTCTTGGAAATCGCTTCGGTTATGAATTGCTACCGGAATGACTGATGAGAAGTATGAGGAGCAGGAGCATCTGGACCAACAGAAGGTGGGAATGACACACATCTCCCTTCAGCTGAGGTGGTGAAGCCTTGGCTGGCTGAAACAGGGAGTGGCATGCCACTGGGTGATGCAGCAGTTGCTGCAGCAGGCTGGACCACCACATCAGAATGATGGTTCTCACAGGCCGCTTTATGGTGACGCTGCATATGTCGACGCAGGGCCATGGTGCCAGCATTGGGACCCTGGCCACGCTTTAAATTCTGACAACATATCTTACATGTAGCCATGTTAACCTCCTCCAGATGCTTGACAAAAAAAATACCACACTGCCGAGTAGCTGATTTCCCCCCCCCCCCAACAGTCCGCACTGACTGACTGCTTCTGCCGTGGACTTTGGGAACCCCTGATCCACTACCTCCCGGGCAGGTAGGTTGCCACAAAGCAGGTGGTCTACTTCAGGCACGTTTGGCTCCAGACTTCTAGCTGCTGCCACCCTGCGTACTCCCAACCATGCTACCACCTTGCTGGCTCAGCTGCGGCCTCACAGGCAGCCTGCCACCTTTTTCTCCTGATGATGATGAAGCCCCTTCTGCACCTGGCTCCCAAGTGTGATCGGCTTTATCATCGTCGAGTTGTGTGTGCATGTCACTGATATCATCCTCAAGTTCCTCAACGGTGTCTGTTTCAGGAGCCTGAATGCTTGCAACACCACCTCCCACGCCACTCTCCTCATTTCTACTTGCCCGCCTAGCGGAGGAAGCAGCGGTCTCTTTTCCACATCTTGGCTGGGAAGTAGCTTCTGACTGTTCTCTAGTTGATCGTCCTCGCTGTATAGTGGAGCTAAGCTCGCATCAAACAATACTTCTCTGTGTGAGGGAACAGCATAGGGCAGAGGCAGTTGGAGGACTGGGACTGCTCCTACGTAATGCCAACTGAGGGTTGACTGGGGGTGTCGCATGTCACTTGGGATGAAGTGGATGACCGAGTTAACCAATCAATGATGGCTGCTGGGTCGAGACACCACCGCTAGCTGACACCAGGAGCTTAGACCTCTCGCTGCGACTCCTGCTGCCACGAGCCCCTATTCTGCTGTACCTGATAAGTTTAGGCCTTTGCCACTCCTCTGTGCACGGCCTGGCACTTCTCTGCCTGACATACTTGTAGAACAGTGGTGTGCCTATATATTTTACTTTTTACAGAGCAATACGCACCTATACAGCTGCAACAGAAACTTGCGGAACACTCAATGTGTGTATAGAGATCCCTGCTTTTACACTAACAGGCCACTATACACTTGAAAAGGAAAACACGTACAACAGCGGAGTGTGTCTATATTTTACCTTTTATAGAGAAATACACCCCTATCCGGCTGCAACAGAAACTTGCAGAACACTGGGGGACATGTATTAAAGATTTTACCCCTGTTTTGTGTATACATTTTTGCGTAAAACTTTGCGCAAGCGTTTTTTTTTGCGTACATTCTGGTGGAGCATTTCCTCCAGATGTGTATGTTTCGGTGTACCTTGGAGTGACATATTTAGTACATCCGAATTTTAACTGCTTACATTTCATTTACCGGCAGAAATCTTGCACAATGGTCATATTTTTAGAGATGCTCTAAATCATCGATTTCATTTTTCAAAGAGTGGAGGTATGAGGAGATTACTATATTTGCCCACAATTTATGAAACTCTGCGCTTGATTAATAAATTTAGCGCATCTGCACATAATTTAGAATTCAGCAAAAGGGGTAAACTGCTTCTACCATACACAAATAAAGATACATGTCCCCCCAATGTGAGTGTAAAAGCAAGGATCTATACACAAACTGGCCACAATACGCTTTAAACAGTAAGCACGGAAAACAGTGGAGTGCATTTATATTTTACTTCTTATAGAGAAATACGTCCCTATACGGCTGCAACAGAAACTTGCGGAACACTCAATGTGTGTTTATAGAACCCTGCTTTTACACTAACAGGCCAGTATATGTTTGAAACAGAAAACACGTACAATAGCGGAGTGCGTTTATATTTTACTTTTTATAGAGCAATACGCCCCTATACGGTTGCAACAGAAACTTGCAGAGCACTCAATGTGTGTGTATATATATCCCTGCTTTTACACTAACAGGCCACTATCTGCTTTAAACAGAAAACATGTACAACAGTGGAGTGCGTATATATTTCACTTTTTTTTACAGCAATACGCCCCAGTACAGTTGCACCAGAAATAAGCGTAACAATCTAGTGCATAAGTCTTTTAGTGCTTTTACACTTAACCAGAAAAAAACGTAGAATTGCAGGATGTGTATATTTTTCACTTTTTTGGGAATTTTTCATGGGGATTGCTCCCAGTTCTGAACTCAATTGGCAGACTCTGAAAAACTTCTGAACTGTCCCTGCCTGCAATATTGTTGCTTGCAGTCTTTGAATGGGGAGTGCTTCCTTTGGTGATCTCAATTGACGGACTATGAAATGACTTCTAAACTCTCTCAGCCTGCCTGCTTGTTGTGATAAGGGCTTGAGATTAATAATTTCCCCTGTGCTGATCTGTATTGTCGGTAACGCTTATTAGTGACCACACAGTGTCTGCTCTCTCTCTAGTCAGAGCGAATGCGGGCTTAAAGGGATACTTTGGCGCTAAGACATCTTATCCCCTATCCAAAGGATAGGGAATAAGATGCCTGATCGCCGGGGTCCCGCCACTGGGGACCCCCGTGATCTTGCACGCAACACCCCGTTATAATCAGTCCCCGGTGCATGTTAGCACCGGGACTAATTACTGGCGATCACGGGGGCTGGAGCATTGTGATGTCACGCCCCCTTCCATAGGCTTGCATTGAGGGGGCGGAGCGGGATGTCACACGGGGGCGGGTCATGATGTCAAAATGCTCCAGCCCACGTGATCGCCAGTAATCAGACCCTGAGCAAACATTCTCCAGGGACTGATTATAACAGGGTGCTGCGTGCAAGATCACGGGGGTCCCCAGCAGCGGGACCCGCGATCAGGCAACTTATTCCCTATCCTTTGGATAGGGGATAAGATGTATTAGCACCGGAGTGTACCCCTTTAATGTGAACGGATTCACCACTGTAAAGATCTGTATTGTCAGTAATGGTGATTAGTGCGCACACACAGTCTCTGCTCTCTCAGCAAAATGGTAAATGCCCATCTTCGGCAATGGTTGACGAATATATAGGGCTAGGAAATCCCTGGGCTTGCTGGCTGGCTGCTGATAGGCTGTATGCCACTATGTGATTCAGGGTGATCCCGCCTACCTGCCTACCCGCCTTCCCAGACTTCCTTGAACCATGTTCTCACACATGTAGCCGCTATTTTAGACCCCCCCCCACGGCCCACACAAAATGTAGTGAATGAAGCAACTCGTTACCATGAAGCGCGAGGAAATTCGGATTCATTCGGAATCTATTTTTTCTTGAAATTTGGAACAACTTTGACTTCTTCAGATTCGATTCGTCCATCTCTACTTGAACACACCCCAGGCTTTCTTAGGCTCTCTCCCATTATCCTGCACAGGGCACTTCCTGTAATTTTCCCTGATGTGTATGTTACTAGAAACATAGTTCCAATAACAATAGACAGTGGGCAGCAGATAAGTGAGACATCTTGTGGCTAGGACTTTATAGCTGTTCTTCTGAGGTAAACAAACATTTTTTAAATGAATGGATTTACAAAGTTAGGTATAGCTTTGGATATAAAATGGAGGATAGTTTGAAATGGCAAGGACCATTTAATGTTTCACCAAACAAATTTATGACCCAAAATAATCATTGCCTAAAAACAAATATTCCCATATTTTCCCTAGCATAGGTATATTTTTTTATATATAATGTATTGCTTTTAAATCATTCTCCTCCCTATGTGGAGGTCCATGGAGCATTTTTATTACGGAATTACGAAAGTGGATACAAGTGGAAATTCAGGAAAAATACAAGTGGAAATGCAGGAAAATTGTATTGACATTATTTGATGTAGTTAGATACATATATATATATATGTACATATATATGTAGTTATATACATGCACCTATTACTATAACCAATATGACTGGACACAGGGGTGGACATATAATACCTGCATCCTGCACTACTGCACCAATTACACATGGCAGGTGTTAGGCTAGGTTCACATATATCAGGCATCCAGCATAGGTGAACTCAGCCTGGGTCTGGACGCAACTGATGCCACAACTGATAACAAGTTGTCATCAGTTGTATGGCATCTGGCATTCGTTGTTGTTGGACGGCAGACAGGGGAGCTCAGTAAGCTGCGTTCCCCTGTCCAGTGATCTCTGGCATGTCCAATCATCTGGCATCAAAATTGAGACGCTGGATGATTGGGAACTGTCCCATTCAAATGAAACTATGCCAGACGCCTGATATTAGTGAACCCAGCCTTACATATGCCTCTAGATATCCTCCCCTTCCAATGCCTCTAGACTCCCCCCAAACACAATATCCAAAGACTTCCCCCACACACAAGGCCTCCAGACTCCCTTTAATGTCTCCAGACTCCCCCATACTCAATGCCTCCAGACTCCCCCCAATGCATCCGGACTCCAGCCAGTGACTTCACACTCGTCCACACACACAATGCGTCCAGATACCTCCCACACACACAATGCCTCCAGCCTCCCTTTCAATGCCTGCAGACTCCCAACACACAATGCCTTCAACCTCCTCCCCAATGCCTCCAGACTCCCCCACAAACAATGGGGGAGATTTATCAAAACCTGTGCAAAGGAAAAGTTGCCCAGTTGCCCATAGTAACCAATCAGATTGCTTCTTTCATTTTTAACAAGGCCTCTACAAACTGAAAGAAGCGATCTGATTGGTTGCTATGGGCAACTCAGCAACTTTTCCTTTGCACAGGTGTTAGGATTCGGCAGGCTGGATGTGGATCCTCTGTGTCAGCGAGGGATTGGCGTGGACCGTACCGGTGGACCGGGACTAAGCTGCTACGGGTATTCACCAAAGCCCGCCGCAAAGTGGGATGGTCTTTTTGCGGTAGCAACCAGGTCGTATCCACCGGTAACGGCTCAACCTCGCTGACTGCTGAGAAGACGTGGGACAGAAGGACTAGACAGAGGCGAGGTCAGACGTAGCAGAAGGTCAGGGTAGGCGGCAAGGTTCGTAGTCAATGGTAACGGCAGAAGGTCTGGAAACACTGGTAAGGCAATCACAGGAAACGCTTTCACTAGGCACAAGGGCAACAAGATCCGGCAATGCTGGGAAGGGGAAGTGAGGTTATAAAGGCGTGGAGCAGGTGGGAGCTAATTACACTGATTGGGCCAGGCACCAATTAGTGGTGCACTGGCCCTTTAAATCTTAGAGAGCTGGCGCGCGCGCCCTAGGGAGGGACGTGACAGCCGGGGACTAGGGACGTGACAGCCGGGGACCGGGACAGGCAAGTGGATTGGGGTGCGATTCGCGAGCGGGCACGTCCCGCTATGCGAATTGCATCCCCGTCGGTAGAGTCAGGGCAGTGCTCCTGGTCAGCAGGTCTGACCGGGGCGCTGCAGAGAGGAGAACGCCGCGAGCGCTCCGGGGAGGAGCAGGGACCCGGATCGCTCGGCGCAACAACAGGTTTTGATAAATCTCCCCCAATGTCTCCATACTCCCCCCACACAAAATGACCCTCATTTACTAAGAGTGTTGTGTAGGTTTCTTTGTGGGTTTTAATTCCCTACAATTTATTTTCCACGGTATTTACTAAGGTTTCCCTACATTTTCAACTTTCCCTAAATTTTGCTTTTTTTTTATACATGCACTGATCTGTCTGGTTTTCCTCAGCTCAAATCCACCACATTTTATGTGGAAACCTTAGTAAATATGTTTGCTTTTTGTAAAAATGTCGAGAGCACCCCCTTTTCTGAAACCACGCCCCCTCCGCAGCCACACCCCTTTTTTGGGTTTTCTTAGCAAAATGGAGAGTTAGTCGGGTTTTTCCAATTCTGGCGCAAATTCTGATGCAAAATCTGCCGCAGACAGAATTTCTTGCGCAATGCGATAGATTCTGGCGCACAACCCGACAAAACATGTCGGGTTTGCAACAGTAAATGAGGGTCAATGCCTCCAGCCTACCTACATATGCCTCACACTCCTCACACCTTTGTGTCCTGTGTACCTGCCTGGCATACTGGTGGGTCAGTATGAGACAGTTTTTTCTCACCACCATCTTGCCCACCGAAATGTTGTGGCACCCTCTCCGATTAGGAGTCACTGGTGTTGAAACATGGCCTCATTGGTTATGAGAGAAATGGCACATCAGAAAACAATAAGAAAATATCTTTCAGAATTGTTGTGCAACTGGAAATGCATGTATTTACTAAAACAGGCAGGTCAGAAGAGGACACAGGTGCTCATTAAGCATTTTTTTTTATTTCATGTATCTTCAGCTTTTTTACACAAACACTTAAAGACATTTAAATTTGATACTCTAGGCTTCTTTTAAAAATGGGTATTTAGGCATTGACCTAATACATGAATGGTCAGTCCACATAATTTAAGAATATTTTATAATAGAACGAGGGCTAGAACTGGTTTACAGAAAATAAAAAGAGAGACTACAAAATAGAACAGCTGCCTTCATTTCCAGAGCAGCACTGCACAGTACTGCAAAGATACTTATGAAGAGATATTGTTGTCACTTGCTAATTACCAGTCTGGCAGCATTGCAACAAAGGGCACTACTGGCTGATGCCACTTGATGTGTGCCATGTCTGTATGTTATTAAAGGCTGAAAGGTTTTTAAGAAATGTTAAATTGTCTGCAGTGCAAAATCTCAGGCTATTTCTTTAAAGAATCATGTTTAAATTTCTAGAAATGTTAAGTTCTTGAATTTGTCAACAAACTGATTTACGGGGAAATACATTTCACATTTATACCAAAGAGCACATTTTGTTATTCTATTCAATTGATTAAATTTACAATATCTTAATGTATAAACTTCAAGAACTCATCATACACTTAAAAACACATTATTAAGGAAAAGAAAAGTCAATAGTGTATTTTTTTTCTAGAATAACACACCAGCTGTACAACACATACTATTGATTTTCACATTGTGATACCAGCCAACTTCTCTGCTCATTAAATTTTCCCAATATTTTAGAATTTATATTATATTTGCTAGTTTTTTCAACACTAACTGAGACCTTGCTTTTTATATACTACAGAATTGACATTCCACAGCTGCATTTAAGAAAGCAACTGAAAGACGTGAAATTCCACTTTATTAATGGATTAAATATTTAATAAAAAAAACAGTATAATGAAATAAAAATAATTAGATTTAAACATAACAGACCAGACAAAATGTACAGTTACAATATATCTAGATAGTTACTGTTGGTTTTGTCAAATAAATAGATAAGTAAATGTCTATAAACAGGTAAGTACATATAACACCTTGTACACTTTGTAAATATTTGTCTTCATTTCAATCTGTTTGAAAAAAAAAAAAAAACATGTCTTCAACAGCATATTAATACACCAATGCATTTCAAGCCTCTATTGCAAGTGCATTAGCAAAATGTAAACTATTGCTGATTAGGAGCGGGGTTCCATGAGGACAGGCACCAGTAGCAAACATGTTCTTGACAGCCTAAATAGACCATTAGTTAAGAGGTTGTTTGATTGGCAAACAACCATAAGCAACTCTCACAGGCTCCTTCTCCACCATCTATTATACACCCCTGTCTAAAATTTGGTGTCATGGTGACGATGACACGTCCTGCCATTGACATCCAACCACTGTCACCTTTATTGCCTTATCGTCTTTAGGGATAATTCCAGGTTCTATTCAGGATCTGAGCAGTGTCCTCATGGTTCAACCCTGCCTTAGCTGTGGAGTAATACACAGTCCCAACTGTTGATGTGATCCTCTGGGAAGCCATGACATATGATACCTAGTAGTACCCGCAGTAGTAATACAAGAGTCACTAATAGCACAGAGAGATGTGTAAGACATCCTGTGGCCAAATGTGTTTCCTCTCATGGCAGGGGTTCCAACTGCAATTTTTTTTAGCAAGATAAAGCTTACCCAGGATTCCCATCAATGTCTATATTCAATTGAAACACATTGGCCTGTCTTGTCACCACATATATTGCCAATCATTGTTTTATGGCAACTCAGGTTTGGCAACCTACAAGCTGAAACATTTGTCTGTAAATGTACTAGAGGATGCCGTACAGAAGTCTACCGTATCTCATCTAGTTTTTCACACAAAAAACGTATCATTTCACTTTAATATTGTAATCCCAAATATCATCATTACCTTCACACATACAAAATGTTATTCAATTTAAACTACTCCTAACTATTTTTTTGTCAATAAGTGTACTCCTGTTGTATTCAGGAGTGCAGCAGATACCACACACATTCATTGATGATCATTAACTTCTTAAATGCTGAAAGGAGGTTTGTGACAGAAGCAACACCTGTCACCTGTCCAATTGCCTCCCTACAATGTAAGTGCAGGATGCTGTTCAGTTTCCATGGCATGTGTTGACCAGGGACTGATCTGCTAATAGAGTCTGTCATGGGCAGAGAGCACATGTAACTGATCAACTGTATTGTTCAGCATTCTCAATCTAATGATAAATTTATAAAAGTCTCCAAGAGGGTTTAAAAAATGTGACAAAAACTAATACATTTTTTAAACCCCTTAAGGACCAAGCCCATTATGACCTTAAGGACCAGAGCATTTTTTTGCACATCTTATCACTGTCATTTTAAGCATTAATAACTCTGGGATGCTTTTCCTAATCATTCTGATTCTGAGATAGTTTTTTCGTGACTTATTCTACTTTAACATAGCGGTAAATTTTCATCAATACTTGCATCATTTCTTGGTGAAAAATTCAAAAATTTCATGAAAAATTCAAAAATTTAGCATTTTTATAATTTTGAAGCTCTCTGCTTGTAAGGAAAAATAGACATACCAAATAAATTATATATTAATTCACATATACAATATGTATACTTTATGTTGACATCATAAAGTTGACATGTTTTTACTTTTTGAAGATATCAGAGGGCTTCAAAGATCAACAGCAATTTTCCAATTTTTCACAACATTTTCTAAATCAGAATTTTTCAGGGACCAGTTCAGTTTTGAAGTGAATTTGAGAGACCTTCATATTAGAAAAACCCCATAAATGACCCCATTATAAAAACTGCACCCCTCAAAGTATTCAAAATGACATTCAGAAAGTTTGTTAACCCTTTAAGTGTTTCACAGGAATAGCAGCAAAGTGAAGGAGAAAATTCAAAATCTTCATTTTTTACACTCCATGTTTTTGTAGACCCAGTTTTTTAATTTGTAACCCAATTTATCTTGAGTAAGGAAATACCTCATATGTGGATGTAAAGTGCTCTGTGGGTGCACTAGAGGGCTCAGAAGGGAAGGAGCGACAATGGGATTTTGGAGAGTGAATTTCGGTGAAATGGTTTTTGGGGGGTATGTTGCATTTAGGAAGCCCCTATGGTGCCAGAACAGCAACCCCCCCCCCCACATGGCACACTATTTGGGAAACAACACCCGTTAAGGAACATAACAAGGGGTACAGTGAAACTTTACACCCCACAGTTGTTTGACAAATTTCTGCTAAAGGGAAAATGAAAAATTAGATTTTATTTCACTAAAATGCTGGTGTTACCCCAAATTTTTCATTTTCACAAGGGGTAATAGGAGAAAAAATTGTAACCCCATTTCTTATGAGTATGGAAATACCCCATATGTGGATGTAAAGTGCTTTGCGGGCGAACTACAATGCTCAGAAGAGAAGGAACGCCATTGAGCTTTTGGAGAGAGAATGTGTTTGTAATGGAAGTCAGGGGCCATGTGCGTTTACAAAGTCCCCATGGTGCCAGAACAGTGGACCCCCCACATGTGACCCCATTTTGGAAACTACAACCCTCGCCCTGGGGTCACATGTGTGGGGGGTCCACTGTTATGGCACCATGGGGGCTTTGTAAACACACATGGCCTTAAATTGTGGACACATTCTCCAAAAGTCCAATATAGCTAATATAGTATTTCGCAACCAGTGTACCTCCAGCTGTTGCAAAGCTACAACTCCCAGCATGCACTGTCTATTAGTGCATGCTGGTGGTTGTAGTTTGCAACAGCTGGAGGTACACTGGTTGTGAAACACTGAGTTAGGTAACAAACTCTCAGTGTATCGCAACCAGTGTGCCTTCAGCTGTTGCAAAACTACAACTCTCAGCATGCCCTGACAACCGAAGGGCATGCTGGGACGTTTTGTTATGCAACAGCAGAAGGTACACTACTACAACTCCCAGCATGGCCTTTGGCTGTCCGTGCATTCTGGGAGTTGTAGCAAAAAATTGTGCCTCCAGCTGTTGCATAATTACAACCCCCAGCATGCACAAACTACCAAAGGGCATGCTGGGAGTTGTCATTGTGCCTTCTGCTCTTGTATAACAACAACTCCAAGCATGCCCTTTTGTGCATGCTGGGACTTGTTGCTAAGCAACAGCAGGAGGCACAGCCTTACCTCCTGCTGCTTCGTGATCATCCTCCTGCCTGCCGCTGCCGCCGACTCCAGTCCTGGGGCCCCAATCCTGCCGCTGATGCTGGGGATTGGGGGCCCCTGCTCAAGGTAACAACTCCCGTCACCCGCTCTCACCCTCCGGAATAGGGGCAGAGCAGGTGCCATTAGGGACACCCCCATAGCAGGATGAACGTGAGGTGGCACCAGTGCCACCTCACTCCTGCTGCTAAAGGGTAATAGGTGCCATCTTGGATGGCACCTATGACCCTTTTTTTCCGGGTTGACGGGACCCGATTGACCTGGAATCGCCGCAAATTGCCGATCTGAATTGATTGGCGATTTGCGGCGATCACTTACATGGGGGGGTCTCAGGACCCCCTGAGGGGTTTGCATAGGGTGCCTGCAGAATGATTTCAGCAGGCATCCATTTCTGTTCACTGCCGGATTACCGGCGGTGAAAGAAAACATCCAGGGCGTAAAGGTACGCCTTGTGTCCTTAAGTACCAGGACGTCAGTGCTTACCTGTATGAAAAAAAATATTTAAAAAAAGACAAATCTCTAATAAAAATTTGAATATGCCCCTTTACCCCTTAAATAAAATTAAAAAAATAAAATAAACAGATTTGGTATTGCTGTGTGGATTTGTTCAAACTATAAAAATATAACCATATGATGAACAACATAAATGTAAACAATTGCTGATTTTTTGTGACATTATATATCAGGAATTAAAAAATTATGAAAAGATATAAAAAAAATCCCGTCTTAACAAAAATGGTACTATTACAAATAACAGACGGTGCAAATATGGCACTGTGCATGGAAAAACAAAAGCACAAATATTAAAATTGGCTGTGTCCTCAAGGCCAAAATCTTCTGTCTCCTAAAGGATATTTTGGACACATATTGTTGCCCTAAACACAGTGAGATAGAAAAAAATTCTCCAGAATACCCCTTTATTTCAAGATTTTTTTGTGTGCTTATGGCTGATAAACATTACACATTTTTTCATCAATGCTGGTACCTATGACGGTGTAAAGGTTGCTCAGGTTTTGTGGAGAGCTTTTGGATTAACCAATCCTTCAAGCTGTCAAGTTTAAGATACAGACATATGCATATACTTGATTCACTGCTCAGCAGCTTGAAAAAAGAATGGCTTGTTACAAAGTCTGAGCAGCCTTTGTATTTCAATGATATCAATAAATCAATACTAAGTGCTATAATTATAGGTTTTGAACTATCTTAAGCCATTTGAGCCATTTGCATTTTCACATTGGAATTACAACTTCAAACAATGTTTAACCCTTAGTTGACATGCAGTGTAGATGTACGACATGACCACCTGGGCCTTAGTAAGTCTATCAAGCAAGCACATAAGCTGCCCTCGATGGTGAGTGATGGCTGCTATCAATAGCTGGTACTCACAGACAATGAACGACACCAGCAATCACACTGATGTCAGCTATTAACCTTCTTCTGTGACAGAAGTCGAAGGCCTAAAAAAAAATTGAAACTCAGAAATGCAGATTTTCTGGGACATCATATATCAGAAAAAAAAATAATAAAAGGAGATCAAAAAGTTGCATCTAAACAAAAGTGGTTTAGGGGGATTTTATCCAGAATAGGACAATTTTATGCATACTTATTTTCTTTAAAAGTTTTGTATTTTTTAAGTAGTTAAACAAAGCACAAACTATTTAAGCCCTTAAGAACATTGGACGTAAATGTATGTCCTGAGGCCCTGGCACTTAACATAACAGTGCATACATTTACGTCCTAAGCGGCATTCCAAGTATGGAACGGGTTCAGGAACTTGACTTGGTTCATGGATGGCAGTTCCCGGCTTGTAGCTCATCCATAATGACAGACATGCTGAAATGCACCATTTACCCTTTAGATGCCTTGATCAATACTTATCACGACATCTAAAACCGTTTTGATGTGTTTACTTATCTGACCACCTGCAGTGCATTCACAGTGGTAATATGAGTTAAAATAGCAGCCAGAGCTCTACTTACCTGTTCTGTGCCCCCCTGGGGATCCTCTTGTATAGTCTGCCCACAGAGTCAGGCTGTACATGTAGATAGCCGATATTACTGATCAGTGCTATGATTATGTATTGCACTCAACAGTAATAGCAATCAAAAGTATGTTATAAATAATTCCAGTAAATAAAAAGTTAACTGTAAAAAAATTTGAATAAGCCCTTCCCCATAAAAATGTTTTTTTCCATTTTCCAAAAATAAAAAAGCGTAAAAACATTAAATATAGACATTAATAAACATATTTAGCATTGTATTGTTGCATGGGTAAATGACTGAACTTTTAAAATATAATGTTATGGTAAAATTGGCACAGTATGAAGATACAGTGTCAGTTTTATGATAATGTGCACTGCGTAAAAGCAAAACCCTTGCTGCAAAATTGCAGTTTTCTTTTTAAATCCCCCCCCCCCCCCCCCCACACACACTTTTTTTTTTTGGTGCTGTGCACTTTATGGTAAAATGAAAGGTGTCATTGCAAAGTACAATTGGTTAAACGAAAAAAAAAGCCCTCATAGGGGTATGTGGATGAAAAATTTAAGAGTTAGAAGGCTAGGAGGAAAAAACACAAAATTGAAAATTGTCGGTATCCCCAAGGTCAAAATGGGCTGTGATATTGGTATCACTGTAATCATATTGACCCACGTAGTAAATATAATGGCTCTGATTTATCAATCGGTCTGAGACAGATATTAAACATGATCTGTGAGTGGTTGCTTGGGAAAATCTCTCCAGTTTCTGTTTCAGACAGATTGATAAATCAGGGCCAATATCTCAGTGTGCAACATAGAAACAACCCACCCAGGCTACATATAATTACTTACTTTATATAAATAAAATAATATGCATTTTTTAACCAAATTTTTACCACCCACACTACCAACCAAATTTTATTATTTATCATTTCCATTTCCAACCTACAACACTTCACAAATCCAATCGAATCTAATATTCTACTCACACACAAGGTACGTTTTTAGGCTGGCTATTCTTCTCGCCCTGCTGGATCTCTCACTCACTATTTTCTTAGCATAAATGCATAACATGCATTTGAATTTGTGGAAGAACATTAAAAGGGGTATTCTAGGATTTTTATTTTATTTGACTATGCTACAGGGGCTGTAAAGTTAGTGCAGTTCATAATGTAGTGTCTGTACCTGTGTGTGACAGTGGTCTTGCAATTCTTATGTGATTTTTGCCCAAACATTTATTTTTAACAGCATACAAAATTACCCATGTCTCTGGATTTCCCAGATTGCAATGCGTTGAGCCTTGACATCAATAGTCAGTTGTGCAAAGGGAGTCCTGCTTCAATGTCCTGCTTCAATAGGACGAGCGACAGAGACATAATTTTTCAACAGCTGTAGGCACCCTGATTAGTAAACACTGATCTTTTAAAGGGGTTATCCAGGAAAAAACTTTTTTTTTATAAATATGAACTGACTCTAGAAAGTTAAACAGATTTGTAAATTATGAATTCAGGTAGAAAAAACAGACATGGTTGCACATCTACATATTGTAATTTGATCTAATTGCTTCTCAGCATAAATTCAAAAACTAGCAGGTTGTTAGTATACGTTTTGATCAAAAAGTAACAAGCCCACTCGCCACGTCAAGGCCACCAAATTAGAGTGGGCCCCCAACGTCCCCAGCACAAAATGGCACAGCACTGGGCGACGACCATCACCGCCGTGACACCAGTGCCCACAGGGGGACGACCCACTGGCAGAGTGGCCCCAATGCAACTCAAACCAGTCCATGGGTCTCACCTCCCCACAGACACGGCGCCACGGCAGCAACGGACGCCTCACAGCACCACACCAGTGTAAACAGGGTGCAAAAGCTCACCCACCATGCACCTCCAGTCAGACCGGGAGGCTGCTAGGAAAGAAAAAGGCCCTTGTGTAGCTAACTACTGCTAGATTTGTAAATTACTTCTATTAAAAAATCTTAATCCTTTCAGTACTTATGAGCTGCTGAAGTTGAGTTGTTCTTTTCTGTCTAAGTGCTCTCTGATGACACCTGTCTCGGAAACTGTCCAGAGTAGAAGCAAATCCCCATAGCAAACCTCTTCTACTCTGTGTAGTTCCCAAGACAAGCAGAGATGTCAGTAGAGAGCACTGTTACCAGACAGAAAAGAACAACTCAACTTCAGTTGATAATTATTGGAAGGATTAACAATTTTTTATAGAAGTAATTTACAAATCTGTTTAAGTTTCTGGAGCCAGTTGATATAATTTTTTTTTCCTGGAATACCCCTTGGAGCTTATTTGCGTGCAATGGGTGGGGTGGCTGATATGTGGGAGGGAGGAATCTAACTTCACACTTACAAGAATGGAACTATGGGATGTGTAGTTTAAGAGACTAAACCAAACAGGAGATTCCCAGATAGCCTGGCAGATATGCATTAAAAGCACTTTATGGTGGATAACCCCTTTAAGTATTGTATCAGTAGACAAATATCTGAACAATGATTTCGAACAATTCTCTGGTACCTGCTCACCAGGTTTGGTTGGAAATAGTGCTGCAAATATAAAATGTAGAATTTCTAAATCTTAATTTTCTAATTTGTAAACAAGCAATAAAATCTGCAACTCCTTAAAAACTTTACTTTCACCTGCATATTTATTTTCTCATTTGATGTCAATATGTAAAGTAAGCAAAGTTTCTGCAAATCACACACAATAAAACTGACTTGCCTACAATATGTTTCAGGTCAAAATTTAGGCATGAACATGGATGATGTTGTCTCAGTTTCAAATAGCTATGGTATTATAGGGAGCCATTGTTATGTTTTGCCGATCTGGGGGGTCAGACCCTCGCAATCATTCAGTTTTTGCTTATCTAACTGATAAATAATAAAATTATCTGCAAGAAAATCCCTTAGAGGAACTATCACTAATACACTGGATAGATCAGAATAACTTTGCATCTTGGGATAACCGACAGCCCCACCCATCATGATGTCATTCCCCGCCCACTCAATGCAAGTCTATGGGAGGGGGCTTGGCAACTGTCATGCCCCCTCCCATAGACTTGCATTGAGGGCGTGGGTGTGACATCACGATGGGGAATGCCGTGGTGATACTCCGGCCCCTGTATCGCCCGTCACCAGGCACGGAGGGAAGTTCACTCCATGCAGCAGAATACACATGGTGCTGCAGGAGAGAACATGGGGTTCCCAGAGGTGGGACCCCCACGATCAGACATCTTATCCCCTATCCTTTGTATAGGGGATAAGATGCCTTGGGGCGGAGTACCCCTTTAAGAAAACCAATGCAAGCATACAGAGAATTTGCAGACATCATGTGGAAACTGCACTGGTAGGATTAAAATTTAACATTCAAGAGCTAAAAGACAGCATTTTTAACCATTTACCCACAGTGCTAACCACTCATGTAAATCTTTAATATTTGTATGCAGTGCATGACTAATAGAGTACACGTGGTATAAAGTGGTGGGTTTCTTATGTCCAAGTTTTCTATGGTCTTAATACAGGCATCGCTGCATTGTGTAGAAAACTGAAGAAGTCAAAAACAAAAAAGCTAAATAACTATGTCTTTGTATCATCTGTCAGAAACCACAGTTCTATTTAAAGTTCTCCCAAGGGCACTTTATAATGATCCACTCCCGAGGTAACTTGGCCACTTTATCGTTCTTCACTCTAATCATTTTATGTCATGGGTACAAAATGCTGGCAGAAAGCGCCTGCCAAATATCTCCGGATAATGCACGGATTTGTTTAATTTTGCATGAATGTGTAAAGAGTTACTTCTGTTCCATTTGTTATAAATTATGTAAATGTTCTTTCAAATATCATTCACTAAATTGAGTTGTATAGTTTAACTTAACTCCTGCACTGCTGCACAGATATCCTTTCAGCGATGAGGACTTTGACTCTAGTGTGTCTTCCACAAATGTCACATTCTTTGTCAAATGGAAAAGGCGTCTTAATCTGAAATATCACACATTTGTTGCATCTTAAAGCCCCCTAAAGAAGGAATTATAATGCCAACTGAGAACACAAGCCAAGCATGCTGAATGATTGCCCCTCAGCTTTGGCAATTAATGATATTATTGCAGATTCTTTCAGCGCATCTCATGTAATATCCAGGGAAAACTTCAGATCCTTTGTATGTTCAGATGTTTTCACATCTGAAGAAGGAGGATGTGTAGTTGAATAGGATTTATTTAATCTTTCTGGAGACAAGTTTATTAAATCTAATTGAATAGTTGATAAGGGTTTAAGCTTAAATTTGAAAAAAAAAATGTATCCTTACATCATTGCTTCTTTTCCTTTTTCTACTTTAGCATTATCAATGGTGAGTTTATTAAAAAATAAAAAAAAAATCCTGCTCAATTTACCTTTTATTTTTCTCCTGGTCCCAAAATAACGGTGACTGAGTGACAATGAGTCAATGTTGTTGTTGATCCAGTAATTGCTAAAGCTAAACAAGTACTGTAAAGCATACAATCACTCCTGAAAAAACTGCCATCTACAGATGTAGCCATCCTTATCTTGATTCCTAGTGTTGTGGGTCTCATGCATGAAAATGGGAAAAAGCGGTGCACAGAGGTATTAGAAGCATTTTACACAATAATATAACTAGGCATCATGGGCTCAAAGGCTGAAAAGGCTAAATACCTTCTCTATGGCACAAAAGGAAAGCAATGCCACATTCCCTTAATAGTGAATAACAAAGTGATGGGCAATTTTTTCGGTTTTTCAATTTACTTCTGGTGCATTCTAATTCCAAAAGAATACATGTTGCACATTACCCAATGTAAATAACATGGTCAGAATCGAAATACATTCTAATATATCAAATATTTTTTGTTCCATTAGAGGCGTTACATTTTGTGCCACCATATCTGACTTAATCTTGTTGCGCTAACCAGGTCTTACCTTGTTGTGGCTGAACATAGGCACTTGGCGAAAGAATGTCCCCTTTTGTTAACGTCTTTCAATATTTTTATAGATCAAAATTCAACATAGGTAATTATTTCTGCATTATATGTTTTATGTTATTGAAGTTTTGACTATAAGGTGGTGTCTATTTTTTTTTTTTAGAAAGGTGTAGTCTCATGGAAAAAAATTTTGACCACGGGGGGGGGGGGGGGGGGGGGGGGTCTGAGTGCTGGGGCCTGTACGGAACCCTGCCTCTCCCTGGAGTGGCACGTCACGCTCGAAGCGGTGGCCACCAAGCCCCTCCATATCTATTGGAGAGCAGAAGATAGCGAACAGCTCTACCATAGAGATATGTGGAGGGGGCATGGTGGCCCCCACTTCAGGTGGTCATGATGCGCCGCTCAAGGGGAGAGCCAGGGCCCCATGCAGGAGATTGCAAGGGGCCCTAGCGCTCGGACCCCCTGCAATCCTGAGGATAGGGGATACTTTTTTTTCTTCATGAGACATTTCCTTTAAACAGCAACAAGTGTTGTGTGTGGGATGTAACCCCTTATTTGGTTTCTTTCCAGGACCCATTTTTTGTATACCCTCTTCCTCAATAGTGTTGCTCGCGAATATTCGCAATGCAAATTTTATTCGCGAATATCGCATATTTGCGAATTCGCGAATATTCGCGAATATAACACTATATATTCGTAATTTCAAATATTGTTTTTTTTTTCACAGTAAACATCCCAGTGATCATCCCTCTCTGCTTCCAGGTTGTGTGGTGTAGAAAAGGCTCTAATACTACTGTGTGAGACTGGCATGCAAATTTTCGCATTTGCGAATATTCGCTTATGCTAATTTTGGTTTATGCTAATTTTCGCATACGCAAATTTTTGTATATGCGAAAATAAACAGCGAATATTACAAATATGCGAATTTAGCGAATATATGACGAATATTCGTCCATATATTTGCGAAATATCGCGAATTTGAATATGGCCTATGCCTCTTAACACTATTCCTCAATATGTTGTCTATGACTTTACAAGAGATTAAATCTCTTAACATGTAGGAGGCAGTGGATTTTAGAGTTTTTAGTTATTGGTCTCCAGATAAACAATCCAAACATAGGCTAGTTATAAGATCTTTTAGGGGAATTTTATCAAGGTATTTAGAGCAATTTAGGCAAAAAAGTCGCAAATCCGTTACAAAAAATCGCAAGTCTGCTCCAGGTCTGACCTGGAGGGAAAAAACCTCTTGAGCATGAGCAAATTAAAAAAAGTGGCAAAAAAGTTTCACAAAAGTCTCAACTGCAACTTTTTTGTTTTGCTTATGTGCGCCAAAAGTATCAACCCCCCATGATAATATGATAAATATAAAGAAGAAAAAATTATGACTTCAGAACTTGCTTACCAAAGCAAACAATGATAAATGTCCCCCACAGAGTGTGGAAGTGAATAGGCTCAGTGCATATTGCAGATGCACTTATGATAGATAATAGTCCTATAAATTTGCTCCCTATGTATATTAGTTTACCCTGATATAATATATGGGACCCTCCCTTTGTGATCCCCTTTATAGTTATCTTAATTGTCACAGATTTAGAGAAAAAATGGTGACTCTTTTGCATTGAGCAAGTTCCTGCCTTTGAATAAAAAATAAAAAAAACAATATATATATATATATATATATATATATATATATATATATACAGGTAAAATTTGAATATCACGCAAAGTTCATCATTTATTTCAGTAATGCAACTTATAGGGTGAAACTAATATAGAGACTCATTACATGCAAAGCAAGATAGTTTAAGCTGTGATTTGTCATAATTGTGATGATTCTGGCTTACAGCTCATGAACACCCCAAAGCGCCCCCCTCCCCCCCCCAAATTACTATGATTTGGGGAGCCATGTCATCTGTTGGTGTTGGTCCACTGTGCTTTATTAAGTCCAGGGTCAATGCATCCATCTACCAGGTGATTTTGGAGCACTTCATGCTTCCTTTCCTTTTAAGTTGCATTAAGGAAATACAATGGACTTTTGCACAATATTAAAATTTTAGGAGTTTCACCTGTATATATATGTATATATATATATATATATATATATATATATATATATATATATATATATGTGTGTGACATTATATGTAACATAAACAGGAGGTTAAATAATAATGTCCCCTGTTGTTTTCCTCTTTAGGGTGCATCTACACATGTTTTGAGCGACAGAGCAATGTTAAAACTGACTGCCCACACCCGTGCTGCACCCCGTTAAATTCAATGAGCCAGCTGGACTCCTTTCAGGTCATTTTCCGACTATATCCTGCTTTTGTCCTGAAGTGAAACTGCAGCACATCCACTTTTTAGTCGAGACCAAAAGCAAGATGCGTTTGGGAAATGATGATAACTCTGTCCAGCTCATTGAATTGAATGGAATACGCAGGAATCAACCACCGGAGGTTCAAAATGTGGTGTGAATGCATCCTGATACCACATACCTCTCAATAAATCATACAATTACCAAATAACATTAGTATGCTGAGACCAATAATAATATAATACCAGTATGTAAGGATAAATATTAGTACCATACTTATTACCATCATATTGTTACTGACCAAATTCTGTATACTGAGACCAATATTACCAATAATACCAGTATACAAGAGGTAAAATTATCGCCACAAATATTACCATCATATTTTTCCTTACCAAATGCTGTATAATAAGATCAATATTACCAATAATACCAGTATACAAGAAGTATTATTATCATCATAAATATAACCAAATCCTGAATACTGAGACAAAAATTAACAATAATACCATTATACAAGGAAGAAACATTATCACTCACTGTTATTGAACAAATCCTATAGACTGAGACCAATATCACCAATATTACTAGTGTATAAGGAGAAATATTATCACCATACATATTACCATCATACTGTTACTGACTAAATTGTGTGTACTGAGGCCAATATTATCAATACTACCAGTATATAAGAAGAAGTATTATCACCACGCATATTATTGCCATAATGTTATCGACCAAATCCTGTATAAGACCAATATTACCAAAAATACCAGTGTACAAGAAAGAATATTATAATCATACATATTACCATCATACTGTTACTGACCAAATCATTATGCTGATACCAATATTACCAATAATTCTATTATACCATGTGGATCATAATACTGCCACACCACATTCACATATAACCACCACATAGTGACTATATATTACTACCACACTGATAATTAATAAAATCTGTTCTACCAAGACCAATATTTCCCCCATACAGTGACCATATCCATGTAGATGCCAAGACTACACAGGCAGACCATATAAGTGATTACAGTTTCATCCAGTGAATCACAGGTGACATCTTCTCTAAGTTAACCTGTTGGGGACGAAGGGCGTATGCATACGCCCTTGAGTCCTGGTACTTAAGGACGAAGGGCGTATCCATACGCCCGTGGGAATTTCGGTCCCTGTCGTGCACCAGGCGGGGACCGGACCGGGGTGACTGCTGATATCTATCAGCAGGCACCCCGTGCAAATGCCCATGTCGGCAATGGGTGCAAATCGCAAGTGAATTCAAACTTGCGATTTGCGCTAATTCCAGGTCATACGGGTCTATGGTGACCCGGTGACCCGGAATATAAGGGGAATCGCGGTTGTCTAAGACACCCACGATCCCCCTGAAGCGATAGGAGTGAGGTGGCAGGGGTGCCACCCCTCCTATCCCTGCTATTGGTGGTCTAGACGCGACCACCAATAGCAGATCGGGGACGGGGGGGCTTTACTTTCGTTTTCCTTATCCTGCCTACCCACAATAGGCGGGCCAGGACGGGAAAAATGAAGAGGACTGGGCGCCGACGTCCACTTACCCGTCCAGAGGCAGCGGAGCGACAGTGATCGGCGGGCGGCGACGGAGATCTGCGTGTGGCGTGCGGCAGAAGAGGACGGTTCCCTGGATTGCGACGGAAGTCGATAAGTTGCCTAGCAACATCTAGAGGGCTACAGTCCGAGACCACTATAGTGATCTCTAGACTGTAGCCCTCCAGATGTTGCAAAACTACAACTCCCAGCAAGCCCAGACAACTGTTTGCTGCGTGGGCAAGCTGGGATTTATAGTTTTGCAACAGCTGGAGGTCTACAGTTTAGAGACCACTGCACAGTGATCTCTATACTGCCCTCTAGATCTTGCAAAACTACAACTCCTAGGATGCCCACACAGCAAACAGCTGTCTGGGCATGCTGGGAGTTGTAGTTTTGCAACATCTGGAGGTCCACAGTTTGGAGATCACTGTTCATTGGTCTCTAAATTGTAGGACTCCAGATGTTGCAAAACTGCAAATACCAGCATGCGCAAACAGTAAACAGCTGTCTCGGCACGCTGGGAGTTGTAGTTGCGTACCTCCAGCTGTTGCATAACTACATCTCCCAGCATGCCCTTCTGTGATCAGAACATGCTGGGAATTGTAGTTTTGCAACAGCTGGAGGCACACTGGTTGGAAAATACTGAGTTAGGTAACAGAACCTAACTGAAGGTTTTCCAACCAGTGTGCCTCCAGCTGTTGCAAAACTACAACTCCCAGCATGCACGGTCTGTCAGTACATGCTGGGAGTTGCCGTTTTGAAACAGCTGAAGGTTTGCCCCCCATGTGAACGTACAGGGTACATTCACACAACCAGGTTTACAGTAAGTTTCCTGCTTCAAGTGTGAGCTGCGGCAATTTTTTTGCCGCATCGCAAATTCCTAGCGGGAAACTCACCGTAACCCGCCAGTGTGAATGTACCCTAAAAACACTACACTACACTACACTAACACCTAATAAAGAGTAAAACACTACATATACACCCCCTTACACTGCCCCCCCCCCCAATAAAAATGAAAAACGTATTGTACGGCAGTGTTTGCAAAACAACAACTCCACGCATTTCTGGACAGCCACTGATTGTCCAGGCATGCTGGGAGTTTAGCAACAGCTGGAGGCACCCGGTTTGGGAATCACTGGTGTAGAATACCCCTATGTCCACCCCTATGCAATCCCTAATTTAGTCCTCAAATGCGCATGGCGCTCTCTCACTTCCGAGCCCTGTCGTATTTCAAGGAAACAGTTTAGGGCCACATATGGGGTATTTCTGTACTCGGGAGAAATTGCACTACAAATTTTGGAGGGCTAACACTAACCAGCCTGTTAGTGTAAAAAAAAAAAAAAATTACACTAACATGCTGGTGTTGCCCTTTATTTTTTATTTTCACAAGTGGTAAAAGGAAAAAAAGACCCCCAACATTTGTAACACAATTTCTCCTGAGTACGGAAATACCCCATATGTGGGCGTAAAATGCTCTGCGAGCGCACAACATGGCTCAGGAGTGAGAGCGCTCTATGTACATTTGAGGCCTAAATTGGTGATTTGCACAAGGGTGGCTGATTTTACAGCGGTTATGACATAAACGCAAAAAAAGAAATACTCACATGTGACCCCATTTTGGAAACTACACCCCTCACGGAATGTAACAAGGGGTACAGTGAGCATTTACGCCCCACAGGTGTCTGACAGATTATTGGAACAGTGGTCAGTGAAAATGAAAAATAGATTTTTTTTGTTTGCACAGTCCACTGTTCCAAAGATCTGTCAAACGCCAGTAGGGTGTAAATGCTCACTGCACCCCTTATTACATTCCGTGAGGTAAATGCACATGGCCCCTGACTTCCATTCCAAACAAATTATCTCTCTAAAAGCTCAATGGCGCTCCTTCTCTTCTGAGCATTGTAGTTCGCTCGCAGTGCCCTTGACGTCCAAACATGGGGTATTTCCATACTCAGAAGAAATGGGGTTACAAATTTTGGGGGGCATTTTCTCCTATTACCCCTTGTAAAAAAAAATTAAAATTTGGGAAAAAACTGCATTTTAGTGAAAAATTTTTTTTTTCATTTACACAGCCAACTTTAACAAAAAGTTGTCAAACACCTGTGGGGTGTTAAGGCTCACCGTACCCCTTGTTACATTCCTTGAGGGGTGTAGTTTCCATAATAGTATGTGATGTGGAGGGGGTTTTGCTGTCCTGGCACTATAGGGGCTTTCTAAATGTGACATGCCTCCCAAAAACCATTTCAGAAAAACTCACTCTCCAACATCCCATTGTTGCTTCTTCCCTTCTGAGTCCCCTACTGCGCCCGCTGAACACTTTAAATACACATATGAGGTATTTCCTTACTCAAGAGAAATTGGGTTACAAATTTTAAGAGGATTTTTCTCCTTTTACCCCTTGTAAAAATTCAAAAACTGGGTCTACACCTAAAGTGTAAACACACTCACTGAATGTCTTTTTGAATACCTTGAGGGGTGCAGTTTTTATAATGGGGTCATTTATGGGGTATTTCTAATATGAAGACCCTTCAAATCCACTTCAAACCTGAACTGGTCCCTGAAAAAATCCGATTTTCAGAATTTTGCGAAAAATTGGAAAATTGCTGCTGAACTTTGAAGCCCTCTGATGTCTTCCAAAAGTATGGACAACATGTCAACTTTATGATGCAAATATAAAGTAGACATATTGTATATGTGAAACACTATATCATTTATTTGGAATGTCTATTTTCCTTACAAGCAGAGAGCTTCAAATTTAGAAAAATGCAAAATTTTCAAATTTTCAAATTTTTGAATTTTCCACCAAGAAATGATGCAAGTATTGACGAAAATTTACCACTAACATATAGTAGAATATGTCACGAAAAAAACAATCTCGGAATCAAATTTATAAGTAAAAGCATCCCAGAGTTATTAATGCTTAAAGTGACAGAGGTCAGATTTGCAAAAAATGCTAATGGTCCTTAGGGTCATAATGGGCTCCGTCCCCAAGGGGTTAATCACAGGTGACATCTTCTTTGTTTGGAGTTGTTAACTTTTCCTTTACCTCCCCATCCTGGGGCATCTTAAAGATTTCTTCCAGCCACAACTTGTTTCCACAAAATCTGTCAGACAATTATTTTAGGCTCCTCACTTCAGCATCCTCCTCACCTTTGTACAGACCCCCAATGGATATTGCTCCACACTAACTGCCACCACTGTCACACAGACTGTGTGCCCCGCCAACTTCCTCAAACTGATTGCCCCCTTTGTTACTGTATCTATTTCCCCTTTCCCTTTCCCCCACACAAATTGTTTCCCTAGCTCCTTCCCCCACATCATAGTGGAGAGTAATGGTCCTCATCTGGCCCTGGGGATCACCCTGGTGCTCGAGAGCATTCCCAGCAGGGGGTCGGGAAAGATCAACCAGATGGAGGCAGGGGGCAGGATGCTATAGGTAGAGGCCACTGATGTGATGGGCACAGTGTTAAAGGCATACTCAGCCTCTAACAGCTTCAGTCCTGAGCCCTTAACGTCCTACTTATCCTCCTATAGCATTCACACAGAACACACAGACACAAGTTACAGGCAGAGAAATATCTAATGCCCCTTGCACTCCTGGCAAGGTGCTGTGTAAGGATTAACCCCCGTTCCCCCAGCCCCCCCCCCCCCCTTAACAGTTCAATCAGGAAAGATGACAAAGGAGACGTGTCAGGCAGAACAAAGGTGTGCAGTGTACCAGTGGGGGAGCTGCACAGAAATCCAATAGAGCTTGGTCAGCAGGCGCCAAGCTGCAGTAACATCCGTCTGCTGCTGGTCCTGGGCCAGGGTGCCTTGCTACCTACAATGTGGATGCTACTGTGCTCCTTTTACTAAACCTGCCTTGCTACATGCCTGAATAGGAAGCCTAATTAAATTGGGGTGAGGCGGGACAGGGCACACACATAAAAAATGAAAAAAACATTATCTCTATTGGCAAATTGCCACCCCTGTTAAAGTGTTGCCTGGATCCTATGGACCATCGGCATCCAATATAGGGCAGATCCTGATGAGGTGGATGCTTAAAAAAAACTTTAAAAAAAACTTTTTCCAATATTTACTTTAAGCGGTAAATATAAATAAAAGCTTTTGTGGCAAACAGAAATAAATTTTTGACCCATTTGGGTACATTTGTATATAGTTGTAGCTCCCTCCCCTTGCCTGTGGGCAAATTTATACCATTTATGCCTTCATATAGTATGTAATGACACAAGATGTAAAACCTGTGCTATTGTATGTAGACAATGCAAATTCAGATCCCCTGATGGAACATTTACATTGGAATATTTAAATTGAGATTCTGGCCACATTTTCTACATTGGTGAATGTACATACATGTCCTCTTTTATATGTGGGATGCACCATCTGAAAATAGAAAAACAGAATGAATGACCACTTGAACAGTATTAACAATGGGCAATTGAGTGCATCAGGCTTCGCAAAACACTTTGTGAATCACCATCCAGGGAATGTGACATTGCTTTCATATTATGCCATGGAGAAGGTGTTTAAACCCCCCAGAGGTGGCGATTGATGGAAGAATGTGTTTAATCATCAGGCTTTTTAGATATTAATGCTTGACACCCAATATCAAAAGGACATGAACTATAGAAATAATTTTTTATAGATCTATTAGCTCACACCCCTACCCCTTAATTCCCTGGTTGAACTTGATGGACATATGTTTTTTTCCACCGTACTAACTATGTAACTATGTAACTATGTAACTATGTAACTATGTAACCTTTATACTTTACAACTTATACTGTGCCCTATCTTTGTGTATTGCTATTACTTTGTCTTGAACATATTCTCCCTCCCTACACAACTACTGTTTTGAATTATCATTATTATGTATTAGGATTCTGTTCTGCTGTGTTGGACATGCACGGTGCTAGATATGGCTCACTAGGTGCCTTAAGTAGATGAGTTCTGCTCTAATTTTACCTGCAGGGTTTTTCTGGATTATTTCATTACTTAGTATCCTGGTGTATGATTTATCACCCTCATTGGTTGTATAGAAAAACAGTATATGAACGCATGTGAATTGTGTTTAGTCATGATCAAGAACACACATACACTGCTCAAAAAAATAAAGGAAACACGAAGATAACACATCCTAGATCTGAATGAATGAACTAATCACATGAAATACTTTCGTCTTTACAGAGTTGAATGTGCTGACAACAAAATCACACAAAAAATAGCAATGGAAATCTAATTTATCAACCCATAGAGGTCTGGATATGGAGTCACACTCAAAATCACAGTGGAAATATATATCAACTGGCTCCAGAAAGTTAAACAGATTTGTAAATTACTTCTATAAAAAAATCTTAATCCTTTCAGTACTTATGAGCTTCTGAAGTTAAGGTTGTTCTTTTCTGTCTAAATCCTCTCTGATGACACATGTCTCGGGAAACGCCCAGTTTAGAAGCAAATCCCCATAGCAAACCTCTTCTAAACTGGGCGTTTCCCGAGACAGGTGTCATCAGAGAGGATTTAGAGAGAAAAGAACAACCTTAACTTCAGAAGCTCATAAGTACTGAAAGGATTAATATTTTTTGATAGAAGTAATTTACAAATCTGTTTAACTTTCTGGAGCCAGTTGATATATATGAAAAAAGTTTTTTCCTGGAATACCCCTTTAAAACAAGACAAAATGAGTCTCAGTAGTGTGCGTGGCCTCCACGTGCCTGTATGACCTCCCTACAATGCATGGGCATGCTCCTGATGAGGTGGCGGATGGTCTCATGAGGGATGTCCTTCCAGACCTGGACTAAAGCATCCACCAACTCCTGGACAGTCTGTTGTGCAACGAGGCATTGGTGGATGGAGCGAGACATGATGTCCCAGATGTGCTCAATCGGATTCAGGTCCAAGGGCGGGCCAGTCCATAGCATCAATGCCTTCCTCTTGCAGGAACTGCTGACACACTCCATCCACATGAGGTCTAGCATTGTTTTGCATTAGAAGGCAACAAGGGTACCCTGTGGTCACCACCTGCAAAATGACTCCTTTATTGGGAGTGTCTTGCTAATTGCCTATAATTTCCACCTGTTGTCTGTTCTATTTGCACAACAGCATGTGAAATTGATTGTCAATCAGTGTTGCTTCCTGAGTGGACAGTGTGATTTCACAGAAGTGTGATTGATTTGGAGTTACATTATGTTGTGTAAGTGTTCCCTTTATTTTTTTGAGCAGTGTACTTGAAATGCATTTTCCCATTTTATTTTCTGCTATAGACATATTTTAATGGAAGTTCTTATAAATATTACAGTTTAGCCGACTTTCTCTGTGACCTAGGTTGTTTTCTGCCCAGCCAGCAGCCATTTCCAACCAGTCCATATGGTTAAAGGCACAAAGGGGAACATTTCTCAAAACCTGCCCAGAGCAACCAATCAGATCGCTTCTTTAATTTTCTAAAGGCTTTAAAAAAATGAAAGAAGTGATCTGATTGGTTGCTATGGGCATCACTGCAACTTTCCTTCGGACAGTACTGCTCCCATTAAATCCTTCTGATCCCCTAATGCTAGTCTCCCCAGCCTACTTCTGAGAAGAGAGAACAGAACAGGATCTGACCAGTCTGAACAATCGGTGCCCCAACTCAGAATGGGAGCTGCAGCAGGACCTGTGGGAGGCCAGAAATGGGTAAGTATGGCTTCTAATTATTTTCTTCTCTACAGCTCCAGCAATATATGAGCTTTTGAGGCATACTAGAATACCTTTATAACATTTCTCCTCAATTATCCAAGCAAACAGATACCAGCACTGCTAGCCACAAGCAGCTGACTGCAAACAGTACGGATCAATGGTGTCCTTTGTTATACCTGGACAGTCCTATGCAAGTCTAAATAGTAGTGCTCATGTATAGTGCAGTTCATACTATTCACTTGAACATAAAGAAGAAAAGGAGGGAGCACATACTGTATCTTTAGATGCAGGTGCGGCTTTATTCTTTAACCCCTTGGGGACGGAGCCCATTTTGACCCTAAGGAGGGGAGCATTTTTTGCAAATCTGACCACTGTCACTTTATGCATTAATAACTCTGGAATGCTTCTACTTATAACTTTGATTCCGAGATTTATGTTAGAGGTAAATTTTTGTCGATACTTGCATCATTTCTTGGTGAAAGATTCCCAAATTTGATGAAAATGTAGCATTTTTCTAACTTTGAAGCTTTCTGCTTGTAAGGAAAACAGACATTCCAAATAAATTATATATTGATTCACATATACAATATGTCTACTTTATGTTGGCATCATAAAGTTGACATGATTCTTCTTTTGGAAGACATCAGAGGGCATCAAAGTTCAGCAGCAATTTTCTAATTTTTCTTAAAATGTTCTAAATCGGAATTTTTCAGGGACCAGTTCAGTTTTGAAGTGGATTTGAAGGGCCTTCATATTAGAAATACCCCATAAATGACCCCATTATAAGAACTGCACCCATCAAAGTATTCATAATGACATTCAGGAAGTTTGTTAACCTTTTAGGTGTTTCACAGGAATAGCAGCAAAGTGAAGGAGAAAATTCAAAATCTAAATTTTTTACACTCGCATGTTCTTTTAAACACAGTTTTTGAATTTTTACAAGGGGTAATAGGAGAAAAAGCCCCCAAAATTTGTAACCCAATTTCTCTCGGGCAAGGAAAAACCTCATATGTGTATGTGAAGTGCTCAGCGAGCACATTAGAGGGCTCTGAAGGGAAGGAGCGACAATAGGATTTTGGAGAGTGAGTTTTGCTGAAATGGTTTTTGAGGGGCATGTCACATTTAGGAAGCCCCTATGGTGCCAGAAACGCAAAAAAAAAATAAAAAAAAAAATTTAACATGGCATACTATTTTGGAACAAGGTGTAACCCCATCTCTTCTGAGTATGGAAATACACCGTTTTTCATTTCCCCGGACCACTGTTCCAAAACTCTGTCAGACACCTGTGGGGCGTAAATGCTCACTGTACCGCTTATTACATTACATGAGGGGTGTAGTTTCCAAAATGGGGTCATATGTACACCATTGTTCTGGCAGTATGGGGGCTTTGTAAACACACGTGGCCTTCAATTCCGGACAAATCTTCTCTCCAAAATTCCAATGGCGCTCCTTCTCTTCTGAGCACTGTAGTTCACCCTCAGAGCACTTTACATCCAATTATGGGGTATTTTCTTACTCAGAAGAACACATTTACACATTTTGGGGGGCTTTTTTCCTATTTTCCCTTGTGAAAATGAAAAAATTAGGTTAACACTAGCATTGTAGTGCAAACATTTTTTTTCTTCATTTTCCCATCCAACTTTAACGAAAATTTGTCAAAGGCTCACTATACCCCTTGTTACATTCCGTGAGGAGTGTAGTTTCCAAAATGGGGTCACACGTGGGTATTTATTTTTTTGCGTTTAAGTCAAAACCGCTGTAAAATCAGCCACCCCTGTGCAAATCACCAATTTAGGCCTCAAATGTACATAGTGCGCTCTCACTCCTGAGCCTTGTTTTGCATCCGCAGAGCATTTTACACCCACATATGGGGTATTTCCGTATTTCCGGAGAAATAGCGTTACAAATTTTGGGGGTCTTTTTTTCCTTTTACCTCTTGTGAAAATAAAAAGTATGGGGCAACACCAGCATGTTAATGTAAACATTTTTATTTTTTTACACTAACAGGCTGGTTTAAACCCCAACTTTTCCTCTTCATAAGGGGTAAAAGGAGAAAAAGCCCTCCCAAAATTTCTAACGCAATTGCTCCCGAGTACAGAAATACCCCATATGTGGCCCTAAACTGTTCCCTTGAAATACGACATGGCTCCGAAGTGAGAGAGCGCCATGCGCATTTGAGGACTAGATTAGGGATTGCATAGGGGTGGACATAGGGGTATTCTACACCAGTGATTCCCATACAGGGTGCCTCCAGCTGTTGCTAAACTCCCAGCATGCTTGGACAGTCAGTGGCTGCCCGGAAATGCTGGGAGTTGTTATTTTGCAACAGCTGGAGGCTCCGTTTTGGAAACACTGCCGTACGATATGTTTAATTTTTATTGGGGGGGGGGGGGGGGACAGTGTAAGGAGATGTAATGTAGTGTTTTACCCTTTATTTTGTGTTAGCGTAGTGTAGTGTAGTGCTCAAATTTGCCGTAGCTCAAATTTGAAGCAGGAAACTCAGTGTAAACCTGCCCGTGTGAATTTCCCCTGTACATTCATATGGGGGTGGGCAAACCTCCAGCTGTTTCAAAACTACAACTCCCAGCATGTATTGACAGACCGTGCATGCTGGGAGTTGTACTTTTGCAACAGCTAGAGGCACACTGGTTTGAAAACCTTCAGTTAGGTTCTGTTGCCTAACTCAGTATTTTCCAATCAGTGTGCCTCCAGCTGTTGCAAAACTACAACTCCCAGCATGTACTGAGCGCCAAAGGGCATGCTGGGAGATGTAGTTATGCAACAGCTGGAGGTACGCAACTACAACTCCCAGCATGCCGAGACAGCTGTTTGCTGTTTGGGCATGCTGGGATTAGTAGTTTTGCAACAGCTGGAGGGCTGCAGTTTGGAGATCACTGTGCAGTGATATCACGCTGGTCAGTGAAAAATTTTATATTTCATCTGCACAGCCCACTGTTCCAAAGATCTGTCAAATGCCAGTGGGGTGTAAATACTCACTGCACCCCTTATTAAATTCTGTGAGGGGGTGTAGTTTCCAAAAAGGGGTCACATGTGGTTGGTCCACTGTTCTGGCACCACGGGGGGCTTTGTAAACGCACATGGCCCCTGACTTCCATTCCAAAAAAAATCTCTTTCCAAAAGCTCAATGGCGCTCCTCCTCTTCTGAGCATTGTAATGCGCCAGCAGAGCACTCGACGTCCACACATGGGGTATTTCCATACTCAGAAGAAATGGGGTTACATATTTTTGGCGGTCATTTTCTCCTACTACCCCTTGTAAAAATTTAAAATTTGGGTAAAAACTGCATTTTAGTGAAAACATTTTTTTTTTCATTTACACATCCAACTTTGACAAAAAGTCGTCAAACACCTGTGGGGTATTAAGGCACACTGTACCACTTGTTACGTTCCTTAAGGGGTGTAGTTTCCAAAATAGTATGCTAGGTGTTTTTTTTTTTTTGCTGTTCTGGCACCACAGGGGCTTCCTAAATGCAACAACCATTTCAGCAAAAATTGCTTTCCAAAAGCCAAATGTGACTCCTTCTCTTCTGAGCATTGTAGTTCGCCCGCAGAGCATTTTATGTCCTAACATGGGGGTATTTCCATACTCAGAAGAAATGGGGTTACAAATTTTTGTGGTCATTTTCTCCCATTACCCTTTGTAAAAATGATAAATTTGGGCAAAAAAATTTAGTGATTTTTTTTTCATTCGCACATCCGAATTTAACGAAAAGTCGTCAAAGACCTGTGGGGTGTTAAGGCTCACTGGACCGCTTGTTACATGCCTTGAGGGGTGTAGTTTCCAAAATGGTAAGCCATGTGGATGTTTTCTGCTATTCTGGCACCATAGGGGCTTCCTAAATGTGACATGCCCCCCAAAAACCATTCTAGCTAAATTCACCCTCCAAAATCCCATTGTTGCTTCTTCCCTTCTGAGCCCTCTAGTGCACCCACAAAGCATTTTATGAGGTATTGGGTTACAAATTTTGGGGGACTTTTCCTCCTATTACCCCTTGTAAAAATTCAAAAACTGGGTCTACAAGAACATGGGAGTGTAAAAAGGGTTAACCATAAAAAGTTAACACACTTACTGAATGTCATGTTGAATACTTTGAGGGGTTTCGTTTTTATAATGGGGTCATTCTGAAAAATTCAGATTTTTAAAATTTGGTGACAAATTTGAAAATTGCTGCTGATGTAAAAACATGTCAACTTCATGATGCAAACATAAACTACACATATTGTATATGTGAATCAATATATAATTTATTTGATACAAAGCTAAAGGAAGGTCATTTACTTTGCTCTTAAGCATCCCAAAACGCGTTCAGCCTTTGTGTAGAGTGACCGCTCTATGGACTTTTATACCAACTAGCACTAAAAATTGCTTTTAATTAAAATGCTTTTAATTAAAAAAAAAACAGCTGCCACCGGTATTTCTCACCATTATCGAGGTCCGCCTGCTATGGGAGAACTGCTGATCTTGAGATCTGTTTCCGTCTACTGCTGACGTTACACGCTATCATCACGAGATAACCCAGCAGGAACCATCCACTTCGGATACCTCCGATTTACCGCAGACGAGCACGTCATACACCGGGTTCGAGTGCCATCAGAACCAGACGTGGCAGCGCATGCAAGCGCTCACAAAGCAGCCCAACAGAGCGGGACCTCTAATTATCTAGTAACATTAATTTCATGTTACATTAATCCATCATCTGGAAATACTATTCTTATTTGTTGGACTATTCCATCTTCTTATTTGCTGGATTATTCCATCTGATTTCCGGACTATCAGATTCTCCAAATTGCCTGACTATCGGTCACAACACAATTTATTGTCTATTAATTTTTTTTTATGCTCTCCACACTTATTTCTTATTGCAGCTATTATTTTCCTCACAAGGGCCCTGTGTGGGAAATATATTATGCATATATATATATATATGCAACATAAGTTGTACTTTTAATAAAATTTGGTTCACGGTCTCAGTCAAGGTGTAGGCAATTTTTGTATCAAATATTTTATTTCGCTCTCACACCTAGGGTATAGGTGTTTTCTAGTCTACTTCACCTCGTTCAGTATATAATTGTGAGCTGCACCACCCACTTTTTTCTGTTCAATATATAATTTATTTGGAATGCCTGTCTTCCATACAAGCAGAGAGCTTTTTAAATTTTCACCAAGAAATTATGCAAGTATTGACAAAAATTTACCACTAACATGAAGTAGAATATATCAAGAAAAAACAGTCTTGGAATCAGTTTGAAAAGTAAAAGCATCCCAGAGTTATTAAAAGGGTTTTCCAGGGAAAACATTTTTTTATAAATCTACTGGCTCCAGAAAGTTAAACAGATTTGTAAATTACAACTATTAAAACATCTTAATCCTTTCAGTACTTATGAGCTGCTGAAGTTGAGTTGTTCTTTTCTGTCTAAGTGCTCTCTGATGACACATGTCTCGGGAACCGCCCAGTTTAGAAGCAAATCCCCATAGAAAACCTCTTCTACTCTGTGCAGTTCCCGAGACAAGAATGTCAGCAGAGAGGACTGTTCCAGACAGAAAACAACAAGTCAACTTCAGCAGCTGATAATTATTGAAAGGGTTAAGATTTTTTAATAGATGGGATTTACAAATCTGTTTAACTTTCTGGAGCCAGTTGATATATAAAGTTTTTTCCTGGAATACCCCTTTAATGCTTAAAGTGACAGTGGTCAGATGTGCAAAAAATGGCCGTGTCCTTAAGGTGAAAATGGGCTGGGTCCTTAAGGGGTTAAAAAACATATATGGATGTGTGGGCCGGAATACAACTCAACAGCTACAGAGGCAAAAGGAAGGAAGGAAGAAGGAAGGAAGTTCTGGCATATATGGGTTGCTATAGTAAATATGGCTATAGAATAAGTTTTGGGACACCAAAGAATAATAAAATATGCCCAAAGTACAAAATAATAGTGGTCAGGAAACATAACATCAAAACCCTGAGTGCAAAAATGAGTACTAGTGAATAGGAAGGTGTCCTAATGATGAAAAAGTACAGTGCCAAAAGAAAACAACCCAACAAACACAAGCATAAGTATATAGTCGTTATTACCAAGTGGACCAAATCACTGTTCCTTCAAGCAACTAACTACTACAGCATTCAAAGGGCTGAAAGATATCAGTCCGTTAGTCTTGCAACAGCTGGAGGCACCCTGGTTGGGAGGGAACCGCTGGTTAAAAGGGGTACTCCAGAATAAAACTTAAGTTCCTTCAAGCAACTATCTACTACAGGGAACTCCGCTGGCAAGCTTTTTTTCTTTAAAGCAACTAACTACTACAGTATTCAAATGGCTGAAATATATCAGTCTGTGTGTTTTCTAACAGTTGGAGGCACCCTGGTTGGGGACCACTGCATAAAAGGGGAACTCTGCTGGCAAGTTTTTTTGCTCATTGTCACACTAGTGCAAATCACATTAGGTGTGACAGTTGTGCAAATAAAAAATAAAAAACTTTTTTGGCTGTTAAATAAAATCAGCCGTCACTATTAGTTCACGTCACAGTTGTCATTTTTCCGGCCTGCAGGGCAAATTGTGTCACCCTAGTGCAAATCACATTAGGTGCGACAGTTGCGCAGATAAAAAAAAAACCTTTTTTGGCTGTTAAATAAAATCAGCCGTCACTGTTAGTTCACGTCACAGTTGCCATTTTTCCTGCCTGCAGGGCAAATTGTGTCACCCTAATGCAAATCACATTAGGTGTGACAGTTGCGCAAATTTAAAAAAAAATACCTTTTTTGGCTGTTAAATAAAATCAGCCGTCACTGTTAGTTCACGTCACAGTTGCCATTTTTCTTGCCTGCAGGGCAAATTGTGTCACTCTAGTGCAAATCACATTAGGTGTGACAGTTGCGCAAATTTAAAAAAAAAATACCTTTTTTGGCTGTTAAATAAAATCAGCCGTCACTGTTAGTTCACGTCACAGTTGCCATTTTTCCTGCCTGCAGGGCAAATTGTGTCACCCTAATGCAAATCACATTAGGTGTGACAGTTGCGCAAATTTAAAAAAAAATACCTTTTTTGGCTGTTAAATAAAATCAGCCGTCACTGTTAGTTCACGTCACAGTTGCCATTTTTCTTGCCTGCAGGGCAAATTGTGTCACTCTAGTGCAAATCACATTAGGTGTGACAGTTGCGCAAATTTAAAAAAAAAATACCTTTTTTGGCTGTTAAATAAAATCAGCCGTCACTGTTAGTTCACGTCACAGTTGCCATTTTTCCTGCCTGCAGGGCAAATTGTGTCACCCTAATGCAAATCACATTAGGTGTGACAGTTGCGCAAATTTAAAAAAAAATACCTTTTTTGGCTGTTAAATAAAATCAGCCGTCACTGTTAGTTCACGTCACAGTTGCCATTTTTCTTGCCTGCAGGGCAAATTGTGTCACTCTAGTGCAAATCACATTAGGTGTGACACTTGTGTAAATTTAACAAAAAAATAACAGGCAGAGGAAGGCCAACCCGCAGGGGCTGTCGTGGTGCTGTGATTCCCTTTGGCCCTAGAATGGCCAGTGTTCAGAGGCCACGTACCCTGAACCCCCAAAGTTCTGAGGACTTAGTTGATTGGCTATCACAAGACACCCAATCTACTACTAAAGCTTCTGCTCAGAACCTTGACGCACCATCCTTCTCCTCCTCTAGCTTAGCTTCGGGCACATCTCATGCTACCACTTGCCCGCCTGCCGCCACCACCGACACTAGCACCACAGCAGCTTTACTTGATCCGTCAGAGGAGTTATTTACACTTCAGTTTGAAGACATGAGTGATCCACAACCATTATTGCCAGAGGATGTAGTTAACAGGGATATGTCTCAGTCAGGCAGCATTACACACATGGACGTACGGTGTGATGATGATGTTGTACCCGCTGCTGCTTCCTTTCTTGAGGTGTCAGATAGCGGTGAAGGTGTTGATGATTACGATGTGTCCGTGGATGCCACGTGGGTGCCCGCTAGAAGAGAAGAAGAGGGGGAAAGTTCAGATGGGGAGACAGAGAGGAGGAGGAGATGAGTTGGAAGCAGGGGGAGGTCGTCACAAGGAGCTAGTGGCACAGTCAGACAGCAGGCATCGGCACCCGGGGTCAGCCAGATGGAATGCCAATCAACGCATGCTGTTGCCACCACCAGAATGCCGTCATCGCAGAGCTCAGCAGTGTGGCATTTTTTTTGTGTGTCTGCCTCTGACAACAGCGAGGTCATTGCAACTTGTGCCAGAAGAAACTGAGTCGTGGGAAGTCCAACACCCACCTAGGCACAACTGCTTTGCAAAGGCACATGATGTCACATCAAAAACGCCTATGGGATCCACAGGTCAGTACAAGCAGCACACAAAGTCAAAGGTGCCATTCTCCTCCTGGTCCAGCATCTTCAGCCAGGTCAACCACTGCTGCCCTCCTTGCCCCCTCTCAATCATCCGCCTCTCCGTCTCTCGCCTTGAGCAGTTCCTGCTCATCTGCCCACAGTCAGGTGTCTGTCAAGGAGTTGTTTGAGCACAAGAAGACAATGTCTCAAAGTCACCCCCTAGCCCGGCGTCTGACAGCTGGCTTGTCGGAACTGCTAGCCCGCCAGCTTTTACCATACAAGCTGGTGGAGTCTGAGGCCTTTAAAAAATTTGTAGCCATTGGGACACCGCAGTGGAAGGTAGCAGGACAAAATTTTTTTGCACAAAAGGCAATCCACAACCTTTACTCCATTGTGGAGTAAAAAGGAAATTATGGCATGTCTGGCACACAGTGTATGGGCAAGGGTCCATCTGACCACTGGTACCTGGTCTGCCAAGCATGGTCAGGGCAGGTATATCACCTACACTGCGCACTGGGTAAACCTGGTGACGGCTGCCAAGCATGGAATGCGTGGCTCTGCAGAGGAGTTGGTGACACCGCCACGACTTGCAAGCAGGCCTGCTGCCACCTCCTCTACTTCTCCTACTCCATCCTCTTCCATAACATCCTCGGCCGAGTCCTCTTCCACTGCTGCGTCTTGCTCCACATAACCGGCACACCCCCCCCCCAGCTCCCCAGGTGCTATTCCACATCCCAGATACGGCAGTGTCACACCCTCTTGGGGTTGACTTGCCTCAAAGTGGAGAGTCACACCGCACCAGCGCTCCTGTCGACCCTGAACGCACAGGTGGACCAGTGGCTGACTCCGCACCAACTGGAGATCGGCAAGGTGGTTTGTGACAACGGAACAAATTTGTTGGCGGCATTGAGGTTGGGCAAATTGACACATGTGCCGTGCATGGCACATGTGTGTAATCTGATTGTACAATGCTTTGTGCTCAAGTACCCAGGCTTACAGGATGTCCTGAAGCAGTCCAGGAAGGTGTGTGGCCATTTCAGGCGTTCCTACACGGCAATGGCGCACTTGTCAGATATCCAGCGGCGAAACAACATGCCAGTGAGGTGCTTGATTTGCGACAGCCCGACACGTTGGAATTCAACACTCCTAATGTTCGACCGCCTGCTCCAACAAGAAAAAGCCGTCAACTAATATTTGCATGACCGGGGTGCTAGGACATCATCTGCAGAGCTGGGAATTTTTTTGCCACGTTACTGGAGGCTCATGCGCAATGCCTTTAGGCTCATGTGTCCTTTTGAGGAGGTGACAAACCTGGTGAGTCGCACCGAAGGCACCATCAGCGACATCATACTGTTTGTTTTCTTCCTGGAGCGTGCCCTGTGAAGAGTGCTGGATCAGGCAGTAGATGAGCACGAAGAGGAAGAGTTGTGGACACCATCACCACCAGAAACAACCTTATCAGCATCGCTTGCTGGACCTGCGGCAATGCTGGAAGAGGATTGTGAGGAAGAGGAGTCAGAGGAGGAATGTGACTTTGAAGAGGAGGAGGAAGACCAACCACAGCAGGCATCCCAGGGTGCTCCTTGTCACCTATCTGGTTCCCCTGGTGTTGTACGTGGCTGGGGGGGAAGAAGATTATACCTTCCCTGACATCACTGAGGACAAGAAACGGGACATAAGTAGCTCGGCATCCGTCCTTGTGCAAATGGGGTCTTTCATGCTGTCGTGCCTGTTGAAGGACCCTCGTATAAAAAGGATGAAGGAGAACGACCTGTACTGGGTGTCCACGCTACTAGACCCCCGGTATAAACATAAAGTGCATGACATGTTACCGCATTACAGCAAGGTGGAAAGGATTCAGCAGGTCCAAAATAAATTAAGAAGTATGCTGTACACAGCGTATAAGGGTCATGTCACAGCACAACAGGGATCTAACAGGGGAAGAGGTGAAAGTAATCCTCCATCTCCTCCCACGAACACGCCTGCAAGGACAGGAAGCTTTACAGACATGCTGTTGATGGAGGACATGCAGAGCTTTTTAAGTCCTACGCATCGCCACAGCCCTTCAGGGTCCACCATCAGAGAACGAGTTGACCAACAGGTAGCAGACTACCTTGCCTTAACCGCAGATATCGACACTCTGAGGAGCGATGAACCCCTTGACTACTGGGTGTGCCGGCTTGACCTGTGGCCTGAGCTATCCCAATTTGCGCTCGAACTTCTGGCCTGTCCCGCTTCAAGAGTCCTGTCAGAAAGGACCTTCAGTGCAGCAGGAGATATTGGTACTGAGAAGAGGAGTTGCCTCAGTGATCTGGATTACCTCACCTTTCTTAAGATGAATGAGGGATGGATCCCGAAGGGACCGACACTGGGCAATACATTTGACTGAACAAGGCCTGATCAGATAACCTGCCTTGGGCTAAAAATGGTCCACTCGCTGCTGTATTTGAACTCTGAATGCCGGATGACTTGCGTGACTTATTCGCCACCAGCGGCTGCGACAATACAAAATTTTCCAGCCAGGTGTACATGCCTAATTTTTCTGGCCTCAGCTGCTGCACTTGTTATGGTGCTGCAATTTTTATGGCTGCTGCTACAGCTGCGGCTGTGACAATACCAAATTTTTCATCCATGTGTACATGCCTAATTTTTCTGGCCTCTGCTGCTGCACTTGTTATGGTGCTGCAATTTTTATGGCTGCTGCTACAGCTGCGACAATATCAAATTTTCCTGCCAGGTGTACATGCCTAATTTTTCTGGCCTCTGCTGCTGCACTTGTTATGGTGCTGCAATTTTTATGGCCGCTGCTACAGAAGCGGCTGCAACAATACCAAATTTTTCAGGCATGTGTACATGCCTAATTTTTCAGGTACTGTCTGCTGACATCTCTGTCCATTTTTGCAACCGTGGATATTAGATGTATGATAAGGGTAGCATGGTGGCTCAGAGGTTAGCACTGCTGCCTTGCAGCGCTGGGGCCTTGTGTTCAAATCCCACTATGTGCTGTCTAATATGGGGGAATCTTATGTGCTGCCTAAAGGGGGAATCTAACCATGTGCGGCCTAATATGGGGGAATCTATGTGCTGTCTAAAGGGGGGAATCTAACTATGTGATGCCTAAAGGGGGCTAAAGAACGTTATTCCAAACCATTTAGGAATAATAGGTGATTTATGTCCTTTATGGATTAAAACCAGACTCTCTCTATGTAATTTTCCATGGCAGTTTTGCCATGGATCCCACTCCGGCACGCCACAGTCCAGGTGTTAGTCCCCTTGAAACAACTTTTAAATCACTTTAAGTCCCTGTGGGTTTTAAAATTCACCTGCCCATTGAAGTCAAAATTTTCTCTACTGCCTAGCTCAGAGCAGGGAGAGTGGCCGCGATGTGCGAGTATGCCGCGCACATTGCTTCAGTGTGTCTGCTGGTAACGGCGTACTGCCGCTACGAGCAGGCACATGTAAAGCCAGCATAGAGTGGGACCTTCACCAGCGGATCCGCAGCTAAATACGCTGCGAAAATCCGCGCATGTGAACGTACCCTTAGGGTACCTTCACACAGGCGGATGTCCTGTGGAATTTCCGTAGCATATTTTCTGTGAAAAATCTGCAGCGGATTTGAATGCAGCGTGAGGAAGTGGGCGCTAACACAGGAAACAGAAACCTGATTTGTTTGTTCCCTGTCTATGTCCAGCCCCCCGCTGCGTGTCTGTCCTATGTACTGAAGATAATATTCTGAATAAAGTATATGGAACCAGAACACTGATCCGGTGAGTGCCATCGATCAATTCTTGTTTGGATACCTATTTTTTGGCAGTTTATTTTTTCCACCTCACCTTCTAATAATCATAACACTTTTAATTTTCCACCTACAGACCCATATGAGGGCTTGTTTTTTGCACCACCCATTGTATTTTATAATGACATCAATAATTTTACCCCAAAATCTACGGCAAAACCCCTCAAAAAAAATCTTTGTGGGGCAAAATTGAAAAAAAAACACCATTTAGTAACTTTTGGGGGCTTCTGATTCCACACGGTGCACTTTTCGGTAAAAATGAAACTTTTTGTACGAAAATTAGCATGTGTAAAATTGTCCTCTTGTGAACGCTATAGCTTTTTTAATTTTCCGTACACGAGGATGTGTGAGGGATCTGTAGTTTTTATCCTTACCATTTTTGTTTTCATGGGACTTTTTGATGGCTTTTTAATAATTATTTTAGGGTGACCAAAAAGTATGCAATTTATATTTATATATGCAGTGTACGCCATTGACCATGCAGTTTAATTAAAATTATATTTTTATAGTTCAGACATTTAATCACACCGCAGTACCACACATTTTTAAGTGATTCAAACATTTATTAGGGCAGGGGTTAAATTCCATTTATTAACAATTTTTTAAAACTTTTTTTACACTATTGTTTAGTCCCCATAGGGGACTATTACATGCAATCCTTAAAGGGGTACTCTGGCGCTAAGACATCTTATCCCCTATCCAAAGGATAGGGGATAAGATGCCTGATCGTGGGGCCCTGCTGCTGGGGACCCCCGTGATCTTCCACGCTGCACCCCGTTAGAATCGTCACGGCTCCGCCCCCGTGTGACGTTACGTTCCGCCCCCTCAATGCAAGCCTATGGGAGGGGGCATGACAGCATGCGGTTATACTAAATATGTTAGTGTTTTATTATTTTTACACTTTTTTGTAAAATGAGAAAAGGGGTGGCTTTGATCTGATGAGTCCCTCCGAGCACCTATATTGTCTCAGATGCTGTGATCAGTATTGAAAATTTGATGTAGGGCATCAGCGTGATCGCTGATGTCCGCCATTACCAGCAGGTCTCTGGCTGCTGCTAGCATTGCATGAAATGATCACAGCTCCTGTGTTTGCTTGATGTATTTTCGGGTGCGTTAAGTACCAGGGCACCAGGACGTTCAATTACGTCCATTGTCCTTAAGGGGTTAATTTTTTTACTTTACAAAACATAAGCTTAAAAGCTTTTTTTTTCAGAAACAGAAAAGTAGATTTCTTGCAAACAAATGAAAAAAATATATAACACATCAAATCAAACCAGAATATGATCCGTTTGTTAACTCAGCATGAGGTAGACACAGTCATTAAAAACTTTACAACTCTACTGATACTTTTCACAAGTTCCTAAGTTTTCTTCTTTATAAATCTTTAGCTACAACATTGCAATTTTGTTTAATTGAATCTTTTGCAGGAATAAATCCAGAAATTGAAGTAGGTAAAACGTGAATATATTGATGCCTTGTTAATATGTTTCCTGCCATAAATGAATGCGATAAAAAGCAACAAATTACTTTAGATATCCCGGAAATGGAACCGGATACGAGACTAATTGATATTCATCTCTGTTTTGGTAAAATGCAAATTGGTTCAGTTCCGAACACCTTTGTTCGTTAAAACACTACCAGAAGAACAAGGCGCAAAACTGCCAGTATCCTAGTCATTAGATGAAGAGATTGTAGGAATGTGCTATACTCTTCCTCCGCAGCCTGACTGATGAATCAAATCATTACCATTAGCAAATGAATCTCATTCCCAAAACTTTTAGAAGTTTTTCTCTTGTTAGTCTTTGGCATTAAACATTGAGATATAATGTTGTATTCTTTTTTACACAACGCAATTTTAGTTATAATAAAAAATTATGAATTCATTAAATTTACATAAACATTCATTGTTAACCCTTTCCCACAAAACACTGTTTATAAACGGCGCAGTGCCACAGCAGGGGTATGCTTGCATCATACCTGCATCAGCAGCCAGGACCCATGGCTAATGCCGGGCATCGCCCATCAGGCTGATGTCCGGCAATAAAGGGGAATTCCAGGAAAAAACTTTTTTTTTTTTAATATCAACTATCTCCAGAAAGGTAAGCAGATTTGTAAATTACTTCTATTAAAAAATCTTAATCCTTTCAGTAGTTATCAGCTGCTGATGTTGGTTGTTCTTTTCTTTCTGAGAGTGGTCTCTGTTGACACCTCTGCTTGTCTCAGGAACTGTCTAAAGCATTAGAGGTTCGCGATGGGGATTTGCTCCTACTCTGGACAGTTCCTGAGACAATGAACAGATAATGGTACCAAGCCCTGATGAAGGAGCACATCTGCCCTGTAACGCATGGGCTTTTTGGTCATCTGTGCCTGCCATAGTGGCGTCGCTATTTTTAGGATCTGGGCTCCTTTTTGTTTTTTTTGCCTTTGGATTATACCATCGCTCCCTGAGACAAGTACAGAGTGTGGTAGTTGCTTTGCCTGAACATTTATCAACATTTATCAATATGGGGGAAATTTATCAAAACCTATCCAGAGGAAAAGTGGCCCAGTTGCCAATAGCAACCAATCAGCTTGCTTTTATCATTTTTAACAAGGCATCTGCAAAATGAAAGAAGAGATCTGATTGGTTGCTATGGGCAACTGGGCAACTTTTCCTCTGGACAGGTTTTGATAATTCTCCCCCTGTGTCTGTGTGCAGCCACTTTACAGCTTTTTTTCTTTGCTGTGTTTTTGGTTTATGTACACCGAATTGATCAAATTGGTGAACAGTCTGATAAATTTTGCACAAATGAAAAAGCACATCAGAACTTGCCACAGGATATCATTTTTTATAACAAGGCAGAGGTGGTATGAATTTGTGCTTTTCTAAACGTTTGCGTATTATTGTTGCAGCTTTTTAAAAAGACACAGTTAATAAATCTCATCCACTGCACTGCATTTAACAGTCACTTTTGCCAAGTTTCCTATTTTGAAATTGCGCAAAATTTTTGCACAAAAATGAACTGCCCCAAAATTATGCGCAAAATTTCAGCCAAAAAAAAGTCAGGAAGGCAATGATAAATCTTCCACATAAGGCCTGCACATGAACACATTCTCACGGTAACCCATTGGTATGGTCAGTATTAGCAGTGTTTGCTGATTCAGAGTGTGTATATTCGAGCACACCTGCTGTGGATGATGAACATTGCTGTATACATAGAGACCATACACTGGTACAACTGTCTGTTCATTGTATATGTATGTGATGATGGCAATGCTGTATTTGATAGCAATGTGCATGAGTTCTTATCTGGCAAGATATTTTTTATTGATATACCCACTTCTTAGCTCCACTTCTTAGCTATTTTGTGTAGTCTCCTTATGCGCTAGTGTTTATTGTTGTTATTATTTTTGGTTTACAGTGCCCACTAAAGATGAGCGAATTTTTTCAAAATTCCATTTGGCCGATTTGCCGAATTTTTTGAAAAAATGATGTTCAATCCAAATTTATTCATGGCAAATTGCAATTAAAAATGGCTATTTCCAGGCAACAGAGAGCCTCAGTAAGGGTGTAGTGCTCACCCTAAGTGGCCCCTATTAGCTTTAGAATTGTTGCACACCCCAGTGCAGCATTACAGAGTTGTTGTGTAGTACACCCCAAAAGTGCTTTTATGCAGTGATTTGGGCTTGTGGTGAATCGCAGCGATGCCTGAATATTATATAGGGCTGTGATATCACAGGGCTGGCTGCTGAAAGGCTGCATGCTGCATGTGATTCAGGGTAATCCTGCCTACCTGCCTTTTCAGAGTTCCTTGCCCCATGTCCTCACATGTGGGGCCGCCATTTTAGATGCCCTGGAGCCTGGACTGCACTAAATGGAGTTTAATTAAGCAATTTGTTTCATTGAATCGCATCGATATTCAAATTAATTATTAATCAAATTTTCATGAAATTCGTAATGAATTCGGATTCGTCAGATTCGTTTCGCTCATCCCTAGTACCCACATATAGGTGGTAAACGGGATCCAATCTTCTAACACCAGGTGGATATACATACACACCATCTCAGATTTAGCGCTGGTGTATTTCTTTTTATTAAACTTGAATCTCAGCTTCAGTACCTGAGCAAGAAGAGCAGAAAGCAAGGAAATATAATTCATAACTCATACCTTTTAGTCATTTTGGCAGTGTATTGGCCTCTTTTGGATGACAATATGTTATTATAAAGCGAGTCGCTTACATTAAATAAACAGAACACAGAAACTAAAAAAAAAAGCAGTTGAAAGTAGTACTTGTGAGATACTGTTCGCATTAGTCTGCATGGACTGTTAGTATCGCCAACAAAAATACCAGAACACCCATGCAAATCTGTCTGGCTCTATTATAAGTCAATAGAAACCACCAGGATGTTAGATTAAGCCCTCTTACTCTAGAAGAACATAAAGAGGATTTTTCAGCATTTTTATCCTGTCTATTTTGGGGGAAATTACAAATAGGGGCACCAGGATAATGGGAGGAAACTGCCTATGGGGGGCACCAAGCTAATGAGAAAAACTACCTACAGAGAGGGCACCGTATACTTACTGGTGGGACCTACCCCTCTCTGCAACACACATACCTATTCACTTTATTGTGGGAGACACCAATGAGGCATTATTAACATTTGGGAAACTATAGCGCTGAAACCTCTTCATTGTTTATGTAGAATTTAACCCTCTTTTGTACTTGCCCACACATCACACAAAATGTAACAGTTGAAAACCCCTGTTGGGCATTTTAGGGGGACGAGCACTAAGGAGACAGAATGTGGGCTTAAGGGGACAAGTATGAGATGAGATTTCCCTCAACAAAGTTAAAACAGAAACCCAAAAAGACCTAACCACAGGCAGTTCCACCAAATATGATGCATTGAACCCAGCTGGTCACAGCCCTGCAAACACAATGGAGAAGTGGAGGGCAAGACTGCATGGAGCCATGTAGCCACATAGTACATCCTGTGAAGGATCTTCAGGAATGTCTCCATCAAGGAAACCTGTGAGCTGCAACATTCTTGCCACTAATGGGGAGAAAGTGTGGTGCGAAAGTAGGGTTCCCATTGTAGTATAAAACGCAACTTACATTCCGGTGGGGGGGAATTGAGGGGAAGGAGGCCCTAGCTCCCTGGAGAATAGAGGGTCGAGACTCATATCAAGACAAGGAGATGTCCCAGGAAGAGGAAGCTAAGGAAGTCAGAAAGGAGAATGCTTGACAAGCCCTCAAGCGTTCTGAGTCCAGAGGAGCGAAACGTTGAGTGAAAGCCTCCACTTTCAACAACTGTTTATTGGAGACAAAGTCATAAAGTCTATACAATTTATGTGAATGCCCCCAAGAAAAAAGGTGGTGGCCCAGTCCCGGTAAAAACAAAATGTTGCAAAGCAGTGGTGTGAGAGGGGAGGCCTTAGACTGAAGGGAAAACTTGAACTGGATCACTAGCCACAAAGAAAGGGAGTAGAGGGTAAGCAGAGCAGAAGAAGGAACCAAGTTGGTAACAGCTGGAAGGGACCAGAAGAAAGAAGAAAGAGTGTGAGGGGATAGCAAAGCAGATTCCCGGTGGACTCAAATGGGGGTGTGGGAAGGGAGAAGCATGAAATAAGGTGAGTTAAGAAAGATGGGCCGCATAGAAGTTGTGAACAGAAAGACCACCTGGGCGTTTATAGAAATGCTTGATTCTGTGGGGGATATGGGCAGGTTTATGCCTCCAAATAAAGACATCTCGCTGTGAGGACCTGAGGTCCAAGGAAGGGACAGGGATAGGGAGGGTTCTAAAGAGATATAAAAGACGCAACAAAACCACCATCTTAATGACATGCATGCGGCCCACCCAGGACAGATGAGGAAAATCCCCCCTACGAAGATCAGCACGAGAAGACTGAAAGAGTTTAGGATAGTTAGTAGAGTACAAACAGGAAAGAGAGGGGGTAAGGGGGATTCCTAAGTATGAAAGCCTCGATGTAGAGACAGCAAAACCAAAGTTAAGGTTAATTAATTTCTGGGTGTGGGTAGGAATCCCACAATAAAGGGTTTCAGACTTCGAATTGTTGACCCTCAGCCCAGACATAGACAAAAAATCTGACAAAATGCAAAACAAGTTAGGGAGGGGAACCAAAGGCAGGTGAGGGGACCTCCATCTGCCATGCTGGATGATCGGTTCGCCGCGGCAGCGCTGTGGGTAGCGCTACCGCAGAGATCCGATCATCCAATAATGTGAGAAAATCGCTCCCCAATAAAAATTTTAATGGATACTTTTTCCCATTTTATCCCAAAAAACGTCAACTATAATAAAAAAATGTCCAAAATATCAAAATATAATGTTAATTATCCCGTACGGTGAAGGGCATAAATGTAAAAAGTACAAAATTGCAGCTTTTTTGTCATATGATATTCCAAAAAAAATGTATAAAAAGTGACTAAAAGTTACATATACGCAAAAATGGTACAGATACAAAGTGATCAGGGTGCAAAAACTGAGCCTCATACAGCCCTGTATGCAGAAAAATGATAAAATTTTAGGTGGTCAACACAGAGTGATTTTAAAATGGTACGTTAGAGGAAAATAATTTCTTTCAAATCAACTAGTACTAGAAAGTAAAACAGATTTGTAACTTACTTTTGTTAAAAAATCTTAATCCTTCCAGTACTTATCAGCTGCTGTATGCTCCAGAGGAAGTTATGAAGTTATTTTCAGTCTGACCACAGTGCTCTCTGCTAACACCGTTGACTGTGTCAGGAACTGTCCAGAGCAGGAAGGATTTCTCCTACTCTGGACAGTTGCTGACACAGACAGAGGTGTCAGCAGAGAGCACTGTTGTCAGACAGAAAAGAAACTCACAACTTCCTATGGATAGGTACTGGAAGGATTCAAAAATTTTAATAAAAAAAAAATTACAAATCTGTTTACATTTCTAGCACAAGTTGATTTGAAAAAAAAACGGAGTACCCCTTTAAACATACACATTTTGTTTAAAAAATGTTTGAGATTTATTTTTTAAAGCTTTACAATAATAGAAAAGCATGTAACCATGGGTATCATTTTAATTCTATTGACCAACAGAATTAGGAAAATGTGTAATTTTTACTATAAAGTTTGAAAACCAAACCTTCCAAAATTTGCTAAATTGCGGTTTTCTTTTCAAATTTCCCCAAAAAATTATATTTCTTTGGTTGAGTCATACATGTTATGGTAAAATGAGTGATGTCATTACAAAGGACAATTGGTCACTCAAAAAGAAACCCTCATATGGGTGTGTGGATGGAAATTAAAAATAATTTAGATTTTTTTTTTAAGGTAAGGAGGGAAAAACAAAAATACTAAAATAAAATTTAAGGGGTGGTTTCACAAGGGCCCTGTGAACCACCTATTTATGTATGTTATTTTATACATATTAAATAAATTATTATCCCAATATCTATAGACTTTTTGAGCTCCAACATAATATTATTATATAAAAATAAAATTGACATGGTCCTTCAGGCCAAAATGGGCTTGGTCCTTAAGGGGTAAACCTAGCTCTGAAGCTCATTGGTTTTTATAATTGCGCAAAAATGTTCAAGTCCCAATACGCGATTTAGGCAAATTTTGAGCAACTGCGCAAAAAATACACCAAGCTAACAGGGGTAAAATCTCCACTACCTCACACCAACATTGCTAAATGTCCCCAATGTGATTACTTTAGTGCAAACTGTTAAAACGAATACAAACATAATACTGAATATTTTGAAAGAAAACAGTAACAAATATACTTACTGCAGAAAATATGGAAAACAAATGTACCTTACATGTTAATAACTTTGACTATAATGTAGAGCTTGTGTTTCTGTATTTTTTTTTTTTTATTCTATGCTGAGAACATCCAGTATAAGCCTATACACTGCTCATAAATATTTTTAAGATGATGGAGGGATTCGAATTACCTCGCATGACTTTCATTGTTATAAATATGTAATGTTTTATATTGAAATGTAGCAACTACATGTGAAAATTGGGCTGCAGAATAGGAATCAGAATTTACCAGGTTTATACGATTATTTGGCCGAAGGCAAAAGTAATAAAATTCTACATTTAAGCACCATTGGGGCATATAGAATGAAGACATCTGCATTATTATATAAAAATGTTCCATGGTGTAATAAATACACCTGACAGTGGTGCATGACTTCCTCTATGAAAAATATGTTGATCGCTGTTCAGTCTTAAATACTGAAGAAGATCATAATTACAATTTTATGTGTCTAGTTTGGAGCTAAATGCTCAACAGCTGTCCATATTATTGTTCACTGTTGGGCATTGGAAATACATCTTTTACTTAAACACCAATGATAAACTTCATGCAGACATTTTATGATGTACCACCCTAGTAGAGCCTAGTGGAATTCTTTGGTTTCACAATAACAATGAAAGCATCATCAAGAAATGTGCTTGTTAGTAATGGCAAGAACATGGCCCTTTATCATCACTCTTCACATAAATTTGGGAGTTTATATTCTGCAGAGATGAACATTGGGGATGACAGAGCATCCTAGGATTTTACATGCGGATGGAATATACCTAAAAATCTTCTATTAAGTGTTTAGGGAAACAATGAAAATTCAGAGATTGCACCTTATAAGAATGCTATACACAAACTTCAATACTTCAATAAAAAGCAGCACCCATAGTGATTAGACATACAGTACGGTCAGATTAATATGTACTCCCAGAAATGGGGTGAGGGGGGGTGGGGAATAAAAAGCAACACTGTCTGCTTTTCCCACAGTAACCAATCAAAGCTCAATTTTGTTCAGAAATAAAACAGTGATTGGTTGTATGAGCAAACTAGACAGTTTTTGTTTCCACAGTTCTTATATATTCTGTGGGACTACTAATGTAGGCAACTATTCATGTTTTTCCAACCAATCCACCACGTTAAACGTTAACGTTAAAACTAATATTGTGTAGGTATCCCTTGTGCACCAAAACAGTTTTGATCCATTAAGTAGAGATGAGCGAATCTGACAAATCCAAATTTGTTACGAATTTCAGGAAAAATTCGATTTGCAATGAATGCGAATATCGCCGCGATTCTATCACACAAATCGCTTAATCTCTTCATTAACCACTTAAGGACCCAGGGCGTACCTGTACGTCCTGAGTCCGCTCCTATTCTATAACACGGGGCCACGGCGTGGCCCTGCATCATATCGGGTCGGGCCCGGCCTCTAAGAACGTCCGGAACCCGAGGCTAATAGCGTGCGGCACTGATTGCGGTGCCGCACACTATTAACCCTTTAGATGTGGTGTTCAAAGTTGATCACAGCATCTAAAGTGAAACTAAACTTATGCCGGTTAGCTCAGGGGGCTGTTCGGGACCGCCGCAGTGAAATCGCGGTGTCCAGAACATCTGTAGGACACGAGGAGGTTCCCCTTACCTGCCTCCTGGTGTCTGATCGCCGAATGGCTGCTCAGTGCCTGAGATCCAGACATGAGCAGTCAAGAGGCAGAATCATCGATCAATGGTTTCCTATGAAAAACCATTGATCAATGTAAAAGATCAGTGTGTGCAGTGTTATAGCCCCCTATGGGAGCTATAACATTGCAAAAAAAAGTGAAAAAATAGAGTTAATGAAGATCATTTAACCCCTTCCCTAATAAAAGTTATAATCACCCCCTTTTCCCATAAAAAAAAAACTGTGTAAATAAAAATATGTGATATCACGGCGTGCAGAAATGTCCAAACTCTAAAAATATATTGTTAAGTAAACAGCACAGTCAATGGCGTACACGCAAAAAAAAATCAAAGTCCAAAGTAGCTTATTTTTGCTCATTTTTTATATCATGCAAAAAGGAATGCATAGAGCCTAAATAGGGGTGTAGAACACTTTGCTTTGTTCTAACACGCAGATGGAGTGTGCTGGGGGTAGTGAAATAATACTGTTATTCAGAACAACATGCAGATTGCAGGCATCGCTTTTAGAATCACTGTCACAGAGCGACACAATGACAGAGCCTGGAGGTGGCATCAGTATGAGCAGACCATACAGTGGCTAAATGACACAGCGTGTATGAGTTGGCAGCATGAGGAGATCATATAGTGGCTGAATGACACAGCCTGGATGTGGCTGAAGTAGTACGAGACCATATAGTGGCTCAATGACACAGCGTGAAGATGTTGGCAGCATGAGGAGACCATACAGTGGCTAAATGACAAAGCGCGGAGGTGTTGGCAGCATGAGGAGACCATATAGTGGCTGAATGAAAAAGCTTGAATGTGGCTGAAGCATGAGGAGACCATATAGTGGCTGAATGACACAGCGTGGATGTGGTGGCAGCATGACAAGACCTAAGATTAAAAGATAAATTTTGAAATTAAAGGGTAGCTAGTGCTACCATACATTTTCTTAGGCTTAAACCAAGGCCCCGCAGCATCAGTAAACCATATGTTGGCTGAAGCATGAGGAAACCATATAGTGTCTGAATGGCACTATATGGTTGGCAGAATATTTTGAAATTGAAATTAAGGATTTTGAAATTTCACTACTCTGCTTGACATACTTATTGCGTATATGAGGGGAATAAACTAGCACTTCACTATGCTTAAAACAGTATTTGTCTTGAACAGCAGCAGGTGTGTACTATAGGCTATCCTTTCACAGTATATAGACCCTTAACAGATTAACAGGTACAAAATATTACACTACTTAGATGTAGGTATGTGGTGTGCATTTATGAGAGCAGAAAAATGTGCTACAAAATACTTATTTTTACCTGTGTCCCAGATTTCAAAATTCCTTTATAATCAGAAAATGTCAGAATACCACCTGACATTCAAAATAAGAAAATGATACATGCGTTCTCTGAAGAAAAGGATCCTTCATTAAATGACAATATGAGTATTGTGTGTTCCAGTGACATTAGCTCATCGTAGGAACAGAAAAACATGATGCAACTTAATTCTGCAACTGAAGAACAACAACAAAGAATGAACGGCTTAACCTGTTGGGGACGAAGGGTGTACAGGTACGCCCTCGCGTTCTGGTACTTAAGGACGGAGGGCGTACCTGTATGCCCGTGGTGATTTTGCTTTCCGTCGCGCTCCGGGGCGGGGACCGGACCGGGATGACTGCTGATATTTATCAGCAGGCATTCCGTGGCAATGCCTAGGGGGGTCTGGAGATCCCCCCCCCCATGTCGGCGATCAATTCAGATCGGCGATTTGCGGCGATTCCGGGCTGATCGGGTCTCTGATGACCTGATAGATCGGAAAATAGGCTGTTTGGGCATGCTGGGAGTTGTAGTTTTGCAACATCTGGAGTTTGGAGACCACTGTGTAAAGATCTCTAAACTGTGGTCCTCCAGATGTTGCAAAACTACAACTTTCAGCATGCACTGACTGTCTGGGCATGCTAGGAGTTGTAGGTTTGCAACATCTGAAGTGGCACAGTTTGGAGACCACTATACAGTGGTCTCCAAACTTCAGCCCTCCAGATGTTGCAAAACTACAATTCCCAGCATGCCCAGACAGTCAGGGATGCTGGGCATGTAGTTCTGCAATATCTGGCCCTTCATATGTTGCAGAACTACAACCTGTGTGCCTCCAGCTGTTGCAAAACTACAACTCCCAGAATGCACTGACAGACCGTACATGCTGGGAGTTGTAGTTTTGCAACAGCTGGAGGTACACAGGTTGGAATCACTGAGCTACAGTCTGTTTCCTAACTCAGTGGTTCCCCATCAGTGTGCCTACAGCTGTTGCAAAATTACAACTCCCAGCATATACGGTCTGTCAGGGCATTCTGGGAGTTGTAGTTTTGCAACAGCTGAAGGTTTGGGGTACCCCCCCATGTGAATCTACACGGTACATTCTTTCGAGAGGGGGTTTACAGGGAGTTTCCTTCTACAAGTTTGAGCTGCGTAAAATTTTTCGCCTCTGCTCAAACTCGCAGCGGAAACCTCACTGTTAACCACCGCCAGTGCGAATGTACCATAAAAACACTACACTAGACTACCACATAATAAAAAGTAAAACACTAAAAATACATATACACCCCCTTACAAGTCTCCCCCCCCCCCACCAATAAATATGAAAAACGTCTCATACGGCAATGTTTCCTAAACGGAGCCTCCAGCTGTTGCAAAACAACAACTCCCAGTATTGCCGAACAGCCATTGACTGTCCTGGCAAGCTGGGAGTCTTACAACAGCTGGAGGCATCCTTTTTGGGGAACACTGCTGTAGGGTTTTGATGGAGACAGGCCCCATCTTTGTATCCGGGTTCACCCCTATTGCAAATCTTTAGGCCTCAAATGCGCATGACACTCTCTCTCTTTGGAGCCCTGTCGTATCTCAAGGAAACAGTTTAAGGCCACATATGGGGTATTTCCGTATGCAGGAGAAATTTAATTAAAAATTTGGGGGGGCTTTTTCTCCTTTTACCCCTTATGAAAAGTTAAAGTCGGGCCTACACCAGCATGTTAGTGTAAAAAAATAAAAAAATCTTACACTTACATGCTGGTGTTGCCCCATACTTTTCATTTTCACAAGCGGTAAAAGGAGAAATAGACCCCCAAAATTCCCAATGCAATTTCTTCCGAGTACGGAAATACCCCATGCGTGGACGTAAAATGCTCTGCGGACGAACTAAATAACTAAATGGCTCAGGAATGAGAGAGCGCCATGTACATTTGAGGCGTAAATTGGTGATTTGCACAGAGGTGGCTGATCATTACAGCGGTTCTGACATAAATGGAAAAAAAAAAAAAAAACACCCACATGTGACTCCATTTTGGAAACTGCATACCTCACGGAACGTAGCAAGGGGTATAGTGAGCCTTAAAGGGGTACTCAGCCCCTAGACAAATTTTATCCCCTATCCAAAGGATATCAAAGATGTCAGATAGCTGTGATCCCACTGCTGGGGACCCCGGGGATCGCTGCTGCAGCACCCCGCTATCATTACTGCGCAGAACGAGCAAAATCTCCTTGACGGAGAAGACATCAGATGTGCCAGCCACAGGAGTGGGAGTGGTGATTTTAGGGGAGAAGCGGTTAAAGATGGCAGGCTTAAGGAGAGAGACGTGGAACAAATTAGGGATCCTAAGGGAGGAAGGGAGATGGAGCTAATAAGCCACAGGATTTATCCTCTTCTTAATCTTGTAGGGTCCCAAGTAGCGAGGACCCAGTTTGTAGCTTGGGACCCTAAAACGAACGTACTTGGCTGAGAGCCACACTCTGTCTCCAGGGGAAAAAACCCGAGGAGCTCTGTGTTTTTTATCCGCTTGGGACTTCACACGGGCAGAGGCTTGTAGAAGGGCAGTACGAGTCTCACGCCAAATGGTGGAGAAGTCCTGGATGAGCTCATCAACTGCGGGAACTGCTGAGGAGGCAGACAAGGGCAGAGGAGGTAGAGGATGACGTCCGTAGACCACAAAGAATGGAGATTTAGTAAAGCGGTGGAATTCTTGTAATTGTAAGAGAACTCTGCCCACGGGAGGAGATCTGCCCAATTGTCTTGGCGAGAAGAAACAAAGCGTCGGAGATAATCTCCCAGTACTTGATTCACTCGTTCTACTTGACCGTTTGTTTGGGGGTGGTGAGAGGAAGAGAAATCTAATTTCACTTTGAGCTGACCGCAAAGAGCCCTCCAGAATTTGGATACAAACTGCACACCTCGATCAGAAACAATATGCGTAGGTAAACCATGCAGACGGAAAATGTGCTTGAAGAATTGCTTAGCCAGTAGTGGCGCAGAGGGCAGCCCAGGTAATGGTACGAAGTGCGCCATCTTGGAAAAATGGTCCACTACCACCCAAATGACAGTCATGCCAAGGGAAGGAGGAAGGTCGGTCACGAAATCCATGGCGATGTGGGACCATGGGGAGGAACAGGAAGAGGTAAGAACAATCCAGCTGGTTTCTGGCGAGGCGACTTGTCCCGTGCGCAGACCGCACAAGCTTGGATGTAGTCCGAGACATCCCTCTCCACGGAAGGCCACCAATATCTTTGGGTGATTAGCTGGAGTGTCTTCAGGACTCCTGGGTGACCTGCAAACAAGGAAGCGTGACCCCACTTCAGGATTTGAAGGAGCTGACGAGGAGGCACATCATTGTTCCAATTCAACGCTGAGGCGAGAGTACGGAATTGGCGTAATCACCCACAGAAGCGCCTCCTTGGGTCAAATTTAGCTAAGCTGTCTCTGCAGAGGATACCCGGGCGGGTTCCTCGAATACACTCCGAAACTCCCGACAGAAGCGCTGGACGGAGGTTGTGGCAGGATCAGAGCGGTCCCATAATGGTGTAGCCCAGGCCAGGGCCTTCCCGGTGAGCAGACAAAGTATGAATACCACCTTTGCACGCTCAGAAGGAAATAAGTCGTCCGACATCTCTAGGTGCAGAGAACACTGGGTAAGGAAACCACGGCACTGTTTCGAATCTCCAGCATACTTCTCAGGCAGGGACAGGAGTACTCTGGAAACAGTTGCTGGCAGAGGAGCAGGAACAGGCGGTGGAGTAGGCTGCTGCTGGGTAGAGATGATCTGCTGCAACATGGCGGACATCTGTTGGAGCTGGCAGGCCTGCATGGCATCGACCATAGGCAGATCCTTAAGATCAGGTACCTCAGTGGAATCCATGGCCGGATCTTACTGTCACGGTCCGGTCAGATGGCAGGAGGTGGATCCACTGGACCAGAGGAGAGCTGGTGTGGGCCGTACCAGGGGAATGGAGTCTAAGAGATTACTGGTTTTCACCAGAGCCCACCGCAAAGCGGGATGGTCTTGCTGCGGCGGTAATCCCCAGGTCGTTCCACGCGGTAGCTACTCAACTCCTCTGGTTGCTGAGATAGACGCGATACAGGAGGGATAGGCAGAAGCGTAGTCAGACGTAGCAATGGTCAGGGCAGGCAGCACAGGTTCTAAGGCGGTAGTTACGGGCAACGGGTCGGCAACAGGCAGGGTAACACTGGAACAACAGGGAATGCTTTCACAAGGCACAAGGCACAAAGATCCGGCAGAAGGCTGTGGGAGGAGTAGGTATTTATAGGCAGTGCACAGGTGAATGCCTAATTAAGTCCAACCAGCACTGCCTCTCACAAACCTTAACCCTTAATAACCACTTTGGCCCAGGCACCAATCACTGGTGCACTGGCCCTTTAAATCTAAGAGTCCCGGCGTGCGTGCGCCCTAGAGAGCCCGGGAAGCAAACGCCGAGACGCCGGAGCGCTGCCTGGGAACACATGCTGCAAGCGCTCCGAGGCCAGCAGGGGCCCGGAACGCTCAGCGTAACAACAGGCAAACCAAGCAATTGCTTGGGGCCCCAAGCTGGCCCAGGGCCCCGAGCAGAGACAGTGTTTGTCCATCCTGTAGCAACGGGGCAATTCCCCCATCACTATTAACTCCCTGCGGCCCCGCGTTAAGTTTAAAAATGAAGGGGCCGCAGGGAGACAGCGCACGCCGGGACGTCACTGACGTCCGGTGCGTGCACCCATCGAAACAAAGGCGCCGAGGACCAGAGGATCGAGAAGGAGGAAGACGCACGCTGGCCAGCTTGGTAAGTGACCAGCGGCACATCATCTTCGGTGCTCCGACCACCGGTCCCGGGACCTACTGCTATAGGCGGAGCAGTGAAGTGGGCAGTACACAGGCATACAGCCTCCAGCCATACACTGTGTATGGCTGGAGGCTGTATGTCTGTGGGGGAACACTGCCTGCCTAATGTGGGCGAACACTGCCTGCCTAATGGGGGGGGGGAACACTGCCTGCCTAATGTGGGGGAACACTGCCTGCCTAATGTGGGGGAACACTGCCAGCCTAATGTGTGGGAACACTGCCTGCTCCTAATGTGTGGGGGAACACTGTCTGCGCCTAATGTGTGGGGGAACACTGCCTGAGCCTAATGTGTGGGGGAACACTGCCTGCGCCTAATGTGTCTTAATGGTTTTGTTCTTTAATGGTTTTGTTCATTTTGTGCACCTATGTATTAATATATACTTAAATATATACCTCCTATGTTTTGAATTTGAAAAAATCATATATTATTTTTCCAATTAAGAAGGGTTCGGTGAATGCGCATGTGAAACTGGTGGGGTTCAGTACCTCCAACAAGGTTCAGAACCACTGCCTTATAGTGTCTGAATAGTACAGCCTGGAGTTGGCTGAAGGATGCGGAGACCATATAGTTGTTGAATGACACAGCCTGGAGCTGGAAGCAGCATGAGTAGACACTAGGGCTTCACAACAAGATTAAAAGATGAATTTTGAAATTTGAATTGAAGATTTTGGGTAGCTAGGGCTACCATAAAAGATTTTTAGGCCCAGGCCCAGCAGCATCAGTAAACCATATATTGGCTGAATGACACAGTCTGGAGTTGGCTGAAGACTTTTAAATAGAAATTTAAGATTTTCAACTTGAAATTGAGGATTTTGAAATTGAAATTTTAACTCCCAAGATTTAGTGTCACAGGCCTCGGCGTGTGGGTACAAAGTACCAAATCTAAAAAGGAGTCACGTCACATGGCAGCACAATGACAGAGCCTGGACATGGCATCAGTATGAGGAGACCATATAGTGGCTGAATGACACAGCGTGGAGGTGTTGGCAGCATGAGGAGACCATATAGTGGCTGAATGACAGCATGAAGGTGTGACTGAAGCATGAGGAGACCATATAGTGGCTGAATTGCACAGCCTGGAGGTGGCTGAAACATGAGGAGAGACCATATAGTGGCTGAATGGCATAGCCTGGAGTTTGTGGCAGCATGAGGATACCATATAGTGGCTGAATGGCACAGCCTGGAGTTGGCTGAAGCATGAGGAGACCATATAGTGGCTGTATGGCACAGCCTGGAGGGGGCTGATGCATGAGCATACCATAAAGTGGCTGAATGAGACAGCCTTAAGGTGGCAGCAGCAGCATCAGGAGTCCTGAAAGTGACCTTTGTGCAGAGGAATTTCTGAAACTGGGGACCAGCAGCTTAATTATGTTTTGCAGTATCCATGGCAGCAAAATGAGAGAGCCTGGAGGAGGTAGCATCAGCATGAGAACACGATAGAGGAGCACAATTAGAGAACCTGGAGGTGGCAGCATCAGCATGAAGAGCCCATAGAGCAGCACAATTAGAGAGCATGCAGGTGGCAGCATCAACATGAGGAGACCATATGGCTGCACATTGACAGTGCCTGGAGGTGGTAGCATCAGCATGAGGAAACCATATGGCGGGACAATGACAGAACCTGGAGGTGGTAGCATTAGCATGAAGAGACCATAGAGCAGGGCAATGACAGAGCCTTGAGGTGGCAGCAGCAGCATGAGGGCCATGCCAAGTGAGTGGTTGAGTCTGAGGAACCCACCGACTGTTGACTGGGGGTGTCGGATGTCACTTGGGATAAAGTGGATGACCGAGTGACCCGATCGATCCCGGCGGCTGAGTTGCTGGTCGAGACATGACTGCTAGCTGACACCGGGAGCTCAGACCTCTCGATATGACTCCTGCTGCCACATGCCCCTACTCTGCTGCGACCTCTGCCTGCGTCTGATGAATTTAGGCCTCTGCCACTCCACTGTGCACGTGCTGGCAGTACTCTGCCTGACATACTGATTGCGTATATCAGGGGAGTACAATATGCTTCACTACGCTTAAAACAGTACTTTCCTAGAACAGCAGCAGGTATGTACTATTAGCAGTCCTTTCACAGTATATAGGCCCTTGACAGATTAACAGGTACAAAATAGTACACTACTTAGATGTATTTATGTGGTGTGCAATTATGAGGGTAGAAAAATGCGCTACAGTACACTTAAAAAAGAATCTGAGTACAACACCAGGCGGTGAGTACTTTTGCCTGGACTATCACAGTATGTAGGCCCTTGACAGATTAAAAGGTACAAACTATAGGTATGCACTTATGAGGGCAGACAAGTGCGGTACAGTACACTTAAGAAAACTATTTTTGTAAAACACCAGCCGGTGGTTATTTTTCCTGGACTTTCACAGTATGTAGGCCCACGACAGATTAGCAGGTAACAAATAGTACACTACTTAGAGATGTAGGTATGTGGTATGCACTTATGAGGGCAGAAAAGTGCGCCACAGTACGCTTAAAAATTCCATATTTTTGTAAAACACCAGCTGGTGATTACTTTTGCCTGGACTTTCACAGCATCTAGAGCCTTGACTGATTAACACGTACAAAATAGTACATTACTTAGATGTACATATGTGGTATGCATTTATGATGGCAGAAAAATGCACTACAGTACAGTTTAAAAAGTATCTGAGTAATAACACCAGCCGGTGAGTACTTTTTCCTGAACTTGACAGATTAACAGGTACAAAACAGTACACTACTTAAATGTACTTTTGTAGTATGAAATTATGAGGGCAGAAAAATGTGCTATTGTACAATGAATAAACATAATGGTTTAAAACACAGGTGATTACTTTTGGCTTTCCTTTCACAGTACGTAGGCCCTTGACAGATTAACAGGCACAAAATAATACACCACTTAGATGTAGGTATGTGGTATGCACTTATGAGGGCAAAAATATGTGCTACTGTGCGCTTAATAAACATCTTGGAGTAAAACACCAGCCGGTGATTACTTTTGGCTGTCCTTTTACAGTATGTAGGCCCTTGACAGATTAGCAGGCACAAAATAGTACACCACTCAGATGTAAGTATGTGGTATGCACTTATGATGGCAGAAAAATGCACTACAGTATGCTTAATAATCGTTTTGGAGTCAAACACCAGCCGGTGATTACTTTTTTCTGTCCTTTCACATTATGTAGGCACTTGACAGATTAACAGGTACAAAATAGTACACTACTTAGATGTAGGTATGTGGCATGCACTTAGGAGGACAGAAAAATGCACTACAGTACAATTAAAAAAGTGAGTAAAAACACAAGCCGTTGAGTAGTTTTTCCTGGACTTTCACAGTATCTAGGTACTTGACAGATTAACAGGTTTAAAATAGTACTCTACTTAGAGGTAGGTATGGGGTATGCACTTATGAGTGCAGAAAAATGCACTACAGTACTCTTAATAAATGTTTTGGAGTAAAACACCATCCGGTGATTACTCTTGGCTGTCCTTTCACAGTATGTAGGCCCTTGACAGATTAAAAGGTACAAAATAGTGCACTACTTAGATGTAGGTATATGGTGTGCACTTATGAGGGCAAAAAATTGCGTTACAGTACGCTTACAAAAACATATTTTAGTAAAACACCAGCCGGTGATTACTTTTGCCTGGACTTTCAAAGGATCTAGACCCTTGACAGATTAACTGGTACAAAATAATACACTACTTAGATGTACATATGTGGTATGCAGTTATGCAATTATGAGGGCAGAAAAATGCGGTACAGTATGCTTTAAAAAACATATTTTAGTAGAACAGCAGCCTGTGATTACTCACAGTATCTAGGCCCTTGACAGATTAATAGGAACAAAATAATATACTGCTTAGATGTAGGTATGTGGTATGCACTTATGAGGGCAGAAAAATGCCCTACTGTATGCTTAATAAACCTATTAGAGTAAAACACCTGCCAGTGATTACTTTTGCCTGGACTTTCACAGTATCTAGGCCCTTGACAGATTAACAGGTACAAAATAGTACACTACTTAGATGTACGTACGTGGTATGCACTTATGAGGGCAGAAAAATGCACTACAGTACGCTTACACAAGCGTATTTTAGTAAAACACCAGCCGGTGATGACTTTTGCCTGGTCTTTCATAGTATCTAGGCCCTTGACAGATTAACAAGTACAAAATAGTACACTACTTTGATGTATGTATGTGGTATGCATTTATAAGGGCAGAAAAATGCACTACAGTACACTTAAAAAAGTATATGAGTAAAAACACCAGCCGGTGAGTACTTTTGCCTGAACTTTCACAGGATCTAGGCCCTTGACAGATTAACAGGTACAAAATAGTACACTACTGTAAGACTAACCGCAGGCGTCTGGAACTCGGAAGGCTGTAGATCCGCAATACCATGGTGGTCTGGAGCAGGAGATGTAGTGGATCTGCTGGACCTGTGTGGCAGATGAAGTGGACCGTGCCTGGGAGCGGAGTCTAAGGTGCCGCTGGTTTTCACCAGCGCCCGCCGCAAAGTGGGATGAACTTGCTGCGGCAGGCGGCACCCAGGTCGCTACCCCTGACACGACTCGACCCCACAGATGAAGCATGGCACAGAAGGGACAAGGCAGGACATAGTCAGGCAAGCAGAAGGTCTCGGCAGGCGGCACAGGAGCGTAGTCAGTAGAATAGCAGAAGGTCAATAGGCAGGTGTATAGGAACGCGGTCAGGTCACGACATGCAAGGTCTGGTACACGGCAAGGAACACGGAATACTGCTTTCTCTCAGTCACAAAGGCAAACAAAGATCCGGCAAGGGCAAGAGGGAGAAGCTAGAACTTATAAGCGAGGTACAGGTGTCAAGTAATTATGGGCGCACTAGCCCTTTAAATTTCAAAGTCCTGGTGCGCGCATCCTAGGAGGCGGGGGCACGCATGCCGGATCTGAGGAACATAGGCAGGGGACAGAGGTGAGTGATGGGCTGGGACTCGCAAGCGGGCGCGCCCCGCAATGCGAGTCTCAGCCCTGCCTGTGGCTAACAAGGACGGGGAAATGAGCTCACGGCCGGTATGTCTGGCCGGAGCGCAGGGTATAACTATACCCCCCCCATTGGTCTCCTCCTCTTTTTATGGGAAAAAAATTTCCTGAGGAGATTACGGTCCAAGATGTTCTCCTCTGCCTCCCAGGACCTCTCCTCAGAACCAAATCCCTTCCAATTAACCAAATAAAAAATGTTCTTCCACGTATCGTTTTAGAGGCCAGGATTTCTTTAAACTGAAAAATATCAGAGGAACCGGAGACAGGAGTGGGAGCAGAGTTTTTCCTTTGAGAGTAACGGTTGATAACCAGAGGTTTGAGGAGACATACATGAAAGGAGTTAGGTATGTGAAGAGAAGGGGGTAAAATAAGTTTGTGTGAAACTGGATTAATCTTTTGTATCACCTTGAATGGACCTAGGAAACAAGGACCTAATTTATAACTTAGGATCTTGAAACAGATGTACTTAGAAGATGACCACACTTTATCATCAAGAGAGAAGGATGGAGGAAATCTTCTTTTCTTGTCTGCCTGAGTTTTCATGCGGGAGGAGGCCAGAGATAATGACTGTCAAGTATGTCGCCAAAGGGAAGAAAAATCACGGACAAGTTTGTCTACAGCTGGGACACTGGAAGAAACTGGAACAGGAAGAGGAGATTGGAGAAAATTCGGCCCAGGGAAGCAGATCTACCCAGTTGTCTTGACGAGCTGAAAAAAAATGACTAGAGATGAGCAAACTTTTCAAAAATTCGATTTGGCCGATTTGCCGAATTTTCCGAAAAAGTTTGTTAAAAAAGGCTATTTCTAGCCTACATACAGCCTCTATAGGGGTATAGAAGACTTTGCTGTGTTCTAAAACGCATATGGAGTGTGCTGGGTTAGTGAAATAATACTGTTATTCAGAATAACATGCAGATTCCCAGCCTCGCTTTTAGAATCACTGTCGCACAGCAGCACAATTACAGAGCCTGGTGGTGGCATCAGTGTCAGGAGACCATATAGTGACTGAATGACACAGAGTGGAGGTGTTGGCAGCATGAGGAGACCATATACTGGCTGAATGGCACAGCGTGTAGGTGTTGGCAGCATGAGGAGACCATATAGTGGCTGAATGACACAGCATGGACAGGTTGTCAGCATGAGGAGACCATATAGTGGCTGAATGGCACAGTGTGGATGTGTTGGCAGCATGAGGACACCATATCCTGGCTGAATGGCACACTGTGGAGGTGTTGGCAGCATGAGGACACCATATAATGGCTGAATGGCACAGCGTGGAGGTGTTGGCAGCATGAGGACCCCATATAGTGGCTGAATGACACAGCTTGGATGAAGCTGAAGCATGAGGACACCATATAGTGGCTGAATGGCACAGCGTGGAGGTGTTGGCAGCATGAGGACACCATATAGTGGCTGAATGACACAGCGTGGATGTGTTGGCAGCATGAGGACACCATATAGTGGCTGAATGACACAGCGTGGAGGTGTTGGCAGCATGAGGAGACCATATAGTGGCTGAATGGCACAGCCCGGAGTTGCCGGCAGCATGAGTAGGCACTAGGCCTTCACAATCCCTAAGTTTAAAAGATGAATAAAAAAATTTAAACTGAAGATTTTGGACAGCGGGTACTACCCATGAGAAAATTTGAAATTCCCAGACCCAGGCCCAACAGCGGCATCAGTAACCCATATATTGCCTGAATGACACAGCCTGGAGTTGCCTGATGCACGAGTACACACCAGGGCTTCACAATCCCCCCCAAAAAACACCACAATTTTATAAATTTTTGGAAAAGATTTTTGATAGCGAGTGCTACCTATGAGAAAATTTGAAATTACCAGACCCAGGCCCAGCAGCGCCATAATTTTTTTATTTGAAAATTAAAACAAACTTTGAGTGTCACGGACCCCATTGTGTGGGTACGAAGGACCCAATCCAAAATGCCCCCACAGCAACATAAGTAAAGCATATATTGCCTGAATGACACAGCCTGTAGTTGGCTGATTCACGAGTACACAGCAGAGCTTCACAATTCCCCCCCAAAAACACCACAATTTTAGACATTTTTGAAAAAGATTTTGGATAGCGGGTGCTACCTGTGAGAAAATTTGAAATTCCCAGACCCAGGCCCAACAGCGGCATCAGTAACCCATATATTGCCTGAATGACACAGCCTGGAGTGGCTTGATGCACGAGTACACACCAGGGCTTCAAAATCCCCCCCAAAAAACACCACAATTTTAGAAATTTTTGAAAAAGATTTTGGATAGCGATTGCTACCTATGAGAAAATTTGAAATTACCAGACCCAGGCCCAACAGCGGCATCAGTAACTCATATATTGCCTGAATGACACAGACTGGAGTTTCTTGATGCACCAGTACACACCAGGGCTTCACAATCCCCCCAAAAAAACACCACAATTTTAGAAATTTTGGAAAAAGATTTTGAATAGCGGGTGCTACCTATGAGAAAATTTGAAATTACCAGACCCAGGTCCCACCACAGCAGCATCAGTAACCCATATATTGCCTGAATGACACAGCCTGGAGTTGCTTGATGCACGAGTACACACCAGGGCTTCACAATCCCCCCAAAAAAACACCACAATTTTAAAAAAAATTTGAAAAAGATTTTGGATAACGGGTGCTACCTATGAGAAAATTTGAAATTACCAGACCCAGGCCCCACCACAGGGGCATCAGTAACCCATATATTGGCTCAAGGACACAGCCTGGAGTTGGCTGATGCACCAGTACACACAGGGCTTCACAATCCCCCCCAAAATCAACAAAATTGTATAATTAAAAAAAAAATGCTTACCTTTGTGTAAAAACAAGCGCATATCCAATAGTTCAGAAGACTCTATAATGCAGGACGGTGGACCACCCAAAGACTTTCTTCTCAAAAATAATAAACTACACAATGTTTGAAATAAAAAATAAATAAAATTATGACATATGTGTGTGCGCGCATCTGTATCCAAAAGATCAGATCACCAAAGGAGTTTTTTCGCCAAAAATGATTTAGCAGAATTAATCCCTCTCCGTATTTTATTTTTTCATTAAAAAATCACACGCAACAAGTGTTCCGTTGTGTAACGGTTAGCATTCTGCAAAATTCAATTTTATTACTGATAAAATTATCAGTAAATTTAAAAATAACACTACCCAAGAGTGTTTAATTATCCCATACATTGCACCAGGAACAGTCAGGAGTAGACCTCAGCAGTACCCAAGAGGCTTTAATAACCCCTTACATTGCACAATCAATTGCTAGAGCGAGCAATAACAGGTGTGTTATGGCCTCAGATTTCTGGGCCGCACTAGCGCTCCACTGAATGGATTAGCGTGTCTCTATCTTTCACCGACAGGTGCGGGTAACCCACTACCTCTCTGTAAGCTGCCTTGAAGCAGGTGGTCTCGCCCGGGCACGTTTGTCTCCTGAATTTCCACTACTGCCACACCACGCTGAATGCCAACCGTGCTACCGCCTTGCTGACTCAAGGGCAACCTGCAACTCTCTTCTGCTGATGATGATTAAGCCCCTTCTGCACCCGGCTCCCGTTGGCGATAGGGATAATTTTTGCCAGGAAAGAAGAATCACAACTAAGTGCGGGTCATAAGCTAGGGTTCATTAAGTCCCTGCCCCTTGTACACACCGCATGTCTCTACTAACAATTGGATGGTTTAGTGAGGTCCTCGGATCGGTCCCGGCGGGGTAGGAGAAGGCCCTGGCAGAGCGCCGAGAATTTAACGATCATTGTTGAAATTTGCATTAAGCATTTATATAGCTACTGCTAAACTTCAAAAAATTATAGGCCCGAGACCTGAGGCACCAGGGAGGCAAGTAGTTCCTGAAAGACACAGAATGATTCTGGAGCAGTCATTCGCAGTACCCAAGAGGGTTTCATAACCCCTTACATTTAAATATCAATGTTGACATTTGCATTAAGCATGTATTTAGCTACTGCTAAACTTCAAAAAATTATAGGTCCAAGGCCTGAGGAACAAGTGAGGCAAGTAGTTCCTGAAAGACACAGAATGATTCTAGAGCAGTCATTCGCAGTACCCAAGAGGGTTTCATAACCCCTTACATTTAAATATCAATGTTGACATTTGCATTAAGCATGTATTTAGCTACTGCTAAACTTCAAAAAATTATAGGTCCAAGGCCTGAGGAACCAGTGAGGCAAGTAGTTCCTGAAAGACACAGAATGATTCTAGAGCAGTCATTCGCAGTACCCAAGAGGGTTTCATAACCCCTTACATTTAAAGATCAATGTTGACATTTGCATTAAGCATGTATTTAGCTACTGCTAAACTTCAAAAAATTATAGGCCCAAGGCCAGAAGCATCAGTTTCCCCCATATTAGGAGCATAGTTGTCCCACAGATTAGGCAGCATAGATGTCCCCCAGATTAGGAGCATAGTTGTCCCCCAGATTAGGAGCATAGTTTTCCCCCTTATTGGGCAGCATAGATGTCCCCCAGATTAAGCAGCATAGATGTTCCCCAGATTAGGCAGCATAGATGTCCCCCAGATTAGGCAGCATAGATGTCCCCCAGATTAGGCAGCATAGATGTCCCCCAGATTAGGAGCATACATGTCCCCCAGATTAGGCAGCATAGATGTCCCCCAGATTAGGAGCATACATGTCCCCCAGATTAGGCAGCATAGATGTCCCACAGATTAGGCAGCGTAGGTGTCCCCCAGATTAGGAGAATAGATGTCCCCCAGATTAGGCAGCATAGATGTCCCCCAGATTAGGAGCATACATGTCCCCCAGATTAGGCAGCATAGATGTCCCACAGATTAGGCAGCATAGATGTCCCCCAGATTAGGCAGCATAGATGTCCCCCAGATTAGGCAGCATAGATGTCCCACAGATTAGGCAGCATAGATGTCCCCCATTCAGCGCTGGCCAGTCAGAGCCAATCAAAGGGCCGTATATGGCGAGCGGGCCATACAATGCCCAGGTCTGCCCCAGAGGGTTTCATAACCAACCATAATTGAGAAATTTTTGTTGTAGGAGCATGGTCAATCTACTCCGAGCCATCTGGCATTGGTGGCTGGAAATCCTGGCTGATCCATCCCTGATTCATCTTGACAAACGTCAGTCTCTCCACATTTTTAGTGGACAGACGAGTTCCCCTTGGGGTGACTATGGCCTTGGCCGCACTAAACACCCGCTCTGATGGCACACTACTGGCCGGGCAGGACAGCTTTTCCAGGGCAAACTCTGCTAGTTGTGGCCATAAATCAAGTTTGACTGCCCAGAAGTCCAGCGAATCTTCAATGGTTGTTGGCATGGCCATGTGAAGGTATGTCACCATCTGCTGGTTCAGGTCCTGCTCCATGTCTACTTGCTGCTGATGAGTTGCTTCACTATGCGGGTGAGTAAAGCTACTCATCAGCGACTGTAGACTCAGGCTGCTGCTGATTGAGCTGGTACTGCTCCTGCCACCCCTCCCCTCCCCAGCAGCCATGGCAGTGGAAGGTGAACGCAGAGGCCCCCCCCCCCCCCCCGAGTCAGACCTGCGAGTGGTTGGACCATGTGGCCGATAGCCATCAGCCAACTGACTACGTAGAAACTCTCTGTAGTAGGTCAGTTTGTCCTCCCTCTCAGTGGGTGTAAAAAAGGCCCCCATTTTGGGACGGTAGCGAGGGTCTAATAAGGTGGAGATCCAGAAGTCATCCCGCTGACGAATTTTGATAATTCGGGGGTCACTACGCAAGCAACTGAGCATGCATCATGCCATTTGCGCCAGTGAGTCGGAGGGACTACCTGCCTCCATCTCCACTGCATACTACCACAGTGTGTCTGGGTCCTCTGTCTCAACTTCCTCATTACCCTTCCAGCTCCTCTGGCTGCTCCTGCTCCTCCTCTCCTGTCCGAAGACTAGAAACACCGGCCATCTCATCCAACCTAAACTGTGCTCCGCTCTGCACCTCATCATCCTCCTCCTCCAGTTCAGCCCCCACAGGGCCTATGTAGCCTTGAGATGTAGGCGCAAGTCTCCATTGCCGTGACCAGCCATGGTTTCAATCATTTGTTGTAGGAAATGTAGGAGTGGAATTACGTTGTTCAGGGCGTAATCCACACATAATGTGGCTTCCTCAAAGGGCCTCAGCAAACGGCAGGTGTCACGTAGGAGCTGCCACTGGTTCACATTGAAGTTACACAGGGGAGTACTCCTATCTGCTTTGATTATCAAGAAATTGGTGATGGCTTTTCTTTGTTCGTACAACATATGGAGGATGGAATTCCAACGTGTGACAATGTCACAAATAAGACTATGTTGTGGGATACCGTTCTGACGCTGCAGCTCAAGGAAGGTGTGCTTGGAGGTGTACGAGTGGCTGAAGTGCATGCACAGTTTCCTTGCCATTTTCAGGATGTTTTGCAAATGGGGAGAAGACTTGAGGAAGCGATTGACAACCAGATTCAACACGTGTGCCATGCAGGGCGCATGTTTCACACTTCCTTGTCGCAGCGCGGACACGATGTTCTTCCCGTTGTCGGTCACCATGCTTCCCATTTTAGATTTCGTGGAGTAAGCCATACTCGGATTTCTTTACGAATGAACTTTAGCAGTTCCTCCCCTGTGTGACTCCGTTGGCCAAGGCAAACCATGTGAAGAACAGCTTGACACTGCTGTGCCCTACAGACATGGTACGAGGAAGGGCCACCGAAATTTGGCCGTGCAGTGGAGGCCGAGGACACAGTGGAGGATGAGGAGGCGGCGTCGTACACTGTAACAGGACCAACTGCCTGTGGGCGAGAGCGTGGAGGAGGAAGCAGTGTGACCTGTCCAAGTTGCTGTTGTGGCTGTGCAGGAACCACATTTACCCAGTGAGCCGTAAAAGACAAGTATTGTCCCTGCCCGTAGTTACAGCTCCACACGTCGGCGCTGCCGTTCACTTTTGAACACACCGACAGGCTCAAGGACTGGCCCACCTTCTCTTGTACAAACTTATGCAGGGCTGGTACTGCCTTCTTCGCAAAGAAATGACGGCTTGGGACTCTCCACCTCGGCTCTGCACAAGCCATCAATTCTCTGAAAGGTGCAGAGTCCACCACTTGAAAAGGGAGGGACTGCAACACCAGCAACTTGGACAGGAGAACATTCAACTTCTGTGCCGTTGGATGAGTGGGCGCATACTGTTGTCTCTTGGACATGGCTTCGCCGATGGATTGTTGGCGGAATGGCTGACTAAAAGCGGATGAAGCAGGAGAGACAGAAGGAGGGTTTGACACACAGCTCCCTTCGGCTGAGGTGGTGGAGCCTTGGCTGGATGAAGGAGGGAGCGGATGGCCACTTGGTGATGCAGCAGGCTGGACCACTACATCGGAACCATGGTTCTCCCAGGCCGCTTTATGGTGGAGAAGCGTGTGTTGACGCAGGGCCGTGGTGCCGACATCGGGACCCTGGCTACGCTTCACCTTCTGCCACAGATCTTGCATGTGGCTACGTGAACCTCCTCCGGATGCCTTATGAAAAACTTCCACACCGCCGAGTAGCTGATTTTCCCCCCCGCAGTCCGCACTAATTGACTGCTACTGGCGCCGTCTCCAGGAACCCCTGTTCCACTACCTCCCGGAAAGGTAGGCTGGCACGAATCAGGTGGTCTCCCCCGGGCACGTTTGGCTCCTGAATTTCCACTACTGCCTGACTGCCAACTACTGCCTCACTGCTGACTGCCAACCGTGCTACCGCCTTGCTGCCTCAAGGGCCACCTGCAACTCTCTTCTCCTGATGATGATGAAGCCCCTTCTGCACCCGGCTCCCAATTGCGATCGGCTTCATCATCATCAACAGTTGTGTCCACGTCACTGATGTCCTCCTCAGGTTCCCCAACAGTGTCTGCTTCAGGACCCTGAACACTTGCAACACCGCCTCCCACGTCACTCTCCGCATCACTACTTGGCTGCCTAGCGGAGCAAGCAGCACATGTCTCCTCCCCTTCATGGCTGTCCAGTAGCTGCTGACTGTGCTCTATTAGATCGTCCTCAGTAAATAGTGGAGCTGAACCCACAGCATAAGATACTTCTTAGGAGAGGGAACAGCATAGGACAAAGGCAATGGGAGGACAGGAACTGCTCCCGGGCCATGCCAACTGAGGGTTGTGTCTGAGGAACCCACCGACTGTTGACTGGGGGTGTCAGATGTCACTTGTGAGGATGTGGATGAGCGTGTTAACCAATCCATGACAGCAGATGGGTTGCTGGTTGAGACACGGCCGCTGGCTGATAAAGGGAGCTCAGGTCTCTCGCTGCGACTCCTGCTGCCACTCGCCCCAAGTCTGCTGCCAACTCTGCCTGAAGTATTTAGGCCTCTGTCACTCCTCTGTGCATGTCCTGGCACTTCTCTGCCTGACATACTTAGTGCGTTTATGAGGGTATTACAACACGTTACACTACTCTTTAAACAGTATTTGTCTAGAACAGCAGCAGGTGATTACTTACGGCTGTCCTTGAACAGTATGTAGACCCTTGACAGATTAACACGTACTAGATGGTACAATACTTGGATGTACCTATGCAGTATGCACTGATGAGGGCAGTAATATGCCTAACTATACGCAGAAAAATCTCTGTATTTTTGTAAAACACCAGCCGGTGGATACTATGGTTTGGACTTTGACGGTATGGAGCAGCTTGACAACTTAACAGGTACTAAATGGTACAATACTTGCAAGTACCTGTGCGGTATGCACTGATGAGGGCAGTTATATATGCCTAACTATACGCAGAAAAAACTATTTAAAAAAAAAAAACAGCCAGTGGATAGTATTGTTTGGGCACAGTATGTAGCCAGCCCCTTGACAGATGAACAGGTACAAAATGGTACAAATGCACTACAGTTCACTGAACAATCACGTATTTCTGAACAGCAGCAGGACCCAACAGTGCAGCACCACAAAAAAAAAAAAAAAAAATCCAGGGAAATTAAACCCTAAATTGCACTCTGTCACACAATCCTGAGCAGCAGAAGTTTTGTGGAGCAAATAAAAATAAACTCAATTGGGCTGAACAATGAGGAGATAAGATGCTTCAGAAAGTTCAGGCAGCTTGGAGATCTGTATAAGGCAGCTGACAGCTATCTGCCCCTCTCTGCTGCAATGCTCAATAACGTGAATAGGAGGTTTAGCTATCAATGATCCTTCTCAGTGTAACAGGAAAGCACTCTGCACTCCTGCCTTTCCCTAATGCTGATGTGACCACTGACTAGCAGTTGCAGTGTAACGCTGTGGTATGAGCTATTCACACACACGCAGTCCCGTCCTCTCTATCTGACTGCATAGATGAAATGAAGAGAGGCAAGATGGCCGCCGATTATATAGGGCCTGTGACATCACAGGGGTCAGTGAACACTGATAGGCTGCATCTCACATGTGATTCAGGGTCAGCCCGCCTACCTTCATTCCCGCCGCTGTTTCCTGCCCTTCCATAATCCCTGCCCCATGTACTGACATGTGGATACGCCATCTTAGCTCTCCAATAGCCTGGAACGCTGTAAAATGGAGTTTAATGAAACGATTTGCGCGATAGAATTGCGGCGATATTCGCATTCGTTGCAAATCGAATTTTTCATGAAATTCGTAACGAATTCGGGTCCGTCAACTTCGATTCGCATATCTCTAAAAATGACATCAATAAGTCTCTAAGATTTGATTTACCCTCTCCACCTGGCCATTGGAATGAGGGTGGTAGGCAGATGAGAAATCCAAGCTGATGCCAAGACAGGAACAGAGAGCTTGCCAGAATTTGGACACAAACTGAACTCCGCGATCTGAAACTATATTTTCAGGAAGACCATGAAGATGACAGATATGAAGTATGAAGTGCTTCGCCAGTTGTGGAGCTGATGGGAGACGGGTATAAAATGGGTCATTTTAGAAAACCGATCAACCACAACCCAGATGACTGTGTAACTATGAGATGGCAGAAGATCGGTAATAAAATCCATAGCAATGTGAGTCCAAGGAGTCTCAGGAATGGGCAAAGGCTGCAAGAGTCCTGCGAGTCACAGTCTTGTCACGAGAACAGGTGACACAGAACCGTACGAATTCAATGATGCCAGGAGATTAAAAGAAAAGTCTTGCGTACTCCAGGATGACCAGCCAATAAAGAAGAATGACCCCATTTTAGAACTTTGCGTCACAATCTGACTGGCGCTAAAGTTTTACCAGGAGGTAGCTGTAGAAGATCGGCAGGAGTTGCGGCAATCAGACGGTCAGGAGGGATAATATGTATATGTATAGGATCCAAACCCACAATGTCAGAAGATCTTGAAAGGGCATCTGCTCTGATATTCTTGTTAGCTGGATGGAACTGAATGAAAAAATGTTATTTGGAAAAGAACAATGACCACCTTGCCTGTTGAGCGTTCAAACACTGAGCAGACTGAAGGTACAGGAGATTTTTATGGTCAGAGTAAATACTGATCGGATGAGGAGATCCTTCCAACAAATGTCGCCACTCCTCTAAGGCAAGTTTTATAGCGAGCAGTTCTCGATTTCCGATGGAGTAGTTCCTTTCTGCTGGCGAGAAGGTTTTAGAAAAGAATCCACAGGTTACAGTTTTACCCTTGGCGTTTTTCTGGGTAAGAACGGCACCAGCTCCTATGGACGAAGCGTCAACCTCTAAAGCAAAAGGTCTTTCTGGATCAGGTCTAGTAAGTACGGAAGCTGAAGCAAAGGCAGACTTTAGGCTGGAGAAAGCCTCTTCAGTCTCAGAAGGCCATGACTTAGGGGTAGAGTTGTTTCTGGTGAGGGCTACAATGGGAGCGACCACAGAAGATAAATGTGGGATGAACTGACGATGATAGTTGGCAAATCCAAGGAAATGTTGAATAGCCCGAAGATCAGTAGGGTGAGGGCCAATCCAACACTGCAGACAGTTTTACTGTTTCCATTTGCAGACCTTGATGAGAGACAATATAACCAAGAAATGGGAGACTGGATTTCTGAAAAAGGCATTTTTCCAGTTTGCGTAGAGATGATTCCTCCATAAGCGCTGAAGAACCAGACAAACATGAGTACGATGCTCAACCAAGCTGGAAGAATAGATCAAAATGTCATCAAGATACACAACAACACAGATATTGAGAAGGTTGCGGAAGATATCATTGACAAATTCCTGACAAACAGCTCGTGCATTACAAAGACCGAAAGGCATCACAAGATACTCAAAATGTCCATCTCAGGTATTAAAAGTTGTTTTCCATTCGTCTCCGACTCTCAAATTCTAATCAGATTATAGGCTCCACGTAAATCCAATTTGGAGAAGACTTTGGCCCCCCTAGAGACGATCAAAAAGTTCAGAGAGCAGAGGAAGAGGATAACGATTCTTGACCGTGATTTTGTTGAGACCTCTGTAATCAATACATGGGCGGAGAGAACCGTCCTTCTTGCCCACGAAGAAGAGCCCGGCATGTGAAGAGGACTTTTGGATACATTTTTGCATGGCTTGAGTCTCAGGGAATGACAAAGGATAGATTCTACCATGAAGAGGCATAGTCCCTGGTTGTAAATCAATGGGGCAATCATAAGGACGATGCAGAGGTAAAGTTTCGGCCTGTTTTTCACAAAAGACATCAGAAAAATCTTGATAAGGGAAGGCAGACCAGGCATGGGAGAAAAGGAAGAAACAATTTTAGGCTGGACCGGCACAAGACAATGATTTTGACATCACTGTCCCCAGCGAGTGATTTCTCTAGACCTCCAGTCAAGCTGTGGGGAATGGCGTTGGAGCCAAGGAAGACCAAGAAGTATCTGAGAAGTAAGACTCCCACCGGCAAGAGAAGATACTCTGTGCAGTGTAGCACTCTACAGTCCAGATTTTGTCCATTGACGGAAGAGATAAACAGAGGCTTGACAAGCCGAGTCCGAAACCTCAGCGGGCTTCATGGCCGAATCTTACTGTAAGACTCACCCCAGACGACTGGAACTAGGGAGGTAGTAGATCCGCAATACCACGATGGTCTGGAGCAGGAGATGTAGTGGATCCATTGGACCTGTGTGGCAGATGACGCGGGTCGTGCCAGCGAGCTGAGTCTAAGGTGCAGCTGGTTTTCACCAGAGCCCGCCGCTAAGTGGGATGGATTTGCTGCGGCAGGCGGCACCCAGGTCGCTACCCTTGACACGACTTGACCACACAGGTGGCTGAGGTGAAGCGTGGCACAAAAGGGACAAGGCAGGACATAGTCAGGCAAGCAGAAGGTCTGGGCAGGCGGCACAGGAGCGTAGTCAGTAGAATAGCAGAAGGTCAATAGGCAGGCGGCTAGGAACACGGTCAGGTCACGGAATGCAAGGTCTGGTACAAGGCAAGGAACAATGAATACTGCTTTCTCTCAGGCACAAAGGCAAACAAAGATCCGGCAAGGGCAAGAAGGAGGAGCTAGAACTTATAAGTGAGGTACAGGTGTCAAGTAATTATAGGATCACTGGCCCTTTAAATTTCAAAGCCCCGGGCGTGCGCACCCTAGGAGGCAAGGGCATGCGCACCAGAGCTGAGGAACTGAGGCAGGGGACAAAGGTAAGTGACGGGCTGGGACTCGCATGCTGGCATGTCCAGCCATGCAAGTCTCAGCCCCACCGACAAGGACGGGGAGATGCGCTCACGGCCAGTATGTCCGGCCGGAGCGTAGGGTAAAACGACTATGTAGATGTACTTATGTGGTATGCAGTTATGCACTTATGAGGGCAGAAAAATGCGATACAGTACGCTTAAAAAAAACTTATTTTAGTAAAACAGAAGCCGGTGATTACTTTTGCCTGGACTCACAGTATCTAAGCCCTTGACAGATTAACAGGTGCAAAATAGTACACTGCTTAGATGTAGGTATGTGGTATGCACTTATGAGGGCAAGAAAATGCGGTATAGTACGCTTACACAAATGTATTTTAGTAAGACACCAGCCGGTGATTACTTTTGCCTGGACTTTCACAGTATCTAGGCCCTTGACAGATTAACAGGTACAAAATAGTACACTACTTAGATGTAGGTATGTGGTATGCTCTTATGTGGGCAGAAAAATGCGGTACAGTACGCTTAAAAAAAACATATTTTTGCACAACACCAGTAGTATACAACAGTGCTGCAGCACAAAAAAGCTGTGTTCTAAACACAAAATTTCACTATGTCAAAGACTATTAGGAATGGACTGCTGGGTTTTATACCATCTGCAGACTAGTATAACCAGCAGATGATTTGTTGTGGAATAAAGACACAGAATTGCATTGACAAATTATTCCTGCCTCTTATGCTAATGTTTATGAAGTTTAGGCTGCTTGTTGAGGTACACAGCTATCTTCCCCTCTCTGTAACACAATGCTGAAGAAAGTGACTGGGAGGTTAATAGCTGCAGTGAAAATCCTTTTCAGTGAAAAAAACACTGCTCTCTGTCTACCAGAACGCTGATGTGAAACGCTGCTGGAATTAGCTTTTCTGTGTAACACACACACACACACACAGTGATGTCCGTCCTATCTGTCTGCAGTAATGAATCATATGACGAGCCGCAAAATGGCTGTCGAATATAGAGGGCTGTGACATCATAGGGGTGGCTGGCTGCTGATAGTCTGCATCCTGCATGTGATTCAGGGTCATCCCGCTTACTTCCCTTCCCACCTTGCCTTCCCGTACTGACATGTGGATCCACCATGTTAGATGCCCTGGAGACTGGACCGCAGGAAATTATGTTTAATGAAGCGATAGGCAATATTCACATTAGTTGCAATTCGAAAAATTTAATGAAGGTCGTAACGAATTTGATTTCATCAGCTTCGATTCACTCATCTCTAACGTACATCTAAGTGGTGTACTATTTTGTACCTGTTAAACTCTCAAGGGCCTATATACTGTAAAAGGCCAGCCAAAAGTACACACCTGCTGGTGTTGTAGACAAATACTGTTTTAATCATAGTGAAACATATTGTACTCCCTACATATACGCACTGAGTATGTCAGGCAGAAAAGTACCAGGACGTGCACAGAGGGGTGGCAGAGGCCTAAATTCATCAGGCGCAGGCAGAGGTCACAGCAGAGTTGGGGCATATGACAGCACGAGTGGCAGCGAGAGGCCTGAGTTCCCGGTGTCAGCTAGAAGTCATGTCTCGACCAGCAACCCAGCAGCCGTGTTTGATTGGTTCACTCGGTCATCCACTTCATCCCAAGTGACATCCGACACCTCCAGTCGACAGTCGGTGGGTTCCTCAGACTCAACCTTCAGTTGGCATGGCCCTCATGCTGCTGCTGCCACCTCCAATTTCTGTCATTGTGCCACCATTTGGTCTCCTTATGCTGATGCTGCCACCTCCAGGCTCTCTCATTGAGCTGCTATATGGTCTCCTCATGCTGATGCTGCCACCTCCAGGCTCTCTCATTGTGCTGCTATATGGTCTCCTCATGCTGGTGCTGCCACCTCCAGGCTCTCTCATTGTGCTCCTATATGGTCTCCTCATGCTGATGATGCCACCACCAGGCTCTGTCATTGTTCCACCGTATGGTCTCCACATGCTGATGCTACCACCTCCAGGCTCTCTCATTGTGCTGCCATGGATACTGCAAAACCTAATTAAGGTGCTGGTCGACAGTTACAGAAATTCCTTGGCATAAGACCACAAGAAATTATTGAGGATAAGCATTAGCTAAAGCTTAACTTTCCTTAGGATAAAATATATGGACCCAATTTTTTGGGGGAAATCTAACAAAAGGAAAGGTGTGCAAAAAACACCATGTGCCACCTACACCACCAAGTATTGATGCGATGCAAAGACCTCTAAAAGGTGGAAGGGAACAACTGACGATGTGTGACATTGTGCTAAACGGCCTGTTTCCCAACCATCCCCCACACCATCGCTCCTGTCTGCTCCCCCGCACAAGATGCATTCCGCTGATATTCAAAATTAAAGCTTGAAGATATTTGCTCAAAAGACCCGGAGTGCTTCATTCATTGTTCTACATATGGACAATTGTATTTTGTAATTACATCACTTATATTTCCATAAAATGTACGGTGAAACAAAAACAATATTATTTGCATAGACATAGCACTGATCAGTATATTCAGCGATCAACTTCTCTGGTCTGAGTGCACTCTCTCTCCAAGCCCCACTGACTCACACTCCACCAAGAAGAGGGAGCCAGCAGAGCAGTGCAGAAGGAAGAACAGAGGAGAAGAAGTGGAGACTGGGGTCCCATGCTTGGAATGTTACAGGGGTGGTGGACTTTTCATAAACGCCATTTTCAGTAGATAGGCCTCTATCTGTAGGAAATGCTTGATCATACAGTCACTAGCTGATGTGGGCAACTGCTGTAGTAATAATAGTGCATTCCCTGGAGGCTGCCTTGGAGGCAAAGGATCTTTTCCACCCATTACTAACATGTGTATCAACAACAGTCACTAAAGAGTGTATATTTTCAAAAGTAAATTTGACAGTTCAGCTTATTGTAACAACCTAGGTGTTGTTAACTCCCCCCCCCCCCTGAATACACATTACCAATGAAATAATTACTGTACAAAGCTATCAGTTTACTGCATTTTACTGCATTTCTATATACTATTATTACCCGGATCTGTTAATATACATTTGTTTCAGGCAGGTGAAGTATTGTTTACTGTTCATTGCAATGTTTTCTTTATGTTCACACAATGCTTACAACAATTATACATTTTGGAAAAAAAATTGCATGTTGAGAAATGCCAAATGATCCTCATTCAATTTACAGTTTTCCTGTAGCTGCTGTTGGCACAGCTTGTTTGCCATTTGATGCCATCTGCAACTAAATCTTAGGTTTAACACAATCTTACAGGTTATAAAATGATGTCTTATTTACTTGTGCGGTTTCTATAAATAGGCAAAATCTGCTTTTCTTATTGGCAAAATTCCTTTTCCACTACGAGTGATTGAATACATTCAAGGAATCTTTCACAAAAATTTATGGGGAAATATATTATAGAGAAAATGTGTTTGATTGAGAAGTTGGTCTTGTTTTCACTTTTTGTTGGGCTATACAGTGGGGCAAAAAAGTATTTAGTCAGCCTCCAATTGTGCAAGTTCTCCCACTTAAACAGATGAGAGAGGCCTGTAATTTTCATCACAGGTATACCTCAACTATGAGAGACATAATGAGAAAAAAAAAATCCATAAGATCACATAGGCCGGCATTTATCATTGTAGGTGTAAGTGAATCATTTTTCTACAATTTTTTTGTGTGCTAGTAATGTGTAAGAGCACCAAATTTATTAAATGGTCACAGAGCATTTGATAAATTTTGCGCAGGTCACATTTTCTGAAAATTCTTTCTTCACATACACCAAAAAGCTAAGCTAAGTGGATTGCAACTCAAAATCTGCAGAAATGTGTAAACCAAAAGGTGCAAAAAAGGCATAAATAAACCCTGCTTGTGCTTTTTTTGCGCCCTTTTCTAGACACAAAAAAACAGTCTAAAGACAATGACAAATGTCGGCCATGGTCTTATTTTTAAAGAATTTATTTGCAAATTATGGTAGAAAATAAGTATTTGGTCACCTACAAACAAGCAAGATTTCTGGCTCTCACAAACCTGTAACTTCTTCTTTAAGAGTTTCCTCTGTCCTCCACTCATTACGTGTATTAATAGCACCTGTTTAAACTTGTTATCAGTATAAAAGACACTTGTCCACAACTGAAAACAGTCACACTCAAAACTCCACTATGGCCAAGATCAAACAGCTGTCGAAGGACACCAGAAACAAGAGGCTGGGAAGACTGAATCTGCAATAGGTAAGCAGCTTGGTGTGAAGAAATCTACTGTGGGAGCAATTATTAGAAAATGGAAGACATACAAGACCACTGATACTGTCCCTTGATCTGGGGCTCCACGCAAGATCTCAGCCCATGGTGTTGAAATTATCACATGAACGGGGAGCAAAAATCCCAGAACCTAGGTTGAATCTAGTGAATGACCTGCAGAGAGCTGGGATCGAAGTAACAACCGCTACCATCAGTAACACACTACGCCGCCAGGAACTCAAATAACGCATTCCCATACGTGTCCCCCTGTTTAAGTCAGTACATGTCCGGGCCCATCTAAAGTTTTCTAGAGAGCATTTGGATGATCCAAAAGAGTATTGGGAGAATGTCATATGGTCAGATGAAACCAAAGTAGAACTTTTTGGTATAAACTTAACTCATCATGTTTGGAGGCGAAAGAAGGCTGACTTGCATCCAAAGAACACCATACCTACTGTGAAGCATGGGGGGGGGGGAAACATCATACTTTGGGGCGATTTTTCTGCTAAGGGACCAGGATGACTGATCCGTGCAAAGGTAAAAATGAATGGGGCCATGTATCAAGTTATTTTGAGTGAAAACCTCCTTCCATCAGCAGGGGAACTGAAGATAAATAGTCTTGCGTGCAAATATTCGTAATGCAAATTTTTATCGCGAACATTGCAACTTCATGAATATTGCGAATATAGCGCTGTATATTCGCAATTACGAATATTCGGGTTTTTTTCCACAGTACACATCACAGTATACATCCCTCCCTGCTTCCAGCTTGTGGTTGAAAGAAGGCTCCAATACTACTTTACTGTGAGAGAATGGCGCACAAATATTTGGTATATGCATATTCGTGAATATCGTCACTGATCCCCCCTTCTTTTAGCTTGTAGGCCAATGAGAATGATGCAAAAACAGTTGTCAGAGGTTAGCAACATCCTTATCAACCAATGGGAAAGTTGCCCACTCCTTCACTATATAAGAATCCTCCCAGCAACGTTTTTTTGCGGTTTCATGTAGTTGTGAGACGAGAATGAATGCTGTCTGTGCGTTCAAGTGCTTTTTTAAAAGCAAAGCAAATTATCCAGCAAATTGATAGTGTTAGAGTAGGTTAGCTTAGCAGATTCTAGTGTAGGATGTAGTGTTAGTGCTGTGCTTTTTTTTAAAAGCAAAGCAGATCATCTAGGGAATTTATAGTGTTAGAGTAGGTTAGTTTGGCAGATGGGTTCTAGTGTACGGTATAGAGTTAGTTTGGATATAGTATAGTGTAAGCTTTAGGTGTCTTTTAGTGTTTCAATTTAGTACATGTGTAAAAAAGAAAAAAGTTTGTTAGCATTAGTTTTTAGATTTTTTTTACTGTTTAGTTGGTGTAGTTAGTAGTGTCTGCGTCAGTGCCTGCATAATTGTCTTTGTGTTTGGTTAGTTAAAAAAAATATATATATATACTTTATTAGGGTTAGTTTTAAGTGTTAGTGTCTTCGTCAGTGTCTGTGTCTTTTGTTAGGTAACTTTTGCCCCAGAGTCCCCATCCCAAGTTTTCCCCACCGCTATGAGTAGTTCCCATGGCCGTTCAGGCAGCAGGGTTGGACCGCTGCCAGCAAGGGGCAGCTCCTCTAGAGGGCCGAGAACAGGTTGCAGGGGCGTCCACCTCATTAGGGACTATTTTGGTGGCGGAAGCCGCCCCATTTTGTCCCAGAATGCCGAGGAAGTAGTTGCTCTCGTGGCACAAGCCTTACGCCATCACATTGTGCAGAATGTATCCCTGTCGTTGGATCATGCTGTCAGCGACAGGATGCATCTGACAACGGATGGTTGGACCAGCAGACATGGGAAGGGACGATATCTTACTTTTACTACCCATTGGGTTACCCTTCGAGGCGTCGGGGAGGGATCGGCGGCATCTGAGTTTTGTGGTGCCGCCCCTTGGGGTGTCCAGGGGAGAACTGCTGCTCTCTGCAAGCCACTATCTCCACGGCTGCTGAGCCCCCCCAGCAAGCGTCCCCGTAGCTATGCAAGTGTGGGACACGTGCGCTGCCAGGCCGTGTTCCACTTTGTGAGCTTAGGGGAACGGAGACACACTGGATCTGATGTTCTGGCTGCACTACAGATTCAGGTCCAGAAGTGGCTGACACCCCGCAGGCTAGAAGCAGGTATGGTTGTCTGTGACAATGGCAGCAATCTACTCGCCGCCCTCCATGCTGGCATTCTCACCCACGTACCCTGCCTGGCACATGTCCTCAACCTTGTGGTACAGAACTTCCTGTGCACATATCCAAGGTTGAGTGACATGGTGCAAAGGGTACGGAGGATTGCCAGCCACTTCCGACGCTCCCCAACTTCCGCCGTGTCACAGGCTACAGCGGAACAACAGCCAATCACAGGCTGATTGTGGAAAGTGTGACACGGTTGAACACCACCCTCCACATGCTGGAGGAGTTGTGGGAGAAGCGACGGGCGACGAGGGAGTACCTGCTTGAACAAGGCACTTCAGGGCCATCACACCAACTCCCTAACATCACTAATTTGGAGTGGGGCAGATAAAGCAGGTTTGCCCCCATTCGAGCAGGTGACCAAGATGGTCAGCGGGGAGCATGTCTGCCTCAATTACGTGCTCCCCATAGTGTTCCTGTTGGACAGGACACTAGATTGCCTGCTCAAGGCTGGGGAGAGTGCCTTGGTGGAGCAAGAGGAGGCAACACTGCTCCACCAAGACCAGGCCCAGGACGAGGAGGAGGAGGAGGAGTAAGAGTCTGTTGATGTCCAGTAGTCTGGGCCTGGTCAGGAGAGAGAGCCAGTGTTGGGGGCAACATTAGTTCGGGGGTGGGGCAGCTCCTACTGGGAGCAGCAGCAACAGCAGCAGCAGGAGGACCAAGAGGTCATGGTCCTGTGCAGCCATGAAGAGTCACAGCAGGCTGTCCTCTTCCCCATGGCTGCCCACATGCTGTGATGCCTCAGGAGGGGCCCCCGGATCAGGAACATTAAGGAGAGGGATGAGTATTGGTTGGCCACCCTTTTAGACCCCCGCTGCAAGGGGAAACTGGAGCATTTTATCCCAGCCAGCCGGAGGCAGGACCAGATGGATGAACTGCAGTCCTGTCTCATAAGCCGGTTGGAGCAGACAAGTCCCCGGCCTCCAGTTTTCCCTGCCCATGTCACCCAGCAGGTGGCTAGAACCAGCCGAGCAGGTGACCTTATGGGTGAGATGAAGCTGTTCTACCAGCCTGCGCGACCCAGTAGCAGCAGCAACAGTCACCACCAGCGGCTGGCCCCTATGGTGGCAGACTACATGGGCTTCATTGGTGCTTCCAACAGCATGAGCACCGACGACTCCATGGAGTACTAAGTTGCCAGGCTGGGCACCTGCCGTGAGCTCTCTCAGTATGCACTGGAGTTACTGTCTTGCCCCCCTCCAGCGTACTGGAATGTCTGAGCAGACATTCAGCACAGCAGGTGGGTTGGTCACTGACAAGCAAACCCGTCTGTCCATAGACTCAGTGGACAGACTCCTGGATCGGCGGCGACTTCTTGGCTCCCGCCATCGGTTCTGGACACTGAAGGGCCCCTTGTCAATCCCTCTCCTTGGCTCTCCCTCCAATAAAACCATTTTTTTAACTATTTATTTTATTTATTTATATGTATTTATTTATTGATATTTATTTTTGTATATATCTAATTATTTATTTATTTTTCGTAATCATAGATGAATGTCTTTATTTTTAAATTTGTTGATGAATTTATTTATATTTTTAATCATTGATGAATGTATTTATTTATTAGTTTATTGATTCATTGATTTATTGATTTTATTTATTTATGTATCTATTGATGAATTTATTTATATTTTTATCAATCAATGAGTGTATTGATTTTTCCAATAATTGAGCATCTTATTTAATTATTTGGTCAACACGCCACCCACACCGACACTGTCATGCAGCATAACAGAGTTTTTAGTCTGTTCAGAAGGCACTATGGGGAATCAAAACCTGTCCAGAGGAAAAGTTGCCCATAGCAACCAATCAGATCTCTTCTTTAATTTTGAAGAGGCCTCAGCAACTTTTCCTCTGGACAGGTTGTGATAAATCTCCCCCTATGTGTTCACCAAGACACCCAGACCGGATTGCTGTATGCTTTTCATGAACCTAAGGGATCTCATTTTTGACAGAGATGAAGCAGAGCTACATTTGTTTTGTGGATTGCGTTCACCTGCAGTTCTATGTATTGGTGAAAAACACACCAATATCAAAAAAAGAAAGCACACATTTCAACAAAAACAAATATTTATAACATATATATAAACAAAAAATAACAAACATGCCTCTAAGGCAACTCCGTCAGCTGTTTTTGGAGGTCCAGCAGCTTCTGCATCCCCTTTTTGTTATCCTCCACCAGCTTATTTATCTTCTTATCCAGAAGCCGCTGGTGTTTTTTTAATGTCCTGCATTGCTGCATTTTGGCCCAGCTCTATCTGGATAAATATATTTTATTATCATACCACAATCAAACACCAGTATGTCTGGTGAGGTGCTGGAGGTTTCAGGTTTTTGTTTTATTTATCTACTCTAAGTGTAATATACACACTTATCGCTTTTACGTTTTTTCCTGTTAAACGCATAGGGGCCAGTTATTGTTAAAGGCCATACATACCTCCAGGCTGTGTCATTCTGCCACTATATGGTCTATACATGCTGCTGCCACCTCAAGCCTGTGTCATTCTGCCACTATATTTTCTCCTAATGCTGCTGCCACCTCAAGCCTGAGTCATTCTGCCACCATATGGTCTCCTAATGCTGCTGCCACCTCAAGCCTGAGTGATTCTGCCACTATATGGGCTCCTAATGCTGCTGCCACCTCAAGCCTGTGTCATTCTGCCACTATATGGCCTACTCATGCTCCTGCCACCTCAAGCCTGAGTGATTCTGACACTATTTGGTCTCCTAATGCTGCTGCCACCTGGAGCCTGAGTGATTCTGCCACTATATGGTCTATTCATGCTGCTGCCATCTCAAGCCTGTGTCATTCTGCCACTATATGGTCTACTCATGCTCCTGCCATTTCAAGCCTGAGTGATTCTGCCACTATATGGTCTACTCTAGTGTTGAGCGGCATAGGCCATATTTGAATTCGCAATATTTTGCGAATATATGGACGGAAATCCGTCATATATTCGCTAAATTCGCATATTCGTAATAGTCACGTTTTATTTTCGCATATGCGAAAATTAGCATAAGCGAAAATGCACATATGCGAAAATTCACATCGGCGAAAATTAGCACATGCTAAAATTAGCATAAGCTTAGCTTATGCAAATTTTGGCATATGCGAAAATTCGTACGCCAGTCTCAAACAGTAGTATTTGAGCCTTCTTTACACCACACAAGCTGGAAGCAGATAGAGAGATGATCACTGTGATGTGTACTGTGGAAAAAAGAAAAAAAAACGAATATTCGTAATTATGAATATATAGTGCTATATTTGCGAATATTCGTGAATTCGCGAATATGCAATATTCACAAATAAAATTCGCATTGCGAATGTTCGCGAGCAACAATGGTCTACTCATGCTGCTGCCACCTCAAGCCTGTGTCATTCTGCCACAATATGGTCTCATAATGCTGCTGCCACCTCAAGCCTGAGTAATTCTGCCACTATATGGTCTATTCATGCTGCTGCCACCTTAAGCCTGTGTCATTCTGCCCCGATATTGTCTCCTAATGCTGCTGCCACCTCAAGCCTGAGTAATTCTGCCACTATATGGTCTATTCATGCTGCTGCCACCTCAAGCCTGTGTCATTCTGCCACTACATGGTCTACTCATGCTGTTGCCACTTAAATCCTGAGTGATTCTGCCACTATATGGTCTACTCATGCTGCTGCCACCTCAAGCCTGTGTCATTCTGCCACTATATGGTCATGCTGCTGCCACCTCAAGCCTGTGTCATTCTGCCACTATATGGTCTCCTAAAGCTGCTGCCACCTCAAGCCTGTGTCATTCTGCCACTATATGGTCTCCTAATGCTGCTGCCACCTCAAGCCTGAGTGATTCTGCCACTATATGATCTACTCTTGCTGCTGCCACCTCAAGCCCGATTCGGATCGTACCAAATGTTTTCCAGAATATTCGGCGAATCGGCTAAATGGATTTTTTTTTTAAATGTGTTAATCTCTAGACTTATTTAGTTGGTTAGTTAGTGTTAGTTCAGTATTTTCTTAAATTCATTTATTATTATATTTATATTCATACAGTATAAAGTGGTTCACATAATACATATACATATTATATATCGCACAACACTCCCCCACCCTCCCTGTGTGGAGACAGAAAAATTAGTTATTTAAACATGACCAGTTGGGAAGTTCCTGGACATTCTTCCTCATTATTAACTGTGTAATCACCCACACTACCATTTACCCCATACCCTCTCAAACTCTCTTTGTTGCTTCTGTGATTTACCTATTGTGATAAAGTGGCAAGGAAAGGGTGCATTTCCTTGACTCACTCTGGAGAATCCTTTACCTGGGGCCTAAGTAATCAGGCAGCAGAGAGGGGAGGTCTCCAAAAGGAAGAGATTCAGTGTGATCTGGGCTCTCCCTAGGAAACAGAAAGCCGCTGTAAGGGGGAGATACAGGCCCTGTTGGGGGAAGCACACAGCCGGAGCTATGAGTGGCCCAAGTGACGGTGTGAACTGTGAGTAAACAGGTTGCAGGTGTCATATGTTTAACCCCTTAACGACGCAGGACGTATATTTACGATCCTGCATCATATCGGGTCGGTCCCGGCGCTCATCAACGGCCGGGACCCGCGGCTAATACCACACATCGCGATCGCGGCGATGTGCGGTATTAACCCTTTAGAAGTGGCGGTCAAAGCTGACCGCCGCTTCTAAAGTGAAACTGAAAGTGAACCGGCTGCTCAGTCGGGCTGTTTGGGACCGCCGCGGTGAAATCGCGGCGTCCCTAACAGCTGACCGGACACCGGGAGGGCCCTTACCTGCCTCCTCAGTGTCCGATCGACGAATGACTGCTCCGTGCCTGAGATCCAGGCAGGAGCAGTCAAGCGCCGATAATGCTGATCACAGGCGTGTTAATACATGCCTGTGATCAGCATAGGAGATCAGTGTGTGCAGTGTTATAGGTCCCTATGGGACCTATAACACTGCAAAAAAGATGTAAAAAAAAAAAGTGTTAAGAAAGGTCATTTAACCCCTTCCCTAATAAAAGTTTGAATCACCCACCTTTTCCCATAAAAAAAATAAAACTGTGTAAAAAAATTAAATAAATAAACATATGTGGTATCGCCGCGTGTGTAAATGTCCGAACTATAAAAATATATCATTAGTTAAACCACACGGTCAATGGCGTACGCGCAAAAAAATTCCAAAGTCCAAAAAAGCGTATTTTGGTCACTTTTTATACCATTAAAAAAATGAATAAAAAGTGATCAAAAAGTCAGATCAAAACAAAAATCATACCGATAAAAACTTCAGATCACGGCGCAAAAAATGAGTCCTCATACCGCCCTGTACGTGGAAAAATAAAAAAGTTATAGGGGTCAGAAGATGACATTTTTAAACGTATAAATTTTCCTGCATGTAGTTATGATTTTTTCCAGAAGTGCGACAAAATCAAACCTATATAAGTATGGTATAATTTTAACCGTATGGACCTACAGAATAATTATAAGGTGTAATTTTTACCGAAATATGCACTGCGTAGAAACGGAAGCCCTCAAAATTTACAAAATAGCATTTTTTTTTAGATTTTGTCGCACAATGATTTTTTTTCCGTTTTACCGTGCATTTTTGGGTAAAATGACTAATGTCACTGCAAAGTAGAATTGGCGACACAAAAAAAAAAGCCATAATATGGATTTTTAGGTGGAAAATTTAAAGGGTTATGATTTTTAAAAGGTACGGAGGAAAAAACGAAAGTGCAAAAACGGAAAAACCCTGATTCCTTAAGGGGTTAACTGGGGGAGGGTAGCTCTCCAGTTAGTAGACAGGGCATGCTGAGAGTTGTAGTCAGTGACCAGACTGTCTAGGGTTTTATTTTGTTCCTGTGTTATGTTTGTTTTTGCCTTCAACCTGTATAAATAAAGCTGGTGAGGTGCCAGACTTGTATCCTGAACTGTTGTCAGCCGAGTTATTGCAATGAAACATGTCTCGTGGCAGTGACCATGACGATCCCAGAGCTATCCCATCGGATGGTTTTTACACTATTCTAAATCTAAATCTTTTGTAGCTTTTAATCCTCTCCACCAGGCATAGCCACTGTTCAATACATTGGGGGTTATGGTGAAATTATTTCCAAATCATCAAGTATTTTGCAAGCGTTACTACTTTCAACAGGAGATCCTTCAAGCTCCCAAAATCATTCATATCTCCCAATATTACCGACCTAACACCCAAACTTATTCTCTTCTTAAAGGGTAATCCCATGGAAAACTTTTTTTAAAGTAACTGGTGCCAGAAAGTTAAACATATTTGTAAATCACTACTATTATACAGTGACGGGACATCGTGGCGGAAAAATTACTGCATGCAGTAATTTTTCCGCCACGATGTCCTGTCACTGTATAACGCTCGTAATGAATTACGGGCATATACGGGTGCAAACGGGCAGTTACAAAACCCCATAGGCTGCAATGCGATTTAGTCACGGCCGTCAGGGGCTTTGTAACGGCCGGGTTTCGCCGATATAGTGACGGAACTTGTGACAGAAGTTCCTAAACGGAACTATTTCATAGTGTGAAAGAGGCCTAACTTTCTGGCAACAGTTGATAAAAAAAATAAGTTTTCCACGGGAGTACCCCTTTAAACCTTTTCCCCAGACTGTCCTCTATATGCCCCCAAAAACCTCTCACCTTTTTACAACTCCATATCAAATGTATAACATTTGCTTAATCTTCCGAACACTTTGGAAAAGTGGGTCTTGCCTAACGCCGATCGACTTAAGAAACATTGGGGAATAATATAGTCTATAAACAATCCTTAACTGTAAATACTGGAATTTTTTTTTTCTCGGAGACCCCAGCACAACATTATTCAGGACTTTCTCCCATGTAGGACCTTCCAGAGGGCCTATATCCCTTTCCCATTTATTTTTAATTTGTTCTTGAAATATAGAAGATGTTTCATGAATTAAACCTTTGTAAACATTCCTCAGGGATTTCATTGTGCTCTGTGATTGCATCATATATGTGAAAAGTTTATGTGTTCCTATAATAAATGTATCTCTATCACTGGTGTATCTATCCGCTTCCTTTAATTGAAGGTAAAAAAATATTTCCCTTCCCTAATATTATATTCTACCCTCAGTGAATCAAAGTGTCTCAAATCCCCCTGATTGTGAAGCTGATGTACAAATTCAATACCTATTGAACCTAAAATTGCTTTTCCAAACCTCTATTAAATTCACTAAATTTATAATTCCCCCAAATCTTCATGCATCCAGAACTGTGTCTTATTCCACAAATATGTTTTACTTAATTCCAAACTTCATAGTATATCTCAAATATTGAGAAAAATTTAGATGCGTGCTCCCTCGGTTGTGACTCTAAAATTTAAAAAATATTTTTATAGTCCCTTGAGTAAAAATGTATCATAGGTTTCAAAATACTATTCCTGGTGCCTTGCTTTATATCCTGTACTTTTGCCGCCAGGAGATAAAATCTAAAATGCAGTATTTTATTCTTACTCGACCTTGTCCCCATATTAATCTATTAAGAATTGCTTTTAAACCTTTAAACCAAGAGTTCGGTACCCATACTGGAGCGGCCCTACAGTAATGACATAAAAAATCTGCAGTAAGAAGATCATTTTTAGTGCTTTCACCCGATCTGCCTGTGATAACGATAATTTGCATCATATAATAACTTTTTTCTTGATATTTTCCTTCAAAGATTTAATATATGCATCCATGAATGTTTTACTATTTGATGTAATTTATATCCCTAAGTATTTTAAGGATTCACTTTTTTTTAAACATGTTATCCCCTGATTTATTATTTTTGTCCCTTCCACTACTGGCAATAGAAAAGATTTCTCCTAATTCACCTTCATTCCAGATATTTCTCAAAATTCATCAACAAATTTCCGTTACTGTGTATATCATATCATTAGGTTTATCTAAAAATAATATGATATCGTCAGCATATAAAAGGATCGTGTTATTCTCTCCTTTTTTACCAAACCCCTTTATATCTACTGACCTCCTAACAGCCTCAGCCAGTAGTTCTATAAATAATACAAAAAGGAGCAAGGAGAGGGGGCAACCTTGTCTAGTTCCCCAAGAAAGTGGAAAAAGCATCCGTCAATCTTCCATTAATTATTATACCAGCAACGGGGTCGCTGTATAACAATTTCACCCATCTAATAAATCTTTCACCAAACCCAAACTGGTCCATAACTCGCCATAGAAACTCCCATTCCAGTATGTCAAAGGTTTTCATTGCATCCAATGACAGAACAAAACGGGAGGTATCCCCTTCCATCTGTATACTGGCCAAAACCTTTACTACATTATCATGGATTTGCCTAACTGGTATAAAACCGGATTGGTCCGAGTGAATCCGTGTCATTATTACCTCAAACAACCTACGTGCCAGGATTTTCACATCCACATTTAATAATGAGATTGGTCTCAATGCAGTGAGCTCTATTATAGATAGTTCTTTCTTAGAAATTAAGGTAATATTTGCCTCTACCATAGATGGGGGCAGTTTGCCACCCTTGAAGGATTCATTAAAAACATTCAATAATGTGAACAACAATGTCTCCCCCCCCCCCCCCCCCCATTCCTTATATATCCCCACCGAGATGATACCTTCAAGACCGGGAGCTGACGTTTCAGATAAAGTGTTAGTTCAGTATAGTTAATGTTATTTATTTGGTTAGTTTGTGATAGTTATATAGAGTATAATTAAATTTATTTGTGTATTTAATGGTTTTTATGTAGATTAATGAGTTAGTGTCTAGTGTTATTGTATTGTATTACGGCATTGTGTGGTTTTCCCTTCATTGTTAGCCTTTTTTTCTGTACATCTTATGGATACAAAATTATAATGCTGTGTGCACATATTTACAGTCCTGGCAGGGGTAGTAGCAACTTCCTCCACCTCCACATTTTCCCCCACTTTCGGTATTGGTGAAGCAGGTGGACGATGGGTGGGTCCTCCTCCTCTGACAACTCCACCACCTCCATCTCCTCGTTTGCTCTCCTCTGCCTTACAGAAGGAAGTGGAGCTCCTGTAATCACACAATGTTCAGAATGTAGACAAACCACCTAGAACTCATAACCAATGCAAATTCACCCCTTAATGACCTGGCCATTTTCCACCTTTCTGCCCAGGCCATTTTTAGCAAATTGGACATGTGTCACCTTATACGGTAGTAACTTTAAGACGCTTTTACTTATCCTAGCCATTGTGAGATTGTTTGCTTGTCAAATATTGTATTTCAGGACAGTAGGAAAATTCAGTCACAACATTTCTTTGTTAGTAAAAAAGCCATTTTTTCACCTTGGATCACAAAAAGTGTACGGAGTAATAATTTGTAAAGGGATGAAATACTTATTTTCATAACTGTATATATACATTACATTTGTTTCTCTCAACAACAACCTGTAATGTAAGCATTGTACCTGGGCATTTCTTTTCCCTGATCTTAGTGATCAGGTTGAGGTTCCTCCTCTTCAGATCTGACCACTTTTTCACGATGGACAATCGGGTGTGGATCCTTTTGTGTTTGTTCCTGAACTCCTCCTCCAGGCCTTTCACAATGACCTGTTTTTCGGCCTGCGAGCGGGTTTGGTCGTAACCCCTTTGCAAAAAGCGCTGCAGGATGAAGATGCAAGTATATTAATTATCACAGTCTAAAAGTATTTGTTGTGACATCACAGCACTATGTCTGTGGCATGTACGTATGGACAGCATAGAAATATATCTCACATTCACATTGCACATCCATCTTCTTGCTGTACACTATATACCCCCCACGCACACACACACAGTCCATATATTATAGTTGTTGTACTGTTGTTCTGGACTCAGGAGAAGCTTTATTTGTCAGACTGCCAGTATTTGCTGGTTCATTTTAGAGTTACCCCGGGTGCACCACAGGGAGACGAACCAGCTTTACACCCATAACGTACCGTCAGTTCACTAGACAGGTAAATATTTGCTCATCTAGACAATATCTGATTTCTCAGACCCCACACACATACAATCACAATACAATCTGATCTTATAACAGTAATTTTAAATCTAATATTTCCCCTTCAAATACTTAATACTTAGTGCACCAATCAGTAATATCTACATAGAACTGATAAAGAGTGAAGTTGTATCTATTGCGAAATAACTTTTACATGCCGATTTTCGCAAATATATTTTAACACTCTATCGGCATATAAAGAGATTGATCTAACATGAATGTGAAGTGTAATCAAATACACTGGTGTAATTGGAAAATACTTACAGTGATCAAGAGTTTTTCCTCCTTCTCTGTAAACTTGCTCCCCACTATGTTTTCACAGGAAACTTTGCAGGAAACTTCACATAGAGAAGAGTAACAAGTTGCAGAAGTAGATCACGCCCATATTGCAAATGTGCATGCAAATTTTATGATGAGTGTGAGTATTGCGAATATTCGTTTTTCACGAATATAGGATGAATATTCGCCCACATATTCACGAAATATCACAAATTCGAATATGGCCTATGCCGCTCATCACTAAAGATGAAATGTGGCTAGGTCGTTCAGCATGACAATGATCCCAAACACACCACCCGGGCAATGATGGAGTGGCTTCCTAAAAAGCATTTCAAGGTCCAGGAGTGGCCTAGTCAGTCTCCAGATCTCAACCCCATATAAAACCTTTGGAGGGAATTGAAAGTCTGTGTTGCCCATCGGCAACCCCAAAACATCACTGCTCTGGAGGAGATCTGCATGGAGGAATGGGCCAAAATGCCAGCAACAGTGTGTGAAAACCTTGTGAAGATTTACAGAAAAAGTTTGACCTCTGTCATTGCCAACAAAGGGTATATAACAAAGTATTGAGATAAACTTTTGTTATTGACCAAATACTTATTTTCCACCATAATTTGAAAATAAATTCTTTAAAAATCAGGCAATGTGATTTTATGCATTTTTTTCTCATTATGTCTCTCATAGTTGAGGTATACCTATGATGACAATTACAGGCCTCTCTCATCTTTTTAAGTGGGAGAACTTGCACAAGTGGTGGATGACTAAATACCTTTTTTCCCCCAATATATGTGCACAAATAGTTATGTGCTATTTATGCCCCATTATCTTTGGACAGAACGGCTCACTGCTTGTTGTGTTGTCTCATTCCCATATTGTCTCTTATTAGGGGTTTTAAAATGGTTGCACATTCTGACAAACATCCACTCAATAGTTTAGTATACAGCTGGAAATGCAGATGATTTTTGCCCAGGGGCATAGCACAACTTGGACCCCCTTTTCCCCAGGCATCTTCTATTTAAAGCTATGAGCATGACCTGCCTGTAACTTTCAGCCACATCCCTAGCAATGTTATCTTTAAGCCTTTGTAGCCAGTAGTGATGTCGCGAACATAAAATTTTCGGTTCGCGAACCGGCAAACAGGGCCATTGATTTTAATGGGCAGGCGAATTTTATAACCCACAGGGACTCTTTCTGGCCACAATAGTGATTTAAAAGTTGTTTCAAGGGGACTAACACCTCGACTGTGGCGTGCTGGAGGGGGATCCATGGCAAAGCTGCCATGGAAAATTACATAGTTGATGCAGATTCTGGTTTTAATCCATAAAGGGCATAAATCGCCTAACATTCCTAAATGGTTTTGAATAACGTGCTTTAGCCCCCTTTAGGCATCACATAGATTCCCCCATGTTAGGCAGCACATAAGATTCCCCCATATTAGGCAGCTCATAGATTCCCCCATGTTAGGCAGCACATAAGATTCCCCCATATTAGACAGCACATAAGATTCTCCCATATTAGGCAGCACATAGTTAGAGCCCCCCTTGAGTGGGATTTGAACCCAAGGCCCCAGCACTGTAAGGCAGCAGTGCTAACCTCTGAGCCACCATGCTACCCTTAGCATTAATCTAATATCCACGGTTGCTAAAATGGACAGAGATGTCAGCAGAGAGTACCAGAAAAATTAGGCATGTACACATGTCTGAAAAATTTGGTATTGTTGCAGCCGCTTCTGTAGCAGCCGCCAGAAAAATTGCAGCACCATAACAAGTGCTGCAGCAGAGGCCAGAAAAATTAGGCATGTAGACCTGGCTGGAAAATTTGGTATTGTCGCAGCTGTGGCAGCAGCCATAAAAATTGCAGCACCATAACAAGTGCAGACGCAGAGGCCAGAAAAATTAGGCATGTACACATGGATGAAAAATTGTGTATTGTCGCAGCCGCAGCTGTAGCAGCGACCATAACAATTACAGCACCATAACAAGTGCAGCAGCAGAGACCCGAAAAATTAGGCATGTACACCTGGCTGGAAAATGTGGTATTGTCGCAGCCGCTGCTATAGCAGCGGCCAGAAAGATTTCTGTTTGTTTTGCCAGGCAGAAAGTGCCCTAAAACATTGCAGCTTGAACCCTAGTTGGTGGTGGATAAGTCACGCAAGTCATCCAGCATTCAGAGTTCAAATACAGCAGCGTGTGGACCATTTTTAGCCCAAGGCAGCTCATCTGATCAGGCCTTGTTCAGTCAAATGTATCGCCCAGTGTCAGTCCCTTCGGGATCCATCCCTCATTCATCTTAAGAAAGGTGAGGTAATCCAGACTTTTTTGACCAAGGCTACTCCTCTTTTCAGTGACAATACCTCCTGCTGCACTGAAGGTCCTTTCTGACAGGACACTTGAAGCGGGACAGGCCAGAAGTTCAAGCTCAAATTGGGATAGCTCAGGCCACAGGTCAAGCCGGCACACCCAGTATTCACAGGGTTCATCGCTCCTCAGAGTGTCGATATCTGCGGTTAAGGCCAGGTAGTCTGCTACCTGTCGGTCAAGTCGTTCTCTGATGGTGGACCCCGAAGGGCTGTGGCGATGCGTAGGACTTAAAAAGCTCCGCATGTCCTCCATCAACAGCATATCTGTACAGCATCCTGTCCTTGCCGGCGTGTTCGTGGGAGGAGGAAGAGGATGACTTTCACCTCTTCCAGTGTTAGATCCCTGTTGTGCTGGGACATGACCCTTATGCGCTGTGTACAGCATACTTCTTAATTTATTTTGGACCTGCTGAATCCTTTCCGCCTTGCTGTAATGCGGTAACATGTCAGGCACTTTATGTTTATACCGGGGGTCTAGTAGCGTGGACACCCAGTACAGGTCGTTCTCCTTAACCCCTTAACGACGCAGGACGTATATTTACGTCCTGCGCCGGCTCCCGCGATATGAAGCGGGATCGCGCCGCGATCCCGCATCATATCGCGTCGGTCCCGGCGCTAATCAACGGCCGGGACCCGCGGCTAATACCACACATCGCCGATCGCGGCGATGTGCGGCATTAACCCTTTAGAAGCGGCGGTCAAAGCTGACCGCCGCTTCTAAAGTGAAAGTGAAAGTGACCCGGCTGCTCAGTCGGGCTGTTCGGGACCGCCGCGGTGAAATCGCGGTGTCCCGAACAGCTGATCGGACACTGGGAGGGCTCTTACCTGCCTCCCCGGTGTCCGATCGACGAATGACTGCTCCGTGCCTGAGATCCAGGCAGGAGCAGTCAAGCGCCGATAATGCTGATCACAGGCGTGTTAATGCACGCCAGTGATCAGCATTAGAGATCAGTGTGTGCAGTGTTATAGGTCCCTATGGGACCTATAACACTGCAAAAAAAATGTAAAAAAAAAGTGTTGATAAAGGTCATTTAACCCCTTCCCTAATAAAAGTTTGAATCACCCCCCTTTTCCCATAAAAAAAATAAAACAGTGTAAAAAAAATTAAAAATAAACATATGTGGTATCGCCGCATGCGTAAATGTCCGAACTATAAAAATATATCATTAATTAAGCCGTACGGTCAATGGCGTACGCGCAAAAAAATTCCAAAGTCCAAAAAAGCGTATTTTGGTCACTTTTTATATCATTAAAAAATGAATAAAAAGTGATCAAAAAGTCCGATCAAAACAAAAATCATACCGATAAAAACTTCAGATCACGGCGCAAAAAATGAGTCCTCATACCACCCCATACGTGGAAAAATAAAAAAGTTATAGGGGTCAGAAGATGACATTTTTAAACGTATAAATTTTCCTGCATGTAGTTATGATTTTTTCCAGAAGTGCGACAAAATCAAACCTATATAAGTAGGATATCATTTTAACCGTATGGACCTACAGAATAATGATAAGGTGTATTTTTTACCGAAGTATGCACTGCGTAGAAACGAAAGCCCCCAAAAGTTACAAAATGGCGTTTTTTTTTCGATTTTGTCGCACAATGATTTTTTTTTCCGTTTCGCCGTGCATTTTTGGGTAAAATGACTAATGTCACTGCAAAGTAGAATTGGCAACGCAAAAATAAGCCATAATATGGATTTTTAGGTGGAAAATTGAAAGGGTTATGATTTTTAAAAGGTAAGGAGGAAAAAACGAAAGTGCAAAAACGGAAAAACCCTGAGTCCTTAAGGGGTTAATCCCTTTTATACGAGGGTCCCTCAACAGGCACGACAGCATGAAAGACCCCATTTGCACAAGGACGGATGCCGAGCTACTCATGTCCCATTCCTCGTCCTCAGTGATGTCAGGGAAGGTATCATCTTCTTTCCCCCAGCCACGTACAACACCACGGGAACCAGATAGGTGACAAGGAGCAGCCTGGGATGCCTGCTGTGGTTGGTCTTCCTCCTCCTCTTCAAAGCCACATTCCTCCTCTGACTCCTCTTCCTCACAATCCTCTTCCAGCGTTGCCGCAGGTCCAGCAAGCGATGCTGATAAGGCTGTTTCTGGTGGTGATGGTGTCCACAACTCTTCCTCTTCACGCTCATCTACTGCCTGATCCAACACTCTTCGCAGGGCACGCTCCAGGAAGAAAACAAACGGTATGATGTCGCTGATGGTGCCTTCGGTGCGACTGACCAGGTTTGTCACCTCCTCAAAAGAACGCATGAGCCCACCGGCATTGCGCATGAGCCTCCAGTAACGTGGCAAAAAATTTCCCAGGTCCGCAGATGATGTCCTAGCACCCCGGTCATACAAATATTCGTTGACGGCTTTTTCTTGTTGGAGGAGGCGGTCGAACATTAGGAGTGTTGAATTCAAACGTGTCGGACTGTCGCAAATCAAGCGCCTCACTGACATGTTGTTTTGCCGCTGGATATCTGACAAGTGTGCCATGGCCGTGTAGGACCACCTGAAATGGCCACAGACCTTCCTGGACTGCTTCAGGACACCCTGTAAGCCTGGGTATTTGAGCACAAAGCGTTGTACAATCAGATTACACACATGTGCCATGCACTGCACATGTGTCAACTTGCCCAACCTCAATGCCGCCAACAAATTTGTTCCGTTGTCACAAACCACCTTGCCGATCTCCAGTTGGCGCGGAGTCAGCCACTGGTCCACCTGTGTGTTCAGGGCCGACAGGAGCGCTGGTGTGGTGTGACTCTCCGCTTTGAGGCAAGTCAACCCCAAGATGGCGTGACACTGCCATATCCGAGATGTGGAATAGCACCTGGGGAGCTGGGGGGGTGCTGGTGATGTGGAGCAAGACGCAGCAGTGGAAGAGGACTTGGCCAAGGATGTTATGGAAGAGGATGGAGTAGGAGGAGTAGAGGAGGTGGCAGCAGGCCTGCCTGCAAGTCGTGGCGGTGTCACTAACTCCTCTGCAGAGCCACGCATTTCATGCTTGGCAGACATCACCAGGTTTACCCACCAGGTGATATACCTGCCCTAACCATGCTTTGCAGACCAGGGTCAGATGGACCCTTGCCCCTACACTGTGTGCCAGACATGCCATAATCTCCTTTTGCACAATGGAGTAAAGGTTGGGGATTGCCTTTTGTGCAAAAAAATTTCGGCCGGATACCTTCCACTGTGGTGTCCCAATGGCTACAAATTTTTTAAAGGCCTCAGACTCCACCAGCTTGTATGGTAAAAGCTGGCAAGCTAGAAGTTCCGACAAGCCAGCTGTCAGACGCCGGGCTAGGGGGTGACTTTGAGACATTGTCTTCTTGCACTCAAACATCTCCATGACAGACACCTGACTGTGGGCAGATGAGCAGGAACTGCTCAAGGCGAGAGACAGAGAGGCGGTTGGTTGAGAGGGGGCAAGGAGGGCAGCAGTGGTTGACTTGGCTGAAGATGCTGGACCAGGAGGAAGATAGCGGCTTTGACTTTGTGTGCTGCTTGTACTGACGTGTTGATCCCATAGGCGTTTGTGATGTGACATCATGTGCCTTCGAAAAGCAGTTGTTCCTAGGTGGGTGTTGGACTTCCCACGACTCAGTTTCTTCTGGCACAGGTTGCAAATGGCCTCGCTGTTGTCAGAGGCAGACACACAAAAATAATGCCACACTGCTGAGCTCTGCGATTACGGCATTCTGGTGGTGGCAACAACATGCGTTGATTGGCATCCCGTCTGGCTGACCCCGGATGCCGATGCATGCTGTCTGACTGTACCACTCCTCCCCCTGCTTCCAACTCATCTCCTCCTCCTCCCTATCTCCCCATCTGAACTTTCCCCCTCTTCTTCTCTTCTAGCGAGCACCCACGTGGCATCAACGGACACATCGTCATCATCAACACCTTCACCGCTATCTGACACCTCAAGAAAGGAAGCAGCAGCGGGTACAACATCATCATCACACCGTGCGTCCATATGTGTAATGCTGCCTGACTGAGACATATCCCTGTTAACTACATCCTCTGGCAATAATGGTTGCGCATAACTCCTCTGACGGATCAAGTAAAGCTGCTGTGGTGCTAGTGTTGGTGGTGGCAGCAGGCAGGCAAGTGGTAGCATGAGTGGTGCCCGAAGCTAAGCTAGAGGAGGAGAAGGATGGTGCGTCAAGGTTCCGAGCGGAAGCTGTAGTAGATGGGGTGTCTTGTGATAGCAAGTCATCTAAGTCCTCAGAACTTTGGGGGTTCAGGGTACGTGGCCCCTGAACACTGGCCATTCTACGGCTAAAGGGAATCCCAGCACCACGACAGCCCCTGTGGGGTTGCCTTCCTCTGCCTGTAATTTTTTTGGTTAAATTTGCACAAGTATCACACCAAATGTGATTTGCACTAGGGTGACACAATTTGCCCTGCAGGCAAAAAAACTGTCAACTGTGACGTGAACTGACAGTGATGACTGGTTTTATTTAACAGCCAAAAAAGTTTTTTTTTTTTTTTTGCACAACTGTCACACCTAATGTGATTTGCACTAGGGTGACACAATTTGCCCTGCAGGCAAAAAACTGTCAACTGTGACGTGAACTGACAGTGATGACTGGTTTTATTTAACAGCCAAAAAAGGTTTTTTTTTTTATTTGCACAACTGTCACACCTAATGTGATTTGCACTAGGGTGACACAATTTGCCCTGCAGGCAAAAAACTGTCAACTGTGACGTGAACTGACAGTGATGACTGGTTTAATTTAACAGCCAAAAAAGGTATTTTTTTTTTAATTTGCACAACTGTCACACTTAATGTGATTTGCACTAGGGTGACACAATTTGCCCTGCAGGCAAAAAAACTGGCAACTGTGACGTGAACTGACAGTGACAACTGGTTTTATTTAACAGCCAAAAAAGTTTTTTTATTTTTTTTATTTGCACAACTGTCACACCTAATGTGATTTGCACTAGGGGGACACAATTTGCCCTGCAGGCAAAAAAAAACTGGCAACTGTGACGTGAACTGACAGCGACGACTGGTTTTATTTAACAGCCAAAAAAGGTTTTGTTTTTTTTAATTGGCACAACTGTCACACCTAATGTGATTTGCACTAGTGTGACACAATTTGCCCTGCAGGCAAAAAAACTGGCAACTGTGACGTGAACTGACAGCGACGACTGGTTTTATTTAACAGCCAAAAAAGGTTTTGTTTTTTTTAATTGGCACAACTGTCACACCTAATGTGATTTGCACTAGTGTGACACAATTTGCCCTGCAGGCAAAAAAACTGGCAACTGTGACGTGAACTGACAGTGACGACTGGTTTTATTTAACAGCCAAAAAAGGTATATATTTTTTAATTTGCACAACTGTCACACCTAATGTGATTTACACTAGGGTGACACAATTTACCCTGCAGGCAAAAAAACTGGCAACTGTGACGTGAACTGACAGTGACGACTGGTTTTATTTAACAGCCAAAAAAGGTATTTTTTTTTTAAATTTGCACAACTCTCACACCAAATGTGATTTGCACTAGTATGACAATGCGCAAAAAAACTTGCCAGCGGAGTTCCCCTTTTAAGCAGTGGTCCCCAACCAGGGTGCCTCCAGCTGTTGCAAAACACACGGACTGATATATTTCAGCCCTTTGAACACTGTAGTAGTTAGTTGCTTTAAAGAAAAAAAGCTTGCCAGTGGAATTCCCCTTTTAAGCAGTGGTCCCCAACCAGGGTGCCTCCAGCTGTTGCAAAACACATGAACTGATATCTTTCAGCCCTTTGAATACTGTAGTAGTTAGTTGCTTGAAGGAACTTAAGTTTGATTCTGGTGTACCCCTTTTAACCAGCGGTTCCCTCCCAACCAGGGTGCCTCCAGCTGTTGCAAGACACACGGACTGATATCTTTCAGCCCTAAAAAGGGCTTTTTTGGGTGCTGTCCTTAAAACAGATGTTACACTAGTGCTTTAGAAGTAAACTGGACCCTGAATACACAACCTAGCCGCAACCTAGCTATCGCTTTCCCTATACAGCAGGAGCAGCTTCTCTGACTCTCCACTTCCTTAGCCTGCAGCATGCTGAATGAGGGTAAATTGGCGTCCGTGCAAGAGGTAGGAGGGTCTGGAAGGGAGGGACTGCTGCTGATTGGCTGTAATGTGTCTGCAGACTATGACTCACAGGGTCAAAGTTTACTGCAATGTTGAAGTATAGGGGCGGATCGAACTTCACATATGTTCGCCCGGCGATGCGAACGCGAACATGCTAAATTCGCCGGGAACTGTTCGCTGGCAAACAATTTGCGACATCTCTAGTAGCCAGTAAGCAGGACATATAAGGACCTGGAAAATACAGAACAACATCAAATAGATATTGTACAACATCCTCACTATAAGCAATGTAAAGCCAAATGCACAGGGGCCAAATAAGACAAATAGAGATGAGTGAATCGAAGCAGACGAACCTGAATTTGTAACAAATTTTGATTTGCAACAAATGTGAATATTGTCGTGATTCTATCGCTCAAATCGCCTCATTAAACTCCATTTTACAGCGTTCCTGGCTCCAGGGCACCTAAAATGGCGGATCCACATGTCAGTACATGGGGCGGGGGTTGCTGGGAAGGCAAGGCAGGAAGGGAGGTTTATGGCTGCTCATTTCATGCCATACACTGCAGAGAGAGAGGACGGCTGCGTGTCTCTGTGTGTTACACAGACACGCTGAATGAATTATACCGCAGTGTCCCACTGCCAACTGCTAGTCACATCAGTGTTGTGGACAGAGAGCAGTGCAGTGCTTTGCTTGTTCTCACTGAGAAGGATTTTTACGCCAGCCATTACCCTCCCAGTCACTTCATTCAGCATTTTATCAGAGAGGGGCAGATAGCTTTTCGTTGCTTCATATATATCAACAAGCTGCTTCAACTTCATGAACCGTATCACAGGAGGCAGGAATGATTTTTCATGGCCATTCAATGTATTTTTTCCACAAGAAACCATCTGCTGCTTATACTAGTCTGTAGACGGTAGAATAACCAGCAGTTCATACCATTCTCAATACTCTGTGACAGAGTGCACATTTTTTTTTGTGTGGTGCTGAACTGTTGTTCCCTGCTGCTTTGCAAAAATATGTTTTTTCAGCGGACTGTAGTGCATTTTTCTGCCCTCATACATGCATACCACATACCTACATCAAAGCAGTCTACTATTTTGTATCTGTAAATCTGTAACAAGTCTAGATACTGGGAAAGTAATCACTGGCTGGTGTTTTATGAAAATACGTTTTCCAAGTGTACTTTCGCGCATTTTTTTTCCTTCATACGTGCATACCACATACCTGCATCTAAGTAGTGCACTTTTTTGTACCTGTTAATCTGTAACAAGCCTACATACAGTGAAAGGACAGGCAAAACGAATTCCTGGCTGTTGTTTCATGAAAAAAAGTTTTCCAAGTGTACTGTAGCGTATTTTTTAGCTATCATACGTGCAAACCTCATATCTACATCTAAGTAGTGCACCTTTTTGCATCTGTTAATCTGTAGCAAGCCTACATACAGTGAAAGGCCAGGGAAAACTAATCACTGTCTGTTGTTTTATGAAAAAATGTTTTCCAAGTATACTGCAGCACATTTTTTTGCCGTCATACGTGCATACCACATTCCTACAAGTAGTGTACCATTTTGTACCTGTTAATCTGTCAAGGGCCTACATACTGTGAAAGTCCAAGCAAAAGTACTCACCGGCTGGTAGTTTAACAAAAATACAGAGTTTTTAGGCGTACTGTAGCACATTTTTCTGCCCTCATCAGTGCATATCGTATACGAATATCTAAGTAGTGTACCATTTTGTACCTGTTAATCTATCAGGGGCCTACATACTGTGAAAGCCCAAGCAATAATACTCACCGGCTGGTGTTTTACAAAAATACAGAGTTTTTAGGCATATTGTAGCACATTTTTCTGCCCTCATCAGTGCATATCATATACGAATATCTAAGTAGTGTACCATTTTGTACCTTTTAATTTATCAGGGGCCTACGTACTGTGAAAGTCCAAGCAATAATACTCACCGGCTGGTGTTTTACAAAGATACAGAGTTTTTAGGCATATTGTAGCACATTTTTCTGCACTCATCAGTGCATACTGCATACGTACATCTGAGTAGTGTACCATTTTGAACCTGTTAATCTGTCAAGGGCCTGCATACTGTGAAAGTCCAAGCAATAGTACTCACCGGCTGGTGTTTTGCAAAAATACAGGGTTTTTAGGCGTATTGTAGCGCATTTTTCTGCCCTCATTAGTGCATACCGCGTACGTACATCTAAGTAGTGTACTATTGCGTTCCTGTTAATCTGTCAAGGGCCTACATACTGTCAAAGGACAGCCAAAAGTCATCACTGGCTGCTGTTCTAGACAAATACGGTTTTAAGAGTAGTGAAGTGTATTGTACTCCCCTCATATACGCACTAAGTATGTTACTTTCAATAGTTTTTTATTGAAAATGTCAAAAACAATAAACCAAATAAACATAGGACCTGAGGGTCCACAAATTATAGCACATCAACAGTGTTCTCAGGACAAAAAGCGAAAATATACGTGATGTGTCCATCCAGGGATGCAACATTATAAAGTATACAGTGGCATGAAACAATCAAACGCACTAAGTATGTTAGGCAGAGAAATTCCACGACGTGCACAGAGGAGTGGCAGAGGCCTATATCCTTCAGGCAGAGGTCGCAGCAGACTAAGAGCGAGTGGCAGCAGGAGTTGCAGCGAGAGGCCTGAGCTCCCGTTATCAGCCAGAGGTCGTGTCTCGACCAGCAACCCATCTGCCGTCGTCGATTGGCTAACACGGTCATCCACTTCATCACAAGTGACATCTGACACCCCCAGTCAACAGTCGGTGGGTTCCTCAGACACAACCCTCAGTTGGCATGAGAGCAGTCCCTGTCCTCCCATTTCCTCTGTCCTATGCTGTTCCCTCTCCTACAGAAGTATCTTATGCTGTGGGTTCAGCTACACTATTCACTGAGGACGATCTAATAGAGGACAGTCAGCAACTACTGCCAAGCCACGAAAGGGAGGAGACATGCACCGCTTCCTCCGCTGGGCGGGAAAGTAGTGATGAGGAGAGTGACATGGGAGGCGGTGTTGCCAGAGTTCAGGGCCCTGAAGCAGACACTGTTGAGGAACCTGAGGAGGACATCAGTGGCGTGCAGACACTTGTTGATGATGATGAAGCTGATCGCAATTAGGAGCCGGGTGCAGAAGGGGCTTCATCATCATCATCAGGAGAGGAGAGTTGCAGGTTGCCTTTGAGGCAGCAGCTGAGCCAGCAAGTTGGTAGCATGGTTGTCAGTCAGCATGGTGGCAGAAGTGGAAATTCTGGAGCCAAACGTGCCCTGGGGAGACCACCTGCTTCGCGGCAGCCTACCTTTCCGGGAGGTGGTGGAACAGGGGTTCCTGGAGACGGCGGCAGTAGCAGTCAATTAGTGCAGACTGTTGGTGGGAAAATCAGCTACTCGGCGGTGTGGCAGTTTTTCTTCAAGCATCCGGAGGAGGTTCATGTAACCATATGCAAGATATGTCGGCAGAAGGTGAAGTGTGGCCAGGGTCCCAATGTTGGCACCACGGCCCTGCATCAACACATGCTTTGCCACCATAAAGCGGCCTGGGAGAACCGTGGCTCCAATGTAGTGGTACAGCCTGCTGCATCACCCAGTGGCCAGCCGCTCCCTGCTCCAGCCAGCCAAGGCTCCACCACCTCAGCCGAAGGGAGCTGTGTGTCATTACCTCCTTCTGTCGCTCCAGATGCTCCTGCTTCTCCCACTTTTCGTCAGCCATTACACCAACAATCCATCCGCGAAGCCATGTCCAAGAGACAACAGTATGCGCCCACTCATCCAATGGCGCAGAAGCTGAATGTGCTCCTGTCTAAGTTGCTGGTGCTGCAGTCCCTCCCTTTTCAAGTGGTGGACTCTGCACCTTTCAGAGAACTGATGGCTTGTGCCGAGCCGAGGTGGAGAGTACTAAGCTGTCATTTCTTTGCGAAGAAGGCAGTACCAGCCCTGCACAATTTTGTGGGAGAGAAGGTGGGCCAGTCCTTAAGCCTGTCGGTGTGCAGCAAAGTGCACGGCAGCGCCGACATCTGGAGCTGTAACTACGGTCAGAGACAATACATTTCCTTTAAGGCTCACTGGGTGAATGTGGTTCCTGCACAGCCACAACCCCAACTTGGATAGGTCATGCTGCTTCCTCCTCCATGATGTCAGCTTGTTGGTCCTGTGACAGCATGCGACTCCGCCTCCTCATCCTCCACCGTGTCCTCAGCCTCCACTGCCCGGACAAGCATACTATGTGTGCAGGGCACTGCAGTGTCACACTGTTCTTCACATGGTTTGCCTTGGCGAATAGAGTCACACAGCGGAGGAACTGCTAAAAGTCATTCATTAAGAAATTGGAACATAGCTTACTCAACAAAATCTGGAAATGGGAACCATGGTGGCGGACAACAGGAAGACATCTTGGCCAGGCTGCGACAAGGAAAGGTGAAACATGCGCCCTGCATGGCACACATGTTAAATCTGGTTGTCAAGCAGTTCCTGAAGTGTTCCCCCCATTTGCAAGACATCCTAAGAATGGGAAGGAAACTTTGCATGCACTTTAGCCACTCATACATGGCAAAGCACACCCTCCTTGAGCTGCAGCGTCAGAATGGTATTCCCCAACATAGTCTGATTTGTGAAGTTGCCACATGTTGGAATTCCACCCTGCATATGTTGGACCATCTGTACGAACAGAGAAAAGCCATCACTGACTTCTTGATGATCCAAGCGGATAGGGGTAATCTTGTGTGTAACTTCAATGTGAACCAGTGGCAGCTCATACGTGACACCTGCCGTTTGCTCAGGCCCTTTGAGGAAGCCACATTATACGTAAATCGCCCGGATTCCGGGATGAACTACGTCATTCCACTGCTTCATATCCTACAACAAGTGTTTTAAATGATGGCTGGTCAGGGCAATGGAGACGTTGCACCTGCATCTCACGGCCACATGAGCCCTGTGGGAGCTGAACTGGAGGAAGAGGATGAGGGGCACAGTGGAGAACAGTTTAGGTTTGATGAGATGGGCGGTGTTTCTAGTCATCTGAAAGGAGAGGAGGAACATGATGAACTAGAGGAGCTAGAGGGTTATGAGGAAGGCAAGACAGAGGACTCAGGCACACCGTGGCAGTATGTAGTGGAGATGAAGGCAGGGAGTCCCTCCGAGTCACTTGCACAAATGGCACGATGCATGCTCACTTGCTTGCATGGTGACAGCCGACAGCAGCGGAATGACTTCTGTGTCTCCACCTTATTAGACCCTCGCTACCGACACAAATTGGGTGCCATTTTTACACTAACTGAGAGGGAGGACAAACTGACCTACTACAGAGAGATCCTACGTAGTCAGTTGGCTGATGCCTATCGGCACTATTGTCCATCCACTAGCAGGTCTGACTCGGGGGGCCCTCTGCATGCACCTTCCACTGCCATGGCTTCTGGGGAGGGGAGGGGTGGCAGGAGCAGTACCAGCTCCATCAGCAGCAGCCTGAGTCTACAGTCACTGATGAGTAGCTTTCTTCACCCGAATAAGGAAGCAACTCATCAGCAGCAGGTAGACATGGAGCAGGACCTGAACCAGCAGGTGGTGGCATACCTTGACATGCCCATGCCAACACACCTTGAAGATCCGCTGGACGTCTTGGCAGCCAAACTTGATTTGTAGCCGCAACTTGCAGAGTTTGCCCTGGAAAAGCTGTCCTGCCCGGCCAGTAGTGTGTCATCAGATCGGGTGTTTAGTGCGGTGGGGGCCATAGTCACCCAAAGGAGAACTCGTCTGTCCACGAAAAATGTGGAGAGACTTACCTTTGTGAAGATGAATCAGTCATGGATCAGCAAGGATTTCCACCCACCAATGCCAGATGCATCAGTGTAGATTGACCATGGTGCTACACCAACACTTCACAAATATGGATAGTGCCAAACAGATTTAAGGCGCTGCTCCCTAGTTACAAACATTCCAACCATCTTCATCACTTAGTACTGGTATTGCCACCCACCGCGCCACTCTCTCACCGGGTCACTTTCAGGACTCCTGATACTGCTGCTGCCACCTCCAAGCTATTTCATTCAGCCACTATTTTGTCTAATTAGGTTTCTGCTAACTCCAGGCTGTGCCATTCAGCCACTATATGGTCTCCTCATGCTTCGGGCAACTCCAGGCTGTACCATTATAAGGGCTCATGATACCCTGCGGTGTACTGCTGATGCCTGCTCCTGTGTCTTTCCTTTCAGTAATTACTTGGCTTACTGATGCTTCTGGGCTTGGACCTTAAATTTTTGGATGTTTAGCACTAGCTAAATACATACTTAATAGAAATTTCAACATTGATCTTTCAGTGTAAGGGGTTATGAAGCCCTCTGGTGTACTGCTGTTGCCTGCTCCTGACTGTGTGTTTTAGGAACTACTTGGCTTATTGATGCTTCTGGGCTTGGGCCTTACATTTTTGGATGTTTATCACGAGCTAAATACATGCTTAATAGAAATTTCAACATTCATATTTCAATGTAAGGGGTTATGAAAGCCTCTGGTGTACTGCTGATGCCTGCTCCTGACTGTGTGTTTAAGGAACTACTTGGCTTACTGATGCTGCTGGGCTTGGGCCTTAAATTTTTGGATGGTAGCACTAGCTAACTTGCATCTTCAATAGAGATTTCAACATTTACCTTTTAATGTTAGGGGTTGTGAATCCCTCTTGTGTACTCATGCTACTGCCTGCTCCTGTATGTGTCATATAGCAACTACATGGTTTAGTGATGCTGCTGAGACTAGGACATTACCTATATATGTTTATGGTAGCACTAGGTACCATATATCTTCAATTGAAATTTCAAAATTCATCTTTTATTATTAGAGATTGTGAGGCCCTATTGTCTCCTCATCTGCCGCCAACTCCAGGCTGTGCCATTCAGACACTATATGGTCTCCACATGCTTCATCCAACTCCAGGCTGTGCCATTCAGGCAATATATGGTTTACTGATGCTGCTGGGACTGGGTCTGGGAATAAAAATGTTGCTAAAGTAGTACTAGCTACCCAAAATCTTCGTTTTAAATTTCTGAATTCATCTTGTAATCTTAGGGATTGTGAAGGCTTAGTGGCTTAGTGCTGCCAACACCTCCACACTGTGTCATTCAGCCACTATATGGTCTCCTCATGCTGCCAACGCCTCCACGCTGTGACATTCAGCCACTATATGGTCTCCTTATGCTGCCAACACCTCCACGCTGTGTCATTAAGCCACTATAGGGTCTCCTCATGCTGCCAACACCTCCATGCTGTGCAATTCAGCCAATATATGGTCTCCTCATACTGATGCCACCTCCAGGCTCTGTCATTGTGTGGCTCTTCGGCTGTGATTCTAAAAGCCATGCCAGTAGTCTGCATGTTATTCTGAATAACAGTATTATTTCACTACCCCAGCACACTCCATGTGCGTGTTAGAACACAGCAAAGTGTTCTACACCCCTATTGAGGCTCTCAGTGGGCCAGAAATAGATGTTTTTAATATAGATTCGCCACAAATAAATTTGGATCAAAACTAATTTTTTCGAAAAATTCAGCGAATCGGCTGAATCGAATTTTTCAAAAGTTTCGCTCATCTCTAAAGACAAACATACAATTCCACATGTACTAGAAAATGATTGCTACCCTGATAATAGAATATATCTATTGCCAAATCAGTTTAAAATGTGCTACCATATCTATATGGTATGAATTGTTCACAAGAACAAAATGGTGCCAGATCATTCATTCATCATTATTCTGCAGACCTTGAGTGTCTATAGAGCTGATCAGACACAGCCAACAGCAGAATAAGCATTTACATCCAGTGTCTCACAGGTGATGCCTTCTTTGATTATAGTCCTGAATTATTGTTGTCTTCTCCATTTGGCTCAGACAACCATGAAGATTTCTTCTTGTCACATAAATATGTTGGAGATAGTAACTATAAATTTGCTGCCCAGATTTCTTTGGATCCTGACCCTCCTACTCTTGTCACATAATGCCATATATTCGCTCCCCTGAACCGAATAAGTATGCCACTATGACTTCCAAGGGTGTTATCTGAATTATCAGAAAAATGGACTGTCTGCTTTTGTCATAAAATACAGAGAAATGCTATGGTTCTGTTCCTGCTGCTCTAGTCTACCCTGTCACCTTAGTATACTTTCCTTCAGAGATAACATGCCCATATATCCTTCAGCTGGCCTCAGCAGTAGATGTACAAAACCCTTAAAGTCAGTGATTGGCTGCTGGGTGTACGGACACACCATCTCTGCAGGGATCTAAAAAAGATGGAATAGAAGACTGGAGCAGCAGTACTGGACATGATGAATAGAACAGGTGATTTTTGTGTATTTAATAAACTATTTGTGAATTATTTGTGCCACTGTACAGGATAAGGCAGTCAAGCACTCTCTTCTCCTGCCAGTGCACAGCTTTTCAATTGTCTCAGCATTGTAAGGATGCTGATACAATTGAACATAAGGATTCAAGAGAACCACCTGATTCTGCTATTATTGAGCTCCTGAAGGTCTCTTCCATGGTGCACAGCTATTTATTGGTCTCGCTTTGATAAGAAGCAAATCCAGAACTGGGCCTTTTCCCAGCACTATTTGCACATTGACTTCCTTTCCCTTACTTCTCTGGCCTATGACAGTTGAGCAGACAGACCTCTCCCAATGCACAGTGATAAGAGGAAACTTTTCAATCATGAGCAGGTGGGTCAGAGGAACAGCACCTAATAAATATGCTGCACTCCTCTCTGGCAGCATTGGGTGTACACTCTATGCTCCAATCTGTTAGTGCTGTAAAACTATTCTTCATGCGGGCACAAAGTGACAGACAGCAGGAAACAGCATCTCTGTCACAATGTTCTGCAGGACTCATAATCATGTTCTGCAGGCAGCATAATCACCCTGGAAGGTTGCCTTCAAACTAGAGAATTATTTTCCTGCAATTGCGTGTAAGGTCTTAGTAGCCTATCGGCCCCAGGTTTATATGCATTAGTTGACAGCCAAAGGGCAAAAGAGAATCGTTGTCACAAGACTAGCCAAGGTCATGCACAAAATTATACTTGCTGAAAAAACTGCCACAGGGAAATAATATAGAAACCTCACTGCAGTTTACTATACCAGCAATAGAACAATAACATCTTAAAATCCCCCAGGGGACAAAAAAGTTAATATATGTTTACATTGTACATATATATATATATATATATATATATATATATATATATATATATATATATACGGAGAGACAAAAAAGTATTTAGTCAGCCACCAATTGAGCAAGTTCTTCCACTTAAAAAGATGAGAGAGGCCTGTCATTTTCATAATAGGTAAACCTTAACTATGAGAGACATAATGAGAAGAAAAAAATCACATTGTCTGATTTTTTAATAATTTATTTGCAAATTGTGGTTGAAAATAAGTATTTGATCAATAACAAAAGGTCATCTCAATACTTTGTTATATACCCTTTGTTGGCAATGACAGAGTTCAAACGTTTTCTGTAAGTCTTCACAAGATTTTCACACACTGTTTTTATTTGGCCCACTCCTCCATGTAGATCTCCTCTAGAGCAGTGATGTTTAGGGGCTGTTGCTGGGCAACACGGACTTTCAACTCCCTCCAAAGGTTTTCAATGGGGCTGAGATCTGGAGACTGGGTGGGCCTCTCCAGGACCTTGAAATGTTTCCCAGGAAGCCACTCCTTCGCTGCCCGGGCGGTTTGTTTGGGATCATTGTCATGCTGAAAGACCCAGCTACGTTTCATCTTCAATGCCCTTGCTGATGGAATGAGGTTTTCACTCAAAATCTCCCAATACATGGCCCCATTCATTCTTTCCTTTACACGGATCAGTCGTCCTGGTCCCTTTTCTAAAAAATAGCCCCAAAGCATGATGTTTCCACCCCCATGCTTCACAGTAGGTATGGTGTACTTTGGATGCAACTCAGCATTCTTTCTCCTCCAAACACGACAAATTGAATTTTTACCAAAAAGTTCTACTTTGGTTTCATCTGACCAAATTACATTCTCCAAATACTCTTCTGGATCATCCAAATGCTCTCTAGCAAACTTCAGATGGGCCCAGACATGTACAGTGACCCCTCGACCTATGATGGCCCCGACATACAATAATTTCAACATACAATGGCCTCTCAGAGGCCATCACATGTTGAAGGCAGCATCAACATATAATGCTTTTGTATGTCGGGGCCATCGCATAAACGGCTATCCGGCAGCGCAGACTGCTCCAGCTGCCGCTGGATAGCCGTTTAAGGTGCCCCATGTGCTGCGGTGATGATCACTCACCTGTCCCCGGCACTCCGGAACGTCCTCTTTAGGATCCCCTGCATGGCCGTCGCTCTCCTTCATCGTCATCACGTCGCCACACACGCCGTCCCGTCATCCAATAGGAGAGGCGTGCGCAGCGACGTGATGACGGACAATCACGCAGCGACGTGAAGAGCGACGATCCTGGGCAGCAGTGACGGTCCGGAGCTTCGGGGACACCCCGGGGACGCGGCAACAGCAATGGAGGGTGACATCCAGGGCAGCTGTGACGGTCCGGAGTGGCGGGAACAGGTGAGTATAACTTCCTATACTTATCATTGCACGGATCCCTCAACATACAATGGTTTCAACTAACGATGGTTCATTTGGAACAAATTACCATCGTATGTTGAGGGATCACTGTACTGGCTTAAGCAGAGGGACGCATCTGACACTTCATGATTTGAGTCCCTGGCGGTGTAGTGTGTTACTGATGGTAGCCATTGTTATTTTGGTCCCAACTCTCTGCAGGTGTGGTTTGGGGATTTTTGCTCACCATTCTTGTGATAATTTTGACACCACGGGCTGAGATCTTGCATGGAGCCCCAGAGCGAGGGAGATTATCAGTGGTCTTATATGTCTTCCATTTTCTAATAATTGCTCCCACAGTTGATATCTTCACAACAAGCTGCTTGCCTATTGCAGATTCAGTCTTCCCAGCCTGGTGCAGGTCTACAATTTTGTTTCTGGTGTCTTTCGACAGCTCTTTGGTTTAGGCCATACTGGAGTTTGGAGTGTGACTGTTTGAGATTGTGGACAGGTGTCTTTTATACTGATAACAAGTTCAAACAGGTGCCAGTAATACAGGTAACAAGTGGAGGACAGAGGAGACTCTTAAAGAAGAAGTTATAGGTCTGTGAGAGCCTGGAATCTTGCTTGTTTATAGGTGACCAACCACCATAATTTGCTTATAAGTTCTTTAAAAATCAGACAATGTGATTTTATGTAATAAGTGGGAATGTCCAGTGTGGGGAAAGTGCTACAATCTCTGTCTTTATTGCTTAAAGGGGTACTCCCGTGGAAAACTTAAAAAAAAAAAAAAAAATCAACTGGTGCCAGAAAGTTAAACAGATTTGTAAATTACTTCTATTAAAAAATCTTAATCCTTCCACTACTTTTTAGGGGCCATATGCTACATAGGAAATGCTAATTTTTTTTAGATTTCTCTGATGTCATGACCACAGTGCTCTCTGCTGACCTCTGCTGTCCATTTTATGAACTGTCCAGAGTAGGAGAAAATCCCCATAGCAAACATATGCTGCTCTGGACAGTTCCTAAAATGGACAGCAGAGGTCAGCAGAGAGAACTGTGGTCCTGACATCAGAGAAATCTAAAAATATAAGAATTTCCTCTGTAGTATATAGTCCCCAAAAAGTACTGGAAGAATTAAGATTTTTTAATAGAAGTGATTTACAAATCTGTTTAACTTTCTGGCACCAGTTGATTTAAAAAAAAATAAAAAATCCCCGGGAGTACCCCTTTAAAAGCCAGCATACAAAAAAAGTGACAAGTTTCAAGTGCCAATCTGCACCCTTAATCATACATAAGGTAAAATGTGACACAATACACATATATAGGGAAACGCAGGGTAAGCCCACTCCTGGTGAACTGGATTAGAGCGGACCTCACGTTTTAACCCCTTACATGATAAAACACTGGTACAACAGTTTGATTGCATATCTTGTATGCAGTTCCCAGGATTAGTATATCCATATACATAATTTATAGCAATAGAAAAGCTATCCTTATAGAACATGAAAAGATATGTAAAAACAACATGAATTGTTAAGATATGGTTAACCCCTTAAGGACGCAGGGTTTTTCAATTTTTGCATTTTAAAAATCATAACCCTTTCAATTTTTCACCTAAAAATCCATATTATGGCTTATTTTTTGCATCACCAAATCTACTTTGCAGTGACATTAGTCATTTTACCCAAAAATCCACGGCAAAATGGAAAAAAAAATCATTGTGCGACAAAATCGAAGAAAAAACGCCATTTTGTAACGTTTGGGGGCTTCCGTTTCTACGCAGTGCATATTTCGGTAAAAATGACACCTTATCATTTTTCTGTAGGTCCATACGGTTAAAATGATAGCCTACTTATATAGGTTTAATTTTGTCGTACTTCTGGAAAAAATCATAACTACATGCAGGAAAAATTATACATTTAAAAATGTCCTACAACTTTTTCATTTTTTCCACGTACAGGGCGGTATGAGGGCTCATTTTTGCGCCGTGATCTGAACTTTTATCGGTACCATTTTTGTTTTGATCTTACTTTTTGATCACTTTTTATTTATTTTTTAATGGTATAAAAAGTGACCAAAAATATGTTTTTTTGGACTTTGGAATTTTTTTTACGTGTACACCATTGACCGTGCGGTTTAATTAACAATATATTTTTATAGTTTGGACATTTACGCACGCGGCAATACAAAATATGCTTATTTTTAGTTACACTGTTTTATTTTTTAATGGGAAAAGGGGGGTAATTCAAACTTTATTAGGGAGTTAAATAATCTTTATTAACCCTTTTTTTAAACTTTTTTTGCAGTGTTATAGCTCCCATAGGGAGCTATAACATTACATTCACTGATCTTTTACACAGATCACTGGCATGTATAAATATGCCTGTGATCAGTGTTATCGGCGCTTGACTGCTCCTGCCTGGATCTCAGGCACGGAGCAGTCATTCGCCGATCGGACACCGAGGAGGCAGGTAGGGTCCCTTCCGGTGTCTTGTAAGCTGTTCGGGACGCCACGATTTCACCGCGGCAGTCCCGAACAGCCCGGCTGAGCTGACTGTGTGCTGCAGCACTGTTGTGTACTTTCACTTCAGATGCTGCGGTCAGCTTTGATCGACGCGTCTGAAAGGTTAATACAGGGCACCACCGAGATCGGTGATATCCTGTATTAGCCGCGGGTCCTGGCCGTTGATGACCGCTCCGGGAGCCGGAGCAGGACATAATTATACGTTCTTCATCCTTAAGGGGTTAAATATGGGCACACATATGCAATATATATCATGTAGATTTTTGGTCTCAAAGAAAAAAAACATCTTGCAAATAGAAAAAGCATACTACAAAAAATGTATATACTTCTCTGTTGACTAGTATTTTCCTATGGTCTCCTCCCCGATACGAAATCAAAAAAGGGGGGGGGGGGAGAGGAGTGACTAAGACTTAACTTTTAATCAAGTAATCTTAAAAAATATATATAAATTATATGTGAATGTACAGTGTGGGGTAGATCTGATAATGTCTCCCCACCATAAAAACGCAATAATTACACACTGTTAAATGACCACGAGTGTTTAGTATTGTAATTTTAGCATCATCAATTATTTCCCTTAATGCCCGACGCGTTTCGGTCACCATCCATGACCTCCTCAGGGACAGGTAGGGTGTTATTTCATATACCAGATGAGCCCTGCTTATAAGTGGTACAGTCCTAAGCCACGTCTACATATAGCAGGGAACAAAACACTCATCACAAGCAGGCAGTGATACAGTACCGCCTCTTGATATTTCTTAAAATCCAGAGTCATAAATAGACAAATAGCAGACCCTGGAGCGCTTTGGATATGGTCAATCCAGTTAGGCGTCTAACGATAATCTCCATGTGCATACCCGCTTGGTTGCGGGGAGCCGTACAGTCCTGTCGGCTTCTACAGTGCACAATACGGTAAGTTAACTCTCCGTAAGTTAACTCTCTCTATGCCTGTTATTTTGTTTGTGGATGTGTCCCCTGTGTGCTGTTCCACGCAGTGTTGAGAGACTTCTGATATGTGTCTAGAATTAAAATGTTTTATATCAGATAAATGTTTTCTGACAAAAACTTTTAGGGGATTGGTCGTGCATCCCACATACTGCACTTTACATGATAAACAGGAGATGTATTACAATTAATATATTGTTTAATAGTAAATGTTTCTCCTGTGATAAATGATGCAAAGCCAGTAGAGGGAGAAAGGACCTGACAGTATACACATTAGTTGTGTCCGCAGTTATAACATCCCTGATGTCTGAGCCATGTAGGTGGAGGGGGGAACACAAGACATAAATGTGGAAGGGGATACCACTTGTCCAACTGTCGGGGCACGTCTGGTGATACATCTCACATTGCTAGGAACTGAGTTACTGAGAAGAGGGTCAGTTGAAATGGAAGGCCAATATTTTTTGATGATGTTAGATACTTCAGTAAAATCAGTACTGTACGTTGTAGAAGAAAATGCAAAATTTTTGGGTTCTACACACTCAGTTGATGCCCGTTTTTTCATAGCAGTAATCAAATCTGCTCGGTTTTTAGACAATGCTATGTGCTTCGCTTGATTTAGTGACCATTTAGGGTAGCCACGACATTCAGCAAGTCTCCTTGCTCTGTGTAGTTGAAATAACCCTCCCGGAAATGGGATCACCTTTGAGACTGAGATCCAAGAAAGAGATGATTTGTTGACAGTGTATGAGCGTGAACTTAAAGGGGTACTCCGGTAGTCAAGGTGTTTTTCCATTTTTGACTTATCCTATTTGTTTTGTTTTATTTCTATTCTTGTTGTTTAGCCTACTCTATCTTCGTTCTTTGTTGTCTTTTTGTCCCCCACGTTGTTTTCCTATCTTTGCTTCTATTTCCTGTTTCTTGCTGTGCTGAAAACTACAAATCCCAGCATGCCACATGCCTTGCTGGTTTGGGGCGGCTCCTTTTTTTTTGTTTGTTTGTTCCGCCCTTTACCCACCCTACTATTTTCCCGGGTGTGCCCCCTTATACACAATACACGAATATAATCAGCCTTGGTTTGAATACATTGTCATACACACACAAAAGGGACTACAACTCCCAGCATGTGTCATTCAGGAGTCTTCAGTCTGTGGTATAACACCAGCATGCTTCCTCTGTAGTCTCCTGGGGGTTGTAGCTCACCACACCTCTGTAGGGCATACACCAGTGTTTCCCAACCAGGGTGCCTCCAGGTGTTGCAAAACTACAACTCCCAGCATGCCCTGACAGACTTTGAGCATGCTAGGAGTTGTAGTTTTGCAACAGCTGGAAGCACACTGGTTGGGAAACACTGGTGTAACATGATGTGTATGCTGAATAGGCTAAAACAGTGTTTCCCAACCAGTGTGCCTCCAGCTGTTGCAAATCTACAACTCCCAGCATGCCCAAAGTCTGTCAGGGCATGCTGGGAGTTGTAGTTTTGCAACAGCTGGAGGCACACTGGTTTGTAAACACTAGCATACACATACACAACAGGGACTACAACTCCCAGCATGTGTCATTCAGGAGTCCCCCCCCCTCCCCCTTCACATATAGAGATCATTCCCAGTATGAGATTTATTCCCCTGCAGTCCATACATCCCCAGCCCATGCACCTTCTCATCCTCCCCTTCAGATAACACTTATCTTCTCTGTGTTCCTTCTCCTGTGCAGAACTGCGTCCTTAGAGCCGGGGGAGGGGAGGTGAGGAGCTGTGTACTCAGCTGGATGAGATGAGGGGGCGTGGCTTATTTTTCTCTTGCAGAAAGAGAAAAAAAAAAAAGAAAGCTGTGACATCTTGTCCACAACAGACTCAGAACTGTGGACAACAGTAAAAGAAAACTCCCTAAACTACAGAACTCCCTGCCCAACAAACAGGTAAGAAAAACACACACATGCTGACAAAACATATAACACATGTATATTGCAAAAAAACTAAACTTACAAAGAAGATGCCATATAGTAAAAAAAAATTACCACCGGAGTACCCCTTTAAGGTAGTATATATTGTCATTCAAAAAATGCTCAAACAGGCATATATGATGCTGGTCAAAAAAATTGTCAATATATCAGCCATACCAGGCAATTTCAGTACTGAAAGGGTTGGTAGAAGAAAGTAAATGTTCTTTTTCCCCAAATCCTATATATATATATATATATATATATATATATATATATATATATATATATATATATATTAGCTAGGGAAGGTGAGAAGCATGCACCCATAGGAGCTCCAGTCGTCTGCAGGAAATACTTATTATCAAATGCCAAAAAATTGTGTGTTAGTAAATACTCAATAGTTATGACAATGAATTCTTGCAGATGCTTGGAGTATATGGAACATAAATCTAAAAACTATTTGAGGACTTCAAGAGCTATGTTGTGCGGTATGACACATAGTAAAGAGACATCATGTCTGCGGAAATCCATGACGTGTGTTCTGTCCACTCTAAATCCCCCATTGCAAATAACGAGTGCTTGGTATCTTGTATGTAACCCTGGATTTGAGGAATTAATGCCTGTAAAAGACTATCTAACCAAGCTGATATGTTCTCATTTCATGAGCCTATACCGGCAACAATGGACCGGACCAGAGGGGGAAAAACATTCTTGTGAATATTGGGGAATGAATGAAATATAGCAGTGACTGGATGTTTAGTATTAATAAATTTGGCTTCCTGAGCTGTAAAAAGCCTTCACTTTCCCCAAGATTCACAAGACCGCTTAACTCACGACTGAATTGTGGGATAGGGTTGCCTGGCAAAGGCCTGTATGTAGATGTATCATTTAATAATTCTATGTAAAAAAAATGTTATGCAGGCCTGCGTCAAGCAACACAACTGTTCCCCCCTTATCCGCTTGGCAGACTATCAGATCAGACATCTCCACAGTCTCTTTTAAGGCAGTTTTGTAATGTTAATATAATGATGTCTCTTAGAATTGGACAACAAGGTCAGCTACTTTTCCACCACGTCTTAGAAAAGATCCAAGCTAGGGGTGCGTGACATACATGGATAGAAGTGGGGATTGCTGGAAATTAGCTGACCTTGCTAATTGGGACTGGGTATTACTAGACATATGTTTAAAATCTGACATAATGCATAATTCATTAAGGGAGCAATGGATACCCTTACCCGAAATAGATAAATTAGTTACCGTATTTACATCATTGATCTGATGTATATTGGTATCATTAGAAACATCCTGCACACCGACATAAGAAGACTCTACATTTTCAACTTTCGACCGATTACTCTTATAAACTTGTTAACGTCAAGTAGAGTAGAAAATAAATCAAAAGTTTTAGTGGGTGCAAAAGACAAGCCTTTGGAGAGTACAGAAAGATGTTGTAGTGATAGTACCTTGGCTGATAGATTATAGATGGGAATGGGCAGTTCTTGTATAGTCGGTGTGGATTTCTTTTTTGCTGTGTTGTGTTTCCTGCCTGCCCGTCATTTTTGCTGAACCGCGGGTAGTAGCTCCTCTGGTCTGTACGGGCGGCATCTTCATCTGACCTCGTGGAGACTGGGCTTGTATGCATGACGTAGTAGCTGCTGAAGTCTCGGGAAAGGAGTTTGTGGAATCCACGTCAGTTGAGCTGAAGTTATCCCTTGCTGTAGATTTGTTACATCGGTGCTTGTATTTTTTTAGAATGGACTGTGGAGTTCCAGGACATTTATCAAGCTATGGCCATGTGTATACATTATCGGTTTTATAGTCCTGAATGTCCCACATGTTTCATTTCCATAATAGCATTTTCCAGTTTGTCTAAGTTGTCCTGGATTTTCTGATCCAGTTCCATGAACATTGAGTGTCCTTCAAATTGTAATCACCTAAATACCAAAAAAAAAGAGGTTGAGGGGTCCAAACAACAATGTCCAAAAAACCCCTGGGCCAAAGCCCGGAGTCACTAACTCCCCTCTTATAATTGCCCCCTAAAATATAACTTTCATTGGTACACATAAAATAAAAAATCCCCAAATGTAAATGTAAAATTGTGTCACAACAGTGCAGCAAAGAGTTTAATCATATGTCAGCAAGGAGCCCGTTGTCTGCTCATTTACTGTATAAACGGTGCTGCAGTACACCTATAATTTGCATTGTTTTGGTATGCAGTTTAACCCCTTAAGGACATAGGGCGTATCCATACGCCCCCGTTTCCAAGTCCTTAAGGACCGAGGGCGTATGGATACGCCCTGAGCATTTCCGGCCCCCACCGCTAGCCGGAGGGGAGCCGGAGCCGGATGCCTGCTGAAATCGTTCAGCAGGCATCCCGGCATATCGCCCAGGGGGGTCATTATGTCCCCCCATGTCGGCGATTGCCGCAGATCGCTGGACAATTCAGTTCAGCGATCTGCGGCGGATTCCGGGTCAATCGGGTCTCCAGTGACCCGATGACCCGGAATTACTGGCTGATCGGGGCCGTCAGAGACGGCTCCGAACAGCCATTGTCGGCAGGGGTGAGGTAGCACTGATGCCACCTCACGATCGCCCTGATTCGTCGGCCGGATTACCGGCCGACCAATCAGGGGGCCTGCTGCGGGTGTCACTCCCACAACCCGCTCCGCCCCTCTTCCGGAGGACGTGAGCGGGTGCGGGAAGACGACCCCCGGTGCTGGGGACCCCGATCCCCGGCGTCCCTGTTGGGATCGGGGCCCCAGGAGCAGCGGCGGCGGCGGAGACGACGAGGGACTGACCTGTGCGGCTGGATCGTTGGAGGTGAGTGACAGCCTCCTGCTGTTGCTTAGCAACAGCTCCCAGCATGCAACAAGGGCATGCTGGGAGCTGTAGTTATGCAACAGCAGGAGGCAGACCACCACAACTCCCAGCATGCCCTTATGGGCATGCTGGGACTTGTAGTTTTTCAACAGCTGAAGGCACATTCTTTCTATGTAAAAGTGTACCTTCAGCTGTTGTGTAACTACAACTCCCAGCTTGCACAATCAGCTAAAGTGCATGCTGGGATTTGTAGTGGTGCATCTGGTGGTTGCATAACTACAACTCCCAGCATGTCCGTTGGCTGTCGGTGACTGCTGAGAGTTGTAGTTTTGCAACAGCTGAAGGCACACTGAGTTAAGTAGTAAACCAGTGTGTCTCCAGCTGTTGCATAACTACAATCCCCAGCATCCCCAGCCAATGTAGTATGCCTCCGGCTTTTGCATAACTACAAGACCCAGCATGCCCTTCCGCTGTCCGTACATGCTGGGGGTTGTAGCTTTTGCAACAGCTGAAGGCACACTGGTTGCAAAACACTGAGTTTGTTACCAAACTCGGTGTTTCACAACCTGTGTGTCTCCAGCTGTTGCAAAACTACAACTCCCAGCATGCACTGATAGACCGTTCATGCTGGGAGTTGTAGTTTTGCAACAGCTGGATGTTTCCCCTGGTACGTCTGGTACGCCACTGTTTCCAGAACGGAGCCTCCAGCTGTTGCAAAACAACTACTCCCAGTATTGCCAGATAGCCACTGACTGTCCAGGCATGCTGGGAGTTTTACAACAGCTGGAGGCACCCTGTTTGGGAATCACTGGTGTAGAATACCCCTATGTCCACCCCTATGCAATCCCTAATTTAGGCCTCAAATGCGCATGGCACTCTCACTTTGGAGCCCTGTCGTATTTCAAGGCAACAGTTTAGGGCCACATATGGGGTATCGCCGTACTCGGGAGAAATTGGGCTTTAAATTTTGTGGGGTATTTTCTGCTATTACCCTTTTTAAAAATGTAAAATTTTTGGGAAAACAAGCATTTTAGGTAAAAAAAATTTTTTTTTTTTTACATATACAAAAGTCATGAAACACCTGTGGGGTATAAAGGTTCACTTAACCCCTTGTTACGTTCCACAAGGGGTCTAGTTTCCAAAATGGTATGCCATGTGTTTTTTTTTTGCTGTTCTGGCACCATAGGGGCTTCCTGAATGCGGCATGCCCCCAGAGCAAAATTTGCTTTCAAAAAGCCAAATGTGACTCCTTCTCTTCTGAGACCTGTAGTGCGCCAGCAGAGCAATTTTCACCCCCATATGGGGTGTTTTCTGAATCGGGAGAAATTGGGTTTCAAATTTTGGGGGGTATTTTCTGCTATTACACTTTTTAAAAATGTAAAATTTTTGGGAAACCAAGCATTTTAGGTAAAAATTTTTTTTTTTTTTTTACATATGCAAAAGTCGTGAAACACCTGTGGGATATTAAGGTTTACTTTACCCCTTGTTACGTTCCCTGAGGAGTCTAGTTTCCAAAATGGTATGCCATGTGTGTTTTTTTGCTGTTCTGGCACCATAGGGGCTTCCTAAAGGTGACATGCCCCCCAAAAACCATTTGACGCTCCTTCCCTTCTGAGCCCTCTACTGCGCCCGCCGAACAATTAACATAGACATATGAGGTATGTGCTTACTCGAGAGAAATTGGGTTTCAAATACAAGTAAAAATTTTCTCCTTTTTACCCCTTGCAAAAATTCAAAAATTGGGTCTACAAGAACATGCGAGTGTAAAAAATGAAGATTTTGAATTTTCTCCTTCACTTTGCTGCTATTCCTGTGAAACACCTAAAGGGTTAATACACTTACTGAATGTCATTTTGAATACTTTGGGGGTTTAGTTTTTATAATGGGGTCTTTTATGGGGCATTTCTAATATGAAGGCCCTTCAAATCCACTTCAAACGTGAACTGGTCCATGAAAAATAGCGAGTTTGAAAATTTTGTGAAAAATTTCAAAATTGCTGCTGAACTTTGAAGCCCTCTGGTGTCTTCCAAAAGTAAAAACTCATAAATTTTATGATGCAAACATAAAGTAGACATATTGTATATGGGAACCCAAAAAAAAAATATTTTAAATATCCATTTTCCTTACAAGCAGAGAGCTTCAAAGTTAGAAAAATGCAAAATTTTCATTTTTTTCATCAAATTTTGGGATTTTTCACCAAGAAAGGATGCAAGTTACCATACAATTTTACCACTAAGTTAAAGTAGAATATGTCACGAAAGAACAATCTCGGAATCAGAATGATAACTAAAAGCATTCCAGAGTTATTAATGTTTAAAGTGACAGTGGTCAGAATTGCAAAAAACGCTCCGGTCCTTAAGGTGAAAAAGGGCTCGGTCCTTAAGGGGTTAAAATATTATTTTACAGCCACCCTGTTTGCAATGAAAATACCATAAGAAATATTCTATGAGGATAGCTTTTCTATTGCTATATATTATGTAAATGGATATACTAATCCTGTGAACTGCAAACAATATATGCAATCAAACGGTTTTACCAGGGTTTTATCATGTAAGGGGTTAAAATGTGAGGTCCGCCCTAATCCAGTTCACCTTGGGTGGGCTGACTCAGCGTTTCCCTATATATATGTGTATTGTGTCACATTTTATCTTATGTATGATTAAGGGAGCAGATTGGCACTTGAAACGCATCACTTTTTTCCTGTATGCTGGCTTTAAAACAATAAAGACGGATATTGTTGCACTTTACCCGCGCTGGACATTCCAACTTTTCCTACTTCCAACTTTTGGTGCTTGCCATGGCACAATATGAGCGGCGGGCAGGATCCACGGTGAGCTGGAAGTTTTCTGCTATTGCATCTTTCCAATGTGATTTTATGGAATTTTTTTTCTCATTATGTCTCTCATAGTTGAGGTATACCTATGATGAAAATTACAGGCCTTTCTCATCTTTTTAAGTGGAAGAACGTGCACGATTGGTGGCTGACTAAATACTTTTTTGCCCCACTGTATATGTAATGGAACATTTTAATCTGGTATTGCTATAATCGTCCTTACCTACAGGATAAAGATAACATATCATTTACAGTATACCACATAGTTTATGCCATTAACCACTTGACCACACAGGACGAGTATGGCATTGGCTTGGGACTTGAGCCTGCTCCATATTCAGTGACCCCATGTCATTTCAGTAGCTAGGGGCCGCCGCTTATAGCTAACGTACGGCTTTCATCACTCCTGGCTATTACCGTGTTAGGAGGGATCAAAGCTGACAAGGCCTTCTAAATGACTGTTTTACCTCAAATTGGTGGTGCAATGGTACGGGTCTCAAGATTACTATGCATCTCCTGGTTGTCGGAGAGGTCACCTTCATATTGCATTTTCTGTTGTAAGCCTTGTTGTATTTGCATCTTACACAATCTTTCTATTATTTGCATCGACAATATTTGCCCAAATACATTAATAAGGGGGCAACTTTTAACCGAGGGGCCCACCCAAACAATATGGAGCCCCCATATAATTTGGGTAGGCCGCTCTGTTAATAGTTGCTTTTATTGCATAATCCCTTAACCCCTTAACAACCACGGATGTAAATGTACGTCCTTGTTTGGTGGGACTTCACGTACCTGGATGTACGTCCTGTGTATGACCGCGAGCATCGGAAAGGTGCTCGCGTCATACACAGCAGATTCCAGCTGCTAGCAGCAGCCGGGGACCCGCCGGTAATGGCCGACATCCGCGATTGCGCAGATGTCCGCCATTAACCCCTCAGAAGCTGTGATCAATACAGATCAAGGCATCTGTGGCAGTGCGGTACTTTGAATGGATGATCGGATGGCTCGCAGCGCTGCCACGGTGATCCGACCATCCAGCATGGCAGCCGGAGGTCCCCTTACCTGGCTCCGGCCATCTCCCGGGGTCTTCTGCTCTGGTCTGAGATCGAGCAGACCAGAGCAGAAGATCACCGATAATACTGATCAGTGCTATGTTCTATACATAGCACTGAACAGTATTAGCAATCAAAGGTTTGCTATAGATAGTCCCCTATGGGGACATAAAAAGTGTAAAAAAAAGTTGAAAAATGTAAAAATAAAAAGTAAAAAAAAAGTGAAAAATCCCCTTTCCCAATAAAAAATTAAATTGGCAGTTTTTTCCCATTTTACCCCCAAAAAGCGTAAGTTTTTAATAAACATATTTGGTATTGCCGCATGCGTAAATGTCCAAACTATCAAAATGTAATGTTAATGATTCCGTACGGTGAATGGTGTAAACGTAAAAAATAAAAAAAGTCAAAAAATGCTGCTTTTTTGTCACATTTCATAAAAAAAAAAAATCTAAAAGTTTTATATATGCAAATGTGGTATCGATAAAAAGTATAGATGATGGCGCAAAAAATGAGCCCTCATACCGCCCTATAAAAATGAAAAAGTTATAGGTGGTCAAAATAGGGCGAGTTTAGATTACTGATTTTGTACAAAAAGTTTTATATTTTTTTTAAGCGGTACAAAAATATAAAAGTATCTAGCCATAGGTATCATTTTAATCATATTGACCCAAAGAATAAAGAACACATGTCATTTTTACCGTAAAGTGTACAGTGTGAAAACAAAACCCTCCAAAATTAACAAAATTGTGGCTTTAATTTAAATTTCCTCCCTAAAAATTTTTTGGGGGGGTTTGCCGTACATTTTATGGTAAAATGAGAGGTTTCATTACTAAGTACAATTGGTCATGCAACAAACAAGCCCTTATATGGGTCTGTAGATGGAAATATAAAAGAGTTATGGATTTTTGAAGGCGAGGAGGAAAAAACGAAAATGCAAAAATAAAATTGGCCTGGTCCTTAAGGTTAAAATGGGCTTGGTCCTTAAGGGGTTAAGGACACAGGGCATAAGTGTATGCCCTGCAACCACTTTTGCAATTTAAATGCTCAAAAGCTGAGAGTTTCATACCCAGTGGGTCCAGGCTGCTATCAGCAGCAGGGACCATGGCTAATGGCTGACATCGCCGATCGGGCGATTAACCCTTTAGACACCTAAATGCGTGAAATTGGCTCCAGCTGGCTAATCATTACCATCGTGATGAAATCATATCCTATAGGGATAAAATGATTGTGAAAAAATGTGTAAAATAAAAAAACAAAGGAATTAATGTGAATAAGCCGCTTCCCTAATAAAAGTTTGAATCATCCCCCTTTTCCCCTTTTCAAATAAAATCATGTAAACATATACATATGTGTATATACATATACCTCATTTGTCACACATGTCCAAACTATTTAAATATAGCATTAATATATTAATTTAGGTCTGTGGCGGAGTCATGGTCATATGGTTGGAGTCAGGGCAGGCCATGGGGGGGGGCAAGCATTGAGCTGTGTAAGGGTGTAAAATTTCTGATGGTAGCCCTGGTTGCCGCCACCTAGTGGTTGTTTCATATCAAGACCAGGGGCAAGTAACTTTTGCACATGCACTAGCTTTATTCATATACTGGGTGTTGTTTCCAAAAGGAGGTCACTTGTCAAGGGTCTTTACTATCCTGTTTCTCCAGCAGTTCTTCATATGCTACATGGTGCACTTCTAGTAATGTCTGCATTAAAATGGTGCTACTTTCTTTCTTAGTCCTGCTTTGTGACCAAATAGCAGTTTATGGTCACTTATTGGGCATAATACATTTTAAATGTTGCATTGCTTAAAGGGGTACTCCGGTGAAAAACTTTTTTTTTTTTTTTTTTTTTAATCAACTGGTGCCAGAAAGTTAAACAGATTTGTAAATTACTTCTATTAAAAAATCTTAATCCTTCCTGTACTTATCAGCTGCTGAATACTACAGCGGAAATTATTTTCTTTTTGAAACACAGAGCTGTCTGCTGACATCATGAGCACAGTGCTCTCTGCTGACATCTCTGTCCATTTTAGGAACTGTCCAGAACAGCATATGTTTGTTAAGGGGATTTCCTTTTACTCTGGGCAGTTCCTAAAATGGACAGAGATGTCAACAGAGAGCACTGTGCTCATGATGTCAGCAGACAGCTCTGTGTTTCAAACGGAAAAGAATTTCCGCTGTAGTATTCAGCAGCTAATAAGTACAGGAAGAATTTAGATTTTTTTTTATAGAAGTAATTTACAAATCTGTTTAACTTTCTGGCACCAATTGATTAAAAAAAAAAAAATCACCGGAGTACCCCTTTAATTTCCTTTGTCACATGTAAAATGTACATTTTTGTTTTCTTGGACCAGTGCGAAAACTTTTCCACCATCATTTGTGCAATCAAGATGCTTAATTAAGCAGAAATAAAACATAGAAGACTTCATTTAAAAAAAAAACTAAGTATATTAGAAATATTTTTTATTTACCATAAGGAGTGCAATAGCAAAAATTAGTTTTAATGAGAGTGATCATTTAAATACTATTTTATACTGACCACATGTCCTCTTTGAGGTGCACCTGTCAATTAACAAAACTGATTGGTTGAGGTTTGGGTATTCAGACCACCACTGATCATTAGAAAAAATAAGGAGAAGCGTGTGGTTGTGGGCTTGATTCCCCAGCTAACTGCAACCTCCATTTGTTTGTTTTCATGAGATGGGCTCCATAGACTTGTTTTAACAATTGGTGGGGGTCTTAGCACCCAACTGATCAATACCTTTGATGTTTAAATATCTCTATGCCACCTTTATAGTCTCAGTCTTTATTACCCCTTCAGGACAGAAAGTCTGTGAGTCTTGCTTCCTCTGATAGTGCCTGGCATTTGCTGTTCTTAGATAGGATCACAAAACTGAATGGTCAGCTTTAAAGGGGTGCTCCGGCCCTAAGACATCTTATCCTCTATCCAAAGGATACGGGATAAGATGTCTGCTCGCGGGGGTCCCGCCACTGGAGATTCCTGCAATTTCTCATGCAGCACCCATCTGTGTGACCTGCACGCCAGTGCTGGAGGCTCCGAGTCTGAAGCCTCACAACTACAAGGCCAGAGTATCCCCTCCAATAGACTTACAATGAGGGGGAGGGCATGACGTGACATGGGGGTGGAGTCGTGACATCATGATACTCCGGCCCTGTAGTCATGAGTCTTCAGACTCAGAGCCTCCAGTGCTGGCGTGCAGGTCACACAGGTGGGTGCTGAATGACAGATTGTGCTACAGATTGTGCAGGTCCTCAGCGGTGGGACCCCCGCGATCAAACATCTTATCCCCATCCATCCTATCTAAGATGTCTTAGGGCCGGACTACCCCTTTTATACAAAAAAATTATATCTAATTAACCTAAAAATATAGAACATTGTCTTATAACATTTGGTATGCCTTCTCTTTATTCACATCCTTAAATTCAAATGAAAAACAAGTCATTGTCATTTTTTTTATTTGATATTGTAAGAAGAAAAATGCAAAGGTTTGGGACTCTTTACTAAATGAAAACAGACCTTAATGTCTGTCTATTGCATATGATTGCCTCCTGTTACTGCACTTTTGGTATCGGATACTTAAAGCATCTTTTGTTACCTTGGCATCCACATCTGAAATCATTTCTAATATTGTTTGTTTATAATGCAGAGTACAGGCATAATGCAGGAATTTTGGAAAGCAAATTGAAATCTATTTACCATAGCAACATCCACATACTAATTTTTTATTGACACCCAGGGACTTCATAGAACCTTGCACATAATGTGATTTCTAACAATATATTTTGATGCATCATTTTGCATTCAACAGATGTGGCAGAGTACTAGAAGCAAGAAGGCAATCCTTAACAAATGGAGTATCCTAAGCAGTGTATAATATTTTGCAGACTGTTTAATGATCCTCAGAAAGAAGTAATTTTAAACAACTTTGTGGGATAATGTACTAACTAAAGAGATAATAAACTGTACATTAAGATGCATCTCTCTTCAGCAGCTGCTTTCTAAATGGCTTTAATATTGATTGATATTGCCCTTCCTTTGCTACTAACAGTAAGTGTACCATTTTCTATTTTATTCAACCGTGTCATTACAACATTCCTACTGTGAAAAATTGGCATTTATATTTTGTATTCTGTACATTCTTTTTCCCAGGTTTTATTTGTAGAGATGCTCAATGACTTAACAACTGACTTGCGCTTTTTGAAATGGAAAAATAAAAGAATAATTTATCTGCAGAGATATATAGATTCCTATGGTCCTGAATGTTAAGTGGCTATATAGAAGATTCATCAACATTTTGTGAAATAATTTGCATGTTTCTGTATACAGTAGACATAGACATATCAGCCCAGGTATTGTTTACATGACATGCCCTTCAATCTATTGGGATTAATTGCACAGAAATAAGCAAAAAACTTTGTGAATGAAGTTGAAAGCTTACTTAAAGAGGCAGTGTATGAACAAAAATAATATAGTGCAGCAAGCATAGCGCAGGCTCTTATTAATTCATAAAATAGATGCTCCTTGGTATGCCTTGTGTAGACATATTAGAGTTGTTGTGATGTGCATGGGTTTTAAGAAATCTTGCTTAATATTTTCTTGACATTATTAACCCCTTAAGGACAATGGACGTAAATGTATGACATGCTGCCCTTGTACTTACAACACCTGGATGTACATTTACGTCCATTACATGAAGCGACCTCAGGAGCTGCGATCAATTCATACACAGCGGTTCCCGGTTACTATCAGCAGCTGGGGATCCACCAGTAACGGCAGACAACTGCAATCACGCTAATGCCTGCCATTAACCATTTAGATGCCGTGATCAATATGACATCTGAAGCATAACGGGATGTAACACTCACATGAGTCGTACCAGAGAGTGAAGTCTAAGGTGCCACTGGTTTTCACCAGAGCCCGCCTGGTACGACTTGTCCACAAAGCCTGCTGGGATGAAACATAGCACAGGAAGAAAGAGGCAACTCATAGTCAGGACAAGCAGAAGGTCAGGGCTGGTGGCACAGATGCGTGTTCAGGAAATGTAACAGGAGGTCAACAGACAGGCGGCACAGAAGCATGAATAGGTGAGTGAATTGAAGCTGACAAACCTGAATTTGTTACGAATTTCAGGAAAAATTAGATTTGCAACGAATGCGAATATCGCCGTGATTCTATCTCACGAATCGCTTCTTTAAACTCCTTTTACTGCGTTCCAGGCTCCAGGGCATCTAAAATGGTGGATCCACATGTCAGTAGATGGGGCAAGGAATGCTGGAAAGGCGGGAAGGCAAGGTGGGAAGGCAGGATAACCCTGAATCACATGCAGGATGCAGCCTATCAGCAGCCAGTCATCCCTGTTATGTCACAGCCCTATATATTCGGCAGACATTTTCCGGCTATTCATTTCATTCATTACACTGCAGAGAGATAGGATGGACATTGCTGTGTGTGTGTTACACAGAAAAGCTTTTTGCAGCAGTGTTTCACCTCCCAGTCACCTCAGCCTTCTGTTGGACACATAGCAAAGTGTTTTTGTACAGAAAGTAATTCTTACTGCAGCGATGAACCCATCAGTCACTGTGAAAAGCATTGTATTACAGAGAGGGGCATAGAGCTGTGCGTTGCCTCAGCTGCAGAAAGGTTTTCAGAGGAGGGAGAAATATTTTTTTAGGGCAAATCTTTGTTCCACAACCACTGGTCTGCTGGTTATAATAGTCTGTAGACGGTATAATCCATACCCAGCAGTCCATTCCTAATAGTATTCGAGAGAGTCTTTTAGCAATTTTGGGTTTAGTACACAGTGACTGTGTCTGCAGCAGTGTTGTGTACTGCTGGTGTTGTGGGCAATTTTTTTTGCATTCTGTAGTGCATTTTTCTGCCTTCATAAGTGCAGACCACATACCTACATCTAAGTGGTGTACTATTTTCTACCTGTTAATCTGTCAAGGGCCTACATACTGTGAAAGGACAGCCATGTTACGCTATGCGCTCGGCCCTCACACGCTGGCCGTGTACGCATGGTCCCCTTACTTTCTGCTGCCGATGGGGCTGGGAATCGCATTGCGGGATACGCCTGCATGCGAGCCCCAGTCCGTCACTCTCCGGGTGTTTCCCCTGCCTCTGCTTCCGCCTCTCTGTCCAGGGCGTGTTCCCCGTCCCTTAGGGCGTGCGAGCGCTGGAGCTTTAAGATTTAAAGGGCCTGTATGCTCATTAGTGTAACCACCTGTGTCTTGTTGATAAATTCCACCACCCTCCTCAGTTCTCTGCCAGATCTTTGTTGCCTTGTGCCCTAGAGAAAGCGTTCCTTTGTATTGCCTTGCCGTGTACCAGATTTCCTGCTCTTGTGACCTTGACCTTGCTTCTCTGCCGCCTGTCTACTGAACTTCTGCTACGTCCCAACTACACTACTGTGCTGCCTGCCCTGACCTACAGCTTTCCTGACTACGAGTTGTCTCATCCCTTCTGTGCTTCGCATCTCCTCAGTCGCCTGTGTGGTCGAGCAGTTGCTGGGGGTAGCGACCTGGGTGTCTTCAGCTGCAAGCCCATCCTGCTTTGCGGCGGGCTCTGGTGAGGATCAGCAGCACCTTAGACTCCACTCCCTGGCATGGTCTGAGTCATCTGCCACACAGGTCCAGCGGATCCACATACACCGGAGTTCCTGTCTTCAGAAACGTGAGTGTTACAGTAAGATCCAGCCATGGATCCCGCTGAGGAATCCCTGCCTGAAGTTGCGGATCTTTCCTCCGTTGTGATACGTCTCTCACAGCAGTTGTCCCGACAGGCGCAGCAATTTTCTCAACTTGCAGCCATGATGTAAAAGCTTTTTGCCTTGCAACAGCAGCAGGTACCACAATCTGGCCCACTCCCTCCTCCAGCTCCTGCAGTCTCTTCTGGCTCCCAGCTGCACCTGTCTTTGCCTTCCAAGTATGATGGGGATTCCAAGTCATGCAGAGGCTTTGTTACACAGTGCTCCATGCATTTGGAGCTCATGTCTGAACTGTTTTCGACTGAACGTAGTAAGGTGGCCTTTGTCATTAGCCAACTTTCTGGAAAAGCCCTGGCTTGGGCTACACCCCTTTTGGGACTGTGGTGATGCAGTATCCTCCAATTTGTTGGCATTCTTGGCCGTATTTCGCAGTGTCTTTGAGGAACCAGCATGTGCCTCTTCAGCTGAGACGGTGTTGCTGAATCTCTGTGAAGGGAATTCTACAGTTGGTGACTATGCAGTTCAGTTCCGCATTCTAGCCTCTGAACTTGCCTGGAATGAAGAGGCCTTGTGTGCCACATTTAAAAAAGAACTGTCAAGCAGGATTAAAGATGCCCTTTCAGCACGAGATCCTCCATCTTCTTTGTCTGAACTTATCCACTTGACCACACGCATTGATGTATGTTTTGCCGAAAGACAGGAGGAATTGCTCTTTGAGAGGGAATCTACCCGACTGACACCTGTGTCCCAACGTTCTCCTCTTCTGTCTCTTGCGCCTCTTACCAAAGAGGCTATAAAAGGAGATCATCCTCGTCTTACGCAGCAGGAGAGGTAACGACGACGCAATGAGAATTTGTGTTTGTACTGTGCTAGCCCGGAGCACTTTCTCAAGGACTGTACTGTTCGTCCGCACCTATGGTATGTGGGAGAGGCATCCCTGGGTGTGAATTCTACCTCTTCACGCTTAATTATTCCTGTGCAAGTCTTCGCTTAAGCCAAGTCTTCCTTCAGCGCTACAGCATTTTTGGACTCCGGATCTGCAGGTGACTTTATCGATGCGGCTTTAGTCCACAAGTATCATCTTCCTCTTACTCTCCTCTGTTAATGGACAAAATCTGGACTGTAAGGTTCACTTCCATACTGAATCTCTCGTCATGCAAGTGGGAGTATCGCATAAAGAGAAGATTGAATTCTATGTTCTGCCACACTGTACTTCTGAGATTCTTCTCAGTCTTCCTTGGCTGCAACGCCATTTCCCGCAACTGGATTGGAGAACTGGAGAAATAATTCGCTGGGGACAAGCCTGTCAAAATTTTTGCCTCCAACCTGTTCTGCGTAAAGTTGTTTCTTGTCTTCCATATCTACCTGGCCTGCCGCCACCTTCCAAGATTTCTCGGATGTCTTCTGCAAGAAACAGGCTGAATCTCTACCCCCACATCGTCCTTACGACTGCCCTATTGATCTTCTGCCTGGTACCACTCCTCCTTGTGGGAGGATATATCCTCTTTCAGTTCCTGAGACCAAAGCCATGGCTGAGTATATCCAGGAGAATCTCAAAAAGGTATTTATCCGTAAGTCCTCTTTGGAGGAATGGTGACATTTACTGGAAGGTTCTTCTCATCCGGTCAGCTACTCCGATCATAAGAATCTTCTATACCTTCAGTCTGCTCAGCGTTTGAACCCCAGCCAGGCAAGATGGTCACTGTTCTTTTCCCATTTCAACTTCTTCATTCACTTCCGTCCAGCAGACAAGAACATCAGGGCTGATGCACTCTCCAGGTCCTCTGACATCATTGGTTTGTACTCCACCCCTAGGCACATTATTCCTCCTGACCGTTTGATTCCTGCCGCTGTGGCCGAGATTCAGCAAGTTCCCCCGGGAAACTCCTTTGTGCCCACCAGTTTGAGACGCAAGGTCTTGAAATGGGGTCATTCTTCCTTGACAGCAGGACATCCTGGAATACGTAATGTTTCTGATTTTGTTCAGTCCTGTGTAACTTGTGCCCGTAACAAAACTCCTCGGCAAAGACCTGCAGGACTCTTACAGCCTTTACCCATTCCAGAGACTCCTAGGTCCCATATCACCATGGATTTCATCACCTTCTCATAATAACACTGTCATCTGAGTCGTGGTAGATCGGTTTTCCAAAATGGCTCACTTCATTCCTCTACCGAGTCTTCCTTCTGCTCCGCAGCTGGCAAAGTACTTCTTGTCGCATGTCTTTCGTTTACATGGTCTTAGACAGCATATCATTTCGGATCAAGGTGTGCAGTTTTCTCTAAGTTCTGGCGAGCCCTTTGTAACCGTCTGGACATCAATCTGGACTTCTCCACGGCCTACCACCCTCAGTCCAACAGTCAGGTGGAAAGGGTCAATCAAATCCTTGAGACTTATCTCCGGCATTTTGTTTCAGCTCACCAAGATGATTGGGTCGACCTTCTCCACTGGGCTAAATTCTCATATAATTTTAAGGAATCCGAGTCCACGAGGTCGTCTCCCTTTTTTGTTGTCTACGGACTCCATCTCCATCCTCCTCTTCCTCTCCCAGTCTCCTTAAGTGTGCCTGCTGTTGATGAGCTGGTCCGTGACTTCTCCACCATATGGCAACAGACCCAGGCTTCTTCGCGCATGAAGGCGCAAGTGGATAAAGGTAGAAGACCTCCTCCGTCCTTCTCTCCTGGAGACATGGTGTGGCTTTCATCCAAATACATCCACTTCAAGATCCCCTGTTGCAAGCTCGGTCCCCGCTACCTTGGTCCCTTCCAGATTCTACAAAAGATCAATCCTGTCTCCTACAAACTCCGTCTACCTGCTACGTTACGTACTCCCAATTCCTTCCACATCTCTCTCCTCAAGCCTCTTGTTGTAAACCGGTTTTCTCAGAAGAATCCTCTCCCAACACCTGTCTCCGGCTGATCTGATGTCTACAAAGTTATACAGATCCTTTTTGCAAAAACTGTGAGAGGTAAACAATTGTTTTTGATCGACTGGGAGGGTTACGGTACTGAGGAGAGATCTTGGGAACTTGAGGAGAATATCCTGGACCGTGACCTTCTCAGGAGTTTCCTCTCTCAGAAAAGGAGGGGGAGACCAAATGGGGGGGGGGGGTACTGTTACGCTATGTGCTCCGGCCTCACACGCTGGCCGTGTGCGCATGGTCCCCTTACCTTCTGCTGCCGACGGGGCTGGGACTCGCATTGCGGGACGCACCCGCATGCGAGCCCCAGTCCGTCACTCTCCGGGTGTTTCCCCTACCTTTGCTTCCGCCTCTCTGCTCCGGCACGTGTATCCCCGTCCCTTAGGGCGTGCGCGTGCCGGAGCTTTAAGATTTAAAGGGCCAGTATGCTCATTAGTGTAACCACCTGTGTCTTGTTGATAAATTCCTCCACCCTCCTCAGTTCTCTGCCGAATCTTTGTTGCCTTGTGCCCTAGAGAAAGTGTTCCTTTGTATTGCCTTGCCGTGTACCAGATCTCCTGCTCTTGTGACCTTGACCTTGCTTCTCTGCCACCTGCCTACTGAACTTCTGCTATGTCCCGACTACGCTACTGTGCCGCCTGCCCTGACCTACAGCTATCCTGACTACGAGTTGTCTCATCCCTTCTGTGCTTCGCATCTCCTCAGCCGCCTGTGTGGTCGAGCCATTGCCGAGGGTAGCGACCTGGGTGTCACTTGCAGCTGCAAGCCCATCCTGCTTTGCGGTGGGCTTTGGTGAAGACCAGCGGCACCTTAGACTCCGCTCCCTGGCACGGTCCGAGTCATCTGCCACACAGGTCCGGTTGGTGTTTTACTCAAATAAATTTTGAAGCGTACAGTAGCACATTTTTTTGCCCTCATAAGTGCATGCCACATATATACATCTAAGTAGTGCAATATTTTGTACCTGTTAATCTGTCAAGGGCCTAGATACTGTGAAAGGCCAGGCAAAAGTAATCACCGGCTGGTGTTTTACTAAAATATGTTTTTTTAAGCGTACTGTAGCACATTTTTCTGCCCACATAAGTGCATACCACAAACGTACATCTAGTAGTGTACTATTTTTTACCTGTTAAACTCTCAAGGGCCTAGACACTGTGAAAGGCCAGGAAAAAGCAATCACCGGTTGATGTTTTACAAAAATATGTGTATTTAAGCGTACTGTAGCGCATTTTTCTGCCCCCATAAGTGCATACCTACATCTAAGTAGTGTACTATTTTGTACCTGTTAATCTGTCAAGGGCCTATATACTGTGAAAGGACAGCCAATAGTACACACCTGCTGCTGTTCTAGACGAATACTGTTTTAAGCATAGTGAAGCGTATTGTACTCCCCTCATATACCAATAAGTATGTCAGGCAGAATAGTGCCAGGACGTGCACAGTGGAGTGGCAGAGGTCTAAATTCATCAGGCGCAGGCAGAGTTTGCAGCAGAGTAGGGGCGTGTGGCAGCCGGAGTCGCAGCAAGAGGTCTGAGCTCCCGGTGTCAGCTAGCAGTCGCGTCTCAAGCAGCAACCCAGCAACTGTGATTGATTGGTTCACTCGGTCATCCACTTAATCTCAAGTGACATCTGACAACCCCAGTCAACAGTCGGTGGGTTCCACAGACTCAACCCTCAGTTGGCATGGCCCTCATGCTGCTGCTGTCACCTCAAGGCTCTGTCATTGTGCTGCTCTATGGTTTCCTCATGCTAATGCTACCACCTCCAGGCTCTGTCATTGTGCTGCTCTATGGTTTCCTCATGCTAATACTACCACCTCCAGGCTTTGTCATTGTTCCGCCATATGGTCTATTTATGCTGATGCTGCCACCTCCAAGCTCTCTAATTGTGCTGCTATATGGTCTCCTCATGCTGATGCTACTGCCTCCATGCTCTGTCATTGTTCCACCATATGGTCTCCTCATGCTGATGCTACCATCTCCAGGCACTGTCATTGTGCTGCCATATGGACTCCTCATGTTGATGCTGCCACCTCCAGGTTCTCTAATAGTGCTAGCCTATGTTACATACATGCTGATGCTGCCACCTCCAGGCTCTCTAATTGTGCTGTTCTATGGTCTCCTCATGCTGATGCTACCACCTCCAGGATGTCTCGTAGTGCTGCCATGGATACTACAAAACATAATTGAGGTGCTGGTCCCCAGTTTCAGAAATTCCTCTGCATTAGAGTCACTTTTAGGACTCCTGATGCTGCTGCTGCCACCTCTAGGCTGTCTCATTCTGCCACTATATGGTATCCTCATGCTTCAGCCAACTCCAGGCTGTGCAATGCAGCCACTATATGGTATCCTCGTGCTGCCACAAACTCCAGGCAGTGCCATTCAGCCACTATATGGTCTCTTCATGCTGCCACAAATGCCAGGCTGTGCCATTCAGTCACTATATGTTCTCCTCATGCTTTAGTCACCTCCAGGCTGTGCCATTCAGCCACTATATGGTCTCCCCATTATGCCACAAACTCTAGGCAGTCATTCAGCCACTATATGGTCTCCTCATATTGATGCCACCTCCATGCTCTGTCATTGTGCTGCCATGTGACATGTGACTCCTTGTTAGATTTGGTCCTTTGTACCCACACGCCGGGGCCGGGGACACTAAAACTTGGAAATGTTAGCTAAAATTTCAATTTCAAAATCATAAATTTCAATGGTCTCCTGATGCTTCTGCCAACTCCAGGCTGTGTCATTCAGACACTATATGGTCTCCTCATGCTTCTGCCAACTCCAGGCTGTGTCATTCAGAAACTATATGGTTTACTGATGCTGCTGGGCCTGAACTATTTTATGGTAGCACTAGCTACCATAAATATTCAATTTAAATTTCAACATTTATCTTTTAATCTTAGGGGTTGTGAAGCCCTAGTGTCTACTCAGGCTGCTGTCAACTCCAGGCTGTGTCATTCAGCCACTATATGGTATGCTCACGCTTCAGCCAACTCCAGGCTGTGCAATACAGCCACTATATGGTATCCTCATGCTGCCACAAACTCCAGGATCTGCCATTCAGCCACTATATGGTCTCTTCATGCTGCCAAAAACTCCAGGCTGTGCCATTCAGCCACTATATATTCTCCTCATGCTTTAGCCATCTCCAGGCTGTGCCATTCAGCCACTATATGGTCTCCCCATGTTGCCACAAACTCCAGGTAGACATTCAGTCATTATATGGTCTCCTCATACTGATGCCGCCTCCAGGCTCTGTCAATGTGCCACCATGTGACACGTGTCTCCTTGTTAGATTTGGTCCTTTGTACCCACACGCCGGGGCCCGGTACACTAAAACTTGGAAATGTTAGCTAAAATTTCAATTTCAAAATCTTAAATTTCAATGGTCTCCTCATGCTTCTGCCAACTCCAGGCTGTGCCATTTAGACACTATATGGTCTCCTCATGCTTCCACAAACTCCAGGCAGTCATTCAACCACTATTTGGTCTCTCCTCATGCTTCAGCCACCTCCAGGCTGTGCCATTCAGACACTATATGGTTTACTGATGCTGCTGGGCCTGGGCCTAAACATTTTTATGGTAGCACTAGCTACCATAAATATTCAATTTCAATGTCAAAATTCATATTTTCACTCTTAGGGATTGTGAAGCCCTATGCTGCTGCAAACTTCAGGCTGTGCCATTCAGACACTATATTTTATTCTCATGCTTTAGCCAAATCCAGGCTGTGCCATTCAGCCACTATATGGTCTCCTCATGCTTCAGCCAACTCCAGGCTGTGCCATTCAGACACTATATGGTCTCTGCATGCTGCCACAAACTCCAGGCAGTTATTCAGCCACTATATGGTCACCTCATACTGATGGCACCTCCAGGCCAGTCATTGTGCTGCCATGTGACTCCTTGTTATAATTGGTCTTTTGTACCCACACGCCGGGGCTCGGGACACTAAAACTTGGGAGTTAAAATTTCAATTTCAAAATCCTCCATTTCAATTTCAAAATCTTAAATATACATTTAAAACCTCCAGCCTGGGCCATTCTGCCACTATATAGTCTACTCATGATTCAGCTACCTCTAGGATGTGCCATTCAGCCATTATAGGGTCTCTTCATGATTCAGCCACCTCAAGGCTGTGTCATTGAGCCAATATATGGTTTACTGATGCTGCTGGGCCTAAAAATGTTTATGGTAGCACAGTGGATCTGTGAATTAACACTGTTATGGGAAGCTGTGAATGAACACTGTTATGGGGAGCTGTGAATGACACACTTATGGGGGAGCTGGGAATGACACACTAATGGGGGAGCTGTGAATGACACACTTATGGGGATCTGTGAATAACATACCTATGGGGGAGCTGTGAATGACACACTTATGCAGGAGCTGTGAATGACACACTTATGGGGGATCTGTGAATGACACACTTATGGGGGAGCTGTGAATGAACACTGTTATGGGGAGCCGTAAATGAACTCTGTTATGGGGAGCTGTGAATGACACACTTATGGGGGAGCTGTGAATGACACACTTATGGGGGAGCTGTGAATGACACACTTATGGGGGAGCTGTGAATGACACACTTATGGGGGAGCTGTGAATGACACACATATGGGGAGCTGACACACTATGGGGATTTTTTTTTATAGTGTGCCATGTGTTTTTTTTTTGTTGTTTTTTTTTTTCTGTTCTGGCACCATAGGGGCTTCCTAAATGAGACATGCCCCCATAAACCATTTCAGCAAAATTTGCTTTCCAAAAGCCCAATGTCGCTCCTTCTCTTCTGAGCCCTCTAGTGCACCGGCAGAACACTTTACATCCACATATGAGGTATTTCCTTACTCGAGAGAAATGGGGTGTAACATTTTGGAGGACATTTTTGACCTATTACCCCTTGTGAAAATGAAAAAATTGGGGTAACATTAGTATTTTAGTTAAAAAAAAACAACTTTCATTTTCATGTCCAACTTTAATGCAAAGTCGTCAAACACCTGTGGGGTGTTAAGGTTCACTGTACCCCTTGTTACATTCCTTGAGGGGTGTAGTTTCCCAAATAATGTGCCATGGGGGGTTCTTTTTTGCTATTCTCTCACCATGGGGGCTTCCTAAATGTGACATGCCCCGCAAAAACCATTTCAGCAAAATTCACTTTCCCAAGACCACATATGATATATTTCCTTACTCGAGAGAAATGGGATTTCAAATTTTGGGGGACATTTTCACCTATTACCCCTTGTGAAAATGAGAAATTTGGGTTAACATCAGCATTTTAGTTAAAAAAAAAATTTCATTTTCACGTCCAACTTTATTGAAAATTCTAACCTGTGGGGTGTTAAGGCTCACTGTACCACTTGTTACATTCATCAAGGGGTGTAGTTTCCCAAATAGTATACCAGGTGGGGTGTTTTTTTGCTGTTCTGGCACCATGGGGGCTTCCTAAATGTGACATGCCCCGCAAAAACCATTTCAGCAAAATTCGCTCTTTAAAATTCCATTGTTGCAGAGAGTACTTCTCTTTATCTAAGTACAGCAAGTGATAAATTAGTGATATATAACTTTTGTTCCTTAGCCTACACTATAGACAAAAAAATAAAAAAGTGAAAATCCTCCAAGACACAGATTCCACTACTTACATTGCATTAATTTAGCTGTTTATCATCAAAGAATCCCAATAAGTAGTGCAACGTGCTGCGTATGCAATGCAAAGCTAAATAAAGTTTCTAGCCTAGTATTATATATGCAGGACATAGTACTGCCCCTGTTGATTCCCATTCACTTCCCTGCATCCAGCTATTTATACAGTTTTATCCAAAGTGTCTTTTTCCCTTGCATTTTACTTATTTACTTTTGAAAATTGTTTATACTTCAATGCAGTGTCAAAGGAGCCTTACGGAAAGAGAATAACACAGTAAGTGTGACGCCGAACGCTCCGGGTCCCTGCTCCTCCCCGGAGCGCTCGCGGCGTTCTCCTCTCTGAAGCACCCCGGTCAGACCCGTTGACCGGGAGCGCTGCACTGTCACTGCCGGCGGGGATGCGATCCGCGTATCGGGATGCGCCCGCCCGCAGGTCGCATCCCAATCTACTCACCAGTCCCGTTCCCCGGCTGTCTCGTCCCGGCGCGCACGGCGCCGCTCTCTAGGGCGCGCGCGCCGGCGCTTTAAGATTTAAAGGGCCAGTGCACCACTAATTGGTGCCTGGCCCAATCAGTGTCAATTAGCTTCCCTGCTCCATGTGTATAAAAACCCAATTCCCCTTCCTGTCCTTGCCGGATCTTGTTGCCTTGTGCCTAGTAAAAGCGTTTTGTGAGCGCCTTTACCAGTGATTCCAGACCTTCTGCCTTTGCCCTTGACTACAAACCTTGTCGCCTGCCCTGACCTTCTGCTACGTCTGACCTCGCCTCTGTCTAGTCCTCCTGTACCACACCAGTCTCAGCAGTCAGTGAGGTTGAGCCGCTACCGGTGGACACGACCTGGTTGCTACCGCCGCAGCAAGACCATCCCGCTTTGCGGCAGGCTCTGGTGAAAACCAGTAACAACTTAGAACCGGTCCACCGATACGGTCCACGCCAATCCCTCTCTGACACAGAGGATCCACCACCAGTGTACTCGCTGCATACCTATCCAGATCCTGACAGTAAGGTCAGCTGTTTGGTTAATCCCTCCCACCACTTTGTTTAGTCTTCAATAGATGTGGCTGTCAGTGGCTACATCACCAGGGACATAGGAGACAGGATCTTTAAGTTAGGGAGGTAGGTGCAGGAACCAGAGGTGGGACCCACATCTATCAAACTTTTATTACATATCCTGTAGATGAATGGTGCAAAGGAGATTCGGGCAGCTCCAATCCCCACTCCAGGACCCGTGCTCCGATCAGAGGGTAGCGCCTCCCCTCTTAGTAGACATTATAGGAAAATAGGATGTCCAGCACCGCTGTCTCGGTTAAAAGCTGTAAATCTTTATTGAAGTAGTCACAGGATACAAAAACATACAGAACAAAATGCCTACGCATTGCGGACACTCCGGCCCTTAGTCATGGCATGAAGTGTACTGACATCAACCATCTTAAATACTCCTTTTCAAGTCACATGATAAAAAGAATGATGTCATACAAAGATCTAAAAAATCCGGAGTGGAGTCGTTAGATACAAAACAAGGTAAGCAAAGCTATACATTAAGAACAAACAGCTTGAACACCTAGGCAAAAATAGAAATATTCCTTAAAGATCTCCTTACATACTGCGGATAAAAAGATCAAGTGCATAACATATGAATTACTTCAGTATGTGAGGATCAGATCCTGTCGCATATTCATTCCTTGAGATTCTCTAGTACCTAGTAAGAACATTCAGAATGATTCTCTGTTCAATAAAATCCTTTTCATGTCTCCTCCTCTATTGGGTCTTCTAATTCTTTCAATCCCCATTACTTTTAAAGTGTCAACCCTACCTCCATGTTTCTCTTTGAAATGTTTTGAAAGGGCTGAAATTTTATATTTGTCACCTCTAGCATCAGAAGTGGTTTTCAAAGAGTTGGAGGTGCACCCCACATACTGACTGGCACATAAACCACATTTTCAGTATTGCAGTTTAAATAGTCTTTAATTTTAAAGACCCTGCCATTACATGTTGGAAAATGCAGTCCAGTGCACATTTTGCGCAATGTATGCAATCCTTGAACAGCAGTTTGATGGTGCATATTGTGCGAGATGTGTGTGAGTTGTTCATTTGGAAGCCCAGATCCTGGATCTAGAAGAGCGACTGGCAACACTGAGAAGCATTGACAACTTGGAGAGGAGTCTCCTGCTCACTGAGCAAGTACTCTCTGGGGTAGAGGTGAGGGAGGATAGTGGAACGGAGGTGCAGGACAGTCAGGCAGCTAGCTGGGTTACAGTTAGAAAACGGGGTAGATGGAAAAGTGTCAGGGAGGCTAGTCCTGAACTGGCACACCCCAACAAGTTTGCCCGGTTGGCAGATGAGGAGGATGCCATTTCAGAGCTAGCAGTACTGCAGAAAGATACTGCCTCTGACCACCAGGGGAGTGTTTGCTCCAGTAAGGAGGGAGGGAGGAGTGCCAGGTAGGCCAGACAGGTACTGGTAGTGGGGGACTCTATTATTAGGGGGATAGACAGGGCGATCTGCCACAAAGACCGGGATCGCCAAATAGTGTGTTGTCTTCCTGGCGCTCGAGTTCAGAACATCACGGATCGGGTTGACAGGTTTCTGGGTGGGGCTGGAGAGGACCCAGCAGTCATGGTACATATTGGCACCAATGACAAAGTAAGAGGTAGGTGGAGTGTCCTTAAAAATGATTTCAAGGACTTAGGCTGCTAGCTTAAGGCAAGGACCTCCAAGGTAATATTTTCTGAAATATTAACTGTACCACGAGCCACACCAAAGAGGCAGCGGGAGATCAGGGAGGTAAACAAGTAGCTCAAAAACTGGTGTAGGAAGTAGGAGTTTTAGTTCATGGAGAACTGGGACAACTTCGCTGTCGGATACCGGCTCTACCGTAGGGACGGGCTGCACCTCAATGGGGAAGGTGCAGCTTTGCTTGGGGAGAAGATGGCTAGAAGGGTGGAGGAGCGTTTTAACTAGGGAATGGGTAGGAGGGAACCTACAACGTAGAGGGGGAAGATAGTGTAGATAGAGAGGGGGGACTTAGTAATATACCTTGGGGGGAGCAGAGGGAGGGGATAGAATAGTAAATAGGAATAGGCTTCATAGGAAGAAAAATCATACACCATTGTATTGCATATTGACTAATGCCAGAAGTCTCTCCAATAAAACAGAGGAACTGGAGTGGTTGATGTCTGAAGTAAATTATGACATAGTGGGTATAACAGAGACTTGGTTGGACAATAGCTGTAACTGAGCGGTCAACATACAGGGATATAGCCTATTCAGAAAGGATCGGGCAAAACGGAAAGGGGGAGGAGTTTGTCTTTATGTGAAATCGAATCTGAAGGCCGCACTGCGGGAGGATATATGGGAGGAAAACAATAATGTGGTGTCATTATGGGTAGAAATATATTCTGGTAGGGGTTTGTTATAAGCCACCAAACATAATGGAAGAGACGGAAGATCAATTACTGAAGCAAATAAACAAGACAGCCAATCAAAATGAGTTGATAATAATGGAGGACTTTAACTATCCTGATATAAACTGGAAGACTGTGACTTGGGTAGAAATATATGGAGATAAAAATAAAAAAAATTCTTGTATGGTTTTGTTATAAGCCACCAAACATAATGGAAGAGACAGAAGATCAATTACTGAAGCAAATAAACAAGACAGCCAATCAAAATGAGTTGATAATAATGGAGGACTTTAACTATCCTGATATATACTGGGAGACTGAGACCTGTTAATCTCATACAGGAAACAGGTTTCTGACTACATCTAAAGAAAATTATCTGTCCCAAATGGTGTAGAGCCCTACCAAAGGGGGCACCCTACTAGACTTAATATTAACCAACAGATCTGATAACTGAGTAACTGATGTGCAAGTAGAAAGACACCAAGGAAATAGTGATCATAATATAATACATTATAACTTGTTCTTCAATAAGGGAATCTCTTGAGGGGCCACAAAAACAATGAACTTTAGGAAAGCAAAGTTCGATCAACTCAGAGAAGCCCTTAACAATATAAAATGGGATAATGTCCTCAAAAATATGAATACTGACACTAAATGGGAGATATTTAGGAATATCTTAAATTCTCACTGTAAGATTTATATACCCTATGGGAATAAAAGGGGCAGAAATAAAAGAAAACCAATATGGATGAATAAAAATGTTAAAGGGGCAATAAATGACAAAAATAAAGCATTTAAACTACTAAAACAGGATGGCAGGGAAGAAGCATTAAAAAGCTATAGAGAAAAAGTTAAAATATGTGAAATACAGATAAAAGCTGCAAAAATAGAAGCAAAAAGACTCATTGCCAAAGGGAGTAAAACTAACCCCAAAATGTTCTTTAACTATATGAATAGCAAAAAGGTCAAAAATGAAAGTGTAGGCCCTTTAACTCCTTAACGACGCAGGACGTATATTTACGTCCTGCGCCGGCTCCCACGATATGAAGCGGGATCACGCCGCGATCCCGCATCATATCGCGTCGGTCCCGGCGCTCATCAACGGCCGGGACCCGCGGCTAATACCACACATCGCCGATCGAGGCGATGTGCGGTATTAACCCTTTAGAAGCGGCGGTCAAAGCTGACCGCCGCTTCTAAAGCGAAAGTGAAAGTGACCCGGCTGCTCAGTCGGGCTGTTCGGGACCGCTGCGGTGAAATTGCGGCGTCCCGAACAGCTGACCGGACACCGGGAGGGCCCTTACCTGCCTCCTCCGTGTCCGATCGGCGAATGACTGCTCCGTGCCTGAGATCCAGGCAGGAGCAGTCAAGCGCCGATAACACTGATCACAGGCGTGTTAATACACGCCTGTGATCAGGATGAGAGATCAGTGTGTGCAGTGTTATAGGTCCCTATGGGACCTATAACACTGCAAAAAAAATGTAAAAAAAAGTGTTAATAAAGGTCATTTAACCCCTTCCCTAATAAAAGTTTGAATCACCCCCCTTTTCCCAGAAAAAAAATAAAACAGTGTAAAAATAAATAAAAATAAACATGTGGTATCGCCGCGTGCATAAATGTCCGAACTATAAAAATATATCATTAATTAAACCGCACGGTCAATGGCGTACGCGCAAAAAAATTCCAAAGTCCAAAAAAGATTATTTTGGTCACTTTTTATACAATTAAAAAATGAATAAAAAGTGATCTAAAAGTCCGATCAAGACAAAAATCATACCGATAAAAACTTCAGATCACGGCGCAAAAAATGAGTCCTCATACCGCCCTGTACATGGAAAAATAAAAAAGTTATAGGGGTCAGAAGATGACATTTTTAAACATATAAATTTTCCTGCATGTAGTTATGATTTTTTCCAGAAGTGCGACAAAATCAAACCTTTATAAGTAGGGTATCATTTTAACCATATGGACCTACAGAATAATGATAAGGTGTAATTTTTACCAAAATATGCACTACGTAGAAACGGAAGCCCCCAAAAATTACAAAATGTCATTTTTTCTTCGATTTTGTCGCACAATGATTTTTTTTTCCGTTTCGCCATGCATTTTTGGGTAAAATGACTAATGTCACTGCAAAGTAGAATTGGGGACGCAAAAAATAAGCCATAATGTGGATTTTTAGGTGGAAAATTGAAAGGGTTATGCTTTTTAAAAGATAAGGAGGAAAAAACGAAAGTGCAAAAAACGGAAAAACCCCGAGTCCTTAAGGGATTAAAAAATGATGAGGAAGAAATTATAGACTGGGATCAGGAAAAAGCAAATATATTAAACAAATTCTTCTCCACTGTATTCACCGAGGAAAATGAAATGCCAGGTGAAATACAGCGAGATAAGGTAAACTCCCCAGTATAGGTCACCTGTCTAACCCAGGAAGAAGTTTAGTGCCGCCTACAAAAAACCTAAATAGGCAAATCACCAGGTCTAGATGGCATTCACCCCCGAGTTCAAAAGGAATTAAAATTAAGTATTGTAATAGACAAACCTCTATTTTTAATATTCATGGACTCTATAGTAACAGGCACTGTTCCCCAGGACTGGTGCATGGCAAATGTGGTGCCAATATTTAAAAAGGGGATAAAAGGTGACCCTGGGAATTACAGACCTGTTAGTTTAACCTCCGTTGTATGTAAATTGTTTGAGGGTTTTCTAAGAGATGCTATTTTGGAGTATATTGATAAAAATAAATGTATGACACCATATCAGCATGAACAACAACAAAAACGTGGTCTCAAATGGCTGGAGGTGCTCAACGCCAAATGCAATTGTGCATTTATACTGGGGGAGCAGATCCTAGCCTTGTGGTCTATTGCTAGGGGCAATCCCCAGCATAAAAATGCATTCAATGGAGGATGCCTGCAGCAGACTACAAGTGCCACAATAGAATCCTACACCAGATAGATGGTGTGGATGTGTAACAATTAGAAAAATACAGGAATTTAGGTGAACTACTTTGGTTGATGTAAAAAATGACAATGGCTAACCCTCAACACTGATGTTAAAATGGAGACATTAGCCAGTATATGCTTGTATGAAGGACATACCTGAGCCCTCACACCAATGCCAAGGTTTCTCAAGTGGCACGGGACCTTACACTAAACCTACCTGTGTGTGATAAGCAAAACCAGGGGCCAGTGGGCAATTATGGCAGCATTAGGCCGACTCACAACCTCCTCCCAGATATCCACCAGTGTGGCTGTGCACACATACAATGGGAGGAGGGAGGCACACTACAAGCCACACCTAAGATGGCTGATATAGTTGCATGGCCTCACAGGTGCATCTTAATGCTGCCTGGAAGATGTTCAAGGTGCAAAAACTAAAGCAAAAAAACATAAAAATTAAATGCCTTCTGAACTTGCTTACCAACGCAAACAATGATAAATGTCCCCCCTTAATGGCATTTGTGTAAATTAGTAATAAAAGGGGATCATTAATGTTTTTTTTAACAAAGATGAATATTAAAAAGTAAAAATTTGTTTTACAAACTTAACTCTATCCTAGGAGGCTGTAAACATGTCATTTGTTCACATAAAATAAGAAAAATACATAAATCCATGTTACACTGCACATCTCTTATTATAGTGTGTATGTATTGCCTATCTCAAGCCCAGCATAAATTTATAGCAATTTAGGGTGCTGTGTAGTATTAGCCATTAGTAAATAGGACACCTCGGAGACTTTGAGATATCTGGAGTCATTTCCTCAGTCATCATGTAAAAAATAATAAAGTAATAGCTTAATTGCATCCAGTTGATCAAACCCAGGTTATGTTTTCATCCTACATTAACCAAGCCTTGGCAAAAATATGCCATATGAAAGTAATCTCAGAATTAAATTTACAGTCTTGTTGTTAGGTAAGTAATTTTAACAAACTTTGGTCTTTCTCATTACATTGCCTTTATAGCTATGTTTTATGTAGTTGGTACTTTGATTCAGTTCAATAGATTCCTCTCTTCCCTCCTCCCTTTGTACTATAACGCTGTATGGAGCTTTGTATGTCGCTCTACAATGCTCAGTAGGGTGATTTATGCATAGGGAAAGTCTCAATGCATATGGCATGCAAAGGAGCATGGCACCATTTTCTATTGGGTTTTGTAAAGAATCCAACAGTAAAAATCTCTGTATGTTGCCATATGAAATTAGAAGGAAACAGAGGCACAATAAAGTTCTCATGCCCTTCTATAGTTGCTTAATTCTGTCTCACTATTAAACTTACTACAGATGTGTACATGAGGCCCTAATGATGCGTTGAGCCATTATGGGAAGGTTATCTAGATTTGAAAGCAGAAATAAGTAAACAACACTTTACAATAGTATTAAAGTTTTAACGTAGTGAATTCGGGTAGAAAAACAGACATGGTGCACATCTACAATCTTGTATAATGATCGGATTGCTTCTCAGCATAATATCAAAAACTAACAGGTTGTTAGTATGCATTTTTGATCAAAAAGTACAAGCCCACTCGCCACGTCAAGGCCACCTATCCAGAGTGGGTCCCTAACGTCCCTAGCATAAAATGGCGCAGCATCGGGCAGCGACCACCACCGCCGCGACACCAGTGCCCACAGGGGGGGGGGAACGACCCACCGGCAATGCGGCCCCAATGCCACTCAAACCAGTCTATGGGCTGCACCCCCCCGCAGACACGGTGCCACGGCAGCAACGGGCACCGCACAGCACCACACCAGTGTGAACAAGGTGTAATAGCTCACTTACCATGCTCTCCCAGTCAGACTGGGAGGCTGCTAGGAAAGAAATGGCCCAGGTGTAGCTAACTACTACTTATATAGGTTTGGGCTGAGGGGGTGGGGAAGAGTGCAGCACATGTTCAAACAAAAAAAAAAGGAGGGGATAGAAATCACAGTGTGAATTTGGGTAGAAAAACAGACATGGTGCACATCTACAATCTTGTATAATGATCTGATTGCTTCTCAGCATAATATCAAAAACTAACAGATTGTTGGTATACATTTTTGATCAAAAAGCACAAGCCCACTCGCCACGTCAAGGCCACCTATCCAGAGTGGGTCCCTAACGTCCCTAGCATAAAATGGCGCAGCACTGGGCGGCGACCACCACCGCCGCGACACCAGTGCCCACAGGGGGGGAACGACCCACCGGCAGAGCGGCCTCAATGCCACTCAAACCAGCCTATGGGCTGCACCACCCCGCAGACACGGCGCCACGGCAGCAACGGGCACCGCACAGCACCACACCAGTGTGAACAAGGTGAAATAGCTCACTTACCATGCTCTCCCAGTCAGACTGGGAGGCTGCTAGGAAACAAATGGCCCAGGTGTAGCTAACTACTACTTATATAGGTTTGGGCTGAGGGGGTGGGGAAGAGTGCAGCACATGTTCAAACAAAAAAAAAGGAGGGGGATAGAAATCACAGTGTGAATTCGGGTAGAAAAACAGACATGGTGCACATCTACAATCTTGTATAATGATCTGATTGCTTCTCAGCATAATATCAAAAACTAACAGGTTGTTAGTATACATTTTTGATCAAAAAGCACAAGCCCACTCGCCACGTCAAGGCCACCTATCCAGAGTGGGTCCCTAACGTCCCTAGCATAAAATGGCGCAGCACCGGGCGGCGACCACCACCACCGCGACACCAGTGCCCACAGGGGGGGAACGACCCACCGGCAGAGCGGCCCCAATGCCACTCAAACCAGCCTATGGGCTGCACCACCCCGCAGACACGGCGCCACGGCAGCAACGGGCACCGCACAGCACCACACCAGTGTGAACAAGGTGAAATAGCTCACTTACCATGCTCTCCCAGTCAGACTGGGAGGCTGCTAGGAAAGAAATGGCCCAGGTGTAGCTAACTACTACTTATATAGGTTTGGGCTGAGGGGGTGGGGAAGAGTGCAGCACATGTTCAAACAAAAAAAAAAAAAAGGAGGGGATAGAAATCACAGTGTGAATTAGGGTAGAAAAACAGACATGGTGCACATCTACAATCTTGTATAATGATCTGATTGCTTCTCAGCATAATATCAAAAACTAACAGGTTGTTAGTATACATTTTTGATCAAAAAGTACAAGCCCACTCGCCACGTCAAGGCCACCTATCCAGAGTGGGTCCCTAACGTCCCTAGCATAAAATGGCGCAGCACCGGGCGGCGACCACCACCGCCGCGACACCAGTGCCCACAGGGGGGGAACGACCCACCGGCAGAACGGCCCCAATGCCACTCAAACCAGTCTATGGGCACAACACAACACAAGAGAAGACTGTATGATTTTTACAGATTAGGTATTCCTACATACATTGGCCCTTATTTAGGAAGAATGGAGCATAGGTTTCTTTGTTGGTTTTAATTCCCTACAATTTATTTTCCACAGTATTTACTATGCTTTCCCTACATTTTCCCCTTTCCCTACATTTTTGCTTTTTTTACACATGCTCTGATCTGTAGGGTTTTCCTCAGCTGAAATCCACCACATTTTCTGTGGAAACCTTAGTAAATATGTAGTTTTTTTTGTGAAAATGTCCGGGACACACCCCTTCCCGATTATCATGCCCCCTTTCCCCGAAGGTTACGCCCCTTTACAGATTTTCTTAGCTAAATGGAGAGTTAGTTGAGGATTTTTCAATTCTGGCCCAAATTCTGGCACAGACAGAATTTCTGCCGCAATGCACCAGAATCTGGCGCACAACCCGACAAAACATTTCGGGTTTGCAATAGTAAATGAGGGCCATGGTATTTATTTATATTACTCTACACTTTACCTTGAAAACCCAACATTCAATGGAATGGAACTTCTGCAAATATTTAATAAGTTCTACATGTTAGATCACAAAGACATCAAAGTTCTATAAACTGTACATATTAACAGTTGCCCTCTAGTTAGGGTGGTTGCACAAGACCATGATTATGGCTACATTTTAACGACAATATTGGCAGGCATTTATCATTGTAGGTGTAAGTGAAGCATTTTTTTTTACACCTTTTCTTTTGTGTACTAGTAATGTGTAGGAGCACCACATTTAATAAATGGTCACAGAGCATTTGATAAATTTTGCGCATTTTCTGAAATTTCTCTCTTCACATACACCAAAAAGCTAAGCTAGGTCTGAGCTAGTGTAGTTTTAGAGACTTTTCAGTGGCTTTGCACCTTTTTGGTGCATTTTCACAAAAAGGCACAGTTTGTAAAACCCTTCCATATCATGTGTATTGCCAAAATCAGTGGACTGGAACTCAAAATCAGCAGAAATGTGTAAACCATAGAAACCATAGAAAATCTTGAGTAGACAACCATGTAAAGTTATATTGGTGCTGAGGGTTAAGTACAAATTGCACAAGAATTGCTTGGGAACTGCAACATCCCAAACCATCTCTGGCATTGAAATCATCAGTGAGGCTTTTTAAAGGGCTATTCCGAGCAAAAACATTAAGGGCAAGATGTCTGATCGCTGGGGGGCCCGCCTCTGGGACCCCCCGCGATCTCCCTGAAGAACCTGAATTCTATGCGAGAGCTGCATCTCCAGTTTCAGAAACCTCCTGCCATGTGCTACCACTACTCCCATGTGTTTTTTGTCTGTATTTCCTGTTCAGTCTGTGTTTACATGGTGTCACCGAATCGGTACAATCCTAGGTTACCGACTAACCCAATAGAAGTCACCCAGGGTAGAAGGACTAGCGTGACTAAATTAAATCACATCAGTTATGAAAATGACCCTTTAGGTAAATATACAGGTCTAAAACACAACCTTTAATAGATTTGCATTAAAAAATTCAATAAAAAAAAATATGGTACCAGGGTAATGGAAATATATAAAGGCAAGAAATAGAAAATAATTAACACCCAGTGAACATAAGTAAAGTGGGTGATGTTTGTGGAAATTGCTTGTGTAGGAGGGCAGAACTAATAATGTAAGGTTAAGGAAAAGGGATAAACGTGCCCACCCTATGAACTACAGAATACAGATGTGGGAGGTGGGAATCCCGGCAGGGGTTTCCTTTACCTTCCAGTGAAGATCCAAATTCGGCACTGTAGCGCTACATCGGCATGATGACACAGGAGTTGGGTGTAGAAAAGTATTACTTTTTATTAATAAAAGTGACATACAGGGTTGGACTACGGGTTTCGGATCAATCCTTCCTCACCCTACGAACTAGAACCCCAATATATCACTGACCCTGCCTTTTGAGGGACCCATCTCCTTAACAGTATGGCCTCAAATACGGTGACGTTCTCCCTAAGTGTGTTAATGTTAAAGGGGTACTCCGCCCCTAGACATCTTATGCCCTATCCAAAGGATAGGGGATAAGATGTCTGATTGCAGGTGCCTCGCTGCTGGGAACCCGTGTCATCTGCTGCATGGAGAAAACTTCACTCTGTGATGACGGGCGATACAGGGGCCAGAGCATCGTGACATCAAGGCCCAGCCTCCTCAATACAAGTCTGTGGGTGTGATGGCCCCCACGCCCCCGTTCATAGATTTGCATTGAGGGGGTGAGGCTGATCTCACAATATTCCGGCCCCTGTAACGCCCATCATCAGGCACTGAGCAAAGTTCTCTCCCTGCAGTAGATGAAACGGGGTGCTGCAGGAGAGGTTGCGGGGGTTCCCAGCAGCAGGACCCCATGATCACACATCTCATCTCCTATCCTTTGGATAGGGGATAAGATGTCTATGGGTGTAGTACCCCTTTAAGGAGGGAACGTCACCGTGGTTAAGGCCATCCTCAAAAAAAACTAAAATTTGAAAAATTTAATTGGCTGTGTCCTTAGGGACAAAATAGGCAGTGTCCTTAAGGGGTTAATGTCTGTGGATTTAAAGTAGGATGTCCGAAAAGATCCGGTAGGTGTAGTGTATAGGTGTCTACATAGGGTATAAATATCTCAGTTGACAATTACAGTGGGGATGAAAAGTTTGGGCACCCCAGGTAAAAATTTGTATTAATGTGCATAAAGAAGCCAAGGAAAGATGGAAAAATCTCCAAAAGGCATCAAATTACAGATTAGACATTCTTATAATATGTCAACAAAAGTTAGATTTTATTTCCATCATTTACACTTTCAAAATAACAGAAAACAAAAAAAAATGGTGCCTGCAAAAGTTTGGGCACCCTGCAGAATTTATAGCATACGCTGCCCCCTTTGCAAAGCTGAGACCTGTCAGTGTCATGGATTGTTCTCAATCATCATCTGGGAAGACCAGGTGATGTCAATCTCAAAGGTTTTAAATGCCCAGAATCATCTGACCTTGCCCCAACAATCAGCACCATGGCTTCTTCTAAGCAGTTGTTTAGAAATCTGAAACTGAAAATAGTTGACGCTCACAAAGCTAGAGAAGGAGAAGAAGATAACAAAACATTTTCGGATGTCAATATCCTCTGTTTGGAATGTAATTAAGAAATGGCAGTCATCAGGAACAGTGGAAGTAAAATCAAGATCTAAAAGACCAAGAAAAATATCAAACAGAACAGCTCGCAGGATTATGAGAAAAACAATTCAAAACCCACGTTTGACTGCACAATCCGTTGTGGTACACTATTCCACTATAAAGAGATACTTCTACAAATGTGGTCTTCATGGAAGAGTCATCAGAAGAAAACCTCTTCTACGTCCTCACCACTAAAATCACCATTTGAACTTTACAAATTAACATATAGACAAGCCTGATGCATTTTGGAAACAAGTTATGTGGACCGATGAGGTTAAAATTGAACTTTTTTGCCGGAATGAGCAAAGATACGTTTGGAGAAGAAGGGGAACAGAATTTATTGAAAAGAACCTCTGTCCAACTGTTAAGCATGGGGGTGGATCAATCATGCTTTGGGGTTGTATTGCAGCCAGTGGCACAGGGAACATTTCACGAGTAGAAGGAAAAATGGATTCAATAAAATTTCAGCAAATTTTGGATGTTAACTTGATGCCATCTGTGAAAAAGCTGAAGTTAAAGAGAGGATGGTTTCTACAAATGGATAATGATCCTAAACACACCTTGAAATCCACGGGGAATTACATCAAGAGGCGTAAACTAAAGGTTTTGCCATGGCCTTCAAAATCTCCTGACCTCAACATAATTGAAAATCTATGGATAGACCTTAAAAGAGCAGTGCGTGACAGACAGCCCAGAAATCTCAAAGAACTGGAAGACTTATGTAAGGAAGAATAGGCAAAGATACCTCAAACAACAATTGAAAGACTCTTGACTGGCTACAAAAAGCGTTTACAAGCTGTGATACTTGCCAAAGGGGGCAGTACAAGATATTAATTCTGCAGGGTATCCAAACTTTTGCAAATGCCATTTATTTGTTTTCTGTTATTTTAAAAGTGTTAGTGATGGAAATAAAATCTAACTTTTGTTGACATATTATAAGAATGTCTATTCTGTAATTTGATGCCTTTTGGAGATTTTTCCATCTTTCCTTGGCTTCTTTATGCACATTAATACAATTTTTTACCTGGGGTGCCCAAACTTTTGTTCCCCACTGTAGATGATAAATTACACAATCTCACTATTAAATTATTTAATAAAAAATAAAAACTCCAGAAAATGAATATTTGCTAACATACCGTAGGTATGTAGACAGTTAATAGTTTTTTTTTTATTTTCTATATTGCTGGGTACATTCCTTTTCTATTAAAAGTTTGATTCACATATTTTAACATATTATTCAGTGATAAAGAATGTATGTTGCTGTAGCAATAGGAAGCATACAATAGCAGATCATGTCTCAAACAATCACGAATCACTAAAAATATAGTCCTGGCACAGAAACCTCTTCATTCTCCAGCCATGTGTCACTAATGGCTCATTACATCTACAATTTGTTTCTCATCCTGACAGTTGAGAAAAAATGTCCAGGATCAAGAAACACAAAATGAAAGGCTATAGTTTAATTCAATAAATGTTATTGCTGACTATCAAAGCTATGCTGAGCAGAGATTAGATATAGGCTGCATGCTTCTCTTCTCTATTCTGTATAAAGAAAGGATCCCCTACAAGAAAAGGATTGGAATCAATGAACCTTACCGGCGGAGACATATGTTCAAGCGATTTAAAGGAAATATATTGGGCTCCAGTCATTGTGTGTTATATATAAATGTCTTACTTAAATCAGACATTTGTAAATGTCGAATTATCGAACACAAATAAGTCCCCATTGCATTGTTTTTAATAACAGGAGCCTCATAATGGTAGTTGTTATTTTTACCTGTGTTACTTATAAAGTCACCTACAAAAGTGAAAGGTTATCAACCATTAATGGCAAACAAGTCGCCATACTTGAAAAGGTCAAAAAGCACTTTGTGATAACAACCAGGACATTTTTATCCCACGGGCTTAAACTTTCAGCCAAATCTTTTTTTTCCTGTGATATCACTCACTCAGAAGCTTCACATCTGTCTAGTCAGAACCATATATGTTTTTCATTGCTAGTTTAATTTACATCATTATTTCATCTATTTATTTTAAAATATTTTAACAAACTGTTTTAGTAATCATTTTAAATGGGCACTGTCAGATCCAAAAACATTTTATATATTGTTACTGATGAAAATTAAAGACCTCTTGTAATATGGTTGTTTAAAAATTTGTGAATATTTAATAAAGAAAACATGCTCCTGAAAATCCCACCACTAGGGGTCACCATACCTACTGAGACACTAACCATTATAGCAACAGCATCAGCTTGTCCATGAGTCATGACAAGAAATGAGTCATGGACAAGAGATGAGTCATGGACAAGAGATGAGTCATGGACAAGGCTGCATGAGCAGTCACACCAATCCCCTCCCACTACCACAAGGTGGTACACATCCCCTTCCACTGAGAGGATTTCTAACACTGTGAGATAATAAAAATAGGTATTTTTATGATAAATATAGGTGACAGAGGCAATAAAAATGAGATGCACATGGTCAATAGGTAGTGAATAACATATTAATTCATTTTTTTAGGGGAGGTTCTTACAGGTACACTTTAAACCTCTGCTTAACGATTTACATGCCAGTGGAAGAAGAGTACAACCACCATAAGTGATTGAGGATAATGCTGATTCCGGCCATTTAAAGGGGTTATTCACTTCTTGACAACTTATCCCCTGTCCACAGGAAAAAACAAAAATGCAAAAACTAAGTTGTCTGTGTCCTTTAGGCCAATTTGGGCTGTGTACTTCAAAAAACGCTCCCCGTCTGTCTCCAGGTTGGGTGTGATACTTCAACTTGGTTCCATTAACTTTAATGAAGCTGAGCTGCAGAACCACACCCAACCAGGAGAAAGACAGGGAGCAGTTTTTGAAAGAAATTGGCTTTGTTTTTCTATTCCTGGATAACCCCTTCAAGGAGCTAAAGACTAAGCTTTCTCTGAGTAAAAAATAAATACATCGTGATCCTCTCTGTAAAATTGAACTATTTACCTGTCCTGCTCTCTGCAGTCCTTGGTGTCTTCTGCTCTGGCCTCAGCCATCAAGGCCTGGCAGCAAAGAGATGTAGGCAGTCATGCTGCCTGTGGTCATGCTGCCTTTCTCCCATGTGAATTTCTGAGCATTGGTGCTGGGAGCACCAGGATATTTTAATTGTAAGTTCATCCTAAGGACATAATTACCATTGAATCCAGCCAAGGAGTTCCTGCTTCTCCACAGTTGGTTGATCCAACTGTTATTTTAACAACCAGCTGAGTCTCACTCCTGGGTTCTCTGGTGTCCCTAATAACTTCATATTATGCTGGGGCTGTAAAAACAGAGACTCCTGGTCCCTAACAGGTCCCACTACAGCTCCCGTTGTGGCTCCTTATTCTGAGACAAGATGTAGAAGCAGGACCTTCCCGCTCAGTAAAACACTGCCCTCATTGGTGTCCCATCATTAATTTGTGGCTCAGGCAACCCTTGCTCCATCCTCTTATGTAGGATAAACAGATAAGCATCCAGGAACCTTAATTATCCACAACAGGAGATGCAGCAGGACCTGTGACAGACTGGGTGTAGGTAAGTAGTTATTTTATTTATTTATTTAAATTTTTTTTCCACAGGTCCAGCATTATGTGATGTTTTGTAGGACAGAGAAGTACTCCTTTAAGGAGTTAATGTAAATTTCAGCCCTTGAGCAGATAATTTTTTATATAAACTGTACTGGAGCAGTTGCTAAAATAATACCCCCCTTCTCTGCAGCTATTGGTTAAAGTTGCACCTTATAGAAGTCTGCTCCCTTTTTTAATGCACATAATATTGAAAGTTCTGTTCTCTATTTTATAAATTTTACCTGTTTCTTTTGGATTTGTGTTAGAAAACAGTGAGGATTTTTTTTTAAATAAACAAAAGCTCACAATAACAGTACTCTGTGCAGAGGGAGGAAGGGATGGACAGATGAGATAATGGTGAGGTGCAGATTCAGCCAATAGCTGCAGAGCAGTGAGTTATGTCAGAGAAGGGCATTTTTGGCAACTTTTCCTCTATAGCTCAGTATAAAAGAATTTTTGTTATTTTCTTTGGTGCTTTCTGTAGTACTATTCAATGATGTCATATAGTCCAAATGTCAATATTAAAAAGGTATTCCAGGCAAAACCTTTTTTAATATATATCAACTGGCTCCAGAAAGTAAAACAGATTTGTAAATCAAAAAAAGGAAAAAGAAATGTGAATGTGTGCAGCTCACAACTATTACGCACCGAGGTCAAACAGGGCAAGCAACTATACCTTAATTGCTAAAAAGGGAAACCAGAAAAATACAATGTAGCCCGGACCTTCTAGGTGAGTAAAAAATGGATATACAGGGATCGTGCTTCAATAATAATTATCATTTATTTATAAAAATAAAATTTCAACACTTCTCACAGGGCCCTTGTGAGAAGAGCATACATAATAAAAAGGCAACCTAACAAGATATTAGGCAATGGTATTAAAATTAAAATTCTACACTTGGCATAGAGTATAGAATAATAGAATAAAATAGCAAAATAAGAGCTGTACCATACAAATATATTAGAAAATTGCTCTTCTAGATGTTTAGGGTAAATATGTCCCTTTTTTGGATACAGTGACAAACAGTCTGTATTGATGGCAATTATTACCGGTCTGTTGATTGTGGCTCAGGCGGTGGATGTTGCTCCCGCAATAGCTAAGTGTCCGTAATGTACAGTCCACTGTGTGGTGCCTCCGATCATAAGCCTGGTCCAGTCGGGTCTAAGCGTGGTGGCAGTCGCTGTCGGATAAGGCGCTGGCAGGCGCCAAAGATCGTGATGGTGTCCGGGGACTGCTGGCGCTGGCGTGCGCTAAAGCTGATATTCCTCACCGCTTCATTAGTTGGAAAGCAGGACCATATACTGGAAGGCTGGAGGTTCACCTCGTGGTGCCGGCGTCTGACGTCAGAGCCGGAATGGTTACAGCAGAATAGTTGCACCGGGATGACTGTGCCGGAATGGATCCGAACCGCTGGACCGGGTAAACAGCAAAGCGTGAGCACAAATAGTGGTACAGTTCATAGAATGTAACTGGCCATAGAATTTGGGCACAGTTTTGATACTGCTATGCCAGTAGATGAAGACTAGACGCGTTTCAGGGTTGTATGGTATAACCCTTTCCTCAGTAGTCATAATGGTTGCCATAGATCATCAGTTATTTTATATGGGCACAAATCCCACCCCTTAACACATTGATAGATAATAATGAAAAGCATGAATGGATTTAATGGATCGGTTCACCTAGAGAGCAATACTAGATATAGAGTAGTGTGTCAATTTTGTTGGAAAATTGTAGCGATGCGTTTTCAAAATAAATGAGTTTTTCTTGTATAGTAAAAGAACATAGTATTGTATAACAAAGTGTTGGAAATAAATAAATAAATGAAGGAATGCAATGAAATTAAAATAAAACAATATGGTAAGACAAAGTAAAATAAAACAGGAAGACATAAATGAAAAATAAAATTAAAAATAAAAATAAAAATAAAAATAAAAATAAAAATAAAAATGAAAATAAAAATAAAAATAAAAATAAAAATAAAAATAAAAATAAGATAAAAACAGATAAAATAACATGAAAATAAAAGTAAAATAGAGATGAAAATGCATATGAAAATGAAAATAAAAATAAAAATAGAAATAAAAATGAAAATAAAAATAAAAATAAAAATAAAAATAAAAATAAAAATAAAAATAATAATAAAAGTAAAATAAAAAAAGTAAAATAAAAATAAGAATAAAAATAAAAATAAATATAAAAATAAAAATAAATTGAAAATAAACTAAGATAAAATAAAATAAAATAAAATAAAGACAAAAATGAAGACAGAAAATGAATAATTACATATAAAAATAATGATAACCCAAAAATAATAATAATAATAAGACGTCATTGTAGATGAATCCATAGGGGATAAGGTCAGCCCATGGGATAACCCCTTGATGACCAAATAGGGGTGTTCCGATGGGCCGAGTAAATCCCCTATAGAAATCCAAAGAGTTCAAAGTTGGAGTTGAGTCCGCCAGGTTCTAATGTTGCGAATTCAAATATTTTCTTACTTTCCGCTTTGGACATTTTCAATAGGAAACTGCCCCCACGCCAATCTTTCTTGATTAGCTGGAGACCGGTGAAGGAGAGGGAGGACATGTCACTATTATGGACTGTGGAAAAATGTGCAGACAGTGGGTGTTTCAGGTTTTTATTTTTAATATTATTAAGATGTTCAGCTATCCTCATTTTGAGGGCCCTTTTGGTTCGGCCAATATATTGCTTCTTACATCCACATTCTATGATGTACAAGACACCTTTTGAATTGCAAGTTATTAGATCTTCAATTTTCCATTTGAAAGTGTTGGTTTGAGAACATATTTCTACAACTTTTTTGGGGCCCTTTATTTTTGTACAGTTGGCACATGTTCCACACCTAATAAATCCTTTGGTGGTTAGCCAGGAGTTGTTTAGTTTTTTTGGGGGTGGTTTTATGGATGGAGCTATAGTCACGCCTAAATTTGGGGCTCGGGTGTATACTATTGGGGGACGTGACGGTAGTAATGGACCCACCTCTCGGTCTTGTTGTAATAGATACCAATGTTTTTTAATTATTCCTTCTATTTTTTTATATGATCTGTTGAAAGGAATCACCAATTTACCTCCAAAGGTATCAGCATTAGTGGTTTTTTCTCTTTTTGAAAAAAAGGTGGTCCTATCTAATGTTCTCACATGATCCAGAGACTGTTGGAGTAGCTGGTCGGGATAATCTTTCTCTTTGAATTGATTGGTGAGTTGTTGTGCCTCTTCCAAAAATTGATCGTCTGAGGTACAATTTCTTTTTAACCTCCGATATTGTCCTTTTGGGACATTAGTTAACCATCTAGGAAGATGGCAACTAGTATAGCCTATAAAGCAGTTCTTGGCTGTTGGTTTGTAATATGTCTTACATATAAGGTTATCCCGATCAGCACCTACAACAATATCTAAAAATTCGATACTGGTTTTACTGATAGTGGATGTGAAGTGGAGATTGTGATCATTAGTGTTTAAATTAATTATAAAGTGTTCTAAATCAACCATATCCCCCTCCCAAATTAAAATGATATCGTCAATGTACCGCTTCCAGAGCACCAGGCCCGCGCCAAGCCGAGGCAAGATGGTACTCTCCTCCCACTTTGCCATAAATAAATTAGCGTAACTTGGCGCAAACCTGGTGCCCATCGCGGTACCAATTAACTGCAAATAAAAATCCCCTTCAAAATAAAAATAGTTGTGAGTTAAAATAAAACGAATAGCTGATGTGATAAAATTAATCTGAGGTGATTTGATATGACCTTGTTGGAGAAAGTGTGTAACTGCTGCTATTCCTAAATCGTGTTTAATAATGGTGTACAATGATGATACATCTAAAGTGGCTAATATGTGTTTGTTAGTCCATTTGAATTTTTCCAAAATTTCTATGATCTGAGTGGTATCCTTTAAATACGTATGAGTTTTTTGAACAAATGGCTGGAGAAACCTATCCACGTACTGGGACAGGTTCGAAGTAATCGAACCTATCCCAGACACGATAGGTCTCCCGGGGGGGTCAATTAATGATTTGTGTGTCTTTGGGAGACAGTAAAAAACTGGGATTCGATCTGGAGTCCCAAGTATAAAAAGGTGTTCCCTTTCATTTAAGATTTCCTCTGCCGCTGCCTCTTTACACAATTTTTATTTTTATTTTTATTTTTATTTTTATTTTTATTTTCATTTTTATTTCTATTTTTATTTTTATTTTCATTTTCATATGCATTTTCATCTCTATTTTACTTTTATTTTCATGTTATTTTATCTGTTTTTATCTTATTTTTATTTTTATTTTTATTTTTATTTTTATTTTCATTTTTATTTTTATTTTTATTTTTATTTTTATTTTTATTTTTAATTTTATTTTTCATTTATGTCTTCCTGTTTTATTTTACTTTGTCTTACCATATTGTTTTATTTTAATTTCATTGCATTCCTTCATTTATTTATTTATTTCCAACACTTTGTTATACAATACTATGTTCTTTTACTATACAAGAAAAACTCATTTATTTTGAAAACGCATCGCTACAATTTTCCAACAAAATTGACACACTACTCTATATCTAGTATTGCTCTCTAGGTGAACCGATCCATTAAATCCATTCATGCTTTTCATTATTATCTATCAATGTGTTAAGGGGTGGGATTTGTGCCCATATAAAATAACTGATGATCTATGGCAACCATTATGACTACTGAGGAAAGGGTTATACCATACAACCCTGAAACGCGTCTAGTCTTCATCTACTGGCATAGCAGTATCAAAACTGTGCCCAAATTCTATGGCCAGTTACATTCTATGAACTGTACCACTATTTGTGCTCACGCTTTGCTGTTTACCCGGTCCAGCGGTTCGGATCCATTCCGGCACAGTCATCCCGGTGCAACTATTCTGCTGTAACCATTCCGGCTCTGACGTCAGACGCCGGCACCACGAGGTGAACCTCCAGCCTTCCAGTATATGGTCCTGCTTTCCAACTAATGAAGCGGTGAGGAATATCAGCTTTAGCGCACGCCAGCGCCAGCAGTCCCCGGACACCATCACGATCTTTGGCGCCTGCCAGCGCCTTATCCGACAGCGACTGCCACCACGCTTAGACCCGACTGGACCAGGCTTATGATCGGAGGCACCACACAGTGGACTGTACATTACGGACACTTAGCTATTGCGGGAGCAACATCCACCGCCTGAGCCACAATCAACAGACCGGTAATAATTGCCATCAATACAGACTGTTTGTCACTGTATCCAAAAAAGGGACATATTTACCCTAAACATCTAGAAGAGCAATTTTCTAATATATTTGTATGGTACAGCTCTTATTTTGCTATTTTATTCTATTATTCTATACTCTATGCCAAGTGTAGAATTTTAATTTTAATACCATTGCCTAATATCTTGTTAGGTTGCCTTTTTATTATGTATGCTCTTCTCACAAGGGCCCTGTGAGAAGTGTTGAAATTTTATTTTTATAAATAAATGATAATTATTATTGAAGCACGATCCCTGTATATCCATTTTTTACTCACCTAGAAGGTCCGGGCTACATTGTATTTTTCAGATTTGTAAATCACTTCTATTAAAAAATCTTAATCCTTCCAATAGTTATTAGCTTCTGAAGTTTTCTGTCTAACTGCTCAATGATGATGTCACGTCCCGGGAGCTGTGCATGATGGGAGAATATCCCCATAGGAACTGCACAGCTCCCGGGATGTGAGTAATCAGAGAGCAGTTAGACAGAAAACAACAACTCAACTTCAGAAGCTAATAACTATTGGAAGGATTAAGATTTTTTAATAGAAGTAATTTACAAATCTGTTTCACTTTCCGGAGCCAGTTGATATATAAAAAAAAAAAAGTTTTGGCCTAGAATACCCCTTTAATATGGAAATAGTAATTTAAGGTATAAATACCAATAAGGTTTTCAGTTGATATTTACCAAGTAAAAAAGCTGACTTTTACCCCTTTCTTTAAATCCACTGTAAATACACTGCACTGTCAGGAAGTACTTTCCATTAACCACTTAAGGACCCAGCCAATTTTCAATGTAGGACCTGGCCATATTTTGCACATCTTACCATTGTCACTTTAAGCATTAATAACTCTGGGATTCTTTTACCTTTCATTCTGATTCCGAGATAGTTTTTTCGTGACATATTCTACTTTATGATAGTGGTACATTTTCATCGATACTTGCATCATTTCTAGGTGAAAAATTGAAAAATTTGATGAAAAAATTGAAAAATTTGCATTTTATTTTTACTTTGAAGCTCTCTGCTTGTAATGAAAATAGACATACAAAATAAATTATATATTGATTCACATATACAATATGTCTACTTTATGTTGGCATCATAAAGTTGACATGTTTTTACTTTTGAAAGACATCAGAGGGCTTCAAAGTTCAACAGCAGTTTTCCAATTTTTCACAAAATTTTCAAAATCAGAATTTTTCAGGGACCAGTTTTGAAGTGGATTTGAAGGGCCTTCATATTAGAAATACTCCAGAAATGACCCGATTATAGAAACTGCACTTCCCAAAGTATTCAAAATGACATTCTGTACGTATGTTAACCCTTTAGGTGTTTCACAGGAATAGCGGCAAAGTGAAGGAGAAATTTCAAAATCTTCATTTTTTACACTCGCATGTTCTTGTAGACCCAGTCTTTGCATTTTTGCAAGGGGTAATAGGAGAAAAAGTCCCCCAAAATTTGTAACCCAATTTCTCTCGAGTAAGGAAATACCTCATATGTGTATGTCAAGTGTTCGGCAAGCGCAGTAGAGGGCTCAGAAGGGAAGGAGCAACAATGGGATTTTGGAGAGTGAATTTTGATTAAATGTTTTTTAGGGGGCATGTCACATTTAGGAAGCCCCTATGGTGCCAGAACAGCAGAAAACCCACCACATGGCATACCATTTTGAAAACTACACCCCTCAAGGCACATAAAAAGGGGTCCAGTGAGCCATAACACCCCCACAGGTGTTTAACGGCTTTTCGTTAAAGTCGGATGAGTAAATGCAAAAAAAAATTAGCAAATTTGCAAATTCCCCAAATTTACCATTTTTACAAAAGGTAATGGGAGAAAATGCCCCCCAAAATTTGTAACCCCATCTCTTCTGAGTATGGACATACCCCATGTTAGGATGTAAAATGCTCTGCGGGCGAACTACAATGTTCAGAAGAGAAGGAGTCACAATTGGCTTTTGACAAGCATATTTTACTGAAATGGTTTTCGGTGGGCATGTCGCATTTAGGAAGCCCCTATGGTGCCAGCACAGCAAAAAACAACCCACATGGCATACTATTTTGGAAACTACACCCCTCAAGGAACGTAACAAGGGTTACAGTGAGCCTGAACACCTCACAGGTGTTTTACAACTTTTTGTTAAAGTTGGATGGGTAAATAAAAAAAAATGTTTTTACAAAAATTTAGTTTTTTCCCCAAATTTTACATTTTTACAAGTGTTAATAGGAGAAAATGACCCCCAAAATTTGTAACCCCATTTCTCTCGAGTAAGGAAATACCTCATATGTGTATGTCAAGTGTTCGGCAAGCGCAGTAGAGGGCTCAGAAGGGAAGGAGCAACAATGGGATTTTGGAGAGTGAATTTTGATGAAATGTTTTTTAGGGGGCATGTCACATTTATGAAGCCCCTATGGTGCCAGAACAGCAGAAAACCCACCACATGGCATACCATTTTGAAAACTACACCCCTCAAGGCACATAAAAAGGGGTCCAGTGAGCCATAACACCCCCACAGGTGTTTAACAGCTTTTCGTTAAAGTCGGATGAGTAAATGCAAAAAAAAATTAGCAAATTTACAAATTCCCCAAATTTACCATTTTTACAAAAGGTAATGGGAGAAAATGCCCCCCAAAATTTGTAACCCCATCTCTTCTGAGTATGGACATACCCCATGTTAGGATGTAAAATGCTCTGCGGGCGAACTACAATGTTCAGAAGAGAAGGAGTCACAATTGGCTTTTGACAAGCAAATTTTACTGAAATGGTTTTCGGTGGGCATGTCGCATTTAGGAAGCCCCTATGGTGCCAGCACAGCAAAAAAAAACCCACATGGCATACTATTTTGGAAACTACACCCCTCAAGGAACGTAACAAGGGTTACAGTGAGCCTGAACACCTCACAGGTGTTTTACAACTTTTTGTTAAAGTTGGATGGGTAAATAAAAAAAAAATGTTTTTACAAAAATTTAGTTTTTTCCCCAAATTTTACATTTTTACAGTTGTTAATAGGAGAAAATGACCCCCAAAATTTGTAACCCCATTTCTTCTGAGTATGGAAATACCCCATGTGTGGACATCAAGTGCTCTGTTGGCGAACTGCAATGCTCAGAAGAGAAGGAGCGCCATTGAGCTTTTGGAAAGGGAATTTGTTTGGAATGGAAGTCAGGACAAATTTTTTCTTCAAAAGCCCAATGTAGCTCCTTCTCTTCTGAGCATTATAGTTCGCCCGCAGAGCACTTTACATCCACATATGGGGTATGTTCTTACTCAGAAGAAATGGGGTTACAAATTTTTTTTTCTCCTATTTTCCCCTGTGAAAATGAAAAATTTAGGGTAGCACCAGCATTTTAGTGAAAAACATTTATTTTTTCATTTTCCCATCCAACTTTAACGAAAATTCGCCAAACACCTGTGGGGTGTTAAGGCTCACTGTACCCCTTGTTACATTTCGTGATGGGTGTATTTTTTAAAATGGGGTCACATGTGGGTATTTTTTTTTGCGTTTATGTCAGAACCGCTATAAAATCAGCCACCCCTGTGCAAATCACCAATTTAGGCCTCAAATGTACATGGTGCGCTCTCACTCCTGAGCCTTGTTGTGCGCCCAAAGATCATTTTATGCCCACATATTGGGTATTTCCATACTCAGTAGAAATTGGGGCAACACAAAAACTGCATGTTAGTGCAATTTTTTTAATTTTTTTACACTAACAGGCTGGTGTAGCCCCCAACTTTTCCTTTTCATAATGGGTAAAAGGAGAAAAAGCCCCCCAAAATTTGTAGTGCAATTTCTCCCGAGTACAAAAACCCCATATGTGGCCCTAAACTGTTTTCTTGAAATACGACAGGGCTCCGAAGTGAGAGAGCGCCATGTGCATTTGAGGACTAAATTAGGGTTTGCATAGGGGTGGACATAGGGGTATTCTACGCCAGTGATTCCCAAACAGGGTGCCTCCAGCTATTGCTAAACTCCCAGCATGACTGGACTGTCAGTGGCTGTCCAGAAATGCTGGGAGTTGTTGTTTTGCAACAGCTGGAGGATCCGTTTTGGAAACACTGCCATACAATAAGTTTTTCATTTTTATTGGGGGGGGGGGGGGCAGTGTAAGGGTGTAGTGTATGTAGTGTTTTACCCTTTATTATGTGTAGTGTAGTGTTGTTAGCGTACATTCACACTGGTGGGCTTACAGTTAGTTTCCCGCTAGGAGTTAGCACTGCGGTGAAAAATTTGCCGTAGCTCAAACTTCAAGCAGGAAACTTACTGTAAACTCGCCCGTGTGAATGTACCCTGTACATTCACATGGGGGGGGGGGGGGAAACCTCCAACTGTTTCAAAACTACAACTCCAAGCATGCAAAACAGACTTTTGCAACAGCTGGAGGCACACTGGATGGAAAACCTTCAGTTAGGTTCTGTTACCTAACTCAGTATTTTCCAACCAGTGTGCCTCCAACTGTTGCAAAACGACAACTCCCAGCATGTACTAATCACCGAAGGGCATGCTGGGAGATGTAGTTATGCAACAGCTTTTGGTACGCAACTACAACTCCCAGCATGCCATGACAGCTTTTTGGGCATGCTGGAATTTGCAGTTTTGCAAAATCTGGAGAGCTACAGTTTAGAGACCACTGCACAGTGATCTCCAAACTGTGGCCCTCCAGATGTTGCAAAACTACAAATCCCAGCATGCCCAGACAGCAAATAGCTGTGTGGGCATGCTACGAGTTGTAGTTTTGCAAGATCTGGAGGGCTACAGTTTAGAGACCACTGTATAGTGGTCTCAAACTGTAGCCCTCCAGATGTTGATTCCGTAGGATCCATGGAGCCGCATCGCCGTCCTCTGCTGCTGCTGATCTCCACCGTCGATTGTCACCTCTGCCGATGGGTAAGTGGTCTCCCCGTACCCCTCAATGCAAGCCTATGGGAGGGGGTGTGACAGCAATCACGCCCCCTCCCATAGGCTTGCATTGAGGGACGGAGCATGACGTCACACGGGGGCGGAGGCGTGGCATCACAAGCCGTCGGCCCTGTGGTCGCCCATAATCAGACCCAGAGCGAACACGCTCCGGGGACTGATTATAAACGGGGTGCCGCGTGCAAGATCACGGGGGTCCCCAGTGGCAGGACTCCAGCGATCAGGCATCTTATCCCATATCCTTTGGATAGGGGATAAGATGTCTATTCACCGGAGTACCCCTTTAAACCTTTGCCCCTCTAATTTAAAACTATGTCCTCTTGTGGTAGTTTTTCTTCTTTTAAATATGCTCTCCTCCTTTACCGTGTTGATTCCCTTTATGTATTTAAAAGTCTCTATCATATCACCTCTGTCTCTTCTTTCTTCCAAGCTATGCATGTTAAGGTCCTGCAAGTTTTTTCCTGCAATCCATGTACTAGTTTAGTATCTTCTCTGAGTATCTTCTCTCTCTCTAAAGTATCTATATCCTTTTGGAGATACGGCCTCCAGTACTGTGCACAATATTCCAAGTGAGGTCTCACCAGTGTTCTGTACAGTGGCATGAGCACTTCTCTCTTTCTACTGCTTATACCTCTCCTCATACATCCAAGCATTCTGCTAGCGTTTCCTGCTCTATTACATTGTCTTCCTACCTTTAAGTCTCTAAAATAATTACTCCTAAATCCCTTTCCTCAGATACTGAGCTCAGGACTGTATTACATATTCTATATTCTGCCCGAGGGTTTTTACGCCCCAGGTGCATTATGCTTTTCCATTTGGCATATCCCTCCAGGAACATCAACCCTGTTACATATCTTTGTGTCATCAGCAAAAAGACATACCTAACCACTGAGACCTTTTGCGATATCACTAATGAAGGTACTAAACAAAATTGGTCCCAGTACAGATCCCTGAGGTACCCCACTGGTAACAAGACCTTGCTCTGAATAAACTCCTTTGACTACAACCCTCTGTTGTCTGTCACTCAGCCACTGCCTAATCCACTCAACAATATGGGAGTCCAAGCTCAATGACTGTAGTTTATTGATAAGTCTTCTATGTGGGACAGTGTCAAAAGCCTTACTAAAATCTAGATATGCAATGTCTACTGCCCCTCTGACATCTATTATTTTAGTCACCCAGTCCAAAAAATCTATAAGATTTGTTTGACCTGATCTCCCTGAAGTAAACCCATGTTGTTTTTCATCTTGCAATCCATGGAATTTAGATGTTCCACAATCCTATCCTTTAGTAGGGTTTCCATTAATTTCCCCACTATTGATGTCAGACTTATTGGCCTATAGTTGCTTGATTTCTCCCTACTACCTTTCTTGTGAATAGGCACAACATTTGCTAATTTCCAATCTTCCGTGACGACTCCTGTTACCAGTGATTGGTTAAATAAATCTGTTAACGGTTTTGCTTGCTCACTGCTAAGCTCTATTAATAATTTTGGGTGTATCCAATTAGGCCCCTGTTACCTATCTGTCTTCACTGTAGACAACAAACATAGAACCTCTCCCTCTGTAAAGACACATTCATCAAACAATTCATTAGTCTTCCTCCATAATGGAGGTCCTTTTCCTTCTTTTTCTTCTGTAAAACTGAACAGAAGTATTCATTAAGGCAGTCGGCAAGCCCTTTATTCTCGTCTACATACCATCCTTCCTCTGTTTTTAATTTATTTATTCCTTATTTTAAATTCCTTAATTTTTTTTTATATAATATATCTGAAGAATGTCTTACCCCCTTTTTTCACAGACTGAGCTAGTTTTTCTTATGCCTGCGCTTTAGAAGTCTTTATAACTTGCTTGGCCTCTTTCTGCCTAATCTTGTAGATTTATCTATCTTCATTGCTCTGGGCTGTTTTATAATTAATAAATGCTAGCTTTTTTTTTTTTTTTAATAATTTTGGCCACTTCTGCTGAGTACCACAGTGGTCTCTTCCTTTTTCTGCTTTTACTGACAAGTCTAATGCAATTTTCTGTTGCCTTCAATAATGTGTCTTTTAAGTAGTACCATTTCTCCTGGACTACATGTAATCCGTTCCAGTCTGATAGGGACTCATTTATGACTAATCTCATTTTTGAAAAGTCTGTTTTTCTAAAATCTAAAACTTTTGTTTTTGTGTGGTGTGACTCCTTCACTGTTCTTATATTAAACCACACTGACCGGTGATCACGAGATCCCAAGTTTTCGCCTACAATAACATCATATACCAAATCCCCATTTGTGAATATCAAATCCAAAATGGCCTCCCACCGGGTTGGCTCCTCAACCACTTGTTGTAGAGATAATCCCAGTAGGGAATTTAGAATATCTGTACTCCTGGCAGAACTAGCTATATTGGTTTTACAGTTTATATCCGGAAGATTGAAGTCTCCCATAATGATAACTTCTTATTTAATTGTTATTTTAGCTATTTCTTCAAGTAGTAGATCATCTCATTCTTTAACTTGGCCAGGTGGTCTATATATCACACCTAAACGAGCTACTGTCTGATTACCAAATTGCAATGTAACCCAAACTGACTCTATGTTTCCCTCACTAACTTGTATTAGGTTAGATTGTATGCTGTCTTTCACATATTTGGCCACTCCCCCTCCTTTCTTGCCTTCTCTGTCTCTTCTGTATAAAGAATACCCTGGTATGGATATGTCCCAGTCATTACTTTCATTAAACCATGTCTCAGTAACAGCTACTAAATATACATTCTCAGATGCCATTATTGACCCAAGTTCATTGATTTTATTACCTAAACTGCAGGCATTTGTAGACAGGACTATGAGCTTGTCATTTCTCAACCTCTGTGCTCCTGGCATGTTCTGGCATTGTTTCGGGGGGCAATTGGACTCAAGAATTTTCCCTCTTTTGCCCCCCCCCCTTCCTAGTTTAAATACTCCTTAGCAAATTTGTGGAATTGAGAGAAAGTTCCTTCGAGAGAAAGATGCAAACCACCTTTTTTGTACAGTTCCTTTCTATTCCAAGTTGAACTATCATGAGACACAAAGCCAAATCCTTGCTCATGACACCCTTTACTAAGCCATAAGTTGAACACCTTAATGTGCCTCTGCCTATCATTCTGAACATTATGCACAGGCAGAACTTCAGAAAATGAAACAGTGGATGCAAAATCCTGTACATCATTACCAAGTGTGATAAAAGATTCCTTCACCTCTAAAGCTTCATTGCAAGCCAGGTCATTTATCCCTAGATGGACAAGAACATCCACGTTCCCTTCCCGCTTTGCTTGCTTAATAATATTAAGAGTACGTCTTCTATTTCTTCTAGCAGTAGCACCTGGGAGACATCTCACAAAACCATTTTCCTTAAGCGCCACACTTCTTATGATTGAATCACTCAGCAACAGCTGCTTCCTTTCATATTTTACTTTATCTTTTTTGTCCTTGGCTGCAGTCTTGCATACATTAGACATAGGAGTCGATGGTTCCTCACCTTCTGTGCTTGAGCCAATATCCATGTTGCCCTTACATACTGAGAGTGCTGCAAATGAGTTATGGAGAAGCACAGATTGTGGAACATGTCTTCTATCCACAACTCTAAGTCTTCCAGAACCTACCTTGTTTATGTAGCCTTATACAGTTTTAAGCTGGGTGTATTGTCCAGCTCTCATAGTTGTAAACTGTACGTACACCTACGTGATGTAGGTTTTATTTTCTTTCTGAAAAACTAATTTTGGCCTAGTTACTGTGAAAGGCCAGCCAAAGCTACCCACTTGTTTCGGCAGCCATATAAAGTTTGTAGTAGAGAGCATAGTCCTCCTCTCAATAGTTTAAACTGTACGTACACCTGCGTGGTGTCCTTTATATATTTTTCTGTTAAACTCTTTTTGGCCTAGTTAGTGTGAAAGGCAAGCCAAAGCCACCCACTTGTTTCTGTAGCCTTATACAGTTTGTAGTGGAGCGCATGGTCCTCCTCTCATAAGTTTAAACTGTACATACACCTACGTGGTGTAGGTTCTTTTTCCTGAAAAACTAATTTGGGCCTAGTTACTGTGAAAGGTCAGCCAAAGCTACACCCTTGTTTCTGTAGCTTTATATAGTTTTAACCCCTTAAGGACTCATGACACACTGCTATGTCATGAGTCCGCTCCCGATCTATAATGCGGGGCCACGGCATGGCCCCGCGTCATAGCGGGTCGGGCCAAGCCTCTAACAACAGCCGGGACCCGTGGCTAATAGTGCGCAGCACTGATCAAAGTTGATCGCCACGTCTGAAAATGAAAGTAAACCGTTCCCGGCAGCTCATTCGGGCTGATCGGGACATCGCGATGTTCCGATCAGCTGGGACGCAGGCGGAGGTCTCCTTACCTCTCTCCAGCATAGGAGATAGGAGATCAGTGTGTGCAGTGTTATAGGTCCCTATGGGAGCTATAACACTGCAAAAAAAAAAAGTTTAAAAAAAGTTAACAAAGGTAATTTAACCCCTTCCCTATTAAAAGTTTGAATCACCCCCCTTTTCCCATAAAAAAAACTACGTAAATAAAAATAAACATACGTGGTATCGCCGCGTGCGAAAATGTCCTAACTATAATATATTGTTAATTATATTGTTAATTAAATCGCACGGTCAATGGCGTGTGCGCAAAAAAATTCCAAAGTTCAAAATAGTGTATTTTTGGTCACTTTTTATATCATGAAAAAATGAATAAAAAGCGATCAAAAAGTCCGATCAATACAAAAATGGTACCGATAAAAACTTCAGAACACGGCGCAAAAATGAGTCCTCATACCGTCCCGTACGCGGAAAAAAAAGTTATAGGAGTTAGAAGATGAGAATTTTTTACAAATAAATTTTCCTGCATGTAGTTATGATTTTTTTCCGAAGTACGGCAATATCCAACCTATATAAGTAGGGCATCATTTTAACTGTATGGACCTACAGAATAAAGATAAGGTGTTATTTTTACCAAAAAATGTACTGCATAGAAACGGAAGCCCCCAAAATTTAAAAAATGAAAATTTTTCTTCAATTTTGTCGCACAATGATTTTTTTTTCCATTTTGCCGTGGATTTTTTGGTAAAATGACTAATGTCACTGCAAAGTAGCAAAAAATAAGCCATAATCTGGATTTTTAGGTGCAAAATTGAAAGCGTTATGAGTTTTGGAAGGTGATGAGGAAAAAATGAAAATGGAAAAACGCTGAGTCCTTAAGGGTTAAGTGGAGAGTATTGTTCAGCTCTCATAAGTAGTGATGAGCGGCATCGTCCATATTCGAATTTGCGATATTTCGCAAATATATAAACGAATATTAGTCCTATATTCACGAATTTCGTGTATTCGTTATATTCGCATATGCGAATATTTGCATATTCGCATATTCGAGGAAAAAAACAGTGAGGGGGTGGGCAACTTTACTATTGGTTGCTAGGGATTTTGTTGATAACCTCTGACAAATGTATTTGCATCATTTTAGTTCGCCCACAAGGGAAAAGAAGGAATATGCGAATATGTGCACATGCGGAAAAAAGTGAATATTCATAATTTTTTAAATATATAGAATATATTCGCAATGTTCGTGAATTCACGAATTTGCGATATTCCCGATAAAAATTTGAAATGCAAATATTCGCACCCAACACTAATCATAAGTGTAAACTGTACATACACCTAGGTGTAGGTATTTTTTTCCTGAAAAACTAATTTTGGCCTAGTTACTGTGAAAGGCCAGCCAAAGCTACCCACTTGTTTCTGTAGCCTTACACAGTTTGTGGTGGAGCATATTGTCCACCTCTCATAAGTGTAAACTGTACGTACACCTACATGATGTCCTTTACATATTTTCCTGTTAGACTAATTTAGGCCCAGTTTCGATGAAAGTCCAGCCAAATCTACACACTTGATTCTGTAGACTAATAAATCTTTAAGGGCAGTGGAGTGTATTGTCCTCCTCTCATAAGTGTAACATGTACGTACTCAGCTGGTGTATAACTATATCAGGCAGAGAAGTGCCAGGAAGTGCACAGAGGAGTGGCAGAGGCCTAAATTCATTAGGCAGAGGGCAGCAAATTAGGGGCGAGTGGCAACAGGAGTCGCAGAGAGAGGCCTGAGCTCCCGGTATCAGCTAGCGGTCATGTCTCGACCAGTAACCCATCTGCTGTGATCGATTGGTTAACTCGGTCATCCACTTCATCACAGGTGTCATCCGACCCCCCCAGTGGGTTCCTTATACACAACCCTCAGTTGGCATGGCCCGGGAGCAGTCCCTGTCCTCCCATTGCCTCTGTCCTATGCTGTTCCCTCCTCCACAGAAGTATCTTATGCTGTGGGTTCAGCTCCACTATTTAGTGAGGATGATCTACTAGAGGACAATCAGCAGCTACTTCCCAGCCAAGAAGTGGAGGAGACATCTGCTGCTTCCTCCGCTAGGCAGGCAAGTAGTGAGGAGAAGAGTGGTGTGGGAGGTGGTGTTGCGAGCGTTCAGGCTCCTGAAGCAAACATTGTTAAGGAACCTGGGGAGGACATCAGTGGTGTGCAGACACAACTCGATGATGATGAATCCGATCGCACTTGGAAGCCAGGTGCAAAAGGGGCTTCATCATCATCAGAAGAAAAGGGCTGCAGGTTACCCGTGAGGCAGCAGCTGAGCCTGCAAGGTGGTAGCATGGTTGGCAGTCAGCTTGGTGGCAGAAGTGGATAGTCGGGAGCCAAACGTGCCCGAGGCAGACCACCTGCTTTGCGGCAGCCTACCTTCCTGGGAGGTAGTGGAACTGAATGCTGAATGTGCTCCTGTCCAAGTTGCTGGTGCTGCGGTCCTTCCTTTTTCAAGTGGTGGACTCTGCACCTTTCAGAGAACTGATGGCTTGTGCCAAGCCGAGGTGGAGAGTTCCAAGCCATCAATTCTTTGCAAAAAAAGGCAATACCAGCCCTGCACAATATTGGGCCAGTCCTTGATCCTGTCAGTGTGTGTGCCAAAGTGAACGGCAGCACCGTCATGTGGAGCTGTAACTACGGTAAGGGACAATACATGTCTTGGGTAAATGTGGTTCCTGCACAGCCAAAAGAGCAACTTGGACAGGTCACGCTGCTTCCGCCTCCACGCTCTCAGACCGTTGGTCCTGTGACAGTGTGTGACTCCGCTTCTTCATTCTCCACCGTGTCCTCAGCCTCCACTGCACGGACAAACCTCCGTGCCACTTCAGCATACTGTGTGCGCAGGGCACGGCAGTGTCACGCTGTTCTTCACATGGTTTGCCTTTGCGAACGGAGTCACACAGGGAAGGAACTACTAAAAGTCATTCATCAAGAAATCAAATCATGGCTTACTCCACAAAAATGGGAAATGGGAACCATGGTGACCGACAACGGGAAGAACATCTTGTCTGTGCTGCGACAAGGAAGCCTGAGCCATGCGATCTGCATGGCACATGTGTTGAATCTGGTTGTCACGCGGTTCCTGAAGTGTTCCCCCCATCTGCAAGACATCCTAACAATGGGAAGGAAATTTGCATGCACTTCAGCAACTCGTACACCGCAAAGCACACCCTCCTTGAGCTGCAGCGTCAGAACGGCCTCCCCCAACCTAGTCTGATTTGTGACGTTTCCACACATTGGAATTCCACCCTCCATATGTTGGACCGACTATACGAGCAGAGAAAAGCCATCACCGATTTCTTGATGATCCAAGCGGATAGAGGGACTCCCCTGTGTTACTTCAATGTCAACAAATGGCAGCTAATACGTGACCCCTGCTGTTTGATCAGGCCCTTTGAGGAAGCCACGTTATTAGTCAGTCGCCAGGGTTACAGGATAAACGTCATTCCACTGCTTCATCTACTACAACACGTGTTGGAAATAATGGCTGGTCAGGGCACTGGAGACGTGGCGGAGGAGCAGCCAGAGGAGCTAGAGGATTATGAGGAAGACGAGACAGAGGACCCAGACACACTGTGGCAGTACGCAGTAGAGATGGAGGCAGGGAGTCCCTCCGAGTCACTTGCACAAATGGCACAATGCATGCTCACTTGCTTGCGTAATGACTGCCGAATTGTCACCATTCAGCAGCGGGATAACTTCTGGCTCTGCACCTTATCTGACCCTCGCTACTGGCACAAAATGGGAGCATTTTTTACACCCACTGAGAGGGAGGACAAACTGACCTACTACAAAGACATCCTACGTAGTCAGTTGGCTGATGCCTATCGGCACCATCGTCCATCCTCTCGCAGGTCTGACTCGGGGGGCCCTCTGCGCTCACCTTCCACTGCCATGGCTGCTGGGGAAGGGTGAGGTGGCAGTAGCAGTACCAGCTCCATCAGCAGCAGCCTGAGTCTACAGTCGCTGATGTGTAGCTTTCTTCACCCGCATAGTGAAGCAACTCATCAGCAGTAGTGTTGCTCACGAATATTCGCAATTCGAATTTTAATCGCGAATATCGCATATTCGCGAATTTGCGAATATTACAAATATAGCACTATATATTCGTAATTACGAATATTCATTTTTTATCGCATATGCGAAATTTTATGCGCATATGCGAAAATGTATGCTCATATGCGCATATTCGCGAATATTGAGTCCTCCCTTATTTCATGGTATAGGGAACTGTGACTAGTGCATTAACTCTGTGATTTTTTGCCCATTGAAACCAATAGGCCCATTGTGGTCTATGGGGATCTCATGGCATGTTAAACAGTAAACAGTAAGCTGAGCAAGACTGTCTTGGCAGCACAGTGGAATGGGAGACCACCACAGGTTTGAGTTGTGGGGTGGGACAGTGTTACAGTGCTGTGGTTTAACTTTACTTTCCTTGAAAAGCAGCTGAGTTGCCCATAGCAACCAATCAGATTGCTTCTTTCATTTTTCACAAGGCCTCTACAAAATGAAAGAAGCGATCTGATTGGTTGCTATGGGCAACTCAGAAACTTTTCCTGGAAAAGTTTCTGAGTTGCCCATAGCAATTAGATTGCGTCCTTCAGAGGTCTTTTCAAAAATGAAAGAAGCAATCTGATTGGTTGCTATGGGCAACTGCACAACTCTTTCTCTTCACTGGTTTTGATGAATCTCCCCCATAGAGGGAGATTTATCAAAACCTGTCCAGAGGAAAACTTTCTGAGTTGCCCATAGCAACCAATCAGATTGCTTCCTTCATTTTGCAGAGGCCTTGTGAAAATGAAATAAGCAATCTGATTGGTTGCTATGGGCAACTCAGCTGCTTTTCCAGGAAAGTAAATTTAAACCACAGCACTGTAACACTCTGTCCCACCCCAGGACTCAAGCCCATGGTGGTCTACCGTCCACTGTGCTGCTGAGACAGTCCTGCTTAGCTTACTGTTTTACATGCTGTGAGATCCCCATAGACCACAATGGGCCTATTGGTTCCAATTTGCAAAAAAAATCACGGAGTTAATGCACCATTCACAGTTTCCTATACCATTAAAGAAGGGAGGACTCAATATTCGCGAATATGCGTATATGCGGAAAACCAGTGTAGAGGAAGAGTTGTGCAGTTGCCCATAGCAACCAATCAGATTGCTTCCTTCATTTTTGAAAAGCCCTCTGAAAAATGAAGGAAGTAGTCTGGTTGCTATGGGCAACTCAGAAACTTTTCCAGGAAAGTAAAGTTAAACCACAGCACTGTAACACTCTGTCCCACCCCAGGACTTGAACTCATGGTAGTCTCCCACCCACTGTGCTGCCAAGACAGTCCTGCTTAGCTTACTGTTTTACATGCCATGAGATCCCCATAGACCACAATGGGCCTATTTGTTTCAATGGGCAAAAAATCACAGAGTTAATGCACTAGTCACAGTTCCCTATACCATTAAAGAAGGGAGGACTCAATATTTGCGAATATGCGCATATATTTCCGCATATGTGAAAAAAACAAATATGTGAACTTCGCAAACATATGACGAATATTCGTCCATATATTTGCAAAATATCAAATTTGAATATGGCCTATGCCGCTCATCACTAATCAGCAGCTGGTAAACCTGGAGCAGGATGTAAACCAGCAGGTAGAGGCATATCTTGACATGACCATGCCAACACACCTTGAAGATCCGCTGGACTTCTGGGCAGTCAAACTTGATTTGTGGCTGCAACTAGCAGAGTTTGCCTTGGAAAAGCTGTCTGGCCAGTAGTGTGCCATCAGAGCGGGTGTTTAGTGTGGCGGGGGACAAGTAATGCCAAGAAGAAATTGTCTGTCCATGCAAAATGTGGAGAGACTGACCTTTGTGAAGATGAATCAGGCATGGATCAGCCAGGATTTCCACCCACCAATGCCTGATGCATCAGAGTAGATTGACCATGGTGCCACACCAACACTTCACAAATATGGATAGTGCTAAATCTATTTAAGGTGCTGCTCCCCAGTTACAGAAATTACTCTACATCAGACCACAAGTAAGTATTGAGGATATGCATTAGCCAAAACTTAACTTTTCTCAGGATAAAATATATGGACCCATTTATTTTTTTTTATATCTAAGAAAAGGAAAGGTGTGCAAAAAACACCATGTGCCACCTACACCACCAAGTATTGATGTGATGCAAAGACCTCTAAAAGGTGGAAGGAAACAATGTACGATCCATTGTAACCGGTGGGGGTAAAAACTTCCCCTGTAAGGCCCTACACTTGCACTATTAATTCCCTTCTTGGCAAATGTTACCCTAAAAGGGTAGCTCCACACAGGAACCTCTCCCCAGACTTTTTAGTTGGAAATTGGGAGCGATTCCTTTGTGGGGCCGCCCTCTTTAGGACAAGTAACAATTTCAAAGAAGGGAATTAATAAAGCAAGAGTAGGGCCTTAATGGGGGTGTTTTTACCCTCACCTGCTACAATGGACAATACTTTATACCCTTCCACCTTTTGGAGGCAAGTGTTACTCCTCCGAAAAAGGGCGGCACCACACAGGGACCTCTCCCTATTTCCAACTAAAAATCCTGGGAAATGGACGTGTTTGTAGGTGGAAATGGGGAGTTTGCTGTGTGGGGCAACCCTTTTTAGGGCGAGTAAACTTGCCAATAATGGAAGTTTTTACCCCCACCGGTTACAATGGACCATGCCAGCTTTTAGAGGTGTTTTCATCACATCAATGCTTGGTGGTGTAGGTGGCACATGGTGTTTTTTTTTGCACTACTTTCCTTTTGTTAAAAAAAAAAAATGTGGGTACATATATTTTATCCTAAGAATAGTATTAATAGTTAAGTGTTACGTAATGCATATACTCAATACTTACTTGTGCACACTAACACTTTGACAAAAGAGACCGGCCTCAGCTACAATTCTGATCCTGCCACCCACCTGATGCCACACATCTGATGCCAAGTTCTCCTTATTTCACGCACCTTAGTCACTGGGTACAGGTATTGCCACACACCGCCCCATTCTGTCACTGGGTCACTCTCAGGACTCCTGATGCTGCTGATGCCAGCTCCAGGCTGTCTCATTTTGCCACCATATGTTCTCCTCATGCTGATGCCAGCTCCATGCTGTCTCATTCTGCCACCATATGTTCTCCTCATGCTGATGCCAGCTTCAGGCTGTCTCATTCTGCCACCACATGTTCTCCTCATGCTTATGCCAGCTCCACTCTGTCTTATTCAGCCACCACATGTTTTCCTCATGCTGATGCCAGCTCCAGGCCTTCTCATTCTGCCACCAGATGTTCTAATCATGCTTCGGCCACCTCCAGGCTATGTCATACAGCCACTATATGGTCTCCTCATGCTTCTGCCACATCCAGGCTGTGTCATTCAGCCACTTTATGGTCTCCTCATGCTGCCACCACCTCCAGGCTGTATCATTCAGTCACTATATGGTCTCCTCATGCTTTCGCCACCTCCAGGCTGTGCCATTCATATATGTTCTCCTCTTGCTGCGGCCAACTCCAAGCTGTGTAATTCTGCAAGATTATGGTCTCTTCATGCTGCTGCCACCTCTAGGCTGTGTCACTGTGCCACCATGTGGTCTCCTCATGTTGCTGGCACATTAAATAAACCTTTTTAGGTTCATCCATTTGAAATATTCAATTAAAAGATAAAACATTTCTTTAATCTTTTCAATTGTGAGGCCCTATGGTTTTGTCAGTCTGTTGCCAACTCCAAGCTGTGTCATTCAGCCACTATTTGGTCTCCTCTCGCTGCCGCAAACTCTAGGCTGTGTCATTTTGCCAGACTATGATCTCCTCATGCTGCTGCCACCTCCAGGCTGTGTCACTGTGCCATGTGGTCTCTTCATGCTGGTGGCACATTAAATAAAACTTTTTAGTTTCATCTATTTGAAATCTTCAATTTAAATGTAAAAAAAATATCTGTAATCTTTCCATTTGTGAGGCCCTATGGTTTCATCAGGCTGTTGCCAACTCCGAGCTGCGTCATTCAGCCACTATTTGGTCTCCTCTCGCTGCCGCCAACTCCAGGCTGTGTAATTTTGCCAGATTATTGTCTCCTCATGCTGCTGCCACCTCCAGGCTGTGTCACTGTGCCGCCATTTGGTCTCCTCATGCTGCTAGCACATTAAATAAAACTTTTTAGGTTCATCTATTTGAAATCTTCAATTTAAATGTTAAAAAATATATTTAATCCTTTCAATTGTGAGGCCCTATGGTCTCGTCAGGCTGTTGTCATCTCCAGGCTGGGTCATTCAGCCACTATATGGTCTCCTCATGCTGCCGCCACCTCCACGCTGTGTTATTCAGGCACTATTTGGTCTCCTCATGCTGCCACCCCCTCCACACTGTGTCATTCAGCCAATATATGGTCTCCTCATGATTCCGCCACATCCAAGCTGTGTCATTCAGCCACTATATGGTCTCCTCATGCTGCCGCCACCTCCAGGCTGTGTCATTCTGCTGCCATATGGTCTCCTCATACTTATGCCACCTCCAGGCTCCGTCATTGTGCCGCTTTGCGACAGTGATTCTAATAACGATGCCTGTTATCTGCATGTCATACTGAATAACAGTATTATTTTACTAACACAGCACACTCCCTATGAGTGTTACGACAAGGCAAAGTGTTCTACCCCCATATTGAGGCTCCCTGTAGCCCAGAAATAACCATTTTTAAAACCGATTTCTTTCAAAAAAATTCAGCGAATCGGCCAAATCGAATTTTACAAAAATGTGCTCATCTCTAGTACAAACGTTCATTTTGAAAAGAATTTGTGCATCTGCTGGAATGTTTGACAATCACCCTTATAGCTTGTGCCAAAATGAAAAACAGCTGAGTGTGGAACATCCAATGTCTCACTAGAGAGCAGCAATTCAAGCAACATCTGTACTGCATGTTAGAACAAAGAAATTTTGAAGGAGCTGTTTTATGTTTCTTCAATCGCTACACACGTATATATAAAGCAAATTTTAAATATAAGTAATATTACTTCACAAATTAAATATTCACTGTTTATCATCAGGTGAAGTTTACATCTTTGCAACATAGACTTTGTGGAATGGTTTCTTGTCTGTTGTGTGTCCTAAATTTGAATCAAATATAGGTTGGTATTAAACAAAGCACCGTAAATATTTGTGGCATAATATTTTCGAAAACACCAGATGCACACATTTAGCTAGCATTACTTTTTGACATAGCAAATAATTAAATTATACATTCAGTGATCTGTAATAGACAACAATTTACATGCAGGAACTTTAACACGGATATACAACTTTCAATTTCCATTTTAGCATCACAGAATGATGTCTATGTATTTAAATGGTCCCCATGACAATAATACATTCTGTTTTTAATCATATTTTGTGTTGCAGGAAATGAGGCTTGCAATTTTCCCAGGTGCTTACCAAATTACTCTAACACACTAATTCTCAACCCCCAAGTTAAGAAATTCAGCACAATGTACATTAACAGCCTGCTTATGTTCTCTCTCTATACCAGAAGGTAAGTTAATATGCACTTCAATTATATCCAGTTTGTGCATTTATGGCACCCTGTGGGTAGCTGTAAGAAGGCTATAAATGGGCTTACCCTGCTTTTTAATGCTCCAGTAAATTACAGTGCAAAAAAGAGGAAGAGGAATATAGAAGGGGAGACTATATCGGTTTAACAAGGGAATTAATAAATGCCAAATTGCTTTCATTGATGTCAAGCATTAAATCACATATACAGTAGAATATTTGTACTCTGCTTTATTTCATTTTCTTCCTTTTTACAACTGTGAAGAGCAATCTCATGTGTGTCATGAATGATCGGAAACACAGAACCTTTAACACAGAAGAGGATTGATGACTCTTTCCAAATGTTTGGGATTTTACAACAAACATATCTAATAACAAATGCTCTGTAAAGTACTTATATAAGCTCATGGTGACCTTGTGCAGCTGAAGTCAAAGAAAATATGAGTATTATGAGTTGTGAGGTAAATATGAGTAACTAAAATAGATAAATGTGACAAAGTTTTATAGTTTGAATTGCATAATAAAGATAGATACATATTTTATAATTCTCACAAACAATAATTCTCACAAGCAAAAGTTTGGACCTACCCCAAGTGCTTAGTTTATCAACAGTCCACAGGGTTAAACTATAATCATAAGGTTTTATTAGGAATCCACAACACAATACAAGACAAGTTAAACCAAAGCATTTTGAGCCTCACTTAGACTTTAGTTCATGGATTTATAAAGTTACTTCAATCTATGGACTGTTGCTAGAAATTGTAATACTTGTGGAGGTCTGAATTGTGATGATGCGGCACATCTGCATATATGTCCCAGGTCCTGGAGCGGGACACACCTTCCTTTGTGATTACCCCAACTGCAAACATTGCATCATAACATATAGGGATAACCAAAAAAGGAGGGGCGCAAAATACTGACCTATGGTCCAACCTTGTCTCTGGCATACAGAGAAAAACAAATAATACCCAAGAAAATTGCACAGAGACACAAAGTAGTGAAAAAGTATATATAATCTTTATTAGTGGTGACTGGTTTAAAAACAGAATTAAAAGGAACGACAGTGGACAGACTACTGAGGCGTCTGGATGAGGGAAAGAGACAAAACTGGGCTACAGAACATCAATAAAAAATGGGAGATAATAAAGTGACCCCCATCCGGGTGTATATATATATGGGGAAACAAGTTTAAACAGCCCAGTGTTGTCCACCATATTATTGTCATAAAAGCCAAGTTTTAATTGTTCACATACTATATGCTTATGAGAAGCCAAGGGTCTGCTTGGTGTTCATCAACCTGGTCTCCTGGCCAATAAAACTCCCCAATCTTTCCTTTGTGAATTTGAATGATGTCTTTAGCCAATATAACTCACACATAATGCTTTAGTCCACTTAAGACTCGAGAACAGAGGAGAGTAGTTGGAGAACATTTTTGCCAAGAACCCAGACATTTGTCTAGTTTTTAAATGTCCATATTCCTCATTGACATTACATTGTACATCTAATTTGTATGCCTTTATCACCTATATTTATTATAAAAATACCTCTTCTCATTAGCTCAGAGTTTAAAAATCCTCTCAGGGGAAGGAGGTGTGTCCCTCCATTGTGGTGGTGGGAGGTGATTGGTGGGTCTGCTCATGAAGGCATGTCCATGAGTCATCTCTTGTCCATGACTAATGGACAAGCCTGATGCTGCTGCAGGATTGGTTAGAGTCCCAGTAGGTATGGGGACCCCTAGTGGTGGGAATTTCAGGAGCTATTTTCTTTATGAAATATTAAAAAGAAAAAATTAACAACCATATTACAAACTTTTTTTTTTCTTTTCATCAGTAACAACATATAAAAAGTATTTGGATCTGACAGTGCCCATTTCCGGTTACTATGACATATCCTTGTCAGATAAGTACAGATAAGTAAGAAAAATCTATATCAATAGTTTATATTTAACAATAATAGGTAAAAAAAAAAGCTTGAGAAAGTGCTTGCCTATGCAGGAAACAGCTTTTGCTGATTTTTATCCTTTGCACGCAACTCCCTGTTGCAGATTTTGTAATGCACCAAAGATTAAATAAATACAAAGAAGAGTGCCTATTGATGGCTTTTGCTCACATGTCCACACACTGAAAGTTCCTTGGAACAATAGAAATAATTATCTAAAATCTTGCTACAATTTTATATATGTTACAATTCTTTAATATAATGGTCCGTCCCCTTATTCCACTGTAATAGGGGCATAAATACCCTTGTATTGCATATAATTTATTGGTTAAAGACAAACAAAATGGGGGTTTTGTCCTATCGTGTCTTTTTGACCCACTTTAAAGCAATAAATCATACCTGATGGCTTACATATGCGTCCCTAGGACCCAGTGGGGCGATCCTCCACCATATTGAACTCTTTTGTAATAGGACCCTCTATTCTGTGGCTATAGAACTCCTTAGAACACATGGTTACTCTAAATGTGTTTGTTTACAAAAATACTTTTACAAATTATATTCACAAAGGTACCGCACCCCTGCTTCTCCTGTATAATCACAACCTCGTTGCCTTTGATAAGTGCAGACAATGTGACTCTGATAGAGGCTCCCTAGCATATTTAGGTTGGCACTGCCCAGTTATTAGGCAATTTTGGCATTATAAGATCAACTAAAGAACTATACATTGATATTGTAAAGAGCTTCCCCCTGAATTTATTTTTGTTATGGGCTCCACTGAAGCACTGCATCCCTTCATAACACATGCTACTCTCTCATTTTATTATAGCTTTTAAAAACCTTTAAAATGGCACATGACAGAGGCCCTTGCTATAACACAATGGTTGGCAACAGTTGGCCACATCTATAGGATGGTAGAATTAGCAAGCTGGCATTCGACACAACATAAGAAGTTTCTAAGGGTTTGGTCCTCCTGCAGAGTTTAGAAGTAAATGGCAACATACTTAGGTTGCTATTAAATCTTGTTTGGTGCCTGATCTAGATCAAGGGGGGCCCGAGCGATGGGGCCCCCAGCGATCTCCTGTACGGGGCTGTGGCAATGTACAGGAATGGGGGTGTTCCGTCGCCGCATGACACGGCAGCTGGCACACCCCTCCATGACTCCTATAGAGATACATGGTGGGACGTGCCGGGTGCCACGTCATGCAGGGACAGAACACCCCCTTTACTGTACATTGCCGTGGCCCCATACAGGAGACAAACCCCCGATCTAAAACTTATAAAGTTCAGAGCACTACAGATCTCCTTTAAGCTGCGTGTTCCACATGATTAAGCAGAGCACCATTTTCAAGCAATATGGGGAAGAAAAAGGATCTTTCTGCTGACAAAAAGAGTGAAATAGTTCAATGCCTTGGGCGAGGTATGAAAACATTAGATGTTTCACGAAAACTTAAGCATGATCATCGCACTATTAAGAGATTTGTGGCTGATTCAGAGCACAAACGGGTTTGTGCAGATAAAAGCACATTGAGGAAGGTTTCTGCCAGATTCATGCATTAGATCAAGAGAGCAGCTGCTAAAATACCATTACATAGCAGCAGACAGATATTTGAAGCTGCTGGTGCCTCTGGAGTCCCACGGACATCAAGGTGTAGAGTCTTCCAGAGTCTTGCAACTGTGCATAAAACTTCTATTCGGCCACCACTAACCAATGCTCACAAGCAGAAATGGCTGCATTGGGCAGAAAAATACATGAAGACTAATTTTCAAACAGTTTTGTTCACTGATGAGTGCCGTGCAACCTTGGATGGTCCAGATGGATGGAGTAGTGGATGGTTAGTGGACGGACACCCTGTTCCAACAAGGCAGCGACGTCAGCAAGGCTGTGGTGGAGTCATGTTTTGGGCCGGAATCATAGGAAGAGAGCTGGTCGGCCCATTTAGGGTCCCTGGAGGTGTAAAGATGACCTTTGCAAAGTATGTGGAGTTTTTGACTGACCACTTTCTTCCCTGGTACAGAAGGAAGAACTATGCTTTCTGTAATAAAATCATCCTCATGCATGACAATGCACCATCTCATGCTGCAAAGAATACCTCTGCATCAATGGCTGCTATGGGCATAAAAGGAGAGAAAGTCATGGTGTGGCCTTCATCCACCCCTGACCTCAATCCTATTGGGAACCTTTGGAGCATCCTCAAGCAAAAGATCTATGAGGGTAGAAGGCTGTGTACATCCAAACAGCAGCTCTGGGAGGCTATTATGACATATTGTAAACAAATTCAAGGAGAAACTATCCAAAACTCACAGATTCAATGGATGCAAGACTTGTGAAGCTGCTATCAAATAAGGGGTCCTATGTTAAAATGTAATGTGACCTGTTAAAATGTTTAAAAAGTTAAAATGGTGTTAAAAGTTTGATTGAAATAGCTTTTGATTTTAGTAAATATGCTGCAAACACAACAAATGACAATTTTCAGTTCTTTACAACCTCTAAAGTGTTTTGGAACAGTGCATTGTAAGTTTTTAATGTTTAAAAAAAATATTGTTATCATTAGGAGGTTTGTTCAATAAAATTAGAATTTTACTCTTAATAGTTAATAACATGAGAATTATGTTGACTATTATTTATATTAATTATTTAGGTAAATGTGAAAATATAATTTGCATAATAATTTGGAACAGGGTGTATAGACTATGCCGTTACATACTTTATTTATAGATATATATTCATAAAGTACAAATTGAACGTTATAATTAAAAATACATTTTCAATCAGTATTTAAATATATGTATATCTAATAATGTATTTTACCATGTAACTTTTATGCAAAAAAAAAAAAAAACTGTATAGGAAAACTAACTATTCAATGATATGAAAATGAACAATAATGAGTATACAAAAATGAATCATCAGAAATAGGGACAATATGATGTATTTAGTGACGCACAGGCCAATTTCTTATGGCTTGCTGGTCATATTTAGATTTTTTTTCTAGAATATTAATATACAGTTCAGTACTTGCGTGAATTTCTTTGGAATTAATGAAATGCGTTCCAAATTTTACACAAAAAATTAGATTTTTCTGAATCTAATATTTTAATAATTTTCTAAGGGCAAATTTTCTAAAGAAAAGGGACACCATGAAAGAAGAGGAAGGGCCAGCTGCATTAAGCTACCCATTAGATTACAAAAAGCTTCTTTTGCTTAGACTTGAAGAGCACTTCCATCAGGTGTGTGCTTTCCCACGTGTCATCCACTGTTTTGTCATCACCATTTAAGGCTTTGTACAGTCTTTGGACTGTGTGCTCTGTGCCCAGCCCAGCAAGAATTCACTTAGCAGCGAGTCATACTACGTATGATTTCTGCTAAGAACATAGTTTCTATGACACCCTATGTAGAGGAGCAGGGACTCTTGCAATTTTGACAGGTATCCCTTCTCCTTTAAAGTAAGCAGCAGTGCATTATGTATTACGCCTACTGTATGTCCTAAGGAGGTGCATCACAACTTTTCCTCACACTTGCTGGATCATACTCAAAGTGGTAAGACTTTTAATCCCTGACACTTTATTGAAAGGGGTTCTGACCCTCAAATCTTGTGATGTATGGGCTCTAGTTCACTGAGCACAGCCAATGAATGTGAATATAAATGTGAATGATGAGGTATACAGTGCATGCCTTACCACTCAGTGTACATAGGCAAGGTTTCCCATCATTAAAGTAGCCCTTCTTCTCTGTTTGGATTTGCCCATAGGGAATCCCCAAAATATTAGATTAAGAAAAATCTGATTTTGGGGGGAAATTCAAAACAGATTTGATTTTTTCAGTTTTTTTTTTTTTTTTTGACCATTTTTTCTGTCGTTCAACATCACAATTTAAATTTAAAATACTGCTGTAGAACATACATTTGGTATTTTGTGTATAATTAACAAACATCATATTTGTTGTACACTGAACATTATGATTGTTTCATTTTACTTATGCCATTTAAGATTTCAGGCTTGCATGATAATTTTGTGAAATAGATTGTAATATACTTTGTGATGTTTTGTACATATTGGTTTCTACTTTAAAAACAGATTTTCTAAATCTTTTGAAATTATTCTTTTTGCTGTCAGCTTTGTTTCCAGTTCTAATTTGTAATATGATTTATTGTGAAATGTGTCACAGTGAACATTGAACATATGGAGTTCTCCATGTTGTGGACTCTCAAAGGAATATAGTCCAGAAAGTGAATGTAGTTTAGCAGCAAATGAAATACTTTTACAGTTTTCAAATTATATGTGAAAAGGAATGTGCACGTTTCTTCTTTAAAGATAGCAAGTGGAGGGCTAGCTGCTAGAACCCATCAATTTTATACAACAAAGATGACCTGTGATCTCTCCATTGGAGAGCGTAAATCCATTGTTCAGAGAGCCTGATATCTTGAAGCTATAAGACATGTGGAGATATAATGCTTAGAAAAGCAATGTAGGCATCTGTTCTAGGGTTGTAGCTATAGGAGATGCATAGACTCAGCAGTTGCATACAACTTGTGGTGCCTAAGGGGCCCGAAGCCCCTTTGCCTTACATGATAAAATGAGTTTTATTAATGGCAAATGGCAAATAAGGGACCCTGTTATACATTTTGAATCAGGGCCAAGAAGCTTCAAGTCTCTCAGAAAGACCATAAAATGAATATCTTTACTAAATAATAAATATGAAAGGGACCAACAAATTACCAGGTTTTGTTGCAATAGCATTAAATGCGTTGTCAGGGCAGAAGCAAAGTTTACTCCTGGGATGGGGGCTGTAATAATAATAATAATAATAATAATAATAATAATAATAATATTTACTTTATTTGGTACCTCTGCAGCTGCCACATCAACACTTTCAGTCCTCCATTGGTCTCCATTTCTTCCGGGCTGTGTGCTGTCCAGTCCCTACAAGACGTGCCTGCTTAGAAAATCAGTGTTCACAGCAATGTTCCACATCAGTCATTGAAGACCGGTCCAGGTGGGATAGGGTGGCATACAACCCAGAAGTGGAGACCAGAAGAGGGCCTGGATGAATAAGAGCAGCAACTGCAGGGGACTTATGGAGGTAAGTACAGCATGCCTATTATTCATTCTCTCTCTCTCTCTCTCTCTCTCTCTCTCTCTCTCTCTCTCTAAATATATATATATATATATATATATATATATATATATATATATACCAGAAAGGCAACTCCAGCACACCAATTCAAAGTGCAAATAAGTGGTTTATTCCAGGTAACAAGGGCAACGTTTCTGTGGCCTCACACCACCATTCTCAAGCAGCAATAATTACAGTAATTACAGTGAAGAAGTATAAAAAATATAACAACAACATATATAATCATAAGTGAATAGCATAAGATGTCCTAGGACAATATCAACATATACATATAATCATGTGTATGGAAAAAGTGACCAGGGTGCAAAAAAATTATAAAATCTTAATAAAAAAGATAAATAGATCAGGTGGTACAAATGGTTAATTATGGTACAGTTAGGGCAGGGCTTACCAGACAGAAGATCTGTAATACATTGCCGTAATTGCGGCGTGCAGCGGCGTCCTCGCTGCTTCCCACTTCCGGGATTACACTGTTGACCTATCACAGGCATACTGGGTAGCGTCATAGACCCACGTGGGTCGCGTGCAGATGCACGCATGTGCACTGGTTTCTACAGTGCCCGCGGCTGCCATATAGAAGAAGGGCAAATCACCAGTATAATAGGTAAGTTATCGCCCGCACTTATAACTGGCTAGTAAATAAAGTAAGTACAAGTGAATTATAAAGGCACTTATAGTGCCATCAGAAGATGAAAAAAAATATAGATATAAAAATAAAACATGTGTGGGAAGAACTCGGTCTTGAACCCACATCACTCAAATGCAGTCTCTCTAGCATCAATTCTCCTATACACCATCATTAACACACTGTGCCACCAGCTCCCAGCACAGGGCAAGGTGGCAGAGAATCCCATCTCAATGGCAGTGTAAAACACTGTCAATAGAGATTGAGATATGCATGTCACTGACCTGTGGGACTACACATTGGTAGAAGGAAGATGCCCATGCATAGTACAGTCATACAGTGGGAAAGAGTATAGACCAAGTAATATTTTATTAAAGCCAGTAAAAGATATATATGTATCTGTGATAGGTCAAAGCGATCATCCTAGAAAAGGGGGGGGGGGAAAGTAATCAATTTGTAAACATATATCGAAGGCCAAAAATTAAGCATAAAAAAGGAAGCAGTGTCTTCAACAAAATAGCCTCTATCCGGTATTCACTGCCACAATGGTCTTTCATGTTCTGTAGAGAAAAAAAACTGTAAAATCAGTAACTGAAATACAGATGGAATCACTTCAGTACAATTTCTTAATTACTCGGGGAATATCGAGTAATTATATAGTGCCATCAGAAGATGAAAAAAAATATAGATATAAAAATAAAACATGTGTGGGAAGAACTTGGTCTTGAACCCACATCACTCAAATGCAGTCTCTCTAGCATCAATTCTCCTATACACCGCCATTAACACGCTGTGCCACCAGCTCCCAGCACAGGGCACGGTGGCAGAGAATCCCATCTCAATGGCAGTGTAAAACACTGTCAATAGAGATTGAGATATGCATGTCACTGACCTGTGGGGCTACACATTGGTAGAAGGAGGATGCCCATGCGTAGTTCAAATTGAGCATCAAAATGGGTAAAGTAAATTGTAACATAGTTGTTGGTGCCAGAAGAGCACCCACAACCATTTCTAGGGTTTACAAAAAAATGGTCAGAAAACAGAAAATAACCAGAAAGCACCAACGAAAAAACCCTGTTGTTGTCAGAGGTCAGAGGAGACAGGGCAGACGAGTTTCAGATGAGAGAAAGATAACAGTAATTCTTACAGTATTACAGTCAAAGTATGCAGAATACCATCTCTGAAACCACAACAAGTCGAACCATGAAGCAAATAAACTACAGCAGCAATTATTACATCAGGTGCCATTCCTGTCAGAGAGCGGGAAATTGAGACTATGTTTCACTCAGTCATACAAAAAATGGGCAATGGAAGACTGAGAGAATGTTACCTGATCTGATGATTCTCGATTCCAGCTGCATCATTCAGATGGTTGGGTCAGAATTTGACATAAACATGAAAGTATGGATCCATTCTGCCCTGTATCAATGGTTTAGGCTGGTGGTGTTGTAATGTCATTGGGGACAGTTTCTAGGTATACTGTGGGCCCCTTAATAATAACTGAGTATCATTAAAACTAACAGCCAACCGAATTGTTGCTGACCCTGTCTATCCTTTTATGGCCACAATGCACCCATCTTCTGATGGCTACTTCCAGAAGGATAATGATGTCACTCAAAACTCACTTCATATTAAACTGCTTTCTTAAACATGACGATGAGTTAAATGTCCATCAATGGCCTCCATAGGCACCAGATCCTAACCTAATAGAACAGCTTGGGAATGTGGTTGAACAGGAGATTCACATGATGGATGTGCAGCCGACATATCTGCATTCATGTTCATTTGGATCAAAATGTTTCCAGCACCTTGTAGAAAGTTTCTTAAAAGAATGAAGCCACTTTTGAAGACAAAAGGGAATCCAACCGGGAACTAGCAAGGTGTACCTAATAAAGTGGTCAGTGAGTGATTGTACACAGGAGAAACAGGTCCACAAACATTAATCTAATTCAGATCACTACTCCCAAAAATAATCCAATATTCCAGTGGATCAATAAAGACATGAACAACTGAAACAGCAATTGATAATTTCAGAATATATATGTGAGGAGCACAGTCAATGGCTGGATTTCTATCTAAACTAATCAATACAATGGTAAATGCTGGAACCAGCTGTTATTGATTTTTAAAGATGCAATCAATTGATAGGGCATTGAATAGAATGTTCATTCATACATACAATGCCCCAGTTCAATATTGTAAATTTGTTACATTGAATCAATAGTTGAAACATCAATTCAATCGTATATAGACAGATTTGGTGGTTCAAATGTATTGGACATTCACAGGCTTTATTTACCTTATGAGTATTTAACACCTTAAGGACAGAGGGCGTATGGATACGCCCCCCTTCCTGCATCCTTAGCCACTTAAGGACCAAGCCCATTTTAACATTAAGGACCAGGCCAATTTTATTTTTGCGTTTTCGTTTTTTCCTCCTCGCCTTCTAAAATCCATAACTCTTTTATATTTCCATCTACAGACCAATATAAGGGCTTGTTTTTTGCGTGACCAATTGTACTTTGTAAGGAAACCATTCATTTTACCATAAAATGTATGGCGAACCCCCCAAAATGAAAACCACAATTTTGCACATTTTGGAGGGTTTTGTTTTCACACTGTACACTTTACGGTAAAAATGACATGTGTTCTTTATTCTGTGGGTCAATGTGATTAAAATGATACCCATGGCTAGATACTTTTCTATTTTTGTACCGCTTAAAAAAAATCTAAAACTTTTTGTACAAAATCAGTAATTTAAAATCGGCCCATTTTGACCACCTATAACTTTTTCATTTTTCCATATATAGGGCGATATGAGGGCTCATTTTTTGCGCTGTCATCTTAAATTTTTATCGATACCACATTTGTATATATAACACTTTTAGATAATTTTTTATTAATTATATTTTTTGAATACAATGTGACAAAAAAGCAGCATTTTTTTTTTTTTTTTTATATTTACGCCATTCACCGTACGGGATCATTAACATTATATTTTGAAAGTTCTGACATTTACGCATGCGAGGAAAACAAATATGTTTATAAAAAAAAATGTTTATGCTTTTTGGGGGTAAAATGGGAAAAATTGACAAATTCAATTTTTATTGGGAAGGGGATTTTTCACTTTTTTTATTTTTATTTTTAGATTTTTCAACTTTTTTTTTACACTTTTTATGTCCCCATAGAGAAATTTCTATAGCAATCATTTGATTGCTAATACTTTTCAGTGCTATGTATAGGACATAGCACCGATCAGTATTATCGGTGATATCCTGCTCTGGTCTGCTCGATCTCGGACCAGAGCAGAAGACACCGGGAGATGGCCGGAGCCAGGTGAGGGGACCTCCGGCCACCATGCTGGATGATCTGATCACCGCGGCAGCGCTGCGGGCGATCCGATCATCCATTCAAAGTATCGCACTGCCGCAGATGCCGTGATCTGTATTGATCACGGCATCTGAGGGATTAATGGCGGAAATCCGCGTGATCGCGGATATCGGCCATTACTGGCGGGTCCCCGGCTGTTGCTAGCAGCCGGAACCTGCCGTGTATGACGCGAGCACCGTTCCGATGCTCGCGGTCATACACAGGACGTAAATGTACGTCCTGGTGCGTGAAGTCCTGCCAAACCAGGATGTACATTTACATCCGTGGTCGTTAAGGGGTTAAGAACTCAGGGCATACCTGTACGCCCTGAGCATTTCCGGTCCCCGCCGCTCACCAGGCGGGGACCAGCCCGAGGATGCCTGCTGAAATCATTCAGCAGGCATCCCGTAACAACGTCTGGGGTCCTGATTGGCGATTTTTGGCAATTCCGGGGTGATAGGGTCTCTGATGACCCGATAGCCTTGAAAATAGGGATGATCGGAGATGTCAGAGACATCCCTGATCATCCTGAAGGATAGGAGCGAGGTGGCAGGGGTTCCACCTCCTCCTATCCCCTGCCATGGGTCGGATAAGACTGTCCGACTGATGACAGTTGGGGGCGGAGTTACAGTTGAAATCCCCACACTGCCCACCCCTGGATGTTGGAGGCCAAGGGACCGGCTATTGCGGCGGAACCGGCAGCAGGTAACAGCGGGATTGGCGGCAGTAAAGAGGCAGCAGCAGAGTTTTGTAACCCACAGTTTAGAGACCACTATACAGTGGTGCCCAAGATGTAGTCCTACACATGTTGCAAAACTATATCTTCCAGCATGCCCAGACAATCCAGGCATGCTGGTAGTTGTAGTTCTGAAACATCTGGCCCTTCAGATGTTGCAAAAATACAACTCCCAGCATGCCTGGACAGTCTCATCATGCCGGGAGTTGTAGTTTTTTAACATCTGGAAGAGCACAGTTTGGAGACCACTATACAGTGGTGCCAAAACTGTAGCACTCCAGATGTTGCAAAACTACAACTCCAAGCATGCCCAGATTGCCCAGGCATGCTGTGAGTTGTAGTTCGGCAATATATGGCCCTTCAGATGTAGGTGAACTACAACTCCCAGCATGTCTGGGCAGTCTGGGCATGCTTGGAGTTGTAGTTTTGCTACATCTGGAGGGCTACAGTTTGGACACCACTACACAGTGATCTCCAAACTTTTCTTCAGTTGTTGCATAACTACAACTCCCAACATGCCCTTCAGCTGCCTGGGCATGCTGGGAGCTGTAGTTTTCCAACAACTGGAGGCACACTGGTTGGGAAACATTGTCTGTTTCACAACTCAGTGTTTCCCAACCCGAGTGTCTCCAGCTGTTGCAAAACTACAACTCCCAGCATGCACTGACAGACCATGCCACTGGGAGTTGTAGTTTTGCAACAGCTGGAGGCAAAAAGGTTGGGGAATACTGAGTTAAGTAACAAACTCTCAGTGTTTTGCAACCGAGTACCTCCAGCTGTTGCATAACTACCACTCCCAGCATGCACGGGCAGCCAAAGGGCATGCTGGAAGTTGTAGTAGTACTCCTGCAGCTGTTGCATAATTACACGTCCCAACATACCCTTCAGCTATCACGGCATCCTGAGAGTTGTAGTTTTTGCAACAGCTGAAGGCACACTGGTTGTGAAACACTGAGAGTTTGTTACCTAACTCAGTGTTTTGCAACCAGTGTGCCTCCAGCTGTTGCAAACTGCAACTCCCAGCATACCCTTTGGCTGTCCATACATGCTGGGAGTTGTGCTTTTGCAACAGCTGGAGGCACACTGGTTACAACATTTTGAGTTAAGTAACAAACTCTCAGTGTTTTGCAACCAGTGTGCCTCCAGCTTTTGCAAAACTGCAACCCCCAGCATGCACGGACAGAAAAAGGGCATACTGGGAGTTGGAGTTGTGCAACAGCTGCAGGTTACATGGGTACATTCACACGCGCAGGGTTTATAGTGAGTTTCTCACTGCAAGTTTGAGATGCAGCAAATTTCCCGCTGCAGCTCAAACTCCCAGTGGGAAACTCACTGTGAACCTCCTCCCATGTGAATGTACCCTAAAAACACTAACTACACTACACATACACAAAATAAAAAGTAAAACACTACATATAAATATACCCCTACACAGTTACTCCCCCCCCCCCCCCCCAATTAAAATGAGAAACGTCTGTTACGGCACGGTTTCTAAAGTGGAGCCTCCAGTTGTTGCAAAACAACAACTCCTAGTGTTGCTGGACAGCCACTGACTGTCCAGGCATGCTGGGAGTTTTGCAAAGGTTGGAAGCACCCTGTTTGGGAAACACCGCCGTACAGTAATTTTGGTATCGGAGGCATGTCTAATTCTTGCATCCGGGTCCGTCCCTATGCAAGTCCCTAATTTAGGCCTTAAATGCGCATGGCACTCTCTCACTTCGGAGCACTGTCGTATTTCAATGCAACAGTTTAGGGCCACATATGGGGTAATTCCATGCTCGGGAGAAATTTCCTAACAAATTTGTGGGGGCTTTTTCTCCTTTTACCCCTACTCCAGCATGTTATTGTAAATTTTTTTTATTTTTTACACTAAGATGCTGGTGTTGCCCCATACTTTAAATTTTCTCAAGAATAAAAGGAAAAAAGACCCCTAAAATTTGTAATACAATTTCTCCTGAGTACGGAAATACCCCATATGTAGACATAGAATGCTCTGTGGATGCACAACAAGGCTCAGGAATGAGAGCACCATGTACATTTGAGGTGATTTGCACAGGGATGGCTGATCGTTACAACGGTTCTGATATAAATGCAAAAAAAAAAAAACACCCACATGTGACCCCATTTTGCAAACTACACCCCTCAAGGAACATAACAAGGGGTATAGTGAGCCTTAAAACCCCACAGGTGTATGAAGAATTTTCGTTAAAGTTAGACGTGAAAATCATTTTTTTTTCTTTCACTAAACTGCTGGTGTTAACCCAAATTTTTCATTTTCATAGGAATAGGAAAAAAGATCCCGATAATTTGTAACCCCATTTCTTCTGAGTATGAAAATACCCCATATGTGGATGTAAAGTGCTCTGCAGGTGAACTACAATGCTCAGAAGAGAATGAGCGCCATTGGGCTTTTTTGAGAGAAAATGTGTCTGGAATTGAAGGCCATGTGTGTTTACAAAGCCCCGATGGTGCCAGAACAGTGGACCCCCCAACATGTGACCCAATTTTGGAAACTAGACCCTCATGGAATGTAACAATGGGTGCAGTGAGCATTTACACCCCACAGGTGTCTGACAGATTTTTGGAACAGTGGTTGGTGCAAATGAAAAATTTTAATTTCATTTTCACGAACCACTGTTCCAAAGATCTGTCAAATGCCAGTGGGGTGTAAATGCTCGCTGTACCCCTTATTAAATTCTGTGAGGGGTGTAGTTTCCAAAACGAAGTCACATGTGGGGGGGGGTCCACTGTACTGGCACCACGGGGGGCTTTGTAAACTAGTGTTGCTCACGAATATTCGCAATTCGAATATTCTTCGCGAATATCGCATATTCGCGAATATTACGAATTTTGCGATTAAAATTTTTTCAAACTGTTTTAAAAACTGAGCACATTGTAGGGATCTCCTTAGACTGATAAATGCAATGCTTGCATCATTTCATTAAAGACCCAGGGATGAGACTGTGAGGCGAAAGGTTTATGCTTGCGAATATTTGTGGAAATTCTACCCTACTTATGCCTGTGAGCCAATGAAAGTTCTGCAAGCACAGTTGTCAGAGCTTAGCAAAGTCCCTAGCAACGTCCCTCGCATGATGTTATAGCGCGCATGCGCAGACGATCGAAATTTTGCTATTAATTTCGCAATAGCGAAATTTTGCAATTCAAAAAAAGTCACAAATATAACGAATATTCGAATTTCACAAATATGGGACGAATATTCATCCTCATATTCGCGAAATATTGCAAATTCGAATATGGCATATGCCACTCTTCACTATTGTAAACGCTCATGGCCCCCGACTTCCATTCCAAACAAATTCTCTCTCCAAAAGCCCAATGGCCCTCCTCTTCTGAGCATTGTAGTTTGCCCACAGAGCACTTTACATCAACATAAGGGATTTCCATGCTCAGAAGAAACAGGGTTAAACATTTTGGGAGGATTTTCTCCTATTACCCCCTTGTGAAAATAAAAAAAATTGGGGAAACACCAGCATTTTTGTGCAAGAAATCTAATTTTTCATTTTCATGTCCAACTTTACCTGAAATTTGTCAAACACCTGTGGGGTGTAAAGGCTCACTATACCCCTTGTTACGTTCCTTGAGGGGTGTTGTTTCCCAAATAGTAGCTGTTCTGGCACCAAACGGGCTTCCTAAATGCTACATGCCCCCCAAAAGCCATTTCAGAAAAACTCACTCTTCAAAATCCTATTTTCGCTCCTTCTCTTCTGAGCCCTCTAGTACACCAACAGAGCACTTAACATCCACATATTAGGTATTTCCTTTTTTGAGAGAAGTTGGGTTACAAATTTTAAGGTGATTTCTCTCATTTACCCCTTGTAAAATTCAAAAACTGGGTCTACAAGAACATGCGATTGTAAAAAATAAAGATTTTTAATTTTCTCCTTCACTTTGCTGCTATTCCTGTGAAACACCTAAAGGGTTAACACACTTTCTAAAAGTCATTTTGAATACTTTAAGGGGTGCAGTTTTTATAACTGGTCATTTATTTTTTATCAAATATATTTTTATTCACTTTCACAGAAATAATAACAAACATGGGCATCAACAGAGCCCTTGCAAATGTCAAACAATGGTAACACTTCAAAGACTTATAAAACCTGAATAATACAGTATCAAATGCTGGGGTAGGTATGCTGGAGAGGAGGGATGAAGTGGGGGGAGAAGGGGAGGGGGAGGGAGGGGGAGAGGGGAGGGAGAAGTAGGGGGGCAAGTGAAGCTTCCGGAGTGTTACAGAATAGTGTCCACATATCGGCTGTAGCAAAGTGTAACTCAACAGACCACAATACACCTCCAAGACAGAATGTCCACTTGCTTGTCCACCAGAACCCATCCTGTTAGTACAGTAGTCTAAATCTTGGAGTCTAGAGACAGTATACAATATAATTTACTTATCCCTTTCTATACATAACTGCGAGATCAACCAAGGCTTCCAGATTTTCAAAAAACAGTCATGGGTTTGTAACGTCCTGTGTGACATCTCTTCGAATCTACACACCAGGTGGACCTTTTCCAGCCATTCCTCAATAGAGGGAGGTTCCGTTTGGAGCCATTGCAGTGGAATGATGGATTTGGCAGCCATTAATATATGGGTTATGAGAGAGTCTCTACCCGGGGAGTAACCCAGGCACGGAAGCCCCAGTAAGACAGCCTCAGGTGAAAGTGGAATTCTAGTTTGTAATATAGAGTCTATAATTCTATTAACCTCCCTCCAGAATGGTGCTATAGCCGGACAGGTCCACCAGATGTGTGTATGTGTTCCTACTTGTGTATTGCGTTTCATGCATTCTAATACACCTAGAGAAACCTCTGCAATGTTTGAGTATGAGTGCAGTATCGGTTTCTGACAACTTCAAGTGTGATTCCTGGGCCCATGATGTTACGAAGTGAGGTGTCGTTTGAGGTAAAGATTGGTCAATGAGAGCGAAGAGCGCTGTTAACCTTCTTTGTTTAGGTTGAGGCTGAAGGAGTGATTCCTCAAACCTCGTTAGTTCCCTCAGCGGGCCATGTAGTTTCCAAAACTGTGTGCAGCAAGATATAAAATGATTAACGTGTAAAAAGGAGTACCTTTGTCTTGGGAGGAGTTCCCTTAGTGTCTCTGATGTCGGAGCCACTCCATCCCTGAACAAGTATGAGATAGTCATCCCCTTCAAGTTGCTGATGCTCTGTTCACGACCACAGGTATGAGGCTGACAGGTAAAAGTGGAGAGACAGCAGGAGAAAGAGAAGGCGAAAGGTCGGACCATGGGGAGTGGAGCCCTTGGAAAAGCGCTTTAAGAAAGTCTGGGTGATAATGTTCCTTAGGAGGCACCCAAAGGGATTCGAGAACATCTGGCGGGAGGACTGCTATGTCACCACTGGGCGCACTGCTCAGCTCCGGTACAGCGGCTATCAATTCTGTCCACTTCTGTAACTGGATGGCTCTTTACAACTTCCTGACATCTGGTAGACCCATGCCCCCCTCTATATGCCTTCTAATCAAGATAGAGTGTGTCAGACGCATTTTTTTTGACCTCCATATAAATCTAGAGAAAAGGGATCTGATTTGCTTGAAGAAGGACTGTGGTAAGCCTATCGGTAACATCCTCATGGTGTAACTTATTTTTGGTAGTATGTAACAGGATAAGATATTTTTCCTACCCCACCATGATACCATAGGGAGGTCGTATTCCACCAATAATCTCCCCACCGCCCTCAATAATGGTTTGTAGTTAAGTTCATATATTTCGGTAATACTACTCGGGATATGGACTCCTAGATGTTTTAGGGAGGATTTGGCCCAAGGGAACGGGGTCGAATTTGTTAGTTTCGTTTGTAGATGTTTGGGAAGGGAGATGTTTAAAAGCTCCGACTTTTGGACGTTTACCTTAAAATTCGAGATAACACTAAATTGTTCAAACAGCTCAAGGAGGTTTGGTAGGCTGCCCACCGGGTCATTCAATAGGAAAAGGAGGTCATCTGCAAAGGCAAGAAATTTCAATTCCATTCCCTGTGTGACTAGACCCTTTACACCTTTTGTCTGAGGCACCTTCTGTAGAAGTGCCTCCATGACCAGAAGAAAGAGGGTGGGGGAAAGGAGACATCCCTGTCGGGTACCATTCCTTATGGGGAAGGAAGGTGATATGACTTTGTTTACTAGAAGAGAGGCTGTGGGATTAGAGTAAAGAGAGAGCACCGCATTGATAAATGTGGCTGGGATCTGTAATTTCCTCAAGACTTCCTGCATAAAGTGCCAGTCAACTCTATCGAACGCCTTCTCGGCATTTATACCGAGAAGGACTAGAGGGGTCTTACAAGAGTCTGCCTCATGCATACCCAGTAATAATCTCCAAGTGTTCGAACGACCATCTCTCCCTGGAACAAAACCAGTCTGTCCATTCCCTATCAGGTGAGGTAGGAATTTTTCTGAGACGCATGGACAGGAGTTTTGCCCAAACTTTTAAAACTAAGTTTAAGAGGGAGATAGGTCGATAATTACTGCAGTTTGTCAGATCTCTGCCCTCTTTCGCCAGCAGGGTGATATGTGCTTCAAGGGACTGACCCGGTAAGCTCTCCCCATCAAACAGTGCTGTACACCATTCCGTGAGCCTCGGAGTTAAAAGGTCACAAAACGTCTTGAATATGAGAGAGGAAGGCGGTCTGGGCCTGGGCTCTTACCCGGAGGGAAGGAAGCCAATATCTTAGTACTCTCTTCCTCAGTCACGGAATGTGTAAGTTCCTGTCCCATTGCAGGCATCAGGCATGGCAATTTTAAATCATGCAAAAAGGCTTGCGTGAGTTTGTGTCTCTCGTTGACCTGCATCATTGTGTCACCCTGTCTCAGGTTGTATAAGGAGTGATAGTAGTCCCTGAATAAGGTAGCCATGGTATGTGAGGATCTATGTAGGTCCCCCTTAGAATCTTGGATAGCGTGAATGTGCGATTTCGCCCTCGCTTTTTTGAGGAGGGTGAACATAAGTTTGCCTCCTTTGTTGCCATGTGCATTTAACTTGTGACGGAAGTGAAGGTAGGAGTTGGCCGCCTTTAACTGAAGGTGGGCGAGGAGCTTCTCTCGCAATGCCTGTAATTCAGAGTGGAGAGCAACAGCCCTCGTACGCTTATGAATCTTTTCCAGTTCAGAGATATCTGCTAGCAGCTTATTCACCTGTCTCTGACAATCTTTTTTCAGTTTAGACCCCCAGGAAATAAGGATGCCCCTAATGTAGGATTATGGGCCTACCAGAACATGGGAACAGAAGGACCCGAACCCGAGTTAGTGTTAAAGTACGACTGGATATGTGCAGCTATATCGTCCCTTACCTCCTGGTTCTCCAGAAGTGTTTCATTAAGTCTCCATCTAATAGAGGAGGGAGTAGCGGGAGAGAGAGATAAAGCCAGAAATACAGGAGCATGATCAGAGACGGAAATTGCGTCTATACCTGTAGCCGTTACATTTTGAAGAAGAGAGGAGTGTATCATCAGGTAGTCCAAACACTGGTAGGAGTCGTGGACTGCCGAGTAGTGGGAGAAGTCCTTGTCCGAGGGATGGAGGTACCGCCAGGCATCTAAAAGAGACATATCAGAGAATTTAGCATTCAATTTAGCTATAGCCTGCTGAGGAAGATGAGATTTACCTGTGGTAGAGTCAAGTAGAGGATTTAAAGTTACATTGAGATCACCTCCAAGGACCACTGGTCCCTCTGCGAATAAGGACAATCTGTCTAAAGTGGTGAGTAACCAGTGTATCTGACTTTGATTCGGTGCGTACAAGTTAGCAACAGTGAACACCTGCGTTTGAGATTGGATTTATAAAAACAGGTATCTACCCTCAGCGTCACTAAGTACATCCAATACCTTCAGGGGAAGAGATGGATGTAGTGCAATAGATACCCCTTTCGATGCCGAGGATGAGTTGCAAGAGTGGTACCACCTGTCATAGGGACGGGTCGGCAGTTTGGGAATTTTCCCCTCCCTGAAGTGTGTTTCCTGAAATTGTAGAATCGTTGCTTTCTGTTTTTTTAGGACCTCCAACACATGCCTGCGTTTGTTAGGTGTATTAAAGGGGTAGTCCAGTGGTGAAAAACTTATCCCCTATCCTAAGGATAGGGTATAAGTTTGAGATCGCGGGGGGTCCGACCGCTGGGGTCCCCTGCGATCTCTCTGTACGAGGGGCCAGGCTCTCCGGCCAGATAGCGGGTGTCAACCCCCGCACGAAGCGGTGGCCGACACGCCCCCTCAATACATCTCAATGGCAGAGCCGGAGATTGCCGAAGGCAGTGCTTCGGCTATGCCATAGAGTTGTATTTAGGGGGCCTGTCGGCCGCCGCGTCGTGCGGAGGTCGACAACGCCCCCTTCCCACGGGCTGTCTGGGCTCCGTACAGGAGATCGCGGGGGCCCCAGCGGTCGGACCCCCCGCGATCTGCAACTTATCCCCTATCCTTAGGATAGGGGATAAGTTGTTCAGCACTGAGTCACCACTGGACTACTCCTGTAAGGCCCCTGACATTAACCACTTAAAGACTGAGCGATTTCACGTTTTTGCATTTTCGTTTTTTCCTCCTTGCCTTTAAAAAAATCATAACCCTTTCAATTTTGCACCTAAAAATCTTTTTTATGGCTTATTTTTTGCGCCACCAATTCTACTTTACAGTGACATTACTAGTTTTACCGAAAAATCCAAGGCAAAACGGAAAAAAAATTCATTGTGCGACAAACTTGAAGGAAAAAGGGCATTTTGTAAATTTTGGGGGCTTCCGTTTCTACGCAGTACATTTTTCGGTAAAAATGACACCTTATATTTATTCTGTAGGTCCATACGGTTAAAATGATACCCTACTTGTATAGGTTTGATTTTGTTTTACTTCAGAAAAAAATCATAAATACATGCAGGAAAATTTATACGTTTAAAATTGTCATTTTCTGAGCCCTATAACTTTTAAATTTTTCTGTGTTCAGGGCGCTATGAGGGCTCATTTTTTGCACCGTGATCCGAAGATTTTAGCTGTACCATTTTTGTTCTGATCAGACTTTTTGATCACTTTTTATTCACTTGATATAAAAAGTGATAAAAAATGCGCTATTTTGGACTTTGGAATTTTATCGCGCGTACGCCATTGAACGTGCAGTTTTAAAAGCTGTATATTTTTATAATTCGGACATTTCCGCACGTGTTTATACCACATATGTTTATTTTTATTTACACTGTTTTATTTTGTTGCTAGGAAATGCCGGGTGATTTAAACTTTTAATTCAGAAGGGAATACCTGAAAGGGTTAACTTTTTTTAAACACTTTTTTTTTTTGCCAGCTCATAGACCTATGAGCTTGCAATGGCTGATTGCATACACAGATTGTTGCCCTGCCGTTGCATGGCAACAAGCTGTGTAATCGGCGGTTGATTGCTCCAGCCTGTAAAGCAGGCATGGAGCAATCACTCGGAGCCCGGACACCGACAGAAGAAGGTAGGGACCTTTTTCTCTCTGGGTAGCTGATCGGGGCATCGCGATTTTATCACGATAACCCCGATCAGTCCGACTGGAAGCATTTACTTTCAGTTTCAATGCGGCGCTCAGCTTTGAGCGCCGCATCGGAAGGGTTAATAGCGCATGGCCGAACGATCGCGGCCACGCGCTAGTAGCCGAAGGTCCCGGCTGTGAATAGGCGCCGGGACCATCCCGCTATGACGCGGGGTCCCGCCGGGACCCCGCGTTATAGACAGGGACCGGACTTAGGATGTACTCATACATCCTAAGTCCTTAAGGGGTTAAAAGAGATGCACTTGATGTCAGACATAGGTGTATGAACTGAGATCTAGGTTCCAAGCAGCGTAAAGGCGATGTTGCAGGGTGAGCGTACCGTGAGGTGGACAAGCCAGGTACAGACAAAGAATACGTGGGTTCAATCTAAGTATCACTTGTAAAAAGGGGGAGGAAAGGGAATTGGGGTGACCGGGAGACCTGTAGGAAAGGGGAGTGTATGGAAATGGGGGGGGGGGTGGACAATGTAACACAAGATTTGAAAACGAGGATATAACTGGAGGAAGTAACAAGGTCCTCGCAAAATGTTGAGTGACTGTGTAATCAAAATGAGGGATGAGGGGTACAGGAGTGATCAGTAACTGAGTAACTGAGGTCCTAGCCTGTGAGACACGGGCCCAGCACCTAGCTCCAGTGGGTAGCCTAAAAAAAACTGTAAGGCCTTTTAAACTTGAGATTCAGAATTCAGAAGGTATGGGAAAGGGAAAGAAGAGGTTTTAGACAAGCTGAGAATGTGAAGATGTGAAGATGGACCAGCAAAGAGTAGAAGGGGGAGCCTATGAAGATCATCTGGCCCATATGACCCTTCATGCCAGAGAGTGTGTATGTGCCAAGGGTGAGGGAGGAAGAGCGTGGAGTGGAAAGATACAGAGAAAGCTGTAAGAGACAGAAAAGTATGAGGAATGTATGGCTGGGTAGACTGAACGCGTATGAAAATGAAGAGAGATACGGTAAAAATCCGTGACATGATAGAGAGCCTCAGAAGGGACAAGGGTCCGGTAGCATCAAAGTAGTGGTGAAAGTGCAAGGAAGAGAGGAGGTAGAAATGGGAGAAAGGAGAATGCCAGGTGATGAGATCAGGGAGAGAAAAGGGAAGATAGAGCAGGTGAGAGTAGGCTAGAGAGGATACCATCTATGCATAAATGAGTAATTAAGAAGAAGTGCAGAGTTCAACTATCATAAGACACTAAGGCAGACAAAGAAATAAAGTGATCATACTACACTCAAAAGGTACGATGTAACAGTGAGTCCTCAGCCCGGTGTGGTCTCGCATGCTGCGGGCTTCCACGCCGTAGAGATCAGTGTAAATTGGCACCACAGTTCCATGACAGATAGAGGAGTTATCAACGGGGTGGTGGCTGTTCCTTCATCGGAGTCTTCTTAGTCTTGTTAGCTTTCTGCCTCGAAGCCTGTCTCCATTCCTTTTGACATGAAAGAGCTGGCAACAGAGGAAGATCAGAAACAGGTAACCACGTATGTATGTCCATATTTGCAATGTCCAAATTAGTCCACACTGCTGTAAGATCATCCGATGTGCGAACCGTAAGCCTTTTCCCATTCAGGTTAATGGACGGTCCAAAGGGGAATAACCAGGCATAAGGAATGTTTCTGTCCCTCAGCAGGTCCAGCAGAAGCTTCAAGATCCTACGTTTAGCTAGCGTTACCGGGGAAATGTCCTGGTGCAGTGCGACTTCCACATCACCGAGGGTGAGTGGTCTATGATCCCTGGCAGCCTTGAGGACCGCAGCGGTATCAACGTATGAGAGTAGCCCACATATAACATCCCTTGGGAGTTCAAGAGGACGTGGTTTCGGGCGCAACGCCCTATGGATCCGTTCTATAGTGATCAAGGCAGCTCGTTCAGGCCCAAGCAGGGAAGTAAAGAGCTCCATGGCGGTTTCTCGCAAGGAGTCGGGGGCACAGGTCTTGGGGATGCCCTTGAATCTAATGTTTCTCCTGCGGCTCCTATTCTCCTGATCTTCTATCAGCGTGAGGGCAGAATTTACATGAGTCACCAACCTGTTCTGTCTGGAGACTATTGCTTCTGAGTGAGCTGCGAGTCCCAAGCACGTAGCTTCCAGGGCCTCCGTGCGGTATCCAAAGGCATGGACCTCCATCTTGATCTCTGCTAAGTCTGAGACCACTGGCTTGAGCGCCTCCGTCAGTGCTTTTCTCATGAAGGATTTCAGGAAACGCTGTGTTATCACCGCCGACGCCTGGCCCTCCTCCTCTCCGCTCGAGTCGTCCGCATCCTCATACAAGCTCTGAAGGGAGGACGCCGGCTCCATTTTGGGTTGCCTTGCCGGTGAGACAGCACCTTTCTTTTTCAGGAATTTCATTTCGGCTTGGTTTTTCCCCAGGCCTGGGGGATCAGGAGAGTCCTGGTAAGTTCCCCTTACGATTTTACCCATTTTCAAGGCTGTTGAAAAGGTAGTGATAGGTGCTAGGAGCGAGTCAGGACATAGAGCAGCAGGCTAACACGTCCATTCAGTCTGCGGTTAGGCTCCGCCCCCCATAACTAGTCATTTATGAGGTATTTCTAATATGAAGGCCCCTCAAATCCACTTCAAAACTGAACTGGTTCCTGAAAAATTCTGAATTTTGAAAATTTTGTGAAAAATTAGAAAATTGCTGCTGAACTTTGAAGCCCTCTGATGTCTTCCAAAGTAAAAACTGATGCAAACATAAATATACATATTGTATATGTGAATCAATATATAATTTATTTGGGATGTCCATTTTCCTTACAAGCAGAGAGTTTCAAAGTTAAAAATATGCAAAACTTAAACATTTTCCATCAAATTTTGCAATTTTTTATCCAGAAATTATGCAAGTATTGACAGAAATTTACCACTAACATTAAGTCACAAAAAAACTGTCAAACTGTCTTGGAATCAGAATGAAAAGTAAAAAGCATCCTAGAGTTATTAATGCTTAAAGTGACAGTGATCAGATGTGCAAAAAAATGCTCAAGTCCTTAACCCCTTAACGACCACGGACGTAAATGTACAGCCTGGTGCCGTGGTACCTAGCGCACCAGGACGTACATTTATATACTGTGTATGACCGCAAGCATTGGAGCCATGCTCATGTCATACATGGCAGGTTCCAACTGCTAGCAGCAGCCGGGGTCCCGCCAGTAATGGCCGACATCCGTGAACACACAGATGTCTGTCATTAACCCCTCAGATGCCGTGATCTGCTGGGAAGATTGGATCTTCTGTAATGGTGGACGGAGGTCTCCTCACCTGCCTCCGTCCGTCTCCAGGGGTCTTCTGCTCTGGTCTGACATAGAATAAAGAACACATCATTTTTACCGTTAAGTGTACAGTATGAAAACAAAACCTTCCAGAATGTGCAAAACTGTGGTTTTCATTAAAATTTTCTCCCTAAAAAAATAATATTTTGGGTTTGTCGTACATTTTATGGTAAAATGAGAGGTTTCATTGCAAAGTACAATTGGTCACGCAAAAACAAGCCCTTACATGGGTCTGTAGATGGAAATATAAAAGAGTAATGGATTTTAGAAGGCGAGGAGGAAAAAACAAAAATGCAAAAATAAAATTAGCCTGGTCCTTAATGTTAAAATGGGCTTGGTCCTTAAGGGGTTAAGGTGAAAATGGGCTGAGTCTTTCACCCCTTAAGGACCACAGATTTTTCAGTTTTTGTACTTTCGTTTTTTCCTCCATACCTTTTAAAAATCATAACCCTTTCAATTTTGCACCTAAAAATCCATGTGATGGTTTTTTTTTTGCGCCACCATTCTACTTTGCAGTGACATCAGTCATTGTATCCAAAAATCAACGACAAAAATGAGAAAAAAAATCATTGTGCGACGAAATTGAAGAAGCGCCATTTTCTAACTTTTGGGGGCTTCTGTTTCCACGTAGCTTCTGTTTCTCATTTTTATTCTGTAGGTCCATACGATTAAAATGATACCCTACTTATATAGGTTTGATTCTGTCGTACGTCTGGAAAAAATCATAATTACAAGCAAGAAAATGTATACGTTTACAATTGTCATCTTCTGACCCCTATAACTTTTTTATTTTTCTGCGTATGGGGCGGTATGAGGGTACCATTTTTGTATTGATCGGACTTTCTGATCGCTTTTTATAATTTTTTTTATGATATAAAAAGTGACCAAAAATACACTATTTTGGACTTTTTAATTTTTTAGCAGGTACGCCATCGACTCTGCAGTTTAATTAATGATTTTTTTTTTTTTATAGTTCGTCCATTTACACATGCGGTGATACCACATATGTTTATATTTATTTTTATTTACATGTTTTTTTTTTTATGGGAAAAGGGAGGTGATTTGGACTTTTATTAGGGAAAGGGTTAAATCACATTTATTAACTTTTTTTTTACACTTCCTTTTGCAATGTTATAGCTCCCATATGGGGCAATATCATTGCATACACTGATTGCCAGCACTGTTCACTGCAAAGCCATAGCTTTGCATTGATCAGTGTTAAGCCTGAATCTCAGGCATGGAGCTATTAATCGCCGGAAGAAGGTAAGTGACCCTTCACTCGCGTCCTAGCTGATCGGGACACCGCATTTTCATTGCGGTGGTCCCGATCAGCCCCACTGAGCAGCCGGGAAGGTTTTACTTTCATTTTAGACGCGGCTCTCAACTTTGAACGCCGCATCTAAAGGGTTAATATGCAGCGATTGCTGCCACCCGCTATTAGCCCCGGGTTCCGGCTTCAGTTACATGCCGAGACCGACCCGATATGACATGCGGTCACAGGGGTTAAAAGGGTATTCCACTGGAAAACTTATTTTTTTTTTAATCAACTGGTTAAACAGATTTGTAAATTACTTCTATTAAAAAATCCTAATCCTTCCAGTACTTATCAGCTGCTATATGATCCACAGAAAGTCTTTTTCAAGGAAATAGTTCTCATAATATAATACATTACAACTTGTTCTTATATTAAGGTATTAAGGGAATCTTGCGAGGGGCCACAAAAACAATGAACATTAGGAAGGCAAAGTTTGATCAACTCAGAGAAGCCCTTACCAATATAAAATGGGATTCTGTCCTCAAAAACAACAATACCGACACTAAATGAGAGACATTTAAAAATATCTTAAATTCTCACTATAAGATGTATATACCTAATGGGAATAAAAGGGTCAGGAGTAAAAGTTTTAATAACATAAAAATGTTAAGGGGCAATAAATGACAAAAATAAAGCATTTTAACTACTAAAACAGGACGGCAGTGAAGAAGCATTAAAAAGTTACATAGTTACATAGTTAGTATGGTCGAAAAAATACATACGTCCATCAAGTTCAACCAGGGAATTGAAGGGGTAGGGGTGTGGTGAGATATTGGGGGAAGGGATGGATTTTATATTTCTGCATAAGCATTAATGTTATTTTGTTCCAGGAATGTATATAACCCTGTTTTAAATTTATTAATCGTTCCTGCTGTGACTAGTTCCTGAGGTAAACTGTTCCATAAATTCACAGTTCTTATGGTAAAGAAGGTGTGTCGCCCCTTGAGACTAAACCCTTTCTTCTCCAAACGGAGGGAGTGCCCCCTTGTCCTTTGAGGGGGCTTAACCTGGAACAGTTTTTCTCCATATTTTTTGTATGGGCCACTTATATATTTATATACGTTGATCATATCCCCCCTTAAACGTCTCTTCTCAAGACTAAATAATTGTAACTCCTTTAATCGTTCCTCATAGCTAAGATGTTCCATGCCCCATATTAGTTTAGTCGCGTGTCTCTGCACCCTTTCCAGCAACACAGTGTCCCTTTTATGGACTGGTGACCAAAACTGAACAGCATATTCCAGGTGAGGCCATACCAATGCTTTATAAAGGGGGAGTATTATGTCCCTGTCCCTCGAGTCCATGCCTCTTTTGATACATGACAATATCCTGCTGGCCTTGGAAGCAGCAGCCTGACATTCCAGGCTATTCTGAAGTCTGTGATCTACAAGTACACCCAAATCCTTCTCTACCAGTGACTCTGCAAGTTTAACACCCCCTAAGACATATGATGCATGCAGGTTATTAGTACCCAGATGCATAACTTTACATTTATCCACATTGAACCTCATTTGCCAAGTGGATGCCCAGACACTTAGTCTATCCAAGTCATCTTGTAACCTATACACATCCTCTATAGACTGTACCGTGCTACAAAGCTTGATGTCATCTGCAAAGATAGAAACAGAGCTGTTAATGCCATCCTCTATATCATTGATAAATAAATTAAACAACAGTGGTCCCAGTACAGAACCTTGGGGTACACCACTAATAACCGGGGACCAATCAGAGTATGAATCATTGACCACCACTCTCTGGGTACGATCCATGAGCCAGTGTTCAATCCAGTTACAAATTAAAGTTTCCAAACCCAAAGACCTTAACTTACCTGTCAGACGTCTATGAGGGACAGTTTCAAACGCTTTAGCAAAATCCAGAAACACTACATCCACAGCCATTCCTCTGTCATGGCTTCTACTCACCTCTTCATAAAAGCAAATTAGATTGGTTTGACAACTTCTATCCTTAGTAAACCCATGCTGGTTATCACTTATAATATAATTATCCCCTATGTTTTCCTGTATGTAATCCCTTATAAATCCTTCAAACAATTTACCCACAATGCACGTTAAATTTACCGGTCTATAATTTCCTGGGGAAGACCTAGAGCCCTTCTTGAAGATTGGCACCACATTCGCCTTGCGCCAGTCCCTAGGCACAATACCAGACAGAGAATCTCTAAATATCGTGAACAAGGGTACATATATTACTGAACTTACCTCTCTAAGAACTCTTGGGTGTAATCCATCTGGTCCTGGAGATTTGCTTACATTTACTTTACTTAACTTACCTTGTACCATCTCTACATTAAGCCAGTTCAGTACATTACATGATGTGTTACCAGCACTGACCTGGCCAATGTCAGCTCCTCCTTCTTCCCTAGTATATACAGAACTAAATAACCCATTCAGTAGCTCCGCCTTCTCTTGATTGCCCGTGACAACCTCCCCATTATTATTATTAAGGGGTCCTACATGCTCTGTCCTTGTTTTTTTTGCATTTATATATCTAAAAAAATATTTAGGATTAGTTTTGCTTTCCTTGGCCACCTGTCTCCCATTTTGAATTTTTGCAGTTTTTATTACATTTTTACAGATTTTATTAAGCTCTTTGTACTGTTTAAATGTTATAGCTGACCCCTCAGATTTGTATTTTTTGAAGGCTATTTTTTTTGTTGTTTATTGCTCTTTTAACATCATTTGTCAGCCATGTAGGATTTAGTTTTAATCATTTATATTTGCTCCCCTTTGGTATATATTTAGCTGTATAGTTATTTAGAGTTGATTTAAAAATTTCCCATTTACCTTCTGTATCAGTATTTGAGAACACCTCCCCCCAGTCTATGTCCTGTAGTTGTTACGCCGAGCGCTCCGGGTCCCCGCTCCTCCCCGGAGCGCTCGCAGCGTTCTCTCATTCGCAGCGCCCCGGTCAGACCTGCTGACCGGGTGCGCTGCGATATTACTCCCAGCCGGGATGCGATTCGCGATGCGGGACGCGCCCGCTCGCGATGCGCATCTCGGCTCCCGTACCTGACCCGTTCCCCGTCTGTGTTGTCCCGGCGCGCGGCCCCGCTCCTTAGGGCGCGTGCGCACCAGGTCTCTGCCATTTAAAGGGCCGCTGCGCCACTGATTGGCGCAGCAGGCCTAATCAGTATTCTCACCTGTGCACTCCCTACTTATACCTCACTTCCCCTGCACTCCCTCGCCGGATCTTGTTGCCATTGTGCCAGTGAAAGCGTTTCCTTGTGTGTTCCTAGCCTGTGTTCCAGACCTCCTGCCATTGCCCCTGACTACGATCCTTGCTGCCTGCCCTGACCTTCTGCTACGTCCGACCTTGCTCTTGTCTACTCCCTTGTACCGCGCCTATCTTCAGCAGTCAGAGAGGTTGAGCCGTTGCTGGTGGATACGACCTGGTTGCTACCGCCGCTGCAAGACCATCCCGCTTTGCGGCGGGCTCTGGTGAATACCAGTAGCAACTTAGAACCGGTCCACCAACACGGTCCACGCCAATCCCTCTCTGGCACAGAGGATCCACCTCCAGCCAGCCGAATCGTGACAGTAGATCCGGCCATGGATCCCGCTGAAGTCCCACTGCCAGTTGTCGCCGACCTCACCACGGTGGTCGCCCAGCAGTCGCAACAGATAGCGCAACAAGGTCACCAGCTGTCTCAACTGACCGTGATGCTACAGCAGCTATTACCACAGCTCCAGCAACAATCTCCTTCGCCAGCTCCTGCACCTCCTCTGCAGCGAGTGGCCGCTTCCGGCTTACGATTATCCTTGCCGGATAAATTTGATGGGGACTCTAAGTTTTGCCGTGGCTTTCTTTCGCAATGTTCCCTGCACTTGGAGATGATGTCGGACCAGTTTCCAACTGAAAGGTCTAAGGTGGCTTTCGTAGTCAGCCTTCTGTCTGGGAAAGCTCTGTCATGGGCCACCCCGCTCTGGGACCGCAATGACCCTGTCACTGCCTCTGTACACTCCTTCTTCACGGAGATCCGAAGTGTCTTTGAGGAACCTGCCCAAGCCTCTTCTGCTGAGACTGCCCTGCTGAACCTGGTCCAGGGTAATTCTTCTGTTGGCGAGTACGCCATCCAATTCCGTACTCTTGCCTCCGAATTATCCTGGAATAATGAGGCCCTCTGCGCGGCCTTTAAAAAAGGCCTATCCAGCAACATTAAAGATAAATTCCTGCTAACCTGCATGAACTTATTCATCTTGCCACCCGCATTGACATGCGTTTTTCCGAAAGGCGTCAGGAGCTCCGCCAGGATATGGACTTTGTTCTCACGAGGCGGTTTCTCTCCCCGGCTCCTCTCTCCTCTGGTCCTCTGCAATCCGTTCCTGTGCCTCCCGCCGTGGAGGCTATGCAAGTTGACCGGTCTCGCTTGACACCTCAAGAGAGGACACGACGCCGCATGGAGAACCTATGCCTGTACTGTGCCGGTACCGAACACTTCTTGAAAGATTGTCCTATCCGTCCTCCCCGCCTGGAAAGACGTATGCTGACTCCGCACAAAGATGAGACAGTTCTTGATGTCTACTCTGCTTCTCCACGCCTTACTGTGCCTGTGCGGATATCTTCCTCTACCTTCTCCTTCTCTGCTACGGCCTTCTTGGATTCCGGATCTGCAGGAAATTTTATTTTGGCCTCTCTCATCAACAGGTTCAACATCCCGGTGACCAGTCTCGCCAGACCCCTCTACATCAATTCTGTTAACAATGAAAGATTGGACTGTACCGTGCGTTACCGCACGGAACCTCTCCTAATGTGCATCAGACCTCATCACGAAAAAATTGAATTTTTGGTCCTCTCCAACTGCACTTCTGAAATTCTTCTTGGATTACCGTGGCTTCAACGCCATTCCCCAACCCTTGATTGGTCCACAGGAGAAATCAAGAACTGGGGTACTTCTTGTCACAAGGACTGTCTTAAATCGGTTCCCAGTACTCCTTGCCGTGACCCTGTGGTTCCCCCTGTATCCGGTCTTCCTAAGGCTTATATGGACTATTCTGACGTTTTTTGCAAAAAGCAAGCTGAGACTTTGCCTCCTCACAGGCCTTATGACTGTCCCATTGACCTCCTCCCGGGTACTACTCCACCCCGGGGCAGAATCTATCCTCTGTCTGCTCCTGAGACTCTTGCCATGTCGGAGTACATCCAGGAGAATTTAAAAAAGGGGTTTATCCGCAAGTCCTCCTCTCCTGCCGGAGCTGGATTTTTTTTTGTGTCCAAAAAAGATGGCTCCCTACATCCTTGTATTGATTACCGCGGACTTAATAAAATCACGGTAAAAAACCACTAACCCTTACCTCTTATCTCGGAACTCTTTGATCGCTTACAAGGTGCCCACATCTTTACCAAACTGGACTTAAGAGGTGCTTATAATCTCATCCGCATCAGGGAGGGGGACGAATGGAAGAACGCATTTAACACCAGAGATGGACACTTTGAGTATCTGGTCATGCCCTTTGGCCTATGCAACGCCCCTGCCGTCTTCCAAGACTTTGTTAATGAAATTTTTCGTGATCTCCTATATTCCTGTGTTGTGGTTTATCTGGACGATATTCCGATTTTTTCAGCCAACTTAGAAGAACACCGCCAGCATGTCCGCATGGTTCTTCAGAGACTTCGTGACAATCAACTTTATGCCAAAATGGAGAAATGTCTCTTTGAATGTCAATCTCTTCCTTTCCTAGGATACTTGGTCTCTGGCCAGGGACTACAAATGGACCCAGATAAACTCTCTGCCGTCTTAGATTGGCCACGCCCCTCCGGACTCCGTGCTATCCAACGTTTTTTGGGGTTCGCCAATTATTACAGACAGTTTATTCCACACTTTTCCACTATTGTGGCTCCTATCGTGGCTTTAACCAAGAAAAATGCCAATCCCAAGTCCTGGTCCCCCCAAGCGGAAGACGCATTTAAACATCTCAAGTCTGCCTTTTCTTCCGCTCCCGTGCTCTCCAGACCTGACCCATCTAAACCCTTCCTATTGGAGGTAGATGCCTCCTCAGTGGGAGCTGGAGCTGTCCTTCTACAAAAAAACTCTTCCGGGCATGCTGTGACTTGTGGTTTTTTTTCTAGGACCTTCTCCCCGGCGGAGAGAAACTATTCCATCGGGGATCGAGAACTACTGGCCATTAAATTGGCGCTTGAGGAATGGAGGCACCTGCTGGAGGGATCAAAATTTCCAGTCATCATATACACTGATCACAAGAATCTCTCCTATCTCCAGTCTGCCCAACGACTGAACCCTCGCCAGGCTAGGTGGTCGTTGTTCTTTGCCCGTTTTAACTTTGAAATCCATTTTCGCCCTGCTGACAAGAACATTAGGGTCGATGCCCTCTCTCGTTCTTCTGATGCCTCTGAAGTAGAGGTCTCTCCGCAACACATCATTCCTCCGGACTGTCTGATCTCCACTTCTCCAGCTTCCATCAGGCAAACTCCTCCAGGGAAGACCTTCGTTTCTCCACGCCAGCGTCTCGGGATTCTCAAATGGGGACACTCCTCCCACCTCGCAGGCCATGTGGGCATCAAAAAATCCTTGCAACTCATCTCTCGATTTTATTGATGGCCGACTCTGGAGACTGATGTTATTGATTTCGTGCGGGCCTGTACTGTCTGTGCCCGGGATAAGACTCCTCGCCAGAAGCCTGCTGGTCTCCTTCATCCTCTGCCTGTTCCTGAACAGCCTTGGTCACAGATTGGTATGGACTTTATTACGGACTTGCCCTCATCCCGTGGCAACACAGTTGTTTGGGTGGTCGTTGATCGATTTTCCAAGATGGCACATTTTATTCCTCTTACTGGTCTTCCTTCAGCGCCTGAGTTGGCAAAGCAATTTTTTGTACACATTTTTCGCCTTCACGGTTTGCCCACGCATATCGTCTCAGATAGAGGCGTCCAATTCGTGTCTAAATTCTGGAGGGCCCTCTGTAAACAGCTCAAGATCAAATTAAACTTCTCTTCTTCTTATCATCCCCAATCCAATGGGCAAGTAGAAAGAGTTAATCAGGTCCTGGGTGACTATTTACGGCATTTTGTTTCCTCCCGCCAGGATGACTGGGCAGATCTTCTACCATGGGCCGAATTCTCATACAACTTCAGAGTCTCTGAATCTTCTGCTAAATCCCCATTTTTCGTGGTGTACGGCCGTCACCCTCTTCCTCCCCTCCCTACTCCCTTGCCCTCTGGTTTGCCCGCTGTGGATGAAGTGACTCGTGATCTTTCCACCATATGGAAAGAGACCAAAATTCTCTTTTACAGGCTTCATCCCGGATGAAAAGATTTGCTGATAAAAAAAGAAGAACTCCCCCCATTTTTGCTCCCGGAGACAAGGTATGGCTCTCCGCTAAATATGTCCGCTTTCGTGTCCCCAGTTATAAACTGGGACCACGCTATCTTGGTCCTTTCAAAATCAAGTGCCAGATCAACCCTGTCTCTTACAAACTCCTTCTTCCTCCTTCTCTCCGTATTCCCAATGCCTTCCATGTCTCTCTCCTTAAACCACTCATCCTTAACCGCTTCTCTCCCAAAGTTGTTTCTCCCACTCCAGTTTCCGGATCTTCTGACGTCTTTTCTGTGAAGGAGATTCTAGCATCCAAGACGGTCAGAGGTAAAAGACTCTTCTTGGTCGACTGGGAGAATTGCGGCCCTGAGGAGAGATCCTGGGAACCTGAGGACAACATCCTGGACAAAAGTCTTATCCTCAGGTTCTCAGGCTCCAAAAAGAGGGGGAGACCCAAGGGGGGGGTACTGTTACGCCGAGCGCTCCGGGTTCCCGCTCCTCCCCGGAGCGCTCGCAGCGTTCTCTCATTCGCAGCGCCCCGGTCAGACCTGCTGACCGGGTGCGCTGCGATATTACTCCCAGCCGGGATGCGATTCGCGATGCGGGACGCGCCCGCTCACGATGCGCATCTCGGCTCCCGTACCTGACCCGTTCCCCGTCTGTGTTGTCCCGGCGCGCGCAGCCCCGCTCCTTAGGGCGCGTGCGCCGGGTCTCTGCCATTTAAAGGGCCGCTGCGCCACTGATTGGCGCAGCAGGCCTAATCAGTATTCTCACCTGTGCACTCCCTACTTATACCTCACTTCCCCTGCACTCCCTCGCCGGATCTTGTTGCCATTGTGCCAGTGAAAGCGTTTCCTTGTGTGTTCCTAGCCTGTGTTCCAGACCTCCTGCCATTGCCCCTGACTACGATCCTTGCTGCCTGCCCTGACCTTCTGCTACGTCCGACCTTGCTCTTGTCTACTCCCTTGTACCGCGCCTATCTTCAGCAGTCAGAGAGGTTGAGCCGTTGCTGGTGGATACGACCTGGTTGCTACCGCCGCTGCAAGACCATCCCGCTTTGCGGCGGGCTCTGGTGAATACCAGTAGCAACTTAGAACCGGTCCACCAACACGGTCCACGCCAATCCCTCTCTGGCACAGAGGATCCACCTCCAGCCAGCCGAATTGTGACAGTAGTGCAGCTCTCAGCCCAGGGAAGTTTGCCTTTTTAAAGATATATGTTTTTGCCTTCCCCGTCTGTCTTTGTTTTCTACATTTTAAATAAAAAGTAATTATATTGTGGTCGCTATTACCAAAGTTTTCCCACACAGTTACATTACCAACCAGCTCTGCGTTGTTGGAAAGGACCAGATCCAACATGGCATCACTTCTTGTTGGGTCCTCCACAAACTGGCCCATAAAATTATCCTGCAATAAATTTAGGAATTGTTGCCCCTTTGTAGTTTTAGCCAATCCCCGACCCCAATCTATGTCTGGGTAGTTAAAATCTCCCATTATTACCACTGTACCAGCCCGGGCAGCCCTCTCTATTTGTTTATACAGCCGACCTTCTATTTCCTCAGTGATATTAGGGGGTCTGTAGATTACACCAAATATTATTTATTCAGTATTTCCCTCCTTTTGTAATTCTACCGACAGTGATTCCACATCCTCAGAATCATCACACACTATGGCATCGTTCACACTGACTTTTATACCACTTCTTAGATACAGACAAACTCCACCACCTTTCCTGTTCATTCTATCCTTGCAAAATAATGTAAAACCCTGCAGATTGACAGCCCAGTCATGCGAGGAGTCCAGCCATGTCTCAGTGACCCCAACTATATCAATATGTTCCTCCAGTATCAAGGCCTCCAGCTCCCCCATTTTATTTGCTAGGCTTCTGGCATTTGTGAACATACACTTTACATTTTCATCCTTTATGTTATTGGGGTAAATGGGATTCAAGGGTGTAAGTTTTATTTTCCTATGAAGCCTATTCCTATCAACTATTCTAACCCCTCCCTCCGCTCCACCCCCAGGTACATTAATGATTCCCACCTCTCTATCTACGCTATCTTCCCCCTATTTGCTGTAGGTTCCCTCCCTCCAAGTCCCTAGTTTAAACACTCCTCCACCCTTCTAGCCATCTTCTCCCCAAGCACAGCTGCACCCTCCCCATAGAGGTGCAGCCCGTCCCTACGGTAGAGCCGGTAACTGACAGCGAAGTCGGCCCAGTTCTCCATGAACCCAAACCCCTCCTTTCTACACCAGCTTCTGAGCCACTTGTTTACCTCCCTAATCTCATGCTGCCTCTCTGTTGGGGCTCGTGGTACTGGTAGTATTTCAGAAAATACTACCTTGGAGGTCCTTGCCTTAAGCTTGTGGCCTAAGTCCCTGAAGTCATTTTTAAGGACACTCCACCTACCTCTTACTTTGTCATTGGTGCCAATATGTACAATGACTGCTGGGTCCTCTCCAGCCCCGCCCAGCAACCTGTCAAACCGATCCGCGATGTGCCAAACTCGAGCGCCAGGTAGACAACACACTGTTTGGCGATAACGGTCTTTGAGACAGATCGCTCTGTTTGTCCCCAAAATAATTGAGTCCCCCACCTCTAGTACCTGTCTGGCCTGCACTGCACTCCTCCCTCCCTCCTTACTGGAGCAGACACCCCCCTGGCGGTCAGAGGCAGTATCCTGCTGCATTACTGCTAGCTCTGAAATTGCATCCCCCTCATCTGCCAAGCGGGCAAACTTGTTGGGGTGTGCCAGTTGAGGACTAGCCTCCCTGACACTTTTTCCCCTTCCCCGCTTTCTAACGGTAACCCACCTTGCTGCCTGACTGTCCTGCAACTCCATCCCACTGTCCTCCCCACCTCTACCCCCGAGAGTGCCTGCTCAGTGAGCAGGAGACTCCTCTCCGGGTTGTCTATGCATCTCAATGTTGTCAGTTGTTCCTCTAGATCCAGGATCTGGGCTTCCAAGCTAACAACTCGTTCACATCTCACACAACAATATTCACCCTCGAACTGCTGCTCAAGGATTGCATACATTGTACAAGATGCACACCGGACTGCATTTTCCAACATGAAGGCCATTCTAGGTTTGGGGATTGCAAAAATATCAGTAAATAAAAAATAAAAATAAAAAAACAATCAAATATGTCAATTGAACTCCCTTAATGTTAAGTCCCTCTCACTTTTATACCCACACTCACTTGTATACTTCACACTCTTGTATACAGCTCAAAACAATCACAGCTCAAACAATCGCTTGTATACTTCCCTCTTATAGTTAGCAGAGACTTAGCTGTAGAGAAAAATGTAAAATATGTAAAAAAAAAACTGATAAAAGCCTCAAAAATAGAGACAGAAAGACTCATTGCCAGAGAGAGTAAAACTAACCCTAAAATATTCTTTAACTATATAAATAGCAAAAAGTGAAAGTCTAGGCCCTTAAAAAATGATGAGGAAGAAATTATAGACAGGGATCAGGAAAAAGCAAATATATTAAACAAATTCTTGAGGAAAATGAAATGCCAGGTGAAATACGAAAATGAGATAAGGTAAACTCCCCAGTACAGGTCACCTGTCTAACCCAGGAAGAAGTACAGTGCGGCCTACAAAAAATCTAAATAGACAAATCACCAGGTCCAGATGGCATTCACCCCCATATTCTAAAGGAATTAAGTAATGTAATAGACAGACACCTATTTCTAATATTAAGGGCCTCTATAGTAACAGGGACTGTTCCCCAGGACTGGCGAATGGCAAATGTGGTGCCAATATTTAAAAAGGGGTCAAAAGGTGACCCTGGGAATTATAGGCTGTTAGTTTAATCTCTGTTTTATGTAAATTGTTTAAGGGTTTTCTAAGGGATGCTATTTTGAAATATCAGCATGGCTTTATGAGGGATCGGTCCTGTCAAACTAACCTGATCAGCTTTTATGAGGAGGTGATCTCCAGACTGGACCAGGGTGAATTGCTGGATGTCGTATATCTGCATTTTTCCAAAGCATTTGATATGGTGCAACATAAAAGATTGGGCTGGGGGAGAATGTGTGTAAGTGGGTAATAGTGATAGGAAACAGAAGGTGGTTATTAATGGTACTTATTCTGATTGGGTGACTGTTACTAGTGTTGCTCGCGAATATTCGCAATACAAATTTTATTCGCGAATATCGCATATTTGCGAATTCGCAAATATTCGCGAATATAGCGCTATATATTCGTAATTACGAATACTGTTTTTTTTTGTTTTTTTCACAGTACACATCACAGTGATCACCCCTCTCTGCTTCCAGCTTGTGTGGTGTAAAGAAGGCTCTAATACTACTGTGTGAGACTGGTGTGCGAATTTTCGCATATACGAAAATTAACATATGCAAATTTTCGCATATGCAAATTTTTGTTTATGCTAATTTTCGTATATGTTATTTTCGCATACGTGAATTTTCGCGTATGCGAAAATAAAACGAGCATATAACGAATATGCGAATATTCGCGAATATATGACGAATATTCGTCCATATATTCGCGAATATTCGCGAATTCGAATATGGCCTATGCTGCTCAACACTAACTGTTACTAGTGGGGTACAACAGGGGTCAGTCTTGGGTCCTGTCCTATTTAATATATTAATTAATGACCTTGTAGAGGGATTAAATAGTAAAGTAGCAATCTTTGCGGATTATACTAAAGTCTGTAAAGCGGTAAACACTATAGAGAACTATTATTAACACTATTAAAAATGGATCTGGATAGGTTGGAGGTTTGGGCTGGGAAGTGGCAGATGAGGTTCAACACTGATAAATGTAAGGTAATGCACATGGGGAAGAAAAATCCGGGCTGGGATTATGTATTAAATGGGAGCACACTTGGGACGACTGATGTGGAAAAGGACTTGGGAGTCTTAGTTAATAGTAAGTTTAGCTGTAGTGGCCAGTGTCGGGCAGCTGCTGCCAAGGCAAATTAAATCATGGGGTGCATCCATAGGGGCATTGATGCCCATGACAAGGAAATAATTCTACCACTATACAAATCACTAGTCAGACCACACATAGAATACTGTGTACAGTACTGGGAACCAGTGTACAAGAAATATATAGTGGAGCTAGAGAGGGTTCAAAGACGGGCAACCAGGGTAATACGGGGAATGGGAAGACTACAGTACCCAGAAAGATTCTCAGAATTAGGGTTATTTAGTTTAGAAAAAAGAAGGCTTAGGGGAGACCTAATAAGTATGTATAAATATATCAGGGGACCTTACAGAGATCTCTCCCATGGTCTATTTATACCCAGGACTGTATCTATAACAAGGGGCATCCTCTATGTCTAGAGGAAAGACAGTTTCTACACCAGCACAGACGGGGGTTCTTTACTGTAAGAGCTGTGAGGCTGTGGAATTCTCTCCCGGAGGAGGTGGTCATGGGGAACTGGATGCATTTTTGGAGAATAATAACATCACTGGTTATGTATACTAGATTTATAGGGACAGAACATTGGATTTATTCTGATTGCCAAATTTGGAGTCGGGAAGGAATTTTTACCTCTTGTATAAGGTTTTTTTTGCCTTCCTCTGGATCAACTCAGTATGGACTCATTAGGGATATAGGTTGAACTTGATGGACTCTGGCCTCTTTTCAACCTTATGAACTATGTAACTATGTAACTAACACGTGCATGGCTTAATATTTTAGACAACATATGATACTGGCAGGATCTACCCAGTAGCCCTCCCGAGTCAAGCCAGACCTACTGAGAGAGAGGAGAAACTGACACACTACTGTGTCTTTGTGCCACTCTGCGGCCTCCATATGCTGCTGCCACCTCCAGACTGTGGCATTGTGCCACCACATGATCTCATGCACATTAAACTTGTTAATCTCTTTAGACTCTTCAATTGACATCTCAAAAATCTATTTAATGTCTTCAATTGTGATGCCATATGGTCTTCCAATGCTACTGCCACATCCAGACTCTATTGAGGCTCTCTGTAGCCCGGAAATAGCTGTTTTAAATAGCGATTCACCGCGAATATATTTGTATCAAAGCAAATTTTCCCAAAAAATTAGGCGAATCGGCTGAATCAAAATTTTTAAAAATTCCCCCATCTCTAAGTTCTAGAATCAGTTTCTCTCTGGTGCATGCCAGAGGTAAACTGTGCAGGTCAACTCATATGTGAACCCAGCCTTAAATGTGTGCTCCAGTTCTGAAACCACCATTTGTTTTGTCTAAGTACTGCAATTCCTGGTTTTATTTCCTGCGTGAGCAGTTGCTTAGAACTACAATTTCTAGAATGCAATAATCACAGTGCTCCCACCCTCTCTACTTCCCTCCCAGAGTTCTTCACAGCTCCCCACCAAAAACTGTTACATAACATCTTCTCTGCCGACCATTAGATGATCTGTGAGGTTGCAAACTCTGCTGCATTTATTCACTGGATGGTCTGTTTAGTACTAGGCAACATGCTGCATACACATCTCATTCTCCTAAGGCTATGTTCACATATGCATTTTATTTTCCATACTGTCGCAGTACTGCCATGTTTTTCTTATAAAATGGCTTTAAAAATTGTGGAAATCACATTTTTACCTTAATTTTTTTGTAAATAATGCAGCAAAAACATGCACGCTATTGCTACAGTACCTCTATTAAAATGCTACATGTTAACTCAGCCTAAAAATCCCAATAAAGATATATGTGCATATGTATATTGGACAGGTAGATTGTAGGGTGTAGGGTCTGGTCAAGACATCAAGGTAAAGACATCACCCAGGGGGTAAGGCTTCAGCTCAGAGACAATCCAGCCATACCTCATTGTCTCTGAAAAGAGGGAGTGGCCAGGAGCTGCTGAGACAACACCACACTGAAAATGAAAGGACTAAACAACCTATATCGCTTTTAGAATCACTGCCACAGATCGGCACAATGACAGAGCCTGGAGGTGGCATCAGTATGAGGAGACCATATAGTGGCTTAATGACACAGCATGGAGGTGTTGGCAGCAAGAGGAGACCATACAGTGGCTAAATGACACACCATGGAGGTGTTGGCAGCATGAGGAGACCATAAAGTTGCTGAATGACACAACCTGGAGCTGGCAGCAGCATGAGTAGATACTAGGGCTTCACAATCCCTAATATTAAAAGATTAATTTTGAAATGTAGTGCTAGTGCTACCATAAACAATTTTAGGCCCAGGCCAAGCAGCATCAGTAAACCATATATTGTCTGACTGGCACAGCCTGGAGGTGGATGAATCATGAAGAGACCATATAGTGGCTGAATGGCACAACCTGGAGTTGGCTGAAGCAAGAGGAGACCATATAGTGTCTGAATGGCACAGCCTCGAGTTGGCTGAAACATGAGGAGACCATATGGTGGCTGAATAGAACAGCCTGGAGTTGGCAGAATCATGAGGGACCATTTAAATTAAATATTTTGAAATTTCAATTTAAGTTTTTGAAATTTAAATTGAGGATTTTGAAATTAAAATTTTAACTCTCACATGTCACATGGTCGCACAATGACAGAGCCTGAAGGTGGCATTAGTATGAGGAGACCATACAGTGGCTGACTGACTGACGGGAGTTTGTGGCAGCATGAGGAGATCCTATAGTGGCTGAATGGCACAGCATGGAGTTAGCTGAATCATGAGGATACCATACAGTGGCTGAATGAGCCAGCCTGGAGGTTGCAGCAGCAGCATGAGGAGTCCTGAAAGTAACCCTAATGCAGAGGAATTTCTGAAACGGGGGACCAGCTTGTTAATTTTGTTTTGCAGGATCCATGGCAGCACAATGAGAGAGCCTGGAGGTGGTAGCATTAGCATAAGGACACCATAGAGCAACACAATTAGAGAGCCTGGAGGTGGCAGCATCAGCATGAAAAGACCATAGAGCAGCACAATTAGAGAGCCTGGAGGTGGCAGCATCAACATGAGAGACCATATGGAGGCACAATGACAGTGCTTGGAGGTGGTAGCATCAGTATGAAAAGACCATATGGTGGCACAATGACAGAGCATGGAGGCGGTAGCATCAGCATGAGGAGACCATAGAGAAGCACAATTAGAGAGCTTGGAGGTGGCAGCATCAGCATGAGGAGACCATATGGCGGCACAATGACAAAGCTTAGAGGTTGTAGCATTAGCATGAGGAGACCATAGAGTAGCACAATGACAGAATTCTGGGGTGGCAGCAGCAGCAAGATGGCCATGCCAAGTGAGGGTTGAGCCCAAGGAACCCACCGAATGTTGTCTGGGAGTGTTGGATGTCACTTGGGATGATGTGGATGACAGAGTGAACCGATCAATCATGGCTTCTGGGTTACTGGTTGAGACACGACTGCTAGCTGACACCAGGAGCTCAGACCTCTCGCTGCCACTCTGGCTGCCACTCGCCCCTACTATGCTGCAACCTCTGCCTGCGCCTGATGAATTTAGGCCTCTGCCACTCCACTGTACACGTCCTGGCACTAATCTGCCTGACATATTTATTGCATATATCAGGGAAGTACAATATGCTTCACTAAGCTTAAAACAGTATTTGTCTAGAACAGCAGCAGGTGTGTACTATTAGTTGTCCTTTCACAGTATATAGGCCCTTGACAGATGAACAGGTACAAAATAGTACACTACTTAGATGTAGGTATGTGGTATGCAATTATGAGGGCAGAAAAATGCACTACAAAACAGTTAAAAAAAAGTACCTGGGTACAACACCAGCTGAGGACTTTTGTCTGGACTATCACAGTATGTACGTCCTTGACAGATTAACAGTTACCAAATAGTACACTACTTAGATGTAGGTATGTGGTATGCGCTTATGAGGGCAGAAAATGTGGTACAGTACGCTTAAAAAAAACGTATTTTTGTACAACACCAGCCGGTGAGTACTTTTGCCCGGACTTTCACAGTATGTAGGCCCTTGACAGATTAACAGGTATAAAATAGTACACTACTTAGATGTGGGTATGTGGTATCAGGTATGTACTTATGAGGGTAGAAAAATGCGGTACAGTAAGCTTAAAAAAATTATTTTAGTAAAACACCAGCCAGTAATAAATTTTGCCTGGACTTTAACAGTATGTAGGCCCACGACGATTAGTAGGTAAAAAATAGTACACTACTTAGAGATGTAGGTATGGGGTGTGCACTTATGAGGACAGAAAAAAATGTGCTACAGTACACTTAGAAAAGTATCTGAGTACAACACCAGCCGGTGAGTACTTTCACCTGGACTTTCACAGTATCTAGGCCCCTGACAGATTAGCAGGTAAAAAATAGTACACTACTTAAATGTATATATGTGGTATGCACTTATGAGGGCAGAAAAATGAGGTACAGTACACTTACATTTTATTATTTTAGTTAAAAAACAGCTGGTGATTACTTTTGCCTGGACTTTCACAGTATCTAGGCCATTGACAAATTAACAGGTACAAAATTGTACACTACTTAGATGTACATATATGGTTTGCACTTATGAGGGCAGAAGAATGCGCTACAGTACACTTAAAAAAGTATTGGAGTAAAACACCAGCCGGGATTAATTTTGGCTGTCCTTTCACAGTATGTAGGCCCTTGACAGATTAACAGGCACAAAATTGTACACCATTTAGATGTAGGTATGTGGTATGCACTTAGGAGGGCAGAAAATGTGCTACAGTACGCTAAAAAAACAGTCGCTGTGTACTAAACCCAAAATTGCAAAAAGACTCTCTCTCAAATATTATTAGGAATGGACTGCTGGGTATGGATTATACCGTCTACAGACTAGTATAACCAGCAGACCAGTTGTTGTGGAACAAAGACACAGATTTGCCATAAAAAAATATTTCTCCCTCCTGGGAAAACGTTTCTGCATCTCAGGCAACACACAGGTCTCAGCCCCTCCCTGTAATACAATATTGTTCACAGTGACTGAGGGGTTAATCGCTGCAGTAAGAATTAATTTCTGTGCAAATACGCTGTGCTTTGTGTCCTACAGAAGACTGAGGTGACTAAGAGGTCAAACAATGCTGCAACAAGTTTTCTGTGTAACACACAGCGAGGTCCGTCCATCTCTCTGCAGTGTAATGAATTATATATAGGGCTGTGACATCACAGGGGTGACTGGCTGCTGATAAGCTGCATCCTGCATTTGATTCAGGGTCATCCCGCCTACTTCCCTTCCCGCCTTGCCTTCCCCCCACCCAGCGTTCCTTGCCCCATGTACTGACATGTGTATCCGCCATCTTAGATGCCGTGGAGCCTGGACCACAGTTAATGGAGTTTAATGAAGCGATTCGCACTATAAAATCGTGGCGATATTTGCATTCGTTGCGTATAGAATATTTCATGAAATTCTTAAGAATTCAGATTCGATTAGCTCATCTCTAGTGGTAACCTAGCCAAAATAATACGTTCTGTAATAATGGGGCAGGAAGTTAACAACTAATAATTTCCAGATATTTATTGCTTTCATTTACAAACAAGTATTTTTACAGTCTAATTTTATACAGTCTAATTTTGTGTGCTCTCCAAATGTTTGTTTTTTAATCTACCTTACACAATGTGATGTCTTAGATGAATGGGAAAATTAAAGTATTTCATTATCTTTGAAAAAGTGTTCAAAGTCTCCATTGTCTAGGATGTTTAAATAAAACCTCTTAGCAGTGAATCTGTGTGCAGAAGTCGTCATTGCTAGTGCTAAAAATCTGGACTTGACTTATGCCATCTGGTTGCGCCTGCCGTCACCAGCAAAATAAAATGTACTTTAAAGAATATACCTATCTACTGTAAATATTTTAAACACAAATTTTATTCTGTGAGTCACCTGACATATAAGCAGGATTATGAATGAAAAGACATGCTCAGAGGTACGAAATCACTGTTGACTGGCAGCAGAAAATAATTATTACTGACAGATGAAACTTCCCCTTCACTCACTGAGAAAATGTAAATTTTTGTTGCATATACAGCCTGAGGACAGAGTGTTCCACAAATAAGATGAGGATACAAACGTGTCACTCAGACAAGACACAAGGTTTAGGGCATGTAATAATCAGTTCTGTATGTGACAGGCCAGAGGAATCACAGGACTGACTGACGGCAGATACAAATGTCTCTTCTGCTTTCTTTTAATCAAAACACCATAAAAATGTTTAGCAGTCTGCATAGCGGTATACCAACTACCTTAACTTTCTACAATTGTTAAACTAGTACACATGCATGTTATCGGCATGAAAATATTGGGACATGTCTCTTCATTGAAAGCAGTTGGGCTTGGCGGTAAGATTGAATACTGCAAGATTTCATGATTTTAAAATATTGATAGTAAAATGGAAAAGTCACCCAAAATTCTTAAAAAATATGTTTTAAACAAAAGATAATTTTCTGATGACACATTTACTTTAATGATTTCGCATATCGGGACATTATGGGTAATTGTGTGCATTTAACTAGTGTTGGGTGCGAATATTCGCAATGCGAATATTTATCGCGACTATTGCATATTTGCAAATTCGTGAATATTGTGAATATAGTGCTAAATATTCGCAATTACGAATATTCGCAGATTGGCGAGCACCCAAAAATTCACATATGCAAATATTCGCATATGCGAATTTTCGCACATATTGATCTCTCCCTTCTTTTAGCTCTTTTATCACGCGATATTGCACATGCGCATGCAAATTTTATGGTAAATGTGCATGCAAATTTTATGGCGCATAGTAAAAAAAAAGGCCACAAAAATTGCAAATATGCAAATTTTGCGAATATATGACGAAAATTTTTCCATATATTCGCGAAATATAACAAATTTGAAAATGGCCTATGTCGCTCAACACTACATCTAACTTAGAGAAGGCCCTTTTCATAACTGTGTCCAAAGATCCATAAAGGCATTTTGGGGGGAGTTTTGAATGCACCCAAAGCAGTTAACAATATGTAGTAGGGATGCCGCTTGAAGGCATTTGGCTTTGAGCCTAGTTTTTTCTAAGTGTTACAGACTCAGTTCCATGATGGAAGTAGCAGTACCTGCGCCGCAGACTCCCGCTGCCAGGGGAACTACTACCCCTATCATGGAAATGAGTCTGTTCTATGATGGGATTAGTAGTAGCACTGCAGCACTGCATGAGCCCCGGGTGGCTTCGGAGTAATGAAATGAGATGCTGAATCCGTACAGAATCTGTGCAAACATTTCTGCACGGATTCCGCACAAATTCCACACAAATGCCGCATTTGCTCAAAAGCTGCAGAATTCTGCACCAAACCAATGCGGATGCAGAATTCGTGTAGATATGTGAAATTTCCATAGTGTGAACTGGTTCACACGACAGAATTTTTGCACTGAATTCTGCATGAAATTCTGCATAAATAATCTGTATGAATTTATAGCCAATACATTTCGAAGGGATTCCGCTGTCCCATTCATACAGCAGAATTTCTGCTGCAGAATTGCAGCTACTGGAATTCTATTGATGTGAATGGGCAATACATTTCTGCAGAATTTAAATGCAGAATTCCATGCAGAAATTCTGCCGTGTGAACACAGCCTTGGGTCAGGTTCACATGGCAGAATATCTGCACGGAATTCTGAAAATAAATTCTGCAGTAAATTCTTCAGAAATTGTGGAATTCAATGCAGAAATTCTGATGTGTGAACATAGCCTTAGGCCGCATTCAAACATTGGAAATGTTGCATATCTGCAGGAATTCTGCATCCACATGGGTTCTGTGCAGAATTCCGCAATTTTTAAACGCATGAGGAATCGGTGCAGAATTTGTGCAGAAACCTTGCAGAAATTTCTGCACGAATTTGGCATGATTCCGCATCTCAGTAAAAAGATACATTTTATTTAATTGAACAGTGATAGTTTGTGCTTATTCTGTGCGGAATGCTGCACAAATTCAGCAGAAAGTTATCCCAAATTCTGCATGATTCCGCATCTCAGTAAAAATGTTTATTATTTATTTGTTAAAACACTAAAAGTTCATGCGGATTCCACACGGAATCTGCATCCATTATGCACAGATGCCACACAAATCCTGCAGAAATCAAGCCCATTGAGTTCAATGGGATTCCGCAACCAAAGTCCAAAAAAATATAAGACCAGACTTGTATTTTCAGAAAACAGAAAACAGAATTTTAGCAGCAGAATTACGCATCACATGACGGGAATTCCACATGAATTTATTGCCCATTAACTTTAATGGGATTCGGCAAGTTACTCTGACAGCAGAATTTCCAAAATCTGTTTTCTGCAGTCTGGAAAAATATAAGTCGGGTCTTATAGTTTTCTGGACTACGGCTACGGAATCCTATTGAAGTCAATGGTGCTGATTTTCTGCCACATTCTTGCAGAATGCATGCAAAATTAATGGCGATCCTGCACAGAATCTACACAAACTATCACTGTTTAGTTTATTTAAATCTATCTTTTTTCCACAATCTCCCACAGACCCCTAAAGCCGGGGTACTACTACTACAGCCTTCATGGAACAGACTTTTTTCCATGATTGGTATAGTAGGTCCTCCTGTTGTGGAAGTCTGCGGGTGGCTGGGGAGACTACTGTAGCACTTGTTCTACTACTCCCATCATGGAACAGATTCTGTTCCATGTTGGGGGTAGTACTGTAGTACAGAGGCTGAGGGATTGATCACAGTGGGTCTTAATTCTGAGACCTGCTGTGATCATAAGTTATTAACCTGGGGTGCGGTCGGCATAGGATCAGCTCTCTAGAAATGTATATTTCAGCTTCATAAATTCAAATGCCCCACCAGTAGTCCTGAATGGCTGGCACCAAGTGGCCATTCAGGGCTCCAGACGGGGTTTTTAAATTATACAGTGTGGATCCTACTTTTTCATAGAGCCGGGTGGGGACACTGTCCATGATGGGAGCTGTAGTAGGAGAGACGGCTCCTGCAGGGGAAGCGAGTGGCATCCCTGGCAGAACATGTTTAAAATCTTCAGAATTCTGCACCGAATCAATGCGGATGCAGAATTGATGCAGATAGACGCAATTTCCATTGTGTGAATGGGCAATAAATTTTGGTGGAATTCAGCACGGAAAATTCACGTGGAATTCCGCACAGATTTTCCTCGTGTAAACGTGACCTAAGGATACTGGGGAATTTCTCTATTAAATAAGTAAGGGGAGTAAATATTTGTAGTACCTTGGTGAAGTGTACCCCCCAGACTGGTGGAATTCTACAATTTTACATATAGATATTTAGAATTAAAATAATATAAGAACAACAAATGATTTTAGTTTTTTCAACATAGATGTGCTTTTGAAGACTCAAAATTGTAAGTTGTACAACATTATGAAATTTAAAGGATTACATTTTTGAAGTAAAACTAGAAGGTAAGGATTAATTGTCACAGCTATATAAAATATTTCTGTACAAAACACCAGGGAACAAAAGTTTAGTATTTCTGTGAACCAGAAATAGGATAATGCTTTTTTGTATCAGAAATGCAATTGAAAGGAATACCTTGGGTAAAATTAAATTATTTACGTAGAATAATACATGTATTTATTTCTATAATTCATAGTTTGGAATTTTCATAGGATAAGGAAAATCCTAACATGACCTAAATATGATGCAACAAAATGCTAGTTTATTACAGTCTTTTTGGTTTTATGTTACTATTAAAGAGTATTGGCAGGAACTACTGGAATAGTAAAGCAGGATAATAGAAAAACACATATTTCAGCATACGCAGTGATCTGTACAGCAAGTCATGACAGTTTAAGGCAAGAGCTACACACTCATTTTGGAGACTCAGGTGTGGAGGTTTTATAGTTGTCAGAGCACTATTCCAAATGGTTTTTTACTTAATTATAGTGATGTATAAAGATGGAGAATATGGTTGATAAAGCTTTTGTTTATAGTTAGGTAAATGATTTTAGAAAATTGGATGTCAATTCAGGTTCCTACAATACTTGAATGAAAATTGACAACACAATAGTTTTTTTTAGAAATTGACCACTTTGAATGATCATACAATGTAGGAGGAATAGTCACTGTGATGAATAAGAGCGATTATGCACAAGAATTATTAGTAGTGCTCAGTGACAGATCAATATTTCAAAAACTATGTTGCAATTCTACTAGCCAATTAAAAAAAAGGCAATAGGTGTCCTGAGGGAACAGGAAGCAGAATATTTAACCCTTTAAGGACTTTGCTTTCTCGTTTCTTCCTTTTTACCTTTTAAAAATCGTAACCCTTTCAATTTTTCACCTAAAATCCATATGATAGCTTATTTTCTGCACCACCAATTCTACTTTGTAAGGACATTCATTGCGTGACAAAATAGAAAAAAAATGCCATTTTGTAAATTTTGGGGGCTTCCGATTCTACGCAGTGCATTTTTTTTGTAAAAATTACACTTTATCTTTATTCTGTAGGTCCATATGATTAAAAGGATATCCTATGTATATACTTGCTGCCAGGACTGGTAGGGAGACCCCTAGTGGTCATTTCTTCAAAGTGGAAAATTCAATAGAAAGAAGCATATTTTTTAATAACATGCAATTGTAAAGTTATTCTGCATACATTAATCTATAATATATCAAAAGTTTTTTTGATGAGAGGTACCCTTTAAATAACTCAACACAAACAGCTACAAATTAAAATGTACCTACGGTATAATGTACATGAGACCAATATGGTATTTTTGGATCTCCGATTGGAGGGTATCCCAGGTGAGTGCATCCACATTTCCACCAACCCGCGTGGATAGTAATCATTCAACACACACAAAACAAGTCATAGGTGAACTTACATAATTAAAAATTGTTTGGACAAGGTGGAGGAGTTTTAAAATAGACTGGTAGACAGAGGATAAGATACAGGAAAATGCGAACATACTGTCAGAACAGTGTCCGAACTAATCAGTCTAACATAAAAAAAACCCTCAGTTGACAATCGACCAATATTGCTATAACTTATATCCCGCATTTCAAAAAAAATTATAAATGCCATATTAAAACATCTGCAATTGGCACATTTTGTTTGAATGGTGGTTGTACTATTGTTCCAAAGAAAGCCATACCAATAATCTCTAAATGTTTTCAGTTTGGAACCAAAATCAAGTACTTGGCTAAAAAGCAAAGTAGTATCTTTTTTTTTTATTTAAATGCGGTGTGAATCCATGTAAAACATGGGAGCTATAACATTGCAAAAAAAAAGTGAAAAAAAAGTGAATAAAGATCATTTAACCCCTTCCCTAATAAAAGTTTGAATCACCCCCCTTTTCCCATAAAAATAAAACCCAGTGTAAATAAAAGTAAAAATAAACATATGTGGTATCGCCGCGTGTGGAAATGTCCAAATTAAAAAAATATATTGCTAATTAAACCGCACGGTGAATGGCGTACGCACGAAAAAATTCCAAAGTCCAAAATAGTGCATTTTTGGTCACTTTTTACATCATGAAAAAATGAAAGATCAATATTATCAATAAGTCTTATCAATGCAAAAATGGTACCGCTAAAAACATCAGTTCATGGTGCAAAAAAGGAGTCCTCATACCGCCCCATATGCGGAAAAATAAAAAAGTTATAGGGGTCAGAAGATTACAATTTTAGACGTATAAATTTTCCTGCATGTAGTTATGATTCTTTCCACAAGTACGACAAACTCACACCTACATACGTAGGGTATCATTTTATTAGTATGGACCTACAGAATAAATATAAAGTTTCATTTTTACCAAAAAATGTACTGTGTAGAAACGGAAGCCACCAAAAGTTACAGAATTTTTTTTTTTCAATTTTGTCTTACAATGATTTTTTTTCCATTTCACTGTAGATTTTTGGGTAAAATGACTAACGTCATTAGAAAGTAGAATTGGTAGTGCAAAAAATAAGCAATCATATGGACTTTTAGGTGCAGAATTGAAAGAGTTATGATTTTTTAAAGGTAAGGAGGAAAAAGAGAGTGCAAAAACGGAAAACCCCCGGGTCCTTAAGGGGTTAAATTTCCTTTCTGTCTGACCACAGTGCTCTCTGCTGACACCTCTTTCCATTTTAGGAACTGTCCGGAGTGGAATAGATTTGCTATGGGGATTTTCTTCTACTCTGTACAGTTCCTTAAATGGGCAGAGGTGTCAGCAGAGAGTGCTGTGGTCAGACAGAAAGAAAATTCAAAAAGAAGAAAACTTCCTCTGGAACATATTGCAGCTGATAGGTACTGGAAGGGTTAATATTTTTAAATTGAAGTAATTTACAAATCTGTTTAACTTTCTGGCACCAGTTGATAAAAAAATAAAAATAAAAATGTTTTCCAGTGGAGTACTCCATTAAGTAACGAAAAAGCAAGTTTACATATGAAAACAAATATTTAAAAATATGATTTTTTTTAAATTAAACTTAAAATTGAGTTTTGATATTCTTTGTACCATATACACAAAATAACATTTTATTTTCTGGATGCATCAGTAACAGTGACAAATTATAATGAGGTCACTTGTGGAAAAGGGTTTCTGCCTTGACTCCAAAGTATGTGCTAATTTACATTATTAGTGGAAGTCAGGAGTAATAAATGTCATATCTTCCTTTATATTATTTTTGAAGAAAGCTTTTTTCACTTGGATTGCAAAGGACTCTGGAAATGTACATAGTTAACATGCAAATTGTCATATTGTTATTGCTCTATTAGCAGCTCATTATTTTTTAAAATGACGCCGATATGTTTGAATTTTGCTGGGAAATGATTTGAAAACATTTCCGCACTCCAGACATATTTCATAATTTTCACTTTTAGAACTGAAGTGTTCATAATGTAAACTGTGACATTTAAAGGGTGAGCACCGTATGGATTAATAAGCAGAATTAAAGGACATCTGCAGCGGTACAAACACTTATCCCCTATCCTCAAGATAGGGGATAAGTGTTTGATCGCGGGGGGGTCCGAACGCTGGGGCCCCCGGCAATCTCCTGTACGGGGCCGCGGCTCTCCCGTGAAGGGGGCGTGCCAGCCGCAGTATGATGTTGCGGCCGGCACGCCTCCTCCATACATCTCTATGGGAGAGGCGGGGAGGCAGCATTCGTGCTTCCCTGCATCCCCCATAGAACTGTATGGGGGCGGGGAGGAGACGGGGCGTCACCGTCGACCTCTAGGTCGATGCTACGTCACCATGGGCGCTAATGCCGGCGCCCCGTTAGGGAGATCGAGGGGGGTCCCAGCGGTCGGACCCCCCGCGATCAAACACTTATCCCCTATCCTGTGGATAGGGGATAAGTGTAATTCTGCTGCAGTTGTCCTTTAATACTTAATTATGACAATAATTAATAATCTGACATGAAACTAGGAATAATTTATTCCTATATATTTACTTAAACTCTCAACATGTTACGTATCTTCACTGTTCCTAAGGGAGCTGTTATACCCAAATTTCAATGTTTATTCTTCCATAGCCTGGCACTGTGGAACAGATTGTATAAAGTATTTAATGACTATCTGTTATTTCAGGTAACTTTTCAGGATTAACTATATTCTGTGTTCATAGTAGCACTATCTTGGGCCATTTTATAACTTGTAAATTGTTCCCCCCCAGAGATCTGTCTAAGGCTGGGTTCACACTACGTTTTCTCCCATACGGGAGCGCATACGGCAGGGGGGAGCTAAAACCTCGCGCTCCCGTATGTGACCGTATGCGCTCCCGTATGTCATTCATTTCAATTAGCCGACGGGAGTGAAACGTTCGGTCCGGTCGGCTCATTTTTGCGTCGTATGCGCTTTTACAACCGGACCTAAAACTGTGGTCAACCACGGTTTTAGGTCCGGTTGTAAAAGCGCATACGGCGCAAAAATGAGCCGACCGGACCGAACGTTTCACTCCGGTCAGCTCATTGAAATGAATGACATACGGGAGCGCATACGGTCACATACGGGAGCGCGAGCTTTTAGCTCCCCCCTGCCGTATGCGCTCCTGTATGGGACAAAACGTAGTGTGAACCCAGCCTTACAGGTTACATCTCTAGTTTTCAGCTATCCGGTGGAAAACATTTTTTTTTTTTTTTTTTGTCTTACAGGTTACACCAAATTAACTGGTGCTAGAAAGTTTAAGTTTTATTACTTCTATTATAAAATCTTACTTCTTCCAGTACTTATCAGCTGCTCTATACTACAGAGGAAGTTGAGCTGTTATTTTCTGTCTGACCACAGTGCTCTCTGCTGACACCTCTGTCCATGTCAGGAACTGTCCAGAGCAGGAGCAAATCCCCACAGCAAACCTCTCCTGCTCATATTTCTACTGCTCATGTTTCATATAAAAAAATTGTGTAATTTCTGTTCCAGCGATATTAATCACACCTTTTTTTTTTCTCCCCACATTTCAAAGGTCTATTTTGCTGTTTAGAAAGTATGAAAATATGTGAGTTAATTTTTGTACTATGTTTTTTTTCTTTGCGCCAAAATTGCAGATTTTGTTGTCAAATTCTGAATCATGGAAAATTCTGGCGGAAGCATCACACATGGTATTCCGTGATAACTAGTGCCCAATTCTGGCGGAAGCATCCAACATGATATTCTATGATAACTAGTGCCCACACAAGAAATAATTGTATAAATAAAACATGTCCAGGGGTTAAATGTGAGTGCACTTTCACCCCTTTGAAAATATCATGTAAAACATGACATGTACATAGCCATGTCCACTTTGCAATATGGGTGTGACTAGTGTAAACCTTGGATCATTCTTGTGTAAAACACTTTGAATATTTGACAAAAACTTCTTAGCACCAACATTTTGGCATGAAACGCAAAGTTTTTGACATGAAGAGTTTTAAATATGGCTCCCAATATAAATAGAATTTTCTTAACAATAATATCCCCATTTAATAAAAAAAAAAAGTTTTGTATTTTCTATTTGTGAAGAAATTACATTCAAATAAAACAATTGGCATTATTCACATTATTCTCTTCTTGTTATTGTTCTTACTGCTAGAAAGAAACATTATTTTTGGCCATTCTAGTAGCCACACAGGACCAGATGGCTACCCTGGATCTGATTCTTTGGAGTGCTCACAGAATCCCCCTGCCTGACCAGCTGCTTGGGCACGTGAAGTATGGGAAAGTGGATATTTTCATTTCTACAAAGCTCTGAGCGTCCCTGTTATCATGTGAACTCCACAGTAATGACAAAGGTTTCAGGTCCAACCTCTGGTCAGAATGGTGGATTTGCAGCAGAATGAAGAGTACTCTTACAAGAAGCTTTTGCTATAAACATGACAATTTTAAACATTTTCTTGGAGAATTTAGGCTTTTAAAGGGGTGATAGGATAGGGGATAAGATATCTGATCTCGGGAGTCCCGCCGCCACGCCCCTCCCATAGACTTACATTGAGGGGACGGGCGTGATGTCACATGGGGGTGAAGTCCTGACGTCAGAGACTTCCGTTCCCATAGTCGCGACTCAGACCCTCCAGGGCTTCCGGACAAAAAACAGGTGGGTGCCGCATGCAATACTGCGGGGGTCCCCAGTGGCAGGACCCCGGAGATCACACATCTTATCCCCTATCCTTTGGATAGGGGATAAGATGTCTAGGGTGGGAGTACCCTTTAAGCATTATTATAGCAGGGCCTACATTTTTTTTTATAAGGATTTAAATGAAAAGACCCCTTTAAGTCATAAATAATAAAATTTGTCACACCAATAATAGATACTGTAGCAGCCAACACAGAGTTACAATCACTCTATCATCATTTCAAGCTGCATGCATTTCTCTCTTTCTGAACTGTGAATTATTTCATATTCTTATCATTTTCTGGAATTATTTATGCAGAAAACTCAAGAACATATAGAAACACTGTAAAATAAAATCCATCTGTGTGTGTTTGTAGTTGATGTATAGTGTTGGTATGATACCATGAAGCCTTTTTCTCATCTGTATGAAGAAGCGATTATTACCATTGGCAAAGCTACTGAGAGCTCTGTTCTATTGAAATAAAAATGTCAGAAAATGTCACTGCTAAAATATAGTGAAAGATGGATTACTTTCCTAAACCTTTCCCTGCAGTGTGTGGAAAGTATAATATGTTAATAGTGCAAAGTGGAAATAACAACTTTATATTTTAACTGTTCAATATTTATATATATACACTTTACAACTGTATGTTAACTTATATAGAACACACATGATAGATAAATAGATAAGCAATATTTTTTGCAATAAAACACACTTTAACAGACAAATTGCTCTGTAGTGCAGCAATCTTCTTAACCAGTTCAAAGACTCCCCTGAAAGATAAACTTTTTTAGATTCTAGGCAGAAAATGTTTTTGTGCTGCATTTTTTTAAGGATATCTTTCCTTGGAAGAGTTGTACAGTCTTAGGTAAATAGCTTAAAGGACATCTGCTGCAATAACAACTTATCCCTTATCCACAGGATAGGGGATGTGTCTGATCGCGGGGGGCCCCGACATTGCCATGCTATGTGCCGGCTAATGCGCATAGTGTTGACCTCACTGAGGTCGACGGTACGCCCCATCCATACCCCCTCCCCATACAGCCCTATGGGAGAGGCAGAGAGGCACGAAGGCTGCATTCCCGCCTCTCCTATAGAACTACATGGAGAGCCATGGCCCCGTGCTGGAGATCACGGGGAGTCCCAGCACTTGGACCCCCGCAATCAAAGACTTATCCCCTATCCTGTGGATAGGGGATAAGTTGTTTTTGCTGCAGATTTCCTTTAAGAAAAGCTTATAGGGTATCTTGGGAAGCCCCAGGCTCCCACAGAAATATAGGGGCAACCATAAGGGGTAAACATTACACCAAAGCTCAACCTTACACGTTGGGTAAAAACTGAGCATAACACACACTCTCTTAAAGGAGTACTCTGGTGCTTAGTATTCCTGTTCCGTCCTGCCCGGGCTGCAAAAAAAAAGAAAATAAACCATCTCTCGCCTTCCTGGGTTCCCGCGGAGCGCCACTACAGCTGATCGGTCCTCCGGTCCATCCTCTTCATACTTCCGTGTGTAACGAAGCATTACATGGTGCTCAGTCTATCGCCGGCTGCCGCGATGTTCAGCCTCGGCCGGCGATAGGCTGAACTCCATGTGACACTTCGTTACACACGGAAGTATGAAGAAGATGGACTGATCAGCTGTAGTGGCGCTCCGCGGGAACCCAGGAAGGTGAGAGATGGTTTATTTTCATTTTTTTTGCAGCTCGGGCAGGACGGAGCAGGAATACTCTGCACCAGAGTACTCCTTTAACAGTTCACACATACAGGCACATCAATGGTGACTACACTTATTGAATGTAAGTGATAAGTTATAGCACCAAACACAAATGTACTCACCAGTACCAACTGCAATCTCACCATAGGCACACAACATATCCAAGCCATAAATTCTACGCTTTCTAAAGAGTTCGACAGAGTTTCTTTGGATATGTTCATACTAAGAAAATATAACTAAGAATTTCCTTACTAAATTTTCCACAGTGGATATGTACTGTTCAAAATGTCAGAATCAGCACTTATCTGCAGTATTAAGTGTTGTCTATTGACAAACAGCATTTCTTTGGAGAATCACATGGAAAGATTAGGGAATCACCTTGTGGAAATTCTAAGCAGAATCTTTATCTTGCGAATGGGGCCTAAGGGTTCTATTACACAACAAGGAAAAATTAATGAAGTTAAATATACAATGTTTCATGCTTAAAATTCTTAGCAATTCTGTCCTATGCTCTCATGGACATGGGCAGAAAGTATACATAAATCCAACTTACGTCCCCAGCTGTGTCATCTGATAGGAATGATGCCATCATCTCTACATCCTCCTTGGGCATGAGTTGGTAGAAAGGATGATCCTCCTATTTCTTAAGTCAGCCCCAGGGAGGGCATATCATTATGTATGTGCAATCCGACCTTACATTTTCAAATAGTAACTACAAAATGTATGTGGTGTCCCGGTACAGAATATGGTTCTGTACAGTCCTAAAGTCCCCTCAGGTAGAGTCCCTCAAGTCCACAGGGCTCTCCTGCAGGTCCCCCCCATAAGTCATTATATAGTAATGTCTTGTATATTAAGTATGTACATCAATTATAAGTATTGTACAGTGGATACAAGCTATATACAAAGGTTATTAGGATATTTACACTGTATAGGACATTCCTAAGGTCATGTGATAAGTCTTGTGATATGTGATCACATGATACCAAGAGTTCCAGAGGCACAGGTAACCACAGGCAACCAGCTACCAATGTGCTTTAGTCCAGCCCCCTGATATATAAAGGGTTGTAGCCTCCACACTAGCTCTCTTGGTTCCTGCTCTTATTTCCTGGACCTCAAAGCAAGCACAAGTCCTGTACAAGTCAAGTCCAGCATATCTAGGCCAAAGCCTAAAAGTCTGCAGCCACATCAAATCTGTGAGTACAAGTCAAGTCTCTACTGTCCCTACCAAAGTCAAAACAGTAGTACAGTGTCCTGCATCATCATTATTGCAACTACAAGTCCAAGCAAGCCTGAGAGATTCCATGTGTCCCGGTCGCCTCAGTTGAAGTTGGCTATTTGTAAAGACTGTTTTCTGCCTTCTTCAGTAAAGTTCCAGTTGCATCAAAACCCTGCTTCGGACTCTCATTTACTATATGTCGTTTTGGGTTGGTTGTCAGTGGTACCCTACACCATGCAACCACATCCTGGCGTCACGAACATTAGGGGTTAAAAACCTCTTTCCCCAGGGGTTCATACCATCCGACACCACCACTCACACCGCTACACCTATAGTCCCGCCATTCACCGGTGGCCCTCACATGCGCATTTTGTAAAATCTACAAAATGCATAACTTAAACCCAGTATAGAAGAAGTAACAGTAAAAGTATTCTTTATAAGTCACATTTCATCCTGACAAAAAAAAAAAGATACAACATATGACTTCATCATAGATGCACCAGTATCAATGTTTTCAGGTATAAAGGAAACTTCGATGTTTAAACTTGACTGAAAGCCTGAGAAATGCCCAAAAACCTTCTGGTGATGACAAGGAGGACATTATGTAATTAAAGGGGTTATCCACAATAAGGTGATTTTAGTACTCACCTGCCAGAACTGGGTTTTTCCTGTTGGATTTTGTTCTCTAAACTACACATCCCATAGTTCCATGCTTGCAAGTATGAGGTCACTTTCCTTCCTCCCACACATCAGCCACCCCACCCATTGAAACACAGTGTTTTCTAATCAGGGGGCCTACAGCTTGCAAAATTGAAGCAGGTATGGCTCCCTCTGATCATCTGACTAGTGATGTCAGGTCTTGATGCACCGCAACCTGGGAAATCCCGAGACCTGAGTAATTTTGTATACTGTTAAAAATAAATATTGCAGCGATAATCACAGAAGAATTGTGAGACCACCGTCACACACAGGTATTGACACTACATTATGAACTACACTAATTTTAGAGACCCTGTAGCATAGTCAAATAAAAAAATAAAAAAATACTGGAATAACCCTTTAACACCACAAAAGGATATTGGACAGGGATGGACTGGCAACTCATGGGGCCCCCGGGCAATAGAGGATCATGGGGCCCCCCCATGTATCCCCATATGTAAGCCACCACCCATTTAGATGCTCCGCCCACATACAATAAATAATTATTTCAATACATAAAGAAAATATAGAAAAAAATATTTGTAAAATTGAAAAGAAACAAGGCAATTTTGCTAATTCTTTTTTTTTTTTTGGGGGGGGGGGGTTAGTTTCTAAGCAGTATATTTTACAGTTAAAATACACATTATCTTTATTCTGTGGGTCAATATGATTACAATGATACTGAATTCATGAAGGTATTGTTTTATACAACTTATATTTGTTTTAGATAACTTATATTAAAGTGTATAACTATTTGTAAGAAAATAAACATGCATAAAATTGTCCTCTTCTGACCTCCATAACACTTTTATTTTTCCATATACAGGGTTGTATGGGGTACATTTTTGGGCCATAATCTGTAGATTTTATTGGTACCATTTTTGTTTAGATGGGACTTTCTGATCACTTTTCATAATTTTTTATGTTATTTTAAGTGATCAAAAATCAGCAATTCTGGATATTAGGATTGTTTTTTAAGCTCCTGCTGTCGGGGCCAAAAAGTCACACTGTCGCTCAGCCTATCGCCGGCCAATTTGGGACTTTGCTGCGGCTGGTGATTGGCTGAGCGCAGTATGACTCGCCGACCACCGGCAACCAGGAAGAGGATCGCGGCGTAGACCGGAGCAGGTTACCAGAGGCACCGGGGGAGCAAAGGAAGGTATGTACCTCTTTATTTTTTTAACTTCTGGCAGTATGGAGTGCAATTTTCCTATTCTGGAGTACTCCTTTCAGTGCTGTAGCAGTTTCTACCATTTTGTTGCTCTACTATTGTTCTGTTGCATGTGTGACAGGGAGGACATTTAGCATTCCAAGGGCCATAACATTTTACGACAAAATAGTCATGGAATCCATTGCCTTCTTAGTGCCCATTTTGCCATTAGTTTTTAGGCCTTATTCACATCACATTAATAAATAACTGAAACCCCCCCCCCCCTTGTACATATTCCCCTTGTACACATACAAGGCTCTGTTCACATAACAATTATGAGCCTATTTTGCAGGTTCAATCATATGTGATGGGAAGAAATAATCATGCCATGGGGTGCTATTCTTCCTCTCAAAACAATGGACACTGATGGACCTCTTCACTACTTTAGACCAAAATATATAGTGATTAGTAAACAATCTAATAAAGAAGAGAGGGATGAGGCACACCACAATATGGAGGGAGGCTAGTGTAGTGTCCACTAGTACTTATATGCAACACAGATGGCAATCCTCTATATGGCCAATGAAAAAAGTTGCCTGTAGGGTGCAACAAAACTCAAGTAAGGTATCCAATAGTAGAAACATAAAGAAGCAATATTGTGTACTCACCGTGTGGTGCGTGTATTCAATCCTGGAGGCTCAGGGTCCGGGAGATGTCCATGGATGTAATGGAGTAGCCTCTGAGCATTTCCATTACATCCATGGACATCTCCCGGACCCTGAGCCTCCAGGATTGAATATGCGCACCACACGGTGAGTTCACAATATCGCTTCTTTATGTTTCTAATATAATGATTAGTGATGAGCGGCAGGGGCCATATTCAAATTCGTGATATTTTGCGGATATATGGACAAATATTCGTCCTGTGTTCGCGAAATTCGCATATTCGCTAGGTCCGTTCACTTTTTTTCCATGTGAAAATCGTAATGAAATTCGTATAGTGTGCATGAGCAATTATATCTTTTAACTAACACTATACCCTAGACTAGAACCTACTGCTCTACTACCCTACCCTGTCTAAAGCTAAAAGAAGGGAGGGATCAGTGTCCTCTGGAAGTGCTAATATTTGTGAATATTTGCATGTACAAAATATTTGCGCTCCACACCGATTCAGTAAATAATATTGGAAGCAGGGAGGAATGATCACTTTTTTTTTTTTTACACAGTACACATCATTGTTGTAATGTGTACTGTGAAAAAAACAAAAAAATTAATTATGAATATATATCGCTATATTCTATATATTCATGAAATTGCGAAGTGTCGATATATGTGCGGTAAAAATTAGCATTTCGAATATTCGCGCTAAACACTAAAAATGATATTGTATGAGTGGTATCTGTGTAATAAAAATTTTCTTTACCTCTTTCCCACTTGTGCAGGTGTTTAATATGCTAAATATCATGTATCAGACATTTTGCCCCTTTTATCCATTTCCAGAGGGCTTTTTCCTCCAGAAAGTGGCTGAAATCTTCTTCTCCTCTGTCATCACCATCTCTCTTCCTCTGCCGCCCCCATCCCCCTGAGACAGAGCCTATGTGATGCTCCTGCTTGCTGTAGACTTGCCCTGTTTTCCTAAACACTAGTGATTGTACTCGAGTAGACATCTCTGTTTAAAATTTCTGCATATCATGTCCATGAATCTGACTGTGCTTGTTTTTGCAGCTAGCACATCATTTTCCACAAATCTCAGTCACATATTTAAACAGTCACATTGTATGTTCACACAGTTCTAAAATGCTGCAGACTTGCTGCAGATTTTTGCAGATATGCTGCAAATTTGCTGCAGATTTTTACTTCCCCATTGAAGGTCAAAACTATGACAAATCTGCAGCATTTCAGTCTTGTGGGAACATTCTCTTAAAGGGGTACCCTGTTGCTCAGCATTTGGAACAAACTGTTCTGAACACTGGAGCCGGGAGCCCCACCCCCTCATGATGTCATGCCCCGCCCCCTCAATGCAAGTCTATGGGAGGGGGCTGTCACACCTCCTCCCATAGACTTGCATTGAGGGGGTGAGGAGAAACGTCATGAGGGTGCGGGGCTATGACGTCACAAGCTCCCGGCTCCAGCGTTGAAAACAGTTTGTTCCAAATGCTGAGCAGCGAAGTACCCCTTTAACCCTTTAAGGACCCAGCCAATTTTCACTGTAGGACCCGGCCATTTTTTGCACATCTGACCACTGTCACTTTAAGCATTAATAACTCTGGAATGCTTTTACCTTTCATTCTGATTCCGAGATTGTTTTTTCGTGACATATTCTACTTTGCATTAGTGGTAAAATTTTGTCGATCCTTGCATCGTTTCTTGGTGAAAAATTCAAAAATTTGATGAAAAAATTGAAAATTTTGCATTTTTTTTATCTTTGAAGCTCTCTGCTTATAAGGAAAATTAATATTCCAAATAAATTATATATTGATTCACATATACAACATGTCTACTTTATATTTGCATCATAATGTTGACATGTTTTTACTTTTGGAAGACACCAGAGGGCTTCAAAGTTCAGCAGCAATTTTCTAATTTTTCACAAAATTTTCAAAATCAAAATTTTTCAGGGACCAGTTCCGTTTTGAAGTGGATTTGAAGGGCCTTCTTATTAGAAATACCCCAAAAATGACCCCATTATAAAAACTGCACCCCCAAAAGTATTCAAAATGACATTCAAAAGGTTTGTTAACCCTTTAGGTGTTTCACAGGAATAGCAGCAAATTGAAGGAGAAAATTCAAAATATTCATTTTTTACACTGGCATGTTCTTGTAGACCCAGTTTTTGAATTTTTACAAGGGGTAAAAGGAGAGAAATCTTCCTAAAATGTGTAGCCCAATTTCTCTCGAGTAAGGAAATACCTCATATGTGTATGTCAAGTGTACGGCGGGCGCAGTAGAGGGCTCAGAAGGGAAGGAGCGACAATGGGATTTTGGAAAGTGAGTTTTTCTGAAATGGTTTTTGTGGGGCATGTCGCATTTAGGAAGCCCCTATGGTGCCAGAACAGAAAAAAAAACCACATGGCATACCATTTTAGAAACTACACCCCGCAAGGAACACATCAAGGGGTACAGTGAGCCTTAAAACCTCACAGGTGTTTGACGACTTTTTGCTAAAGTCGGATGTGTAAATGAAAAAAAAAAAAAAATTTCACTAAATTGCTGGTTTTCCCCCACATTTTATATTTTTACAAGGGGTAATAGGAGAAAATGACCCCCAAAATTTGTAACCCCATTTCTTCTGAGTATGGAAATACCCCATGTGTGGACATCAAGTGATCTGCTGGCGCACTACAATGCTCAGAAGAGAAGGAGCGCCATTGAGCTTTTGAAGACAGAATTTGGTTGGAATAGAAGTCGGGGGCCATGTGCGTTTACAAAGCCCCCCCGTGGTGCCAGAACAATGGACCCCCCACGTGACCCCATTTTGGAAACTACACCACCCACAGAATTTAATAAGGGGTGCAGTGAGTATTTACACCCCACTGGCGTTTGACAGATCTTTGGAACAGTGGGCTGTGCAAATGAAAAGTAAAATTTTTCATTTTCACAGACCACTGTTCCAAAAATCTGTCAGACACCTGTGGGGCGTAAATGCTCACTGCACCCCTTATTACATTACGTGAGGGGTGTAGTTTCCAAAATTGGGTCATATGTGGGGGGTTCTATTGTTCTGGCTCTATGGGGGCTTTGTAAACACACGTAGCCTTCAATTCCGGACAAATTTTATCTTCAAAATCCCAATGGTGCTCCTTCTCTTCTGAGCATTGTAGTTCGCCCACCAAGCACTTTACATCCACATATGGGGTATGCTCTTACTCAGAAAAAATGGGGTTACAAATTTTGAGTTTTTTTTTTCCTATGTTTCCTTGTCAAAATGAAAAATTTTGGGTAACACCAGCATTTTTGTGATTTTATTTTTTTTTTTTCATTTTTCCATCCAAATTCGTCAAACACCTGTGGGGTGTAAAGGCTCACTATACCCCTTGTTACTTTCCGTGAGGGGTGTAGTTTCCAAAATGGGATCACATGTGGGTATTTATTTTTTTGCGCTTATGTCAGAACCGCTGTAAAATTAGCCACCCTTGTGCACATCACCAATGTAGGCCTCAAATGTACATAGTGCGCTCTCACTCTTGAGCCTTGTTATGCGCCCGCAGAGCATTTTACGCCCACATATGGGGTATTTCTGTACTCAGGAGAAATTGCGTTACAAATTTTGGTGGTCTTTTTTTCCTTTTAACACTTGTGAAAATAAAAAGTAAAGGACAACACCAGCATGTTAGTGTAAAATTTTAATTTTTTTTACACTGACAGGCTGGTGTAGCCCCCAACTTTTCCTTTTCATAAGGGGTTAAAGGAGAAAAAGCCCCCCAAAATTTGTAACGCAATTTCTCCCGATTACGGAGGTACCCCATATGTGGCCCTAAACTGTTTCCTTGAAATACGACAGGGCTCTGGAGTGAGAGCACCATGCGCATTTGAGGACTAAATTAGGGATTGCATAGGGGTGGACATAGGGGTATTCTACGCTAGTGATTCCCAAACAGGGTGTCTCCAGCTGTTGCTAAACTCCTAACATGCCTGGACAGTCAGTGGCTGTCCGGAAATGCTGGGAGTTGTTGTTTTGCAACAGCTGGAGGCTCCGTTTTGGAAACACTGCCGTACAATAAGTTTTTTTTTTTTATTGGGGGGACAGTGTAAGGGGGTGTATGTGTAGTGTTTTACCCTTTATTATGTGTTAGTGTAGTGTAGTGTTTTTAGGGTACAGTCACACTGGCGGGTTATAGTGAGCTTCCCGCTAGAAATTTGCGCTGCTGCGAAAAGTTTGCCGCAGCTCATACTTGAAGCAGGAAACTTACTGTAAACCCGCCCGTGTGAATGTACCCTGTATGTTCACATGGGGGGGGGGGGGGCAAACCTCCAGCTGTTTCAAAACTACAACTCCCAGCATGTACTGACAGACCGTGCATGCTGGGAGTTGTAGTTTTGTAACAGCTGGAGGCACACTGGTTGGAAAACCTTTGTTAGGTTCTGTTACCTAACTCAGTATTTTCCAACCAGTGTGCCTATAGCTGTTGCAAAACTACAACTCCCAGCATGTACTGATCACCGAAGGGCATGCTGGGAGATCTAATTATGCAACAGCTGGAGGGATCGCAACTACAACTCCCAGCATGCCGAGACAGCTGTTTCGGCATGCTGGGATTTGCAGTTTTGCAACATCTGGAGGGCTACAGATAAAGACCACTGCACTGTGATCTCCAAACTGTGGACCTCAGGATGTTGCAAAACTACAAATTCCAGCATGCACAGACAGCAAACAGCTATATGGGCATAATGGGAGTTGTAGTTTTGCAAGATCTAGAGTGTTACAGTATAGAGATCACTGTGCAGTGGTCTCTAAACTGTAGACCTCCAGCTGTTGCAAAACTGCAGCTCCCACCATGCCCAGCAGCTGTCTGGGCATGCTGGGAGTTGTAGTTTTGCAACATCTGGAGGGCTTCAGTCTCAGACTGTAGCCCTCTAGATCTTGCTAGGCAACTTACCGGTTTCCGTTGGATCCAGGGAGCCGTCCTCTTCTGCCGCACGACATCGCCGCCCTCGCCGATCACCGCCGCCGATCCGGTCCCGCAGCTTCCACTGACGGGTAAGTGGATCTTCGGCGTTCGGTCCCCGTCATTTCCCCGTCCTGCTTCGCCTATTGTGGGAGGGCAGGACGGGGAAAATGAAAGTAAACCCCCCCCCCCCGCCCCTAATCTGCTATTGGTGGTCGTGTCTAGACCACCAATAGCAGAGATAGGAGGGGTGGCACCTCTGCCACCTCACTCCTATGGCTACAGGGGGATCGTGGGTGTCTTAGACACCCGCGATCCCCCTTCTATTCCGGGTCACCATAGACCCGAATGACCCGGAATCGGCGCAAATCGCAAGTGTGAATTCACTTGCGATTTGCGCCGATCGCCGACATGGGGGGGTCTGATGACCCCCCTGGGCATTTGCACGGGGTGCCTGCTGATCGATATCAGCAGTCACCCCGGCCCGGTCCCCGCCCGGTGCGCGGCGGGGACCGAGATTCCCACGAGCGTACAGGTACGCCCTGGGTCCTTAAGATCCAGGTACAGAAGGCGTATCCATACGCCCTAGGTCCTGTATGGGTTAAAGTAATTTTATTGTACTTTTCAATTAATTGAAATTTTTGCTATCACATGAAACCTGCTGGATCCCTGGAAATGAATACGAAATTATTTAATATGTGGAGGTTAGCCAAAACAGTTAACCTAATTTGTGGGAGGAGTCTGGTCACTATATCAGGCAGAGACCATGGATTCTGGGTCTCTGCTGCGTTTACTGTATGTTGCGATCTATGATTGGTTTCCTGTCTATGTGAGTTGTCACTTATGGTTTCCAACACCCCCTCCGTGAGGTCCAGGGGTCAGGTAAGAGTACAGCTTGCCTGTGCCATGGTTATGTTTGTTAATACAACAGGTACGGATGTTCACTTCGGGGCTCGGCTACCCAAGGCGGCTAGTTTGGTAGGACATGTGTGCGGGCTTCACTTTGTTTCACGGTGCCATGGTTACAGGCACCCATGCTGTATGGGAATATTGTGGAGCTGCATCTGCGCACATGTCCCGCTTTGTTTACACTGCACCTTAGTTATCGGCTCACATGCTGACATGAGAACATTGCAGAGCGGCGTGTGAGAAGCAATTGCTGCGCTACGCCTAGCAATGTTGTGAGGGGAATCGCGGGGGGCCACGCAGGGCTGCCAGGGGTCACGTACTCAGTGACAGTAGTTAATAACACTTGTTCCCCGTATACTGCTGGGGCAATGCAATGTAAAGTGGTTGTAATGTTACTTTTGGTGTTTTCACCGTGACGTATCATTAATCCTGATAACCGAAGTCATTTCGGTTGTTGGTTTCTGGGAGCTCACAGATTCTTACTGTTATTTACCTGGTTCACGTTCTGAGCTGCGTTCACCGTTTTCTGGCTGGGTCCCCGTATTTTATAAGGTCATCACAGCCTACACTGTTCCTGTGTTATTTAAACAGTCCTACTTGTGCTCTTGGTGGGGTCACCGTGACATGCATGGCATTGCTTGTCTTGTGCAGTTTGGGTTATCCAGTATTTTTCTGTCCTACTGGGACGGTCACTATGTACTTTTCATTTGCATCCCTTCTGACACGATTCCAAGGTTCATTACAGAATTACTCATTGTTATTCTGGGCTGTCTAGATATTCATATGCCTCGTTTCTACCCTGTCATGAATTGCATACCGTTCTCTAGTATCATTAAATATCGTCCTGGGGGCTGGGGGCACTGATGTTTCTTAATTACGTATACCATTCTGATATTGAATATGTACTGCATTATTTTACAGAGCCTCCCCTTTTGACGAATTCTACTTTCTTTGAGCTGATTCCGTTGTCTTCACAGTCATTGTAGGGTCATTTGTGTACATATTTTACTTACCGTCACGTTAAGATATTTGCTTGTTCTCAGGGTGCATTTGGTTGACCCTGGATTGTGTTTACCGTAAACACCTTAAAGAGTTGTGGGTTTCATTTGCCATTCCATACTTTGTTTCATATTATAGGGTAGTTCTTCCCATTCATCTTCGCCTAACATTGAGGTCATTTTTTGAGCTTTCAGTACAAAGGTATTGTACCGATATTTCGCTCACTCCTATTATCACGTTATCACGTATATACGTTATTCACTCAGAATAGGCACTGGCACGGTTGGTCAAGTGGCATGTATTTAGTGCTCTTTTTTTTTTATTTTAGCAAAACTCCGGTCGCATCTCGTTCATAAGTATCAGGGCTAATTAGACCTGGCTCTTTATTTTCTACTTTATATCTTCTTTATTGGGGGGGGGGGAGGAGGGCTATCATTAGTTACGCTATCAGTTTCTACGACTTTTCAGAGGCGGATTGCCGGGTCAAACCTTGAGGCCTCACGTTTTTCTTTGTAAGGTTATAATGTCGCCAGGGGTCAATATAATTAAGAGGTTGAGGGGGGGCGGGATGCCAGTAGAGGTGGATTGCCCATGCCAATCCTCGTGCCTCGTAGTCTGGCTTATATATATATATATATATATATATATATATATATATATAGTTCACTTGTCTTGTCTCTGAGCACTTCTCGAGGCAGATTGTTTGTCAATCCACGTGCCTCACGTTTGTCTTCTTCTATTGTCTAAGAGTGGGGTACAGGCCAGAGGGTTGTTCCTGATGATTATCATAATTGTTATTGTTTTAGGGGATGTCTCATATCTCTGAAAGCATGGAAGGGGCAGCCGTCCCCCCCCCCCCCCCTCGCTTGCCAGATCATCATCTCTAGGGAGTGGCCAGTTGCTCAGGGCCTGGACCATTCCAAAGATCAAAGCAGAACTGCATCGTCAGGACATCCCTTTCCCTGCCATGGCCAGGAAAGCAGAACTGTTCGGGATCCTATGTTCTCATGGGACCCCATGCCCCCAAGCTCAGGCAGACCGAGAATCTGTCTCACTGGTCCAGATTCACATGATCCTACATTCCCTATCTACATCCATGCAGGACATGCAAGATAGGTTAATAGCACAAGTCCCGTGGCTCTGGTGGTCTCTCCTGAGTCCACCAGTTCTCCTATGCCTGGAGTCTCCACCGAGGTGGCTGGCTCGTCAGGTTCTGTGAGTACCCCAGCACCTGTTACTACCACAATGTAATTTGTCCCCACAGGACCTACGGTTCCCTCAGGGCCTGGAGCCGCTGCATCTGCTGCCACTTCCTCACCTGGTGTATCCTCTCCAGGTATGTCTTCATCTACAGTGAGCCTCATTCTCAATCACTTCATTCCTGAGGCCATCAGGAAAGATATCCTTAAGGGGAAAGATGTTAATTTAGCATCTCTCCTGGTGGCCTCACAAGATGTTTTGTATAATAAGACCTTCGCATGTGGGGAAGTGTTGGTTATTGTGAAAGCCAGGGATCCTCGGCTCAATAGGAGGTTGAACGTGCCTGAATTTGTACTAGCCTTCGGGCTCTACAGGGATGTTGTTTGTGCTATCAACCTCAATAGGAGAATAAAGTTGGACCAGTATCTCCACAAGTTAGTGGATTTAGGATATAAGTACGGGGGATATGCTTTCTACGATTATCCTTTCCCGCTAAAGCAGCAACCACCCTCTCACAATTTCAGCAAATCACAAATTGGGCTGTATTGGACACCAAACTCATTTGCAGGCATTTCACCGGCCTTAGGACACCACTTTGCGCTGTTTGCCAGTCTTCCATCCATGGCACAAACTGGTGCTGGGCCGGGCACACATCAGGCATGGTTATAGGTTGGTTGTTTCTTCACAGTACACGTATGGTAACCCAACCACAAGTGGAGGTTAGCTGAAACAGTTAATCTAATTTGTGGGAGTAGTCTGGGCATTATATCAGAGGGTAGCCCCCTTCTTTTCATAGGCTACCTTAATAGGCCGGCCAGGCACACATCAGGCATGGTTATAGGTTTTTAGACATAAAAGTATAAGGTACTGAGAGTATATATTCCTATATGCGGACAACATCTTATGAGTATTTAGTGCTGGGGGTCTATAAATAAATATCACACTATAGCTCCATCATCAACACTGGATACATAGAGGGAAAAATTAGAGCCATTGCTACTGATAAAAAAAATTATACTTTATTGATATCAGGATAAAAATCACATACATATGACTATAGTATAGAAATAGTGTAATATAAAAAAAATGTATGATACAAAGCAATGAGAGTATTAAGACTATTAAACCCAATACATGGTGGGACAGGTAAAAAAAAAAATCAAAAACTTGTCAAAAACTTGTAGCCAAAGAGTAATATCACATAAGTAATATTGAGGTGGAACAGAAGTTAGAGGCTCCTATTGCAGATTATGTTGCTTGAAAAGGGGTCAGAGACAAACCCTCTACTGAATATCTAGCTGTAAACTGCGAGCTGCTGAGGGTGAATCCTCTACGTACTCTAATGCATGTAACATGTCAAGAGGGACGCTACCTCAATCAGTTGCGTGCTTCCTTATGTATCCCGCCAAAGTGGCGCAAATGCGCGCCGACCTTCGTACTGCTGCGCATGCGCCTGGTTCTGACCCGGATCAAATTCACTGCTCCCTGCCACGTCACAGCCATGGCATGCAGGCCCCGGATACGTCATATCCGGACCTGCGCATCAGGCTCCCTGACGCCAGGAGAGTCAGTGCCAGGAATCGGAACTGGCACATGCGCACATGCGGGAGTTGGCGCAAAAAGAGAATATGCTGTGTGCTAACGGATAACTAGCTTTGTCCCTTACTATATTACTACAATAGAATGTTAATGCATGGAATAAGAGCCCATAACTACTATTCACTGCATCTTAGCAATGCATGAAAAAATATCAAATATAGGTGCCACTCATGATAACATCATCAAGATAAAAAAAATACATACATAACTGACATTCGAACATGCAGGTAGGTATTCATGGGATACATATTTATACCATATCATAATGCAACTGATGTACTGTAGTATGCATAATGCATAAGTATAGATGTGGCGTCACCTAATCCCCCCCCCCCCAAAAAAAAAAAAAATAAATAAACGGATAAGTGACACCACACATAAAAATCACTCCCCTCTCATAAAACAAATTGGTTACAGTTGCACATGACATATGGATTTTTATTATTATTATAACCTCAATATCGCAAATAACCCCTCATATCTAATATATATATATATATATATATATATATATATATATTATACATAGTTAATGACTATGAACAATGTGTAGAGGGCAAAAAATTTATAAAGTGCATTAGTGTGCGTAATTAAGGACTATGAAAAATATGAAATGGGCCCAAAATAAATGCAGTGCATTAATCCTTGTTAAGTTTACATTGGATGCATGATTAAGAATAGATGGCTATAGTAGTGGAAGTGGTGATCATTAGATCACAATAAAGGGAAAAACGTGATAGAAGACCGTTGTAAGGACCGTTGTAAGGGAGTGAAAAATATTGCAATATAACATATATGAAAAATACAAACATTAAAAACTGTGAAATGACATACCCCTTAAGTACAAATGGGTTATATGAGACAATGTAAAAATGCTGAATGCATCACAGTGTGTATGCACATATCTATCTATAGTGAAGATAGACTAAAAAACTAGTGCATAATCTTAATAGTGCTAAAAAGTGCAATGTGCTAAAGTGATCTATACTTTGTCCATGCCTCTAAGCTGGTAGGAGTCTGGGCACTATATCAGGCAGAGACCCTGGATTCTGGGTCTCTTCGGCGGTTACCGTATGTTGCATTCACCCACTCTCCCTCCCTCATTTTGGGTAGCCCCCTTCTTTTCATAGGCTACCTTATTCGGCCGGGCACAAATCAGGCATGGTTATAGGTTGGTTGTTTCTTCACAGTACACATATGGTAACCCGACCACAAATACTATTTAAGTTGCATGAACAGAATACCTATTAGAAAATGCTTTATTATTATTTGACAATTTCTTAATCAAAACTTAAAAATATATATGAATGTATACACATCCAACCTATACTCCTAATTTAGGCATAAATTGTTTGATAAAAAATTAATTTCTCATCCCTAAAACTGAATATCGTTTTCTAATGAACAATACATTGACTATTTTGTTTTTCGTTCCTGGAATAGATATTTTTCTCATTGATAGGTCAGATATTTCCATTTTGGACAGTCTGGTCCTTCTGCTAATACAAATGTGAAGATTTTGTCTTCAAAGGCATCCGCATCCTCCTGCTGCTAATAGTTGATGTTGGAAAAGCTACAGATAGATTAACTACACCATTTTTTAATATGGCCATTATAAGCTTGCCAAATTGGAAATACATTTTATATTTTTTCCACTCAAATCTGTTTTCAAGATTATCAATCTGTGCTAAAGAGCCCATATTTGAGCATGCAAGTCTTAAGTATATTTATCATTCAGGATTAAATATAGAGAGGTTTAAAATGTTTCAATCCACATACACATTAAGCCATAAATTTAATACCAGTGACAGGTGAAGTGAATAATATTGATTATCTTGTTAAAATAGCAGCTGTCAATGGATGGAATATATTAGACAGCAATTTAACAGTCAGTTTTTGAAGTGTACCTGTAATGGTAATCTTTAGATTCAGTATGGAGAGAAGCCATTCCTAGATGGGCCATCAGGTATGCAGAGACAATCATACAAACCTAGTCAAAGTTTTATGCCCCAGTCCAATTAACCCTTTATAGAGAAACTGACAGCCAATTTACACATACTAAACCCAAAATACAGACAGTTTACATGTCTGTAGCTATTGCGCTCATATTTCTCAATAGGGGTGAAGAGCTGGCTCGCTGAGCTCCCGACCTCCTCCCATATTCACTGCCTGGGCTGCCCCTCGGCAAATTAATTTACTATCCTGCTTGCGGGAGTGAGTGCCGCTGCCTTCCAGGTGTAGCAAGACACCTGCGGTTCGCTCAGAGAGAGGAGCACTCACCCCCCACAGACAAGGAAAAAAAGAGCCATCTACTTTAAAGGGTTACTCCACTCCCCAGGGTCCAGAAAATTGAGTTCCTGTGTGCGGGCTTCCGCGTTCACGCCATCCCCCTCGTGACATCACGGCCTACCCCCTCAATAAGAGTCTATGGGAAGGGGGCGTGGCGGCCCCCTCCCATAGATTTGCATCGAGGGGGTGGGCATGACATCACATGACGTGGCGTGATGTCACGAGGGAGTGGGCGTGAACATGGAAGCCCGCACCCAGCGTTCAGAAACTCAATGTTCTGGACACTGGGGAGTGGAGTAATCCTTTAATGTTCAAGTCTAAATATAATGTTCCTTTTGATCAAACCTCCTCATTAAAAAGGATGATAAAGTCTTCAATCATATCCTTTACTCACTATGGGGGAGATTTATCAATACCTATGTAGAGGAAGAGTGGTGCAGTTGCTAATAGCAACCAATTAGATTGCTTCTTTCATTTTTCACAGGACTCTTTGAAAATGAAAGAAGCAAGCTGATTGGTTGCTATGGGCAACTACACCATTATTCCTCTGCACAAGTTTTGATAAATATCCCCCTAAGTCTTCAATCTATACAAAGTACAGTACAGTATTCTGCACATATTTGATGTGAAGGATTTGAAACTGTATTCAGTAATTTAGTTTACATTAAAATCTGCTGCATAAAATCCTGTGCATCCTTCCTCTTCGCTCCCCCCCCCTATCCCCCACCTTTCTTTCCTTTCTTTCTCTTTCTCCTTCTCCCACTACTGCTCGGATCGGAGACACGCTACCCGACTCCTGTGCCCTAGCCCTATGTTCTAGTTTTTGACAGGGGTGAGCCCAGTGGCACCCATTACTGGCCTCCTCCACCATCTTATACCACTCTTTCACATAGCCCTCCTTTGGCGAGGTGGCGGCCCCTAACCACTACCCCTGTTCCCTATTATGACTGGTTATTGGCTCACATTGTTCTGCATGCTCTCCTGTCTGTGATCGAGCATGCTCAGTTGCTCTTGTGATTGCCTCAGATTGTTCATATGTTTACCTTACTATATGTTTGTCTTGCTTTGGAAATGAATAAAAATTTTCAAACATAAAAAAAAATAAAAAAAATCCTCTGCATCAGATATGAGCAAAATACTGTATGTGTGAATAGACTTTCAAACTCAGTTTCTGTGCAAGCTCATGCTCAATGGAAAGAATTGCAAAACTATTCAGATGTTGCTCACTCATTGTTGGACACATACATCTTTTAATTAAAGGGGTTATCCGGCCAAAGAGCAGCACCCGCATTCTATGTGGGGCTGCGTCTCCAATCTCAGAAAGCTCTTTTTTCCTGGACTGGGAACATGACATAACACCACACCCCTGTGACATCACACCACGCCCGCTCTATTCATGTCTATGTGAGGGGGTGTGACAACATGAATGGAGAGGGTGTGGCGTGACATCACGAGGGGGCATGGTGTTACATCACATCCATGGAATGCGGGTGCTGCAGGGAGATCGCGGGGGGTCCCGGCAACGGGCCCTCTGCCATCAGACATCTTATCTGCTATCTTTTGGATAGGGATGAAATGTCTTTGGCCAGATAACCCCTTTAAATATGGCATCCCAAATGCACTCTTTCCGTCAGTAACAGAGAGTGGAAGCGAAGATTCTGAAAGCAAAACATACTTCTTCAAATATCCCTTCAAGCTGTAATTTATGTATGGAGTTCAGCCAAATGTGCAAACGTTTGCCTACTAGAGATTTAAAAATGGGAGTAAACAGGCAGCAAACCTTTTCCATTGTTTGAAACCACTGGTTCAACTCACTAGTTATAGAATCATGTGCCACAAAGAATACGTTGAAATCCATTTTAGTTATTTAAGTTTTTTAGCCTATTCAAGCGCCTTGGTGCTTTGAGGATCATTATTATCCCCATTGCTTCAGACACAAGTTCAGTCTGAGTAAGTAGATCTGTCCACCTATCATGGAGTGCCTGCATTTCCAGGGATAGGGATTTAATATTTTATTTTCTGATTTCCATAAAAAATGTCTTTTGTTTGAAGGATCTACCATGTTTACATTTATCAGACATATGTGCACTATTGTCACAATTAAGATTTATTCCATGCTTAGTCAGCTTTAACCTCTTTGGGACTCAGGGTGTACCTGTACACCCTGAGTCCACTCCCTTTCTATAACGTGGGGCCACGACGGGTGGCTAATAGCGTGCGGCACTGATCGTGGTGCTGCGCGCCATTAACCCTTTAGATGCGGCGTTCAAAGTTGAAGTAAACTACTCCCGGCTAGCTCAGTGGAATATTCGGGACAGCCGCAGCGAAATCACGGTGTCCCAAAAAACTGGAGCACACAAGGAGAGCCCCTACCTTCCTCCTGTGTGTCCGATCGCCAAATGACTGCTCCGTGTCTGAGATCCAGGCATGAGCAGCCAAGCAGCAGAATCATTGATCAATATTATCCTATGGGATAACAATGACCAATGTCAAAGATCAGTGGGTGCAGTGTTGCAAAAAAAAAAAGGGAAAAAAAAAGTTAAGAAAGATAATTTAACCCCTTCTCTAATAACATTTTGAATCACCCCCCTTTTCCCATTTAACCCCTTAAGGACCAATATAAATAAACCTGTACGCCCCTGAAAGACCAGGCCTGTTTTTTTTTTTTCAAATCGGGGATGTCTGTCTTTATTAGAGAATAACTCTGGTAACGTTTTGGCAATCACGATAATTCTGACATTGTTATTTTGTCACAAGTTGTCCTTCAAGTACATAGTAAAAATAAGCCGATATCATTTGTAGTTATTTTTTTTTTTACAATGCAAAAAATAATTTTTTGCTATTTTAACACTAATAGGTTGCATATATTTATACTTACTGACCAAATAGTTTATAAAACATATACTTTCATATGTCTACTTTATTTTGACAGCATTTATTTTTGTTTTTAATTAACATTTTAAATTAGTTAGAAGCCTAACAATTTAAATTGAAATTTAGAAAATTTGAAAAGTACATCTTTTTTTTTTTTTTTAAGTATAATTTTATTCACTTTTTATAAATGATGCAAACACAAGAATCAATAATAGAAACCCAAAACTCGCACAGGCAAGGCAAGTCGTTAAACTGTGGCTCCACGCAGGGAGCACAATGAACAAGTATAAAATAACCAGTAAGAAAGATTTTTTCAACAAAGAATCAACTTGGAAATGTAAGGGCAGTCGTATATGGCTGGAAACAGCTATCTGCTAACCGATGGTTAGGGACGGTATAAGGCTTGAATGTGTCAGGAGTAAAGGTAAGTAGATACAGCGTCCAAGGTATGAGCAACCGTAACAAAACTAGAGGTACAATAAACAAAGTTGGTGGAGCCTGTGGGAGGAAGAATGGAAAGAAAAGAAGGGCAAGACAGAGGAGGCAGAAGGGGAGAAAAGAAGGGGAGAGGGGGGGGTCGTAGGTCACGACCAGGAAGAGGGAAGAGAGGAGAGGGAGTAGAAATTAGGATAGTGGGAGCGTAGCATACATACTGTGTTAGACGTAGGGGTCCGCACCTCTGCGAACTCCAGGAAGTGTATGACAGTGAGCTGAGGCAATCAGGCCCGTCAAACTGGTCGAGATGGGCGCACTGCGGGAGGTGGGGGGGGGGGGAAGCTGGCATTCGGTCAAGTGGGGCAGGTATCATGGGAAGTGATCTACCCGGGGAGCCTAGGGTCTCAAAAATATTGTAGGAAAGGAAAGTCAACCACGGAGACCAAATGGATTCATATTTTCCAATCTGAGAGGGAGAGGTAGCCATCAGCTCCTCCATTCTATGTAATCTAGTCACTTCCTGAAGCCAGGAGGAAATGGAGGGCGGTGTGGAGGATCTCCACAGTCAGGGTATGACTGACCTCTCTGCCAGAAGCATGAAGGAGATCAGGCGTGTAGTGGGGGCCGACATATTCGGGGGGAGAATAGAGAGCAGTGCTGTTTCTAGAGTAAGCGGGAGGCGGATCGAGGAGACATGGGCGATCATATTAAAAACCCCGGACCAGAAGTCTGAGAGCGCAGGGCAGGTCAGCCAGATGTGCATCATGGAACCCCCAGGGGCTGAACGATGCTAATAAACGTCAGGGAGTTCCGGATAGAAAGACGTTAGTAGGGTAGGGACCCTGTACCATCTAGTGAGAACTTTGTAGTTTATTTCCTGTCCTCTACAAGAAACTGAGGTCTTATGGCAGTAGCGGAGGGCCTTCTGCCAGTCGCTATCAGATATTGCATGTCCGAGGTCTTTTTCCCAGCCAGATCTAAAGGGTAGCGGTTTTGTGGTCGATTCATCTAATAGGAGAGCATAGAGGGTCTTAATGGAGCGGGGGAGAGGTTGGGGGGCAACGCATAGGGTCTCAAATTTAGTGAGTTGCCGATGTAGGTCTAGGTCACATTTCGAAGAGCGGTAGAAGTGGCACAATTGTTTATATTGGAAATGGTGTAAAGGGGATTTTAAGGAAGTGGGTGTCAGATCCCGGAGGGACACTCTGCTATCTCTTGTAAGTGAGAGGAAGGGTCTGCGGGAGGAGGTGGGAAGGAAGAGGGGATTTGTCAAAAAGGGGAGTTAGTGGGCCAGTGGGAGGAAAAAGGGACATGCGTGACATATAAAATCTCCTAGTCTGGTGTATGGTGAGGAGAACTGGTGGCAGCAGGGAGACAGCGAGAGAGGCTGAGGGAGAGCGAGGTCTCCAGAAAAATGTTGCAGGGTCAGAGTCTATCGCTTGCCCCTCTAGGTTCACCCACTGTTTATCGGCCGATCTTGTGCAGCAATCAAGGACCCTCGTCAGAACGGCGGCCAGATAGTATGATAAGAAATAGGGGAGGGCCAGACCACCATCCAGCTTCCGTCTGACGAGGACGTGTTTCGCTATTCGGGGATATTTTTGGGCCCAGACGAAGCCAGACTGGAGAGCAGACAAATCTCGGAAGAAGGTCCGGGGGAGGTGAATGGGGATGCATGAGAACAGATAGAGCAGATGTGGAAGCACGTTCATTTTGAGCACATTCACCCTCCCCAGCTAAGAGAAATCTCTGCGCTCCCATCCGGCCAGATCCGACTTCAGGGAATGGAGAAGTGGGGGGAAATTTAGTCTGTAGGTATCGGCAAAATTAACTGGTACCTGTATCCCTAGGTACTTGAGTGCCTGTGTCTGCCACTTGAAAGGATAGGAACTCTCGAGGGAGTGTAGGAGACGTTGTGGAAGGGAGATGTTGAGGGCCTCACATTCGGTAACATTAAGTTTGTAATTGCTGTAGGAAGAGTATAGGCGAATTATAGCCATCAGGGAGGGAAGGGAGAATAGTGGAGAGGAGATGTAAAGTAGCAGATCGTCCGCATAGGCCGAACATTTGAACTGACTAGAAGGTGTAGACAGCCCCTTAATGTCCGGATTGTTGCCAATTGCCACCAGCAAGTGTTCCATGCATAGGGTGTACAATAGCGGGGAGAGCGGGCAACCCTGTCTTGTACCATTTCTGATATTAAAGGGGGAAGACAAACAACCATTGATACGTATGCGGGCCTGGGGATTGGAATACAGGGCCATTATACGTGAGATCATCCGTTGCCCAAGGCCCACTTGGGAGAGGGTTGACTTCATGAATTCCCAGTTCACCCGGTCAAAGGCTTTTTCAGCGTCAAGAGATAAGAGAACCGGAGGAGAGTTAGATTTTTTGGCATAATATATGGCTGAGAAAGTCCGTAGGGTATTATACCTGGCTTCTCGACCTGGGATGAAGCCTACTTGATCTGGGTGAACTAGGAATGGCATGTGTGGGGCAAGTCTAAGGGCTATCAGTTTCGCAAAAATGTTGGCGTCGGTGTTGATGAGGGAGATGGGACGATAGTTGGAACATAGGATGTGATCTTTTCCTTCCTTCGGGATGACTGTGATGTATGCCTGCAGGAAGGCTGGGAGAGGGGGGGAATCAGAAGAGATGTGGTTGAACGCTTCAAGAAGAGGGAGAGACAGTTCAGGGCGGAGTGTCCTGTAAAAGCTGGCGGTATATCCGTCAGGACCCGGGCTTTTGCCAGGGGACAGAGACAATATGGCACGTCCCAATTCCTCCGCTGTGAACAGTCGTTCCAGGTCTTGAATAGTGAGGTTAGGCAATACAGGGAGGGCCGTAGAAGAGATGTAGTGGGACAGTGATGGGATCTCGGGGTCAGGGGGAGAGAGATTGCGTGGGTTGGGTAGATTGTACATGTCGCTATAGTAATGATGAAAGACGTTTAGAATATCCGGTGTAAGGGAGCAGGGGGGGCCAGTGTGGGGTTTGAATGGCCCTTGCAAGTAATTTCCCTGATATATTTCCCCCATTCATAGTACAGTTTCCCGGTAAGTTGGGTGAAGTATCTGTGTTGGGCAAAGAGGTGTTCAAGGAGCTCACTACGTGTGCAGATCAGTTCTCGGAAGACATTATCTAGTTGGGAGCGTTTGTGTAGGGATTCTAGTTCTTGTAGATGGGAACGAAGTGCCTTCAGCTTTGCCGACCCCTCCCTCTTCAACCTGGAACCGTGGTGCATCAATATCCCTCTGAGAACACATTTCAGTGCTTCCCACTTGATCATGGGAGAAGATGTGTCTGATGCATGGTCCTGTTGAAAATGTAGGATAGAGTCTTTAAGATCTTGGAGAAAGAGAGGGTCACAAAGGAGGGAGTCATTCAACCTCCATGTGGCGTGGGGTTTGGAAGAATTGGGCAGGGTCAGCGAGCAGAAGACTAGGGCACGATCAGAGAGAGTGATGGAGCCGATGTGGGCGTGAGAGATGGATGGGAGGAGGTAATGGGGGCAAAAAATATAATCTATCCTGCTGTATGTCTATCGAGGGTGGGAATAAAACGTATAGTCTCTCTCTTGTGGGTGGAGGGATCTCCATATGTCGCAGAGCTGGAGTGAGTGTAATTTTGTCTCAGTGCCCTGAGTTTGCTATGTGATAGTCCAGAACAACCTGAGGACGTGTCTAATTGGGGAAACAGCGGGAGGTTAGAATCTCCACAAAGGAGGATAGGGCCAGTGGCAAACGATATGAGCGCGTCCAGGGTCCTGAGAAGGAAGGGAATCTGATCATGGTTCAGGGCGTATATTGCAGCAAAAGAGAGGGGACGTCACGCTACCTCACAGTTGGCGAAGACAAAGCGGGCATGCGGATTCGTCATGGTAGAGTGGATCTGGACAGGGAGGGATCTGTGGAAAGCTAATGAGACGTCCTTTGTTCGGGCCTCAGGATTGGTGCTATGGATCCATTGCGAATAGTATTTAGTGGAAACTTTTGGAATGTGGCCCTCCTTAAAGTGAGTCTCCTGTAGGGACAGAATCTGCGCCTTCTGTCTATGTAGAGGGTAAAGAATCTTGGCGCATTTTTCGGGGGTGTTAAATCCCTTAACATTAAGGGACACCAGTTTAAGGTTAGCTGCAATAGTGTATGGAGGGTGATGAAGTCAACTTACCCCCGGAATCACGGAGGAGCGGAGCCCCAGGACCACACAGCATTAACATGGAGAAGGTAGGTATCCTAGAAATAGAGAAAAGGGGAGAAAAAGGTGAGAGAAATGTAACAACACAGTAGGAGGGAAAGGAAAGCATCCCTAAAGGAATGGATGCAAGGGACCTAAGGGTTAGGGCCATAAGGGCCAGTAACAGGATTGGGACCAGCCCAATCATTTCCCTAGTGTGGGGAAACATGGAAGGATCACAGGTCATGAGATAGGTCAGCGGATATAAGTAGAGTAAGAGGAACAGGCTTACGGGTGTGTTAATCAGAGGGTAAAATATAACACGTTCCCGACAGGGTAGTCAGGAGCATATAAACTATGGGCGAGAATATAATAAGAAAGGAATAGCAATGTAGCCATCGCCTGGTTGATAGCTGTGGGAGGCAGGGGAAGCTACGATGATAAGGAATGACTGGGGAGAAGTGTGTAGAGTGTATGCAGTAAAGGGAGAGTATGTAACTCAAGAGTGTAGTACAGTGTAAATTAAAAAGCAAAACAAAGAACTGAATACTGATCATGGTATGTTTCAGTGTCCATCACAAGGTCCAGGATTCACGTGTCACCGGGAGAACCTAATGGCGGCAAGGAACAACAGACAAATGGGAAAGGAGCAGGTCCGAGTCACTCTCAGGTCTTGCGTCTGTGGGCGAGAAGAGGGAGCTCGGATGCTCGGGACGATTTCCTGTCGAAAGTTTGTGAAGGTTGGATAGGTGGCGTAGGAGCGGAGGACAGGGTCGGCATAAACAATCGATCCCATTCGGGCAGGGGGACTGGAGGGAGTTTGAAGAGCTGTAGAAATGCTGGTAGGTCAGCTGGACGTCGAAGCGTAGCAGAGGTAGTCCCATATTTGGCTGTCAGGGAGAAGGGGAAGCAACAACGATACACAATACGAGCGTTTTGTAGCATGTGAAGAAGAGGCTTGAGTGCTGCTCGCAGTTTCAAGGTACGCAAGGAGGGATCTGGATACAGGGAGATCAGGGAGCCATTGTAGGAGACCGTTTTCAAATCTCTAGTTTTCCTCATGATTTCATCTTTTATGAGGAAGCGATGGAATTGGCATATGACGTCATGGGGCTTTTTCGGATCAGGATCTTTCGCCTTGAGGACACGAAGAACTCTGTAAAGTTCCAAAGGGGTATCCTGGGGCTTCTGGAGAATTTAATTAAAGAGTCTCTGGAGAGTACTAGATAAATCTTGTGGCTGAACAGATTTCGGTAGACCTTTGATGCGAATGTTATTTCTTCTGTTCCTATTATCTAGGTCATCCAGATGTTCCATGTCTAACAGTTGCTGAGAGTGTAGGGCAGATGTAGTTTCTCTTAAGGAGCTGATCTGCGAGGTGACCGAGGAGCTGAATTCCTCCAAATTACGAACACGCTCACGGAGCTGGGTGATTTCTGCTTTCACAGGCTTGAGGTCCTGTCTCCATGTCGACTTGAGTTCAGAAGCCATAGTTTGAATATGTCTTAGTGGGTAATAAAGCGAGTAGGGCTTGAAGTTCAGGGAAGTTTTGCAGCATACTAACAGTGGCTTCCGGGATGGGTAGAGTAGGTGCGGGTCCATGTGTGACCTGAGTATGCTCAGGGGTCTGCTGGCACTGTGGCGCACGTCTTACGTCGGGGAGTCGCTGTCAGCATTAGAGTCCCTAGAGTCCATATCAGAGTCAGAATCTATGGCGGCAGACCAATCAGTCACGTCCCTTGCAGGAGGACCCGGCACTTGAGATGGAAGTGATGAGGGAGATGTCCCTTTAAGGCCAGCAATCTGATGAGCAGGAGGAGAAGGTGTAGCATTGCTGCGGCGTGCAGAGTCCATCTGCCTCTTTTCTTGAGCAGGTAATGAGGGTGTACCAGGCCTGTGCAGAGCTCCAGCACTGAAGGGGTGATGAGCCATGACTGGGGAGCACAGGGCAGCCTCGGACTGTGGCACAACAGATGAGGAGCAGTCCTGGACGGTGTGCGCAGGCAGGAGCTGGGGTCCATGGGGCAGGTGAGAATAACCTGCACTGGAGCTGTGGCCAGAGGAGCCAGAGGAGGAGGTATGTGGCGGCAGGGAAGTAGAGCCAGGAGGGCCTCCACTCCCTGCCATGGTTGGTACAAGCAGGGAGGAGCTCATACTCTCCTGGCTCAACACATACCTCCGTGATGTGTCCACCATCGCAGTCGGGAGCCGGGAATCAGCCTGCGCTTGTGAGGGCTGCTGTCCCGGAGCATGGACGGCGGGGGAAGCAGGCTGCAGTGCTCCACTGCTGGCTGTATCGGCGCTGCAGCCTCCGGGGCTCAGGACCTCCACCATTGCAGGCTGTGAGACGGGGGTGGGGTCAGCACCCGTGAGGGAGCGTGGAGCACTGGGGACAATGGCGGCTCTGAGGAGATAGGCCGCGCTGTGGAGAGAGGAGCCGGCGGCTGCTGGAAATAGACCGCAATTGATCTCAGCTGGGGCTCCGAGGTAAGAGAGGCTGTATGCTTCTTGTTTCCCCTTCTTCTGCCTCCCATAGCAGGGTGGATTCGCCCTAAACCTGGTGTCCTGCACGGAGCTCCTACAGAGTGCGGCTCATCACCAGCGCGTCCAGGCCACGCCCCCCAGGACATTTTTTTTATGTGCTATGCAAGTTTTGCAGAAATTTTAAGGTGGTAGTACATAGGAACATACCCCCAAATGACCCCATTTTAAAAACTAGACCCCTCAAGGTATTCGCTAGGGGGTACAGTGAGCATTTTAACACCATAGTTTTATGGCAGGAATTATTACAAAATCAGTGTAAAAAATTCTAAATTTGCATTTTTTTCACAAATGCATCATTTGTGGGGCATATTTTTTGTACATCACTTCTGATATTGCAATAAATGCACCTTATATTTTATTAAACTGCTCGGCCTGTGTTTGGAAATACCCCCATTTAGGCCATATTTGGTTCCTTGGCCGCGTGGTAGGACTCAGAATGAGAGGAGCGCCATTTGGCTTTCAGGGCATAATTTTAGGCCGAATGGATTATAGGCCGCACTTCATGTCTGTAAAGGGTTTTAGCTGCCAGAACTACTACAAGTGACCCTATTTTGGAAACTACACCCCCTAAAGTATTCATCTAGACCAAAAGTGAGTACTTTTAGTCCTTTTTTGTGTGGCTGGAATGGATACAAAGTCAGTGAAAAATTTATATTTTCTTTTTTTTTTTTTTCTTCACAAATGCCTCATTTGTGGGACATATTTTTTGTACATTGCATCTGAAAAGTAGAAAATGCGCCCCATATTTTATTACGCTGTTCATGCCGTGTTCGGTAATACCTCCGCTTAGAATATATTTGGTTGCATGGCCACATGATGGGATATAAAGGTGAGAAGCACCATTTGGCTTTCAGGATATCATTATACAAATTATGGGCCACACTTCAACTTGCAAAGCATTCTAGCTGTCAGAACAATACCACACCCCCAGATGTGACCCAATATTCAAAACTACACCCCCTAAAGTATTCACCTAGGGAAAAAGTGAGTACGTTGAGCCCTTATTGTGTGGCTAGAATTATTCCAAAGTCAGTGGAAAAAATAGCAATTAGCTTTTTTCCCCACAAATTCTTCATTTATGGGACATCATTTTGGTAAGTCGCTTTTGAAATGGAGGAAATACGCCCCATATTTTATCACCGTGTACGTCCCGGGCTGGGCAGTACCCCTACTTAGGCCATATCTGGTTGCCTGACCGCCTGGTAGGACCAAGAAGGAGAGGAGCCCCCTTTGGCTTTCAGGGCATCATTATATGAATAGTCTCCATTCATACTGCGTTTCTGCAGTATAGGTGTCCGTTGTCATGTCAAAAAAGGGATGTCAATGTATACTGGAGCAGTCTCATTCATAAATAAATGGAGCTGCTACAGTATACGTCAGCATCACTCTTTTTGACGTGATGCTGACGGATACCTCTAACACTGAGAAATGCAGTATGAACGGGACGCAGTGTATGGTCACATAGAGTGAATCCACTGCATATTTCACACCGCGGATGCCCCCCAGCAGTCACAAGGCGAGATCACTGCTGTGGCAGGGTAGCTCAGTGTGTCCACTCATGACTGCCGGCGGGAAATCCGCCGCTATGAGTGAACACACAAAGCTACCAAGCTGCAGCATGGAGCTCATTATTGTGACTGTTGGCAGGCATCCGCAGCACGTAATATGCTGTGGATGTGCGCCGTGTGATCCTACACATTATACCTTTTTATTTTTCATTATATTTATTTAATAAATGTATTTTATTAATTTTTTTAAAAAATTACACTTTTTACACTTTTTTTTACAATTTTTTTATACTTATTGTTTTTACACTTTTATTTATTTTATATTTTTTTCACTTTTTTTTAATGCTTTGGAATACTTAGTATTCCAAAGCATTGCAGATATATGCTGCCTCTGACACGTCCTGACAGGCAATAACTGGGGCAGACCTAGGGGTCCTTGTAAAGACTCCCGGCTGCCCAGATAACTAGCAGCACCCCGTGATCATTGCGGGGTGCTACAGGAGAGAGACAGAGGGAGCCCCCTCCCTCTGTCAAAACTCTTTACAGCTCGCGGTCGCTTCCGACCGCGGCTGTGAGGGTTAAACTGCCGGGACCTGAAGTTTTTTTCGGTCCCGGCAGTGTGGCAGGTCCCCGCCCGCCGGGGATCACACACAGCAGGGGTAACAGGGAGCTCCCTCTGTCATAACACTTACAGCCCACGGTCACTTCCGACCGCGGCTGTAAGGGTTAAACTGCTGGCACCGAAGTTTACTTCGGTCCCGGCAGTGCGATAGGGTCCCGACTGTGTGTTAAAGCCGAGTCACTGCCTCGATCTCGAGAAGCATGGACGAGTATAGACATCCAGGTGCCGGAACGATCGCCAACCTGGACGTCTATACTTGTCCATGTTCGTTATCGGGTTAACCCCTTCAGGACAGAGCCCATTTTGGCCTTAAGGACCGGAGCGTTTTTTGCACATCTGACCACTGTCACTTTAAACATTAATAACTCTGGAATGCTTTTAGTTATCATTCTGATTCCGAGATTGTTTTTTCGTGACATATTCTACTTTAACATAGTGGTAATTTTTTGTCGATACTTGCATCCTTTCTTGGTGAAAAATCCGTAAATTTTATGAAAAATTTGAAAATTTAGCATTTTTCTAACTTTGAAGCTCTCTGCTTGTAAGGAAAATGGATATTACGAATCCATTTTTTTTTGGTTCACATATACAATATGTCTACTTTATGTTTGCATCATAAAATTGACGTGTTTTTACTTTTGGAAGACACCATAGGGCTTCAACGGTCAGCAGCAATTTTCCGATTTTTCACAAAATTTTCAAACTCAGTATTTTTCAGGGACCAGTTCAGGTTTGAAGTGGATTTGAAGGGTCTTCATATTAGAAATACCCCATAAATGACCCCATTATAAAAACTACACCCCCCAAAGTATTCAAAATGACATTCAGTCAGCGTTTTAACCCTTTAGGTGTTTCACACGAATAGCAGCAAAGTTAAGGAGAAAATTCACAATCTTCATTTTTTACACTCACATGTTCTTGTAGACCCAATTTTTGAATTTTTACAAGGGGTAAAAGGACAAAATTTTTACTTGTATTTGTAGCCCAATTTCTCTCGAGTAAGCACATACCTCATATGTCTATGTAAAGTGTTCAGCGGGCGCAGTAGAGGGCTCAGAAGGGAAGGAGCGACAAGGGGATTTTGGAGAGTACGTTTTTCTGAAATGGTTTTTGGGGGGCATGTTACCTTTAGGAAGCCCTTATGGTGCCAGAACAGCAAAAAAAAACACATGGCATACCATTTTGGAAACTAGACCCCTCGGGGAATGTAACATGGGATAAAGTGAACCTTAATACCCCACAGGTGTTTCACGACTTTTGCAAATGTAAAAAACAAAAAAAAATTTTTTTACCTAAAATGCTTGTTTTCCCAAAAAATTTTATTTTTAAAAAGGGTAATAGCAGAAAATACCCCTAAAAATTTGAAGCCCAATTTCTCCCGATTCAGAAAACACCCCATATGGGGGTGAAAAGTGCTCTGCTGGCGCACTACAGGTCTCAGAAGAGAAGGAGTCACATTTGGCTTTTTGAACGCAAATTTTTCTCTGGGGGCATGCCGCATTTAGGAAGCCCCTATGGTGCCAGGATAGCAAAAAAAAAACCACATGGCATACCATTTTGGAAACTAGACCCCTCGGGGAACGTAACAAGGGGTTAAGTGAACCTTTATACCCCACAGGTGTTTCACGACTTTTGCATATGTAAAAAAAAAAAATTTTTTTTACCTAAAATGCTTGTTTTCCCAAAAATTTTACATTTTTAAAAAGGGTAAAAGCAGAAAATACCCCCCAAAATTTGTAACACAATTTCTCCCGAGTACGGCGATACCCCATATGTGACCCTAAACTGTTGCCTTGAAATACCACAGGGCTCCAAAGTGAGAGCGCCATGCGCATTTGAGGCCTAAATTAGGGATTGCATAGGGGTGGACATAGGGGTATTCTACGCCAGTGATTCCCAAACAGGGTGCCTCCAGCTGTTGCAAAACTCCCAGCATGCCTGGACAGTCAACGGCTGTCCGACAATACTGGGAGTTGTTTTGCAACAGCTGGAGGCTCCGTTCTGGAAACAGTGGCGTACCAGACGTTTTTCATTTTTATTGGGGAGGGGAGGGGGGCTGTGTAGGGGTATGTGTATATGTAGTGTTTTTTACTTTTTATTTTATTTTTTGTGGTAGTGTAGTGTAGTGTTTTTAGGGTACAGTCGCACGGGCGGGGGTTCACAGTAGTTTCTCGCTGGCAATTTGAGCTGCAGCAGAAAGTTTGCGGCAGCTCAAATTTGCAGCCAGATACTTACTGTAATCCTCCGCCCATGTGAGTGTACCCTGTACGTTCACATTGGGGGGGGGGGGGACATCCAGCTGTTGCATAACTACAACTCCCAGCATGCCCGTTGGCTGTCGGTGACTGCTGAGAGTTGCAGTTTTGCAACAACTGTAGGCACACTGGTTATGTATCACTGAGTTTGTGACCTAACTCAGTGTTTCACAACCAGTGTCCCTCCAGCTGTTGCAAAACTACAACTCCCAGCATGTACGGTGCATGGTGTACGGTGACTGCTGAGAGTTGTAGTTTGCAACAGCTGGAGGCACACCGGTCGTGAAACACTGAGTTAGGTAAAAAAAAACTCTGAGTTTCACAACCAGTGTGCCTTCAGCTGTTGCAAAACTACAACTCTCAGCAGTCACCGACAGCCAACGGGCATGCTGGGAGTTGTAGTTATGCAACCAGCAGATGCACCACTACAACTCCCAGCATGCACTTTAGCTGTTTGTGCAAGCTGGGAGTTGTAGTTATACAACAGCTGAAGGTACACTTTTCCATAGAAAGAATGTGCCTCCAGCTGTTGCAAAACCATAAGTCCCAGCATGCCCATAAGGGAATGCTGGGAGTTGTGGTGGTCTGCCTCCTGCTGTTGCATAACTACAGCTCCCAGCATGCCCTTTTTGCATGCTGGGAGCTGTTGCTAAGCAACAGCAGGAGGCTGTCACTCACCTCCAACGATCCAGACGCTGCAGGTCAGTCCCTCGTCGTCTCCGCCGCCGCAGCTGCTCCTGGGGCCACGATCCCAACAGGGGCGCCGGGGATCGGGTCCCCAGCACCCGGGGTGCACGTCCCGCACCCGCTCACTTCCTCCAGAAGAGGGGCGGAGCGGGTGCGGGAGTGACACCCGCAGCAGGCGCCCTGATTGGTCGGCCGGTAATCCGGCCGACGAATCAGGGTGATCGTGAGGTGGCACCAGTGCCACCTCACCCCTGCAGGCTCTGGCTGTTCGGGGCCCCGAACAGCCAGTAATTCCGGGTCACCGGGTCACTGGAGACCCGATTGACCCGGAATCGCCGCAGATCACTGGACTGAATTGTCCAGCGATCTGCGGCGATCGCCGACATGGGGGGGCATAATGACCCCCCTGGGCGATATGCCGGGATGCCTGCTGAACGATTTCAGCAGGCATCCGGCTCCGGTCCCCAACCGGCTAGCGGTGGGGGCCGGAATTCCCACGGGCGTATGGATACGCCCTCGGTCCTTAAGGACTCGGGATTCAGGGCGTATCCATACGCCCTATGTCCTGAAGAGGTTAAAAAAAAAACCTGTGTTAAAAAACATGTGGTATTGCCGCATGCGGAAATGGCCAAAAAGTCTGATCAATACAAAAATGGTACAAGGTGCATAAAAATGAGCCCTCATACTGCCCCATATGTGGAAAAATAAAAAAGTTATAAGGCTCAGAAGATGACAATTTTAAACGTATACATTTTCGTGCATGTAGTTATGATTTTTTCCAGAAGTACGACAAAATCAAACCTATATAAGTAGGGTATCATTTTAATCGTATGGACCTAGAGAATAAAGAGAAGGTGTAATTTTTACCGAAAAATGTACTGCATAGAAATGTAAGCCCCAAAAGTCACAAAATGACAATTTTAAACGTATACATTTTCCTGCATGTAGTTAAATTTTTTTTCGAGAAGTACGACGAAGTCAAACCTATATAAGTAGGGTATCATTTTAACAGTATGGACCTACAGAATAAAGAGAAGGTGTCATTTTTACCAATAAATTTACTACCCAGAAACGGAAGCCCCCAAAAGTTACAAAATTGTGTTTTTTCTTCAATTTTGTCAAACAATTATTTTTTTTTCCAGTTCGCCATAGATTTTTGGGTAAAATTACTGATGTCATTACAAAGTAGAATTGGTGGGGCAAAAAATAAGCCATCATATGGATTTTTAGATGCAAAATTGAAAGAATTATGATTTTTTTATAGTAAGGAGGAAAAACAAAAGTGCGAATGAGTCTTAAGGGGTAATTACAGCTTTTCTGCTATCTTTTGGGAAAAAACTCAAACCATTTTTTGAATATCCCAATTTTGAGTCTCTGGATCAGAAAGAACTCATTTTGGGGTTTTTGGATAAATAATGAGCATGAAGCTTTCTTCCACTCTATTGGCTTCTGTTCACTTCTTCCAAATGTTCTTGTAGCATTGGCTCACAGTGTGCTATCAATTATAGTATTATAGAACACCAAGGAAATTCCCATAGTGAAAATCTCCAATTTTTAGAGAGCTTCCCTCAAATGCAATTTTTTTTTATGACAGAAATAATATAACATTTAGAAGTCTTTCTCATAAGGCATTTTTTTTGTTTCACTGTTCTAATTTTTCTGCAGTTAGGAGTTCACACCATGACCTGCAAAAGCCACTCTGTGCTAATAGTTGACCCCATAAAGTTATTGTAGGCCCTTTTGTGCTAGTTATTGCCCCCATAAACTGTTGTTGTAGACCCCTCTGTGCTAATAGTTACACCCATATAGTTTTGCAATGCCTCTCTGTGTTAATAGCTGCCCTCATATAGTTGTTGTAGGTCCACTATTTGCTATTAATTGCCCCCATACAGTTGTTGTAAGTTATTCTTTGCTATTATTTGCTCCCATATAGTTCTTGTAGGCCCTTCTGTGCTGTATAGTTCTTGTAGACCTCTATAGGCCACGGTACCCATAAATGTTGCCCCCAAGCCACAGCTGCCATCATAGCTTTGCTGACACAGGTAACTAACTAGTTATTAATTCTAAAAGGTGCTCTTGCAGTGAGTGAGTGAGGTCTCCCATTTGTGTAACAAAAAAAAACTTATACGTGAACCTTTAAAACGTCACTTTTATTATTTTCTTAGTAAAAATTATAGCACACGTGGTATTAAGTTTTGACATCGGCCGCCACCAGTGTTTATGACCACAGTCTATTGGATGTTGCCAATCTGCACCATTCCACAATCCATTTCAAAGTAAGAAGATGTAGTTCAGTCAATGGGCATATGGATGGGGTGTGCCTAAAATCCACAGTTTTTTATGTGTACCTGCTATTGGCACTATGTGTGAAGTCAAGTGCTGTAGTGTTGAAAAATTGCACATTGTCCCAATACAGCATAATATTATTGTTAAGATTCGGCTAGCTGGATGTGGATCTTCTGTGTCAGCGAGGGATTGGCGTGGACCGTGTCGGTGGACCGGTTCTAGGGTTGCTACTGGTTTTCACCAGAGCCCGCCGCAAAGCGGGATGGTCTTGCTGCGGCGGTAGCAACCAGGTCGTATCCACCGGCAACGGCTCAACCTCGCTGACTGCTGAGAAGACGTGGGACAGAAGGACTAGGCAGAGGCAAGGTCAGACGTAGCAGAAGGTCGGGGCAGGCGGCAAGGTTCGTAGTCAATGAGGATAGCAGGAGATCTGGAACACAGGCTTTGAACAAAACTTAACGCTTTCTCTGGCACAAGGCAACAAGATCCGGCAAGGAAGTGCAGGGGAAGTGAGGTAATATACCCAGGGAGCAGGTGGAAGCTAATTAGACTGATTGGGCCAGGCACCAATCACTGGTGCACTGGCCCTTTAAATCTTAGAGAGCTGGCGCGCGCGCCCTAGAGAGCGGAGCCGCGCGCGCCAGAACATGACAGCCGGGGACCGGGACGGGTAAGTGGCTTGGGATGAGATTCACAAGCGGGCGCGTCCCGCTATGCGAATCGCATCCCCATCGCGAATGTCAGTGCAGCGCTCCCGGTCAGCGGGTCTGACCGGGGCGCTGCAGAGAGGAGAACGCCGCGAGAGCTCCGGGGAGGAGCAGGGACCCGGAGCGCTCGGCATAACAATTATATTCCGTAATGAATTATGTCACATAGGTGAGGGTGCACTCATTGTCATAAATTGCACTTAGTCCCATGTATAGCACCATATAGTCCATGGACCAAAATGCACATAGTCCCAATCTTGCACATAAACTCTCAGGTATGCAGTCCCAATATTGCACATAAATCTCAATGCACACAATCCTGATATTGCACATAGACCCTAATGAACACAGTCCCATTATAGCTCATATGTTAGCAGGTATATTGGCACTCACTCCCCTTCAGTATTTATCTTTTCCATAGCATGTCCCTATATTGGCATGTTACACTTAGCTGCATCTTGTAGTTAGCTGCATCTTGAAGTCAGTTCAGGTGGCCCAGTAAGTCCTTAGTATCCCATATAGTGTATGACAGGGTTATATTCAGAAGGCACAGTGTAGCAGGGTTATATTCAGAGAGTAGAGTGTGACAGGGTTATATTTAGGGGCATGGTGTGGCAGGGTTATATTCAGGGGGCATGTTGTGGCAGGGCTATATATTCAGAGGGTACAGTAAGTGACAGTGTTATATTTAATGGGCATGGTGTTAGAGAGTAATATTTAGAGGGTATAATGTTTGGCAGGATTCTTAGGGGTACAGTCTCTGGCCAGGTTATAATGATTATTGTCTTCATATAGATGAGGATCTGCTGACAAAGTAAGGAACGACTGACGTCTGGGTGTCACACTGCGTGAGACAGGTGAGTATCTGTTTTTGTTCGCTATGCGAATCGCATCCCCATCGCGAATGTCAGTGCAGCGCTCCCGGTCAGCGGGTCTGACCGGGGCGCTGCAGAGAGGAGAACGCCGCGAGCGCTCCGGGGAGGAGCAGGGAACCGGAGCGCTCGGCATAAAAATTATATTCCGTAATGAATTATGTCACATAGGTGAGGGTGCACTCATTGTCATAAATTGCACTTAGTCCCATGTATAGCACCATATAGTCCATGGACCAAAATGCACATAGTCCCAATCTTGCACATAAACTCTCAGGTATGCAGTCCCAATATTGCACATAAATCTCAATGCACACAATCCTGATATTGCACATAGACCCTAATGAACACAGTCCCATTATAGCTCATATGTTAGCAGGTATATTGGCACTCACTCCCCTTCAGTATTTATCTTTTCCATAGCATGTCCCTATATTGGCATGTTACACTTAGCTGCATCTTGTAGTTAGCTGCATCTTGAAGTCAGTTCAGGTGGCCCAGTAAGTCCTTAGTATCCCATATAGTGTATGACAGGGTTATATTCAGAAGGCACAGTGTAGCAGGGTTATATTCAGAGAGTAGAGTGTGACAGGGTTATATTTAGGGGCATGGTGTGGCAGGGTTATATTCAGGGGGCATGTTGTGGCAGGGCTATATATTCAGAGGGTACAGTAAGTGACAGTGTTATATTTAATGGGCATGGTGTTAGAGAGTAATATTCAGAGGGTATAATGTTTGGCAGGATTCTTAGGGGTACAGTCTCTGGCCAGGTTATAATGATTATTGTCTTCATATAGATGAGGATCTGCTGACAAAGTAAGGAACGACTGACGTCTGGGTGTCACACTGCGTGAGACAGATGAGTATCTGTTTTTGTTCTTTTACTTTTTTTTCTATAACCTGGCGCAAAGGGGGTGGGTGGTCCACCTACCTACCTATCTGACTAATTATACACATGGCTGCCTAAATGCCTACCTACCTATCTTGCACACTAAATTATTACCTGACTACCTTACTACCTATCTACTTACTGGCTACCAAACTACCTACATACCTGGCCTACATACCTGGCTGCCTAACTACCTACCAACATGCCTGGCTACCTAATTACCTAACTACCTGGCCTACATACCTGGCTACCTAATGATCTACCTACATACATAGGTACCTACCCACATACCTGTCTACCTACATACCTGCATACCTGGGTACCTAACTACATATATACTGTACATGGCCTACATACCTGGCTGCCTAACTAGCTACCTACATACCTGGCTACAGAAATACCTACCTACATACCTGACTACAGAACTACCTACCTACATACTTGGCTACCTAAATAGCTACCTACCTACCTACCTACCTACATACCTGGCTACCTAACTACCTAGATAATTACCTACCTACATAACTGGCTACTTACCTACCTAGCTAGTTTACCTACCTACATGCCTAACTACATGGGTAACTACCTATCTGCCATTTTACTATGCAGAACACCAAGGAGGGGATTATAACAGTTCCGGACCTATAGATGGGGAGATTGTGTAAAGAGGGGGCACAGGAAAAATGCAGAGTCTGACATATTTTCCCTACAGATGTTAAGAGATTGAGTTTTGGTTGGAAGAAGTCAACATGGCAGTCTGATACGAACAGAGTAGAAAATGAAAGAGCACGGCGCTGGTGAAAAAAAAGTGGATTGTGTGTCCATGAATGTAATTGCAATCAGTTATAGTGTATACAGATCAGGTCTACAGCTGGTATATATGTCTATATTGTCCTGTATATTATAACTTATATGGTCTGCAGTTCCTTTGTACAACTGGTATCTAACTCTATATGGTACTGTATATAATCACTTATATGGTATGCAGATCCTATGTACAGCTGATATCTACCTCTATATGGTCCTTATATGATTACTTACGTGGTATACAGATCCTGTGTACAGCTTGCCTCTACGTGTATATGGTCCTGTATATATTTACATATATGGTATACAGATCCTGTGCACAGCTTATATCTACCTCTATGTGGTCACTGCATGAGGGCATACTGGTCTGTGTATAGTGGCTTCATTCAGTACAGTATGGTGGTATTATGTTACCTATGTTAATGTGATATATATATCCAAAGAAATGGTGCAGCACTCCATGAGATAATACAAGGTGCAAATATGTTTATTCACTTCATATCAAAGGCATAGCAACGTTTCAGATCACACATGATGCTTTTTCAAGCTTGAAAAAGGATCCTGTGTGATCTGAAACGTTGCTATGCCTTTGATATGAAGTGAATAAACCTTTTTGCACCTTGGATTATCTCAAGGAGTGCTGCACTATTTCTTTGGATGGATTAATTTTGGGACTTTGATCAAGTTCATTGGGAGCTGGCACCCGACTATTCTTTCTATAAGCTAAGTAGTGCTGCACCAAATTTTTTATTTTGTGTTTGGAAGTGGTGCATGAGAAGGGATTTGGGTGAAATAGGGGCGTGATAGTCGTGTGATCAGGGACGGAGTTCTGCAGGGGACCTTGCTTTATTTGTTTTGGGGGCCCTGAGTGTTGTCAGTCCGCCCCTGGTTGTAGCCACCATTATCCACGCTGCTACATGATTCTAGGACTACAGACTGAAGAGTCTTGTTTGTATGCTGATTGTGGCAGCTTTTCTTCTTTCTTATTGATTTATTTTCATATGTTATGTGGTATTTACTATTTTGGCACATATTTGTTGATACATTTGAGGCTCTCATGCATTACACTGACAAGAGGCAAAATGCTCAGTACGTTACACCTCTCCATTTTTGTGACATTTATTGGTAAATTTATTGAGAAAATGTGTATCCACAAGTATTGTGGTCCACAAGTGCAGGTCCTCCAATTCAATGTAGGTGCACAACTGCACTTTGGTTTGGAGCACCTCCTATCACCATAGACCACATTAATGTAAATGTAGAAAATGTGTATCCCTCTAGCCACATCCATTTCTGGGAACGAAAGTTCCAAGCATGTACATGTGGGCAACAGCTGTACAGCAAACTTTGGGGCACAAGGGGATAGAAATTGAGCACATGCAAAATACATAAAAATCTGTACAGTAAAGTTATTGGTATTGACTTTTACTTTTAACATTTACTTTTATTGCATTTATCCAAAGAAAAGATGCCATAATCGACTTGTTCCTTTGTTTTCTCATGGCTTTCTTGTATTCTGGATTCTCTATCTCTTTAATATTTGCTCAATTGACTTTCGATCTTGGCTCTTATATATAGTTTATTGGTATTTATGTACCATTCCTTGACATCAAGATTGAAATTATTTATCTGTGTTGTTCTTGGTTTAACAATAAGATGAAGTTTAGGTTGTTGACACTAAGATTTGTCTTCAAATCTTTAAGTAGTTGTTGTTAAAGGTAAAGCCAAGGATGAATCCATTTTTTAAGCAAGGGCATCACTAGTAAATCCCTGTGGGTTTCATTGCATGGCATACATAGAAAAACACTAAGTGGCAAAATAAAATGTACAGTTAAATTGGTAATGACTATTACATATTATCAAATAAAACAAAACAGAAGAGTGTTTTATGGTTATTATTGGGAATGATATAGTTTAGCTTATAACATTCCTCTTTTAACAATCTGAATCTTATAGAGCAGTCATCACACATCATCTAAACTTTTTGTTTTCTATTTTTTTATGTCAGATTCACCTCTGAGGGTTATAGTGATTGATTGAATATTTAGCTCTCCTCTCGGCTTGTATACGTTTTTGGATAGGAAACCGGAGCTCCCAAGCATAACTTATACACAAGCTAATGAGCAAAACGCTAACTATAAGATTATGGAAGTATTTAGCATATATTTGGATTCCTGGCAGAATGGAAACAAGTACTTAATTTATATTTATTAAGCTTTAATCTTATCATTTTTCTATGCATATTGCGATTGTTAAATGATTTAGAGTTATTTCTGTTTATTCTGTATAAAAAAGGCTCATTTTGTTTCCCACAATTTATTTCCTTCTTAGAGTCTCAGATGTTCCACTACACACTCATCAATCATACTAAGAATATAAGTTATATTCTCCACACTCCACCACTAACTGGATTACAAAGCTGAAAAACTTACTTGGAGTTGAAAATGTGATAAAAGTAATCAAATTGCTGTAGTCAAATTCTAACAGTGGTGAATAGATGACACTAATTATTGTCTCTTATTATGCTACAAATGTAGTTTACTCTATCTTTATTCATGAAGAGGTATCATAGATCTCATCCTGGGAATTGCAGAAGCTGTGTTCAATAATGGTTGGCTAGTTCGTTCTCATTTTTCATTTCTTTCAATATGCTTTAGGTGGAGCTTCAATTTCTTTGGAATTTGTGGAGGGATTTTATTCCTTATATCCATTCCCCCCCCCCCCCCTAATTGTAGTACATACGTCATGGCAAAAAGTGTTAACGCAAAATGATAAAATATCATGTTTAGCTTGTTTTTAGAGTATGTTTTGTAACCTCTTATTCCATTTTACATGTTTAACATGATAAATTCTAACAGGATATAGCATGCATCTGTCTACAATTGAAATAGTGCTAAAATATTAGAAAATATACTGCCCATAGTGTGCGCAACATGTGTGAATGTATAGGCTCCTTTTAATCCACAAGTTCTCCTTACTGAAAAAATAAATGTTTTTTTTTTTTTTTTTTTTTTAGATTATATATCACTGGACTATAAAACACACCCATGAAGAGGGGCATAGAAAGAGAATAATGTACCCCATGAGTAATAGTCAGTTCATTAAAAACAGAAACTGTGTTATGTGAAAGCCGGAACAGAGATTAATCCACACATACCTGATCTCTAATATGGTTAAAGGAAAGCTGTCAGCAGGTTAGAAGAATCTAACCTGCTGACATGGGCTGATAGGGCAGGAAACACTGTTTAACAATGCAACTTTATAATCCCTCACCATTGCTTAATTTGTATTATCATGCTAATGAGGCGTTTGGTGCACTGGGTGCATGTATACCAGCATGTTAGATTCTTCTAAAATGCTTAATCCTTTTTTGAGGACCCATTCTGGTGAGCAACAAGCTGGCAGTCTGCCATGAGGCGAGCTACCACCTGTTCCAGCCCCTGCCTCACAGCGACACCCAGACCCCTCCCCTGATTGTGAAACTGCGAATGTTTAATTTAATCAGTTATGGTTCATTGCTATCGCTCCAACCTATTTCATTGGATTCTTGTGGTAATTCCACAGGTAATATATGACGATGACCATGGGGTCTCACAATTGAAAAGATTGAAGAGATTTTATTTTTTTTTATTTAAATTGAAGATTTTTATTAGATTCACAAGTTTAATGTTGTGGGTTCCCAAAACATTTACTTTGAACTAATACTGTATGAGCAAAACCCAATAGAACAAGGAGATCACATGAAGGCACAATGGCAGAGCCTAGAGGTGGCAGCAGCCCGACAAGACCATAGGGCCTCACAATTGAACAGATTAAAGATATATTTTAAAAATTAAATTGAAGATTTTAACTAGATTAACATAAAAAGTTTTATTTAACGTGCCAGCAGCATGAGGAGACCACATGGCCACGGTGTGTCTGGGTCCTCTGTCTCGACTTCCTCATCACCCTGTAGCTCCACAGACTGCATTCCAGAGCTGCAGCCTCTTAAGGATGAACACCAAAGTCCTAATAAAATACAACATAAACTCCCATGTGTCCCAGTGACACCCATAGGGGAGTGCATACTAATTCTGTCAAGGACAGGGGAACTCCATAAATATATGTACACAGAAGAATTGGAGTTATGATACCACCTTCAATATAAACATATACATCTTTATTAAGATGTTTTACATAAAAAACATATAGATGCAAAAATGAAGTAGTGCAATGGAAATCCAACGCAAAAATAACTGGTGCAGAGCAAGAAAATTACATACAAATGAGTAAACGGGATGTCCACACACTATATATAGCAGACATTCCATTCTATATGTTTTTTTATGTAAAACATCTTAATAAAGATTTATATGTTTATATTGAAGGTGGTGTCATAACTCCAATTCTTCTGTGTACATATACCTCTTAAAGGGGTATTCCAGGCAAAACCTTTTTTTTTTATACATATCAACTGGCTCCGGAAAGTTAAACACATTTGTAAATTACTTCTATTAAAAAATCTTAATGCTTCCAATAGTTATTAGCTTCTGAAGTTTTCTGTCTAACTGCTCAATGATGATGTCACGTCCCGGGAGCTGTGCATGATGGGAGAATATCCCCATAGGAACTGCACAGCTCCCGGGACGTGAGTCATCAGAGAGCAGTTAGACAGAAAACAACAACTCAACGTCAGAAGCTAATAACTATTGGAAGGATTAAGATTTTTTAATAGAAGTGATTTACTAATCTGTTTAACTTTCCAGAGCCAGTTGATATATAAAAAAAAGTTTTGGCCTGGAATACCCCTTTAAGGATGCAGGGCATACCTGTATACCCTGTGTATGCTCCCGTGCTATAACACAGGGTCACACGCTGACCCCACATCATAGCGGTTCGGTCCCAGCACCGAGCAACGGCCGGGACCCGTGGCTAATACCGCACCTCACGATCGCAGTAATGTCCGGTATTAACTCCCTTCAACTTTGATCGCCACATCTAAAATGAAAAAAAAAAATGCTTTCTGGCAGCTCAGTCGGGCTGATCGGGATCACCGCAGTAAAACTGATCAGCTGAGGACGCGCGAGAAGGATCCCTACCTTCCTCCTCGGTGTCCAATCATCGCTCGATTGCTCCATGCCTGAGATCCAGGCTGGTGCAATGGAGCACCGATAACACTGATCAATGCTATGCTATGGCATAGTATACATCAATATATGCAATCAGAAGATTGCATGTTATAGTCATCTATGGAGGCTATAAGTGTATTAAAAAAGGGGAAAAATAGTTAATAAATGTGATTTAACCCTTTCCCTAATAAAAGTTTGGATCACCCCCCTTTTCCCATTTAAAAAATAGGTATCCTGCCGCATGGCTCATTATTAGATATGGGTAGTAGTATGCTAGGATATTACCAAATTATTGTATATTTAGTGTGCTGTTATATAAATATTCCTAAACTTTATACTTTAAGCAATATCTAAAATAGAAATCTACTCTTGTTTTTTATAAGATGTATTGCATGCAAAAATGCTGTTACTCATATGTTGTTATTTTTGTTATTCCTTTGGAAGTATTTTATTGCAGGTACATGCATTTTCACATAAATAGTAAAGCGAGGAATAAAGTAGAAACAGCACACAGGTTCCTAATAAATGACCTTTTACTTGATGCCTACTACATGAAATAGAGCATACGTAAAGGGTGGATGACCTTCTTTCTTTACAGATCATTACAAGATGCTCCATCAAATACAATTACCCGTAGGTGATGCTTATAACAAGAAAAGTAGACAGCACATGGAACGCTAGATATTTGAATTTTAATGTCTAAAGTGTGATTAAATATAACAGCAACTATACTAAATATATATCTGATAAATGCAAAACTTTACTATAATATAATTAACTAATGGTTATTATAAAAAAAATGTGAATCAACTAATACACATTATAACTCTAATTTTCTTTTTTTTATTTATTTTATTTTATCCATATTACATAAAAAAGAGAAGAAGAAAACATAAGACCACAATTATAATATTATTAACCCTCCCTATTCCCCCTCCCCTCCCCTTCCCTCGTTAGCATGGCACACTATCTCTACCTTTCCATTTTAACCATTCTTCCTCTATTTTCTTGATTTTCCTTGTCTCTTTATAATACACCTTTTCATACAACATTATTTTACTACATAGTTCTAGCCACTCCTCTTTACTCGGAACTTTCTGAGCCAACCAGTTTCTCAAAAGTGCAATCCTTGCTAATCCCAACATCTTTAGGATCATTTATTTATATTTATATATCCAGATTCAATCCTAGAATTGCAGTTTTCAGTTCAAACTCCATTTTCACCTGGTGTTTTACCTCTATTGTCTCAAACACCTCCAGACAGAATTTTTTAATCTCATAACAGTTCCATACCATATGCAACCAATTTGCATTTTGAAAATGTTGCTTTTTCCCTGAGCCTCACTTTATACATAAGCCCTGGGGTATATTGTGTTCGATATAGCAGCATAAGGAAAGATATCCTAAGGTTCACACTAATTGAAGCCGTCTGTCACGATGCCGGCTGGCAGGTAGTGGATCCTCTGTGCCAGAGAGGGATTGGCGTGGACCGTGCTAGTGGACCGGTTCTAAGCCACTACTGGTTTTCACCAGAGCCCGCCGCAAAGCGGGATGGTCTTGCTGCGGCGGTAGTGACCAGGTCGTATCCACTAGCAACGGCTCACCTCTCTGGCTGCTGAAGATAGGCGCGGTACAAGGGAGTAGGCAAAAGCAAGGTCGGAGGTAGCAGAAGGTCGGGGCAGGCAGCAAGGATCGTAGTCAGGGGCAACGGCAGAAGGTCTGGAAACACAGGCAAGGAACACACAAGGAACGCTTTCACTGGCACTAAGGCAACAAGATCCGGCGAGGGAGTGAAGGGGAAGTGAGGTGATATAGGGAAGTGCACAGGTGTAAACACTAATTGGAACCACTGCGCCAATCAGCGGCGCAGTGGCCCTTTAAATCGCAGAGACCCGGCGCGCGCGCGCCCTAGGGAGCGGGGCCGCGCGCGCCGGGACAGAACAGACGGAGAGCGAGTCAGGTAGGGGAGCCGGGGTGCGCATCGCGAGCGGGCGCTACCCGCATCGCGAATCGCATCCCGGCTGGCAGCGGAATCGCAGCGCCCCGGGTCAGAGGACGTGACCGGAGCGCTCGGCGTAACAGTACCCCCCCCCTTGGGTCTCCCCCTCTTCTTAGAGCCTGAGAACCTGAGGAGCAGACTTTTGTCTAGGATGTTGTCCTCAGGTTCCCAGGATCTCTCTTCAGGACCACAACCCTCCCAGTCCACTAAAAAAAAATTTTTCCCTCTGACCTTTTTGGCAGCTAAAATTTCTTTGACCGAGAAGATGTCCGAGGAGCCGGAAACAGGAGTGGGAGGAACAGACTTGGGAGAAAAACGGTTGAGGATGAGTGGTTTGAGAAGAGAGACGTGAAAGGCATTAGGGATACGAAGAGAGGGAGGAAGAAGAAGTTTATAAGAGACAGGATTAATTTGACACAAAATTTTGAAAGGACCAAGATAGCGTGGTCCCAACTTGTAGCTAGGGACACGGAAGCAGACATATTTAGCGGAGAGCCATACCTTGTCTCCAGGGGAAAAAACGGGGGGAGCTCTTCTTTTCTTATCCGCGAACTTCTTCATGCGTGATGAAGCCTGTAAGAGAGAATTTTGGGTCTCTCTCCATATGATGGAAAGGTCACGAGAAATTTCATCCACAGCGGGCAGACCAGAGGGCAAGGGAGTAGGGAGGGGGGGAAGAGGGTGACGGCCGTACACCACGAAAAATGGGGATTTGGAGGAAGACTCAGAGACCCTGAAGTTATACGAGAATTCGGCCCATGGGAGGAGATCTGCCCAGTCATCCTGGCGGGAGGAAACAAAATGTCGCAAATAATCACCCAAGATCTGGTTAATCCTTTCTACTTGTCCATTGGACTGGGGATGATATGCAGAAGAAAAATTTAATTTAATCTTGAGTTGTTTACAGAGAGCCCTCCAGAATTTAGACACGAATTGGACGCCTCTATCCGAGACAATCTGCGTAGGCAATCCGTGAAGACGAAAAATGTGTACAAAAAATTGTTTAGCCAACTGAGGCGCAGAAGGAAGACCAGGAAGAGGGATGAAATGTGCCATTTTGGAGAATCGATCAACGACCACCCAAATAACAGTGTTGCCACGGGAAGGGGGTAAATCAGTAATAAAATCCATACCAATCAGAGACCAAGGCTGTTCGGGGACAGGCAGAGGATGAAGAAAACCAGCGGGCTTCTGGCGAGGAGTCTTATCCCGGGCACAGATAGTGCAGGCTCGCACAAAGTCCACAACATCCGTCTCCAGAGTCGGCCACCAATAGAAGCGGGAGATGAGTTGCACAGATTTCTTGATACCCGCATGACCTGCGAGATGGGAGGAGTGACCCCATTTGAGGATTCCGAGGCGTTGGCGAGGAGAAACAAAGGTCTTTCCTGGAGGAGTCTGCCTGATGGAGGCAGGAGAAGTGGAGATCAGGCAGTCAGGTGGAATGATGTGTTGCGGAGAGAGTTCAACTTCAGAAGCATCCGAGGAACGAGAGAGAGCATCGGCCCTAATGTTCTTATCGGCAGGACGAAAGTGAATCTCAAAATTAAATCGGGCAAAGAACAGAGACCACCGGGCCTGGCGAGGATTCAGCCGTTGGGCAGACTGGAGGTAGGAGAGGTTCTTGTGGTCGGTGTAGATAATAACAGGAGAACTTGATCCCTCCAGCAGATGCCTCCATTCCTCAAGTGCTAATTTAATGGCTAGAAGCTCTCGATCCCCGATGGAGTAGTTCCTCTCCGCTGGAGAGAAGGTCCTAGAGAAAAAACCACAAGTGACAGCATGCCCGGAAGAATTTTTTTGTAGAAGAACAGCTCCAGCTCCCACTGAGGAGGCATCAACCTCCAATAGGAAGGGTTTGGAAGGGTCAGGTCTGGAGAGGACGGGAGCCGAAGAAAAGGCAGACTTGAGTCGTTTAAAGGCGTCTTCTGCTTGAGGAGGCCAGGACTTGGGATCAGCATTTTTTTTGGTTAAAGCCACGATAAAACTTAGAGTCCCCATCAAATTTATCCGGCAAGGATAAGCGTATCCCAGGAGCGGCCACTCGCTGCGGAGGAGGTGCAGGAGCTGGCGGAGGAGATGACTGCTGAAGCTGTGGTAGAAACTGTTGTAGCATAACGGTCAGTTGAGACAGCTGTTGGCCTTGTTGCGCTATCTGTTGTGACTGCTGGGCGACCACCGTGGTGAGGTCAGCGACAACTGGCAGAGGAACTTCAGCGGGATCCATGGCCGGATCTACTGTCACGATGCCGGCTGGCAGGTAGTGGATCCTCTGTGCCAGAGAGGGATTGGCGTGGACCGTGCTAGTGGACCGGTTCTAAGCCACTACTGGTTTTCACCAGAGCCCGCCGCAAAGCGGGATGGTCTTGCTGCGGCGGTAGTGACCAGGTCGTATCCACTAGCAACGGCTCACCTCTCTGGCTGCTGAAGATAGGCGCGGTACAAGGGAGTAGGCAAAAGCAAGGTCGGACGTAGCAGAAGGTCGGGGCAGGCAGCAAGGATCGTAGTCAGGGGCAACGGCAGAAGGTCTGGAAACACAGGCAAGGAACACACAAGGAACGCTTTCACTGGCACTAAGGCAACAAGATCCGGCGAGGGAGTGAAGGGGAAGTGAGGTGATATAGGGAAGTGCACAGGTGTAAACACTAATTGGAACCACTGCGCCAATCAGCGGCGCAGTGGCCCTTTAAATCGCAGAGACCCGGCGCGCGCGCGCCCTAGGGAGCGGGGCCGCGCGCGCCGGGACAGAACAGACGGAGAGCGAGTCAGGTAGGGGAGCCGGGGTGCGCATCGCGAGCGGGCGCTACCCGCATCGCGAATCGCATCCCGGCTGGCAGCGGAATCGCAGCGCCCCGGGTCAGAGGACGTGACCGGAGCGCTCGGCGTAACACCGTCTCAACATTTTTAAATATAATTTTCGATTCTTCTTCTTTAATCCTACCTGTGTCCCTTTTCCATTTTACTCTACTATTTGCTATCTCCATTTTACTGTTAACCAAATTTTATAAATCTTATTTAAAACATTTTCGCTTTTCCATGTGAAATGTTTATTAACTCCATTAAACAGTGATTCTGAATCGTAAACCTATTTTTTTTCCTTTTCTTTCCTAAGTGCTTCTTTCACCTGTAAATAATTAAATTTACTATTACTATTCAACTTAAATTTCTTACATAACTCTGTCCATTCAATCAACTCTCCCTGTGAAAATAAGTGATTCACTTGCCATATTCCTTTATATTTCCAGTTGATGTAGTCTGAGATTTTTTTTAGTTCAGGAAAGTGATTATTGTGCCAAAGTGGAGTACACCAAATACTCACTTTTATCCCTATTATCTTTTTAATCCTAATTTTAAAACCCAATACTTGTACACAATCGTAATATTTAGATTTTATTGGAAATTGGAATAATAAAATATATACATTTTATTATTTTTAAAGGTGGTGTTTTGAATTAATTTTGAATTTTAGAGGAGTTTCTCTTTGTTCAATGAGTAGGATCATGTAGACATCAGGTATAAACAATGATAAAGAGACAATTTCTGTTTAGGTAGAGCTTAGAGAGCCTTGTGTTTATTGTTAAAACAGGAATTAAACTTTTCCTTATTGTATGAGTTTTTATTAGGACTGATATTACAAAGAAGTATAATGTGCAGTTGCCCTCTGCCACTATGCCCAAACCATACCTTCCTTTTTTTCCCAGGAATCTGAAGAACTAGAATTTTTGGTCTAATGCCCCTAGCAGACCACCACTTTTAACTGTATCCGCATCTCGAAGACACATATACAGTTGAAATATTTGGCAGAGTGGGAAGCCATAGATTTACTTTTTTTTTTTTTCTAACATGTATAAAACATGCATCACAGTGCAATATAATCCTTACTTCATACTACCTGCACTGGGTGGGGACTTAAGCCGCTTCACTTACTTGGGGATTAAAGTTAGGTAAGTAAAAGTTTCATTTTGAGGACAGAATGGATAACAACTAAATTCCCCACCCACGTCCTTACAGTTTATGTTTCTCCCTACCATGGTAGGTGTAGTTTTCTTAATCTGGGTTCAAATGCACAGCAGTGTGTGATGCAGCTAATAACCCATAATTACTGGTGATGGTTCTGCAATGGGGTTATTAACTGCACAATACCTATAGACAAAATGTTAAAGGGGTTGTTCGGGGAAAAAAAATAAAAGAAGATAGAAACTTAAATGGCTTCCAATAGTGTATATTTATGTTTGCTTCATGTATTTCTCCCTCAGTATCACTGCATGTCCCCTGTAGCCTATGGCATTTATGTAGTGCTCTTTTTCCTGTCTTCTTGCAGCCAGCCTAACCATTCTATACATCTCTATTCATTTTTGCATAGTTCTTGCTGCTATCATTGTGAGGCATAGCACTTCTTAACTGCCTCAGCAAAGATAACTCTGGTGTAAACTGTAAAGTAAATAAACTCCAATCTTATACTTTCCTTAACTTCCCTGTACATCTTTCAGATTTTAGCAACATTTTGTACATGCTTTAGTCTGGCAAGAGGTATCAGCCCCTTGGCACAATAACAGACACCAAAGGATTTTTAAATACATGAACAAGTGTACAGAACCCTTTACAGGGTACAGAGTGCTCTAAGACTTTGTGTTTGTAATCCACGTGTTACTGCCCCTGCCTACATCAGATCCTCCATCTTCTTTTCTATATACAGAATGGGTTTTAAAGAACACATTCAGTAGCTCTGGCTTCTCTTAATCTCGAGTGACCACCTCCCTATTATCATTATTTACATGCTCTGGCTTAGCTTTTTGCATTTAAATATGCAAAAAGCTAAGTCACTGTTTATTTTTGATGCTTCCAGTCAATGTCCTGAAGTGCAGCTTTATACCCGTGGATATTTTTATTAAAATTAAATGTTTTTGCCCTCCCAATACGACTTTGCTTTCTACATGTTAAAGGGAACCAAGCATTAGATTTTACCATATATCATGCTTGGCAGCGTGTTATGTATGGTAAAATCTTTATCCTCACCATCCCCGAGGGACATTCCTGTTCGCAGGGATGGTGAGCATATGATGTATGAAACTGTTTCCCTCAGTCCCTTCAGTATTCTCCTGGGTGGGTAGATGTACTTACCTAGTTTTCTCTCCGGCCGTAGTGACACCCCCTTGGCATGATTGACATCTCTCTGGCGCCTAAGCAGACAGTGCAGAGCAGTGACACAGGTCGTCAATAATGCAGAGGAGGAGTCACTATGGCTAAAGCAACACTACCATATCCAGGAGAGCCTCACTTTTTGGTGAATCCTTCACAAACTGGCCCATAAGATTATCCTGCAATAAATTAAGGAATATTCTACTCTTTACAGCTGAAGCCAATCTGTGTCCCCAATCAATATCTAGATAGTTAATATCGCCCACTATCACTACTGTACCTGCATGTTCTGCCTTCTCTGTTTGTTTATAAAAATTAACATCTCCCCAGTGATCTCCTCAGGGGGGTTGGGAGGTCCATAGATTCAGTGTTTCAGTATTCAGTATTTCAATGTTTACCTCCCTTTGCAATTCTACTCACAAGGATTCACCCGCCTCACAGTCATCACTTATTATTGCATCTTTACTACTCTCTTTCATATTACTTCTAACATACTAATATACTCCTCCTTACTGCTCGTCCTATTCTTTTAAAACAGTATAAACAGTGCAAACCCCTGCAGTTTGACAGCCCAGTCTTGTGAGGAGTGTAGCCATGTCTCAGTGACACCTATTACATCAATGTTTTTTTCACGCATTTTGCTTGCTACACCTCTAGCATTTTTGAACATACACTTCAAGTTTAATATATTACATTTATTGAATTTTTGTGAGCACATTTATTATCACTGTCACATCTGTCATCTTTATTTTTTGATCCCAACCCCTAGTTAAAACACTCCCACCCTATCAAGGATTCTCTCTTCGACCCCTTCCATTCAAGTGAAAATGATCTACAGAACACAGTTTGCAATACAATGAATTCAGCCCAGTGCTCAAAAAATCCAAACCCTTATACCTTACACCAAGATTTCCGCCATGCATTTAACATGCATCATCCTGCAATACACACGGCACAGGCGGTATTCCAGTAAATACTTTAGGGTACTTTTCCTAAGCTTTGCACCTAGTTCTATGACATTTTTAAGGGACCTCCACCTACCATGTATGCTGCAGTTGGTTCTCACATGGACCATAACAGCTTGATCTTTTCAACCTCTCCCCCACCCAAGTAATTTGTCCACTTAAGACATCACATGTCAAACCCTGGCACCAGAGAGACAGCAAACCATTTAAATGAGTCGGTCTCCATCTCACTGATTATAGAATTCCCTACAACCACTTGCTGCCCTGAGCTACCTGTGCTCCCATCCGCCCACTAGTAGGGCTTTCATTTATAAGACTGACACCTTTGCATCATCACCCAACTTGGCAATTTTGCTTTGAGCACAGAAGCATGAGTGGTCTTCTTTTTTTTTTTTGTAACCATTTCTACTTTCTAACGACATTAACCATGCAACTTGCCTGGTCCTCTTGATCGATTTATCGATTCTCCACATCTACCCTTCTATTGGTCTAGGGGAGGCTATGTTAGTGTATTTTAAACTCAGGTCTTAACAGTGTGTTTTATTTTTTTTTTATGCCAAAAGGAAACCTTAATCTGTATATATTTTAAAGGAGAATAAAAAGTTTATAAGTGTTAAGGGAGGGTTTAATGTTTTATACCCCATGGTCCCGTTGGGCCCAAGTGTTTGGTTCTTTGTTACATATTTACCACAGATCCTTTTATTTGACTTAAATTGACTAATCACATAGGGTACTATGGGATTTACATAAAGGAACAGGGACACCTGAGGGATTAAAAGAGAATAGAAGATTCAGATTCAGTGATAAAAAACTTTGGGAAGAAGTTCTACAAGAGCCTCATAGCACCTTTAGGGTCTTTCAGGTATGTCATGAAATTACATAAATACCTACTTCTCCAAAGTGGAGAAGTTTTAGTGAGTGTCTTTGATTCCAACCTTTGTCTCCTCTAGTTACAATTCTCAGGAATATACATCAAGAGGGGTTAAATGAGTAGAAATAGTTTTAGTGTTTGACGTATTGTCTGCATTCAGCGTCAAGGGCAACCAACCTTTTTTCCAACCAGACACTAAGCAAGGTATGTCCTGGCAGACATTAGACTATCTACACCTACTGTGCACCCCTATTCATTGTATGCACTCAAAGAGTATGTATGAATTCAGTGGAAGACCTCATGTCCACCTGACATGAACTATAACAGGCTGTGGCAGTATTGTTGACTGGGCCTTCTTTGCACTAAATCAGTCTGCTTAGAATTTAAATATATGTTGATCTCTAGGCCATGGTATAAAAGAGCTGCAAGGTACTAATATGTTTCTAATAAGAAGGTCTCATGCACTTAGTTTTTCTCTCTGGTTCTACAGTCGTGTTGTTAATTTTGTAACATCAAGAGCCATGGTAATGCTTCCCACCTGAAGGTTTTTTTTAGCTCTAATGGTTCTGGTCAGAGAGAGGCCTCTTGAAATCTGTAGTTTGGTATCCAAGAACACTGTCGAATCCACTATTGTAGGTTTTTGGGTTGTGACCAAAGGGTCTGAAGTAGTGCACTACCCAACTTCTCTAAGAAAGTAGGCGGGATAACCCTGAATCACATGCAGGATGCAGCCTATCAGCAGCCAGTCACCCCTGTGTGGTCACAGCCCTATATATTCGGCAGCCATTATGTATTCGGCAGCTCGTCATATCATGGATTATTCGGCAGCTCGTCATATCATGGATTATACTGCCTAGAGATAGGACAGAAATCGCTTTGTGTGTGTTACACAGAAAAGCTCATTCCAGCAGCGTTTCACATCCTAGTCTCATCAGCATTCTGGTGGACAGAGAGCAGTGTTTTTTTCACTGAAAATGATTTTTACTGCAGCCATTAACCTCCCATTCACTTTCTCTAGCATTGTATTACAGAGTGGGGAAGATAGCTGTGTGTTGCCTCATACATTTCAACAAGCTGCCTCAACTTCATAAACCTTATCAGAGGAGGAAGGAATAGTTTTTCAGCGCAATTCTGTGTCTTTGTTCCACAACAAATCATCTGCTGGTTATACTAGTCTGTAGATAGTATAATACCCAGCAGTCCATTCCTAATAGTCTTTGACAGAGTGCAATTTCGTGTTTACACAGTTTTTCTGTGCTGCAGCACTGTTGTGTACTACTGGTGTTGTGAAAAATAAGTTTTTTTTAAGTGTACTGTACCTCATTTTTCTGCGCTCATAAGTGCATACCACATACGTACATCTAAGTAGTCTACTATTTTGTACCTGTTAATCTGTCAAGGGCCTAGATACTGTGAAAGTCCAGGCAAAAGTACTCACCAGCTGATGCTTTTACTCTGATACCTTTTCAAGTGTACTGTAGCACACTTTTCTGCCCTCATAAGTGCATAACACATACCTACATCTAAGTAGTGTACTATGTTGTACCTGTTAATCTGTCAAGGGCCTACATACTGTGAAAGGACAGCCAAAAGTAATCAAAGGCTGGTATTTTACTCCAATACATTTATTAAGTGTACTATAGCGCATTTTTCTGCCCTCATACCAAATACATACATCTAAGTACAACCCAGCAGCCATGATTGATCGGTTCACTCGGTCATCCACTTCATCCCAAGTGACATCCACACCCCCAGTCAACAGTCGGTGGGTTCCTCAGACTCAACCCTCAGTTGGCATGGCCCTCATGCTGCTGCTGCCACCACAAGACTCTCAAAATCTTAAATTTAAATTAAAAAATCTTAAATTTCAATAGTCTCCTCATGCTTCAGCCACCTCCAGGCTGTGCAATTCAGCCACTATATGGTCTGATGATTCAGCCACCTCCAGGCTGTGTCATTCAACCACAATATGGTATCCTCATGCTGCCACAAACTCCAGGCAGTCATTCAGCCACTATAGGGTCTCATTATACTTATTCCCTCTCCAGGCTCTGTCATTGTGCTGCTATGTGACATGTGTCTCCCTGTTAGCTTTGGTCCTTTGTACCCACACGCCGGGACACTAAAACTTGGGAGTTAAAATTTCAATTTCAAAATCCTCAATTTCAATTTCAAAATGTTACATTTCTAATTAAAAATCTTAAATTTCAATGGTCTCTTCATGCTTCTGCCAACTCCAGCCTGTGCCATTCAGACACTATATGGTCTCCCCATGCTACCGCAAACTCCAGGCAGCCATTGTGCCACTATATGGTCTCCTCATACTGATGCCACCTCCAGGCTCTGTCATTGTGCTGCCATGTGACATGTGACTCCTTGGTCTCCTCATGCTTTAGCCAACTCCAGGCTGTGGCATTCAGGTATTATATGGTCTCCTCATGCTTCAGCAACCACCCGGCTGTGTCATTCAGCCAATATATGGTTTACTGATGCTACTGGGCCTGGGCCTAAAAAAAAATAATTGTAACAGTAACTACAATAAATCTTCAATTTAAATTTTAAAATTCATATTTTAATCTTAGGGATTGTGAACCCCTAATGTCTACTCATGCTGCTGCCAGCTCCAGGCTGTGCCATTCAGCAACTACATATTCTCCTCATACTGATGCCACCTTATGGCTCTGTCATTGTGCTGGCATGTGACATGTGACTTTTTGTTATATTTGGTCCTTTGTACCCACACGCCGGGGCCCAGGACACTAAAACTTGGGAGTTAAAATTTAAATTTCAAAATCCTCAATTTCAATTTCAAAATCTTACATTTCTATTTAAATATCTTAAATTTCAGTGGTCTCCTCATGCTTCTGCCAACTCCAAGCTGTGTCATTCAGCCACTATATGGTCTCCTCATGCTGCCAACACCTCCACGATGTGTCATTCAGCCACTATATGGTCTCCTCATACTGATGCCACCTCTAGGCTCTGTCATTGTGCTGGTCTGCGGCAGTGATTTTAAAAGTGATGCCTGTAATCTGCATGTCATACTGAATAACAGTATTATTTCACTACCCCAGCACACTCCATATGCATGTCAGAACATAGCAAAGTGTTCTACACCCCAATTGAGGGTCTCTGTAGGACAGAAATAGCATTTTTTTATATAGATTCATCGTAAATAAATTCAGATCGAACCAAATTGTTTTGAAAAATTCAGCCAATCGGCAGAATCGAACTTTTTCAAACGTTTGCTCATCTCTAAAGATGAGTAACAATTAATATTGTTTAAACACATCCCCTTAAGAGATTCTCGACATAAAGGGGTAAAAGAAAGCCCAACCTTAAAGGGGTACTCCGGTGAAATCCTTTCTTTTAAATCAACTGGTGGCAGAAAGTTAAACATATTTGTAAATTACTTCTATTAAAAAAGCTTAATCCTTCCAGTACTTATTAGCTGAATGCTATAGAGGAAATTCCTTTCTTTTTAGAAGACTGATGACATCACGAACACAGTGCTCTCTGCTGACATCTGTCCATTTTAGCAACCATGCATAGCAGATGCATAGCAGATGTATGCCAAGGTCAGCATGTTGGCTCAGTGGTTAGCACTGCTGCCTTGCAGTGCTGGGGACTTGGGTTCAAATCCCACTAAGGACAACAATAAATAAAGCTTTATTATTTTTATAATAACATCAGCAGAGAGAACTGTGGCCGTGATGTCATCAGAGAACATTCCAAAAAGAAAATAATTTCCTCTGTAGTATTCAGCAGCTAATAAGTACAGGAAGGATTAAGATTTTTTAATAGAAGTAATTTACAAATATGTTTAACTTTCTGCCACCAGTTGATTTAAAAGAAAAAATGTTTTCACCGGAGTACCCCTTTAAATATTTTAAAATTTAGACTGTTTATTGGCAATGTAATAAAACTGGTATTCCTTTCTTAAAGAAAAGCTTTCATACTCTTTGTTTTATGGACATATTAATTATTCTGAATAATGACCTAATTACCACCTCAATCAATGAAATGAGAAGAGTGCCCCAAAAATTCTGTGTATACCAGAATGCAATTTACCCTGGTCATCCAGCTGTCATGTAAACCCCATATCATATATAAGTGGGGAAAAGTCATTGCATTTTTTCAGATAGTCAGCTTTATATTTTTCATTTAAAAAGTTGTACACGAAACTTCCCGTATCATTTCCTTTGCCAATGCTGATTTATGAATCATAAATGAACATAATTTAACTCTATTATTCACACATTGTTGATTCTCTTTAACGCACTGTAGACTTTGTGTCTGCTGTTTAGTTGCTATTGACAATCTACATTTGTCTTTCTATATGTAATTCTAATCTCATTCTACTTTTTATTCTTTGTTACATTGTCTACTGTTTATGCAGGTTGTTTTTATTCATTTTGTTGTGCATTGTATCATGTTTTAAATGACCATTTTGTTGGGGCTATGATTACTTTCAATCAGGGTCGCCATCAGGGGAGTACAGCCAGTACTACAGTAAGGGGCCCGAGCTCCCAGGAGGCCCGGGCTTATGCTGCAACCCCCTGCAGCAGCCTGCAGCCTCACCACAGAAGCAGGGTATCGCTGTTTAAAGTGGTCTCCTTCTCCCAGGGGATGACAGAGGGGGCCTGCTGCTACCAGAGACATTTATTCTTTAAATCTGCAACATGCACGCCCTGTAATATCAGCGCAGGGGCCACAGCTGCGCTGACTGTCAGGTTGGAGGAGAGCAGAGAGGGACGCTCCTCCCCCTCCTCTCCCCTCGCACAATTGGTGGAGTTGGAGCATGTGCTTTGTGTTTCCTGCTAACCTGACACACGGTGGCTACTGAGATGAGAAAGACTTCCTATGCTCCCAGATGGGTCATGCACATCAAAGTAAGTAACTTTCTGAGGAGGGGAGGGGTGTTGCAATTTGGGGATTAGTGGGAGGTAAATAGGCACTATCTCATGCAACAGCTGAATGCACCCTGGCTGAGAAACAATGAGATAGTGCCTATTTACCTCCATCTCATTGTTTCTCAGCCAGGTTGCCTTTAGATGTTGCAAAAGTACAACTCCCAGCATGCATTTGGCTGTGTGGGCATGCAAGGAGTTGTAGTTTTGCAAGAGCTGGAGGCAACCTGGTTGAGAAACAATGAGTGCCTATTTACCTTCATTCAGGGCTGGACTGGGGATAAAAACCAGCTCTGGAAATAACTGCATACCAGCCCACTTGTCAACCTGCACAGCCACAATGTAAATAACAGAAGCCTAGTAAATCACAGCCAAGCTTTTACTACACAGGTTTAACCCCTTAGGAACGGACCCATTTTTTACTTAACGGGGGAACTCCGGTGGAAAAATTGTTATTATCATTATTTTTTCAAATCAACAGGCTCCAGAAAGTTAAAACATTTGTAAATGACTTCTATAAAAAAAATCTTAATCCTTCTAGTACTTATCAGCTGCTGTATGCTCCAGGATTGATCACGACATTTATAGGATTAATGCTGCCGGGACCGGCGCAGCCCCTGAAGCTGTGGCGAGACCCCAGATGTGATTGAGGGTCGAGTCCCACTGCTGATCTCCTAAGCTGTGCGTGGCAGTGCAGGAGATCAGCAGGACGTATGCATACATCCCAGCGCACGAACATGTCAGGTGCAGGGACTTATGCATATGTCATGTAGCGGGAAGGGGTTAGGCACTGCAGCCTGTGAGGGAAGCCTGGCATTTGATATACCCACACACACACATCATACATACACCCACCGCCGCCACCCACATCATACATTACATACATACATCCTACATACACACATATACACGCATCATAAAAACACATGCATCATGCACACACATGCAATAATACATACACACAATACATATATGCACACATTAAACATAAATATATACATCTAGCTTACACACATCTATCATTTATTACATACATAAATACATACACACACACCTGCATGAAGCCTCCACCCGTGCCACATCAGCGCTGCCCGTGTGGCCCAGGGGGGGATCGGAGGGTGAAATGGTTAGGGGCTCTGTGAGCGCCAGTCACCCAGCCAGCCCCACACTCACTGACTGCTTTGCGCCCACGCTGCTCTGTGAGTAAGGGCCACATGGCGCAGCACACAGCGCCCCAGCCGGGCAAGTGATTTTCTGCCCTCCTCGGTGCCAGGCCTGTGTAGTGATGCTGGCCCTGTCATTATACAGCAGCCATAACTGTAAGGAAGCCACACTGCTAGTCATCTGAGGGAGGGGACTCTGGCTGGCAACCAGAGGTGTATAAGCGAGCCAGGGTGACGCAATGGATCAAATCCAGAGGCAGAGCAACTTTAGCCTCTGCCTCCTGTTCCTACACAGGCCAATATTACTTACACAGCCCCGCCGGCCAGCCCATGTGGGGAGAGCGGCCTACCGGGAATTTTTCTCAGTATCCCGGTAGGCCAGTCTGGCCCTGCCTCCATTTCTATGTTTCTCAAACGGGGGGGGGGGGGGGGGGGGGGCTCCAGCTGTTTGAAAACTACAACTCCCAGCATGCCTTTGGCTGTGTGGGCATGCTGGGAGTTGTAGTTTTGCAACAGCTGGAGGCAACCTATTTGGAAAACATTTGTCTATCTATCATCTGTCTTTCTCATATCTATTTATATATCTCCCCCCCTCCCCACAGGGCCCCTACTCACTAGACACCAGGACGTCTCATATCTATCTATCTTTATCTATCTCATATCCATCTATCACAAATCTATCTAATCTAATTATCTAAATGCAACAAGGAGAAGCAGCACAACCACTATATGGCAAATAATGATGGGTGATATTTCCTCTCTGAACCAAATGCCTCTTCTTTTTCTTGTCCTGTGTTTTAAAAATATTTTTTTTTTTATAAAACTGTTTATTTGTAGTTTTTACAATTTTACAAAATGATAACAAAGGAAAAGAGAGCTAAGGTATAAAGACAAAAATGGAAATTAAAACATATCAGTGTCATGTATATAGCAAAGTTATGACATCACAATAACAATGAGTAACATTGTCACAATGCTTCAATATACAATACATGCAAATTTTTTTTTTTACACCTAATTAAGTAAGTCGATAGAAAATAGATTAAGCTTACCATTCTACACATGGCAAGTTAGCTTATCTACATGACCAGTATAACAGCCTTGCTGAACGTATTCCATTTTAAGTAAAGAGAGAAGAAAAAGAAAAATAGAAAAGAAGAAAATGAGGGAAAAAACAAAACAAAAAAAAAGGGTAAATCGAAAGGAAATAAAAGTAGACGATGGGTAAGATAGCATGCAGGCACTGGAGGCAGACTTGGTGGTGGGCCACGTGAGGGGGCGCCCAGACCTTAAACCATGTAAGGGGCCCCAAAATTGCTGATTGCAGCCCTGCTTTCAATAAGACAAGTCTAAGAATCCTGAAGCCAATCCTATGCCAGTGCCCTTCCTATGGCATCAACCCCTGTTGTTGCTACTTTAACACAAAAAGTGCCTACTTAACCAATCGCTGGCAATGACCCACCACCGAGTGTTCATTTTCTGGATCAAGATGGATAACAATGCAAATTATAAGATGATTTCATGATTTATTTCTGGATAATTTCTGACTATAACATTCTATTTGATTAAGAAAATATGCTATTAACTAAAAAAAATCCTTTATTTAAGATGTTTCACAAAGCCAGTATGCTCAGCTAATAAAAAAAAACATAATAATAAAAATGTTATGAATAAAAAGTTTGCAACATCTATAATTTATGCATTTGCTATTATTAAAAAATCTGGGTGAATATCCGCTAAATCTAGGGATTTCATAATTTTTTGTCAGTGGTTGTATTTACAGAGGAATTATGGATATGTACAAGTACAGTTCTTTTATACATTTGCCCTTAATTGACAACTATGCATTTAGAAGCAGCAGCTTGATGTTGTCATTAGTACTGTTATTGACTGGATAAATACTCATTGCCATAAATGCAGTGTATACCAGTTCAAGAAAGGCTTTTAATGCACTATGTGCTTCATAGTGGTGAGATCCCAGGTACCATATCCCTTCAATTAATAAAACAATAATTGGTGCCTTGCACTTACACACTCCATTTACATCAGAAGTTATTGATCCATACTGGCTGAACTCTTGGATTTCTTGATAATTAATAGGAATATATATAGCAATATAAAGTTGGTAACAAATGTCAAAAAGACATCAAAGTTCATGTAACATTTCACCTGAAAAATTATTCTGTTTTATTACTTGTTTGTGTTTTTATTTGTTTTATATCACAATACATATCTCTTGTACATTACCGATGTAGCTTGGAAAGTTTTCAGTATAGATGAGCGAATTTTTTGAAAAGTTCAATTTGGCTGATTCACAGAATTTTCCGAAAAAAATTGGTTCGGTCCGAATTGCTATAAAAATGGCTATTTCTGGCCTACAGAGAGCCTCAACAGGGGTGTAGAGCACTTTGCCTTGCTGTAATACGCATAGGGTGTGTGCTGGGTTAGTGAAATAATACTGTTATTCAGTATGACATGCAGATCAGAAGTGTCGCTATTAGAATCACTGTCGCAGAGCGGCACAATGACAGAGCCTGGAGGTGGCATCAGTATCAGGAGACCATATAGTGGCTGAATGACACAGCATGGAGATGGCAGCAGCATGAGGAGACGATATAGTGGCTGAATGACACAGCCTAGAGTTGGTGGCAGCATGAAGAGACCACATAGTGGCTGAATGACACAGCCTGGAGTTTGCGGAAGCATGAGGAGACCATATAGCCTCAATAGGGGTGTAGAAAACTTTGCCTTGTCCAAACACATATAGGGAGTGCGCTGTGTTAGTGAAATAATACTGTTATTCAGTATGGCATGCAGATTTCTGGCTTCGCTATTAGAATCACTGCCGCAGAGCATCTGGATATGGCAGCAGGGAAGTCATATGGCTTCAAAATTGAAGAGAATAAAGAGATCTTTAATGTAATTTTTATGTAATTTAATTTGAATTTATTTAAATTTTTTGAGTACCCATTCTGGTGAGCATCGAGGTGGCGGTCCTCCGCCAGTCGAAATACCACCTGTTCCAGACCCTGCCTCTCAGCACTACTCTGACTGTGAAAGTGTGAATGTTTCATTTAATCAGTTATGTTTCATTGTTATCGCTTCAACCTGTTTCATTGGATTCTTGTTGTAATTCCACAGGTAATATATGACGTCGACGAACAGAAGGCCTCAGTCTTGAAAAGATTACATAGATTTTTTATTTATTTAAAATTTATATTAGATTCCCAAGTTTCATGTCCCGGCGTTTACTTTGAACTAATACTGTATGACCACAAAACCCAATCTAACAAGGAGTCACATGGCGGCACAATGACAGAGCTTAGAGGTGGCAGCAGCCCAATGAGATCATAGGGCCTCACAATAAAAAAGATTAAAGATATTTTGTAAAATTTTAATTGAAGATTTTAGATACATTACATTTTTAAAAGTTTAATCTAAGGTGCCAGCAGCATAAGGAGAACATATGGTGGCACAATGACACCGCCTGGAGGTGGCAGCAGCATAATGGGACTATAGGGCCTAACAATTCCTAAGATTAAAAAATAAATTTTCAAATTTTAATTGAAGATTCATGGTAGCTAGTGCTACCATGAAAATTTTTAGGTAATGTCCCAGCAGCATGATGAGATCATAGGGCCTCACAATTCCTAAGATTAACCTGTTGGCGACCATGGGCATATGGGTATGCCCTTGCACCCTGGTACTTAAGGACCAAGGGCGTACCTGTATGCCCGTGGAAATTTCAATCCCGGATGCTAGCCGGACGGGGATCGGAATGGGATGACTGCTGAAATCATTCAGCAGGCATCCTGTGCAAATGCCTGGGGGGTCCCTGAGACCCAAACCGCAAATCGCTGCGATTCCGGGCTGATCGGGTCTCTGATGACCCGGTAGCCTAGAAAATAGGGATGATCATCCTAAAGGATAGGAGCGAGGTGGCAGGGTGCCACCTCCTCCTATCCCCTGCGATTGACTGATCAGGACTGACCAGCAAATTGCAGGGCAGGGGCTGGGGTTAAAGTTAATTTCCCCCACTCTGCCTGTCCCTGGATGTCGGGACAGAGCGGGGGAAGATGGCGGTCATGTGTGCGGGCCGTGGATGTACGGGGGGCCGTGAATGTACCCTTAAAACCCTACACTACACTACACTAACCCTAAATAAAGAGTAAAACACTACATATACACTACACCCTTACACTGTCGCCTCCCCCCCCAATAAAAATTAAAAACGTCTTGTTCGTCAGTTTTTCCAAAGCGGAGCCTCCAGCTGTGGCAAAATAACAACTCCCAGTATTGCTGGACAGCCATTGACTGTTCGGGCATGTTGGGAGTTTTGCAACTGCTGGAGGCACCCTGTTTGAGGAAAACGGAGGTACAGTATTTTTGATGGAGGAGGCAAGTGTAATGCTTGCATCCGGGTACACTCCTATGAAAATATCTAATTTAGGCCACAAATGCACATGGCGCTACAAATTTTGGGGGGCTTTTTCTCCTTTTACCGCACATGAAAAGGTAAAGTTGCGGTCTACACCAGTCTTTACCTGTTAGTGTAAAAAAAATATAATGATCCCCAAAATTGGTAACACAATTTCTCCCAAGTATGGAAATACCCCATATGTGGATGTAAAATGCTCTGCGGGCGCACAACAAGGCTCAGGAGTGCGAGCGCACTATGTACATTTGAGGCCTAAACTGGTGATTTGCACAGGGGTGGCTGCTGGTTACACCGGTTCTGACATAAACGCAAAAATAATAAATACCCACATGTGACCCCATTTTGGAAACTACACCCCACATGGAATATAACAAGGGGTATATTGAGCCTTAAAACCCCACAGGTGACTGACAGATTTTTGAAACAGTGGTCCGTGAAAATTTTAATTTTTCATTTGCAAAGCCCACTGTTACAAATATCTGTCAAACGTCAGTGGGGTGTACATGCTCACTGCACCCCTTGTTACATTCCTTGAGGGGTGTAGTTTGCTAAAAAGTGTGCCATGTGGAGGGGTCTGCTGTTCTTGCAACATAGGGGCTTCCTAAATGAGACATGCCCCCCCAAAAACCCTTTCAGTAAAATTTGCTTTCCAAAAGCCCAATGTCACTGCTTCCCTTCTGAGCCCTCTAGTGCACTCGCAGATCACTTTACATCCACATATGAGGTATTTCCTTACTCAAGAGAAATGGGGTTTCAAATTTTATGGGACATTTTCACCTATTAACCCTTGTGACAATGAAAAATTTGGGGTAACAAAAAAAATAAAAGTTTTCATTTTCACGTCCAACTTCATAGAAAATTTGTCAAACAACTGTGGGGTGTTAAGGCTCACTGTACCACTTGTTAAGTTCCTTGAGGGGTGTAGTTTCCAAAATAGTATACCATGTGGGGTGTTTTTACTGTTCTGGCACCATGGAGACTTCCTAAATGCGACATGCCCCCCAAAATCCATTTCAGCAAAGTGCCCACACAGCACTTTACATCCACATATGAGGTATTTCCTTACTCGAGAGAAATTGGGTTACATATTTTGGGGGGGGCTTTTTCTCCTTTTACCCCTTATAAAAATTAAAAATATGGGTCTACAAGATCATGTTAGTGTAAAAAATTAAGATTTTGAATTTTCCACTTTGCTGCTATTCCTGTGAAACACCTAAAGGGTTAACAAACTTTCTGAATGTCATATTGAATATGTTGAGGGGTGCAGTTTTCATAATGGGGTCCATTATGGGGTATTTCTAACATAAAGACCCTCAAATTCTCTTCAAACCTTAACTGGTCCCTGAAAAATTCTGATTTTGAAATTAACGTGAAAAATTTGAAAATTGCTACTATACTTTGAAGCCCTCTGATGTCTTCAAAAAGTTAAAACATGTCAACTTTATGATGCAAACATACATTTGACATATTGTATATGTGAATCAATATATAATTTATTTGGTATGTCTACTTTCCTTACAAGCAGAGAGCTTCAAAGTTATAAAAATGCTAAATTTTCAAATCTTTTCAAGTATCGACGAAAGTTTACCACTAACATAAAGTAGAATATGTCACGCAAAAACAATCTCGGAATCAGATTCATAATTACAAGTATCCCAGAGTTATTAATGCTTAAAGAGACAGTGGTCAGAATTGCCAAAAAATGCTCTGGTCCTTAGGGTCAAAATGGGCTCGGTCCCCAAGGGGTTAAAAGATAAATTTTCAAATTTTAATTGAAGATTTATGGTAGCTAGTACTACCATAAAAATCTTTAGATAATATCCCAGCAGAATGAGGAGACAACATGGTGGCAAAATGACACAGCCTGGAGGTGGCACCAGCATGAGGAGACCAAAATGTGGCAGAATGACCAAGCCTGGAGGAGGCAGCAGGTAGAATAGACCATATGTTGACAGAATGACACAACTTGGATGTGGAGGCAGCCTGACCAAACCAAAGGGCATCATAATTTAATAGATTAAAAATGTTTTTTTAAATTGCATGTGGCCATGTTAACATCCTCCGGATGCTTAATGAAAAACTGCCACACTGCAGAGAACCATGCTACCACCTTGCTGACTCAACTGCTGCCTCACGGCAACCTGCCACCCTCTTTTCCTGATGATGAAGCCCCTTCTGTACCTGGCTCCTAAGTGTGATTGGCTTCATCATCATCGAGTTGTGTCAGCATGTCACTGATGTCCTTCTCAGGTTCCTCAACAGCGTGTGTTTTAGAAGTGTGAACGCTCTCAACACTACCTACCATGTCACTTTCCTCATTACTCCTAGCGAAGGAAGCAGGGGATGTCTCCTCCACTTCTTGGCTGGGCTGCTGACTGTCCTCTAGTAGATTGTCCTGACTAAAAAGTGGAGCTGAACCCACAGCAAAGGATACTTTTGTGGGGTATGAACAGCATAGGACAGAGGCAGTTAGAGGACAGGGACTGCTCCCTGGCCCTGCCAGCTGATAGTTGTGTCTGAGGACTGTTGACTGGGGGTGTCAGATGTCACTTGTGATGAAGTGGATGACCAAGTTAACCAGTCAATGACAGCAGATGGGTTGCTGATCGAGACACGATCGCTAGCTGATACCGGGAGCTCAGGCCTCTCACTGTTACTCCTGCTGCCACTCGCCCCTAGTCTGCTGCGACCTCTGCCTGCACCTGATGAATTTAGGCATCTGCCACTCCTCTGTGGATGTCCTGGCACTTCTCTGCCTGACATACTTATTGCGTATATGAGAGGAGTACAATATGCTTCACTACGCTTAAAACAGTATTTGTCTAGAACAGCAGCAGGTGTATACTTTTGGCTGGCCCTTACGTAACTAGTAACTAGGCCCTTATAAATTTAACAGGAACAAAATAGTACAACACTTAGATGTACGTATGCACTTATGAGGGGAGGACAATGCGCTACAGTACACTTAAAAAATATTTGTGTTCAACACCAGCTGGTGTACTTTAACCTGGCCTTTCACAGTGTCTAGGCCCTTGAGACTTTAACAGAAACAAAAAAGTACACCTTTTAGATGTACATATGTAGTATGCACTTATGAGGGGAAGACAACACTCTCCAGTATGCTTAAATAAGTATTTGTGTACAAAACCAGCAGTATACACCAGTGCTTCAGCACACAGTTGCTGTGTACTACACCCAAAATTGCACTTTCTCTCTCAATATCACTCCCTTTGCTATCAGTGCTTCTAGGCAGGATTTGTGCTTGAGCTGAATCGCTGCTGTTCTATGCAACACACTTTGCAACACACTGCTCTCTATCCCTCTCTGTAATAGAACGCTGTAGTGACTGGGAGGTTAATCGCTGCAGTAAGAATGCTCTTCTGTTCAACACACACTGCTCTCTGTCCCTCTGTAAAGCAGAACGCTGATGTGACTAGGAGGTGAATCGCTGCTGGAAAAAAGATTTTCTGGCCAACACAGAGCTGTCTGTCCCTATCTATCTCTCTGCAATATGGCTGCCAATTATATAGGGCTGTGACATCACAGGGGTGACTGGCTGCTGATAGGCTGCATGCTGTATGTGATTCAGGGTCATCCCGCCTACCCTTGTTCCCACCTTCCCAGGATTACTTGACCCATGTCCTCACATGTGGATCCACCATTTTAGATGCCCTGGAACCTGGACCACACTAAATGGAGTGTAATGAAGCGAGCGATTCATACGATCAAATTGTGCCGTTATTCGTTGTGAATCAAATTTTTCCTGAAATTCGTAACAAATTTGAATTTGTCAGATTCGATTCGCTCATCCCTAGTAGTGTTGCTTGCGAATATTTGCAATTCGAATTTTATTCGCGAATATAGCACTATATATTAGAAATTACGAATATTTGCTTTTATTTTTTATTTTTTCACAGTACACATCACAGTGATCATCCCTCTCTGCTTCCAGCTTGTGTGGTCTAAAGAAAGGCTCTAATACTACTGTGTGAGACCACTGTGCGAATATTTACATATGCGAATATTTGCATATGCGAATATTCGTGAATATTGATCCCTCCCTTCTGCTGCTTCTATCAAGTTACACTGGTGTACTTGCTATAAAGCTCATAAATTTTCACATATGCAAATTTTCGCATATGCGAATTTACGCTTATGCGAAAAAAACTTGAATATTACGAATATGCAAATTTAGTGAATATATGACGAATATTCGTCCATATATGCGCGAAATATCGTGAATTCGAATATGGCCTATGCCGCTCAACACTAATCCCTAGTTTTCAGCTTTATATTTTTGACCAAGTTAGTACTTTAAGAACTTGGAAAACTAAGAATGTATATGTGATGTGTACTGGATTACCATTAAAGCTAAGAGGACCACATTGATGTCTTCTCTATCCAGCTCAACAGCTTTAGAATATTTGTTTTCTTTTTCAACCCTAAAGTAAACACCTTCCTGTCTGTTAGGAAAGATATAAATTGTTTTAGGTTTTTCTTTTCAAAATTCTTTTTATTTAATTGCGGCCAAAATGGGTAACATGTTGTATTTAAGATGATGAATTAACTATACATTTTAATGTTTAAGAAATGGCAGCTCTTTGGCCTTGGCCATGGTGGAGAGGGTGCTATCGGTTCTGTCCAGAAAGTGACAGAATTTAGGAGTTTATAAAAAGTACAAAGACCTCTTGAACTTTACTTGGATTTGTTGTTGCTACTTAACCTGTTAAGGACGCAGGGCGTATCCATACGTCCTGCATCCCGAGTCCTTAAGGACGCAGGGCGTATGGATACACCCGTGGGAATTCCGGTCCCCGCCGCTAGCCGGTTGGGGACCGGATCGGGGTGCCTGCTGAAATCATTCAGCAGGCACCCCGGCACATCGCCCAGGGGGGTCCTGAGACCCCCCCATGTCGGCAATAGGAGAAAATTGCATGTCAATTCAGATAGATATGCGATTTTCTCCAATTCCGGGATGATCGGAGTTGTCAGTGACAGCCCCGATCATCCTAAGGGATAGGAGTGAGGTTGCAGTGCTGCGATCTCCTCCTATCCCCTGCCATTAGTCAGAACTGAGTTCTGACCAATGGCAGTGCAGGACAGGGGGTTGCCATGGAAACCCCCTGTTCTGCCCACCCCTGGATGTCGGGCAGAACGGGGGGGGGGAAGATGGAGGCCTTTACCTGAGGACCAGATGCGTGGGGCCCCACGATCATCGCAGACATCCAGCGGAGATCACGGCTCAGGTAGGGAATCGACGGGGGGGGGAGAAATGAAAGTGAAAGTAATGTGATGTGATCTTTACTGTGGCAACCACTAGGAAGGCCGGACTACAACTCCCAGCATGCCCAGACAGCCAAAGGCGGTCTGGGCATGCTGGGAGTTGTAGTTTTGCAACATCTGGAGGGTTACAGTTTGGTGACCACTGTTACAGTGGTGCCCAAACGGTAGCCCTCCAGATGTTGCCAAACTACAACTCTCAGCATGCCTAGACCACCCAGGCATGCTGGGAGTTGTAGTTCTGTAACATCTGTCCCTTCAGATTTTGCAATTTTCATGACATTTTTGAAAATTGCTGCTCTACTTTGAAGCCCTCTAATTTTTCAAAAAGTAAAAATATGTCCATTTTATGATACCAACATAAAGTGGACATATTGTATTTGTGAATAAAAAGAAAATGTATTTGGAATATCCATTTCCCTTACAATTAGAGAGCTTCAAAGTTAGAAAAATGCAAAATTTTCAAAATATTCATGAAATTTGGGGATTTTTCACCAAAAAAGGATGCAAGTAACGCCGAAAATTTACCACCAAAATAAAGTAGAATATGTCACAAAAAAACAGTCTCAGAATCAGAATATTCGGTAAAAGCGTTTTAGAGTTATTAACGCTTAAAGTGACGGTGGTCAGAATTGCGAAAAAGGGCTCAGTCCTTAAGGTGAAAAAGGGCTCAGTCCTTAAGGGGTTAAGAAGGGCTGTTTTTAGGTCTCATCTAGAAATGTATGATGAATAAAAAAAATTCTGGTACCAAGTATTACGTGCAAGTCGACACTGGATTCTATCAACTGATCTCAGTTGTATCACTGAACATGTTTCTTGACCCATGGAAGCTCTGCAGTAAGTCACAAATATGTGGCAGCTGAAAGTACCCTCAACCCAGGAATCATGAGACCACATGGACTATTCTGTTGCTGAGATTTGATTCATTACGTTTACAGCAGGAAATATTGTCAATGTAACCTGTTTGATTCACCTTCTGATCGGGAGTAAAAGCAAAGGCAAACAATCAGCTCATCATAGGAAGAGGAGAGGAGTCTGGGAGTGCATAGATATTCCACAAGTGCAGCAGCTGCAAACAATAACAGCAATCCAAGGGTACTTTAAATATTGAAGGGAGTAAATGAAATTCCATGTGCAGTGATTTGTGCACCAAATGGTGCATGTTATATTTACCTCATATACTGTAGAATAATCTGCATTACAAATATTAGAAATCTTCACTCTACTCATCCTTCATGAAATATTGACTCATTTAGAATGCCTTTTTAAAGCACATTGGCCCTTTTTGGCACAAAAAGTGGCACCAATCGGACTTCTTGACTGCCCATGTGACCTAGAATCACTTTATATTTGTAGGGATGAATCAAACTTTATTTATATGACTAGCCAAAAAAAGTGCATAACTAACAAAACCTAGGGAGTTTGTCATGTATTTCCCACAATGTCCCCTAGAAGTTTTGAGAATAGCTTTGTATCATACTGCAACTCCATATGCCACCATATGTCCTCCTTCACACAACTCTGTTGTATGTATTAACGCCTTAAAGGGGTATTCCAGGCAAAACCTTTTTTTATATACATCAACTGGCTCCGGAAAGTTAAACAGATTTGTAAATGACTTCTATTAAAACATCTTAATCCTTCCAATAGTTATTAGCTTCTGAAGTTTTCTGTCTAACTTGTCAATGATGATGTCCCGGGACGTGAGTCATCAGAGAGCAGTTAGACAGAAAACAACAACTCAACTTCAGAAGCTAATAACTATTGGAAGGATTAAGATTTTTTAATAGAATTCATTTACAAATCTGTTTAACTTTCCGGAGCCAGTTGATATATAAAAAAAGTTTTGGCCTGGAATACCCCTTTAACCCCTTAAGGACTCAGGGTTTTTCTGTTTTTGCACTTTCGTTTTTTCCTCCTTACCTTTTAAAAATCATAACCCTTTCAATTTTCCACCTAAAAATCCATATTATGGCTTTTTTTTTGCGTCGCCAATTCTTCTTTGCAGTGACATTAGTCATTTTACCCAAAAATGCACGGCGAAACGGGAAAAAAAATCATTGTGCGACAAAATCGAAGAAAAAATGCCATTTTGTAACTTTTGGGGGCTTCCGTTTCTACGCAGTGCATATTTCGGTAAAAATTACACCTTATCATTATTCTGTAGGTCCATACGGTTAAAATTATACCCTACTTATATAGGTTTGATTTTGTCGCACTTCTGAAAAAAATCATAAATACATGCAGGAAAATTTATACGTTTAAAAATGTCATCTTCTGACCCCTATAACTTTTTTATTTTTCCACGTACAGGGCGGTATGAGGACTCATTTTTTGCGCCGTGATCTGAAGTTTTTATTGGTATGATTTTTGTTTTGATCTGACTTTTTGATCACTTTTTATTCATTTTTTAATGGTATAAAAAGTGACCAAAAATGCGTTTTTTTGACTTTGGAATTTTTTTGCGCGTACGCCATTGACCATACAGTTTAATTAATGATATATTTTTATAGTTTGGACATTTATGCACGCGGCGATACCACATATGTTTATTTATTTTTTTTTTACACTGTTTTATTTTTTTTATGGGAAAAGGGGGGTGATTCAAACTTTTATTAGGGAAGGGGTTAAATAACCTTTATTAACACTTTTTTTTTTACTTTCTTTTTGCAGTGTTATAGGTCCCATAGGGACCTATAACACTGCGCACACTGATCTCTCATCCTGATTACAGGCGTGTATTAACACGCCTGTGATCAGTGTTATCGGCGCTTGACTGCTTCTGCCTGGATCTCAGGCACGGAGCAGTCATTCGCCGATCGGACACCGAGGAGGCAGGTAAGGGCCCTCCTGGTGTCCTGCCAGCTGTTCGGGACGCCGCGATTTCACCGCGGCGGTCCCGAACAGCCCGACTGAGCAGCCGGGTCACTTTCACTGTCGCTTCAGAAGCGGCGGTCAGCTTTGACCGCAGCTTCTAAAGGGTTAATATCCAAATTCCGTGATCGGCGATGTGTGGTATTAGCCGTGGGTCCCGGCCGTTGATGAGCGCCGGGACCGACGCGATATGATGCGGGATCGCGGCGCGGTCCCGCTTCATATCGCGGGAGCCGGCGCAGGACGTAAATATACGTCCTGCGTCGTTAAGGGGTTAAGGATGTTTTTACTTTTTTGGATTTTCCTTTTTTCCTCATCGCCTTCTAAAAATCATAACACTTTCAATTTTGCACATAAAATTGCATATGATGGCTTATTTTTGGCACCACCAATTCTTCCTTGCAGTGACATTAGTCATTTTACCAAAAAATCCATGACGAAATAGAAAAAAAATTTATTGATTGACAAAATTGAAGAAAAAATGTAATTTTGTAAATTTTGGGGGCTTCCGTTTCTGCGCAGTGCATTGTTTGGTAAAAATGACACCTTATCTTTATTCTGTAGGTCCATATGGTTAAAATGATACCCTACCTATATAGGTTTGATTTTGTCGTACTCATAACTACATGCAGGAAAATGTATACGTTAAAAATTCTCATCTTCTGACCGCTATAACTTTGCTATTTTTCTGTGTACGGCTGGTAGGAGGGCTCATTTTTTGCACCGTGTTCTGAAGTTTTTATCAGTACCATTTTTGTATTATTCAGACTTTTTGGTTGCTTTTTATACATTTTTTCATGATCTAAAAAGTGACCAAAAATATGCTATTTCGGACTTTCTTTGCACGTACGCCATTGACCGTGTAGTTTAATGAACAATATATTTTTATAGTTCGGACATTTCCACACGCGGCGATACCACATATGTTGATTTTTATTTACACTGTTTTTTTTTTTATTGGAAAAGGGGGGGGGGGGGTGATTCAAACTTTTATTGGGGAAGGGGTTAAATGACCTTTATTAACTTTTTTCACTTTTTTTTGCAGTGTTATAGCTCTCATAGGGGGCTATAACACTGCACACACTGATCTTTTACCCTGATCCCTGCAAAGCCATAGCTTTGCATGGATCTGCGTAATAGGGGCTTGATTGCTCAAGCCTGTAGCTCAGGCTTGGAGCAATCAAATGCTGATCGGATGCGACTTAGCAAGATAAGGGGACCTCCGCACGCGTCCTAGCTGATCGGGATATCGCAATTTTATCACTTTTACTATAGTTTTAGACGCGGCATTCAACTTTGATCGCCGTGTCTGAAGGGTTAATAGCGCACGGCACAGCGATCGATGCTGCGCGCCATTAGCCCAGGGTCCCGGCTATCATAAGCCGCTGGGACCGACCTGATTTGATGTAGGGTCACAGCGTGACCCCGTTTTAAATACCGGGTCCGGGCGTAGGGCGTACAGGTACACCCTGCATCCTTAGGAGGTCAAACCTCACCCTAAATGTAGCAAATCCATGTCTTCTTTTTTTGTTTACATAGTACCTTGTTTAAAAGAGATACTGAAGCAGAAGGTTGAAAGCAATATAATAATCAACATAAATAACAGACTATAATTAAAATACAATATAAAATACAATACAAACACTTCAAGAAAATGTATGCCATATTCCACAATGACCTTTTGCAACTAAAATTAAGCTACACGTGACAACCCTGTAACAAATTTACAATATGCCATTATTGTAAGTTTGAAGAAGACCTGATCAATCCTTTTTATTATCACCATACAAAGAAAATGTATGTATATTTTACTTTAATCTTTCAAAATATGTACCTGTGCGTCAACCTGGCAGGCTTGGTATTTTTATTAAAGTCACAAGATAGATAGGTCAATTACAGCTTGAGTGGTGGTTATATAATTTATTCTTATGAAACATTCACAATACCTACTCAATCTTCCCAGCAAAGGGAGTAATGAAGAAGCCATCTAGGCTATGCATATAAACAGAGAAATGTTAATACTTGCTCATCTTTACTTAGTGCTCTTTAAAGCTCATTTACACTGAGTGATAAAAGTACATTATGTTATTAACAAAATGTCAGAGTGTCAGTTCTAACCTGGAATGAGTACATTTAACATGACAGGTGTTAGAGAACTCCATCTGGTTCAATGTCTCCATTCCCTGAGCAATAAGTGCTAGGCTAAGCCGAGTTGTATTGTGGTTTTATGCTTTTATTTATATTTTTCATTTTGTGCAGGAAATTGCTTAACGTTAACGTAATACATCACATTTAAAGCTATCACATCAATCTCCTTTTAGAAGAAAAAATAATTACCTCACATGGTTATTGTTCAATTATCATGGTTTTCTAGAAAATTGTGCTCAAGGCCTTTGAAAGGAAATCATTAATACAGCGTTGGAAGACTTAATTCTGGCCACATTATTGCATTCATATTTACATTATTCTGACTGTGCGGTTTGTTGTATCTTATCAATTCCTCATTACGAGTCTTCATTTAATTTTTAAATCAAACAATAAATATTGTATTGGTGAAATAAGAGGGAAATTAATTTGTTGAACATGGAAGCAAAAACTCTAAAGTTGGCCTTATGGAGCATTTTGTAAATAAACCATACAATTAGGACCAGGCCCATTAACTAAATGGCTAGGCTAGGCTAAGTAAATAGGAAAACTCACCTCAACCTGTGATTGGCTGAGTTGCCAATTCATTGTTTTGAGGCAGAAATTAAGTAATGCTGAGCAGTGGGACTAGGCCCTAGGAGCAGCAGTGGTGGGGAATTTTGTGGTCGACTCATCACACTCAGTTCCAGCTAGACCCAGCCACAGTGATTTCCTGCCTCTGCCGATGATAGGCTGCGCAACAGTGTGACATATTAGGCCGCTAAAACAGGAAGAAGACTGGGGCCATGGCTCAATACATCACACTGCTGCTCAGCCAATCACTGGCCGAAAAGGGACATTGCTGCAGCCAGCTAACAGTTGAGCCCCAGTGTGACGAGTCGACCTCCAAAAGCAGGGAGAGGATTACATTGGAGGACAGGAGCTGGATACCGGAGGCACCAGGGGAGTGGAGGTAAACATTTATCATGTACCTGTTTTTTGCAAAAATCTTTTATATAATGTAGATAACAGCATTATATGTATCTTTGTAACATAAAATGCATACAAAATGTGTATATTTTTGGGTGAAAAAAATGCTGCCCTTGCTTCTATTGCCTGTTTGTCTTTGTGCTGAGCAAAATACAGGAAGTGTTATCAGACAAGCAGGGGTTTGTGCAGGCTCCGGGCTTGTCAATCAGCCTACTGTGTGAGTCAGGGGTGTGTCACAAAGCCTCAAAACACAAAGCCCTGCTTGTCTGCTCACACTTTATGTATTTTGTCTCTGCACAGAGACAGACAGGCAATAGTTGCAGGGACAAGACAGGATTTTTTCACCCAGAAATATACACATTTTTTGACCAATGAACATTACAAATATAAATACAATGTTATTATCTAAATTATTTTTTGCAAATGACAAGTACACATAAAAAAAAAAGTTGTACCCCTTTAAAATTGTGTAAGTGTGCAAATACTTCTCAACTCGACTGTGGTCCGACCATTTAATCGCTGTTACGAATAGTTTTATTGTTTGTCATAATATACAATCGAAATTGGGAGGTTGTCTGAAAACATGTGTAAAGGTTTGTGACTACGTTAATTGCTAATTACTCCTAAAGCTCATGCACAGAATGGTTTATAACAAGCATTCCAGTAATTGTCATTTTGCAAGAATGGGACAAAACTCTGTTTGAAGTCTTAAGTCCCTTGAGACAAAAACATTCAATAAGTAACTCAGCTTTAGCAATTTATTGCTCTGAAAGCCACTTGGCTTGATGATAAAATTAAATTATTCAGTAAATACTGCAGTGTTAGCTTTTGTCATGAGAGCATTTCATGATATAAACATGCTCAAAGAGCTATTTATAATATGTATAACGCATGATATATTACATTGCCTGTCATCGGATCTATTTTTATTTGCTTGCAAACATGCTAATTAATGAACAACCATGAGGCATTAGCCGCAATAAGTATCTATTAAGAATTGATGTAATGTTTAGGAAACTAACAGCTTCTCAGTTTCTTATTTTAGAATGAGATGCACAAACAACTTGGTAGAGTGTGTACAATATGCTTACCAGTCCAGATATGTCAATGCACATTATTATTATTTTTTTTTTAAAGATAAATCAAACAGTTTTAAAGGGGTTCTCCGGTGCTTACCCATCTTATCCCCTATCCAAAGGATAGGGGATAAGATGCCTGATCGCAGGAGTCCCGCAGCTGGGGACGCCCGCAATCATGCACGTGGCACCCCATTTGTAATCAGTCCCCGGAGCGTGTTCGCTCCGAGTCTGATTACGGGCGACTACAGGGCCGGCGGCGTGTGACATCACGCCTTCGCCCCCGTGTGACGTCACGCTCTGCCCCTCAATGCAAGCTTACGGGAGGGGACGTGATAGCTATCACGCCCCCTCCCGTCGGCTTGCATTGAGGGGCGGAGCGTGATGTCACACGGGGGCGAAGGCGTGACATCACACGCTGTCGGCCCTGTAGTCGCACTCCAGAAGCACTCCATTTTTTTTTTTTTTGCTAATATGCACATGTATTATTGCTAATGGCACAGCACCATTTATTTTATTACAGCACAGCTACATCTATGTGTTTCTCTAACTTTGTCATGTGATCACCAGCCTGACTCTCAAAAAGTTGCCATGCGTATTTTGTGCCAGAGAATGTCAATTTTTGGTCAACTGACTTACTAGGAACTACATTTTTCCACATTTCTGCAAATCACTGTAAAAAAAAAATTTTTTACTATAATTTTGGAAAATGACAGCAAAAAACAGGAAACATTTAGTAAAAAAGAAAAAGAGTTCACGAAAGAAACATGAACATCTCAAATTGAAACACAGATTACCCTCCTTTGGTATCATTGGAATTGTAATAACCCTTAGAATAATGATAACATGTAAAATTTACCGTATTCTGAATCCTGAAAAAATGATTGCCTCACAAAATTGTGCAATTCCATATTTTTATTTTATTTTACGTAAGTTATATATTTTTTCTGGCTCCATAATACATTATATGATAAAATAAAGTGTACCACTAAAAAGTTTAACTTGTCCCACAAAAAGTAAGCCCTAATACAACTTTCCACTTTGTCAGTGGAAAAATAAAAAAAGTTGTGAGTCTTAGAATGTGAAAAGCTCTCTCCTATCTGATATCACTCCTCTGTGCTCTTTCCTGTCTGATAGGACTCCTCTGTGACTTCTCATGTCTGATAGGACTCCTCTGTGCCCTCTCCTGTCTGATAGGAATCCTCTGTGTTCTCTCCTGTCTGATAGTACTCCTCTGTGCTCTCTCCTGTCTGTTAGTACTCCTCTGTGCTCTTTCCTGTCTGATAGTACTCCTCTGTCCTCTCTCCTGTCTGATAGCACTCATCTGTGCTCTCTCCTGTCTGATAGTACTCCTCTGTGTTCTCTCCTGTCTGATAGTACTCCTATGTGCTCTCTCCTATCTGATAGTACTCCTCTGTGCTCTCTCCTGTCTGATAGGACTCCTCTGTGCTCTCTCCTGTCTGATAGTACTTCTCTGTGCTCTCTCCGGTCTGATAGTGCCCCCTGTGCTCTCTCCTGTCTGATAGTACTCCTCTGTGGTCTCTCCTGTCTGATAGCACTCCTCTGTTCTCTCTCCTGTCTGATAGTACTCCTATGTCTTCTATCCTGTCTGATAGTACTCCTCTGTGCTCTGTCTGGTATGATTGTACTTCTCTGTGCTCTCTCCTGTATAATAGTTCTCCTCTGTGCTCTCTCCTGTCTGATAGTACTGTAATGGTGCCAGAGCAACGGAAAGTTGTGGCAGTCGCAGCACAACAATTCCAGGATATTGACGATCGTCTGCAGCTTTTGTCATTGGACGAAGAGGGGCCCTGCAATCTTCCCCCACTGACCGATGATGATGACTGGCCGGATACACCTCCAGGGGACTGCGCTGGGACACCTGGAGTAGCAACGTCGGTGAGATTGTCCCCTCACCACAGGACTTGGGGCTCGTGGGCCGAGATCCCATCGGAGGAGTCTGCAGTGAGTACCCCACCAGAGGCAGCGTTTTCTTCCTCCTCCAACCCCTGAGCCTGAGATACCTCTATCCAACTTGCCAAGTGCATGACAGCGCTCACCAGATTTGCCCCAGTTGATTTTTGGGGACGAGCCGGGACTCATTGAGTATATGCACGTGGTTCTACAACCTATAGCTGGGAAGCCACTCCCACCAATTCCAACCGCACAAAGAGAAAGGACCAGTCAGGAAGCTGAGCTGGCTGAGTTGATGGACAAATTAAAGGCCCGACACAGAGAACTGTACGCCCCTTAGCATGTGCATTTGCCTCCTGAAGAGAGAATTTGTTATCAGGAGAATACTAAAGAAATGGAAGCACTGTTCATCCGTAAGTGGGACCATCCCCGAGAAAGGGAGGAGCCTTTAGAACGACGAAGAGCAACTGTGGCCAGGTTCGACAAGGTCAGAGGTTATGGGACACTCCTAGATTGCCATACAGGGCATACCATCCTCGTAAACCGGCGAGCAGTACAGAGGCCATATCTACATAAAAAGTTCTACTCTCTGGAGGTGGGTGAGATAGTGGAGTACACCCCCGTCCAGGGCTTGCGTGGAGAATGGGCTGCTGCGGTCACAAGACTAGTGATGTCGCAAACATAAAATTTTCAGTTCGCAAATCGCGAACGCGAACTTCCGCAAAAGTTTGCGAACCGGCGAACTGCCATTGACTTCAATGGGCAGGCAAATTTTAAAGCCCACAGGAACTCTATCTGGCCACAATAGTGATTTAAAAGTTGTTTCAAGGGGACTAACACCTGGACTGTGGCGTGCCGGAGTGGGATCCATTGCAAAACTCCCATGGAAAATTACATAGTTGATGCAGAGTCTGGTTTTAATCCATAAAGGGCATAAATCACCTATTATTCCTAAATGGTTTGGAATAACGTGCTTTAGCCCCCTTTAGGCAGCACATAGTTAGATTCCCCCCTTTAGACAGCACATAGATTCCCCCATTTTAGGCAGTACATAGTTAGAGCCTCCCTTTACGCAGCACATAGTTAGATCCCCCCATATTAGGTAGCACATAGTGGGATTTGAACCCAAGGCCCCAGCGCTGCAAGGCAGCAGTGCTAACCTCTGAGCCACCATGCTATCCTTAGCATAAATCTAATATCCACGGTTGCTAAAATGGACAGAGATGTCAGCAGAGAGTACCAGAAAAATTAGGCATGTACACATGGATGAAAAATTTGGTATTGTCTCAGCCGCTTCTGTAGCAGCAGCCATAAAATTGCCGCACCAGAGAAAGTGCAGCAGCAGAGGCCTGAAAAATTAGGCATTTTTTTCAGGCCTCTGGCTGCAAAATTGTTATTGTCGCAGCTGTAGCAGCGGCCATAAAAATTGCAGCACCATAACAAGTGCAGCAGCAGAGGCCAGAAAAATTAGGCATGTACACATGGATGAAAAATTGGGTATTGTCGCAGCCAAAGCTGTAGCAGCGGCCAGAAAAAATTCTGTTTGTTTCGCCAGGCAGAAAGTGCCCTAAAACATTGCGGCTTGAACCCTAGTTGGTGGCGCATAAGTCACGCAAGTCACCCGGCATTCAGAGTTCAAATACAGCAGCGTGTGGACCATTTTTAGCCCAAGGCAGCTCATCTGATCAGGCCTTGTTCAGTCAAATGTATCGCCCAGTGTCAGTCCCTTCGGGATCCATCCCTCATTCATCTTAAGAAAGGTGAGGTAATCCAGACTTTTTTGACCAAGGCGACTCCTCTTCTCAGTGACAATACCTCCTGCTGCACTTAAGGTCCTTTCTGACAGGACTCTTGAAGCGGGACAGGCCAGAAGTTCGAGCGCAAATTGGGATAGGTCAGGCCACAGGTCAAGCCGGCACACCCAGTAGTCAAGGGGTTCATCGCTCCTCAGAGTGTCGATATCTGCGGTTAAGGCCAGGTAGTCTGCTACCTGTCGGTCAAGTTGTTCTCTGATGGTGGACCCCGAAGGGCTGTGGCGATGCATAGGACTTAAAAAGCTCCCCATGTCCTCCATCAACAGCATGTCTGTACAGCATCCTGTCCTTGCCGGCGTGTTCGTGGGAGGAGGAGGAGGAGGAGGATTACTTTCACCTCTTCCCCTGTTAGATCCCTGTTGTGCTGTGACATGACCCTTATACGCTGTGTACAGCATACTTCTTAATTAATTTTGGACCTGCTGAATCCTTTCCGCCTTGCTGTAATGCGGTAACATGTCAGGCACTTTATGTTTATGCCGGGGGTCTAGTAGCGTGGACACCCAGTACAGGTCGTTCTCCTTAATACTTTTTATACGAGGGTCCCTCAACAGGCACGACAGCATGAAAGACCCCATTTGCACAAGGACGGATGCCGAGCTACTCATGTCCTGTTCCTTGTCCTCAGTGATGTCAGGGAAGGTATAATCTTCTTCCCCCCAGCCACGTACAACACCACGGGAACCAGATAGGTGACAAGGAGCACCCTGGGATGCCTGCTATGGTTGGTCTTCCTCCTCATCTTCAAAGCCACATTCCTCCTCTGACTCCTCTTTCTCACAATCCTCTTCCAGCAGTGCCGTAGGTCCAGCAAGCGATGCTGATAAGGCTGTTTCTGGTGGTGATGGTGTCCACAACTCTTCCTCTTCACGCTCATCTACTGCCTGATCCAGCACTCTTTGCAGGGCACACTCCAGGAAGAAAACAAACGGTATGAAGTTGCTGATGGTGCCTTCGGTGCGACTGACCAGCTTTGTCACCTCGCATGAGCCTCCAGTAACGTGGCAAAAAAATTCCCAGCTCTGCAGATGACGTCCTAGCACCCCGGTCATACAACTATTCGTTGACGGCGTTTTCTTGTTGGAGCAGGCGGTCGAACATTAGGAGTGCTGAATTCCAATGTGTCGGGTTGTCGCAAATCAAGCGCCTCACTGGTTTGTTGTTTCGCCGCTGGATATCTGACAAGTCTGCCATGGCCGTGTAGGAACGCCTGAAATGGCCACACACCTTCCTGGACTGCTTCAGGACATCCTGTAAGCCTGGGTACTTGAGCACAAAGCATTGTACAATCAGATTACACACATGTGCCATGCACGGCACATATGTCAACTTGCCCAACCTCAATGCCGCCAACAAATTTGTTCCGTTGTCACAAACCACCTTGCCGTTCTCCAGTTGGTGCGGAGTTAGCCACTGGTCCACCTGTGCGTTCAGGGCCGACAGGAGTGCTGGTGCGGTGTGACTCTCTGCTTTGAGGCAAGTCAACCCCAAGATGGAGTGACACTGCTGTATCCGGGATGTGGAATAGCACCTTTGGAGCTGGGGGGGGTGCCGGTGATGTGGAGCAAGACGCAGCAGTGGAAGAGGACTCGGCCGAGGATGTTATGGAAGAGGATGGAGTAGGAGGAGTAGAGGAGGTGGCAGCAGGCCTGCCTGCAAGTCGTGGCGGTGTCACCAACTCTTCTGCTGAGCCACGCATTCCATGCTTGGCAGCCGTCACCAGATTTACCCAATGTGCAGTGTAGGTGATATACCTGCCCTGACCATGCTTTGCAGACCAGGTATCAGTGGTCAGATGGACCCTTGCCCCTACACTGTGTGCCAGACATGCCGTAATTTCCTTTTGCACAATGGAGTAAAGGTTGGGGATTGCCTTTTGTGCAAAAAAATTTTAGCCGGGTACCTTCCACTGCGGTGTCCCAATGGCTACAATTTTTTTAAAGGCCTCAGACTCCATCAGCTTGTATGGTAAAAGCTGGCAGGCTAGCAGTTCCGACAAGCCAGCTGTCAGACGCCGGGCTAGGGGGTGACTTTGAGACTGTTACGCCGAGCGCTCCGGGTCCCCGCTCCTCCCCGGAGCGCTCACGGCGTCTCTCTCCCTGCAGCGCCCCGGTCAGTCCCGCTGACCGGGAGCGCTGCTCTGAAATGGCCGTCGGGGATGCGATTCGCACAGCGGGACGCGCCCGCTCGCGAATCGCATCCCAAGTCACTTACCCGTCCCGGTCCCCTGCTGTCATGTGCTGGCGCGCGCGGCTCCGCTCTCTAGGGCGCGCGCGCGCCAGCTCTCTGAGACTTAAAGGGCCAGTGCACCAATGATTGGTGCCTGGCCCAATTAGCTTAATTGGCTTCCATCTGCTCCCAGACTATATCTGCTCACTGCCCCTGCACTCCCTTGCCGGATCTTGTTGCCTTGTGCCAGTGAAAGCGTTTAGTGTTGTCCAAAGCCTGTGTTACCTGAACTTCTGCTATCCATTTTGACTACGAACTTTGCCGCCTGCCCCGACCTTCTGCTACGTCTGACCTTGCCTCTGCCTAGTCCTTCTGTCCCACGCCTTCTTAGCAGTCAGCGAGGTTGAGCCGTTGCTAGTGGATACGACCTGGTTGCTACTGCCGCAGCAAGACCATCCCGCTTTGCGGCGGGCTCTGGTGAACACCAGTAGCCTCTTAGAACCGGTCCACCAGCACGGTCCACGCCTATCCCTCGCTGACACAGAGGATCCACTACCAGTAAGCCGAATCGTGACAGAGACATTGTCTTCTTGCGCTCAAACATCTCCTTGACAGACACCTGACTGTGGGCAGATGAGCAGGAACAGCTCAAGGCGAGAGACGGAGAGGCGGATGGTTGAGAGGGGGCAAGGAGGGCAGCAGTGGTTGACCTGGCTGAAGATGCTGGACCAGGAGGATGATGGCGGCTTTGACTTTGTGTGCTGCTTGTACTGATGTGTTAATCCTATAGGCGTTTGTGATGTGACATCATGTGCCTTCGCAAAGCAGTTGTGCCTAGGTGGGTGTTGGACTTCCCACGACTCAGTTTCTTCTGGCACAGGTTGCAAATGGCCTCGCTGTTGTCAGAGGCAGACACACCAAAAAATGCCACACTGCTGAGCTCTGCGATGACGGCATTCTGGTGGTGGCAACAGCTGTCTGACAGTGCCACTAGCTCCTTGCGACGATCTCCCCCTGCTTCCAACTCGTCTCCTCCTCCTCTCTGTCTCCCCATTTGAACTTTACCCCTCTTTTTTTCTCCTAGCGGGCACCCACGTGGCATCCACGGACACATCGTCATCATCAACACCTTCACCGCTATCTGACACCTCAAGAAAGGAAGCAGCAGCGGGTACAACATCATAATCACACTGTATGTCCATGTGTGTAATGCTGCCTGACTTAGACATATCCCTGTTAACTACATCCTCTGGCAATAATGGTTGCGCATCACTCATGTCTTCAAACTGATGTGTAAATAACTCCTCTGACGGATCAAGTAAAGCTGCTGCGGTGCTAGTGTTGGTGGTGGCGGCAGGTGGGCAAGTGGTAGCATGAGAGGTGCCCGAAGCTAAACTAGAGGAGGAGAAGGACGGTGCATCAAGGTTCCGAGCGGAAGCTGTAGTAGATTGGGTGTCTTGTGATAGCCAGTCAACTAAGTCAACTAACTTTGGGGGTTCAGGGTACGTGGCCTCTGAACACTGGCCATTCTAGGGCCAAAGGGAATCCTAGCACCACGACAGCCCCTGCGGGGTGGCCTTCCTCTGCCTGTCATTTTTTTTGGTTAAATTTGCACAAGTATCACACCTAATGTGATTTGCACTAGGGTGACACAATTTGCCCTGCAGGCAAAAAAAATGGCAACTGTGAGGTGAACTGACAGTGACGACTGATTTTATTTAACAGCCAAAAAAGGAATTTTTTTGTTAATTTGCACAACTGTCACACCTAATGTGATTTGCACTAGGGTGACACAATTTGCCCTGCAGGCAAAAAAACTGGCAACTGTGACGTGAACTGACAGTGACGACTGGTTTTATTTAACAGCCAAAAAAGGTATTTTTTTATTTTTATTTGCACAACTGTCACACCAAATGTGATTTGCACTAGTGTGACAATGAGCAAAAAAGCTTGCCAGCGGAGTTCCCCTTTTAAACAGTGGTCCCCAACCAGGGTGCCTCCAGCTGTTGCAAAACACACGGACTGATATATTTCAGCCCTTTGAATACTGTAGCAGTTAGTTGCTTTAACCTCTTAAGGACCAAGGACGTATGAGTACGTCCTTGGTCCCGCTCCAGTGATATAACGCGGAGTCCCCCGGTGACCCCGCAACATATCACGGCGGGCCTGGCATCATAGAGAAGCCGGGACCCGCCGCTATTGGCGTGCGGCACTGATCGCGGTGCCGTGCGCTATTAAGCCTTTAGCCGCGCACTCAAAACTGAGCCACGAGGCTAAAAGTGAAAGTAAAAAGTGCAGGTTAGCTCAGTGGGCTGTTCGGTATAGCCGTGGCAAAATCGCGGCATCCTGAACAGCTTACAGGACAGCCGGAGGGTCCCTACCTGCCTTTTCGCTGTCCGATCGCCAAATGACTGCTCAGTGCCTGAGATCCAGGCATGAGCAGTCAAGCGGCAGAATCATCGATCACTGGTTTCCTATGAGAATCCAGGTATCAATGTAAAAGATCAGTGTGTGCAGTGTTATAGGTCCCTATGGGAGCTATAACACTGCAAAAAAAAAGTGAATAAAGATCATTTAACCCCTCCCCTATTAACCCCTTGGGGGCGGAGCCCATTACAACCCTAAGGACGGGAGCATTTTTTTCAAAAATGACCACTGTCACTTTAAGCATTAATAACTCTGGGATGCTTTTACTTATAAATTTGATTCCGAGATTGTTTTTTTGTGACATATTCTACTTTATGGTAGTGGTCCATTTTTGTTGATACTTGCATCATTTCTTGGTGAAAAATAGGGACCATAGTGGTTGCAGTGCATTAAACATAAGTAAGGTGGCACAGTGCATAAGACATGTAGGTCACAAAGGTCCAAAAGAAGGCTACAAATGTAAAAAGGAATGCATAAACAAAACACAACATCATTAACACAATGAAGAAGGATAAACGTGCGAGCCTCCACCACCCATCTGGGGCGAATAAAGCCTTGGGCCCGGATGAAGCCTTAAAGTGTACCTGTCATCAACAAAAACTTTTTATATAATGTAGATAATACTATTATATGTATATTTGTGATATACATTGGTTAAAAATTGTGTATATTTTTGGGTGAAAAATACTGTCCTTGCAGCTACTGTCTGTGTGTCTCTATGAGGAGTCCAAAAATAGGAAGTGAGGGTGGGACAAGCAGGGATCTGTGCAGACTCCTGGCTTGTCAATCATCCTGATGTATGAGCCAGGAGCCTGTTATAGAGCCTCAGTGCACACTGTCCTGCTTTTTCTTAGTGCACAGAGCCCTGCTTGTCCACCCTCACTTCCTGTGTTTGGTCTCCTCATAGAGACACACAGGCAATAGCTGCAGGGTCAAAAATATACACATTTTTTGATCAATGTATATTACAAATATACATATAATGGTATTATCTACATTATATAAAAAGTTTTTGTTGATGACAGGTACACTTTAAGTGAAACGTTGGGTGGTGGAGGCTCACACGTTTATCCCTCTTCATTGTGGTAATGATGTTGTGTTTTGTTTATGCATTCCTTTTTACATTTGTAGCCTTCTTTTGGACCTTTTTGACCTACATGTCTTATGCACTGTGCCACTTTACTTATGTTTAATGCACTGCAACCACTATGGCCCCTATAGTTATTATGATGCATATTGATTACATGTTTAATTAGGCTGTATGCTAAGTGCTTTGTCTCCACATGTTAGGGTGGGTTCACACCACATTTTTTAAGTACATTTCCCGTACACGTTTTCATTATTGAAAACGTATGGAACCATCTTGAAAACCATATACATAGACAAATAATTGAAAACCTTATGCACCCGTATATGCAAACGTATACGGTTTTTCTTTGCACATGCGCATTTGCATCCTACCCAAGACCCCTACCATTAAAAATGGACAACATTTTCAAAAACGTATGTTTAAAAAAAAAAAAAAAAACGGACGGAACTGTATGCACTTTTAAAAACAGTATACAGTTTAAAAACGCATATGGTTTACTTTTTCCCAAACTGTTCCCTCCGTTTTTTTGCCATACTGTTTTCTATAGAAAAACTGATTGAAAACAGTATGGCAAAAATGTGATGTGAACCCAGCCTCAGTCGGTTCCTCCAGCACCTTTGTTATTACCTTATTACTCTGTAATATTTTAATATGTTTTAAATGTATGTCATTTGGTGTATATCTGTTCGATAAAGTATCTTATACATTTTTTTGGGATCCTTATGCGCTAATTCTTGGTGTTTTTCACAATTGATGTCCATAGCGTAGATCTGCTTCACTTTTGGGACTTATGTTCAAAGTATTAATAAAGGTTTTAAAAATTAATGAGCTCAATTGTTTAGGGATTTTGGTGTTTTTTTTATTTTTTATTTTGCTTCTCTTTTTTCAATGTACATACAAAAATTACATTTTACGTTGTGACCAGTGTGTAATAAGGAAAAACATGTCAAATTAATTCATATTCACACATACTATGTACATAAATGCCCCTAGCACCCATTCAAATTGTTTATTTTATTCTTCACAGTCTTTAAAAAAAAAAAAAACTGAGTGAAGCAATCTGATTGATTGCGATAGGCAACTGCACCACTCTTCTGCTACACAAGTTTATAATGTTTTTACACATGTACACAGGGCTAAAACAAAAGCACAAGCTCTGGGGTAGGATCTGAGGGTCTTCACCATTTAGTTCCTTCCAGCATGTCACTGACACTTGTATCAGCAATAGATTGATATTTATAAAGGTTTACAGGGGTACTCCGGAGTAGAAAAAAAATGCCCTCATATCAACTGGTACCTTTCAGAACTTATCAGCTGCTGCAAGCTTTAAGGGAAGTCTTTCCAATCTGAGCATGGTGCTCTCTGCTGACACCTCTGTTCATATCAGGAAATGTCCAGAGCAGGAGAAAATCCCCATAGCAAATCTCTCCTGCTCCAGATAGTTTCTGGCAGTGACAGAGGTGGCAGCAGAGAGCACGAAGGTCAGACTGGAAAGAACTACACAACTTTCTGTGGAGCATACAGCAGCTGATAAGTACTGTAAATCAAAACATTTTTGAATAAACATAATGTGCAAATCTGTATAACTTTTTGACACTAGTTGATTTGAAATTCATAAATATATATATATATATATATATATATATATATATATATATATATATAATTTATACATATATATATATATATATATATATATATATATATATACATACATATATATAAATCATCGGCAGTTTCAGTGGCTACTCCTAACTACTATATATATATATATATATATATATATATATATATATATATATATATATATATATATATATATATATATCTGTAGTATCTGTTTATGAATGTCTTTAGGGATATATAACTTTAAAGTTTTTGGTAATTAAAAAAAAACTTCTGACATGTCAGAGAAACAAATAAATGATTTTGGTTAGGCTGGGTTCACACCACGTTTTCTTAAATACGGTTCCCGTATACGGTTTGGAGGAGGGGGGCGGGGCTTAATTGCGGCGCCCGCACACAGCCGTATTCGGGAACCGTATTTAATGCAAGTCTATGAGCCGACCGGAGTGAACCGCAGCCTCCGGTTGGCTTTGTTTTCGGCCGTATGCGGTTTCCCGACCGCAGGCAAAAACGTGGTCGACCACGTTTTTGCCTGCGGTCGGGAAACCGCATACGGCCGAAAACGAAGCCGACCGGAGGCTGCGGTTCACTCCGGTCGGCTCATAGACTTGCATTAAATACGGTTCCCGTATACGGCTGAGTGCGGGCGCCGCGATTAAGCCCCGCCACTCTCCTCCAAACCGTATACGGGAACCGTATTTAAGAAAACGTGGTGTGAACCCAGCCTAAGTGGGAGTCTAGGTACTGTGACCTCTACCGATTGCTAGAACAAGCAGGGAGAAGTGTCGAGCTGACTGTCTCTCTTCACACCAGCTTCTTACTGCAGGAGATTTTCAAATGCTCCATGAAGGCTCCTGACTGATCCTGGTGCCCTTTCCATAACAACACCACATCCACACATCTGGACCATATTTTAATGCAGTCCTCAAACTTACTAGGCCACAACCCCTTGCTTTTAACCCCTTAAGTACTCAGCATTTTTCAATTTTTGCATTTTCGTTTTTTCCTCTTTACCTTTTAAAAATCATAACCCTTTAAATTTTCCAACAAAAAAATCCATATGATGGCTTATTTTTTGTGCTGCCAATTCTATTTCGCAGTGACATTAGTCATTTTACCCAAACATTCACGACGAAACAGCAGTGCTATGAAGTGCATTTTCTATGAAATGCATTTTGAAGTGCAAGTTCTATGAAGTGCATGTCCTCTTCTGACCTCTAAGGGGCTATAACATTGCATACACTGATCTGAGGCCCGAAGAAGCACGTTCACCGTGTGAAACGGTTCCATTGCCGACTTGTGTACCCCCTGTTGTCAGACTCTCCCCTACTGTTTGTAAGTGAGTATGCCGCAATAAAGAAGGTCCTCACGTGAACCAGTGTTGGTGAGTTGCTGACTCTTTATTCATTTTCTATCAAGATTTATTGAACTGTGTTGTTTGAGTTTGAGCACCACCCAAGTTTCCACCGCAGGCACCAGTGCCCTCCTTGAAGTCTGCCAGCTGACACAGCAGTGCCGAGTCTGCTCTCTTTCTCTGCTTAGTTTTATATCAAATTTTTTGCTGGTTTAGCAATAATGACTCATGAGTCATAGAGGTACTTTGCACTTATAGTTATGAGAGTGCTCATCCCTCCAACGACAATCATGCATAAATAAGGGACACACCATGAGGTCTCCAAAAGCACTAGTATCCAGTCCTGAGTATCAGGAAACACAACATGAGATTCCTGACATGCAATTGTATTCAAAATAGTGTTCAATTATGTCATAATAAAGGATTCCCAACACGTTTCTGTCGCAATAATGTACCATCTTCAGGGATAACTTAGGGTGTCTATACCACTGCAGGGGTGTCTATACCATCAGGTACATGCAGGAAATGGTACAGGCCTCAAATTCATAGGGATTGAGAAAATTATCCCCTCTGTATGTGGTGGGGATATTGACTCATTGTTGCTGACGAAGCTCTTCGGCGCGAGAACGGCCCGTCGCCAAGCTTGAATACCCCTGCACGCATACCATCTCGCTCCCCTGTCTGTAATCCTGCCTTCACGATGCAAGTGAAATAAAGAAGTCCCTGTACCACATACCTAGTGAGTTGCTCCGCTTCATTCGTTGGTTTTGAAAATATATGTCTTTTGTGTCTTTCTCTTTAGGTACCTGGAATCTCACTGCAGCTTGCGAGTAATCTTTGCAATCCCTGGGAGTATGATCATCTGGCTTTCTCCCCAGAGGATTGCAATATACCATTTATCTAGTGTTCATAGCATCTTGTGTATTAACTCTTTACATGCAAAATTGCTACAGTAGTTGACTAATAGCTATATTAGATATCTATTTATATATGCGGTGGTATAGACACCCTAGGCTATCCCCTGAAGACGGTGCTTTATTGCGGCATAAATGCATTGGGAACCCTATATTATGACATAATTGAACACTATTTTGAATACAGTTGCATGGCGGGAATCTCATGTTGTGTTTCCTGATACTCAGGACTGAATACTAGTGCATTAGGAGACCTCACGGTGTGTTCCTGGTTATGCATGATTGTCGTTGGAGGGCTGAGCAATCTCATAACTATAAGTGCAAAGTACCTCTATGACTGAGTCATTATTTCTAAACTGGCAAAAAATGAGATATATTTAATACTTTTTTTTAAGTAAATAAAAAAGCACTTCACACTGGGTGTTTTTTTTTATTCAAATTTTGTTAGTAACAAATAAAAGTTATATTTTATGGTTCTGCCCACTTTTTCGCATTGGTGATTAGGCAAATTTTTTGTTCTAGCAATTGGCAAGGATCTCAGCATCCAGATTCCCACCGATCAAAATTTTTGACATGTTTTGCTGTCACGTCAAATGTTTTTTTTTTTTTTTTTTAAATGACCTGTGTAAATCAATGATTTAGACAGTATAATCCAACTACTAGAAATGGATCACCACCAATTTCTTTTGCCTTGAGCTTCCACCAACCATGATTCAGCCCTGCATATACATTGGCCCTGATCAATCAGCCTGACACCCTAATTGCCTGGTTTTTCCCTCAGGCTAGATTTCCACTTTTTTTTTTTTTTGACAAAAACGCCAATAAAAACGCCCATTCTGCCGCATGGCGTTTTTTTTTGTGAAAAAACGCTGCGGCCAGATGTTAGCTGCAAGTCAATAGTAAACTGCAAAATGCCAAATCCACTTGGCGTTTTTCAGTTTGGCGTTTTTTTAATCCTTTTGGCGTTTTTGGGCTCCTTGGCAGTTTTTAAAAAACGACCTCTTGTCGAGACTTTGGCTTTTTTTGGGAAAATCTTGGCGTTTTTCTCTCATAGAAGTCTATGGGAGTGAAAAAACGGCAAGAAAAACGCCATGTGGGTTTTAAATTTGACGTTTTTTCAGGCGGTTTTTATTCTCTGTTGGACTTTAGCGATCCAAAAAAGTGTTGGAGATACCTCTTTTATTAAAATTTAGTAGGGTACCATTAAAAAATAATAATAAAAAAGATACAGTAGTGATGGAAAAAATTATATTTAACGAAATATATCTTTTTTATAACAAAATTTTTATTAATTTTTAAACAGGGATCAATTTATGTGCGCGGGTAGGGCACTAAAAATGTAGCCGACAATAATAGAAAAGTAGTGTGTGTGTGTGTTTCACTTTTTTTTACATTTTTTAGGTAGTACTACTACTCCCAGCATGGAACACACTGTTCCATGATAGGAGTAGTAGTTACCTGTACTAATTGACAGATCACCGGGGTCCGTTGCGATTCTCCTCTATAATGTATAGATGCGGCGGCCGCTCTTCTATGGTTTGCACTCACGTATATATACACCTATTCATATTTCCCACAGAGCTGTGATTGGTCAGATAGTTCCAGCCAATCACAATATATATTATGTGTATATATACGGCAGTGCAGGGGACCATCGGCCGCTGCATCTATACATTATATTGGAGGATCGCAACGGGTGTCAGGAGGAGTGACACTCGCTGCGATCTGTCTATTAATGCAGGTACTACAGCTCCCAGCATGGAGCAGAGTGTTCTCCATGTTGAGAGTATTAGTACCTGCAGTAAGGGACAGATCCCAGGGATGTCACTTCTCCTGACACCTGCTGCGATCAAAGTGACTGTCGGGATCAGCTGTTCTCAAGGCTACAGAGCCGGGAGATCATCTGATCCTGAGCAGTAGATATACATCGTATATCTACTGCCCAGCAAGAACTTACAGTGAGCCTGCAATGTGTATACAGTATACACATTGCTGGCTCACTTAACCCCTTGCTGAGCTGTGCGCTGTGCACCAGCCCAGCAAGGAAAGAGTTAACTTACACTGCTAGACAGTGTAGGTTAACCCTTTGGGCGGTATACACTATATACAGCTATCTATAGATAGCTGTATATAGTGAATACAGAAGATGGAGAAGTCCCCTTACCTCCGTCCAGTCCCCGCGGGTCCGTGTAGCTCCGCCCCCTAGTGATGATGTTATTAGGGGCGGAGCTACATACGCTATCCAGGCTGGCAAGGGTATAAGGCTCTGTTAACATTGTCCGTATTGGATAATGTGAACAGACCCTTCTGCCAGTGTCTACCCAGACAGGGAGACTCCAGCTGTTGCTAAACTACAACTCCCAGCATGCCCAGACAGCCAAAGGCTGTCTGGGCATGCTGGGAGTTGTAGTTTTGCACCAATTGGAGGCTCACTGTTTAGGTAGATATTGCATTATGGGCGCTCTCACCTGCAGAGAGCACAAAAAATGTCCTAACCTATTTTTTTTTGTGTTTCTTTTCTTCTCGTTTCAGATCCGTGTATGCAGAGGATTACGACGGATTCGATGGATTACGACGGATGAACAGGATTTTTTTATATTTTAATAAAATGGTTAACGAGGGCTGTGGGGGAGTGTTTTTTAAAATAAATGTTTTTCCAATGTATTGTGTTTTCTTTTTTTATTGAATATTCAGGCTTAGTTATGGAGGCTGTCTAATAGACAGAATCCATGACTAAGCCGGGGCTTAACGTTAGCCCCAAAAACAGCTAGCGCTAACCCCCAATTATTACCCCGGTACCCACCGCCACAGGGGTGCCGGGAAGAGCCGGTACCAACAGGCCCGGAGCGTCAAAAATGGTGCTCCTGGGCCTAGGCGGTAACAGGCTGGCGTTATTTAGGCTGGGGAGGGCCAGTAACAATGGTCCTCGCCCACCCTGGTAACGTCAGGCTGTTGCAGCTTGGTTGGTATCTGGCTGATACTGAAAATAGGGGAACCCTATGCGTTTTTTTTTTTGTTTTTTTTTTTTATTTATGAAAAAAAAACGCATAGGGTTCCCTGTATATTCAGTATCAGCACTATACCAACAAAACAGCAACAGCCTGGCGTTACCAGGGTGGGCGAGGACCATTGTTACTGGCCCTCTCCAGCCTAAATAACGCCAGCCTGTTACCGCCTAGGCCCAGGAGCGCCATTTTTGACGCTCCGGGCCTGTTGGTACCGGCTCTTCCCGGCACCCCTGTGGCGGTGGGTACACGGGTAATAATTGGGGGTTAGCGCTAGCTGTTTTTGGGGCTAACACTAAGCCCCGGCTTAGTCATGGATTCTGTCTATTAGACAGCCTCCATAACTAAGCCTGAATATTCAATAAAAAAGAAAACACAACACATTGGAAAAAAAAATTATTTTAAAAAACACTCCCCCACAGCCCTCTTTAACCATTTTATTAAAATATAAAAAAAATCCTGTTCATCCGTCGTAATCCATCAAATCCGTCGTAATCCTCTGCATACACGGATCTGAAACGAGAAGAAAAAAAACACAAAAAAAAAAATAGGTTAGGACATTTGGCTGTCTGGGCATGCTGGGAGTTGTAGTTTAGCAACAGCTGGAGTCTCCCTATCTGGGTAGACACTGGCAGAAGGGTCTGTTCCCATTATCCAAAACGGACAATGTGAACAGAGCTTCAGACTAGCCTGAATATGTATGTAGCTCCGCCCCTAATGACGTCATCACTAGGGGGCGGAGCTACACGGATCGGCAGTGACAGAAACGAGGGAGGTAAGTGGACCTCCTGTTCTGTATACACTATATACAGCTATCTATAGTTACATAGTTACATAGTTAGTACGGTCGAAAAAAGACATATGTCCATCAAGTTCAACCAGGGAATTAAGGGGTAGGGATGTGGCGCGATATTGGGGAAGGGATGAGATTTTATATTTCTTCATAAGCATTAATCTTATTTTGTTCCAGGAATGTATCTAATCCTGTTTTAAAGCTGTTAATTGTTCCTGCTGTGACCAGTTCCTGAGGTAGACCGTTCCATAAATTCACAGTCCTCACGGTAAAGAAGGCGTGTCGCCCCTTGAGATTAAACTTTTTCTTCTCCAGACGGAGGGAGTGCCCCCTCGTCCTTTGGGGGGGTTTAACCTGGAACAGTTTTTTTCCATATTTTTTGTATGGGCCATTAATATACTTATATACGTTTATCATATCCCCCCTTAAACGTCTCTTCTCAAGACTAAACAATTGTAACTCCTTTAATCGCTCCTCATAGCTAAGATGTTCCATGCCCCATATTAGTTTAGTCGCGCGTCTCTGCACCCTTTCCAACTCCGCAGTGTCCCTTTTATGGACAGGTGCCCAAAACTGAACAGCATATTCCAGGTAAGGCCGTACCAATGATTTATAAAGGGGGAGTATTATGTCCCTGTCCCTTGAGTCCATGCCTCTTTTGATACATGACAATATCCTGCCGGCTTTGGAAGCAGAAGCCTGACATTGCATGCTATTCTGTAGTCTGTGATCTACAAGTACACCCAGATCCTTCTCTACCAGTGACTCTGCCAGTTTAATCCCCCCTAAGACATACGATGCATGCAGGTTATTAGTACCCAGATGCATAACTTTACATTTATCCACATTGAACCTCATTTGCCAAGTGGATGCCCAGACACTTAGTCTATCCAAGTCATCTTGTAACTTATGCACATCCTCTATAGACTGTACTGTGCTACAAAGCTTGGTGTCATCTGCAAAGATAGAAACAGAGCTGTTAATACCATCCTCTATATCATTGATAAATAAATTAAACAACAGCGGTCCCAGTACTGAACCTTGGGGTACACCACTAATAACCGGGGACCAATCAGAGTACGAATCATTGACCACCACTCTCTGGGTACGATCCATGAGCCAGTGTTCAATCCAGTTACAAACTAAAATTTCCAAACCCAAAGACCTTAACTTACCTGTCAGACGTCTATGAGGGACAGTATCAAATGCTTTAGCAAAATCCATAAACACTATATCCACAGCCATTCCTCTGTCAAGGCTTCTACTCACCTCTTCATAAAAGCAAATTAGATTGGTTTGACAACTTCTATCCTTAGTAAACCCATGCTGGCTATCACTTATAATACAATTATCCCCTATGTATTCCTGTATGTAATCCTGTATAAGTCCTTCAAACAATTTACCCACAATGAACGTTAAACTTACCAGTCTATAGTTTCCTGGGGAAGACCTAGAGCCCTTTTTGAAGATTGGCACCACATTCGCCTTGTGCCAGTCCCTTGGCACAATACCAGACACCAGAGAATCTCTAAATATCATGAACAGGGGTACAGATTTTACTGAACTTACCTCTCTAAGAACTCTTGGGTGTAGTCCATCTGGTCCTGGGGATTTGCTTACATTTATATCACTTAACTTACCTTGTACCATCTCTACATTAAGCCAGTTCAGTACATTATAGATAGCTGTATATTCTGGATACCGCCCAAAGGGGCTATAGGAGCAGGGAGTCCTGTCAGTCTGGTGACAGGATTCCCGGCTCCTGTATAGTATATATGGGTACACTAAGCCCCTCTGTATACTATACGGCCGGGGGAGGTGAGTAGTGAGGCTGTACATCACTCCTCATCTCCTTACACTCTGTGGACCGGGCGCTCAGCATCCGACCCACAGAGTGGTACCCAGAAGGCAGTGAGAAAACTGCCACAGGGGACAAATTTGGCTGTTTCCACACACCAGGGAAAACGCCAGAAAAAACGCCAGAAAAACTGCCAAAACTCAGGAAAAACCTGTGGCAACCTAGCCTCAGCAACCAATCACAGCTCAACTTTCACATCTTAACCAGCTCTTGTAAAGTGAAAGTTGAGCTACGATTGGTTGTTATGGGAAAAACCAGACGATTAATCAGGACCATTATTTCTACGCTATTTCCCCATCATATAATGAGCAATAGGACTTTCTGCTTGTGTTAGGGGATTTGTATACATTTAAAATAAACATATATGTATTAAGCTACAGTTAATATGATCTGCCTATTTGCTGTTAGGTTTTAAACAGATAAATTGTATTTGCAGTATGTGTAAAGTGTAAGATAAAGTAATTGTGCCCTGCAAATCTGCGAAATTAGTGATTTTGCAAAACATCAAGGGTGCCAAAATCTCACAGATGTATTATTTATTGTTCTTATGTGGGAACAATTATAGATGCCAAGAAAAAAAAGCATGACAAAAAAGGAATGTATATATATATATATATATATATATATATATATATATATATATATATATATATATAGCAGAAAGCTAGATATCTATGTTTTGCTTTTTAGGGGATATGCCTATATAACTGTATAAGGTGTCATAAATCTGCTGAAGATATGCGATTCTCTCTGAAGGAGTAGCATTGTGATCTTTAAGGTATTTTAGCAATGGCTGATAGGAAAGCATGCCAATACAATTAATTAAAATTCACAAACTGTTATCTATGTCCAATTTGGACACCACTCGCTTATTAAAGAACCACGTAGACCCAAGAAGTCTGCTTGAGACAGCTGGAAGAAATGCCACATCCTATGGTTATAGTAAACAAGCTTGGGGGTGGCAAAATGAAGTAGCAGCAAGAAAAACAAGATATTCTTGCCCCTAGGTTAAATCTGAAATGACAATATCTCCCCTTCTGTCCACAAAACAGTTATTTTCTGTTGCAGATATACTGTAATAAGCTTTAGTAAAAAGAAGAAAAATTGTTCAAATATACTACATACAGTAGATTAACTACAATTCAGTTTGGGGTTGAAATGAAAAAACTGTTTAGTTTCACAAATAATTAGCTTAATTTTCATTATTTTCATTATTAATTTTTTAATTTGTTGTGTACCATGAAAATGTGCAAGACAGCAATATCTGCTACATTGAAAAGAACCTACACTTGCTTTGCTACATTTGTCTAAGGCTTCATTAAACATACAGAAAAACAGAGCCAGACAGCCCTCTGCACGATCGACACCATCAAATCCCGACAGAACCCATTGACTTTAATGATGTCTGTCATCTTAATGGAACTTATTTGGACAAAAAGTATGGCATGCTGTTTTTTTTTTTGTCCAGTTATTTGAATGGATTCTGCGAGGGAGGCCCTGAAGCCTTTATTTTATTAGGTGGAGGCTTAACTGCTTCGGTAGTCACTTTGAAGGGAAAATGTCATAAAAAAAATTACATATTATTCAAGTCCAATTTTATGTGAAACATATTCTTTAAGAATTATTTTTTCTTTCTAATTTTCCATTTTGTTATATAGATGATAAAATATTTTTGTCTGCAAGAAGTCCTGGATGGAATTATATACTGATCACTGCATCCTAGAAATGGTTTGTTTTGTGGCCTGGTCTTGGCATACCTGTATAAAATAACCCTGTAATCTTGGGAATCTTGGGATCCACCATTTAGAATAGCTGAAGCTCAGAGGTCCGCCTTCCTCTCCTGAGGAATACCCTCTGCATTGGTCACAGAGAATGCCCAGAGGCCACTCCCATTTATGACAATAGGGTCTGGGCAAAACTATTGTGTTTATGTCTATGGGGCTTGCTCTAAAGCATGTCTCAAAACACTGTTAAAATAGAAAGTAGGTTAGAAAAAAAAAGAACATGCTTCAGTATCTGTCTTTAATCAGCAAAAAAGATTTAGGTAATATGTTAAATTATAAGTGTTACTCCTCAAGATGGCCAAATTATTTGTTTAACCTTCCATGCCACTATAGGTCAAAGGAAGGCTACACTTCTAACAGTATGCCTCCCTTAGGATTGTCTAATATGAATGCGGAGTGTGGGATGGATAGTCACAGGTAAAGATAGGATACTTGGTCTTTACCTTTTGGTCACACAGATGTCAAGTGTGTGATGACAGTGTAGTGTCACATGTAGGGTTGTAGTGACACAATGTAGTGCATCCGTATGTTGAGATATAAAGTCCCACATTAAACTACTTCACTTAAGCTGTAATCTGTTGATGGAAAGTGTGTAATAAGTGTGGATGGAACATTAAAATAGTTATGGTTCTTGGAAGGTGAGGAGGAAAAATCTAAAATGCAAAAATGAAATTAGCCAGGTACTCCGGTTAAAAACAAATGTTTTCAAATCAAATGGTGCCGGAATGTTAAACTGTTTTGTAAATTAATTCCATTTAAAAATCTTAAGCATTCCAGTACTTATCAGATGCTGTATGCTCCATAGGAAGTAGTGTATATTTTTCCAGTTTGACTACAGTGCTCTTTGCTGCCACTTCTGTCAGCAACTATCCAGAGTAGAAGAAAATCCCCATAGCAAACCTCTTCTGCTCTGGACAGTTCCTGACACAGACTGAGGTGTCAGCAGAGAGCACTGTGGTGAGACTGGAAAGAACTACTCAATGTTTTCTGGAGCATACAACAGTGATAAGAACTGGCACGTTGTTTATATAGAAGTAATTTACAAATCTGTATAACTTTTCTGCACCAGTTGAGTTGAATTTTTTTTTCCACCAGAGTACCCCTTTAAGGTCAAAATAGGTGGGTTGTGTCCTTCAGGTGTTAAGCTATTCATTGTATATGTTATTATTTCAATTTTAACAATGGTATTTTAGTTATTGCTTCAATTTATGTAAGGCACATAAAACATCTGACAGTGCAGGTTAACAACAAACAGACAATTCCCTGAACTTCACTTACTAGAACCTTTAAAATGTATTAATAAAGAAAACATTGTTAAAGTGGTTTTCTCATCTCATAAAAAGAATGTATATTGCCAGCATCAGGGTTGCTATGCATTTGTAAATTCTGGATTGTACAAATAGCTACCAGGGCTTACATAGGTTATCTTGATTTGTCATTATTATTTTGCAGTTCATAGTAGTTTTTTAACCCCTAAGGACATAGCCCATTTTGGCCTTAAAGGAGATATCCCATGCAGCAAAGAAAAAAAAAAAAACCTAACCATTCCATAGTATATTCACCTACTGCCTCTCTGACATGCTTGAGATTTTTTTTCCGGCCCCCATTCACCGGCTATTCAGCTCATAAATTCCAGTTACTTCCTGGTTATGGTGGCTATGCCTGTGATCTCAAAGACTACATTTCCCTGCATGCACTGCTCACATTTCCTGCTCTCAGCTGCCTAAGCAGAGAGCTTGTTACCACCCCTAATTTATGTTAGTCACTCCCACAGCTCTGCTAGCTCACTCCCACATAACACTGAGCTCCAATCATAGCCCTATACAGCAGGGTGGCCACGAGGAAACAAAATGTAATCTCAGTGAGTAAGTAAGACCCTGGAGTTGAAGCTGAAGTTTTACACTTTAAAATCACTCCCTCCCCCTCCTCCTCTCAGTGAAACAGCTTTACAGTGGCACAATCACCTCCCCCCTTCTCTGCCCTGCACTCCTCTCTCCCCAGTGATCAGTGTGACAGCTCCCTCCCCTCCCCCCTCTACTCCGTTCTCAGTGTAAAAACATTAGCAAGAACCTCTGCAACAATCAATCACCCCTGTGCAAATCACAAATTTATACCTCAAATGTACATGGTGCGCTCTCACTCCTGAGCCATGTTGTCCGCCCCCAGATATCGCTTTACTCCCACATATTGGTGATTTCTGAAATTGCATTACTTATTTTGGGGGGCTTTTTATCCTTTTACCTCTTGTGAAAATGAAAAATAAAGGAAAAATCTCACAGACGATAATGCATGTCTATTCTTACTGCGATCTCTGGAATCGGGATTTCCATGCCAGAAACATATGTAGCAGAAATTCTGCCAAGTGTAAAAAAAAGCATTGAGGTGCTGGGCCGCACATGTTTGTTTAAGCCACCATCAAATTGACAATGAAAAGTCCTCACAAAAAAAAAAAAAAAAACACAGTCTTAAGTGAGGACTTTGGGACCCATTTGGATTCCTGGGCAATCAACAAACCCAGAAATTAGTGGCCTATAGCTTTCTGGAATAGGGGTCCAGGCGGTGTCACCTTCATGGGGGGGACAGGGGGACAGGGTCGCTAGTATGGGGGGGTCTCTACTAGAATTGCCCTGCGGCACTGCCTTGTAGAGGGCTGCAAGACAAAGAGATAAAGACAGGCCGCACTCATCAGGCAGATAAATTTATTCAGGTCTTGTAGACATGGAACAGGCAGCAGGCGGGGGAGGTGTGGTGGAGAGCGGGAAAGACCAGAACAAGCTGTTTCATGCGACTAGCGCACTTCCTCTAGCCGGAATGACGTCTGCACTAGCCGCCTCCCTCTTAATAGGAGCAGTGCTGTGCAGTCGCAAAGCAACCTGGTAAACAACATCATCAGGCGACTGTGTGAACGGTCATGTGATAACAACATAACAAAACAAATAATATCAGTGACAGGTGAGAGATAATAAGGTACCCGCTACACAGATAAGTTAAAGAAAGGAACTATACTCATTCCAGTCGTTCAGCCTGATGTTACCAGTGGCATTTAGTCATGCAATCCAGCGGGCCTCTGGCTGGAGCAGGACTCTGCCATGGTCTCCTCCGTTACGAAGGAGTGGGACTCTTTACAAACCTAAAAATTTCAAACCGCTTTGGCTACCTTTATGCACTTGATGCATGTGGGCAATAAACCTGGGAGCCCCAATCCCGGTTCAGATGGAGCGAACATGCTACTGGAACCGGACCTGGAGCTGCCTGATGGCCTTACCCACATAGAATCTGCCACACGGGCAAATCAAGGCGTAAACAACAAAGGTGGATCTGTAGGTAATCAGTTTAGTAATTTGGTGGTACCAACCTCTTAACGTAATGGTATTCCCTGCATATACATGTGTACAGTGTGAACAAGACCTGCAGGGATAGTTGCCTTTTAGGGAGTGTTTAATTAACCAATTAGTGTCTGATTCATGGTGGTTGGTCTCGCTTTCTAACTTCTAAAATGTTTCCACTATAGTAATGTTCTTCCAAAAAGTAACCATGGGAGGATGCTGGGCCACTTCCTGAAGATCAGAATCAGATTCCAAGATGAACCAGTTGTGGCGTATAGCACTAGCCACCTGCTGGTTCATGTTGGAATTGGCCAGGGAGAAGGTAAACCATTTAGGGGACGTATCACACCTTTTCTCATAATTGAGTAGGTTAGATTTCTCTAAGGACTTGACTTGTTGTAAACTGGACTCAATAATGTTCTCCGGATACTGCCTAGCTAGGAGGCGTTTTTTGAGATCTTGGGCTTGGAAGTCAAAAACTTTATCGACGCTGTTAATCCTGTGTAGCCGGAGGAATTGGGAATAGGGAATGCTTTTCTTGACGTGTTGAGGGTGAGAACTCTTAAATGCAATAATGCATTCCTGGTTGTAGATTTACGAAAACCCTCAGTAGTGAGGGTGTCGCCAACTTCTTTGAGTTTGACATCTAGGAAATCGAGTTCATCACCCCCAAACACTGCAGTGAAAATATTTTCCGTATTGATCTGGTTAAGGTGGGTGACGAATTCAAATAATTCATGTTCAGAGAAATCCCAGACAACTAGTATGTCATCGACATACCTGAGGAAAAGATTGATATGCTTACAGAAGAGGTTGGTGAGGGAGAAAACATGTCTATGTTCAAAGATGGCGAGGAATAAGTTGGCATAAGTGCAGGAGACTGGCGTGCCCGTGGCTGTGCCGATCTCCTGCCTGTCCAATCCTCGCCATCCTTGAACTCATTGTGGGTCAAAATAAACCGGAGGGCCTCACAGACAAAGGATACAAAGTCATCCGTCTTATCTGTCTCATCGTCACTGGATGATGACGTGGGGGAGGAGGAAAAAACGTGTCAGAGGCAAGCGCATGGTGTATGCCTCCTCCACTGAAAAGAGCATTTGAAGCATTTATATTTTATGGGGGGAGGGGGTGTAAGTGTGTAAATGTAGTGTTTTCACTTTATTTCAATGAGTAGAATATTTATAGTGTAGTGCTTTTTGTGTTTACTGTAGGCTTTTTTTGTGGTGAAGGTTTTTTTTTTTTGCATTTTTGGGGGAGCGTTTTCAGTCCGGGCCACCAGTGACTTTTCTGCGCTGTGTGGCCATACCGTACCCTGTGTGCAGTTTGCACTAATTGCAGAACAGTAAATTATTACTGATCAGCACTTTTTATGGGTGCATGCTTTTTTTGCGCATTTTTTGGGGTGTTCGTGGTTCGTGCCCCCAGAAAAAGGCTGTCTGGGTATGCTGGGAGTTGTAATTTTGCAACTGCTAGAGGGCCACTCACCAACCATCTGCTGCCCGCTGGAAACATTGCACGCCTCACCGGATGCAGGCAGGACACCTGCACCGTTGTCCACACACCCACCGCATGAGGACGATGCCCCCCTGCCGGAGACCCCGGGAATAAAATTTAACCTGTGTAATGCTGTGGGCGGGGTATTTAACTGAATGTCGCATATATATGGTGGGATGCGCGAACACACTGTGTAATTATATTTACAGCGCTCTGCGTGAAGGGGTTAAGGACACCTAAGCTGTATGGAGGAGATTCATCAAAACCTGTGCAGAGGAAATGTTGACCAGATGTCCATAGCAACCAATCAGATTCCTTCATTCATTTTTCAGTGGCCTTTTTTAAATATAAAGAAGCAATCTGAATGGTTGCTATGGACAACTGGGCAGCTTTACCTTTGCATTGTCCAATCTTAAATTACTGCAACACAGGAAAATCTTATGGGTATTCATATAACAGACGGCATTCTTTCATAGAAATGATTTGGCTTTTACAATTCTTACTGACTTTGCTACTAATCAATCAGTATTGGGCTTTTTCTGTAGATTTTCTGTTTCACATCTAGTGATCTAATGGTGTTTGATGTACATTGTTTAGAGTTTTTTCTTATATAGGGTTTTCTTACAAATATGTTTTCCCTAAAAGGTTGTTTTTAGAGAAAAACATAAAAAAAATGTGTGCTCAAAAGTTATATCTTTCTATTTAAAATGTCCTTAGTTCACATATGTCCGGCATCTGGCATAGGTGAACTCAGCCTAGATCTCAACACAACTGATGCCACAACTGATGACAAGTTGACATCAGTTGTGTGGCATTTGGCATCCATTGTTTCTGGCAAGCTGCATTCCCCTGTCTGGTGCCCTCCGGCGTCTCCAACCAACCGGCGTCAAAATTGAGACGCTGGATGATTGTGAACTGTGATCAGTTCTAGCATCAGTTTTCCTCCAGTTAACACCGTAGGGAAACTATGCCTGTCACCTGATATATGTGAACCCAGCCTTACTTAGCACTGGGCTGTTTCTTTGCACTTGTGTTGCTCATGTTTCTTTGCACTTTTATTGCTCATGTTGTTAAGACATTTCTCTTTGGATGTCTCATTTCACCTATGTTACCACAGCAACCATATCGATATTGCTAATTTACTGTGTTTGATAGTTTTAATTTATACTAGATGGGCCAAATGGTTATTTTCTGCCAACACATTCTATGTTTCTATGTTTGACCTCTGTGCTCGAGAAGCAGTGGTTGGTAACTGTCTCTGCACATAGCAGGAAAGTGCCAGCAGGCTAGGAGATTGTAGAAGACCTGACCATCCACCTTATCAGTGTGTTTACATTACTTGCGACAGCTATCTCACAAGGGTTCTTCAGGACAGCCCTACATATATCTGGTCCTCTGTCCTTATTCTTATTCTCACAGTGAAAGCAAAAACAGGACCATATGATCCAATAGTCCTTAAGAGTCAAAGAAAGGGCCATGAGCAAGTTAAGAATCAATAAGGTTATTGAAGTAAAGTGTATTTATCTCCCTGTGAGTGTGTATGTCAGTGAGTGTTTGTGTATGTCATTTGTGTATTTATATGAGATTGTGTGTGTGTGTGTGCCATTCACCAGAACTCTGTAGGACCGCCCACACCTCTCAGGGCCAAACACAGAAGGCTGCACTTTTTGCCTTTTGCGAAACAGACAAGGTAAAGAGGCAGTTCGGACTAATCCTTTAATACCTTCCGGTTGTTATCAGGAACCAGGACCCCCGGCTACTGTCAGACATCGCCTATCTGGCCGATGCCTGGCATTAACCCTTTAGATGCCATGATCAAAGTTGATTGTAGTGTTAAAACAGGGAAAATAGCTCTGTGGTAGCTCTGTGGAGCTGATCAGGACACCCATGGCAAAATTGATGTCCTTCTGCGTGGACATTCTGCAGCAGCAGAGTCCTATTGATTTCAATGGAATTCTGCCGCTCTATTTACGTGACAGAATTTCCACGTCAACAACATCTGCCACTGAAATCCTGATTCCAGCGTCCACAAACACATGCATTGCCCTCTGTGGAATGTGGAATGTCCACACAGAAAATTTCCATGCAGAAATTCCACCTTGGGAACATAGCCTTAGACTTCTCTTGCTTGACTAGACTTGCTGGTTTTAGTACTCTGGGGAGAGAGGGTTGCATTTGGGAGACTCATTCCTCAGGCTTCTAGTAGTTTCTCCATTGAGAGTCAAGTGATCATTGTTGCATGCATTCTTACAAAACAATCATTGAACATCCATAAACCACGGTGTATGCATAGGTAAAAATGTGATGCAGAAAATATAAGATTTTATGTTGATCTCATGATACTTAGAGATAAATTCAGACATTTAGCAGCTGGGAGATAATACCTATACATTGCATATTCACTCATGGCCTAAACCTTTGGTTGCCATAGTCAATAGTGAGCTTGACCATCTTAAAGCATAAAAAGCAAAAAGAGATCTAAGAAACTCCAAAACTAAATGCAAACTATTTAATGTATACCCAAAACTGGTCTTGGGTACAAAAATAACATGATATATGTCCCTTGACATTTTTGCCTTAGTGATGTCTACCCTGATCACAGACCATCAAATGTCTAATTTCCCTTCTGGATAAAACCCAAGCTACACCTAATGTTAAGACATGTCAAGGTAACCCCAGAGGGAGTTGGAGCATGGTCTTTTCGGCGAGTACCCAGATAATCTACACATATAATATTGTATCTCTTCTAAGATTAGAAGGTTTTTCTCCCACTTCACCATGTGTTTTTTTGTTTAATGTTTTTTTTTTTCTTATGTCTTTTTGGTGTGTTTTTCCTTTTTTAACCCCTATAAAAAGGGACAACTTTAAAACAAATACAAACTGATGGACAGAAAAACAAATGTATCTGTCAAAAAAGGAGCAGTTGATCGTAACAAGTTTCCTGCAAATAAACTGACATATTTTAAGCTGGAAAAAAAACCCCCAAAAAAAACAGGACATTTCAATTTAATGCGGAAACATAATGTGAACCAAATGGATTCATGAAGACTTGGCTGTCACTGTATTTTTACAAAAAAAAAATTAAGATCTTGTGGATGGTACATTGAGATAAATAATCTACAATTCATAACTTTGTAATAGTTGAAAATAATTAGTGTATTACTTCTAACTCTGTTTGGATACCACTCTGTTACATAGCTTTTTAAACTTCCCGTATTGCAGTCATATTCAGAATGTAAAAGTGCTATAAAAAAAGATGTGAGACATGAAATGCTAATAATGACATTTTCCTTGACATAAAATGATAGAAAAAGCAAACCGCAGCAGAAAAAATAGTACCATGTGTGACAATCTATAATGTTTCACTAGTATTATCCCTGAACAAGAGAAAATAATGTAAAAACCTTAAACACGTTCTCACCAAATACATCCTGTCAGTCACCTGTCATGTAACATTTACATTGTACTAAAGCCAGTATAACAGGATGGCTCATTATTTTTGCTTACAAGACCTCATTAGTTGAAGAAGTGAGAGCAGTAATAGGTAGAGGAAAATGAAAAAGAGACGTGGACAGGTCAGACATTATTCTAATGATGGACACAAGGATCCATACTTGCAAGGTGTAGTGCCTCCTAGAGGAAGACAGTGGGAGGTAATTACAAATAGTTGAATAAAAAGATTTATAATGCATAAGCTGTTTTCGAAAAGCCTATATAAACACATATTGATGGCGAGTTATTCTCTATCTCCAATGGAATAATTTTTCTCAGCGGGAGAGAAAGTTTTAGAGAAAAACCCACAAGTAACCGACTTGCCTTTTGGAGTCCTTTGCATGAGCAGAGCACCAGCACCCACAGAGGAGGCGTCTACCTCCAGGTAGAAAGGCTTTGCGGGGTCCAGCCTGGACAGAACTGGAGCCGAGGCAAAGGCAGACTTGAGAGCGCAGAAGGCCTCCTCAGCCTGAGGAGGCCAGGATTTTGGATTAGCCCCCTTCTTGGTTAGGGCCACAATTGGTGCCACAAGGGTGGAATAATGCGGGATAAACTGTCTATAGTAATTAGCTAATCCGAGAAATCGCTGAATGGCCTTGAGGCCAGAAGGACGAGGCCATTCTAGGACGGCAAAGAGTTTGGAAGGGTCCATTTGAAGCCCCTTGGCGGAGATGATGTAGCCCAAGAAGGGGAGACTGGAGCGTTCGAATAAGCACTTTTCAAATTTGGCATAGAGGTGGTTCTTTCTGAGACGGGAGAGCACTAAGCGGACATGAGTTCGGTGTTGATCCAAGTTAGAAGAGAAGATGAGGATATCTTCCAAATAGACTACGACACAGGTATAGAGCAGGTCTCTGAAAATGTCATTTACGAACTCCTGGAAGACTGCTGGGGCGTTACAGAGTCCAAAGGGCATGACTAAGTTCTCGTCTCGGGTATTAAAAGCCGTCTTCCACTCATCCCCCTCTCAAATGCGAATGAGATTATAGGCTCCCCTGAGATCCAACTTGGTAAAATACTTGGCGCCTTGTAAGCGGTCAAAGAGTTCAGCAATCAGGGGAAGAGCCTAACGGTTCTTAATAGTAATGCTGTTAAGTTCTCGATAGTCAATGCAAGGTCTGAGGGTGCTGTCCTTTTAGAAACAAAGAAGAATCCTGCTCCAGCAGGGGAAGAGGATTTCCTGATAAACCCTCTCTGCAGTTTCTCCCGGATATACTCCGACATGGCAAGAGTCTCTGGAGGAGAAAGAGGGTAGATTCTTCCTCTAGGTGGTGAAGAACGAGGTTGCAAGTCGATGGGGCAGTCATATGGCCTATGTGGAGGCAACACCTCCACTTGTTTCTTGCAAAAAAACATCCGTAAAATCCACATAAGGTTCAGGCAGACTTGGAGGGGGAACGACTGGTGCAGACTTGACTTGTACCGGCTTGAGGCATCTGCCAAGACAAGCCGAGCCCCAGCTTCGGATCTCTCCGGATGTCCAATCCAGATTCGGACAATGGCGCTGGAGCCAGGGAAGACCCGAGAGGAGTTCAGAGGTGCAATGGGGTAACACAAAAAATTCCAATTGCTCGGAATTCAGAGCTCCGATGTACATCTGGAGGGGATGCGTACGGAACTGTACCTTGCCGTCGAGTCTCTCCGTTGATTGTGGAGATGAAGAAGGACTTTTGCAAGCGAACCACAGGGAGGTGGAACTTGTTTACTAACGAGGCGTCGATGAAGTTACCGGCAGAACCGGAATCCAGAAAAGCTGTGGCAGGAAAAGGATATCTTGGCAGGTACTGAGATCTGCACGGATACTCTAATGCATGGAGAGGAGATATTCACACCTAGTAACGCCTCTCCAACGTTGACTAGGTGCGGGCGTTTCCCTGATGTGGTGGACGAAGAGGACAGTCCCTTAGGAAATGCTCAGTACAAGCACAGTACATACAGAGATTCTCGTCTCTACGGCGGTTCCTTTCTTGTGTGGTCAGGCTAGACCGATCCACCTGCACGGCTTCCTCAGCGGGAGGCCCATTAGAGGGTTGAGGTGGATGGTGGAAGATAGGAGCCAGACGAGGAAAACGTCTGGGGCGAGCACTTCCCTTTTCCTGCAGCAGTTCCTCTCGTCTCTCAGCAAAAAAAATAGAATACTTGAAAAAGAAAAAAAAAATCAGTCTATTGCCATATTCTGGCCACTATATATATATATATATATATATATATATATAGAGAGAGAGAGAGAGAGAGAGAGAGAGAGAGAGAGAGAGAGAGAGAGAGAGAGAGAGAGAGAGACAAAGAATAAGTCAGCCAGCACTTTAGTTAACACTTTTGTCTGTATTGCACATACGGGGGAGTGGCTACCTCCATGTTGGCCTTGCACCCCACCCACCTCTATCAGGTGTGTATATAAGGTGTCTTGGACGTTCCAGATCCTGCCATGCTCACTGAACTGTTCACACAGAGGCATATTCACAGTGTAGGGCCCGTCCCAATGAGGCCACCTTATCTCGGTGGGACGGTCCAAGCTATTTGACCGCCGGCGGAGACAAATTTGCGAGCTAAGTGCCTCACTATTTCATAGTTTCACCTTTGCATCTATTACACCATAGCTGTATAGCTCTCCATGTTTTAACTGCATATTCATGTTGCACCTATATCCTTGTGCTGGCAGTGTGCTGCTGCATTCTTCTGTTGCTGTATATATATATATATATATATATATATATAGGATGCAAGAAAGAAAACGGTGCGCACCTCGTGCAGGTAAACAAGGTAACTTCGTGTATAGCTAGTTAGATAAATGGGCCAGCAGGGTGGTCCCTTACCTTACGGTGTTATGCTCAGAGCATAACACCTGCAGTCACTTTGAAATTAGAGAGGGGTCGCAGCATCCAGGTTTCTCTGGGCTCTGGGTAGCGGAGTCCAGTACATCAATAGAGGAGTGAAGCGGATGATCCGATCACGAAAAAAATGGAATATCTGAAGGAGCGCAGACCTCTAAGGGCGGTGTCGTTGAGAGACCAGTGGCGCAGGCGCAATGGTATTAGTTTTCTGAGCGGCTGAAGGTCGGATGTAGAGAATCGTAGTTGGCGCATGCGCAGCAGTGTGAGTGAAGAACCTAAAGGCTGTAATGTAAGAAACTGCGCTGCTTATTACTGAATCCTAATGGAGGATCTGAGAATAAAAGCGCTGTAGGGTAAACAGGTTCTTCTTTGTGTCCCTTCGGTTCATTATGCGCCCTTCATTGTTGACAAAACCAACAAGACATTGATACTACTACAAAGCCAGGGGTATGTAATGATGGACATTAGAAGGTGCAGCCTGCGCCACCGGTCTCTCAACGACACCGCCCTTAGAGGTCCGCCCTCCTTCAGATGTTCCATTTTTTTCATGATCGGATCATCCGCTTCACTCCTCTATGTATGTATATATATATATATATATATATATATATATATATATATAAATTTTTATTTTTTTTTACCGAGCTGTGGTAGGATTTTTTGCACTTCAATTTTAAATGGTACCACTTTTGCATATATATATATATATATATATATATATATGTGTGTGTGTGTAAAACAATGGCGCAGCACTCCAAAATTGCTAAAGAAAGTGTAAAAATGTATTCTTTCATGTCAAAATTTAAAGCGACGTTTCAGCTCCCCAATGGAGCTTTTTTCAAGCATGCTTGAAAAAAGCTCCATTGGGGAGCTGAAATATCGCATAAAATTTTGACATGAAGCAATACATTTTTACACTTTTTTTTTGCAATTTTGGAGTGCTGCGCTATTGTTTTCTATTACATGGACTTTGATCGAGTCGGGGCGCTGGCACTGGGCATCTAATGGTGAAGTAGTGCTGCATTGTTTTTGAATATATATATATATATATATATATATATATATATATATATATATATATAAAACTATTTGATCACTTTCTATAACTTTTTTCCTCAGATGTGATGTGACCAAAAATCATAAATTTTGGCATTTGATATTTTTTTTTTTTTCCGTTTACAATGTTAACCATGCAGGTTCAGGAATGTGATAATTTTATATTTCGGACAATACAACAAGCTGCAATACCAAATAGTGAAAATCTCAGCATACAGAACAGAGGTAGGATAGCAGGAGGGTCCCTTACCTTGCCTCCTGGTGTCCGATCGCCGAATGACTGCTCAGTGCCTTAGATCCAGGCATGAGCAGTCAAGCGGCAGAATCATTGATCAGTGGTTTCCTATGAGAAACCATTGATCAATGCAAAAGATCAGTGAGTGCAGTGTTATAGCCCCCTATGGGAGCTATAACATTGCAAAAAAAAGTGAAAAAAAAGTTAATAAAGATCATTTAACCCCTTGCCTAGTAAAAGTTTGAATCACCCCCCTTTTCCCCATAAGGGTATGTTCACACTGAGGAATTGGGGCAGAAATCAAGCAGAAATTTTCTGCCTCAAAATATTGTTACTTTTCCACAAGAACTCACAGAGATTTTGCACGGAATTTCGGGCGGTTTCATGCGGAGGAGGAGTATCAAGTATTTCTATTCATAAAATCTTATTTTTTTCATGTGGAAATTACGCGTCAATTCCGCAAAAAATTCGTGCCAATTCCACGCCAATTCCGCCCGAATTCCGTGCAAATTCCGTGTGGAAATGCTTCTGACTGAAAAAAAAAATAACATTGATCTCTATGGGAGAACGACGCTGATTCCGCCTGAAAGAAAGAACATGTTCTTTCTTCAAGCGTAACAGACTTCCTCGTCAGAATTCTGCTTGAGGAAATTCCGCAGTGTGAACTGAGGGGCAGAAATTCTGTACAACACTATGGGGATTTCACTGCTGAATGATTTGGAGAGGAAAAAGCGAGCAGATTACTCGTGGAAATTCCTCTCCAATTCCTCAGTGTGAACATACCCTAAAAAAGAAACATACCCTAAAAAATAAAAAAATTAAAAAATAAACATATGTGGCATCACCGCGTGTGGAAATGTCCGAATTAAAAAAATATGTTGTTAATAAACCGCACGGTCAAATATCTTATTTTTGGTCACTTTTTATATCATGAAAAAATGAATAAAAAGTGATTAATAAGTCAATCAATACAAAAATCAATACAAAAATGGCACCACTAAAAACTTCAGATCACGGCGCAAAAAAGGAGCCATCATACCGCCCTATACGTGCAAAAATAAAAAAAGTTATAGTGGTCAGAAAATAACAATTTTAATTATATAAATTTTCCTGCATGTAGTTATGATGTCCCGATAAACTGCCCTAAGCTAACCGCCACTGTTAACCCCACATTTTAGATGCTTCTATCAACTTTGATTGCGGAATCTAAATGGTTAATGCTGGGCATTGGCTCATTCGGAGATGCCCGGCATTAACTGTGGGTCCTTGCTGCTGATAGCAATTGGGACCTATTGGGTATGAAGCATGCTCAGCTCATCAGCATGCTTCAAAACCAGGGAAGTGGGCCAGGGCATACAGGTACACCTTTGGTCCATAAGTACTATAACGCAAGGGCGTACCTGTATGCCCTACCTCATAAAGGGGTTAATGTTTTAAATGCCATGATCACTACTGGGTTGCGAAGGGGTTAAAATTGCTACACCGAGAAGGAAAAGTTGTTAAAATCACACAATTAATAGACATGTAAATGATAAGCAAATTATGAAAAGCTGAAACAAAATATTGAAAATATCTTGATTTATTCAGTGTAGAGTATTAGTGAAAGTAATTAAACATAACAAAAATTGCATACATTGGTTATTGCTGTGATTACTGTCCTTGCAAAAAAATTGCACAAAAATAGAAAAAGTAATTGGCACTAACCTGTTAAACACTTTTCACTTTATTTAATTCATTAGTGGCTGGCCACTGGCAGTGAGAACAAAGCACATCAGCTGAAGCTGACATAAATGCAGGCCTGCATCAAGCTTAGCTTCGGCTGATGCGCTTTGTTCTTACTGCTGGCAACCAACCACTTTTTATGGATGAAATAAAGTAAAATATTTTTTATAGGCCAATTTTAATAGTGCCAATGACTTTCTATTTTTGTCAAAATGAGGAATTTTCTGTATGAAACTCATTTATTCCTTGTGTCAATTTTGGTGCATGCTATGTGTATAATTGGCGCATCTGTATTCTATGCCTATTCTTTAGAATAATTTTTTTAGAATATATATATGCCCTGCATAGACTGCCAAATCCAACCTTTTTGCTACATAGACTTAAAGTATATAGTAAAATTGTCAGATTTGATTCATAGCTAGGAACAAGACCCTGTGTCATCTAACAAAACTTCTCACATGTCTGGGCAACATGTAAATTTTTTTTATTTTTGTTAATTGACAGTGACCCGTTAACTCAAAACACACAGAATAAAACTTTAAAACACAACATGTTAAGATATTTTTAAAGATTATTTGCAAAGTTGTTTCATATTTTATTTTCTTACAAGCGATCAAATAACTGATTGCTAAGTGTTACATTTTGTTACATTAAAAAACAAATATTAACCGGTTGCCGACGAAGGACGAGCCGGCTCGTTCTGAGACGGCAACTGTTTTATGACTCAGGCTCTCGACTCGAGCCCGCGTCATACCGTGCGGCCCCCAGCTGATTCCTATAGCTGGGACCGGCATTAATAGCCGACATGCGGCGATTGCCGTGGCCCGCTATTAACCCTTTAAATCGCCGCTGTCAAAGTTGACAGCGGCATCTAAAGGGATATTGAAAGGCTCTCTGGTGGTCCAGTGGGGTGGATCGCTCCCCTGCAGCGTGATCGCGGGGGAGTGATCCACTTCTGAGGTAGCCAGAGGGCTTACAGCTCAGCTCTCCTGCTGTGGCGGCTCATGCGCTCAGAATGATAAAGCCTGGCAAGACCAGGTTTTATCAATCGAGTGCAGAGCACACAGATCAATGTGGTTGTATGAAACCACTTTGATCTGTATGAGGAATCTAGTCATTCCTCCTAAAAGTCCCCTAAGTAAAAAAAATGTGTAAAAACACACACATTAACCCCTTCCTTATTAAAATGTTTAAATCACCCCCTTTTTCCAAATTCCATGTAAAAAATATGTAACCATAATAAAAATAAACATATGTGGTATCAACGCATGTGTAAATGTCTAAATTATAAAAATATATTGTTAATTAAACTGCACGGTCAATGGCGTATGCGCAAAAAAATTCCAAAGTCCAAAGTAGCGTATTTTTGGTCACTAGATCATGAAAAAATGAACAAAAAGCGATCAAATACATAAAATGGTACCGCTAAAAACTTCAGATCATGGAGCAACAAATGAGCCCTCATAACGCCCTGTACACGTAAAAATAAAAAAGTTATATGGGTCAGAAAATGACAATTTTAAACGTACTAATTTTCGTGCATGTAGTGCATGATTTTTTCCAGAAGTAAGACAAAATCAAACCTATATAAGTGGGGTAACATTTTAATCATATGGACCAACAGAATAAAGAGAATGTGTAATTTTTACATAAAAATGTACTGCGTAGAAACGGAAGCCACCCAAACTTACAAAATTGGTTTTTTTTCTTCAATTTTGTTGCACAATGATTTTTTTTTGTTTTGTCGTACATTTTTGGGTAAAATGACTGATGTCATTACAAACTAGAATTGGTGGTGCAAAAATAAGGCGTCGTATTGATTTTTTGGTGCAAAATTGAAAGGGTTATGATTTTTAAAAGTAAGGAGGAGAAAACAAAAGTGCAAAAACTGAAAAACCCTGCATCCTTACGGGGTTAATACAGTTTTCTTGGCTTTTCTTCAGTACTTGCATTTTTTACCAATTTCAATCCACTTTTTGGATGAATCGTTCAGTTATTTAATTACATATCTTTATACAAAAATTAAGGTATTTGATTTATAATAAATAAAGTTTAGTTGACATTTGGCATTTGGAGTATATGCATGTGTATTAATTATCTTGTCTTGTGTACTCTAGTCTATAATATGTAGCAGATATTGCATTTAGACTTATTAATTTACCCGGTAAAAGTGCTAAAGACTACTAAATCTAAAGATCGATTATCCTTCTTCCTTTTATTTAAATAAAATTATGCTACATCATTTATATTGAACTGTATAATATAGTGCAAGCAGATGTCTGTCAATTTTCTAGAAAACAAGATAGATAGATAAATAGATATCATTTGCACTTTCCAGTATACCATCTGACTTTTTTGTTTTTAAACTAGAAATTTATCTTACTTTTTCTAAAAGTTGTATAACTGTTTTTTCTATATCTTGTATTGTTAAGAGTTAGCAGCTGCACTGTGTGCATGTTCAAGTTACAGTAAATCAAAGAAGTAAAATAGATTAGGTGGGAATTTATGCTGTAGCTGAACAGATGGAAAACTCAAACACCTAAGCTGACTTACAAAATGCGCCAAGTTGGTTTAATTAGTTTAGTTGCTGCAAAATATTGGATGTTATTAAACTTTTCATAACAGGTATTTAAATGTTTAAACTTTTGATATGGCAACAGATCATTTTATATCTGTAACAAATACAAGTATAATACTATACATTTAAGTAAAACATTTTGTAAAACATTTGTGTAATGTGATCAGATGAAGACAAAATTGAACAAATGTGCTAAATGCTCTAAAGTAAAATTGTGAATATATATGTGTCACTTTATACAATACAAATCTGACTAAGACTGGTTGCAGATGAGAGTACTATAGTTATGTTTTTTAGTCGGTTTAAGGCTATGGCCACACAGTGGGGGAAGTCTGTGCACACAGTGTATAAAAAAAAAAAAAAAAAAAAAACATGTATTGTTCAATTTTAATTTCTATAATCCATTACATTAGGCTGTCCCCAAATTTTTTATGGCATTCCTATTACTATCAATAGTTCTGGCCCAACTACGGGTATAATGACTCGAAATAAATGCATCATTGCAATGTACCAAAACAGACTGTGTTTTGGAGAAAGGGGCTTTTTACCACAGTCTATTTAATCAACATTAGTCCTTTAAAGGGGTACTCTGGTGAAAAACCGGTACCAGAAAGTTAAACAGATTTGTAAATTACTTCTATTTAAAAATCGTAAACCTTCCAGTATCTATCAGCTGCTGTATGCTCCACAGGAAGTTCTTTTCTTTTTGAATTTTGTTTCTGTCTGATCACAACACTCTCTGCTGACACCTCCTTATTTTTTATGAAATATGCCTGAAAATACACTGTGTGGATATAGCCTAATAAAACATGTGGCTGAACAAAAATATGAACATTTTTTTTAGATCCAATTCTAAATTTGTTAAAATAAGTAAGGTTAATACTTCTTTTTTTTTCCCCTAAATTCAATTTGACCTCCTTCATCGTGTCTTCTAAAGTGAAGTTTAAATGGTCTAACAGAGTTTAAAATAAGAAACCATAAAATCTATTTCATGCTTAAGATAATTCTTCACACGATAAATATAGAATAATAATTCATACAGAAGCTTAAAATGTTACATTTGTCTATTCAAAACTATATATCAACTTTTTGAAAAGAAATCATTGAAAAATGACCAAACCTCTGGAATAATGTGTCTTCTCATTCTATTTTTAAGAAAGAATATTTAAAAATAAGAGTTTATACAATCATAAGAACATTGTGCTAGAACAGATAAGACAACTAGTCAGCAACCCAGCCATGTGACAAACCCAGAGGCTATTTGAGATATGTCAGTACAACTGCCCACAGAGCTCATTTAAGAACTTGCCTGTGGGTCTGTCAGTTGCCACAGCTGGAAGAATATCTTCCACTGTTTCATTTCAAGGTCTCATAATCATAAATGAATGACTAGACAGCAAGATACATTTGAGTATACTTTGAGGATGTATTTTTTAACTAAAAATAATGCTAAAATATAATACGGTGTAATATTTAAAGGCATTAACCGCATTATGATGTATGTTCTATGCGAAATAATTGCACATTTTTCTTACCTTAGGAAAGACAAGCTACAGGGAATAAAAGGTAATGACAATTCCATGTCTTGATCATGTAAACAGATTAAAAAAAGGAACAGGAAGTATTGCAAGAACTTCTTATATTCAGATCAAGTTTATCTATCTATCTAATTATTTATTTATCTTTTGGTAAATATTTAAGTTGGGAAATAAAGTAAATAATTTTTGTATTATTGTGAAGACAGTCTTTTTAATAAATCTATTTTCACTGGAGGGAAAGGATGATCTGTTTTACACATGCAGGCTTATCTACAGTATCCATCTATTCCTCTGTCTATCGATCACCTCCAATCTATCTATGACTTGGGGAATGGGATTGCCATCTCTTGAATACACATTGAGGCAAACACACAAAAATGTAGGTGAAAAGCACTAGGTTTTGTTTTAGGCAAGAAGTTTTTACACAGTGTTTATGACACTGAAGAATCTAAGTCATTGTACCTAAAACTGAAATACCCCACCAGTGGCTGTGCCTATGTCGTTCTCATGTTCAACAACATGTAATATTTGCTGTTTAAACCTCACCATATCCACCTCTTTGAGGCTCATTGTTTTTGAGCCTATTTATTGAGAACATTAATTTGGAAATAATACTGTATATATCCTATATACAATATTTGGTGTTCTCACTGGAACTTTGAAATGTAGGAAAAGTGTTTTATAGATTCTATAAAACATAAGCTAGAGAAAAAAAACTCTTTCACTACAAATACATATATTATGGTTTTCTTGTATACATAAAGAAAAAACTGGCAGCCCGATCACCCACCCTAAACCCAGAACACTGAGTTATAGAGTGGGTGACCAGGAGTGTACAGAGGAGTCACTTATTAAATTTTGTCCACTGGTTACGGAGATATGGGCTTTCAAAGGTCCATTGTTTAGTCCAGTAATTTGTGCTGTGGAGATGGGCCCTGCTGACTGGTCGCCCCTGTCACTGTCAGTCAGCTCATAATTCTGCCCCCCCCCCCCCACAATTTGCATATACGTTATCTTCGACTCCACGTCCTAGTGACGTGAGAGCTCTCCCTGTGGCGACCGCTCTGCATGGGCATGCGCCGCACTGACAGAGCGCAGCGCTCACGTGACCCACCACGGTCACTAGGATGTGGATTCGAAGATAATGAATATGCAAATTGGGGGGGGGGTAATATTATGAGCTGACCGACGGAGACAGAGGCGACCAGTCCGCGGGGTCCACCTCTACAGCGCAAATTACTGGACTAAACAACAGACTTTTGAAAGCCCATATCTCCATAACCAGGGGACAAAATTTAGTTAATGATCCCTCTGTGCACTCCAGGACACCCACTCTATAACCTGGGTTTAGGTGGGTGATCGGGCTGACAGTTTTCCATTCAGGAAATATGTGGATTTTCTCACAAAATAGCCACAGTGGATAACAGTATCATGCATGTGGACGAGGCTAGCAAAATCTCATGTAGATTTCTTCACCATGGAAATTGACCTGAGGTGTGAATTTTTGAATCCACAAAATTTCTATTTCTGTTGCAGATCTTCACCTTGGATTTTACTCCTTACTCCGAATTTCTGAATCAAATAAAGCAAACGAAAGTTCAGATTTCATGTAAATGGTTTTGCTAGGGGTAGTGGTGTAACATTGTGGAACATTTTCTTAGTATACAATAGACCCTTCATATGTAGGCCCTTTAACCCCTCAAGGACCCAGCCCATTTTCACCTTAAGGACCCGAACATTTTTTGCACATCTGACCACTGTCACTTTAAGCATTAATAACTCTGGGATACTTTAACTTTTCATTTTGATTTCAAGAATGTTTTTTCGTGGCATATTCAACTTTATGTTAGTGGTAAATTTTTGAAGATACTTGCATCATTTCTTGGTCAAAAATCCCCAAATTTTATGAAAGATTTGAAAATGTAGACTTTTTTTACTTTGAAATTCTCTGCTTATAAGGAAAATGGACATCCCAAATAAATTATATATTGATTTGCATAAACAATATGTCTACTTTATGTTTGCATCATAAAGTTGACATGTTTTTACTTTTGGAATACATCAGAGGGTTTCAAAGTTCAGCAGCAATTTTCCAATTTTTCACAAAATTTACTAAATTGGAATCTTTCAGGGACCAGTTCAGTTTTGAAATGGATCTGAAGGGCCTTCATATAAGAAATAACCCATAAATGACCCCATTATAAAAACTGCACCAACGTATTCAAAATGACATTCAAAAGGATGTTAACCCTTTAGGTGTTTTACAGGAATAGCAGCAAAGTGAAGGAGAATACTTGCTTGTTCCTGTAGACCCAGTTTTTGATTTTTTACAAGGGATAAAAGGAGAGAAATCCCCCTAAAATTTGTAACCCAATTTCTTTTGGGTAAGGAAATACCTCATATGTGTACATAAAGTGCACTGTGGGTGCACTATAGGGCTCAGAAGGAAAGGAGCGACAATGGGATTTTGGAGAGGGAGTTTTTCTAAAATGGTTTTTGGGGGCATGTCACATTTAGGAAGCCCCTATGGTGCCAGAACAGCAATACAAAAAAACAACACATGGCATACTATTTTGGAAACTACACCCTTTCTTTTCACTAAAATGCTGGTTTCCCCCCAAATTTTACATTTTGAGATGCAGCAGAAAATTTGCTGCATCTCAAACTTGCAGCGAGAAACTAACTGTAAACTCCCACCTGTATAAATGTACCCTGTACATTGACATGGGGTGCAAGCCTATAGCTGTTGCAAAACTACTACTCCCAGCATGCCCTTATGCTGTCCATGCATGATGGGGGTTTTAGTTATGCAACAGCTGGAGGCACACTGGCTGCAAAACACTGATAGTTTGTTACTTAACTTAGTGTTTCGCAACCAGTGTGCTTCCAGCGGTTTCAAAACTACAATTCTTAGCATGCAGTGACAGCCGAAGAGCATGCTAGGAACTTGCAGTTATGCAACAGCTTAAGACATACTACTACAACTTCCAGCATGCTCTTTGGCTGTCCATGCATGCTGGGTGTTGTAGTTATGCAAAAGCTGCAGCCACACTGGTTGCAAAACACTGACAGTTTGGTACTTAACACTGACTGTTTTGCAACCAGTGTGCCGCCAGCTGTTGCAAAACTACAACTCCCAGCATGTACGGTCTGTCAATGCATGCTGGGAGTTGTAGTTTTGCTACAGCTGGAAGCACACTGGTTGTGATACACTGAGTTAGGTAACAGACTGTGTTTCACAACCAGTGTGCCTTCAGCTGTTGCATAACTACAACTCTCAGCATGCACTGACAGCCAAAGGGCATGCTGAGCATTATAGTTTGGCAACAGCTGGAGGCACACTACTACAGCTCCCAGCATGCCTATAGCTGTCCGTGCATGGTGGGAGTTGTAGTTATGCAACAGCTGGAGGCACCATTTTTGATATCTACATAGCTACAACTCCCAGCATGCCCAGACAGCCAAAGTGAAGCAAAGACAGATCCCTCCAAAGACAGCACAGGATAGAGCTGGCGCACAAGGCTTCAAAGGTAAAAACTGATTTATTTTACCCGGCATGCAACGCGTTTCGCTGGATAACCAGCTTCATCAGGCTGATGAAGCTGGTTATCCAGCGAAACTCGTTGCATGCCAGGTAAAATAAATCAGTTTTTACCTTTGAAGCCTTGTGCGCCAGCTCTATCCTGTGCTGTCTTTGGAGGGATCTGTCTTTGCTTCACTTTGTGTTGCCAGGAGCGGCTGCCGAGTCTCGCCCGTCCAGGGTTTTATGCCTACACCATAGTTGTACTTGGTCGCAGTACAACCAGTATCGGTGAGCAATATTGCTTTAGCTTTTCCTTATAATTTAACGGTATCACACTAGGAGCGCTGTCTCCCTTTGTCTATAGTTGAAGACAGCCAAAGGGCATGCTGGAGTTGCAGTTGTGATCCCTCCACTGAAGACCGCCGGTACCACCGCCGCTGGGGACCACGCCACCGCTGGGAACCATGCCGCCGATGGTGACCGCCGCCGCTCGGGACTGCCCGGGGTAAGACTCCCCTCACCCCCAAACGCCAATCATCCCCTTCCTCTGCCGCCGATGCCCCACCGATGCCACTCAGCAGAACGGGTGATTGGTTGTCTAGTCCGGCTGACTAATCAGGCCAATCGTGAGGTGGCACTGGTGCCACCTCACTCCTACTGGGCAAGGGTGAACGGTGCTGACTCGGACTGCACCAATCACCCTTTTTTTCCGGGTCACAGGGTCACTGGTGACCCGATTGACCCGGAATCGTAGCAGATCTCTGATCTGAATTTTTGTAGATTTGCGGTCTCAGGACCCCCCATGCATTTGCATGATTTCAGCAGGCATCCCGTTCTGATCCCTGCCCGGCGCACGCTAGGGACGGAATTCCCACAGGCTACGATTAAGCCCTGGGTCCTTATGTACCAGGGCATCAGGGCGTAGGTCCCTAAGTGGTTAATACTGGTTTTCATCCTATTATTGTTGCGCTGAGCGCTCCAGCCACTCACTCTGGCCATGAGTGCTCTCCTCATGCTTCCTCCGGCAGGCCCGGAGCTCTGAGATTTAAAGGACCAGTGTGCCCTAATTAGTAATTGCACCTCTCTCTTCCTTATAAGTTTTTGCATCTTCCTCTACCTGTTGCTAGTTCTTTGTTTGCCCTAGTGCCATTGAGAAAGCGTTTTCCTGTTTGTCTACCTGTGTTCTGACCTATTGTTCCGTGACCTGACCTTGCTCTGATGCCACCTGCCTGTAGACCTCCTGCTATGTTCCTGACCACGTACCTGTGCCGCCTGCCATGACCATCTGCTTTCCTGACCAACAGTTGCTCGATCCCTCCTGTGCCACGTTCCTTCTCAGCAGCCTGTGTGGATGAGTGGTGTCAGGGGTAATAACCTGGGTGCCACCTGCCACAGCAAGTCCAACTCTGCTTTGCGGCAGGCTCTGGTGAAAACCAGCAGCACCTTAAACTCAGCTCCCTGACATAGCCCAAGCCATCATCCACACAGGTACAGTGGATCTACTACCTCCGTGAGTGTTACAGTAAGATCAGTAAGATCCCCCATTGGATCCCGCTGGGGTGCCTCTGCCTGATGTCTCGGATCTTTCTACCATTGTGGCTCAACAGTTACAGCAGTTAGCTCTTCAGGCGCAACAACTGACTCGATTGTGTGCCATGATGCGACAACTCTTTGCCACCCAGCAGCAACAACAGCAACTGCAGCTGCAACCTGCTTCTGTTTCTCCTCCTGTACCTGCAGCTCCTTCCGGACCCAAGCTTCGTTTGTCCTTGCCAGCGAAGTATGAAGGAGACCGTAAGTTGTGTAGGGGCTTTGTGACTCAGTGCTCTATGCATTTAGAGCTCATGGCTGATCAGTTACCAACGGAGCGAGCTAAAGTAGCGTTTGGAGTCAGTTTATTGTCTGGAAAAGCCCTGGCCTGGGCTACTCCTCTCTGGAATCATAATGACTTGGTCTCCTCTAACCTGCCGGCTTTCCCGGCTGAATTCCACAGTGTATTTGAAGAACCCACACGGGTCTCCTTAGCCGAGACGGCTCTTTTGAACCTCAGCCAAGGGAACTCCTCCATAGGCGACTACGCAGTTCAATTCCACACTCTTGCCTCTGAACTGTCTTGGAACAATGAGGCCTTGTGTGCTACATTTAAAAAAGGATTGTCCAGTAAAATCAAGGATGCTCTCGCTGAGCGAGATCCTCCGTCTACCCTTAGTGAACTTATCTATTTAGCCACTCAAATTGATATGCGTTTTGCCGAGAGGCAGGAAGAACTTCGTCTGGAAAGAGAACCTGCCCAAACATGGCGATTTCCTTTTCTGACACCCGTGTTCCAATGTCCACCTCTACCATCTCCTTTACCTCCTGCCGAAGAGGCTATGCAAGTGGATCGCTTTCGCCTAACACAGCTGGAAAGATCCCATCGACGCAATGAGAATTTGTGCCTATATCGTGCCAGTCCGAAGCACTTTCTCGAACACTGTACTATACGTCCTCAGCATCCGGGAAACTCTCGCACCTAGGACACGTGGGAGAGGCGTCCCTATGCGTGAATACTACCTCTCCTCATTTGACCATGCTGGTTCTAGTTTGTACTCCTCCTGCAAGACATCCTTCTCCGCTTCTGCGTTTTTGGACCCAGGTTCATCTGGAGATTTTATTGATGCTTCCTTGGTCCATAAACATCGCTCCCTGTGTCTCGGCTTCCATAACCTTTGTACATTTCTTCTGTCAATGGAGAAAACCTTTACTGTACCGTTCTATTTTGCACTGAACCTCTCATTATGCAAGAGGGCGTGTTACAGAAGGAAAAGATTGAGCACTATGTGCTTCTTCATTGTACTTCAGAGCTTCTTCTCGGTCTTCCTTGGCTTCAATGTCACACTCCCCTTCTCGACTGTAAATCTGGTGAGGTCCCCCGCTGGGGATCTTATTGCCAAAATCAATGTCTTGAGTCTACCCTGCTTAAGTTTGTCTCACTGTGGCAAAATATATTCAAGAAAACCTCCAGAAGGGCTTTATCCGAAAGTCCTCTTCTCCTGCCAGAGCTGGATTCTTCTTTGTAGGGAAGGAGGATGGTTCTCTCCATCCTTGCATTGAATACAGGGGACTAAACAAGATTACAATCAAAAATCACTATCCTCTTCCTTTGATTTCTGAACTTTTTGATCGTCATTGGGGAGCCAAGGTCTTCTCCAAGTTTGATTTGCGGTGAGCATATATTCTTATTTGTATCCGTGAAGGGGACAAATGGAAGATGGCCTTTAATACCCGAGATGGACACATTGAGTATCTCATGATGCTTTTCGGTTTCTGTAACGCTCCAGCAGTCTTCCAAGAATTTGTCAATGATATCTTCCGAGATCTTCTCTACTCGTGTGTTGTGGTGTATCTAGATGACATCTTCTCACCCAATTTGAGGAGCATCACTCTCATGTCTGTCTGGTCATACAGCGCCTCTGGGAAAATCATCTTTACTCCAAACTTGAGAAATGCCTATTCGAGAGATCAAGTCTACCATTCCTGGATTACATTGTTTGCCATCAAGGTCTTCAAAAGGATCCTGACAAACTGACTGCTGTGTTGAATTGGCCTCGTCTTACTGGTCTATGGGCTATTCAACATTTTCTTGGGTTTGACAATTATTATCGTAAGTTCATCCCACATATTTCTTCCTTGGTTGCTCCGATTGTTGCTTTCACTAAGAAAAACTGTAACCCTAAGTCTTGGCCTCCTTAGGCCGAAGAGGCCTTCACTCGCTTAAAGTCTGCATTTGCCTCTGCACCCATCCTTTTTAGACCAGATGCAGAAAAACCCTTTGCTTTGGAAGTGGACGCATCATCTGTAGGAGCAGGTGCTGTTTTAACTCAGAAAAACTCCAAGGGCAAGATTGTAACCTGTGGTTACTTCTCTAAGACTTTCTCGCCTGCAGAGAGGAACTACTCTACAGGAGAACAGGAACTCCTTGCAATTAAACTTGCCTTGGAAGAGTGGCGACATTTATTAGAAGGTTCTTCTCACCCAGTCAGCATCTATTCTGACCATAAGAATCTCCTATATCTTCAATCTGCTCAGCGTCTGAACCCTCGACAGGCTAGATGGTCTCTTTTCTTTTCCAGATTTAATTTCTTTATTCATTTCCGCCCTGCGAACAATAACATCAGAGCCGAGGCTCATTCTAGGTCCTCCGATGTGGTAGGATTGAACACCTCGCCAAGGCATATTATTCCTCCTGAACGGTTGATTTCTTCAGCTCCTGCAAATCTTCAGCAAGTCCCACCTGGTAAATCTTTTGTGCCTGCAAAACTAAGACATCGAGTCTTGATTTGGGGACATACTTCTTTGCTGGCTGGTCACCCTGGGGTACGAAAGTCCATTCAACTTTTCTCTCGGCATTACTGGGGGCCTTTCCTGTGTTACCTGTGCCCGCCACAAAACTCCACGATAGAGACCTGCGGGTCTGCTACAACTTTTGCCCATTCCGGAAACTCCTTGGACTCACATTGCTCTGGACTTTATTACTGATCTTCCATCTTCTTGCAATAATACAGTCATCTGGGTGTTGGTTGATCAATTCTCTAAAATGGCTCATTTCGTTCTTTTACCTGGCCTTCCATCTGCTCCACAGCTGGCAAAACATTTCCTTCAACATATTTTTTGCCTTCATGGCGAATCACATTGTCTTGGATCAAGGAGTACAATTCATTTCCAAGTTCTGGCGAGCTCTCTGTTCCAGTCTTAACATCAAGCTGGACTTTTCCTCTGCCTACAACCCTCAAACCAATGGCCAGGTGGAGAGGATGAACCAGATTCTGGAGGACTATCTTTGTCATTTTGTCTCGGCTTGTCAGGATGATTGGGTTGATCTTTTGCCTTGGGCGGAGTTTTCTTACAATCACAAAGGCTCTGAGTCTACAAAGACTTCTCCATTTTTTTGGTCTATGGACATCTTCCTCATACTCCTCTCCCTCTTCCTGCTGCTTCTAGAGTGCCAGCCGTTGATGTTCAAGTATGAAATTTTATGTCCATCTGGCAGCAGACCCACCGCTCCTTCATTCGTGCCTCTTCCCGTATGAAGTCTCAAGCCGATAAGAAGATAAAACCTCCTCCAGCTTTCTCTCCTGGTGACAAAGTTTGGCTATCCTCTAAGTATGTTTGTTTTAGGGTTTCAAGTTGGGTTCTCGCTTCCTGGGACCATTTGAGGTTTTGCACAAGATCAATCCTGTTTCTTACAAGCTCCATCTGCCTGCCTCCTTACGTATCCTGAATTCTTTTCATGTCTCCCTCCTCAAACCTGTGGTCTTTAATCGCATTTCACAGAAGCACATAGTTTCCTCTCCAGTCTCTGGCTCCTCAGATATTTTGGAAGTCAAATAAATTTTGGTGACTAAGACTGTAAGGGGGAGACTTTTTTTTAGTAGACTTGAAGGGGTTCGGTCCTAAGTAAAGGTCGTGGGAGCCGGAGGACAATATTCTGGACCAAGACTTTCTCAGAAAATTTTTAAGACCCAAAAGGAGGGAGAGACCAAAGGGGTGGAGGGTACTGTTGCGCTGAGCTCTCCGGCCACTCACTCTGGCCGTGAGCGCTCTCCTCCTGCTTCCTCTGGCGGGCCCAGAATTTACCTTCTGCTCCTGCTGACTTCCCCGCTGCCTCTGTTCTCCGGCGCGTGCGCCCCCGCCTCCCCGGGTGCATACACGCCAGAGCTCTGAGATTTAAAGGGCCAGTACACCCTAATTAGTAATTGCACCTGTCCCTTCCTTATAAGTTTTTGCACCTCCCTCTACCTGTTACAATATAATTAGAAGCAGGGTAAAGATAATATTTAAAAGTTAATATTAAGCTGTTTAAAATTTAATTAAAAAGCAAAAAAAAATATATATAAAAAATTGGCAAGAATAAGATCTTAGCACCTTTCACAAGTGCACAATTGGGGACTCTAAGGGGCATCTTTAATCCTTTAATGACAGAGGATGTAAATTTACGTCCTAGTGTCCTGGTACTTAACCCGCCAGGTCATACAATTAGGATCTGTACATGATGTGATCACCGGAGCAGTGCTCGCATCATGCACGGCAGGTCCGGGCTGCCACCAGCAGCCAGGGATCTGCCGTTAATGGCAGACATCAGCAATCACGCTGATATCCACCAACAATCCCTCAGATACAGATCACGGCATCTGTGACAATGCGGGCTTTTGAATGGATGATCGGGGGCCACGGGGATCCCATCCTCCAACATGGCGGCTGGAGGTCCCCGCGCCTGCTTCGGCCATCATTCCGGTGTCTTTTTCTCTGGTCTGACATGGGGCAGACCTGAGAAGTAGATCGCTGATAATACTGATCAATGCTATGCCTATGCATAACACTGTTCAGTATCTGCAATCGAAGGGTTGCTATAAATAGTCCCCTATGGGGACATAAAAAGTGTATAAAAAATGTTAAATTAAAAAAAGTGAAAAGGTCCTTCGTTTTAATAATTTAAATTACCCCTTTTTCCATTTTACCCCAAAAAGCAGGAAACAAAATTAACACACATATTTGGTATTATCACATGCGTACATGTCCAAACTATCAAAATATTATATTAAGGATATGGTAGGGCGAATGGCATAAACTTAAAAATAAAAAAGTCCAAAATTGCTGCTTTTTTGTCACATCACATTCCACATTTTTTTTATTAATAATAATAATAATAATAAAAATCGATTAAAAAGTCACAATGCAAAATGGGTACTGATAGAAACTACAGATCATGGTGCAAAAAATGAGCCCTCACATAGCCCCGTATATGGAAAAATGAGAAAGTAAGGCTGAGTTCATATATATCAGTTGTCTGACACAGTTTCTCTCCGACGTGCATTGGAGGGAAACTGATGCTAGAACTAATCTCATTCATTTGAATGGGACAATTCACAATCATCCAGCATCTCAATTTTGACGCCGGATGGTTGGACACGCCTTGCTGCATTCCCCTTTCCGTCTTCAAAAAACAATGGATGCTGGAAGCCATATAACTGATGACAACGTGTCATCAAATGTGGCATCAGTTGCGTAGAGATTTAGGCTGATTTGAACTATGCTGGATGCCGGACATATGGGTACCCAGCCTTATAGGTGGTCAAAATAGAGTGATTTTAAACATAACTGATTTTGTTTAAAAAGTTAAACTTATTATTAAAGTAGTAAAATAATAGAAAAGCATGTAACTATGGGTTTCATTTTAATTGTATTAATCCACAGAATAAAGAAAATATGTCACTTTTACCGTAAAGTGTACAATGTGAAAATGATATTTGCAAAATTTTATTTTATTTACAATTTAACCACACAAATAATATATTTTTGGTTGTGCCATACATTTTATGGTAAAATGAGTGATGCCATTACAAAGGAAAATTGTTAGCGCAAAAATCAAGCCCTCATATAGGTCTGTGAGTTGAAATATGTAAGTGCAAGGATTTTTAGAAGGCGAGGAGGAAAAAACGAATTTGAAAAAAAAAATAGGCTGTGTCCTTAAGGCATTAAAGCAGCAGGTCTTGTGTGGTGGCCCATAGTGGTCCAAAGAGGGGTTACCAGTGAAATGATGAGAGCAAATGGGTACCATAAGCTAACTGATGCTTGTTGGATTTGAAGGCTAAAACGCACATTGCACTGGAAAGCCAAAGAGCAGTGTCCATGCCTTGCCTGTCTATTACCATGAATATGCATAGGCTTTCAAATCAACATATGAAGACTAACTTTCAGTAGCCTAAGGTTTTTCTATTTGAGGCTTACTTGTCATGTCTAGTGTTGAGCGGCATAGGCCATATTCGTATTTGCGAATATTCGCGAATATATGGACGAATATTCGTCCTATATTCGCGAATATTCGCGTTTTATTTTCGCATATGCAAATATTCTCGAGTGCAAAAAATTAACAGTTGCAAAAATTTGCATATACAAATATTCGCATATACGAAAATTAGCATATACAAATATTTGCATATGCGAAAATTTTCACACCAGTCTCACACAGTAGTATTAGAGCCTTTTTTACACTATACAAGCTGGAAGCAGAGAGGGATGATCACTGTTATGTGTACTGTGAAAAAAATTCGTAATTACGAATATATAGTGCTATATTCGTGAATATTCGCAAATTCGCGAATATGCGATATTCGCGAATAAAATTTGTATTGCGAATATTCGCGAGCAACACTAGTCATGTCTAGTAGCTTTTCATGATAAGCTGGTTTGTGTGTGTAAATAAGGAGTAGCAGTTTTTCTGTCCATTATGATAGATGAATATTCAGAGAACTTTTAGGTGACAGAAGCTTGGCAATCTTTCGAACATTGCGTGGCAATGACACCAGGCTTTCACAAGCCTGGCAACGTCGGTAATAAACGGAGGAAGTACTGGGAATTTGTCACAGAAAATAGACTAAAATATATGTTTTAGTTGTTACCATTAAAAATGAGGTGACCACCTTCAACAATAAAATAGGAAACACAAAAACAAAAAAGAGAAAACAAAAAAGCCAAGAAACAGGACAAACGCTTCCTCCACAGTTGATATACCACCGATAAACCAAACAACAAGGAACATGGTATATAATGCAAATTCAGCAAAGTAATAGACCTGATCTGTATAGCCCTATACCCAATGGCTCAGGAGTTAGCTCAGGAAAGGAAGAACAGATGACGATGGGAGCAGGAAAATGTAAACCTTTTTCTATTTACTTTACTAAATCCTCAAACATAAGTGGAATTATCATCCTAGCAAGGACAGTCCTGCTCTGGATCCTACCCTGCACTCACTACAAGTCCCTGTTTAATATATACAGCTAACTTACTTGAGTTAAGGTACAAGGGTTCCTATGACAGGTATCTTATTTTTATTAAGACAACATAGACTTTCAAACATAGTGACTGAATTGAAATAAGGTTATAAGAAACTTGAAGATACAGGGATCGGCCACTGCCGTGCAGAGAAACGACTAGTCCCAGTGTATATGGAGCCAACAGTAGCAGGTACCTACTTGCGGTCCCACTCAAGTGAATCAGTCTTCCCGTGCTACAACCTCTCTACAACAGTGTAATACATCCAGCAAGATAGAAAAAGAATGGAGGGAGCACTCACGGTTTGGAAACTGGCCGGTGGTAGCTTTATTCTTTAAACGGTGCGGTGCATAAACTTCAGTCTGAAGTGCACCATTTAAAGAATAAAGCTACCACCTGCAAGTTTCCCAAACCGTGAGTGCTCCCTCCATTCTTTTTCTATCTTGCTGGATGTAATAAGGGTAAATTTTCTGTTAAATTCTAGAGAAAATAAATAAATAAAGAGATTCCCAGACAGATAATGTTCACTAGTGCAGTGTGTTTTTAAACAAGTTCTTAGTTACCATGGATTACTGGACACCTTTGACGTTAACTTTGCCTTAGAACCACTTTCAAACGACAAATACATTTCTGTGTAACCCTAGTCGTGTTGGACAGTGCTTTAAAGCTCTTAGGTGGTGTTATACATGTGTTTTATTTATTACTCGCTGAGTACCCGGCGTTGCCCGGTTTTTCTTTCCTAATCCTTGTTGGGGAGGAAAATCAACAAAGGATTAAGCTTTTGACTTTATATCCTGTCCTCATAAATTGTTGTCATATGGCAACCCCATATCCAGTCCTCATATCTCGACCTCCTGTCCCGTCCTCCTGTCCCGTCCTCACATCCCGACCTCATATCCCGTCCTCATATCCCGACCTCCCATCCTGTCTTACCATCTTGACCTCATATCTTGTCCTCATATCCCGTCCTCATATCCAGACCTCCTATCCCTACCTCCTATCCCGACCTCCTATCCTGACCTCATATCCCGTCCTCATATCTTGACCTCCTATCCCGTCCTCCTATCTTGACCTCATATCCTGTCCTCATATCCCAACCTCATATTCCATCCCCATATCTCGACCTCCTATCCCAACCTCCTATCCCATCCTCATACCTCAACCTCATATCCCATCCTCATATCTTGACCTCTTATTCCGACCTCCTATCTTGACCTTATTTCCCATCCTCCTATCTCGACCTCATATCCTGTCCTCATATCCTGACCTCATATCCCGACCTCATATCCCATCCTCATATCCCGTCCTCATATTCTGACCTCATATCCTGACCTCATATTCCATCCTTATGTCCCATCCTCATATCCTGTCCTCAGGTGGGACTGATTTGTGATGAAGATATTGTAAGCTGAAAATAGAAGGGGACGTGGCTTTGTGGGACTGGGCGTGATTTGCAAGCCAGACCGATGCACAAAAAGGGTAGATAATAAAAGGGATATGGCTTAAAATGTGGGTGTGTCTTTGTGATATGGGGTGTGGCTTGCAAGCGGGATTGAGACATTCACCTGGAGATGCAGAGCGGAGCTTGCGGAGTAAGCTACTGGAAGTCCCATTTACTTGCATGGGACTTGAAACAAAAACCCATCTTTTATGTAAGGGTGTAGGTAAGGGTTAATTTAACTATCATATATTTTTATTGGACATATAAGTAATATGTGTACCAGGTATTATTGAAATATCTCCAGCCATACCAAAGTTATGTGGGAACATACATTTCTCATTCATTTGCATGGGGCTTTAAACAAAAACTCTGACCCTCACAAATGGGGGTAGTTAAGGGTTAAATTAACTATCTCATATTTTAAGTTGACATATAAGTAACATGTGACCAAGTAATATCGAGATATCTCCAGCTGTTTGGAAGTTATGCAGTAACATATATTTCCCACAGACTTGTATGGGACTTAAAACACAATCCCCAACCCTGGCAAATGGAGGTGAGTAAGGATTAAATTACCTATCCTATGTTTGTTGCTGGAACATACACACATACACACACACACACACATTGAGATATATATATATATATATATATATATATATATATATATATATATATAGATTTTATTATTGGTTCACGGAGAGCCTGTTTGCCTTCAACCAAACTTTTATTGGAAAGTGTGCTAAACTGAACATTTAAAAATTGTTAAACTTTAATAATAATAATTCAATTACATTTATTTTACCAGTTGTACCTCTTGTAAGCTTAATTTCTGAATTTCAGATGCCCTTGAGATAGTGAACTTAGCCCAGCTTTTATAATAAATCCAATACACTCTAATATACAAAGAAGGAGATCCTGCTCATCTCTGCAGAAAACCCTTAGAAGCAGCAGCATGAAGCACATCATAGAGTAGTAATAATGAGCACTGTAAGATGTCAAACCCATGTTTCTGTTAATCCAGTCCCACCTTCTATTTTTCATCTCCTTTGACTGGGCTGATACTATATCAAGCTGATCCTTCTAAAGTCAGACTTGAGCAATGTTTTAGCATTACTGGTGGCATTAGGAAGATTCTTGTATAAAGAAATATTACAGTTTTTCTTATATTCACTTGAACTATTAATTTATGTAAAATTTGTAAAAACAACAGTGACCGTTTAAGTGTAATCTGAAAATGTAGCCATCTTGAATAGGAATGCAAGAGAAAAAATTGTGGCCCAGGAGGATGATTTGTACAACTCTGAAGCATGTTGACCTCTCATGCAGCCAAAATATCTGTCTATGTGCACTATAAGCACATGTAAAGTTGTGCCATTTCTCCACAATTTTATTTCTTTTTTTTTTTTTTTTTTTTTTTGTTGTCTCCCAGTTTATAATACAGACTTTCCTTGCACTTTTTTTTTATTTGATTACTGAGGGAAAAAAAATCACAATTATTTTAAAATATATGCATGTTCCAGAACTTTTTGTTCCAGAAACTGGTGTAAAATCTTTGATAAATTCAGGCCAGTCTTTTAAGATTGCAGTGTTAGAGTATTTTAAAGGGGTACTCCGGTGGAAAACTATTTTTTCAAACTATTTTTTCAACTGGTACCAGAAAGTTAAACAGATTTGAAAATTACCTCTATTAAAAAATCTTAATCCTTCCAATACTTATTAGCTGCTGAATACTACAGAGGAAATTATTTTCTTTTTGGAACATAGTGCTTGCTGCTGACATCAGGACCACAGTGCTCTCTGCTGACACCTCTGTCCATTTTAAGAACTTCCCAGAGTAGGAGAAAATCCCCATAGAAAACATATGCTGCTCTGGACAGTTTCTAAAATGGACTGAGATGTCAGCAGAGAGCACTGTGGCCATGATGTCAGCAGAGAGCTCTGTGTTCCAAAAAGAAAAGAATTTCCTCTGTAGTATTCGGCAGCTAATAAGTACTGGAAGGATTAAGATTTTTTTAATAGAAGTAATATACAAATCTGTTCAACTTCCTGGCACCAGTTGATTTAAAAAAAAAAGTTTTCCACCAGAGTAACTCTTTAAATGACTGAAAAGGTTTCAGTAGCTTTACCACAGAGGAACTGTATCAACAAGAAAGGCTCAAATTGAGTTGTTTAGCTGCAAAGTCACTGGGCGGTATTCATCAAAAGTGGTGTAGGTGAATGTCTTTTTACCCCATTAATTCATGTGGTGGAAACTGTGTACCTGCACCAGATTTATTACATGGTGCAGGGTGTGTGATAAATCTGGTTCTGACCACATTTCTTACCTCAGTACTCCACTTTGTATGGTGCCTCTGTGACTTTTTGTCCGACTTTTTTATCCTGTGTGACAAAATGTGCGACTTTTCAATAATGCTGCCCACAGTCAGTTTCTAAGCCAACTGTGTACTGGTGTAGAATTGCGCCTCAGTTAGCGCAGTTGCGCTAAATGATGGGACAAACTAAAAAGTTGAAAATCATAAATTCCTGACCACTGCATGATATCAACTGAAATCATAACTTCCAATGTCACATTGAAAAAAAAAATTCTATTTGCATTGTCACAAAACTTGGAGGGGTATGTGCTTTTACACAGTTTTTTTTAACTGTTTTGTCTATATTTCCTTTATATGTTACTTTTTGCTATAAATAGTTGCGCCAAATGGTTTAGAACATTATCACTGAATTGATGTTGTTAACCCCTTCAGGACCAAGCCCATTTTGGCCTTAAGGACCAGAGCGTTTTTTTGCACATCTGACCACTGTCACTTTAAACATTAATAACTCTGGAATGCTTTTAGTTATCATTCTGATTCAGAGACTGTTTTTTCGTGACATATTCTACTTTAACATAGTGGTAAAACTTTATGGTAACTTGCATCCTTTCTTGGTGAAAAATCCGTAAATTTGCTGAAAAATTTGAAAATTTAGCATTTTTATAACTTTGAAGCTTTCTGCTTGTAAGGAAAATGTGTATTACGAATACATTTTTTTAATTCACATATACAATATGTCTACTTTATGTTTTCATCATAAAATTGACAAGTTTTTACTTTTGGAAGACACCAGAGAGCTTCAAAGTTTAGCAGCAATTTTCCAATTTTTCACAAAATTTTCAAACTCGATATTTTTCAGGGACCAGTTCAGTTTTGAAGTGGATTTGAAGGGTCTTCATATTAGAAATACCCCATAAATGACCCCATTATAAAAACTACACCCCCAAAGTATTCAAAATGACATTCAGTAAGTGTTTTAACCATTTAGGTGTTTCACAGGAATAGCAGCAAAGTGAAGGAGAAAATTCAAAATCTTCATTTTTTACACTCGCATGTTCTTGTAGACCCAATTTTTTAATTTTTGCAAGTGGTAAAAGGAGAAAATTTTTATTTTTATTTGTAGCCCAATTTCTCTCGAGTAAGCACATACCTCATATGTCTATGTAAAGTGTTAGGCGGGCGCACTAGAGGGCTCAGAAGGGAAGAAGCGACAAGGGGATTTTGCAGAGTATGTTTTTCTGAAATGGTTTTTGGGGGGCATGTTGCATTTAGGAAGCCCCTATGGTGCCAGAAAAGCAAAAAAAAAAAAAACACATGGCATACCATTTTGGAAACTAGACCCCTCAGGGAACGTAGCATGGGATAAAGTGAGCCTTAATACCCCACAGGCGTTTCCTGACTTTTTCAAATGTAAAAAAAATAATAATAATTTTTACCTAAAATGCTTGTTTTCCCAAAAATTTTACATTTTTAAAAAAAGGTAATAGCAGAAAATACCCCTCACAATTTGAAGCCCAATTTCTCCCGATTCAGAAAATACCCCATATGGGGGTGAAAAGTGCTATGCTGGCGCACTACAGGTCTCAGAAGAGGAGTAGTCACATTTGGCTTTTTGGAAGCAAATTTTGCTCTGGGGGCATGCCGCATTTAGGAAGCCCCTATGGTGCCAGGACAGCAAAAAAAAAAAAAACATGGCATACCATTTTGGAAACTAGACCCCTCGGGGAACGTAACAAGGGGTATTGTGAACCTTTATACCCCACAGGTGTTTCACGACTTTTGCATATGTAAAAAAAAAAAAAAATTTTTTACTTAAAATGCTTGTTTTCCCAAAAATGTAACATTTTTAAAAAGGGTAAAAGCAGAAAATACCCCCCATAATTTGTAACAAAATTTCTCCCGAGTACGGCAATACCCCATATGTGACCCTAAACTGTTGCCTTGAAATACGACAGGGCTCCAAAGTGAGCACGCCATGCGCATTTGAGGCCTAAATTAGGGACTTGCATAGGGGTGGACATAGGGGAATTCTACGCCAGTGATTCCCAAACAGGGTGCCTCCAGCTGTTGCAAAACTCTCAGCATGCCTGGACAGTTAACGGCTGTCCGACAATACTGGGAGTTGTTGTTTAGCAACAGCTGGAGGCTCCGTTTTGGAAACAATGGCGTACCAGACGTTTGTCAATTTTATTGGGGAGGGGGGCTGTGTAGGGGTATGTGTATATGTAGTGTTTTTTACTTTTTATTTTATTTTGTGTTAGTGTAGTGTAGTGTATTTAGGGTACAGTCACACGGGCGGGGGTTCACAGTAGTCTCTCGCTGGCAGTTTGAGCTAAATGAAAATTTGCCGCAGCTCAAACTTGCAGCCGGATACTTACTGTAAACCTCCGCCCATGTGAGTGTACCCTGTACGTTCACATTGGGGGGGGGGGACATCCAGCTGTAGCAAAACTACAACTCCCAGCATGCGCTGACAGACTGTACATGCTGAGAGTTTTAGTTTTGCAACAGCTGTAGGCACACTGGTTATGTATCACTGAGTTTGTGACCTAACTCAGTGTTTCACAACCAGTGTGCCTCCAGCTGTTGCAAAACTACAACTCCCAGCATGTACGGTGCATAGTGTACGGTGACTGCTGAGAGTTGTAGTTTGCAACAACTGGAGGCACACCGGTCATGAAACACTGAGTTAGGTAAAAAATAAAATCTGAGTTTCACAACCATTGTGCCTTCAGCTGTTGCAAAACTACAACTCTCAGCAGTCACCGACAGCCAACGGGCATGCTGGGAGTTGTAGTTATGCAAACAGCAGATGCACCACTACAACTCCCAGCATGCACTTTAGCTGTTTGTGCAAGCTGGGAGTTGTAGTTATACAACAGCTGAAGGTACACTTTTCCATAGAAAAAATGTGCCTCCAGCTGTTGCAAAACTATAAGTCCCAGCATGCCCATAAGGGAATGCTGGGAGTTGTGGTTGTCTGCCTCCTGCTGTTGCATAACTACAGCTCCCAGCATGCCCTTTTTGCATGCTGGGAGCTGTTGCTAAGCAACAGCAGGAGGCTGTCACTCACCCAACTCCTGATCAACGCTGCAGGTCAGTCCCTCGCCGCCGCTGCTCCTGGGGCCCCGATCCCAACATCCACGTCCTGCACCCGCTCACGTCCTCCAGAAGAGGGGCGGAGCGGGTTGCGGGAGTGACACCCGCAGCAGATGCCCTGATTGGTCGGCCGGTAAACCGGCCGACGAATCAGGGCGATCGTGAGGTGGCGCCAGTGCCACCTCACCCCTGCTGGCTATGGCTGTTCGGGGCCGTCAGAGACGGCCACGATCAGCCGGTAATTCCGGGTCACCAGGTCACTGAAGACCCGATTTACCCGGAATCCGCCGCAGATCGCTGGACTGAATTGTCCAGCGATCTGCGGCCATCGCCGACATGGGGGGTCATCATGACCCCCCTGGGCGATATGCCCCAATGCCTGCTGAACGATTTCAGCAGGCATCGGGCACCGGCTCCGCTCCAGATGGCTGCGGGGGGCCGGGAAAGCACATGACGTTCTCATACGTCATGTGTCCTTAAGGACTCGGAAATGGAGGCATATGAGAACGTAATGTGTCCTTAAAGGGTTAATCATAATTTCAGTTAATGTCCACATGAAAAAGAATTGAAGGGGCACTCACGGTTAATCTTCCAATGTTGACTTTATTTCAGAGGGCATAACAGCAGCGGGATCGCCGGGCAGAACTTTAAGCCACGCAGGACCAGGTAAGGAGCATGTTGGTTATAGTTATTTCGCACCACTCCCGGCGCTTCTTCCAGACCACACCTGTTCGATGATGTTGGTCAGGTAAAATACCTGCTGACCAGGTACGTCACTGAGAGCGTTCCTGTCAGGTTGGGAGGATTTAAGCCCCTACTGCCAAGACTGACTGAAAAACATTATGCATATAACATACATTTCTAATACAACAGTTATTCAATTTGCGAAGTATACAGAGATCAGTACTAATAGTTTTGATCTATTCCAGTTGCCAAACGTCAGGGAAGAGTAGGGAAAGTGCAATCATTAATTTGTATAATATCAAACAAAGGCGCTCATATCTAGGCGGTCGTTCAGACCAAAACTTCCTTGCGCCTTTGTTTTAATGATCCACTTTCCCTCTCTTTGAAGTAGGGCTTTCTTTCTGTTAATTCCCTTTTTGTAATCTACCCTTTCTAATGCTAGAAAATACATTGATTTAATATTTCCACCGTGTTCTTCTTTTATATGGGCAATCAATCTTGGGGAGCCTTTTGCAGTTCTAATGGAATTAACGTGCTCTCTAAATCTTATATAAATCTATTAGTACAGCCTATCTAGAACCGCTTGCATAGTCTACATGGTTGCTTCTACAGCAGATGCTGTCTTTAAATTTTACTACCTCTTCTCCTAGGGTCACGTATTTATCTATACAGAGGTAGGAGCACCAGTTACAAGTTCCACACCTGAAATTACCTGGGCTCACACACTTTCCTAACCATGTTTCTTTTTTAACGTCTTTTTTCAATTTGCTTGTCACTAATATGTCTTTTATGTTTTTGCACTTTTTAAACGCTATTAGTGGGTTACTATAGGCATATTCTGCTAGTTCCGTGTCGTTCTGTATTAAGGACCAATTCTTTTTAATGGAGTCCGTGATATAATTGGCCAATGGGCTGTATTTAAATGAGAAGCAAAACAGGGATGTTTCTTCTTTTTTTATCAATATAATGTTGGTTACCGTTGGAGGTATTATATGGTCTATTCTGATGTTTTTTCTTTCTTTGCTGTAATTTATTCCTCTGTAAAAGTTCTATTCGATTTGTTTTTTCTGTTTTGACTCTGGACCCAGCAATGGTTTCCGTTTTGTCAAGAAGACTTAATTTTTGTGTAGCCGAGGACTTTGATGAGGTCACCTTTGAAGTTGACCTCTTCAAAGCCCTCCTTCAACTGAATCTAAAAAAGTTTTTTCCATAATAAACCGAAAATGCAGATAAGGTCTGAGGGGGAAATTCCTGTTAGTATAGGCCCTTTAGGGTTCACAGTGATGAATGAAGCAACCCCGGCAGAATTAGATTGCCTTGAAGATCTAGTCACACTACTAACCGAAAATGATCTGGATTTAGAACCCCCCTCTGACACAGTGTACGTTCCAGAATTTAGCCTTCACCTTCTCGCCACCTATCCAGGCAGGTAGTAAGATTGATGTCTTCTATAAAAGAGTCCTTGAGGATGTCAAGGCATTAAAATATCCCCCAGCCCCTTCAAATTTAACATCGGATGAAAAAAAAAACCCTAGAATTTTTGAGAAATAAAGAGGATATAGTTATAGAAATATCAGATAAAGGGGGAAACATGGTCAAAATGAAAAAAGATTACTACATAAATGAGGCAAAAAGTCAAATGAATGAAGTAAAATCATATATAAAACTTACTTCTAATCCCACACCAAAATTAGCTACCAAATTGCAGACTTTTTTAAGACATTCTGTTGAGACTGGCACTTTGTCAAAAAGGATGGCAGAGAAACTGCCTCCATCTAATCCACGAGAGGCACACTGGTATTTTCTGCCAAAGATACATAAAACATTGGTGTCCCCACACGGGAGACCTATTGTCTCCGGGGTGGGGACACTAATGGAGCCTTTATCAAAGTATATTGATTGGCTTCTGCACCCCCTGCTTGTTGAGATCCCTGCACTAGTTAAGGACACAAATGAGTTCCTCCTCACCCTTGAGGGGTTGAACTGGCCGGAGGGCAGCATTATTGTGTCCAAAGACATAGAAAGCTTGTATACAAGTATCTCACAAGCCAGGAGAGGTGTAGAGGTGTAGAGGTGATTAGGGAGTTTCTACAAAAATCTGATAAAAGTGATGGGTATGTAGATTTTATCTGCAATGCTTTGGAGCTGATTTTGACAGGCAACTACTTCAAATTTGGAGATGAGTGGTATGTTCAAAAAGGTGGTTTGGCAATGGGCACCCCAGTTGCATGCACTTTAGCCAATTTATATGTGGCAGCCTTTGAAAAGAAATATATTTCCTGTTACCATCGTTTTGTGGACGACATTTTTATGGTGTGGTCAGATACGGAAGAGTCATTCATAAATTGTGTGTCTCAATTAAACGAAACAAATAATATGAACCTCAAATTCACCTGGAAAATAGGTCCAAAAACTTAGAATTTCTATACGTTCTAGTAACCCTAGAAGAAGATGGTTTAGTAACCCGTGGTTACCGTAAACCCACAGCCTGTAATGCACTCTTGCACTTTAACAGTTACCATCCCGAACATATGAAAAAAGTTGTGCCTTGCGGACAGTTTTTAAGGCTAAAAAGAATAAATAGTAGGGAAGAGGATTACTTTATTGAAGCAGAAGAGTTAAAAAGTAGACTGTTAGCGAGGGGTTATCCCATGCATATATTAAGGAAGCAATGGAAAAAACAGAAAAAACTAATCGCTTAGAACTTTTACAGAGGAATAAATTACAACAAAGAAAGAAAAAACATCAGAATAGACCATATAATACCTGCAACAGTAAGCAACATTATATTGATAAAAAAGAAGAAACACCCCGGTTTAACTTCTCATTTAAATACAGTCCATTGGCCAATTATATCACGGACTCAATTAAAAAGAATTGGTTCTTAATACAGGGCGACACAGAACTAGCAGAATATGCCAATAGTAACCCACTAATAGCGTTTAAAAAGTGTAAAAATATAAAAGAAATATAAGTGACAAGTACATTGAAAAAAGACGTTAAAAAAGAAACATGGTAAGGAAGGTGTTTGAGCCCAGGTAATTTCAGGTGTGGAACCTGTAACTGGTGCTCCTACCTCTGTATAGCTAAATACGTGACCCTAGGAGGAGAGGTAGTAAAATTTAAAGACAGCATCTGCTGTAGAAGCAACCATGTAGTCTATGCAATTATTTGTAAATGCAAGCGGTTCTATATAGGCTGTACTACTAGAGCCCTGAATATAAGATTTAGAGAGCACGTTAATTCCATTAGAACTGCAAAAGGCTCCCCAAGGTTGATTGCCCATATAAAAGAAGAACACGGTGGAAACATTAAATCAATGTACCGTATTTTTCGCAATATAGGACGCACCGGCGTATAAGACGCACCCAATTTATAGGTGCAAAATCTAAAAAAATAAAGATTTTGAACCCAATAATGGTCTTCAACCTGTAGATTGAAGACCACTGCATAGGAGGTAATATTCACGTGTCCCCACCGCTCAGGACCCGTCACCGCTGCCCTGGATGTCGCTCCATCGCTGACGCTGTGTTCTGGTCGCTCCGAAACGTCTCTGCTGCCGGCCGGGTATCCTCGCTCTCCGTCGCCGCCATCACGTTGTTACGCACGCCGACGCACGTACGCGACGTGATGATGAGGAAGAAGAGCGCCGGCCATACAAGGGATCCCTGAACGGAGAAGACACCGAGGAGGCAGGTAAGGTCCCTTCCGGTGTCCTGTAAGCACTAACCCGGCTATTCAGTCGGGCGGTTCGGGACCGCCGCTGTGAAAACGCGGTGGTCCCGAACAGCCCGACTGAACAGCCGGGTTAGTGTCACTTTCCCTTCAGACGCGGCGGTCAGCTTTGATCACCGCGTCTGAAAGGTTAATACAGGGCATCACTGCGATCGGTGATGTCCTGTATTAGCCACGGGTCCCAGCCGTTGATGGCCGCAGGGACCGCCGCGATAGGGGTGTATTCGCCGTATAAGATGCACCAACTTTTTCCCCCCCAGTTTTGGGGAAGAAAAAGTGCGTCTTATACGGCGAAAAATACGGTATTTTCTAGGATTAGAAAGGGTAGATTACAAAAAGGGAATTGATAGAAAGAAAGCCCTACTTCAAAGAGAGGGAAAGTGGATCCTTAAAACAAAGGCGCAAGGAAGGTTTGGTCTGAACAACCGCCTAGATATGAGTGCCTTTGTTTGATATTATACGAATTAACCCCTTAAGGGCCAGGCCATTTTACACCTTAGGACCAGAGCGTTTTTTGAACATCTGACCACTGTCACTTTAAACATTAATAGCTCTGGAATGCTTTTAGTTATCATTATGATTCCGAGATTGTTTTTTCGTTACATATTTTACTTTAACATGGTGGAAAATTTTTGTGGTAACTTGCATCCTTTCTTGGTGAAAAAATTCCCAAATTTGATGAAAAAATTGAAAATTTTGCATTTTTCTAACTTTGAAGCTCTCTGCTTGTAAGGAAAATGGATATTCCAAATAATTTTTTTTATTCACATATACAATATGTCTACTTTATGTTTGCATCATAAAATTGACAAGTTTTTACTTTTGGAAGACACCAGAGGGCTTCAAAGTGCAATAGCAATTTTCCAATTTTTCACAAAATTTTCAAACTCACTATTTTTCAGGGACCAGTTCAGGTTTGAAGTGGATTTGAAGGGTCTTCATATTAGAAATACGCCATAAAAGACCCCATTATAAAAACTGCACCCCCCAAAGTATTCAAAATGACAGTGTTTTAACCCTTTGGGTGTTTCACAGGAATAGCAGCAAAGTGAAGGAGAAAACTCACAATCTTCATTTTTTACACTTGCATGTTCTTGTAGACCCAATTTTTAAATTTTTTCAAGGGGTAAAAGGAGAAAATTTATACTTGTATTTGTAGCCCAATTTCTCTCGAGTATTCACATACCTCATATGTCTATGTAAAGTAATCGGCGGGCGAAGGAGCGACAAGGGGATTTTGGAGAGTACGTTTTTCTGAAATGGTTTTTGGGGGGCATGTCGCATTTAGGAAGCCCCTATGGTGCCAGAACAGCAAAAAAAAAACACATGGCATACCATTTTACAAACTAGACCCCTTGAGGAACATAACAAGGAATAAAGTGAGCCTTAATACCCCACAGGGGTTTCACAACTTTTGCATATGTAAAAAAAAAAAATAAAAAAAAGGTTTTCACTAAAATGTGTGTTTCCCCCCAAATTTCACATTTTTACAAGGGTTAATAGCAGAAAATACCCCCCAAAATTTGCAACCCCATTTCTTCTGTGTATGGAAATACCCCATGTGTGGACGTCAAGTGCCCTGCGGTCGAACTACAATGCTCAGAAGAGGAGGAGCGCCATTGAGCTTTTGAAGAGTGAATTTGTTTGGAATGGTAGTCAGGGGCCATATGCGTTTACAAAGCCCCCCGTGGTGCCAGAACAGTGGACCCCCCACATGTGACCCCATTTTGGAAACTACACCCCTCACAGAATTTAATAAGGAGTGCAGTGAGTATTTACACCCCACTGGAATTTGACAGATCTTTGGAACAGTGGGCTGAGCAAATGAAAAATTAAATTTTTCATTTTCACGGACCACTGTTCCAAAAATCTGTCAGACACCTGTGGGGCGTAAATGCTCACTGCACCGCTTATTACATTACGTGAGGGGTGTAGTTTCCAAAATGGGGTCACATGTTGGGGGTCCATTGTCCTGGCACTATGGGGGCTTTGTAAACACACGTGGCCTTCAATTCCGGACACATTTTCTCTTCAAAATCCCAATGGCGCTCCTTCTGTTCTGAGCACTGTAGTTCGCCCGCCCAGCACTTTACATCCACATTTGGGGTATTTTCTTACTCAGAAGAAATGAAGTTACAAATTTTGGGGGGCTTTTTTCCTATTTTCCCTTGTGAAAATGAAAAATTTAGGGTAACACCAGCATTTTAGTGGGAAAAAAATGTTTTTCATTTTCCCATCCAACTTTAACCCCTTCCCGACCTATGACATACCTGTACGTCATGGGTGGCAAGGTGTTCCCGACCCATGACATACAGGTACGTCATGGATATTACTGCCGCTACTCGCGGCATCCCGCAGCGCCCGGAAAGATGGTGGCTATCACTGATAGCCAGCCATCTTACCGTGCGACCACGGGGGGTTTCATCCCCCACCCCCCCCAGCGATCGCTGCTATCAGCTGGTCAAATCTGACTAGCTGATAGCAGCGTTTCGCTATGAAAATACTTAGCAGCGCGGTGTGTGAGTCCCGATCACGGGGATCGGGACACACACCGCTCTGCTAAGTGTCCCTGACCCGTCCCCCGGCGTCACTTACCCGTCGGAGCGGTGTCCCGAGCGGTCCCGGCGTCCTCCGTGCGGTCCCGACGTCCTCCATGCGGTCCCGGCGGCGCTGCGTCCCGGAGGTGAGTTTCCGGCAGCAGTGCGGCATCTTCATTGGCAGCAGTGAGATCGCCGTAAAGCGATCTCACTGCTGCCTCTGAGAGTTTCAAAACTGCAACTCCCAGCATGCCCAGACAGCCTTTGGCTTTCTGGGCATGCTGGGAGTTGTAGTTTTGCAACATCTGGAGGTCCACAGTTTGGAGACCACTGTATAATGGTCTCCAATCTGTGCTCTTCCAGATGTTGCAAAACTACAAATCTCAGCATGCTCAGTCTGTCCAGGCATGCTGGGAGTTGTAGTTCTCTAACATCTGGAAGAGCACAGATTGGAGACCATTATACAGTGGTCTCCAAACTGTGGACCTCCAGATGTTGCAAAACTACAACTCCCAGCATGCCCAGACTGCCCAGGCATGCTGGAAGTTGTAGTTCAGCAACATCTGATCCTTCAGATATTGCCGAACTACAACTTCCAGCATGCCTTGGCAGTCTGGGCATGCTGGGAGTTGTAGTTTTGCAACATCTGGAGGCACACTAGTTGGGAAACATTGTCCGTTTCCTACCTCAGTGCCTCCAGCTGTTGCAATTGTTGCAAAACTATAACTCCCAGCATGCACTGACAGACCATGCATGCTGGGAGTTGTAGTTTTGCAACAGCTGGAGGCACACTGGTTTGGAAACACTAAGTTTGGTTGCAAAACACTTGAAAGTTTATTACTTAACTTAGTGTTTCCAAACCAGTGTTCCTCCAGCTGTTGCAAAACTACAACTCCCAGCATGCACGGACAGCCAAAGGGCATGCTCGGAGTTTGCAACAGCTGGATGTTTGCCCCCTCCCCCCAATGTGAATGTACAGGGTACACTCACATGGGCGGAGGTTTACAGTGAGTGCCGCAAGTTTGAGATGGCGCAAATGTTGCGCTGCAGCTCAAACTTCCAGCGGCAAACTTGCTGTGAACCTCTGCCCATGTGACTGTACCCTAAAAACACTACACTACACTAACACTAACCTAAAATAAAAAGTAAAAAACACTACATATACACATACCCCTACACAGCCCCCCTCCCCCCAAAAAATGAAAAACGTCTGGTACGCTACTGTTTCCAAAACGGAGCCTCCAGCTGTTGCAAAATAATAACTCCCAGTATTGCCGGACAGCCATTGACTGTCCAGGCATGCTGGGAGTTTTGCAACAGCTGGAGGCACCCTGTTTGGGAATCACTGGCGTAGAATACCCCTATGTCCACCCCTATGCAAATCCCTAATTCAGGCCTCAAATGCGCATGGCGCTCTCTCACTTTGGAGCCCTGTCGTATTTCAGGGCAACAGTTTAGGGCCACATATGGGGTATCGCCGTACTCGGGAGAAATTGCCTTACAAATTTTGGGGGGCTTTTTCTTCTTTAACCCCTTATGAAAAGGTGAAGTTGGGGTCTACACCAGCATGTTAGTGTAAAAAAATAAATTTTTTACACTGACATGCTGGTGTTGCCCTATACTTTTCATTTTCACAAGAGATAAAAGGGAAAAAAGACCCTCTAAATTTGTAACACAATTTCTCCTGAGTACGGAGATACCCCATATGTGGGCGCAAAGTGCTCTTGGGGCGCACAACAAGGCCCAGAAGGGAGAGTGCACCATGTACATTTGAGGCGATTTGCACAAGGGTGGCTGATTGTTACAGCAGTTCTGACAAACACAAAACAATAAATATCCATATGTGACCCCATTTTGGAAACTACACCCCTCACGGAATGTAATAAGGGGTGCAGTGAGCATTTACACCCCACTGGTGTATGACAGATTTTTGGAACAGTGGTCTGTGAAAATGAAAAATAAAATTTTTGATTTGCACAGTCCACCGTTTCAAATATCTGTCAAACGCCAGTGGGGTGTAAATGCTCACTGCACCCCTTATTACATTCCATGAGGGGTATAGTTTCCAAAATGGGGTCACATGTGGGGGGGTCCACTGTTCTGGCACCATAGGGGCTTCCTAAATGGGACATGCCCCCCAAAAACCCTTTCAGAAAAACTCACTCTCCAAAATCCCATTGTCGCTCCTTCCCTTCTGAGCCCTCTACTGCGCCCACCGAACATTTTACATACGCATATGAGGTATTTCCTTACTCGAGAGAAATTGGGTTACAAATTTTAGGGTGATTTCTCTCCTTTTACCCCTTGTAAAAATTAAAAAATTGGGTCTACAAGAAAATGCGAGTGTAAAAAATGAAGATTTAGAATTTTCTCCTTCACTTTGCTGCTATTCCTGTGAAACACCTAAAGGGTTAAAACACTTACTGAATGTCATTTTGAATACTTTGGGGGGTGCAGTTTTTATAATGGGGTCATTTATGGGGTATTTCTAATATGAAGATCCTTAAAATCCACTTCCAACCTGAACTGGGCCCTGAAAAATTAAGATTTTGAAAATCTTGAGAAAAATTGGAAAATTGCTGCGGAACTTTGAAGCCCTCTGATGTCTTCCAAAAGTAAAAACTTGTCAATTTTTTAATGCAAACACAAAGTAGACATATTGTATATGTGAATCAATATGTAATTTATTTGGAATATCCATTTTCCTTTCAAGCAGAGACTTTCAAAGTTAGAAAAATGCTAAATTTTCAAAATTTTCATGAAATTTTTAGATTTTTTACCAAGAAAGGATACAAATATCAGTGAAATTTTACCGATAAAATAAAGTAGAATATGTCACGAAAAAACAATCTCGGAATCAGAATGATAAGTAAAAGCATTCCAAAGTTATTAATGTTTAAAGTGACAGTGGTCAGATTTTCAAAAAATGCCCAGGTCATGAAGGTGAAAATGGGCTGGGTCATGAAGGGTTTAACGAAAATTTGTCAAACACCTGTGGGGTGTTAATGCTCCCTATACCCCTTGTTACATTCCGTGAGGGGTGTAGTTTCCAAAATGGGGTCACATGTCGGTATTTATTTTTTTGCGTTTATGTCAGAACCTCTGTAAAATTAGCCACCCCTGTGCAAATCACCAATTTAGGCTTCAAATGTAGTGCGCTTTCACTCCTGAGCCTTGTTGTGCGCCCGCAGAGCATTTTACGCCTACATATGAGGTATTTCCGTACTCAGGAGAAATTGCGTTACAAATTTTGGGGGTCTTTTTTCCTTTTACCTCTTGTGAAAATAAAAAGTAAAGGGCAACACCAGCATGATAGTGTAAAAAAATTTTTTTTTTACACTAACAGGCTGGTGTAGACCACAACTTTTCCTTTTCATAAGGGGTAAAAGGAGAAAAAGCCCCCCAAAATTTGTAGTGTAATGTCTCCCGAGTACGGAGATACCCCATATGTGGCCCTAAACTGTTTCCTTGAAATACGACAGGGCTCCGAAGTGAGAGAGCGCTATGCGCATTTGAGGACTAAATTAGGGATTGCATAGGGGTGGACATAGGGGTATTCTACGCCAGTGATTCCCAAACAGGGTGCCTCCAGCTGTTGCTAAACTCCCAGCATGCCTGGACAGTCAGTGGCTGTCCAGAAATGCTGGGAGTTGTTGTTTTGCAACAGCTGGAGGCTCCATTTTGGAAACACTGCTGTAAAATACATTTTTAATTTTTATTGGGGGGGACAGTGTAAGAGGGTGTATATGTAGTGTTTTACCCTTTATTTTGTGTTAGTGTAGTGTAGTGTTTTTAGGGTACATTCACACTGGCAGAGGTTTACAGTGAGTTCCCTACTAGGAGTTTGCGCTGCGGCGAAAAATTTGCCGCAGCTCATACTTGAAGCAGAAAACTTACTGAAAGCCTGCCCGTGTGAATGTACCCTGTACATTCACATGGGGGGGGGGGGCAAACCTCCAGCTGTTTCAAAACTACAACTCCCAGCATTTACTGACAGACCGTGCATGCTGGGAGTTGTACTTTTGCAACAGCTGGAGGCACACTGGTTGGAAAACCTTCAGTTAGGTTCTGTTATCTAACTCAATATTTTCCAACCAGTGTGCCTCCAGCTGTTGCAAAACTACAAATCCCAGCATGTACTGATCACCGAAGGGCATGCTGGGAGATGTAGTTATGCAACAGCTGGAGGGATCGCAACTACAACTCCCAGCATGCTGGGATTTGCAGTTTTGCAACATCTGGAGAGCTACAGTATAGAGACCACTGCAAACTGTGGCCCTCCAAATGCTGCAAAACTACAAATCTCAGCATGCCCGGACAGCAAACAGTTGTGTGTGCATGCTAGGAGTTGTAGTTTTGCAAGACCTGGAGGGCTATATTTCAGAGACTACCATGTATTGGTCTCAAACTGTAGCCCTCCAGCTGTTGCAAAACTACAACTCCCAGCATGCCCAAACAGCTGTCTAGGCATGCTGGGAGTTGTAGTTATGCAACATCTGGAGTGCTACAGTATAGAGACCACTATATAGTGGTCTCGGACTGCAGCCCTCCAGATGTTGCTAGGCAACTTACCGACTTCCGTCGGATCCAGGGAGCTTGCTGCAGGACATCGCCGCCCGCCGATCGTCGCCCGCAGCCTCCGCAGATCGGTGAGTGGACTCCGGCGCCGGTCTTCTGTTGTTTCCCCGTTCTGCCACGCCTATTGTGGGTGGGCAGAACGGGGAAAACGAAAGTTAACCCCCCCCGCCCCCGATCTGCTATTTGTGGTCGCGTCTTGACCACCAATAGCAGGGATAGGAGGGGTGGCACCCCTGCCACCTCACTCCTATCTCTTCAGGAGGGTTGTGGGTATCATGGACACCTGCAATCCCCCTTCTATTCCGGGTCACCATAGACCCGTAATGACCCGGAATCGCGCAAATCGCAAGTGTGAATTCACTTGCGATTTGCGCCAATTGCCGACATGGGGGGGCATTTGCGCGGGGTGCCTGCTGATAGATATCAGCAGTCACCCTGGTCCGGTCCCCGTCCGGCGCGCGGCGGGGACCGAAATTCCCACGGGCGTACAGGTACGCCCTTGGTCCTTAAGTACCAGGGAGCAAAGGCGTACCTGTACGCCCTCGGTCCTTAAGGGGTTAATGATCGCGCTTTCCCTCCTCTTCCCTGACGTTCGGCAACCGGAATAGTTAAAAACTATTAGTACTGATCTCTGTATACTCCGCAAATGGAATAACTGTTGTATTAGAAATGTATGTTATATGCATAATCTTTTTCATTCAGTCTTGGCAGTAGGGGGTTAAATCCTCCCTGCCTGACATGAACACCCTCGGTGACGTACCTGTCAGCAGGTATTTTACCTGACCAACGTCATCGAACAAGTGTGGTCTGGAAGAAGTGTCGGGAGCGGCGCAAAATAACTATAACCAACATGCTCCTTACCTGGTCCTGCGTGGCTTAAAGTTATGCCCAGCGATCCCGCTGCTGTTATGCCCTCCGAATTAAGGTCAACATTGGAAGATTAACTGTTAGTGCCCCTTCAATTCTTTTTCATGTGGACATTGCCTTTATCTTATTTCTGTGAAGTGAGAGCACCACAGGGTTCTTTCAAGACAAACATCCACATCACTACGCTGATTACTTGTACGCTGTGTATTGCTGAAGTGTGATTCTTGGGCCACCTGTGCCGACAGCTTTCTCTCCTTACATTGATGATTTCAGTTAAAATCATGCGTTGGTTTGGAATTCGCTAATTGCGACTTTTCCATTTGGCACAAATACCTTCATTAAGGTGCATATCCACACCAAAAATAAAATGACAAAGAAACTAGCTACAACATTAGAATGTAGAACATTTAAACACTGCCCAACCAGAACGTGGAAAAAGGACCCTGAACAATTAAAGAAGCAACCTGATTGGTTGCTAGGGGAAAATGCAACACTTTTCCAAGGCAGAGGTCTGGATGAATATCCCCCCTAAAGCATAAATAAAAAACAGTAAAAAAGGCCCTGGCTGTGCACCAGCTAAAGTCCCAAGGTCAGATTTAACTGCCACACAGTCAAAGTTCTACCTCGAATTCTGGGGCAGGAGTCTGTGCCTTTTGTAGGGCTGCATTTGTGGCAAAATTACAAACTTGCGTGCAACAGTTGATAATGCTGGCGCAACTACAATCCATTTTACGCAAAAAAAAAAAAGTAAAATGACACATTACAACACCATTATTGATACAGCCAGAATAATGGAGTAAAAGGTTTTATAAATACCCCCCCCCCCCCCACTGTCTTGAGATCCACAGCAGCTTTGCAGTAGAAAAATCTGTTGAGTGCAAACACGCACCAATAAAATTATTATTTTAGCTCTTCTTACTTACATTGCATTTTAAAAGTCTCCATATTCTTTTACATTTTGTTATGTTGCAGCCTTGTGCTAAAATAAGTTTATAAAAACAATTATGTTTTCCTTAATCAAACTTTGCTAACTTATTGAACTTAATTAAACACTAAAATATTGCTATAACATAAATATCCAGACCCTTTATTCAGTACTTAGTTGAAGCACCTTTGGCAGCAATTATAGCCTTCAGTCTTCTTGAGAATGATACCACAAGGTTTGCACACATAGATTTGGGGATCTTCTACCATTCTTCTTTGCAGATCCTCTCAACCCTTGTCAGGTTTGATGGGGACAATTGGTGGACAGCCATTGTCAGGTCTCTCCAGACATGTTTGATTGCATTCAAGACAGGGCTCTGGCTTGCCACTTAAGGGCATTTAAGACAGTTGTCCCTAAGTAATTTGTGTGTTTCTGTGCTTAGCGTCATTTTCTTTTTGGAAGGTAAACCTTCAGCCCAGTCTGAGGTCAAGATAATTATGGATCAGGTTTTCATTAAGACTATTTCTGTACTTGGCTCATTTTCAATCAACCAAGACGAGTCTCCCTTCCCCAGCCATTAAAAAAACACCTCAACAGCATGATGCTGCCACCTTCATGCTTTATTGTCAAAATAGTATAGGGTAAGTGATGAACAGCACTTGTTATTTTTCTTTTTTTTTTTTTCTTTTTACAATACATAACACTCATAACAATTTCTTACAGTCTTTAGGTGTTTATTTTTCCAACTCCAAGTTATTTTTTATTTATTATAAACGCTTTTATATATTATAACCCACTCATCTGATATAATTAAAGGGGTTATCCAGGAAAAAAAAACTTTTTTAAAATAAATCAACGTGCTCCAGTAAGTTAAACAGTTTTGTAACTTACTTCTATAAAAAAAAATCCTAATCAGTACTCATGAGCTGCTGAAGTTGAGTTGTTCATTTCTGTCTAAGTGCTCTCTGATGACACCTGTCTCAGGAACTGTCCAGAGTAGAAGCAAATTCCCATAGCAAACCTATTCCACTCTGTGCAGTTCCCAAGACAAGCAGAGATGTCAGCAGAGAGCACTATTACCAGACAGAAAAGAACAACTCAAATTCAGCAGCTGATAATTATTGAAAGGATTAAGATTTTTTAATAGAAGTAATTTATAAATCTATTTAATATTGATATAAATCAATAATGTTGATTTAAAAAATAAAAAAATTTTCCCCTGGAATGCCCCTTTAGCCCCTTAACGATCAAGGATGTATATTTACGTCCTTGGTCGGTGACCCCTCGTCATATCGGTTCGGTCCCGGCATGTATCTGGAGCTGGGACCCGGGGCTAATAGCGCGCAGCAGCGATCGCGGTGCCGCACGCTATTCACCCTTTAGACACGGCGTTCAAAGTTGACCGCCGCTTCTAAAACGAAAGTGAAAGCTGCGCAGCTGCTTATTGGGGCTGATCGGGACAACCGCAGTGAAAATCCGGTGTCCTGATCAGCTGGAACACGAGTGGAGGTCCTCTTACCTGCCTCCTGCGTGTCCCTTCGGCAATTGATTGTTTCAAGCCTGAGATGCAGGCTTGAGCAATCGACCGCTGATAACACTGATCACTGCAAAGCTATGGCTTTGCAGTAAACAGTGCTGGCAATCAGTGTATGCAATGTTATAGCCCCCTATGGAAGCTATAACACTGCAAAAAAAAAAAGTGTAAAAAAAAAGTTAATAAATGTGATTTAACCCTTTCCTTAATAAAAGTTCAAATCAGCTCCTTTTTCCCATAAAAAAAAAAAACATGTAAATAAAAATGAATATAAACATATGTGGTATCGCCGAGTGCTTAAATGTCCGAACTATAAAATATATCATTAATTAAACCGCACGGTCAATGGCGTACGTGCAAAAAAAATTCCAAAGTCCAAAATAATGTATTTTTGGTCGCTTTTTATATCGTGAAAAAATTAATAAAAAGCGATCAAAAAGTCCGATAAATACAAAAATGGTACCGCTAAAAATGTCAGATCACGGCGCAAAAAACTTAGCCCTGAGACCGCCCCATACGCAAGAAAAATAAAAAAGTTATAGGGGTCAGAAGATGACAATTTTGAACGTATATGTCAGGATTCGGACTGGTATGCGGGGAGGACACGGGTAGTGGATCCTCTGTGCCAGAGAGGCGATGGCGTGGGCCGTACCAGGGGAACGGAATCTAAGAGGTTACTGGTTTTCACCAGAGCCCCCACCGCAAAGCGGGATGGACTTGCTGCGGCAGGTAACCCACAGGTCGTTCCACCCGGTAGCGACTCAACCCCTCTGGCGGCTGAGACTGGCGCGGGAGACAAGGACAAGGCAAAGGCAAGGTCAGATGTAGCAGAAGGTCAGGGTAGGTGGCAATGGTTTGTAGTCAGGGGCAACAGCAAGGGGCTGGATACACAGGCAAAGGTTCACAGAAACGCTTTCACTGGCACAAGGGCAACAAGATCCGGCGAGGACAGGAAGGGGAAGTGGGTTTATATGTGTTGGGGATGATTGGGAACTGATTAGAACTGATTGGGCCAGCCACCAATTAATGGTGCACTGGCCTTTAAATCTGAGAGACCTGGCGCGCGTGCCCTAGAGAGCGGGACTGTGCGCGCCGGGACTGAGCAGACGAGGGACGGGGCAGGTGAGAAGAACGGGATCGCATCCCCGCCGGGGGAATCAGAGCAGCGCTCCCGGTCAGAGAGTCTGACCGGGGCGCTGCGGACAGGAGAAGAATGCCGAGTGCGCTCCGGGGGATTTTTTCCAGAAGTACGACAAAATCAAAACGATATAAGTAGGGTATCAACCTATGGACCTACAGAATAAAGATCAGGTGTCATTTTCATGTATGGACCTACAGAATAAAGATCAGGTGTCATTTTTACTGAAAAATTTACTGCATAGAAACGGAAGCCCCCAAAAGTTACAAAATGGCGTTTTTTCTTCAATTTCGTTGCACAATGATTTTTTTTTCATTTCGCTGTAGATTTTGTGGTAAAATGACTGATACAATTACAAAGTAGAATTGGTGGCGCAAAAAATAAGCCATCATATGGATTTTTAGGTGCAAAATTGAAAGAGTTATGATTTTTAAAAGGTGAAGAGGAAAAAATGAAAGTGCAAAAACCGAAAAACCATGCATCCTTAAGGGGTTAATCCTTATCTCTCTCTAACATTTCTCTGTATACTCGCTAACACTTCTAACCAATTCTCTCCATCCCTGGATATCTGGGGTGGTTGGGGACATCCATTTTCTGATAATCATTAATCGATCATAAAAAAACAATACCAATAATTTTCTTATTCACTTCTGGATAAATTTATTCTGGAGTCATCCCCAAGACTAACCACCAATAGATTTTGCTCTACTCTATAGTTCATCTACAAGTTCGCATCTCGAACAGTTACTATCACTCCTTTATCCTATTTTAACCTCCCTGGCGGTATGATTCTGTCTGGAAATGTGTACCAAAAGCGGTACAATTTTTTTAAACTGAATTTCACATCTCCCTCCGCCCATTTCACATCTCCCCCGTCACATTACCCTCTCCCTTGTCACATCCCCCGTCACATTCTCCCCCCTCCTTGTCACATTCTCCCCCCTCCTTGTCACATTCCCCCCCCTCCTTGTCACATTCCCCCCCTCCTTGTCACATTCTCCCCCTTCATGTTACATTACCCTCCCCCTGTCACATCCCCCCCCTTGTCACATCCCCCCTTCATGTCACATTCCCCTCCCCCCTGTCACATCCTCCCTTCATGTCACATTCCCCTCCCCCCCTGTCACATCCCCCCCTGTCACATTCCCCCCCAGTCACATTCCCCCCCTTGTCACATTCTCCCCTTGTTACATTCATCCCCCCTTCTCACCTTGTCACCTTGTCCTGCAGCAAATACACTAGGTTTGCCGGGCAGATTTCAAACCTAGTGTATTTGCTGCAGAACAAGCCCTTTCCCCTTCAGCCAATCACAGGCTTTACACCACTGCGGCCTGTGATTGGCTGAAAAGTGAAAGGTCCTAGAAGATGAATAGTGAAGAGAGGACACCCCGGACCGCACGGAGGGGAACGGCATCTGCAGGGACAGGGACTAGGTGAGCAAAAGTTTTTTTTTATTTTACTACTTCTTCCTTTTACACTTAGCTCAGTGTTTTTCTACCAGGGGGCCTCCAGCTGTTGTGAAACTACTACTCCCAGCATGCCCGGACAGCCTTTGGCTGTTCGGGCATGCTGAGAGTTGTAGTTTTGCAACAGCTGGAGGCCCCCTGGTAGGGAAACACTGACTTTTAGTATTTTTCTTTACCTGCTCTGGCCGGCCCCCGCAACGGGAGCCGACCAGAGCAGATAATCGCATGTTTTCCCAAGGGGCCGCATTGCTATATTGCACTGCTTTTGCGATATATCGTGCAGCCCAGCCGGGAACTCTGCAATTCTACCCCGAGCGTGACTCGGGGTTACCGATCCTGGCAGGGAAAATTAACCCCGAGTCACGCTCGGGATTACCACTCAGGAGGTTAAATAGAAATTTCTGAGTATAATATATTCTATAAATGATATTCCATTGAATTAATTGATGGTCAACATTTGGAGATTCATTTCTTATATTCATAAATATGTTAGTCCACTTGTTCCCCTCAATCTTCCCCAATTCTTCCTGCCAGTATTAAAAACACTTATGTTTTAAATTTCTACCATTATTTTTCCTCATTATATCATATATACAGGGTGTGCCATTTATATGGATACACCTTAATAAAATGGGAATGGTTGGTGATATTAACTTCCTGTTTGTGGCACATTAGTATATGTGAGGGGGGAAACTTTTCAAGATGGGTGGTGACCATGGCGGCCATTTTGAAGTCGAACATTTTGAATCCAACTTTTGTTTTTTCAATAGGAAGAGGGTCATGTGACACATCAAACTTATTGGGAGTTTCACAAGAAAAACAATGATGTGCTTGGTTTTAAAGGGGTTCTCCACTGCCCTGTTTTCAGGAGCTCCGCTCGCAGCGTCTGGAAGTTTATTACTCCGTGTTCGAGGCCGCCCCCTTGTGATGTCATGCCCGCCCCCTTGTGACGTCACACCTGCCCCCTCAACGAAAGTCTATTGGAAGGGACGCGACCGCTGTCACGCCCCCTTCCCATAGACTTTCGTTGAGGGGGCAGGCATGACGTCAGGATGGGGCGGGTGTGACGTCACGAGGGGGCGGCCTCGAACACGGAAGCCTGCACACAGCGTCCGAATTAATAAACTTCCGGACACTGCGAGCGGAGCTCCGGAAGACAGGGCAGTGGAGAACCCCTTTAAAGTAACTTTATTCTTTCATGAGTTATTTACAAGTTTCTGACCAATGTGCACAATGTGTTCAATGTGCTGCCCATTGTGTTGGATTGTCAATGCAACCGTCTTCTCCCACTATTCACACACACTGATAGCAATACCGCAGTAGAAATGCTAGCACAGGCTTCCAGGATCCGTAGTTTCAGGTGCTGCACATCTCGTATCTTCACAGCATAGACAATTGCCTTCAGATGACCCCAAAGATAGAAGTCTAAGGGGGTCAAATCGAAAGACCTTGGGGGCCAATCAACTGGCCCACGACGACCAATCAACTTTCCAGGAAACTGTTCATCTACAAATGCTCAGACCTGACACGCATAAAGTGGTGGTGCACCTTCTTGCTGGAAAAACTCAGGGAACGTGCCAGCTTCAGTGCATAAAGAGGGAAACACATCATCCTGTAGCAATTTCGCATATCCAATGGCCTTGAGGTTTCCATTGATGAAGAATGGCCCCACTATCTTTGTACCCCATATACCACACCATACCATCAATTTTTGTGTTCCAACAGTCTTGGAGGGATCTATCCAATGTGGGTTAGTGACAGACCAATATAATGACGTGTTTTTTGCACCACAAACTGTACTTTGTAATGAAATCACTCATTTTACCACCAAACTAACAGTGGAATTGAAAAAAAAAAACATTTGTGGGAAGAAATAAAAAAAAAGAAATTTAGCAACCTTTGGGGGCTTCCGTTTCTATGCAGTGCACTTTTTGGTACAAATGAGATGATATATCTATTCTCTAGGTCAATATGATTAGAATGATACCCCATTTATAGTTTTTTTTTATTTTCATACTTTTAAAAAATTATATATTTTTGCATGAAAATTAGTATGTCATGACCGACTGGGGGGACAGGGAGAGAGAACCCTAAATTGACCATAGAAAACTCTCCCTGCCTACTTGCCCATCCAGCCTTAATGGTGAATCAACAACTTGGAGCCGGTCCCATTCTGTGCAACAGTGCAGTGGGCGTAAAAACAAATAATATACATAGTCGGTCACAGGGCAGAAACATAACGGGAAAACTACAAGACAACCAGATATACCAGACAGAATATAAACTCACAAACAGGGCAGAATAAAGTGTATCAACAAACAGTTCATAAACCGGAAACCATATACATGGCAGACATGATAAAATGAACAAGGCATGGTACAAGAATACAGCAGAAACCAGGAGATGCAGGGGATTAACAAGGAGGAATATGGCCCTAATGCAGCTTTCTGCTATATATATATATATATATATATATATATATATATATATATATATATACATGCAGCAACAGAAGAATGCAGCAGCACACTGCCAGCACAAAGATATAGGTGCAACATGAATATGCAGTTAAAACATGGAGAGCTATACAGCTATGGTGTAATAGATGCAAATGTGAAACTATGAAATAGTGAGGCACTTAGCTTGCAAATTTGTCTCCGCCGGCGGTCAAATAGCTTGGACCGTCCCACCGCGATAAGGTGGCCTCCTTGGGACGGACCCTACACTGTGAATATGCCTCTGTGTGAACAGTTCAGTAAGCATGGCAGGGTCTGGAACATCCAAGACACCTTATATACACACCTGATAGAGGTGGGTGGGATGCAAGGCCAACATGGAGGTAGCCACTCCCCCGTATGTGCAATACAGACAAAGAATAAGTCAGCCAGCACTTTAGTTGATACCAAACTATTATATGGACCTGGCCTACAGGTGCACGCTACTAGGCTAGATATACAGCAACAGAAGAATGCAGCAGCACACTGCCAGCACAAAGATATAGGTGCAACATGAATATGCAGTTAAAACATGGAGAGCTATACAGCTATTGTGTAATAGATGCAAATGTGAAACTATGAAATAGTGAGGCACTTAGCTCACAAATTTGTCTCCGCCGGCGGTCAAATAGCTTGGACCGTCCCACCGCGATAAGGTGGCCTCCTTGGGACGGACCCTACACTGTGAATATGCCTCTGTGTGAACAGTTCAGTAAGCATGTCAGGGTCTGGAACATCCCAGATACCTTATATACACACCTGATAGAGGTGGGTGGGATGCAAGGCCAACATGGAGGTAGCCACTCCCCCGTATGTGCAATACAGACAAAGAATAAGTCAGCCAGCACTTTAGTTGATACCAAACTATTATATGGACCTGGCCTACAGGTGCACGCTACTAGGCTAGATATACAGCAACAGAAGAATGCAGCAGCACACTGCCAGCACAAAGATATAGGGGCAACATGAATATGCAGTTATAACATGGAGAGCTATACAGCTATGGTGTAATAGATGCAAATGTGAAACTATGAAATAGTGAGGCACTTAGCTTGCAAATTTGTCTCCGCCGGCGGTCAAATAGCTTGTTAAAGATATATCACTGGGTATAAATGATCATGTGAGTGATTTATAGTTACATAGTTAGTAAGGTTAAAAAATGACCAGAGTCCTTCAAGTTTAAGTGATACTGCTATTGTGTTTCTACTGTAGGGATCCAGAGGAAGGCAAATACCCCTATGAGGCTGATGACAATGCAGTGACCCTTAAAGTGTACCTGTCATTAAACATTCTACATAATGTAGATAATACCATTATATGTTTTTTTGTAATATACATTGGTTAAAAAATGTGTATATTTTTGTTCATGCAGCTAAGCTATTGCTGTTGTTTGTGTGATTCTCTGAAGGAGACCAAATAAAGACAAGACAAGCAGGGCTCCGTGCAGTGAGGTTTTGTGACCCCCCCCCCCCTCCTGGCTAAAACACCAGGATGATTGACAAGCCAGGAGCCTGCACAGAGCCCTGCTTGTCCTGCCCTCACTTCCTGTATTTTGACTCCTCATAGAGACACACAGGCAATAGCTGCAGGGACAGCAAATTGTCATCCAAAAATATATACAATTTTTTTAATTAATGTATGTTACAAATTTACATATACTAGTATAATCTGTATGATTTAAAAAGATTTTGTTAACAACAGGTACACTTTAATATATTTATACATAGTTATTAGGTCACCTCTCAGCCTGCTCAAGCACTGCTATGTCTTTCTTGTACACTGGTACCCAAAACTGCGCACAGTATTCCATGTGTGGTATGACTAGTGATTTGTAAACTGGTTTGTAAAGTATACTATGAAAGGTTGGTTTATTTTTAAGTCCAAGCTACTGTATATGCCATGAATTAATATTCAGAAATGTCCATTAAAATAAAATTCACATAGAAAACTAGTACTTTTCTGGAAAAACTAGAACGCTTATTCCACCACTCTCAAATAAAATTAGATACTGATGTGCTTCAAATAGTTTTTCCATCTAGTTAGAATGTCATTTGGAGGTATAATTGAACTATCACTTCAGAAATCCGGTGGGGATTATTTTCTATTAAAATTTTGATCAATACTTGGCATAGAAAAGTATTGCAAAGATCAGAGAGCTAATGGTAAACAAAAAATAGCATAAAATTGGGAAGGACAATTAGCGAATAGAGTGAATGATGTCAGTTAACTCTTTGCCTGTTATGAGGATGGTATTGCTTCAGCTCTAAATAACTCGAGTAATTGCGTTTTATTATATATCTTGTTCTAATAGATTAGATTGTAACACTGCCATGTGACAGTAAATAGTAATAACAGGGACAATAAGAGTAAAAATAATTAGTTCACTGTATGTAAACCTAAGAAACACATAATGCTGTATCAGGTATGAATTTTAGCGTCACTCAAGGAATGCTAGGGTAATGCATATATTTCTTTATATGTGTCAGTGGTATTAAGATCATTATCACCTGTACTAAAATCAGGGCTACCCTAAAGAGGTACAGCTAATAACAAGACCCGGGCCTCGGCCTGCAGCTGCCACTTCATTGCCAAGTCCCGCTACAGGGACTTAAGCTACATAACTCCTGCTGCCACTTTAAGAGAGCAGTGGACGCCGGGCAGTAGAGTAGCAAATGTACCACGTGCAGGGCCCTTCATGTCAGCTGACATGATATTATGCAGATCGATGCAGGAGGACAAAGATCGGCCGAAGCCTGGCCACTGCTGTCTGTGAACCCTTATCTCTGGAGGAATTGGGTCCAATCATCTGAGAGAATGGTAATTATCCTGTGCTCCACTGCTCCTTCCGTCCGAGGTTGGGGCCTACTGCCTTGGGCCATAGCAGTAGATCCCAAACCAGGACCAGGGTAACACAGATAGGTATGTGGCTGAGCTATGGGCAGGGATTTCTGTGGCTTATGGCCCTACTACAACTATGGGGAGCCCCAAGCGCATGTTGGGACCTACAACTTTATATTAGGGAAATCTGGCACAATATAGTTGTAGGGCCCCCTCTGTGCCAGTTTTCCCCTGTATTAGTTGTAGGGCCCTTTGTGCCATTTTTCCCCCTATATAGTTGTAGGACGACCTCTGTGCCAGCTTTTAAGAGCCAGCTATTAAGGGGCAAGCTGACACAGAGTACACCTACAACAAATATGAAGGCAAATATAGCCTGGGCCTACAACTATAGGGGAACAGGATGGGCCTACAACTAAATGGAGGTAAAAAAAAAGTGGCCCTATTACTCTGTGAACCAATATACATGGGAAGTTTGCCAAGAGGTTGGCATTGTGCTAAAGAAAGGAGCCTAACCTGTTTGTCTGGCAGGTTCAGTAGCACAGTATAAAGGATGGTAGCTGATGATGGATGCTGGGATCAATTAAACACATTTACATTATTTCATTGGAAACAATGCTTTGTACTCAAACTGCCTTCCATGCTGGTTGAGTATAAATATAACAATAAATTAATTAAATAAACAAACAAATACAGGCACATTGCACCAGTAGATAAGAAGGATTTGGGTGAGACACCTTGTGAATTAATATTTAGTTTTGTGTGGGTGTGTGTATTTTTTTCTCTTTCCTTCTCGCTCCTTTTACAATTTTATTTTTTTCTCCAAAATAAGTGTTTATTAATTTTCATAAACACAATACAAGAAACAATATAATACATAAGACTGATGCAAAATTCAGGGAATCAAAAAAAGATGCATGGTTAAAACCACAGATCAAATGAAGAACATACGTCTAACATAAAAGAAGAAAAATACATAAACAACTCTACACTATGTAGTAGGTATAAATAGGTTGTAATGTAACCCATGGAGAGATTATAATTGACTGGATCAAAATAAGTGTAGGAGAGGAGGGGAGGGAGAGAGGAAGGTGTATAGGAAAAGAGAAATTGGAGAGGAAAGGGGAAAGAGAAAGGGGGCAGGAGTGATGAGGAAAGAGGAGAAAGTATACAGAACGGCAAACAAAGTGAGGCAGGCAAACAATAAGGGAATGTGTACATTCCTTGCAGAGAGAGCACCGTCCGGGGACCCTCAGGCTCGAGCAGCATCAGTGAAAGATAATTGACTAGATAATAAAAGGACAGGCTCATGTAAACTACACCTCAGTGTATAGACTAAAAAATCACGGGAAGCCACAAAAGCTATCCAGGGAGCCCAGACAGCCTGATATTTGTCCAATTGTTTTCTCGAATCAGTAGGTAGTCCCTCCATTCTGCATAGGTGCGTGAATTCCCAAAGCCAGGACGAAACAGAGGACGGGGAGGAGGACTTCCATAGTCAAGGATTACTGATCTGGCCGCCATTAGAAAAAGCGGAGTAGTCGGGAGGAATGTCTAGGGATTAAAGGAAGGAAGATGGAAAGGAGGATCAGTTCTGGCAACTTCGGGATCATGTCGGAGATGGGGCGCGTCATTAGATTAAGTACACAAGACCAAAATGCATCAAGAGCAGGGCACGTCAGCCAAACATGGAGCATGGTGCCACCTTTTTTTCTGCATCTCCAGAAGACGTTAGGGACAGTTGGGTAGAAGCGAGACAATAAAGCCGGGACCCTATACCATCTGGTTGTAACACTCACTTTTCAGAAGACAGGAAACCTGGTGGATGTGAATCCGCTGGACCTGTGTGGCAGATGACTCGGACCGTACCAGAGAGCAGAGTCTAAGGTGCTGCTGGCTTTAACCAGAGCCCGCCACAAAGCGGGATGGACTTGCTGTGGCAGGCAGCACCCAGGTCGCTACCCCTGGCACGGTTCGATCACACAGGCGGCTGAGGAGATGCGAGGCACAAGAGGGATAAGGCAGCTCGTAGTCTGGATAGCAGAAGGTCAGGCCAGGCGGCACTGTTGCGTAGTCAGGACATAGCAGGAGGTCAATAGACAGAGAAGCAAGGTCAGGTCACAAAGCCAAGGATCAGATACACGGCAAGGCAGAACCAGGAATGCTTTCTCTCAGGCTCAAGGCAACAAAGATCCAGCAGGGGAGTGAGGAGGGTGGAGGAATATATAAACGAGCCAAAGGTGAATCACACTAATGAGCACACTGGCCCTTTAAATCTTAAAGCTCAGGCGCATGCATGCCTTAGGGGACGATGACACGCACGCCAGAGCAGTGAGGCAGAGGCTGGGGCAGGAGGAGCACCAGGCGAGTGACGGACTGAGGCACACATGCGGGCGTGTCCCGCGATGCGAGTCCCAGCCCCGCCGGCAGCAGCAGGTAACGGGACCATGCGCTCATGGCCAGCGTGTGTGGCCAGAGCACATAACGTAACACTGGTTAGTACTTTATAGTTTGTTTCCTGGGCCTTGCATGAAATTGACATCCGGTAACACATAGAAAGGGCTCGGTTCCAGTCCTCTTCAGAGAGTGGCCATACCATTTCCTTTTCCCAGGAGGAACAAAAGGGGAGAGGTCGAGAGGAGAGGTTGTCTAATAGGAGGGCATAAAGTGTGCAACAGTGTGATGAACGGGTGGTGTGAATGCACAAAGATGTTCCAAATGTGTGAGAGGACGATGTAGATTCAATTTGACTTTATTGGTTTGATAGAAGTGACACAACTGTGACTACTGAAAGGCATGTGTCTGCGTGGGGGAGACATCACCTAATATGTCGATCAAAGGTTTCAAGTCTTTGACAGTTAGCAATGTGTGCCAGAGGGTTCCTTCAGGGCGAGTGAAAGAGAGAAAAGAGGAAGAATTATATGCCGGCATAAAGTCCTTGTTGCCAAACAAAGGGATAAGGGAAATGGGATAAGGGACAAAGGGATAAGGGAAAACATCTGAGGAAAACAAGGATGACTGAGTGTCACGATTCGGCTGGCAGGAGGTGGATCCTCTGTGCCAGAGAGGGATTGGCGTGGACCGTGCTAGTGGACCGGTTCTAAGCTACTACTGGTTTTCACCAGAGCCCGCCGCAAAGCGGGATGGTCTTGCAGCGGCGGTAGTAACCAGGTCGTATCCACTAGCAACGGCTCAACCTCTCTGACTGCTGAAGATAGGCGCGGTACAAGGGAGTAGACAAGAGCAAGGTCGGACGTAGCAGAAGGTCGGGGCAGGCAGCAAGGATCGTAGTCAGGGGCAACGGCAGGAGGTCTGGAACACAGGCTAGGAACACACAAGGAAACGCTTTCACTGGCACGATGGCAACAAGATCCGGCGAGGGAGTGCAGGGGAAGTGAGGTATAAATAGGGAGTGCACAGGTGAACACACTGATTGAACCAACTGCGCCAATCAGCGGCGCAGTGGCCCTTTAAATCGCAGAGACCCGGCGCGCGCGCGCCCTAGGGAGCGGGGCCGCGCGCGCCGGGACAGGACCGACGGAGAGCGAGTCAGGTACGGGAGCCGGGGTGCGCATCGCGAGCGGGCGCCACCCGCATCGCGAATCGCATCCCGGCTGGGAGAGATATCGCAGCGCACCCGGTCAGCAGATCTGACCGGGGCGCTGCAGTTGCGAGGATGTTGCGAGCGCTCCGGGGAGGAGCGGGGACCCGGAGCGCTCGGCGTAACAGTACCCCCCCCCCTTGGGTCTCCCCCTCTTCTTGGAGCCTGAGAACCTGAGGACCAGACTTTTGTCTAGGATGTTGTCCTCAGGTTCCCAGGATCTCTCTTCTGGACCACAGCCCTCCCAATCAACCAAAAAATTTTTTTTCCCTCTGACCGTCTTGGAGGCCAGTATCTCCTTCACGGAAAAGATGTCAGAAGAGCCGGAAACAGGAGTGGGAGAAACAAGTTTGGGAGAGAAACGGTTGATGATGAGAGGTTTAAGGAGAGAGACATGGAAGGCATTGGGAATACGAAGAGAAGGAGGAAGAAGGAGTTTGTAAGAGACAGGATTAATCTGGCACAAGACTTTGAAAGGACCAAGATAGCGTGGTCCCAGTTTGTAACTGGGGACACGAAAGCGGACATATTTAGCGGAGAGCCATACCTTGTCTCTCTTGTCATACCTTGAGCAAAAATGGGGGGAGTTCTTCTTTTCTTATCGGCAAACCTTTTCATGCGAGATGAAGCCTGTAGAAGAGAATTTTGGGTCTCTTTCCATATGGTGGAAAGATCACGAGTCACTTCATCCACAGCGGGCAAACCAGAGGGCAAGGGAGTAGGGAGGGGGGGAAGAGGGTGACGGCCGTACACAACGAAAAATGGGGATTTAGCAGAAGATTCAGAGACTCTGAAGTTGTATGAGAATTCGGCCCATGGTAGAAGATCTGCCCAGTCATCCTGGCGGGAGGAAACAAAATGCCGTAAATAGTCACCCAGAACCTGGTTAATTCTTTCAACTTGCCCATTGGATTGAGGATGATAAGCAGAAGAGAAGTTTAATTTAATCTTGAGTTGTTTACAGAGGGCCCTCCAGAATTTTGACACGAATTGGACGCCTCTATCCGAGACGATCTGCGTGGGCAAACCGTGAAGACGAAAAATGTGTACAAAAAATTGTTTTGCCAACTGAGGCGCTGAAGGAAGACCAGGAAGAGGAATAAAATGTGCCTTCTTGGAAAATCGATCAACGACCACCCAAACAACAGTGTTGCCACGGGATGGGGGTAGGTCTGTAATAAAGTCCATACCAATCAGAGACCAAGGCTGTTCGGGGACAGGCAGAGGATGAAGGAGACCAGCAGGCTTCTGGCGAGGAGTCTTATCCCGGGCATAGACAGTACAGGCCCGCACAAAATCAACAACATCCGTCTCCAGAGTCGGCCACCAATAGAAACGAGAGATGAGTTGCAAGGACTTTTTGATGCCCGCATGGCCTGCGAGGTGGGAGGAGTGACCCCATTTGAGAATCCCGAGACGTTGGCGTGGAGAAACGAAGGTCTTCCCTGGAGGAGTTTGCCTGATGGAGGCTGGAGAAGTGGAAATCAGACAGTCAGGAGGAATGATGTGTTGCGGAGAGACCTCTACTTCCGAGGCATCCGAGGAACGAGAGAGAGCATCGGCCCTAATGTTCTTGTCGGCAGGGCGAAAATGAATTTCAAAGTTAAAACGGGCAAAGAACAACGACCACCTGGCCTGGCGAGGATTCAGCCGTTGGGCAGACTGGAGATAGGAGAGATTCTTGTGATCGGTGTAAATGATAACTGGAAATTTTGATCCCTCCAGAAGATGCCTCCATTCCTCAAGTGCCAATTTAATGGCCAGTAGTTCTCGATCCCCGATGGAGTAGTTCCTCTCCGCCGGAGAAAAGGTCCTAGAAAAAAACCCACAAGTAACAGCATGCCCGGAAGAATTTTTTTGTAGAAGGACCGCTCCAGCTCCCACTGAGGTGGCATCAACCTCCAATAGGAAGGGTTTAGATGGGTCAGGTCTGGAGAGCACGGGAGCAGAAGAAAAGGCAGACTTGAGCCGTTTAAATGCGTCTTCCGCTTGGGGAGACCAGGACTTAGGATTGGCATTCTTCTTGGTTAAAGCCACGATAGGAGCCACAATAGTGGAAAAATGTGGAATGAATTGTCTGTAATAATTGGCGAACCCCAAAAAACGTTGGATAGCACGGAGTCCGGAGGGGCGTGGCCAATCTAAGACGGCAGAGAGTTTATCTGGGTCCATTTGTGGTCCCTGGCCAGAGACCAACTATCCTAGGAAAGGAAGAGATTGACATTCAAACAGACATTTCTCCATTTTGGCATAAAGTTGATTGTCTCGAAGTCTCTGAAGAACCATGCGGACATGCTGGCGGTGTTTTTCTAAGTTGGCAGAAAAAATCAGAATATCGTCCAGATACACAACAACACAGGAATATAAAAGATCACGAAAAATTTCATTAACAAAGTCTTGGAAGACGGCAGGGGCGTTGCACAGGCCAAAGGGCATGACCAGATACTCAAAGTGTCCATCTCTGGTGTTAAATGCGGTTTTCCATTCGTCCCCCTCCCTGATGCGGATGAGATTATAAGCACCTCTTAAGTCCAGTTTGGTAAAGATGTGGGCACCTTGAAGGCGATCAAAGAGTTCTGAGATAAGAGGTAGGGGGTAGCGGTTCTTTACCGTGATTTTATTAAGTCCGCGGTAGTCAATGCAAGGACGTAGGGAGCCATCTTTTTTGGACACAAAGAAAAATCCAGCTCCGGCAGGAGAGGAGGATTTGCGGATAAACCCCTTTTTTAAATTTTCCTGGATGTATTCAGACATAGCAAGAGTCTCTGGGGCGGACAGAGGATAAATTCTGCCCAGGGGTGGAGTAGTGCCCGGGAGGAGGTCAATAGGACAGTCATAAGGCCTGTGAGGAGGTAAAGTCTCAGCTTGCTTTTTGCAAAATACGTCAGCATAGTCCATATAGGCCTTAGGGAGACCGGTTACAGGGGGAACCACAGGGTCACGGCAGGGAGTACTGGGAACCGGTTTAAGACAGTCCTTGAAACAAGAGGTACCCCAGCTCTTGATCTCTCCTGTGGACCCATCAAGGGTTGGGGAATGGCGTTGAAGCCACGGTAATCCAAGGAGAATTTCGGAAGTGCAATTGGAGAGGACCAAAAACTCAATTTTTTCGTGATGAGGTCCGATACACATTAGGAGGGGTTCCGTGCGGTAACGCACGGTACAGTCCAATCTTTCATTGTTAACACAATTGATGTAGAGGGGTCTGGCGAGACTGGTCACCGGGATGTTGAACCTGTTGATGAGAGAGGCCAAAATAAAATTTCCTGCAGACCCGGAGTCCAAGAAGGCCATAGTAGAGAAGGAGAAGGTAGAGGCAGATATCCGCACAGGCACAGTAAGGCGTGGAGAAGCAGAGTTGACATCAAGAACTGTCTCACCTTTGTGCGGAGTCAGCGTACGTCTTTCCAGGCGGGGAGGATGGATAGGACAATCCTTTAGGAAGTGTTCGGTACCGGCACAGTACAGGCAAAGATTCTCCATGCGGCGTCGTGTCCTCTCTTGAGGTGTCAAGCGAGACCGGTCAACTTGCATAGCCTCCACGGCGGGAGGCACAGGAACGGATTGCAGAGGACCAGAGGAGAGAGGAGCCGGGGAGAAAAAACGCCTCGTGCGAACAAAGTCCATATCCTGGCGGAGCTCCTGACGCCTTTCGGAAAAACGCATGTCAATGCGAGTGGCTAGATGAATGAGTTCATGCAGGTTAGCAGGAATTTCTCGTGCGGCCAGAACATCTTTAATGTTGCTGGATAGGCCTTTTTTAAAGGTCGCGCAGAGGGCCTCATTATTCCAGGATAATTCGGAAGCAAGAGTACGGAATTGGATGGCGTACTCGCCAACGGAAGAATTACCCTGGACCAGGTTCAACAGGGCAGTCTCAGCAGAAGAGGCTCGGGCAGGTTCCTCAAAGACACTTCGAATTTCCGAGAAGAAGGAGTGTACAGAGGCAGTGACGGGGTCATTGCGGTCCCAGAGCGGTGTGGCCCATGACAGAGCTTTCCCAGACAGAAGGCTGACTACGAAAGCCACCTTAGACCTTTCAGTAGGAAACTGGTCCGACATCATCTCCAAGTGCAGGGAGCATTGTGAATGAAAGCCACGGCAAGACTTAGAGTCCCCATCAAATTTATCCGGCAAGGATAGTCGTAGGCCGGAAGCGGCCACTCGCTGCGGAGGAGGTGCAGGAGCTTGCGGAGGAGATGATTGCTGAAGCTGAGGTAGTAGCTGCTGTAGCATCACGGTCAGTTGAGACAGCTGGTGGCCTTGTTGCGCTATCTGTTGCGACTGCTGGGCAACCACCGTGGTGAGGTCGGCGACAGCTGGCAGTGGAACTTCAGCGGGATCCATGGCCGGATCTACTGTCACGATTCGGCTGGCAGGAGGTGGATCCTCTGTGCCAGAGAGGGATTGGCGTGGACCGTGCTAGTGGACCGGTTCTAAGCTACTACTGGTTTTCACCAGAGCCCGCCGCAAAGCGGGATGGTCTTGCAGCGGCGGTAGTAACCAGGTCGTATCCACTAGCAACGGCTCAACCTCTCTGACTGCTGAAGATAGGCGCGGTACAAGGGAGTAGACAAGAGCAAGGTCGGACGTAGCAGAAGGTCGGGGCAGGCAGCAAGGATCGTAGTCAGGGGCAACGGCAGGAGGTCTGGAACACAGGCCAGGAACACACAAGGAAACGCTTTCACTGGCACGATGGCAACAAGATCCGGCGAGGGAGTGCAGGGGAAGTGAGGTATAAATAGGGAGTGCACAGGTGAACACACTGATTGAACCAACTGCGCCAATCAGCGGCGCAGTGGCCCTTTAAATCGCAGAGACCCGGCGCGCGCGCGCCCTAGGGAGCGGGGCCGCGCGCGCCGGGACAGGACCGACGGAGAGCGAGTCAGGTACGGGAGCCGGGGTGCGCATCGCGAGCAGGCGCCACCCGCATCGCGAATCGCATCCCGGCTGGAGAGGAATCGCAGCGCACCCAGTCAGCAGATCTGACCGGGGCGCTGCAGTTGCGAGGATGTTGCGAGCGCTCCGGGGAGGAGCGGGGACCCGGAGCGCTCGGCGTAACACTGAGTTAAGTCAATAGGGTACGGGATATGGAGTTCATTATAGGGGGAAAGGAAGGAGAAGATCGAGAGGATAGAGCGTTCTTGAGTAGTGACCTGGGATCCACTCCAGTCATGTTTCCTTCAAGAGAGACCCATTGTTTAGCACGACTGAGGTGGAAGCTGTCAGGACTGCTGCCAAATAATAAAAAAGAGTCTGGAAGGGCTAGACTACCTTCTGATTTCCTCCTGATTAGGACTTCACTGGCCAACCGGGGCCATTTATGGGACCAGACAAAGCCAGTTTGGAGTGTCTGTACCCCCGCAAAGAGGTAGAGTAGGCGGGGAAGAATTTTCAACATAAAGATGTTCACTCTACCCAACCGGGAAAAGTTACCACGTTTCCACCTAGCCAGGTCTGAGTGCAAAGTCTGGAGTAACGGGGGAAAATGAACTCTATCAGAATCAGCAGCGTCCACAGGAAACTGAACTCCCAAATATTTTAATGATTTTGTTTGCCATTTAAAAGGAAAGGAGGCCCGGAGTGTCCGCACCACCTGTTCCGGTGAAGTTAAGTTGAGAGCTTCGCTCTTAGAGGGGTTTAGTTTGTAGTTGCTGTAGGCTCAGAAGAGACTGAGGGTTGTTACGCCGAGCGCTCCGGGTCCCCGCTCCTCCCCGGAGCGCTCGCTTCACTCCCTCCGCTGCAGCGCTCCGGTCACGTCCTCTGACCCGGGGCGCTGCGATCCTGCTGCCAGCCGGGATGCGATTCGCGATGCGGGTAGCGCCCGCTCGCGATGCGCACCCCGGCTTCCCTACCTGACTCGCTCCCCGTCTGTTCTGTCCCGGCGCGCGCGGCCCCGCTCCCTAGGGCGCGCGCGCGCCGGGTCTCTGCGATTTAAAGGGCCACTGCGCCGCTGATTGGCGCAGTGGTTCCAATTAGGGTTTTCACCTGTGCACTTCCCTATATTACCTCACTTCCCTTGCACTCCCTTGCCGGATCTTGTTGCCTTAGTGCCAGTGAAAGCGTTCCTTGTGTGTTCCTTGCCTGTGTTTCCAGACCTTCTGCCGTTGCCCCTGACTACGATCCTTGCTGCCTGCCCCGACCTTCTGCTACGTCCGACCTTGCTTCTGCCTACTCCCTTGTACCGCGCCTATCTTCAGCAGCCAGAGAGGTGAGCCGTTGCTAGTGGATACGACCTGGTCACTACCGCCGCAGCAAGACCATCCCGCTTTGCGGCGGGCTCTGGTGAAAACCAGTAGTGGCTTAGAACCGGTCCACTAGCACGGTCCACGCCAATCCCTCTCTGGCACAGAGGGTCCACTACCTGCCAGCCGGCATCGTGACAGTAGATCCGGCCATGGATCCCGCTGAAGTTCCTCTGCCAGTTGTCGCTGACCTCACCACGGTGGTCGCCCAGCAGTCACAACAGATAGCGCAACAAGGCCAACAGCTGTCTCAACTGACCGTTATGCTACAACAGTTGCTACCACAGCTTCAGCAGTCATCTCCTCCGCCAGCTCCTGCACCTCCTCCGCAGCGAGTGGCCGCTCCTGGGATACGCTTATCCTTGCCAGATAAATTTGATGGGGACTCTAAGTTTTGCCGTGGCTTTCTCTCCCAATGTTCCCTGCATCTGGAGATGATGTCGGACCTGTTTCCCACTGAAAGGTCTAAGGTGGCTTTCGTAGTCAGCCTTCTGTCCGGAAAAGCCCTGTCATGGGCCACACCGCTCTGGGACCGCAATGACCCCGTCACTGCCTCAGTACACTCCTTCTTCTCGGAAATCCGAAGTGTCTTTGAGGAACCTGCCCGAGCCTCTTCTGCTGAGACTGCCCTGTTGAACCTGGTCCAGGGTAATTCTTCCGTTGGCGAGTACGCCGTACAATTCCGTACACTTGCTTCAGAATTGTCCTGGAATAATGAGGCCCTCTGCGCGACCTTCAAAAAAGGCCTATCCAGCAACATCAAAGATGTTCTGGCCGCACGAGAAATTCCTGCTAATCTACATGAACTTATTCACCTAGTCACTCGCATTGACATGCGTTTTTCTGAAAGGCGTCAGGAACTCCGCCAAGATATGGACTCTGTTCGCACAAGGCGTTTCGTCTCCTCGGCTCCTCTCTCCTCTGGTCCCCTGCAATCTGTTCCTGTGCCCCCCGCCGTGGAGGCTATGCAGGTCGACCGGTCTCGCCTGACACCCCAAGAGAGGACACGACGCCGTATGGAGAACCTCTGCCTGTACTGTGCTAGTACCGAACACTTCCTGAGGGATTGTCCTATCCGTCCTCCCCGCCTGGAAAGACGTACGCTGACTCCGCACAACGGTGAGACAGTCCTTGATGTCTACTCTGCTTCTCCACGTCTTACTGTGCCTGTGCGGTTGTCTGCCTCTGCCTTCTCCTTCTCTACAGTGGCTTTCTTGGACTCTGGATCTGCAGGAAATTTTATTTTGGCCTCTCTCGTCAACAGGTTCAACATCCCAGTGACCGGTCTCGCCAGACCCCTCTACATCAATTGTGTAAATAATGAAAGATTGGACTGTACCATACGTTTCCGCACGGAGCCCCTTCTTATGAGCATCGGATCTCATCATGAGAGGATTGAACTTTTGGTCCTCCCCAATTGCACCTCGGAGATTCTCCTTGGACTTCCCTGGCTTCAACTTCATTCCCCAACCCTGGATTGGTCCACTGGGGAGATCAAGAGTTGGGGGTCCTCTTGTTCCAAGAACTGTCTAAAACCGGTTCCCAGTAACCCTTGCCGTAACTCTGTGGTTCCTCCAGTAACCGGTCTCCCTAAGGCCTATCTGGACTTCGCGGATGTTTTCTGCAAAAAACAAGCTGAGACTCTACCTCCTCACAGGCCTTATGATTGCCCTATCGACCTCCTCCCGGGTACTACTCCACCCCGGGGCAGAATTTATCCTCTCTCTGCCCCAGAGACTCTTGCCATGTCCGAATACGTCCAGGAGAATCTAAAAAAGGGCTTTATCCGTAAATCCTCCTCTCCTGCCGGAGCCGGATTTTTCTTTGTGTCCAAAAAAGATGGCTCCCTACGTCCTTGCATTGACTACCGCGGTCTTAATAAAATCACGGTTAAGAACCGCTACCCCTTACCCCTCATCTCTGAACTCTTTGATCGCCTCCAAGGTGCCCACATCTTCACTAAATTGGACTTAAGAGGCGCCTATAACCTCATCCGCATCAGAGAGGGGGACGAGTGGAAAACGGCATTTAACACCAGAGATGGACACTTTGAGTATCTGGTCATGCCCTTTGGACTGTGTAATGCCCCTGCCGTCTTCCAAGACTTTGTCAATGAAATTTTTCGTGATCTATTATACTCCTGTGTTGTGGTATATCTGGACGATATCCTAATTTTTTCTGCCAATCTAGAAGAACACCGCCAGCATGTCCGTATGGTTCTTCAGAGACTTCGTGACAACCAACTCTATGCCAAAATTGAGAAATGTCTGTTTGAATGCCAATCTCTTCCTTTTCTAGGATATTTGGTCTCTGGCCAGGGACTACAGATGGATCCAGACAAACTCTCTGCCGTCTTAAATTGGCCACGCCCCTCCGGACTCCGTGCTATCCAACGCTTTTTGGGGTTCGCCAATTATTACAGGCAATTTATTCCACATTTTTCTACCATTGTGGCTCCTATCGTGGCTTTAACCAAGAAAAATGCTGATCCCAAGTCCTGGCCTCCTCAAGCAGAAGACTCCTTTAAACGACTCAAGTCTGCCTTTTCTTCGGCTCCCGTGCTCTCCAGACCTGACCCTTCCAAACCCTTCCTATTGGAGGTTGATGCCTCCTCAGTAGGAGCTGGAGCTGTTCTTCTACAAAAAAATCCTTCCGGGCATGCTGTCACTTGTGGTTTTTTCTCTAGGACCTTCTCTCCAGCGGAGAGGAACTACTCCATCGGGGATCGAGAGCTTCTAGCCATTAAATTAGCACTTGAGGAATGGAGGCATCTGCTGGAGGGATCAAGATTTCCTGTTATTATCTACACCGACCACAAGAACCTCTCTTACCTCCAGTCGGCCCAACGGCTGAATCCTCGCCAGGCCCGGTGGTCTCTGTTCTTTGCCCGATTTAATTTTGAGATTCACTTTCGTCCTGCCGATAAGAACATTAGGGCCGATGCTCTCTCTCGTTCCTCGGATGCCTCAGAAGTTGATCTCCCTCCGCAACACATCATTCCACCTGACTGCCTGATCTCCACTTCTCCTGCCTCCATCAGGCAGACTCCTCCAGGAAAGACCTTTGTTTCTCCACGCCAACGCCTCAGAATCCTCAAATGGGGTCACTCCTCCCATCTCGCAGGTCATGCGGGCATCAAGAAATCTGTGCAACTCATCTCCCGCTTCTATTGGTGGCCGACTCTGGAGACGGATGTTGGGGACTTTGTGCGAGCCTGCACTATCTGTGCCCGGGATAAGACTCCTCGCCAGAAGCCCGCTGGTTTTCTTCATCCTCTGCCTGTCCCCGAACAGCCTTGGTCTCTGATTGGTATGGATTTTATTACTGATTTACCCCCTTCCCGTGGCAACACCGTTATTTGGGTGGTCGTTGATCGATTCTCCAAAATGGCACATTTCATCCCTCTTCCTGGTCTTCCTTCTGCGCCTCAGTTGGCTAAACAATTTTTTGTACACATTTTTCGTCTTCACGGGTTGCCTACGCAGATTGTCTCGGATAGAGGGGTCCAATTCGTGTCTAAATTCTGGAGGGCTCTCTGTAAACAACTCAAGATTAAATTAAATTTTTCCTCTGCATATCATCCCCAGTCCAATGGACAAGTAGAAAGAATTAACCAGATCCTGGGTGATTATTTGCGACATTTTGTTTCCTCCCGCCAGGATGACTGGGCAGATCTCCTTCCATGGGCCGAATTTTCGTATAACTTCAGGGTCTCTGAATCTTCCTCCAAATCCCCATTTTTCGTGGTGTACGGCCGTCACCCTCTTCCCCCCCTCCCTACCCCCTTGCCCTCTGGTCTGCCCGCTGTGGATGAAATTTCTCGTGACCTTTCCATTATATGGAGAGAGACCCAAAATTCTCTTTTACAGGCTTCTTCACGCATGAAGAGGTTCGCGGATAAGAAGAGAAGAGCTCCCCCCGTTTTTTCCCCTGGAGACAAGGTATGGCTCTCCGCTAAATATGTCCGCTTCCGTGTCCCTAGCTACAAGTTGGGACCACGCTATCTTGGTCCTTTCAAAATTTTGTGTCAAATTAATCCTGTCTCTTATAAACTTCTTCTTCCTCCTTCTCTTCGTATCCCTAATGCCTTTCACGTCTCTCTTCTCAAACCACTCATCCTCAACCGTTTTTCTCCCAAATCTGTTCCTCCCACTCCTGTTTCCGGCTCCTCGGACGTCTTCTCGGTCAAGGAAATTTTGGCTGCCAAAAAGGTCAGAGGGAAAAATTTTTTTTTAGTTGACTGGGAGGGTTGTGGTCCTGAAGAGAGATCCTGGGAACCTGAGGACAACATCCTTGACAAAAGTCTGCTCCTCAGGTTCTCAGGCTCCAAGAAGAGGGGGAGACCCAAGGGGGGGGGTACTGTTACGCCGAGCGCTCCGGGTCCCCGCTCCTCCCCGGAGCGCTCGCTTCACTCCCTCCGCTGCAGCGCTCCGGTCACGTCCTCTGACCCGGGGCGCTGCGATCCTGCTGCCAGCCGGGATGCGATTCGCGATGCGGGTAGCGCCCGCTCGCGATGCGCACCCCGGCTTCCCTACCTGACTCGCTCCCCGTCTGTTCTGTCCCGGCGCGCGCGGCCCCGCTCCCTAGGGCGCGCGCGCGCCGGGTCTCTGCGATTTAAAGGGCCACTGCGCCGCTGATTGGCGCAGTGGTTCCAATTAGGGTTTTCACCTGTGCACTTCCCTATATTACCTCACTTCCCTTGCACTCCCTTGCCGGATCTTGTTGCCTTAGTGCCAGTGAAAGCGTTCCTTGTGTGTTCCTTGCCTGTGTTTCCAGACCTTCTGCCGTTGCCCCTGACTACGATCCTTGCTGCCTGCCCCGACCTTCTGCTACGTCCGACCTTGCTTCTGCCTACTCCCTTGTACCGCGCCTATCTTCAGCAGCCAGAGAGGTGAGCCGTTGCTAGTGGATACGACCTGGTCACTACCGCCGCAGCAAGACCATCCCGCTTTGCGGCGGGCTCTGGTGAAAACCAGTAGTGGCTTAGAACCGGTCCACTAGCACGGTCCACGCCAATCCCTCTCTGGCACAGAGGGTCCACTACCTGCCAGCCGGCATCGTGACAAGGGTGGCCAGGAGGGATGGAAGGGGATTGATCGGAGAGGAAATGAAAAGTAGTATGTCATCGGCATAAGCCGAACATTTGTAATGGCCAGAGGGCAAGGATAGACCCCTTATGTTCGGATTTCGGCATATGTCCACAAGGAGGTGTTCCAGGCAAAGCATGTAAAGGAGGGGAGAAAGAGGGCATCCTTGCCTCATGCCGTTACACATGTCTAGGGGGGAGGATAATTGGCCATTAAGGCGAATCTGGGCTTGAGGACGGGAGTACAAAGCCATTATGCGCAATCTCATCACAGAACCCAGTCCTATTTTAAAGAGGGGGGCCTCCAGGAATCCCCAATCCACCCAATCAAAGGCCTTCTCCGCGTCCAGGGACAATAGGAAGAGGGGAGTCTTACTTTGGTGTGTGGAATGTACTGTGGAGAAAACACAAAGAGTGTTGTCCCTAGCTTCCCTGCCGCAGACAAAGCCTACTTGATCTGGGTGGATGAGTGAGTCCATATGTTCAGCTAACCTATTCGCTATCAGTTTAGCGAAAAGTTTGGCATCATTGTTAATCAGAGAGATCGGGCGGTAACTAGGGCAGAGCATAGGATCTTTCCCTTCCTTAGGGATCACTGTGATGAAAGCGTGCAAAGAGGCTGGGGATGGGTGGGGGGATTCGGCAGAGAGAATTAAAAGCTGTGAGTAACACAGGGGGCAGGTCAGAAGCCAACGTCTCATAGAATTTCGCCGTGTATCCATCAGGTCCTGGTCTTTTACTGGCTGGCATGGCAGAGATGGCACTTCCCAGTTCCTCGGGAGAGAATAAAGATTCTAAGCTCTGTATCACCTCGTAGGAGAGACAAGGTAGAGCTGTATCAGCGATATAGCTGTTTAGAGACAGTAAGGGCGAACCGGTAGGAGACAGGACATGTGGCTTTGGTAAATTATATAAGTCTGAGTAGTATTTTCATAACACAGCCAATATATCAGAGATCCTGATTTGTTGCCCCACCCATAAAATAGTCTCCCATTCACTTGTCTGTAATGGCGGTGGCGTTTGTTCAAAAGTTGTAATAGCTCTTGTCATGTGCGGTTGAGATCACGGTATACAGATTCTTGCTGTGTTTGTGCTGTGTCTATAAGGATTGAAGGCTGAGAAGGAGAATATTCTGGTCATGGATGCCCTCTTCAGCCGAGCCCCATGTTTAATCAAAAATCCCGAAGTACACATTTCAGGGCTTCCCATTTGGTTAAAAAGGAGGATGTATCCGAGGCATGGTCTTCCACAAAGTGAGAAATGGTGTCTTTCAGATCTTGAAGGCAGAGAGTATCCAGAAGGAGAGAATCATTTAATCTCCAAGTAAAATGGGGCTTGGCGAAAGAGGGAAGCGAGAAAGAGCAGCTAACTGGAGCATGGTCAAACAAGGAAACCGCTCCTATTGTTGTGGATGAGACTAAGGGAAGAAGGTGCAATCTATTCCATTATAAGATTGGCGTGGAATTGAGGGTGATGAGCTCGCCTGAGCTGAAGGGTGTGTCATTTCAACCATAGGGAGCGTAGCTTAACATGAGAGATATGAGAGTGGCCTTGGGATGTGTCAGCGGTGGGAAAGAGCGGTAAGTTAAAATCACTGCACAATAAGATAGGGCCTGTTGCGAAGGAATCAAGTGTCTTATGTAGGAAGGAAACTTGGCCATGGTTGGGGGGCATAGATAGAGGCCACTGTGAGAGCATGACTGAATAATTCGCAATTAGCAAATACATATCCAGCTCCCGGTTGAATAGAGGAGAAGAGGATGTGTATAGGAAGGGATCTGTGGAACGCTATGGAAACCCCTTTCATCCTGGCTTTCGGATTGACGCTATGGAGCCATTGTGAGTAATATCTTGTACAAATTTTCGGAAGATGACCTTCCTTAAAGTGTGTTTCCTGTAGGGGCTAGGATAAGGTTTTTTTTGTCTATGGAACAAATGGAGGATCTGGGCCCTTTTTCAGGAGTGTTAAAGCCTTTAACGTTAAGTGTGGTCAATTTAATATCAGCAGCCATAGCGAAGGATGTAGATGAAACAAAACTCACCAGAAAGCCTAAGGATCACCGGAACACTTGCTCCACAAGGCAAGGGAGAGAAATAAAGTTGCTGCCTGCAAGAGAAAGAAGAGGGTAGGTGAGAAAGGCCAAAAAAAGACAGTAGAAGTAGCCACCGCACAGACACGGTAGCAAGGGGACTATGGAGGAAGGGCATAAGGGCCAGGAAGAGAATCGGGACCAGCCAGGCTAGTATGTTAGTCGGGGGATTGTGGAAGGAACACTGGTGGGAAGCCACCACTGCCACAAGTTGGGACATGAAGAGCAGTTTGAGGTCAAAGGGCAAGGGCCAAGGCCAGGAAGTAATTTATGATGTCTCCTAGGGAGAAATAATAAGGAGAAGCTGGGGACAATATGGGCTATGTATAAGCTGATCGGATGAGGCACCCTATGACAACAAACAGGTGGGAGGCTATCGGCATTCAAAAGAATGGGGAGAGGGAAGGAGGACAGAATGATCAGGGAAAGGGAAAAGATTAAATACAATGCATAAAGAAGAAGGAAAAAGGAAAAGAGCATAACATTTTAATACTCAACCAAAAAAAGGAAGGTTTCCTAGTAGGATGACCCCGAGCACAAGGCTCCACACAGGGCCTCCAAGCGGTAAAGAACAGGTTAAGTTTAAAACAGGAAAGCTACTCAATTAGAAATCAAGTTTTCCATTTTTGTCGTTGAGGCAGGGAGACAGCTGCCAACGTATCCAGTGGTGTTCCAGGAGACACGTTGCGGAGAGGTCTGGTAAATGGCAGGAGAGGTTGGAGCTGAAACATTAGGGCCACTGGAGGGAAGCAAAAAGTAGCCAGAACGTTCTGGAAATCTTCAGGATGGCGGAGAGTCACTATTGTTGTTCTGTATTTAGTTGTGAGGGAGAAGTGGAAGCCCCATCTGTAGACTATTTTCGCGTTTTGCAGGAGCTTTACCAAAGGCCGCAAGGTCGATCTCAGCTGGAGGGTGCAGAGAAAAAGGTCTAAGTAAAGTTGGATTTCCGTCCCATTATAGGTCAATGTGTTAAGTGTGTGCACCGTGCGCATTATTGTATCCTTTTGAGTGAAGTGATGTACCCGACATATGACATCCCTCGACTCTTTTGGGTCAGGATTTTTCGCATTGAGGGCTCTGTGCGCTCTGTCAAGCTCCATCGGGCTGTCTCAAGGTAGTTTTAGGATCTCATTGAATAATCTTTGGAGAGTACTCGTTAATTCTTGAGGAGGTACTGATTCCAGAAGCCCTTTGATTCTAATATTATTTCTGCAATTTTTACTGTCCATGTCATCCATGTGATCTATAGTCGCAGCATGTTGTATGGACAGATTCTTTATGGTTTCCTGCAGGTTGCAAATCTGTGAGGTAACTAAGAGGCAAAAGTCTTCCAGAGCGTGGACACGGGAGGATATCTTAGTGCTTTCTTCCTTAACAGGCTTAAGATCTTTCTTCCATGCAGATTTCAAGTCATATGCCATAAAGAACATATCATCTTTGGTCAGCAACAAGGCTTGCAATTCTGGATGATTTTTCAGCATGTGGGCAGCCATTTCAGGAGAGGGGAGTTGTTGGTCGGAGGGGCCCAATGTTGAGGCAGAAGGGTGGTCTGTAGTACCACATGATTTTGTGTTGGAAAAGCAGCGGAGTGCATCTGCAGCAGGGTAACGTAAGTCGTCAGAAGAGGAATAGTCCAGGTCAGGACCCCTAAAAGGTGCATGTTTCGGAGGAGTTTTAAATGGCTTATTTTTGGCTGGCAGGCTTTCACTCCAAAAATCTGGTGTTTCACTGTCATCAGAGGAACTGTGTGATCCCTTGTCTCGGGGCTCATCCGAATCCATAGCAGATGCCCAGTCAGTCACATTTTGAGCAGGTGGACCAGGCAGAGGTGGTTGAAAGTGCTCCACATGAGAGACTGGGGACAAAGAGCCTTATATGGGGTCTCTTGCAAGGTGGGGAGACCTTGAGTGGAAGCAGGGGTAAGCAAGGGTGGACGGCCAGGCAGAGGCAATCCAGGGGAATGCTGGGATGAGACTGGGCATTGGGAGCTTGCAGGAGGGAGCTGAGAGGAGCTATCAGAGCCTGACATTGTGATTTCACAGAGGGTAAGCTGGGGGACAGCAGGGAAGCCAGGTCATGTACCTCCTTCTTATTGTGGTGGATACTGCAGAGGCATAGGAGTGGGGAGCAGAGGTGCAAGGCAGGTCGGCTGCAAGCTGGTGAATGTGTGAGTCATAGACACTTTTCTACGACAGGCGCAGCTCACTGTCCGTGCTCCACTGTAATGCCGAGGACTGCAGAGCAGGGAAATCTAACATGTGGTTCTGCTGTTTCTGCAGAGGGTGAAAACGCAGGGGGCTGCCCTGCAAGTGTGGACCAGCAGATGTCTCCATGTGGGAATCGGCGTGTCTCCAAATGCCGGGACAGAGCAGATATGTCCCGAGATTTCCTGCAGTAGATATGAGGGCAGCCCTGTTTGTAGCAGCGCGAGCATTGTGTACTTGCTGTCCAGGCTGTGAAGCATGAGTAGGTCGCAGTGCAAGAGGAGCGGGGCCCGAGGTGGGATTGAGCTCAGCTCAAAATGGGGCCAGGGAGGTCTGCTGAGTGGGTAGGAGCTGGTAGCTGTTTTTTGGACTTATTTCTGCCTCCCATGTCCTATGAAACATCCCTAAATTTGCCGGCCAGGGCAGGAGCTCCTGTGCAGGTAGTGTATGTCCGAACTCCAGCGCGACAAGCCACGCCTCTGTTAAAATGTTATTTATATCGGGCCAACATGTTTTGCAGAATAACAAACTTCAGAGATTAAAAAACTGCACATTATTTATTTAAGCAAAAGGAGTGGGGGCCGTGCACAGAAGCACTTACAATCTATGATGAAGTAGCACTTCAATGGTTCAGCTATTTTTTTTATAAATGGGGAAGTGCACATAGAGGTGGATGAGCCAGTCACAAACCAATCATGGCTAAAGTGCATGGAACATGGGGGGAATGCACTGATAGCAGGAGAAACCGATTAGGTAATGCTTTTGGATTATGGAAGACTTTCATTTGTTACTGTTTGACTTTGTAAAGTAAAAAATATTTAGTATTTTGCTATGAAAATTGTATTTAGTTTTTTTTTTTTTTAAAGAGAATAGTGCAGACAATGTCTGGCTTTGGCTAGGTTTCCAAATAGGGTTTTTTTCTGGCGTTTTTTGGAAATCTGCCATTGTGGTTTTTGAAAGAAATTGAAGGAAAGGAGAATCCAGCTCCCAGAAGAAGCAGTATCCAGTAAAACTTAACGTTTATTCGTGCACATTAAAAATGGTATGCCACCATAGCATTTCAAGCATAAGCTCTTGGCACTGATACCATGGCACTGATACCATGTCACACGGGGGTTTAAATACCTACTGAACAATGTCAAGCTCACCGTGGAAGAACCTCCCCGCCTCCTGGAATAGGAACTGACGTGCTAGGCTGGGAGCTGATTCCCAGCCAGTCATTACCCAGAAAGCAATCACAAACTTAGTGTTTATGTAGAATATTGATATAAAATATTTTGCATGCAGCCAGTTATGTTTGCTATCTTCCAAAATATCACACTGGATCCAACCGTTGAAAAATTCCACTGTTCTTACCACAAAACCATTGTGCTGTATTATATGTACCATTCTTGCTTATATCCCGGTTTGAATACTACAATATTGTGCTATGTTAAATATACAGTTTATGTTCAAATTCCGGTCTGAATATTGAAATATACATCTCCTGGTCTTCACAGTTACTGTATACTTTTTTTTTTTATAAAGGTTGTCTATTTGGTTTTGTGGTAAGAACAGTGGAATTGTTCATCGGCTGGATCCAGTGTGATATTTTGGAAGATAGCAAACATAACTGGCTGTTTTTATTTTATATCAATATTCCACATAAACACTATGTTTGTGATTTCTTTCTGGGTCATGACCGACTGGAAATTAGTTAACTCATTTTCTGAGAGGTATAATTACCTTTCACCTGATCGGCTCCCAGCCTAGCACAGTCAGTTCCTGTTCCTGGAGGCGGGGAGGTTCTTCCACTGTGGGCTTGACATCGTTCAGTAGGTATTTAACCCCCGTGTGACGTGGTATCAGTGCATAGTATAAGAGCTTATGCTCGAAATGCATCGGCATTTCACCCTGTGTTTTTATGAGTGACATGTCACTTGCCACTATGGTGGCATTCCATATTTAATGTACACATATAAATGTTAAGTTTTACTGGATATTGCTTCTTCCAGGAGCTGGATCCTCCTTTCCTTTATTTTCTTGCATCTATCAGGGGAGAGCAGTCCCCTGAATCCTTGCTTCTAGACCTTATACAATGGTGCCTGCAGCATATGAAGAGTTGGTGAGCTGATCTATTACTGTTTTTCTTTTGTACCCACTGCGGTATTTGAGCCAAAGTTAGAAGTGAATCCATGAGAAAGGAGAAGTATAAATCCTTTCTTTATTTTTCTCATTCCTTTTGAACACACTTCTGGCTGCAGTGGCAGTTTTAAAATAAAATAAAAACGCCAGAAAAACACCTGTGTGAAAACCTAGCATTTTAAAAGTAAATATAAAAGTATCCAGAGCACTTCATAATGAAAACATGTTTCAAGCTTTATAAAATAACTACATGCGGACACATGGGAGAACATATGAGAAGATTTGGTATCTATATTGGAACAGATTGGAACAGTTACCTACATTGGAACAGATTGCCACTCCTATATGCAGCCACAGAGGATCTTTTACAGGTTGAATAAAATGACTCTTTGGACTCTTTATTTTTTTCTTCTGTAAAGCTCCACTGAGATAACATTTAATTCCAATAGCATGTCAGGTTACACTTTCATTTCATTCATTGAATTTTACAGCACAAACTGCAATCTAATAACATTTCTTTCTACCTTTGAGCATAACAAAAGTAGTTTTTCAATTTATTTAATTGAGGTTTTAATATTTAATGGATTTTTGTTTTTCACCTTCAAGCTTTTTGAATCCAGATTAGTTAATAAAGGGGAGCAAAAGTATAAGGTTATATTCACATAGTGTATTTTGAGGCTGTAAAATACACTTGTCTTACCATCAAAATTCCACAAATATTTACATGTCTTTTTTGGATCTTTTTTATGCATGTTCTTTTTGCTGTTTTATTTTTTTATTTTTTTGGGCATCCTTCTAGCATTTTACAGGCATTTTATATAAATTAGGTACATGTTTGTAATTAGCAAGAGGTTTAAGGCATTTATGTGCAAAAAAAAAAAAAAAAAAACATTCCAATAATGTATGGAAAAGAAAACACACCAAAGGAGGTAGAAAGAAACATATATTTTTCTGATGTTGATTGTTTAAAACAAGTACAATGGGGGATATTTATCATTACACTAAGATATATATTTTTTCCTTACTCCAGGTGCACAAAATGCTACATGTGCACCTAACCATTTTTTTGTTTCTTTTGCGGGTACGCATAAAGTAGCAAACAGCCTTACCTAAGTAACCTTCAGTTTTTAATTTGCAATGGTCGCAAATTTATGAAGTGTGAATGTCGCAAATAGGCATACATTTGCAACCCCCTCAAAAATGTCTTAAGTCAAAGCTAGGTCAGACTTGGCTTACAAAAATGCATTTGGAGGGTAGTGTTAAAAAATCTTATTGAAGGAATAGTTACGGACATATGTGAACTATTCAAATATGTACATTGTAAGGCAATTTCCCATTGAATTCAATATAATTTAAAGAAGAAAAAACAGCTGATAAATAGACATTTTAAGCTTCAAAATCCAAGCTATAAACTATGTATGAACATAGCCCAGAAATCCAATTTTTTTATGAAAAAACAGCTGAGAGACAGGAAAGGTACAATTCATTACATTAGCATAGCTGTGCAGACATGGTATTTGTGATATTACAACTGCCTATTTAAATCTATGCCCCTATGCCACTTAAAATAAAAAAGAATTCAGAACATCAATCAAAAAAGTGAACAACCGCGAATGTCAGATAGAAATGGAGTCATAAATGTATGGCTTTTTTTTTTAAAGCAATCAACGGGCTATAAAACAATAAAATGTATTGGATAAGTGCTTCTTTTCAGACATCACAGTCACAGACAATGATATAGTATGGTGATAGAAAAGAGCAACAATTTCTTTAATACTACTTGTGCTGTCTGTTAAAACCCTTAGCTGTGTTTCTATATAAGAGAAAATGCCAACAATGTGATGCACAATATAACACTAGATATATATTTAGGTATGTATGTCAATTACTTATTCCCTTTTCTCAATTGAAAATTATTGGTTGAGCTTTATTTGCATCTGTATGGTAGAGTCAGGGGAATGGATATCTATGGTAATTTATGGGCACCTTAAGGTTATATTGGCTGCAATAGGAATAATTCTTAGCCAAATTCAGGGGAAAACTGCAACAAATTGGGTAACTAGATGACTGGTGTGAATTTAAAATACTTATTGCAAAGCCATAAAAGTATGGAGGGATGTTACCACGTGTATTGTTCTCAGTTGGTACAGATGTACCTTGACCCAAACCTGTCAATCAGTGTAACATCAAAAGTAGGCCAAGTCGCATAGGTTGCTGCAGCACTAGACCACACTTCAGAAACAGTCAAGAAGTGGAAACAAAACAGAAATACCAGAACCTGGCCAGGGGGAAAAAAACTGTTCTAGGGCACAGCGACCGCTATATATTCCAAGCTCATAGCTAATACCTGATGAAGACTCTGGTGTGGAGTCAGGATGGGTTGGGATATACAGTGGTTGCTGGGCCCTAAAAGTGTTTTTCTTTTCATTGACAGGTCCTAACAATTTTATGTCCTTTAATTTCTTCAGGGCATCGAGTTTTTTTCATTTTTGCACTTTCATTTTTTCCACCTCATAATCTAAAAATCATGATGCTTTAATAATGCTTTAAATTTTCAAAAAATCTATGGCAAAACAAAAAAAAAACATCTTTGTGGGACAAAATTTATTTAAAAAATGTACTTCTGGGGGCTTCCAATTCTACGCAGTGCACGTTGAGGTGAAAATGACACCTTATCTTTATTCTGTAGGTACATATAATTAAAATGTTACCTAATTTCTATAGGTTTTATTTTGTTTTACTTCTTTTTAAAAAAATTATAACTTTTTGTACAAAAATGAGCATGTTTAAAAATGTCCTCTTCCGGACTTTTTATCATTTTTTTTTTTTACGGTATACAAAGTGACCAAAAATATGTAATTTTGGACTTTGGTATTTTTTTTACGTATACGCCATTGACGAAATTATATTTTTTCGCCAGTGAGAAATAATTAACATTATATTTTTACAGTTCTGACATTTACGCACGAGGCGATACCACATATGTTTATGTTTATTTTTGTTTAAATATATTTTATGTATATATATATATATATATATATATATATATATATTTATATATATATCATGGGAAAAGGGGAGTGATTCAAACTCTTCTTAGGGAAGGGGTTGAATCACATTTATTAACCTTTTTTTACACTTTACATGAAATCTTCAGATTGCATACACTGTTCAATGCTATAGCATAGCATTGATCAGTGTTATTGGTGCTCGATTGCTCCCGGCTGCTGAGGCTTGCTGAAGCATCGAGCCACCGATCGTCAGATCATTTTTACTGCGGTTGTCCCTCTCAGATCAGTTGAGCTGCCAGGATGTTTTTTCTTTTTAACTTTTTTTTTCAACTCTGATTGCGGCATCTAGTGGGTTAATGCCGGACATCACCACGATTGGTGATGTCCAGCATTAGCCATGGGTCCAGGGGCTGATAGCCACCAGGACCACCCCACTATGACACAGGCTCAGCTCCTGAACCCGCATTATAGAAGGGGAGCAGGACAAGGGTTAAAATACCAATGGAAGTGCTATCTCAGATGCCTATAGGAGCACAGAATGGTGTTTTATTTCATTGTTTAAAGTGTACTGAAAGTCCAGAGCTGCTGTCCCTCATGTTCTTCACACAACAGTGCTGGGAGGCACTGCTGATAATGTGGTACAAATGGCTAGGCCCTGTGCCCCTTTTCTGATAAACAGGACTTATATACAGAACTTGCTGGGAGTTGTTTGATTGCCTCAGTTACTGTGGTGCCCAGCATCAGCTACATCTTGAATCTGTGCAAAATAGGTAGGAGAGCAGCTCTGGACTTAGACTTTAACAGAAAAAGAAAGTGGCATTAGACTAAGATAAGTTTATAAGCTAGTGCTCTGAATACCATGCAAAACTATTTACTGATTTTACAGTATAAGTAATGCTTTCAAAAGACGTTAGCTGATAAATAAAATACTCGAAACACTTTATTTATTGAATTATTGGTTGTGTACAAACAATTTTACAGATGTTCCTCATTGTGTACAAACTATTTTACCGATACAGATTTTCCGATTAATTTACAAACAATAAAAAAAATCGACTGTAAAATTAAAGGTAATTAAACAAAAATACGTTGACCCTGCATAAAAATATATTTTTATTTACTCTACATCAAAACTATGAGTGATCTTTTATGTTTTTCTAGTTAAGTTTCTAGTTGTTAATGGGTTGTGTCTGGTATTTTAGTTTATCATTGATGAGTTCCAATACCAGACACAGCCAATATACAAGAATGGTGCAAACCCTGTTTTTCAAAATGCTAGAAAACAATTCCCATTGAAGCTGTAGATTTTCTTCTACCACCAAATGTAATGAATTTTTATAAACTTATTGCATTTTTAAGACAAAATGAACCCAGACTATTGATTTATATAATTTGTTTTGATTTTAAAAACAATTGTCTTTATTTGTTTTTAATTTGATGGAATGTACATAGAACTAATAGGCAGTTTCCCATAAAGGATTATATATTGATTATCACTTTAAAAGAACAAAGATGTCTTTTAATGAAAATGGAAAATTACTTTATAAGAAATCATAAAATGTAATTCTTAGAAATCAATTCCTATCTTTGCCATCTCATGTGATGTCTCTCATCTTTTCTTTGTTTTCCTGAGAAAAGAAAGCAAAGAAAGAGGGTACTATAGCATATAGTCAATGTTTGTAATATACTTGTGTATGAAAGAGATTTGATTTGTTGTGCCAATGAGCTTTGCAAGCGTTACCTGTGCCTTCATGAAAGTCTGAAGCTAACACTAATATTTCACCGAAGCATCCCAAGGGAGCATTGGAAGAGGCAACAAGATTAATTTTATGAAGCTATATTATATTGTATTGTAATGCTGTGTGCTCTGCACTGACTCCGTGTGGCAAAAAATTTAATAATTTATAAATAGTTTAGTTTTTTTATTTCATGTTGGAAAACAATGAGATGTTATTTTCACCTACATGCATTGTGTAAAATATCTAGAATGAAATCAAAAGAAACAAGGTGTGGAAAAAATATATGCTATAATGTCATTACTCAGTGCCTAACATGTTCTTTAGCTCTGATGGCAATTGGAAACTAATTGTTACCTAATTGTAAACAATATAAAACATGTGTTTTTTTAAGTTTTGTAGTTTAAATGGTTTTTAGTTTGCAGTTTAAATGGCTTTCTTTTAGCCTTATTAATTACTAATTCCAGACACTCTATTATGCAATTTTTTGTTGATTTAGGATTTGGCCACTACTAAATTAGGTTCCGAAACAGGGGGTATTTAGGCAAAGTTTCTACTTGTTTTTTGGGTTGAAAAAAAGGCCAGTACAATTTCCTGCGTCTGGCATTTTTTTTGTGGCATTTTTTCATTTGTGTGGAAATTGCACCTTGGCAGTTTTTTTTGGTACCCAAAATTTGTTGGGTACCAAAAAAATAAAATAAAAAATAAAAAAGATACAGTAGTGATATTTTTTATAACTAAATTTTGATTAATTTTTTATAAAGTGTGTATGTTTCACTTTTTTCTCTAGTTTTTTTTATTTTTTAGGTAGTACTACTACTCCCAACATGGAGCACACGCTGCTCCATGATGGAGCTGTAGAACCTGCATTAATAGACAGATCTCAGCGAGTGTAATTTCTGACACCCACTGCAATCTGTCTATTAATGCAGGTACTACAGCTCCCAGCATTGAGCACAGTGTGCTCCATGTTGGGAGTAGTAGTACCGGCAGTTAAGGAAAGATCACAGTGGATGTCACTCCTGACACCCGCTGTGATCCTTCTGTATAATGTAAAGATGCGGCCAGCCGCTCTTCTATGGTCCTCTGCACTGACGTATGTATAAACATATTCCTATTTCCCACAGAGAGTTGTGATTGGCTGGAACCATCTGGCCAATCACAGCTCTCCGCGGGAAATATGAATAGGTGTTTATATACGGGAGTGTAGGGGACCATAGAAGAGCAGCCTACCACATCTATACATTATACAGGAGGATCGCAACATGCGATCTGTCAATTAATACAGGTACTACTACTCCCATCATGGAACAGTGTGTTCCATGCTGGGAATAGTAGTACTACCTAAAGAATGTAAAAAATTAAGAAAAAAAAAGTGAAAAATATACACACATTACATTTTTATTATTGTCGGCTTCATTTTTAGGTCCCTGCCCACACACATAAATTGATCCCTGTTTTAAAAATTAATAAAAATGTTGTTATAAAAAAGATACATTTTGTTAGATACAGTTTTTTCCTACACTATTCTATCTTTTTTTTTTAATGGTACCCTACAAAATTTTGCTAAAAAAGGGATCTCCATCACTTTTTTGGATTGTTAAAGTCCAAAAAAGAATAAAAACCGACTGAAAAAGAACCAAAGTTAAAACCCACATATCGGGAGAAAAATGCCACGATTTTCAACATGCTGCAATTTTGGAAAACCGCCAAGGAGCTGAAAAATGAAAAAAAAAAGAGTGAAAAAAACCTAAAAGGATTTAAAAAAACACCAAAAACGGCAAGTGGAATAAGAATTTTACGATTTCTCATTGATTTACAGCTAACATCTGGCCGCAGCGTTTTTTGCCCGAAAAAATGCCATGCGGCAGAATTGGCGTTTTTCTTGGTGTTTTTCCCAGAAACGTAGCCTTAGGAATGTAATTTAGAAGTGGCCACAAAAAAGTATCTCTTGCTTCAGAAGATAGTAAATGGAGAGCCCATTGGTATCAATAATAACTGCCTTATTTAATTAACTTAAGAAAATTAAGCACTTGTGTTACGCCTAGCGCTCCGGGTCCCCGCTCCTCCCCGGAGCGCTCACGGCGTCTCTCTCCCCGCAGCGCCCCGGTCAGTCCCGCTGACCGGGAGCGCTGCACTGTCATGGCCGTCGGGGATGCGATTCGCACAGCGGGACGCGCCCGCTCGCGAATCGCATCCCAGGTCACTTACCCGTCCCGGTCCCCTGCTGTCATCTGCTGGCGCGCGCGGCTCCGCTCTCTAGGGCGCGCGCGCGCCAGCTCTCTGCGACTTAAAGGGCCAGCGCACCAATGATTGGTGCCTGGCCCAATTAGCTTAATTGGCTCCCATCTGCTCCCTGCCTTTATCTGACCTCCTCCCATGCACTCCCTTGCCGGATCTTGTTGCCTTGTGCCAGTGAAAGCGTTTAGTGTGTCCAAAGCCTGTGTACCTGAACTTCTGCTACCCATCCTGACTACGAACCTTGCCGCCTGCCCCCGACCTTCTGCTACGTCTGACCTTGCCTCTGCCTAGTCCTTCTGTCCCACGCCTTCTCAGCAGTCAGCGAGGTAGAGCCGTTGCTAGTGGATACGACCTGGTTGCTACTGCCGCAGCAAGACCATCCCGCTTTGCGGCGGGCTCTGGTGAAAACCAGTAGCCTCTTAGAACCGGTCCACTAGCACGGTCCACGCCAATCCCTCGCTGACACAGAGGATCCACTACCTGGAAGCCGAATCGTGACAGTAGATCCGGCCATGGATCCCGCTGAGGTGCCGCTGCCAAGTCTCGCTGATCTTCCCACGGTGGTCGCTCAGCAATCGCAGCAGATTGCCCAACAAGGACAGCAGCTGTCGCAGTTGACCGCCATGTTACAGCAAATTCTGCCTCTGCTACAGCAGCAACCATCTCCTCCGCCAGCTCCTGCACCTCCTCCGCAGCGAGTGGCCGCTCCTAACCTCCGCTTGTCCCTGCCGGACAAATTTGATGGGGACTCCAGACTCTGCCGTGGATTTTTGTCTCAGTGTTCCCTGCATATGGAAATGTTGTCAGACTTGTTTCCTACAGAACGGTCTAAGGTGGCGTTCGTAGTAAGCCTTCTTTCAGGAAAGGCCTTGTCTTGGGCCACACCGCTCTGGGACCGCAATGATCCTGCCACAGCCACAGTCCAGTCCTTCTTTGCTGAAGTCCGAAGTGTCTTTGAGGAACCTGCCCGAGCCTCTTCTGCTGAGACTGCCCTGCTGAACCTGGTCCAGGGTAATTCTTCCGTTGGCGAGTACGCCATACAATTCCGTACTTTTGCATCTGAACTATCCTGGAATAATGAGGCTCTCTGCGCGACCTTTAAAAAAGGCCTATCCAGTCGCATCAAGGATGTGCTGGCCGCACGAGAGATTCCTGCCAACCTCCAAGAACTCATCCATTTGGCTACCCGCATTGACATGCGTTTTTCTGAGCGACACCAAGAGCTCCGCCAGGAAAAAGACTTAGATCTCTGGGCACCTCTCCCACAGCATCCTTTGCAGTCTATGCCTGGGCCTCCCGCCGAGGAGGCCATGCAAGTGGATCGGTCTCGCCTGACCCAGGAAGAGAGGAATCGCCGTAGAGAAGAAAATCTCTGTCTGTACTGTGCCAGTACCGAGCATTTCTTGGTGGATTGCCCTATCCGTCCTCCACGCCTGGGAAACGCACGCACGCACCCAGCTCACGTGGGTGTGGCATCTCTTGGTTCTAAATCTTCTTCTCCACGTCTCACGGTGCCCGTGCGGATTTCTCCTACAGCCAACTCCTCCCTCTCAGCCTTGGCCTGCTTGGACTCTGGTGCCTCCGGGAATTTTATTTTGGAGTCCTTTGTTAATAAATTCAGCATCCCGGTGACCCGTCTCGCCAAACCGCTCTACATTTCCGCGGTCAACGGAGCCAGATTGGACTGCACCGTGCGTTACCGCACAGAACCCCTCCTGATGTCTATCGGACCCCACCACGAAAGGATTGAGTTCTTCATTCTCCCCAGTTGTACCTCTGAGGTCCTCCTCGGTCTGCCATGGCTCCGGCTTCATTCCCCCACCCTTGATTGGACCACCGGGGAGATAAAGAACTGGGACTCTGCCTGCCATAGGAAGTGCCTCTCCCCCCCTCCCAGTCCCGTCAGGCAAACCTCTGTGCCTCCTCATGGCCCCCGTCCTGGTGTCACACTGCCCCGTGCCAGGCTTCGCCCTCTGCCCTCCCTCCCCATTCCCACTCCTGCTGTACTGCCTGCCGTTGAGGAAACCCTCCATTCTTTCCCGGTGTCCTCATCCCAGGGGAGGCAGTTGCCGGTCAAAGAAAAGGGGAGACCTAAGGGGGGGGGTACTGTTACGCCTAGCGCTCCGGGTCCCCGCTCCTCCCCGGAGCGCTCACGGCGTCTCTCTCCCCGCAGCGCCCCGGTCAGTCCCGCTGACCGGGAGCGCTGCACTGTCATGGCCGTCGGGGATGCGATTCGCACAGCGGGACGCGCCCGCTCGCGAATCGCATCCCAGGTCACTTACCCGTCCCGGTCCCCTGCTGTCATCTGCTGGCGCGCGCGGCTCCGCTCTCTAGGGCGCGCGCGCGCCAGCTCTCTGCGACTTAAAGGGCCAGCGCACCAATGATTGGTGCCTGGCCCAATTAGCTTAATTGGCTCCCATCTGCTCCCTGCCTTTATCTGACCTCCTCCCATGCACTCCCTTGCCGGATCTTGTTGCCTTGTGCCAGTGAAAGCGTTTAGTGTGTCCAAAGCCTGTGTACCTGAACTTCTGCTACCCATCCTGACTACGAACCTTGCCGCCTGCCCCCGACCTTCTGCTACGTCTGACCTTGCCTCTGCCTAGTCCTTCTGTCCCACGCCTTCTCAGCAGTCAGCGAGGTAGAGCCGTTGCTAGTGGATACGACCTGGTTGCTACTGCCGCAGCAAGACCATCCCGCTTTGCGGCGGGCTCTGGTGAAAACCAGTAGCCTCTTAGAACCGGTCCACTAGCACGGTCCACGCCAATCCCTCGCTGACACAGAGGATCCACTACCTGGAAGCCGAATCGTGACAACTTGCAGCCAAGTTTACAAACAGTAGTGAACCACCTTATAATTAAAACTAAGGACTGCACATACATTCAGTATCAGAACCTGAGCACATGAATGCAGTAGAACTAAGCACAGTACATAAATAACCTGGACCATGAAAATAACATCAATAAATGCATACAGTACCAGAACCAAGAACTGTACATAAATACAGTCTATGTTCTGGTTTCATCCAGATTCAGTATTTTTGTCGACTGTATCAATATTTTTAACTCTAAGCCTAATCTGTCCCTTAGTTGTCTTCTAACAGACCCAGTCTGTTTTTGGACTCTGCTTTTACCTAGAAGCTCTGGATCTATGTTATTCTGTAGTCCCATGTATATGCCTGTCCATGTTTCTGCCTGGTCTGGTAATTGTTAGGCTGGGTTCACATATAGTCATGGCCGTAAATGTTAGCACTAGAGATGAGCGAATTTTTGAAAAATTTGATTTGGCTGATTCGCTGAATTCTCCCCCAAAATTGGGTTCAGTACGAATTTATTTGTGACAAATCTACAGAGAGCCTCAATAGGAGTGTAGAACACATTGCCTTGTTGTAACACACATAGGGTGTGTGCTGGGTTAGTGAAATAATACTGTTATTCAGTATGACATGCAGATTAGAGGCATCACTATTAGAATCACTGTCACAGAGCGGCCCAATGACAGAGTCTGAGGGTGGCATCAGTATGAAGAGACCATATAGGGCCTGAATGACACAGTGTGGAAGTGGCAGCAGCATGAGGAGACCATATAGTGGCTGAATGGCACAGCCTGGAGTTGGCGACAGCAAGAGAAGACCATATAGTGGCTGAATGACACAGCCTGGAGTTGGCAGCAGCATGAGGAGAACATATAGTGGCTGAATGGCACAGCCTGGAGTTGGCGGCAGCATGAGGAGACGATAAAGTGGCTGAATGACACAGCCTGGAGGTGGCGGAAGCATGAGGAGACCATATAGTTGCAGAATGAGATAACCAGGAGGTGGCAGCAGCATGAGATAACATATTATGGCAGTATGAGAAAGCCTGGAGCTGGTAGCAACATAAGGAGAACATAAGGTGGCAGAATGAGACAGCCTGGAGCTGGCATCAGCATTAGGAGAACATATGGTGGCAGTATGAGACAGCCTGGAGCATGCATCAGCATGAGGAGAATATATGGTGGCATTATGAGACAGCCTGTAGCTGGCATCAGCATAAGGAGACCATATGGTGGCAGAATGTGACAGCCTGGAGCTGGCATCAGCCTGAGGAGAACAGTTGGTGGCAGTATGAGACAGCCTGGAGCTGGCATCAGCATGAAGAGAACATATGGGGGCAGAATGAGAAAGCCTGGAGGTGGCATCAGCAGCATCAGGAGTCCTGAAAGTGACCCGGTGACGCGGTGGGTGGCAATACCAGTACTTGGTGACGAAGGTTGGTGAATTACCTTCTTGGAAAGTGGTACTCGCCCTAAAAAGGGCAGCCCCACACAGGAACCTCTCCTGTGAAATGCCAGTGTTTGTAGGTGAAAATAGGGAGAGGTTCCTGTGTGGGGCTGCCCTTTTTAGGGTGAGTAACACTTGCCAAGAAGGGAATTAATTATTCTATAGTAGGGCCTTACAGGGGAAGTTTTTACCCCCACCGGTAACAATGGACCATACGTTGTTCCTTTCCACCTTTTTGAGGTCTTCGCATCACATCAATACTTGGTGGTGTAATTGGTACATGGTGTTTTTTGCACATATTTCCTTTTGTTTGATTTAAAAAAAAAATTGGGTCCATATAGTTTATCCTAAAAAAAAGTTACGTTTTAGCTAATGCATATTCTCAATGCTTACTTGTGGTCTGATGCGGATGAATGTCTGTACCTGGGGAACAGCACCTTAAAAAGGTTTTGCACTATCCATATTTGTGAAGTGTTGGTGTGGCACCATGGTCAATCTACTCTGATGCATCAGGCATTGGTGGGTGGAAATCCTGGCTGATCCATGCCTGATTTATGTTCACAAAGGTCAGTTTCTCCACATTTTTCATGGATAGACGAGTTCTCCTTGGGGTTACTATAGCCCCGTCGCACTAAACACCCGCTTTGATGGTCCATTTATGGCCGGGCAGGACAGCTTTTCCAGGGTAAACTTTGCTAGTTGTGGCCACAAATCAATCATCAGAGGATGGGCAATGGTGCAGATAGGCATCGTTAAACTGACTACGTAAGATGTCTCTGTAGTAGGTCAGTTTGTCCCCCCTCTTAATGGGTGTTCCTATTTTGTGCCGGTAGCGAGGGTTCAATAAGGGGGAGAGCCAGAAGTCATCCCGCTGCCGAATGGTGACAATTCGGTGGTCACTACACAAGTAAGTGAGCATGCATCGTGCCATTTGTGCAAGTGACTTGGAGGGTCTCCCTGCCTCCATCTCCACTGCATACTGCCACCGTGTGGCTGAGTCCTCTGCCTCGCCTTCCTCATAACTCTCTAGCTCCTCTGTCTGTTTCTGCTCCTCCTCTCCTGTTAGATGCCTAGAAAAACTGCCCATCTCGCGAAATCTAAGCTGTGCTCCACTGTGCCCCTCTACCAGTTCAGCCCCCAGCTCATGTGGCCGTGAGGTGTGGGTGCCACATCTCCAGTGCCCTGACCATCAATCGTTTCCAACACGTGTTGTAGTAAATGAAGCAGTGGTATGAAGTCGTTCATCCAGTAATCCTGGCGACTGACCTATAAAGTGGCTTTCTCAAAGGGCCTGAGCAAACGGCAGGTGTCACGTATGAGCTGCCACTGGTTGACATTGAAGTTACACAGGGGAGTCCCCCTATCCGCTTGGATCATCAAGAAATCAGTGATGGCTTTTCTCTGTTAGAATAGTCGATCCATCATATGGAGGATGGAATTCCAATGTGTGGAAACGTCACAAATCAGACTATGTTAGGGGATACCGTTCTGATGCTGCAGCTCAAGAAGGGTGTTCTTTGCGGTGTATGAGAGGCTTAATTGCATTTAAAGTTTCCTTCCCATTGTTAGGATGTCTTGCAGATTGGGGGAACACTTCAGGAACCACTTGATAACCAGATTGAACATGTTTGCTATGTTTTGAACATGTTAAACCAGATTGAACATGTTTGCTATGATTGAACATGTTTGCATACAAGATGTTCCTGTTGTTGATCACCATGGTTCCCATTTTCCGTTTTCGTGGAGTAAGCCATGATTCGATTTCTTGATTCAGTTCCTCCCCTGTGTGACTCTGGTGTGCCAAGGCAAACCATGTGAAGTACAGCGTGACACCACCGTGCCCTGCACACATGGTATGCTGGAGGGGCACTGAGACTTGTCCATGCAGTGGAGGCTGAGGACACAGTGGAGGATGAGGAGGCAGAGTCGCACACTGTCACAGGACCAAGAGCCTGAGAGCATGGAGGCAGAAGCGGCATGACCCATCCAAGTTGGTGTTGTACAGGAACCACATACACCCAGTGGGCCGTAAAGAACATGTACTGTCTCTGACCATAGTTACAGCTCCACACGTCAGTACTGCCGTGCACTTTGGTACACACCGACAGACTCAAGGACTGGCCCACCTTCTGTTCCACAAAATTGTGCAGGGCTGGTACTGCCTTCTTCTCAGAAAAATGATGGCTTGGGACTCTCCACCTCGGCTCGGCACAAGCCATCAGTTCTCTGAAAGGTGCAGAGTCCACCAGCAACTTGGACCGGAGCACATTCAGCTTCTACGCTGTTGGATGAGTGGGCGCATACTGATGTCTCTTGGACATGGCTTAGCCGATGGATTGCTGGCAGAATGAATGACTCAAAGTAGGAGGAGCGTCTGGAGGGAAGATGGGTATGACACACAGCTTCCTTTAGCTGAGGTGGTGGAGCCTTGGCTGGTTGAAACAAGGAGCCACGGTTCTCCCAGGCCGCTTTATGGTGAAGCTGCTTATATTGATGCAGAGCCGTGGTGATAACATTGGGACCCTGGTCCTGCTTTACTTTCTGCCGACACATCTTGCATGTGGCCGTGTTAACCTCCATCGGATGCTTGATGAAAAACTGACACACCGCTGAGTAGCTGTTTTCCCAACAACAGTCCACACTGATTGACTGCTACTGCTGCCGACTCCATGAACCCCTGCTCCACTACCTCCCGGGAAGGTAGGCTGCCACGAAGCATGTGGTCTACCCCGGGCATGTTTGGCTCCAGACTTTCCCCTTCTGCCACCATGCTGACTGCCAACCATGCTACCACCTTGCTGGCTTAGCCACTGCCTCAAGGGCACCCGACAATCCTCTTCTCCTAATGATGAGGAAGCCCCTTCTGCACCCGGCTCCCAATTGCGATCGGCTTCATCATCATTGAGTTGTGTCTGCACGTCACTGATGTCCTCCTCTGGTTACTCAACAGTGTCTGCTTCAGGAGCCTGAACGCTCGCAACACCACCTCCCATGCCACTCTCCTCATCACTACTTCCCCTCCTAGCTGAGAAAGCAGTGGGATATCTCCTCCACATCTTGGCTGGGCAGTAGCTGCTGATTGTCCTCTATTAGATTGTCCTCACTAAATAGTGGAGCTGAACCCACAGCATAAGATGCTTGTGTGGGGGAAGGGAACAACATAGGACAGAGACAATGGGAGGACAGGGACTGCTCCCGGGCAATGCCAACTGAGGGTTGTGTCTGAGGTACCTGCCACTGTTGACTGGGGTGTCAGATGTCACTTGTGATGAAGTGGATGACCGTGTTAACCAATCGATGACGGCAGATGGGTTGCTGGTCGAGACAGGACCGCTAGCTGATACTGGGAGCTCTGGCCTCTCACTGCGACTCCTGCTGCCACTCGCCCCTAGTCTACTGTGACCTCTGCCTGATGAATTTAGGCCTCTGCCACTCCTCTGTGCACATCCTGGCACTTCTCTGCCTGACATACTTAGTGCGTATATGAGGGGAGTACAATACGCTCCACTACGCTTAAAACAGTATGAGTCTACAACACCAGCAGGTGTGTACTTTTGGATGGCCTTTCACAGTATCTAGGCCCTTGAGAATTTAACAGGAACAAAATGGTACACCACTTAGATGTACGTATATGGTATGCACTTATGAGAGGAGTACAATGTGTTCCAGTACGCTTGAAACAGTATTTGTATACAACACCAGCAGATGTGCACCTTTGGCTTGCCTTTCAGAGTAACTAGGCCTTTGAGACTTTAACAGGAACAAAATGGTACACCATTTAGATGTACGCACAGATTACACTTAATAGAGGTCAATACGCTTTTAGTTCTCTACTCACCTTTACTGGCTGGCTACTATTAGCTTTTCAGTTGTTGTACAAACCAGTGCTGCAGCCCAAAAGTGCACTTTCTCTCTCAATCTCACTCACTTCCCTATCAGTACTTCTAGGCTGGATTTGGGCTTGAAGAATTACTGTTGTAATACACCCAAAATTGCACTTTCTCTCTTGATCTCACTCCCTTCCCTGTCAGTGCTTCTAGGCTGAATTTGGGCTTGAGGTGTATCACGGCTGTAATAAAGCCCCAATTGCACATTCTCTCTCATCTCACTCCCTTCCCTGTCAGTGCTTCCAGGCTGGATTTGATCTTGAGGTGAATCACTGCTGTAATACACTTGCACTTTCTCTCTCAATCTCTCTCCCTTCCCTATCAGTGCTTCTAGGCTAGATTTGGGCTTGAGGTGAATCACTTCTGTAATACACTCGCAATAGCATTTTCTCAATCTCTCTCCCTTCCCTATCAGTGCTTCTAGGCTGGATTTGGGCTTGAGGTGAATCACTGCTGTATAAAATCTTTTCTGGGCAACACATTGCTCTCTGTCCCTATCTCTCGGCAATAGAACGCTGATGTGAGTGGCCGCAAGATGGTTGCCATTTATATAGGGCTGTGACATCACAGGGGTGGCTGGCTGCTGATAGGCTGCATGCTGCATGTGAGTCAGTGTCATCCGGTCGACCCTTGTTCCTGCCTTCCCAGGATTACTTGCCCCATGTCCTCAAATGTGGATCCGCCATTTTAGATGCCCTGGAGACTGGACTGCACTAAATAGAGTTTAATGAAGCAATTTGCGCAATCGAATTGCGGAAACATTCGCATTCGTTGCAAATCTAATTTTTCCTGAAATTTGTAACAAATTTGGATTCATCTGATTCTATTCGCTCATCCCTAGTTGGCACCCCTGAAATGTTTCTAGAAAATGAAGTATTTCTCACAGAAAAGGATTGCAGTAACACATGTTTTGCTATACACATATTTATTACCTTTGTGTGTATTGGAACCAAACCAAAAAAGATAGGAAAAAAAGCTAATTGGACATAAAATGGAGCAAAGTACCTAGAAATTCTTAAAAAAAAAAAACTAATCCAATGTACGATGCATTGAGTTCAAGGTTTACTCTCCACTACTACAGTGACCCTAAGCACATAGTCAAGGCAACATAGGACAAGTCTGTGAGTGTCCTTGAGTGGTCCAGCCAGATCCTTGATGTTTGTTATACTGGATCCTTGATCCAGTATAACAATACATATCCCCTATCCACAGGATAAGTGTCAGATTGCAGAGGGTCCGACCAATCAATGTGCGCACTAACAGCCCTTAAACAATTGAGTTCCATAGAGGAGGAGTAAATGCTGTTTTATAGATGCTTACAGGCCAAAAATGGACAAAAATACATTGAGTGAACATGACCTATAGATTATTTACTATGTTTCTTGTTTTTACTTTATTAAGTTGTTAATTTGTTTTTTATATATTTATTGTAAAGAGTCATTAACTCCACATAGTTGTACATACAGTATGAAAAAATAAGTTCAAATACGAAACACAAGTCAATAAGAACAAGCACAATAAACATTAGCTTAATAAATGAAGGACAAATACAGCTAGGGTTTACAATTTTCAAAAGACATACATAAAGATTTCATTTTCTAAATTTTTCCTCTCCTTATTTCATTTATCATTTAATTTAGCATTTGTAAGTTTGATTTCTTTAGACATATATCTCTTCTGGTTTTTTTTGTTCCATTATGTTAACGCTTTCATTTTAAGTTCATTGCAACAAAATCCTTTTAACATTATGCTACAGTGTTCATTTTGTTTATAATTATGTGAATTGCATTGAGGTTTAACTTCTAGTTCCTATTCCTGCCAGAGAAACACTGATTAGAGATAATCTCCGAGGAGAAAACATAATGTCTATGTCACAGGTAAAGATGCAGATTTATGTGCTATTGAAAAAAGTGACCCTGAACATGCAATAGGCAGTTTCAAAGGTGAAGTATTATTCTCAGGAGAACTTTCCAAGGACATAACACAGAGCAAATTAATCACTTTTTAGATAGCTTTTATTAATACTTTTAAAGTGTCTTTAGCATCTGTTCCCAAATTACCTGAAATAGATGCATGTGTTCATTTTAATGCACGAACACTAGCTTACCATTATCAAGAGGAAATTGTGCATGCTAACCAAATCTGAAACATGAGCATTCACTAATTGAAGCAATACACACTTCACTGTTTTTACACAGTCATGTTGAATGGAATTATAACACAATTTCCTATACCAGGCATGATAAAAAGAATAGGACCAGATGGCAATCACAGGCTGGTTGTACAGAAATAGGCACATTTTCCTCTTAATTGGAGAAGACATATTACCGTGTGTGAAATGTAAAAAGAGCATGCAAGTGTTTATTAAATGTTTTTTTGGAGATACCTTAATAATAACCTTTTATATAAAATGAAGGCACATTAAAAGGAGATATTGAATAGTTTTTTTCATATTTCTCTTGGATTAAATTATAATGTAAAATTTTACAAAGATTCAGACTGAATAAACAAATCAGTTTAAAGGGGTATGAAGCATTTACGGAAACAAGACCAAACCACTAAACCCCCACTCTAGATCTTCTTATAATAAGTATAATTTAATCTGCAGCAATATTTAAGTGGGCACTGTCATTACAAAATCCTTTTAATATATCATAGACACATATGAAAAGTTTTTATCTGTCGGAGTCTGAATGCTCTAACCTGGCTGAGCACTAGAAGGAGCTGGTAGAAGTGTATGCTTAGCACATTCTCTTCCAGCTCTATGTCACATGACTGAAATGGTCTCATAATAAAAATAAAAAAAGTATTTAGGACTGTCTCGCTCATATAGACAAAGAGCAGGGAGAGAAGCAGGCATCCACTCTCCTCTTTCTCTGTGTGCTCCATTGAATGGGGAACACAGACCCTGTCCAATAAAAACTGTTGACATTTTCCTAGGATACAAAAGTAAAAAAAACCTATTGCCAGCTGGCACTAATGGGGTATACAGCCGATGCAGTGAGCCGCTGAACTGGAACACAATAGGCTCCTGTATTGCAAGTTCCATATGGCGGTACTCTCTCCAACAGGTAAATGCAACAATAATTCAATGCCGCTTCATGCCGTGCAGGCGTTTCTTCAGGCCTGGAAATCCATGCTCCCGATACCTCCTGCCCTGCTGTACTATACGCAGTAAGCCATACCTGTCATCCACATGAAATAAAGAATTGAAGCACTGTACTTGTGGTGAGTGACCCTCATGTCTGTTTCTCTTGATTTATTAAAAAAATTAAGTATCGGTCACCTCTCCAGTGCAAAAACAAAATTTCCTCCTCAATCGCAGACAGCAAAATCCAAATGTATGGTCCACAGCACCAGTCAGTTAAAAATATCCTTCATTAATATCCATCAAAATCATCTTTAAAAAAATAAAATGGAGTGTGCAGCAGCTATGACCATGGTGAGCTGGTCTCCCTTCATTCTCTACAATACCCTCTAGAATACAGGGAGACAAGCTCACCATGGTCATATCTGCTGCACACTCCACTTTATTTTTTGTATGCTGATTTTAATGGATATGAATAAAGGATAATTGTAACTGACTGGTGCTGTGGACCATACATTTGGATTTTCCTAGGATACACCGTGCTCTCACTAGGCCTAGTGAGATACCAAGAGGTGTTATACTAAAACTGAAGTGCACTGAATTTTTTTGCACAGCTCAATATTTGCAGGATATCCTGACCAAACATCAGTTGATCTTCCATCCCTCCACATTTCTTTAACAGGAGAAACACTTAATCCCCGTCAAACCCGCTCACTAGTCTCAGAACTGAGTAGGTCAGCCATCTTCTTAAGGGTCTGAGTGACTTCTGTAGGGACTGTGTGCATTATCTATGTGCAATCAGTCTCCAGGTGTAATGTCTGGCTCTGGCCAAACATGAAGAGTTAAATTACTCTAGTTGGGCTGGAGCTGCTTGGAGCTCACCTGTGTCATCTGGATGTGGTTCTCAGCTCTGTTACCTATCAGGAAGGTGTACCCTGATCACCTGCCTATATAAGCTAGGAGCAGTGATCAGTTCATTGTCTGTGAAAGGTTATACCTTAGCTGACACCTCCTACTTACTGGATACCTGCTTGTTTACTGATTTTGGGCTTTTCCCTTGACTCTTCTCTTGCTCTGCTTTCCTGTACTCGGCTATTTCCTGGTACCGACCTCGACCAGACTGACATTGATTTGACTGTGTGTGTGGCTTAGTGTAGCTCTGTTAGTTTGTGTGCCTCCAGCTGTTTCCCGATTACTGTTTTTGTATTTTATTATTTTGACAACACTGCCCTAGCACTTAGCAGGGAGGGTTTGTCATTGTGGTTGTCGATCCTTCACTTAGGGCAGATAGGCAATTGGTAGGGCCAGTGGCTGTGGGTGTGTTAGGGCTTTGCTGTTCCATGCCCATACAGGACACCAAGGTTGTGTTTTAGCCCTTACTCCCTAGGAAGATGGACTACCAAAGTTGTGTAATGTAGCCTTTTTCAGGCACTGGATAATATCCATAAGGTTTTGGATAGAATACACAAATTGAATGCCTTCTTTACTCTGTTGATGGCCATTGACGAAAGCTTTTTGACTGTGACTTGTATCTGATGTCTTTCCCCAAATGGTATGTCATTTGACACAAATTACTTCTTTGACTTAAAGTTCCCATGTGACCAACTTTTTATTTATTGGATAATAAACCTTCCTAAATGCCAAATAGATATTTTAGGCTGTCTGGTATATTCTTTTGGCAGCTTGATTACATCTTACTGCCTAGTGGAAACAAGCAACATTGTTCTTATATAGAGGGATTGCCTGGGTTAATTCCATCATGCCTTCTGAGAAAATAAATGCCACAAGAGTTTTGTTTAAAGGAAAACTGTCAGCTTTCTTCCCCCGCACTAACCAGTGGTACTGGCTGGTAGTGCGGGGGACGCTGATCAGTTTATTGCTTACCGTGCCCGAATCCATCATGCCGTTTGGCCTTAATCTTCTATTTTCGGTTTATTCAAATGAGGTGCTCACTGGCACTATGACATCAGTGCTGGGCCGCAGCGCCGCCTAACTCATCATTATTCCTCCCCTCCCTCTGCCTCTCCCTCTTCTCCCCGCTCTGTAATGAAGAGAGAAGGGAGGAATATTGATGAGCTGGGCGAAGCTGCAGCCCAGCACTGACGTCAGAGTGCCAGTTTTCACCTCATCTGAATATACCGAAAATAGAAGATTAAGGCCGAACGGCGCGGTGGATCCGGGCACGGTAACCATTAAACTGATCAGCATCCCCCTTGCTGGATATCGGTCCATGGATTGTAATTTGCTGTTTTACAGCTGTGTTCTTTAACTCTTAAGAAACTTGATTTATTTGACACTAACTTTTTAAAAAATTATTTAGCAAATGCAAGAAAAGGACAAAGACATTGTTATATATTATTACCTATTTGGCCCCAGTTATACCCTCCAGCGCTAATTTTGGTGACAGGCTCAGAATGTGCAGATCTTTATTATTATATCAGTATAGCAGGTTTCTTATCTGCTCTACGCAGTGGCATGCTCACTATTTTCTTACTGCATTGAGGTAACATGTACAGCTTATAAGCACTTGCCCTGCACCTTTTTTTGTCATTGGTGCCACAAGCTGGAATTACGAATGGGAATAAAAAATTAAAAAAATTCAATTGATATGCTATTTGCTAAGTCAGATGGGGCACCTGCCAGCAATGGCTATATTGTCTCCCAGTGAACAGGGGTTAAAATCATTAAAGATTTTATAGATATGCCCAAACAAACATTTTACTAGTGATCTATTTCTATACATTCAGTAGTGCACAATACATTTTAATACCATATATACTTTAGTATAAACCAACCCGAATTTAAGCTGAGTACCCTAATTTCACCCTAAAAACCTAAGAAAACTTATTGACTTGAGTATAAGCCTATGGTGGGAAGTACATCATCCCCCCTGTCATCATCATACCCTCTGTCATCATCCATCATCCCCCCTCCCCTGTCATCATCCAGACCCCCCTGTCCATATCACCCCCTGTCAACATCCAGACACTCCTTTTCGATGTCTTCTCACCTACCCAGTTGTTGCTCTAGTAGCTGAAGGGACCATCCAGGGAAGATGGGGAGGGCAAGCCGGGCCATCAATCTTCACTGCAGGGACCGTCCGCTTTCAACTGGGGTGGGTGAGCCGGTCCGGGCCATCCATCTTCACCAGGAGGCCCTCTTCTCCCCTCGGGGCCGTCGCTGGACTAATGATGCTGCATTGACACTGCTGCGCAGGGACGTCCGTGCGCAGCAGGCTTGTGACATCAGGGGCATCTTCTGCGCATGGATGTCCCTGCACGGTGGCGTCAAAACAATGTCACTAGTCCGGGGATGGCCCGGAGCGGAGAAGAGGGCCTCCCGGTGAAGATGGATGGCCCGCACCGGCTCACCCTCCCCACCGGAATGAAGATGGCCAAAAAATCATGTTGAAAAACTTGGCTTATACTCGGCTATATACGGTATGTTCCCATTTATCTCTAATAAATCACATATTCCCTTTAGCACACCGTCACATATTGACTAATTAGTTTGTAATTTACTGAGACTCAATGAAGGATGCTGGGTCCTTCTCATCTCACTATGCCTGAAAGTATATCATTCATATTAGAAACAGTTCAGTTCTACTGATTTGTGTCATTATATTGCTTAATCATGAACCAAAAGTGATGTCTCTTTATGGTGATTTAATGATTATTTTAAGATCTATTTTGAATTGTAATAGGTTAACTGTACATCTGCCATTCTCTTATTAAACAATCTTCTTACTCAGAAAATACTAAGGGAATTAAAATAATTTTCAGCTAACTTGATTTTTTTAATCAACTGGTGCCAGAAAGTTAAACAGATTTGTAAATTACTTCTAGTTAAAAATCTTAATGCTTGCAGTACTTATCAGCTGTTGTATGCTCTACAGAAAGTTATTTTCTGTCTGACCACAGTGTTCTCTGCTGACACCTCTGTCCATGTCAGGAACTGTCCAGAGTAAGAGCAAATCCCCATAGCAAACCTTTCCTGCTCTAGAGAGTTCCTGAAGTTGACAGAGGTGTTGACAGAGAGCACTGTGGCAAGACCGAATAGAAATTCAAAAAGAAAAGGACTTCCTGTGAAGCATACAACTGCTGATAAGTACTGGAAGGATTAAGATTTTTAAATATAAGTCATTTACAAATCTGTTTAACGTTCTGGCACCAGTTGATTTTAAAAAAAAATAATTGTTGTCCACCAGAGTATCCCTTTAAATGGAAAATGATCTACTTCTATCATTTTAGATATTTTCTACTATGACACCAAACTAAGGTTGTTATATTTTCATTTATTGTCACTTCACTCTAGAATATGAAAATATGGCAGGAGCAGGGAAGGACAAGAACATCCTGGAGGACTTTGCAAAAAAAAAAAAAAAAAACCTTATTATGTCAAAAGTTTGTTGCAAATTTTTAATTTTCTGTAGCGCTCTGTCCTATAAAGTCTATCTTTAATGTACTAAAAGCATTGTTGGATTGCAGTCCCACAGTAGTTATGAGCTATGACAATTTGTAACAGCTCTTTACATACAATCAGGTAACAATGCTCACAATTTTATTTTAAGATGGTGGCTCAATAATATACTTAAAACTACTACTTAAAACACTTATCTCCTATCTACAGTGTCAGTCTGCAGGGAGTTCAACCACTGGAACTGCCAGGTTTTTTAAAACAAAGCCTGACTCATATTTTAGAATGAAGATATCTTCGGCAGCTCCATAGACAATGAGTGAAGTGGTGGCTCGCATGTGCAATCTGATGCTATATTGCCAGATAAGACTTGGGTCTACCATCTTCTACCCCCCCCCCCCTACACACACACCATCTGACACTTATCTGTCTAATATTAGAAGTATGATGTGAAGCATATTTACTTTCTTAATATATTGTTTAGTTTATGCATGTGTGTCTAGGAAGTCTGTTTTGTCATTTTTTATAAAAATGAAAAAAAAAATTAAACTGTAAGCTTTTCTTTATATCAGAAAGATGAATTCTAAAGTATACTGAATCAATGTATATTACATTTGCAGTTTAACTGCAGTTTTTATAGATTTTACAGAAACATTTTATTTCAGATTATACCTGAGGACAAATCTATACAATAGGAATTGTTTTAATCTTATTTGCGAGCTAGCATACTGCTAAAATTAGATTTAGAGTAGTTGCTCTCCAGAGTATTTCTGACTTACAGAAAACTTAATTTAATATGATGAGAAATTAATTTTATTGCAAAAAGCAACAATAAACCTTTCTTTTCCTCTTACATTATTATACAATACAGCATTTTGTATGTACATTTCTGAGGTTTTTGTTAACCTGGTCCATAAATCATGCGCAAAATAATAAGTTAGTTTTAAAATAAAAGATCTACGTGAATACTGCTATATTTACTTATCCTTTCTTATGTGAAGTTAAATTCAATAATATTTTTGGTGTATTAGAAAGGAGCCTGTAACTGTGTGACTAGGACAGATCCCTTTGAATTGAAGCATGTATAAGTGAGAATAAAAAGATACATAGTCCTAAAACAGCACTATTGATAGTGTTTATACTATTGGGCAAGCTAGTTGGGCCAAAGGGTTTTTATCTGCCGACACATTCAATGTTTCTATAAACTAGTAGATCGATTTATTTAATAAATGCCAGTACTCTTCTGTGCACGTTTTTCACTTTAACTTTTTTCACAATTTTGTTATGTTGTGAACTTGTGAAAAATAAAACATTAAACATTTACATTTTTCTTTCATCATTCTGCACTCAATACCCCAGAATTTTTGAAATATTTGCTAATATATTAAAAAGGAAAAACTAGAATATTGCATTGACATAAGTATTCTGACCCTTTACTTTGCTGAAGCATTGTTGGCAGCAATTGCAACCTCCAGTTATCTTGGGTCTCCGATCTGGTTGAACAGGGACATCGTTGGATTGCCACTTTTAGGTGTTCTCCAGTGATGTTTGATTGGGTTGTACACAGGCCTCTGGCTATTCCACTCGTTCATTCACAGAGTTGTGGCCTAAGCCACTTCTGTGTTGTCATTACTGTGTGCTTAAGGTCATTGTCTTGTTTTAAGATAAACAGTCTAAGGTCCAGAGCACAATTAATACATTATGAATACTATGAGCACTTGTTACGTCTTTTATTTTCATAGCTACCATTTTTGTTTTTATGTCACTCTGACAACTTTTTATTCCATTTTTCTTGGATGTGACCACAAATGAGCAATTTTGGACTTAAGGGAATTTATTGGCATTGATTAGAAGGTATGTTTCCCCTACTTGGGAGTAAAAATAGCAGCCACAAACGATAGGTTTGTGACTAACAATATACGCCCTTTATTAAATAGTCTAGTGAAGAGAGTAGAAGTATGGATTAAGATGCCTTTCTTGATGTCAGAAAGGATGGTGATAGTAAAGATGGTGGTCCTCCCACAGATCCTGTTTTTCCTTAGTGCCTCGCCAATGTGGATCGGCAAGGGGTGGTTCCGGAAGATAGAAGTGATACTGGGCAGATTGTTATGGGGAAGGAAAAGGGTCCGTTTGAAGTACAGATATTTTATGGCCCCTGGAGATAGGGGGGATTGGCTATGCCCAACTTTCTTGTTTACTATTTGGCTGCGCAGTTGGTACGAGTCATGAATTGTAGAAATTCTAGATATCTGGAGAAGATTGTAGTAGATAAGGAGAAAGAGAACATATATGAGGTGTTGGAATTAGATGATTATGAAGAGAATGGTCCAAATAGCACGGTGTTGTTGCAAAAATTTTGAAAAGTATGGGAAAGATTAAAGGAAGAATTACATATAGAAAATAGTTTTGGGTTTACACCTTTATGGGCTAATAATAAATTTAAAGAATTGGTTGATTGTGAGTCAACTTTTTGGGATAGTAAGGGTATAAAACGACTGGAACAAATATTTGATAAAGGACAACTTTTCTCATTTGATCACATAAAAAGGGTGTATGATATTAATGATAATGATTGGCTGTATTATTGGCACGTTAGTCACGCAGTCCATAACACGATAGATAAAGAGGTATATGTAACACAGAAACGCAATTTTATAGAAGCACTAACTCAAATAGAGAACTTTAAAAAAAGGAATATCAATTTTGTATAAGAAATTAAATAAGATTATTGGAATAAGGGGGATTGATAGAATTAAAGAAAAATGGTCTTGGATAGTGGGTACTGTGTCTGAAGATGATTGGGACATTATGGCCCAAAATATAAGTAAGGTTTCTCGTAATATGGAACATAAAATCACACAATTTAAGATATTACACAGGACCCACTACTCCGCGCTCCATTTATATAGGATGGGGGTGAAGATTACGTCACAATGTGTTAAATGTGGTCTGGATGAAGCAGATTATTTACATAGTTTTTGGTTGTGTGAGAAGATATCGGTTTTCTGGGAATCTGTAATAAAAGAGGTAGAAATTAAAATCCCTGTGAAGATACCTCGTAAACTGCTAGGAGCTATCGGTAATATGGGGAAATATGAGTGCTTGTTACATCGGATTATTTTCTTAGCTAGACTGATCATACTAAGGAATTGGATATCCCCTAAAGAACTGCAGATAGAGGAATGGAAGGAAGGGTTAAAAACCATGAAAGATAAGGAGTTTAGATGGATGATGAGTAAGCAGGGTCAAAGAGAATGTAGAAAGATTTGGAATGCATGGTAGACTTGAATCTAAATTGAATTTTTTGTTTTCTCTCTCTCTCTCTCTCTCTCTCTCTGTGCCAGAAGGTGGGGGGGGGGGGGGGGGGTTATTAATAATGAATAGGTATACTTCTCAGATCTAAACAAGTATAAGCATGGCTATATGGCCTCTTTTTTGACTGGTGTTGTTATGTATATCTGAATCGTATACTGTAGTTTTGTAAATTTTATATTTAAAAGAAATAAAAGATATTTATAAAAAAAAAAAAAGAAGAAGTTATGCTGTCCACAATATGGGATTATTAATGGTATATTTCAATAGTTCTGAAAATTCTGCATCATGTGGCACTACCTAATATATTTATTTTTATTAAAATAATTATATTTGAAAAACAGGAAATGGGGGTGATTTTACGGCTCATTAGGCTTTTTTTAATATTTTAACACCATTTTTTTCCTACTCTTTTTAAGACCCTACAAGGTACTACTGTATGCAATTATTAGATTCCATTTAATGAAGAGTGATATGCTATTGCATAGCTTAGATCAGTGATCTGCTGGTAGAGTCTGCTGAGTAAGGCTCTAACAGCAGATGGTCGTGAGACCTGCAGGCTGGAAAAGAAGAACTCCAGCTGTTGGGAAAAATGGCACGTTGCAGGGGTACCAATCGGCAGGTAACAGATGCCATTTCTGTCAGAAACCTATTAATTGCAGAAACTGCGGCAGCATTTAAAAGGTTAATGAAGGACATTACTGTGTTTGGTGATGTTGGTCATATACTATGAATGGCGGCTGCTGATAGCAGTTGTCACTCATAGTCTATAAGCAAGCACAGGTTCTGTACTTGTTTCTTAGACTCATTCTACAATGCAAAATGCATGCACATTACATTACCTGTCCTTTAGGGGTTAATATTGCAATTGGCTACATACATTTTTGTATTATAAAATCTATTTTGATACTAATGTTTAAAGCAGTCTCACTTATAGTGCCTTTCAAAAGTGTTCACTCCCTTTTTTCGGATTTTGGTGCCTCACAACCTGGAATTAACATGGATTGTTCGAGGATTTTGATTATTTAATGTACAGAACATACCCAGAACTTTGAAGATTTTTTTTAAATATATTTATTTATTTTTAAACAAACAACAAATAGGACAAAATAACTGAAAAAGTCAAAGTGCATAACTATTCACCCCCCCTAAAGTCAATACTTTGGAGAGCCACCTTTTGCGGCGATCACAGCACCAAGTCTCGTTGGATAAGTCTCTATGAGTTTGCCACATCTTACCACTTAGATTTTTGCCAAATACTCGTTGCAAAACTGCTCCAGCTCCTTCAAGTTGGATGGTTTGCGCTTGTGAACAATCTTTAAAGGGGTATTCCAGGCAAAAACTTTTTTTTTTATTTATCAACTGGCTCTGGAAAGTTAAACAGATTTGTAAATTACTTCTATTAAAAAATCTTCATCCTTCCAATAGTTATTAGCTTCTGAAGTTTTCTGTCTAACTGCTCAATGATGATGTCACGTCCCGGGAGCTGTGATTGATGGGAGAATATCCCTTGCATGATGGGAAAATATCCCCATAGGAGCTGGACAGCTCCCGGGACATGAGTCATCAGAAAGCAGTTAGACAGAAAACAGCAACTCAACTTCAGAAGCTAATAACTATTGGAAGGATTAAGATTTTTTAATAGAAGTAATTTACAAACCTTTTTACCTTTCCGGAGCCAGTTGATATATATATAAAAAAAAGTTTTTGCCTGGAATACCCCTTTAAGTCTGACCACAGATTTTCGATTGGATTGAGATCTGGGCTTCGACTAGGCCATTCCATGACATTTACATGTTTCCCCTCAAGTGTTGCTTTAGCAGTGTGTTTGGGGTCATTGATCTGCTGGAAGGTGAACCTCCATCCTAGTCTCAAATCATGCACAGGTGATACAGGTTTTGCTCAATAATATCCCTGTATTTAGCACCATCCATCTTTCCCTCAACTCTGACCAGTTTTCAAGTCCTGGCTGCTGGAAATGGTGTTCTTTGGGTGATGTGATGGGTTGGGTTTGCACCAGACATAGCGTTTTCTTTGAAGGCCAAAAAATTCTATTTTAGTCTCATCAGACCAGAGCACCTTCCTCCATACATTTTGGGAGACTCCCACATGCCTTTTCGCAAACTCAAAATGTGCCTTTTTGTTTTTAGCTGAAGGTAATAGCTTTCTTCTGGCCACTCTGCCTAAAGCTCAACTCAATGGAGCATATGCAGGGCTCAAGTCCTACAAGAATGTGTGGGAACTGAGTTCCTGCACTTTTTTCCACAGCAGGAACACCATTTCCATTAGCAAGAGTCCTGCAGGACCAGCCCTTGAGTGGAAATCTTGGGTGAGTTCCCACACTTTTTTTTCCCAGGACGTGACCCCTTAGCGTACGGCTTATTGTCGTCCTATGTACAGATACTCCAGTCTCTGCTGTGGAACTCTGTGCTGCCTCTCTGATTAATGCCCTCTTTTTCCGGTCCGTGAGTTTTGACGGGGGGGGGGGCGTCTTTTTGCAGGTTTGCTGTTGTGCCTCTGTTTGCTGTTGTGTTCTTTCCATTTGGTTATGATAGATTTGATGGTGCTCCTGGGGATCATCAAAGATTTTTTTATAACCTAACCCTGACTTATACTTCTCAACAACATTGTCCCTTACTTGTTTGGAGAGTTCCTTGGTCTTCATGGCAGTGTTTGGTTGCTGATGCCTTTTGCTTAGGTGTTGCAGCCTCTGGGCCTTTCAAAAAAGGTGTGTATATGTAATGACAGATCATGTGACACATAGATTGCACACAGGTGGACATCATTTCACTAATTATGTGACTTCTGAAGGTAATTAATTGCACCAGAGCTTTTTATGGGCTTCCTAACAAATGGGGTGAATACATACGCACATGCCAATTTTCTGTTTTCTATTTCTAAACAATAGTTTTATTTATATACGTTTCTCATTTCACTTCACCAACTTAGACTATTGTGTTCTGATCCACGGCATAAAATTTAGATTAGCAAAACATTGAACTTAAGGCTGTAATGTACCAAAATACGGAAAAAGTCAAGGGGGTGAATACTTTTGCAAGGCACTATATGTGCTTTATAAGATTACATCACATAGAGCAGTATGTCCAGTATACAGACCTATCACAATCTTCTGATAATGGTCATAGTGGGTCGCGATAATGATGAAGGTGACTTGAAACTAGGCACATTTAAGAAAAACTTAAATCCTAATTTAGTAATAGTTCGCTATTTGCATCCAACCATGTTATATTTTATTTATTTCATTTGACTGAACATACGCATGCTGCCCATTCACATGATCATTAGGGATGGCCAAACATTCATGTGTCCTCAATGGAGAGAGGAGAGGTAAGCCTCTGAATTTTTTGATCACCACACAGTTTATTTTATTTTTTGTTCAGCATTACATTTTATAGTAAATAAACGATGTAATTCAAAAGTACAACTTGTTCTACAAAAAACAAGCCCCCATTTAGCTTTGCTGACTGAAAAAAGGTATTGCTCTTAGAAAGTGAGATAGAAAAGTGAAGTGAATCTGAAGTGGTTAACACCTTACCACACCTTGGCTTATGTACCTCCAGGGACCTAGACTATGTTGTACTATTATGTTAAGGTGATCTCATGGGCATCTGCCTATGTGCACAATGGATCAATGGTGGTAAGAGCATGTGTGTATGTGTGTGAGGCCTATGTACAGTAACTGTAGGATGGGCCTTCAGAATTAAGTCCATTGGTGGGCACTCAGCACCCCAGTCCAAAACTGTATAAAGGAAGGGAAAATAGTGTTCCATCATGTTGGATATACATTTGGCTTTAGCTAAAAAAAAATATAAAAAAATCTGAAAGTGCACCTCAATGTCCCTCAGAAACTGTATATCGTATTTATTGGCGTATAACACGCACTTTTTAGACAAAAATTTTTAGCCTAAAGTCTACCTGCGTGTTATATGCCGATAAGCCGCTGCAGTTCAATGATTTAAAGCGGGTGCTATAAATCAATGAACTGCAGCGGCTTTGCAGGTGCAGAGACCTGCCGTCGCTGCCGGCTTCTCTGCCCCTGCCTGTCCTGGGGTCTAGAGCCCTGCTGCTGGCCCTTCTCTCCCCCTGGCTATCGGTGCCACTGCCCATTCTCTCCCCCTGGCTATCGGTGCCGCTGCCCCATTACCGGCGCCAATAGCCAGGGGGAGAGAAGCGGCGCCGGCAATGGGGCAGCGGCGCCGACAGACGGGGAGAGAAGGGGCAGCGGCACCCATTGCCGGCGCCGCTGCCCTGTTGCCTCCCCCATCCCCAGTTGTATAATTACCTGTTGCCGGGGTCGGGTCCATGCTGCTTCAGGCCTTCGGTGTGCGTCCCCTGCGTCGTTGCTATGCACTGCGAGACGCAATGACGTCACTCGTCATTGCGCCACGCCGTGCAGTGCATAGCAATGACGCATGTGACGCACACCGGAGGCCTGAAGCAGCGCGGACCCAACCCCGGCAACGGGTAATTATACAACCGGGGATGGGGGAGGCTATCTGTGCCGCTGCCCCTTCTCTTCCCCTGGCTATCGGCGCCGCTGCCCCATTGCCGGCGACGCTTCTCTCCTCCTGGCTATCGGTGCCGGCAATGGGGCGCCGACACTGATAGTCAGGGGGAGAGAACGGGCAGCGGCGCAGATAGCCAGCGGGAGAGAAGGGCCGGCAGCAGGGCTCTAGACCCCAGGAAAGGCAGGGGGAGAGAAGCCGGCAGCGACGGCCTCTCTCCCCCTGCCTTTCCTGGGGGTATATCGTGGTATACGCGTGCACACACGCACCCTCATTTTACCAAGGATATTTGGGTAAAAACCTTTTTTTACCCAAATATCCTTGGTAAAATGAGGGTGCGTGTTATAGGCCGGTGCGTGGTATACCCCGATAAATACGGTATGTGTTTCCAATCTTATTTTTAAATTAAAAGTTTTTTTTAAACAATATGACACATATATTTTCGCTTGCCATATGGTATGCCAACTCATTGAAAACTAGAATACGTAAACATCTTTCTGATGTGGTGCATTTCCAGTCATGGTTACAAAACATTGTGCGGAGAAGCATGGGGGTAATTAATCTTGCCTTCAACTTCAGGGCATTGAAAGAGTTATATTGCCACTGAGTGGAGGAAATTTAAAATAAAAAATATAAGACCGTGTGGTGTTCTGGAGACTGAAGCTTAATACGAGATTTCTGCATGGTCTGAATAGAGGACAAGATACAATCTTGCATTATTAGGTGTTTCTTTGTGATTTATTAAGGTTTTGATTTTTGAGTATCTATATATTCATATAGTTGCGCACAAAATCCTTCCTGAGTTTCCTGCTGGCCTATTTCTTTTGTTCCCATTCATTTATGCTGTCTGGGCGCAATCGAACCACGCTAGCGGTTAGACCATTTTATATATATTTGTTTCTGTATTTTTGTCTATATATATATATATATATATATATATATATATATATATATATATTTTTTTTTTTTTTTTTTTTTTGTTATCCACATTTGTAATTGATTCTGTGCATTATTCTTGTTATTTTATGTGGGTGGTCCCGGTGACGTAACCCAATTTATGGAATGCGCCACCTGTTCTTCCCATATATAAGTAGATCCAAGTGAGTTTAACATCTTAACGACCATGGACTTCTATACTCGTCTATGTGCCATTAAGCAGGTATGACACGGGCTCCCAATGCGCCTACCCCCAGCTGATTCCTGTAGCTGGGGGCCGGCGTTAATAGCCGACATGCGGCGATCACCACGGGCGGATATTAACCCTTTAGATTGCTGCTGTCAAAGCTGACAGCGGCATTTAAAGGTGCCTTTATCCCATCCCTAGTGGCCCAGTGGGGTTGATCGCCCCCCCCACACACCGCGATAACGGGGGAGCGATCCACTGCTGAGGTAGCCTGAGGGCTTACCTCTCCTCCTGTGCCAGCTCCGGCTTTCTCAGAATAAGAAAGCCTGGCAGGACCAGGCTTTATTCATCGAGCGCAGAGCACACAGATCAATGTGGTTCTATATGAGGAATCAAATGATACCTCCTAAAAGTCCCCTAAGTGGACTAAAAGAAAAGAAAAAAAAGTTTAAAACCCACACATTAACCCCTTCCTTATTAAAAGTTTAGGTCACCCCCCTTTGCCCAAATTCCATACAAAAAATATATAAACATAATTAAAATAAACATGTGTGGTATCGCCGCTTGCGTAAATGTCCGAATTATAACAAATATATTGTTAATTAACCCCTTCCCGCAGAATTTCATATATAAACGCCGGGTTGTGCAGTGCATTCGCGCATCCCGGCGTTTATAAATGACATTCAGTTAACCCGGCGATGCGCAGCATCGCACGGGTTAACTGGCAGAAGTCCCGCTTTTTCCAGCAGGGGACAACTTCTGCTTCACCCCCAGGACCATCCATTGATGGTCCTGGTCAGCGATCACTGTGATTGGTCCCTGTGGACCAATCACAGTGATCTGGGGTGAAAGTTCAGATCCCCCGCACTGCCCGCCCCTGGAAGTCGGGCAGAACGTGGGACGATGGCTGCGGGGGCTCGCGGGGACCTGCGGCATAGGGGGGGGGACATCAGGGGACCGGCGGCCTTACCTGGCGGGACCGAGGAGCAGCGGCAGGACCAGCCACGTGGACGAGCAGCGACGGGACCGGCAGGTAAGTATGTGGTCCTCAGAGGCAGCAGTGAAGATCTTCACTGCTGCTTCTGGGAGTCTGAAAACTACAACTCCCAGCATGCCTAGACAGCCTTTGGCTGTCTGGGCATGCTGGGAGTTGCAGTTCTGCAACATCTGGAGGGCCCCAGTTTGGAGACCATTGTATAATGGTCTCCAATCTGTGCTCTTCCAGCTGTTGCAAAACTACAACTCCCAGCATGCACTGACTGTCCAGGCATGCTGGGAGTTTTAGTTCAGCAACATCTGGCCCTTCAGATGTTGCCGAACTACAACTCCCAGCATGCCCTTCAGCTGTCTGGGCATGCTGGGAGTTGTAGTTTTGCAACAACTGGAGACACACTGGTTGGGAAACATTGTTTCTAACTCAGTGTTTCCTAACCTGTGTGCCTCCAGCTGTTGCAAAACTATAACTCCCAGCATGCACTAACAGACCATGCATGCTGGGAGTGGTGGTTTTGCAACAGCTGGTGCACCCCCCCCCCCCTGTGAATGTACAGGGTACATTCACATGGGCGAGGCTTTTACAGTGGGTTTCTCGCATCTTGAGATGCAGCAAATTTTGCACCGGGAAACTCGCTGTAATCCCCCGCCCATGTGACTGTACCCTAAAAACACTACACTACACTACACCTACACAAAATAAAATAAAAAGTTAAAAACACTACATATACACATACCCGTACACAGCCCCCCTCCCCCAATAAGAACGTCCGGTACGCCACTGTTTCCAAAGCAGAGCCTCCAGCTGTTGAAAAACAACAACTCCCAGTATTGCCGGACAGCCGTTGACTGTACACGCATGCTGGGAGTTTTGCAACAGCTGGAGGCACCCTGTTTGGGAATCACTGGCGTAGAATACCCCTATGTCCACCCCTATGCAAATCCCTAATTTAGGCCTCAAATGCGCACAGCGCTCTCACTTTGGAGCCCTGTCGTATTTCAAGGCAACAGTTTAGGGCGACATATGGGATATCGCCGTACTCTGGAGAAATTGCGTTACAAGGTTTGGGGGGCTTTTTCTTCTTTAACCCTTCATGAAAAGGAAATGTTGGGGTCTACACCAGAATGTTAGTGTAAAAAAATTTAATTTTTTACACTAACATGCTGATGTTGCCCTATACTTTACATTTTCACAAGAGGTAAAAGGGAAAAAAGCCCCCCAAAATTTGTAACGCAATTTCTCCCGACTACAGAGATACCCCATATGTCAGCGCAAAGTGCTCTGGGGACGCACAATAAGGCCCAGAAGGGAGAGCGCACCATGTACATTTGAGGTGATATGCACAGGGGTGGCTGATTGTTACAGCGGTTTTGACAAACGCAAAAAAAATAAAACCCCACATGTGACCCCATTTCGGAAACGACACCCCTCACGGAATGTAATGAGGGGTGCAGTGAGAATTTACCCCCCACAGGTGTCTGACGGATCTTTGGAACAGTGGTCCGTGAAAATGAAAACTTGTACAGCCCACTGTTCCAAAGATCTGTCAGACACCAGTGGGGGGCAAATGCTCACTGTACCCCTTGTTACGTTCCTCAAGGGGTCTCGTTTCCAAAATGGTATGCCATGTGTTTTTTTTTGCTGTTCTGGCACCAGAGGGGCTTCCTAAATGCGATATGCCCCCCGAGCAAAATTTGCTCTCAAAAAGCCAAATATGACTCCTTCTCTTCTGAGCATTGTAGTTCGCCCATAGTGCACTTCAGGTCAACTTATGGGGTACCTCCATACTCAGAAGAGAAGGGGTTACAAATATTGGGGGGTATTTCCTGCTATTAACCCTTGGAAAATGTGAAATTTGGGGGGAAACACACATTTTAGTGAAAAAAAAATATATTTTTTTTTTACATATGCAAAAGTCGTGAAACACCTGTGGGGTATTAAGGATCCCTTTATTCCTTGTTACATTCCTCAAGGGGTCTAGTTTCCAAAATGGTATACCATGTGAGGGTTTTTTGCTGTTCTGGCACCAGAGGGGCTTCCTAAATGCAACATGCCCCCCAAAAACCATTTCAGAAAAACGTACTCTCCAAAATTCCCTTATCGCTCTTTCCCTTCTGAGCCCTCTACTGCGCCCGCCGAACATTTTACATAGACATATGAGGTATGTGCTTACTCAAGAGAAATCGGGCTACAAACATAAGTATACATTTTCTCCTTTTACCCCTTGTAAAAATTCAAAAATTGGGTCTACAAGAACATGCAAGTGTAAAAAATTAAGATTGTGAATTTTCTCCTTCAATTTGCTGCTATTCCTGTGAAACACCTAAAGGGTTAAAATGATGACTGAATGTCATTTTGAATACTTTGGGGGGTGCAGTTTTTATAATGGGGTCATTTGTGGGGTATTTCTAATATGAAGACCCTTCAAATCCACTTCAAACCTGAACTGGTCCCTGAAAAATTGTGAGTTTGAAAATTTTGTGAAAAATTGGAAAATTGCTGCTGAACTTTGAAGCCCTCTGGTGTCTTCCAAAAGTAAAAACTCGTCACTTTTATGATGGAGACATAAAGTAGACATATTGTATATGTGAATAAAAAATGTTTTTATTTGTAATATACATTTTCCTTACAAGCAGAGTGCTTCAAAGTTAGAAAAATGCAAAATTTTCAAATTTTTCATCTAATTTGAGGATTTTTCACAAGGAAAGGATGCAAGTTACCACAAAAATTTACCACCATGTTAAAGTAGAATATGTCACGAAAAAACAGTCTCGGAATCAGAATGATAACTAAAAGCATTCCAGAGTTATTAATGTTTAAAGTGACAGTGGTCAGATGTGCAAAAAACGCTCTGGTCCTTAAGGCCAAAATGGGCTTGGTCCTGAAGGGGTTAAACTGCACGGTCAATGGCGTACGCACAGAAAAAATCCAAAGCCCAAAATAGCGTATTTTTGGTCACTTTTTATACCATAAAAACTTTGTTAAAACAAATGAGCCCTCATACTGCCCCTTACGAAGAAAAATAAAAAAGTTGTAGGGGTCAGAAGAGGACAATTTTAAATGTATTCATTTTCGTGCATGTAGTTATTATTTTTCCCAAAAGTACGACAAAATCAAACCTATATAAGTAGGGTATCATTTTAATCGTATGGACTTACAGAATAAAGATAAAGTGTTATTTTTACTGAAAAATTTACTGCATAGTTTTCTTTTTCCTGCTTCTCTGTAGATTTTGGGGTAAAATGACTGATGTCATTACAAAGTAGAATTGGTGGTGCAATAAATAAGCCCTCATATGGATTTTTAGGTGCAAAATTGAAAGGGTTATGATTTTTTAAAAGTAAGGAGGAAAAAACGAAAGTGCAAACACAGACAAACACCTAGTCCTTAAAGGGGTACTCCACCCCTAGACATCTTATCACCTATCCAAAGGATAAGGGATAAGATGTCTGATCACGGGATCTCGGCTGCAACACCTCGCTCTGTGCTTAATGAAGGGCGATACAGGGGCCGGAGCATGATGATGTCACGGCTCCGCCACCTCGCAACATCACACCCTGCCCCCTTAAAACAAGTCTATGGGAGGGGGTGTGACGGTTGCCATGCCCCTCCCATAGACTTGTATTGAGGAGGCGGACCATGACGTCACAAGGGGGCGGAGCCGTGATGTCGCTATGCTCAGGCCCCTGTATTGCCCGTCATTACGTACAGAGTGATTTTGCTCTGTGCAGTAATGACAGAAGGCTGCTGCAGCCGAGTTCCCTGGGCTCTCCAGCAGTGGGACCCCGGCAATCAGACATACCCAGAGTACCCCTTTAAGGGGTTAATCATTGTATGACTAAAGCTTTCAAGTAAAGCCAAAACGCGTCACTTTTACCGTGTTTCTGTGATGTCTTTCATGGCTTAATAATAAAGAACCGTTCCTGAGTTGGGCACTGGACATCCTTGTTTCCTTTACTAACTGCTTATAATGTTTATATTCATTTCAGTTTTTATTTATGTATGAATCTACTTTGAGAGGAAACAGCATTATTATAAAATTGTAGTTTTATTTGTGTTCAGGGAATTAAATTTGAGTTCAACTGCAGTTCATGGATGCATCGAAAATATTGAGCAACACTTCAGTAAAGTGTTTCATTAAATTATATATCAACACTATATTTAACTTCTATGCCATACATTATATCAAATAAAACATATGTTTGTGAATTCATTAAGACTGCAATCCTGCTTAATAAATGTTTGCTTGTTAACCTCTATAACACACCGTAGATTTACACTCATTGACCACTTTATCAGGTCTACTTTCCTAGTACTGACTTGGACTCCCTTTTGTCTTAAAGGGGTATTCTGAGTTTATACATCTTATCCCCTATCCAAAGGACAGGAGATAAGATTTATGATCACAAGGGTCCCACCATTGGGGACCCCCACGATCTCGGAGCAGCTCCCGGAATTCTGTGCCGGGCGCTGCTTCCGAGACGGGGACATGACATCATCCCCACGCCCCCTAGTCATGTGACATCACTAGGGGGCGTGACTGATCCCCGTCTCAGAAGCAGAACAGAATCCCGGGGGCTGCGCCGAGATCATGGGGGTCACCAGCGGCAAGACCCCTGTGGTCATACATCTTATCCCCTATCCTTTGTATAGGGGACAAGATGTATAAACACGGAATACCCCTATAAGAATTGCCTTTTACTTTTGTGCCATGTTTTTTTAAAGCTGCTGGAAACATTTCTCAGAGATGTAGGTCCATGTGGACATAATGGCATCACACAGTTGCTGTAGATTTGTTGGATGCACATCTATGTGAATCTCCACCACAGCCAAAAGGTGCTCTATGACTGTGAACTTATTGTCATGGAATAGACATAGTCAGCAATAGAGTTGAGCGAGCCGAGCTCCCCAAACCCAGATTTGATCCAAACTTCGAGGGGTTTGTGGCATGCCGAAGTTTTGAACATTGCTGGATTCTGCTTCTGCGAACCTGACAATGGATGGGCTGAGCTCTGCAAGCAGTTAGACAGCTACAGGTACAGCTTATGCTTTAACCATTTTCTTGGCTATGCGCTATTGCACTCGGCTCCCCAGTCGGCAGAGAGATTGTTCATATAAGCCTATGTAGTAAAAGACAGATCTCCCAGCCGGGGAGCTGAGCGCAATGTCGCATTTAAGGATCACAGTTGGTCTCAGGAGTGAAACCTGATGCGATCAACAACTTTTGAGATGCCTGATTGACATGTCAAAAATACTTTCTATTCACAGTTAACCCAGCAATCTGTCCAGATCACTTGTTTACTGTGAAACCCTTCAATTTTTCCTAAAATACGACCCCATTGTTGTAGTTTAGCAACAGCAGGCCTCCAGCTGTTGCTAAACTTAAGGCTCTCTGTTGCTTAACTAAAACCTGCATCATGTCTGGGAATGATGGGGCTTGTAATGGGGCAACAGTTGGAGGTTCTTTTTGGGAACACACTGACACAAAGTGGAGAGCGCCCTAAATATACTAACCCTTTTTTGTGTTCTTCTTTTCTTCCTATTTCACATCTGTGTATGCAGAGGAATACTTCTGATTTGGTGGACTACGTCGACGACCAACTGTTAATATTGAGGGCTTGTATGGGAGTGTTCTTTATATTTACTTTGCCATTTTTTAACTTGTGTTTTCTTTAAAAACAACTTTACAGGCTTAGTAGTGCAAGCTGTCATAAAGACAGAGTCCTTTACTAAGCTGGGGCTTAGCATAGCCATAAAAACAGCTAGCCATTACTCCAAATTCTTACCCCAGTACTCACCCGGAAGAGCCGATACCAACAGGCCTGAGGCATCAAAAATGTTGCTACTGGGCTTAGGCACTAACAGGCTGATGATATTTAGGCTGGGGAGAGCCAATAACAATGGTCCTCGCCCACCTTGGTGATGTCAGGCAGTTGCTGGTTGGTTGATATCTGGCTGAGAATGAAAATACAGGGAATCATGCATGGAATAAATTAAGAAAAGTGTGTGGTCCCCGCATTTTTACTAAGAAGCAGGGTGTGATAAATAAGATAATCTTATGTATAGAGTATACAACAAAGCCCTTATACTAAGCAGCACTAATTTACTCTTCCCTTGCTGAGCTAATGCATAGCACTCAGCCCAGCAAAATATCGAGGTAAATCATCGATCTGGACATATCGCTGGGTAAACTGTGAATAGAAACCATTATTAACATGTCAATCAGACATTTTAAAAGTTGTTGATCACATTGAGTCTTCTATGCCGAGACATTGAGCGATCCCAATGCTGCACGCTTCCCTGGCCTGTAATTAGAGATCACACCGGTTTTCATCAAAAGAGTATAATAGGATTAACCAGGAATCCAGCCTCCATTGCCATCTTGCTCTGTATCATGATAACCTTTGAAAGTGGTGGCCTGAGGTCAATGGATCACCTGTAGCTGCACATTTGGCTTGTAGCTCATTGTCATAAAAACAACCTTTGAGAAACAGTTCAACACCTAGGCTTGATGTGTGAAATTATATCTATGTGAGGGTCATTTCCATTTTTCATTTTGAATAAAAGGGGTACACCGCTGAAAACATCTTATTCCCTATCCCCTATCCAGCGGAGGGACCCCTGAGATCTCTGCTGCAGCACCCCCTGTCATTCGGTTCACGGAGCGAACTCCGCTCCGTGCACGATGACTGGCGAACACGGCTGCCAGTCATCAGGCATGGGCTTGTACTATGCGTGATGGCTCCAACTTGCGTGTTCCGGCCTCTGCCACTGCTGGAGATCACAGGGGTCCCGCTGCTGGGTCCTATACTTTGGATAGAGGATAAGATGTTTTTAGGGGAGTACCCTTTAAATGTTTAATTTATTTTAATGATCAAATGCACATCTTTCAGAATTAAAAGTTTGATTTATCTGATAGACTATGCAAAAGAATCCAGAGAATTGAAAAGACAGTCATGTTTGGACTTATACATTTCATATATGTATTTACCAAGTTAACTCGTAACTATAAAATGCTACATTGTTTCCTTTAGCATAATATTGCATGCATATCTTTAATGTTCAGTCTGTAATTTATGTTCATAATGGAGATATTATTATACTAACATAAAAGCAATCTGTGCAATAAAAATTCCATTTAAGATTACGGAACTTCCCATGCTTCCATTATTGATCACCATAGGTCAAGCACTAATCTTGCGTCAGATCGTACTATACGACACAATGTCAGATAAATGCAGTTAATGTACTGCATCTTTATTTTTATTTGTACTTAGTATTAATACATATATCAAACAAATGCTAAATACTGATGCACTTATATACTGTCGTAACAATGTGAATTGTTAGTACAGGACAAATGATGTTATGTATTGCTGATTACATATCAATATTATACAATCAGTATTATTATTATACAATTATTTCAGTATCTTACTTCTAAGTGTGTACTGTGTTCTCAGTGGACCTAAATATCCTACAGTATAACAAACTCCCATGAAAAGAGAAGCAATAATGACAAAGGCAATATACAGGAACTTCATGCGATTTACAAATAACGTTGCTACAAAATAACACATATCTATTTTCCTAATAGTTGTCAACCCTTTTAGATTGAGCACATATGATGTATCTTTACCAGAAGATGATAACACACCTGGTGACATGAAAAGGTCAGGTGAAAGTAACCAGTTTGAGCTTTAGTCATATGTCAAATCGCATTAGACAAATTGTCTCAGCTGAGAACATGCTGGGTTGTGTTGAAACAAACCAGTAAAATTGTAACATGTTGATCTGGAGAACCAGCTTTATGGTGGTGTTGCTTAGAAATTTTTAGAAATTGTATACAAAGACTCATAAGCATAATAAAAAAAATATATATTCATTAACCCCTTAAGGACCAAGCCCATTTTAACCTTAAAGAGGTATTCCGGTGGAAAACACTGGTGCCAGAAAGTTAAACAGAATTGTAAATTACTTCTATTAAAAAATCTTTACCCTTCCTGCACTTTTTAGCAGCTGTATGCTACAAAGGAAATTCTGTTCTTTTTGAATTTCTTTTTTATCTATTCCACAGTGCTCTCTACTGACACCTCTGTCCGAGTCAGAAACTGTCCAGAGCAGCATAGGTTTGCTATGGGGATTTTCTCCTGCTCTGGACAGTTCATGATACGGACATCAGGTGTCAGCAGAGAGCACTGTGGACAAGACAAAAAAGAAATTCAAAAAGAACAGAATTTCCTCTTCAGGCCAATTTTATTTTTGCATTTTCGTTATTTCCTCATCGACTTCTAAAATCCATAACTCTTTTATATTTCCATCTACATACCCATATAAGGGCTTGTTTTTTGTGTGAACAATTGTATTTGTAATGAAACCTCTCATTTAACAAAAAAATGTATAGCAAATCCAAAGAATAATTTTTTTAGGGAGGAAATTTAAATGAAAACCAAAATTTTGTACATTTTGGAGAGTTTCGTTTTCACACTGAACACTTTACGGTAAAAATGACATAAGTTCTTTATTCTGTGGGTCAATACAATTAACATGATACCCATGGCTAGATACTTTTCTATTTTTGCACCGCTTAAAAAAAATTCAAACTTTTTGTACAAAATCAGTAATATAAAATCGCCCTATTTTGACCACCTATGACTTTTTAAAGAAAGGTTTCTGTTTTTGTGCCATCATCTGTACTTTTTATTGATACCACATTTGCATATTTAAAACTTTTAGATCACTTTTTATTCTTTTTTTGGGGAATAAAATGGGGACAAAAAAGCTGCATTTTTGGATTTTTTTCCATTTGCGCCATTCATCGTACGGGATCATTAACACTATATTTTGATAGGTCGGACATTTACGCATGCGGCGATACCAAATATGATTATAAAAAATGTTTTACACTTTTTGGGGGGTAAAATGGGAAAAAGGGACAATTTTGGTCTTTATTGGGGGGAGATTTTTAACTTTTTTTAAAACTTTTTTTTCTTACATTTTTCAACTTTTTTTTACACTTTTTATGTCCCCATAGGAGACTATCAATAGCAATCACTTGATTGCTAATACTGTTCAGTACTATGCATAGGGCATAGCACTGATCAGTATTTTCGGCTATCTTTTGCTCTGGTCTGTTCGATCTCAGACCAGAGCAGAAGACCCAAGAAGACGGCCAGAGGCAGGTGAGGGGACCTCCGGCTGCCATTACAGATGATCGCAGCGGCCAGAGGTCCCCCCACCTGCCTCCAGTGGTCTCCTTGGGTCTTCTGCTCTGGTATGAGATCGAGCAGACCAGAGCAAAATACGATTGTGGATGTCGGATATTACCGGCGGGTCCCGGTGGGTAATGCGAACACTGCTCCGAGGCTCACAGTCATACATAGGACATAAATGTACATCATAGTGCGCTAAGCAATCGTGGTAAAATAGCTCCATTTTGCTGTGACTTGAGGAAAATCATAGTAAAATGGAGCTATTTTACCAAGATTGCACAAATTGTACTAAAGATACATAATTGTTACAATAATTTTAGAGAATTGCATCAAAATAAAAAATGTGGTAAAAACGCAAAGAGTGAACAGTAGCCTAAAGACTTTAAATCTTCATAAAGCACAACATTTTTATGTCTATATCATGCACACTCACCAATATATTATTAGTCTACAGCGCAAATAGTTTTTTTTTCCAGTACAGCTGCATCTATGTTTTTCATTACTCTGAATTGATAATTTAATCCAAAGCATAGGGGATAAGATGTCGGTCACGGGGGTCCCGCCGCTGGGGACCCCCATGATCTCCGGCACGGTTACCCGGGCATCCGTGCACGGAGCAAATTCCGCTCTGTGCCAGATGACTGGTGACTACAGCCGCCACTCTTCCCTCCATTCATGTCTATGGGAGGAGGCATGACGGCTACATATTAGCTGTCATGCCCCCTCCCATAGACATGAATGGAGGAGGCATGGAGTGACATCACGAACACGGAAGCTCTAAGCTTCCGTGTTCCGGACGCTGTCACTGCTGGCCCGGAGATCATGTAAGTCCTTAGCGACTGGACCCCCTGGAGAAGATGTTTTTCGCCGGAGTTTCCCTTTAACAGTCTAACTCTCCAAATCTTCCAGTGCCTTATGTTCAAAACTGAAGGTTAGTACTGAGTCTGACATCCTGTGAAGAATGGCATCATCATCTACCAGATCCCCTTTATACTCCTGCCATCTCTAAGGAATTAGGGCGGCTCAGTGGTTGGCACTGTAGCATTGCAGTGCTGGGTCCTAGGTTCAAATACTGACAAGGCAGCATCTGCAAAGGAGTTTGTGTTTCCTTTAGCTACTCTGGTTTTCTCCCACACTCCAAAAACATGTTGATAGGTGAATTTTGAGTTTATGAGACCTAAGGGTATGGTGACGTATTTAACGTGGCAGGAAATATGGTGCTTATTTTGCTATTACAAGACACACGGGACTTTCCCACCACAGCCCTGTGTGTAGAAAGGTTTGGAGGCCTTACTCCATACCTTACTACACACAGAGCTGTCACGGGTAGCCCTTTGTGTCTGGTCATAGCAAAATAAGTAGCGTATTTTCCGGTGTCTGGCAGATTTCTCAGGGTGTGAAATACACTGGGGGAGATTCTCAAAAACTACTGTAATTCCTGTTCCAGCGATATTATTCACACCTTTTGTTTTTTCTCCTCACATGTTCAAAGGTCTTTTGTGCTGCTTTGAAAACAAGAAAGTATGTGAAAATTAATTTTCATGCCACTTTTGTTTTGTTTTTTCGCACCCAAATTTTGGATTTTTTTGTGGCAAAATTGCTGAGTTTGGCGCCAAAATTGCCGATATTTGCACCAAATTTTACATCCCAGAAAATTCTGGTATAAACTAGTGCCCAAACAAGTGATAACTGTATAAATATAATATTTCTGAGCTTAAATGTGAGTGCAAGTGCAGTGACCAAGAAAAAAAAATGAACAATAAAAAATATATGTTTTTTTAAAATAACATTTTTCAATAATAATTATACATTTTTTTTATAATTACTTAAATAATACATTTTACAAAAAAACTAAGAAAAAAACAAACAATAAAACTACAATCATTTCTGTGATTTCTACACTATCAAAAAGCTGGTGTGAAATTTTTGATGTAAACTGAACTCTCACCCCTTTGAAAATATCATGTAAAGCAGACAATATACGTGGACACGCCCACTTTTACAAAACTGATGTTAACAGTGTAAACCGCAGCATAAACCTCTTTGAAAATGTGATCGATACTTTTTGAGAATCTCCCCCTATGTGCGACCCTACCCTAAAGGGGACAGGGACTGATTTGAGTGATGTTAAAGCTTTATCAATAACTAATATTATAAGCTTTATCAATAACTAATATTATAAGCTTTATCAATAACTAATATTATAAGCTATGTTTACACTTTGCATTTTTTTTTCAATTTTTTACTGTAATTTTCCCAACATGGAGGCAAAAATGTGATATTGTACTGCAATTGTGCAAATCACAGGAACAACATGTAATTTTTTAAAATAACTTTTTACTGCATTTTAGCTTTTCAACATGTGAACACAGCGCTAAAGAATTCAAATCTTTGTAACTCCAATTGTGCTTATAGGTTAAGTCACTTTCTCCTCATGGCAACATTTCTCTAAGAAAAAAAACAAAAAACACTTTGAATAAAAATGCAAAACTGCATGTAGTTTAATCCACATGAGTCTGATTCGTTCACCTCGATGATCTCCAGCATGAGCAGCCTGATGGGATGAACAGCTACAATGATGAAACTCCCGACTCCCAAAGCCAGAGAATTCATGGAAAATGTACGCTGCATTACACAACCAGTTGAGTGAAGGCTTTGTATCTAAAAGGGAGCTCATCCCATGCATGTAATATCAAAAGGAAGGATTGTCCGGCACCAGGTATGCTCTAAAGGATCACTTTTTATTCATGCCATAGCAAGGAAACAAACATCACAGGACTGTAGTAATCTGACGCGTTTAGCTCTCTCTTGAGCTTAAACGTAGACTAAATTTAACAGTCAAACATGCAGTTAAAATAGAGACTCAAAGGTCACATGATAAAATACCTGACATAAGTAGCAATTGTAAAAACCCGGCATGGATATCATCTGTTAGTATTACAAAATGGACTGGATCCCTCCACTATTGCGTTTTTTACTCGCTTACTGTGTGATTACCCTATGAGTGTGAATGGACTCTAAATATAGTGTGCAAAAACAGGCAGGTATATACATACAACTGCATGCACATAATAGATTACGATATATTGATATCGTACATGCACGGGTCAATAATAGAATAGAGTGATCAACCTCATTATCTATACTTATAACTCAGAGACCTGAGTGCATGTATCTACTAAAAGATGATATACATGCTATAAATAGATAGATATACATGACTTGAAAATAATTCAATGCACAATTTACTCAATTTTAATTTACATCTATATCCATTACATATTAATACCGTAACCATCAGTAACTACATCAGCTACAAAGTCAAGCAGCACTGGGAGACCGACAAGTATTGGGTCCGGACCGAGCAACAATGGCACGCTCGGTGTTCCAGGATTTTGCTGCACCTGCTATGAATGTATCCCCCCCAGACATGCTGACTCTAACCCGACAAATGGAGGACCTCATGATAAAAGAAATGAGAACATGGGGGATCACCAAACTCTAACCACGTACCTAGAAAAAAGTCTGGTCCCACGTGGTCTAAGGCTGAAAAAAAGACCAGTCAAGAACTATTCCCAGAAATTCATTAATAAATGGGACCTGGCTCTCCTGGATTGCTCTGCGAAACTGATATCCTATATCATTGAAGAAGAGGAATCAGAGCTGCAAACCACGCAAAAGGAGCTAGATACACTAAAAGAATCATTATTGCCATACAAGAATCATGAAGAGTTTGCCAAGTTGGAACAAAGCATCCTCAAAAAATTGGATTTAGTGGAAAGCAACATCATGGAGATCAAAAAAACGAAATTCCGCAGAGATACGGACGATTACAATAATGATCAAGTTTTTTCTTGGCACCTTCATAGAGAGGCGCAAGATGACACCCCGAAATCTATCTTGTGCACTCCACGCTCCAAATCTAGGCGCAGACGCAGACCGAGCTCAAAATCCCCCAGAAGAGTGAGCTTCTCTGAAACAGGAGGATTTGCAACAATGAATACCGATACTAATGTGAACAGAGGCATGGAGCAAAGTGTGGCTCCAAAAAACCGATGGGGCCAAAAAGGAGACGAAAAACCAGGAGGGCCGGCCGCCGACATCGGAGGCAAGAGATACGCTCTGAGGTAACTCCTCACTCCGAGGTGAGCACAGTTATAAATTTATCTGCGTGTACCCTTACTACTCCCCAAATTACCTTGCTGAGTAAGGGACTGAACTTTGTACCAACTTGCACATTTAATTTATTTAACACCTTGCTGGATGTCAATAGACTAGCACGAGGATTAACATTACAGAGACACATTTTTTCAATAGAAGATGATAACCAGTTAGCAAGTTCGGAAGTGGCACCCTCACCATTACAACAGGTGGACTTGTGTACGAGCATGGACTTTAAAGACCAGATGAATATGGTACATTTGCGCAGTTTACAATGTGAGAATTATGTGGTTAAAGATACATTGGATGTTCCGTTTCACTCCACCAACCCTGGGTTCTATCCTGTGGCCTCCAGATCGGAGGCCCTGGATAGATTCCAGGAGTTGGTGGAGAGGGACCTTGTGCACTTGCATGAAAAGATAGTGTCAAAGCATACACCTGATAATTTGAATACAGGAGAAAGGATGGCACTAAAACAACTGAGCGAGAACAACTATATTGTCACACGTAATGCAGACAAAGGGGGTAATGTGATAGTGCTTGATTCTGATCTGTCTAAACAGTTAAATATAGAACTCCTTTCAGATGTTGACACCTATAGGAGACTAACTAGCGATCCAACAAAAACAATTCATACTAAGCTAAAAAGAGTTTTGGAAGAGGGTGTTGCTATGGGTGTTGTCAGTAGTAAGTTGGCGGAATATCTATATGTAGAGGCCCCAGTAGTTCCTGTGTTTCACTCACTCCCCAAGGTGCATAAAGGGGTATTCCCATCTCCCCTTAGACCGATCGTGGCAGGTATAGGATCGGTCACCGAGCGCCTTGGGGAGTGGGTGGATCACTATTTGCAACCCCTCACAAAAGTCACGCCCACTTTCCTACAGGACACCAAACATGTCATTAATATTCTTGACCAGAAAGTGTGGAGTGAACATATGTCTTGGGCTACCTGTGATGTAGTGGGATTATATCCATCCATCCCATGGGATGCAGGTCTTGTTGCCCTGGCATTTCATTTGGATCAATATAGCAGTTACTACCCGGGTCTGAAGGAATTTATCGTCATGGTTACAGAATTTTTGTTACAACACAATTATTTTATGTTTGATGGCGATTTCTTTCTTCAGACCCGGGGAGCGTTTATGGGTGCCAAGTACTCACCCTCCTTTGCAAATATTTTCATGTTTTATTGGGAGCAGCAATTTTTGTTTACACCCAGTAACCCTTTTTTTGAGGACATCTACTGGATAGGGCTCTATATAGATGACTTATTGATTATTTGGGGGAGTACAGAATACCGTTTTTTTGAGTTTGTTTCTTACATCAATAATAACCATTTAAATCTTAAATTTACAGCTCAGTTCAGTAGCACCTCAATTTTCTGGACATCTCCCTATCCAGATTGTTGTCGTCCCCTACAGAAAGGAGACGGCAACAAATTCAGTCCTCATGGCATCCTCCTGCCACCCAAAGCATGTGGTCCAGAATATCCCCTTTGGGGAGATGTGCAGGACCAAGAGGAACTGCTCTGATCCTGTACAATGGGAAAAAGAGATAGGAGAGTTAATAAGTAGATTTGCCAAAAGAGGCTATACAGAGGACTGTCTCAACAAGGCTCAGGAAAGAGTAGAAGGTATTAGCAGAGAGCAATTGATCAAATATACTGGGAAAAGAAACAGGACAAAAAATTTACAAAATGCCAAAAATAAACAGAAAAGAGCAGTCTTTGTCACCACATACAGTGCGCCATTTGCCCAAATCAAAAATATAATTAAGAAGTATACACCAGTTCTAGAGGAAGACACAATTCTGAGGGAGGTGGTCAAAGAGGGCATTATGGCGGTCTCTAGAAAAGCACCTTCATTGGGCTCCTCTCTATCACCAAGTCTATTCAATTCTAAAAAAGTAGAATATAAGACAAAGGATAAAATAAAACATCGCAACTGGCTTTATATTGTAGGAAATTGGGGTTGTGGTCACAATCGATGTATTACATGTAAATATATGCACCATTCCAAAGAAATAATGTCTTGTGTAACTAAAAAATCATACCAACTACGTGAATACATTAACTGTAATACCACTATGTTAGTTTATGTGGCCACATTCGCCAAGTGTAAAATGCAATATGTAGGGTGCACTACCAATACCCTTAAAACAAGAATCAGGAGACATATCTCTGATAGCAGGAGTGAAGGAGTTGGCATTTCTATGTTATCACGCCACTTTCGGGATGTGCACGCGGGGGAGTTGGATTCCCTGCGGGTGTCTGGTATAGAAAGGGTTAAAATAGGCATCAGAGGAGGAGATGTGAGAAAACGCCTCCTCAATAGAGAGACATACTGGATATTTCTTTTGGATCCCAGATACCCGCGGGGAATGAATAAACGCTTGGATTTAATTATGACCTGCACATAGGAATATAGTCTAACTTCCCATGCCCCCTCGGATGCCCTTAGCGTTGTAGCCCCTTATCATTGTAGATTAATGAGTTTTTTGGTACGAGTGTCAGGAGGGTGATTCCGCCTAGTGTGTTTTGATACCTATTAGAGTGCAGTTACTGATGGTTACGGTATTAATATGTAATGGATATAGATGTAAATTTAAATTGAGTAAATTGTGCATTGAATTATTTTCAAGTCATGTATATCTATCTATTTATAGCATGTATATCATCTTTTAGTTGATACATGCACGCAGGTCTCTGAGTTATAAGTATAGATAATGAGGTTGATCACTCTATTCTATTATTGACCCGTGCATGTACGATATCAATATATCGTAATCTATTATGTGCATGCAGTTGTATGTATATACCTGCCTGTTTTTGCACACTATGTTTAGAGTCCATTCACACTCATAGGGTAATCACACAGTAAGCGAGTAAAAAACGCAATAGTGGAGGGATCCAGTCCATTTTGTAGTACTAACAGATGATATCCATGCCGAGTTTTTACAATTGCTACCTATGTCAGGTATTTTATCATGTGACCATTGAGTCTCTATTTTAACTGCATGTTTGACTGTTAAATTTAGTCTACGTTTAAGCTCAAGAGAGAGCAAAACGTGTCAGATTACTACAGTCCTGTTATGTCTGTTTCCTTGCTATGGCATGAATAAAAAGTGATCCTTTAGAGCATACCTGGTGCCGGACAATCCTTCCTTTTCATACTCTGTTGAAGCCGGGGTGGGACCGGCGGGTCCGTGGCAGCACAGGTGTGTTGGGGATCTGCCTCCGGAGGTGAGCGGACACCACTGCATTTGGATGCATGTAATATCAGTAAAAATAGGTAAGCAGAAGGCAGGCACAGGAACCCCTATATATTCTCTAAATGCACTATATAAGCAAAAATAAATAAATAAATCCAGAATATTTCATTCCAGTTAAAAACTAAACTTTCTAAACGTAAAGGCTTTAATTTACCCATCAGGTGTCCATAAGGGACAGTATCAAATGCTTTTGCAAACTCCAAAAACATTTTATCCACAACCAAAGCAAATTAGGCTGCTTTGACAACTTATAATCACATATAATTCTATTATACCACCTACACATTAAAAAAAAAGTGTGTGTATAATGTGAAAATAACCTAACAGGAATTATGTCATGCTTGATCAAGGAAAGAATTGTAGGATGAGGACAGGATTATTGTCTATGCAGCTCATTTAAAACTCTGCTCTTTGTCGGACAAGTTCATATTATTTATATATTAGAGTGTATTAGAATATACTTGAATATAAATAAAGGGAATTTTTTTAAACAAAATTTAGGCCAGGGATACACATCTACTTGTTTCTGCTAAACACAACTAATAAAAGGCAATGGGGGACATTTATCATTGTTGTCTTTGAAAAGTGAGTTTTTAACCTGTTGTGGACGAAGGGCGTATGCATACGCCCTTGTGTCCTGGTACTTAAGGATAAAGGGCGTATCCATACGCCCGTGGGAATTTCGGTCCCCGCCGTGCGCCGGACGGGGACTGGACCGGATCGGGCACCCCGCGCAAATGCCTAGGGGGGTCATTAGACCCCCCCCATGTCAGCGATCGGCGCAAATCGCAAGTGAATTCACACTTGTGATTTGCGCCGATTCCGGGTCATTACGGGTCTATGGTGATCCGATGACCCGGAATATAAGGGGGATCGCGGTTGTCTAAGACACCCACAATGCCCCTGAAGAGATAGGAGTGAGGTGGCAGGGGTGCCACCCCTCCTATCCCTGCTATTGGTGGTCTAGACGCGACCACCAATAGCAGATCGGTGGGTGGGGGGGTTTACTTTTGTTTTCCCCATCCTGCCCACCCACAATAGGCGGGGCAGAACAGGGAAAATTAAGAGGAACGGGCGCCGAAGATCACTTACCCGTCCGGAGGCAGCGGAGCGACGGTGATCGGCGGGCTGCGTGTGGCAGAAGAGGACGGCTCCCTGGATCCTACAGAAGCCAGTAAGTTGTCTAGCAACATCTGGGGGGCTACAGTCTGAGACCATTATATGGTAGTCTCTAACCTGTAGCCCTCCAGATGTTGCAAAACTACAACTTCCAGCATGCCCAAACAGCTGTTTGCTGTTTGGGCATGCTGGAATATGTAGTTTTGCAATAGCTGGAGGACTGCAGTTTGAGACCACTATACAGTGGTCTCTCAATTGTATCCCTCCAGATCTTGCAAAACTACAACTCCTAGCATGCCTAAACAGCTCTTTGCTGTCTGGGCATGCTGGGATTTGTAGTTTTGCAACATCTGGAGGGTCACAGTTTGGAGATCACTGGGCAGTGGTCTATAAATTGTAGCCCTCCAGATGTTGCAAAACTGCAAATCCCAGCATGCCCAAACAGCAAACAGCTGTCTCGGCATGCTGGGAGTTGTAGTTGCGTACCAAAAGCTATTGCATAACTACATCTCCCAGCATGCCCTTCGGTGATCACTACATGCTGGGAGTTGTAGTTTTGCAACAGCTGGAGGCACACCGGTTGGAAAATACTGAGTTAGGTAACAGAACCTAACTGAAGGTTTTCCAACCAGTGTGCCTCAAGCTATTGCATAAGTACATCTCCCAGCATGCCCTTCGGTGATCAATACATGCTGGGAGTTGTAGTTTTGCAACAGCTGGAGGCACACCGGTTGGAAAATACTGAGTTAGGTAACAGAACCTAACTGAAGGTTTTCCAACCAGTGTACCTCCAGCTGTTGCAAAAGTACAACTCCCAGCATGCACGGTCTCTCAGTACATGCTGGGAGTTGCAGTTTTGCAACAGCTGGAGGCACACTGGTTGGAAAATACTGAGTTAGGTAACAGAACCAAACTGAAGGTTTTCGAACCAGTGTGCATCCAGCTGTTGCAAAAGTACAACTCCTCAGTCAGTACATGCTGGGAGTTGTAGTTTTGAAACAGCTGGAGGTTTGCCCGCCCCCCCCCCCCCCCCATGTGAACGTACAGGGTACATTCACACGGGCAGGTTTACAGTAAGTTTCCTGCTTCAAGTTTGGGCTGCAGTACATTTTTCGCCGCAGCGCAAACTCCTAGCGGGAAACTCACCGTAACCCACCAGTGCGAATGTACCCTAAAAACACTACACTACATTACATTAACACATAATAAAGGGTAAAACACTACATATACACCCCCATACACTGTCCCCCCCCCCCAATAAAAATGAAAAACATATCATGCGGCAGTGTTTCCAAAACCGAGCCTCCAGCTGTTGCAGAGCAACAACTCCCAGCATTTCTGGACAGTCACTGACTGTCCAGGCATGCTGGGAATTTAGCAACAGCTGGAGGCACCCTATTTGGGAATCACTGGGGTAGAATACCCCTATGTCCACCCCTATGCAATCCCTAATTTAGTCCTCAAATGCTCTCTCACTTCAGAGCCCTGTCGTATTTCAAGGAAACAGTTTAGGGTGACATATGGGGTACTCGGGAGAAATTGCACTACAAATTTTGGGGGGGCTTTTTCTCCTTTTACCCCTTATGAAAAGGAAAAGTTTGGGGCTACACCAGCCTGTGTAAACATGCTGGTGGTGCGTCATACTTTTTATTTTCACAAGCAGTAAAAGGAAAAAAAGACCCCCAAAATTTGTAACGCAATTTCTCCTGAGTACGGAAATACCCCATATGTGGGCGTAAAATGCTCTGTGGGCACACAACAAGGCTCAGGAGTGAGTACATTTGAGGCCTAAATTGGTGATTTGCACAGGGGTGGCTGATTGTGCAGCGGTTCTGACATAAACGCAAAAACATAAATACCCACATGTGACCCCATTTTGGAAACTACACCCCTCACGTAATGTATTAAGGGGTGCAGTGAGCATTTATGCCCCGCAGGTGTCTGACACATTTTTGGAACAGGGGTCTGTGAAAATGAAAAATGTTATTTTTCATTTGCACAGCCAACTGTTCCAAAGATCTGTCAAACGCCAGTGGGGTTTAAATACTCACTGCACCCCTTATTAAATTCTGTGAGGGGTGTAGTTTCCAAAATGGGGTCACATGTGTTCTGGCACCACGGGGGGCTTTGTAAACGCACATGGCCCCTGACTACCATTCCAAACGAATTCGCTTTCCAAAAGCCCAATGGCTCTCCTTCTCTTCTGAGCATTGTAGTGCTCCAGCAGAGCATTTTACGTCCTAAAATGGGGTATTTTCATACTCAGAAGAGATGGGGTTACAAATTTTGGGGGACATTTTCTCCCATTACCTTTTGTAAAAATGGTAAATATGGGGAAAAAAACTGCACTTTAGTGAAAAATTTATTTTTTCATTTACACATTCGAATTTAACGAAAAGTCGTCAAACACTTGTGAGGTGTTAAGGCTCATTGGACCCCTTGTTACGTGCCTTGAGGGGTGTAGTTTCCAAAATGGTATGCCATGTGGCTTTTTATCTACTGTTCTGGCATCATAGGGGCTTCCTAAAGGTGACATGCCCCCCAAAAACCATTTCTGCAAAATTCACTCTCCAAAATTCCATTGTCGCTCCTTCCCTTCTGAGCCCTCTACTGCGCCCGGCGAACACTTTACATACACATGTGAGGTATTTCCTTAATCGAGAGAAATTGGGTTACAAATTTTGGGGGGCCTTTTCTCCTATTACCACTTGTAAAAATAAAAAAAATGGGTTTACAAGAACATGCGAGTGTAAAAAATGACAATTTTGAATTTTCTCCTTCACTGTGAAATACCTAAAGGGTTAACAATCTTACTGAATGTAATTTTGGATACTTTGAGGGGTGCAGTTTTTATAATGGGGTCATTTGTGGGGTATTTCTAATTTGAAGGCCCTTCAAATCTACTTAAAAACTGAACTGGTCCTTGAAAAATTCTGATTTAGAAAATTTTGTGAAAAATTGGAAAATTGCTGCTGAACTATGAAGCCCTCTGATGTCTTCCAAGTTAATGTACTTTTTTTGTTTTTTGTTTTTTTGCTTTGGTTTTCTTTGGTGAGACATTTTTATCATACTATCAAGTAGGGTTGATAAATTTGGCTCACATTTGCACAAAAAGTTGCAGTCTCCAAAGGCATTTTTGTAAGCCAGATATGACCAGGCTTTGACTTCCATCATTTCGTAGGGGTTTGCAACTTTTTTTTTATGCCTACTTGCAACATTTGCACTTCATAACTGCGCAACTGCTGCAAAGTGAAAACTCAAGGTCGCAAAATGAGTGCTTAGATGCACGGGTGACATTTTTTGCCACAATTTGCAGAAATCTTACCCTTCACAATTTCTTTGGAACTACAATCAGTATAATTCATTGTGATTTTGATTGTGAAAAATTGGGATCTTTCAAGTTGCCCTGTAGCCTTAGCTTTATAGAAAAGGTTTGGTTTTTAGTATGTTTGCCTTTTTCAGGGGACCTTTGCCTTTTAAAATGTAATTTAAATCATTTGACTTCTCCAGCAGTCAGTATAAAATATAACACTCTAAATGGTAAAGAAGAATATTTTCAGTTTACAACCTGCTGAAAAGGGAAGTGGTTATCTCCAAAATGATGTTTAAAAAAATAGGTGGAACATTTGAAGATTGTGCCCCTCACAGCCCCTTCCATAAATTGTAGTGGGTGCTGGAATTTTATAGATAATATTATTAGGAAAAATAACATAGGGTTACTATTACCCTACATCTTTTACAGAGTTCAGGCAGCAAAAAATAAATAAAATGTCCCTTGTGCTTATTAAAGAAATTTATTTTTTATAATCATTAGGAAATTAGTCCTATGTAGACTGGTAAAGAAGATGAGTGAACTTCCAGTAATTTGATTCGTCACTAACTTCTCGGCTCGGCAGTTGCTTACTTTAGCCTGCATAAATAAGTTCAGCTTTCAGGTGCTTCGGTGGGCTGGAAAAGGTGGATACACTCCTAGGAGAGAGTCTCCTAACACTGTATCCACCTTTTCCAGCCCACCGGAGCACCTGAAAGCTGAACTAATTTATGCAGGCTAAAGTAAGCAACTGCCGAGCCGAGAAGTTTGTGACAAATCGAATTATTGTAAGTTCGCTCATCTCTCATTGAGACATATCTAAAGTAGAAGTAATATAAATGAAAAAATGGCACTGAAGTACATGAAATGTGTATTTTTTATGAATTATTATTAATCATAAAACATAAATTAAGGATAAATATTTAGCAGAATTATACTGTATAGGGTAAAACTGTAAAAATTACTGGTAGATTGTTCAAAGTGAAGAAGACAGACTTCAGTTATAGAAGTGAATATCAAGTATTATTATTGTTGCTATTAGAATCATCAACATTATTACTACCAGTAGTAGTTCAAGACCATTTTTTTTATATTTAATTTATCAATTATTTGAAAACAAATATGTTAGCTTTTTAAATTCTATTTGAGAATATATCAGACATTTTCTAGGGACCAAAGAAAAGCAATTAAATGTAATAGCAAGACGGTGGCTTCAATATGATGAATAACCATATAAAACTGCTATTTGATTTAAATCTCAAATGAATTCCCATGTAGAATTATTATTAAAAAGTTTAGGGTATAAACTATTCTCCCTTTAAGCTTTCCTTATAATTTGCTTTTCTTATTTTACTATGGTTAACAGTTAACAGTTTGATTAATTCAATTTTTTTTATATTAAGCAGAATTTAACATTTTGTTTCTAAGGAGCACAGATTCATGATTATGTTAAGTCAGATTGATTCATATAACTGATTGGTAGACTATAAAGTGAATAGTTCAAGACATCACAACAACTGTGTTAACGGCAATGGGTTAAAGGGGTACTCCGCCCCTAGACATCTTATCCCCTATCCAAAGGATAGGGGATAAGATGTCAGATCGCCGGAGTCCCGCTGCTGGGGACCCCGGGGATCGCTGCTGCAGCACCCCGCTATCATTACTGCGTAGAGCAAGATCGCTCTGCACATAACGACGGGCAATACAGGGACCGGAGCATCGTTACGTCACGGCTCCGCCCCTCGTGACGTCACGGTCCGCCCCCGTCAATACAAATCTATGGGAGGGGGCGTGGTTGACATCACGCCCTCTGCCATAGACTTGCATAAATGAGGGGCGGGGCCATGACATCACACTGCTCCGGCCCCTGTATCGCCCGTCATTACGCACAGAGCGAACTCACTCTGTGCAGTAATGATGGCGGGGTGCCGCAGCGGCGACCCACGGGGTCCCCAGCAGCGGGACCGCTGCAATCTAACATCTTATCCCCTATCCTTTGGATAGGGGATAAAATGCCAGGGGCGGAGTACCCCTTTAATGGTTACAGTTAATGGGTCCACATTTAAAAATCTTTTTTTATTTATTTATAATTTGATATAATCTACATAAGCATTCAGCAACTTTGTATTTATATTACATTACTTTGTTTGTAGTAACTAGAGATGAGCGAACTTACAGTAAATTTGATTCTTCACCAACTTCTCAGCTCGGCAGTTGATGACTTATCCTGCATAAATTAGTTCAGCTTTCAGGTACTCCGGTGGGCTGGAAAAGGTGGATACAGTCCTAGGAGACTCTTTCCTAGGAATGTATCCACCTTTTCCAGCCCACCGAAGCACCTGAAAGCTGAACTAATTCATGCAGGATAAGTCATCAACTGCCGAGCCGAGAAGTTTGTGACAAATCGAATTTACTGTAGGTTCGCTCATCTCTAGTAGTAACCTTTAATTTATTGCTTGCATACTATCTTCTGCTGGTTGTCATTGGAAACAAACAAGCCTGTCATTAGCCACAACCTATATTTAAAATAGAACGACTGGTTCTCAAGATCTTTACACAAAACTGTAGTAAGGGATTACTATGCATTTTTCACGGTATAAAGTGTAAAAAACCATGACAGAATAGATATGGTGATAATAGTGGAGACCCGAATAAAAGTGTGTGTGTGCGCTAGGGCCCAGCGCTCTCCCTCTATTTTACCTATATGTTTATTTTATATGTTCACTAAACCTAATAAATTGTGATTTAACTGCTCACCATCTCAAGAGCGATACTTTATCCAGTTGGGGATCGCACCTCTACACTTTTCAAACCTTTATACTATCAACCCTTTTTTCTACCAATCTTATACATTTACACATCTACTATCATAACACTCACAAATCCATAGAGTTCATCATTTTAACCCATTCACAGGTATACACATACACCCTTTTATTCAGGTCTGCTGAATGATTTCAGGTCTGAAACCTACAGAAATATAAATTAAATAAGCCATAAATAAGGGCCAGTATAAGAAAAAAAAATACAGTGGCCCATACTTACTAATACTTGAAGACAATGCAAACTTAAATAGACAAATGTCAAATATGCCAGATTAACATAAGTGGATCAGGTGAATTGGTAAATCTGGCACATTTAACTTCTTTTCAGGCCATTTTTTTTATTATAGGCCAAAAGAGTGCAGTAAAAATGGCACATTTATGTTGCACACCATTGCAATTAGGTCATGCCCCCTTTTACACCCATGCCATGCCCATTTTCTGATATGCCCTGAAGAACAGTTCATGTTTACAGTCAAGACAATTTTCTATGTCTGATAAATAAAAAAAACTTCTAAATAATACAATCATAGAGTTTCATTGTACAACGAGCATAAATGACCTCCATACTGTTACTGTACAACACTAAGTAAACCAAAACCTATATTATTATAAATACATCCAGTGACATATTCTTTGACTGAAGGCTCTCTTTTTCAGTTTTTCTCAATCTAGCCCAGACAGCAATGATGTCTTCTTCCATTGATGACTCGAGTCTGCAGAATATGTCATTTACACTAACTTAAATGTATAGGTGGATAATGTGGATTGTCTTGTTTCTAACGCTTCTTACCTGGTGAAAATTGATTTGGCCATTCAGAAGATATTCATCTTGTAGCTAATACAGTATTTTCTTTTTAACTGCACTGGAGGCATCTTTGATTCTTTCTCCTGCCTGATCTGGGATATAATTTAGCCCCCCTCTGCTAATAACTCTTCCCCCTTTAAAATATTCATCCCTATTCCTAAGCGGATCCATGAAGGTTCAGAGTTATTAGACAAAAGGGGTGGGTTATTGGCAGGAATAGACAAGAGAAAACATAACACCCACACACCGCAGCAGCCACCTTTTTCATCACCATTCTCACCTTTCCATATCCATAGTGCTTTAAATGATAAAAATTACCCACTTGTTGTCCCACACAGTAACAATTCCTTTATTGTGCTCTCCAAAGAGTAATATTACCCTCTTTGTGCCCCTACATAGTAATATAGCCCCATTTGTGCACAAAGTAAAATGGCCCTTTGTGCCTCTGTGTAATAGTTATCCCCCCCTTACCCCATCCATAGTGCCCACAAAACAAAACAAAAAAGGACATTCTCCCCTCTCTGCTCCAACACCAAGCTTCTTTCGGTGAAACTTTTCACTAACACTGCAAGCCTCCAGTAACTGATGGGCTAGGGAGGACCCCAGGTCTTATTCCCTATCCAAAGGATAGGGGATAAGATGTCTGATCATGGGGGTCCCGCCGCTAGAGACCTCGCAATATAGCATGCAGCTGTATCTGCTTCTGGGAGCGCTGGAGGTTCTGCCTCCCGATCACGGGAACGGAAGATCGTGACGTCACGACTCCGACCCCGTGCAACATCATGCCCCGCCCCTCAATGCAAGTCTATGGGAGGGGGCGAGACAACTGTCACGCCCCCTACCATAGGATAGCATTGAGGGGGCAAAGCTTGATGTCACACGGGGGCGGATCCGTGATGTCATAATGCTCCGGCCCCGTGATCGACAGTAATCAGACCCGGAGTGAACACACTCTGGGGACTGATTTTGATGGGGTGCGGCGTGCAAGATCACAGGGGTCCCCAGCGGCGGGACCCCCGCGATCAGGCATCTTATCCTCTATCCTTTGGATAAGGAATAAGATGTCTAAGCGCCGGAGTACCCCTTTAAACTTTATATGCACAAATGTACAATTTATCTAAGATGTTTTAGATCTTAATTTGTCATTACAGTGCTTCACTTGTGCACCACAATAACTCATCTTAAAGGTTTGATGTAGAAGAAAACTTTATGCACATTAGAACAGAAGATTGGTCAATCACCTGGTACACTGAATTACTTACAGTATTTTTTTACATAGGGTACCATTCCAAAAGTTGGTTACAAATCCCAACGGTTGCCTGTAAATCAATTTGGTGGGTAGTCTCTGTGATGCTTTACAGCTAAATGTTGATGAAAGAAACCTAATTCTCAAAGTCACTGACCTGCAATAGAAGAGTAGTAAATTTTAAGGTATGTGACCAGTGTACCTGTTGGCCCTTTTGTGTAGTTTTAGATGCATAATTCAAACAGAATTCTAACTGCTGGCTTGTCTCAGTGAAAGCTGTAAGTAAGTGTTTTGGCTTTTTATAGTTCAAATTTCTCTAAGCTTTATTTAAAGCTGCTGTGTAACTCGTAGGAAAGCTGATGTTAAAATTAAATAGAATAAGGACACATTTTGTTTTTGCTTTTTGTAATTTATCAAAAAAATGGGTTGGTTCTTTTATGTTCTTAAAAAAAAACTTATTTACATATCACACATATTATATAGTGCTGTACAAATCTTGTCATCACTAAATTTATCTATCAGTATGTTTTTAGAGGAAATTGCAGTACTTGATGAAGTCCACACAGTCATGGGGAGAATATGCAAATAATGTGAATCCTGACAATTATATAATTTACACAAATTTCCGGTTCATTCAGAGATATACTATGAATACACATATTCAGAAAGCCACCTGATCATATATAAATCATTCTTATAGAAAGAAAAAACACCTCACGTGCATCTTTAGCTCTCATGTGAAAAATTTCCAACAATTTTTCTAACAAAGAAGAGAAACTGTAAAGTGCAAAAATGTACTATTTGGATTACAGAAACTTCAACACATACAGTATAAGTAACATAGCTGATAAAGGTTAAAGGAGTTCTCTAGGCATTTAAGATTGATGGTCTAAAGGACCAGTAATTTTGCTGCACTACAGATCCCAGCAGTGTGACTGCATTATCAACCCTATAGACAGGGCCGGATTAATGTAGGGGCGGATGGAGCTGCCGCTCCAGGCCCTTACATTAAAATAGGCCCAGTGGCCTGCACAGGCGGCCCGCATAGGCCGCCCAGACCGGTGACCCGCCTCCCGTTCTGCCGCCAACACCTAACGCTAACAGAGACCCCACAACCCCCCCCCCGCTCCCCACTATCTTACAAAACACCTAACGCCGACACTACTACCCCCCCCCCCCCCGCTATCTTACAACACCCGGGCCGTCGTCACTTCCGCCAGTCACACGCGCTGCGGCAGCTGTCAGTGAGAGCTGCAGTGATGTCATCCACTTCACGGCGGCGCCCGGAAGTCACGTCCCCGCGGCTCCCACTAACACAAGGACTGAGCAGCAGCCGCCGCAGCGTGTCAGTCTGAGTCACCGGGTCCCGGAGAGAAAGGTTACAGCCCTTGGGGCCATTTATAATGTAAGGCACTGTGAGGGGCACAATTTAACATGTCAGGAGGGCAGCAACCGCATTATAGGTTAGGTTGCAAGACATGGTTTATTATATATGAGGGGGACATTATATGTGGGGGCACATGACAGAACCCCCTGTCATGTGCCCAAATAATGCCCCCCTGTCATGTTCCCCTCATATATAATACCCCATGTCCTGTGCCCCTCACATATACTGCCCCCCTGACATGTGCCCCTCACATATAATGCCCCCCTGACATGTGCCCCTCACATATAATGCCCCTGGCTGTCCTGCCCCCTCAGAAGCATTATATGTGAGGGGCACATGTCAGGGGGGCATTATATGTGAGTGGCACATGTCAGGGGGGCATTATATGTGAGGGGCACATGTCAGGGGGGCAATATATATGAGGGGCACAGGACATGGGGTATTATATATGAGGGGCACATGACAGGGGGACATTATATGTGAGTGGCACAAGACATGGGGTACTATATATGAGGGGCACATGACAGGGGGACATTGTATGTGGGGGCACATGACAGGACCCCCCCCACATCATGTGTCCATATAATGCCCCCCTGTCATGTGCCCTTCTTATATAATACCCCATGTCCTGTGCCCCTCATATATACTGCCCCTCATATATAATACCCCATGTCCTGTGCCCCTCATATATAATGCCCCTCATATATAATACCTCATGTCCAGGGGGCATTATATGTGAGGGACACATGTCAGGGGGCATTATATGTGTGGGGCAAATGACAGGGGAGCATTATATGTGGGGGCACATGACAGGGGCCCCCCTGTCATGTGCCAATATAATGCACATATAATGCCCCCTGACATTTGCAGCTTACTTATAATACTCCCTGCCCTGTGCCCCTCATATATAATGCCCCCTGTCATGTGCCCCCACATATAATGCCCCCCTGTCATTTGCTCCCCACATATAATGCCCCCTGGCATGTGCCCCTCATATATAATGCCCCATGTCCTGTGCCCCTCATATATAATGCCCCTCATATATAATACCCCATGTCCAAGGGGCATTATATATGAGGGGCACATGTCAGGGGGCATTATATGTGGGGGGCAAATGACAGGGGGGCATTATATGTGGGGGCACATGACAGGGGCCCCCCTGTCATGTGCCAATATAATGCACATATAATGCCCCCCTGACATGTGCCCCTCATATATAATGCCCCATGTCCTGTGCCCCTCACATATAATGCCCCCTGAAATGTGCCCCTCATATATAATGCCCCATGTCCTGTGCCCCTCACATATAATGCCCCCTGACATGTGCCCCTTATACATAATGCCCCATGTCCTGTGCCCCTCACATATAATGCCCCCTGTCCTGCCCCCTTAGGGGGCATTATATTTGAGGGGAACAGGACAGGGGGCATTATAAGTCAGGGACATATGTCAGGGGGCATTATATGGGCACATGACGGGGGGGGGGGGGTGGGGGGCTGTCCTGTGCCCCCCCACATATAATGCCCTATGTCTTGTGCCCCTCACATATTATGCCCCCTGAGGAGGCAGGACAGGGGGCATTGTATGTGAGGGGAACATGACAGGGTGCATTATATGCGAGGGGCACAGGACAGAGGGCATTATTATTATGTGGGGGGAACAGGACTGGTTATCATTAATATATATGGGGGCACAGGATGGGGCATTATTACCATATATGAGGGGCACAGAGTGTTTTGCATTTCAGAGGTATGGGGCGGCATTTATCATTGTAGGTGTATGTGAAGCATTTTTACACCTTTTTTGTGTGCTGTAATGTGTAGGAGCATCAAATTTATTAAAAGGTAGCAGACCATTTGATACATTTTGTGCAGGTCACATTTTCTAAAATTTCACTCTTCACATACACCCAAAAGCTAAGTCTGGGCTGGTGTAATTTTAGAGACTTTTCAGTGGTTTTGCAAATATTTTGCACATTTTCACAAAAAGGTGCAGTTCATAAAACCCGTCCATATTATGTGTATTGCCAAAATCAGTGGATTACAACTCAAGCGTAAAAAAGGCACAAATAAACCCTGCTTGCGCCTTTTTTTGCACAATTTTTAGACACAAAAAAACAGTCTAAAGACAATTATACATGTCGGCCATAGTGTATATTATAAGGAATTTTGGGGTAGTATGGTTTTTATGGGCCACATAATTACGGTATTGTATTCAGAGGGTGCATGGCGAGGTTATATTAAGAGAGCACAGTATGTGGTAGTATTATAATCAGAGGGTACAGTGTGTTGTAGTAATATATTCAGAGGTTACGGTGTGTGGCGGTCTTATATTCAGAGGATACAGTGTGTAGTAGTATCATATTCAGAGGGTACAGTGTGTGCCAGTATTATAATCAAAGGATATGGTGTTTGGCAGTATTATAATAATTATTGTTTTCATATAGAGGATCAGAATGCGCTGACATAGTGAGGAGACGTCTGGGTATCAAGTTCTGCTGAGTGAACATTTAGCTGAAACAAGTCCTGGTGGTATGTACCATCTGAATTAGATAAGAAAAGACTATAGAGAAGACGTCACCTGTAGTAACAGATTTTATCGTGTATTCTCTTCACTATAAAGAAGACGTCACCTGTAGTCACTTATTTTATTGTGTATTCTCCTCACTATAGAGAAGATGTCACCTGCAGTCACTGATATCATTGTGTATTTTCTTCACTATAGAGAAGACGTCACCTGTAATCACTTATTTCATTGTGTATTCTCCTCACTATGTCCTATCAGAGCTGGAGTCACTTGTAAGTTCTGCAGTAATGATGGGTGAAACAACAACAACTCCTAGCATAGCCTTACCCCATACTTAAGGTCATACTGGGAGCTGTAGTTTTAAATGGTAAAAACTTTTTTAGCACTTTCCCATTCTGTGGCAATTGGTATATTTGATTATTATACTGGAAATAATTTTCTGCAACATGCTACAGCGCGGGCATAACAACATGCTGAAAAAAATCAGGGCCTATATCCCTTAATGTTATGCTTTTGCAAATATTCATCCAGTTGCTTTTTAAACGTCTTTACAGACTCTAATAAGATCATATCTGCAGGCAGAGGATTCCACATCCTTATTGTTCTTAGTGTAAAAAACCCTTTCCTTTGCCTTAGACAAAATCTCCTTTCTTCCAGTATAAAAGTTGCTGAGTTGCCCATAGCAACCAATCAGATCACTTCATTCATTTTTGAAAAGGCCTCTGGAAAATGAAAGAAGCGATCTGATTGGTTGCTATGGTTAACTCAGCAATTTTTCCTCTGGACACTAACATTTATTCAGCTATCCTGGTAATTTAATGTGCATAAAACATGTGACAGATGCGCTTTATTTGTGTTAAGAAAAATTACTTTGTGTTGCATTTTCATTTTATATATTCCGATAAAAAGGCCCATCAAAATCTTCAGCACCAGGCCCATGATCCTCTTAATCCGGCCCTGCCTATAGATGTATAACACACTGTCTACAACACAAAGCAAAGCATTGTAGCAGTTCAATTGTGCTTTGTGCTGATCTTCATTATTGTGTCTAGTGATTCTGCACTTCAGATCCCAGCAATGTGACAGCAATAATGAGCCCAGCCATCCAAATAATTCACAATCCAACACAGAGAAAAGCATTGCAGAAGTTCAATTGTGCGGCGCGCTGACTTTATTTTGCCTATATTTTCTGGGTTTAAGGGGTACTCTGGTGCCAAACATCTTATTGTCTACTGTTGCTTGGCCACTGCTTCCACCTCCACCAACTTTGCAACACACTCCAAAAGCTGACTGTCCACGCACAACTCCTCCTTGTGGCTAATGTTATCGTTATGCTTAGCACTAATGGAGGAGGAAGCAAAGACAGAGATGGTGAAATAGACATTTCCACTGTGCCATGTAACTGAAGATGATGAGGAATTAACTGACAGATGGCTCAACATCATATCATCAGATTTTTCCGCCATCTGAGATGACCGAGAACTGGTCTATTCTTTAGAAAGGTAAACAAATTTGTAAATTACTTCTATTATAAAATCATAATCCTTCCAGTACTTATCAGCTGCTCTATGCTACAGAGGAAGCTGAGTTGTTCTTTTCTGTTGGACCACAGTGCTCTCTCCTGACACCTCTTTCTGTCTCAGGAACTGTCCAGAGTAGAAGAAAATCCCCATAGCAAACTTCTCCTGCCCTGGAAAGTCCCTGACATTGACAGAGATATCAGCAGAGAGCACTGTGGTCAGACAGAAAAGAACTATAAAACTTCCTGTGAAGCATACAGCAGCTAATAAGTACTGGAAGGGGTACTCCGGTGTTTACACATCTTATCTCCTATCTAAAGCATAGGGGAAAAGATGCCTGATTGCGGGAGTCCCGCCGCTGGGGACCCCCAGGATCTTGCACGCGGCACCCCGTTTGTAATCAGTCCGATTACAGACATTTTGTAATCAGTCTGATTACAGACGACCACACGGCCGGCAACGTGTTACGTTACGCCTCTGCCCCCGTGTGACGTCACACTCCGCCCCTCAATGCAAGCCTACAGGAGGGGGATTGATAGTTGTCACGCCCCCCTTCCGTGGTTTGCATTGAGGGGCCGCCGGCCGTGTGGTCGTCCGTAATCAGACCCGGAGCGAACACGCTCCGAGGATTGATTACAAACGGGGTGCCGCGTGCAAGATCCCGGGGGTCCCCAGCGGCAGGACTCCCGCGGTCAGGCATCTTATCCCCTATCCTTTGGATAGGGGATAAGATGTGTAAGCACCAGAGTACCCCTTTAAGATTTTTTTATAGAAGTAATTTTCAAACCTGTTTAACTTTCTGGAACCAGTTGATTTGAAAGAAATATTTTTCCACCAGAGTATCCATTTAACTTATCCTTAAAACCACTTAAAATTACCTGACTATATTACTAGGTGACCTAGTAGTGTTGTACAGGGCTAGTTTAGTTAGAACTTATTTGAACTTATCTGAAACCTGCTTGAAAAGCTCTGCGAACCCGGCAAATCAAACTTTTCAAAAATTGACTCAACTCTAGTTATGATGATCCATTTTCAGTTTAAAACTTTTTGGTCGCTTTTCTCTGTTTATGAAAATGTAATCTCAAAATGCAAAACATGTTTTCTTTATTATGTGTCATTTTCTTCCTATTAAAACTGTAGTTTACAATACTATTTTGCCATTTTTTTAAAGAATCAACAGCTAAAGAAATATCTAAAATTAAGACAAGGAGAAGAAAATATCAACACTGTGGATAAAAGCCAAAAATACTTTCTTGGAGCACATTTCAAGAAAACTGCTACCAACTTCTAAAATTATAGACAGAAAAAGCAAAAAGAAGCACCAAATGTGAACAGTTCATTTATCTACTCTTGTAAGTTTTTAGTTCAATTCAGGAGCCTGGCGGAGTCTAACTGTTAAAGAGTACCTCTCATGATCTTGTTAAATTTTATAATCCTCCCTTTTCACTGCCCCCATCATAATAAACCACCCCCTGCCTTTATTTTTATTATTTTTTAGTTTTCCATCTTGATATTGCTCTGTATTTTCTGCTCAGTCAGATTCACAGACTGGAAAGAGGTGTTACCCAGCAGGCTGTGACATCATCTGAAGCCCTACAGGGGAGAACTTTCTCCCTTACTCTGCTACACAGAGCCCATAGCAGTTCAGTGTGTGAGATGAGCTCTGATTGGATAAAGCTGCACACACACCCTCAGCATTTCCTGCTTTTGGACTTCTGTCAGGCCAGCATGTGTCCAAAGTCCGTGAAAAAGATGGGGGGAAATGTGCTCTGGACAAGTAGGGAGACACTAGTGGCAGATTTTTTAAACACAAATAAAATAAAGTAAATAAAGTACATTAGAAAGATTATTTTTATTTACCATAAGGAGTGCATTAGCAAAAATCAGTTTTAACGAGAGTGCCCATTTAAGGAAATGGTAACGCCCAGTTGTCAGTTTATTAACACATTTGTGAAGGGAATAAAAGAATAACACAGAGGTATAAAACAAAACAGAGCTTTAAGAAAACAATCTCCAACATATTTACATAAGGAAAGTATGGGCACCGTAGGGACATTAAAGTATTTTTTATCTATTCAATAATAAATTCAATACTCACGTTTAAGTGTTCTATTTGTAGACAAGTGGGACAAAAAATACAATGATGTCTTTACAGAAAAGTCTAAACAAATGTTTAGGCAATGGTAATGAAGTGAACCTGCTATGCTAATCCAATATATTTAGTTACATTATATATAATAATCAGACACATTAGCAGAAATTTCACAATTAATTATAAATGACATTTGAAGCCTTTTATCCCTTGAAAGTTTGCAGGATGTGACTAAGGAGACAAATGAATTTTAAATGAAAAGAAGGAAAGCTGTTTAGAAATTACTTTCATAGTATCTGTGGAAAGATAGATATCTGAAAGAAGCTCCGAGTAGCTGCTTGGAAAGGTCAAGCACCAATTGGACCATTATTTTAAACTATTTAAACCTAATTTGCATTTGTAAAGAGAAATTATTTAATGACCTTGCTGATAGAAATGCATTAAGTATGAAATGAAATGAACAGCTTGAAGGAAGTTATGTATTTACACATTTTGTTATCTTTGAAAGTCTATTGAAGAATTTTATATGTCTTTATAATTTTATTTATCAAAATGTATTAGAATTCAATTCAATTGCAAAGTTTTATGTAGACATATAGAGCTGAGCTTGTGAAAACTGCTTTCAGGTTCTGTTTACAGAAACATCATGGCTTCCATTTATACGGGAACCATGAGAGCTATGGTAGATCTGTTTACAAATAGATATTAGTAACATAGTAACATAGTTCATAAGGTTGAAAAAAAAAACAGTCCATCAAGTTCAACCTATAACCCTACTGAGTCCCTACTGAGTTGATCCAGAGGAAGGCAAAAAACTTTCATACTAGAGGTAAAAATTCCTTCCTGTCTCAAAATATGGCAGTCAGAATAAATCCCTGGATCAACGTTCTGTCCCTATAAATCTAGAATCTATAACCTGTAATGTTATTACTCTCCAAAAATGCATCCATGCCCCTTTTGAACTCTTTTACAGAGTTCCCCATGACCACCTCCTCTGGCAGAAAGTTCCATAGTCTCACTGCTCTTACAGTATAGAACCCCCGTCTGTGCTGGTGTAGAAACATTCTTTCCTCAAGTCGTAGAGGATGCCCCCTTGTTATTGATACAGTCCTGGGTATAAATAGATCATGGGAAAGATCTCTGTACATTCCCCTTATAAATTTTTACATACAGTCATGTCCGTAAATGTTTGCACCCCTGAATTTTTCAAGAAAATTAAGTATTTCTCACAGAAAAGGATTGCAGTAACACGTTTTGCTCTACACATGTTTATTCCCTTTGTGTGGATTGGAACTAAACAAAAAAAAGTGAGGAAAACAAGGAAATTGGACATAATGTAACACTAAACTCAAAAAATGGGCTGGACAAAATTATTGGCACCCTTAACTTAATTTTTGATTGCAAACCCTTTGGAAAAACTAACTGAAATCAGTCGCTTTTGATACCACATTTGCATATAAAAAACTTTTAATACATTTTTTATAATTTTTTTTAAATAAAATGTATTAAAAAAGTAGGAATTTTGGACTTTTTTTTATTTTTTTTCGTTCACGCCGTTCACCGTACGGGATCATTAACATTTTATTTTAATAGTTCGGACATTTACGCACGCGGCGATACCAAATATGTCTATAAAAAATATTTTTTACGCTTTTTGGGGGTAAAATAGGAAAAAACGGACGTTTTACTTTTTTATTGGGGGAGGGGATTTTTCACTTTTTTTTTACTTTTACATTTTTTTAAATTTTTTTTACACTTGAATAGTCCCCATAGGGGACTATTCATAGCAATACCATGATTGCTAATACTGATCTGTTCTATGTATAGGACATAGAACAGATCAGTATTATCGGTCATCTCCTGCTCTGGTCTGCTCGATCACAGACCAGAGCAGGAGACGGCGGGAGCCGCACGGAGGAAGGAGAGGGGACCTCCGTGCGGCATTATGAATGATTGGATCCCCGCAGCAGCGCTGCGGGCGATCCGATCGTTCATTTAAATCGCGAACTGCCGCAGATGCCGGGATCTGTATTGATCCCGGCACCTGAGGGGTTAATGGCGGACGCCCGAGAGATCGCGGGCGTCGGCCATTGCCGGCGGGTCCCTGGCTGCGATCAGCAGCCGGGATCAGCCGCGCATGACAAGGGCATCGCTCCGATGCCCGCGGTTATGCTTAGGACGTAAATGTACGTCCTGGTGCGTTAAGTACCACCTCACCAGGACGTACATTTACGTCCTGCGTCCTTAAGGGGTTAATGGGTTTTAGATCTGGACTCATTGCTGGCCACTTCAGTACTCCCGGTGCCACCCAAAATCTGTTGTTAATCCGCAGATTTCATGATGCCTTGCACACATTCAAGGCACCCAGTGCCAGAGGCAGCAAAGCAACCCCAAAACATTATTAATCCTCCACCATATTTCACTGTAGGTACTGTGTTCTTTTCTTTGTAGGCCTCCTTCTGTTTTCGGTAAACTGTAGAATTATGTGCTTTACCAAAAAGATCTATCTTGGTCTCATCTGTCCACAAGAGGTTTGCACAGAAGGATTTTGGCTTACTCAAGTTTATTTTGGCAAAATGTCTTGCTTTTTTATATCTTTGTGTCAGCAGTGGGGTCCTCCTAGGTCTCCTGCCATAGCGTTTTATTTAATTGTCGATGGATAGTTTGCGCTGACACTGATGCTCCCTGAGCCTGCAGGATAGCTTGAATATCTTTGGAACTTGTTTGGGCCTGCTTATCCATCATTCAGAGTATCCTACCCTGAAACATTTAATCAATTTTTCTTTTCCATTTCCACTCAGGGAGATTAGCTACAGTGCCATAGATTGCAAACTTCCTTTACATGCACCATTCTTTTTTGTGGCACCGTATCAAGTGTTTTGGAACAATCCAGATATAAAACATTCAGCAATTCCCCCTGGTGCTGTCTAGCTCACCTTCTCATAAAAGCTGATCAGGTTAGTTTGACAGGACCGATCCCTCATAAAGCCAAGCTGATATGGAGTCATACATTTATTTTAGGAGGTTAAACTAACAGGTCTATAATTCCCGGGGTAACCTTTTGACCCCTTTTTAAATATTGGCACCACATTTGCTATGCGCCAGTCCTGGGGAACATTCCATGTCACTATAGAGTCCTGTAAAATTTAAAATAGGGGTCTGTCTATTACATTACTTAATTCCTTTAGAACATGGGGGTGAATGCCATCTGGACCTGGTGATTTGTCTATTTTGATTTTGTAGGCGGCACTGTACTTCTTCCTGGGTTAGAAAGGTGATCTGTACTGGGGAGTTTACCTTATCTCCACCTTACAGTGGAGAACAATTTGTTTAATATATTTGCTTTTTCCTGATCCCCATCTATAACCTCTTCCTCGTCATTTTTTAAAGGGCCTACACTTTCATTTTTGACATTTTTGCTATTTATAAAGATGAAGAACATTTTGGTGTTAGTTTTACTCTCTTTGAAAATTTGTCTTTCTGACTCTATTTTTGCGGCTTTTATCAGATTTTTACATATTTTACATTTTTCTCTATAGTTTTTTAATGCTTTTTCACAGCCGTCCTGTTTTAGTAGTTTCAATGCTTTATTTTTGTTCCGGACTCTTTTATTCCCATAAGGTATAAATCTCTTACTGTGAGAATTCAAAATATTCTTGAAAGTCTCCCATTTAGTATCAGTATTTTAGTTTTTAAGGACATTATCCCATTTTATATTAAGGGCTTCTCTGAGTTGATCAAACTTTGCCTTCCTAAAGTTCATTGCTTTTGTGGCCCCTCGAGAGGTTCTCTTATTGCAGAACAAGTTATAATGTATTATATTCTGATCACTATTCTCTATGTATCCTTGTACCTGCACATTATTCTGTCAGGTCTGTTTATTAATATAAGGTCTAGTAGGGCACCCCCTCTGATTGGTCCCTGCACCGTTTGGGACAGATAATTGTCTTTAGCTATAGTCAGAAACCTGTTTCCTTTATGAGATTCACTGGTCTCAGTCTCCCAGTTTATATCAGGATAGTTAAAGTTCCCCATTATTATCACATAATTTTGATTTGCTGCATTGTTTATTTGCCTCAGTAATTGATCTTCTGCCTCTTCCATTATGTTTGGTGGCTTATAGCAAACCCCTATTAGAATTTTTTTTATTTTTATCTCCATATAATTCTACCCATAATGACTCCACATTATCATTTCCCTCCCATATATCCTCCCGCAGTGCGGCCTTCAGACTGGACTTTACATAAAGACTAACTCCTCCCCCTTTCCGTTTTGTCCGATCATTCCTAAATAGACTATATAATGCCTGAGCTGTTTTGGAGACATGCTTTACAGCAGGACCCATGGGCCATAATCAACAAAGGACAGGATGTGGCTCATTTAAAAGAATTGGAGACACTACTCAATATTCTCTGTGACCTTTTTTTCGAGGTCATTCTACAGGGAGGGGGGGATGCAGAAGAGAGCTCTGCTGGGAATGGTTATGGATCCCGTGTTATCTCTCTATGGTGTCACCTTTTACTATAATCCTGTCTGCGCTAAAAAGAAAGGCATTACCGGGAAATAACATCAGTTAGGCATGAAGGTAAAATCGGCACCAATAATCCCCCCCCCCCCACACACCACCATTAGGTAGGTCTTCTCTCCTACGCAATAGTGCCTTATTGTACTATTTCCCCCACATTATGAAATTAGGTCCCTTTTTCTCCTATTTTTGACCCCTATCCTCCAAAATCCCACCCCCCATTATGTAGGCATACACCTCTGTGACAGCCTGGGGGAGTAGGGAATGGGGAGTGTAGCTGTGCGGTGACTATGGGGTGCTCCTCAGTAATGCTTGTCCTACCGCCACCCTTCCCAAGAGCGATAGCGAGGTAGATAATAATGGAATGTCCACAACCGGAGAGAGTCTTTAGGAAAATATGCGCTGGATTTAGGGGATTTAGTTGCGGTCCAGTAGTCACGCTTGCTTTAGCGGGGATAGTTTAGAACTCACGGTTTAAGTTCCGCTGAGGCCGGTGGGTTTTCAGACCTAGCGTGTGTTTGCAAGTTGCGCAGAACAGTCCTGCTAGTCCAGCATCCACGAGAGCAGCAACCAAAGAGAGCAGTAATTGGCTACAGCTCCCTTATATGGGCAGGGGCTGGACTAGTGCTAATTGGTCCAATACTTGTGTCAATCACCATTACAAAGGATTATAGGTAACACATGACCCAAGGTCCTCCAACATACCATAGAGGATACTAACATGGTCACACGACCGAAGGTCCTGCGACGCCAAACAAGGTAAGTACTATACATTATATTAAATATACATCATTACTAAATATATACATGTATTAACATTGTAGAATTAGAGTAGAGGGGAGGCGACTAGGGGCTCTCCCACCTGGGGGACCCTACCTGAGCGTAGTTACTCTAACTTTGGGGACCACCACACTATGTACGGTATGCAATACGGTACCGGGACACCACACCTGTATTAGGTAGATAGGAAGACCATCCCCATTAGGTAGAAAGCTCTCCACTGAATAGATAGATAGATCCACCATACCATTCAATAGTGCTTTCCATGTCAAAGAGAGAAAAAAACACTTATCTCTAGTTCTTTAAGTAATCGTTGCACAAGGTTCTACAATATAGATGCATAAAAACCACTAATCAGCTCCTAAATTATTAATTGGTTCAAGCCTCTTAATAAATGAGTTGCTTTCTGTGGGAAAGAGTAAAAACCTACGCTAGCTACAAGCTGACAACTTGTACCACAACTTGTGCCAGTTATCTGGGGTAAGTTGTAGTAAATTCTGACCCTTTTAAGGCCCACCTACTTGCTTAAAAGTAGCAAGGGTTGTCTAAAAGGGTAAAGCCAGGGGCATGTGCACGAATTTGAGCTGTTTGACACATACAGTGTATGTATGTGCAGACAGTCATGTAAGTACATATACACATGCATATGGATAGACATATACACACAGACACACTTCTCACTGTAGTGCTGAGGGGAATTTTTATTTTAAACTGCTGGAAGTGGTGGGGAAGCTCCCCAAAGCATGTAACTTTACAAGTTAAACAGCAGGCAGGGAACCACTGAATGACATCAATAGACGTCAGGAAACATATATGTTGAGCCTGTTCCTCATTCACTCAGTGTGCCTGCTCTTGTCTATTGAAATTGTCCAGCAGCCCCATTCTTGGTCTATGGAGCTCTCTCTCTGATGCCATACCAACAATGAGGGGGTTCATCAATGTCTATAGTTACAGCTGATCTGAGGTTTCCTGTGCTGTCTCATTTTCATTCCTTCTGAGAAATGGATACCTAGAAGGTTAAAACAGCACCAGGCAGCACAGATCAGATGCAAGTAGAAAATAGTACAGAACACTTATAACTTAAGATGTCCAGCAGCTGTATATTATATCAACAAGGAAGCCTTTATTTATTATTGGGTTTCCATGTTAATTTTGGAGACAAAAGTCAAGGGAAATATGCTTAATCTACACTAAGTACACTGACTATGCTAACCCGACGATACGCTGCTCCCTGAGCTGGGGTGTGTGTGAGGTGTGTTTTGCCCTGCCAATCAATCAGCAGATGGGGAGCAGCCACAAGGTTGTGGTAAACTTTACTACCCCAGACATAAAAGTTGATTGCAGCATCTAAAAGTGCTGAAATGGAGTGGCAGTTAATAAATGTTTATTAAACCGCACAGTCAATAGCATAAACGTAAAAAAAAAAAAAATCATAATTGATGAAATTTAGTCACTTCATATACCATAAAAAAAGTGATAAAAAAATTCCATGAAAACAAAAATGCTACCACCATAAACTACAGATCACAGCACAAAAATTAGCCCCATAAAGATCCATTTACATGAAAATAAAAAAGTTACAGGGGTCAGCAGGGAACAATTTTAAGCATGCTCATTTTCGTGCAAAAAGTCATAATTTTTCAATTTTTTTTTAAAAGTAGTAAAATAAAACAAGACCTACGTGAACTGGGTATTGTTGTAATCATACGGACCGACATAATAAAAATAAAAGTGTACTGCATGGAAGCAAAAGACAGCAAATTAGAAAAATTGCGTTTTTTTTCCAATGTCATTCCACAAATATCTTTTCTTGTTTCACTTTAGATCTTTTGATAAAATTTGTGATGGCAGAACAAAGTACAATTGGTGATGCAAGAAACAAGCCCTATTGTGGTCTGTAGGAAGGAGATTGAAAGTGTTATAGCTATAATAAGACGAGGAGGAAAAGAGGAAAGTGCAAAAATGAATAATTGCTGGGTTCTTATTTGGTTAAGGTCATGTAAAACCCATATGATGTAAAAGGGTTACTCTGCCCCTAGACATCTTATACCCTATCCAAAGGATAGGGGTTAAGATGTCTGATCACGGGGGTCCTGCCTCTGGGAACCCCCGCAATCTCCCTGCTGCATCCAGTGTATTTTTTAGTGCAGCCCCAGAAGCTTGTGACATCATGGCCACAGGGCCATGACTCCGCCGCACATCACCAGTCATCCGGCATCCGGAAGTTTGCTCCGTGCACCGGATGTCTGGGGTGCCACAGCCAAGATCGAGGGGGTCCCCAGCGGCGGGACTCCCTCAGTCAGACATCTTATCCCTCATCCTTTGACAGGGTATAAGATGTCTAGGGGCGGAGTACCCCTTAAACTAAAATTAACTATGAAAAGGGGGGGAAAGAGGTAAGCACAGCCAATTGTCAGCTATGAGGTGCTATTGTTATTGCCACTTAGGGTGGGGTCACACCTGCCATATTTTGCTGCGTATTTGCTGCATTTTTATTTACTCATTGAAGTCAAAGGGTAGAAAAATCAATGGGTAGTTGTGTATTTTGCTATCCATTGACTTCAATGTGTAGAAAAATACACAGCAGAAAATACACAGAAAAATACGGCATATGTGACCCTACCCTCAAGCCCCAGAAAAACAGGAAGCTCTCTCAGGCTGCAGACTTTCAGGGAAACAAGGATTGCTCACCCACAGCAACAAAAGTGTTTGGTTCTAAGTGCAACTTAAAGTAGGTGAGCTGGCTAACTCTGGTATTTTGCCATGCTTGTGAATGACTTCTGGGAATTACTGCCATATTTACTTATTGACAAAAAGGCTTATGCTGAAAATAATTAGTGAGATGAAAATATATGGGTGCAATCCCAATAAGAAGCTCCATCTATTCCTAGACTTATTTTTACCCCTCTTTAGTAGTGTTGCTCACAAATATTCGCAATTCGAATATTCGTCACAAATTCGCGAATATTACAATTTTTGCGATAAAAATTCGCTATTACAAATATTCATCTTTTTTTCAAACTGTTTTACAAACTGAGCACATTGTAGGGATCCCCTTCGACTGATAAATGCAATGCTTGTATCATTTCATTAAAGACCCAGGGATGAGACTTAGAGGCGAAAGGTTTATGCATGCGAATATTCGAATTGCGAATATTCGCAATGAGAATATTTGTGTAAATTCTGCCCTACTTATGCCTGTGAGCCAATGAGAGTTCTGCAAGCACAGTTGTCAGAGCTTAGCAACGTCCCTAGCAACGTCCCTCGCATGATGATATAGCACGCATGCGCAGACGAGCGAAATTTCACTATTAATTTCACATTTGCAATAGCGAAATTTTGCAATTCCAAAAAAATCACGAATATAATGAATATTCGATTTTCACGAATATGGGACAAATATTCGTCCTCATATTCGCGAAATATCGCAAATTCGAATATGGCTCATCACTACTCTTTAGGTGCTGATGGTCCACGTTCATGTCTAACATTTAAAATAAAGCTTAGATCAAAATAGAAACCTAAGCTGAAAAATATTTAATTCAGATCTGGGTTAATATTAATAAAACATGGCATATCAATGACATACAGTATATTACATTAGCTGATTTAGCAATGGAATGGAATGGAGTTCTATGTGTCAGCCTCTACAATTACTACTTGTAAATCAGGGAAATGGTGACTGACAACAGGAAGAACATCTTGTCTGCACTGCGTCAAGGAAGCCTGAGCCATGCACCCTACATGGCACACGTGTTCAATCTGGTTGTCAAGCGGTCCTCGAAGTGTTCCCCCCATCTGCAAGACATCCTAACATTGGTAAGGAAACTTTGCATGGACTTCAGCCACTCAATGTCAACCAGTGGCAGCTCATATGTGACACCTGTCGTTTGCTCAGGCCCTTTGAGGAAGCCACATTATTAGTTAGTTGCCAGGATTACGGTATGAACTACGTCATTTCACTGCTTCATTTACTACAACATGTGTTGGAAGCAATGGCTGGTCAGGGCACTGGAGACATGGGGGGAGATTTATCAAAGGATTTAGACTGGTTTTTCCTGTCTAAATTTGTCGCACAGAAAGTCGCAGTCTAAATATGTGCGACTTTTCTGCGACTTTTGCTGTGGAGGATTTTTAGAACATGATGCATGCAAGTCTATTTTAGATGGAAATGCATTGGAAAATGCATTGGTGCTGAATTTATCAAGTGCGACTTTTGTGCGACAAGTCGCATCTGCTCAAAATACGCTGAAATGTCAGACCATGTTGGAGCAGGTCTAAATGCAGTTTAAGCTGTAGACCCTGAAGTCTGAGCACAGAATTTATCAAGGGCTGTGAGACCTTTGATAAATTAGGAGCACAATAGACAGGAGACTAGCACATACGCTGATCTATAAGCATACCCAGAATAGACTAGATTAGTAAATGTCCCCCATGGTGCCTACATCTCACTGCTACATGAGCCCTGTGGGGGCTGAACTGGAAGAGGAAGAAGAGGGGGACAGTGGAGCACAGGCAAGGTTTTGCGAAATGGTATAGTCATCTGACAGGAGGGGAAGAGCAGGAGCAGGCTGTGGAGCTACATGGTGATGAGACGAGACAGAGGACACAGACACACCGTGGCCATGTGGTCTCCTCATGCTGCTGGTACATTAAATAAAACTTTTTATGTTAATCTATTTGAAAACTTTAATTTAAATTTTAAAAATATCTTTAATCTTTTCAATTGTGAGGCCCTATGGTCTCATCAGGCTGTTGCCCCCTCCATGCTGGTTCATTCTGCCATTATATGGTCTCCTCTTGCTGCCGCCAACTCCAGACTGTGTTATTCTGCCACATTATAATCTCCTCATGCTGCTGCCACCTCCAGACTGTGTCATTGTGCCACCATGTGGTCTCCTCATGCTGCTGGTACATTAAATTACATTTTTTAAGTTCATCTATTTGAAATCTTCAATTTAAATAAAGAAATATCTTTAACATTTTCACTTGTGAGGCCCTATGGTCTCATCAGGCTGTTGCCACCTCCAGACTGGGTCATTCTGCCACTATATGGTCTCTTCTTGCTGCTGCCAATTCCAGGCTATGTCATTCTACCACATTATGGCCCCCTCATACTGCTGCCACCTCCAGGCTGTGTCATTGTGCCATCAAATGGTCTCCTCATGCTGTGGGCACATTAAATAAACTTTTAAAATTTAAATCTATTTAAAATCTTCAATTTAAATTTTTTAAAATATCTTTAATCTTTTCAATTGTGAGGGCCTATTGTCTCATCGGGCTGCTGCCACCTCTAGGCTCTGTCATTGTGCCACTATGTGACTCCGTGTTATACGCTTCGGGGCTCCTGGGACATTAAACTTGTGAATCTAATCAAAATCTTCAATTTAAATTTAAAAAAATCTCTTCAATCTTTTCAATTGTGAGGCCTATGGTCGTCGTCATATATTACCTTTGGAATTACCACAAGAATCCAATAAAACAGGTTCGAGCGATAACAATGACCATAACTGATTAAATGAAACATTTGCAGTTCCACACAGAGTAAGACAGTTGAGGGGGGGGGGAGGGGGCACTGAGATGAAGAGTCTGGAACTGGAACCAGCTCGATGCTCACCAGAAGGGGTCCTCAAAAAAGGATTAAAAAAAATGTAAATAAATGTAATTACATTTAAATTACATTAAAAAATCTTTTTTAATCTCTTCAATTGTGAGGACACATGGTCTCCTGACCCTGCTGGCACATCCAGATGCTCTGCAGCAGTGATTCTAATAGTGATGCCTGTAATCTGCATGTCATACTGAATAACAGTATTATTTTACTAACACAGCACACTCCATATGTGTGTTACGACAAGGCAAAGTGTTCTTCACCCCCTATAGAGGCTCTCTGTAGGCCAGAAATAGCCGTTTTTCATAGCGATTCACCGCAAATAAATTCAGACCAAACCAATTTTTTTTTCGGGAAATTTGGCAAATCGGCTAAATCGAGTTTTCCAAAAATTTGCTCTTCTCTAGTAATCATTGCAGTCTCAGGTGTGAGATTTGTGAGATTTGACTCATGACCTTCTTAATAACAGAATAGATTATATAGGGTCAATCTGACTGGCACACTATACAGTCAAAATTATTTTCCTTAGGTGAAATGTTAACTAAATTTTATTTTTTTAAATTATTTGCCAATGAGTAAATGCAATCCTATTATCACACAGCTTATCGGACAACTAACAACAAGGTTATTGTTCAGATTTTAATATTGACAGGAAAAAGCTTTACAAATGTAATTGAGTTTTATTCTAAAACTTAAAACCTATTTGGAATAATTCTCATTACATGACAGTGAAAGTAATATTGAAAGACCAAAACGGGCTTTGGATAGTGCTTTAGTATAATTCTTTCAAAAGCAATATTCAGATAGTGAGATTGCTGTGGGCAAAACACAACAAGGTGCACCATAAAACCCGTGGCTATATATTCACAGTCATAAATGTACAGTCCAAAAGACCTAGAATACAGCAGCTGTGGCACTTTTACTTTTGAAAGTTTTGTTTGCAAAAAGTTAACTGCAACATATATTTAGGAATATTTAAATAACATTATCTAAAATGATTATTAAACTATATTGTATTTTAAACATTTTTAATTTGCTGACAAGTTAGCGTCAATCTCACATTTTTTTAATTTTACAGTCATTGCCTACTGTCAAACAGTTAAGAAATGTGTTATTGTAAAACAACAGTTTTTCTTAGGCTTAATGTTTTAGCCACAAATAAATTATACAATATATTTTTAATACCACTACAAGTATTTTGAGTTGTAAGGCAAATTCGAATGTATCTGAATAATATATTTTGCAGTGAGGTTAAATGTTCAGTTTTGCTAAAATTTGTAAAAATTCTGGGAATTTACACTACCCGAATGAGAAGTGGGACAAAATTCTGACAAGCTTCCTTGTTACTTACCAGGCACAGACTGGGACCAAAAATAGTCAAAGGCCATTGGTGCTCCACTGGGCATACTATAAGTGACCAAATTCTTTCTACTGAGAAAAATATTACTAATAATTCCAGTATACAAGGAGGAATTACAGTATTATCTTCATACATATTACCATAATATTTTTGCAGACCAAATCCTGTATTCTGAGACTAATGTTACAAATAATATCAGTATACAAGGAGGAATTATTATTACTATGAATTACACATTACCATGAACTGTCACTGAACAATTGTTGTACTACAAGACCAATATTATCTGCCAAAAGTAGCTTAATGTGGGCACCCACAACAGTGATTGACAGAGTAGGCTCTTCTCTTTGTCAAACTTTACCGACAAGCACCGCAGTTAACTATAAGTGTGTTTCTTTTAGCGTTAAATGTGCATGGACTGGGCAAACCTGCATGTTAATTTAAATGGCCCAATCAGGGCCAGTCAGGGCCTGTTACTTACAACTATATTTCTTTCTAAAACACTGCAGTATAGCAATGGAAACATGATTGAAAATTTAGCTGCAGCACTGGGTAAAGTGTCTGGCAAGTGGTTGTTTGCTTCTATATACCCAGCTTGCTTGAATGGTCTCTCACAGTACTTAGTTGAACCTTTGGAAGCAATTACAGCCTCCAATCTTCCTGGGTATGATTCCACAGAGTTTGCACACTTGGATCTGGGGATTTTCCTATTCTTCTTCTCTGCAGATCCTCTCAAGCTCTACCACATGGGATATCGCACAATATTGCACAAATGCAAATATACACACTGCATACTGTATGCTTATCTTATACATGTATACCAGACGGCACACACTTATACATACTGTATGTACTACCAACAGACATAAATGGCACACATGTCAACAGGTATATTCAAGCTCATTCATACAAACACAGTGAAAACATGCATATACACATGACACTCCAGTGGCTACACTTTTTTGTAACCTGCTACGTAATGAAGCCTGGTTTTCTGGAGCGTCTTTAGTGGGACCTCATTGGGATGGACCTTACCGTGGTGGGATGGTTCAAACTATTTGGCCGCAAAATTGTGAGCTAAGTACCTCACTTTTTCACTTTTTCATTTTTTGCATTATACCTATATAGCATTTCATGTTTTATCTGTATCTTTGTGCTAACAGTGTGCTGCTGTATTCTCCTGTTTATGTACATTCAGCCTAGCAGCATGCACCTGTATGCCAGGTCCATGCAGTAGTTTCGGTATCAGTATGTGCTGGCCAACTTATGCTTGTTTATATATATATATATATATATATATATATATATATATATATATATATATATATATATATACATTGGATACACTTTTGCTTTTATGAATGACTTTCTATTTGCTCATCTAAAAGTCATTTAAGGTTATAGTTGCATGATGTACATTTTTACACTACATTTCCTAGTACTATAAAATATATAAAGAAAATTACCAATAATATGCAAGCTCTGATTGTTGAACTTTTATATCCCTCTAGGTTTGTTTCACACACATTTTATGTGTTTTCTAAACATAAAAGAATGTAGCCCAGACTTAGCACAGCAGGAGACTGTAAAAGCATATAAATTTTGCATCACAGTTATACAATGTAAGAGACAAAATTGAAGCTTAACCATAATTTATCTAATTTGGATGAAAATATTACAAATTTAAAAATGCTAAATTATTTGTATCATCTTAATAGAACCATCAGCTGACAGGTTATAAATGTAGGTTGTACTTAAACTTTTATACCTCTGTCAGTTTAGATTTAGTGGCACCTAAGCAGTTTTATCTGCTATGTGGGCAACTATAGTTTGCAACCCACAAAAGAATAATATTGATTTGGATTAGTTAACCATTGCAATGAAAAGCACACTGCTAGAAAAATAAACAATTTAACATGCTGTTCTTTTGTAGTAAAATAACATTCTCTATAAAAAAAAAATTGTATTTAATATCCAAATGTTTGCTTAAAGGGGTACTCCGGTGGAAAACTTTTTTTTTTTTTTAAATCAACTGGTGCCAGAAAGTTAAACAGATTTGTAAATTACTTCTATTAAAAATTCTTAATCCTTCCAGTACTAATTAGTGGCTGTATACCACAGAGGAAATTATTTTCCTTTGGGATTTCTTTTCTGTCACAACCACAGTGCTCTCTGCTGACACCTCTGTCCATTTTAGGAAATGTCCTGAGCAGCATATGTTTGCTATGGGGATTTTCTCCTTCTCTGGAAAGTTCCTAAAATGGACAGAGGTGTCAGCAGAGAGCACTGTGGTTGTGACAGAAAAGAAATCCAAAAAGAAAAGAACTTCCTCTGTAGTATACAGCCACTAATAAGTACTGGAGGGATAAAAAAATTTTAATAGAAGTAATTTACAAATCTGTTTAACTTTCTTGCATCAGTTGATTAAAAAAAAAAAAAAAGTTTTCCACCTGAGTACCCCTTTAAGTAATAACTAATAATTGATTTATGACATGCACTAAATATTGTACTCACACTCCCAAACAGAAGAAAATATGCAAATCGGCACTGATGTATCTAACTATCCTTGCTTATCGGATAAGGGTCGGTCGGACGTACTGATTTACAAACCAGGATCTCGGGAGGTGCTCACGCAGAACATAAGTAGTTCCCGTAATATCAACACATAAAGATGAATAATGGAGCACTCACCCAATCAGTCGTCCTAGGGCTTGCAGACTGTCACCAACATGTAGTCAGATTGTAGCGGGGAGGAGGTAGATGGTACGGGGAAAGCTCACACGCTGGCCACTGACCGTATCATGCCACTTGGAGCTTCGTCAGGCCAATTGTTCTTCAGGGCAAATACAAGAAGTATAGGATGGAAATGGTAAATTAACCCCTTAAGGACACAGCCCTTTTTCACCTTAAGGACTAAGCCCTTTTCCGCAATTCTGATCACAGAATTAATAACTCGAAAACACTTTTACCGAATATTCTGATTCTGAGATTGTTTTTTCGTGACATATTCTACTTTATTTTGGTGGTAAATTTTCGGCGTTACTTGCATCCTTTTTTGGTGAAAAATCCCCAAATTTCATGAAAATTTTTAAAATTTTGCATTTTTCTAACTTTGAAGCTATCTACTTGTAAGGAAAATGGATATTCCAAATAAATTTTATTTTTATTCACAAATACAATATGTCCACTTTATGTTGGCATCATAAAATGGACATATGTTTGCTTTTTGAAAAAATTAGAGGGCTTCAAAGTAGAGCAGCAATTTTCCAAAATTTCATGAAAATTGCTAAATCTGAAGGGACAGATGTTACAGAACTACAACTCCCAGCATGCCTGGGCAGTCTAGGCATGCTGAGAGTTGTAGTTTGGCAACATCTGGAGGGCTACCATTTGGGCACCACTGTAACAGTGGTCTCCAAACTGTGACCCTCCAGATGTTGCAAAACTACAACGCCCAGCATGCCCAGACAGCCTTTGGCTGTCTGGGCATGCTGGGAGTTGCAGTTTGGCCTTCCTAGTGGTTGCCACAGTAAAGATCACTCTACTTTCACTTTCATCGTATTTTCACTACCGTATTTTCACTACCTGAGCCAGGATCCAGCAGTCTCCAGCGACAATCCGGGTTCCCCAGGCATCTTCTCCTTCAGGTATCGGCCTCCATCTTCTCCCCATGTTCCCCTTGACATCCAGGGGTGGGCAGAACTGGGGGTTGCCATGGCAACCCACTGTCCTGCCCTGCCATTGGTCAGAATCAGTTCTGACCAATGGCAGGGGATAGGAGGAGATCATAGCACTGCGACCTCGCTCCTATCCCTCAGGATGATAAGGGCTGTCCCTGACAGCTCTGATCATCCCTATTTTCCGGGTGATCTGGTCACCAGAGACTCGATCAGCCCGGAATAGCAGAAAATCGCATGTCTGAATTGACATGCGATTTTCTGCGATCGCCGACATTGGGGGGTCTCAGGACCCCCCTCGGCGATGTGCCGGGATGCCTGCTGAATGATTTCAGCAGGCATTCCGGTCCGGTCCCCAACTGGCTAGCAGCGGGGAACGAAATTCCCACGGGTGAATGCATACGCCCCACGTCCTTAAGGACTCGGGATGCAGGGCGTATGCATACGCCCGGCGTCCTTAAAAGGTTAATTACTATGAGGGACATTTATCAAGGGATTTAAGCATCTAAATAGGATCCAGTCACTAATTGAGATCCATGAACAGTCCTGGGATCTGTCGTAGCACGGAATCTTCAGAATACAGTCACAGACCTCCAGTAAGGTGAAAACATCAGGCCGGTTTGTTAGAGGTGCGGTGTCGACCCGCTAGTGACCATAAGCGTGCAAGGTGAGGTTGGGGCTGTAGGTCGACAGGGCTGATTTGTTCCGTAGCTAGGACTTTCAGGGCCTCCTTCAAGGTACGGAGAAGATAAGTGCAGCCATTAAGTTGAAATGAAAGGGAAAAGGGGAATCCCCATCTGTACTTTATCTGTTTCTGTATCAGAGCCAGGGTGACAGGTCTGAATTCTCTTTCACGTGCCAGGGTAGAGGGAGCCAGATCAGAGAACAATTTGACCGAGGGTGGCAAACCCGGCAGGGTTGGCAGGTCTCTAGCAGCAAGCAGTAATACATCACAGACTTCTGAATAATGCAGTTTAAGGATAACATCCCTGGGGAGATGCGTATTTTTAGGCCTGGCTAGGGCTCTATGTATCCTATCAAAGTGCAGTATTTAAGGTTCTAGGTGAGGGGCCAGTTTATAAAAAAGATCAGTACCTTAGTCAGATCAGTCAGGCAGTCATCTCAGACATAGGTTCGCCCTCCTTGACCAGTTCTCAAGATCTTCCATCTTGAATTTAAGGGCCTCCAGCTTATGAGCCTGGCCATCAAAGTCCTGGTGGTCCTTTTCAACTGTGCCCACCAGGTCATCTATTTTAGATTCAGCGTCTGCCACCCCGTGTCAGCTCCTGGATGTGCACGGTAAATGTGGCCACAGCCTGCGCTAATTCTTGCTTAAAAAGTGCCTGGATATTGCAAAACATGGCTGCAGGAGTCAGCTTTGCAGGCTGGGTCTGGTGCTCGTCCTCAGAGTTGTCAGTCTCAAGGTGACTCGCAGCGGCCATTTTGGAGCGAAGGCCATTTTGGAGCGAATTCCGGCACTGAAGATGTCCGGATGGAGTTTCTTTTTTGCAGACCAGGAGACACTCATAGTGTACTGGGTTGGTGTTCTGCTGCTTAGGAGCTGTGTAGCGGCGCTGAGAGTGGCTTGAAGCTGCAGCCGGCACGGAACTCACATCAGATGCGACCACCTTGGTGAGCTGCGCGCATGCGCCTCTGACAATTTTTATTTATTGTTACATCTGAGGCCAAAAAAGTTCTCATTATTGAAAAAGATAGACCTCCATTGCCATCTTGCTGTTTTTCTTGGCATTACCTCCATCCTCATTTTCATTTGCTGAAGACTTGCAAAGAGCATCCACGATACTTTATTGCTGCCTGTAGACCCACATTATTGTACCACTCCTCAGCCCATTGGCAAAAAAATTGCCTTCTATTAAAGACAAAAACAGTATTTCAAATCAGTATAGAGCATGTGCTGCCATGTTTATGCATCCCAGTTCTTATGTTTTTTCTGCATAGTCAAGTTTCTTGGCCTTATTTGCACATCAAATGGAGGGCTTTATGGTCACAATTTTCCCATACAAAACACTTCAGGCAAGACTTATTTGAACAGTAGATGGATGTATCTTGGTCTCACTAGTTTCTGAAAGTTTTCACACTGCTGGACATATTTGGGCAGACTCATCAAATACTGCACAGAGGATTTTAGAGAGGCCTTTTTTTTAAAAAAAATGAAAGAAGCAATCTGATTGGTTGCTATTGGCAATTGGTCAACTTTTCCTTTGGACAGGTTTTAATAAATCTAAATAAGGTTTATGTTATACATTATGTAGATTTTTAATACACAGCTATGTTTGGACCTCAACCAAGGTCTTTATCAACCATACATTAAGTATTGTAAAGCTCCCATATTGGAATAAAGACTCAATATATCTAATAAAAACCTGTAAATACAACCAATAAATAATAGTTTGCTTATTTATAAGTCCTATTGGCCCATATATTGAGTCATTATTCTGATATTAGGGAATAATGTTCCATAAGTCCCTAAATATATCCCTATGATCCCTATGTCATTATACCTTACATCCAACTCTTGCCCTGACTAATAGAGTTGAGCGCGTATATTTGAAATGCTAATTTTTACCGCGAATGTTGGCACTTAGTGATATATATTCGTAATGACAAATATTTGTTTGTTTTTATGGGAATTCATGCGAATATTTATGAGAATATCGGCACTTGCAGACTGGACACCGATCCTTCCCTTCTTTTTGGTGAAAGATATATTTGTGCACGCACTATGCAAATTTCATTAAACATTTTTGCATGGAAAGAAAAGAGAACAAACATAGCGAATATGGGAATTTCACAAACATAGGACAAATATTTGTCCATATATTCGCAAAATATTGCAAATTCGAATATGGCCGCTCATCACTACTGACTAAGGACTCTTTGATGTTAAATCCAACCATCATGGTACTTTCCTAATATTCCTTTTATTGCTGATACAGTAATTTAAAATGGCACTGCAATGGAAAACTTTTTTTTTTTTATTTAACTGGTGCCAGAAAGTTAAACAGATTTGCAAATTACTTCCAACAAAAAATCTCAATCTTTCCAGTACTTTTTAGGGTCTGAATAATACAGAGGAAATGGTTTTCTTTTCGGAACACAGAGCTCTCTGCTGACATAATGCCCACAGTGCTCTCTGCTGACATCTCAGTCCATTTTAGGAACTGTCCAGAGAAGCATATGTTTGCTATGGGGATTTTCTCCTACTCTGGACAGTTCTTAAAATGGACAGAGATGTCAGCAGAGAGCACTGTGGTCATGATGTCAGCAAAGAGCTTTGTGTTCCAAAAAGAAAACCATTTCCTTTGTAGTATTCTGCAGCTAATAAGTACTGGAAGGATTAAAACATTTTTTAATAGAAGTAATTAAAAAATCTGTTTAACTTTCTGGCACCAGTTGATTTAAAAAAAAAAAAAAGTTTTCCACGGGAGTACCCCTTTAATTCTCTTTGTTGCATTGCTATGGTTCACTTATATTTGTTGTGCACTTTTCTTACATGAGTAGGCATAGCTTTGTGCCCTGGTCATAAACCTGTTAAACTATTGCTGAGTCTATTACATGTTTATAAGCTGTAAGATTAATCTTTGTGTGGACCCTACAATAAACAATAGTGTGAGAAATGGGCGAGAAACGGGTATAAGCTGATCTATCCTCTTAGATATGCATAGTACATATGCAGTCTCTGCTGAGTGATTGCAAACAATAGCATTATGTCATGTTTCATCTTTTATGCAATATCATTCAAAGGTAAGGGCCCATTCACACTACATATTTTCCAAACGGAATTCCAGTCAGAAATTACGGTCCAGCTACCTTCCATTGTATTCAGTAGGATTCTGCTGCACTATTCACCCTAAGAAATTTTTACAGAGAATTTCTGCCATGGAAATTCCAGATGCCAAACTCTGTTGAAAGAATGAAAACCTGCTCTGAATTGTATTGCCCTCTATTGAGGTGGAGCATTTCCGAGCGGTCCTAGTGCTGGCTTGTTTTGCCAGTTCAATGGTGGAGTGTGAATAAGCCCTAACTGTGGTGGAGGCATCTGCATGAGTCAGTGTGTGTACCATTTCTGTGTCTGCCTATAGACACAGAATAGTTATTTCACAGTATACCTTCAAATATTCAGCAATTACATGGGCACCATGTAATTGCTGAATATTTGAAGGTATACTGTGAAATAACTATGATCCATAATGTGCAATGTTAGAGCAATTTGTATGAAATAAATTAGCTCCCTATGTATAATATATGTAAACAGATTGATCATTTAAATGTTAAAGATATTACAACAAGATTTACTGATGTTAATCTTTTTAATAGATTTTAACTATAATATAGTCTGTGTTATTCTTATTGCTAGTGCTAAAACATAAATCAACAGGTTACATTTTTCCCAAGTTTAACATAAATGTATTATACGAATAGTAAAAAACTTAGCTATAATCGGAAGTCTTGGAGGATGTACTTTATATGCAATATGTCTTTTCTTGGCATGAAAAATCAAGGAGAAAGTCTGACATTTAGCTTCATTGTACTCCTGCTACACATAAAGACACAAAAGAGTGTTATCAAGCTTATTTAGTGTTATCTTTCCATTTTAAATATACCATAAGGAAATCTTCTAAATTCATACAATGGTCCTGGGTTTCACATTAACTGCACATTCAGTCTGTTCTTAGAGGTTATGTTTTGAAGGGTAATTCTATCTATCTATCTATCTATCCATCTATCATCACTCAACCAATGCAGAACCAACAATGCTTGAGCCTTAGGGAACATAATAATTTTTTTGTGTTTTGAGATATATATATATATATATATATATATATATATATATATATATATATATATATATTTTAAACTGTAGCTCTATGAGTGCTTGTTTTTTGTGGGACACGACACTGTAGATATTTTCAGCAGAGTACACTTAAGAAATCAATAAGCCTTTATTCATTTTTTAGGAGTTGAAGGGGTTCCTCAACATTTTTACAGATTTTTCCTGCCATTTAATTTTATTGCACACGTGATACTTTCATAAGTATTTATTATTTTATAGATTTCTTTAAAGCTTTTTTTATTATTATTATTATTATTATTATTATTATTATTATTATTATTATTATTATTATTATTTTACTTTAACAAAGCTGGTCCTGTTTTTTCAGAACATCTCACAGATGCTTGATATAGTTCAAGATTGGAGGAATTTGAAAGCCAAGTATATGCAATAAATTCTTTGCCTTGTTCCATAAACTATTCCATAAAAATTGGGACAGGAAAGGGTAAACTTGGTCTGGAATAATATTTAGATAGCTTGTATATGTTAAAGTAACTTCCACATAAAGTCCAGATATTTTTTCCAGCAGTGAATTGTCAAGAGCATCACTCTGCACAATTGTCTTCTTCTGTATCTGGATCCTGATGCTATCTCTTCAATAGGTGGGTACCATACATTGACATACAGTTACTCATCAGACCAGGCCACCATTGCCCATCGTGCAAAGTTTGAGTGCTGATGCTGCAACACTGGACCAGAATCAGCATAGACATTCACCAAGTCATCATTAACAGCCTTTGTCCTGTTCCTTTGAGGACACTAAAATGTACTCTCTGACACGTAGGTATGGGCCTCTTCTTTGCAATTTGCTTTTAATGAAAAAACTCTTCTTGAGCCTGTCCTCCTTCTGCAACAGGGAGTATATCACCCAGCTATATAAAAAAAAAATATATATATATATTATATATATTATATATATATATATATATATATATATATATAGCAACAGAAGAATGCAGCAGCACACTGCCAGCACAAGGATATAGGTGAAACATGAAAATGCAGTTAAAACATGGAGAGCTATACAGCTATGGTGTAATAGATGCAAATGTGAAACTATGAAATAGTGAGGCACTTAGCTCGCAAATTTGTCTCCGCCGGCGGTCAAATAGCTTGGACCGTCCCACCGCGATAAGGTAGCCTCCTTGGGACGGACCCTACACTGTGAATATGCCTCTGTGTGAACAGTTCAGTAAGCATGGCAGGATCTGGAACATCCAAGACACCTTATATACACACCTGATAGAGGTGGGTGGGGTGCAAGGCCAACATGGAGGTAGCCACTCCCCCGTATGTGCAATACAGACAAAGAATAAGTCAGCCAGCACTTTAGTTGATACCAAACTATTATATGGACCTGGCCTACAGGTGCACGCTACTAGGCTAGATATACAGCAACAGAAGAATGCAGCAGCACACTGCCAGCACAAGGATATAGGTGAAACATGAAAATGCAGTTAAAACATGGAGAGCTATACAGCTATGGTGTAATAGATGCAAATTTGAAACTATGAAATAGTGAGGCACTTAGCTCGCAAATTTGTCTCCGCCGGCGGTCAAATAGCTTGGACCGTCCCCCCGCGATAAGGTAGCCTCCTTGGGACGGACCCTACACTGTGATTATGCCTCTGTGTGAACAGTTCAGTAAGCATGGCAGGATCTGGAACATCCAAGACACCTTATATACACACCTGATAGAGGTGGATGGGGTGCAAGGCCAACATGGAGGTAGCCACTCCCTCGTATGTGCAATACAGACAAAGAATAAGTCAGCCAGCACTTTAGTTGATACCAAACTATTATATGGACCTGGCCTACAGGTGCACGCTACTAGGCTAGATATACAGCAACAGAAGAATGCAGCAGCACACTGCCAGCACAAGGATATAGGTGAAACATGAAAATGCAGTTAAAACATGGAGAGCTATACAGCTATGGTGTAATAGATGCAAATGTGAAACTATGAAATATTGAGGCACTTAGCTCGCAAATTTGTCTCCGCCGGCGGTCAAATCTCTTTATATTCCAAAACAGAGATAACATTTATCAGTTCAGTTCTCAAAGTGATGCAGAATCTACAGCCAAGGTTGCACAACTTGAAAGTATTGCCACTAATCTAGCTCTATTTATTTAGATTTCTTCATTTTTAAATGGAACAGATTACTTTTACTGCTTTGAAAAGAATAAGAAGTATGGCAAATGTAATATCGTCTTCCACCAACAGGGATTCTTTAAAAAAGTTTATTTATACTCACAAATGTAAATAAAAACAGACTTGATATCCCGACTCAGCAAGTACAGCTTTATATCATTCTTTAGTTGGGCTATCAAGATAAACCATGCATGATGTGGTTATTGTAATTCTAGCTTTTTATTAGTCTTTACAATATATTCACATTTCAATCGTGACCCTCAACCCTCAACATACAATGGTAATTCGTTCCAAATGAACCATCATTACTTGAATCCATCGTTTGTTGAGGGATCGGTGCAATAGTAATATAGAAAGTTATACTCACGTGTCACAGTACAGCTCTGGGCCGTCACCGCTGCCCTGGATCGTCTCTGTGATCACTTTCCCGGGTGTCCTCGCTGCTCCGGACCGTCATCGCTGGCCAGGATAGTTGCTGTCATCCCGTCCCCGGGTGTCCTCGCTGCTCCGGACTGTCACCGCTGGCCAGGATTGTCGCTCTCTATCACCGTCATCACGTCACTACGCACGCCGCTCCTATTGGATGACAGGACGGTGTGCGAGGCGATGTGATGACGACGAAGGAGAGCGGCGGCCATGCAGCGGAGCCTAAAGAGGATGGTCCGGAACATCAGGGACATGTGAGTGACATTAACCCCTTAAGGACCCGGGGTTTTTCCATTTTTGCATTTTCATCTTTTCCTCCATTTAAAAAATCATAACTCTTTCAAATTTTCACCTAAAAATCCATATGATGGCTTATTTTTTGCGACACCAATTCTACTTTGTAATGAAGTCAGTCATTTTACCCAAAAATATATGGCAAAATGGAAAAAAAAATAATTGTGAGAAAAAAAAAACAAAAAAAAAAAAACGCCATTTTGTAACTTTTGGGGGCTTCTGTTTCTACACAGTACATTTTTCAGTAAAAATGACACCTTCTCTTTATTCTGTAGGTCCATACAGTTAAAATGATACCCTATTTATGTAGGTTTGATTTTGTCATACTTCTGGAAAAAATCAAAAGTACATGCAGGAAAATGTATACGTTTAAAATTGTCATCTTCTGAACCCTATAACTTTTTTATTTTTCCGCATATGGGGCGGTATGAGGGCAATTTTTTGCGCCGTGATCTGAAGTTTTCAGCGGTACCATTTTTGCATTGACAGGACTTGTTGATCGCTTTTTGTAAATTTTTAAAAAGTGACCAAAAATGCACTATTTTGGACTTTGGATTTTTTTTGCACATACGCCATTGACCGTTCGGTTTAATTAACAATATATTTTTAGAATTCGGACATTTCCGCATGCGGCGATACATCTCTATTGCTGGTATTTTTTTAAGCTAATAAATTAGTGTTTTGTGCTGCTCCAATATGCATATATATTAAAGGAGTATTGTAGTGTTTATTCTATTTAATTCCTGTACGACTCACGTTTCAGAAGACAGGAACTCCGGTGGATGTGGATCCGCTGGACCTGTGTGGCAGATGATTCGGACAGTACCAGGGAGTGGAGTCTAAGGTGCCGCTGGTTTTCACCAGAGCCCGCCGCAAAGCGGGATGGACTTGCTGCGGCAGGGGGCACCCAGGTCGCTACCCCTGGCATGGCTCGACCACACAGGTGGCTGAGGAGATGCGAGGCACAGGAGGGATAAGACAGCTAGCAGTCAGGATAGCAGAAGGTCAAGGCGGCAAAGTAGCATAGTAGCATAGGACGTAGCAGGAGGTCAGTAGGCAGGCGGCAGAGGAGCAAAATCAAGTCTCAGAGCAAAGGATCAGATACACGGTAAGGCAACTCTCAGGAATGCTTTCTCTCAGGCACAAGGCAACAAAGATCCGGCAGGGAAGTGAGGAGGGTGGAGGAATTTATCAATGAGCCACAGGTGAATTACACTAATGAGCGCACTGGCCCTTTAAATCTTTAAGATCAGGCACATGCGCGCCCTAGGGAATGGAGACACACGCGCCAAAGCAGAGAGGTAGAGGCTGGTGCAGGAGAAGCACCAGGTGAGTGACGGACTGGGGCACGCATGCGGGCGCTTCCCGCGATGCAAGTCCCAGCCCCACCGGCAGCAGCAGGTAAAGGGACCATGCGCTCATGGACAGTGTGTGCGACCGGAGCGCATAACGTAACAATACCCCCCCCCTTTGGTCTCCAACTCCTTTTATGAGGAATAGTGTTGAGCGGCATAGGCCATATTCGAATTCGCGAATATTCGCGAACATATGGACGAATATTCGTCATATATTCGCGAATATTCGCATATTTGTTATCTCCTCGTTTTATTTTCGCATATGCGAAAATCCGCGCATGCGAAAATTAACATATGTGACAATTTGCATATACAAAATTAGTGCACGTGAAAATTCGCATATGCGAAAATTAGCATCTGCGAATTTTCGCATATGCGAATTTTCGCGCGCCAGTCTCACGCAGTAGTATTAGAGCCTTCTTTACACCACACAAGCTGTAAGCAGAGAGGGATGATCACTGTGATGTGTACTGTGAAGAAAAAAAAACAAAACAAAAAAAAAAAAGAATATTCGTAATTACGAATATATAGCGCTATATTCGCGAAATTCGCGAATTCGCGAATATGCGATATTCGCGAATAATATTCGAATTGCGAATATTCGCGAGCAACACTAATGAGGAAAACTCCTGAGAAGATCACAGTCCAGGATATTCTCCTCAGGCTCCCAAGATCTCTCCTCAGGACCGTAACCCTCCCAGTCGACCAAACAAAATTGTTTACCTCTCACAGTTTTTGTAGCAAGAATCTATTTAACCTTGAAGATGTCAGAAGAGCCGGAGACAGATGTGGGGACAAGATTCTTCTGAGAGAACCGGTTTATGACAAGAGGCTTGAGGAGAGAGACGTGGAAGGAATTAGGAATACGTAATGTAGCAGGTAGACGAAATGTGTAGGAGACAGGGTTGATTTTTTGTAGAATCTGGAAGGGACCATGGTAACGGGGACCAAGCTTGTACCAGGGGATCTTGAAGCGGATGTACTTGGATGAAAGCCACACCATGTCACCAGGAGAGAAGGACGGAGGAGTTCTTCTACTTTATGAGATAGACTGTCGGGTCTGTTGCCAGATTGTAGAGAAGTCACGGACCAGCTCATCAACAGCAGGCACACTGGAGGAGATTGGGAGAGGAAGAGGAGGACAGACATGGAGTCCGTAGACAACAAAAAAAGGGAGACGACCTTGTGGACTCAGAATCCTTATGATTATATGAGAATTCAGCCCAGGGAAGAAGGTCAACCCAATCATCTTGACGAGCTGAAACAAAATGCAGAAGTTAAGTCTCTAGGATTTGATTAACCCTCTCCACTTGACTGTTGGACTGAGGGTGGTAGGCCAAGGAGAAGTCCAGATTGATGTCCAGACGGTTACAAAGGGCTCGCCAGAACTTAGAGACAAACTGCACACCATGGTCTTCCTCACCATATGCTGAGGAAGACCATGTAAATGAAAAACATGAACAAGAAGTACTTTGCCAGCTGCGGGGCAGAAGGAAGACCTGGTAGAGGAATGAAATGAGCCATCTTGGAAAACCAATCTATAACGACCAAGATGACAGTGTTATTATGAGATGGTGGAAAATCTGTGATGAAATCCATGGCGACATGGGACCAGGGAGTCCCTGGAATAGATAAAGGCTGTAAGAGTCCTGCAGGTCTCTGTCAAGGAATTTTGTCACGGGCACAAGTCTCACAGGAACGAACAAAATAAGAAACATCACGTTCAAGATGGAGCCACCAGTAATGCAGGGAGATAAGAAGTAGAGTCTTGCGTATTCCAGGATGTCCTGCTGTGAAGGAAGAATTACCCCATTTCAGGACCTTGCGTCTCAATCTGGCGGGCACAAAGGATTTTCCCGGAGGAACTTTCTGAATCTCGGCAGGAGCTGCAGGAATCAAACGGTCAGGAGGAACAATATGCCCAAGCATGGAGTCCAAATCAATGATGTCAGAAGACCTGGAGAGAGCATCAGCCCTGATGTTCTTGTCTGTTGGACAGAAGTGAATGAAGAAGTTGAACCTGGAAAAGAACAGTGACCACCTTGCCTGTTGGGGTTCAAACACTAAGCAGACTGAAGGTATAGAAGATTCTTATGGTCAGAGTAGATGCTGACCGGATGAGAAGAACCTTCCAATAAATGTTGCCATTTCTCCAAAGCTAGCTTGATAGCGAGGAGTTCACAATCTCCAATGGATTATTTCCTCTCAGCAGGAGAGAAAGTCTTGGAGAAGAACCCACAAGTAACGGTCTTGCCCTTGGCATTTTTCTGAGTAAAAATAGATGAGGCATAAACCTCCAAAGCAAAGGGCCTCTTCGGATCAGGTCTTGTCAGCACGGGAGCAGAGGCAAACACAGACTTTAAATGAGAGAAGGCCTCTTCAGCCTCTTGAGGCCATGACTTAGGATTAGATGCCTTTTTAGTGAGAGCCACAATTGGAGCAACCAAGGATGAAAAATGTGGGATAAATTGACAATAATAGTTTGCGAATCCCAGAAAGCGTTGAATAGCACGTAGGCCCAAAGGACGAGGCCAATCCAATACAGCAGATAATTTATCTGGATTCTTCTGCAGGTCCTGGTGAGAGACAATGTAGCCAAGAAATGGAAGACTAGATTTGTCGAACAGGCATTTCTCGAGTGTGGCGTAGAAATGATTCTTCCGTAATCCCTGAAGAACCAGACAAACATGAGAACGATGCTCCTCTAAGTTGGAAGAGAAGATGAGGAAGTCATCTATATACATGGCAACACAGGTGTAGAGAAGATCATAGAATATATCATCGACAAACTCTTGAAAAACGGCTGGAGCATTGCAGAGACCAAATGGCATTACGAGATACTCAAAATATCCTTCACGAGTATTGAAGGCCGCTTTCCATTCATCTCCCTTGCGGATACGAATGAGGTTGAATGCTCCACATAAGTCCAATTTGGAGAAGACCTTGGCACCACGTAGATGGTCAAAAAGTTCTGAGATAAGAGGTAGAGGGTAAAGGTTCTTGACCGTGATTTTGTTAAGTCCCCTGTAGTCAATGCATGGACGGAGTGAGCCATCCTTCATTCCAACAAAGAAGAAACCAGCTCCAGCAGGAGAAGAGGACTATGGATAAATCCCTTTTTGAGATTCTCCTAGATATTCTCAGCCATGGCTTTGTTCTCTGGAACCAAAGGAGGAGGAGGGGGGGTACTAGGCAGAAGATCAATAGGGCAATCTTAAGGACGATGTGGAGGCAGAGACTCAGCCTGTTTCTTGCAGAAAATGCAGAGAAATCTTGGTAAGGTGGTTGCAGACCAGGTAAAGGAGGGACAAGAAATTTTAGACTGAACTGATTGGATGCAAAGATTTTGACAGGATTGTCCCCAGCAAATAATTTGTCCAGTTCTCCAATCCAGTTGCGGGGAATGGCGTTGCAGCCAAGGAAGGCCAAGAAGAATCTCTAAAGTACAGTGTGGCAGAAAATAGAATTCAATCTTTTCTGTATGCAATACACCCACTTGCATGACAAGAGATTCAGTACGGAAGTGAACCACACAGTCCAGATTTTGTCCAATAACTGAGGAGATGAACAAAGGCTTGGCAAGCCGAGTGACAGGAAGATAATACTTGTGAACCAAAGAAGCATCAATAAAGTCACCTGCTGATCCAGAATCCAAAAATGCTGTAGCACTGATGGAAGACTTGGTAGAAGCAAAGACTTGTACAGAAATAGTTAAGCGAGGAGAGGTGGTATTGACACGTAGGGACGCCTCTCCTACATGCCCTAGGTGCAAGCGTTTTCCCGGATACAGTGGACTCTCTGAACAGTCTTTGAGGAAGTGTTCGGGGCTAGCACAATACAAGCACAAATTCTCACTGCATCGTCGTGATTTCTCCTGTTGCATAAGACGGGAGTAATACACATGCATGGTCTCTTCGGCAAGAGGCGCAGGAAACTGTAGAGGTGGACGTTGAAACACAGGTGCCGGGCGAGAATATATTTGTGTTTGAGCAGGTTCCCTCTCAAAACGCACATCAATACGTGTGGCCAGGTGGATAAGTTCAGTCAAAGAAGATGGAGGATCACGTGCTGCAAGGGCATCTTTAATCCTGCTAGACAGTCCCTTTTTGAATAAAAAATTTACTAGCGCCAAGTAGATTTTAAAATCATGATTCTTCAGATAAAAATGAGGAGACAGCAAGGAAGGGATGTGTCCCATGTAATAAAAGCAGATGCCTCTGCTGTAGTATGATGCATAGCACCAGGATTGAGACCTTTCAATCTTCCCAAAGGCAAAATTTCCTATTAAACGTTTAGTTCATTGTGGCTCACAATTCGCCATATATTTACTGACATGTAGCTGCAATTTGCAATATGTGCGTCGCACCATACAGACTGTGCGATCCAGCATGTGCAAGCCTAGGTCTAATATAAAAAATTACTTTTTGCTACATAGGGTCTCACAGCACTTTTCTATCAAGCACAAATGTGATATGAGTACATTAAAACTGATTCTTCTTGAACAGTTTCCAGAGGATTGTCCCGATCGGTTCCAATGTTTAATCAATCGGGAGTCCTTCTGGATTCATAAATTATCCACGTTAATCCCTCAGGGATTGAATGAGAAGATTGACAATGTACGATAAACTCGATCCTGGTGCTTTGCCCACACACAGTATTTTTTCATATATTAAGACTCTGTTTATCTTTTTTTACATACAATTTTTCTTATATTCTTATATTTTTTTTTATCCTCTTATGTTTTTTATACATGTGTTGTCTTTCCATAGATTTGCTTCTATTATACACTTCTTCATGTATTATATATATTTTGTTTTTAGTAAGTCTATATACAAATCTGCCATATATGTATTTTTTGAGTGCACGTCTGTGTATAATAAAATCCTCATATGCTGTGAATTAAAGTTAATGAATCAGTATACGGATAAGCACAAGCAAAAATAAAAATGTTAAACATTACATGGATTTACATTGCGCGGGCATGCATGCCACTCACATTTGCGGGTGGCGTGCATGCTTGTGCACAATAAAATGAACATTTTATTTGTTGTGAATCAAGGAATAATTCTTTTGAATTCACATTTGATTATATGAAAAATAAAAACCAAGGAATAATATATATATATATATATATATATATATATATATATATATATATATATAAAAACCAGATACAGGCGCAGCACTCCAACAAAATAAGTGATTTAATGTCTCATGTCAGCATTACGTAATGCTGACATGAGACATTAAATCACTTATTTTGTTGGAGTGCTGCGCCTGTATCTGGTTTTTATCTTGGATAGACTCTGATCAAGTCCTTTGGGACGCTGGCACCAATTTTTTGGTTGGACTGGATAAGTAGTGCTGCTTTATTTTGGGATTATATATATATATATATATATATATATATATATATATATATATATATATCCCGTATATACTCGAGTATAAGCCGACCCGAGTATAAGCCGAGACCCCTAATTTCAACCCAAAATCCCAGGAAAAGTTATTGACTCAAGTATAAGCCTAGGGTGGGAAATACATCATCCCCCCCTGTCATCTTCCAGACCCGTCATTAACATCCTCATCATCATCACCGCCTGTCATCATCCAGACCCTCATCATCATCACCTGTCATCATCCCACACATCCCCCCTTCATCATCCCCTTGTCATCATCCCCACCCCCCTTCATCATCCCCTTGTCATTATCCCCACCCCCTTCATCATCCCCTTGTAATCATCCCACACACCCCTCTTCATCATCCCCTTGTCATCATCCCCAGCCCCTTCATCATCCCCTTGTAATCATCCCACACACCCCCCTTCATCATCCCCTTGTCATCATCCCCACCCCCCTTCATCATCCCCCCCCCCTTCATCATCCTCTTGTCATCATCCCACACCCCCCCCTTCATCATCCTCTTCTCATCATCCGCCCTCAGTGGTCTTAAACCTGCGGACCTCCAGAGGTTTCAAAACTACAACTCCCAGCAAGCCCGGGCAGCCATCGGCTGTCCGGGCTTGCTGGGAGTTGTAGTTTTGAAACCTCCGGAGGTCCGCAGGTTGAAGACCACTGTGGCCTTCAACATCATCCAGCCCCCTCTCACCCCCCTTTAGTTCTGTACAGTACTCACCTCTGCTCGGCGCTGGTCCGGTCCTGCAGGACTGTCCGGTGAGGAGGTGGTCCGGTGGGATAGTGGTTCCGGGCTGCTATCTTCACCGGGGGCGCCTCTTCTCCGCGCTTCCGGCCCGGAATAGAGGCGTTGCCTTGACAATGACGCAGAAGTACGTTGGCAATGAACGTACCTCTGCGTCATTGTCAAGGCAACGTGACTATTCTGGGGCCGGGCCTGAAGCGCTTAGAAGAGGCCTCCCCGGTGAAGATAGCAGCCCGGAACCACTATCCCACCGGACCACCTCCTCTCCGGACAGTCCTGCAGGACCGGACCAGCGCCGAGTGGAGGTGAGTACTGTACAGAACTAAAGGGGGGTGAGAGGGGGCTGGATGATGTCGAAGGCCGCGGTGGTCTTCAACCTGCGGACCTCCGGAGGTTTCAAAACTACAACTCCCAGCAAGCCCGGACAGCCGATGGCTGCCCGGGCTTGCTGGGAGTTGTAGTTTTGAAACCTCTGGAGGTCCGCAGGTTGAAGACTGAAGGCCACTGCGGGTGGGGGAGTTCACTCGAGTATAAGTCGAGGGGGGTGTTTTCAGCACGAAAAATCGTGCTGAAAAACTCGGCTTACACTCGAGTATATACGATATATATATATATATATATATATATATATATATATATATATATATATACTTTTAGCACACAGACATGCACACCACTTTTTTATTTAGACTCTGTAACGTGTGTAAATTGTGACGTACAGATATGTGTTGTATAAAATCACATATGTGATTTCAATTATTTGAATTAGACACAATCCAGGTTCCAAAAGAGTTAATCCTGCTCTGTATATAAGATCCCTTCCTACCCTGATTATCATGCCTGATGAAGCTGCGCAAGCGCAGTGAAATGCGTTGCATTGTTTTAATGAAACCCTTTTGTACCTACCTGACGTGCCTGTCCCTGGTCAGCGCCGTGGCAACCCACCACTTTCTGGAAGTTGACATCCATTGCTACTCACTTGGTTCGGAGGCTGCAGACCGGGCCTTATCACTCACTCACGCTGACAATTGTTGTGTGTGAGCTGACACAACCACCTGGGGTAAGAGGCTCTGATAATTTTATGCCACTTTGTACCCAGGCGGTTTTACACTATGGAGAGCTCTTCTCTTTTATACCTTTTTGAATGTGGCACACAAGGCCTCATCATTCCATGCTAGTTCTGAGGCTAGAATGCGGAATTGAACTGCGTGGTCACCAATGGAAGGAAGAATTCCCTTGACATAGGTTCAGCAAAGCCATCACAGCAGAAGAGGCACATGCGGGTTCCTCAAAGACACAGCGAAATTCTGCCTGAAAAGCCTTCAAGTTGGAAGCTACTGGATCCTCGTGGTCCCAAAGGGGTGTAGCCCAGGCCAGGTCTTTTCCAGACAGTAGACAAATGACAAAGGCCACCTTCGCATCTTAAGTCGGAAATAGATCTGACATGAGCTCCAAGTGCATGGAGCATTGTGTAAAGAAACCTCTGCATGATTTGGAATCCCCATCATACTTGGAAGGTAAAGGCAGATGTAGCTGGAAGCCAGAAAACATTGCAGGAGCTGGTGGTGGGAGTGGGCCAGGTTGCGGTACCTGCTGCTGTTGCGAGGCCAAAAGCTGTTGCATTATAGCTGAAAGTTGAGAAAGTTGCTGCACCTGTCGTGACTGATGTACCACAACAGAGGGAAGATCCACGACTTCAGGCAGGGGTATCTCAGCGGGATCCATGGCCGGATCTTACTGTAACACTCATGTTTCAGAAGACAGGAACTCCGGTGGATGTGGATCCGCTGGACCTGTGTGACAGATGACTCAGACCATACCAGGGAATGGAGTCTAAGGTGAGGCTGGTTTTCACCAGAGCCCACCGCAAAGCGGGATGAACTTGCTGCGGCAGGCGCCACCCAGGTCTCTACCCCTGGCACGGCTCGACCACACAGGCAGCTGAGGAGATGAGAGGCACAGGAGAGATAAGATACCTCATAGTCAGGATAGCAGAAGGTCAAGGCAGGTGCCAAAGTAGCGTAGTCAGGACGTAGCAGGAGGTCAGTAGGCAGGTGGCAGAGGAGCAGGGTCAAGTCACAGAGCAAAGGATCAGATACACGGTAAGGCATTTCTCAGGAATGCTTTCTCTCAGGCACAAGGCAACAAAGATTCAGCAGGGAGGTTAGTAGGGTGGAGGAATTTATCAAAGAGCCACAGGTGAATTACACTAATGAGTGCATTGGCCCTTTAAATCTTAAAGTTCCAGTGTGCGTGCCCCAGGGGACGGGGACACACGCACCGGAGCAGAGAGGCAGAGGCTGGGGCAGGAGAAGCACTAGGAGAATGACGGACTGGGGCTCACATGCGGGCATGTCCCGCGATGTGAGTCCCAGCCCCGCTGGCAGCAGCAGGTAACAGGACCATACGCTCAAGGACAGTGTGTGCGGCCGGAGCGCATAATGTAGCAATTCCATTGTGTTTGGGCTTCATAAAGTAAAAAACGAAACTTCAACTCACCTTCTGTCGCTCCCCCTTTGTGCCTATATAGTGTAGCTCTTTGTCCTCCAGTCACGGTTTTCTTCCTGCTCCATGTGCACAAAACTTTGCACTGCAACCAGCGTATCCCCGGCCGCAGCGATGTCCCACCTCGGGCTGTAATAGTTTGAATGTAGTGTCATGTCACAAGCCTGGGCCCTGCCTTTTCCCTGCAGCACTGGGCTGTTACATGACACTGCACTCAGCCCATCAACTGCCAAGGCGGGGCATCACTGCAGCCTGCAATATGGTGATCACAGTGTGACGTTCTGTGCACACGGAAGCAGGAAGAACACCAGGACCGAAGGACAAAGAGCTATATTGGCGCAATGGGGGAGGGACAGAAGGTGAGTTATTGTTTTTTTTTATTTTACTTTATGCAACCCGGGAACAATGGGATTAAATAAAAAGCACTACTGTACTCCTTGAGGGTGTATTCATATTTACAATATTCTGCACATAATTGATGTTCAGGATTTGATGTGCAGGATGTTCTGCTTCAGATTTCAATGTAAACTAGGTGACAGAATACCGCTATAAATCCTGCGCATCAAATCTGTGCAGGATACTGTACGTGTTAATAGATTCTTAATATATATATATATATATATATATATATATATATATATTTTTTATATATTTTTTTCTTTACTTTTTTACTTCTTTTACAAGCTGGTTAGATGATCTGTTCACTGTTCCATGTGTCTATGACCATTCCTCCCCCTCTTTTATAAATTACATCCTGTAAATACACATTAATACATTTGTGGTGTCTTGGGGGGGGTGTATGGCAGTAGGGGTGTTGCTATGAGGTATATCACGGTTATAATAAACTCTTGTCAGTCGTGAAGCCAGGTTGAGGGTTAATATCGTGATGCTTGGCCTATCGCCACCCTTCCCAAAAGCGATAGGGAGATGTAGAATAAATGCAATGTCCACAACCAGAGCTTTGCTGAAAACTTTCGGAAACTTTACTGAAGATTTTCTGTAACATGGGATAACAGGAACAGTCCTTATAACAAAGTCTATGTACAGCGCAGCTGAGATTGACGTATGGTTGGGACTTTTGTAAGTTCTTTAGATTAGTAGGATTTTGTAAGCATAGATCCGCTGGATTTAGGGGTATGTTTAGGTCCAGAGGCCTCGCTAGCGTAAGCGGGGAAGTTGTAAGAACTCACTGTTTCGTTTCAGGCCGAGGCCGGCAGGCTGTGGCCTAGTAGCAGTCGTTGTAAGTTGCGGAGGTCTGTCCTTATGAAGTGTCAGCAACCCAAGAGAACGTCTATTGGCTGCAGCTCCCTTATATGGGCAGGGGCTGGCCGTTTTAGGATTGGTCCAGACCATCTGTCAATCAGCTTTACAAAGTCTTATGGGTAATCACTTGACCCATGAACCTCCAAAGGTCCTTTTACCTACCATAGAGTACTAACCCGAATCACATGACCTAAGGTCCTGCAACGCTATGAAGGTAAGCATACATATAATATACAGCATTTGCATATTATTTACTAGAATATTAACTATTTGAGGGGTGACTAGGGGATGACTAACGAAGCGGAACCCCACAGTTACTAGGAACGCTGCCTTTGAGGACCCCTAACCAAGGTACGGTATGCAATACGGTACCAGGAGACCACATATTCATTAGAATTGTATATCCATAATTATCACAAATTCCATATTGTCATGCTGTATTTATGGTTGTTACTTGAAGAGATTATTTTAACTTATTTTCAGCCAATTTACAGAAAAATTAATTTTAGAGGAGTGTCCACATTTTTGCATACCACTTAATATATGAAGAGAGTTGTATTTTATTTTATTCTGCAGGATAAACACTATAAAAATCACATCACACAAGTCTATAAAGGTTTAAGGATTGTATGAAATGCCACATCCAGACCATATGCTATCATTATATGGACAGTCCAAAATACATTTATGTGAAGTCATGTAAATACATGGATGAAAACAGAATTTCCAGTCTATGTAGCACCACATCAGTTAAGTGATGCACATGTTGTTGTTTTTATTAATATATGACTAATAATGAAATGTTTCCATGGCTCCCAATATATATGGCAGTTTAAGGATACTGTATTTCTGTTAAAAAAAAGACCTTCCCTTTGTATTTTCCAAATAACCTTTTCTTCTTGAAAGTCTGCAAAAGCCCTCTTCTGTAGCAGGTGCAGTTTTAATGATTCTTTGATGCCATATGTCAAAAAAGCATCACTTGCTGTGAGGGTTGACATTTCTTTTGGGAGCTCTTAGCAACAGTTACTAAACTTACTGAATTGCCTGGTGTTCTTACAGTTTTCTAAAAATGCAAAAAATATGCACAATTTTACATGCAGTAAGGTTGTTAAAAATCAAGTGTATTTACTGTGAAAACATTAAATGCATTTAATATAGTCCATAAGATATCTATAAATCATTCTATTATTTACAGAAAAGAATCAAAAGAATGGCATTGGTTCTTGAATAGTTTGTAATCTAAATATATCAGTTATGAGGTAAATTACTATGTAACAAGTACTTCTACAGAAAATGTAAGGCTGTGTTCACATATATCAGGGGTCCGGCATAGTTTTCCTCCAGCGACCACCGGAGGAAAACTGATAGAACTGATCCCATTCCTATGAATGGGACAGTTCACAGTCATCCAGCGTCTCAATTTTGCCACCGAATGGTTGGACACGCCGTAGGGCAGCTTGCTGCATTCCCCTGTCCGCCGCCCAGAAACAATGGACGCCGGATGCCATACAACTGATGCGTTTTGGCGTCAGTTGCGTCGAGATCTAGGCTGAGTTTACCTATGCCGGGTGCCAGACATATGTGAACCCAGCCTATCAGTACCTATACTGATAAATATAAAAAAAAAAAATAACAAGTACTAATAATTACACAGAAAAGGTAAAAAGTACTTACACTAATAATGAAACAAAATAAATGGAGCTGGCCGCAAATCAAGTTTTTAATTTATGTTTTGCTTGTATACCAGGAAAACTTTAGAGAATCTTTTTGGCCTCCATCTGGTCCATATATGTCAGCACACTACAAAATTAATGATATAGACTAACATATTAGACAAAGCTATTTTATACCATGGTATCCTGTAAACAATTTTATACATTTAATAGATGCTGTATTATCCTGAAGATGACAGATGCCCCTGTAAAGCCTCCATTAGAACATATATGGGAAGACTGTCATTGGAGCATCCTTAGGCAAACTTACTCTTAGCTTGCAATGAGGACTATTCAGAGTGTGGGATCTTTCATTATGTTTTCTTTATGTTCTAGTACAATAGAGCCATGATTATTGTATTGAACAGCATTGTATGTACCAGTTGAAAGCCTGGTGGGGATGAATGGGGAGGGGAATTAATGAACAAACTGCAGTATTATTAAGAAAAATGGTTTATGACTGCAACTGTACCAATAAGGAGAGTTTTCAGCTTTAGAATAGGAAAAAGGAGTGAAATTCTGGCTACATCCATGCACTAGGGCATTGAGATCTGTAGTTTCTTCTTCCTGGCATCCTCCTGACATATATCTCTAATGGAAGACACTGTAAAAAGTGTGAACATAGTCTTAGAGGTATGCCACTTGGTTAATGTAATTGATTCCTGGTAGCCAGGAAAGTTATACTGTATCTGTCAAGAAGATTGTTTAGTAGGCCCCCCCACTTCGAGATCTCTTCATTTACCACACAAGCCCTCAATGAGTTTCGGGGTTTAGAAGTAGTCATGATGACTTCACATATGCCTCTAAGTCTCCTCAAAGAATAGGGAAAAGGATGAAAGAGCTACACTAAATGTAGTAAGTGTACACTAAATGTAGTAAGTTTGCACTATTTGTGCACTTATGACACTAACTGTAATAATGCTTTATTGGCACTGTACTGTACTGTGCTTACGTCAAAGATAAAAACTGTAGCAATTTTGCTTTCATAGAACATAAAAATTACAATTTTTATTTCACAGAAATGTAAAGTTAGTATCATAGAAAGAAAACTGAAACACTGAAGAAATTAGCAATTTTAAATAGTGGGGTCCCCAATTAAAAAAATAACATTGTGATTGAATGAAGAAATAAATGACATCTTTAAGGCTGGAACTCCACTGAGGTTTTTTTTGCAAAAACGCCATCAAAAATGCCAATTTTCCCGCACTGTGTTTTTTCAGTGAAAAAACACCCTGTCCAGATGCTAGCTGCAAGTCAATAGTAAACTGCAAAATGCCAGATTCACTTGGCGTTTTTCAGTTTGGCATTTTTTAAAAATCCTTTTGGCGTTTTTCAGCAATTTCGGTCTCAGAGGCTGGATTCTCAAAACGCCCGACAAAACCTAGTTTGGCATTTTTTGCCCTGAAATTGTGGCGTTTCCCTGCCATAGAAGCCTATGGGAGAGCAAAAACGCCAAGTAAAACACCATCTTGGTTTTAAATTTTGCATTTTTGCAGGCGATTTTTATTCTTTTTTGGACTTTAGCGATCCAAAAAAGTGGAGATACCTTTTTTAATAAAATGTTATAGGGTACATTAAAGAATAAAAATAAAAAAGATACAGTAGTGAATGAAAAAATTGTATCTATCGAAATGCATCTTTTTTATAACAATTTTTTTTTTTTTTTTAAACAGGGATCAATTTATGTGGGCGGGTAGGGCACTAAAAATGTAGCCGACAATAATAAAAATGTAGAGTGTGTGTGTTTTTTGATGGGAGTAGTAGCACCTGTATTAATTGACAGATCACCCGAGTCTGTTGTGATCCTTCTGTATAATGTATAGATGCATCCGGCTGCTCTTCTATGGGTTTTTGCAGGCGGTTTTTATTCTTTTTTGGACTTTAGCGATCCAAAAAAGTGATGGAGATACCTTTTTTATTAAAATTTCGTAGGGTACCATTAAAAAATAATAATAAAAAAGATGCAGTAGTGATGGAAAAAATTGTACCTAATGAAATTTATCTTTTTTATTACAAAATGTTTATTAATTTTTAAACAGGGATCCATATATGTGGGCTGGTAAAGCACTAAAAATGTAGCCGACAATGTGTGTGTTTTTCCCTTTTTTTTTTGCATTTTTTTTAGGCAGTACTACTACTCCCAGCATGGAACACACTGTTCCATGATGGGAGTGGTAGTACCTGTAATAATAGACAGATCGCCTGTCGCGATCCTCCTGTATAATGTATAGATGCGTCCGGCCGCTCTTCTATGATCCCCTGCCCTGACGTATAAATACACATATTCCTATTTCCCGCAGAGAGCTGTGATTGGCCAGATGGTTCCAGCCTATTACAGCTCTAGGAATATGTGTATATATACGGCAGTGCAGGGGACCATAGAAGAGCGGCCGCTGCATCTATACATTATACAGGAGGATCACAGTGGGTGTCAGTAGTGATACCCGCTGTGATCCTTCCATAACTACAAGTACTACTACTCCCAACATGGAGCACACTCTGCTCCATGCTGGGAGCTGTAGTACCTACATTAATAGACAGATCGCATCATGTGTCAGAAATTACACTCGCTGCGATCTGTCTATTATTGTGGGTACTACAGCTCCCAGCATGAAGCAGACTGTGCTCCATGTTAGGAGTAGTAGTTCTTGCAGATGCGATCGTTCTGCCTATAGCAGAGATGGAGCGACTGTATACAGCGCTCGCATCCCTGCTCTGCACTATACTCCGGCCACTCACTCATTCATATTTTCCTCAGAGCTGTGATTGGCTGCAACCATCCGGCCAATCACAGCTCTGGACGGAAAATATGAATGATGTTCTATTCACATCACTGGCCGGAGCACAGAGCAGAGATGTGAGCAATGTATAGAGCCTCTCTGCTTCTTTGCTATATTATGGACGATCGCATCGGGTGTCAGACAGACAGTGTGTTCCATGATGGTAGTAGTAGCACTACATAAAACATGTAAAATAAAAAAAGCGAAAAAAAAGTTAAACACACACACTTTATAAAAAAATTTATAAAAATGTTGTTATAAAAAATAAACATTTAGTTAAATAAATTTTTACATCCCTACTGCATCCCTTTTTTTTTTGGTACCCAACTATTTTGTAAAAAAAAAAAACGCCAAAGGGGGCAAAAAAGGCAAATTCCACACAAAGGTAAAAAACGCCAGAAAAAACACCAAAACTTTTGCGTTTTTACACCCAAAAAAACGCAGGGCAAAAATCTCAGTGGAGTCCTAGCCTTAAAGAGGTTCAGAGAAGGAGCCATAGAACTAGTAATTTGAATAGGGGTAGAGGGGGAAATGAATTGGTATGTTAAGAGATTGGTGCACTTTCTGATATAGTGGTTAAGGCAATGTGCCATAAGTAGAGATGAGTGAATTTGTTTTTAAATTAGCGAATCACTATTAAAAATGGCTATTTCTGGCCTACAGAGAGCCTCAATAGGGGTGTAGAACACTTTGCCTTGCAGTAACACACGTAGGGTGTGTGCTTGGTTAGTGAAATAATAATGTTATTCAGTATGACATGAGGCGTGAGGAGCATGAGGAAACCATATAGTGGTTAAATGACACAGCAAGGAGGTGGCGGCAGCATGAGGAGACCATATAGTCCCTGAATGACACAGCGTGCAGATGGCGGCAGCATGAGGAGATCATATAGTGCCTGAATGACACAGCGTGCAAATGGCGGCAGCATGAGGAGACCATATAGTGCCTGAATGACTCAGCATGGAGGTGGCGGCAGGATAAGGAGAACATATAGTGGCTGAATGACACAGCCAGGATTGGGCGGCAGCATGGGGAGACCACAAAGTGGCTGAATGACACAGTGTGGAGGTGGCGGCAGCATAAGGAGACCATATAGTGCCTGAATGACACAGGGTGCAGATGGCGGTAGCATGAGGAGACCATATAGTGGCTAAATAACACAGCATCGAGGTGGCAGAAACATGAGGAGACCATATAATAGCTGAATGAGACAGCCTGGAGTTGGCGGCAGCATGAGGAGAACATATAGTGGCTGAATGACACAGCCTGGAGGTAGCAGCCGTATGAGGAGAACATATGGTGGCAGTATCAGACAGCTTGGAGCTGGCATCCGCATGAAGAGAACATATGGTGGCAGAATGAGACAGCCTGGAGGTGGAAGTAGCAGCATCAGGAGTCCTGAAAGTGACCCGATGACAGAGTGGTGCAGTGGGTGGCAATACCAATACCTGGTGATGAAGGTGGGGGAAAAAAGGAGAACTTGACATCAGATGTGTGGCATCAGGCGGGTGGCAGGATCAGAATAGTAGCTGAGGAAGGTAGGCAGAAGAAAACAGTCTCTTTTGTAAAAGTGTTGGTGTACACAAGTATGTATTGAGGATATACATTAAGTAAAACTTAACTTTTAATAATATGCAAGTATTGATGTGATGCAAAGACCTCTAAAAGGTGGAAGGGAACAACGTATGGTCCATTTTAACCGTTGGGGGTAAAAACTTCCCCTGTAAGGCCCTACTGTCGCACTATTGATTCCCTTCTTGGCAAGTGTTACTCACCCTTAAAAGGGAAGCCCCACACAGAAACCTTTCCCTATTTGCTCCTACAAACACTGCCATTTCCCAAGGTTATTAGATGAAAAAGGGATTGGTTCTTGTGTGGGAACGCCCTTTTTAAAACGAGTAACATTTTCCTCGAAAAGGTGGAAGGGAACAACGTATGGTCCATTGTAGCAGGTGGGGGTAAAAACTTATCCTGTAAGGCCCTACACTTGCCTTATTAATTCCCTTTTTGGCAAGTGTTACTCCCCCTAAAAAGGGCAGCCCCACAGAGGAAACTCTTACAGGCCTTACAGTGGAAGTTTTACCCCCACCAGTTGCAATGGACCATACGTTGTTCCCTGCCACCTTTTAGAGGTCTTATCATCACATCAATACTTGGTGGTGTATGTGGCACATGGTGTTTATTGCACACCTTTCCTTTTGTTTGATTTCGAAAAAACTTTTGGGTACGTGTATTTTATCCTAAGAATATTATTAAAAGTTAAGTTTTACGTAATGCTTTACCCCAATACTTACTTGTGGTCTGATCCGGAGGAATGTCTGTAACTGGGGAGCAGCACCTTATATATGTTTAGCACTATCCATATATGTGAAGTGTTGGTGTGGCACCATGGTCAATCTTCTCTGATGCATCAGTGAGTGGTGGGTGCAAATCCTGGCTGAGCCATGCCTGATTCATCTTCACAAAGGTCAGTCTCTCCAAATTTTTCGTGGACGACGAGTTCTCCTTGGGGTTACTTTGGCCTCACGCCGCACTAAACACCCGCTCTGATGGCACACTACTGGCCGGGCAGGGCAAACTCTGCTTGTTTAGGTCACAAATCAAGTTTGACTCACCAGAAGTCCAGCGGATCTGGAGGTGTGTTAGCATGGTCATGTCTAGGTATACCACCACCTGGTTCAGGTCCTGCTCCAGTTCTACCTGCTGCTGATGAGTTGCTTCACTATGCGGGTAAAGAAAGGTACTCATCAGTGACTGTAAACTCATGCTGCTGCTGCTGGAGCTGGTACTGCTCACGCCACCCCTCCCTAGCAACCATGGCAGTGGAAGGTAAGCACAGAGGGCCCTCCGAGTCAGACCTGTGAGAGGATGGAAGCTGGCACAGATAGGCATCGGCCAACAGCCGACTACGATTTATCTGTAGTAGGTCAGTTTGTCCTCCCTATCAGTGGATGAAAACAAGGCCCCCATTTTGTGCTTTTAGCGAGGGTCCAAGAAGGTGGCGAGCCAGAAGTAATTCCGCTGCCAAATGTTGACAATTCGGCTGTCACTACGCAAGCAAGTAAGCATGCATTGTGCCATATGTGCAAGTTACTCGGAGGGACTCCCTGCCTCCATCTCCACTGCATGTTGCTACAGTGTGTCTGGGTCCTCTGCCTCGCTTTCCTCATAACCCTTTAGCTCCTCTGGCTGCTCCTGCTCCTCCACTCCTGTCAGATTACTAGAAAAACCACCCATTTGGCGACACCTAAACTGTGCTTCACTGTGCCCCTCCCCCTCCTCCTCCAGTTCAGCCCCCACAGGTTTCAGGTGGACGCGAGATCTAGGCGCCATGTATCCAGTGCCCTTACCAGCCTTTGTTTTCAACACATGTTGTAGTAGATGAAGCAGTGGAATGATGTTGTTCATCCTGTAACCTTGGCGACTGACTAATAATGTGTCTGTCACGATGCCGGCTGGCGGGTAGTGGATCCTCTGTGCCAGAGAGGGATTGGCGTGGACCGTGCTAGTGGATCGGTTCTAAGTCACTACTGGTTTTCACCAGAGCCCGCCGCAAAGCGGGATGGTCTTGCTGCGGCGGTAGTGACCAGGTCGTATCCACTAGCAACGGCTCAACCTCTCTGGCTGCTGAAGATAGGCGCGGTACAAGGGAGTAGACAGAAGCAAGGTCGGACGTAGCAGAAGGTCGGGGCAGGCAGCAAGGATCGTAGTCAGGGGCAACGGCAGGAGGTCTGGAACACAGGCTAGGAACATACAAGGAACGCTTTCACTGGCACAATGGCAACAAGATCCGGCAGGGAAGTGCAGGGGAAGTGAGGTGATATAGGGAAGTGCACAGGTGAAGACACTAATTGGAATCACTGCGCCAATCAGCGGCGCAGTGGCCCTTTAAATCGCAAAGACCCGGCGCGCGCGCGCCCTAGGGAGCGGGGCCGCGCGCGCCGGGACAGGACCGAGGGAGAGCGAGTCAGGTACGGGAGCCGGGGTGCGCATCGCGAGCGGGCGCTACCCGCATCGCGAATCGCATCCCGGCTGGAAGCAGAATCGCAGCGCCCCGGGTCAGTGGATCTGACCGGAGCGCTGCAGCGGAGAGAGTGTAGCGAGCGCTCCGGGGAGGAGCGGGGACCCGGAGCGCTCGGCGTAACAGTACCCCCCCCCTTGGGTCTCCCCCTCTTTTTAGGGCCTGAGAACCTGAGGAGCAGACTTTTATCTAGGATGTTGTCCTCAGGTTCCCAGGATCTCTCTTCAGGACCACAACCCTCCCAGTCCACTAGAAAAAAAGTTTTCCCTCTGACCTTTTTAGAGGCTAAGATCTCTTTGACAGAGAAGATGTCCGAGGAGCCGGAAACAGGAGTGGGAGGAACAGATTTGGGAGAAAAACGGTTGAGGATGAGTGGTTTAAGAAGAGAGACGTGAAAGGCATTAGGGATACGAAGAGAAGGAGGAAGAAGAAGTTTGTAAGAGACAGGATTAATTTGACACAAAATTTTGAAAGGACCAAGATAGCGTGGTCCCAACTTGTAGCTAGGGACACGGAAGCGGACATATTTAGCGGAGAGCCATACCTTGTCTCCAGGGGAAAAAACGGGAGGAGCTCTTCTTTTCTTATCCGCGAACCTCTTCATGCGTGATGAAGCCTGTAGGAGAGAATTTTGGGTCTCTCTCCATATAATGGAAAGGTCACGAGAAATTTCATCCACAGCGGGCAGACCAGAGGGCAAGGGGGTAGGGAGGGGGGGAAGAGGGTGACGGCCGTACACCACGAAAAATGGGGATTTGGAGGAAGATTCAGAGACTCTGAAGTTATACGAGAATTCGGCCCATGGAAGGAGATCTGCCCAGTCATCCTGGCGGGAGGAAACAAAATGTCGCAAATAATCACCCAAGACTTGGTTAATTCTTTCTACTTGTCCATTGGACTGGGGATGATATGCAGAAGAAAAATTTAATTTAATCTTGAGTTGTTTACAGAGAGCCCTCCAGAATTTAGACACGAATTGGACGCCTCTATCCGAGACGATCTGCGTAGGCAATCCGTGAAGACGAAAAATGTGTACAAAAAATTGTTTAGCCAACTGAGGCGCTGAAGGAAGACCAGGAAGAGGGATGAAATGTGCCATTTTGGAGAATCGATCAACGACCACCCAAATAACAGTGTTGCCACGGGAAGGGGGTAAATCAGTAATAAAATCCATACCAATCAGAGACCAAGGCTGTTCGGGGACAGGCAGGGGATGAAGAAAACCAGCGGGCTTCTGGCGAGGAGTCTTATCCCGGGCACAGATAGTGCAGGCTCGCACAAAGTCCACAACATCCGTCTCCAGAGTCGGCCACCAATAGAAGCGGGAGATGAGTTGCACAGATTTCTTGATGCCCACATGACCAGCGAGATGGGAGGAGTGACCCCATTTGAGGATTCCAAGGCGTTGGCGTGGAGAAACAAAGGTCTTTCCTGGAGGAGTTTGCCTGATGGAGGCTGGAGAAGTGGAGATCAGGCAGTCAGGTGGAATGATGTGTTGCGGAGAGAGTTCAACTTCTGAGGCATCCGAGGAACGAGAGAGAGCATTGGCCCTAATGTTCTTATCGGCAGGACGAAAGTGAATCTCAAAATTAAATCGGGCAAAGAACAGAGACCACCGGGCCTGGCGAGGATTCAGCCGTTGGGCAGACTGGAGGTAGGAGAGGTTCTTGTGGTCGGTGTAAATAATAACTGGAAATCTTGATCCCTCCAGCAGATGCCTCCATTCCTCAAGTGCTAATTTAATGGCTAGAAGCTCTCGATCCCCGATGGAGTAGTTCCTCTCCGCCGGAGAGAAGGTCCTAGAAAAAAAACCACAAGTGACAGCATGCCCGGAAGAATTTTTTGTAAAAGAACAGCTCCAGCTCCCACTGAGGAGGCATCAACCTCCAATAGGAAGGGTTTGGAAGGGTCAGGTCTGGAGAGCACGGGAGCCGAAGAAAAGGCAGACTTGAGTCGTTTAAAGGCGTCTTCCGCTTGAGGAGGCCACGACTTGGGATCGGCATTTTTTTTGGTTAAAGCCACGATAGGAGCCACAACGGTAGAAAAATGTGGAATAAATTGCCTGTAATAATTGGCGAACCCCAAAAAGCGTTGGATAGCACGGAGTCCGGAGGGGCGTGGCCAATCTAAGACGGCAGAGAGTTTGTCTGGATCCATTTGTAGTCCCTGGCCAGAGACCAAATATCCTAGAAAAGGAAGAGATTGGCATTCAAACAGACATTTCTCAATTTTGGCATAGAGTTGATTGTCACGAAGTCTCTGAAGAACCATACGGACATGCTGGCGGTGTTCTTCTAGATTGGCAGAAAAAATTAGGATATCGTCCAGATATACAACAACACAGGAGTATAGCAGATCACGAAAAATTTCATTGACAAAGTCTTGGAAGACAGCAGGGGCGTTGCACAGGCCAAAGGGCATGACCAGATACTCAAAGTGTCCATCTCTGGTGTTAAACGCCGTTTTCCACTCATCCCCCTCTCTGATGCGGATGAGGTTATAGGCGCCTCTTAAGTCCAATTTAGTAAAGATGTGGGCACCTTGGAGGCGATCAAAGAGTTCAGAGATGAGGGGTAGGGGGTAGCGGTTCTTAACCGTGATTTTATTAAGACCGCGGTAGTAAATGCAAGGACGTAGGGAGCCATCTTTTTTGGACACAAAGAAAAATCCAGCTCCGGCAGGAGAGGAGGATTTACGGATAAAGCCCTTTTTTAAATTTTCCTGGACATACTCAGACATGGCAAGAGTCTCTGGGGCAGAGAGAGGATAAATTCTGCCCCGGGGTGGAGTAGTACCCGGGAGGAGGTCGATAGGGCAATCATAAGGCCTGTGAGGAGGTAGAGTCTCAGCTTGTTTTTTGCAGAAAACATCCGCGAAGTCCATATAGGCCTTAGGGAGACCGGTTACTGAGGGAACCACAGAGTCACGGCAAGGGTTACTGGGAACCGGTCTTAGACAGTCCTTGGAACAAGAGGGCCCCCAACTCTTGATCTCCCCAGTGGACCAATCCAGGGTTGGGGAATGAAGTTGAAGCCAGGGAAGTCCAAGGAGAATTTCCGAGGTGCAATTGGGGAGGACCAAAAGTTCAATCCTCTCGTGATGAGATCCGATGCTCATTAGAAGGGGCTCCGTGCGGAAGCGTATGGTACAGTCCAATCTTTCATTGTTTACACAATTGATGTAAAGGGGTCTGGCGAGACTGGTCACTGGGATGTTGAACCTGTTGACGAGAGAGGCCAAAATAAAATTTCCTGCAGATCCAGAGTCCAAGAAGGCCACGGTAGAGAAGGAGAAGGCAGAGGCAGACATCCGCACAGGCACAGTAAGACGTGGAGAAGCAGAGTAGACATCAAGGACTGTCTCACCTTTGTGCGGAGTCAGCGTACGTCTTTCCAGGCGGGGAGGACGGATAGGACAATCCCTCAGGAAGTGTTCGGTACTAGCACAGTACAGGCAGAGGTTCTCCATGCGGCGTCGTGTCCTCTCTTGAGGTGTCAGGCGAGACCGGTCGACCTGCATAGCCTCCACGGCGGGAGGCACAGGAACAGATTGCAGGGGACCAGAGGAGAGAGGAGCCGAGGAGAAGAAACGCCTCGTGCGAACAGAGTCCATATCTTGGCGGAGCTCCTGACGCCTTTCGGAAAAACGCATGTCAATGCGAGTGGCTAGGTGAATAAGTTCATGTAGATTAGCAGGAATTTCTCGTGCGGCCAGAACATCTTTAATGTTGCTGGATAGGCCTTTTTTAAAGGTCGCGCAGAGGGCCTCATTATTCCAGGACAATTCTGAAGCAAGAGTACGGAATTGTACGGCATACTCGCCAACGGAAGAATTACCCTGGACCAGGTTCAACAGGGCAGTCTCAGCAGAAGAGGCTCGGGCAGGTTCCTCAAAGACACTTCGGATTTCCGAGAAGAAGGAGTGTACAGAGGCAGTGACGGGGTCATTGCGGTCCCAGAGCGGTGTGGCCCATGACAGGGCTTTTCCGGACAGAAGGCTGACTACGAAAGCCACCTTAGACCTTTCAGTGGGAAACAGGTCCGACATCATCTCCAGATGCAGGGAACATTGGGAAAGAAAGCCACGGCAAAACTTAGAGTCCCCATCAAATTTATCCGGCAAGGATAGGCGTAGCCCAGGAGCGGCCACTCGCTGCGGAGGAGGTGCAGGAGCTGGCGGAGGAGATGACTGCTGAAGCTGTGGTAGTAACTGTTGTAGCATAACGGTCAGTTGAGACAGCTGTTGGCCTTGTTGCGCTATCTGTTGTGACTGCTGGGCGACCACCGTGGTGAGGTCAGCGACAACTGGCAGAGGAACTTCAGCGGGATCCATGGCCGGATCTACTGTCACGATGCCGGCTGGCGGGTAGTGGATCCTCTGTGCCAGAGAGGGATTGGCGTGGACCGTGCTAGTGGATCGGTTCTAAGTCACTACTGGTTTTCACCAGAGCCCGCCGCAAAGCGGGATGGTCTTGCTGCGGCGGTAGTGACCAGGTCGTATCCACTAGCAACGGCTCAACCTCTCTGGCTGCTGAAGATAGGCGCGGTACAAGGGAGTAGACAGAAGCAAGGTCGGACGTAGCAGAAGGTCGGGGCAGGCAGCAAGGATCGTAGTCAGGGGCAACGGCAGGAGGTCTGGAACACAGGCTAGGAACATACAAGGAACGCTTTCACTGGCACAATGGCAACAAGATCCGGCAGGGAAGTGCAGGGGAAGTGAGGTGATATAGGGAAGTGCACAGGTGAAGACACTAATTGGAATCACTGCGCCAATCAGCGGCGCAGTGGCCCTTTAAATCGCAAAGACCCGGCGCGCGCGCGCCCTAGGGAGCGGGGCCGCGCGCGCCGGGACAGGACCGAGGGAGAGCGAGTCAGGTACGGGAGCCGGGGTGCGCATCGCGAGCGGGCGCTACCCGCATCGCGAATCGCATCCCGGCTGGAAGCAGAATCGCAGCGCCCCGGGTCAGTGGATCTGACCGGAGCGCTGCAGCGGAGAGAGTGTAGCGAGCGCTCCGGGGAGGAGCGGGGACCCGGAGCGCTCGGCGTAACAGTGTCTTCCTCAAAGGTCCTGAGCAAACGGCAGGTGTCACGTATGAGCTACCACTGGTTGAAGTTACAAAGGGGAGTACTATCCACTTGGATCATCAAGAAATCAGTGATGGCTTTTCTCTGTTCGTATAGTCGGTCCAACTTATGGAGGGTGGAATTCCAACATGTGGAAACATTGCAAATTAGACTATGTTGGGGGATGCCATTCTGACGCTTCAGCTCAAGCAGAGTGTGCTTTGTGGTGTACGAGTGGCTGAAGTGCATGTAAATTTCTTTCCAATGTTAGGATGTCTTGCAGATGGGGGGGGGGGAAACACTTCAGGAACCGTTTGACAATCAGATTGAACATGTCTGCCATGCAGGGCGCCTTTCTCAGGCTTCCTTGTCGCAGCACAAACAAGATGTTCTTCCCATTCTTGGTCACCATGGTTCCCATTTCCAGTTTTCGTAAGGGGAAGTCATGATTCGATTTTTTGAGGAATGACGTTTAGCAGTTCCTCCCCTGTGTGACCCCGCTCGCCAAGGCAAACCATTTGAAGAACGACGTGACACCGCCATGCTTTGCACACAGTATGCTGGAGGGGCACTGAGACTTGTCCATGCAGTGGAGGCTGAGGACACGGTGGAGGATGAGGAGGCGGAGTTGCACTTTGACACAGGACCAACGGCATGAGAGCTTGGAGGCGGGAAGCAGCATGACCTGTTTAAGTTGCTGTTGAAGCTGTACTTGAACCACATTAACCAAGTGGGCTGTAAAGGACATGCATTGTCACTGACTGTCGTTACAGCTCTACTCGTTGGTGCTGCCGTGCACTTTGGTACACACAGACAAGCTTAAGGACTGGCCCAACTTCTGGTCCACATAATTGTGCAGGGCTGGTCCTGCCTTTTTGGCAAATAAATGATGGCTTGGGACTCTCCACCTTGGCTCAGTACAAGCCATCATTTCTCTGAAAGGTGCAAAGTCCACCACTTGAAAAGGTAGGGACTGCAGCACCAGCAACTTGGACAGGAGCACATTCAGCTTCTGCACTATTAGATGAGTGGGTGCATGATGCTGTCTCTTGGATATGTCTTTGCTGATGGATTGCTGGCAGAATGACTGACACAAAGTAGGAAGAGCAGGAGCATCTGGACCGACAGAAGATGGGTATGACAGACAACTTCCTTTGGCTGAGATGGTTGAGCCTTGGCTAGCTGAAACAGAGAGTAGCTTGCCACTGAGTGATGCAGCAGGCTGGACCACCACATCAGAGCCACGGTTCTCCCAGGCCGCTTTATGGTGGCGCTGCATATGTTAACGCAGGGCTGTGGTGCCAACATTGGGACCCTGGCCACGCTTCACCTTCTGATGACACATCCTCTGGATTCTTGATGAAAAACTGCCACACTGCCGAGTAGCTGATTTTCCCCCCAACAGTCCTCACTGTCCAGACTTCCCAATTCTGCCACCATGCTGACTCCCAACCATGCTACCACCTTGCTGGCTCAGCTGCTGCCTCACGGGCCACCTGCAACCCTCTTCACCTGATAATGATGAAGCCATTATGCACTCAGCTCCCAAGTACAATCAGCTTCATCGTCATCAAGTTGTGTCTGCACGTCACTGATGTCCTCCTCAGGTTCCTCAACAGTGTCTGCTTCAGGAGCCTTAATGCTCACAACACCACCTCCCACGCCACTCCCCTCATCAATACCTGCCCACCTAGCAGAGGAAGCGGCGGATGTCTACTCCACTTCTTGGCTGTGCAGTAGCTGCTGACTGTCCTCTAGTAGATCGTCCTCACTAAATAGTGGAGCTGAACCCACAGCATACGATACTTCTGTGGGGGAGGGAACAGCATAGGACAGAGGCAATTGGAGGGCAGGGACTGCTCCCAGGCCATGCACACTGAGGGTTGTGTCTGAGGAACCCACCGACTGTTGACTGGGGGTGTCAGATGTCACTTGTGATGAAGTGGATGACCGAGTTAACCAATCAATAATGGCAGATGGGTTACTGGTCGAGACACGACCGCTAGTTGATACCGAGAGATCAGGCCTCTCATTGCGACTTGCACTTATGAGGGGAGGACAATGCACTCCACTATGCTTAAAACAGTATGTGTTTTAACAGGAACAAGGAATAAAATAGTAAACCACTTAGATGTATGTATGTGGTATTTTCTTATGAGGGGAGGACAATGCGCTCCACTATGCTTAAAAGAGTATTTGTCTACAACACCAACAGGTGTGTACTTTTGCCTGGCCTTTCACAGTATCTAGACACTTAAGACTTTAACAGGAACAAAATAGTACATCACTTAGATGTACGTATGTGGTACGCACTTATGGGGGGAGGACAATATGCTCAACTATGCTTAAACCAGTATTTGTCTACAACACCAGCAGCTGTGTACTTTTGGCTAGCCTTTCACAATATCTAGGCCCTTAAGACTTTAACAGGAACAAAATAGTACACCACTTAGAGGAACCTATGTGGTGTGAACTTATGAGGGAGGACAATGCGCTCCCCTATGCTTAAAACAGCATTTGTCTACAACACCAGCAGTACATACCATTGCTGTAACACACAGTCACTGTGTATTACACCCAAAATTGCTCTTTCTCTTTCAATCTCACTCCCTTCCTTATCAGTGCTTCTAGGCTGGATTTGGGCTTGAGGTGCATCGCTGCTGTAAAAAAGCTTTTCTGTGCAACACACTGCTCTCTTTCCTTCTTGTCAATAGAATGCTGATGTGACTGGGAGGTGAATCGCTGCTGTAAAGATGCTTTTCTGTGCAGCACACTGCTCTATGTCCCTCTCTCTCTCTGCAATAAAAGGCCGAAGTGACTGGCCGCAAGATGGCTGCCGATTATATAGGGCTGTGACATCACAGGGGTGGCTGGCTGCTGATAGGCTGCATGCTGCATGTGATTCAGGGTTATCCCGCCTACCCTTGTTCCCACCTTCCCAGGATTCCTTGCCCCATGCCCTCACATGTGGATCCACCATTTTAGATGCCCTGGAGCCTGGACCGCACTAAATGGAGTTTAATGAAGCGATTCCCGCATTCGAATCACGGCGATAATTGCATTCGTTGCAAATCTATTTTTTCCTGAAATTCGTAACAAATTTGAATTCCTCAGATTCAATTCGTTCATCCCTAGTCATAAGTAGATTTGAGCAAATCAAGTGGTCATAAAATTATAAATGCACCAAATTTCTTAAAAATTTTGAGATTCTGAGAAACTGAAATTTTGATATTTGTTTTGCATAAATTTATTAAAGAGTACCTTTCATCAAAGCATATTTTCTTTTTTAATTCAAATTTTTTTATTGAAGTAATTTTTTTCTAAATTATCACAAGTTAGGTTATAAAAAGTGGTCAATGATAACAGTAATAAAACACAACCATTCTGTCAAGGGCAGGCAATGAGGTAAGAGAAGCACAATGTTATAAACCACAGAAAACCAAGCCTGGCTCGCTAGGTATCTATTAAAATCAGCTTAAAGGTGTACTCCGGTGGAAAACATTTAATTTTAAATCAACAGGTGCAAGAAAGTTAAACAGATTTGTAAATTACTTCTATTTAGAAATCTTAATCCTTCTAGTACTTATCAGCTGCTGTACAATACAGTGGAGTTATTTTCTTTTTGAATTTCTTTTCTGTCTATCCACGGTGCTCTCTGCTGACACCTCTGTCCATATCAGGAACTGTCCAGAGCATTAGCAAATCCCCAATGCAAACCTCTCCTGCTCTGGACAGTTCCTGACATGGAAAGAGTTGTCAGCAGAGAACTCTGTGGACAGGCAGAAAATAAATTCAAAAAGAAATTAACTTCCTCTGTATTATACAGCAGCCAATAAGTACTGGAAGGATGAAGATTTTTAAATAGAAGTAATCTACAAATCTGTATAACTTTCTGGCACCAGTTGATTTAAAAAAAAAATTCAAACGGAGAACCCCTTTAACATGTGGAGCAGTAAAATGACAAATTGACAAGAAAAACATGCGAACAGATAACATAGCAAGTATGTGGCCGTCCAGGTGAGCTGCTTGCTTGTTAATTATTACAGAGTGGGCGCTTTGTATGGTATAGGGCCATACTCATTGAAGTGAGAGGTGTGTAGGACACATTCAAATATCAATGGAAGGGATAGGGTAGTAGGGAAGGGTTTGGTCAATTAATATCTCCAGTGTTCACTAGTAGTGTTGAGTGTTATAGGCCATATTCGAATTCGCGAATATTCACGAATATATGGACGAATATTCGTCATATATTCACGAATATTTGCATATTCGTAATATTCTTGATTTATTTTCGCATATGCGAACATTCGCGCATGCGAAAATTATCATATGCGAAAAATTAGCATATACATTAATTAACATAAGTGAATATTCGCATATGCGAACATTTGCATATGCAAATGTTCGCATATGCGAAAATTTGCACACCGGTCTCACATAGTAGTATTAGAGCCTTCTTTAGACCACACAAGCTGGAAGCAGAAAGGGATGATCACTGTGATGTGTACTGTGAAAAAAAAATAAAGTAAAAAAATAAATTACGTAATTACGAATATATAGTGCTATATTCGCGAATATTCGCAAATTCGCGAATATGTGATATTCGCGAGTAACACTATTCACTAGTAAGCCAAGTATCCCATACTTTAGAGAACTTAGAAATGTTGTGGCGTTACAAGGCAAGTAATCTTACTACAGAACACAAGCAGTTAACGTGGTCAATCACTTCCGCTAGTGGCTGCGTAATAGTGCTTTTCCAGTGACCAGTGATGACCAGTTTTGTTGCCATGAGCAAAAACACAATTACTGTTCTGTGGGAGTGGGGAGGTGGCATCAACAGCATCAGGAGTCCTGAAAGTGACCCGGTGACAGTGTTGGGCGGTGGGTGGCAATACCAGTATCTGGTGATGAAGGTGGGTGAGAGAATGAGAACTTGACATCCGATGTGTGGCATCAGGAGGGTGGCAGAATCAGAATAGTAGCTGAGAAAGGTAGGCAGCAGAAAATGGTCTCTTTTGTCATAGTGTTGGTGTGCACAAGTATTGAAGACATGCATTACGTAAAACATAACTTTTAATATCATTCTTAGGATAAAATATATGGACCTAAAATGTTTTTTTTAAATCTAACAAAGGGAAAGGTGTGCAAAAAACACTTTGTGCCACCTATACCACCAAGTATTGATGTTATGTAAAGACATTTAAAACGTGGAAGGGAACAACACATGGTCCATTGTAACCAGTAGGGGTAAAAACTTCCCCTGTAAGGCCCTACTCTTGCACTATTAGTTCCCTTCTTGGCAAGTGTTACTTGCCCTAAAAAGGGCGACCTCACACAGGAACCTCTCCCTATTTCTACCTACAAACACTGCCATTTCCCAGGGTATTTAGTTGGAAATAAGGATAGGTTTCCCGTGTGAGGCCACCATTTTTAGGACAAGTAACACTTGCCTTCAAAATGTGGAAGGGTACAATGTAGCAGGTGGGGGGTAAAAACTTCCCCTGTGAGACCCTATTAATTCCCTTCTTGGCAAGTGTTACTCACCCCACACAGGAACTGGCAGTGTTTTTAGGTGGAAATAGGGAGAGGTTCCTTTGTGGGGCCGCCCTTTTTAGGGCGAGTAACACTTGCCAAGAAGGGAATTAGCAGGGTGAAAATAGGGCTTTACAGGGGAAGTTTTTACCCACACCTGTCACAATGGACCATGAATTGTTCCCTTCCACCTTTTAGTGGTCGAGGTCTTTTCATCACATTAATACTTGGTGATGTAGGTGGAACATGGTGTTGTTTGCATACCTTTCCTTTTCTGTGATATAAAAACATTTTTGGGTCCATATATTTTATCCTAAGAAAAGTTGTTTTAACTAATACATATCCTCAATACTTACTTGTGGTCTCATGCGGAGAAATTTCTGTAACTGGGGAGCAGCACCTTAAGGCTAAATTTCTACTTGGTTATTTTGTGGCCCAAAAAAAAAACGCCAGAAAAAAAACGCCTGAAAAAACACCACAGCTTTTTATTTTGTTTGGTGTTTTTTCTTGTGTTTTTTTTTCTGGCGTTTTTACATTTGAGTGGAAATAGCATTTTTGGCCCCTTTGGCAAAATTTATATTTTTCATAAATACATTTTAATTAATTTTTAATAAAGTGTGTGAGTTTCCCTTTTTTTTCCCTCAATTTTTTTTTTTTTTTTTTTAGGTAGTACTAATACTCCCAGCATTGAACAGACTGTTCCATGATGGGAGTAGTATTACCTGTACTAATGGACATATCGCCCCGGGTGTCAGTCGTGACACCCTATGCAATAGTCCATAATATAGCAGATATGCAGAGCGGCTCTATACAGTGCTCACATCTCTGCTCTGTACTCACCTGCCGGCCAGTGATGTGAATAGAACATCACTCATTCATATTTTCTGCCCAGAGTGGGGATTGGCCGGATGGTTGCAGCCAATCACAGCTCTCAGAGGGAAATATGAATGAGTGATGTTCTATTCACATCACTGGTCGGAGTACAGAGCAGAGATGTGGAGCGCAGGAGAAAACCGCTCGCATCTCTGCAATACATAGGACGATCACAGCGGATGTCAGGAGTGATACCGGCTGTGATCTGTCCTTGACTGCAGGTACTACTGCTCCCAACATGGAGCACACTCTGCTCCATGTTGGGAGCAGTAGTAACTGGAAGTTAGGGAAAGATCACAGCGTATGTCACTCCTGACACCCGCTGTGATCCTCCTGTATAATGTATAGATGCGGCCGGCAGCTCTTCTATGGTCCCCTGAACTGACCTATATATACCTATTCATATTTCCCACAGAGTTGTGAATGGCTGGAGCCATCTGGCCAATCACAGCACTCTGTGGGAAATATGAATAGGTGTATATATACGGCAGTGCAGGGGACCACAGAAGAGCTGCCGGCCGCATCTATACATTATACAGAAGGATCACAACAGACTCGCGTGATCTGTCAATTAATACAGGTGCTACTACTCCCATCAAAAAACACACACACACTACATTTTTATTATTGTCGGCTACAGTTTTAGTGCCCTACCCGCCCACATAAATTGATCCCTGTTTTAAAAATTAAAATAAAAATTGTTATATAAAAGATACATTTCGATAGATACAATTTTTTCATTCACTACTGTATCTTTTTTATTTTTATTCTTTAATGGTACCCTATGAAATTTTATTTAAAAAGTTATCTCCATCACTTTTTTGGATCGCTAAAGTCCAAAAAAGAATAAAAAACGCCTGCAAAAAACGCCAAAGTTAAAACCCACATGTCGACTTCTATGGGAGAAAAACTCCACGATTTCAGGGGAAAAAAATGCCATTGGCTCAACATGCTGCGACTTTGCAAAATAGCCAAGGAGCTAAAAAAGAGTGAAAAAATTATTTTGAGATTTCTCACAGATAACATCTGACCGCAGGATTTTTGGGCCTACAAAACGCCATGTGGCAGAATTAGCGTTTTTCTGGGCGTTTTTACCCCCAAAAAAGTAGAAACTTAGCCTAAAGGGGTACTGCAGGGGAAAACATTTTTATTTTTTAAAAAATTTTTATGAACTGGTGCCAGAAAGTAAAACAGATTTGTAAATTACTTCTATTAAAAAAAATCTTTACCCTTCCAGTACTTATTAGCAGCTGTATGCTACAGAGGAAATTATTTTCTTTTTAAATTTCTTTTTTGTCTTGTCCATAGTTCTCTTTGCTTACACCTGATGCCCCTATCAGAAACTGTTCAGAGCAGGAGAAAATCCCCATAGCAAACCTATGCTGCTCTGGACAGTTCCTGTCATGGACAGAGGTGTCAGCAGTGAGCACTGTGGACAAGACAAAGAAAATAATTTCCTTTGTAGCTTACAGCTGCAAAAAAGTACTGAAAGGATTAAGCGTTTTAAATAATAGTTTACAAATCTGTTTAACTTTCTGGCACCAGTTCATTTAAAAAAAATTCCACCGGAGTACCCCTTTAATTATGTTTTCGACTATCCATATTTGTGAAGTGTTGCTGTGGCACCATGATCAATCTACTCTGATGCATCAGCCATTGGTGGGTGGAAAATCTGGCTGATCCATGCTTGATTCAGTTTAACAAAGGTCAGTCTCTCCACATTTTTGGTGGACAGACGAGTTCTCCTTGGGGTTACTATGGCCCCCGCCGCACTATACACATGCTCTGATGGCACACTACTGGCTGGGCAGGACAGATTTTCCAGGGCAAACTCTGCTAGTTTTGGCCACAAATTGAGTTTGGCTGCCCAGAAGTCCAGCAGATTTTCAAAGTGTGTTGGCAGGGTCATGTCACGGTATGCCACCACATGCTGGTTCAGGTCTGCTCAAGGTCTACCTGCTGCTGATGAAAGGGCTTCTGCACCATTCAGCTTCTGCGCCATTGGATGAATGGGCGCATACTGCTGTCTCTTGGACATGGCTTCGCCAATGGATTGCTGGCAGAATGACTGACTCGAAGTAGGAGGAGCAGGAGCATCCGGACCGATAGAAGATGGGTATGACAGACAGCTCCCTTTGGCTGAGATGGTGGAGCCTTGGCTGGCTGAAACAGGGAGCGGCATGCCACTGGGGGATGCAGCAGTCTGGTCTACCGCATCTGAGCCACGATTCTAATAGGCCGCTTTATGGTGATGTTGCATATGTTGTCGCAGGGCCGTGATGCCAACAATGGGACCCTGGCCACGCTTCACCTTCTGCCGACACATCTTGAATGTGGGCAGGTTAACATCCTCTGGATGCTTGATGAAAAACTGCCACACCGCTGAGTAGCTGATTTTCCCCCCAACAGCCGGCACTAATTGACTGCTACTGCTGCCGACTCCAGGAACCCCTATTTCACTACCTCCAGGGAAAGTAGGCTGTCGCAAAGCAGGTGGTCTACCCCAAGCACGTTTGGCTCCAGACTTCCCACTTCTGCCACCATGCTGACTCCCAACCATGCTACCACCTTGCTGGCTCAGCTGCTGCCTCACCGGCCACCTGCAACCCACTTCTCATGATAATGATGAAGCCCCTTTTGCACCCGACTCCCAAGTGCGATCAGCTTCATCATCATCAAGTTGTGCCTGCATGTCACTGATGGCATGGCACTGATGGAAAATAACATAGTACCTACAGTGAAATATAGTGGAGGATTTCAGTTATTTTTTTCCAAAGGGTGTGCAAGCTAATATTAAGTTAAGGGGGCCAATAATTTTGTCCAGCCAATTTTTGGGTTTAGTGTGACATTATGTCCAATTTGCTTTTTTCCCTCTCTTTTTTTGGTTTAGTTCCAATACACACAAAGGGAATAAACATGTGTATAGCAAAACATGTGTTACTGCAATCTTTTTCTGTGAGAAATACTTCATTTTCTTGAAAAAGTTCAGGGTTGCCAACATTTACAGCCCTGAATGTATAAAGGACACCACGTAGGTGTACGTACAGTTTACACTTATGAGAGGAGGACTATGCGCTCCACTATGCTTAAAACTGTATTAGACTACAGAAACAAGTGGGTAGCTTTGGCTGGCCTTTCACAGTAACTAGGCCCAAATTAGTTTAAAAAGAACAAATATAAAGGACACCATGTAGGTGTACATACAGTTTACACTTATGAGAGGAGGACTATATGCTACGCTACAAACTGTATAAGGCTAAAAAACAAGAGGGTTGTTTTGGCTGGCCTTTCATGGTAAATATTACCAAATTAGTTTGACAGGGAAAAAACATGCACCACCTATGTATGCACAGGTTACACTTTAGAGTTGTAGTACACACTAGTGCAGCAGCACAGAGTCGCTGTGTTGTACAGCCCAGTATAGTATTATTATGCACTAATAGCAGGTGACAATGGCTTTTAGTGCTCAGCCTGATTGGCCCCCATAAGCTTTACAGTTGTTGTACACCCCACTGCAGAAGGAACAATATATTAAAAGTATAGTTTGGTGGCAGGTACTCTTTAAACATACAATTGCTACTACTAGCCCTTCAAAGCTGTATATGTCCTGTGTTGTCCACCATGTTCCATACTGTACTGCTGTTATTGCTACTACTAGACCTACACAGCTGCACATCTTCTGCTGTGTCTATCATGTTCCATATTGTACCGTTGCTGCTGAGGAAGCCTGCCCTGCACATGATAAATATAAATAACATGAAACCTAGGAGAACTGTCATACAAAAATTTTCATGGAAGTTCGGGCACTTTTGATTCGGTCCCAATGAAATCTGACTGTCAACTCTAAGGAGTCAAACCTCAAATGAAGTGTAGGAGTTTTGCTCATCCTGAGTCATTTAAATAATAATTCTGACTGGTTATTTTGCAATTAATTGAAGATAAATTAATTACAATAAAGTAAATTAACGATAAGAATTGATACAATATTTTTCTGCTCCTATGCTGAGTCTTTTTGGAGATATTGGTTTCTGTCCTTCCAAATTACTTAGCCCAAGTCGAGACAGCTTGGACCTAAAGTGGTTGATTTTCTTGGCACTCTTTCAGAAGCATACTATATTTGGTAGCTGTCCAATTAAATATGTTAACTGTTAGCAGAAAGATCTTTAAGCTGACAGTTATTAGTAACTATCTCTCACATTAATATTTTTTCCTATTATTGGAGGCAGGAAAGGTGAAAGGCTTTAAAAAAGAATCTTCTAAGTCCCTTTTTCTCTCATAAAAATAACCAGATTTGGCTTTAAAACCCCAAACCTGTCACATCTTACTTTCCCTAAGATTCAGAAGATGTCTAATATAGGGATATTGGAGGAGATTTATCATAACCTCTGTAGAGGAAGAGTGGTGCAGTTGCCCATAGAAACCAATAAGTTGGCTTCTTTCATTTTTAAAAGGCCTTGTTAAAAATGAAAGAAGCGACAGATGTTGTTTAAATGTGTGCATCTACTTGTGAATTTGTATATTCTTATCAGGTATACAATCTGAAAACAAAGTTGAACCACTTGCTTACTTAAAGAAATGTTGTACTAGTCCTTTGTTACTTTGTTCCTTGTAGCTTCTGGGCCCAGATGCAAAATCTGCAACAGGGCCCCAAGTGCTAATAATAATAATGGTCTCTTATGGGGCAGATGTGCTTAAGGGCCCCCTTAGGCAACAGAGCCCCGATGCGACTGCTACCTCTTCAGCCCCTATAGCTACGCCCCTGCGCAGACCATTGCAGAGTATACAGTCCTCCGGGTTATTACTAGAAATTGTCAACAAATTAATTGTCAGATACATCACTAACAGATTGCTAAAGCTCTGCATTACTTACTGTACAGTTAGTTCCACAGAATTTAAATTACCAGAGTTATTGGTTCAGTTAGGAATGCTGGGAGATTTCAGTTGTGAACCCTGAAGAATTGTTTAAGTAGTTTTCTAATACTTGCATTCAACAGGTCTCAACTTTTTTGTTCTCATTATAGATTGTGCTACACTAAAAGGTATTAACACTTTCAAAGTACTAAGCATGTTGTGTTGATCAAATGGTAAAGGTCTACTTTAGTCTTTAATAGAAGAAAAATTGTCAAAAAGTCTATAGGGTGACTATTTATGCAACACACTGTACTGCAACTTGGGATTAAGGTATAGTCAATTGATTTGTCACAAATTAAATCTGGCACAAACTTCATAAACAATTTGGATTTAAAATCCAAGCTTTTATGTGATTTGTTTTGGGTTTATTTTGTCCTTGCTTATTCATTGGGCCAGGAACTCTGTATGCAGCCCAGCAACTCAGTGTTTTATACAAGAGCAGGGACTCCTGCCTTTGACAGCAGGCCCTGCTCCTGTACAGTCTCTACAAGAGCATTTACAGGACAATTGGGGCACTTCTTAACTCAAATTAGAATCCAAAATAAATCTGACAGATTCACATATTGGGACTCAAAGTCAAGCAAAATAAAATCATCTGTTTATTGAGTTCTTTAAAATATCAACTGTAAAATGATATTCAAAGGTAGATATTTAATATGCCCCCTCAAAAGGGTACTATCACTTAAAAAAAAAAAAACTTTTGACATGTTGCCCAGACATGTCAAAGTTTTGATCGCATTGGGTCTCACTCCTGAGACCCACTATAATCATTAGTTATGAGACAAGGAAGTTTGCAGCAGCACATAGCTTGCTTCCTGGCTATTAATCAAATCTGATCTTTCTTTCTGCATAAGTCTATGCAAAAAAAATGGTTGAAACAGCCGGCTGGCCACGGAGTTAAACATGATGTCACAAATTTCCACAGATTGTAGCAAATGATCCAGCTCACTCCTGAGACCAAGTAAGATGAAAATGTTGACATGTCTGGGCAACATGTCAAACTGTTTATTTTTATGTTTTTCTTTATTGGTCAAATATAGAGATGAGTGAACGGGACAAATCCAAATTCGTTATGAATTTAATGGAAAATTTGATTTGTAACGAATCCGAAATATCGCCGGCATTCGATAAAACAAATTGCTTCATTAACTCCATTTAGTGTGGGCCATGGGGGCTAAAATGGCGGCTACACATGTGAGGACATGGGACAAGGAATTCTGGGAAGATGGATAGGAGGAATCACCCTGAATCACATGGTGGCATGCAGCCTATCAGCAGCAAGCCAGCCCATAAGCAGCAAGCCAGCCCTGTGATGTCACAGCCCCCTATATTCGGCTGCCATTGCTAAAGACAGGCATCTCTGGGACTTTTAGCTCAGAGAGCAGACTGTATGTTACTGACAATCACAACACAGTTCTTATTCTTTACAGCAGCAAATTCATTCACCTCAAAACTGCATCACTGCAGGCAGGCAGAAAGGCAGGGACAGTACAGAGTGTGAGAGAGTTCACTTATTTCTGGTGCAACCTTTTTGGGGCATATTATCCGCAAATAAGTGAAATATATACACACTCAGCAGTACTACGTTTTTTTCTGGTAAAAGCTACTAGGGGGTAGATAGTGAAAAAGCACTAAAACACACACTAGATAGTTACGCTTATTTCTGGTGCAACCTTTTTGGGGCATATTATCTGCAAATAAGTGAAATATATACTAACTTAAGAGTTACACGTTTTTTTCTAGTTTAAGCTCATAGGGGGTAGTCAGCGTAAAAGCACTAAAACATTTCCTCACTAGATTGTTATGCTTATTTCTGGTGCAACTGTACTGGGGCTTATTATCTGCAAATACGTAAAATATATACACACTCAGCAGTTCTACAAGTATGACAGGCAGAGAAGTGCCAGGCTGTGCACACAGGCAGAGGTCTAAATTAATCAGGTGGAGGCAGAGGTTGCAGCAGATTTTGGGCGCATTGATAGATTCAATGTTCATAATACATAGAAACAGTAACTCCTGTAATTTTTGCAAAACTGCTCGTCGATAGTGAAATGTATTAAAATACAAAACATTTAGTAAGTAAATGAGCAAGTAACAAAACTGATAGGACTAGATACAAATGAAACCCTGATAGTACTTATGTTAGCATGTGAATGAACTTATACATAATCTGAAAATTAAGGAGTTAATCAATAATGAGATATAGGTATATCTCACCTATATAAGATCATATAAATGTGTTACACTTTAGAAAACTAAGACTCCAGAATGATAAGAACAGTGAATGGAGAAAAATAGCAGCAATGATATGATAGAAGAAAAACTAAGTTCCAAAACATACGCAGATAAACAAAGACATGATAGAAGAGGAACTAAGTCTAAAGATATGTGCAAGGGAGAAATGACATGCAAGAAGAAAAACTAAGTCCAAAGGCATGCGCAGAGATAATTCGGCACCTGAAAAATAATATAAGTCCAAAGACATGCGCAGATACAAGTACGACAAGCAAGCAAAGTTAGTCGGCAGGACTAAGTTCCTTGCCATGCGCAGAGGAACAATTCACATTGGCCAACATAAAAATGACAACCTCCAATGAATATGAGCGGAATGAGTGACAGAGGATGATGTAAGTAAAAGTACGATGTGCTATTGGTAGATGCGAACGCCGAACAATTAGCGCGTTAGTAGCGAGGGCATGAATAAGAAAGCGGCCATAACGCAGTGTACCTCAGACTCTTGAAAAAGCCGGGTCTCACCGGTGAAACGTTGATATAGAGGAGAACAGATTTTAGCTCAATCCCGGCAGTAATATATGGATGGACCACGGAGCTCTGAGATGCTAAGTCCATAGACAGCATTTGAGCAGAGCACTGTATACAGAGCCCCGTGGTCAGATACATCCAAGCATAATATGCCACAAAACTAAAACAAATGAATACGGAATTGTAATTTTAATCACACACTGCCACCTAGTGGGCAATTTTGAGCACGTTAATATAGTTATTATTTGTAAAATTAAAAGTTAAGTTTTAGACCAGAGAGGGTCTCTATTCAGGGTTTACCCTGAGGGGAGTTGCATCCTCAAGGTTTTTTGTCTCTGATTAAAGTGCCCGTAGACCCTCTAGGAGGTATTTTGGTTATACAACAGCTTGGATGTGGCTGAAGCATGTGGAGGCCATATAGTGGCTGAATGACACAGCGTGGAGGTGTTGGCAGCATGAGGAGACCATATAGTGGCTGAATGACACAGCCTGGAGCTGGCAGCAACATGAGTAGACACTAAGGCTTCACAATCCCTAAGATTAAAAGATGAATTTTGAAATTGAAATTGAAGATTTATGGTAGCTAGTGCTACCATAAATTATTTTAGGCCCAGGCCCAGCAACATCAGTAAACCATATATTGGCTGAATGACACAGCCTGGAGGTGACTGAAGCATGAGGAGACCATATAGTGGCTGAATGACACAACCTGGAGTGTGCAGAAGCATGAGGAGGCCATTGAAATGTAAGTTTTTTAAATAGAAATTTTAGATTTTGAAATTGAATTTTTAACTCCCAAGTTTTAGCGTCCCTGGCCCCGGCGTGTGGTACAAAGGACCAAATCTACCAAGGAGTCACATGTCACATGGCAGCACAATGACAGAACCTGGAGGTGGCATCAGTATTAGGAGACCTTATAGTGGCTGAATGACTGCCTGGAGTTTGTGACAACATGAAGAGACAATATAGTGGCTGAATGGCACAGCCTGGAGTTGGCTGAAGCATGAGGAGACCATATAGTTGCTGAATGGCACAGCCTGGAGGTGGCTGAAGCATGATGATACCATATAGTGGCTGAATTAGACAGACTGGAGGTGGCAGCAGCATAATCAGGAGTCCTGAAAGTGACCCTATTCCCAGAGGAATTTCTGAAACTGAGCATCAGCAATTAATTATGTTTTGCATTACCAATGCCAGCACAATGAGAGAGCCTGGAGGTGTTAGCATCAACATGAGAACACCATAGAACAGCACAATGAGAGAGCCTGGAGGTGGTAGCATCAGCATGAGGAGACCATATGGTGGCACAATGACAGAGAATGGAGGTGGTAGCATTAGCATGAGGAGACCATAGAGCAGCACAATGACAGAGCCTTGAGGTGGCAGCAGCAGCATGAGGGCCATGCCAACTGAGGTTTGAGTCTGAGGAACCCACCGACTGTTGACTGGGGGTGTCGGATGTCACTGGGGTTGAAGTGGATGACCGAGTGAACCGATCAATCATGGTTTATGGGTTGCTGGTCGAGACACGACTGCTAGCTGACACCGGGAGCTCTGACCTCTTGCCACCACTCTGGTTGCCACACGTCCCTACTCTGCTGTGACCTCTGCCTGCGCCTGATGAATTTAGGCCTCTGCCACTCAACTGTGCACATCCTTGCACTACACTACCTGACATGTTTATTGCGTACATTAGGGGAGTACAATACGCTTCACTACGCTTAAAAGAGTATTTGTCTAGAACAGCAGCAGGTGTGTACTATTAGCTGTCCTTTCACAGAATATAGGCCCTTGACAGATTAACAGTTACAAAATAGTGTACTACTTAGATGTATGTATGCAATTATGGGGGCAGAAAAATTTGCTACAGTACACTTTAATTAAAAGTACCTTAGTACAACACCTGCCAGTGAGTACTTTTGCCTGGACTATCACAGTATGTAGGCCCTTGACAGATTAACAGTTACAAAATAGTGCACTACTTAGATGTAGGTATGCAATTATGGGGGCAGAAAAATGCGCTACAGTACACTTTAAAAAGTACCTTAGTAAAACACCAGCCGGTGATTACTTTTGCCTGGACTTTCACAGTATGTAGGACCACAACAAATTAGCAGGTAAAAAATAGTACACTACTTAGAGATATAAGTATGTGGTATGCACTTCTGAGGGCAGAAAAATGCGGTACAGTACGCTTAAAATTTTTTATTTTAGTAAAACACCAGCCGGTGATTACTTTTGCCTGGACTTTCACAGTATGTAGGCCAATGACAGATTAACATGCACAAAATAGTACATTACTTAGATGTACGTATGTGGTATGCACTTATGAGGGCAGAAAAATGCGCTACAGTACGCTTCAAAGCGCTGTATTTTTGTAAAACATCAGCCTATCTCTGTCATGCAGTTTTGAAAGAACAGAGAAAAAAAAGCTCTGACATCTTGTCCACAGCCTAATCCTAACCTGTGGACAACAGTCAGAGATCCAACACAGAACTACAGAACTTCCTGGCCCATTAGCAGGTAAGAAAAAAAGACACATGCTACACAAACATATAATACATGTCAATTGCAAAAAACATGAACATTCAAAGAAGATGCAATATAGCCGAAAAATCTTAACCACCGGAGTACCCCTTTAACCTGTTAAGGATGAAGGACGTTAGAGAACGTCCTTGGTCCTGCTCCCGTGATATAACGCGGGGTTACATGGTAACCCCGCATTATATCACAGCGGGCACGGCGTCATAGTGAATCTGGGACCCGCCGCTAATAGCGCGGCACCAATTGCGGTGCCGCGCGATATTAACCCTTTAGCCGCGCTCTTAAAGTTGAAACCGGCTAAAACCGAAAGTAAAAGTGCCCGGCTAGCTCAGGGAGCTGTTCGGGATCGCTGCAATGAAATTGCGGCATCCCGAACAGCTATACTTCAGGAGCAAGGTCTCTTACCTTGCTTCCTGAAGTCCAATCGCCGATTGAATGATTCAAGCCTGAGATCCAGGCTTGAGCGAAAACACTGATTGATGCATTCCTAGGGAGATGCGTCAATCATTGTTAGAGATCAATAAATGCCATGTTATAGCCCCCCCTAGGGGCTAAAATATGGCATAAGAAAAGTGTAAAAAAATCATTAACCCTTTCAATGATCCCTTCCCCTAATAAAAGTTTGAATCACCCGGCATTTCCAAGAATAAAAAAAACCAGTGTAAATAAAAATAAACATATGTGGCATTACCGCATGCGGAAATGTCCGAATTGGAGATGAGCGAACTTACAGTAAATTCGATTCGTCACGAACTTCTCGGCTCGGCAGTTGATGACTTATCCTGTGTAAATTAGTTCAGCCTTCAGGTGCTCCGGTGGGCTGGAAAAGGGGGATACATTCCTAGGAAAGAGTCTCCTAGGACTGTATCCACCTTTTCCAGCCCACGGGAGCACCTGAAAGCTGAACTAATTTATGCAGGAAAAGTAATCAACTGCTGAGCCGAGAAGTTTGTGACGAATCGAATTTACTGTAAGTTCGCTCATCTCTAGTCCGAATTATAAAAATATACCGCTTTTTAAACCGCACGTTCAATGGCGTCCGCACAAAAAAATTCCAAAGCCCAAAATAGCGTATTTTTGGTCACTTTTTATATCATGAAAAGATGAATAAAAAGCGATCAAAAAGTCCGATCAATGCAAAAATGGTACCGACAAAAACTTCAGATCCCGGCGCAAAAAATGAGCCCTTATAGCCCCCTGAACATGGAAAAATAAAAAAGTTATAGGGCTCAGAAAATGACAATTTTAAACGTATACATTTTCTTGCATGTATTTATGATTTTTTTTCAGTAGTAATACAAAAACAAACCTATACAAGTAGGGAATCATTTTAACCGTATGGACCTAGAGAATAAAGGTAAGGTATAATTTTTACCGGAAAATATACTACGTAGAAACGGAAGCCCCCAAAATTTACAAAATGGCATTTTTTTTTCAGTTTTGTCGCACAATGATTGTTTTTTTCCGTTTCGCCGTACATTTTTGGGTAAAATGACTGATGTCATTACAAAGTAGAATTGGTGGCACAAAAAATAAGCCATCATATAGAATTTTAGGTCAACATTTTAAAGAGTTATGATTTTTTAAAGTTAAGGAGGAAAAATTGAAAATGAAAAAACGGAAAAAGCCCCGGTCCTTAATGGGTTAAGGACTAAGCCCATTTTGATCTTAAGGACCGGCCTAAATTTATTTTTGCATTTTAGTTTTTTCCTCCTAGCCTTCTAAAATCCATAACTCTTTTATATTTCCATCTAGAGACCCATATAAGGGCTTATTTTTTGTGTGACTAATTCTACTTTGTAATGAAACCTCTCATTTTAACAAAAATGTATGGCGAATCCAAAGAATAATTATTTTGGGGAGGAAATTTAAATGAAAACCCCAAATTTTTTGCACACTTCGAAGGGTTTTGTTTTTACACTATACACTTTACGGTAAAAAAAATATGTGTTCTTTATTCTGTGTGTCAATACGATTAAAATGATACCCATGGCTAGATACTTTTCTATTTTTGTACCGCTTAAAAAAACTCAAACTTTTTGTACAAAATAAGTAATATAAAATCGCCCTATTTTGACCACCTATAACGTTTTCATTTTTCCGTATATGGGGTGGTATGAGGGCTCTTTTTTTGCGCTGCCATCTGTACCTTTTATTGATACTGCATTTGCATATATAAAGTTTTAGATCACTTTTTTCAGATTTTTTTTATTTTTATAAAATGTAACAAAAAAACTGAATTTTTTGACTTTTTTATATGTTTTTATGTTTACGCCGTTCACCATACAGGATCATTAACATTATATTTTGACAGTTCGGACATTTATGCATACGGCAATATCAAATATGTTTATCAAAAAAAAATTATGCTTTTTGGGGGTAAAATGGGAAAAAGGAACCAATTTCCCTTCAAGAATTGGAGGAAGCTGTAACACTCCCGCTTCTGAAGACAGGAACACCGGTGTATGTGGATCCGCTGGACCTGTGTGGCAGATGACTCGGACTGTACCAGGGAACATAGTCTAAGGTGCTGCCGGTTTTCATCAGAGCCCACCGCAAAGCGCGATGGACTTGCTGCAGCAAGCTGCACCCAGGTCGCTACCCATGGCATGGCTCGACCACACAGGCAGCTGAGGAGATGGGAGGCACAGGAGTGATAAGGTAGCTCGTAGTCAGGATAGCAGAAGGGCAGGCAGCACAGTAGTGTAGTCAGGATGTAGCAGGTCAGTAGGCAGGCAGAAAAGGAGCAAGGTCAGGTCACAGAGCAAAGGATCAGATACACGGTAAGGCAACTCTCAGGAATGCTTTCTCAAAAACACAAGGCAACGAAGATCCGGCAGAGAAGTGTGGGAGGAGGAGAAATTTATCAATGAGCCACAGGTGTACTACACTGATGGGCGCACTGGCCCTTTAAATCGTAAAGCTCCTGCGCGCATGCTCCCTAGGGGACGGGGACAGGCATGCCGGAGCAGAGAGGCAGAGGCGGGGGCAGGAGAAGCACATGGTGAGTGACGGACTGGGATTCGCATACGGGCGCTTCCTGCATTGCGAATCCCAGCCCCGCCGGCAGCAGCAGGTAATGGGACCATGCGCTCACAGCCAGTGTGTGCGGCTGGAGCGCATAACGTAACAGAAGCCTTAGAAGCTATGACAGGAAACACCTCACCTGGGTCAAGATATATAGGAAGTATTCTGCTATTCCTTTACCTTTAATATATTGATTAAGAAACAAGAAAAAGACCGTTGGAATTGGACTCTTATTGCCCCATATCTTTAATAAATACAGATATTAAATTGATAGCTAAAGTTCTGGCATGGAGACTAAATCAAGTAATAGAATCAATAATTGGAAGGGAACAAGGGGGCTTTATGCCAGGGAGAACTGTATGTGATAATATTCAGCAAGTGTTTGAAGCAATTCAGTGCAAGGGTGCTGACCCCACTCTATCCTGTCGTTGGATGCCACCAAGGCATTTGACAGGGTAAAGTGGGGGTACCTATGGGAAGTGTTGAAAAAGTTTGGAATGGGCCCCACATTCTTGAGTCTTGTCCAATTGTTATATATAAATCCGGAAGCAAACATTGTTTTAGATGGAATCCCTACTGAGTCATTCAAGTTAGGTAGGGAGACCAGGCAGGGGTGTCCACCCCTACTATTTATTATATATATTGAGCCGCTGGTGGTGTGGATTCGAGAGAGCAATAGGTTTGAGGCATTCAGAACTAATCCCCAGGAAAAGGTCCCACATATAATGGAGATGTTTGAGAAGTATGCCTGTATCTCAGGGCTTGAAATAAATTGGAGTAAGTCCATTTTTTTTCAGCTGGACGAGGAGATGGATATCATGGAAGGGAGATTAAAAGTTCTGGGAAAGTCGGAGAGTTTTAATTACTTGGGGGTAAAAGTAGAATCGGGTATTGAGAAATGTATTTGTTACGCCGAGCGCTCCGGGTCCCCGCTCCTCCCCGGTGCGCTCGCAACATCCTCGCTACGGCAGCGCCCCGGTCAGATCCACTGACCGGGTGCGCTGCGATACCGCCTCCAGCCGGGATGCGATTCGCGATGCGGGTGGCGCCCGCTTGCGATGCGCACCCCGTCTTCCGTACCTGACTCGCTCTCCCTCGGTCCTGTCCCGGCGCGCGCGGCCCCGCTCCCTAGGGCGCGCGCGCGCCGGGTCTCTGCGATTTAAAGGGCCACTGCGCCACTGATTGGCGCAGTGGTTCCAATTAGTGTCTTCACCTGTGCACTCCCTATGTATACCTCACTTCCCCTGCACTCCCTCGCCGGATCTTGTTGCCCTTGTGCCTAGTGAAAGCGTTCCCTTGTGTGTTCCTAGCCTGTGTTCCAGACCTCCTGCCGTTGCCCCTGACTACGATCCTTGCTGCCTGCCCCGACCTTCTGCTACGTCCGACCTTGCTTTTGTCTACTCCCTTGTACCGCGCCTATCTTCAGCAGTCAGAGAGGTTGAGCCGTTGCTAGTGGATACGACCTGGTTACTACCGCCGCAGCAAGACCATCCCGCTTTGCGGCGGGCTCTGGTGAACACCAGTAGTGACTTAGAACCGGTCCACTAGCACGGTCCACGCCAATCCCTCTCTGGCACAGAGGATCCACCTCCTGCCAGCCGGCATCGTGACAGTATTCTTCCCAACATACGATCCTTGGAAACAAAATTAAACAGAAGCGTTAAAATATGGGGGAAAAATGCCCTTTAAAATGTCAGAGCGAGAGGCAATTGTAAAAATGGTAGTCCTCCCCCCAATTCTATTTGTTTTTGGAGCATCAACTATGTGGATTCATATGGCATAGTCAAATGGAAGTCTTATTAGGAAGGCCTGTTATGGAGCAGGAAAAGAGTTAGATTAAAGTATAGGTACTTTACGACACCATGAGAGGCAGGGGCTGAGAGTCAGCTCGATTATAAGATACAAGCACAAGCTTTTTCATAGTTTACACTGCAGCAATTATACACTATTTGGGCAGGAATTACTGTGGCTGCTGGCACCAGAATTGCCCTCCAATGGGTCCTGAAAAAAGGATTTAAGTTTGCTCATTCCAATTACCAGGCTCTGTCATTGTGCCGCCATGTAATTTCCTTGTTATATTGGTTTTGTAGTAATCCTGTATTTTTTCATAGTAAACGCTTCGGGCACCCGGGACACTCAATCATGAGTATCGAGGGGGTACTGGGAGGCCGGGGCTAGAACAGGTGGTAGCTCATCTCGAGGCAAATCTCCAGCTCAATTTTAAGATGCAAGTATGAGCTTTTTCACTGCAGCCAGCTCGATTTTAAGATACAAGTACAAGCTTTTTCACTGCAACAATTTATACACTGCAGCAATTATACACTGTTGGAGCTGGAGTTACTGCGGCTGCTGGCATCACACTTGCCCTCATATGGGTCCTCAAAAAAAGGATTTTAAGTTTGCTCATTCCAATTACCAGGCTCTGTCATTCCACTGCCATGTGATCTCCTTGTTATATTGGTTTTGTAGTAATAGAGTTTTTTTTCAAAGTAAACGCTTTGGGCACTTGGGACACTCAATCATGAGCATCGGGGGGTCGCTGAGAGGCAGGGGCTGAAACAGGTGGTAGCTCGTCTTGCAGCAGACCACCAGCTCGGTTTTAAGATACAAGTACGAGTGTGACATCCTTTGCCCCGGCTGCACATCCCGGCTGTGAGCGCATTGTCCCCACTCCCTTGCTGGCTGGAGGGGCTGGGAATCGCACCGCGTGCGAATCCCAGCCTGTCACTCACCGCTGTCTCCTGCTGTGCCCCCACAGCTCCGGTGCACGTGTTCCCGCCTCCTAATGGATTTTAAGTTTGCTCATTCCAATTACCAGGCTCTGTCATTGTGCTGCCATGTGATCTACCCATGCTGCTGGCACATTTAACTTGTTAATCCCTTCAAAATCTTAAATTGACATTTAAAAAATGTCTTTAATCTTTTCAATTGTGACGCCATATGGTCTCCCAACCCTGCTGCCACATCCAGATGCTCTGCAGCAGTTATTCTAATAGTGATGCCTGTAATCTGCATGTCATACTGAATAACAGTATTATTTCACTAACAAAGCACTCTCCCTATGCGTGTTATGGCAGGGCAAAGTTTTCTACACCCCTATTGAGGATCTCTGTAGCCCGGAAATAGCCATTTTTAATAGCAATTTTCTACAAATAAATTTGTATTGAAAAAAAAAATTCAGAAAATTTGGCGAATCGGCTGAATCAAATTTTTCAAAAATTCGGTCATCTCTAGTCAAATAAAACATTTTAATTACATTTTATTCTTTATTTTACAGTGTTTTCTGTACAGGAAAAATAAAGTGAGGATTTTATATTACATGCCAATTCAGTACAGTTTTTAAAGTTGTTCTTGCTTTTTGTTTTCTAATAGACTATTTTTATTGTTAAAATTGAGATTTTGTGTTTTTTTTTTTTTATATATATTATTTACCTAGAGGCCAATCTTAGTCACCTGGCTGCTATGGCACTCTCTAATTGCCCTATAGAGGGATACAGTAAGGGGACAGAGGAATGTCCCTTTGTCTAACCTCTTAGATGCCAAGGTCACTATTGATATAGAATCTAAAGGGCTAACTAGCCAGGAATTATACTATGTGCCATATTAATGTCTTTTCAACCATATCAATGTCATCCCACCCATCTATAAGTGTACATAATGGCACAAGAAGCAGCTTTGTCTTTTATCCTGGGGTTAGGTCAAAAACGTTAATGCTATTAATGCCTTTTCGTTAGTCATGTTGGCCATTTCACTTTTAATTTCTATGTTTTACTAAATCTCCATGCATCTTATCATTTGTAAGGATCATCTTATCATTTGTATAGGGAATAAAATGTTTTTTTTTATTTTTTATTTTTTTTTTTTGGGGGAGGGGGGGTACCGCTTTAGAGTGACACAGCTGCTATCTCTAGACTCTTATGTGAAAATTTGCAACAGGGTGGTCCAGTGACCTCTGCATCTGTATCATGCCCAAAACCACTCCTGCAGATCTGAATACCCTGTCTAGTACTGTGTCTTCCAATACGAATTACAAATATCTATTAGAAATCTAGTTTGCAGATGGTGATTGTGTCAGTGACAGGTTAAATATATTTTCTCCACTGACTCTTAATAATAATATAAGCTTAATTTCCTTTAAACTAAGTACCATTCCCTTTCTTTATGGTATTAAAATACAATACATCTGTTCTTCCTCTGGCAAAATTATAGAACTGTTTGTATAAATCCCCATGATTTTTTTCTGATTACATTTTTTCTTATAAAAGTGTACAATAATGACATCCTTACTTATCATGTTTCAATTTTGCAATGGAACATGGAACATTTACCTGTGCATAAACTCAGAAGAGTCCTTACTATTTTTTAAATCCGGCAGAATATTAATCACTTATTTAAACAAACATTCTCACCTTTTTGCTCAAGAACTTCATAAAAAATCATTCATATTTGAATTCTTTGCTATTTACCTTAAGCACACAAAGGCATTCTTTCTTCTGAAATGCTTACAAGTAGCAGGATGGTTCTTGATTCTGGCATGCCAAAGAACAACTGGCAGGAGTTCTGCCTCAAGGCATTTCATTGGGATGACAGACGGATTAACCACAATCTTCCATGGTAGACCTTTGAATAGACATACTGTTAATTATTAATGTTTTGACTTAAGTAAATTTTAATTAGTTTAAAGCATTTTGATGAAAAAATATTGAAGATTTTTAACAGAAGTTTAAGGAATAAACTTTAAGAAATGCAGTTTATATATAAGAATATTAAAAAGTAAATACAAATAATATATTATAGCCACTAATGTATTACTACCACTATTATAAAATGATGAAATTAATGTTGTAAAAATGCTTATTAATGGGCTTTTTGCAGCAACTACTTGACTGTGTGTGGGTGCCGGTCTGTTGGGAAGTTGTCTTGTTGTTAACAAAGTTATAGTGCTGTAATTTACTTAAAAAAATGGTTAAACTGGCCACACATTGGAGTAATAAGTCAGACATTTGATCAGTGTTTAGGTTTTGTAAGGCTTCCTGAAGTGGTAGAGGGGCGAGGACCAGGAGTCTGCTAAGCTCCAGGGCCGCAACACCTCTCCCTCCCTCTGCTTACAGTATACCTGCTCACTCCTCTTGACTGACATACAGGAATCTCCTGCCCATAGCAGCCCTGTGTAAATGCTCAAGCAGACATAGTCAGAATATTGCACAAACAGACATAGTGGCATTGAACTAACAGACATCATAGTATTGCACTGAATAACCAGCCCCAGAATGCAGAAGAACTCTGGTTAAATAACTCCACCCGAGTTCTCATTCGTTCAGAGCATTAACTGTTCCCTATCCAGGTAGAATAGAAAACTGCCCTGGAAAAACTGGTGTGTGAATACACACCAAAACAGAAAAATGACAAAAACAAACTAACGGACATTACAATATCTCTAACACTCCTGGATGACCTGCAAAATCTTTTTGATATGGATATAAAGCACCCTAAATGCTAAACAAAGAAATGCCTGGATTCTAATTGTGAAAACCTACTCTAAAATGGATCCAGCTTAACAAGTGTTTGGAAAAAGGGACTCTTCCACAGAAATCCTCATTTACAGAGACTGACAAACATGCCAAGGTGTTACAAGAAATGCTTATAACTTTGAAATACTTTAAGTTCTGTTAAAGTGTCAGTTACAGTGTTTTGAATATTCTTTTACTATGATTTTTCAGTAATTTAAAAAAATATATATATCCACTGTAGTGTTTCTTTTTATATTTGGAATAGAGTAGAAGAGCAGGGTCCAGCTCCCAAGGAAAACGGATAAAATCCAAAATTTTTATTCAAGCCATTAAAAAGTGAGTGAGCATGTTGCCATGATTAATGACTATATAGTCCGAAATCCGTCGGTGTTTGTGCTATAATTTTATTCCCCCTCTTTTTTTGTTCACTCACTTTTTAATGGCTTGAATTAAAATTTTGGATTTTATCCATTTTCCTTGGGAGCTGGACCCTGCTCTTCTTCTCTATTCCAAGTCTTCACTCCAAGCATGCGGTTGGATGTTGTCCGTGCTTCCTATCCACACTTGAAGTCCTCCTCCTCTCAAGAACTTATATGGTGGTGAGCTGGTTTTTCTCTTTCATAGACTTTGGTTAGTTTCTTTTTATATGTATGCTCACATTGTACTGTTTTTGCAGAAACGTAGGCACATATGAAAGCATTTTAAAGAATATTTTCTACTACTATTAAATATTATTGTTTTATTAACTTTTTTTCAGATTGTGTGCATAGTATATTATATGTTTTATTTAGGGATGAGCGAATCGAATCTGAGAAATCCGAATTCGTTACGAATTTCAGGAGAAATTTGATTCGTAACGAATGTGAATATCAATGTGATTCGATTGCGCAAATTGCTTCATTAAACTCCATTTAGTGTGGTCCAGACTCCAGGGGCCTGGCATCTAAAATGGCGGATCCACATATGAGGACATGGGGCAAGGAATCCTGGGAAGGCTGGAACAAGGGTAGGCGGGATGACCCTGAATCACAACAGCCTATCATCAGCCAGCCACCTCTGTGATGTCACAGCTCAATATAATCGGCACCCATCTTACGGCCAGTCACATCAACATTCTATTACAGAGAGAGAGGGACAGACAGCAGTGTGTGTTGCACAGAAAAGCATTTTTACAGCAGCAATTCACCTCCCATTCACATCAACATTCTATTGGAAAGAGAGAGGGACAAAGTGCAGTGTGTGTTGCACAGTAAAGCATTTTTACAGCAGCAATTCACCTCAAGTCCAAATCCAGCCTAGAAGCACTGATAGGGAAGGGAGTGAGATTGAGAAAGTGCAACTTTGGGTGTAGTACACAGTGACTGTGTGATGCAGCACTGGTGTGTACAACAACTGAAAAGCGAATAGTAGCCAGCCAATTAGGGTGAGCAGAGCACTAAAAGTACATTGTCCTCTATTAAGTGTAACCTGTGCGTGCATCTAAGTGGTGTACCATTTTGTTCCTGTTAAAGTATTAAGGACACGGAGCCCCGCGTTCCACTCAAAAGCATCCCGCGTGCCATGAGTGCCACGCGTGCCAGGGGTTGCCAACCCCTGGTCTAGATACTATGAAAGGCCAGCCAAAAGTACACACCTGCTGGTGTTGTAGACAAATAATGTTTTAAGCGTACTGGAGCTTATTGTCCTCCTCTCATAAGTGCATACCACATACGTACATCTAAGTGGTTTACTATTTTGCTCCTGATAAAGTCTTAAGGGTCTAGATCAGGAGTAGGCAACCTTTTGGTAGTGCTGTGCCCAAATTTTTTTTAAAGTCGCTTTGTCTGCCGGCACTATGGGTGTGGCTTTTTGTGGGTGTGGCTTGATGTTGGTGGGGTTTGTGGGGGTGTGACTTTTTCAGAGTTGTCTATATATATTGTTCTCACTGTATGGACCTTAGTGAGAACAACCATTTTAACTCAGACCTGTATAATATACACCCCAGAATCAGACCCCACCACAATACAGACCCCAGAATCACCACCCACCATAATACAGACCCCCGAATCACCACCCACCATAATACAGACCCCCAAATCAGACCCCATCATAATGCAGACCCCAGAATCAGTCCACACCATAATACAGAACCCAGAATCACTACCTACCATAATACAGACCCCAGAATCAGACCCCACCATAATACAGATCCCTGAATCGGACCCCACCACAATACAGACCCCAGAATTACAACCCAACACAATACAGACCCCAAAATCAGACCCCACCACAATACAGACCCCAGAATCCCCACCCACCATAATACAGACCCCAGAATCAGCCCCCACAATAATACAGACCCCAAAATCATCACCCACCAAAAAACAGACCCCAGATTCACCACCCACCATAATACAGACCCCAGAATAACCACCCACCATAATACAGACCCCAGAATTACCACCCACCATAATACAGACCCCAGAATCAGACTCCACCATAATACAGACCCCAGAATCAACACCCACCATAATGCAGAACCCAGAATCACCAACCACCATAATACAGACCCCAGAATCACCACTCACCATAATACAAATCCCAGGATCACCACCCACCACAATACAGAGCCCAGGATGAGACCATAGTCGTGTTGCGCAATAATATACATACAGTTACATTAACTGACTCACAATTCATGTCTTTTACGGTCGGCAGCGTCCTCTTTCCTTCTGTTCTCCATCTGGCTCAGACCACCATGACAATTTCTTCCAGCCAAAACCCATCACTGCAGCATCTGCGGGACAAACATCTTAGTTTCTGCATTTTTCCAGTGCACTCCCCAGAAGTACAGAATTCAGTGGAGTTTATTCCATTGTAAACAGCGTTACAGAGCAGGCCACATTTCAGCAACCTGTCTTCACCTTTATCAAGTATGAGAGGCAACGTGGCCTGCTCTGTAACGTTGTTTGGAATGGAATAAACTTCACTTTATACTTTGGTGAGCTACGATTTTCCTTGGATATAGGTAGGTAGGTATTTAGCCAAGTAGGTAGGTAGCTATGCAGGTAGGTAAGTAGATATGGAGGTAAGTTCATAGGTGGGTAGCAAGGTAGGTAAATGGGTAGCTATGTATGTATGTAGTTAGGTACTTAGGTTGCTATGTAGGTAGGTAACTATGTAGGTAGGTAGGTAGCCGGGTGGCTAAGTAGGTGGGTATGTAACCAGGAAATTAATAAGGTAGGTAGCCAGGAAGGTAATTGTGTAGGTAGCATGGCAGGGAAGTAGCCAGTGCTCCTTCACATCCAAATCATCATCCCCCTCCCTGTCACCCACACCCCCCTTCCCCTGTCACCTGCACCCCCTCCCATTACCTGCACCCCCTTCCCCTGTCATCTGCACCCCCTCCCGTCACCTGCACCCCTTCCCATCACTTGCATCCCCCTTCACTTGCACTCCCATCCCCATCACTTGCACCCCCTTCACTTGCACCCCCATCATTACTTGTACCTCCAATGATTACTTGCACCTCCCATCATTACTTTCACCCCCCATCATCACTTGCAACCCCCTCATCACTTGCAACCCCCCTCATAACCTTATCATCACTTTGCACCCACCCCCCTATCATCATCATCACTTACACCCCCCTCATCATCATCACTTTGCACCCCCCTCATCTTCATCACTTTGCAACCCCCCAATCATCATCATTTTGCACTCCCCCTCATCATCATCTTCACTTTGCACCCCCTCCCCTCATCCTCACTCTGCACCCCCTCCCCTCATCATCATCACTCTGCACCCCCCTCCCCTCATCATCATTACTCTGCACCCCCCTCCCCTCATCATCACTCTGCACCCCACTCCCCTCATCATCACTCTGCACCCCCATGATCACTTTGAACACACCCCCTCCCCTCATCATCATCATCATTACTCTGAATCCCCCTCCCCTCATCCTCATCATCATCATCACTCTGTACCCCCTCCCCTCATCATCACTTTGTACCCCCTCCCCTCATCATCATCACTCTGCACCCCCTCCCATCATCATCACTCTGCACTCCCCATCATCACTTTGCACACACCCCCTCCCCTAATCATCATCACTTTGCACACACACCCTCCCCTCATCATCATCATCATCATCATCACTCTGAATCCCCTCCCCTCATCATCATCATCATCACTCTGAACCCCCCTTCCCTCATCCTCATCATCATCATCACTCTGTCCCCCCCTCCCATCATCATCATCATCATCATCATCACCACTCTGTATCCCCCCCCCTCATCATCATCATCATCATCACTCTCCCTCATCATCATCACTCTGTACCCCCCTCCCCTCATCATCATCACTCTGCACCCCCCTCCCCTCATCATCACTCTGCACCCCCTCCCCTTATCATCATCATTAATCTGCACCCCCCTCCCCTCATCATCATCACTCTGCACACACCCCTTCCCTCATCATCATCACTCTAAACCCTCCTCCCCTCATCATCATCACTCTGCAACCCCATCACCACTTTGCACACACCCCCTCCCCTCATCATCATCGCTTTGAACACACACCCTCCCCTCATCATCATCACTCTGTAGCCCCCCTTCCCTCATTATCATCACTCTGTAGCCCCCTCCCCTTATCATCATCATCATCATCACTCTGTAACCCCCCTCCTCTCATCATCATCACTCTGTACCCCCCTCCCCTCATCATCATCACTCTGTACCCCCCTCCCCTCATCATCACTACTCTGCACCCACCCCCATCACCTTGCCTCCCCTGCTCAGATTCCAGGATGATTAAAAAAAACTAAACTTTTACTCACCTATTACCCACACAGGAATCTCCTCGGCAGCACAAGCTTGCTGCGTTCTTCTTCCGCTACAGTGCGTGGGGCAGAGGTCACAGGTCTCTTCTGAGTGAAGTTGCAGGTCCTGCAGCTCACATTGAGAGGAAGCTTAAAGGGGTATTCCAGTAATTTTTTTTATTTGACTATGCTACAGGGGCTGTAAAGTTAGTGTAGTTCAGAATATAGTGTCTGTACCTGTGTGTGATGGTTTTCTCACAATTCTTCTGTGATTTTCACTCCAATATTTATTTTTAACAGCATACAAAATGACTGTTGTCTTGGATTTTTCCCAGCTTGCAATGCAGCCGAGACCTGACTCACTAGTCAGCTGATGACAGGGAGCCTGTCTGCTTCAATGAGTGGAGGGATCAATCTGCAACTAATGCAACAGCTGTAGGCACCCTGATTGAAAACCCCAGGTCTTTTGTTTCAATGGGTGGGGTGGCTGATGTGTGGGAGGGAGGAAAATGGCATTGTGGGATTTGTAGTCAAAAAAACATAAGTCAAACAGGAAATACAAGTTCACAAAAAGCTAGCCACAGTTTTATGGTAATCTAATGACATAGCCATTTAGGCCCAAGACAAGTGCAGATCATTCCTAAGCATGTCCATTACTGTCTGCCAGGTACGTACTAAAATCACCTTATGCTGGATAACCCCTTTAAGTTGTCTGTATGGTGCGCACACAGCTGAAAGTGGCACTCGCTAGCCTTGGGATCCGAGACAAGTGTCCTGGATCCCATTAGCGGAGTGAGCGCCACTCCGCACGGAGCCCCGTGTTCCACTCAAAAGCATCCCGCGTGCCATGAGTGCCACGCGTGCCAGGGGTTGCCAACCCCTGGTCTAGATACTATGAAAGGCCAGCCAAAAGTACACACCTGCTGGTGTCGTAGACAAATACTGTTTTAAGCGTAGTTGAGAATATTGTACTCCACTCATATACACACTAAGTATGTCTGGCAGAGAAGTGCCAGGACGTGCACAGAGGAGTAGAAGAATCCTAAATTCATCCGGCAAACGTCGAAGCAGACTAGTGGCGAGTGGCAGCGAGAGGCCTGAGCTTCCGGTATCAGCTAGCTGTCATGTTTCGACCAGCAACCCATCTGCCCTCATCAATTGGTTAACACGGTCATCTACTTCCTCACATGTGACATCAGACACCCCAGTCAACAGTCGGTGGGTTTCTCAGACACAACCCTAAGTTGGCATGGCCCGGGAGCAGTCCCTGTTCTCCCATTGCCTCTGTCCTATGCTGTTCCCTCCCCCACAGAAGTATCTTATGCTGTGGGTTCAGCTCCACTATTTAGTGAGGACGATCTAGAGGACAGTCAGCAACTACTGCCCAGCCAAGAAGTGGAGGAGACAAACGCCGCTTCCTTCGCTAGGCGGGCAAGTAATGATAAGGAGAGTGGTGTGGGAGGTGGTGTTGCGAGCGTTCAGGCTCCTGAAGCAGACACTGTTGAGGAACCTGAGGAGGACATCAGTGACGTGCAGACACAACTCGCTTATGTGAATGTGCTCCTGTCCGAGTTGCTGGTGCTGCAGCCCCTCTCTTTTCAATTAGTGGACTCTGCACCTTTCAGAGAACTGATGGCTTGTGCCGAGCCAAGGTGGAGAGTCCCAAGCCGTCATTTCTTTGTGAAAAAGGCAGTACCAGCCCTGCACAATTTTGTGGAAAAGAAGGTGGGCAAGTCCTTGAGCTTGTCGGTGTGTACCAAAGTGCACAGCAGTGAAGCTGTAACTACCATCAGGGACAATACATGTCCTTTATGGCCTACTGGGTAAATGTGGTTCCTGCACAGCCACAACAGCAATTTGGACAGGTAATGCCGCTTCCGTCTTCACGCTCTCAGGTTGTTGGTCCTGTGACAGTGTGCTACTCCGCCTCCTCATCCTACACCGTGTCCTCATCCTCCACTGCATGGACAAGTCTCAGTGCCCCTACAGCATACCATGTGTGCAGGGCACGGCGGTTTCACACTGTTCTTCACATGGTTTGCCTTAGCGAACGGAGTCACACAGGGGAGGCACTGCTAAAAGTCATTCATCAAGAAATCGAATCATGGCTTACTCCACAAAAATTGGAAATGGGAACCATTGTGACCGAGAATGGGAAAAACATCTTGTCTGCGCTGCGACAAGGAAGCCTGAGAAATACGCCCTGCATGGCACACGTGTTCGATTTGGTTGTCAAGCGGTTCCTGAAGTGTTCCCTTCATCTGCACGACATCCCAACAATGGGAAGGAAACTTTGCATGCACGTCAGCCACTCGTATACTGCAAAGCACACCCTCCTTGAGCTGCAGTCTCAGTATCCCCAACGTAGTCTGATTTGCGACGTTTTCACCCGTTGGAATTTCACCCTCCATATGTTGGATCGACTATACAGAGAAAAGTCATCACAAATTTCTTGATAATCCAAGCGGATAGGGGGACTCCCCTGTGTCACTTCAATGTCAACCCCTGGCTGCTCATGCTTGACACCTGCCGTTTGCTCAGGCCCTTTGAGGAAGCCACATCATCATCGCCAGGATTACGGGATGAACAACGTCATTCCACTGCTTCATTTCCGACAACACATGTTTGAAACGATGACTGGTCAGGGCACTGGAGACGTGGTACCTACATCTCACGGCCACATGAGCCCTGTAAAGGCTGAACTGGGGGAGGAGGGGGAGGAGCACAGTGGAGCACATTTTAGGTTTCACAAGATGGGCAGTTTTTCTAGTCTTTTTACAAGAGAGCAGGAGCAGCAAGAGGAGCTAGAGGGTTATGAGGAAGGCGAGACAGAGGACCCAGACACATCAATTCACTTGCACAAAGGGCAAGATGTATGCTCACTTGCTTGCGTAGTGACCATCGAATTGTCACCTTTTGGCAGCAGGATGACTTCTGGCTCTCCACCTTATTTGATCCTTTCTACAGGGGGCCATTTTTACACCCACTGAGAGAGGACAAACTGACCTACTACAGAGACATCCTATGCCTATGTGTGCCATCGTCCATCCTCTTGCAGGTTTGACTCGGGGGCCCTCTGTGCTCACCTTCCACTGCCATGGCTGCTGGGGAGGGGTGGGGTAGCAGGAGCAGTACCAGCTCCATCACCCACATAGTGAAGCAACTCATTAGCAGCAGTTAAACCTGGAGCAGGTCCTGAACTGCAGGTGGTGGCATACCTTGATATGACCATGCCAACACATCTTGAAGATCCGCTGGACTTCTAGGCAGCCAAACTTGATTTGTTGCCACAACTAGCAGAGTTTGCCCCTGAAAAGCTTTCCTGCCTGGGCCAGTAGTGTGCCATCAGAGTGGGTGTTTAGTGTGGTGGGGGCCATAATCCCAAGGAAAACTCATCTGTCCATGAAAAATGTGGATAGACTGACCATGAATCAGGCATGGATCAGCCAGGATGTACACCCACCAATGCCTGATGCATCAGAGTAGATTGACCATGGTTCCACACAAACACTTCACAAATATGGATAGTGCAAAACATATTTAAGGTGCTGCTACCCAGTTACAGACATTCCTCAGCCTCAGACCGCAAGTGAGTCTTCATTAGCTAAACCTACCTTTTCCTAGGATAAAATATATGTACCCAAAAATGTTTTGAAATCAAACAAAAGGAAAGGTGTGCAAAAAACACAATGTGCCACCAACACCACCAAGTATGGATGTGATGCAAAGACCTCTAAAAGGTGGAAGGGAACAATGTATGGTTCATTGTAACCGGTGGGGGTTAAAAACTTCCCCTGTAAGACCCTACTCTTGCATTATTAATTCCCTTCTTGGCAAATGTTACTTGTCCTAAAAAGGGCGGCCACACACAGGAACCTATCTCTATTTCCACCTACAAACACTGCTATTTCACAGGATTTTTAGGTGGAAATAGCGAGAGTTTCCTATGTGGGGCTATCCTTTTAAGGGCAAGCAACATTTGCCAAGAAGGGAATTAACATTGCGAGAGTAGGGCTTTACAAGGGAAGTTTTTACCTCTACCGGTTACAGTGAACATACTGTGTTCCATTCCACCTTTTAGAGGTCTTTGCATCACATCAATACTTGGTGGTGTAGATGGCACATGGTGTTTTATAAAAGAGTTATGATTTTTAGAAGGCAGGAATTAAAAAAGATATTGTCAAAATAAAATTTGCTGAGTCCACAAGGGGTTAAAGACATTCAAGTTTTATAATTGATGAAGAGTGACTTGAAAAAATTTTAAATAAAATTTTATCGAATGTAAATAAAAAATTATGATACATAAAAGCCAGACAAAAAGTACTGAATGGAAGGTAACTCTTGTGTATGAAGGATATTTCCAAAACAATCTGCATGTCTTACTGAATAACAGTATTATTTCACTAACACAGCACACACCATATGCATGTTACAGCAAGGCAAAGTGCTCTACACCTCAAATCGAATTTTCAAAAATTTTTATCATCTCTAGATAGGACAATGCCTTGCAAAAAATCCTACAGCCAAACAGGAAGCTGTATAGGAGTGATGGCAGAACAACTTTAAAAGCATATGCACATAGTTTCAACAATAATAGCAGCACTGCAGAAAATATTCTGTATCTATCCGGTTTTATTGCAAGTTAAGTGCCAGATCTTTTTTTTTTTTTTTTTTACACTTTTTTTTTGCGCTAAAATCCTCCTGACAGGTTCTGATTGAACAATATTATTTGGTCCAAATACATGGATTGAGCTAATGCTAGGAAAGAGGGTTTGGTAAGGGGAAGAATTCTGAGATATTTTATCCTAAGAAAAGTTAAGTTTTAGCTAATGCATATCCTCAATACTTACTTGTGCTCTGATACTCTGATGCATCAGGAATTGGTGGGGGAAATCCTGGCTGATCTATGCCTGATTCATCTTCACAAAGGTCAGTCTCTCCCCATTTTTCATTGACAGACAAGTTCTCCTTAGAGTTACTATGGCCCCCGCCGCACTAAACACCAGCTATGATGGCACACCACTGGCCGGGCAGGACAGCTTTTCCAGGGAAAACTCTGCTAGTTGCAACCACAAATCAAGTTTGGCTGCCTAGAAGTCCAGCGGATCTTCAAAGTGTGTTGGCAGGGTCATGTCAAGGTATGCCGCCACCTGCTGGTCCAGGTCCTGCTCTAGATCTACCTGCTGCTGATGAGTTGCTTCACTATTTGGGTGAAGAAAGCTACTCATCAGTGACTGTAGACTCAAGCTGCTGCTGATGGAGCTGGTACTGCACCTGCCACCCCTCCCCTTTCCAGCAGCAATGGCAGTGGAAGGTGAGTTCAGAGTCCCCCCCCCTCCCTCCAAGTGAGACCTGTGAGAAGATGGACCATGGTAGAGATAGACATCGGCCAAATGACTAGGTAGGATGTCTCTGTAGTAGGACAGTTTGTTCTCTCTGTGGGTGTAAAAAAGGGCCCCAGTTTGTGCAGGTAGTGAGGGGTCAATAAGGTGGAGAGCCAGAAGACATTCCACTGCCGAATGGTGGAAAGCAAATGAGCATGCATTGTGCCATTTGTGTAAGGGACTCGGAGGGACTACCTGCCTCCATCTCCACTGTATACTGCCACGGTGTGTCTGAGTCCTCTGTCTCGTCTTCCTCATCACCCTGTAGCTCCTTTGGCTGCCTCTGCTCCTCCTCTCCTGTCAGATGATTATAAAACCCCCCATTTTGTAAAACCTAAACTGTGCTTTACTGTCCCCCTCCCCCTCCTCCTCCTCTTCCAGTTCAGCCCCCACAGGGCTCATGTGGCCGTAAGATGTAGGTGCCACGTCTCCAGTGCCCTGACAAGCCATCATTTCCAACACGTGTTTTAGGAAATGAAGCAGTGGAATGATGTTGTTTATCCCGTAATCCTGGAGACTGACTAATAATGTGGCTTCCTCAAGGGGCTTGAGCAAACGGCAGTTGTCACATATGAGCTGCCACTGGTTAACGCTGAAGTTACACAGGGGAGTCCCTCTATCTGCTTGGATCATCAAGAAATCGGTGATGGCTATTTTCTGTTTGTATAGTCGGTCCAACATATGGAGGGTGGAATTCCAATGTGTGGAAACGTCGCAAATCAGACTATGTTGGGGGATGCCATTCTGACACAGATGCTCAAGAAGGGTGTGCTTTGATGTGTAAAAGTGGCTGAAGTGCATGCAGAGTTTCCTTCCCATTGATAGGATATCTTGCAGATAAGGGGAACACTTCAGGAACCACTTGACAACCAGATTTAACACGTGTATGGCACACGTGTTAAATCTGGTTGTCAAGCATGGCGCAGGGCACATGGCTCAGGCTTCCTTGACACAGTGCAGACAAGATATTCTTCCCATTGTCGGTCACCATGGTTCCCATTTCCAGTTTTTGTGGAGTAAGCCATGACTTTATTTATTGATGAATGACTTTTAGCAGTTCCTCCACTTTGTGACTCCGTTCACCAAGGCAAACCATGTGAAGAACAGCGTGAAACTGCCATGCCCTGCACACGTGGTATGCTGGAGGGGCACTGAGACTTGCAGTGGAGGTTGAGGACACGGTGGAGGATGAGGAGGTGGAGTCGCACACTGTCACAAGATCAATGGCCTGAGAGCGTGGAGACAGAAGCGGTGTGACTTATCCAAGTTGCTGTTGTAGCTGTGCAGGAACCACATTTACCCATTGGGACCATAGTTACAGCTATACACGTCTGCACTGCCGTGAACTTTGGTAAACACCGACAGGCTCAAGGACTGGCCCACCTTCTGTTTCACAAAATTGTGCAGGGCAGCTACTGCCTTTTTCGCAAAGAAATGACGACTTGGGACTCTCCACCTCGGCTCGGCACATCCATAAGTTCTCTGAACGGTGTAGAGTCCACTACTTGACAGGGGAGGGACTGCAGCACCAGCAACTTGGACAGGAGCACAATCAGCTTCTGTGCTGTTGGATTAGCGGGAGCATACTGTTGTCGCTTGGACATGGCTTCGCTGATGGATTGCTGGCGGAATGACTCAAAGTAGGAAGAGCAAGAGCATCTGGATCAACAGAAGATGGGAATGACAGACATCTCCTTTAGGCTGAGGTGGTGGCGCCTTGGCTGGCTAAAACAGGGAGAAGCATGTCACAGAGTGATACAGCAGGCTGGACCACTGCATCGGAGCCACGATTCTCCCAGGCAGCTTTATGGTGATGCTGCATATGTTGACGCAGGGCTTTGGGGACAATATTGGGACCCTGCCCACCCTTCATCTTCTGCCGACACATCTTGCATGTGGCCAGGTTAACATCCTCCGGATGCTTGATGAAATACTGCCACACTGCAGAGTAGCTGATTTTCCCCCCAACTGTCCACACTAATTTACTGCTAGTGCCGCTGACTCCAGGAACCCCACTACCTCCCAGGAAGGTAGGCTACCGCAAAGCAGGTGGTCTACCCCAGGCACGTTTGGCTCCAGACTTCCCACTTCTGCCACCATGCAGACTGTCAATCATGCTACCACCTTGCTGGCTCATCTGCTGCCTCATGGGCAATCTGCAACCCTCTTTTCCTGATGATGATGAAGCCCCTTCTGCACCCAGCTCCCAAGTGCGGTCGGCTACATCAAGTTGTGTCTGCCAGTCACTGATGTCCTCCTCAGGTTCCTCAACAGTGTCTGCTTCAGGAGCCTGAACGCTTGCAGCTTCACCTCCCATGCCACTCTCCTCATTACTACTTGCCCGCCTAGCGGAGGAAGCAGCGGATGTCTCCTCCACTTCTTAGCTGAGCAGTAGCTGCTGACTGTCCTCTAGTAGATCGTCCTCACAAATAGTGAAGCTGAACCCACTGCATATGATACTTCTGTGGGAGAGGGAACAGCAAAGGACAAAGGCGATGGGAGGACAGGGACAGCGCTGGGGCCATGCCAACTGACAGTTCAGAGGAAACCCCCGCTACTGTTGACTGTGGGGTGTCAGATGTCACTTGTGATAAAGTGGATGACCGAGTTAACCAATCGATGATGACAGATGTGTTGCTATACGAGACACTTTTCGCAGTAACTCCTGCTGCCACTCGCCACTAGTCTGCTGTGACCTCTGCCTGATGAATTTAGGCCTCTGCCTCCACTACTCTTAAAACTGTATTATACTACAGAAACAAGTGGATACCTTTGGCTGGCCTTTCACAGTAACTATTCCCAAATTAGTTTAACAGGAAATTATATAAAGGACACCACGTGGGTGTGCGTACAGTTTAAACTTATGAGAGGAGGACTATGCGCTCCACTACAAACTGTATAAGGCTACAGAAACAACTGTGTAGCTTTGGCAGGCTTTTCACAGTACCTCGGCCCAAATTAGTTTTACAGTAAAAAAAAAAAAAGGTAAACACCCTATGTACGCACAGGTTACAATACGCTCTGCTTAAAACTGTATTAGGCTACAAAAACAAGGGTGTAGCTTTGGCTGGCTTTACACAGTAACTAGGCCCAAATTAGTTTTACAGGGGAAAAGAAACGTACGCCCACTAAGTACTCACAGGTCACACTTATGAGAGGACAATAAGCTCTGCTACGCAACCTGTATTAGCCACTGTATTAAGGTGACTATGGATTTTCGTGCTCACCCTAACTGGCCCTTGTTAGCTTTACAGTTGTTGTACACCAAACTGCAGCAGTACAGAATCGCTGTGTAGTAGAGCCCAGAAGCTTTAGAGCTGCTGTACACCACTGCAGCAGTACAAAATTGCTGTGTAGTAGAGCCCAATACAGTATTATTAGGCACTAATAGCAGGTGACAATGGCTTTTAGTGCTCAGCCTAACTGGCCTCTATAAGCTTTAGGGTTGCTGTACACCCCACTGCAGCAGAAGAGTCTCTGTGTATTACACCCAGAAGTGTTCTCTCTCTCTGTTTTTCTGTGCAACAAACACACTGCTCTATCTCTCCTTGCAATGAAACACTCTCTCTGAAATAAAATGCTGGAATGCCTGGCCGCAAGATGGCTGCCAATTATATAGGGCTGTGACATCACAGGGGTGGCTGGCTGCTTATAGGCTGCATGTGGTTCCACTATTTTAGATGCCCTGGAGCCAGGACCGCACTAAATGGAGTTTAATTAAGTGATTTTTGCAATCAAATCGCAGCGTTATTCGGATTCGTTGGGAAACAAATTTTTCCTGAAATTTGTAACAAATTTGGATTCGTCAGATTCAATTCGCTCATGCCTAGTCCTATTTTAAGATTAAGTGTTCGTTCCTTCTTCTGAGGTCATGCTATTCTTCCTCCTTGCAAGGTGTGTTGGACTGCTCTGAGGTCATGTGATCATTCTTCTTTGTATTTTCAATGCCATTTTAGCAAGTTTTACTAAAACAAATACCTGAAGTTCAAGTTCACAGAGAACCAAACTTTCAGCAAGGTTTAGACTAAATCCATGTTTGAGAGATTTGGTTTTCTCACCTCTAGTCCTGATATTTTGATGGCATTACTGAATAAACCTGTTCTTTTGTCTAATAGTCCCTCACACAGGCTATACAGAATCCATCTTTAAGAATAGCCCAGACATTTATTCTTCAAAAACAAGCAGGTGCAAGGTGACCTGATTGTCTTAACAAGCAGGCAAGTCTAATCCATATTATGGCATTGGTACTAAATAATTTTGCTATTAGAAAAAAAATAATTGTTGTCTGTGTTGTTCAAGATTTCTGTCCTTTTTGATCCAATTAATTGCAAACTTGGCTCAGAAATTGAACCAGTCAGTGACAACAAAGCCAATACAATTGTTCTCAAGAGCTTGTTCTTTGGAAGGAGAGGTATCTTTTTCAGTTTTTTTATTATCTTGAACATTATCTATGACATGTGATATCATCTGTAAAAATTATAAAACCTCCTTTTGGTATTGTTCGTGTTGATTGCTCATCACCTCTGAGGACGTCACCTTATGTGAAACATGATGGGATAGGAGGGCTATGTAGACTATTCTAATCAGCAGCTATCCTGTATTACAGTGGATGCACAGTGCAGGAACATCAGTTTTAAACAGTGTTTACTAGTAGGCATACACTAAACCAGTAATAGCAGAGTTTTTAAACCTTGGCTATCTATATTAAAAGTTAGATTTAGCTAATATCATAGTGTGTGGAAAAAAGTTATATGCTTGTTGGAAAAAAGATGTTATATGAAAATACACTTATGAGTCTGAAAATGTTGAAAATTACATGCAAAAAATCTGGACCATGCTTTCCTTAAAAAACATGGTAAGCACGGTGTAAACATTTTTTTTTGGGTGTTAAAGCTTTCAGAAATGTAACATTTTGTCAGAAAATATTGATGCAAAAGTCACAAAAATATAAAGTGATTCCTTTAATATGTCCCCCACTGTGTTCAGTGCTATAGACCTCACCTACAAAAAAATATCTAAATTTAAACAGACCTAAAGACTACAAACATGGTTCAATGTCTTAAGTATAAAACATATTAGGAAAGACTTGATTGAAATGTTTAAAGAGTACCTGTCATCAAAAACACTTTATATATGTTTTCAATTAATGTATTAGAAACAACTTTCTAATACCATGTCATTAAAAAAAATTATATTTATATATTTATTTTGACTTGTAAAAACTGACCACTAGGGGTCTCCATACATGTCCTGGCCGTTAGTCTCCCATAGAGTTTAGACTCATGCATGAGTCCTAACTCTCATAGTGCAACCTGGACACTGACAAGCACAGCAGCTCCCTGCCTGTCAATGAGACAGACAGGAGCGAGCACTGTGCATGCTGCATGGCGCATCTTAGCTACATTGAACACTGCCTACAGTGAGCAAGCTGTGAAATTATGAAGGAAATACTGGGTGAAAATGAAAAAGAAAAACTGTGTGGCAGTTAATGAAGAGGGCAACATACCAGCAGCATAATATAAAGCAATGGAGATGGTCGCAAGTATTTTTTAAATATGTCAAACAGTTATAGATCACCTGCTATATTGAGATCTGTAGTTAGAGAAACTGAGCAGATTGATATGTAGTATTAGAAAAATGATTTAGAATAACTTTCCTATTATTAATTTACTTCTATGTTTAGGAGTCCAATGGGTAGACTCAAAAATTGACCGTTATTTCAATATGACTTTGAATAAAGAGCTAACAGTGCTCTCTGCTGACTCCTTTGTCCGTGTCAGGAACTGTCCAGAGCAGCATAGGTTTGCTATGGGGATTTTCTCCTGCTCTGGACAGTTCCTGATACAGGCATCAGGTGTCAGCAGAGACCACTGTGGACAAGACAAAAAAGAAATTCAAAAAGAAAAGAATTTCCTCTGTAGCATACAGCTGTTAATAAGAACTGGAAGGAAAAAATATTTTCTAATAGAAGTAATTTACAAATCTGGTTAACTTTCTGGCATCAGTTGATTTAAAAAAGTTATTTTTACATTGGAGTACCCCTTTAACATATGATTTAAAAAATAACATTTTATGACGATACATTCCTTTAATTATAATAATAAAACAGCTTTATCTGAACATAAGATTGACATCTTAGTGGGTGTTCCTCTATGCACCTTATGAACAGTGCATAAGACATAAATAGGATTGGACAGTGAATGGCATTTTATTATAGGAAGCTAAGACACTATAACATTTTTAGTGAAGAAGTTTGAGAAAGATTACTTGAGAGAACAAAAATCTAAAGTTAATAAATCAGAGTTCTTCAAAATAATATTTGATTTGTTTTTCAGTTTAACCCATGCTACAAGATAACGGAAATGCATACTGCTTTAGTTGTTATAAATACTGTATACACACACACACACACACACACACATATATATATATATATATATATATATATATACAGGGTGGGACATTTATATGGACACACCTTAACAAAATGGGAATGGTTGGTGATCTTAACTTTCTGTTTGTGGCACATTAGTATATGTGAGGGGAGGTAACTTTTCAAGATGGGTGGTGACCATGGCGGACATTTTGAAGTCGCCCATTTTGAATCCAACTTTTGTTTTTTCAATAGGAAGAGGGTAATGTGACACATCAAACTTATTGGGAATTGCACAAGAAAAACAATGATGTGCTTGGTTATAACATAACTTTATTCTTTCACGAGTTATTTACAAGTTTCTGACCACTTATAAAATGTGTTCAATGTGCTGCCCATTGTGTTGGATTGTCAATGCAACCCTCTTCTCCCACTCTTCACACACTGATAGCAACACAGCCGGAGAAATGCTAGTAAAGGCTTCCAGTATCCGTAGTTTCAGGTGCTGCACATCTCGTATCTTCACAGCATAGACAATTGCCTTCAGATGACCCCAAAGATAAAAGTCTAAGGGGGTCAGATCGGGAGACCTTGGGGGCCATTCAACTGGCCCACGATGACCAATCCACTTTCCAGGAAACTGGTCATCTAGGAATGCTCGGACCTGATGGTGGTGCACCATCTTGCTGGAAAAGCGCAGGGAACGTGCCAGCTTCAGTACAATGCAAGAGAATCCCATAGGAAAGTGTCCAGCTCCCAGACGAAATTATATTAAAATTCCAAAATTTTAATTAGTCCATGATAAGATGAAAAACAAAACACCCAGTGAGTTAAAAACACAATGCCAACGTGTTTCGGACCATTAGGTCCTTAGTCATGGCACAAAAAAGACTGTCAACTTCCTTTTATACTCCAAACTTTCATATGGAGTTCAAAGGAAAACCTACCTCCCACCTGGAAGCTCGGTGTCTGCCGTAACTTCCTGGGAGGAGATTTTTGTGCTACTCGAGCACCAGCAGTATTAACCCATTCCCATATTTCCTATCAAGACTATACAAAACCATATAAGCGAGTGGAAAAAACACACAAAGTATATATATATATATATATATATATATATATATATATATATATATAATAAGTATACATATGCAAAAATAGTTAGAACAGCAACACAATATAAGCCCATCTGGTACTTTATACATAATCATCTACTACCAAAATTAACTCAATAAAAATAAGACAGGTCATTGCGGGAGTTCAGCCCTTTTGGGTGACGGGAATCTAATTTTAGAATCCACAAAGCTTCTCTTTTAAAGGGGTATTCCAGGCAAAACCTTTTTTTATATATATATCAACTGGCTCCTTAAAGTTTTAAACAGATTTGTAAATTACATAGTATAAAGGAGTTGGAGAGGCTCTTGTCTAACTACTCACCAAATAAACCCGGGCTACCTAATTAGACACCTATACCCAAGGTGTCAAAAATGAGTTTGTCTATAGAAATATATATATATTAGGGCTCAGGGTTTGAGACAACTGGACAGATAGTAATTCAATTTATTAAAATTATGCAATGTGACAATAGATTATAAAATATGAGATAATAAAATTAATGCAAATAGTGGCGTCTGCGTCTCACAGGGCCCTTGTGTAGGCGCAGCACCAACTATTATAAACTAAAATATGTATACCATAATGTGTAAAATATAAAAAATTATAAAAATTAAGACCACCACACAAAAATATGAGTTATATAACAATACAGGGAGAAGAATCTGGGTGGGAGAGTCTTAGTCCATCCCCAATCGGCAACTATCTCCTCTCTTAAAAAGTACTGCAAGTTATGACAGATTCTAGTATAGTTGTAACCAATAGCAACCATAAGGTTAGTAACCCATAGCAACCATTTGAATGTATCCGGCTATAGCAGTAGTTCGCAATCAAATACCTTAGCAGAAAATGTTCATATACTTGCTATTTGCAGACAATGGTCAACGTATATGCATGTGTACAGTCACTGTTAATATGCATGCATATTTTTGGGATACTTTGTATCTCACCGCTCCCGGGCACTGATGCGCTGGACTTCACTGGGATGCTGCGATCTCCTCCAGTTGCGTTATGGAATCCCACAGTGTGTTAACACTAAGTGGCTCTCGTGGCATGAGACAGCATCACCGGAGACTCGGCCATCTCCCACGGTGGTAATGCTAGATGACAGTGGGTTCCGGGTGGTGGTACTGCAGCGGTTCTGCAGGTGAGTAAGTTGGTATGCCGGTGGCGTCCTCGTGGCAATGAGGCGCGGATGTCTCCTTTACCGGGTGTCGGGTGATTGATAGTTATGTTTTCCGGTATCGGACTGCTAGTTGCTAAGCAGGGCAAGTAAACTGGTGGTCTCAATAGTTATTGAGGGGACGCCGGCCGCATTTCAGGACTGTCTCAGTCCTTTCTTCAGCAGCTAAGAATATGGAATGACTCCATATTCTTAGCTGCTGAAGAAAGGACTGAGACAGTCCTGAAACGCGTCCAGCGTCCCCTCAATAACTATTGAGACCACCAGTTTACTTGCCCGGGACGTGGGTCATCAGAAAGCAGTTAGACAGAAAACAACAACTCAACTTCCGAAGCTAATAACTATATGAAGGATTAAGATTTTTTAATAGAAGTAATTTACAAATCTGTTTCCGGAGCCAGTTGATATATAAAAAAAAAAGAGTTTTGGCCTGGAATACCCCTTTAACCCCTTAACGACGCAGGACGTAAATGTAAGTCCTGGTGATGTGGTACTTAACGCACCAGGACGTACATTTACGTCCTGAGCATAACCGCGGGCATTGGAGCGATGCCGGCATCATGCGCTGCAGGTCCCGGCTGTGGATCGCAGCCAGGGACCCGCCGGTAATGGCGATCCAGCGGATGTCCGCCATTAATCCCTCAGATGCCGTGATCAATACAGATCATGGCATCTGCAGCATTGCGGTCACTTAACAGGATGCTCGGATCGCCCGCAGCGCTGCCGCAGCTATCCGATCATCCTGCACGGCAAACGGAGGTCCCCTCACCTGGATCTGCTGCCTTCCGGGAGTCTTCTGCTCTGATATGCCTTCCCGCAGACCAGAGCAGAAGATGACCGATAACCCTGATCAGTGCTATGTCCTTTACATAGCACTGAACAGGATTAGCAATCGAATGGTTGCTATAAATAGTGTAAAAATAAAAGTAAAAAAAGTAAAAAAAATAAGTAAAAACATTTTTAAAAACCCCTCCCCCAATAAAAATGTAAATTGTCCCATTTTCCCTATTTTACCCCCAAAAAGTGTAAAAAAATTATTTTATATACATATTTGGTATCGCCGTGTGCGTAAATATCCGAACTATATCTGAACTATTAAAATAAAATGTAAATGATCCCGTACGGTGAACGGCGTGAACGTAAAAAAAAAAGTCCAAAATAGCTGCTTTTTTATAACGTTTTATTCCAAAAAAATGTATAAAAAATGTAATAAAAGTTTTGTATAAGCAGATATGGTATTAATAAAAAGTAAAGATCACAGCGCAAAAAATGAGCCCTCATACCGCCGCTTATACGGAAAAATGAAAAAGTTATAGGTCTTCAAAATAGGGGGATTTTAAACGTACTAATTTGGTTAAAAAGTTTGCGATTTTTTTTAAGCGCAACAGTAATAGAAAAGAAAATCCTGGGTATCATTTTAATCGTATTGACCCAGAGAATAAAAAACACATGTCATGTTTACCATAAATTGTAAGGCGTGAAAACAAAACATTCCAAAATTTGAAAAATTGCGGTATTCTTTTTAATTTCCCCACACAAATAGTATTTTTTTGGTTGCGCCATACATTTTATGGTAAAGTGAGTGATGGCATTACAATGGACAACTGGTCGTGCAAAAAAAAAAAGTCCTCATACTAGTCTGTGGATGAAAATATTGTTATGATTTTTTGAAGGGGAGGAGGAAAAAACGAAAACGTAAAAATAAAATTGTCTTAGTCCAAATGGGCTGAGTCCTTAGGAAGGATCTGCGTTTGTCTTGGGGCTAAATAGCTATGTTGTGAGATTACCATAACACTGTGGATAGCTTTTTGTGACCTGGTAATTCCTATTTGATTTTAATTTTTTTGACTACAAATCCCATAATTCCATTTTCCTCCCTCCCACACATTAGCCACCCCACCCATTGAAACATAAATGAGCTGCATCCATTCAAAGGACCTGGGGTTTTCAATCAGAGTGCCTACAGCTGTTGCATTAGTTGCAGATTGATCTCTTTCCCACCAAGCGATCGCTCCACCCATTGAAGCAGACAGGACCCCTGTCATTAGATGACTACTAATGTCAGGTCTCGGCCGCAACCTGGGAAAAATCTCAGGCAACCTGGAAAAAATCTCAGACAACATTCATTTTGTATGCTGTTAAAAAAAATTGGGGTGAAAATCACAGAAGAATTGTGAGAAAACCGTCTCACACAGGTACAGACACTATATTATGAACTAAACTAATGGAATACCCCTTTAGGCCATCCACGAAATATGAAAAACAATTTGGAGACACAGGGGGAGATTTATCAAAACTTGTGCAGAGGAGAAGTTGGCCAGTTGCCCATAGCAACCAATCAGATTGCTTCTTTCATTTTTCAGAGGCATTTTCATTTTCAAAAATTGCTGTGGGCAATTGGTAAATTTTTCCTCCACACAGATTTTGATAAATCTCCCAAAGAGACTCTGTGCTGTCCTCGTTAAAAGTCTAACATTATTTGTAGATAACTTGTTATCTTAACCCCTTAAGGACCAAGCCCATTTTGACCTTAATGACCAGGTCAATTTTATTTTTTCGTCTTCGTTCCTCCTCGCCTTCTAAAATTCATAACTCTTTTATATTTCCATCAACAGAACCATATGAGGGCTTGTTTTTTGCATGCAATTGTACTTTGTAATGACATCACTCATTTTACCATAAATCGTACGGCACCCAGAAAAAATAATTTTTTTTACTGAGGAAATTTAAATGAAAACAACAATTTAGCAAATTTATGGTAAAAATGACTTCTCTATTCTATGGGTCAATACGATTAACCTCTTAAGGACACAGGGTGTACCTGTATGCCCTGCGCCCGTTCCCGGTGTTTAAAACGGGGTCACGCCAGATTCCGGTTCCGGCACGCTGATGGAGTAGTCGCAGCAGCGGGAGCTCTGTTCCACCGCCCTGCTTTCGCCGCCTAACCGGCACTTTGAACCGTTGTACAGGGGGTGATCTGTTGCCCGGATCTCCCCTCACATCTCTCCGATGGAGAAATTTGTCACGCGCGGCACCACCGCTTTATCCCAGCCCTCACTTACCTCACAGACGTTGAGCAGCGTTACACCTAAGATGGCGGCAGGCGGCACGGCTCTGGAGCAGGAGATGCAGCAGCTACAGACGCAGGCAGCCCCGGACATGCAAGTAAGCAGGGTGATGGACACAATTATCTCATCTTTGGGGATGACAGGAAAGCAGTATGCTATGGAGATGGTGAAGTTGATCTCTCCGCAAATTACAGCCACTATAGCGACTTCCATCTCAGCGGCTGTGGCGCAGTTGAAATTAGAAGTGGCTACACATACTGCGCAGATTAGTGATTTAGACCGCAAATATGTCCACATGGATAATGAAATGGACATTGTCACCAGAGAGCTACGTCTCTTCTCTAAGTCCTAGCAAGCTCTCAAGGACAAAGTGGAGGACTTGGAGAACAGGTCTAGAAGGAACAACTTAAAGTTGATGGGGCTCCCTGAAACAGTGCCACACAATCAGCTTGGTATGCTATTCTCTGTTGATCTACCTAAAGCGCTTGGCTTGGAGGGTGGCTACCTGATAGAAAGGGCGCATAGGGTCCCCCCCCCCCACAAGCGGACGCGAATAGGCCTAACCGGACTCCAAAGGCGCGCCAAGTAATTGCCCGCTTTCTCAATTACATGGACAAGGACCTGGTCCTCCGTACCTTTAAAAAATGTTCCACTCCACTCCTTTTCCAGGGACATAAGCTACTTATCTTTGGCGATTATTCAGCAGAAGTGGCTCAGAGACGTAAATCTTTTGCTCCCATCTGCACCAGTCTTGTTGAAAAGCAGATTTGTTTTACTCTGCAGTACCCTGCTGTCTTAAGAGTCTTTATGAAAGACGGTACTTCTTCTACATACCAAACTCCCGAAGCTGCCACCAAGTTGTTGGACTCTGCTGAGGACATGAAAACTTCTGCGAGGTCTGCTCAGAAACGCAGACGTGATGACAAGACTGTCTTCACTCCGGACCCTATAGGTAGAACTCCGTGTATTGACAGTACTTTTTTTTGCGCAGTTGGGTGCTGGACTATTTGAGTGTTTCATCTGCCTCAGGAGAGGTCTGGCTGATATTGCCTGTGAATCATGGGTGCCTTAGACGTACCTCTACTACGCTCTAATTTGCTCTTTTTTCTTTTTATTTTCTAGTTCTATGGATAAGCATAGGGACGGGTTCCACCTTGTCTCTGTTTCAGATAGACTTTAGTTATGGTGTTCATCCTGGGGTTTTTACATATCACTGCTGATTTATTGCTATCATTATTCTTGAACAAGTGTTTTGTTGCTTTTTTTTTAATGTGTTCCCACTTGTTGCCTACTGTGGCATTAGCCCATGATGCGCCTGACAATCTACCTTAGTGGGATTTCCAGGGAATCCTTTTCTCGTGGAGGGGAGAGGGTGAAGGGATTGGCCTGTTTACAGATTAGTTGGGGGTGGGAGGGAGGGGACCGGTTGATTATTGTATACACCGAGGAATTGTTTGGGTGGTTCAGTGACTCTCCAGATGCCATCAGCGAAAAAAGTGAAGCCCGGCACTGGAGGGGGGCGCTATACCCTCCTGCTCTGGTTTTTGTTTTAGATTTGTTGCTTTATGTTTATGTTCACTTTTACTCCTCACCTGTCTTTTCTCAGATGTCATTCACAGGGAACGTATGCAGTATGGTTGGACGGAAGGATGTTGCTTGTCCCCAGGCTACTAAGGCGTGTAACTCTGAACTGTGAGTGGGAATGACTATAATAACATGGAATGTGAAGTGGCTGCGTTCCCCAGCTAAGAGACAGATGGTACTGTGACACCTACATAAACTAAAGGCTAGTATTGCACTACTTTAGGAAACACATTTAGAAGAAGGGGACTTTTTTAGGATGCGCCAAATGTGGGTAGGAGAGGTGTACGGCTCCCCAGCGGTGAATGGAAAGGCGGGAGTTCTTATACTGATAAAGAAAAATTTCGCACACGCCCTCATCTCTAAAACTAATGATACTGACGGTAGGCTATGCCACATAGTCATGGACTTGGAGTTAGGGCGCTTGAGCCTGCATAGTGTTTATGCTCCAAATGACAATCAGACTCCTTTTGTCAGGGACTTTCAGGATGCTATTCATAGAGATTCAGAGAGGGATGTGCTGGTCGGGGGAGATCTTAATACAGTGCACTCCGGTGTGGAGGACAGGAGACGACCTCAGGAGGGGACACAATGAAGAGGAGGACTGCACAGACCTCACGGACGCATGGAGACATTATCACCCGGACGAGAGGGAGTTCAGTTTTTTTTTTGTGGTCCCGAATAGACTATTTTTTGCCTTCCTCTTCTTTATTACATAGAGTGCTGGATGTGGACATTGCCGATATTGCTATTTTTGATCATGTCCCAGTATTGATAACGATTCTTCCGGTTGTCCCTAAGGATCAGGATATTTTATGGCGCTTTCCCTTGGCTCTGGCTACTGATTCTGCCTTTAGGACAGAATGAATGGGTGGTGGATGGACTATTGTGCCACGAATGTTGCTCATGAGCACAACCCGAGATTGTTCTGGGACACCGCTAAAGCCATGCTGAGGGGAAGGGTCATGGCGTGTGTTACTCATAAGAAAAGGGCTGCTGCGGCTGCCTTCAAGTTGGTCACGCAAATGTTAAGAAACTCTTATACAACTTTCCTTAATTCTCCCAGCCCTGAAAGTAAAGATAACTGGGTGGGGGCCAAGACAGACTTTTTGGAGAAGCAGGAGGGATTAGATGCTTTGTTCAGGGACCAGAGAAATGCCACATACTATAAATATGGGAATAAAGCCGGTAAGCTATTGGCTAACTTGGCGAGAGGTTGGAGGCCCATGACAGACATCAGGTGCCTGCGAGATACTCAGGGGAACCCTAAAACTCACCCTGAACAGATTAATAAGATTCTAGGGGACTTTTACCAGAAACTAAATCAGGGGGATGAGTTGCATAGAGACAGGGGCCTTGGATTCTTACGATCTCTTGACCTACCCCGTATATCTGATGATGATCTTGCTATCCTAAATGCCTCGGTGACTTCAGAGGACGTTTGGGCCGCTGTTAGAGGACTGCAGAGAGGCAAGGCCCCGGGTTCGGACGGGTTTGGACCGGATTTTTATAAATTATTGGGGGAAGAGGTTACCCCCACACTGGTGAATGTGTTAAATTCCATTCTCACAGACAAAACAATGCTACCTTCTGGGGACATGGCCTATATTAAGGTCATACCCAAGCCGGGTAAGCCAGCTGATTCCACGTCATCCTATCGGCCGATATCACGCATTTGGTCAAGATGATGTGCTTCGGCAAGCTCCTATACCCACTGCAGACGATACCATTGCTACTCCGACATGATGACATCCGCTCACTTAGGTCGCTTATAATAAAATTTCTGTGGAAGAGTAGAAGGTCGCGTATAGCAAGCTTCAATTGGGTAAACATCTTGGGGGACTGAATATGCCATTCATTCGCACTTACAACCTAGCGGCTCTTTATAGACATGCGAGAGATTGGATTATGAACAGCTCATATTTTTCTGACCTGACTATAGATAAACAACTGGCGGAACCGTGGGACCTTGTTGCTCTACTGCACTCCAAATACTCTGAACTCCCCCCGTCAGTCAAACATAGCGTGCTGCTAAGGGACACAATTGCAGCGTGGAAAGCGTGGAATTCCCCATCCTTTGCCCCTGGACATACTAATAAACTTTTTGATAAATGGAAGGAAGGGGGAATTACAAAATTGGGGGACCTCTTGCTACCTCCTAGGGGTACTTTTATGACATGGCCGGAAGTAAGGGACAAGTACCATTTTCCCTCTTCTCATATATTATAATATTATCAAATTAGGACTTTATGTAGGTCCAGAGCCAGTCATTTTGTTGAAATTCCTGGGGAGGTACAGTTTGCAGATTTATTGGGTCAGCCTACTGGTTTTCTCTCTTTATCTAATATGTATAGGATTTTAAAGGACCATAGCTCAAGGGGATTGGCTGACAAATTATTCGAAGACCTGACTCATAAGCTACCTTAGGGCCTACGACATGTCAGGAACGCTGTGGTAGGGGAGGACTGGAGAGAAATGCATTTCAAACTACTATATAAGGCCATCTATGATTTTAATTTTTTCCACTGGGAAGTGTCGCCCCATTACTTAAAAGCCTGTCCGAAGTGCTATCTAGATAGGGCAGACCTTTGGCATTGCCTATGGACCTGTGAAAGAATAAAAGGGTATTGGAGGGACATCAAATCCTTTATTTCTCACATTTGGAATGTGCATATTCCTCTGGAACCACTACACTTCATATTTCATTATATTCCTACACCAAACACTGGTGATGCCTCATCCACTATAGCTTCCAAAGACATCCCTCTCTCCCTGCTGATAGGGGTGAAGTGCCTATTGCGCCATTGGCTGATTGACACGGTACCAACCCTTACTGAGGTGAGATATACTATGATACATTTACTAGGTCTAGAGGCAAGGGACACGCTAAAGGACCCTGAAAAATTTACTAAGGCCTTTTTTGCTAAGTGGAGGAAAGTTGTTGAGAAAGTAATGCCTGCTGGGGACAGGAGACGCCTGATGTCCAAATTCCAAATGACTGAATGGTATGCGCTAGAGTCCTTGAAGGGGACTCTTGGAGTTCTAGAAGTAGTGGAGGAGTGATTGTCTAAGTTGAGGTTGAGTTGATGGTGTTTTGATGATTTTGTTTTACCAAATATGTTTTCGTCAGACTGGAGGACGGATGTTTACACATGAGGAGGGGGTTTTTATACTCACCTCATCAACATAACTACAGTATTGCCTATTAACTTCTGTCCTGAATTATGGGAAATGTTCAACCTGAATGCTGATAATAGTATATACGATTTACCTATTTCATGTACTGCAACTCTAACGATCTATATTGCAATGAGCTGTATTGTTTTTCAAGAAAGCATTCTATTGCTCTATTTCTGTCAAATGTTTTGATACTTTAATAAAAAAATTGTTATTTAAAAATAAAAACGGGGTCACGCCGTGACCCCGCATCACACCGGGTCGGTCCTGGCTGCTAATGATAGCCGGGACCCTGGGCTAATAGCGTGCAGCACAGATCATTGTGTCGCGTGCTATTAACTCTTCAGACATGGCGATCAACTTTGTCCAAAACAAAAGTAAGAGCATCCCGGCAGCTGAGTCGGGCTGATCGGGACTATCGCAATAAAATTGCGATGTCCGGATCAGCTAGGACGCGAGCGGAGGTCCCCTCACCTGTCTCCGTCGCGTCCGATCGGCGTTTGATTGCTCCAAGCCTGAGCTACAGGCTTGAGCAATCGAGCCCCCTGAATGCTGATCGTTGCAAAGCTATGGGTAAAAGATCAGTGTGTGTAGTGTTATAGCCCTTTACGGGAGGTATAACACTGCAAAAAAAAGTTAAAAAGAAAGTTAATAAAGGTAATTTAACCCCTTCCCTAATGAAAGTTTGAATCACCCCCCTTTTCCCATAAAAAAAACAGTGTAAATAAAAATAAACATATGTGGTATCGCTGCGTGCCTAAATGTCCGAACTATAAAAATATATTGTTAATTAAACTGCACGCAATGGCACGGTCTCAAACTTTTTAACCAAATTAGTACGTTTAAATCCCTCTATTTTGACCTATAACTTTTTCATTTTTCCTTAAAAGCAACGGTATGAGGGATAATTTTTTGTGCCGTGATCTGTACTTCTTATTGATACCACATTTGCGCATATAAAACTTTTAATACATTTTTGAATACATTTTTTTTTTACTATGATGTGACAAAAAAGCAGCAATTTTGGACTTTTTTTTTCCATTTACGCCATTCATACAGGATCATTAGCACTATATTTTGAAACACGCAGCGATACCAAATATGTTTATAATTTATAAATTTTTTTACCCTTATTGGGGGTAAAATGGGAAAAAGGCACGATTTACATTTTTATTGGGGGGATTTTTTAACCTTTTTTTTTTTTTTTTTTTTACACTTTAATAGTCCCCATAGGGGACTATTTATAGCAATCATTAGATTGCTAATACTGTTCTGTGCTATGCATAGGGCATAGCACTGATCAGTGTTCTTGGCGATCTTCTGCTCTGGTCTGCTTGATCTCAGACGAGAGCAGAAGACCCCAAGAGATGGACAGAGGCAGGGACCTCCGTCCACCATTTTAGATGATGGGACCCCGCGGAAGCGCTGCGGGCCATCCGATCATCTATTTAAACATTTCCCCATTGCCGCAGATGCTGTGATCTGTATTGATCAAGGCATCTGAGGGGTTAAAGGGGTGCATGACGTGAGCATCGCTCCGGTCATGTACAGGACGTAAATGTACATCCTGGTGCGCGAAGTACCTCCGCACCAGGACGTGCATTTACGGCAATGGTCATTAGGGGGTTAAAGGGTTACTCCGCCCCTAGATATCTTATCACCTATCCAAAGGATAGGGGATAACATGTTTGATTGTGGGGTCCCAGCATTAAGCCCCCTCCAATAGAGATGACTGGAGGGGGTGTGGCGTGATGTCACAAGGGGGCGTGGAGTGATGTCTTGTCTTCTGCTGTGAGAACCCAGCATTCTAAACATACCCCCACATTAGGTGCTGTATTGTTCTCCCACATTAGGAGCAGTATAGTTCCCCCAGATTAGGTGCAGTATAGTTTCCCCACATTAGGTGCAGTATAGTTCCCCCAAATTAGGTGCAGTATAGTTCCCCCAGATTAGGTGCAGTATAGTTCCCCCACATTAGGTGCAGTATAGTTCCCCCACATTAGGTGCAGAATAGTTCCCCCACAGTAGGTGACGTATAGTTCCTCCACATTAGGTGCAGTACAGTTCACCCACATTAGGTGCAGTACAGTTCCCCCACATTAGGTTGGCAGTATAGTTCCCCCACATTAGGTTGGCAGTATAGTCCCCCACATTAGGTGCAGTACAGTTCCCCCACATTAGGTGCAGCATAGTTCCCCCATATTACACACAATATAGTTCCCCCACATTAGGTGCAGTATAGCTCCCCACATTAGGTGCAGTATAGCTCCCCACATTAGGTGCAGTATAGTTCCCCCACATTAGGTGCAGTATAGTTCCCGCACATTAGGTGCAGTATAGTTCCTCAACATTAGGTGCAGTATAGTTCCCACACATTAGGTGCTGTATAGTTCCCCCACATTAGGTGCACTATAGTTCCCCCACATTAGGTTCAGTATGGCTCCCCACATTAGGTGCAGTATAGTTCTTCCACATTAGGTGCAGTACAGTTCCCCCACATTAGGTGCAGTACAATTCCCCCACATTAGATGCAGAATAGTTCTCCACTTTAGGTGCAGTATAGTTCCCCCACATTAGGTGCAGTATAATTCCCCCACATTAGGAGCAGTATAGTTCCCCCACATTAGGTGCAGTAAAGTTCCCCCACATTAGGTGTACTATAGTTCCCCCACATTAGGTGCAGTATAGGTCCTCCACATTAGGTGCAATAAAGTTTCCCCACATTAGGTGCTGTATAGTTCCCTCACATTTGGTGGACTATAGTTCCCCCACATTAGGTTCAGTATAGCTCCCTACATTAGGTACAGTATAGTTATTCCACATTAGGTGCAGTACAGTTCCCCCAAATTAGGTGCAGTACAGTTCCCCCACATTAGATGCAGTATAGTTCTCCACTTAAGGTACAGTATAGTTCCCCCACATTGGGTGCAGTATAGTTCCCCCACATTAGGTGCAGTATAGTTCCCCACATTAGGTACAGTATAGTCCCCCCACATTAGGTGCAGTATAGCTCCCCCACATTAGGTGTAGTATAGTTCCCCCACATTAGGTTCACTATAGGTCCCCCATATTAGGTGCAGTATAGTTCCCCCACATTGGGTGTAGTATAGTTCCCCCACATTAGGTGAAGTACAGTTCCCCCACATTAGATGCAGTATAGTTTCCCCACATTAGGTGCACTATAGTTCCCCCACATTAGGTGCAGTATAGTTCCCCCACATTAGGTACATTATAGTTTCCCCACATTAGCTGCAGTATAGTTCCCCCACATTAGCTGCAGTATAGTTCCCCCACATTAGGGGGAAGTATAGTTCCCCCACATTACGTGCAGTTTAGTACCCCCACATTAAGTGCAGTACAGTTCCCCACATTAGGTGCAGTACAGTTCCCCCACATTAGGTGGCACCTAATGTGGGGAGCTTTACTGCACCTAATGTGGGGGAACTATACTGCCAACCTAAAGTGGGAGAACTATACTGCCAACCTAATGTGGGGAACTATACTGCACCTAATGTGGGGGAACTATACTGCACCTAATTTGGGGGATCTATACTGCCAACCTAATTTGCAGGGACTTATACAGCACATATATGAGTGCAGGTCTGTTTATGTATGTGTGCATGCAATCAAGAGTGTATTTGTGTGTTTGTGTATGTGTGTGTGTGTGTGTGTATATATATATATATATATATATATATATATATATATATATATATACACTCAGCGTGAGTTTGTGATTTAGGGTACACACCCTAATGCAATAGGGTGCACTCACCTATGCCAGTATTTTACATCAGCAGTGCATCAGCAGCTTCCACTTTTCCTTCTTGCCGTTTCTTGATCTGATATACCACTTGTAACATTTATGGGCTAATAGAATATAGCTGAATTTTGTAAACATAGTTTGATATCGTACTCTATGTTTTGTTTTATACAACTCTAATGTATCCCTTTTAATATTTTAATATTTTTATTTAAACAATTAAATGTTTATTTTTAAAGTAACAAAATTTAAACAACCAGGTAGCAATACAATACTGATGCTCAACTTTTGCTGAATTACCTTTATTATATTTGATATACTGAAGTATATCAGATTGTGGTTTTAAAAATATTTTCATATTGTTTGTTTTCTTCTATACAAACATAATTTACATGCACTATTTCCGCACCTAGCTGTTGTAATAAACATTATTATGTAAAAGGATTAACGTTCAAAATTAATTTAGAAATGAAGATTTAGTACAATCTTTTCATTATAAAATATATTACCTGGGAGCATTGGCTCTGTGGTTCTTAAATGAAATAGAAATCTATATAGTGAAAAATGGATTACCTTTAGTTTATTTATTCTTAGTTATATTCATTATAATAAAATCCGAGACTAATTATCATGCCAGTGCAGATCAATTATTTATGTAATGGCATCATGTGAAAACAATAATTGGAAAGCGTAAAAAAGTATAAGTATAGTCTGAATTGGTAGAGTATTAGTAATGAATGATTTTACTGAAATACACCACGATTTTCTAAAACTTTAAAGCGTATCTTTCAGATCCCACAGAAAAAAAAAAAAAAAGAAAATGTTACTTAGTACCTAATCCTGATCATATAGATTTAATTTTTATGCCTCTATCACCTATATTTATTATAAAAATACCCCTTTTCATTAGCTCACAGTGTTAGAAATCCTCTCAGGGGAAGGGGGCATTTCCCTCCCTTGTGGTGGTGGGAGGTGATTGGTGGGTCTGCTCATGAAGGCTTGTCAGTGAGTCATCTCTTGTCTCTGACTCATGATGCTGCTGCAGGACTGGTTAGTATCCCAGTAAGTATGGGGACCCCTAGTGGTGGGATTTTCAGGAGTCATTTTCTTTATTAAATATTTAAAAAAAAAAATTACAACCATATTACAAAAGGCCTTTAATTCTCATCAGTAATAACGTTTAAAAAGTTTTTGGATCTGACAGTGTCAATTTAATTTTAAACACTAGCGATAAAGTTGATCTTTCCTTTTACATTGTAAGCAGTGTTGTCACTAGTTGATTGTGATGTTTAAAATATAAAAAAAAAATTGGGTAGTGCAGCTCACAATTAATTAACCGAAGTGTACTATGGTTATACACCTAAACCTTAGGCGTTAAGTAAATACATTATGAAATAGTGGTAACCATAAACTTCAAGGGAAATACCAGGGTTACTGGTACATGATGAGTTAATGTTTAGGAGTTAATATATAAGAGACCATGCTTCAATTAACAGATTTTATTAAAAACCATATAATTATATAAAATTAGACATCCTGTCACAGGGCCCTTGTGGCAGGAATTGGTGTGACAAAATAAAATAAATATAAAATATTGCACACTACTACAATGGATCCAGCAATCAAGAAAACAGTCCTATGTATGGTTAACCTAATATACAGTTCGTAGAATAGAAGGGTTTCCCCTGTGCAAAGTGTTAGCAGGCATCTGTTGGCATCACAGACACATATTACCTGCGAGGCCAGGCGCTAGATGTTGAAAAGCTGCACTGAGGGTTCAATAGTGCACGCTGTGTCGGAGCACTGGCAGGCGCTGCTGCATTTGGTCCGTAGGCCCCTTAGATACCACAGGTAGTTGAAGCAGATGGAGGTGTGCGGGAAGCCCAGACCATGTGGAGAGTGCAAGCATGCGCTGATGCGCCGGCTGAAGGTCCCGTTAATGCGGCACTTGGAAAGATGGAATCAGAGTCCTCCTGGTTAGGCGTCTGACGTTGACAATGATTTCAGAATTTCCGGGTAATGTTCAAAAGATGGATGGCTGGACTAAATGGATAGATGAAATTAGTTGATATAAAATGATGAAGTAGTGTGTCCATATAATTCACAATTCAAATATTCATCACGAATATCGCATATTCGTGAATTCGCGAATATTACGAATTTAGCGATTAAAATTCGCTATTACGAATATTCGTCTTTTTTTCAAACAGTTTTAAAAACTGAGCATATTGTAGGGATCTCCTTAGACTGATAAATGCAATGCTTGTATAATTTCATTAAAGACCCAGGGATGAGACTGTGAGGAGAAAGGTTTATGCATGCGAATATTCGCATTGCGAATATTCGCAATACGAATATTCGCAATGCGAATATTCATGGAAATTCTGCCCTACTTATACCTGTGAGCCAATGAGAGTTCTGCAAGCACAGTTGTCAGAGCTTAGCAACGTCCCTAGCAACGTCCCTCGCATGATGTTATAGCGCGCATGCGCAGACGAGCGAAATTTCGCAATTAATTTCGCATTAGCGAAATTTCGCAATTCAAAAAAACATCACGAATATGGGAAGAATATTCGTCCTCATATTCGCAAAATATCACGAATTTGAATATGGCATATGCCACTCATCACTAGTAGATATAATGGTGAATCAAAAGAAAGTCCTTTTTATGTATGCATGGTCTCAATAGGGTCCAAATGCTCTACGGTCCAAAGTGTAAATTCATAGATTTTCTTACTTTCAGCCTTCGACATCTTGACTATAAAACTGCCACCTCTCCAGTCTTTTTTTGACTATTTGTATACCAGTAAAGAATAAATTGGTTAATTATTTATTATGTACAGTAGTGAAGTGGGCTGATAAAGGATGTTTTAACGGTCTCTTGGTTCTACCTATGTACTGTTTTTTACAACTGCACTCTATTAAATAAAGTGCTCCACTTGTATTACAGGAGATACAATATTCTTTTGTCCACCTAAAATCATTAGTCTTTGAGGTGACTTCAGTTGTCCTCTTGGGACGTTTTGTTTTCACACAGTTAGAACACAAGCCACAGCAAAAGAAATCTTTCATGTCTAGCCAAGTTTTTGATCCATTGGTCTTATTAGATGGGGTTTTACTAAAGGGTCCACTGTAATTACCAAATTGGGAGCTTTAGTGTACACCACAGAAGGACAGTCTGGTATCATCCAGCCAATCTCCTTATCTTGTTTAATTAAATGCCAATGTTTACTAATAATTTTTTCAACTTTTTTATATTCACAGTTATAGGATAAAATAATTTGTATATTAAAATCAGATGTACCAGGGTTAGTTTCCTTGGGTGTGAAAAAAGATGCCCTATCTAACTGTCTAACATGTTCTAAAGATTTTCTTAAAAACAAATCTGGATAATTTTTCTATTTGAATTGTATAGGCAAATTTTCAGCTTCCTCTAAAAAAGTGATGTCAGAGGTACAATTACGCTTTCATCTTCGATATTGGCCCCTAGGCACATAATTAGGCACATAATTAGGCATATGTATATGCCAGTGTCACTAGCATTTATTTCCCTCCCTATAGTGATACAAAATATATTAGGACCTAGGATATATGAGACTGGTCCAGGAAATCCGTTTTTGCAATTATGTCCTACAATGTGACCATTTGTTCCATTTGTTTCACTTGTTTCATTTGTCTAAATTGAGCACATGCTCATATATAAAGGACTTTCTTTTGATTCACCATTATATCTACTGAAGAAAGGGTTGTTTATATCTATAAGTACCCTGATACGCATCTAGAATTATATGGACACACTACTACATAATTTTATATCCACAATTTTCAAAATCAATTTGGTCCAGCCATCCATCTTTTGGACATCACCTGGAAACTCTGAGATCATTGTCGACGACAGATGCCTAGCCACGAGAACTCTCTGATTCCATTTTTCCAAGTGCCAAGTAGTAGTGTGCAATATTTTATATTTATAGTAGTGTGCAATATTTTATATTTATTTTATTTGGACACAATTGTTGTATACCAATTCCTGCCACAAGGGAACTGTGACAGGACATCTAATTTTATATAATTATATTATTTGTAATAAAATCTGTTAATTGAAGCACGATCTCTTATATATTAACTCATCATGAACCAGTAACCCTGGTATTTCCCTTGAGGTTTATGGTTACCACCATTTCATTATTGTGATGTTTATAAGTTGTTTTATGGATACTAAATTTCTAATTGTATATTGCTGTGAAACTTTTTATTACTACCGATATCTACATTGTGGCCTAGTGGGCATGCTCTAAGTATGTGGTAATCTTGAAGAAAGGTAACCAAATTGATTTTGGGAATTATAGGATCATTGCTCTTATAACACACACTAGCAAGATTCTACTAAAAAAATTATTCAGTAGCGACTACTGCTGTATCGGGAACAGGATCTGCCTATCTTGCAAGTGGATTTTAGGAAAGGAGCCAAAGACATCATCGCACACACCAGGTAGATACCCAAAAATACAAAGAAATTCTAAAGAATGTCTTAAGGCCTTGGCTGCATAAGTAATGAAAAACTTTAACAACATTGAGAACATAACACTTTATTATCATCATGTGCAGCCTCCATGATAATCAGGAGGCAACAGTGTATACAGACTAAGGAGAAACAGACTGGTTCAATATTGACTGACTGGGTTGTATTCTGTCCCCCCATTTTTTTTTTAATCTGTAGATTGTATAAATGGCAAACAAGGATAGACATCCAAGGAAGAATTATCAATCTAGAACATCTGCTGAACAAGGGTAAGGAACACAGTCTTAATAGGGACTTACAGTTTGATTTTAAGAAGATCAAGATTATACACATCAAATAATGAAACACTATCTTATGTTTTAGAAAAAATTGATAATCTTTATTGTAAACATCATGTATTAAAAAGCATAAAATCAATGGCACAATAGATATCCCTATCGTATAACACAAACTATGCAAGGCAATCAATTCCTGCTAAGTAGATATCACCAGCTTCCTGGTGCTAAAGTTACAATTCAACAGGTATACTATAAGTAAGCACAATTATCAGTAGGAGGAAACAAAGTACACAAATCATCCCAGTAAAAATCACATAAGAAGCCTTACCACAGTGTGTGTCAAAACCATACATATATGTTTCGCTCCATTGGGCTTCCTCAGGTGGCGTGGATAACTCTAGGTCTCTGGTCACTATATATTATCATGTTTGGCGCTCTCATTCATTCCATTCACACTCAGCCAGTCATGTCCATCCTTACAAATTTGTTCCACCTCATTTCCTGCTGCTATGCAGCTGAATCATTAAGTAACCCATCTCTGGCAGGTCCAGAGCATGTGAGAATACGCCAAAATCATGGCATCACGTAATCCCAGCCAATCATATGATCAGGCGTTCTTACCTACTAAATCTCCATAAGGGAAAGATCTATTTTCCTGACTAATCCACATCCATTGATTGACAGAGTCCAGTGCTGGGCCCGCTATATAGATGACGTCATCTTTATACGGCAGGGCCCAGTGACAAAACTGACGGATTTAAACACTAATAAGCTTAATATTAAATTAGCATACAAATATGTCCGCCAAAACATGGATTTTTTGGATGTGAAGCTCTATGTGGATGTTTAAGGATATATTCAGTCTGATCTGTACAGAAAAACTGCGTCTGTTAACTCACTCTTACAGGCACATTTTTCTCATCCTAGGAAATTGGTAGAAAGCATCCCAAATAGGCCAATTTCTGAGGATAGGCTGGATATGCTCGACTGATCAAGCATCTGAAGCACAAGCAATGGAGTTGCACTCCTGATTTTGTGAATGTGCTACAGCGAGAGGTCAATTTGATTGGTGTATTGGAGGACAAAAAAAAAAGAGATGTTATGCACATATTTTACACCATGTATAGATTAATTTAATAGATATAATAACTTTTTTATAGTAATATTCCTTATTGATAATTATGTCTTTCTCACATTATTGTCATCATTTATATTAACGTGATATACATATATGAATTTATTTTTTTATACACCCTAATACCTTATATATTATAACACTTGTTTTGCACTTTATATATGTTTATTGATTATTATTTAATATGTATAAGTTTTTATTTTACATGGTTGCACCCTTGGTAAGTATGTCACTCTTCATTGCATGTAGCACTATTATTACTTACTTTGTGCACTTTTGGTTTGAATCACAATCACACTTTTTGGTGTTCACATACTTCCCTTTCACACTTGGTTTGCGTACGTGCTATAATAGGACACACTGCAATACAGCGTAGGTCTATGTTTACTCACTACAAGAGATAGCTGAGTGTTCTCACGCTAGTTGTGCATCTCCGGGAGTCACGGGATAGACTCCGATCACGTGACGGCAGGTTGGTGCGTGATCTTGTGTGACTTTGATCACTACTCCCTTTTGGAGATTTAGTAGGTAAGAATGCCTGATAATGTGATCAGCCGGGATCATGTGATGCCGTGATTTCGGTGTATTCTCACCAAAACATCCTCTGGACCTGCTAGAGCCAGCTTACTTAATGATTCAGCTGCATAGCAGAGGGAAATGAGGTGGAACAACATTGTTAGGATGGCAATGACTGGCTGAGTGTGAATGGAATGAATGAGAGGATGCTTGTGATGGGCCAAACATGATGATATATAGTGACCAGAGACCTAGAATTAGCCATGCCCCCTCAGGAAGCTCAATGAAGCGAAACATATGTAGGGGTTTGACACACACTGTGGTAAGGCTTGCTATGTGATTTTTACTGAGATGATTTGTATAACTTTAGCATCAGGAAGCGGGAGATATCTACTTATCATGAATTGATTGCTTTGCATAGTTTGTGTTATGCTATAGGGATATCTATTGTGCCATTGATTTTATGCTTTTTGATAGATGATGTTGACAATACAGATTATCAATTTTTTCTAAAACATAAGATAGTATTTCATTATTTGGTGTGTAAATTCTAGTCCTTGACACTATTATACTTATATTCCTTGCAATAGGATTTTTTGTTTCCCCGCAAGATGCTTTTTGGTGTAGAAGTTCAAGATTATACCAACTGGTAATATAGACCACTTTGCCATTCATGTAGAGGAAATAGACATTGTAAGCAGCTACAGCCTCCTATGATCAGTAACAAACACCCTCTCCTTTCTCCTTTCTCTTCCACTCCTTTCTCACTGCTAAGCATGGTTTATTTTGCATGACTGATTTTTTTTAAGTTCTAATTTTATATATACAATGGGGGCATTGATCGAGTTTGCACAAACATTTGGACTTTACCCTTTTTTTCCTCTTTGTACAGATATGTGTGTTGAAGATATTGGCAAAATAGGGATTAGTCTATGTTCTTGAGGGCAAAAAAGAAGCTGTATAATAGAATACTTATAATTGTAACAATCTTTAATTCTATAGTGTCAATATATTCTTCAGTATTTTACAATACAGAAAGTACATGGAAAAACAAAATTCAGGCACTATATACTAACAAACCAATAGAGAATGTAAACAGGCCTGTCTAAAAAGTCCAGTTTTAAGGGCACTTTGGGTATGTTGAGAATTAATCAGATTTTCCTAGTTAGAGCATTTCAGTACAGCACTAAAGAAATCTTCTAGAGTTCTAGAGAACATAAAGGATGCAATGATCTTTTTCACAACATATGTAGGATGGTAGGAAATAGATAAGAATAGAGATGTTGCGGGAGATTTATCAAAAACTGTCCAGAGCAAAAGTTGCTGAGTTGTCCATAGCAACCAATCAGATCGCTTCTTTGATTGTTCAGAGGCCTTTTCAAAAGTGATTGGTTGCTATGGGAAACTCAACAACTTTTTCTCTGGACAAGTTTTGATAAATCTCCCCCGTTGTGTGATGTAGCCCCATGGAGACATTTGAAATCCAAAGGTTAAGGTCAACCAGTGCACAGCTAAATCAGTAAGGTAGTAAATACAGGTATTATTTTTTATTTTTTCTATACAGTCATGGCCATAAATGTTGGCACCCCTGAAATTTTTCAAGAAAATGAATTCTTTCTCACAGAAAAGGATTGCAGTAACACATGCTTGCTATACACATGTTTGCTATACACATGTTTATTCCCTTTGTGTGTATCAAAATCCCACCTGAAAGCAGATAAAAAGGAGAGAGGTTCACTTAGTCTTTGCATTGTGTGTCTGTGTGTGCCACACTAAGCATGGACAACAGAAATAGGAGAAGAGAACTGTCTGAGGACTTGAGAACCAAAATTGTGGAAACATATCAACAATCTCAAGGTTACAAGTCCATCTCCAGAGATCTAGATTTGCCTTTGTCCACAGTGCGCAACATTATCATGAAGTTTGCAACCCATTGCACTGTAGCTAATCTCCCTGGGCATGGATGGAAGAGAAAAATTGATGAAAGGTGTCAATGCAGGATAGTCCGGATGGTGGATAAACAGCCCTAAACAAATTCCAAAGATATTCAAGCTGTTCTGCAGGCTCAGGGAGCATCAGAATCAGCGTGAACTATCCGTCGACATTTAAATGAAATGAAACGCTATTGCAGGAGACCCAGGAGGACCCCATTGCTGACACAGAGATATAAAAAAAGCAAGACTACATTTTGCAGAAATGAACTTGAGTAAGCTAAATCCTTCTGGGAAAATGTCTTGTGGACAGATGAGACCAAGATGCAGCTTTTTGGTAAAGCCCATCATTCTACTATTTAACAAAAGAACACAGTACCTACAGTGAAATATGGTGGAGGTTCATTGATGTTTTGGGGTTGTCTTGCTGCCTCTGGCACTGGGTGCCTTGAATGTGTGCAAGGCATCATGAAATCTGAGGGGAGAAATAGATGGGAGCTCAACATAAAACATGAATTACCAAGCCGAGGATACCGTGTTGCACATAAACCCAATGTGCCAAAAGGATAACCAACAATAAATATAGGAAAACAGTCCTACTAGGCTAGGGATGAAGGTAAAAATATGAGAATGTAAAAGAGAATAAGAGGAATTAAAGAGAGTAAGAATGAAGTAAAGAGATAATGTCCAATGATAAAATAATATTTAATAGGTACATGCACAGTCTTCAGCAGGGCCCTTCCCTCAGACTGTCTATAAATAAAGAGTAATGCAAAAATATTTATACAGTATTTCTCATATAAGAATGTTCACGCAATACTAGGTGCTATCCCTTGGGACAAGTCAGGGAAAATAGGACATTCGGCAATTTAGGCACTTAAAGTTCTGCAGGTACTGGGGATAGTATAGTCTTTCCACAATTAAAATTCACTTGATATAGGCATTGTTTATGCTGCAAAGACAACTGTGTTTCTGGATTGTAATAATGTCAGTTGAAAGTATTTGGTGGCAGACTTTTTGCAGCGCTGGAGGCCCCCTTTTTTGAGCCCACAGGGCTAGGTGTAAGCGGTCTCAAAGCTGGGGGTTTACTGTTGTATAATTGGTTGCTCTGTTTAATAACCTAAGAACCTCGCTACCACCAACGGCGTGGGGACCAATGTGCGGGATTCTGAGTGCAATGATGTTAGACACAATAACACAGAGAGTTCCCAATTTGTAATCCTTCGAAACCTCACTAGTGCCCGATGGTGCGGGGACAAGTGCGCGGGGTTCTGAATGAGCTGTGATGTTGCACCATGTGGGGAGGGACTGATTCACATTTATTAACCTTTTTTTTTTTTTTTTTAGTCCCCATAGGGACAATCGGAGAGGGGATACGTTTTTCTTTAAGTTTAAACAATACTGGTTACTTTAAGATTCAGTCTTATAAATATTTCTTAGATGATGGTTCTGATTCTAATTTTATGTATTTGATGTAACAATATTTTATCTGTAAACAATTCTGCTATTGGTTTTTACTCCAGCTTTGAATGATAGCAGTTGTGAATTAGGTTAATTCTTAATAAATGTGTAAATCCCATTTGAAATGACGATATGTTGTGGCATAGTTATTTTGTTTCTTTTTTTTTCCTGATTTCTTCACCCCGCAGAGATGTAGAATTTTTAATGGCCTTGTGTCGAAATCACTTATGCTGCAGGAGAATCTGATTTATGTGCAAGACACATAATGGCAAGAATTCTTAGATCTCACACACAATAGTCTCTCAAAACAACTAGGAGGTGTTTTATAATTTAATATATTCAAGTGAAAGTGCTTTACATCACTTTTTATTGTCTCCAAACAAATAAAATATGTAACAACTAAAGTGGGATTTTAAAACGGAGATTTGTCATTTGAGCTTTCACAGCCCTGTGAAAATAGTCAAGTGTGATTTCTGTCAAATGTATTTTTAGGTCAACTAATAGAAAAAGATCAAGAAGGAAACCACAAATGTACTTGAAAACAAACATGATGCACACTTGCCCTACAAAAAAACAAAATATATAAATCCTGTCTGTTGAGATCTTTATGTAGCCAAATGACCCAATGCAAGGTTTTTGCACTGGACCCTTTTTCATGGTACACTACACAAAATGTGTTTAAATATTTATATCTTATCTTATTTGAATCTTATATTTAATTTGTAGAAGACGAAGAAGCAGACTAAATGGCATAGTTCAGCCAAAAAGAATATGTATGGATCATTTTTTATACAAATCAGAAACGCAGAGCAGAGAAAATTTCTGTTCAGACTTGAATCATGAAAGCTATGATGAATCTTTTTAACTATTTCTCAACGACTGACTGTAAGGGATTAGATAGCAAGCTCTGGAGCTGTGTCCATATCATACACGGCAGGTAGATGGGCAAAAGATGCCATGAACAGCGCTCTCCTCTCGATTCTTCAAAGTTGGAGTAAAATTAACATTATAAGTAACCGGCAGAATACGGACTTCTTAAAATAAAAAAACAAGAATTTTAATATCTTTATAAATGACAAACATACAACGCCTTTCGAGAGGCGGGACCCCCTCTTGGTCAGGTCCTCTTTTAATGTTAATTGTACTCCAACTTTGAACCGAGAGGAGAGTGCCGTTCATAGCATCTTTTGCCTGGGGAGGAATTCTTTTTTTTCCCCATAACCCCACTGTGAAGACAATGTGCTGTAAACGGGATTGATGCAGGCTGCACTCCTCACTATTCAAACCCAAGAATGGCAATCCAGCGTGGGTCAGTAGAAAATCCAGATTTTATTAACTCACGGTAAAAACGGTACAAACAACCAGCAGATCAGACGCGTTTCAGGAGCATGCGCCCTTCATCAGTGATGAAGGGCGCATGCGCCTGAAACGCATCTGATCTGCTGGTTGTTTGTACTGTTTTTACCGTGAGTTAATAAAATTTGGATTTTCTACTGACCCACGCTGGATTGCCGTTCTTGCGTTTGGATTTGTGTGCACCAGGCTGGGTGCAAATCCGTGTCGAGGGTGTACGGGTGGAGTGAGCTGGATTACATTGCCTAAATACTTCTCAAGTGCACTCCTCACTATACCACGGTGTGTGGTAATCAAGCAATCTATGGTGTTGTGCTCAAAGTACAATACCTCAAGGTGAGAAGACCTTTTCCTTCTATAAATGGATAGTTCTAAAAAAGATAACAGCACTTAGGTGTGCATTGGTCCATTCAGTTTTTTCTCTTATATTTGATACACGGCAGGTGTATACTTTATATTACAGCCTATCACAGCATTTAAAATGCTAAATGACAGGTGCCATTCCTGCGTGGTGCCTAGTTGGCAACATGACAACATGAGTTGGCAGACCTTTGTGCCTGCCACAGTAAATTTACTTATACAGTCTGTTTCAAGCAGGCTGAACCAGTAGAGAACTGATCTAACTGATCAATGCTTTGATTTCTTAGGGGGAGATTTATCAAAACCTCTGCAGAGGCAAATTTGCCCACTTGCCAATAGCAACCAATCAGCTTACTTCTTACATTCTTAACAAGGCCTCTGAAAAATGAAAGAAGCGATCTGATTGGTTGCTATGGGCAACTGGCCAAATTTGCCTCTGCACAGGTTTTGATAAATCTCCCCCTTAGTCTCTTTCTTACACTCTTTTTTAGTTTTGCACTTAAAAATGTTATCATCTAAAACTTGACTTTATTTAAAGTTTGATGATTAATAGTTGTTCTTTTAATACATTAATATATGATGAGAAAGAATACACATTATGCTTTCTAAAAACCCAAACACCACTAATATTTTTTCTCTACTGCTTTGGATTGCAAAATATCAGCATTTCATTTTGAGGTCATAGAAGTCATGGCTAGCAGAATCATATAGACTTCCAGCAGTGATGATGGGTCAATCAGACACCACTTGTCCCAGCATGGGGCTTCTGCACTAAGAAAAGCAAAATATACTTTGTATTCCTGGGAAAGCATGATATTTCCTTTCTTTCAAACTGTGTCTTAACTATTTATTTATTTCTTTGTTTCTTGTACGAATAATGCTCTGTAGGCTGAGATAACAAACAATATATTTTCCAATTATTTATTTTTTCTACAGAATTTTAACATTATAAAAATTAAAAAAACATAAAGTAGTATTTTACAGTATACTGACCTTTAAATTTACGTACCACTTGAACAACAGTGTCACTGTATAAAGTTGTACATTTTTCATTTCTCTTTTATATATTATACTTAATATAATGAAATAGATTGTATTTAGACATTAGGAACTGCTCAAAAATAAATAATAGCTAAGAGTAAGTCAAGATGTGAAAGCATGTTTTCAATAGACTACGGTGAACAAAGGTAATGAGCTCAGCTTTGATTTGTACAACCCCTGGGAAGACTAATAAAATCACTACACTTAGGGGAGGTTAGAGGATTTTTACTTCATAGCAAGCACAAAAATTCGAGCTATGACCAAAAATGATGAGAGAATTCATGACTTTTTCACCCCACCTATCTAGCTTGCAATTTCTCAATTGCAATATTTATTTTATTGTTACTCAAATATGAAATTTGTACATTCTATCAATGTACTTTTTAATATTGTAGATAAATAAAAGTTAAATAAGTAAACATTTTAAGACTTCTTATGAAGTTAAAAAGCATAAATGTTTCTAAAAATCCAAAACACTTAGACCACACCCCTTTTTAGGTCGGTATGTGAAATATATATATATATATATATATATATATATATATATATATATATATATATATATGTATGTATATATAAAGCCAGATATGCATAATTATTGGCCTGGTATGGCCTAACCTTAAATATGCTATTCACCTTTGGGCACGATCCATAAAAAGGAAGTTATAGAGCTGGAAAGGGTATGCACAACTTAACAAATAAGTGTACACAGAAAAATTGGAGTTATGACACCACCTTCAGTATAAACATATAAATCTTTATTAAGATGTTTTACATAAAAAACATATAAATGCAAAGATGAAGTAATACAATGGAAATCCAATGCAAAAATAACTGGTGCAGAGCAGGAAAATTACATGTAAATGAGTAAATAGAATGCTCACACACTATATATAGCAAATATGGAATAGTTGGCCACTATGGGCTATCCATACAAATGCTGCATAATTACAAAGTAGAGATGTACATCTAATATCGCCTAGGGCTGATATACAGCCAGGCCAAGAAATGCACAGTGAAAATAAGTGATAGCAGGGACAGCATATAAAAATTACTCAGTAAGAATCAATGTGCAACCTTACCCATGTGGGATAACAAGCTCTGCGACCGACCCCTACGACGGTTTCAGTTTCCCTTTTTAGATACTGACTATGTGAGTGGTGTGGCGGTTTATATGTGGTGCAATGATGATACAAATTACCTGCAGTGGTGTAGAGATTCCGTTGGCGCCTGCGCCATGCCCAGCCGGAACAGAGGCTGGCCCCACTTCCGGCGTCTACGTCCATCTGCACAGGACCGAGAAGCAGTGTTTCCATGCATGCACTCCCCTATGAGTGTCACTGGGGCACATGGGAGTTTGTGTTGCACTTTGCTATGACTTTGGTGTTCATTAAAAAATAAGTGGTATATAACATCTTAGCTATGTGGAAAAGTTAAAATAATGTGTTTAGTCTTGAGAATAGATGTTTAAGGGGGTATATGATCCACTGATCAACTTATTTAAGTATTTAAATGACCCATACAAAAAATATGGGGGAAAAACTGTTCCAGGTGGAGAAAAAAGCTTTTGGGGTGACAAGCTTTCTTTACCGTAAGAACCTCCTTGAAAGACATGGGGTGATGTGGGTGAATTTATGGAACATATTTGTAGCCTCATTGAGAGCAGGACTGTTTGCTTACCTTGTCTTTGAGTAAATATGCCTTTCCTGAAGATCTTTCACATTGTTTGCTCTGTGTGCAAGACGCATTATCAACCTGAAAAATGACTTAATTATCGACATTAACAACGCCAAACCTATTTTTTATGGAATGAGAAAAGTGTCCATAATTCTTATGTACACCTGTGTATTGATTGTTTATATAGTGAATGCTATCTGCCCTGATGTTACGTGCAGCCACATATCAAGCTGTAAATCAGTAGGGGAATTTGTCTATGTTTAATTACAATGGCACCAGACATAGTGACACACCAGATTTATGAATCACCTTTAAATATTTCTTTACATCCAGTGAAGGTGTTTCTCTGCAAATTTGTTTCAATGTATGACCTCTGCCTTTTTTTTAAGTTTCTGCTTGACTATCTGTACTATATTGTCTCTTCTGGTAGTTTACTACTAATCTATGCTGCCTTCCAAAGCTATGGGTGATCAGGTCTCCTACCTCCAAGGTAGGCCTCCAGGGGTACAAAGAAGCAAAAAAGTTTACAAAAAAAATAAAAAACTCAAATCCCAAATTATCACCCTTTTATAATTTTTCAAATACAAGATACAAATATACAAAAAACAAACAAAATGTCATAGTTGGTATTGATGAGTGCATAATCGTCTGAACTATTAAAATTAAATGTTATTGACCGCGCACGGTCAATGGTGTAAATTGTGTATACAACAAAAAAAAAAAAAAGCAAATGGTCACATCACATCCCAGAAAAAAGTATGACAAAATTTTATGGATAAAAACTACAAAGCATAGTTATAGTGGTTAGAACATAGAGATATACAGATTTTTTTCTTGCTGTTGTTGTTTTTTTTTAACCTTTTGGTATGTTTGTAATTGTACTGGCCCATAGAATAACAGTAAAAGGTCAAGCTTACTATATAAAGTGAAGTAATATTGTCCCGCAATATTTCTTAAAATATTTTTTATGAATAGGACACTAAATATTTTTATCCATTTTAGATTTATAAAAAAAATAGATGGTATGTAAAAAACATCAAAATAATAAGTGATTAATAGCGACTGCTGCAGCTTAGGCTACTTTCACTCTGGGAGCAGGGGAGAATAGCTGGAGAAAAATTACTGCTTGCGCCGTCTTTTTCTCCCACTATTCCCTTAAAAAAACAACAGCGGCACCCATGATAGTTATTCAGAGCTGCCGGAACCCATTGTTACCCATTGTTTTAACGGCCGTTCTCGACAGGGAGCAACAGCAGTGTGGAAGGGGCCTAAGTGGTTAGACAGAGAAAGGGGGCCTAAAGAAGGACCCCAGATCTGCTATCTTAGTACACTTATTAGGATTTACCAGAGACAGGTCCAAATAGGATGTTAGTCAGTGTTTTGTTGAATTTTAATATGCTACATTACACTGCAATACATCAGTATTAGTAATCAGGTGATGGCATAATTAAGTCCAATACTTGGCGTAAACTAGGGTCCTTAGAATATTTTTCTGCAGTCTTCTTTTCAATTACTCTCCACAAAAACATTTTTTTAAAGTTTTTTAAATACAAAATATTCACCTCAAAATCATGCAATTAGAAAAAAGACAAAAAATTTCTTCATACTGCTACATCACTAAAAAAATTAATTGCAACATTCTGAGGGCAAATGAAAGTAACGTTCTTAACACCTTAAAGAGAATCTTACAGCTGGTTTACTTGCACTAAACCCAGTATACTTGGTTATAGTTCAGGTAAAGAGCTTTAAAACGAAGGGTCACTTACTGTTTTTGCAGGCTTCTCTGCTGAGTAATGGGTCTTTGTACTTTTATTCATATTGCGCTCCAGTGCACAATGGAGGCACTGAGGCGGCTTACCCAGCTCCCCTGCTTCCTCCAAATTCTGCCACCCCCCCTTGCCCACCCCAGTCTTAAATATTCAGATTCATCACTTTCACGTCACTAGGACATCAGAGCTGTCAGAAGTGCTCTAAATATTCTGGCCAGTGGTTGAATATGGTGTTAGATCCAAACTCCTGTCATTGCTATAAAGCCAGCTCAGGAGCTGCTATCAGCAGTCACACTGATGTCATTAACCCTTCAGATGCCCTCATACAGCCCCATAAGCAGAAAAAAGGAAGTCAGAAGGGGTCAGAATAGGTCAAATTTAAAAATACTTATTTGTTGTTATTATTTTTTTCCTTTGGTAGTGCAATAATAGAAAAGCATGTAACCATGGGTATCATTTAATCACATTGACCAATAGATCAGTTTTATTGTAAATCTATATATTGGGCATATAGAAAAAACTAAAATCCCTAAAATTAGTAAAATTACCTTTTTCTTTTTATTTTCTCACCATAAATTATATATATTTTTTAATTGTGTTGTACAGTGTATGGTAAAATGAAAGGTATCATTATAGCCTTCATGTGGCTCTGTGCATGGCATAATAAAAGAAGTCAAGGAGGAAAAAAATGAAGGAAAAAGGGCCAAAGTGGGCTGTGTCCTTAAGGGGTTAATGTGTTAAATGTTTCTTATCATTATTATTATTATTTTTAATTGACATTGAGAGGCCTTGAAATTTTAGTTAAAATATGAATTTGTCACACATGTAAACACCAATCAAGTGTACTTTCAAGATCACTTGTGATGCTTGAAGCAGATGCTGCCTCTTCCCCTATGACATAGATGTACCTAGTCAGCCTTAGGAGATGCCATCTGACATGCAAATATCTTAAAAACACTATAAAGGCTTTCAATACTTTCGTGGGATTACTTTTTTTTTCCCTGCATGAAAGAAAGTAAATATGCAAAAAACTAAAATTGAAATGTATTCCAAGGACTAGGGTACCCTTGGTATGCTGGATACTGGAATCTTGTAAAAGTCTTTATATACTGTATTTGCTTTTCTGTGTTTGATCAATTATTTTGTATTTCTTTAAATAAAATTCACAATTTTATGTCATAATGAATGTTTTTTTTTTATACATGTGACGACAAATATTATTATCAAGCTATGAAGCAACAAGATACTGTACTTATAGTTTGTGTTGAATCAAGCATTATTGAAATAAAATATTAAGGGTAGGGTCACACATAAGGCATATGTAGCATATTTCACACTTTGAGAAATCCACAGGGCAGCAGGAAACGTGCTGCACGTTTTGCTATGAGCAGATAGGGCTTCCCTGCCACAGCAGTGTGTGTGCAGTAAGATTTGAAGGAAGACTGAGCACAACATGCCTGTGACGCATGGGCTCGGTCTCAAACCTTACTGCACACACAGGGCTGCTCCTGTATGGCTGCTCAAAGCAAAATGTGCAGTGTGTTGCCTGGTGGATTTCTCACTGTGTGAAATACGCTGTGTATGTGCTATGTGTTGCCCTACCCTAAAATGTTACATACATACAATAGGTGAGTCAATACTATATTTAGTCAGTACCAATTCTAGCATACATATACATGTAAGAACACTTTTTGTTACAAATGTGAACATAACATTAATCAAAAAGTAATGGAATTAACCACAGTTAAACACTATGAAATAATTTAGTAAACAAACACCACAAATTCTGTGGAAAAAGTAAGTAGTAGATGCCTCTAGCAGCCATTTAATTTATTTGTCTTTAATTTCTGAAGTTAATTGGGAATTTGTTTTCTCAATCCAGCATAAAGAATTTTTTTGTTGCTATAAAATGTTAGTTTTTTTTTAAACCAGAATGACCTACATCACTCCCCGTAATAAGATATTGTATATTTTGATTGCCTTAAAGTACATACAATTCCGTGTTCAGTTACTAGTGTTGAATTAAATGAACCAGTTAAACCCAGGTTCAATCAGAAGTGGAGGAAATTTTGGCCGGTTTGCTTTAGGCCACACTATTCCAAAGCAGTGTAGAAAAAGCAGGTGCAGACGGTGTCCTGCTTTTGTTCTATCATGGCTGACAGGGCCCTGGTAGAATGTGCCATGGTGGATCCAGCGCTGCTGTCAAATAGGCGGTTTGTATACACTAACATACTGTATGCACCTAAATAGTGTAGGGTTTTCAGATTTCTTGCCTTTGTTTGCTCTTAGGTAAACAATGAATATTTTATTTTCCTTCCGGGAAGAGGTATTCCTCTCAAAATACATTGTTAATGCTCAAACCAAGTCTAAGTTTTTAGTCATCACCTACAGAGAGGTCAGGAGAACAATATTAATGAGCGGCATATGCCATATTCAAATTTGCGATAGTTTGAAAAAAACAGGAATATTCATAATAACGACTTTTAATCGCGAGATTCGTAATATTCGCGAATTCGCGAATATGCGATATTTGCGACAAATATTTGAATTGTGAATATTCGTGAGCAACACTAGAGAACAAATGGTTAACATTATCACCTAATTACGGTTGAAAATAGTAGGTACCTTAGGGGGTGAAGGTCAGTAAGAATCTAAGCAGCCCTTGGCTTTCAGTATGGACCTGTCAACCTCCTATCCTTCAGCTTGAATGATGATTATTTGTGGCACAGCTGCTTTCCCTAAGACACCAGGTTCTGCTGTAGAGGAAGTTTCCAATTTGTTCTTTAACTCATCAGCATGATTTGGGAGGATGAGGATCTTTTAGACCAAAATGGTATCACCGCTATGAAAGTGGCCTGATCCTGCTTGACTATCATTAACCCCTTAAGGACTCAGACCCTTTTCACCTTAAGGACACAGACAATTTTATTTTTTAATTTTTGTTTTTTTCCTCCTCGCATTTTAAAATTCATAACTCTTTTATATTTCCATTCCCAGACCCATATGAGGGCTTGTTTTTTGCATGACCAGTTGTACTTTGCAATGACATAACTTATTTTACCCTAAAATGTATGGTAAGCCCCAAAAAATTATTTTTTGAGTAAGGAAACAAACGAAAATCATAATTTTGAAAATTTGGGGGGTTTCGTTTTCACGCTGTACACTTTACGGTAAAAATGACATGTTATCTTTATTTTCTGGGTAAATACGATTCAAATGAAACCCATGGTTACATACATTTCTATTATTCTACTGCTTTTAAAAAATCTCAAACTTTTTTTTTTTTTTTTTTTTTTTTTTACAAAATCAGTATGTTTAAAGGGGTTCTACACTGCCTTAACCTACTTTTGGCATTTAGTTAGTTCTGTGGCTATATGTTATTATGGCTTTTTTTCATGTTGCTAACGGTTCTGTATGTGGTGTTTTACTTACCTTTTTTCCAGACCCGGAAGCTGGTTTCTTCATTTGCTTCCTGCCTTGCCTCGACCACTTTGTTTCTTTTCTTCCGCCGCCATCTTGCCATTGGGACGTCACCGTGGAGGGTGGTGTGTTGGAGGCCGGCCTGCCCCTCGCTCCGTACATGCCCACCTACCACACGACGGAATCCTCGGTCGTCATCAGCGCGCACCCTCCCTACTTTCAGCTTCTAAGCTGAATGCGGATTGGGCTGCTTTCGGCGAATCGGATGCCGTGATGGGCGCATGCGCAGTTGGTCCTCGCTCCGGAGGATCATCTGCGCATGTGCCATAGTGATGTCAGCATCAGGCCTGACGCGCTGGGGGTTTGTTAACCCTAATGTGGCCAGAGCTGAGTTCCGGAGCGCTGGACAGCTCCTGAAGGTTTGCTATGGCAGTGTTTCCCAGCCAAGGTGCCTCCAGCTGTTGCAAAACTACAACTCCCAGCATGCCCAGACACCCGAAGGCTGTATGGGCTTGCTGGGAGTTGTAGTTTCATAACAGCTGGAGGCACCCTGGTTGGGAAACACTGCCATAGCAAACCTTCATGAGCTGTCCAGCGCTCCGGGACTCACCTCTGGCCAGGTTAGGGTTAACAATCCTCCAGCGCATCAGGCCTGATGCTGACATCACTTTGGCACATGCGCAGATGATCCTCCTGAGCCAGGACCAACTGCGCATGCGCCCATCACGGCATCCGACTCGCCGAAAGCAGCCCAATCCGCATTCAGCTTAGAAGAAGCTGAAAGTAAGGAGGGTGCGCGCTGAGGACTACAGAGGATTCCGTTGCGCGGGAGGTGGGCACGTACGGAGCAAGGGGCAGGCCGGCCTCCAACACACCACCCTCCGCGGTGACGTCCCGATGGCAAGATGGCGGCGGAAGAAAAGAAAAAAAAGTGGTCGAGGCAAGGCAGGAAGCAAATGAAGAAACCAGCTTCCAGGTCTGGAAAAAAGGTAAGTAAAACACCACATACAGAACCGTTAGCAGCATGAAAAATAGCCATAATAACATATAGCCACAGAACTAACTAACTGCCAAAAGTAGGTTAAGGCAGTGGAGAACCCCTTTAAAATTGCCCTATTTTTACCACCTCTTACTTTCTTATCTTTCCATATTTGGGGATGTGTTAGGGGTAAAAAAAATTTGCGCCATGATCTGTAGTTTGTTTTGGTACCATATTTGCGTATATGTGACTTTTTGATTGCTTTTTATAAAAAAAAGTTGATGTGACAAAAAAGCTGAAATTTTTGACTTTTTTTTTTACGTTTACGCTGTTCTCTGTAGGGGATTATTATCATTATATTTTCATAGTTCGGACATTTACGCAGGCAAAAATACCAAATATGTTTCTTATTTATGTTTTTTTTTACGCTTTTTTGTATTAATATGGGGAAAAGGGGTGATTTAAAACTTTATTGGGGGAGGGTTTTTTTCACATTTTTTCCCCACTTTTTTAAAAACTTTTTTTTACATTTATTTTACAATTTTTATGTCCCCATAGGGGACTATTTATAGCAATCATTAGATTGCTAATACTGTTCAGTGCTATGCATAGGGCATAGCACTGATCAGTATTATCGGCGATCTTCTTCTCTGGTCTGCTGGAAGGCAGATCAGTGCAGAAGATCCCAGGAGATGGACAGAGGCAGGTGAGGGGACCTCCGTCCGCCATCTGGGCTGATCTGATCCTCGCGGCAGTGCCGAGGGCAATCAGATCAGCCATTATAAGTGCCACACTGCAGCAGATGCCCAAATTAGAATGTTTAAAATCCTCCTTTTTCTTTCTTCCATATACCGTATATACTCGAGTATAAGCCGACCCGAGTATAAGCCGAGACCCCTAATTTCAACCCAAAATCCCAGGAAAAGTTATTGACTCGAGTATAAGCCTAGGGTGGGAAATACCTCATCCCCCCCTGTCATCATCCAGACCCGTCATTAACATCCTCATCATCATCCCCTTGTCATCATCCCACACATCCCCCCTTCATCATCCCCTTATCATCCCACACATCCCCCTTCATCATCCCCTTGTCATCATCCCACACATCCCCCCTATCATTCCCTTATCATCCCGCACATCCCCCTTCATCATCCCCTTATCATCCCACACATCCCCCCTTCATCATCCCCTTATCATCCCGCACATCCCCCCTTCATCATCCCCTTATCATCCCACACATCCCCCCTTCATCATCCCCTTGTAATCATCCCCCCCCCTTCATCATCCCCCCCCCCTTCATCATCCCCACACCCCCCCTTCATCATCCTCTTCTCATCATTCGCCCTCAGTGGTCTTCAACCTGCGGACCTCCAGAGGTTTCAAAACTACAACTCCCAGCAAGCCCGGGCAGCCATCGGCTGTCCGGGCTTGCTGGGAGTTGTAGTTTTGAAACCTCCGGAGGTCCGCAGGTTGAAGACCACTGCGGCCTTCAACATCATCCAGCCCCCTCTCACCCCCTTTAGTTCTGAGTACTCACCTCCGCTCGGCGCTGGTCCGGTCCTGCAGGGCTGTCCGGTGAGGAGGTGGTCCGGTGAGGAGGTGGTCCGGGCTGCTATCTTCACCGGGGGCGCCTCTTCTCCGCGCTTCCGGCCCGGAATAGATGCGTTGCCTTGACAATGACGCAAATGACGCACCTCTGCGTCGTTGTCACGGCAACGTGACTATTCTGAGGCCGGGCCCGAAGCGCTTAGAAGAGGCCTCCCCGGTGAAGATAGCAGCCCGGAACCACTATCCCACCGGACCACCTCCTCACCGGACAGTCCTGCAGGACCGGACCAGCGCCGAGCGGAGGTGAGTACTCAGAACTAAAGGGGGTGAGAGGGGGCTGGATGATGTTGAAGGCCGCAGTGGTCTTCAACCTGCGGACCTCCGGAGGTTTCAAAACTACAACTCCCAGCAAGCCCGGACAGCCGATGGCTGCCCGGGCTTGCTGGGAGTTGTAGTTTTGAAACCTCTGGAGGTCCGCAGGTTGAAGACCACTGCGGGTGGGGGAGTTCACTCGAGTATAAGCCGAGGGGGGTGTTTTCAGCACGAAAAATCGTGCTGAAAAACTCGGCCTATACTCGAGTATATACGGTAAGTGGTGGTATGAGGGCAATTTTTTTTGCGCCATGATCTGTACTATTTATTGATACCACATTTGTGTAAATAAAACTTTTATAATTTTTTTTTCTTTTTTCTTTTAATAAAATGTGACAAGAAAGCAGCAATTTTGCACTTTTTTTTACGTTCATGCCGTTCACCGTACAGGACAAATAACATTATATTTTAATAGTTCAGACATTTACGCACGCGGCGATATCAAATATGTGTATACATTTTTTTTCCACACTTTATGGGGGTAAAATTGGAAAAAATGACATTTTACATTTTTATTGGGGGAGGGGATTTTTCACATTTTTTTTTATTTTTTTTTTATTTTTTAAACTTTTTTTTAAATGTTCCCCTTATGGGACTATTTATAGCAATCCTTTGATTGCTAATACTGTTCAGTGCTATACACAGGGCCCTGATCAGTGTTATCATTCATCTTCTGCTCTGGTCTTCTCGATCTCAGACCAGAGCAGAAGACCCGTGGAAGGCGGCAGAGGCGAGCTCCGTGCACTGTTCTGGATGATCGGATCGCCGTGGCAGCACTGCGTGCGATCCGATCATCCATATTTCTGACCAAGCTCCTAAAGATGCTGCGATCTGTATTGATCACGGCATCTGAGAGGTTAATTGTGGACATTCATGCGATCAGCAGCTGGGAGCAGCCTAGCATGATCTGAGCATCGCTTCGATGCTCGTGGTCATGTACAGGACGTAAATATACACCCTGGTGTGTTAAGTACCGCAGCACCAGGATGTAAATTTACATCCTTGGTCATTAAGGGGTTAATTTCTAGGGATTAGTGTGCACAAGGTTGTAAGTACGGTTTACCACACCTGTTGCTATTGTATTATTTCCCTCATTAATTCATTTTTTGACACAGTTTGGCCACTGATATTAGTGCTTTCTCGCAGGCATGTAGAATAAATGTAGTGTGTCAGTTATCTTACCCTACTACTTACTAGTAGTGATGAGCGGCATAGGCCATATTCGAATTTGCGATATTTCGCGAATATATGGACGAATATTCGTCATTTATTTGCGAAATTCGCTATATTTGTTTTTTTTTTGCACATATGCGAAAATATATACGCATATTCGCGAATATTGAGCCCTCCCTTCTTTAATGGTATAGGGAACTATGACTATTGCATATACTCTGTGATTTTTTGCCTATTGAATCCAATAGGCCCATTGTGGTCTATGGGGATCTCACAGCATATAAAACAATAAGATAAGCAGGACTGTCTCAGCAGAACAGTGGATGGGAGACCACCACTGGTTTGAGTCCCAGGGTGTTACAGTTTTGTGGTTAAACTTTACTTTCCTGGAAAATCAGATTGCTTCTTTCATTTTTGAAAAGGCCTCTGAAAAATAAAGGAAGCAATCTGGTTGCTATGGGCAACTCAGAAACTTTTCCAGGAAAAGCTGCTGAGTTGCCCATAGCAACCAATCAGATCGCTTCTTTCATTTTGCAGAGGCCTTGTGAAAAATGAAAGTAGCAATCTGATTGGTTGCTATGGGCAACTCAGAAACTTTTTCTCTGGAAAGGTTTTGATTAATCTCCCTCTATGGGGGAGATTCATCAAAACCAGTGTAGAGGAAGAGTTGTGCAGTTGACCATAGCAACCAATCAGATTGCTTCCTTCATTTTTGAAAAGGCCTCTGAAAAATGAAGGAAGCAATCTGGTTGCTTTGGACAACTCAGAAACTTTTCCAGGAAAAGTTTCTGAGTTGCCCATAGCAACCAATCAGATCGGTTCTTTCATTTTTCACAAGGCCTCTGCAAAATGAAAGAAGCAATCTGATTGGTTGCTATGGGCAACTCAGCAGCTTTTCCAGGAAAATAAAGTTAAACACTGTAACACTCTGCCCCACCCCGGGACCCAAACACGGGGTGGTCTCCCATTCCACTGAGCTGCTAAGACAGCCCTGCTTAGCTTACTGTTTAACAATGGGTCTAATGGGTTCAATGGGCAAAAAATCACAGAGTTAATGCACTAGTCATAGTTCTCTATACCATTAAAAAAGGTAGGACTCAATATTCGCGAATATGCGCATATGCGCATAGATTTTTGCATATGCGCATAAAATTTTGCATATGCGGAAAAAAAATATTCATAATTACGAATCTATAGTGCTATATTAATTAAATTATAGCAATTATAGCATATATAGTGCTATATTAATTAAATTATAGCAATTATAGCAATTAAAATGTTTGCGAATATTCGCGAGCAACGCTACTTACTAGTACCATTTTTTGCTCCTCTGTGTAATTCACTGATGTTTTCTGACTATTGCTTGTTTTAATAAAGATTTACAATACTTTGCATAAATGTAATATTCTGTATTTTTTTTCTAGTCTAGGTGTATATACAGGCGCAGTACAAGTAGTGGTAGGCACATACCCAGACCTAACACAAGTGGCAGCAGCTATGTGACCAGGCCCAGTATTAGTAAAAGCAGTAGCCATGTGCATGGTAGTAGAAGTAGCAGCAAAAGCGGCTGATGTTTTGATTTAGAGGATACAGCCATTGTGGACTGGTTGGCCAGGCTCTACAAGCAGATTGCCGATAACGCAGAGATGCTATGCAACAGCACAGAATTACTTAGTGTAAGCAATCTGAATATTGCATGTTAAAAAAGCGCAAGAAAAATTATTTAAAAAAATATATCACTATAGAATGTATTACCGGCACCAACCCAGGGTTACTTGCAGATAAGAATGAGGTGTGATTCACATTGAGCGGAAAAATTATGCCTTATCAGTAATGAATAACTGGAGTGCAGCATAGATGCACAGGACAATACCCACTTGATTGAAGAATATAAATGCAGCACTCACCAGGTAGTTATTCAAGGTGAGTCTTCTTTATTGAATTAAAAGTCCAGCGGCATACACAGGAAGGGGAGCAGGTGAAAAGGCGTGCAGGGGGAGAGAGCCTCTCCTCCCCCCTGCACGCCTATTAACCTGCTCCCCTGCCTGTGTATGCTGCTGGACTTTTCATTCAATAAAGAAGACTCACCTTGAATAACTACCTGGTGAATGCTGCATTTATATTCTTCTATGAAGCTGGTATTATTTAAAAAAAAAATGTTTTTTAAAACACACCTAAGCCTCTCCCAAAATAAAAGTAAAAATCACCACATTTTTCCATTTTCCCAAAACAAAAAAACAACAACACATATTTGGTATCACCATGCGGAAATGTCCAAACTATTAAACCATAATGTTTAAGATCCCGTACGGTGAACGTGTAAATGTGAATAAAAAAAATGCTAAATTACAAAATTGCTCATATTTGGTCAAACCACATGCTATCAAATCTATCTATATATATATATATATATATATATATATAAAACTCAACGTGTGTGTGTATGTATGTGTGTATGTATGTGTGTATGTTCCAGCATCACGTCCAAACGGCTAAAGATATTAACATGAAACTTGGCACACATGTTACTTATATGTCAAAAACAAACATAGGATAGGTGATTTAACCCTTTCCCACCCCAATTTGCCTGGGGCAGGGTTTATGTTTAAAGTCCCATACAAGTCAAAGGGAAATATATGTTACCGCCTAACTTCCAAACGGCTGGAGATATTTCCATAATACTTGGTCACATGTTACTTATATGTCCATTTAAAATATAGGATAGTTAATTTAACCCTTAACTTAACAGCTGGAGATATTTCAATACCTGTTACACATATTACGGGTCAGGATAGGAGGTCGGGATAGGAGGACGGGATAGGAGGTCGGGATAGGAGGACGGGATAGGAGGTTGGGATAGGAGGTCGGGATAGGAGGTCGCGATAGGAGGACGGCATAGGAGGATGGGATAGGAGGACGGGATAGGAGGTCAAGATAGGAGGATGGGATAGATGGATTGGATAGGAGGACGGGATAGGAGGTAGGGATTGGAGGTCGGGATTGGAGGTTGGGAGAGGAGGTCGGGAGAGGAGGTCTGGATAGGAGGTCAAGATAGGAGGTCGGGATAGGAGGTCGAGATAAGGATAGGAGGACGGGATAGGAGGTAGGGATAGGAGGTCAAGATAGGATGACGGGATAGGAGGACAGGATAGGAGGACGGAATAGGAGGACAGAATAGGAGGTCGGGATAGGAGGTCAAGATAAGAGGACAGGAGAGGAGGACGGGATAGGAGGACGGGATAGGAGGTCGAGATAGGAGGTCGGGATAGGAGGTCGAGATAGGAGGACGGGATAGGATGGGATAGGAGGACGAGATAGGAGGTCAAGATAGGAGGATGGGATAGGAGGACAGGATAGGAGGTTGGAATAGGAGGACGGGATAGGAGGACGGGATAGGAGGTCGGGATAGGAGGTCTAGGTTTAAAGTCCCATGCAAATCAATGGGAAATGTATGTTCCCACACAACTTCTGTACGGCTGGAGATTTTTCAATAACTGGTACACATATTACGGGTCGGGATAGGAGGTAGACATAGGAGGTCGACACAGGAGGTCGGGATAGGAGGACGGGATAGGAGGACGCGATAGGAGGACGTGATAGGAGGACGCGATAGTAGGACGGGACAGGACGACAGGATAGGAGGTCGGGATAGGAGGTCGGGATAGGAGGTAAGGATAGGAGGTCGGCATAGGAGGTCGGCATAGGAGGTCGAGATAGGAGGACGGGATAGGAGGACGGGATATGAGGTCGGGGTAGGAGGTCGGGATAGGAGGTCGGGATAAGAGGACGGGATAGGAGGACGAGATAGGAGGTCGAGATATGAGGACGGGATAGGAGGTCGAGATAGGAGGACGGGCTAGGAGGATGGGATAGGAGGTCGTGATAGGAGGTTGGGCTAGGAGGACGGGCTAGGAGGACGGGATAGGAGGACGGGATAGGAGGTAGGGATAGGAGGATGGGATAGGATGATGGGATAGATAGACTGGATAGGAGGACAGGATAGGAGGATGGGAAAGGAGGACAGGAAAGGAGGACGGGAAAGGAGGACGGGAAAGGAAGACAAGAAAGGAGGAAGAGATATGAGGACGGGAAAGGAGGACGGGAAAGGAGGACGGGAAAGGAGGATGGGATAGGAGGATGGGATAGGAGGACAGGATAGGAGGACGGGATAGGATGACGGGACGGTATATGAAGTCAAAAGCTTCCTCCTTTGTTTATTTTCCTCCCCAACAAGGATTAGGAAGGAAAAACCGGGCAACGCCGGGTACTCAGCTAGTCTATATATATAAAACTCAACGTGTGTGTGTATGTATGTATGTGTGTATGTTCAAGCATCACGTCCAAACGGCTAAAGATATTAACATGAAACTTGGCACACATGTTACTTATATGTTGTCACGATTCGGCAGGCTGGAGGTGGATCCTCTGTGCCAAAGAGGGATTGGCGTGGACCGTGTCGGTGGACCGGTTCTAAGTTGCTACTGGTTTTCACCAGAGCCCGCTGCAAAGCGGGATGGTCTTGCAGCGGCGGTAGCAACCAGGTCGTATCCACCGGCAACGGCTCAACCTCTCTGACTGCTGAGATAAGCGCGGTACAATGGAGTAGACAAGAGCAAGGTCGGACGTAGCAGAAGGTCAGGGCAGGCAGCAAGGATCGTAGTCAGGGGCAACGGCAGGAGGTCTGGAACACAGGCTAGGAACACACAAGGAAACGCTTTCACTGGCACAATGGCAACAAGATCTGGCAAGGAAGTGCAGGGGAAGTGAGGTATAAATAGGGAAGTGCACAGGTGAAGTTACTGATTAAAACCCATGCGCTAATCAGTGGCGCACCGGCCCTTTAAATCGCACGCCGCGACAGCACAGACGGGGAACGAGTCTGGTAAGCGGGTCGGGATGCGTCCCGCATCGCAAATCGCATCCCGGCTGGGGACATTATCGCAGCGCACACGGTCAGCAGGTCTGACCGGGGCGCTGCGAACAGGAGAACGCTGTGAGCGCTCCGGGGAGGAGCGGGGACCCGGAGCGCTCGGCGTAACAGTACCCCCCCCCTTGGGTCTCCCCCTCTTTTTAGAACCCGAGAATTTGTGGATAAGGTCCTTGTCAAGGATGTTGTCCTCGGGTTCCCATGACCTCTCCTCTGGGCCGCAATTCTCCTAATCTACAAGAATTTTTTTTTTACCTCTGACCGTCTTGGATGCCAGAATTTCTTTAACCGAGAAGATGTCAGAGGACCCGGAAACAGGAGTAGGAGCAACAACCTTGGGAGAGAAGCGGTTAAGGATGAGTGGTTTAAGGAGAGAGACATGAAAAGCATTAGGAATACGGAGAGAAGGAGGAAGAAGGAGTTTGTAGGAGACAGGGTTGATTTGGCATTTGATTTTAAAAGGACCAAGATAACGGAGTCCCAGTTTATAACTGGGGACACGAAAGCGGACATACTTGGCGGAGAGCCATACTTTGTCTCCGGGAGAAAAAACAGGGGGAGTTCTTCTTTTTTTGTCGGCATGTTTCTTCATCCGGGATGAGGCCTGTAGGAGAGATTTTTGAGTCTCTTTCCAGATGGTGGAGAAGTCCCGAGTCACCTCATCAACAGCGGGAAAACCAGAAGGCATGGGAGTGGGAAGGGGGGGAAGAGGGTGACGGCCGTACACCACAAAGAATGGGGATTTAGCGGAAGACTCAGAGACTCTGAAATTGTACGAGAATTCGGCCCATGGTAGAAGATCGGCCCAGTCATCCTGGCGGGAGGAAACAAAATGTTGCAAATAGTCACAAAGAACCTGATTAATTCTTTCCACTTGCCCATTGGATTGGAGATGATAAGAAGACGAGAAGTTTAATTTGATTTTAAGTTGATTACAGAGGGCCCTCCAGAATTTCGACACAAATTGAACGCCTCTATCCGAGATGATATGCGTAAGAAGCCCCTGAAGGCGAAAAATGTGCACAAAAAATTGTTTCGCCAACTGAGGCGCAGAAGGAAGACCTGGAAGAGGGATAAAATGTGCCATCTTGGAGAACCGATCAACGACCACCCAAATAACTGTGTTGCCATGGGATAAAGGTAAATCAGTAATAAAGTCCATACCAATCTGAGACCATGGTCGCTCAGGAACAGGCAGAGGATGGAGGAGACCGGCAGGCTTCTGGCGAGGGGTCTTGTCCCGGGCACAGACTGTACAAGCCCGAACAAAATCAGCAACATCAGCTTCCAGGGTAGGCCACCAATAAAAACGAGAGATGAGCTGGACGGATTTTTTGATGCCAGCATGGCCTGCGAGGTGTGAGGAGTGTCCCCACCTGAGAATCCTGAGGCGCTGGCGTGGAGAGACGAAGGTCTTCCCTGGAGGAGTTTGTCTGATGGAAGCTGGAGAAGTGGAGATCAGACAGTCCGGAGGAATAATGTGTTGCAGGGAAGCTTCCATTTCAGAGGCATCCGACGAACGAGAGAGAGCGTCAGCCCTAATGTTCTTGTCAGCGGGGCGAAAATGAATTTCAAAGTTAAAACGGGCAAAGAACAACGACCACCTAGCCTGGCGGGGGTTCAGCCGTTGGGCAGACTGAAGATAAGAGAGATTCTTGTGATCAGTGTATATAATAACTGGGTATTTGGATCCCTCCAGCAGGTGCCTCCATTCCTCAAGCACCAATTTTATGGCCAGAAGTTCTCGATCACCAATGGAGTCGTTTTTCTCTGCCGGAGAGAAGGTCCTAGAAAAGAAACCACAAGTAACAGCATGTCCGGAAGAATTTCTCTGTAGGAGTACCGCTCCAGCTCCCACCGAGGAGGCGTCTACCTCCAGTGAGAAGGGTTTAGATGGATCAGGTCTGGAGAGTACGGGAGCAGAAGAAAAGGCAGTTTTGAGATGGTTGAAGGCCTCTTCTGATTGAGGAGGCCAGGACTTAGGGTTGGCGTTTTTCTTGGTTAGGGCCACAATTGGGGCCACAATAGTGGAAAAAATGTGGAATAAATTGTCTGTAATAATTGGTAAACCTCAAGAAATGTTGGATAGCACGGAGTCCGGAGGGGCGTGGCCAATCCAATACGGCTGATAGTTTGTCCGGGTCCATTTGGAGTCCCTGGCCAGAGACTAAGTATCCTAGGAAGGGAAGAGATTGACATTCAAAGAGACATTTTTCCATTTTGCCATATAATTGATTGTCCCGAAGTCTCTAATGAACCATGCGGATATGCCGGCGGTGTTCTTCTAGGTTAGAATAAAAAATCAAAATATCGTCCAGGTAGACCACAACACAGGTATATAGAAGATCACGAAAAATTTCATTTACAAAGTCTTGGAAGACGGCAGGGGCGTTGCAAAGCCCAAAAGGCATAGCCAGATATTCAAAGTGTCCATCCCTGGTGTTAAATGCGGTCTTCCACTCGACCCCTTCCCTGATGCGGATGAGATTATATGCACCTCTTAAGTCCAATTTGGTAAAGACGTTGGCGCCACATAGGCGGTCAAAGAGTTCCGAGATAAGAGGTAGGGGATAGCAAGGTCATAAGGAGCCATCTTTTTGGGAGACGAAGAAAAATCCAGCTCTGGCAGGGGAGGAAGACTTGCGGATAAATCCCCTTTTTAAATTCTCTTGGATGCACTTCGACATGGCTTGTGTTTCCGGAGCGGACAGAGGATAGATTCTGCCCCGGGGTGGAGTAGTACCAGGGAGGAGGTCAATAGGGCAGTCATAAGGCATGTGAGGAGGCAAAGTCTCTGCTTGTTTTTTGCAAAAAAAATCAGCATAGTCCAGATAGGCCTTGGGGAGACCTGGTATCGGAGGAGCCATAGGTTTTTGACTGACAGTACTGGGAGCAGACATAAGACAGTTCTTGTGGCAAGTAGTACCCCAGTTCTTGATCTCCCCGGTGGTCCAATCGAGGGTTGGGGAATGGCGTTGAAGCCAAGGTAGTCCAAGAAGAATTTCCAAAGTGCAGTTAGAGAGGACCAGAAATTCAATCTTTTCGTGATGGGGTCCAATGCACATTAAGAGGGGTTCCGTGCGGTAACGCACAGTACAGTCCAATCTTTCATCATTAACAGAGGCGATGTAGAGGGGTCTGGCGAGACTGGTCACTGGGATGTTGAACCTGTTAACGAAAGAGGCCAAAATAAAATTTCCTGCAGATCCGGAATCCAAGAAGGCCACAGCTGAGAAGGAGAAGGTAGAAGAAGAAATCCGCACAGGCACAGTAAGACGTGGAGAAGCAGAGTTCACACCTAGAGCTGTCTCACCTATGTGCGGAGTCGGAGTGCGTCTTTCCTGACGTGGAGGTCGGATAGGACAATCCTTCAAGAAGTGTTCGGTACTGGCACAGTACAGGCAAAGGTTCTCAATGCGGCGGCGTGTCCTCTCTTGAGGTGTCAAGCGAGACCGGTCAACTTGCATAGCCTCCACGGCGGAAGGCACAGGAACGAATTGCAGCGGACCAGAGGAGAGAGGAGCCGGGGAGAGAAATCACCTCGTGCGAACAAAGTCCATATCCTGGCGGAGCTCCTGACGCCTTTCGGAAAAACGCATGTCAATGCGGGTGGCCAGATGAATAAGTTCATGCAGGTTAGCAGGGATTTCTCGTGCAGCCAGCACATCTTTGATGTTACTGGATAGGCCTTTTTTGAAGGTCGCGCAGAGGGCCTCGTTATTCCAGGACAATTCGGAGGCGAGAGTACGGAATTGGATGGCGTACTCGCCAACAGAAGAATTACCCTGGACCAGGTAGTGTACAAAGAGTGTACAGAGGCAGTGACAGGATCATTGCAGTCCCAGAGCGGTGTGGCCCATGACAGGGCTTTCCCAGACAGAAGGCTGACCACGAAAGCCACTTTTGACCTTTCAGTTGCAAATTGGTCCGACATCATCTCCAAGTGCAGGGAACATTGTGAGAGAAAACATTGGCAAAATTTAGAGTCCCCATCAAATTTGTCCGGCAATGACAAACGGAAGATGGATGCGGCCACTCGCTGCTGAGGAGGTGCAGGAGCTGGCGGAGGAGATGGTTGCTGAAGCTGTGGTAGAAGCTGCTGTAGCATCACGGTCAGTTGAGACAGCTGGTGGCCTTGTTGCGCTATCTGTTGCGACTGCTGGGCGACCACCGTGGTGAGGTCAGCGATAACTGGCAGCGGGACCTCAGCGGGATCCATGGCCGGATCTACTGTCACGATTCGGCAGGCTGGAGGTGGATCCTCTGTGCCAGAGAAGGATTGGCGTGGACCGTGTCGGTGGACCGGTTCCAAGTTGCTACTGGTTTTCACCAGAGCCCGCCGCAAAGCGGGATGGTCTTGCAGCGGCGGTAGCAACCAGGTCGTATCCACTGGCAACGGCTCAACCTCTCTGACTGCTGAGATAAGCGCGGTACAAGGGAGTAGACAAGAGCAAGGTCGGACGTAGCAGAAGGTCAGGGCAGGCAGCCAGGATCGTAGTCAGGGGCAATGGCAGGAGGTCTGGAACACAGGCTAGGAACACACAAGGAAACGCTTTCACTGGCACAATGGCAACAAGATCCGGCAAGGAAGTGCAGGGGAAGTGAGGTATAAATAGGGAAGTGCACAGGTGAAGATACTGATTAAAACCCATGCGCCAATCAGTGGCGCACCGGCCCTTTAAATCGCAAAGACCCGGCGCGCTCACCGGGACAGCACAGACGGGGAACGAGTCTGGTAAGCGGGTCAGGATGCGCATCGCGAGCGGGCGCGTCCCGCATCGCGAATCGCATCCCGGCTGGTCTGACCGGGGCGCTGTGAGCGCTCCGGGGAGGAGCGGGGAACCGGAACGCTCGGCGTAACATGTGTCAACAACAAACATAGGATATGTGATTTAACCCTTACTCCCCCCCATTTGCCAGGGGCGGGGTTTATGTTTAAAGTCACATACAAGTCAATGGGAAATATATGCTACTGCATAACTTCCAAATAGCTTGAGATATTTTGATAATACTTGGTCACATGTTACTTATATGTCCACTTAAAATATAGGATAGTTAATTTAACCCTTAACTACCCCCATTTGTGAGGGTCAGGGTTTTTGTTTAAAGTCCCATGCAAATCAATGGGAAATAACTTCCGTACGGCTGGAAATATTTCAATAACTGGTAGACATATTACGGGTCGGAATAGGAGGTTGACATAGGAGGTCGGGATAGGAGGATGGGATAGGAGGACGGGATAGGAGGATGGGATAGGAGGTCGGGATAGGAGGACGCGATAGGAGGACGCGATAGGAGGACTGGGATAGGAGGACCGGGATAGGAGGACAGGGATAGGAGGACCGGGATAGGAGATAGGGATAGGAGGACACAATAGGAGGTCGGGATAGGAGGTCGGGATAGGAGGTCGGGATAGGAGGACGGGAAAGGAGGTCGAGATAGGAGGACGGGATAGGAGGTCGAGATAGGAGGACGGGATAGGAGGACGGGATAGGAGGACGGGATATGAGGTCGAGATAGGAGGTCGGGATAGGAGGACGAGATAGGGGGTCGAGATAGGAGGTCGAGATATGAGGAAGGGATAGGAGGTCGGAATAGGAGGATGGGATAGGAGGTCGGGATAGGAGGACGGGATAGTAGGTCGAGATAGGAGGACGGGATGGGAGGTCAAGATAGGAGGACGGGATAGGAGTACGGGAAAGGAGGACGGGAAAGGAGGTCAAGATAGGAGGTCGGCATAGGAGGTCGGCATAGGAGGTCGAGATAGGAGGACGGGATAGGAGGACGGAATAGGAGGTCGGCATAGGAGGTCGGCATAGGAGGTCGAGATAGAAGGAGGGGATAGGAGGACGGGATAGGAGGACGGGATATGAGGTCTGGATAGGAGGTCGGGATAGGAGGACGGGATAGGAGGTTGAGATATGAGGACGGGATAGGAGGTCGAGATAGGAGGACGGGCTAGGAGGATGGGATAGGAGGTCGAGATATGAGGACGGGATAGGAGGTCGAGATAGGAGGAAGGGATAGGAGGACGGGATAGGAGGTCGGCATAGGAGGTCGGCATAGGAGGTCGAGATAGGAGGACGGGATAGGAGGACGGGATAGGAGGACGGGATATGAGGTCAGGATAGGAGGTCGGGATAGGAGGACGGGATAGGAGGTCGAGATATGAGGACGGGATAGGAGGTCGAGATAGGAGGACGGGATAGGAGGTCGGGATAGGAGGCCGGGATAGGAGGTCGAGATAGGAGGACGGGATAGGAGTACGGGAAAGGAGGACGGGAAAGGAGGTCAAGATAGGAGGATCGGCATAGGAGGTCGGCATAGAAGGTCGAGATAGGAGGACGGGATAGGAGGACGGGACAGGAGGTCGGCATAGGAGGTCGGCATAGGAGGTCGAGATAGGAGGATGGGATAGGAGGACGGGATAGGAGGACGGGATATGAGGTCTGGATAGGAGGTCGGGATAGGAGGACGGAATAGGAGGTCGAGATATGAGGACGGGATAGGAGGTCGAGATAGGAGGACGGGCTAGGAGGATGGGATAGGAGGTCGTGATAGGAGGTTGGGCTAGGAGGACGGGCTAGGAGGACGGGATAGGAGGACGGGATAGGAGGTCGGGATAGGAGGATGGGATAGGATAATGGGATAGATGGACTGGATAGGAGAACAGGATAGGAGGACGGGAAAAGAGGACAGGAAAGGAGGACGGGAAAGGAAGACGAGAAAGGAGGTTGAGATATGAGGACGGGAAAGGAGAATGGGAAAGGTGGACTGGATAGGAGGTCGGGATAGGAGGTTGGGATAGAAGGTCAGGATATGACAACAATATATGAGGACGGTATATGAAGTCAAAAGCTTTCTCCTTTGTTTATTTTCCTTCCCAACAAGAATTAGGAAGGAAAAACTGGGCAACGCCGGGTACTCAGCTAGTCTATATATATAAAACTCAACGTGTGTGTGTATGTATGTATGTATGTGTGTATGTTCCAGCATCACTTCCAAACGGCTAAAGATATTAACATGAAACTTGGCACACATGTTACTTATATGTCAACAACAAACATAGGATAGGTGATTTAACCCTTACTCACCCCCATTTGCCAGGGGTGGGGTTTATGTTTAAAGTCCCATACAAGTCAATGGGAAATATATGTTACTGCATAACTTCCAAATGGTTTGAGATATTTCGATAATACTTGGTCACATGTTACTTATATGTCCACTTCAAATATAGGATAGTTAATTTAACCCTTAACTACCCCCATTTGTGAGGGTCGGGGTTTTTGTTTAAAGTCCCATGCAAATCAATGGGAAATGTATGTTCCCACATAACTTCCGTACGGCTGGAGATATTTCAATAACTGGTACACATATTACGGGTCGGAATAGGAGGTCGACATAGGAGGTCGGGATAGGAGGTCGGGATAGGAGGACGGGATAGGAGGATGGGATAGGAGGTCGGGATAGGAGGACGGGATAGGAGGACACGATAGGAGGACCGAGATAGGAGGAACGGGATAGGAGGACCAGGATAGGATATCAGGATAGGAGGACGGGATAGGAGGATGGGATAGGAGGCCGGCATAGGAGGTCGGGATAGGAGGACGGGATATGAGGTCGAGATAGGAGGACGGGATAGGAGGACGGGAAAGGAGGACGGGAAAGGAGGACGGGAAAGGAGCTCAAGATAGGAGGACGGAAAAGGAGGTTGAGATATGAGGACGGGAAAGGAGGACGGGATAGGAGGATGGGAGATAGGAGGACAGGATAGGAGGTCGGGATAGGAGGTCGGGATAGGAGGTCGGGATATGATGACGGGATAGGAGGTCGGGATATGATGACGGGATAGGAGGTCGGGATATGACAACAATATATGAGGACGGGATATGAAGTCAAAAGCTTCCTCCTTTGTTTATTTTCCTCCCCAACAAGGATTAGGAAGGAAAAACCGGGCAACGCCGGGTACTCAGCTAGTATATACATAAAACTCAACATGTGTGTGTGTGTATGTATGTGTGTGTGTGTATGTTCCAGCATCACTTCCAAACGGCTAAAGATATTAACATGAAACTTGGCACACATGATACTTATATGTCAACAACAAACATAGGATAGGTAATTTAACCCTTACTCACCCCCATTTGCCAGGGGCAGGGTTTTTGTTTAAAGCCCATACAAGTCTATGGGAAATATATGTTACTGCATAACTTCCAAACGGCTGGAGATATTTCGATAATACTTGGTCACATGTTACTTATATGTCAACTTAAAATATAGGATAGTTAATTTAACCCTTAACTACCCCCATTTGTGAGGGTCAGGGTTTTTGTTTAAAGTCCCATGCAAATCAATGGGAAATGTAAGTTCTCACATAACTTCAGTACGGCTAGAGATATTTCAATACCTTGTACACATCTTACAGTTTGGGATATGAGGACAGGATAGGAGGTCGGGATAGGAGGTCGAGATAGTAGGTCGAGTTAGGAGGTCGGGATAGGAGGACAGGTTTTATGAGGACGGGATATGAGGACGGGATAGGAGGTGAAGATAGGAGGTGGAGATAGGAGGACGGGATAGGAGGTCAGGATAGGAGGTTGAGATAGGAGGTTGAGATAGGAGGTCGAGATAGAAGGTCGAGATAGGAGGTCGGGATAGGAGGGCGAGATAGGAGGACGGGATAGGAGGACTGGATGGGAGGATGGGGTAGGAGGACGGGATAGGAGGACGGGATAGGAGGATGGGATAGAAGGTCGGGATAGGAGGTCGGGATAGGAGGTCAAGATAGGAGGTCGGGATAGGAGGTCGAGATAGGAGGTCGAGATGGGAGGTCGAGATGGGAGGAAGGGATAGGAGGATGGGATAGGAGGACGGGATAGATGGACTGGATAGGAGGAAGGGATAGGAGGACAGGAAAGGAAGACAAGAAAGGAGGTTGAGATATGAGGACGGGAAAGGAGGAGGGGAAAGGAGGAGGGGAAAGGAGGACGGGAAAGGAGGACGAGAAAGGAAGATGGGATAGGAGGATGGGATAGGAGGATGGGATAGGAGGATGGGATAGTAGGTCGAAATAGGAGGACGGGATAGGAGGTTGGGATAGGAGGTCGGGTTAGGAGGTCAGGATATGACAACAATATATGAGGACAGTATATGAAGTCAAAAGCTGCCTCATTTGTTTATTTTCCTCCCCAACAAGGATTTGGAAGGAAAAACCGGGCAACGCCGGGTACTCAGCTAGTCTATATATATATAAAACTCAATGTGTGTGTATGTATGTATGTATGTGTGTATGTTCCAGCATCACGTCCAAACGGCTAAAGATATTAACATGAAACTTGGCACACATGTTACTTATATGTCAACAACAAACATAGGATAGGTGATTTAACCCTTACTCACCCCCATTTGCCAGGGGCGGGGTTTATGTTTAAATTCCTATACAAGTCAATGGGAAATATATGTTACTGCATAACTTCCAAATGGCTTGAGATATTTCGATAATACTTGGTCACATGTTACTTATATGTCCACTTAAAATATAGGATAGTTAATTTAACTCTTAACTACCCCCATTTGTGAGGGTCGGGGTTTTTGTTTAAAGTCCCATGCAAATCAATGGGAAATGTATGTTCCCACATAACTTCCGTGCGGCTGGAGATATTTCAATAACTGGTACACATATTACGGGTCGGGATAGGAGGTCAACATAGGAGGTCGGGATAGGAGGATAGGATAGGAGGATGGGATAGGAGGTCGGGATAGGAGGACGGGATAAGAGGACGCGATAGGAGGACCGGGATAGGAGGACTGGAATAGGAGGACCGGGATAGGAGATCAGGATAGGAGGACACGATAGGAGGTCGGGATAGTAGGACAGGATAGGAGGTCGGGATAAAAAGTCAGGATAGGAGGATGGAATAGGAGGTCGAGATAGGAGGACGGGATAGGAGGACGGGAAAGGAGGACGGGAAAGGAGGACGGGAAAGGAGGTCAAGATAGGAGGACGGGAAAGTAGGTCGAGATATGAGGACGGGATAAGAGGACGGGATAGTAGGACGGGAGATGGGAGGACGGGATAGGAGGACGGGATAGGAGGTCGGGATATGATGACGGGATAGGAGGTCGGGATATGATGACGGGATAGGAGGTCGGGATATGACAACAATATATGAGGACGGGATATGAAGTCAAAAGCTTCCTCCTTTGTTTATTTTCCTCCCCAACAAGGATTAGGAAGGAAAAACCGGGCAACGCCGGGTACTCAGCTAGTATATATATAAAACTCAAAGTGTGTGTGTGTGTGTATGTATGTGTGTGTATGTTCCAGCATCACTTCCAAACGGCTAAAGATATTAACATGAAACTTGGCACTCATGATACTTATATGTCAACAACAAACATAGGATAGGTAATTAAACCCTTACTCACCCCCATTTGCCAGGGGGCGGGGTTTTTGTTTAAGGTCCCATACAAGTATAAATGTAGTTAACAACGTCATGAAGTAAATAATAAAAAGTATGCAAATTAATGCATTTAATCCTAACAGAGTCAGAGCTTTACATTTCAGCATCAATTTTAACAAATGTTTATATGTATCACTACTATCAGCATGCACACCCCTTTGTATCCTTACAAAGGTTAAGAAGGCGGGTCATCTTTATATATATATATAGATATATATATATATATATATATATATATATATATATATTGCATATACATCAAATGATTGACAGATGATAAAATCTGATGCAAAGTAGTCATTGCCTTTCAGGTTTAAATATGCTTTTAAGACATTTGAGGACAAGAATTCTGATGTTTACATTGATAGTTTTCCTTAGGAGCAGTGCAGCATAACCACATGCAGTCCTTATGATCCATGAACTTTACTCTGTCCAGTTTATCACATAAATAATAGAAAGGTTTTTGTGTGATCCATAAAGTCAGGCTCATTGGCAAACTTATGCCAGTCTAAACAAGCTGCATCCCAAAAATTCAATACAAATAAAATAAACCAAAAACAAACTGCATTTGAAATCTTTTGTGACATAGGGCAATAATCAGAAGAGAAAATAAATCTCTCACTATTCTTATTTCTCCATTTATCCAGTTGGAATGGTTTTCTGTCAGTATTGACAGCTTTTTGAAATGTAATTACTTCCTCAGGGCACCCAATTGCCATAACCTTACCATTAACTCTTTTGAGACAGGAATATCTTATAATTCCTATTGATGCATTGTGGAAGCAAAAATTACCCACAAGGGAGTGCCATGCTTACATGAGGAGCGAGAATACTGTTATAATGTAATAACGCATTCCTTGCCATCTCTTTCCTAAAACCCCCAGTTTCCTTTTGTTATCCTTTATGTATATGAACACATCATTGAAATTTACTGATCGTCCCCACAATTTCTTTGTAAATTTCATATTTCTGTTATTAACATTTCTATAGTCCATAAACTCACAGAACTCATCTTGAGTACTGGTCAGACCACTGCCACATCATCTATGAATCTGCACCAGTGTTTAAAGCCATGATAAAAAATAAAAAAAATAATACAATTACCTTTATTGTAAATATAATCTTCCTCCCGAAAAGCTAAAAATAAACTCGGGGCTAAAAAATAGAATCGGGGCAACTGCAGTCCCCACAGCCATGCCGTGTCTTTTGGCTTTACCAGTCATTCCCAAATTTAAATGCATTATGTCTCTCTCCTGCTGTACATCTATCAAAATCAAGCATTGTTCTACTAAAATGCTTAAAGTGCAAAACTATAAAGTATGTACCTGAGTGATTAGGAGCATGAGGATAAATTTGCCTCAGGTTCTTAGCTCAACTAAAATGTATTTGGCTGACAACAAACTTCTGCGCTGTTCTTAATCAGTGTAAAGTAAATATAGCTATTACTTGTCAGCACTTTACTTGTGCATTGCATGGCAACCAAGTTGGCACATTTCAATAACTATTTTACTAGCAGGTTATCTGACTACTATCAATTCTAGTATTTTAAGTGAAACACATAATAAATTAACTGAAGGAGGCTAACATTTGACAGCAGATGTCATGCACATTATATGAAATATTTTAATGTTATTCTAGGAAGTTACAGTAATTTAAATATTAGAAACATAAGAATTATTTGTATGTCTACAGACACTTATATTATTTCCTAAAATATGTGACAATAATGTTATATTTGTGTGTTTGTAAATAGAAATGTATAATTTCTGCCCAAACAATTAAAAGACTTTCACATATAGGTCTCATATTCATGGAAGTACATGGTGCCTGCATGGCAGTCCTAGGAGGATATAACTCATCCTAATACAAAATTAATAAATTATCAATACTGTCACTTATTGAAAGTTGAAAATAGAAATCTATATAAATATAGTGTTGCTCGTGAATATTCGCAATTCGAATTTTATTCGCGAATATCGCATATTCGCGAATTCGCGAATATTCGCGAATATAGCGATATATATTCGTAATTTTGAATATTCGTTTTTTTTATTTTTTCTTATTTTTATTTTTTTCACAGTACACATCACAGTGATCATCCCTCTCTGCTTCCAGCTTATGTGGTGTAAGAAGGCTCTAATACTACTGTGTGAGGCCTGTGTGCGAATTTTCGCATATGCAAAATTTGCATATGCTAATGTTCGCATATGCGAGTTTTCGCGTATGCTAATTTTTTGTATATGCAAATTTTCGCATATGCTAATTTTCGCACCTGCGAATATTCGCATATGCGAAAATAAAACGAGAATATTACGAATATGCGAATATTCGCGAATATGACGAATATTCGTCCATATATTCGTGAATATTCGCGAATTGGAATATGGCCTATGCCGCTCAACACAATATAAATACAGTGTGGTCTACAGTTAACCACTGTAAGAGTGTCATGGCACATAGGGGAAGCACTTTACTGCCAGGCCCTATAACACCACAGATCCTATAGCAATTACTTTTATTGCTCAAAGATATAAAAGCAAGTTGAAATATTCATAACTACCAGAAATGTAGACATTTTAGATGAATCAATAATGGAAGATCAAATAGAACAGCAGATTAATTTCTCAAACAGTGGGATAAAGCAGGGTTCACGTGTAAAACAGAGTCAAAATACACATAACTAACTTGAAAAACGAGTTCAATTATCTCTTAAAAGATATAGCCCATTTTGGCCTTAAAAGGGTACTCCGGTGAATTTTTTTTTTTTTTTTTAAATCAACTAGTGACAGAAAGTTAAACAGATTGTAAATTACATCTATTAAAAAAATATTTACTCTTCCAGTACCTTTAAGCTGCTGTATGTTACATAGGAAATTATTTTCTTTTTTAATTTCTTTTTTGTTTTGTCCACAGTGCTCAGCAGGACACCTGATGCCCGTGTCAGGAACTGTCCAGAGTAGCATAGGTTTGCTATTTTCTCCTGCTCTGGACAGTTCCTGATACGGGCATCAGGTGTCAGCAGAGAGCACTGTGGACAAGACAAAAAATAAATTAAAGAAGAAAATAATTTCCTCTGTAGCATACAACTGCTAACAAGAACTGAAAGGGTAAAGATTTTTAAATAGAAGTAATTTACAAATCTGTTTAACTTTCTGGCACCAGTTGATTTAAAAAAAAAGAGGCATGATGGCTTGTTTTTTGTGTGACCAATTGTACTTGGTAAAGAAACCTTTAATTGTACCATAAAATGTACAACAAAGCCAAAAAATATTATTTGTGTGGAGAAATTATAGTAAAACTGCAACTTTTGCAAATTTTAGAGGGTTCCGTTTTGACAATGTACGCTTTACGGTAAAACTGACATGTTTTCTTTATTTTATGTGTAAAATATGAATAAATTTATACCCATAGTTACATGATTTTCTAATATTGTACTGCTTTTAACCTCTTAAGGACATAGGGTGTACATGTACGCCCTGACGCCCTGGTACTTAAAGACCAAGGGCGTACCTTTACACCCATGGGAATTGCAGTCCCCGCCGCTCGCTGGGCTGGGACTGGACTGGGATGCCTGCTGAAATCATTCAGCAGGCAACCCGTGCAAACCCCTGGGGGGTCCGGAGACCCCCCATGTCAGCGATCGCTGCAAATCGCCGATCAATTCAGATCAGCGATTTGCCGTGATTCCGGGCTGATTGGGTCTCTGGTGACCCAATCGCCCAGAAAATAGGGATGACAGAGACAGCCCTGAGACAGCCCTGATCATGCTGAAGGATAGGATTGAGGTGGCAGGGGTGCCACCTCCTCCTATCTCCTGTGACCGGCCGATCAGGACTGACCAGTGAATTTCAAGGCAGGGGCGGGGGTAACAGTTAAGAAACCGGCCCCTGGAAGTCTGGGAATAGGGGGGAAGAAGGCTGTGGGGGCCGTTGAGGCAGGAGGATTGGCGGCAGATACATTGCAGATGCGGGGACTGGGGACCGGTGAGTGGAACAGGCAGCTTAGAGGACCAGCAGGCAAGTGGAGGCAGAGGCGTCAGAGGCAACAGTGAAGATCACTGCTGCTCCTTCTAAATCACTGCTGCTTCTAGGAGTTTCAAAATTACAACTCCCAGCATTCCCAGACAACCTGTGGCTGTCTGGGCATGCTGGGAGTTGTAGTTTTGCAATATCTGGAGGGCTACAGTTTGGACACCACTACACAGTGGTCTCCAAACTGTTCTTCTACAGTTGTTTCATAACTACAACTCCCAACATGTCCTTCGGCTGTCTGGGCATGTTGGGAGTTGTAGTTTTGCAACAACAGGAGGCACACTGGTTGGGAAACATTGTCTGTTTCCTAACTAAGTGTTTCCCAACCCGTGTGCCGTCAGCGGTTGCAAAACTATGACTCCAAGCATGCACTGACAGACCATGCATGCTGGGAGTTGTAGTTTTGCAACAGCTGCAGGCACATGGCTTGAGAAACACTGAGTTGAGTAACAAACTCTCAGTGTTTTGCAACCAGTGTGCCTCCAGCTGTTGCATAACTACAACCCCCGCATGCACTGACAGCCAAAGAGCATGCTGGGAGTTGTGGTTCGCAACAGATGGAGGTTTGCCCCCCCCCCCTCAATGGGCAGGGGTTTACATTGAGTCTCTGGCTGTAAGTTTGAGATGCAGAAAATTTTCTACTGCAGCTCTAACTCCCAGCGGGAAACTCACTGTGAATGTGAACCCCCACCCATGTTAATGTATCCTAAAAACACTACACTAACACAAAATAAAAAGTAAAACACTACATATACACATACCCCTACACAGTTACGATCCCCCCCCCAAAAAAAATGTCTCGTATTCCACTGTTTACAAAACAGAGCCTCCAGCTGTTGCAAACAACAACTCCCAGTATTGCTGGATAGCCATTGACTGTCCAGGCATGCTGGGACTTTTGCAACAGCTGTAGACACTCTGCTTGGGAAACACTTTTGATATCGGCGGCAAGTGTAATTCTTGCATCCAGGTCCGTCCCATTCAGATCCCTAAGTTGGCCTCAAATGCGCATGGAGCTCTCTCCTTTCCGGTGGTCAGATGTGCAAAAAATGCTCTGGTTCTTAAGGGGAAAATAGGCTTGGTCCTTAAGGTTAAAAAAAAATCAAATTTTTTAAACAAAATTTGTATGTTTTACCTTCAAGGGGTACTTCAGTGGAAAACATTTTTTTCAAATCAAATGGTGCCAGAAAGTTAAGCAGATTTGTAAATTTCTTCTATAAAAAAAAAAAAATCTCAATCCTTCCAATGCTGTATAATACAGAGGAAGTTATTTTCTTTTTCTGTCTGTCCACGGTGCTTTCTGCTGACACCTCCGTCCATGTCAGAAATTGTCCAGAGAAGGAGAAGTTTGCTATGGGGAATTGTTCCTGCTCTGGACAGTTCCTGACATGGAAAGATAAGTCAGCAGAGAGCACCTCGGACAAACAGAAAATAAATGAATAAAGAAATTAACTTCCCTGTATTAAACAGCAGCTGATTAGTACTGGAAGGATTAAGATTTTTAAATAGAAGTTTTTTAACTTTCTGGCACCAGTTGATTTAAAATTCCACCGGAGTACCCCTTTAACCCCTTAAGGACCAAGCCTATTTTAACCTTAAGGACCAGGCCAATTTTATTTTTGCGTTTTCGTTTTTTCCTCCCCACCTTCTAAAATCCATAACATGTACAGACACATATAAGGGCTTGTTTTTTGCGTGACCAATTGTACCTTGTAATGAAACCTCTCATTTTACCATAAAATGTATGGCGAACCCCCCCAAAAACATTTTTTTAGGGAGGAAATTTTAATGAAAACCAAAATTTTGCACATTTTGGAGGGTTTTGTTTTCACACTATACACTTTACGGTAAAAATGACATGTGTTCTTTATTCTGTAGGTCAACATGATTAAAATGATACAAATGGCTAGATACTTTTATATTTTTGTACCGCTTAAAAAAAATCTTTTTGTACAAAATCAGTAATCTAAAATCGCCCTATTTTGACAACCTATAACATTTTTCTGTATATAGGGCGGTATGAGGGCTAATTTTTTGCGCCGTCATCTGTACTTTTTATCAATACCACATTTTCAAATATAAAACTTTTAGATAATTTTTTATATTTTTTTTTTATAAAATGTGACAAAAAAGCAGCATTTTTGGACTTTTTTTTATTTTTTATGTTTACGCCATTACGCCAGTACAGACATTTACGCATGCGGCGGTACTAAATATATTTATCAAAAAAATTACGCTTTTTGGGGGTAAAATGGGAAAAACTGAAAATTTTCATATTTATTGGGGGAGGGGATTTTTAACTTTTTTTTTATTTTTACATTTTTTTAAACTTTTATTTTACACTTTTTATGTCCCCATAGGGGTCTATCTATAGCTATCCTTTGATTGATAATACTGTGCAGTGCTATGTATAGGAAACAGCACTGCTCAGTATTATTGGTCATCTTCTGCTCTGGTCTGCTCGATCTCAGTCCTAGTACGGGAAGTCCCGCCAAACCAGGACGTACATTTACGTCCGTGGTCGTTAAGGGGTTAAAGACATGTCTCATTTTGGCTTTAAGAATGTAGCCAATTTTCATTTGTGCATTTCTTTTCCACCTACAGACCCATATGAGGGCTTGTTTTTTTGCTCAACCAATTGTTATTTGTCATAACCTTTTATTTTACCATAAAATGTACCGCAAAATCCAATTTCTTTTATTATTGGGTGGAAATTTCTACCCAGTGCACTTTATGGTAAAAATGATACATTACCTTTATTCTATAGGTCAATGCAATTAAAACAATACCCAATTTATATTGTTTTTCTATTATTGTACTAGTTTAAAAAAATGCAAACTTTTGTCCTTTTCTCACCCTTATAACTTTTTTCCCGTATACAGCGATGTACAGTATGAGAGCTAATTTTTTAACAGTGATCTGTCGTTTTTTCAGTACTATTTTTGTTTTGATGGGACTTTTGATCACTTTTTATTAAGTTTTTTTCTAATGTATCATATGATTAAAAATCTGTGTTTTTGTTGTTTGGTATTTTTTTACATTTACACCGTTTACCAAGCGGGACCATAAACTTTATTTTTTAACAGTTTAAAAGTTTACACATGCGGCGATACCATGTAATTTTTATTTTTGTTTTTTGTAAAATGGGAAAATAAGGGATTTTATATATTTTTTTTTAATTAGGGAAGGGTTTAGGGTTTTTATATAATGTTATAGACTTTTTTTATTTTACACTTTTAATGTCCCCATATGAGACTTTTATATGCAATCACTAGATTGCATTCACTGAATAATGCTATACCTATGGCATAGCATTACATAATGTGATTGGCTATCCATTGATACAGAATAGCTAAGCTAGGCTGCATCATTGGATCTGCGATCGGTGGCAAGAGGCATGAAAGGGGATCCTCCTCTACAATTTTAGCCCACCGAACCCCTGTGATCATGTCGTGGAGGTTTTTTGGTGAGCTCCACTGAGCTACCGGCAACCTCCTATTTCACTTCAGATGCTGTGATCGACAGTGATCACAGTATCTATATGGTAAAATGCCATATGTGGCAATAGCAAATATTTTTATTTACTTTATTTTTTTTACACTTTTTTGTAAAATGAAAAAGGGAAGATTTTAATTTGTATTTTATTCGTATTGGAAGTAAAGCTTATTTAATTTTTATTTAAAAAAAAATGTTTACGTTTGCTTATCTTCCCATAGTGGATTATATATAGCAATCCTTAGATTGCTATAACTGTTTAGTGCTATGCATAGGCATAGCACTGATCAGTAATACAGTATCTGCAATCTATTGCTCTAGCCTGCTAAAAGGCAAACAAGAGCAGCAGATTGCTAGAGCCTCCATGCAGGGGAGGGGACTTCAAGCGACCATCTTGACTGATTGAACCCCACTATTTCAACACCGGTGGTCCAAACAGTCGCCAGCAGCACTGCTAATGCCACAAATGCTGTGATCAGTATTGATTACGGCTTCTAAAAGATTAGGGGTGGGCATCAGCGCATCATCGCTGATGTTTGCCATTACCAGCAGATCCCTGGTTGCTGATGGCAGCAGCTCCTGTGCTCACTTAATGTATAGGACGTTAATGTACAGTGGGGAGAACAAGGATTTGATACACTGCTTATTTTGCAGGTTTTCCAACTTACAACGCATGTAGAAGGCTTTAACTTTTATCATGGGTACTCTTCAACTGTGAGAGATGGAATCTAAAACAAAAATGCAGCAAATCACATTGTATGATTTTTTTAAAATGTATTTGCATTTTATTGCATGACATAAGTATTTGATCACCTACCAACCAGTAAGAATTACGGCTCTCACAGACCTGTTATTTTTTCTTTAAGAAGCCCTCCTTTTCTCCACTCATTACCTGTATTAACTGCAGCTGTTTGAACTCATTACCTGTATAAAAGACACCTGTCCACACACTCAATCAAACAAACAAACAAACAGACTCCAACCTCTCCACAATGGCCAAGAACAGAAAACTGTGTAAGGACAACAGGAATAAAATTGTAGACCTGCACAAGGCTGGGATGGGCTACAGGACAATAGGCAAGCTGCTTGGTGTGAAGGCAATAACTAGTGGTGCAATTATTAAACATTGTACTAAGTTCAATGATCATGAGCAAGGTAAGAGATCAGCCCATAACGACATGGCATGACCTAGTCAATGACCTTAAGAGAGAGCTGGGACCACAGTGTCCAAGACAACCATTAGTAACACACTATGACATCATGGATTAAAATCCTTCAGCGCACGCAAGGTCCCCCTGCTCAAGCCTGCGCATGTCCAGACCCATCTGAAGTTTGCCAATGACCATCTGGATGATCCAAAGGTCACATGGTCTGATTAGACAAAAAAGTTTTTTGGTCTAATCTACACTCGCCGTGTTTGGAGGAAGAAGAAGGATGAGTACAACGCCAAGAATATCATCCCAACCGTGAAGCATGGAGGTGGATACATCATTTATTTGGGGCTGATTTTCTGCAAAGGGGACAGGATGATTGCACCGTAATGAGAGGAGGATGGGTGGGGCTATGTATCGCAAGATCTTGTCCAACAACCTCCTTTGCTCAGTAAGAGCATCGAAGATGGGTAGTGGCTGGGTCTTCCAGCATGACAATGACCCGAAACATACAGCCAGAGCAAGTAAGGTGTGGCTCCGTAAGAAGCATCTCAAGGTCCTGGAGTGACCTAACCAGTCTTCAGACCTGAACCCAATAGAAAATCTTTGGAGGGAGCTGAAAGTCCGTATTGCCAAGCGACAGCCCCGAAACCTGAAGGATTTGGAGAAGGTCTGTATGGAGGAGTGGGTCAAAAACCCTGCTGCAGTGTGTGCAAACCTGGTCAAAAACTACAGGAAACATTTGATCTCTGTAATTGGAAACAACGGTTTCTCTACCAAACATTAAGTTGTGCTTTTTTGATGTATCAAATACCTATGTCATGCAATAAACTGTGAACACATTTTTAAAAAGTCATACATTGTAATTTTCTGGATTTTTGTTTTAATTTCTGTCTCTCATAGTTGAGGAGTACCTATGATAAAAAAAAAAAATTACAGATCTTTATATGCTTCCTGCAAAATCAGCAGTGTATCAAATACTTGCTCTCCTCACTGAAGCAGGAACATTGTTAGCCACCAAGACACAGCATAATGGAATATATATATATATATATATATATATATATATATATATATATATATGCAGAAAGCTTGTTTTTATCAGTGGAATAGCCTGCAAAAAGCTTTTCTAACAGTCTCATTTGCCCTTGCTGCAAACTTAGCCTTACCTTCAATCCTGCAAAGGTAGCAGCTCAAAAAGCATGATTTTCCCATTACATCATAGTAAATATAATAAGTTAAATGCATAGTAAATTTTATTATTACAGTTTCCCTAGTCACACTTTACATGCTGTCATGACTGTGTAGTCCATGAGGAATATAGCAGTATTTGTAAGCATTATATATTATTTAAATAGTGAGAAGTTTGAAAAAGGCAAACATATTTTAAATTCAACTAAATGTGTGGGAAAGGCAGACATAAATGAAATAAATGGGTATGTGAAACCGACCCCACATGGTAAAAAGACTGTATAAACATTCAAAGTAAGAATTCTAGATATCTAGTTAATTTTATTTTTTTCAAGGATATCACCCTGGCCCCTTCTGATGCCTTTAGCAGTTTCTGCTGTGACCAACTGCCTAGGTACTTACAGAAAATCAATTACATTTTTCAATAATAATTTAAAGAAAAAATTAGCAATTGCACAAATCACTATAAAAGAGATAAAAAGAGATAAACTACTAAGGGATAAAAGAGACTTTGATTTAAAGTAAATATTTTCATGGAACAAAAATAAAAATCATTCAGGAAGCAGAGGATATAGATCAGCACAAAAACCAGTACAACGGAAACAAAAAATAAAAGCTTCAGATTTTTTTTTACTACAGAATCAGAATCAAGTCCAGATGAATCTGACCCAGGAAGAATTAATAAAAACTCAGGGGACAGGTTCACACACCGTCGGGAACAGGGACACGACGGGGAGGAAGGAGAAAAAAGTCAAACACAAAAAAGAACATACAAAAGAAAAACAGTATCATGGAGGGATACACAGATGAATCACTAGTTGTTGATTTAACAAATATTACACTTTCTGCAGAATGTCTGTCAGCACTCAATAAAGGATTGAATTTTGGATTAAAGGAATGCTCAACTAAATAATACTCAAATATATGAACAACTAAACAGCGACCCCACCACTAAGATTCTAGGTAGAGTCCATAGTTTTTTTGAGAAAATCTGTAGAATCTAAGATGATAAGTGAAAAAACTGCAAATTAATTAATTCCCAAAAATCCATCTAAACCATATCTTGCCAAAAACCCACATGAAACAGCTTCCCCCTCCTGGATGTCCCATAGTGGCCGCAATCGGATCTCTCACTCAGGCCCTCTCGGGCTATATACATTGGCTTATCTCCCCCCTCCCTGAAACAAATTCCCACCTTTTTGAAGGATTCAGGCGATCTCATCACTGCCTTAGATAACTTTGAATGGTCTGAATGCTATAATCTAGCCTCCATAGAGGCGGGTGTACGGGCTCTCAAAACATTCCTTGCTTCCACAGAGAAATCAATAGATTTTATAAATTTTATTCGAGAAGCAATAACATTGATTTTGACCAATAATTGCTTCCAAAATGAAGGAAAATGGTTTAGACAAATGTTGGGGACCGCGATGGGGTCCCCAATATCATATTCACTGTCTAATTTTTTTAGGAATTTTCGAACAATATTATATTTTTACACCATTGAACCCATTCCTTGAACATAAAAAAATAATGCTTAGATAAGTGGACGATATTCTAGTCATATGGTCAGGCACGTCAGCTCAATTTGCAGAATTCTTAACATTTTTAAACGATATAAACTAAATGAATATGTTATTCACTTCGGTGTTCGGTGAAAATCTAGTAGAATTTTTGGATGTAAAAATTGAAGCGATTGATGGAAAAATTATTACCTCCGGTTTCAGAAAACATACAGCAAGAAATGCTATACTCCACTATAACTCATCACACCCAAAAAAAGTTATAACAAGCATCCCTTATAGCCAGCTAGTTCATTAACCCCTTAAGGACGGAGCCCATTTTCACCTCTAGGACGAAGCCCTTTTTTGCAAATCAGACCACTGTCACTTTAAACATTAATAACTCTGGAATGCTTTTAGTTATCATTCTGATTCTGAGATTGTTTTTTTGTGACATATTCTACTTTAACATAGTGGTAAATTTTTGTGGTAACTTGCATCCTTTCTTGGTGAAAAATCCCAAAATTTGATGAAAAAATTTAAAATTTTGCATTTTTCTAACTTTGAATCTCTCTGCTTGTAAGGGAAATGGATATTCCAAATAATTTTTTTTTTGGATTCACATATACAATATGTCTACTTTATGTTTGCATCATAAAATTTACGTGTTTTTACTTTTGGAAGACATCAGAGGGCTTCAAAGTTCAGCAGCAATTTTCCAATTTTTCACAAAATTTTCAAACTCGCAATTTTTCAGGGACCAGTTCAGGTTTGAAGTGGATTTGAAGGGTCTTCATATTAGAAATACCCCATAAATGACCCCATTATAAAAACTGCGCCCCCCAAAGTATTCAAAATGACATTCAGTAAATGTTTTAACCCTTTAGGTGTTTCACAGGAAAAGCAGCAAAGTGAAGGAGAAAATTCAAAATCTTCATTTTTTACACTCGCATGTTCTTGTAGACCCAATTTTGGAATTTTTACAAGGGGTAAAAGGAGAAAATGTATAATTATATTTGTAGCCCAATTTCTCTCGAGTAAGCACATACCTCATATGTCTATGTAAAGTGTTCGGCGGGCGCAGTAGAGGGCTCAGAAGCGAAGGAGCGACAAGGGGATTTTAGAGAGTACGTTTTACTGAAATGGTTTTTGGGGGCATGACGCATTTAGGAAGCCCCTATGGTGCCAGAACAGCAACAAAAAAAAACACATGGCATACCATTTTGGAAACTAGACCCCTTGAGGAACATAACAAGGAAAAAAGTGAGCCTTAATACCCCACAGGTGTTTCACGACTTTTGCATATGTCTAAAAATAAATATTTTTTTTCACTAAAATGTTGGTTTTCCCCCAAATTTCACATTTTTAAAGGGTTAATAGCAGAAAAGACCCCCCAAAATTTGTAACCCCATCTCTTCTGAGTATGGAGGTACCCCATAAGTGGACCTGAAGTGCACTGTGGACGAACTACAATGCTCAGTAGAGAAGGAGTCATATTTGGCTTTTTGAGAGAAAATTTTAGAGGGGCGTTTTTCCCTTTTACCTCTTGTGAAAATGAAAAGTATAGGGCAACACCAGCATGTTAGTGTAAAATTTTTAATTTTTTTACACTAACATGCTGGTGTAGACCCCAACTGTTCCTTTTCATAAGGGGTATAAGGAGAAAAAGCCCCCCAAAATTTGTTAGGCAATTTCTCCCGAGTACGGCGATACCCCATATGTGACCCTATTCTGTTGTCTTGAAATACGACAGGGCTCCAAAGTGAGAGCACCATGCACATTTGAGGCCTGAATTAGGGACTTGCATAGGGGTGGACATAGGGGTATTCTATGCCAGTGATTCCCAAACAGGGTGCCTCCAGCTGTTGCTAAACTCCCAGCATGCTTGGACAGTCAATTGCTGTCCAGAAATGCTGGGAGTTTTTGTTTTGCAACAGCTGGAGGCTCCATCTTAGAAACACTGCCATACAATATGTTTTTCATTTTTATTGGGGAGGGGGGTGGTGGGGGGGCAGTGTACGTGTGTATATGTAGTGTTTTACTCTTTATTTTATGTTAGTGTAGTGTTTTTAGGTTACATTCACACTGGCGGCAGATTACACTGAGTCTCCCGCTAGGAGTTTGAGCTGCGGCGGAAAATTTGCCGCAGCTCAAATTTGTAGCGGGGAACTCACTGTAATCTGCCGCCAGTGTGAATGTAGCCTGTACATTCATACGGGAGGGCGGTCAAAACTACAACTCCCAGCATGCACTGACAGGCCATGCATGCTGGGTGTTGTAGTTTTGCAACAGCTGGAGGCACACTGTCTGCAAAACCTTGAGTTAGGTTCTATGACCTAACTCAGTATTTTCCAAACAGTGTGCCTCCAGCTGTTGCAAAACTACAACTTCCAGCATGTACTGATTGCGGAAGGGCATGCTGGGAGATGTAGTTATGCAATGGCTGGAGGCACGCAAGAACAACTCCCAGCATGCCAAGACAGCCTTATGCTGTTCCTGAATGCTGGGAGTTGTAGTTTTGCAAGATTTAGAGGGGTTCAAGTTGTAAATCACTGTCCAGTGGTCTCAAAACTGTGGCCCTCCAGATGTTGCAAAACTACAACTCGCAGCATGCCCAGACAGCAAACTGCTGTCTGGGCATGCTGAGAGTTGTAGTTTTGCAACATCTGGAGGGCTACAGTTTGAGACCACTTAGTGATCTACAACCTGAACCCCTCTAAATATTGCAAAACTACAAGTCCCAGCATGCCCACACAGCAAACAGCTGTCTGGGCATGCTGGGAGTTGTAGTTTTGCAACATCTGGAGGGCCACGGCTTAGAGATCACTGTAAACTGTGGCCCTCCGGATGTTGCTAGGCAACAACTCACCTAGCAGGACCCGGAAGTATTGCTGCTGCCGCCGCCGCACGTGGGGAAGGATCGCGAACGGGGATCCGGGATCCAGGTAAGGGACCTTCGGCGCCAACCTTCCCTGGATGGTTCCCCCGTTTTGCCCGGACACCGATAGGTGTGCAAAGCGGGGGAACCGAACTTTAACCCCCCCTCCCCCGGTCTGCTATCGGTCGGTCGCTCGGCCGACCAATAGCAGGGATAGGAGGGGTGGCACCTCTGCCACCAAACTCCTATCCCTTTAGGGGGATCGAGGGTTTCTCGGACACCCCCGATCCCTCGTATTTTCCGGGTCACCGGGTCACCAGTGACCCGTATGACCCGGAATCGCGCAGATCGCAGGTCTGAATTGACCTACAATTTGCGCGCATCGCGGTCATGGGGGGGTCTCAGGACCCCCCTCGGCGATGTGCCGGGATGCCTGCTGTTAGATAACAGCAGTCATCCCGGCCCGATCACCGCTACCGGTGACGCGGCGCTCCCGGAACCCCGCGATGTACATGTACGTCGCCGCGCGCCAAGTGACACTTTGCGGCGTCGTACATGTACGTCGCTCCTCGTGAAGGTGTTAAGGCTAGGTTTCCACTTTTTTTTTTTTTTTTTAAACGCCAATAAAAACGCCTATTCTGCCGCATGGCGTTTTTTTTTGGTGAAAAAAATGCTGTGCCAGATGTTAGCTGCAAGTCAATAGATAACTGCAAAATGACATATCCACTTGGCATTTTTCAGTTTGGCATTTTTTTTAATCCTTTTGGTGTTTTTGGGCTCCTTGGCAGTTTTTAAAATACGACCTCTTGTTGAGACTTTGGCGTTTTCCTCCCATAGAAGTCTATGGGAGTGAAAAAACGCCAAGAAAAACGCCATCTGGGTTTTAACTTTGGCATTTTTGCAGGTCTTTTTTATTCTTTTTTGGACATTTTAGAGAAATTAATAACAAGAAAAACACCTGGCTGGAAAATGAAGAGTTAAAAGGAAACCATGTCTGTGGTTCATGTTCTTTTTGTGCACATAACCTAAAGAAAAAATTATTCAAACTAGGCAAACATACTATCCATGTTAAACAATTAATAACATGGAAATCGAAGATGGTTGTCTATTGTAATATCTGCCCATGTGGCAGGTATTACATAGGCAAAACTATTCAACATTTGTTTCACCATATTAGAGAACATGTGAGATAATTTCTGACAGGAATGGGTGCAATAAAATTAATTCATCATATACATAATTGTCATAAAGACGAATTCAAACAAATCAAGTTCGCAGCATTAGAAAAAGTGGATACAGCCGTTAACCCCTTAAGGGTGCTTTTAGTTATCAATCTGATTCCGAGATTGTTTTTTCGTGACATATTCTACTTTAACATAGTGGTAAAATTTTGTGGTAACTTGCATCCTTTCTTGGTGAAAAATCCCAAAATTTGATGAAAAATTTTGCATTTTTCTAACTTTGAAGCTCTCTGCTTGTAAGGAAAATGGATATTCAAAATATTTTTTTTTTATTCACATATACAATATGTCTACTTTATGTTTGCATCATAAAATTGACGTGTTTTTACTTTTGGAAGACACCAGAGGGCTTCAAAGTTCAGCAGCAATTTTCCAATTTTTCACAAAATTTTGAAACTCGCTTTTTTTCAGGGACCAGTTCAGGTTTGAAGTGGATTTGAAGGGTCTTCATATTAGAAATACCCCATAAAAGACACCATTATAAAAACTGCACCCCCCAAAGTATTCAAAATGACATTCAGTCAGCGTTTTAACCCTTTAGGTGTTTCACAGGAATAGCAGCAAAATGAAGGAGAAAATTCACAATCTTCATTTTTTACACTCACATGTTTTTGTAGACCCAATTTTTGAATTTTTGCAAGGGGTAAAAAGGAGAAAATTTTTTACTTGTATTTGAAACCCAATTTTTCTCGAGTAAGGACATACCTCATATGTCTATGTTAATTGTTCGGCGGGCGCAGTAGAGGGCTCAGAAGGGAAGGAGCGACAAATGGTTTTTGGGGGGGCATGTCACATTTAGGAAGCCCCTATGGTGCCAGAACAGCAAAAAAAATCACATGGCATACCATTTTGGAAACTAGACCCCTCGGGGAACATAACAAGGGGTAAAGTAAACCTTAATACCCCACAGGTGATTCACGACTTTTGCATATGCAAAAAAAATAAAAAAATTTGCCCTAAAATGCTTGGTTTCCCAAAAGTGTTACATTTTCAAAAAGGGTAATAGCAGAAAATACCCCCCAAAATTTGAAGCCCAATTTCTCCCGATTCAGAAAACACCCCATATGGGGGTGAAAAGGGCTCTGCTGGTGCACTACAGGTCTCAGAAGAGAAGGAGTCACATTTGGCTTTTTTGAAGGAAATTTTGCTCTGGGGGCATGCCGCATTTAGGAAGCCCCTATGGTGCCAGGACAGCAAAAAACCCCACATAGCATACTATTTTGGAAACTAGGCCCCTTGGGGAACGTAACAAGGGGTAAAGTGAACCTTAATACCCCACAGGGGTTTCACAACTTTTGCATATGTAAAAAAAAAAAAATTACCTAAAATGCTTGGTTTCCCCAAAAATTTAAATTTTTACAAAGGGTTAAAGCAGAAAATACCCCCCAAAATTTGAAGCCCAATTTCTCCCGATTCAGAAAACACCCCATATGGGGGTAAAAAGTGCTCTGCTGGCGCACTACAGGTCTCAGAAGAGAAGGAGTCACATTTGGCTTTTTTGAAGGAAATTTTGCTCTGGGGGGCATGCCGCATTTAGGAAGCCCCTATGGTGCCAGGATAGCAAAAAAAAAAAAACACATGGCATACCATTTTGGAAACTAGACCCCTTGGGGAACGTAACAAGGGGTAAAGTGACCCTTAATACCCCACAGGGGTTTCACAATTTTTGCATATGTAAAAAAAAAAAAAAAATTACCTAAAATGCTTGGTTTCCCAAAAAATTTTAATTTTTACAAAGGGTTAAAACAGAAAATACCCCCCAAAATTTTAAGCCCAATTTCTCCCGATTCAGAAAACACCCCATATGGGGGTGAAAAGTGCTCTGCTAGCCCACTACAGGTCTCAGAAGAGAAGGAGTCACATTTGGCTTTTTGAAAGCAAATTTTGCTCTGGGGGCATGCCGCATTTAGGAAGCCCCTATGGTGCCAGAACAGCAAAACAAAAACACATGGCATACCATTTTGGAAACTAGACCCCTCGGGGAACGTAACAAGGGGTTAAGTGAACCTTAATACCCCACAGGTGTTTCACGACTTTTGTATATGTAAAAAAAAAAAAATTTTTACCTAAAATGCCTCTTTTCCCAAAAAGTTTACATTTTTAAAAAGGGTAAAAGCAGAAAATACCCCCCAAAATTTGTAACACAATTTCTCCCGAGTACGGCGATACCCCATATGTGGCCCTGAACTGTTGCCTTGAAATACAACAGGGCTCCAAAGTGAGAGCGCCATGCGCATTTGAGGCCTAAATTAGGGACTTGCATAGGGGTGGACATAGGGGTATTCTACGCCAGTGATTCCCAAACAGGGTGCCTCCAGCTGTTGTAAAACTCCCAGCATGCCTAGACAGTCAGTGGCTATCTGGCAATACTGGGAGTAGTTGTTTTGCAACAGCTGGAGGCTCCGTTTTGGAAACAGTGGCGTACCAGACGTTTTTCATTTTTATTGGGGAGGGGAGGGGGGTTGTATAGGGGTATGTGTATATTTAGTGTTTTTTACTTTTTATTGTGTGTTAGTGTAGTGTTTTTAGGGTACAGTCGCACGGGCGGGGGGTTCACAGTAGTTTCTCGCTGGCAGTTTGAGCTGCGGCAGAAAATTTGCCGCAGCTCAAACTTGCAGCCGGATACTTACTGTAATCCTCCGCCCATGTGAGTGTACCCTGTACGTTCACATTGGGGGGGGGGGGGGGGGAAGAAACATCCAGCTGTTGCAAAACTACAACTCCCAGCATGTACGGTCTATCAGTGCATGCTGGGAGTTGTAGTTTTGCAACAGCTGGAGGCACACTGGTTGTGAAACACCGAGTTTGGTAACAAACTCAGTGTTTTGCAACCAGTGTGCCTTCAGCTGTTGCAAAAGCTACAACCCCCAGCATGTACGGACAGCGGAAGGGCATGCTGGGTCTTGTAGTTATGCAACAGCTGGAGGCATACTACTTTGGCTGGGGATGCTGGGGACTGTAGTTATGCAACAGCTGGAGACACACTGGTTTGCTACATAACTCAGTGTGTCTTCAGCTGTTGCAAAACTACAACTTCCAGCAGTCACCGACAGCCAACGGGCATGCTGGGAGTTGTAGTTATGCAACCAGCAGATGCACTACTACAACTCCCAGCATGCACTTTAGCTGTTTGTGCAAGCTGGGAGTTGTAGTTACACAACAGCTGAAGGTACACTTTTCCATAGAAAAAATGTGCCTCCAGCTGTTGCAAAACTACAAGTCCCAGCATGCCCATAAGGGCATGCTGGGAGTTGTGGTGGTCTGCCTCCTGCTGTTGCATAACTACAGCTCCCAGCATGCCCTTTTTGCATGCTGGGAGCTGTTGCTAAGCAACAGCAGGAGGCTGTCACTCACCTCCAACGATCCAGGCACATCACATCAGTCCCTCGTCGTCGCCTCTGTTCCTGGGGCCCCGATCCCAACATTGACGCCGGGGATCGGGGTCCCCAGCTCCCGGAGTGCACGTCCCGCACCCGCTCATGTCCCCCCGAAGAGGGGCGGAGCGGGTTGCGGGAGTGACACCCGCAGCAGGCGCCCTGATTGGTCGGCCGACGAATCAGGTCGATCGTGAGGTGGCACCAGTGCCACCTCACCCCTGCAGGCTCTGGCTGTTCGGGGCCGTCGGAGACGGCCCCGAACAGCCTGTAATTCTGGGTCACCGGGTCACTGGAGACCCGATTGACCCTGAATCTGCCGCAGATCGCTGGACTGAATTTTCCAGCGATCTGCGGCCATCGCCGACATGGGGGGGGCATAATGACCCCCCTGGGCGATATGCCCCGATGCCTGCTGAACGATTTCAGCAGGCATCGGGCACCAGCTCCCCTCCAGCTAGCGGCGGGGGTGGGGGGGGGGGTTGGGGGCGTGATTTGACAGGACGTACTCTAACGTCCTGAGTCCTTAAGGACTCGGAAAAGGGGCTGCTTGAGTACGTCCTGCGTCCTTAATAGGTTAAAGGAAAGAACAAGCATGAAACACCATTATTAAAAGAATCAAGATGGATTTTGAGAGTAGATGCTACAGGTCCTATCGGACTCAATGATAAAAATGAGTTCAGAGCCCTATTATAATACTTGTCTACCTTCCTTATTAACCTCTGTTCACGTGATTGTTTCTCTCCCCATTTACGTTTTTAAACTCACTTCACTGGTTACATTTTGGTACATTATGAGTTAACCCTCACCTGTTGGTATGGCTTCCATTCACCTGTTTTTCTTTATTCACAACAAGAGTTAAAAACGTGGAGGAACGCGATGACGATTGTACGGCCGTACAAAGCGCTCATTGGCGCAATACGGTCCATGACCGGCATCTGAGCTCCTCCAATTCCCCCTACAGCCTCCCTGCAGAAGACCCCCAATAGGGGACCTTACCTGAGAGCCTAGCCCGAAAGCTACAGATCATGTGAGTGCTCCGTTTTCCTTTTCTTCACTTTGTCACTCTATTAAACATGTTCACAGTTCTTATTGTAAAGTCTCCTTTCAACATGCATTTTATTCTTTTAGGGTGTATTCACACTTACAGTTTCCTGTGCATGTTTGATATGCAGGTTTTGAAGCCGCAGATTTGATGTTGTGTTCAGTTTATTAGTTTATATTAAACTCTGGAGCATAAAGTCTGCATCTTTGAATCTTGTGCATCAAATATGTGCAGGATACTGTACAGGTGAAACTTGAAAAGTGAGGATATTGTGCAAAAGTCCATTGTATTTCATAAATGCAATTTAAAAGGAAAGGAAGCCTGAAGTGCTTCAAAATCTCCTGGAAGATAGATGCATTGTCCCTGGGCTTAATAAAGCACGGTGGACCAACACCAGCAGATGACATGGCTCCTCAAATCATAGTAGTTGGGGGGAAGGGGTGGGGGGCTTTGGGGTTTTCATGAGCTGTTAACCAGAATCATCATATTAGGACAAATCACGGCTTGAACTATCTTACTTTGAATGTAATGAGTCTCTCCCATATATTAGTTTCACTTTTTAAGTTGAATTACTGAGATAAATGAACTTTGCATGATATTCAAATTTTTCGAGTTTCACCTGTATGTTTAAATACACCCTAATCTATTATCATAACTAAAATGCATCATGTTCTTTATTAATTTAGTTGCTTGTTTTTGTACTAATGCTAATTTCCAGAACATCCTTTCTGTGAACAGTGCTCAGAACTGAACAGCAATGCTTTATAAAGTGGTAATATTATCTCCCTGTCCCATACCTACAGTTACATTTGACACTGTTCTGATCTACAAGTACACTCAGATCCTTCTCTACCAGTGACTCTCCTAGCTTAAAGCGGTACTCCGGTGGAAAACAATTTATTTTAAATCAACTGGTGCCACAAAGGTAAACAGAATTGTAAATTACTTCTATTAAAAAAAAATCTTAATCCTTCCAGTACTTATCAGTTGCTGTATACTACAGAGAAAGCTCATTCATTTTTTTTATTTCTTCTCTCTCTGACCACAGTGCTCTCTGCTTACACCTCTTTCCATGTCAGGAATTGTCCAGAGCAGGAGCAAATCCCGAGGGCAAACCCTTCCTGCTCTGGACAGTTCCTGACATGAACAGAGGTGTAAGCAGAGAGCACTGTGGTCAGACAGAAAATAAATAAAAAAAATAAATGAACTTTCTCTGTAGTATACAGCAGCTGATAAATACTGGAAGGATCTATTTTTAATAGAAGTAATTTACAAATCTATATAACTTTCTGGACCCAGTTCATTTAAAATGAAATTGTTTTCCACCAGCGTACCCCTTTAAACCAATTAAATACATATGATTAATGCAGGTTATTAGTACCCAGACGCATTACATTTGTCCACATTGAACCTCATTTGCCAAGTGGATACCCAAACACTTAGGGTGTCTGAGACAATGTAATTGATGAACATCTTACGAAGTTTGCATTATATTAAAATGCTTGGCACAAAGAAGTAAGAAAGCAGCTACAAAGTAAATTTTCTAAACCTATAAACCTTAATTCCCCCATCAGTGGTCTATAAGGAGCAGTGTCAAATGCTTTGGAAAAGTCCAAAAACACTATATCCAAGGCCACACCTTTACCCAAAAACAAATCCTATGGTTGTTCTCACTGTCTCTGTTTGTTTCACTTTTTCCAATATAGTTTGATTTAGCAAATGTAAAAATGTAATCAATGATGCTATTGTGTACATAAATAACCCTATACATTAAAAGAAAAAAAAAAAACACTAGTTCATTGGGTTGTTTTGACGTGCCATAGTCCACATAACTCCTCGTGTGATAGGAGATGTGGGGCCGATAACTGATTTCCAGAAAGTCCCTTGTGAAGGCTCTGTAAACAAATGAGGAACGCAGATCCCTTGTTTACTGATGGGCTTAGGTGGTCTAATACGGTCCGAATATGATCTGTTATAGCAATCTTTGTAGCAGTCAACTGAATCCCATTTAGCACAAACCCCATGTATTCAAAAGCCACACATTCCAGCAAGCCAGTGATTTGTCAGTAATATCATCTTGTATGGCCTTTTTCTCTATTTGGCAGCTTTTCATGAGTAGAAATTCAGTCTTCTACACAAAGAAACCAAACAGAAGGAAAATAGCCCTTTGTAGGCATTATGATCGTGGAATCACATGGATGGAAGTTTCCATCAAGCTCAAAGGACTTTACTGTAGGAATCACTGATTATGTGTTTTTGGGTTAACCACTTCATCAGATCAGTATACCTACAGTAAGAAAGTGTTTGTATAAATACACAAACATGATGCAAACAATTGTATTAATTTTTTATTGTATGTATATATTTATATGAGCACTTTCTTTTTTTTACTGTCTGTATACAGATCTGATGAAGGGGCTAACCCAAAACACTTAAGTTACATTTTACTTCTTTTTGATCTCTGTGTAAGGGTAGGTTCACAGGGCCGTTGTCCTCCGTCCCGATGTTAATCCATCACTGCCTCCTAAACAGACCATACTACCAACGGATGCAAACTGATGCAAAAGGATGCCGCCTACTGTCAGCCGCCTACAGACTCCCGCAGCCGGGACTACTACTACTTCTATCATGGAACAGACTCTTTTCCATGATGGGAGAAATAGTTCCCCCGGCTGCGGGAGTCAGCAGACGGCTGGGAAGGCTACATTAGTGCTTGTACTACTATCCCCATTATAGAACATAGTCTGTTCCATGTTGGGGTTAGTAGTAAAGGGGCTGAGGAATTGATTGCATCTCACTTCTGGGACCCGATGCAATCAGAAGTTATTAGCCAGGGGAGCGGGAGGCATGCTCCGCTCCACTGCAATATACACAGTGTATTTTACTTTAATTTTTAAATAACCCGCCGGGAGCCCTGAAGGGCCAGCACCAAGTTAAGGGCTCCGAGTAGGGTTTCTAAAGTGAGGATTGTGATTGAACTCGGGGGGGGGGCAAGATATCTATAGCGCAGCAGGAGACAAGACATATAGATGTGCTGTGGAGGGGGGGGGCAGGCATATAGCGCTATATGTCTGGCCCGCTGCAGCACTTCTATATATCTTGCAACCCGCTGCGCTATATATCTTGCCCCCACTGCATTAAATAAGTCTTGCTGCCCAGCTGCGAATTTATATAAATATGGCCCCCCGCAGCGCATTTATTCACATATTACCCCACAGCGCATATTGCCCCTGCAGCGCATTTATATAGATATGGCCCCGCAGTGCATATGGCCCCCGCAGCATTCATATTTTGCCCTCGCATCGCTATGTATGAAAAGAATTCTATGAGGAAGCATCGGGCCGGCCGGCCCGATGTGCTGCTGATAGGATACTTTTCACACATAGCGCTGCTGGGGCAAATGTATATAGATGCATTGTGGGAGGCCAGACATGTAATGCCATATGTTTGTCCCAGGCAGGGCATCTATATACATATGCCCCCTGCAGCGCATTTATATAGATATGGCCCCCACAGAGCATTTTTCCCCCGCAGCTCATTTGTACCGGATGTGCTGTTGAACTTTTCACACATAGTACTGTGGGGGGCATATGTATATAGAAGCGCTGTGGGTGCCAAACATATAACACTACATGTCTGTCCCCCACAGTGCTTCTACAGACATATGCCCCTGCAGTGCTATGTGTGAAAAGTATTCTTTCCCAGCCCTGCTGATAAAATACTTTTCACACATAGCACTGAGGGGGCAATATATGTACAAATGAGCTGCAGGGGCAATATGTGTATGTGCTGTGGGGCCCATATCCATATAAGTGCGCTGCTGGGGAAAGACTTATATAGCGCAGTGGGGAGCAAGATATATAGTGCAGCGGTAGGCAACATGTATCGAAGTGCTGCGGGAGGGATGACATATAGCGCTATACATCTGGCCCCCCGCGGAGCTTCTATATGTCTTGTCCCCCGATGCACTAAATGTCTAGCCCCCTGCTGCGGTATATGTTTTGCCCCCGCAGCTCTTTTATATACATATGGCCCCCGCAGGGCAATCACAATCCTCATTTTAAAAACCCTGCTGGGAGCCCTGAATGGCCACTCGGTGCCAGCCATTCAGGGCTCCCGGCGAGGGATTTAAAAATGAAAGTATAGACAGTAGATACATCGCAGGGGAGAGGCGCATGCCGCCCTCTCCCCTGGTTGATAACTTCTGATCACATCGGGTCTCAGAAGTGAGACCCGGTGCGATCTATCCCTTAGCCCCTGTATTGCTACCCCTAATATAGAACATACTCTGTTCCATGATTGGGGTAGTAGTACAAGCACTAATGTACCCTCCCCAGACACCCCCAGAGGGAACTACTACTCCCAACATGGAAACAAGTATTTTCCACAATGGGAGTAGTAATAGTCCTGCAGCACTGCAGGACTCATCTGATTTTCTTTCTTCTGAGCAGGCTCAGAAGTAATAATGGTTCAATAACGGATGCAAACGGATGACTTTAAAGGCACATCCATTTGCCATAGACTTCAATGTTAAATTGATAATATCCATTTCTATTCCATTATTTTTGATGGGAAAAGGTAACAGGAAGCAAACGGGTGCAAACGGGTGATAGAGGATTGTAAAAAAAATTCCATTGACATCAAAAATTATCAAACGGATTGATAACAGACTGTTAACGGGGGCAGACGTCAATGTGAAGAGCCCAAAAGACAGTGTTTTCAATGTGTCAGTTAACCCACATTTCAGGAGCTTCCTTCTCATACCCTGGACTAGTACCCTTGAATAGGGTGATATGCATATTTAATACACGCTCAAGGTGTGAGCAATATATTCTTCTTTTATACTGTGCCTTCTGCATCTTGGATAATGTACTAGGTGCCCATTGTGCTGTTTTGCCTTTTTCCGTTTGTACACTAGACACAAAAGACAGATCTTGCCTCTTCTCATAAACTTTTGGGAGCAGCAGCAGCATGGGGGATATCATAGAACAGTACTGATCAGTGTTGCTATAAAGCCAACACTGGGGTGAGAAAAACACTTGAAAGAAGAAGCCTCATTGTGAATTTCTGCCACTGTTTTTTTCTCTCTGTAGTTTCTCCCTTCTCCCTCTTCGCTCTCCATAGACTTCTATAGGTAGCAATTGTAACATTATTTCAGTAAGATGATAATCTGTCTATCTTTTCTTCTCTGAAGATGAATGTTAAAAGCAAATTTACTAGCCAGGGAAATGAGTAAAATAGATTCATTTTCCTGTAATAAAATATAATGTAAAATACAAAGATACCTAAATCACTGCTTGCTCTAATGATTTAAAAGACAAATGCTTAAAATTTGTTTACTTATAACTATAGCATTTTATGGCAGTATAATCACATAAATTCGGTTAGAAGAAAACAGACATGGTGCACATCTACAATCTTGTATAATGATCTGATTGCTTCTCAGCATAATATCAAAAACTAACAGGTTGTTAGTATACATTTTTGATCAAAAAGTACAAGCCCACTTGCCACGCCAAGGCCCCTTATTTAGAGTGGGTCCCCAACGTCCCTAGCATAAAATGGCGTAGCACCGGGCGGCGACCACCACCGCCGCAACACCAGTGCCCACGGGGGGAATGACCCACTGGCAGAGCGGCCCCAATGCCACTCAAACCTCCCCACAGACACAGTGCCACGGCAGCAACGGACGCCGCACAGCACCACACCAGTGTGAACAAGGTGTAATAGCTCACTTACCATGCTCTTCCAGTCAGACTGGGAGGCTGCTAGGAAAGAAATGGCCCTTGTGTAGCTAACTACTACTTAGATAGGGTTGGGCTGAGGGGGTGGGGAAGAGTGCAGCACATGTTCAAACAAAAAAAAAGGAGGGGATAGAAAACACAGTGTGAATTCGGTTAGAAGAAAGCAGACAATCTTGTATAATGATCTGATTGCTTCTCAGCATAATATCAAAAACTAACAGGTTGTTAGTATACATTTTTGATCAAAAAGTACAAGCCCACTCGCCACGTCAAGGCCACCTATTTAGAGTGGGTCCCTAATGTCCCTAGCATAAAATGGCATAGCACCGGGTGGCGACCACCACCGCCGCGACACCAGTGTTTTCTATCCCCTCCTTTTTTTTTTTTGAACATGTGCTGCACTCTTCCCCACCCCCTCAGCCCAACCCTATATAAGTAGTAATTAGCTACACAAGGGCCATTTCTTTTCTAGCAGCCTCCCAGTCTGACTGGGAGAGCATGGTAAGTGAGCTATTACACCTTGTTAACACTGGTGCGGCGTCCGTTGCTGCCGTGGCGCCGTGTCTGCGGGGAGGTGCGACCCATAGACTGGTTTGAGTGGCATTGGGGCCGCTCTGCCAGTGGGTCGTTTCCCCCCCGTGGGCACTGGTGTAGCGGCGGTGGTGGTCGTCGCCCAGTGCTACGCCATTTTATGCTAGGGACGTTAGGGACCCACTCTAAATAGGTGGCCTTGACGTGGCGAGTGGGCTTGTACTTTTTGATCAAAAATGTATACTAACAACCTGTTAGTTTTTGATATTATGCTGAGAAGCAATCAGATCATTATACAAGATTGTAGATGTGCACCATGTCTGTTTTCTACCCGAATTCACAATAATCACATATATATACTGTATGCTATCTGGATTGTCTACATTTCACTTTACTGTAAAGTCAGACAACATATAATCCTAGAAAAGACTTCTCAAGGTTCTAAAGCTTGACAATGATAGGCCACAGACAGATTATATATGTATACATTTACTGTCTATGAAATAAATAATATGTAAATAAATGTATCATGTCAAAATCCTCCAAATAACCTTCTTTAAGTCACAATATGTTTCTATAGTTGATTCTTAAAATAAAAAAAAAATGTAGGTTTACTATGCCAATACTTTGAAATAAAAAAGGAGAAATTGGGCTATAAGTATAGAGAGTGGAAGAAGGATATCACAACTAAAAAAAATGATTGCTAAGGGGGACTGAGGTTGACAGATTTATTAAATTATTTATTTATACTGAATGGTTTTTTTTTTCCTTGAGGAAATATTTTGACATGGTGCCAAAACTGAACCAATTAAAACAAACACAAACTTTAACTATTACTCCTGGATAAAATAGGTGACATCAGCTATAAATGTATGATTAAAAAAAAATATATATATAGCAATTATTTTTTATGGATTTTTAGCTAAAAACCTCGGTTGTTTCTGATATATATATATATATATATATATATATATATATATATATATATATATATAGATACAGAAGAATGCAGCAGCACACTGCCAGCACAAGGATATAGGTGAAACATGAAAATGCAGTTAAAACATGGAGAGCTATACAGCTATGATGTAATAGATGCAAATGTGAAACTATGAAATAGTGAGGCACTTAGCTCGCAAATTTGTCTCCGCCGGCGGTCAAATAGCTTGGACCGTCCCACCGCGATAAGGTAGCCTCCTTGGGACGGACCCTACACTGTGTATATGCCTCTGTGTGAACAGTTCAGTAAGCATGTCAGGGTCTGGAACATCCAAGACACCTTATATACACACCTGATAGAGGTGGGTGGGGTGCAAGGCCAACATGGAGGTAGCCACTCCCCCGTATGTGCAATACAGACAAAGAATACCCAAAGGGTTTTTTATCACTCAAGCTTATCCTCATCCACAGGACTGCGGTGCAGCTGTTTACTGCAACCCAGAGGGCTAGCAGCGACTCCACCTACATTCAGCACCCCATTATCCCTGGGGTGATAGGCTCTCAATTTGCCAACCCTTGAATTCCAAGACTCTTGTTACCAAGGGTAATGCGCTAGGCACCGGTATTGGTCTCTCTCTTTTTTACACAGAATTAGTTGAATTTGGATGGATTAAAAAGTATATATATCTTGATACTAAGCCATCAAATAATCAGTGTCCAAGGATTCAATAAAGGCAACTTGTTCCACATTTTTTTAATCAATTGATATTTCAACCATCCTTAAAACCTCTATTCAAATGCATTTTATTCGCCATAAATTGTCTTTTTTTTTTTATTTTATATAAATTAAAATGCCCTTACAGTACAATAGACATAGGAAAAATACAATGTGATAGAATTTACTCTAAAAGTATTCCTTCATGGTTGACAACATCTATTAAAATGTTAATTTGTTTTTATATTAGTTTTCTGTCTGAATGATATAGTCTTGCTTCTTATGTCAACTTTGGTATCTTACAATTAAAAATAGCTGTATATGTAAAAAAAAATCGTATTACCGTATTTTATTTTATTTTTTTCTAATTCAAAGCTTTATTGAATAAACAAATGAAGCAAAAAAAAGTCCAAGGATAAAGAATAAAGAAAACTGGGGAAGGGCAAACAAGGGAAACAACAAAAAGATCAATAAAAATAACTACACCATCAGCAATACAGTCAATATGTAACCAATCAGCAGGTACAGTATTACTTTTTTTTAATTATATTAAATTGCCTTGATCATAACAACGTACACACTTGCTAATGTATACATCTGATGTTAATTGACCCCTTAAAGATTCATTCAACTTTGGCCTTATTTTATATGGTTATAACATTATGATGGATTAACCCCTTTTCATTTTTTCCTCATCACCTTCCAAAAATCATAACGCTTTCAATTTTGCGCCTAAAAATCCATATTATGGCTTATTTTTTGTGCCACCAATTCTACTTTGCAGTGACATTAGTCATTTTACAAAAAAATCCACGGAAAAACAGAAAAGAAAATCATTGTGAGACAAAATTGAAGAAAAAATTTCATTTTGTCACTTTTGGGGGCTTCCGTTTCTACGCAGTGCATTTTTCGGTAAAAATAACACCTTATCTTTATTCTGTAGGTCCATACGGTTAAAATGATACCCTACTTATATAGGTTGGATATTGTCGTACTTCGGAAAAAAATCATAACTACATGCAGGAAAATTTATATGTTAAAAATTCTCATCTTCTAACCCCTATTTCTTTTTTTTTTACACGTACGGGTCGGTATGAGGACTCATTTTTTGCGCCGTGTCCTGAAGTTTTTATCGGTACCATTTTTGTATTGATCGGACTTTTTGATCGCTTTTTATTCATTTTTTCATGATATAAAAAGTGACCAAAAATACACTATTTTGGACTTTGGAATTTTTTTTTGCGCACACACCATTGACCGTGCGATTTAATTAACGATATATTTTTATAGTTCGGACATTATCGCATGCGGCGATACCACATATGTTTATTTTTATTTACACAGTTTTTTTTATGGGAAAAGGGGGGTGATTCAAACTTTTAATAGGGAAGGGGTTAAATGACCTTTGTTAACTTTTTTTTTTCACTTTTTTTTTGCAGTGTTATAGCTCCCATAGAGACCTATAACACTACACACACTGATCTCCTATGCTTATCCCTGCAAAGCCATAGCTTTGCAGGGATCAGTCAGATAGGCGGTCGATTGCTCAAGCCTGTAGCTCAGGCTTGGAGCAATCAATCGACGATCGGACGCCGCGGAGAGAGGTAAGGAGACCTCCGCCTGCGTCCCAGCTGATTGGAACATCGCGATTTTATCGCGATGTCCTGAACAGCCCGACTGAGCTGCCGGAAATGGTTTACTTTCATTTTCAGACGCGGCGATCAACTTTGATCGCCGCGTCCGAAGGGTTAATAGCACGCCGCACTGCGATCAGTGCCGCGCGCTATTAGCCACGGGTCCCGGCTGTTGATAGAGGCCGGTCCCGACCTGCTATGACGCGGGGCCATGCCGTGGCCCCGCGTTATAGATCAGGAGCGGACTCATGACGTAGCAGTACGAGTGTGTATGAGTCTTTAAGGGGTTAAGGCATCCAAATGATTTTAAGAATGATAGTACTTTTTAAGTGGTAAATATTTATTTGATATCTTCTTATTAAGAGTGTGCTTACTTTATGTCTGCATAATTTAGTACACATCCTTATACTTTATTAGGGCATTAGAGGGCTTAAAGAGTACCTGTAATCAAAAAAAAAACTTGATATTTTGTATATTACTGTATTCCAAACAACTTTCTAATTTCATGTATTTAAAAAAAAATTATTTCTATGTGTATTTTCATTTTGAAAAATGATCACTAGGGGTCTGCCTACATGTCACAGATGCAAGTCTCTTGGCCTAGCACGAGTCCTAACTTTCATACTGCCGCCGGGACAGCCTGAGGGCGGAAGTGGTCCCCTAGAAGGCTTCAGTGATGTTGTGCCTGCTGGGGAACGCACACTTTCTCCAATCTGAATTTGTCCAATCTTTAACCCCTTAACGACGGAGGACGTAAATGTATGTCCAGGTGAGGTGGTATTTAACACACCGGGATGTACATTTAGGTCCTAAGCATAACCGCGAGCATCGGAGCAATGCCCGGATCATAACTGGCAGGTCCTGGCTGCTGATCACAGCCAGGGACCCGCCCACAATGGCGGACATCTGCGATCCTGCGGATGTCCGCCATTAACCCCTCAGATGCTGTGATCAATACAGATCACGGCATCTGCAGCATTGCGGTCATTAAAATGGATGATTGGATTGCCCGCAGCGCTGCCGTGTTGATCCGATCATCCAGTAAGGCAGACGGAGGTTTCCTCCCCTGGCTCCGCTGCCTTCCCGCAGACCAGAGCAGAAGATGACCTATAATGCTGATCAGTGCTGTGTCCTATACATAGCACTGAACAGTATTTGCAATGGAGTGATTGCTAAAATAGTCCCCTATGGGGACTATAAAAGCGTAAAAATAAAAGTAAAAAAAGTTTAAAAAAATAAAGTAAAAAAAATGTGAAAAACCCCCTCCCCCAATAAAAACGTAAATTGTCCCATTTTCCCTATTTCCCCCCAAAAAAGTGTTAAACAAATATTTTATATACATATTTGATATCGCCGCGTGCGTAAATATCTGAACTATTAAAATAAAATGTTAATGATACCGTAAGGTGAATAGAGTGAATGTAAAAATAAAAAAAGTCCAAAATAGATGCTTTTTTATAACATTTTATTCCCCCAAAAAATTTATAAAAAATTGATTAAAAGTTCTATATAAGCAAATATGGTATTAATAAAAAGTACAGTACACGGCACAAAAAATGAGCCCTCATACCACTGCTTATACAGAAAGATGTAAAAGTTATAGGTCTTCAAAGGGGATTTTAAACGTAGTAATTTGGTTAAAAAGTTTGCGATTGTTTTTTAAGCGCAACAGTAATAGAAAAGTATGTTATCATGGGTATCATTTTAATTGTATTGACCCAAAGAATAAAAAACACATGTCATTTTTACCGTAAATTGTACGGCGTGAAAACAAAACCTTCCAAAATTAGCAAAATTTTGGTTTTCTTTTGAATTTCACCACACAAATAGTATTTTTCTGGTTGCGCCATACGTTTTATGGTAAAGTGAGTGATGGCGTTACAACAGACAACTGGTCACGCAAAAAACAAGCCTTCATACTAGTCTGCGTCCTTAAGGCCCAAATGGGCTGCGTCCTTAAGGCGTTAAATAATAATGAGATTGGCCTGTACTTTACGCATGAGACCCATATACATGAGTTGGCATTTCTAGGGACCAGATGGCTTTCTGCAGAATACGGTGTTCCGTAAAAAGACCTCCACCAACAGTCTCCTGAGGTGGGAGAGTTGCCACCCTGGGCCCCTAAAGAAAGGGATACCCAGGGGGCAATACCTCCGCCTCAGGAGAAACTGTTCTGAGGTTGGAGAATATAAGGCACAGGCGCAGGACATGAGAGCCAGATTCAGGGATAGGGGGTACTCTGAATGCGTTTTGAATCAAGCTTATAACCAAGCACTATTGACCCCCAAACCAGTTACCCCGACTACTGGTCCGTAAGAATTATAGGGACCTATGATGAGGCGAGTGGCCAAATAAGAATGATCATTAACAAATATTGGCATATTCTGAGCATGGATGGAGATTTAGTGGTTGCTATAGGAGACAGGCCACAAATTACTTTTAGAAAGGGCCGCAGTGTGGGGGATTATCTAGTTAAAAGTCCCTTACTGATGGACCCAAGGGGTACTACATGGCTTAATAGTTCACCCCCCCCCCCTAAAGGATGCTTTACCTGTGGGCATTGCCGTGCTTGTACCTTCATATGTAAAGCTAAAACGATACCCATCACAAATAAGTGTTTGAAGAGCTTTATTAACTGTTCCTCTAAACAGGTCATCTATGTAGAATACTGCACTTGCTGTTGCTTTACGTGGGGAAAATCCTACGAGAATTTCGAAAATGGGTGTTGGAGCATGTGGGAGATATTCGGAACTCTAGGGACACTCCCATTGCAAATCATGTTAATACTCATCATAAGGGAGAAGTATCTGCACTATATTTGGGATCGAGTTGCTACAGAAACATCCGAGAGGTGGCAATATAGACCGACTACTCCAACAGAAAGAAAGTTGGTGGGTCTATGAGCTGGGGATGACCTCACCGGGGGGGGGGGGGGGGGGTTAAATGAGCAATTACATTTTTGGTGCTTTTTATAGACACCTGTTGATTGTTGATGGGACGGAGTGAGTGGGGAGATGTGGCTAGGTAGATAGTGAAGATTGTAGTCAGTCCCCAGGAGTAAGTACATCTCCTAGTGGGAGGGAGGACCAGGGAAATAGTAGGAGGTTTTAGAGCGGGACCGCCCTTTTTAGGGTGGCCACCCCACCTAGGCTTAGGGCCCCAGCGTAGGGTGGACCAGGGATGGAGTAGAACCCATATAGGGCCATGATAATACTCCCCTCACCTACTAACTAGGGCCCCCCGATCTTTGAGTACCAATTCACTCCGTCCTAGGTATGGTCAATCATCCTCCAGATGTTCTATTTTGCACCACAATAATTATGCCATGTTGACCCTGTACCCTTGGGCAATTCCATCGACCAGTGACTAGATCGTTCAGGTATCCCTTGCACTGCAGGAGCAGACAGGGGACATTGTCCAATAGAACAAGGTAACCAGATGTGCATTATTACATGAGAAAGTGTGTCTTTGGTATGTCTAGACCTTATTGGTTACTGATACAATGGTGCTGTTTAAATATAAGGGATCTAACATAATGCTCACCTCCTATAATGTAATCCAGGGAAGATGGACGTCTGACGTCTGACCTTGCCTTGCCTACTCCTTGTGTACAGCGCCTGTCTCAGCTGTCAGTGAGGTTGAGTTGCTATTGGGTGGAACAAGCTGGGGGTTACCTGCCGCCGCAAGTCCATCCCGCTTTGTGGCAGGCTCTGGTGAAAACCAGTAACCCCTTAGATTCCGTTCCCCTGGTACGGCCCACGCCATCACCTCACTGACACAGAGGATCCACTACCTGTGTCATCCCTGCATACCAGTCCGGACCCTGACAGTAGTTCTTCAAAGGGCTCTCTGCTGCCTCTCTGTTCGTGGAAGCAGAAGCAATTCCACATAGTGAACCTCTCCTGCTCCAGACAGTTGTTGACATGGACAGAGGTGGCAACAGAGAGCACTGTGGTTTCCATTGTATGTGTTCTGCTGCTTTAAATACATGCATTCAGACATTACACATACATTGACTTTTATAAAACATAATTTGGAGAATAAAAAATATATTAGAACTAATACTGACCATTGTTTAACTGTACACATCATGCTCCCTTTAGAGTATTATGGGAAACATCTCATTATGGGATATTGACTCATGATATTTTAGAAGTTTTATACTTCAGTGCACAAAATGAACCTAAAAGTCAAATAGAATGTTCATTATTGAACAGCTTTTTAACAATTAAGGGCATAAAGAAAGAATAATTATGAAATCTTTAAAGCCCTATATATTTTATTTCCAAATCACAAAAACAACCATCATGTGTCCTACACGCAGCAAAGGTTAATTAAACCAGTACAGATTATTACTATATTTCTCAGCAAAATTGTCTAATTCTCCATTAAATTATTCATTCTTCGGCTATTATAAAACACATTAAGCAGTTACTTAGAATGAAGTGTTTTCTGTCATTAAGCTGAATTACCTGATCTCTGTCATAAAGACCTTCACAAAATTGTGAGGACAATTTCAAAATTGGATATGAAATGAAACACTTGTACGGATGCACAATCAGAAATATACATTTATGGCAGATCATAGAAAAGAAAATGTTTTATTGTAGAGTATATTTTTAGAAAAAACATACAAAACAAAAACTATTGATGCAAAAGTACAATCCTGTGGCTGAAAACTCTTTAAAAAAAAATGTAGTTGAAATTGTAGCTGATTGAGTTAATTTAAGAGGTTTGCTACTTTACTGTGACGGATCGTAGTCTAGGTACACACCACATTTAGCATGTTTGTGGAATCATTTAAAAGACTTAATTAAATATATGACCTGGAATTACGTAACTGTATGCTAATTGACTGAATAGAGTTGAGGGAAAAGAATACTGAGAACTCAAATATGGTCAGAACTTAACCTCTTCGGGACATAGGGTGTATGGATATGTCCTGCATTCCGAGTCCTTAAGGACCGAGGGCGTATCCATACACCCGTGGGAATTCTGGTCCCCACCGCTAGCCGGTTGGGGACCGGAGCCGGATGCCTGCTGAAATCGTTCAGCAGGCATCGCGGCATATCGCCCAGGGGGGTCATTATGCCCCCCATGTTGGCAATTCTGGGTCAATCGGGTCTCCAGTGACCCGGTGACCCGGAATTACTGACGGCCCCGAACAGCCATAGCCAGCAGGGGTGTGGTGGCACTGATGCCACCTCACGATCGCCCTGATTCGTCGGCCAAAGACCCCGGGAGCTGGGGACCTCGATCCCCGGCGTCAATGTTGGGATCGGGGCCCCAGGCGGCGGTGGCGAGGGACTGACCTGTGTCCCGGAGCAGCAGTAGGAGGTGAGTGACAGCCTCCTGCTGTTGCTTAGCAACAGCTCCCAGCATGCAAAAAGGGCATGCTGGGAACTGTAGTTATGCAACAGCAGGAGGCAGACAACCACAACTCCCAGAATTCCCTTATGGGCATGCTGGGACTTATAGTTTTGCAACAATTGGAGGCACATTTTTTCTATGGAAAAGTGTACCTTCAGCTGTTGTATAACTACAACTCCCAGCTTGAACAAACAGCTAAAGTGCATGCTGGGAGTTTTAGTGGTGTATCTGCTGGTTGCATAACTACAACTCCCAGCATGCCCGTTGGCTGTCGGTGACTGCTGAGAGTTGAAGTTTTGCAACAGCTGAAGGCACAATGGTTGTGACACTCAGAGTTTTTTTTTTTTACCTAACACAGTTTCACGAGTTGCAAACTACAACTCTCAGCAGTCACCGTACACCATGCACTGTACATGCTGGGAGTTGTAGTTTTGCAACAGCTGGAGGCACACTGGTTGTGAAACACTGAGTTAGGTAACAAACTCAGTGATACATAACCAGTGTGTCTACAGCTGTTGCAAAACTAAAACTCTCAGCATGTACAGTCTGTCAGCGCATGCTGGGAGTTGTAGTTTTGCAACAGCTGCATGCCACCCCCCCCCCCCCCCCAATGTGAACGTACAGGGTACACTCACATGGGCGGAGGTTTACAGTAAGTATCCGGCAGCAAGTTTGAGCTGCGGCAAATTTTCTGCCGCAGCTCAAACTGCCAGCGAGAAACTACTGTGAACCCCCGCCCGTGTGACTGTACCCTAAAAGCACTACACTAACACAAAATAAAATAAAAAGTAAAAAACACTACATATACACATACCCCTACACAGCCCCCCTCCCCTCCCCAATAAAAATGACAAACGTCTGGTACTCCACTGTTTGCAAAACGGAGCCTCCAGCTGTTGCAAAATAACAACTCCCAGTATTGTCGGACAGCCGTTGACTGTCCAGGCATGCTGGGAGTTTTGCAACAGCTGGAGGCACCCTGTTTGGGAATCACTGGCGTAGAATTCCCCTATGTCCACCCCTATGCAAGTCCCTAATTTAGGCCTCAAATGCGCATGGCGCTCTCACTTTGGAGCCCTGTCATATTTCAAGGCAACAGTTTAGGGTCACATATGGGGTATCGCCGTACTCGGGAGAAATTGTGTTACAAATTTTGGTGGCTATTTTCTGCTTTTACCCTTTTTAAAAATGAAAATATATATATATTTTTTTTTTACATATGCAAAAGTCGTGAAGCACCTGTGGGGTAGAAAGGTTCACTCAACCCCTTGTTACGTTACCTGAGGGGTCTAGTTTCCAAAATGGTATGCCATGTGGTTTTTTTTTTTGCTGTCCTGGCACCATAGGGGCTTCCTAAATGCGGCATGCCCCCAGAGCAAAATTTGCTTCCAAAAAGCCAAATGTGACTACTCCCCTTCTGAGACCTGTAGTGCGCCAGCAGAGCACTTTTCACCCCCATATGGGGTGTTTTCTGAATCGTGATAAATTGGGCTTCAAATTTTGAGGGGTATTTTCTGCTATTACCCTTTTTAACCCCTTAAGGACTCAGCCCATTTTGGCCTTAAGGACTCAGACAATTTAATTTTTACGTTTTCATTTTTTCCTCCTCGCCTTCTAAAAATCATAACTCTTTTATATTTTCATCCACAGACTAGTATGAGGGCTTGTTTTTTGCGCGACCAGTTGTCCTTTGTAATGACATCACTCATTATATCATAAAATGTATGCCGCAACCAAAAAACACTATTTTTGTGGGGAAATTAAAACGAAAAACGCAATTTTGCTAATTTTGGAAGGTTTTGTTTTCACGCCATACAAATTATGGTAAAAAAGACAAGTGTTCTTTATTCTGAGGGTCAATACAATTAAAATGATACCCATTATTATATATATTTATATTATTGTTGCGCTTAAAAAAAATCACAAACTTTTTAACCAAATTAGTACGTTTATAATCCCTTTATTTTGATGACCTCTAACTTTTTTATTTTTCCGTATAAGTGGCGGTATGGGGGCTCATTTTTTGCGCCATGATCTGTACTTTTTTTTTGATACCACATTTGCATATAAAAAACTTTTAATACATTTTTTATAATTTTTTTTAATAAAATGTATTAAAAAGTAGGAATTTTGGACTTTTTTATTTTTTTTCGTTCACGCCGTTCACCGTACGGGATCATTAACATTTTATTTTAATAGTTTGGACATTTACGCATGCGGAGATACCAAATATGTCTATAAAAAAAAATTTTTACGCTTTTTGGGGGTAAAATAGGAAAAACGGACGTTTTACTTTTTTATTGGGGGAGGGGATTTTTCACTTTTTTTTACTTTTACTTCTACATTTTTTTACATTTTTTTTTACACTTGAATAGTCCCCATAGGGGACTATTCATAGCAATACCATGATTGCTAATACTGATCTGTTCTATGTATAGGACATAGAACAGATCAGTATTATCAGTCATCTCCTGCTCTGGTCTGCTCGATCACAGACCAGAGCAGGAGACGCCGGGAGCCGCACGGAGGAAGGAGAGGGGACCTCCGTGCGGCGTCATGAATGATCGGATCCCCGCAGCAGCGCTGCGGGCGATCCAATCGTTCATTTAAATCGCGAACTGCCGCAGATGCCGGGATCTGTATTGATCCCGGCACCTGAGGGGTTAATGGCGGACGCCCGCGAGATCGCGGGCGTCGGCCATTGCCGGCCGGTCCCTGGCTGCGATCAGCAGCCGGGATCAGCCGCGCATGACACGGGCATCGCTCCGATGCCCGCGGTTATGCTTAGGACGTAAATGTACGTCCTGGTACGTTAAGTACCACCTCTCCAGGACGTACATTTACGTCCTGCGTCCTTAAGGGGTTAAAAATGTAAATTTTTTGGGAAAACAAGCATTTTAGGTAAAAATTATTATATATTTTTTTACATTTGCAAAAGTCATGAAACACCTGTGGGGTATTAAGGCTCACTTTATCCCATGTTACGTTCCCCGAGGGGTCTAGTTTCCAAAATGGTATGCCATGTGTTTTTTTTTTTTTGCTGTTCTGGCACCATAGGGGCTTCCTAAATGCAACATGCCCCCCAAAAACCATTTCAGAAAAACGTACTCTCCAAAATCCCCTTGTCGCTCCTTCACTTCTGAGCCCTCTACTGTGCTTGCAGAACACTTTACATAGACATATGACATATATGCTTACTCGAGAGAAATTGGGCTACAAATACAAGTAAAAATTTCCTCCTTTTACCACTTGCAAAAATTCTAAAATTGGGTCTACAAGAACATGTGAGTGTAAAAAATGAAGATTTTGAATTTTCTCCTTCACTTTGCTGCTATTTCTGTGAAACACCTAAAGGGTTAAAACACTTACTGAATGTCATTTTGAATACTTTGGGGGTGTAGTTTTTATAATGGGGTCATTTATGGGGTATTTCTAATATGAAGACCCTTCAAATCCACTTCAAAACTGAACTGGTCGCTGAAAAATATTGAGTTTGAAAATTTTGTGAAAAATTGGAAAATTGCTGCTGAACTTTGAAGCCCTCTGGTGTCTTCCAAAAGTAAAAACTTGTCAATTTCATGATGCAAACATAAAGTAGACATATGGTATATGTGAATAAAAAAAAAATGTTTTCCTTACAAGCAGAAAGCTTCAAAGTTAGAAAAATGCTAAATTTTCAAATTTTTCATCAAATTTATGGATTTTTCACCAAGAAAGGATGCAAGTTACCACAAAAATGTACTACTATGTTAAAGTAGAATATGTCACTAAAAAACATTCTCGGAATCAGAATGATAACTAAAAGCATTCCAGAGTTATTAATGTTTAAAGTGACAGTGGTCAGATGTGCAAAAAACGCTCTGGTCCTTAAGGCCAAAATGGGCTTGGTCCTGAAGGGGTTAAAGAAAGTTTACTTAAAGGGGTACTCCGCTGAAAACATCTTATCCCCTATCCAAAGCATAGGGGATAAGATGTCTAATCGAGGGGATCCCACTTCCGGGGACCCCCGCGATCTCTAGGCCGGCAGCGGCGGCATCCGGGACACAGAAGCTTGGAGCTTACGCGTTCATGACGCCACTCCAACTCTATTCATGTCTATGGGAGGGGACGTTACGGCTAGTACATAGCCATCATGCCTCCTCCCATAAACATGAATGGAGGGGGCATGGTGCTGTTTTCGCCAGTCATTGGGCATGGACAGGGGTGCTGCTGTAGAGATCATGGGGGTTCCCAGCGGTGAGACCCCCATGATTAGAAATCTTAACCCCCATCCCATTTTTAGCGGAGCACCCCTTAAAATGAAGAAGGACATCAGCTTAGGCATCGTACCATCTGAAAATAAGAGAAGGATGGAGTAACACATGACCTTAAGGTAGCCTAGAATACCTTGCAACTAGAAGGAAGGATCATATGACCTCAGGTTAGTCAATAGCCTTGCAAGAAGGAGGAAGGATCACGTGACTTCAGGGAAGCTAAAAATGCCCTGCATACAGATCCCAGCCAATCAGAAAGCAGTATAGGGGTGAGTCAGAGACACAAGAAAAGCCTATATAGGCAGCTAAAGTGGCCATTTTAGGGACAACATCTATAAAAAAAACAGATCTGTGTGAGGGATTGTGTGCTTAACCGCCCAGTAGCTTACGAGTGCTCCAGTACTACAATATTTCAAAGCAGCTGCAGAAAATGGGCCTCATTTACTAAGAGTGGAGTGAAGGTTTCATTGTGGCTTTTTTGTTTCCGACAAGTATTTTTCCATTGTATTTACATCTTGTATTTGGCAATTTTACCTACATTTTGCTCTTTTTACACATGCTCTAAGCTGTCAGGTTTCCAGAGCTCATATCCTTGATATTTGACATGGAAACATTAGTAAATTTGTAGGTTTCATTTGAAAATGTATTTTTTTTTTCTTTTGAAGTTATTCCCTGTTTTCTTGATGGCCATGCCCCTTTGTAGGGTTTTCTGAGTAAAGTGGAGAGTTAGCATGGTTTTTTGGATTTTTGGGAAATTCTGGTGAACAACACATGACTCCAAAGGACCCTACAAAATTTACATGGAAAAGCCTTTGTAAATAAGGGCCATTGTGTTGCATTTTTATTTGTATCTTATTGTTAAGTGTGCCAGTTTTATATGTTTTTGGCGCATCCAGCTGAAAGAGCAGTGAAAACAAAAGTTATGTGTCACTTTTAAGCACGGTTGTTTAACCCCTTAAGGACCAAGTCCATTTTGGCGTTAAGACCAGGCCAATTTTATTTTTGTGTCTTAGTTTTTTCCTCCTCGCCTTCTAAAATCCATAATTATTTTATATTTCCATCCAAAGACCAATATGAGGGCTTGTTTTTTTGTCTGATTAATTGTACTTTGTAATTACACCTTTCCTTGACCATATAATGTACGGCGAACCCACAAAATTATTATTTGTGTGCGGAAATTTATATTCAAACTTTTTTATTAATAATTTTGTGAATGGTGATGTCTACAAAAAGCAGCAATTTTGGATTTTTATTTTTTTACGTTAACGCCATTCACTGTACGAGAGCATTAACATTATATTTTGATAGACCGGACATTTTCACACGTGGCTATCTTCTGCTCTGGCCTGCTGGAAGGCAGATCAGAGCAGAAGACCTTGGAAGAGCCGCAGAGGCAGGTAAGGGGACCTATGCCCACCATGTTGGCTGATCTGATCCCCGCAGCCATGTCGTGGGCAATCAGAACAGCCATTACAATCGCCACACTGCCACAATTGCTGTGTTCTGTATTGATCATGGTATCTGAGGGGTTAATTACACGATCGCTGATGTCCTGCTAATAGCAGCTGGGACTTGTTGTGCATGACGCGAGCACCGCTTCGGTGCTCGGGTCATGTACAGGACGTAAATGTATGTCCTGGTGCGAGATGTACCAGCGCATTAGGATGTACATTTATGTCCATTGTGCTTAACCTGTTAAGGACCAAGGGCATACCTGTACATCCTGGGTCCTTTCCCTTTCTATAATGCGGGGCCACGGCGTTGCCCTGCATCATAGTGGGTCGGGCCCGGGCCTCTAACAATGGCCGGGAGCCATGGCTAATAGCGTGTGGCACTGATTGCGGTGACATGCGCTATTAACCCTTTAGATGTGGCGTTTAAAGTTGATCGCAGTGTCAAAAGTGAAACTAAACTGCCTACGGCTAGCTCAGGGGGCTGTTTGGGACCGTTGCGGTGAAATCGCGTTGTCCCAAACAGCAGTAGGACGCAAGGAGGGTCCCCTTACCTGCCTCCTGGTGTCCGATCGCCGAATGACTATTCAATGCCTGAGATCCAGGCATGAGCAGTCAAGCGACAGAATCATCAATCAATGGTTTCCTATGAGAAACCATTGATCAATGTAAAAGATCAGTGTGTGCAGTGTTATAGCCCCCTATGGAAGCTTTAACATTGCAAAAATAAAGTGGAAAAAAGTTAATAAAGATCATTTAATCCCTTCCCTAATAAAAGTTTGAATCACCCCCCTTTTCCCATAAAAAAAAAACAGTGTACATAAAAATAAACATATGTGGTATCGCCATGTGCAGAAATGTCCGAATTATAAAAATATATCATTAATTCAACTGCATGGTCAATGGTGTAAGCAGAAAAAAAATTCCAAAGTCCAAAATAGCGTATTTTTGGTCTCTTTTTATATCATGAAAAAAATGAATAAAAAGCAATCAAAAAGTTTGATCAACACAAAAATAGTACCACTAAAAACTTCAGATCATAGCACAAAAAATTAGCCCTCATACCGCCCCATATGTGGAAAAATAAAAAAAGTTATAGGGGTCAGAAAATGACAATTTTAAACGTATCAATTTTCCTGCATGTAGTTATGATTTTTTCCATTTCTATTTTTTTTCCGTTTCGTCTTAGATTTTTGGGTAAAATGACTGATGTCATTGCAAAGTAGAATTGTCGGAGCAAAAAATAAGCCATCATATGTATTTTTATGTGAACATTGAAAGAGTTATGATTTTTTAAAGGTAAGGAGTAAAAAAGCGGTCCTTAAGGGGTTCAGCTCTGATTCAATTGTGACAGTTTCCTTTTTCCTTCAAAGTAATAATTTTTCCTCCAAATAATAGAGAAATATATAGATATGCATGTCTAGAGAAAGGGGTATTTGTATTGTTAAATTAGAAAAAAAATAATAATAATAGCAATAATTTATATCTATTTTATTTTCTTATTTTCTTTTAAGTAGTAACTCTATGCCATTCCTTCCCCTACAGCATGATCAGTGGTTTTAAACCTTGGCTGAACTGCGTGGAACTCTACAAACTGTTAGGCTACATCTGTAGATGCCAATAGAAATCAGCAGTTTACTGAAAGCAACATAGTTTAACAAAAAATAAGAGAAATAAGTGGAAACTCTGTGAAAATTTCAGTTATTTTTTTCTTTCAATAGTTTTTTATTGAATTTTACCATAACAGAAAAAACATAAACATGTATAAAGGACAGAGGCAGCTGTCAACTTATTATTTTACGACAACAAACACAGCGAACAGTTGTTTACTGCATATAGGTTGTCTTGATTGTCGATTCAATCTTACATATAAGATAGGCAGTTGTTTAACCAAACCAAAAGGAAAACAGAAATACATTTAAAAAAATAAAATAAATAAGAATAAAGGAAATATAACATCTCCGACATGACATACATAGTAGTATGTGTGCGTACCATTAATGTTATATATTTTCTTTTTCTTTTATCTTATATATCTGATGCATAATGAAAAGCAGTAGAAAAGTGCAAATGCCAAGACAATACTTATAGAACAAGATGATGATTAGGTTTAACTCTAATAATGGAGTGTCAATGTGCCTCTTGTAACATAATGTCTTTGTGTAAGTATCATGTCAGTGGAAAGATCACTGTTAATCAAATATCTATAAAATGAGAGGACAGAGACCATGATAACCATCTGATGTTAAACGTATCCAACTTTCCAGAACCCCTAGCTATAACCTTTTCGAATTAATATGTGGTATTTATTTTATTCAGGATGATATCAAAACAGGGGAACAATGGAGTTTTCCTGTTTCTCAGTAATGTGTTTTTAGCAATTATCGTGATAATACAAAATAATTCTCTTAGTGGAGGGAATATATTTTGTAAACCTATATAAACAAGGGCTAGATGGAGATTCCACGGAATGGAAAACTTAAATATAGACGTCAAGAGATTTCTGCACTCTAACCAGAATATTTGGATAATTGGGCAGTTCCATCGTATGTGAAGGAGAGTACATTTATGACCGCAACCCCTCCAACAAAAATGTAAAGAACCAGGATAAGCTTTTGCAATCTTTTCAGGAATAAAATACCATCTGAAGATAGTTTTGTACATGGATTCAATGTGAGAAGAGCATTGAAATGATTTATGTATGTATTTAAAGGCGTATTGCCAGTCTTCTGTTTCTATGTCTAATCCTAAGTCTCCTTCCCATAATCGGAATGGGTAGCTTTTGTAAAATGTATCACATTTAGTATACAAGTTAGATAAAGGTTTTATGCCTTTTATAGGGGATGAAAAATATTTAAAGTGCTACTATCCAATATAAGCTGAGAAGGCATCATTTGTATTTATAAAGTGTCTAATAATTAGGTATTTGTGAAATACATTATTATTAACATGATAACTTGAATGAATATCTTCGAAAGGCATGATCTCAGAGTGTTTCATAATACGTCTGATGTGAGTAATATCTCTATCAGACCAACTTTGTAGGTCCAAATCAGGGGAATTGGCAAGGACTATGGAGAGGGGAAGATCCTATATAGTTGAATATTTAAGGGGGGTTAATGAGTATAGATATTGTGTCCATGCTTTGTAGGAAGCTCTGACTAATCGGTTATATCATTTAGGGACTGGTCATTTCCAGGTAGGAAGGAAGAGCATGTCGTACAATGTGTTTGGATAAGTAGAAAGATGTTCAATCACGTCCCATGAGGAGTTTGTATCTACATTATACCAATGCTTTAGGGAAGAAAGTGTTGTGATGTAGTATTCTCTAATCTCCGGAGTGCTTAATCCACCAGCCCTTTTGGATTTAGTAAGAATAGATAGTGAAATTTTAAGTTTTTGCCTGCCCAGATAAAGTTTGACAATGTACGATTGGCTTTCTGAAAAAAGGACTTAGGAAGGGTCCTAAAGTGGTATAAGAATTTTGGAAGCAGGAACATTTTGAATGTGGCTATTCTTCCCATCCAAAAGATATCCGATTTTGTTTTTCCGAAGAGATATGGGTTAGCAGGGGTTCATAGTTATTAGTATATAGGGTGTCATGGGGATAAGATAAGTGTGCCCCTAAATATTGAATACTATTGTTTTGCCAATAAAAATTTGAAAATTTCAGTTTTATGGAACATATTTCAAATTTTTTTAATGTAAAGAACAATTATATTTTGGAGCTACTTCACAGAATAAAAAAAAACTTGTAGAAATGGTGTTTTGATCTACTTCATAGCCTACTTTCTGGTATTTCTACTTTTCAACATAAATTATCTTATAACAAATGTTACCTAAATGTGATGGAATTTAGAGAAAATTATTGTAAATTTGCTATGCCATCATTTTAGCTCCATTTGCACAAAAAACAAGTGCGCATAACATTTATTGCGTGTTTTTGACAGATTCTATGCCTTGCTTGACAAGAGAGATTGCTCAGTGATAGTGGTGATAAAGTGTGGTATATCTGCAGGCCTTGACCTCCCCAAGTAGGCAGATTTCTGTGAGCATCGGCAAGCTGCAACTCCACGGTTTCCCTTTGCTGTTTCCTCATCTTGCAGGGTACAAAAAGTCTTCCTCTACACACACTAAACTCTACTATATTTTTTGAGGGGGTCAAATATGGGGCCTGAATTTTATGAGGGGGTTAAATAAGGGGCCTCTATTTTATAAGGGGCTCAGGTAGGATCTGTATTTTTTAATTCCTTAAGGACACAGCCCATTTTGGCCTTAAATGGGTACATATTATCCCATATGCAAAGCACTGTGATCAGAGAAAATGTAATCTGTGTGTCGCTGAATTATGGTGGAGCTGTCACCAATTCTGACCTGTCTATTATATAAAATTCTTGCTTTGCACATGAGATATTGGCCCTGACTTACTATTGTAAACTTAACCTGTTTTGTCGTGTTGTGCACCAGAATTTGGTGCATTGAGATTTGCCTGAAAAAATGCAAAAACCTGACAAACTCTCTATTTTACTCAGAAAACTTTAAAAGGGGGCAATGGGTTGTGGTCTTTGAAAAGGGGGAGTGTCCCGACATTTTCAAAAAATCACAACATATTTACTAAGGTTTCCACAGAAAATGTGGTGGAAAATCCCACAGCTCAGAGCAGTTGTAAAAAAAAAAAAAGCAAAATGTAGGGAAAAGTGCAAAATTCTACTCTGTAATGTCATTTTACCAAAAAATCTACAACAAAATAGAAAAAAAAATAATTGTGCGACAAAATTGAAGAAAAAATTTCATTTTGTAAATTTTGGGGGCTTCCATTTCTACGCAGTACATTCTTTGGTAAAAATGACACATTATCATTATTCTGTAGATCCATACGGTTAAAATGATACCCTACATATATAGGTTTGATTTTGTCGTACTTCTGGAAAAAATCATAACTACATGCAGGAAAATCGATACGTTTAACCCCTTAAGGACCCAGCCCAAATATACCTTAAGGACCCGGCCATTTTTTGAACATCTGACCACTGTGACTTCAAGCATTAATAACTCTGGGATGCTTTTACCTTTCATTAGTAAAATTTTTTTTACTAAAATGCAGTTTTTCCCCTAAACTTTACATTTTTACAAGGGGTAATAGGAGAAAATGACCCCCAAAATTTGTAACCCCATTTCTTCTGAGTATGGAAATACCCCATGTTAGGACATAAAAGGCTCTGCTGGTGAACTACAATGCTCAGAAGTGGAGGAGCGCCATTGAGCTTTTGGAAAGAGAATTCGTCGTTTGGAATGGTAGTCAGGGGCCATATGCGTTTACAAAGCTCCCCGTGGTGCCAGAACAGTGGACCCCCACATGTGACCCCATTTTGGAAACTACACCCCTCACAGAATTTAATAAGGGGTGCAGTGAGTATTTACACCCCACAGTTCTTTGGAACAGTGGGCTGTGCAAATGAAAACTTTAATTTTTCATTTTTACGGACCGCTTTTCCAAAAATCTGTCAGACACCTGTGGGGCGTAAATTCTCAATGTACCCCTTATTACATTACGTGAAGGGTGTAGTTTCCAAAATGGGGTCACATGTGTCGGGGGTCCATTGTTCTGGCACTATGGGGGCTTTGTAAACACATGTGGCCTTCAATTCCGGACACATTTTCTCTACAAAATCCCAATGGCGCTCCTTCTCTTCTGAGCATTGTAGTTCACCCGCAGAGAACTTTAAGTTCACATATGGGGTATGTTCTTACTCAGAAGAGATGGGGTTACAAATTTGGTGGGGCTTTTTTCCTATTTTCCCTTGTGAAAATGAAAAATTTAGGGTAACACCAGCATTTTAGTGAAAAATTATAATTTTTTTAATTTTCCCATCCAACTTTAATGAAAATTTGTCAAACACCTGTGGGGTGTTCAGGCTAACTATACCCCTTGTCACGTTCCGTGAGGGGTGTAGTTTCCAAAATGGGGTCACATGTGGGTATTTTTTTTTTTGCGTTTGTCAGAACCGCTGTAAAATCAGCCACCCCTGTGCAAATCACCAATTTAGGCCTCAAATGTACATGGTGCGCTCTCACTCCTGAGCCTTGTTGTGTGACCGCAGAGCATTTTACGCCTTCATCTGGGGTATTTCCGTACTCAGGAGAAATTGCGTTACAAATTTTGGGGGTCTTTTTTTCCTTTTACCACTTGTGGAAATAAAAAGTATGGGGCAACACATGTTAGTGTACATTTTTTTTTACACTAACAGGCTGGTGTAGCCCCCAACCTTTCCTTTTCACAAGTGGTAAAAGGAAAAAAAGACCCCCAAAATTTGTAGTGCAATTTCTCCCGAGTACGGCGATACCCCATATATGGCCCTAAACTGTTTCCTTGAAATACGACAGGGCTCCGAAGTGAGAGAGCGCCATGCGCATTTGAGGACTAAATTAGGGATTGCATAGGGGTGGACATAGGGGTATTCTACATCAGTGATTCCCAAACAGGGTGCCTCCAGCTGTTGCTAAACTCCCAGCATGCCTGGACAGTCAGTGGCTGTCCAGAAATGCTGGGAGTTGTTGTTTTGCAACAGCTGGAGGCTCCGTTTTTGAAACCCTGCCGTACAAGACGTTTTTAATTTTTTATTGGGGGGGACAGTGTAAGGGGGTGTATATGTAGTGTTTTACTCTTTATTATGTGTTAGTGTAGTGTAGTGTTTTTAGGGTACATTCACACTGGCGTGTTACGGTGAATTTCCCGCTAGGAGTTTGCGCTGCGGCGAAAAATTTTCCCAAACTTGCTCACCCAAACTTGAAGCAGGAAATTTACTGTAAACCTGCCCGTGTGAATGTACCCTGTACATTCACATGGGGGGGCAAACCTCCAGCTGTTTCAAAACTACAACTCCCAGCATGTACTGACAGACCGTGCATGCTGGGAGTTGTACTTTTGCAACAGCTGGAGGCACACTGGTTGGAAAACCTTCAGTTAGGTTCTGTTACCTAACTCAGTATTTTCCAACCAGTGTGCCTCCAGCTGTTGCAAAACTACAACTCCCAGCATGTACTAATCACCGAAGGGCATGCTCGGAGATGTAGTTATGCAACAGCTGGAGGTACCCAACTACAACTCTAAGCATGCCGAGACAGCTGTTTGCTTTCTGGGCATGCTGGGAATTGCAGCTTTGCAACATCTGGAGAGCTACAGTTTTTAGACCACTGCACAATGATCTCCAAACTGTGGACCTCCAGATGTTGCAAAACTACAACTCCCAGCATGCCCAGACAACAAACAGCTATGTGGGCATGCTAGGAGTTGTAGTTTTGCAAGATCTGGAGGGATATAGTTTAGAGACCACTGTATAGTGGTCTCAAACTGCAGCCCTCCAGCTGTTGCAAAACTACAACTCCCAGCATGCACAAACAGCTGTCTGGGCATGCTGGGAGTTGTAGTTTTGCAACATCTGGAGGGCTACAGTTAGAGACCACAGTCTCAGACTGTAGCCCTCCAGATCAACTTACCGGCTTCCGTAGGATCCCGGGAGCCGTCCTCTTCAGACGCACGTCACGCCGCCCGCCGATCAACGTCGCCGCAGCCTCCGGACAGGTAAGTGGACGTAGGCGCCCGGTCCCCTTCGGTTCCCCGTTCTGCCCCGCTTATTGTGGGTGGGCAGGATGGGGAAAACTAAAGTTAACCCCCCGCCCCCGGTCTGCTATTGGTCGTTGCCTCTGACGATCAATAGCAGACCAATAGCAGGGATAGGAGGGGTGCCAACCCTGCCACCTCACTCCTATCCCTACAGGAGGATCGTGGGTGTCTTAGACAACCACGATCCCCCTTCTATTCCGGGTCACAGGGTCACAATAGACCCGTATGACCCGGAATTGGCACAAATCGCAAGTGTGAATTCACTTGCAATTTGCGCCGATCGCCGACGGGGGGTCTGATGACTCCCCTGGGCATTTGCGCGGGGTGCCTGCTGATTGATATCAGCAGTCACCCTGGCCCTGTCCCCGCTCGGCGCGCGGCGGGGACCGAAATTCCCACGGGCGTATGGATACGCCCTGGGTCCTTAAGTACCAGGACGTCAAGGCGTATCCATACGCCCTAGGTCCTTAAGTGGTTAAAATTGTCATTTTCTGACCCCTATAACTTAAAAAAATTTTCACGCATGGGGCCTCCTGGGGTCCGATCGCTGAATGACTGCTCAGTGCCTGAGATCCAGGGTTAATAGCACACGGCACTGCGATCAGTGCCGCAGGCTATTAGCCACGGATCCCAGCCATTGTTAGAGGCTGGGACCGACCCGCCCATATCAACCAATCAGATTGCTTCTTTAATTTTGCAGAGCCCTTGTTAAAAATGAAAGAAGCGAGCTGATTGGTTGCTATGGGCAACTGGGCAACTTTTCCTTTGCACTGGTTTGGATAAAAAATATTTTCTGTGCAATACACTGCTCTCTGTCCCTCTCTGTAACAGACTGCTGATGTTACTGGGAGGTGAATCGTTGCTGTAAAAATCATTTTCTGTGCAACACACAGTGCTGTCTTTCCCTCTCTCTCTCTCTCTCTCTCTCTGTGCAATAAAAGGCTGAAGTGACTGGCCGCAAGATGGCAGCCGATTATATAGGGTTGTGACATCTCAGGGGTGGCTGGCTGCTGGTAGGCTGCATGCTGCATGTGATTCAGGGTCATCCCGCCTACCCTTGTTCCTGCCTTCCAAGGATTCCTTGCCCCATGTCCTCACATGTGGATCTGCCATATTAGATGCCCAGGAACCTGGGCCGCACTAAATGGAGTTTAATGAAGCAATTTGCACAATCGAATCGTGGAAATATTTGCATTCGTTGCAAATAAAAATTTTCATGAAATTCGTAATGATATTCGTCAAAGTTAATTAGGTCATCCCTCATTCTTGGTCTAATTTATTCACAAGAAATGGTTTTAGTAGTCCATGTCCTTAGTCTGATTCCCTTCTGAAATGACAGCAATTCAGACCTATTTGATGCCGTGTGAAACCGTATTGTCTGAGTACTGACAGCACTGATGTCATGGGGTGTTAAGAGGTTCAATAATAATGATCATGATTTGCTATGTCAGCCTGTTTTCTTATGAACACAGGAATGAACCTATAGGACTGGACAATATTAAAACTGGAGGAAGTGGGCATACTCAGCTGTTACATTTTCAATCTGGACTTATTTTAGGTACATTTTTGGGACATTTGACCATCTGATGCATAGCTCAGTGCTGTTTTAAACATAGTGGATGTACAACTAGGCTGCAGGGATCACTGACAAGCAGCTCCAGCTTCTTCAAGACTCCAAGCACTTGAACTAGTAGCCAATGGGACCACGTGATTTGCTTCCCTCAATCCCACCCTTCAAGAAAATTGAATTGGTGTCACTGCTTTAGCCTGCTGCAAAACAGGCTTGCTGGGCTGGTGGCTGCAGACTAGCTACCTGTAAAGTGTGCACAGCATTTAAACACAATTGGTAGTTTGGACGGCAATAAGAAAATCCAGGGTCTCAGGTTGCTCTTGGAGGATCCCGGCAGTTTGACAACTGGGGACCATTAAAACTGTGTTTTTTGTAAACATTGATGCTAATTAAATAGTGGTAAAATGTAGAACTGAATAGGGTCATTATTTGCTGAAATATAAGAAGTCTTTGTGGGTAATGTCAAGGGGGAGGTCACACTCTGTTTTTGCACATGAGCTCTTTGTTTCTCTGTCCATCCTATAATGTAAAGCAGAATAAACAAAATGTTCTAATAAAATAAGTTCTTAAAAATGATATAATGATCGGTCATATGAATGTTTTCTATTCTGCAATAAATTTGCTCATCCTTGGTTTTGTTACATTTAAACTAACACAAAAAAATCTACTAACCAGACAATAAACAAATCATTGATCAATAATGTTAAGAGGGCATCATGTTCTTTGCCTGAATCCATCAGGCATGCAAGCAGTAATTATAAGGAAGTGATAACTCAGGAAGGTAAAGCACGTTGCATTCAGTCTGGATGTTCTTTAACAGCATGACAGTCTTCTTTTTTCAGCAAGAACAACTGACGTGGCGTGCATTTCTTCAACAAATGGCTTGTCAGTGGGAGCTAAAACTAAAGCTAGCCATCTCTGGAATTTTATCAACACATCGATTAATCCAAAATTCACAACAGGAGATGGAGATTTTTTTTGTATTTTTTTGAGAAACTGTGTTAGTCTAGTATTTTGAAATTGTTGGGAAATATATAAGCAAAGTAAGTGTCATTTCTTTCTGAAATAATTTGATTTAAAAGAAGAGGATTGTGAATGTATCCTCAAATACTGAAAAGATTTCAGTGCCTTTTGTAAAAATAAGACTGTGCACTTTTCCGCACAGAACATGATGGGGGTGTCACCTAACTCAGCAGAAAGTGATCACTACATTGCATTGTTTGTGCTCTTGTCATTTGCAGGGAAAAAAAACATAGTGGCCCTTATTTACTATGCTAAAGCCCACTAGTTTTGCTGGGTTATTTTGGTGCATAGTGTCTGAAACATACATACAAATAGAAAGTCCAGTTTGGCACTGCCACGACACCCGGATCCCTGATGCGCTAAAGGTGAACTCAGTCACGAGGAGAAGCATATAATGGTGCTTTGACGTCAAGTTACAATGGTAACTACTATGAAGTAGGCAATAAAGGATTGTCGGGACTCACTCCATCTTCAGAGTATCTTCTTTATTAATATTCACATGTTCAATACAAGGAAGGACAACATACAGAGGGAGGGAGGGTACCAAAGGCGAAAGCATTGTTTTGCACTATAGCAGGCTTCAACTGGCCTCTAAAACATGTGTGCCCCAGTCTGCAACAGGTAAATCCAACAAACCCGACATTGCATTGTAAAAAGCCTAAAAAGGGGTGTGGTCTGACACAAAGTGGGCGTGATAGACCTGAAAAGGGGTATGGTTTCACAACCCAACCTATTTGCTATTGAATTCACAGAAAACCCTGCGAATAAATGGCTGAAAATTTCGCCATAGAAAAAGCTGGTCAGAAAATGTTCCCCATAGTAAATAGAGAGGGATCCTGAAAGTCTGAAATAACATTTCACACTAGTAAAAACTCAACACTCTTAGAAAATGAGGGCCAGTGTATACAAAAAAGTTACGTTGAGCACTGTGGGGGAGATTTATCAAAACTTGTGCTGAGGATGAGCAATAGCAACCAATCACATTGTTTATTTCATTTTTCAGTGCTCTAATTGGTTCCTATGGGCAACTGTCCCACTCTTCCTCAGCACAGGTTTGGATAAATTTCCCTCAAAGGCCCAAATTTATCAAATTGTGTGAGAGAAAAACTAGAGTGATTTCTTGACAACAGCCAATCACAGTTAAAGGGGTATTCCAGGCCAAAACTTTTTTTTATATATCAACTGGCTCCGGAAAGTTAAACAGATTTGTAAATTACTTCTATTAAAAAATCTTAATCCTACCAATAGTTATTAGCTTCGGAAGTTGAGTTGTTGTTTTCTATCTAACTGCTATCTGATGACTGTGCAGTTCCTATGGGGATATTCTCCCATCATGCACAGCTCCCGGGACGTGACATCATCATTCAGCAGTTAGACAGAAAACTTCAGAAGCTAATAACTGTTGGAAGAATTAAGATTTTTTAATAGAAGTAATTTACAAATCTGTTTAACTTTCCGGAGCCAGTTGATATATAAAAAAAAGTTTTGGCCTGGAATACCCCTTTAACTGTGATTGGCTGTTGTCAAGAAATCACTCTAGTTTTTCTCTCACACAATTTGATAAATTTGGGCCTTTGAGGGAAATTTATCAAAACCTGTGCTGAGGAAGAGTGGGGCAGTTTTTACAAATCTGTTTAACTTTCCGGAACCAGTTGATATATATATAAAAAAAAGGTTTTGCCTGGAATACCCCTTTAAGCTTTCACTTTACCCTAGGGGTTCAGAGGAAAGAAAAACCGTTAAAAAAAAATAATAATAATTTAGAACATTTAAATTTCATTACCATGAAGTGTTCTTTATTTGGAGAACTTTTTGCAGTGGTCACTAATTTATCACATGCAACTTTTTGTGAAATGTTGCACAAATGTTGGTTGGGCCAAATTAAAAAGTTATCACAGGGCAGGTCAGTCATGTCCTATAGAACTCTATGTGACAATTGTATTAAGGTCAGTGCAACATTTGATACATTTGTTGCAAGACCGCCAGTTCTCTGAAACATTTAACCAGACTAAACCAGATCAGTTCTGTGGTGATTCATCAAAGTCCGTGCACTATTTCATAAATTTGGAGCTTGCCTGCCACTTTCTCCGCAACATTTACGGACTAATACCGTCCAAAACTCCCTCCAGATTTGATAAATTCCCCTTATAGTGTATAAAAGAATTTGACTGTTGAGTTTATGATTTTAGAGGTGTTTATTAATGCATCTGCTTCATGATATAGTTACGCTAACCCCATATCATTATCCCAGTACTCATCAGCAACAGGGGTACTGGGTAAAGCCAGGTATTTGCAGGCCCTGATGATGGTCCATGCCTGGGGCAGAAGCAGGCTTGTATTATTAGGCTGGCAAGATGTCCCTTGCCACCCTGGCAGGGCCAAAATGCCCCCTTTATCATAACCAACCAGGTATAAAACCAAACAGAAACAGCCTGGTATTACCGAATAATATCAGCCTGCTACCAGACATATCTACATCTGAATGCTGGCCAGTGGAGTACTGGCCCTATCGACATCTGAATGCTCGCTAGTGGGATTAGTTTTGGTTTAGCTGGATAGTCACAGGTTGGGAACAGTGTGCTGTACAATACAGCACTGTTTCCCAGCTGTTGTAGCATTACAGTCCCATTAAGAAGTCCCGAAGGCATGATGGGACCAGCTATTAAGAATGGGACATGTGAACAGTGTGATGACGTCATCGGCCCAACACGTGATCAGCGCATGATAATGTGCCAGGCCAATTACATCATCAGAGCTGATCACATGTCCCAAAACTACAACTCCCATAATGCCTGATGCTGTTTGATTTGTGGGGTCGCTCTAATTTCACATATCAACCAGATACAAAACCAAGCAAGGGCATCAGGGCATTACAAGGGTGGCAAGGGCCATTTATTAAGGCCAATGCAAGCCTAACAATAGAAGTCTGCAACTACCCCAGACAGGGATCATCATTTTTGACAGCCTGAAACTTATTGAATCCAGCTCCCAGTATCCATGGTGCCAAAGCGTACTGGGATAATATTGGGAGGTTAACATTATTCATTTTATGGGCTAACACTAAGTCTTGACCTAGTAATGGACACTATTTATCAGACTGCTTCATCTATTAAGCCAACAAGTAAGTAAAGAAAAAGACATACACACCAGTTTAAAAAAATCGTAAGGTCCCTCATTAACCCTTTATGAAGCTTAAAAAAAACATATTTTCTTCGGTTCATGATCCAAAGTGATTCTGATCTTCTGTGTTCCAAAAAATGTCTGCTTCTGTCCCAGAAACCCAGTAGAAATCTGCAGTTGGCAGAAAGCCAATGCCGTGTACAGAAGATGGCTTGCTTTGTGAAGTGGGGGAAAGATTTCCTGATTCTCAGTGCACTTGGCCTGTGGAATCTTTTAAAAGCTATATATTAAAATCAAGTTATGATGAAACAAAACTTTCTCTAGAAGTTTGGCCGAACTTTTGAAAAGTTTGCTCCTCTCTGATAACAATTGTGAAACATCTTGGCCCAGATTTATTAAACTGTGTGAGAGAAAAAATAGAAAGACTTTCCCAGAGTAACCAATTACAGCTCAGTTTATACTTTACCAGAGCTCATTAGCTGAGTTGTGATTGGTTGCTGGGGGGAAATCAGTCTATATTTCTCCCACATAGTTTGATAAATCTGGGCCCTTTTCTCTTAACTCTACACTGTGCAGTTACTCATCTATTCCTACTGTAAATGTTTGAATTAACTGACCAGTTGTTATCAGTTAGGGGTGTGTTCCTACTTATTGAATAACATAAGAATGGTACCACAAGGAGTTCTAGGAAAAGATGCTCAAGAACTATTATAAGGGGAAAAATAATATGATTTAGTAAAAGAGACATGTAAAAATAGCTGATATGTCCTTTTTAAGTAGAAAACAGTAGTTGCATAACTACTAAGAATAAGACTAGTCCATACACACCTTGAAAAATGTCATATGTTGGTGACTTTATTTAGTACACATAAAAGTGAATGTTATCTTCTACAAACAAATAATAATATATATTTTTTTTAAATGGCAAATAAAAAAAGGGCCGCAAGAACATAGATACTGCATGGTAGGTGATGGTAGGTGATGAAAATTTCATTGTGAATGAAGATTAAGAAGCTCAGATCAAAGAAGTGAATGTACAAAATAGAGAAAAAGAAAGGATCACGGTTTGGGCCTGCTCTGCTCTGAAAGGAAGAAACAAGAAAATTTACAACTTTATTTAACAATTTAATAATATCTGCTTTTGTTAGAGCTTGACCAATGCATGTTTTATCTTACATCAAAACAATTATAGAAAAGAAAACTAAAAATGTTGGAAACTCCGGCACTAATGGTTAATTGTAGCTGCTACGACAACTCACAATGGCTCCCTGAAAAACCATTAAAGGGGTACTCCAGTGAAAAACTTTTTTTTTTTTAAATCAACTGGTGCCAGAAAGTTAAACAGATTTGTAAATTACTTCTATTAAAAAAATCTTAACTCCTAGGGGACGAAGGGCGTATGCATACGCCCTCGCGTCCCGTCACTTAAGGACGGAGGGTGACCCCCCCCCCATGTCGATAATCGTAGCAAATCGCTGGTCAATTCAGACCTGCGATTTGCCACGATCCAGGCAAATCGGGTCACTGGTGACCCGATCGCCTGGAAAATAAGACTGATCGGAGCTGTCAGAGCCAGCTCCGACCAACCTAAAGGATAGGAGCGAGGTGGCAGTGTTGCCACCCCCCTCCTATCCTCTGCCATTGGTCGGTCAGGCTGACCACCAATGGCAGGTGGGGGGCGGGGGGTTAGAGTTAATTTCCCCAGCTCTGGCCACCGATCGGAAGTCGGTACAGAGCGGGGGAACACGGGCTGAGAGGGGGGAACAAGGGTGGAGAGGGGGGAGCATGGCCCGGCTTACCTGGACCTTCGGAGGCGGCATCGGCGGCATCCACGGAGCAGCGGCTGTAGCAGGAGGAGCGGCGGCCGGAAAGTGCGGCGGAGAAGGCTTCAGTGAAGATCGCCATAAGTGATCTTCACTGTGGCCTTCTAAATGCTGCAAAACTACAACTCCCAGCATGCCAACACAGCAAAGGCTGTCTGGGCATGCTGGGAGTTGTAGTTTTGCAACATCTGGAGGGTCACAGTTTGGAGACCACTGTGTAGTGGTCTCTAAACTGTGGTCCTCCAGATGTTGCAAAACTACAACTTTCCGCATGCACTGACTGTCTGGGCATGCTGGGAGTTGTAGTTTTGCAACATCTGAAGTGGCACAGTTTGGAGACCACTATATGGTGGTCTCCAAACTGTAGCCCTCCAGATGTTGCAAAACTACAATTCCCAGCACGGCCAGACAGTCAGGGATGCTGGGCGTATAGTTCTGCAATATCTGGCCCTTCAGATGTTGCAGAACTACAACTCCCAGCATGCCTGGACAGTCTGGGCATGCTTGGAGTTGTAGTTTTGCAACATCTGGAGGGCTGCAATTTGGAGGCCACTACTTAGCGGTCTCCAAACTGTTCTTCCCCAGTTGTTGCATAACTACAACTCCTAGCATGCCCAGACTGTCCAGGCATGCTGGGAGTTGTAGTTCTGCAACATCGGAAGGGCCGGATATTGCAGAAATACATGCCCAGCATCCCTGACTGTCTGGCCGTGCTGGGAATTGTAGTTTTGCAACAGCTGTAGGCACACTGGTTGGGAAACACTGAGCTAGAGTCTGTTTGCTAACTCAGTGATTCCAACCCGTTTGTCTCCAGCTGTTGCAAAACTACAACTCCCAGAGTGCACTGACAGACCGTACATGCTGGGAGTTGTAGTCTTGCAACAGCTGGAGGCACATGGGTTGGAATCACTGAGCTAGAGTCTGTTTTCTAACTCAGTGGTTCCCCACCAGTGTGCCTACAGCTGTTGTAAAACTACAACTCCCAGCATGTACGGTCTGTCAGTGCATTCTGGGAGTTGTCATTTTGCCACCGCTGAAGGTTTGGGGCGCCCCCCCCCATGTGAATATACATTCACACGGGCGGGTTTACAGTGGCTTTCCTTCAAGGAAACTTACTGTGAACCCCTGCCTGTGTGAATGCACCTTAAAAACACTACGCTACACTAACAAATAATAAAAAGTAAAACACTACACATACACCCCCTTACATGTCGCCCCCCCCCCCCCAATAAAAATGAAAAACTTCTCATACGGCAGTTTTTCCTAAATGGCGCCTCCAGCTGTTGCAAAACCGCAACTCCCAGTGTTGCCGGACAGCCATAGGCTGTCCTGACAGGCTGGGAGTCTTGCAACAGCTGGATGCACCCTGTTTGCTGAAGGGTTTTGGTGGAGACAAGCCCCATCCTTGTAACCGGGTCCGCCCCTATTGCAAATTCCTTATTCAGGCCTCAAATGGCTCTCTCACTTCAGAGCCCTGTCATATTTCAAGGCAACAGTTTAGGGCCACATATGGGGTATCATCGTACTCGGGAGAAATTGCGTTACAAATTTTGGATTGATTTTTCTCCCATTACCCTTTGTAGAAATGGTAAATTTGGGGGGGAAAACTGCACTTTAGTGAAAATTTTTTTTTTCATTTACACATCCGAATTTAACAAAAAGTCGTCAAACACCTGTGGGGTGTTAAGGCTCACTGGACCCCTTGTTACATGCCTTGAGGGGTGTAGTTTCCAAAATAGTATGCCATGTGTTTTTTTTTTTTTTTTTTTTTTGCTGTTCTGGCACCATAGGGGCTTCCTAAATGTGACATGCCCCCAAAAACCATTTCAGCAAAATTCACTCTCCAAAATCCCATTGTTGCTCCTTCCCTTCTGAGCCCTCTACTGCACCCGCAGAACACTTGACATACACATATGAGGTATTTCCTTACTCGAGAGAAATTAGGTTACAAATTTTGGGGGTCTTTTTCTCCTATTACCCCTTGTAAAATTTCAAAAACTGGGCCTACAAGAACATGCAAGTGTAAAAAATGAAGATTTTGAATTTTCTCCTTCACTTTGCTGCTATTCCTGTGAAACACCTAAAGGGTTAACAAACTTACTGAATGTCATTTTGAATACTTTGAGGGGTGCAGTTTTTATAATGGGGTAATTTATGGGGTATTTCTAATATGAAGGCCCTTCAAATCCACTTCAAAACTGAACTGGCCCCTGAAAAATTCAGATTTTGAAAATTTTGTGAAAAATTTGAAAATTACTTCTGAACTTTTAAGCCCTCTGATGTTTTCCAAAAGTAAAAACATGTCAACTTTATGATGCAAACATAAAGTAGACATATTGTATTTGTGAATCAATATATAATTTATTTGGAATGTCTGTTTTCCTTACAAACAGAGAGCTTCAAAGTTAGAAAAATGCTAAATTTAAAATTTTTTCATCAAATTTTGGAATTTTTCACCAAGAAATGATGCAAGTATCGACAAAAATTTACCACTAACATAAAGTAGAATATGTCACGAGAAAACAATCTCGGAATCAGAATGAAAAGTAAAAGCATCCCAGAGTTATTAATGCTTAAAGTGACAGTGGTCAGAATTGGTAAAAATGCTCCTGTCCTTAGGGTTATAATGGGCTCCGTCCCCAAGGAGTTAATCCTTCCTGTACTTATTAGCTGCTGAATACTACAGCGGAAATTCTTTTCTTTTTGAAACACAGAGCTGTCTGCTGACATCATGAGCACAATGCTCTCTGCTGACATCTCTGTCCCTTTTAGGAACTTTCCAGAACAGCATATGTTTTCTATGGGGATTTCCTTTTACTCTGGACAGTTCCTAAAATGGACAGAGATGTCAGCAGACAGCTCTGTGTTTCAAATGGAAAAGAATTTCCACTGTAGTATTCAGCAGCTAATAAGTGCAGGAAGAATTAAGATTTTTTTAATAGAAGTAATTTACAAATCTGTTTAACTTTCTGGCACCAGTTGATTTAAAAAAAAGAAAAAAAGTTTTTCACCGGAGTACCCCTTTAATCATAAGCAGATTATAACAATGAATTTGGTAGTGCCAGCGCTTACAGAGAGCTGTATGTATTTTTTTTAACTGTAATTTTTATTAAGTTTTAGTTTTTGTTCAAACAAGGAAAATACAATAACAGTAATGCAAGTGGTTAAAAAATGCAAGAAAAAAAAGAATGGGAAAATCCAAAGTATAGAGAGTCAAAAAATATAGTATCCAGTTTCAAACAAAGTTACTAAGAGAGTGGATAACTGCAAATGCAAAGGGCACAGGACAGACAAAAGAACAACACAACATAAAACAATTCCACACTAAACACCGGGTAGACAAAGGCAAGGACAATAGGAAAACAGAGGGGACAAGGGAAGACAATCAAGGGGGTTGGCGGTCAGTAAGCAGTCCCATGGATCGGAAAACAGTCAGGAACACCGGCACAGTATTGTTGAGCTTGGCAGTCAAGGACTCTAGGGATCGGATCTCACGCACCCGGGCCAGCAAATCATTCTCCGACGGTGAAAGCGTTCGCTTCCAGTACTTAGCTATTAGTGTTTTGGCATCTAAAACGATATGCTGAAACAGATTAAACAATCGTTTGGTCAGGGCATTATGGGAAAGATGCAGGAGGTACACTGGGGGGTTTAGGAGGACACAACTCCCATAACTGAGTTAATTAATCGGGCCACCACTCTCCAGAATCCGTCCATGAGCGGACAGGACCAGAAGATATGGAGTTGACCCAATTCCCTCCCCACAACTCCAGCACTGTCGAGGAATGGAAGGGTTCAACCTATTAAGGAGTTCATGAGTGTGATACCATCCCATAAGCATCTTGCACTGGGTTTCCTTTTAGGCTGTGCAGAATGAGGCCTTAGAGGCCCTTCCCAAATTACCCTCCATTAAGGAACGTAATACAGGCATTTAAAACCTCCTCCCAGTGGCTCATATAGCGATGATTGGGTACAGCTCCCTCCAAGGGAGAGTTGAGGATAGAGTAAATAGCAGAAAAAAGGCCCTTCAACTACGGTCCCCGATGGCACAACTGTTCAAAGCTTGTGGGCAGAGAGACCACTGGGGAGCTCAAGGAAGTGGACATATAGTGACTAAGTTGGAGGTAATGAAACTGCTCAGTGGAGGGAAGACCATAATGAGACATCAGCTGCTCAAATGGTACAAGGCGTGCATGAATGGAAGTGCACTACATCAGCCCAACAAAAAAGCGATCTGGAACCCCATTCTCGCCCCATAGCAGAGGTTAATCGCAGTGGGAAGCTAGGGTCTCCATTTCTCCAAGAGCCCCTGTAGTTCCTGAAGCAGAGATTGAAAGTTATCAGAATAAAGGGAAGCATAGGAAGAATACAGGAAAACCCCAATATATTTTAGTTTAGAGGGAGACCACCGGAAAGAGAAATTAGCCTGGAGAAGAGCGGCCAAAGAAGGGGGAAGATTCAGAGGATAGCCTCAGTCTTAGAGAGGTTAACCTTATAACCCAAGACAATCCCAAATGAGTTTGGGGTCCGATAGAGGGCAGGGAGTGAAAGGAGAGGAAGAATCAGGGTCAGAAGGATATAATCCGCAAACAAACAGATCTTATAGTCCTTATCGTGTAGTTATCGTTGTCTGGGTTGCCCCGGATCAAGGCAGCCAAAGGTTCAATACAAAGCTCAAAGATCAGGGGTGACAGCGGACACCCTTGCCTAGTTCCATTAAACAGGGGAAAGCGCTCGGGGAAGCTACATGAGGGAGCTTAATAGAGGCAGTAGGGGAAGAATACAGGCCCTGTAAGGCAGTCAGAAAAGGCCCTGAGATCCCAAATCTCTGGAGGGTAGCAAAAAGAAACTGCAAACTCAGCCTATCAAAGGCAGGACCTGCTCTCAGCACCTATTACGTAAATCTATCAGACCCATGACCCGTCTAGTGTTATCTCCACCCTGGCGGCAGGGGATGAAGGACACCTGGTCTTTATGAATAAGGGAAGGAATAAAGCCACTAAGCTGTCAGATCTTTAGTAAACAACTTCAGATCGGAGTTTAGGAGGGCAATGGGGTCCTTACCGGGTTTAGGGATTTGAGTCACCATAGAATGTAGAAAGGACTGTGGAATCCCCCCCCCCCCCCCCCCCCAGATGGAATTGAAGAGAGAAATCAGTCTAGGTAGAAGGACAGGAGCAAACGCTTTATAGTATAGATAGGTAAAGCCGTCTGGACCAGGGGAGCTCCCCCGCAGGGAGAGACTTAAGGATTTCCGTTAATTCCTCGGGAGTGATCGGAGCATTCAGAACAGCTCGATCAGAGGCCGAGAGAGAAGGTCAATGGCAGTGTGACAAGAAGGAACTCAAAGCAGCATCTCGCTCTCCCGGGTCAGACGGAAGCTGAGAAGGAAGGGAATAAAGTTTGGAGTAATAGTTTAGGAAAATGCAAGAAATAACTTCAGGGTGGTAGTGTAGAGTACCTGCAGTGTCCCTCAGGGCCGCGGAGACTGGGCAGTGGCTCAATCTCGCAAGTGTCTAGCTAACATAGTATGGGCTTTATTACCCTTTTCATAAAAACATTACTTAGCATACAGAAGAAGGCCAAATCACCCAGACGGGCATGGGCCGCAGCACCAATAGGGATGGAGAAAGTAAAAGAGGAGCCTCCAGCCTCGAAATCTCATCCCGAAGCTCCCGGGCACGAGCCAAGGCATCCCTTTTCAATTGGGTACCTACAAAATAGCCTGCGAGGAGACAGAGCCATCATTGGTAGCGAAATAATCAGTGATGCAAGCCTGGACCGAGTCCCAGGAGGGCAGAGAAGTAAGCATAGAGTCATTAAGGCGCCAGTGACAGCTACAGGGAGGGGAAGACTGAGGGGAGAAAGAAAGTAATATCGGACTATGGCCCGACCAAGAAATCGGCTCTAGGGATGCGTCAGTGAGCAAGCGCAACATAGGGAGATTGCCAAAAAATTATCAATATGTGTATGCAGCCTATGAGGATGGGAGAAGAAAGAAAAAGACCGGTCCATCGGATTTATACAACAAAGATCATATAAAAAGAGGTGCGAATCACCCGCCGAAAAACACAAGCCAAGCGCAGTTGAGCAGTCAAGGGAGGGGAACCTGACAGGGAGTGGCGGTCCATAGAATGGGAAAAAATCTAATTAAAATCCCCGCCCAGCAGCCATGCAGATGGAGGATACTTGTGAAGCTTAGCGAGGACCCTACGTAGGAAAGAGATCTGAGAGGAGTTAGGGGCATAAATATTACAGAGCAGTAAGGGCCGACCTCTCAAGATACCCTCCACAATGACATAATGTCCCCCAGGATCTACATTAGAGGAAAAAACCTGAACAGGACATGATCGAGAAATTAGAATAGCCACCCCCACAACCTTCCTGCCTGAGGAAGCCGAGAAGGCTTGGGGATAAAGATCGTGCAAAAACTGAAAGGAGCTGTCCTGATCAAAGTGTGTCTCCTGAAGAAATGCAATGTCCGCCTTCAGCATCAATAAGTCGGTTGTAAAAGGTCTAAGGCCTCTTAGGGGGGGGAGTTGAGGCGCAAAAACTGAAAGGAGCCGTCCTGATCAAAGTGTGTCTCCTGAAGAAACGCAATGTCCGCCTTCAGCATCAATAACTCGCGTTGTAAAATGCATAAGGCCTCTTAAGGGGGGAGTTGAGGCCCTTGCCGTTCATAGAGACACACATAGCAATGGTGGGTACCAGGGGGGTAGAAATTCAGGGAGAGAGGAGAACTTACCATAGTCTAGAGAACAGGCAAAGGAGTCAGATAAGACAGTATGGCCACCAAAACCACCAGGAGAGGAGAGTCCGAACCCCAGGAGCCTAGAGAATGACAAGAGGGGGTGGGAGGGGAGGGGGGGGCAGACACCAAGGGGGAGACCAAACAGCAAGAGGGAGACAACAAAACAAGACAACAAAGGCCACATAGGACAAGAAAGACAAAACAGAGAATGCACAAAGTCAGAGAGGAGGCAAAACCAAATCAACACCAACAAATCCTCAGTCCGATTGACACTGCATTGGAGGGGAAGTGAGAGAGCAACTATGCAAGAGGAGACCAAGAAAGTAAGCGCCTCCACTCCCCGAGGCCATGCCAATCTGAGTACCTAAAAGCAAGAAAGAAAAAAAATGTAAAAGCAAAAGGCATTTCTATAACTTAGGCAGTTGGCAAAATTAAGCAAGAACACTTAATTAGTAGTAAGGACATTGCAAAAGAACAAAAAGAATGGTTCAAATCAGGGGAGAACCAAACTCCACCGAGTCCTTTGTCACAGAGAAACAGTATTAGAACTAAGCCAATGTCCCAGAGCCACGTTTCTTCAAGTAGGAGCAGCCAGCACGAGCCGCGGGGTAGGAGAGGTATCCCCCCGGCCCAAACCTGACTGCCGATTTTGACCCGGCTGCCACACTGCGGGCAGAGAAGGTAGGGGGGGAGACAAACCCCAGTCCATTATGTAGGGGACAGGGATGTCCGGGGGCAGTGCAGAAAGCAGGTAGGTTGGAGATGGACCGGAGAACAGCAGCGCGTCCTTCCCTACAGGCATGTAGGGAAAAGGGGAAGCCCCACCTGTAGGGCACCTGATGGCTCTTCAGGACAGCAAGGAGAGGTTGAAGCATTCTCTTAACTGCAGAGTGATCCAAGAAAAGTCCTGAAACAATTGGAAAGGAGCCCCTTCGAAGTTCTGGATTGTGTGATCCTTAGCCATGATAGTTTCTTTAATTTGAAAGTCATTCATTCAACAGATAACGTCCCTGGGGGAACTCGCTGAAGACTTAGGATGGATGGCTCGGTGTGCTCTGTCCAGTTTTATCTCGTGGGAAGAGGGTTTGCCCAGGATGAGGTTAAAGATGGCTTCCAATGTGACATGCAAGTCCTCCTCGTGAGTCGCCTCGGGTAAACCTTGCACCCAAATGTTATTGCGGCGGCCCCGGTTATCAAGGTCCTCCACATAGTCATGGAGATCCCCCAAAAATTCAGATTGGGAAACAATAGTGGACTGTAGGCGGGCATCATAGGCTCTGGTAAAATCATGGGCGTCTTCCAATTCCTCCACCCTGACCGAGATATGTTGCAAATCCTGGCGGAGGGCAGAAATCTCAGCCTGGCATGTGTCTTTAACCTCAGAAATCAGGGATTTAAAGTCCTCTTTAGTTAGGATCTGAGAAAGCAAATTACTCCACGCAGCAGGGACAGGGGAGACCCCAGGCAAGCCCGAGCAGTCCAGCTCAGCATCAGACACAGCATCCCAAGCAGTCCCGACCCCTCCGGGCAGCAGATCAGCGGGCACTCTAGGGGAGGGGGGATCCTGCTGGGAGGCAAAGCGAAGGGCCCCCGCATTGAGTTTACTAGAGGGGTGCATCCTGAAAGGCACAGGCATTTGGTTGGGGGCTTTAGGGGAAGGGGAACAGGAGTGGTATGCCGGGTGTGCATGGGGGACTCCCAGTGGAGGACCAGAAGAGAAGGGTCCACAGGCAGGCAGATCCAGCAGAGCAGGGGGGGCAGTCACAGTGGGGCCCCCAACTGTAGCAGGTGAACGGGGTAGTGCAGCAGAGGAAGGAGGAGCAGGGCCCACAACCAGAGAGGCCACAACCCCCAAAGTTGCAGGGGGGAACTCCCGGGCAGCAGGAAGGTCTCGTCAGTGGCAGAGAAGGTGTGTGGCAGTTGGAGCGGCGCACTCCGGAGCAGTGGAGTGCGACTGCGCTGCAGGAGTAGAGGGAGCCTGGGGTAGCGCAGCACCCGCAGGGCAGGACTGGAGCCCTGAAGCAGGTACTGTGATGGCGGACACGCTGCTGGAGGGCCACAAATAGCGCGTAAGGAAGGAGTCCGGAGTGCTGAGGGGAGCTTCCAGGACCGCCGGGAGGTTCTGAGGGGAGGCCAGTACCGGCGTAATGTCGCTAGTATAAGGCCTCAGGGAGCGGGAGCTCACTCACTAAGCGGCCATACTCGTTACGCGCCTCGAGCTATATGTATTTTATATACAAGGTGTCCAATACTTGTCCGAAATAGTTAATGGCCTGGTCTAGTATTGCTTATCAATAGTTTTTATTAATATAAATCATTATCTAACATGCAATTCAAATTATGTTATATAGGTACTTTGGTGCCCATGCCAACTTTTATATGTTGGCGAGACTAAGTGTGATATGAAAACTACTGTATATATGACCCATACAGGTTAATAGCATACATTAGATGACAATGAGGCATGGGAGTGTGATCCGGCAGGGGTGTGGAAGGTGCAGGAACTTATAATTTGGTGTCCAGGTGCAAGACTAATTATGGACGCACTGGCCCTTTAAATTTCAGAGCTCCGCCGCCCGCGCGCCCTAGGAGACGGGGACGAGCGCGGCAGAACTTCATTACAGTGACAGCAGAGCGGGGTAAGTGACGGGCTGGGATTCGCATTTGAATCCCAGCCGCGCCGACAGACGGGGACCCTAGGACACTGCGCTCACGGCCGGAGCTTGCAATCACTATACAGTGGGGATCAAAAGTTTTGGCACCCCAGGTAAAAATTTTTATTAATGTGTGTCACGATGCCGGCTGGCAGGAGGTGGATCCTCTGTGCCAGAGAGGGATTGGCGTGGACCGTGCTAGTGGACCGGTTCTAAGTTACTACTGGTATTCACCAGAGCCCGCCGCAAAGCGGGATGGTCTTGCTGCGGCGGTAGTAACCAGGTCGTATCCACTAGCAACGGCTCAACCTCTCTGACTGCTGAAGATAGGCGCGGTACAAGGGAGTAGACAAAAGCAAGGTCGGACGTAGCAGAAGGTCGGGGCAGGCAGCAAGGATCGTAGTCAGGGGCAACGGCAGGAGGTCTGGAACACAGGCTAGGAACACACAAGGAAACGCTTTCACTGGCACGATGGCAACAAGATCCGGCGAGGGAGTGCAGGGGAAGTGAGGTATACATAGGGAGTGCACAGGTGAACACACTAATTAGAACCACTGCGCCAATCAGTGGTGCAGTGGCCCTTTAAATCGCAGAGACCCGGCGCGCGCGCGCCCTAGGGAGCGGGGCCACGCGCGCCGGGACAGGACCGACGGAGAGCGAGTCAGGTACGGAAGCCGGGGTGCGCATCGCGAGCGGGCGCCACCCGCATCGCGAATCGCACCCCGGCTGAAGGCGGTATCGCAGCGCCCTCGGTCAGTGGAACTGACCGGGGCGCTGCCGTAGTGAGAATGTTGCGAGCGCTCCGGGGAGGAGCGGGGACCCGGAGCGCTCGGCGTAACAGTACCCCCCCCTTGGGTCTCCCCCTCTTCTTGGAGCCTGAGAACCTGAGGACCAGACTTTTGTCTAGGATATTGTCCTCAGGTTCCCAGGATCTCTCTTCAGGACCACAGCCCTCCCAGTCAACCAAAAAAAAGGTTTTCCCTCTGACCTTTTTGGAGGCCAGTATCTCCTTAACGGAAAAGATATCTGAAGAACCGGAGACAGGAGTGGGAGAAACAAGTTTGGGAGAGAAACGGTTGATGATGAGTGTTTTAAGAAGAGAGACATGAAAGGCATTAGGAATACGAAGAGAAGGAGGAAGAAGAAGTTTGTAAGAGACAGGATTAATTTGATACAGAATTTTGAAAGGACCAAGATAGCGTGGTCCCAATTTGTAGCTGGGGACACGGAAGCGGACATATTTAGCGGAGAGCCATACCTTGTCTCCGGGAGAAAAAGTGGGGGGAGCTCTTCTTTTCTTATCGGCAAACTTCTTCATGCGAGATGAAGCCTGTAAGAGAGAATTTTGGGTCTCTTTCCATATGGTGGAAAGATCACGAGTTATTTCATCCACAGCGGGCAAACCAGAGGGCAAGGGAGTAGGGAGGGGGGGGAGAGGGTGACGGCCGTACACCACGAAAAATGGGGATTTGGAGGAAGATTCAGAGACTCTGAAGTTGTACGAGAATTCGGCCCATGGTAGAAGATCTGCCCAGTCATCCTGGCGGGAGGAAACAAAATGCCGTAAATAGTCACCCAGGACCTGGTTAATTCTTTCTACTTGCCCATTGGATTGAGGATGATAAGCAGAAGAGAAGTTTAATTTAATCTTGAGTTGTTTACAGAGAGCCCTCCAGAATTTTGACACGAATTGGACGCCTCTATCCGAGACGATCTGCGTGGGCAAACCGTGAAGACGAAAAATGTGTACAAAAAATTGTTTTGCCAACTGAGGCGCTGAAGGAAGACCAGGAAGAGGAATAAAATGTGCCATCTTGGAAAATCGATCAACGACCACCCAAACAACGGTGTTGCCACGGGATGGGGGTAAGTCTGTAATAAAGTCCATACCAATCAGAGACCAAGGCTGTTCGGGGACAGGCAGAGGATGAAGTAGACCAGCAGGCTTCTGGCGAGGAGTCTTATCCCGGGCACAGACGGTACAGGCCCGCACAAAATCAACAACATCCGTCTCCAGAGTCGGCCACCAATAGAAACGAGAGATGAGTTGCAAGGATTTTTTGATGCCCGCATGGCCTGCGAGGTGGGAGGAGTGACCCCATTTGAGGATTCCGAGGCGTTGGCGTGGAGAAACGAAGGTCTTCCCTGGAGGAGTTTGCCTGATGGAGGCTGGAGAAGTGGAGATCAGACAGTCAGGAGGAATGATGTGTTGCGGAGAGAGCTCTACTTCCGAGGCATCCGAGGAACGAGAGAGAGCATCGGCCCTAATGTTCTTGTCGGCAGGGCGAAAGTGAATTTCAAAATTAAAACGGGCAAAGAACAGAGACCACCTGGCCTGGCGAGGATTCAGCCGTTGGGCAGACTGGAGATAGGAGAGATTCTTGTGATCGGTGTAAATGATAACTGGAAATTTTGATCCCTCCAGCAGATGCCTCCATTCCTCAAGTGCTAATTTAATGGCCAGTAGCTCTCGATCCCCGATGGAGTAGTTCCTCTCCGCCGGAGAGAAGGTCCTAGAAAAAAACCCACAAGTAACAGCATGCCCGGAAGAGTTTTTTTGTAGAAGGACCGCTCCAGCTCCCACTGAGGAGGCATCAACCTCCAATAGGAAGGGTTTAGATGGGTCAGGTCTGGAGAGGACGGGAGCAGAAGAAAAGGCAGACTTGAGCCGTTTAAATGCTTCTTCCGCTTGGGGAGACCAGGACTTAGGATTGGCATTTTTCTTGGTTAAAGCCACGATAGGAGCCACAATGGTGGAAAAATGGGGAATAAATTGTCTGTAATAGTTGGCGAACCCCAAAAAACGTTGGATAGCACGGAGTCCGGAGGGGCGTGGCCAATCTAAGACGGCAGAGAGTTTATCTGGGTCCATTTGTAGTCCCTGGCCAGAGACCAAGTATCCTAGGAAAGGAAGAGATTGACATTCAAACAGACATTTCTCCATTTTGGCATAAAGTTGATTGTCTCGAAGTCTCTGAAGAACCATGCGGACATGCTGGCGGTGTTCTTCTAAGTTGGCAGAAAAAATCAGAATATCGTCCAGATACACAACAACACAGGAATATAAGAGATCACGAAAAATTTCATTAACAAAGTCTTGGAAGACGGCAGGGGCGTTGCACAGGCCAAAGGGCATGACCAAATACTCAAAGTGTCCATCTCTAGTGTTAAATGCAGTTTTCCATTCGTCCCCCTCCCTGATGCGGATGAGATTATAAGCACCTCTTAAGTCCAGTTTGGTAAAGATGTGGGCACCTTGGAGGCGATCAAAGAGTTCAGAGATAAGAGGTAGGGGGTAGCGGTTCTTTACCGTGAAGTCCGCGGTAGTCAATACAAGGACGTAGGGAGCCATCTTTCTTGGACACAAAGAAAAATCCGGCTCCGGCAGGAGAGGAGGATTTGCGGATAAACCCCTTTTTTAAATTTTCCTGGATGTATTCAGACATAGCAAGAGTCTCTGGGGCGGACAGAGGATAAATTCTGCCCCGGGGTGGAGTAGTGCCCGGGAGGAGGTCAATAGGACAGTCATAAGGCCTGTGAGGAGGTAAAGTCTCAGCTTGTTTTTTGCAAAATACGTCAGCATAGTCCATATAGGCCTTAGGGAGACCGGTTACAGGGGGAACCACAGGGTGACGGCAGGGAGTACTGGGAACCGGTTTAAGGCAGTCTTTGACACAAGAGGTACCCCAGCTCTTGATCTCCCCTGTGGACCAATCAAGGGTTGGGGAATGGCGTTGAAGCCACGGTAGTCCAAGGAGAATTTCGGAGGTGCAATTGGGGAGGACCAAAAACTCAATTTTTTCATGATGAGGTCCGATGCACATTAGGAGGGGCTCCGTGCGGTAACGTATGGTACAGTCCAATCTTTCATTGTTAACGCAATTGATGTAGAGGGGTCTGGCGAGACTGGTCACCGGGATGTTGAACCTGTTGGTGAGAGAGGCCAAAATAAAATTTCCTGCAGATCCGGAATCCAAGAAGACCATAGTAGAGAAGGAGAAGGTAGAGGCAGATATCCGCACAGGCACAGTAAGACGTGGAGAAGCAGAGTTGACATCAAGGACTGTCTCACCTTTGTGCGGAGTCTGCGTACGTCTTTCCAGGCGGGGAGGACGGATAGGACAATCCTTCAGGAAGTGTTCGGTACCGGCACAGTACAGGCAAAGATTCTCCATGCGGCGTCGTGTCCTCTCTTGAGGTGTCAAGCGAGACCGGTCAACTTGCATAGCCTCCACGGCGGGAGGCACAGGAACGGATTGCAGAGGACCAGAGGAGAGAGGAGCCGGGGAGAAAAAACGCCTAGTGCGAACAAAGTCCATATCCTGGCGGAGCTCCTGACGCCTTTCGGAAAAACGCATGTCAATGCGAGTGGCTAGATGAATGAGATCATGCAGGTTAGCAGGAATTTCTCGTGCGGCCAGAACATCTTTAATGTTGCTGGATAGGCCTTTTTTAAAGGTCGCGCAGAGGGCCTCATTATTCCAGGATAGTTCAGAAGCAAGAGTACGGAATTGTATGGCGTACTCGCCAACGGAAGAATTACCCTGGACCAGGTTCAGCAGGGCAGTCTCAGCAGAAGAGGCTCGGGCAGGTTCCTCAAAGACACTTCGAATTTCCGAGAAGAAGGAGTGTACAGAGGCAGTGACGGGGTCATTGCGGTCCCAGAGCGGTGTGGCCCATGACAGAGCTTTCCCAGAGAGCAGGCTGACTACGAAAGCCACCTTAGACCTTTCAGTAGGAAACTGGTCCGACATCATCTCCAAGTGCAGGGAACATTGGGAGAGAAAGCCACGACAAAACTTAGAGTCCCCATCAAATTTATCCGGCAAGGATAGTCGTAGGCTGGAAGCGGCCACTCGCTGCGGAGGAGGTGCAGGAGCAGGCGGAGGAGATGATTGCTGAAGCTGTGGTAGTAGCTGCTGTAGCATCACGGTCAGTTGAGACAGCTGGTGGCCTTGTTGCGCTATCTGTTGCGACTGCTGGGCGACCACCGTGGTGAGGTCGGCGACAACTGGCAGAGGAACTTCAGCGGGATCCATGGCCGGATCTACTGTCACGATGCCGGCTGGCAGGAGGTGGATCCTCTGTGCCAGAGAGGGATTGGCGTGGACCGTGCTAGTGGACCGGTTCTAAGTTACTACTGGTATTCACCAGAGCCCGCCGCAAAGCGGGATGGTCTTGCTGCGGCGGTAGTAACCAGGTCGTATCCACTAGCAACGGCTCAACCTCTCTGACTGCTGAAGATAGGCGCGGTACAAGGGAGTAGACAAAAGCAAGGTCGGACGTAGCAGAAAGTCGGGGCAGGCAGCAAGGATCGTAGTCAGGGGCAACGGCAGGAGGTCTGGAACACAGGCTAGGAACACACAAGGAAACGCTTTCACTGGCACGATGGCAACAAGATCCGGCGAGGGAGTGCAGGGGAAGTGAGGTATACATAGGGAGTACACAGGTGAACACACTAATTAGAACCACTGCACCAATCAGTGGCGCAGTGGCCCTTTAAATCGCAGAGACCCGGCGCGCGCGCGCCCTAGGGAGCGGGGCCGCGCGCGCCGGGACAGGACCGACGGAGAGCGAGTCAGGTACGGAAGCCGGGGTGCGCATCGCGAGCGGGCGCCACCCGCATCGCGAATCGCACCCCGGCTGGAGGCGGTATCGCAGCGCCCTCGGTCAGTGGAACTGACCGGGGCGCTGCCGTAGTGAGAATGTTGCGAGCGCTCCGTGGAGGAGCGGGGACCCGGAGCGCTCGGCGTAACAATGTGCATAAAGAAGCCAAGGAAAGATGGCGAAATCTCCAAAAGACATCAAATTACAGATTAGACATTCTTATAATATGTCAACAAAAGTTTGGTTTTATTTCCATCATTTACACTTTCAAAATAACAGAATACAAAAAAATGGCATCTGCAAAAGTTTGGGCACCCTGCAGAATTTAATGCTTGCACTGCCCTCTTTGCAAAGCTGAGACCTGCCAGTGTCATGGATTATTCTAAATCATCATCTGGAAAAAAACAGGTGATGTCAATCTCAAAGGTTTTAAATGCACAGAATCATCTGAACTTGCCCCAACAATCAGCACCATGGGTCCTTCTAAGCAGTTGTCTAGAAATCTTAAACTGAAAATAGTTGACGCTCACAAAGCTGGAGAAGGCTTTAAAAAGATAGCAAAACATTTTCAGATGTCAATATCCTCTGTTTGGAATGTAATATAGAAATGGCAGTCATCAGGAACAGTGGAAGTTAAAGCAAGATCTGGAAGACCAGGAAAATATCAGACAGAACAGCTCGCAGGATTGTGAGAAAAACTATTCAAAACCCACATTTGACTGCACAATCCCTCCAGAAAGATCTGGCAGACACTGGAGTTGTGGTACACTATTCCACTATAAAGAGATACTTGTACAAATATGGTCTTCATGGAAGAGTCATCAGAAGAAAACCTCTTCTACATCCTCGCCACAAAAATCAGCATTTGAACTTTGAAAATGAACATATAGACAAGCCTGGTGCATTTTGCAAACAAGTTCTGTGGACCGATGAGGTTAAAATTGAACTTTTTGGCCGGAATGAGCAAAGGTACATTTGGAGAAGAAGGGGAACAGAATTTAATGAAAAGAACCTCTGTCCAACTGTTAAGCATGGGGGTGGATCAATCATGCTTTGGGGTTGTATTGCAGCCAGTGGCACAGGGAACATCTAACGAGAAGAATGAAAAATGGATTCAATAAAATTTCAGCATATTGTGGATGCTAACTTGATGCCATTTGTGAAAAAGCTGAAGTTAAAGAGAGGATGGCTTCTACAAATGGATAATGATCCTAAACACACCTCAAAATCCACGGGGGATTACATCACGAGGCATAAACTGAAGGTTTTTCCATGGCCTTCACAATCTACTGACCTCAACATAATTAAAATGTATGGATAGACCTTAAAAGAGCAGTGAGTGACAGACAGCCCAGAAATCTCAAAGAACTGGAAGACTTTTGTAAGGAAGAATGGGCAAAGATACCTCAAACAAGAATTGAAAGACTCTTGGTTGGCTACAAAAAGTGTTTACAAGCTGTGATACTTGTCAAAGGGGGCAGTACAAGATATTAACTCTGCAGGGTGCCCAAACTTTTGCAGACGCCATTTTTTTGTTTTCTGTTATTTTGAAAGTGTAAATGATGGAAATAAAATCTAACTTTTGTTGATATATTATAAGAATGTCTAATCTGTAATTTGATGCCTTTTGGAGATGTTTCCATCTTTCCTTGGCTTCTTTATGCACATTGATACAAATTTTTACCTGGGGTGCCAAAACTTTTGATCCCCACTGTAGTGATCTCTAATTCGACCTCGAAAGTCTCTCTGGGTCTTGCCCACATAGTCCATAGGGCAGGGACACTGTACGAGGTAGATTACCCCTGAGGTTTTACAATTTATGAAATCCTTGATTTTATACTCCTTCCTGTCCGACGAACTTACAAAGGTTTTACATGTCATTACTGAAGGACAGGCCACACATGACCCACACCTAAAGGTGCCCTTCAGTTTCCAATCTAACCAGGTACCAGGTCCCCTCTTCGGAATCAAGTGGCTATGTACCACCAGATCCCTAAGACTGGGGTATTTTCTGTATGTCACTTGTGGGCCGTCTCCAATAACATATCTGATGTCCTCATCTGCTAGTAAAATGTCCCAGTATTTTTGTAATATGGCCCTCAGTTCTGTATGCCTATTGTCGAAGGTCCCTATTACCCGGATGATTTCCGAATCATCTTTTGGTGTCTGTTTTGGGATGAGGAGATCCCACCTCCTACGAGAGATCAAATGCATTGCGCAAAACATTATCTGGGTAGCCTCTCTCGTGGAACCGAGACCTCAAATCCTGTGTCTGTTTCAGGAACTCAGCTGTTCCCAAACAGTTGTGCCTAAGGTGCAGGTACTGGCCCCTTGGGATGCCCTTTGTTAGGGCCAGAGGGTGGGAGCTTTCCCACGTAAGTAAGCCGTTGGTAGAAGTCACCTTCCCATAAACAGAGGTCTCTATGTTCCCGTTTCTTCCTTTCGTGATCAAAGGAAGGGGAGTCTACTGGGATTCCATTCACAAGTGATCCTGAGATTAAGGTCATTCTGATTCAACAGGTTCACAAATTGCACAAACTCCTCCCCAGTGCCAGCCCATAAGATGAAGACGTCATCTATGTATCTCAGCCACATGGACAAGTGTTTATGCCATGTGCTGACTTCCTCTCCAAATACCACTCTTTCCTCCCACGAGCCCAGAAGCAGGTTGGCATACGTGGGGGCACAAGAGCTCCCCATTGTGGAGCCCCTGAGCTGGTGGAGGAAGTAGCCATTGAAGAGAAAGTAATTGCGCATAAAACAGCGCACTAAGAGTTCCATGACAAATTAATTATGAGGTCCCAGATGTATGTCCCTGGTGGAAAGGTAAGATCTTGCTGCCTGCAGACCGAGATCATGTCTTATGGAACTGTACAAAGCTTCCACATCGATGGAAAGATGGTATCTACTTCCATCCATAAACCATCTAGTTTCAACAAGAGATCCACAGTATCGAGTACATAGGAGGGTAATGTTAGAATGAATGGGTATAAGACTTTGTCCAGATAAATTCCAACATTTTGTGTCAGACTCCCCACTCCCGAAACAATGGTTCTCCCTTTTAGCGGGGAGATTTCTTTATGTATTTTCAGGAGTGAGTAGAGAGTTGGAATTACTGGGTGATCTTAACATAGAAAAGATGCCTCATTTTCATCAATTAACTGATTCTCCAGAGCCCTGGAGACAATAACCTGGAGTTTGTGTGAGAAAATCCCGGTTGGATTGCCTTCCAACCTACAGTAAGTGGCTCAATCATCCAACATGTCATGACACATATGAACATATTGGGCCAAATCCATGACCACCACGTTACTCCCCTTGTCGGAGGGTTTCACAATGATGTCCTGGTTGGATGAGAGTTCTTTAAAAGCCCTGCATTCTCCTGGCGAGAGATTATCCCCAAACTCCATTTTCTTCTAGTCTGGTTCTTTAAGTTCCTTTGTCACCAAAGTCTCAAAGATGTCAATATTCAGGTACTCAAATATAGGGAGTGCTTTTGTACTTTTGTTTTTGAGACTGGTGAAAAGACCTTTATACTTGTCTCATAAATTTTCCCTCTCCAGGGATTGCAGGGCTCTCCAAGTGGCGATATCAGAGGGCAGGATATTCAGTTCTTGACACATTTCCTTCACTTGTAAAATATTTTTTTCCATTTAATCTTCCTTTAAGAGGGATATCTCTTTAATCCAAGAGAAGGAGTCAAATTTTGTTGTGGGCACGAAGGAGAGACCCTTCTTAAGGACACTCAGATGTGGATAAGTTTACGATTTCTGTTGACCCCCCCCCCCCCCCCCATCTCTCCTGGCTTCTGTTCCTGAGGCCATAATCGCTGAGGGACGGGAGGGGGGTTGCCGCAAAAAAAATGGGCTCCCCTCTACCTCTTGGTCATCTCCCCCTTCCCCAATATTTTCCCCGATAGGGGCGATATACACCTCTCTTCACCCTACTCGGTTCACTATCTGTGTCAGAACCCTCTACCTCTGAGGAAGATATATCGGTGTATTTTTCTCTTACTTACTTCCTTTAATGTAAACTGAAATCTTTCAATGTTAGCCTGTAAGATTGATTCTTTCTTCGTGAATTGTGGGTCTGTTTGAAGTTTCACCACCTGCTGCTGAGTAGTGTTGCTCGCGAATATTCGCAATTCGAATATTATTTGCGAATATCGCATATTCGCGAATTTCGCGAATATAGCGCTATATATTCGTAATTACGAATATTCGTTTTTTTTTTCACAGTACACATCACAGTGATCATCCCTCTCTGCTTCCAGCTTGTGTGGTGTAAAGAAGGCTCTAATACTACTGTGTGAGACTGACGCGCAAATTTTCGCATATGCGAACATTTTGCATATGCTAATTTTCGCATATGCAAATTTTCGCTTGCGTTAATTTTCGTATATGCTAATTTTCGCATATGTAAATTTTCGCATACGCGAATTTTTCGCATTTGCGAAAATAAAACGAGAATGTTACGAATATGCGAATATTCGCGAATATATGACGAATATTCGTCCATATATTCGCGAATATTCGCAAATTCGAATATGGCCTATGCCGCTCAACACTACTCCTGAGGAGCCTCTAATTTCTTGGATTTATTTTCCCAAGAAATTTTCTCCTCTTTCAGAAGCAAGGTCATGAATCTCAGGGAACTGGCGGTGGCCTACTTTTCCCACTTCTTGATCAGTCTCGTACTCCTGATCCTCTCTGCAGGGGTAATTGAAATTCTAAGACCATTAGGTACTATACTATATTTTATATAATTTTCCATTGATTTGATTTGCCAACAAGACACAATAGAGTCTTTATATGCCTTGGTTAATTCCCTAAAGAGGGTTTGATATTAGTACTTATTGGTCGCTGGGTGTATTCCTGTTTGGAGAATACTTCCCCTACCTCCGAGGCCCAGCCGTCCACATCAAGAGCACTTGCCCGAAAACTCGCCATTTACCGCCATTTCTTAGATTTTAACCAGAAAACCAAATAGCTCAATGTTAATGTCTGTAATGCGCTATCACAGATCCCCAAACTCAAATATAAAGAGTGTATGACTTACATTTTTAAAATTAACTTTAATTGGGTATATTCAGATAAAAAAACATATAACCACTACTACACAAACATATAACTCTCTTGTGACAGCAAAGAAAAAAATCACAAATAATAGAACAAAAGATGTATAACGTCCACCACCTGGATTATTGCACATATATAATCAATTGTCACTTCAATAGTCAAATATCAGTGACTTTTTGCACCTGTATAATCGGTTGTCACTCATTAGTCAGTTGTTAGTGACCCATTACATTGCACATTTATAAGGGCTCATAAATATTTTTATAGATATATTAGGACCCTGGGAAGAAATTGTGGATTTCAGTATAGAGAAGCATGATGTACCACTATTCCTAAACTCCATATTATTCCCGATAATGTAGTGCAGGTCTGGCCCCTAACTGCACATTCCCCTAGCTGTGTGGCACGTACCTGGGGAACTTGTCCTAATAAGGATGACTCCGTGCCTCAGGAACCTGTTCCTATACTGTTATATTCCTATCAGTATTGTACACAATCACTGGGGGGGGGGGGGGGGGTGCAAATGTACATATGTAAAAGTATAAGAAGTGCCTTTTAAAAAAACAAATTAAGATACAAGACATAACCACATCTAGTAACGTATATAACCTGGCCTCCAACACAGCGTTTCGCTTCTCTTGTTTGTCTAGCTTGTCAGGGAGACAGATTTACAGGCTGTTACATCTCAGCAAGGTGGAGTGGCAGTGGAAACTATCCTAACACTTTGCGGTCTTTTTAAATGTACAAACTACTCCCCTTCATGACATACATCTCCACGTCACCATGATGTCACATCCAGATGAGAGAGGGAATCTCCACTGTTTCTGTCCGGGCTGACGTCGCCAGGGTAACTACCGCAGCGTCCTGCGCCTCCCCCATGCAGAGTCATATTCAGTCTCTCCCCTGGAGTAGAAACTGCACCCTCTCCCATTGATTCAACATCCTAGATGTAACAGCCTAGATGTTACATCCGAAATGTAACAGCCTGTGAATCTGTCTCCCTGATGAGTTAAGAGAAGCGAAATGCTGCGTCTAGTAACATATATAACCTATATATGTTGCTAGATGTGGTTATGTTTTGTATCTAAATTTTTTAATCCCTTAAGGACCAAGCCCATTTTCACCTTAAGGACCAGCCAATTTTATTTTTGCGTTTTTGTTTTTTCCTCCTCGCCTTCTAAAATCCATAACTCCTTTATATTTCCATCTACAGACCCATGTAAGGGTTTGTTTTTTGCGTGACCAATTGTACTTTGTAATGAAACCTCTCATTTTACCACAAAATGTACGACGAACCCCAAAAATTATTTTTAGGGAGGAAATTTACATGAAAACCAAAATGTTGCACATTTTGGAGGGTTTTGTTTTCACACTATACAATTTACGGTAAAAATGCTGTGTTCTTTATTCTGTGGGTCAATATGACTAAAATGATATCCACGGCTAGATACTTTTATATTTTTGTACTGCTTAAAAAAAACTAAAACTTTTTGTACAAAATCAGTAATCTAAAATCGCGCTATTTTGACCACCTATAACTTTTTCATTATTCCATATATAGGGCAGTATGAGGGCTCATTTTTTGCGCCGTCATCTGTACTTTTTATCTATACCACATTTGCATATAAAAAACTTTTTTTATTAAATGTGACAAAAAAAGCTGCATTTTTGGACTTTTTTAATTTTTTACCTTTACGCCATTCACCGTACGGGATAATTAACATTATATTTTAATAGTACAGACATTTACACACGTGGCGATACCAAATATGTTTATGAAAAAAAAAATTACGCTATTTGGGGGTAAAATGGGAAAAACTGACAATTTAAATTTTTATTGGGGATGGGGATTTTTCACTTTTTTTTACTTTTTAGTTTGAAATTTTTCAACTTTTTTTTACACTTTTTATGTCCTCATGGGGGACTATCTATAGCGATCCTTTGATTGCTAATGCTATTCAGTGCTATGTATAGGACATAGCACTGATCAGCATTATCGGCTATCTCCTGGTCCGGTCTGCTCGATCGCAGACCAGAGCAGGAGACCCCGGGAGACGGCCGGAGCCAGGTGAGGGGACCTCCAGCCACCATGCTGGATGATCGGATCGCCGCTGCAGCGCTGCGGGCGATCTGATCCTCCATTCAAAGTACCACACTGCAGCAGATGCAGTGATCTGTATGGATCACGGCATCTGAGAGGTTAATGGCGGACATCCGTGCAATCGCGGATGTCGGCCATTACTGGCGGGTCCCCGGCTCTTACTAGTAGCAGGAACCTGCCGTGTCTGATGCGAGCACCGTTCCGATGCTCGCGGTCATACACAGGACGTAAATGTACGTCCTGGTGCGGGAAGCCCCGCCAAACCAGGACTTACATTTATGTCTGTGGTCGTTAAGGGGTTAAGGACCATTCCCATTTTAACCTTAAGGAAGGGGCTAATTTTATTTAGCGTTTTTGTTTTTTTTCCTCCTTGCCTTCTAAAATCCATAACTCTTTTATATTTCCATCTACAGACCCATATAAGGGCTTGTTTTTTGTGTGACCAATTTTACTCTGTAATGAAACCTCTCATTTTACCATAAAATGTATGGTGGACCCCAAAAATTATTTTTTTTAGGGAGGAAATTTTAATGAAAACCACAATTTTGCACATTTTGAAGAGTTTTGTTTTCACACTGAACACTTTACGGTAAAAATTACATGTGTTCTTTATTCTGTGGGTCAATACGATTAAAATGATACCCATGGCTAGATACTTTTATATTTTTGTACCACTTAAAAAAAATCTAAAACTTTTGTACAAAATCAGTAATCTAAAATTGCCGTAATTTGACCACCTATAACTTTTTATTTTTTCCGTATATAGGGCGGTATGAGGGCTCATTTTTTGCGCCATCATCTGTAATTTTATTGATACCTCATTTGCATATATAAAACTTTTAGATCATTTTTTATAAAGCATTTTTGGGAATAAAATGTGACAAAAAAAGCAGCATTTTTGGGACTTTTTTCTATTTTTTACGTTTACGCCGTTCTCCTTATGGGATAATTAACATTACGTTTTGATAGATCGGACATTTACGCAAGCGTCGATACCAAATATGTTTATTAAAAAAAAAATTATTGGGGGATGGGATTTTTCACTTTTTTAAACTTTTTATTTTTACATTGTTTAACTTTTTTTTTTACACTTTTTATGTCCCCATGTGTTCAGTGCTATGCATAGGACATAGCACTGATCAGTATTATTGGTTATCTTCTGCTCTGGTCTGCTCAAGCTCAGACCAGAGCAGGAGGTTCCGGGAGATGGACGGAGGCAGGTGAGGGGACCTCCGTCCGCCATTACAGATGATCGGATCGCAGCGCTGCGGGCGATCCGATCATCTATTTTAACATGTGCATTGCCGCAGATGCCGTGATCTGTACTGATCATGGCATCTGAGGGGTTAATGGCGCACATCCATGTGATCCCGGGTGTCGGCCATTACCGGTGGGTCCCTGGAACCTGCTGTGTATGACGCGAGCACCGCTCCAATGCTCGGGGTAATACACAAGATGTAAAAGTACCGCCAAACCAGGACGTACATTTACGTTGTTAAGGCATTTTAATATTTGTACTTTTTCCCCCCAGTGACTCTGTACACTACTGATAGGAACCTAACAGTATAGGAATGAGCCCTTATAAATGTGCAATGTAATGGGTCACTGACAACTGACTAATGAGTGACAACCGATTATACATGTGCAATAAGTCACTGATATTTGACTAATGAAGTGACAATTGATTATATATGTGCAATAATCCAGGTGGTGGACGTTATACATCTTTTGTTCTATTCTTTGTGATTTTGTTCTTTGCGGTCACAAGAGAGTAATATGTTTGTGTAGTAGTGGTTATATGTTTTTTATCTGAATATACCCAATAAAAGTGAATTGAAAATCTGTAAGTCATACCCCAGGTTTATATTTGAGTTTTCATTCTATGATTGGGGATCTGTTATAACCCATTACATACTTTAACTTTGAGCTAGTTGGATCACTGTTGCAGGTTAGCACAGTTAAAAACAGAAAACTGCGGTAATAACAGCAACAATTTTGGGAGACAAAAAAAGATAAAACTTTGAATATGTAGGGTAAAATGCACAAAAAGTGAGTCTTTGCCTGATATATAAAATTTGGTAAGCACGGTGCTAATACTATGAAAATTTTTTTGTTAAATATCTGAATATGTGGTGCTAAAAACGCAGTTACTTTTTACCAAAATACCCGAAAATACCCGGGAATGTTAAAAAAGTGGCACCCATTATTTATTATTGACAACTGTGAATACAGTATACTTTACAGAAGATGTAATGTTATTGTTTTCCCTTTCACCACCAGAGTAATGATTATTCAATACTGTATTCTTACACATGTGTAATACCTTTAGCTGGAGAGAAAATGTATATTTATATAATTCTCTTTACTTTTTTTTATTTTTTATTTTTTTAATGCCTATAATAAAATGTGCTGTATAATATTGTATGATTTCCATAACAAGTATGTACCAACAGAAAATAGACACAAGAACATTTCTTAAATGATTCAGCTTGGGCAACAAAAAGGTGATGTGGCACATCTTCTGACTATACGAATGATAGTTGTACCGACATTTGCATGAGTAGAAGGGTCCCCAATACCCAACTCCATAACCCTGCACTCCTGCAGACCATAAAAAATGTAAATCCCTTTAATCTTTCTTCCGCTCTAAAAGTTGTCAGCCATTTTACTTTATATGATTCAGTTTGTATTTGGCTAAAACATGCAGATTGTACAGATCTACAATTCTGATATTTTTTTAACTATTATCAAACTATTATTTTTATCTATGATCAAGCTATTATTGTTATGTAAATTAAGATATGTAAATACAAGATCTATACTATATTAGCTGTAACACGGGGTAATTTAACATTAAAGGTAGCAGCTTTAGAGTTGTATTGTGGTGCTAAGTGCCAAAAAGGTAAGAAAGAGGCTAATGGCTAGAGTTGAGCAAGCCTTTGGTGCGCGGCAAACAAATTCTATGTGAACCAGCAATAAAGTAACCCTCAAAACACATGTATAACACTGCCAAGAGCTCTAAAGCCCTGTATAAAATTAGTAGGGTCACCAAAGAATATATATAGGTAGTTTTAGGCTATGTTTACACATCAAAATGTCCACACATGATTGTGACATGTCATTCGCCTTTCAAACATTACTGCGCACACAGTGCTGGGATGGGCTTGTAGCACAATCCACAGCATTTTTCCTGCTGCATAGTGGATTTTCTGCATCGTCAAATATGCTGCAGATGTGCTACCTGCAACCCTACCCTAACAGTGTAAAATAAAAAACAATAAAATGTTTTAAAATTTTTTTAAACCCCCCTCAATAAAAAATAAAATCACCCTTCTTTTCCCATTTTACCTTCCCCCACCCAAAAATACATAAAGAATAATGAACATGTTTGCTATTGCTTTGTGTGACATTGTCCAAACTATTAAAATGTAATGTTTATGAAAACAAATATGCAGATTTTGGTTCACACCAAAAATCAGGAAAAAAATAAAAATAAAAAGTGATCGAAAAAGTCCCATTAAAACAAAAATCGTACTGATAGAAACTACAGATCACATACAGCCACATAAATGGAAAAATAAAAAGGTTATAGAGGTCAGAAAAGGAATTTTTTTAAGTAGTACATTACTAGAAAAATGTAAATTGGGTCAGCATTGATCTACAGTATAACATGGCATTTTTTTACCATGAAGTGCACTGCCCAAAAACCAAACTCCCCAAAAGTTGCTAAATTATATTTTTCTTAACACTTTCTGCCAACAAATAATATTTTTTTCCTGGGTTTTGTCATACATTTTATGATAAAAGGAAAGGTATAATCACAAAGTACAATTGGTCACGTAAAAAACAAGCCCCCATATGGGTCTTTAGATGGAGAATTACAAGAGATGTGCATCTTAAAAAGCGAGGAGGAAAAAATTTTAACGTAAAAATGAAAATTAGCTGTGTCAGTAAGGCCACACTGGGCGGTGTTCTTAAGGGGTTAAGGTAAACTCTGATCAAAGCTTTTTGGTTGAAAAAAAAAAACACCATTAAAAATGGCATGTAAAAAAGCAGAAAAAAATTCTGTGAATCTAAAGAGATTGCTACAGAAAATCTAAATCTATTTTCATTTTTTTTTAGGAATGAATAGGTTGCACTTTTTGCAGTTACAGATCTCTAATGTACAATTAGAAACAGTGTTATGACATAAGAATGCAGACAATTATTTTTGAAGTGTATTAAAGCTAATTAGCATGTAACATTTAAGACAGCTGCTGAAAGCCTATTTCTAAATACTATGGGACTAATTAGAACGTGATCCTAATGAAACATGTCTTTGTGTGCATTGTGTTTACATACAGGAAGTATTTTTGCGGGTAATTTCAAACATGACAGTTACGTTTACAGATTCTTACCACCTAACACATAGATTGTACATTTTGCTGCAATGTAAGGCACAATCAATGGATAGTTGTTGCAGTATCTCTTAACCGTCTAATGATGTAGCCAATATGAATTTTTTGTGTTTTCATTTTTTTAACTTCGTCTTCAAAGAGACACAACTCGTTTTAATTCTCTGTCTACAAAGCCATATGAAGTTCGGCATACATTAGAACTTTGCTAAGCTTGCTTCACTTGAGCCTGGCAATGGAGCTAATGTAGGAGAGGGGTGAGGATTGCATGGCATTTTGGTAACATTCCAGCAAAGGATGATGAAGTACAGTATGAACAATGAGATGATGTCAGGCTAGCCCAGATTACTTTACCGCTGGCAGTTGTGAGCAGTGTACAGAAAAACTGGATCTACTGATCCCAGTTTTTACAGTACAACACAAAACAATTTGGCAAGGCAATGTGCAGTGGGTTGACGACCTCAATGACCTGCATTATTGTGTCCAGTTGCTTCACTACAAATCCCAGTGGTGTGACTGCAGAACAAGCCCATATAAAGCTGCAGAACAAGCCCATATCACACTACATAACAAAGCAATGTGCAATGAACTGACCTGGGTTTAACAAAAAAACACATCTCTATCGATAAGGCTAAGTTCCTACCAGTCCACCACCCCTCATGTCTGCTGCTACAGCTACCACCAGATGACCACTGCCTGCTGTTTACTACAACAACCATCAGTCCACCACTGCTTGCCATTAACTGGCTATAGCTAATTAGTCCACTACTGCCTTCTCTTTGATGGATACTAAAACTACCACCAATCCACTACTGCTGTCTACTGGCTATAGCTACCAGCAGTCAACCACTGCCTGCTGTCAAAAACTATCATTAGTCCACTACTGCCTGCCATCTTATGGCTACTACAGGTATCACCAGTCCACTGCTGCCTGCTGTATGCTGGCTGCTACAACCACTATCAGTCCACCACTGTCTGCTGGATAAAACTATCTCTAGTCCACCACAGCCTGCTGTCCGCTGGCTATTACAATTATCACTAGTCCACACACCATTGCCTGCTGTCTTCTGGCTACTACATCTACAAACTATCTTTCGATACCTCTGGGTGTATTTTATCATCGACAAAAATCTACCAACAAAAAGGGATCATTTATGCACCTTTATTTTAATGTTAAAAATATAAAATACACTGGTGCAGTGTGTTGTTCATTACCATTGGTTACCACTTTAAAATTAACTTAAGCTTTATACCATTTTAAAATTACATGCATACATTCCTAGATTCTTTTTTTTTATAAATACTTTTTTTTATTTTAAATGAGTAGAAAGACAGCAGTGGGAGCGAGCGCTCTCTGGGGGAGCGAGCGCTTGCAAGCATTATACGCAGCTGTGCGTACGTTAGAAAACGTGAACAGCGCATGTGCTGGGACCTGTGTGTCAATCACACAGAGTCCCAGCGCTGAATTACAGTCGGTGGGCATGGCTGGTGGCGGGGCATCGCGGACCTCGTGCCACGCCTACCCGACTGTCCATGGCTTTCCTAAAAAGCCTTTTTTAGGGTAATAAAAGCTATTACTTATATAATAGGAACTATTAGGTAAAAGGCTAGGTTAAGACTACGGAATTTCCGCCTGAAATTCCACTTTGAAATTGCAGGCAGAAATTTCGCTTGCTAAAATGTATAGTGTAGTGAATGGGTTTCTGTTCACAAATTCACACTTTGGAATTTGTGAAGCGGAATTTGTGAATGTAAAATCCGCTTGGAAATTTCCGCCTGAAGAATGGGGTTGCTCTTTCTTCAGGCGGAAATACTCACAGAACACATTGCAGTCTATTGGAGACTGCAGTGTCCGCGCGGTCCTAGCGCCGACTGATTCAGTCAGCGCTGGCTGCACCCGGAGATTCCGTAGTCTGAACCTAGCCAAAAGGTTGTCATACAAACCACCTGCACACAGTACACATGCTGTGTGCAGGTTATTGCAGTAAAAGTTCATGACAGTTGCACTTTAAGCAATTATTGAGTGAGAGCACAATAAACTATGATTGATTTATTGATTTTTTTTTTTTTTTTTTGCTTTATTTATTTATTTATTTAATTTTACTAATTGTGCCACCCACAAAGTCATAAAAAAGACTTCTGGGTTGGGATTTTGATATTTGTCATTTTAGATATATTTTTTAATTGCTGATTTCCCCTGTAGATAGTGCTCTGGTGCTCACAAATTTACCACAGTTACAGGTGGAAGACATATCCGTGTTATTGAAGACAAAAACTGATGTCATTAAATACAGTCCATTGTACATGTGCTTTTAGCCACTTTGAAGCACAAACTGTCAAGAGAAAGGTTACACAATTTAAAATTAATGACCGGAATGTGTGAACATAACTTCAGGCTAGAATTTCACTAAGGTTTTCCATGAAAAAACGCAGATAAAGACGGCCATTTTGCTGCATGGCATTTTTTCTGTGAAAAAACGCCACGGCCAGATGTTAGCTGCAAGTCAATAATGAATGGCAAAATGCCAGATCCACTTGGCGTCTTTCCTTTTGGCATTTTTTTTAACCCTTTGGTCGTTTTCCAGCTCTTTTGGGCTCAGAGGCTGGTTTTCAAAAACATCTCCAATTTAGAGTATGGCGTTTTTTCGGGGGAAAATCTTGGCGTTTTCCTCCCATCAAAGTCTATGGGAGTAAAAAAACGCCAAGAAAAACGCCATGTGGGTTTTAACTTCGACATTTTTGTAAGTGGTTTTTATATTTTTTGGGGACTTTAGCAATCCAAAAAAGTGATGAGATAGCTTATTTTGTTACATTTTGAAGGGTACCATTAAAAAAACAATATTAAAAAAAGATACAGTAGTGATGGAAAAAATTGTATTAAACAAAATTTTAATTTTTTAGAACAAAATTTATATTTTTTAGAACAAAATTTTTATTATTTTTAAACAGAGATCAATTTATGTGGGTGGCCAGAGAACTAAAAATCTAGCCGGCAATATAAAAAATTTAGAAATGATATATTTTTTATAATTAATTCTGTAAAACTTTTTATTAGTAATATATTTTAATTACATGTTTAATAAAATGTGTTTTTTTTTTTACTTTTTTTATTTTAGGGTTATTTTAGATTTTTTAAGGTAGTACTACTCCCAGCATGGAACAGACTGTTCCATGATGGGAGTAGTACCTGTACTAATAGACAGATTGCAGCGGGTGTCACTTCTGACACCCGCTGCGATCCTCTGGTATAAGCAATAGAAGCAGCCAGCACGGCTGAACCTGTCTGGTCCCATGCCCGGCACTATACTCCCCTGTGATGTGAGGTTCTCTTCACTTCACAGATTCATATTTCCCTCTCAGAGCTGTGATTGGCCAGATGGTGTTGGCCACTTACAGCTCTCAGTGGCATATACGAATCTGTGATGTGAAGAGAACCTCACATCACAGTGGAGTAATACCGGGCAGGGGACCAGACAAGTGCGGCTGCCGCCCACTGCTATAGCTTATGAAAGAGGATCGCAGCGGGTGTCAGGAGTGATACTTGCTGTGGTCTGATCATGACTGCAGGTACTACTACTCCCAACATGGAGTACACTCTGCTCCATGCTGGGAGCTGTAGTACCTGCATTAATAGACAGATCGCAACGGGTGTCAGAAGTGACACTCGGGCCATCTGTCTATTAGTACCGATACTACAGCTCCCAGCATGGAGCAGAGTGTGTTCCATATTGGGAGCAGTAGTACCTGCAGTAAGGGACAAATCACAGCAAGTGTCACTCCTTATACCTGTTGCAATCGTCCTGATGTGAATTTCTGAACTCAGCTGTGCTCATGGCTAAAGAGCCAGGAGAACAGCTAATGCTGAGCAGTAGATATTGTCACGGTTCGGCTGGCAGGAGGTGGATCCTCTGTGCCAGAGAGGGATTGGCGTGGACCGTGCTAGTGGACCGGTTCTCAGTTGCTACTGGTATTCACCAGAGCCCGCCGCAAAGCGGGATGGTCTTGCAGCGGCGGTAGCAACCAGGTCGTATCCACTAGCAACGGCTCAACCTCTCTGACTGCTGAAGATAGGCGCGGTACAAGGGAGTAGACAAGAGCAAGGTCGGACGTAGCAGAAGGTCGGGGCAGGCAGCAAGGATCGTAGTCAGGGGCAACGGCAGGAGGTCTGGAACACAGGCTAGGAACACACAAGGAAACGCGTTCACTGGCTCAATGGCAACAAGATCGGGCGAGGGAGTGCAGGGGAAGTGAGGTATAAATAGGGAGTGCACAGGTGAACACACTAATTAAGCCAACTGCGCCAATCAGTGGCGCAGTGGCCCTTTAAATCGCAGAGACCCGGCGCGCGCGCGCCCTAAGGAGCGGGGCCGCGCGCGCCGGGACAGGACCGACGGAGAGCGAGTCAGGTACGGGAGCCGGGGTGCGCATCGCGAGTGGGCGCCACTCGCATCGCGAATCGCATCCCGGCTGGGAGAGGTATCGCAGCGCACCCGGTCAGCAGATCTGACCTGGGCGCTGCAATTGCGAGGATGTTGCGAGCGCTCCGGGGAGGAGCGGGGACCCGGAGCGCTCGGCGTAACAGTACCCCCCCCCTTGGGTCTCCCCCTCTTCTTGGAGCCTGAGAACCTGAGGACCAGACTTTTGTCTAGGATGTTGTCCTCAGGTTCCCAGGATCTCTCTTCTGGACCACAGCCCTCCCAATCTACCAAGAAAAATCTTTTTCCTCTGACTGTCTTGGAGGCCAATATCTCCTTCACGGAGAAGATGTCAGAAGAACCGGAAACAGGAGTGGGAGAAACAAGTTTGGGAGAGAAACGGTTGATGATGAGTGGTTTAAGGAGAGAGACATGAAAGGCATTGGGAATACGAAGAGAAGGAGGAAGAAGAAGTTTGTAAGAGACAGGATTAATCTGGCACAAGACTTTGAAAGGACCGAGATAGCGTGGTCCCAGTTTGTAACTGGGGACACGAAAGCGGACATATTTAGCGGAGAGCCATACCTTGTCTCCGGGAGCAAAAATGGGGGGAGTTCTTCTTTTCTTATCGGCAAACCTTTTCATGCGAGATGAAGCCTGTAAAAGAGAATTTTGGGTCTCTTTCCATATGGTGGAAAGATCACGAGTCACTTCATCCACAGCGGGCAAACCAGAGGGCAAGGGAGTAGGGAGGGGGGGAAGAGGGTGACGGCCGTACACCACGAAAAATGGGGATTTAGCAGAAGATTCAGAGACTCTGAAGTTGTATGAGAATTCGGCCCATGGTAGAAGATCTGCCCAGTCATCCTGGCGGGAGGAAACAAAATGCCGTAAATAGTCACCCAGGACCTGGTTAATTCTTTCTACTTGCCCATTGGATTGAGGATGATAAGCAGAAGAGAAGTTTAATTTAATCTTGAGTTGTTTACAGAGAGCCCTCCAGAATTTTGACACGAATTGGACGCCTCTATCCGAGACGATCTGCGTGGGCAAACCGTGAAGACGAAAAATGTGTACAAAAAATTGTTTTGCCAACTGAGGCGCTGAAGGAAGACCAGGAAGAGGAATAAAATGTGCCATCTTGGAAAATCGATCAACGACCACCCAAACAACAGTGTTGCCACGGGATGGGGGTAGGTCTGTAATAAAGTCCATACCAATCAGAGACCAAGGCTGTTCGGGGACAGGCAGAGGATGAAGGAGACCAGCAGGCTTCTGGCGAGGAGTCTTATCCCGGGCACAGACAGTACAGGCCCGCACAAAATCAACAACATCCGTCTCCAGAGTTGGCCACCAATAGAAACGAGAGATGAGTTGCAAGGACTTTTTGATGCCCGCATGGCCTGCGAGGTGGGAGGAGTGACCCCATTTGAGAATCCCGAGACGTTGGCGTGGAGAAACGAAGGTCTTCCCTGGAGGAGTTTGCCTGATGGAGGCTGGAGAAGTGGAGATCAGACAGTCAGGAGGAATGATGTGTTGCGGAGAGACCTCTACTTCCGAGGCATCCGAGGAACGAGAGAGAGCATCGGCCCTAATGTTCTTGTCGACAGGGCGAAAATGAATTTCAAAGTTAAAACGGGCAAAAAACAACGACCACCTGGCCTGGCGAGGGTTCAGCCGTTGGGCAGACTGGAGATAGGAGAGATTCCTGTGATCGGTGTAAATGATAACTGGAAATTTTGATCCCTCCAGCAGATGCCTCCATTCCTCAAGTGCCAATTTAATGGCCAGTAGTTCTCGATCCCCGATGGAGTAGTTTCTCTCCGCCGGAGAGAAGGTCCTAGAAAAAAAACCACAAGTAACAGCATGCCAGGAATAATTTTTTTGTAGAAGGACCGCTCCAGCTCCCACTGAGGAGGCATCAACCTCCAATAGGAAGGGTTTAGATGGGTCAGGTCTGGAGAGCACGGGGGCAGAAGAAAAGGCAGACTTGAGCCGTTTAAATGCGTCTTCTGCTTGGGGAGACCAGGACTTGGGATTGGCATTCTTCTTGGTTAAAGCCACGATAGGAGCCACAATAGTGGAAAAGTGTGGAATAAATTGTCTGTAATAATTGGCGAACCCCAAAAAACGTTGGATAGCACGGAGTCCGAAGGGGCGTGGCCAATCTAAGACGGCAGAGAGTTTATCCGGGTCCATTTGTAATCCCTGGCCAGAGACCAAGTATCCTAGGAAAGGAAGAGATTGACATTCAAACAGACATTTCTCCATTTTGGCATAAAGTTTATTGTCTCGAAGTCTCTGAAGAACCATGCGGACATGCTGGCGGTGTTCTTCTAAGTTGGCAGAAAAAATCTGAATATCGTCCAGATACACAACAACACAGGAATATAAGAGATCACGAAAAATTTCATTAACAAAGTCTTGGAAGACGGCAGGGGCGTTGCACAGGCCAAAGGGCATGACCAGATACTCAAAGTGTCCATCTCTGGTGTTAAATGCAGTTTTCCATTCGTCCCCCTCCCTGATGCGGATGAGATTATAAGCACCTCTTAAGTCCAGTTTGGTAAAGATGTGGGCACCTTGAAGGCGATCAAAGAGTTCTGAGATAAGAGGTAGGGGGTAGCGGTTCTTTACCGTGATTTTATTAAGTCCGCGGTAATCAATGCAAGGACGTAGGGAGCCATCTTTTTTGGACACAAAAAAAAATCCAGCTCCGGCAGGAGAGGAGGATTTGCGGATAAACCCCTTTTTTAAATTTTCCTGGATGTATTCAGACATAGCAAGAGTCTCTGGGGCGGACAGAGGATAAATTCTGCCCCGGGGTGGAGTAGTGCCTGGGAGGAGGTCAATAGGACAGTCATAAGGCCTGTGAGGAGGTAAAGTCTCAGCTTGCTTTTTGCAAAACACGTCAGCATAGTCCATATAAGCCTTAGGGAGACCGGTTACAGGGGGAACCACAGGGTCACGGCAGGGAGTACTGGGAACCGGTTTAAGACAGTCCTTGAAACAAGAAGTACCCCAGCTCTTGATCTCTCCTGTGGACCAATCAAGGGTTGGGGAATGGCGTTGAAGCCACGGTAATCCAAGGAGAATTTCGGAAGTACAATTGGAGAGGACCAAAAACTCAATTTTTTCGTGATGAGGTCCGATGCACATTAGGAGGGGTTCCGTGCGGTAACGCACGGTATAGTCCAATCTTTCATTGTAAACACAATTGATGTAGAGGGGTCTGGCGAGACTGGTCACCGGGATGTTGAACCTGTTGATGAGAGAGGCCAAAATAAAATTTCCTGCAGATCCGGAATCCAAGAAGGCCATAGTAGAGAAGGAGAAGGTAGAGGCAGATATCCGCACAGGCACAGTAAGGCGTGGAGAAGCAGAGTTGACATCAAGAACTGTCTCACCTTTGTGCGGAGTCAGCGTACGTCTTTCCAGGCGGGGAGGACGGATAGGACAATCCTTCAGGAAGTGTTCGGTACCGGCACAGTACAGGCAAAGATTCTCCATGCGGCGTCGTGTCCTCTCTTGAGGTGTCAAGCGAGACCGGTCAACTTGCATAGCCTCCACGGCGGGAGGCACAGGAACGGATTGCAGAGGACCAGAGGAGAGAGGAGCCGGGGAGAAAAAACGCCTCGTGCGAACAAAGTCCATATCCTGGCGGAGCTCCTGGCGCCTTTCGGAAAAACGCATGTCAATGCGAGTGGCTAGATGAATAAGTTCATGCAGGTTAGCAGGAATTTCTCGTGCGGCCAGAACATCTTTAATGTTGCTGGATAGGCCTTTTTTAAAGGTCGCGCAGAGGGCCTCATTATTCCAGGATAATTCGGAAGCAAGAGTACGGAATTGGACGGCGTACTCGCCAACGGAAGAATTACCCTGGACCAGGTTCAGCAGGGCAGTCTCAGCAGAAGAGGCTCGGGCAGGTTCCTCAAAGACACTTCGAATTTCCAAGAAGAAGGAGTGTACAGAGGCAGTGACGGGGTCATTGCGGTCCCAGAGCGGTGTGGCCCATGACAGAGCTTTCCCAGACAGAAGGCTGACTACGAAAGCCACCTTAGACCTTTCAGTAGGAAACTGGTCCGACATCATCTCCAAGTGCAGGGAACATTGTGAAAGAAAGCCACGGCAAAACTTAGAGTCCCCATCAAATTTATCCGGCAAGGATAGTCGTAGGCCGGAAGCGGCCACTCGCTGCGGAGGAGGTGCAGGAGCTGGCGGAGGAGATGATTGCTGAAGCTGTGGTAGTAGCTGCTGTAGCATCACGGTCAGTTGAGACAGCTGGTGGCCTTGTTGCGCTATCTGTTGCGACTGCTGGGCGACCACCGTGGTGAGGTCGGCGACAACTGGCAGTGGAACTTCAGCGGGATCCATGGCCGGATCTACTGTCACGGTTCGGCTGGCAGGAGGTGGATCCTCTGTGCCAGAGAGGGATTGGCGTGGACCGTGCTAGTGGACCGGTTCTAAGTTGCTACTGGTATTCACCAGAGCCCGCCGCAAAGCGGGATGGTCTTGCAGCGGCGGTAGCAACCAGGTCGTATCCACTAGCAACGGCTCAACCTCTCTGACTGCTGAAGATAGGCGCGGCACAAGGGAGTAGACAAGAGCAAGGTCGGACGTAGCAGAAGGTCGGGGCAGGCAGCAAGGATCGTAGTCAGCGGCAACGGCTGGAGGTCTGGAACACAGGCTAGGAACACACAAGGAAACGCTTTCACTGGCACAATGGCAACAAGATCCGGCGAGGGAGTGCAGGGGAAGTGAGGTATAAATAGGGAGTGCACAGGTGAACACACTAATTAAGCCAACTGCGCCAATCAGTGGCGCAGTGGCCCTTTAAATCGCAGAGACCCGGCGCGCGCGCGCCCTAAGGAGCGGGGCCGCGCGCCGGGACAGGACCGACGGAGAGCGAGTCAGGTACGGGAGCCGGGGTGCGCATCGCGAGTGGGCGCCACTCGCATCGCGAATCGCATCCCGGCTGGGAGAGGTATCGCAGCGCACGCAGTCAGCAGATCTGACCTGGGCGCTGCAATTGCGAGGATGTTGCGAGCGCTCCGGGGAGGAGCGGGGACCCGGAGCGCTCGGCGTAACAGATATATGTTGTATATATACTGCCCACCAAGAACTTACAGTGAGCCTGCAATGTGTATACAGTATACACATTGCTGGCTCACTTAACCCCTTGCCGAGCTGTGTGCTATGCACCAGTCAAGCAAGGAAAGAGCTGACTTACACTGCTGGACATTGTAGGTTAACCCTTTGGGCGGTATACACTATATACAGCTATCTATAGATAGCTGTATATAGAAGATGAAGAAGTCCCCTTACATCCCTCCAGTCCCGGCTGTGTCCGTGTAGCTCTGCCCTTATTGATGACATCATTAGGGGCTGATCTACAGACGGGAGCCAGGCTGTTAAGGGTGTGAGGCTTTGTTCACATTGTACGTTTTGTATAATGTGAACAGACCCTTCTGCCAGTGTCCTCCCAGACAGGGAGACTTGTAGTTTTGCAACAACTGGAGGCACTCTGTTTGGGAAGACATTGCATTATGGGCGCTCTCCCCAGCGGAGAGCGCCAAAAAATTTCCTTAACCCATTTGTTTGTGTTTCTTTTTTCTTCTTGTTTCAGATCCGTGTATGCAGAGTATTATGGCGGATTCGGAGGACTAATGCGGGGCTAACAAGGGTTGTGGGGGAGTGTTTTTTCAAATAAAATAATTTCTTCAATGTGTCAATGTTTTTTTTTTAAACTGAATTTTCAGACTTAGTAGTGGAAGCCGTCTTATTGACGGAATCCATTACTAAGCCGGGGCTTAGCTTAAACCCCAAAAACAGCTAGCTCTAACCCCAATTATTACCCAAGTACCCACCGCTACAGGGGTGCCGGGAAGCGATGTTACCAACAGGCCTGTAACGTCAAAGATGGTGCCTAGGCGGTAACTGGCTGACATTATTTAGGCTGGGGAGGGCAAGTAACAATGGTTCTAGCCCACCCTGGTAAGGACAGGCTGTTGCTGCTTTGTTGGTATCTGTGAATATAAATACGGGGAACCCTATGCATTTTTTTTAAATAAATAAATTTAAAAACACATAGGGTTCCCAGCATTTTTATTCTCAGCCAGATACCAACCAAGCAGCAAAAGCCTGATGTTACCAGCTTGGGCTAGGACCATTGTTACTGGCCCTCCCCAGCCTAGATAACAGTGGCAGTTTTTCTGACAGTTTTTCCTGGCATTTTTGCTGGTGGGTAAAAACCTCAGTGGAATCCTAGCCTCAAGGGGATGTTTTATATCTACTACTACTACTTTTTAACTGAAGATGACCGAAACTTGTTGTATTAGAAATAATGGACCTGATTCCCATGAGAGAGAAAGAAACTTTTTTGCGAGCTTCCCCCTTCTCTGTGAGACACTTACAAAAAGGGTCTTAATCCAAGGACCTTTCTCTAAATTATTCATGTGCCAATAGCAGAAAGGCAGCATATTTTTTACTTAAAAATATGTTAATTTTTTAACCAATGTATATTACATATATACATATAGGCCCTCATTTACTAAGCTAAGACCCACTAGTTTTTTTGGGGCACAGTGTCTGAGACATGTCTCAGACACTGTGCGACAGTGTGCACCAGGAAAATCCAACTAACCCGTGCATTGTGAAAAGTCTAAAAAGGGGCGTGGTCTGATGCAAAGGAGCATGGCCTGTCCAAAAAGGGGTGTGGTTTCACAACGCGACCTATTTACTATTGAATTCACAGAAAATCCGGTGAATAAATGGCTGGAAATTTCCACCTAGAAAAGGCTGGTCAGAAAATTTTCCCGACTTGTAAGTCTGTGATCTTCATAGTAAATAGATAGGAATCCTACAAGTCTGAAACAACTCTTAGTTAATGAGGCCCATAATGTTATTATCTCCATTAAAAATGTTTCCAAATGACAGTGTCCATTGAACTATACAGTTTGCTGATCTTGCAAATGCTGTCTAGTCTTAAAACAGAAAATCTTAAACCTACAGTATAATATTGAGGATTTTACACTGACATATCTATGTAAGAAACATGAGAAATGAAATGAAGCTAACCTGGATTTTGCAAGCAGAAATTATGGTGTGGGAGCCTTTTTTTCATAGAAAATATAGTCTTTAAATAACTAAAGCAGTATCTATGCACCTGGACAATACCAGATGAATTTAACTAAAATAGAATAGCTCTTTGTGCCAAACAATGTAGGACATCAATTGTAATTGTAAAGACAAGGACTAAATCACAATGCGGAACAAATTATGAACTTGCAACGCATAGGAATCATATGGAGTTACACAGAAAAAGCATAACCAATGATTTCAAAGAAAACAGTATTGTGACTGCTAGACTTATTTATAGAGAAACTCATTATTTAATATAGACCTACAAAAATAAAACAACAATGATCAAACTGTATTATAAATACAAACTAGAATGACAAAACAACAAGTATAAAAAAAAGTTAAAGGAGTATTCCAGTTTTTTTTTTATTTGACTATGCTACAGGGGTTGTAAAGTTAGTGTAGTTCATAATATGGCGTCTGTACCTGTGTTTGATGGTGGTTTCGTAATTTGTATGTGATCTTTGCCCGGATGTTTATTTTTAACAGCATACAACAGCACACAATAGCACACAATAGCACACAAAATTAATGTCATCTCAGGTTTTCCCAGGTCGCAGTGCAGCCAGAGATATGACATCAGGAATTCAAAGGAGCCTGTGTACTTCAATGAGTGGAGAGACCGCTGGGTGCGAAGGAGATTATTCTGCAGTAAATTGTAGTTTTGCAACAGCTGGGGGCACTCTGGTTAGGAAACATTGGTCTATTGTTTACAGAATAGCATGGGAGCTCAGGTGTGCTTTAATGTCTGGGGTGACTGATGAGAGAGCGGAAGAAAAGTGACCATAAACAAGGTATCATGGGATTTGTAGTTGGAGAGAGGGAACTCCAACAGGAAATAGCCATTTTACAAAAAGATAGCCATAAAGTTATGGTACTCTCACAACAAAGCCATTTAACTCCAAGACAAGCACGGATCCTTCCATTACTGTCTGGCAGGTAAGTACTAAAATTTCTTTATGGGGAGGACCCCTTTAATGCTTTTTAAGGAACATATCTCATGCCAAATACTAGTATTTAGGACAATATTGTAATTAACTTCTATAAACATATGTAAGATAGAAACAAAAAAATTAAAGAAATGTCAACTTTTATACCGCTGTATATGCTACTGTCAGAAATCGTAGGGTTAATCGATTCTGAAGTTTCTTTTGTTTTGATTTGGGTTACGCCCAGCTCCCTGGTCTGGTCAGCTGACCTTGATGACAGCACCTGGTCTGGGCCTATTTTCGCTGGCAGTCTGCTCTCATTCCTTGCCTGTGAAAGAGCTCATACTCCTAGCTAGTGTCTGTATTGTATCTTGTATTTTTGGCATATTTCTACTTACAAAGCATGTACAGGTTTCTAATTTGTATCATAGGTACTCTTCAACTGTGACAGAAGGAATCTAAAACAAAAGTCCAGAAAATCACATTGTATGATTTTTAAAACATTAATTGCATTTTATTGCATATGATAAGTATTTGATCACCTACCAACCAGTAAGAATTCAAGCAATTTACAATGTTTGTATGCACTGTAGTACTCCCCTGGAAAAAAACATTTTCTTAAATGATCTGGTGCCAGAAAGTTAAACAGATTTGTAAATTATTTATATTAAAAAATATTGATCCTTCCTGTACTTATCAGCTGTTGTTTGCTCCACAGGAAGTTCTTTTCTTTTTGAATTTACTTTCTGTCTTACCACAGTGCTCTCTGCTGACACCTCTGTCCATTTTAGGAACTGTCCAGAGTAGGAGCAAAACCTCATAGCAAACCTATCCTGCTCTGGACAGTTCCTAAAATGGACAGAGGGATCAGCAGAGAGCACTGTGGTAAGTCAGAAAGGCAATTCAAAAAGAAAAGAACTTCCTGTGGAGCAAACAACAGCTGATAAGTACAGCAAGGATTAAGATTTTTTTTAATAGAAGTAATTTACAAATCTGTTTAACTTTCTGGCACCAGCTGATTAAAATAAAATTTAATTTACAAATCTGTTTAACTTTCTGGCACCAGTTGATTAAAATGAAATGTTTTCCATGGGAGTACCCCTTTAAGTTCCGTGCATGTCAAAGGTGCCCTTAAAGAGTTCATCTGCTATCCCCTACTTCACAAAAGTAAAATTCAAAATTCAGATAAAAATTAGAAATGTCTCAAAAGCAGTCACACAAAGACCCTCCCCCCATGTATAATAAACCCATACACATTATCTAAGATCCATTCATAAATATGCAGATGCAGATAGTCAAAACAATATATGTCATACATTTTGCTAAATAGACCATGCATATGCAGAAACTACCTATCCACAAAAAAAAAAAAATAACTATAGGTTTGGTACTGACTTGGACAAAAGACCTATGCTTTAGAGGAGACCGCATACCCTCACACACATTTGGCTTCCTAAGGGGATTTTTCCTACCTGTCAAGACCACATAATTATGTGACCCCGTGCCCATGAGAGTTTAAATGCACATTAAAGGGGTACTCCAGTGAAAAAAAAAATTTTTCAAATCAACTGGTGCCAGAAAGTTAAACAGATTTGTTAATAACTTTTAATCATTACCATTTAAACATCTTAATCTTTCCAGCTGCTGTATGCTCCAAAGGAAGTTATATAGTTCTTTTCTGTCTGACCGCAGTGCTCTCTGATGAAACATCTGTCCATGTCAGGAACTGTCCAGAGCAGGAGATGTTTACTATGTGGATTTGCTCCTGCTCTTGACCGTTCCTGACATGGACAGAGGTGTCAGCAGAAAGCACTGTGGTCAGACAGAAAATAAATTCAAAAAAGATATTTCTCTGGAGCATACAGCAGCTAATAAGTACTGGAAGGATTAAGATTATTAAATAGAAGTAATTTACAAATCTAACAGCAAGGTAGTTGTCAGCTCACTGGGGGCGGAGTGCACGGTCCAACTCTCGTCAAGCAGAAGAAGGAAAAGTGGAACAGCCGTCACTCTTAAAACTCCAAGTTTATTGCAGCATAAAATCGTAAAGAGTTTTAAGTGTGTCGGCCATTCCACTTTTCCTTCTTCTAATTTACAAATCTGTTTAACTTTCTGGCACCATTTGATTTAAAAAAAAAATCCACTGGAGTACCCCTTTAAATAAAACTACAGTGGGGAGAACAAGTATTTGATACACTGCCAATTTTGCAGGTTTTCCTACTTACAAAGCATGTAAAGGTGTGTAATTTTATCATAGGTACTCTTCAACTGTGAGAGATGGAATCTAAAACAAAAATCCCGAAAATCCCATTGTATAATTTTTTTTAAATTTTTTATTAATTTGCATTTTATTGCATGACAAATGTATTTAATGACTAAGAGCGTTTACAGCGCTTGAAACGCGTTACTTGTTCCTTCCTTGTCCTATGGATTAAACTTGATTTTACCTGCAACGAGCTGGATCCGATCTCCTTCATTTTCCTGTTATTGGCTGGTGCCGTCCAGCAACTGGATCCGTGCTCTGCTGTCCGGGGTGGGGTGAGCTGGTCCTCACCTTGTTTGCTTTCCAAACATATTTAATACATCAGAAAACCAAACTTAATATGTGGTACAGAAACCTTAGTTTGCAATTACAGAGATCAAATGTTTCCTGAAGTTCTTGACCAGGTTTGCACACACTGCAGAAGGGATTTTGACCCACTCCTCCATACAGACCTTCTCCAGATCCTTCAGGTTTCTGGGCTGTCACTGGGCAATACAGACTTTCAGCTCCAAAGATTTTCTATTGGGTTCAGGTCTGAATACTTGATAGGCCAATCCCGGACCTTGAGATGTTTCTCATGCAGCCACTCCTTAGTTGCCCTGGTTGTGTGTTTCGGGTCGTTGTCATGCTGGAAGACCCAGCCACAACTTATCATAAATCTTCTTACTGAGGGAAGGAATTGTTGGCAAAGATCTCCCATCAATACAGTGCAGTTGTCCTGACCCCTTTGCAAAAAAGCAGCCCCCAAGAATGATGTTTCCACCTCCAAGCTTCTCGGTTGGGATGGTGTTATTGGGGTTGTACTTATCCTTCTTCTTCATCAAAACACGGCGAGTGGAGATTAGACCAAAAGCTCTATTTTTGTCTCATCAGACCACATTACCCTCTCCCAGAACTCCTCTAGATCATCCAGATGGTCATAGGCAAACTTCAGATGGACTTGGACATGTGGTAGCTTGAGCAGGTGGGCCTTGCGTGGGCTGAAGGATTTTAAAGGGGTTCTCCGGTGCTTACACATCTTATACCCTATCCAAAGGATAGAGGATAAGGTGCCTGATCGCGTCCCCTTCCGTAGGCTTGCATTGAGGGGCGGAACGTTACGTCACACGGGGGTGGAGGCATGATGTCACACTCCGCAGGCCCTGTAGTCGCCCGTAATCAGACCCGGAGCGAACACATTCCGGGGACTGATTACAAACGGGGTGCCGCTTGCATGATCACGGGCGTCCCCAGCTGCGGGACTACCACGATCAGGCATCTTATCCCCTGTCCTTTGGATAGGGGATAAGATGTGTAAGCACCGGAGAACCCCTTTAATCCATGACAACGTAGTGTTTTACTTATGGCTGTGGTCCCAGCTCTCTTCGGGACATTGAAGAGGTCCTGCTGTGTAGTTCTGGGCTGATTCCTCACGATCATTGATGCCCCACTTGCATGGAGCCCTAGACCGAGGGAGATTGACCGTCATCTTGTACTTATTCCATTTTCTAATAATTGCACCAACAGTTCTTGCCTTCTCACCAAGCTGCTTGCCTATTGTCCTGTAGCCCATCCCAGCCTTGTGCAGGGCTACAATTTTATCCAGGAAGTCCTTACACAGCTCTCTGGTCTCTGCCATTGTGGAGAGATTGGAGTCTGTTTGTTTGAGTGTGTGGACAGGTGCAATTAATACAGGTAATGAGTGGAGAACAGGAGAATTTTAAAGGGGAACTCCACCCCTAGACATCTTAACCCCTATCCAAAGCAATAAAATGCAAATTAATGTTTTCAAAATCATACAATGTGATTTACTGGGGTTGAATTTTAGATTCCGTCTCACACAGTTGAAGAGTACCTATGATGAAAATTACAGACCTCTACATGCTTTGTAAGTAAGAAAACCTGAAAAATTGTCAGTGTATCAAATACTTGTTCTCCCCACTGTATACACTAACTAGCCCTTTATAATGCACCCTACTAGTACTGGGTTGGACTGCCCTTATTTTTCATGACCCTACTTGCTACAAGATTCTGGAAACATTCCTCAAAGATTATGATCCCTATGAACATAATGACAGATTTGACAGATGCACATCTGTAATGCTATTTTCCCATTCCAGCACATCCCAAAGGTGATCTAATGGATTGAGATTTGGTGATTGCGGAGATAGGTACAGTTTGGACATAAAGGGATGGACATGGTCAGAAATAGGGATGAGTGAATCGAATCTGACAAATCCGTTACGAATTTCATGAAACATTTGATTTGTAATTAATCTGAATATTGCCACAATTCGATAAAACGAATTGCTTCATTAAACTCCATTTAGTGCGGTCCAGGCTCCATGGCATCTAAAATGGCAGTTCCACATGTGAGGATATGGGGCAAAGAACTCTGGGAAGGCGGGTAGGCGGGATCACCCTGAATCACATGCAGCATGCAGCCTATCAGCAACCAGCCAGCCCTGTGATGTAACAGCCCTATATAATCGGCAGCCATCACCGCAGCCTGCCATTTCAGAGTTTTATTGCACAGAGACCATTTTATTGCAGAGAGACAGAGAGAGCAGTGTGTGTGTTGCACAGAAAAACAGCTTTACAGCAGCAATTCACCACAAGCCCAAATCACTGCAGAAAAGCACTGACAGGGAAGAGAGAGGGAGAAAGTACACTTTTGGGTGTACTACACTGTGACTATGTACTGGGGTGTACAACATCTAAAGCTAATAGGGGCCAGTTAGAGTGAGCAGTGCACTAAAAACCATAGTCACCTGTTTTTAGTGCCTAATACTGGTTGCGTAGCAGAGCGTATTGTCCTCTCATAAGTGTAACCTGTGCGTACATAGGTGGAGTATGATTTTTTTTCCCTGTCAAACTAATTTTGGCCTAGTTAACGTGAAAGGACAGCCAAAGCCACACACTTGTTTTGGCAGCCTAATACATTTTGTAGCGGAACATTTTGTCCTCCTCTCCTAAGTGTAAACTGTACGTACACCAACGCGGTGTGCGTTTTTTTCTCTGTTAAACTAATTTGGGCCTAGTTACTGTGAAAGAACAGCCAAAGCTACACACTTGTTTTTGTAGCCTAATACAGACTTAAGCGGAGCATATTGTCCTTGCCTCATAAGTGTAAGTTGTAAGTACACCTACGTGGTGTACAATTTTGTTCTTGTTAAAGTCACAAGGGCCTAGTTACTCTGAAAGGCCAGCAAAAACTACACACCTGCTTTTGTAGCCAAATACAGTTTTTAGCATAGTGGAGCATATAGTCCTCCTCTCCTAAGTGTAACATATACAAACTCAGCTAATGTATAAGTATGTTAGGCAGAGAAGTGCCAGGACAGGCACAGAGGAGTGGCAGAGGCCTAAATTCTTCAGGCACAGGCAGAAGTCGCAGCAGATTAGTGGAAAATGGCAGCAGGAGTCGCAGCGAGAGGCCTGAGCTCCCGGTATCAGCTAGCGGTCGTTTCTTGACCAACAGCTTATCTGGCGTCATTGATTAGTTAACTCTGTCATCCACTTCATCACAAGTGACTTCTGACACCCCCAGTCAACAGTCGGTGGGTTCCTCAGACACAACCCTCAGTGTGCATGGCCTGGGAGCAGTCCTTGCCCTCCAATTGCCTCTGTCCTATGCTGTTCCCTCCCCCACAGAAGTATCGTATGCTGTGGGTTCAGCTCCACTATTTAGTGAGGACAATCTACTAGAGGACAGTCAGCAGCTACTGCCCGGCCAAGAATTGGAGGAGACATCCGCCGCTTCCTCCATTAGGCGGGCAAGTAGGGATGAAGTAAGAGGCTTGGGAGGTGGTGTTGCAAGCATTCAGGCTCCTGCAGATGACATTGTGGAGGAACTTGAGGAGGACATCTGTGACGTGCAGACACAACTCGATGATGAAGCCAATCGCACTTTGGAGCTGGGTGCAGAAGGGGCTTCATCATCATCAGAAGAGGGTTGCAGGTTGCCCATGAGGCAGCAGCTGAGCCAGCAAGGTGGTAGCATGGTTGGGAGTCAGCATGGTGGCAGGAGTGGGAGGTCTGGAGCCAAACATGCCCTGGGTAGACCACCTGCTTTGCGGAAGTTTACCTTCCAGGGAGGAAGTGGAAGAGGGGTTCCTGGAGTGAGTGGCGGTAGCAGTCAGGACGGATTGTTGGAGGGGGAAATCAGCTACACGGTGGTGTGGCAGTTTTTCATCAAGCATCCGTAGGAGGTTAACATGGCCACATGCTAGATGTGTCGGCAGAAAGTGAAGCATGTCCAGTGCCCAATGTTAGTACCACTGCCCTGCGTCAACATATGCAGCATCACCATCAAGCAGCCTGGGAGAACAGTGGCTCTAATGCAGTGATCCAGCCTGCTGCATCACCCACTGGCACACCGCTCCCTGGTTCAGCCAGCCAAGGCTTCACCACCTCAGCTGAAGGGAGCAGTCTGTCATACCCATCTTCTGTTCATCCAGATGCGCCTGCTCCTCCTACTTAGAGTCAGTAATTCCACCAGAAATCCATCAGTGAAGCAATGTCCAAGAGACTCATCCCACTCATCCAAAGGCGCAGAATCTTCATGTGCTCCTGTCCAAGATGCTGGTGCTGCAATCCCTCCCTTTTAGAGTGGTGGACTCTGCACCTTTCAGAGAACTGATGGCTTGTGCCAAGCAGAGGTGAAGAGTCCCAAGCTGTCATTTCTTTGCGAAAAAGGCAGTTCCAGCCCTGCACAATTATGTGAAACAGAAGGTGGGCCAGTCCTTGAGCATGTCGGTGTGTACCGAAGTGCGCAGCAGTGCTGACGTCTGGAGCTGTAACTACAGTCAGGGACAATACATGACAGGTCACGCCGCTTCCTCCTCCACGTTCTCAGGCCGTTGGTCCTGCGACAGTGTTTGCGACTCTGCCTCCTCATCCTCCACCGTGTCTTCAGCCTCCACTGCACGGACAAGTCTAACAGGCCCTTCAGCATACCATGTGTGCAGGGCACAACGGTGTCACGCTGTTTTTTACATGGTTTGCCTTGACAAACGGAGTCACACAGGGGAAGAACTGCTAAAAGTAATTCATCAAGAAATTTAAACATGGCGTACTCCACGAAAACTGGAAATGGAAACCATGATGACCGACAATGGGAAGAACATCTTGTCTGCGCTACGTCAAGGAAGCCTGAGTCATGTGCCCTGCATGGCACACTTGTTCAATTTGGTTGTCAAGCGGTTCCTGAAGTGTTCCCCCCATCTTCAAGACATTCTAACAATGGGAAGGAAACTCGTACACCTAAAGCCCACCCTCCTTGAACTGCAGCGTCAGAACGGCATCCCACAACATAATCTGATATGCAACATTTCCCCCCATTGGAATTCCACCCTCCATATGTTGGACCCACTCAGAGAAAATCCATTAATGATTTCTTGATGATCCTCGTGGATAGGGGGACTCCCCTGTGTAACTTCAATGTCAACCTGTGGCAGCTCATACGTGACATCTGCCGTTAGCTCAGGTCCTTTTGAGGAAGCAACATTATTAGTCAGTCACCAGGATTACTGGATGAACCTCATTCCACTGTTTCATTTTATACTACAGATGGTGGAAGCAATGGCTGGTCCGGGCACTGGAGACGTGGTGTCTACATCTCACGGCCACATGAGCCCTGTGGGGGGCTGAACTGGAAGAGGAGGAGGGAGACAGTGGAGAACAGGTTTCACAAAATGGGTGCTTTTTATAGTCATCTGACACTACTATTCTGATCCTGCCACCCTCCTGATGCCACACAACTGATGCCAAATTCTCCTTTTTTCACCCACCTTCGTCCTGGAGTACTGGTATTGCCATCCTTGTTATATTGATCTTGTAATAGTAATTATACACTATTGGAGGTGGAATTACCACGACTGCTGCTGCCACCTCCAGGCTGTGTCATTCTGCCGCCATCCACTGGCCCATGTCAGTTTTTTTTTATAGTTTTTCAATCAAAATAAATTCTCATCAAACAAATAAAAAAAAAAAAAAATTCAGAATATTCTGCTAATTTGACAAATTAAATTTTAAATAGAATTCGATCATCGCTAGTCCTCATATGTTATCTCTGGAATTACCACAAGAGTCCAAAGAAACAGGTTAGAGCGAGAAAATTAAACCACCATTGATTAAATGAAACCTTGAAAGTTTCATACACAGTTTCGCAGTACCAGCCTTGTTTATTTAAACTTGCATGGCTTAATATTTTCGACAAGCATTTCATACTGGCAGGATCTACCCAGTAGCTTTCCCTGGCCAGGCCTGCACCGCTGAGAGGGAGTACAAACTGACACACTACTCTAAAATTGGGCTGCTCTGCAGCCCACATAGGCTGACACCACCTCCAAACTGTGTCATTGTGCTGCCATATGGTCTCCTCATACTGCTGCCACATCCAGGCTTTATCATAGTGCTGCCCTATGGTCTCCTCATGCTGCTGCCACCTCCAGGCTGTGTCATTCTGCCGCCATCTAGTCTCCACTGGCTCATGTCATTTTCTTTTATAGCTTTTCGACCCAAATAAATTCATATCAAACAAAAAATGTTCAGAAAATTCTGCTAAAGGGACAAATGATTTTTTTTTTTTATAAAACTCGATCATCGCTAGTCCTCATATGTTCTCTCTGGAATTACCACAAGAATCCAAAGAAACAGGTTGGAGCGAGAAAATTAAACCATAACTGAATAAATGAAACATTCAAAGTTTGATGTGCAGTTCTGCAGTACCAGCCTTGCTTACTTACACGTGCATGGCTTGATATTTTCGATAAGCATGTGATACTGGCAGGATCTACCCAGTAGCCCTCCCGGGTCAGCCCTGCACCACTGAGAGGGAGTACAATCTGACCCACTACTCGAAAATTGTGCCACTCTGCGGCCTACATAGGCTGCTGCCACCTCCAGACTGTGTCATTGTGCCACCATATGGTCTTTTCATACTGCTGCCACATCCAGGCTCTATCATAGTGCCACCCTATGGTGTCATCATGCTGCTGCCACCTCAAGGCTCTGTCATTGTGGTGCCACCATGTGATTTTGTTATATTGATCTTGTTGTTTGACAGTAGTTTTAAAAGCTTCGGGCACCTGGCACACTCAGTTATAAGTATGGGGGGGGGGGGGTGCTGAGAGGCCTGGGCTCGGACAGGCAGTAGCTGGCCTCACGGCAGACTGATAGCTCGATTTAAAGATAGAAGTACAAGCTTTTTCACTGCTGCAACTTATAGCAGTATGCACCCACTCATCCAACGGCACAGAAGCTGAGTGTGCTCCAGTCCAAGTTGCTGGTACTGCAGTCCCTCCCTTTTCAAGTGGACACTCAGTCATGAGCATGGGAGGTGTGCTGAGAGGCAGGAGCTGGGACAGGTGGTAGCTGGCCTCGCGGCGGACTGCCAGCTCGGTTTTAAGATACAACTAGGAGCTTATAAACTATTGGAGCTGGAATTACAACGGCTGCTGGCACCAGGATTGCCTTCCAATGGGTCCTCAAAAATTGATTCTATTAGCGACACCTGTGATCTGCATGTCATATGGAATAACAGTATTACACAGCACACTCCCTATGCATGTTTACACAAATAAATTTGGAGAGAAAAAAAGTTTGGGAAAATTCAGCAAAACGGCCTAATCGAATTAGATAGGCTCTTGTATTTAAGCAATGCTCAATTGGTACTAAAGGGGCCCAAAGTGTGGCAAGAAAATGTCCCTGATGCCATCACCCACCAAAACTATTGATTCATGGCAGGAACAACATGACCTTTTTTTGTCCACAGAACACCTTCTCATTGGATTTTTAGGACCATTCTCTGTAGACAGTTGTGCGAAAAGTACTAGAAGATTCTCAGAAATACTCAGACCAGCCTGTCTGGCACCAACAACCATGCAATGTTCAAAGTCAGAATCCCAAGTATCACAACCATATTGACAAGTGAAAAGCATGTTACCCATATTGACTGTGTTAAGGTAAGCAACAAAATATTAATAATTCAACACTTTCCTTGCAGAATATGCAATTATTGTTGTTAATGCAATAATATGGCTCTAAGAAACGTTATATTAGGAGGGGAGAATATATTACCCCTTAAGGACTCAGGGTTTTTCCGTTTTTGCACTTTCATTTTTTCCTCCTTACCTTAAAAAAATCATAATTCTTTCAATTTTGCACCTAAGGATCTATATGATGGCTTATTTTTTGCGCCACCAATTCTACTTTGTAGTGACATCAGTCATTTTACACAACAATCTACAGAGAAACAGAAAAAAAATCATTGTGCGACAAAATTGAAGAAAAAACGCCATTAGGGGCTTCTGTTTCTACTTTGGGGGCTTCCGTTTCTACACAGTACATTTTTTGGAAAAATGACACCTTCTCTTTATTCTGTAGGTTCATATGATTAAAATTATGCCCTACTTCTGTAGGTTTGATTTTGTCGTACTTCTGAAAAAAATCATAACTACATGCAGGAAAATGTGTACGTTTAAAATTGTCATCTTCTGACCCATATAACTTTTTTATTTTTCCTCATATGGGATGGTATGAGGGCTATTTTTTTGCGCAGTGATCTGAGGTTTTTAGCTGTACCATTTTTGTATTGATCGGACTTATTGATTGCTTTTTATAATTTTTTTAATAATATAAAAAGTGACCAAAAATACGCTATTTAGGATTTTGGAATTTTTTTGTGCGTACGCCATTGACTGTGCGGTTTAATTAATAATATATTTTTATAATTCGGACATTTCTGCATGTGGCGATACCACATATGTTTATTTTTATTTACACAGGTTTTTTTTATGTGAAAATGGGGGTGATTCAAACTTTTTCAATGTTATAGCTCCCATAGGGGTCTATAACACTGCACACACTGATCTTTTACATTGATCAATGGTTTCTCATAGGAAACCATTGATCGATGATTCTGCCGCTTCACTGCTCATGCCTGGATCTCAGGCACTGAGCAGTCATTGGGCGATCGGACACCAGGAAGCAGGTAAGCGGACCCTCCTCGTGGTTTGCAGCTGTTCGGGACGCCGCAATTTCACCACCACGGTCCCGAATAGCTCCCTGAGCTAACCGGCATTAGTTTAGTTTTACTTTAGATGCGGTGATCAACTGTGAACGCCACGTCTAAAGGGTTAATAGTGCGCGGCATCGTGTTCAGTGGAGTGCACTATTAGCAACGGGCCCAACCTGCTATAACCTGTGTTATAGAAAGGGGTGAGGGCTCAGGACATACAGGTACACACTGAGTCATTAAGGGGTTAATTAACCAATTTATTTTATTTCAGACAACTTATGTTGTATACTGCATAGTTTTTTCTTGTGGCCACTATTATGTAGGCAAACCCAAATGAAAACTTTGTGTATGCATAAGTAAGCATTCATACTCACTCCGCACCGGCAAGGGAGCTACTCATTTCATTAATCATATGAATGAGATTCATAACTGCAACCCTAATTAATTTAAAGTTGCTGATATTGAGCAAATAAAAAATGCTCCCCTTGGGGTAGATCACCACTTACGGTGGCTTGGTAAAGAAGCAGTCTGGATAATGAAAATGGGTGCCCTGGGTCCGTTGGGGCTCGATGAGTGAAATGATCACATATCCTGTTAAAAGTGAGTTGCTTTTATTTGTTTGTATCACACAGTGTTTTTTGTACATATTTAGTTTTTTCCCTCACTTGTCACTATGGTTACCTAACGCTGTGAGGTGATAGCCTCACCACAGGTAGACGTACACCTGACAGGAAGAAGCGTCGTTAGTGACGTGAAGCTAGTCTCAGTGGTATGCACAGGAGAGCTGCTTCTCTCCATTCCCCTCTATGGATTTTACTTCTGTCTGCTTATTGAAGAAATAAAATAAAGAAAAGGCGATGCCAGTGAGTGAATGCAGCATTTTTCATGTTTCTTACTATTTGTGCCTTTCAGAAAACGTCATTGCTTCTTCAATTTAGTTTGTATGTTCTCTAATGTGTATGCATCGGTTTCCTCTGGGTTATCCAGTTTCCTTACACACAATTGTTAGATTTGTCATAGGTTAATTTAGAAATTTGGCGGTGTTATATAAATAAACTAATAGAAATATTATGAAAGTGTTTTTTCATTTTTGCCTTTACGATTTTTCTTCTTCACCTTCTAAAAATCATAATGCTTAAATTTTTTCACCTACAGACATATACGAGGGCTTGTTTTTTGCTCCATCAATTTAACTTTGTAATGAGATCAATCATTTCACCACAACATTTATAGCAGAACAAGTTATTTGTTGGGCAAAATTGAAAAAAATAAAATAAATAAATAAACGCTTCTACACAGAGCACTTTTTGGTAAAAAATTACATGTTTTCTTTATTCTGTTAGTCCATACGTTACAATGATACCCACATTTAATAGGTTTTATTTTGTTTTACTTTTTATTAATCTTAGTTATTCCTATATTTTTCGTATACGAGGATGTGTGAGGGCTAATTTATTGCGCCGTTATCTGTATTTTTTTTTTACTTTTTGATTACTTTTCTATAAAATTTTTAGGGTATACAAAGTGACCAAAAATACGCAATTATGATATAGCATAGCATTTATCAGTGTTATCGGTGCTCCATTGCTTCAGCCTGCCATGGCTGATTGGAACCTTGGAGCACCAATCGAATGGCATGGTGGTCCTAATCACCACCGCAGAGCATCTGGGATTGTTTTTTCTTTTCTTTTTTAGACACTGTGATCAACTTTGATTGCGGTGTCTAGGGGTTAATGCTGGGTATCACCGTGATTGGAAATGTCCGACATTAGCCACAGGTCCTGAGCGCGTGTCATAGAATGCCCTGCATCCTTAAAAATTACATGTTTTCTTTATTCTGTTGGTCCATACGTTACAATGATACCCACATTTAATAGGTTTTATTTTGTTTTACTTTTTATTAATCTTAGTTATTCCTAATGTTAATGTAAATTAACCCCTTGCTACAGAACACTGTTTATAAATGGTGACGTGGCACGGCAGGGTTATGACGTGAGCTCAGGAGCTAAGCTTGCATCATGCCCACACAGTCCTGGCTGCTATCCGCAGCCAGGACCTGTGGCTCATGCAGGACATCGCCGTTTAGGCAGATATCCGGCATTAAAGGGGTTCTCCCTTGTTTATACTGTTTTTTGTTATTATTTTGTGTGTTATGTGTATATAAGTATGTGTTTTTTATGTGTGTTGTGATTATGTATATATGTATTTTCTTACCTTTTGTGAAGATCCGGAAGCTGGCCCCTTTTTCTTCCAGCGGCTTGCTGTGTAACCTCAGCCTCCGCCATGTTGTGTTCGGTAAGTGGGATGTCGGGGGGTGTGTTCTTGCTTCTGTCCTTCCTATCTTCTGACGTCCGAGGCAAATCTTTTCTTCCTGTTTCTTCCATGGCTCAGCGACGAATCTGCGGCCTCTTCAGGCGCATGCGCAGGTATTTTTTTTTTTTTTTACCAATAAAGTTTTTTTTTGTCTAATTGACAAACTGTCTGCGCTTGCGCAAAGCTACGCTATTAGCGTAGACCTAACGTATGCTACGCTGTTAGCGTAGCACTTGTGTACTCGCGCATGCGCAGACAGTTTGTCAATTAGACAAAAAAACTTTATTGGTAAAAAAAAAAAAAAAACTACCTGCGCATGCACCGGAAGAGTCCGTAGATTCGTCGCTGAGCCACGGAAGAAACAGGAAGAAAAGATTCGCCTCAGACATCAGAAGATAGGAAGGACAGAGGCAAGAACACACCCCCGACATCCCACTTACCGAACACAACATGGCGGAGGCCGAGGTTACACAGCAAGCCACTGGAAGAAAAAGGGGCCAGCTTCCGGATCTTCACAAAAGGTAAGAAAATACATATATACATAATCACAACACATAAAAAAACACATACTTATACACACATAACACACAAACATAATAACAAAAAACAGTATAAACAAGGGAGAACCCCTTTAACGTTAAAGTGAAAGCTTTCCAGTAACTCTGTCAAACTGATCGGGACCACCGATGTGAAACCGCGGTGTCCCAATCAGCTAGGATGCAAAAAGAGGGTCCCTTACCTGCCTCCTCCGCATCCGATCGCTGAATGACTGCTCCATGCCTGAGATCAAGGCAGGACCAATCAAGCGGGGATAACACAGATCAATGCAATGATATGGCATAGCAATGATCAGTGCCATCAATCAGTATAAAGGGGGCTGTAACATTGCAAAAAAAAAAGTGAAAAAAAGTTAATAAAGATGATTTAACCCCTCCCCTAATAAAAGTTTGAATCACCCCCATTTTCCCATTAGAACAAAAAAACTGTGTAAATAAAAATAAACATATGTAGTATCGCTGCGTGCGGAAATGTCCGAACTCCAAAAATATATTGTTAATTAAACCACACGGTCAATGGCATATGTGCAAAAGAATTTCAAGGTCAAAAAGTCCGATCAAAGCAAAAATGGTACTGATATAAACTTCAGATCACAACACAAAAAAACGAGCCCTCATACCGCCCCGTAAGCAGAAAAATAAAAAAAGTTATAGGGGTCAGAGGATGACAATTTTAAACATAATCATTTTCATGCATATAGTTATGATTTTTTTCCAGAAGAAAGACAAAATCAAACCTATATAATTAGCGCAAAAAATAAGCCATCATATGGATTTTTAGGTGCAAAATTGAAAGAGTTATGATTTTTAAAAGGTAAGGAGGAAAAAACTAAGAGGGGGCAGAGCATGTGAGTGGACGAGAACGTGGGACGCTACTCTAACCACTTGGCCAGCTAGAGGAATGATTCCCTGATCCCTTGGCTGCAGATACCTGATTGCGGCCGTAGATGTGGGTAGGAGGGGGCCGCTGTTGTTGTCCTTGGTAGCCGTTGCTGTGTGGTGGTGCTGCCGTTGCTTAAGCTCTGCTGCTGAGGAAGCCGGGAGCTGGGAGAAGGCGCGAGGCTCTGGTGGATATAAGGAGCATTTCTCCTGCTCTTTTTGGAGTATAGACAGCTGCTGAAACTGCCTGGTGAACAGTAGTGGAGAGATTGGACTAGGGGGCTAGTGCAGCCAGGTCACAGGGGGGTGGAGGGTGTGTGATACAAGTTGGGGACACATGCTGATATTGGAGCTATTTTGTGGTGACGACTGAGGGGATTGGGAGACCCGCCTGATTAGCTGGTCTGCACCCAAGAGACTTTCCTGTTGGATTTTTGAGGGAAGGTTTAACAGAGTGTAGTGACTGGGAAAAATCCCCCCTCTCTATACTAATAATTACTGTGAATGAATATCAGTTATTATCCGTGTGCTAAGAAGTAACAACGGACTTTGGACTTCCCTGCTGGACTCTGGAAAAGGGAATGGTGTTATTTGCTTGCTATCCCCTCTAAAATAACATCAAATATACAGTGGAGAACATTGATTGAAGAAACTTTCTCCTCTACATATTAATTAAACAGCTCTCCCCTGGCTACAATACTTTGTCTTCTATGTGGAAGAAACTATATTATCTAATTTCTGACCTTTGGAAGCCCCCCGCATTGACAACTTTGGCGCGTTAGCATTGTTTATAAATAATTCCTGTGTCTGAACCAGATTGGAAAGATTGATACACTGCTATAGTGAAAAGTTATTGTCACAGTAGCTCTGGCAGTTAGGATAATGGGAGGGAAAAAGTAACGATTCAGTGTCCGGCCGCATGTCAAGTGGTTGGACATTGACCTGTCACAAGAGGAATTAGAGAGAAAGGTAGGCAAGTTGTCAGGAATATGCCAGGAATTGTAAACTAAAGTGAGGGATTTAGAGGATAGAGGAAGGTGATCAAATATAAGAATAGTGGGAATCCCAGAGAGACTAGAAAGTGAAAATTGCCGAGGGTTTGTTAAAAACTGGATACTGAAAAACTTTGATGGACAAGGTATATTTGGACTTTTTTGAGGTAGAAAGGTCACACAGGGTTCCGTCAAAGCATCCCCCACCAGGGGCCCATCCGAGAACGATTTTTGCCAGGTTGCTGTCAGTGACAAATAGAGATGTAATTTTGAGGGCAGCCAGAGGGGCAGATAGGGAGATCAACGCTGATAAAATAAGGTTTTATGCAGATTACTCGAGGGCAACACAGCAGGAGAGGCTAACTTTTCTACATGTTCAAAAAGGTTAATAGAAGCAAATATCAGGTATTCATTACTATTTCCGGTCAAACTTAGGGTGATATATAAAGATAAGTCATGTTTTTTTTTGCCTCAGTAGAGGAAGTAAATCAGTGGCTGGAAAAGGAACGGATCAGGTAAAATGTAACATTAATTTCCCCTATAAATCAGGAGTTAAATATACTGATGCAATTTAAGGGGAAAAAGGTATAAGCTGGCTGACTGGGTGGGAGGCTCAAGATAGAGGCTTGCCGGTAAAGGTTTTTGGCAATGCCAAGGAAGGGGGGGGTAGTTGGTAGAAGGGGGGATTTTTTTTTCTTTTCTTTCTCTATCTTCCGAGACACGTGAATGAAGGTACTGGTTTGGAATGTAAGGGGACTGGTGGATAGGGTAAGATGAACGGTGGTCTATAAAGTAATCAAGAAACATCTTCCAGGTATTATTTGTTTATTAGAGACACACTTGACAAAAGGCAAAATACATATTTTGCAGAGGAAGTAGGTTGCAATACAATTCCATTCATTACACACATGTTACTCTAGAGGGGTAAGTGTGCTAATACATAAAGGATTGAAGGTAGAGGTGTTAAACTCAAAAATAGATGAAGAAGGAAGGTATGTATTTCTGGAGTTAAATTGGGAGGGGAAAAGACTGCTGTTCGCTTTCATCTATGTGCCACCCCCTTTTCATTAGGAGTATTTAAGGAATTATGTTAGTTTGCCAATGATAAAGGAGGTATCGCAATTATGATGTAGGGAGACATTAATGCGGTAATGGATGAAGGGAAAGACAGATTAAGAAAAGGGAGACAAAATCTGAGTGGTGAAACAACGGAATTGAAGAGAATGGTGGAAGAATTAGGATGGGTGGATTACTAGAAAGAGAGGAGCCCGGAATTAAGAATATATTCATGTTATAATAAATCTAAGGAAACATTATCTCGTATAGATATGATAATTGGAGATAAGGAGATTATGCCATTGGTAAAGGGTATAAAATACGAGTCTCAGAGTATATCCGATCATACATCGGTAATGATCCAAATGGTAAATAGAAAAATTACATCAGATAAGTACGAGAATAGACCCATTTTGGATAGAAGAATGGGGAGAGGATAGTGAGGTAGGGGATAAAATAAAAGCATACTTTGAGATTAATGATGGAACAACCTCGAAGGGGATGGTCTGGGATGCTTTCAAGGTGGTATTGCAAGGTATTTGTAAGGAGAGGATAGTAAGGATGAAGAAAAGTTCTAAGAAGGAGGAAGAAGAAAGGAGAAAGAAAGTAGAGGAAGCAGCACAGTGCTTTGTAGCAACATGGTTGGAAAAAGATAGAAAAAAATGGGAAAAGGTAGTAGGGAGGTATAAAGAAATACTAACAATGGGAGCAAAGAAAACACTGTTCCAGGCAGTGCAGAGGAGATATTTAGAAGGTGGGAAGTCAGGAAGGGGGTTTGCTAGGTTTATAGAAGAAGGAAAAGGAAAAACGTCAATAGCAGCCATTAAAGACAAAAAGGGGCGGATGGTGAAAGAACAGGAAGAAATTACAAACGTTTTTCTAGAATTCTACAAAGAGTTATATACCTCACAGATAAAAGTAGGGCAAGAAGAAATATGAAAATATGTGGAGGAATGTGAGCTGCCAAAACTAACAAAGGAAGTGGGGGAGATGTTAAGGGGGGAGATTACAGAAAGTGAAGTATGGAAGGTGGTAAAGGAGGCACCCAGATCAGAGGCTCCGGGCTCGGATGGGATACGATTCAAGCTATATAAAAAGTATGAGAGTGTTCTAGTTCCTATATTAGTGAAACTATTTAAAGATATTCTAAAGAAAGGAACACTACCCCCCTCAATGAAGGAGGCAGTAATAACGTTAATTCTTAAACCTGGAAAAGATGAATGTGAGCAAATCTCGCTGCTAAATACTGATATGAAGATATTGGCAAATATTTTAGCAGTGATATTGGCGAAGGTAATGCCCCAACTAATTTCAAAAGACCAATGTGGATTTATGAGTGAAAGAACTACGGCGGATAATGTGAGAAGACTGTTTGGGAATCTGCAGATAAGAGAGGAGGGGGGGGGGACCGCTCCATCCTATCATTGGACGCTGTCAAGGCCTTTGACAGGGTGGAGTGGTTCTACCTGTGGATAGTGGGTTTGGGGAAGGATTTATAAAATGGATGGGAATTTTGTATGATTCCCCTAGGGCAGCGGTTCTGATAAACGGTGTGAAATTGGCAGGATTTCAGTTGACTAGAGGAGCCAGACAAAGCTGTCCTCTGCCCCCCATATCTTTGCCCTATATATTAAGCCATTGGCAATAAGGATTAGGAATAACAAGAGGCTAGAGGGGTTTGGATGTTGGGGGACAGAGGACAGAATATCACTTTTTGCAGATTACATATTGCTTTATATTCGTAATATGCAGCAGCCATTGGAGGGGATTATAGAGAAAATAGAGAAATTACTGAGCAAATCGGGATTAAGTATAAATTGGAACAAAACTGTATTAATGCCACTAGACAAGAAAATGTCCCATGAGAGGCTCAAGATAATAAGAGATGGAGAAGCTTTTAAGTATCTAGGCATAAATGTGTGAGGGCAAGTCCAAGAATACCCAGAACTAAATGTCTGGCCCATCTTGAGAAAGATAAAAGTAAAAAAAAAAAAAAAAAAATCTGATTAAGCTTGCCACTCACTATGGCGGACAGGATAGGCCTATTGAAGAGGATAATCCTACCTCAGGCACTGTTTGTGTTGACCAATAGTCCGGTCTTCAAATTTTTTAAGCAATTAAAACAATGGAAAGAGAACTTGTTTGGAAGGGGAAAAAAACAAGAATGAAATTAAACAGAGGGGGGAATAATGGAGGACTAGCTGTTCCAGACTTTAGGCTATATTATATAGCAGCACAGTTGAGGTATGTAAAGAAATGGAAAGAAACAGATTTCTTCACGCACATGATAAAGGAAAAAAAAGACGAGTGTGAGGATATGGGAGAATTCCTAGAATCCAAGTTGGATAGAAAGAAACCCATAGGGGAAATGGTAGATAAAGTATGGGAACAAATGAAATAAGTAATGAAGGTGAAAGGTTCATTTTCATGCACAAGATTACTTAATAACACAAGATTTAAAGAATTAGAGGGACAGGAATGGCGATTTTGGGGTAAATATAATTTGAAAATTGTAGCACAATTCTTTGAAGAAGAGAAACTTAGATCATTTGAGGATCTGAGTGCACAATATAAAATTCCCAATAATATGATGTCACTATTTATGTATACACAGTTAAGGGAGGCAGTAAAAAAATTGATAAGAAAGAGGAATTGAGAATTAATGACTGCTTGATAATGAAGGTGTTAACCCCTTAAGGACTCAGCCCATTTTGGCCTTAAGGACTCAGACAATTTAATTTTTACGTTTTAATTTTTTCCTCCTCGCCTTCTAAAAATCATAACTCTTTTATATTTTCATCCACAGATTAGTCTTAGGGCTTGTTTTTTGCCCGACCAGTTGTCCTTTGTAATGACATAACTCATTATATCATAAAATGTATGGCGCAACCAAAAAACACAATTTTGTGGGGAAATTAAAAAGAAAAACGCTATTTTGCTAATTTTGGAAGGTTTCGTTTTCACCCTGTACAATTTAAGGTAAAAATGACGTGTGTTCTTTATTCTGAGGCTCAATACGATTAAAATGATACCCATTATTATATACTTTTATATTATTGTTGCGCTTAAAAAAAATCACAAACTTTTTAACCAAATTAGTACGTTTATAATCCCTTTCTTTTGATGACCTCTAACTTTTTTATTTTTCCGTATAAACGGCGGTATGGGGGCTCATTTTTTGCGCCATGATCTGTACTTTTTTTTGATACCACATTTGCATATAAAAAACTTTTAATACATTTTTTATAATTTTTTTTTTATAAAATGTATTAAAAAAGTAGAAATTTTGGACTTTTTTTTTTTTCGTTCACGACGTTCACCGTACGGGATCATTAACATTTTATTTTAATAGTTTGGACATTTACGCACGCGGCAATTCCAAATATGTCTATAAAAAATGTTTTTTTACGCTTTTTGGGGGTAAAATAGAAAAAAACGGACGTTTTACTTTTTTATTGGGGGAGGGGATTTTTCACTTTTTTTTACTTTTACTTTTACATTTTTTAACATTTTTTTTTTACACTTGACCATGATTGCTAATACTGATCTGTTCTATGTATAGGACATAGAACAGATCAGTGTTATCGGCGATCTTCTGCTCTGGTCTGCTTGATCACAGACCAGAGCAGGAGACGCCGGGAGCCGGACGGAGGAAGGAGAAGGGACCTCCGTGTGGCGTTATAAATGATCGGATCCCCGCAGCAGCGCTGCGGGCGATCCGATCGTTCATTTAAATCGCGCACTGCCGCAGATGCCGGGATCTGTATTGATCCCGGCACCTGAGGGGTTAATGGTGGACGCCCGCGAGATCGCGGGCGCCGGCCATTGCTGGCGGGTCCCTGGCTGCGATCAGCAGCCGGAATCAGCCGCACATGACACGGGCATCGCTCCGATGCCCGCGGTTATGCACAGGACGTAAATGTACGTCCTGGTGCGTTAAGTACCACCTCACCAGGACGTACATTTACGTCCTGCGTCCTTAAGGGGTTAAGGGAAGATACGGATAAAAAATAATTCTAAGATGTATAAAATAATGATAGAAATTAAAAATAAGGGTGAAAAGCACTTTAGTATAAAGGAATTGGAGAGGGATATAGGACAAGTTAGAGAAAAGGAATGGAAGGGGATTTGGGAAGAGAACCTGCATATTATTAAAAATAGTTCACATAGAGTTACACAATTTTTTATAACACAGGTTATATTATACGCCGCTACTCCTGGGCAAAATAGATAAACGTAAAAAATACAAATGCCCAAGATGTGAGAGTGAAGGAATGGGGTTCTTCCATATGTATTATGAATGTCCTGTGCTTAAAGAATTCTGGATGAAGGTGGTTAGAATGATAGAAGGAAGGTTAGAGCTGAAAGAGGGAGATACATTGGTATCTTGGTTATTAGGGGGAGAAAGAACGGAAGAAAGAAAGACGAACAAGATTCTAAGAGGGAAAGTACAATTTGCAACAAGACTACTGGTGGCAAGAAAATGGATGTCTAAAGAAGTTCCAAACATTGATGACCTTAATGTTGGGCAGCTAAGGCTGGATGCTTGGCTAAGTTACATGTAATTTGGGAAAGATCGTGTTTGGTGGAGAGTCTTAGATAAAGTTATAAGGTGGGGATTTTGATTCCTTTTCCTTTTTTTATATAATATATCTGTAAGGGGAGGTGGTCTGAAGCAAATCAGAAGCAACCATAAAATGGGCAGGGATTATTTTTCTTTCTTTTTCTTTCTTTCTTTATTTTTTTGTGGTTTTTCTTTCTTGTTTCTCTGCTCTCCGCTTCCCTCTCCTCCAGGATGGAATGAAAAGTGAGTGATCGAGAGGTCTTATACCGGATTAAGGGAATGAACTAAATGTGAGTAAGTCTCCCAAGGAAGGGAAAAAAAATGGAAAAAAGGGGAAGGAAAAAAGAAAAAAAAAAGAGAGAAGGTAAAATAGTTTATAAAAGGTTCTCCCCGAAATTGTTGATACTGGAGGGCGCGCAATAAACGCATCAGCAGTGGAGCACAAGTAGTCAGGGAGGAGTGGGGCGTGGAGGCGCAGCTTTCCTTGCTGGCAAGGGGAGGGAATTTGTAAACACTAAATTAGTAGGGGGGGAAAGAGAAAGAAAAAAAAGGGAATATGAAAAGAAGGGGGGAAAAGAGAAAAGGAAAAGGGGAGATTGAAGGATGATATGTATGGTAAAGACTAAGAGAGAGAGAGGAAGGAAAATGAGTGATGCGGTTGCGCTTGGATTGGAAGCTGGACTCCAAGGGGGGGGGAGGAGCTAATGCCGTTTTTCTTATCACGTTTGGTTTTTGTGATAGGAAGGTGGGTGGGGAAGGAGAGGAGAGGTAATATTAGATAAGGCAAAAAGAATATGCAGACGGCGAGGGTCGAACAGGGCACTGGAACCGGATTTGAGAAATGTATGGGGGGGAGGGGAAAAAATATTTTTTCTGAAATATTGATAATGGATGAGGAAAAATGGAAATGTGATTTTATATAGAATGTACTATTAGGGCTAATTGAAATAAACATTAATAGTAAAAAAAACAGGAGGAAAAAACTAAAGTGCAAAAACAGAAAAATGCTTGGTCCTTAAGGGGTTAAAATAAAAACACAAACATTTGTGGCATTGCCATGTGTGAAAATGTTCAAACTATTAAAGTATAATGCTAATTAAACCACTTTGTGAATGGTGTACCTGTAAAATGATACCAAAGTCCAGAATTGGGGAATTCTTTGGTTAATTGATGTATTAGAAAACAAATTGATAAAAAGTGACCAAAAATACATCTAATCAAAAATTTTTAATTACAGCGCAAAATAAGAGCTCTCAAACAGCCCAGTATATGAAAAAATAAAAAATATAATAGGGGTAGGAAAAGGACAATTTTATGCATACTAAATTTCTTTAAAAAATGTAAATTTTTTTAAAAGTAGTTAAAAAAAAACACAAAACCTATATAAATTGACCCACAGAATAACGATAACATGTCACTTTAACTCTAAAATGCACTGCATAGAAAAGAACCCCCCAAATTTGCTAAATATTTTTTTGTCAATTCGCCAGGGGTTTACATTGTTTCGCAAGAATAGAATGAACAGAAAAGGTGGAGTCTGTCTGTATGTAAGAAGTGGTATGAAAGTCAGTGTGAACGATGCCATAGTGTGTGATGATTCTGAGGATGTGGAATCACTGTGGGTAGAATTACAAAAGGAGGGAAATACTGAAAAAATAATATTTGGGGTAATCTACAAACCCCCTAATATCACTGAAGAGGTAGAAGGTCGGCTGTATAAACAAATAGAGAGGGCCGCCCAGGCAGGTACAGTGGTAATAATGGGAGATTTTAATTATCCAGATATAGATTGGGGCCGGAGGCTGGCTAAAACTAGGGGAGAAAATTCCTAAATTTATTGCAGGATAATTTTATGGGCCAGTTTGTGGAGGACCCAACAAGAAGTGATGCCTTGTTGGATCTGATCATTTCCAACAACGCAGAGCTGATTGGTAATGTAACTGTGCGGGAAAACCTTGGTAATAGCGACCACAATATAGTTACTTTTGACTTAAAATGTAGAAAACAAAGACAGACGGGGAAAGCAAAAACATATAACTTTAAAAAGGCAAATTTCCCTGGGCTGAGAGCTGCACTACAGGACATAGACTGGGGGGAGGTGTTCTCAAATACTGATACAGAAGGTAAATGGGACATCTTTAAATCAACTCTAAATAACTATACAGCTAAATATATACCAAAGGGGAACAAATATAAACGATTAAAACTAAATCCTACATGGCTGACAAATGAGGTTAAAAGAGCAACAAACAACAAAAAAATAGCCTTCAAAAAATTCAAATCTGATGGGTCAGCTATAACATTTAAACAGTACAAGGAGCTTAATAAAATCTGTAAAAATGTAATAAAAACAGCAAAAATTCAAAATGAGAGACAGGTGGCCAAAGAAAGCAAAACTAATCCTAAATATTTTTTTAGATATATAAATACAAAAAAACCAAGGACAGAGCATGTAGGACCCCTTAATAATGATAATGGGGAGGTTGTCACGGGCGATCAAGAGAAGGCGGAGCTACTGAATGGGTTCTTTAGTTCTGTATATACTATGGAAGAAGGAGCTGACATTGGCCAGGTCAGTGCTGGTAACACATCATATAATGTATTGAACTGGCTTAATGTAGAGATGGTACAAGGTAAGTAAAGTAAAGTAAATGTAAGCAAATCTCCAGGGCCGGATGGACTACACCCAAGAGTTCTTAGAGAGGGAAGTTCAGTAATATCTGTACCCTTGTTCATGATATTTAGAGATTCTCTGGTGTCTGGTATTGTGCCAAGGGACTGGCGCAAGGCGAATGTGGTACCAATCTTCAAGAAGGGCTCTAGGTCTTCGCCAGGCAATTATAGACAGGTAAGTCTAACGTGCATTGTGGGTAAATTGTTTGAAGGACTTATATGGGATTACATACAGGAATACTTAGGGGATAATAGTATTATAAGTGATAGCCAGCATGGGTTTACTAAGGATAGAAGTTGTCAAACCAATCTAATTTGCTTTTATGAAGAGGTGAGTAGAAGCCTTGACAGAGGAATGGCTGTGGATATAGTGTTTCTGGATTTTGCCAAAGCGTTTGATACTGTCCCTCACAGACGTCTGACAGGTAAGTTAAGGTCCTTGGGCTTGGAAACTTTAGTTTGTAACTGAATTGAACACTGGCTCATGGATCGTACCCAGAGAGTGGTGGTCAATGATTCGTACTCTGATTGGTCCCCGGTTATTAGTGGTGTACCCCAAGGTTCAGTACTGGGCCCGCTGCTGTTTAATTTATTTATCAATGATATAGAGGATGGTATTAACAGCTCTGTTTCTATCTTTGCAGATGACACCAAGCTTTGTAGCACGGTACAGTCTATAGAGGATGTGCATAAGTTACAAGATGACTTGGATAGACTAAGTGTCTGGGCATCCACTTGGCAAATGAGGTTCAATGTGGATAAATGTAAAGTTATGCATCTGGGTACTAATAACCTGCATGCGTCGTATGTCTTAGGGGGGATTAAACTGGCAGAGTCACTGGTAGAGAAGGATCTGGGTGTACTTGTAGATCACAGACTACAGAATAGCATGCAATGTCAGGCTGCTGCTTCCAAAGCCGGCAGCATATTGTCATGTATCAAAAGAGGCATGGACTCAAGGGACAGGGACATAATACTCCCCCTTTATAAAGCATTGGTACGGCCTCACCTGGAATATGCTGTTCAGTTTTGGTTGCCTGTTCATAAAAGGGACACTGCAGAGTTGGAAAGGGTGCAGAGACGCGCGGCTAAACTAATATGGGGCATGGAACCTCTTAGCTATGAGGAGCGATTAAAGGAGTTACAATTGTTTAGTCTTGAGAAGAGACGTTTAAGGGGGGATATGATAAACGTATATAAGTATATAAATGGCCCATGCAAAAAATATGGAGAAAAACTGTTCCAGGTTAAACCCCCCCAAAGGACGAGGGGGCACTCCCTCCGTCTGGAGAAGAAAAGGTTTAGTCTAAAGGGGCGACACGCCTTCTTTACCGTGAGGACTGTGAATTTATGGAACGGTTTACCTCAGGAACTGGTCACAGAAGGAACAATTAACAGCTTTAAAACAGGGTTAGATACATTCCTGGAACAAAATAACATTAATGCTTATGCAGAATTATAAAACTACACCCCTTTCCCTTATCCCCTTACACCCTTCCCTTCAATTCCCTGGTTGGACTTGATGGACGTATGTCTTTTTTCAACCATACTAACTATGTAACTATATGTAACTATATATGGCTTCAACAAACATTTTGTGGCAAAATTTGTGATGTCCTTACAAAGTATAATTGGTCATACATATAGCATCTATCATTTAGCCTTTTAGGTAGAAAATTGAAAAAGTTATAGCAATAAAAAAAAAGATTTTGCCGTTCAAAGGTTAACGGAAATCTAGGTTTAAAAAGATTATTTGTTACCCATAAATTAATGTAAAATAATAAAAACAATAACTAAACCAACCAACTGATATCTTTCCCCTAAGTGTCCATAAAAATAACAGATAAAAATATTAATAAAAATGTATAGATTACAATGCTCAAAATTAGATGGATGCAGGGACTGATAAGATTAACAGATTAATTCCTTAAATTAAATAAAAAACAGATATTACTTAAAGTGAACCAATCAGCAGATTTTAGCATATATAGCGCTTGGCAATGCGCTATATATGCTAAAATCTTTATCCTCACATTCTTTGGGGGACATTTTTGCCTTCAGGGATGGTGAAAATAGCAAGTTATAAAGTCCCCCTGGGCTGCCTGCCAAGAAGTTCCCTGGGTGGTGACTTACACTCACCAGCTCCCATTGCTCCCCAATGCTCCGGCCATGGCCCCGCCATGATAGCTGTAACCCCTTAACAACAATTGATATAAATGTATGTCATAATGCGGTGGTACTTAATGCACCATGATGTACATTTACGTTCCGCCATGACCGCGAGCACCTGACCAGTGCTCACGTCATGAGTGGCATGTTCTGACTGCTATCAGCAGCCAGGGACCCACAGGTAATGGCGGACATCAGCAATCATGCAAATGTCCACCATTAACCCATCAGATGCCGTGATCAATACAGATCACAGCATCTGCAGCAGTGCGGTCGGTAAAATGGATGATCATCCATAATGGCGGACAGAGGTCCCCTACACCTGCCTCCTTCCATCTCCAGGGGTCTTTTGCTCTGGTCTGAGATGGAGCAGACCAGAGAAGAAGATAGCCTATAACACTGATCAGTGCTATGCCCTAAGCATAGCACTGAACAGTATTAGCAATAAAATGATTGCTATAAATAGTCCCCTATGGGGACTATTAAAGTGTAAGAAATGAAAGTAAAAAAATGTTTAAAAAAAAAAATTTAAAAAAATTTGGAAAATTTCCCACTTTACCCCCAAACAGACTCTAGCTCAGTATTTCCTAACCAGTGTGCCTACAGCTGTTGCAAAACTACAATTCCCAGCATAGCCAGACAGTCAGGGATGCTGGGCGTGTAGTTCTGCAATATCTGGCCCTTTAGATGTTGCAGAACTACAACTCCCAGCATGCATGGACAGTCTGGGCCCTCCAGATGTTGCAAAACTACCACTTTAAGCATGTCCAGACTGTCCAGGCATGCTGGGAGTTGTACTTGTGCAACATATGAAGGGCCAGATATTGCAGAACTACATGGCCAGCATCCCTGACTGTCTGGCCATGCTGGGAATTGTAGTTTTGCAACATCTGGAGGGCTACAGTTTAGCGACCACCGTATAGTGGTCTCCAAACTGTGCCACTTCAGATGTTGCAAAACTACAACTCCCAGCATGCCCAGACAGTCAGTGCATGCTGAAAGTTGTAGTTTTGCAACATCTGGAGGACCACAGTTTAGAGACCACTACACAGTGGTCTCCAAACTGTGACCCTCCAGATTTTGCAAAATTACAACTCCCAGTATGCCCAGACAGCCTTTCGCTGTGTGGGCATGCTAGGAGTTTTAGTTTTGCAGCTTTTCGAAGGCCACAGAGAAGATCACTTACCGCGATCTTCACTGCAGCCTTCTCCGCCGCACTTTCCGGCCTCCGATCCTCCTGCTGCCGCCGCTGCTCCGGGATACCGCCTCCGCCGGTCCGGGTAAGTCTGGCCATGCTCCCCCTCGCCGCCCGTGTTCCCCCTGCTCTGCCCGGACTTCCGATCGGTGGACAGAGCAGGGGAAATGAACTCTAACCCCCCCGCCTCCCTCCTGCTATTGGTGCTCAGTCTGACCGACCAATGGCAGGGGTTAGGAGGGGGTGGCAACACTGCCACCTCGCTCCTATCCTTTAGGATTGTCGAAGCTGTCTCTGAAAGCTCCGTTCATTCTTATTTTCTGGGCGATCGGGTCACCAGTGACCCGATTAGCCCGGATCGCAGGCAAATCGCTGGTCTGAATTGACCAATGATTTGCCGCGATCGCTGACATGGGGGGTCTCAGGACCCCCTAGGCATTGCCACGGGATGCCTGCTGATAGATATCAGCAGTCATCCTGGTCCAGTCACCGCCCGGCGGGCGGCAGTGATCGGAAATGCAAAGGGTGTATGGATACGCCCTCCGTCCTTAAGTGACGGTACGTGAGGTCGTATGCATACGCCCTTCGTCCCCAAGGAGTTAACCCCTTAACGACCAAGAACGTATATTTACGTCCTTGGCTGGCTCCCGCAATATATAACGCGGGGTCACGTCATATCGGGTCTGTCCCGGGACCCGGGGCTAATAGTGCACGGCTGCGATCATGGTGCCGCATGCTATTAACCCTTTAGATGCGGCGTCTAAACCGAAAGTGAAAGCTGCCTGGCTGCTCAGTGGGGCTTATCGGGACCACCGCAGTGAAAATGCAGTGTCCCGATCAGCTGGGACACGAGCAGAGGTTGTCTTACCTTCCTCCGGCGTGTTCCTTCGGCGATTGATTGCTCCAAGCCTGAGATGCAGGCTTGAGCAATCAACCGCCGATAACACTGATCAATGCAAAGCTATGGCTTTGCAGTGAACAGGGTATAAGATCAGTGTGTGCAGTGTTATAGCCCCTTATGGGAGCTATAACACTGCAAAAAAAGTGTAAAAAAATAAGTTAACAAATGTCATTAAACCCTTTCCCTAAAAAAAGTTTGAATCACCCCCCTTTTCCCATTAAAAAAAACATGTAAAGAAAAATAAATATAAACATATCTGGTATTGCGTAAATGTCCGAACTGTAAAGAATTATCATTAATTAAACCGCACGGTCAATGGCGTAAACGCAAAAAAATTCCAAAGTCCAAAATAATATATTTTTGGTCACTTTTTATATCATGAAAAAATGAATAAAAATCGATCAAAAAGTCCGATCAATACAAAAAGGGTACAGCTAAAAACTTCAGATCACGGCGCAAAAAATTAGCCCTCATGCCACCCCATAAGCGTTAAAATAAAAAAATGATAAGGGTCAGAAGATGACAAATGTATTAATTTTTCTGCATGTAGTTATGATTTTTTACAGAAGTACGACAAAATCAAACCTATATAAGTAGGGTATCATTTTAATCGTATGGACCTACAGAATAAAGATAAGGTGTCATTTTTACCGAAAAATGTACTGCGTAGAAACGGAATCCCCCCAAAATTACAAAATTGTGTTTTTTTCTTTCCGTTTCTTCGCACAATGATTTTTTTCTTTCCTTTCACTGTAGATTTTGGTTAAAATGACTGATGTCACTGCAAAGTAGAATTAGTGGTGGAAAAAATAAGCCTTCATATGGATTTTTAGGTGCAAAATTGAAAGGGTTATGATTTTTAAAAGGTGAGGAGGAAAAAACGAAAGTGCAAAATCTGAAAAACCTGTGGTCCTTAAGGAGTTAATAGTGTGATCACAGGGCCCTTGAGACACATAAATAGATGATAATGGGAATATATGAATTACAAAAATATAATAATTTGCTGCTGAAGAAAGGATCTAGGGGCAATCCTGAAACACATCTAGTCATATATTGTGGACCATTATTTTGTTGCTTAAAGGGGTACTCCGCCCCTAGAGATGCAGGGTCCGGAAGATCGTGATGTCACAGCCATGCCCCCGTGTGAAGTCAGGCCACATCCCCTTAATGCAAGTCTATAGGAGGTGGTGTGGTGGACGTAATTCTGAGCATTGTAATCCATATATTTTTATTTATATTTTTATCTGTTATTTTTATGGACACTTAGAGGATAGATATCCGTTGGTTTGTATAGTTATAAGTCAAAAGGAGTCTCTTCCAATTTTTATTATTTTATACATATTTAGATAAATTTATGGGTAACAAATTATCTTTTTAAACCAAGATTTCCATTAATCTTTTAGCACCAAAATCTTGTTTTATTTAGGATTTATTTTATTGACACCATAGGTGTGGGTGTTTGTTTGGTTTGCTCAGGTAATTGGTGTACAGAAATTGGTAAGCCGGGGATGTACTTCTATATCACTATTAAAAGGCAAAAAAATGTAATTCAAAAATCAAAAAATCACTGCATCCTTAAATGGGTTGTCCAGTGAAAGAAACAACCAAAGTATCATAAATAAAATTTTACTAACATAAAGTTATTATACCTATGGTGCTCCATAGTGCTCTTCCATATCAGCTGTGTCCTCTGCCTTGTAAACTGAGATATCACACCACAGGCTCAGAATGCAAAGCCCTTTCCTGTCTACCTTCCTGTTAGCATAGAACAAGACCAGTGAAGTGAAGGGGAGACCTGGTATTACTGCTTAAAAGATGTATAACTCAATACATAATGCAGCAGGAAGCCATACAAGGGAGAGAACATAGCTGATATGAAGGATCTCTGCACCATGGCTAATTACATTAAATTAGTATGTTTTTTTGACACCAAACACAGGTTGTTTTTCTTGCCAGACAACTTCTTTAATGCTTTTATTTTTTGGGGGGAAGGGGGAGCCATAAGCCAGCAGGAAGGGAAAGTATGTATTTTTATTATATTTCCAAGTCCTTTTGGATGCAGTTTTGGCTTTGGCTTTGAAACTGCAGCGGCTGTTTTCCAAAATCTGACAAGTGGAAACCTTGCCTCAGGGGTTAAAAAGCATTAAAATAATTAAAAAAATTGTACAGTGCAGTGTGTAATGCAACATTACTAATGCCAGCATTGTACTTTTGGCTTTGGGTCAAAAACTTCAACAACAGTTTTTCTAAAAGCTGTGAAGTGGAAATCCAGCCTCAAGGAGATTGTAAGAGGTTTGATACAGTCCTAGGAGTGTCATGCAAGACTTTTCTCGACAAATTTGGCTCTTCTGAATCCATTCATCTCAGAATCCATATCAATATGAATAAACAATTTGGATTGGATCTGAAACAAATTTGTTAATTTCTATTTAGTGTACAAAATCTTTAACCAAACACAATACCCTTATCTAACCCAAAGGCCCTAAACACTACCCACATATATTCCCACTATACATTATCAAATGCTTGTTCAGAGTTGAGTGAGAGCACCCCACCATCTTAGCCTCTACTTGTCTGCTATCATAAATTTATTTACACTATTCTGGCATCTCACCAATATCTCAAATAGGATTTCTTTATCATTATTCAGCAATGACACTGTCTATAAGACTTGGTGTTCAAAGTACCCTTCTCCAGTTTCACAATATATGCATCCTATCTTGATCTACGCAGGAATCCCTTCACTTAAACTTTTCATATACGTTTAGAAAGTAAGGGAGAATTCCCTCTTGAAATTTTTCATAAATATCCATTGGGAGACCATCCATTGGTAGCCATAAGAAAGAGAGAACTTCTGCACTCACCGCTCGGTATCAGCAGTCGCGTCCGGGAGTCCGGGATCACAGGCGCAGCATGTAGCAGGAAGCGCTCAGAGACTATACCGGTATATATAACAACGGTAGTGTGAAAGAGGCCTTACACAGCTCTCGCCAAGTTCTATTCTAGCTTTATAGATTTATATATATTAGCTACCTCTAGTGGTTGCCACATACGAAAATGGGATGAATTTTAAATGAGATATAAGTTGCTATTTTCTTTAGTTAGGTGGTGCAATGATTTCTTTGTACTTATGTGTATGCATGAAAGAAAGATCATAGAAATTGTAACTACACAACATATTACAGCCAGAAGAAATGCAAAAATCGATCCTTTAAAAGACCCTACTTGTACACCCACAATACTTTAGACAAAATAAATCCTGGAATGGTGAGTGCCATCTCTTCTGTTCTTCTTCTTCTTGAATTGTTGGACTGTTTTTATGTTTGGTTGAGCCAGTATGAAAGCTATTGTACAAGTGGCTGTACCCAGAAAGCTAAAATGGCTATATGATTGAAGGCTGAATTAGCTTAACACAGTAGTGGAAACTGCAAACCATGTGAAAAATCATTAAATAATCCATTACTTTTAAATATTTTACAGCCCCAACCCCTTAGTCGACACACATGATCCAGAGGAGGGGTCCCTGAATTATTGTGGAGGCTAAAGACATGTGTCATCTGTATAACACACTGCCGGGCTTGAGGACAATAACCAAATAAACCTACAATATAGAAATATGCAAAAGTCACGATTGTCTATTGCATATTTCTTTATTGTAGATTTATTTGGTACTGTCCTCAAGCACGGCAGTGTGTTATGCAGATGACATGTGTCTTTTGCCTCCACCATATTTCAGGGACCCCTCCTCTGGATCATGTGTGTCCACTAGGGGGTTGGTGTTTTGTATGATTATAATCCTCCACCATGTTGTGTTAGAATTCTTTTTAGGGGTTTTAGATGTAATTGATGTCATAATACATATTGTATTTTGTATTTTCCATACATTGATTGTGGTGTGCGTCTTTTCATAGTGGCCAGCTTTGCTTGCTCCCCTCTTGCTATGTATGTGTAGTCACTGATTGCACCCACCATTTAATATTTGAGAGGTGCCTGTTTTTTTTTGTCTTTATTTCCATTATAATAAAGAAAAGCGTACTGTCACTTTGAATTAAATATTAATCATTCTACATAAAAAAGGTTATCTGTTTACAAAGATTAAGGAAGTCATAGCACATCCTTGAGAAAAGTTGTAGAAAATCTCAAGTCTGTCAAGCTGAAATGACATAAGATCACCAAGATTAAATTTTGAAACACTGCAATATAACAATTGGAGATGGCAACAGCTTTTAACAAAGTGGAAAATGATTGGTTTGACAGTTTATGAATTACACAGAGGAAAGTCTGAAAGAAAATGTATGGCATTTTTACAATTAAATGTACTAATAAGAATGAATGAGTCTCTCAGGGTTCGGCTGAGAATACGCTATATCAGTAATGACATTAAAGCTATCACCACTTCGTTCCATTTGCAATTAAAGTGCTTTGCTTCGAAAAAGGAGATGGGTGTGGAAATCTAGACGTTGGTGGCACACAATATGTTTCCACTTTACTCAATACGAGCTATTAGCATATTCACCTACTCACTAATTGCAGTCACTGTACATGCCTCTTGTCAGAAGCGGTTAAAACGGGGTTTAGATGTAAGTTGCTATGCAGTCAGCAAGGTAGTCTAAATATAAAATTGTCATGCTATCGTTTTGCTAATGGGCACCACTGAATAATTCAACTGCAATAATAAGGCGAAAATCTGTCTCATATCTCCAGATCATGAGTCAGGGTAGTAATTTAGTTTCAGCATCGAAGGTAATGCTTTTTTTCAGGCAGATGAAGAAAAATTCTTCTGCATTTGCTTCATTCATCATGTCAGAAGAAAGAAACGAAAAGGGTGGTGGAATAGCAGCAGGGGAATAATGCTAGGAGGCTTAACATTTGTATACTACTCAATGTCTTCTTTTGTCTCCTCTCTAGAGAGCACTCGACTCTGGGATAAGGATTTTGTTTTATTAGGACTTCTGGGTTAGGTGAATGGAAGGTGATGTGTGTGTGTGTGAAGCACAGTGTTAATATTATAACTCAGTTTTATTAAAAAGATAGTGGCTACATATTAATCAAGGTTGTGTCTATATTGGTAGAGAATATATTGGTTTTGTTATTTTAATGTTTATTGTTGAATGCAAGTACATATATGTTGTTTATGTTAAGTGTACACTGTATAATGTTAACAGATGACACTAGCAATGATAGAAATTTTATGAAAGGTTATATTTATACAGTGTTATAGTTCTGTCTATAGCATGTAATATATGCTGTAAGATCCGCTCCCAGTTTTCTCATTATTAATCTTCTCACCTCTTTATGTCATTCCTGATTACTGAGCTACCCAAGAAAAGAGGGGATTCTAACAATAACTATACATGTGAAATATGATAAATGGACCCCCCCCCACCTTACCCTATGTTACAGTCAGAGACGCTTTTATAATGGGTTCAGAAGGTACAGTGGTACCTGGCCCCCTGGCAGCAGATCACATTACAGGGCCCACTTGTGGTCACTGTGTATCCATTTTATTACTGCTCTGCCACTACTTTTTTGTTACAAAAAGCAGAGCTTAAAGGAAAACAGTCACAACTGTCCACAGCGCCGCCCACTTATGAATATTCATCCCCCCTCCCTTCAGTTAGGAGCGGCGAGGAGAGCAAGAGCTGGAGGGAGGGGGATGAATATTCATAAGCAGGCGGCGCTGCGGATGGGCGGCGCTGACGTCAGTGCCAGTTAAGCTACAGAAACCCTGCCCGTGCCAGTTACAGCCAGATTTCCAGGTTTAATAAAACTAAAATTATGGGCGAACGGCCAAGGTAGGGTTCATAGGAATCAGCGTCTCCCGCACTATCCATCAGTACCTGTGATTAGTGCGGGAGCAAACATGTGATAGTTTTCCTTTAAAGGGGCCATCAAGGAATAGAAAAACACAGCTAATTTATTTCAAAAAGAGCTCCACGTCTGACCCAAGGTTGGGTGTGGTTTTAATACTTGGCTCCATTCACTTCACTTGTTGTAGGATAGATCACACAACTATCTTACATACCTACATCTATCATACACACATCTATCATGCATACACAAATCTATCATACACACCTATCATACACAAACAATCACACTGTCTATCAGAAAGCAACACTAATTAAAACAGGCAACAGGGAGAAATTATAGTCAATTAGCAAGATACCCCCAATAAAAGAGTGGTTCTGTAGGTGGTGACCACAGATCACTTCTCAGTTCCTATGCTTTCTGGCTGATGTTTTGGTCACTTTTGAATGCTGGCGGTGCTTTCACTCTAGTGGTAGCATGAGACAGAGTCTACAGCCCACACAAGTTGCTCAGGTAGTGCAGCTCATCCAGGATGGCACATCAATGCGAGCTGTGGCAAGAAGGTTTGCTGTGTCTGTCAGCGTAGAGTCCAGAGCATGGAGGCCCTACCAGAAGACAAGCCAGTACATCAGAAGATGTGGAGGAGGCCATAGGAGGGCAACAACCCAGCAGCAGGACCGCTACCTCTGCCTTTGTGCAAGGAGGAGCAGGAGGAGCACTGCCAAAGCCCTGCAAAATGACCTCCAGCAGGCCACAAATGTGCATGTGTCCACTCAAAAGATCAGAAACAGACTCCATGAGGGTGGTATGAGGGTCCGATGTCCACAGGTGGGGGATGTGCTTACAGCCAAACACTGTGTAGGACGTTTGGCATTTGCCAGAGAATACCAAGATTGGCAAATTTGCCACTTGGGCCCTGTGTTCTTCACAGATGAAAGCAGGTTCACACTGAGCACATGTGACAGACGTGACAGAGTCTGGAGATGCCATGGAGAATGTTCTGCTGCCTGCAGCATCCTCCAGCATGACCAGTTTGGCGGTGGGTCAGTAATGGTGTGGGGTGGCATTTCTTTTTGGGGGCCACACATCCCTCTATGTGCTTGCCAGAGGTAGCCTGACTGTCATTAAGTACCTAGATGAGTCCCTCAGACCCCTTGTGAGACTATATGCTGGTGCGGTTGGACCTGGGTTCCTCCTAATGCAAGAAAATGCTAGACCTCATGTGGCTGGAGTGTGTCAGCAGTTCCTGCAAGAGGAAGGAATTGATGCTATGGACTGGCCCACCCATTCCCCAGATCTTAATCCAATTGAGCACATCTGGGACATCATGTCTCGCTCCATCCACCAATGCCACGTTGCACCACAGACTGTCCAGGAATTGCCACCTCATCAGAAGCATGTCCAGGCCTTGTAGGGAGGTCATATAGGCAAGTGGAGTCCACACACTACTGAGCCTTATTTTGACATGTTTTAAGGACATAACATCAAAGTTGGATCAGCCTGTAGTGTGGTTTTCCACTTTGATTTTGAGTGTGACTCCAATTCTAGACCCCCATGGGTTGATAAATTTGATTTCCATTGATACTTTTTGTCTGGTTTTGTTGTCAGCACATTCAACTATGTAAAGACGAAAGTATTTCATTTTAGTTCATTTATCCAGCTCTAGGATGTGTTATCTTAGTGTTCCCTTAAATTTTTTTGAGCAGTGTACATATATCCATACACACATCTATCATACATACATACACACATTTATGTCATACATACACACATCTATCATACATACATACACACATCTATCATATATACATACAAACATTTATACATACACACATCTATCATACATACATACACATATCTATGACATATCTGTCATACATACATATGCTGTACATTAATGTGAGAGGTAAGAGACCAGGGAACTATTGAGTATGAGTCGGCTTAGGGCAGCACAAAACTAAAATACAGCACTGATAAGTTGGGGAATATTGGTTTAGTATGGTTCTCCAATCTGCTGCTCTCCATCTGTTGCACAACTACAACTCCTATCATTTTTTAACAGCCTTCTGGAGCAGGACTTAGGGGTCTGGTGAGGGGGGCAGAGGAGCCTGGAGGAGGACAGAGGGGTCTGGAGGAGGACAGTACAGGGTGTGTGGTAGTATTATATTCAGATTGTACAGTATGTGGCAGTATTATATGAGAAGATGAAGGAAAATGTAGTTGGAAGCTGTCATGGGGTCTGGACCAGATGAGGAAGAAAAGGAAAGACAACAGAGAAGACGTCACTCACGTCACTGATATCATTGTGTATTCTCCTGACATCAGAGCTGTAGTCACTTGTAAGATCTGTGGGGATGATGGGTGAAACTGTGCCCCGATCTGTGGCTCTCCAGCTATGGCAAAAGTACAACTCCCATAATGCCTGAGTCTCTCCAGGCATGATAGGAGTTGTAGCTTAGCAACAGCTGGAGAGACAGTTGAACCGAGGTGATCGATGGAGGTCCCAGTAGTGCGACCCCCACCAAAAAATGGGCTGCTTAGTTTTGTTCCCTGTCCAGCCCTGGTGCAAGGGGGTAGGGGGTCCCCGGGCTTGTAGTCTCTTGAGCTCCCAAGAGAAGTTCAAAAAGTTAATGTTTATTTAGTTAGCTTTATTAAGTATATAGAAGATTTAAGGCACGTATTATCCTAATGCAAGCAGACCGCAACACAATTTAATCTAAAAGGGGGCACTGTCAGAATCTAATCCATATGGGGGGGGGGCACAGTATCTAATCCATATGGATCCATGTTTGGATTAGATACTCTGTTGCCCCCCCTCATATGGATTAGATACTGTGCACTTTCCATATGAATTAGATACTATGCCCCATATGGATTAGAATTAGTTACTGTGCCCTGAGATGTTTTAAAATAAGATACTATGCTCCCCCTCAATGGATTAGATACTGCACCCCCCATATGTATTAGAATTACATACTATGCTTCTCCTCTATGGATTAAAAACTGTGCCCCCCAAACTATATAGGGGGCAAAGTATCTAATTCATATAGGGGAAGCCAGTTTTTAATCCATATGTATTTCCTATATAGTACCTTGCCAGGGGTGCAAGTGGCACTAGGTACGCCTCTGATTGTAATACTCTGGACCTACAGACTGCATAGAAATGAAACTGCATATAAATGAAACCTTCCAAAATTGCTAAATTGTTGTTTTTTTCAAGTCCCACAAATTATTTTCCTTTCATATCGCTGTAGATATTGTAGTAAAATAAGTCATGTCTTCACAAAGTACAATTGGTGGTGCACTAAACAAGCCTCATATGGGTCTAAAGGTGGAAAATTAAAGCTTTGTGGCTATTAGAAGGTGAGGAGAAAAAAAGCAATGTTAAAAATTATCATTTACCCTTAGGATAGGTGACAACAAGTTGATCAGTAAGGGTCTGAGAACTGGTAGAACAGAGGTCAAATATACCACAAGTAATTGAATCAGCAATGTGCATGCTCAGTCAATATTCCATTTAGTCTCAATGGGACTCAGCAAGTTCAGAGTGTGATAAGGTGGGGATCCATGTGGTCTACCCCACCCATTAGCTTGCAATTCTTGATCCTGTGGATAGGGAATTATTTTGATCTTGGGATAGCCCCTTCAACCCCCTCTCTAATTTTTTTCGCCCTTCAATAGCCAGATGCCTTTTATGTTTGCACCTTCAGGGCCATATAAGGGCATGTTTTATGTAGGACCAATTGTACTTTGTAATGACATTACTCGTTTTACAACAAAATCTATGGTGAAGCCAAAAATTTTATATTTGTGGGGCAAGATTTGGAAAAAATAAAGCAATTTTGCAAATATTGAGTTTTTTTTTAAATTTCTACTCAGTGTACTTTACAGTTAAAAAGGACATGTTATCTTTATCCTGTAGGTCAATATGATTACAACAATGCCCGATTTATATAGGTTTTATTTTTACTAATTTACAGGTACAGGATAATGGGGTACTCCACTGGAAAAAAAATTTTTTAAAGCAACTGGTGCCAGAAAGTTAAACAGATTTGTTAATTACTTCTATTAAACTATGTTAAGCCTTCCAGTACTTATCAGCTGCTGTATACTACAGTGTTTTTCCTTACATGCACATTTATTTTCATTTTCACTTTTCAGCAATGGTGAAAAACGTATCCCCTATCCAAAGCATAAGGGATAAGATTAAGATCGCGGGGGGGGGGGGTCCAACTGCTGGGGCCTCGAGGTGATCTCTCTGTACGGGGCCCCGGCTCGCTGGCCAGATAGAGGGTATTGACCACCGCACGAAGCGGCGGCCGACATGCCCCCTCAATACATCTCTATGACAGAGCCAGAGATTGCTGAAGGCAGCACTCCGATTCTGCCATAGAGTTGTATTAAGGGGACGTGTCAGCCGCCGCTTCGTGCGGTGGTCAACATGCCCCCTTCCCTCGGGCTGTCGGGGCCCCATACAGGAGATCGTGGAGGGCCCCAGCGGTCGGACCTCCCACGATCTGAAACTGAGCCCCTATCTTTAGGATAGGGTGATAAGTTTTTCACCACTGGATATCTCCTTTAAGTATTGCTCAGTAGGTTGGGGACCACATCCATTGCTCAGAAAATTTTGCCCATTTCATAGACAACTGAAGGGTTAATGCCAGGGTTAAACAGGGAAATAGGAGTGTTAAAAGCACATGATTAGTTAGGACTAGTCATCAAGTTTCCAGGCATACTGGGGGAGATTTATAAAAGCCTGTTCAGAGGAAAAGTTGTTGAATTGCCCATGGCAACAAATCAGATCACGTCTTTTACTTTTGAGTGGCCTTTTCTAAAATGAAAGAAGCAATCTGATTGTTTTCTATTAAAGATGAGTGAACTTTGAAAAATTTGATTCGGCCAATTTTCTGAATTTTCCGAAAACAATTGTTCCGGGTTGAATTTATTTGCGGATAATCTATATTTAAAACAGCAATTTCTGTCATACAAAGAGCCTCAATAGGGGTGTAGAACGCTTTGCTTTGTTCTAACATGCATATGGAGTGTGCTGGGGTAGTGAAATAATACTGTTATTCAGTATGACATGCAGATTACAGGCATTGCTATTAGAATCAGGACCGCGGCATAAGCATGAGGAGACCATATAGTGGCTGAATGACTCAGGGTGGAGGTGTTGGCAGCATGAGGAGACCATATAGTGGCTAAATGACACAGCGTGGAGGTGTTGGCTGCATGAGGACACCATATAGTTGCTGAATGACAGCTTGGATGTGGCTGAAGCATGAGGAGACCATATAGTGGCTAAATGAAACAGCTTGGAGGGGTTGGCAGCATGAGGAGACCATATAGTGGCTGAATTACACAGCTTGGATGTGGCTGAAGCATGAGAAGACCATATAGTGGCTGAATGACACAGTGTGGAGGTGTTGGCAGCATGAGGAGACCATATAGTGGCTGAATGACACAGCGTGGAGGTGTTGGCAGCATGAGGACACCATATAGTTGCTGAATGACAGCTTGGATGTGGCTGAAGCATGAGGAGACAATATAGTGGCTAAATGACACAGCTTGGAGGAGTTGGCAGCATGAGGAGACCATATAGTTTCTGAATGGCACAGCCTGGAGGTGGCTGAAGCATGAGGAGACCATATAGTGGCTGAATGGTACAGCCTGGAGTTGGCAGAAGCATGAGGAGACCATTGACATATAAGATTTTGAAATTTAAATGTAAGATTTTGAAATTTACATTTTAACTACCAAGTTTTAGTGTCCTGGGCCCCGACATGTGGGTAGAAAGGAACAAATCAAAAAAGGAGTCACATAACACATAGCAGCACAATAACAGAGCCTGGAGGTGGCATGAGGAGACCATACAGTGGCTGAATGACACAGCGTGGAGTTGTTGGCAGCATGAGGACACCATATAGTTGCTGAATGACAGCTTGGATGTGGCTGAAGCATGAGGAGACCATATAGTGGCTGAATGACACAGCATGGAGGTGATGGCAGCATGAGGACACCATATAGTGGCTTAATGGCACAGCATGGAGGTGTTGGCAGCATGAGGAGACCATATAGTGGCTGAATGACACATCGTGGAGGTGTTGGCAGCATGAGGAGACCATATAGTGGCTGAATGACACAGCGTGGAGGTGTTGGCAGCATGAGGAGACCATATAGTGGCTGAATGACACAGCGTCGAGGTGTTGGCAGCATGAGGAGACCATAAAGTGGCTGAATGACACAATGTGGAGGTGTTGGAAGCATGAGGAGACCATATAGTGGCTGAATGACAGCGTGGTGGTGTTGGCAGCATGAGGAGACCATATATTGGCTAAATGACACAGCGTGGAGGTGTTGGCAGCATGAGGAGACCATATAATGGCTGAATGACACAGCGTGGAGTTGTTGGCAGCATGAGGAGACGATATAGTGGCTGAATGACACAGCTTGGATGTGACTGAAGCATGAGAAGACCATACAGTGGCTGGATGACACAGCATGGACGTGTTGGCAGCATGAGGAGACCATATAGTGGCTAAATGACACAGCGTGGAGGTGTTGGCAGCATGAGGAGACCATATAGTGGCTAAATGACCCAGTGTGGAGGTGTTGGCAGCATGAGGAGACCATAGAGCAGCACAATTAGAGATCCTGGAGGTGGCAGCATCAGCATGAGGAGACCATAGAGCAGCACAATTAGAGATCCTGGAGGTGGCAGCATCAGCATGAGGAGATCATATGGCGGCACAATGAAAGTGCCTGGAGTTGGTAGCATCAGCATGAGGAGACCATATGGTAGCACGATGACAGAGCGTGGAGGCGGTAACATCAGCATGAAGAGACCATAGGGCAGCACAATAACAGAGCCTGGAGGTGGTAGCATTAGCATGAGGATACCATAGAGCAGGAGAATGAGAGAGCCTGGAGGTGGCAGCATCAGCATGAGGAGACCATATGGCGGCAAAAGGAAGAGCCTAGAAGGTGGTAGCAGTAGCATGAGGAGAGCATAGAGCAGCACAATGAAAGAGCCTGGAGGTGGCAGCAGCAGCATGAGGGCCATGGCAACTGAGGGTTGACTCTGAGGAACCCACCAACTGTTGACTGGGGGGGGTTTCGGATGTCCGAGTGATGACCTAGTTATGACCGAGTGAACTGATCAATCACAGCTGCTGGGTTGCTGGTCGCAACACAACTGCTAGCTGAAACCGGGAGCTCAGACCTCTCGCTGCGACTCTGACTGCCACACATGCCTACTCTGCTGCGACCTCTGCCTGCACCTGATGAATTTAGGTCTCTGCCATTCCTCTGTGCACGTCCTGGCACTACTCTGCCTGACATACTGATTGCATATATGAGGGGAGTACAATACGCTTCACTACGCTTAGAACAGTATTTGTGTAGGACAGCAGCAAGTGTGTTCTATTGGCTATGCTTTTACAGTATCTAGGCCATTGACAGATTAACAGGTTCAAAATAGTACACTAATTAGATGTAAGTATGTGGTATGCACTTATGAGGGAGAAAAATGTGCTACGGTACGATTAAAAAAGTATCTGAGTAAAAACACCAGCCGGTGATTACTTATGCCTGGATTTTCACATTATCTAGGCCCTTGACAGATTAACAGGTACAAAATAGTACACTACTTAGATGTAGGTTCGTGGTATGGCCTTATGAGGGCAGAAAAATGTGCTACAATACGCTTAAAAAGCATGTTTTTGCAGAACAACAGCAGTACACAACAGTGCTGCAGCACAGTAGCTGTGTACTAAACACAAAATTGCACTCTTTCACAGACTATTTGGAATAGACTGCTGGGTATGTATTATACTGTCTACAGACTACTGTAACCAACAGACCATTTGTGGTGGAACAAACAGGGCAGAAAAATGCGCTACAGTACACTTAAAAAAACAAATTGAAGGAAAACACCACACCTGGACTTTCACAGTATGTAGGCCCTTGACAGATTAACAGGTACAAAAAAGTACACCCCTTAGATGTAGGAATGTGGTATGCACTTATGAGGGTAGAAAAATGCGCTACAGTATGCTAAAAAAAAAAATTTGCCCACAACACTAGCGGTACACAACAATGCTGCAGCTCACAGTCACTGTGTACTAAACTCTAAATTGCAAAAAGACTCTCACTCAAATACTATTAGGAATGGACTGCTGGGAATGGATTATACATCTACAGACTAGTAAAACCAGTGTCAGGATCCGGACTGGAGTGCAGGGTATGCTGGGGTAGTGGATCCCCTGTGTCAGAGAGGTGAGGACGTGGGCTGTACCAAGGGAACGGAGTCTAAGGGGTTACTGGTCTTCACCAGAGCCCGCCGCAAAGCAGGATGGATTTGCAGCGGCAGGTAACCCCCAGGTCGTTTCCCCTGGTAACAGAGGACGGGACAGGTAATCAGAACGGGATGTGATCCGCAAGCGGACTAGTGCCGCCATGCGGATCGCATCCCCGCTGGCAGCACAGTAGCAGCGCTCCCGGTCTGAGTGAGAGACCTGGGCGCTGCAAGAGACCAGACGCCGTGAGCGCTCCGGGATGGATGCGGGACCTGGAACGCTCGGCGTTACAGTACCCCCCCCCCCCCTTAGGTCTCCCCCTCTCTTTGGATCCCAGAAATCTGCGGACGAATAGGTAATCAGGGACACTAGTGGAAGACGAACTAAAAGCGGTGCCAGGCTGGGACTTCCCAGAGAGAGAAGAAGAGGGAGCAGCTGCAGACACATTAGATGCTGGTATACCATAGGAAGCGGCAGATACAGCAGGTTTGGCAGGGACACTGGCGGCTGGCATGCCGAAGGTTGGAACAGGAGCAGGGGAGATCAGAGACTCTGGAGGTATGATGTTCTGAGGAAAAACTTCGGCTTGCTTTTCTGAGAAATCAGAATAGTCCTGACAGACCTCGGGAAGGCCTGCAAAAGGTGTGGCGAAGGAGACTTGAGTGGTAGGAACAGACTTGAGACATAGTTTGTGGCAGGAAGATCCCCAACTTTTGATGTTCCCAGTGGCCCAGTCGAGGGTAGGTGCATGATGCTGGAGCCAGGGCAGGCCAAGGAGAATTTCAGAGGAGCAGTTGGGCAATACAAAAAATTCAATACTCTCATGATGGAGAGCTCCTACGCTCATGAGCAGAGGTTCTGTGCGATAACGCACGGGGCAGACCAGTCTTTCTCCATTCACTGATGAAATGACGAGAGGCTTGACGAGACGGGTAACAGGTATATTGAATTTATCGATGAGAGAGGCGTGAATTAAATTTCCTGCTGAACCTGAGTCCAGAAAGGCCACAGCGGAGAAGGAAGTCTTAGTACTTGCGGGTAGAGAAATCTGCACAGGTGTATACCAAATGGGGAGAGGATGAATTCACACCTAGTAACGCCACTCCCACGTGAACTGGGTGCGTGCGTTTCCCTGACGAGGAGGATGAATAGGGCAGTCCATTAGGAAATGTTCGGAACTAGCACAGTACAGGCATAAATTTTCATTTCTGCGACGAGTCCTCTCTTCTTGGGTCAGGCAAGACCGATCCACTTGCATAGACTCCTCGGCGGGAGGCACAGGAGTAGGTTGCAGGGGATTCTGAAAGAGAGGTACCCAGTGATCAAGATCCCTTTCTTGGTGGAGCTCCTGGCGTCTTTCAGAAAAACGCATATCAATGCGGGTGGCCAACTGGATGAGTTCAGAAAGAGTAGCAGGAATCTCTCGTGCGGCCAGAACATCTTTGATGTGGCTGGATAAACCTTTCTTGAAGGTCGCGCATTATTCCAGGCCAGCTCAGAGGCCAGAGTACGGAACTGTACGGCATATTCGCCCACTGTAGAGTATCCTTGGACGAGGTTTAGCAAGGCTGTTTCAGCGGAAGAGGCACGGGCAGGTTCCTCAAAGACACTGCGTACTTCGGAGAAGAAGGACTGGATGGAAGCTGTGGCAGGATCGTTGCGGTCCCAAAGCAGTGTGGCCCAGGACAAGGCCTTTCCAGACAACAGACTGACCACGAAAGCCACCTTAGACCGTTCTGTGGGGAACTGGTCCGACATCATCTCGAGGTGCAGGGAACATTGGGACAGGAACCCACGGCACATCTTAGAGTCCCCATCAAATTTGTCAGGCAGGGACAGGCGGAGTCTGGGTGCGGAAACTTGCTGCGGAGGAGAAGCTGAAGTTGGCGAAGGAGATGGTTGCTGCTGTAGAGGCAGAAGCTGCTGTAACATGGCGGACATCTGCGACAGTTGTTGTCCCTGTTGGGCGATCTGCTGGGACTGCTGTGCAACCACGGTGGCGGCACCTCAGCGGGATCGATCGCCGGATCTACTGTCAGGATCCGGACTGGAGTGCAGGGTATGCTGGGGTAGTGGATCCCCTGTGTCAGGGAGGTATGACGTGGGCTGTACCAAGGGAACGGAGTCTAAGGGGTTACTGGTCTTCACCAGAGCCCACCGCAAAGCAGGATGGATTTGCAGCGGCAGGTAACCCCCAGGTCGTTTCCCCTGGTAACGACTCAACCTCCCTGACAGCTGAGGCAGGCACGGTACAAAGGGATGAGACAGAGGCAAGGTCAGACGTAGCAGAAGGTCAGGGCAGGCGACAATGGTTCGTAGTCAGGGGCAACAGCAGAAGGTCTGGGTACACAGGCTTTGGGACACACTAAACGCTTTCTCAAGGTACTAAGTCAACAAGATCCATCAAGGACAGGAAGTGGGTTTTTATACTTTCCACAATGATTAGCACTGATTGGAACAGATTGGGCCAGGCACCAATAAATGGTGCACTGGCCCTTTAAATCTGAGAGACCCGGCGCGCGCGCGCGCGCCCTAGAGAGCGGGACCGTGCACACTGCGGCTGAGACAGAGGACGAGACAGGTAATCAGAACGGGATGTGCCGCCATGCAGATCGCATCTCCGCAGGCAGCACTGTAGCAGCGCTCCCGGTCAGAGTGAGAGACCGGGGCACTGCAGGAGATCAGACGCCGTGAGCGCTCCGGGTCCCGCATCCATCCTGGAGCGCTCACGGCATCTGGTCTCCTGCAGTGCCCCGGTCTCTCACTCTGACACAGAGTTACAACCAGCAGACCAGTTGTTGTGGAACAAAGACACAGATCCAAAGCAAGATTCCAGGTAAGTCCAGCCCATGTCTATTTTAAAATGAGTAGACATAAGTACATTTTAGAAAAATTTGATTTTGCCAATTCACCGAATTTTCCGAAAAAATTTGGTTTGATCCGTATTTATTCGCAGCAAATCGCAGCAAAAGGGCTATTTCCGGACCATAGAGAGCCTCAATAGGGGTGTTGAACACTTTGCCTTGCCGTAACACACATAGGGAGGTTGCTGGGTCAGGGAAACAATACTGTTATTCAGTATGACATGATTACAGGCATTGCTATTAGAATCACTGACGCAGAGTGTCTGGATGTGGCAACAGGAGGACAATTCGCTCAGCTACAAACTGTATTAGACACAAAAACAAGTGTGTAGCTTTGCTGGCCTTTCACAGTAATTATGCCATCATGACTTTAACAGGAACAAAATCATACACCACGTAGGTGTACGCACAGTTTACACTTATGAGAGGAGGACAATACGCTCCACTTACAACTGTATTAGGCTACAAAAGCAAGTGGGTATCTTTGGCTGGCCTTTCACAGTAACTAGGCCAAAATTAGTTTAACAGGAAAAAAAAAAAGTACACCACTTAGGAATCGCTGTGTAGTACACCCAAAAGTGTTCTCTCCCTCTCTCTTTCCCTCTCATTCTCTCTCTCTTTCACAGTAATTATGCCATCATGACTTTAACAGGAACAAAATCATACACCACGTAGGTGTACGCACAGTTTACACTTATGAGAGGAGGACAATACGCTCCACTTACAACTGTATTAGGCTACAAAAGCAAGTGGGTATCTTTGGCAGGCCTTTCACAGTAACTAGGCCAAAATTAGTTTAACAGGAAAAAAAAACGTACACCACGTAGGAATCGCTGTGTAGTACACCCAAAAGTGTTTTCTCTCTCTCTCTCTCTCTCTCTCTCTCTCTCTCTCTCGGGAATCGCAGCTGTAAAGCTGTTTTTCTGTGCAACACACACACTGCTCTTTCTCTGCAATAAATCGCTCCCTGCAATAAAACGCTGAAATGGCTGGCTGCAGAAATAGTTGCTGATTATATAGGGCTTGGACATCAAAGGCTAGGCTGCTGATAGGCTGCATGCTGCATGTGATTCAGGGTGATCCCGCTTACCCACCTTCCCAAAGTTCTTTGCCCCATGTCCTCACATGTGGAGCCACCATTTTAGATGCCCTGGAGCCTGGACTGCACTAAATGTGCACAAAATCATTGTGTGACAAAATTGAAGAGAAAACGCCATTTTGTGACTTTTGGGGGCTTCCGCTTCTACGCAGTACATTTTTTGGTAAAAATTACACCTTATCAGTATTCTGTAGGTCCATACGATTAAAATGACACCCTACTTATATAGGTTTGATTTTGTCGTACTTCGGGAAAAAATCACAACTACATGCAGGAAAATGTATACGTTTAAAATAGTCATCTTCTGACCCCTATAAATTTTTAATTTTTCCGCGTACGGGACAGTATGAGGACTCATTTTTCGCGTCATGATCTAAAGTTTTCAGCGGTACCATTTTTGTATTGATCGTACTTTTTGATTGCTTTTTATTCATTTTTCATGATATAAAAAGTGACCAAAAATAAGCTATTTTGTATTTTTTTTGCACGTACGCCATTCACCGTGCAGTTTAACTAACGATATATTTTTATAATTCGGACATTTCTGCATGCAGCAATATCACATATGTTTTTTTTATTTATATAGTTTTTTTTATGGGAAAAGGGGGGTGATTCAAACTTTTATTAGGGAAGGGGTTAAATGATCTTAATTCTCTTTTTGTTCACTTTTTTTTGCATGTTATAGCTCCCATAGGGGACTATAACACTGCACACACTGATCTTTTACATTGATCAATGGTTTCTCATAGGAAACCATTGATCAATGATTCTGCCCCTTGACTGCTGCTCATGCCTGGATCTCAGGCACTGAGCAGTCATTCGGCAATTGGATAACAGGAGGCAGGGTAAGGACCCTCCTGCTGTCCTAGAGCTGTCCCAAACAGCCCCCTGAGCTAACCGCCAATGTTTTACTTTCACTTTAGACGCTGCGTTCAACTTTGAACGCCATGTCTAAAGGGTTAATAGCGTGTGGCACTGCAATCAGTGCGGTCAAGCCCCGCGTTATAGACAGGGAGTGGGCGGAGGTACAGGTACGCCCTCCGTTCCCAACAGGTTAAAGGGGTACTCCAGTGGAAAACTTTTTTTTTTATCAACTAAAGCCAGAAAGTTAAACAGATTTGTAAATTACTTCTATTTAAAAAAAAATCTTAATCCTTCCAGTACTTATTAGCTGCTGAATACTACAGAGGAATTTTTTTTCTTTTTGGAACACAGAGCTCTCTGCTGACACCTCTGTCCAATTAAAGAACTGTCCAGAGTAGGAGAAAATCCCCATAGCAAACCTATGCTGCTCTGGACAGTTCCTAAAATGGACAGAGATGTCAGCAGAGAGCACTGTGTTTATGTTGTCAGCAGAAAGCATTATGTTCCAAAAAGAAAAGATTTTCCTCTGTAGTATTCAGCAGCTAATAAGTACTGGAAGGATTAAGATTTTTTAATAGAAGTAATTTACAAATAAAAAATATATATATTGGAGAAGCTCTTGTCTAACAACTAACAAGATGACCTGAGCTGCCCAATCTGACACTTATACCCTCAGTGTCTGCATTGAAATATAAACTATAAAAAATATTGGGGCTCAAGGTCTGAGATATCAGTACACAATTTATTATATAATTAATATATTTCCATACAATGGTGTATAAAACTACCAGGGACTCACAGGGCCCTTGTGAGTCGTCAGGAACATTTAAAATTTGTCATAAAATAAGTATGAATAAAATGCAACAATATGATATGAAACCTAATTGAGACCAATAATATATATATATATATATATATATATATATATATATATATATATATATATATATATATAGTTGCATCCACTGTAGAAGGTCTGGATTACACTCTAGGTAATTGTTGCTCCAGATCAGCCACAGGATACAAAGTGGATGCAATGTATTAAAGTGAATTGGCTTATGTAAGTAAGTTAGCAACGATGTATCATTTTGCAGTCACCAATTATTGTGGTAATTCAGTATCACAGTCTTTCTTTCACCACTGGGTCTGCTGCACTGACAGCCCGTATATGTTCTTTAGTAGATGGACAGAAAAAACTGTTATATATATGTCCAGATCGGCAATAGTAGCAGTTAAAAATATCTCACACACAGCGTGTGCGTATATGCTCACCGGTTCCTCAGGAATAGATATTGCGAGCTCCGGGGTATATAGGTCCTGCGATACCCGGTATGGTGTGGATGATGCGATCTCCCAGTACCGGTCGCTGGTCACGCTGGAACAAAAAGGCTTCCTGCTGGAGCGGGTGTGGTGCAGGCACACCGCTGTAGAGTCTGCCCTCTCCTATGTCACGGTGCGGTACAGCCGTGGGCCAGGAGGTTGGGGACTGCAGCGCTTCTGCTGCGCCCTCTGTTAAAGTCACTAGCGGCGTCCTCGTGGAGGTTTATGCCCCGGATGAAGCAGTAGCGAAACGTTGGCTTAGGTGTTGGTTACCCAGGTATACTCTGTCCTACTGTGGTCTTTTATATGTTGTTTTACATTTTGCTATAATCTATTTAGCATCAGAGTAACCTTTTTTTATCTTGTTATATCCCTGTATATGGGCTTAGTCCCAATAATAAGGATATATTTACATACATTCCTGTGTATTATATTTATATTTATTGGTAGCCACCATTTTTTCAGTCTGGTCCATTGCGGCCATTATCATAATGTTCATTGTATTTTCTCTAATCCCTTTCATGGGTTTTTAATGCATTTTGTGTATTCAATAAAGTATTGTTTGATCTCTACAACGCATTTTTTCCTTTTGTTATGCTCTTGTAAGTAGCGTGGGATCAGTTACCTATTGGCGTAGTTTTTTGGTACTCATAGAACCACGCAAAACAATCCAAACAGTGGAAACAATAGCCCAAATACATGCAACTCCAAACACTACACTCATTCTTACCATCCCCAACAGAAAAAGAGAACTCGCAGAGGACAACATAGAAGAAGTAGAGCAACCAAGATTGAAAGTGAGCAAAAGCTAACTGTGGCGGATAATGATAGTGCAATTGTTAATTTAAGTTCAACTACCCTCAACTCAATTGAAATATGCGCCCAGCCAACAACTAGACAAATTTGGGTTCTATGTTGGAATAGAAAAATATATCCGCAAACTCAGTTTAAAGAAATATTTTATAAAAAAAAACAATAAATTCTGCTACAACTAATGCATCTACATACACACATACCATATTACGAAACAAATCAAATTTCTTTCCAAGACAGGAAATAAGTTCTGATATGTTATCCTTTAAAAAAGCAATTGAGAATGACCTGAGAAAAATAAAGAAACCCAAAAACTCCTGGGGTAAACTAACCCAGGGTGAAATTACAGCAATCAAACAGTTACAGCAGGAGCTGTCCATCACCATTAGGCCAGCTGATAAAGGAGGTGGCATAGTGGTGATGGACACCTCAAAATATTCCATGGAATGCTTATCTCTATTCAATGACACCAATACCTATCAAAAACTTAAAGGTGACCCTACCCTAGAGTATTATAACAAACTAGATGTTTTATGCACTAAGGCCAAAGAACTAGACATTTTATCCAGTAAAGAATTTGACTTTATTACAGGCACAAGTAAACGCCTTCCAGTTTTTTATACTATCCCCAAAATTCATAAAAACCCTATAAACCCACCCGGCCGTCCTATAGTATCCGGGATCGGATCTATCACCTCTAATCTATCTCAGTACATAGACCAGTTTTTACAGCCCCTAGTCAAAGAAACAAAATCATACCTTTGTGACACAACTCAAATAATTCAGATTATAGAAGCAGTGAATTGGGACCCATCTTGGTTCCTAGTCACACACGATGTCAGTTCTCTTTACACCATCATCAACCACCAACATGGGATTACAGCTACACAAACCATCCTTACTAACAAAGCAGACTTGCCACCAGATCAGATACAAGTTATTATTGATTGCATAAATTTCATACTTACGCATAATTATTTTTTTTTTGGTCAAGATTATTATTTGCAGATTAACGGAACAGCCATGGGCACCAGATTCGCCCCCCAGCTATGCAAATTTGTTTATGGCAAATTGGGAGGAGGTTATCATCATTCCCAAGCTGGGTGGCGATCTGGTATCCTGGCACCGTTACATTGACAATATTTTCTTTATTTGGCGCGACACGAAAAGTGATCTAGATAATTTTATTCTTTCCCTTAATTTAATTCTTAATTTAAAGTTTACACCGAACATTAGTACACTACCAACAAAATAGAACCAGATCATGTAAAATGACTTTTATTAACACATATGCAAAAAATACATACAATAAAAATAAGAAGATAATAAAGTAAGGCACTACAATGGCAGTCACAGAAGATGGGAGCAGGCAAGTGGTGTGGCCCTATATGGAGTACAGGGAATAGCTGGTGTACCATAGAAAATGCAAATGTAAAAATGCAAATGTAAACATGGAAACTGGATATTATTACAGGATGGCTATAAACATATGGGTAACAATTAATGTAACAGTGACACATCAAAGAATGTCCTAAATGGGAAAGAATACAATAAACAGAGAGTAACCAAGGGAGAAATGAATGAGACACAATAAAGTCCTCCTGCCATGCAGCCATACACCTACCTCCTCCTACTGCAACGTAAGTTTCGCCTGTGCTTCGCCCCTTGATGAAGCACAGGCGAAACGTATGTTGGGGTAGGAGGAGGTAGGTGTGTGGCTGCATGGCAGAAGAACTTTATGGTGTCTCATTCATTTCTCCCTTTGTTTTGAAACTCGCTTTTTTTCAGGGACCAGTTCAGGTTTGAAGTGGATTTGAAGGGTCTTCATATTAGAAATACCCCACAAATTACCCCATTATAAAAACTACACCCCCCAAAGTATTAAAAATGACATTCAGTCAGCGTTTTAACCTTTTAGGTGTTTCACAGGAATAGCAGCAAAGTGAAGGGGAAGATTCACGATCTTCATTTTTTACACTCGCATGTTCTTGTAGGCCCAATTTCTCTCGAGTAAGCACATACCTCATATGTCTATGTAAAGTGTTGGTGGGCACAGTAGAGGGTTCAGAAGCAAAGGAGCGACAAGGGGATTTTGGAGAGTATGTTTTTCTGAAATGGTTTTTGGGGGGCATGTTGCATTTAGGAAGCCCCTATGGTGCCAGAACAGCAAAAAAAAAAAAACACATGGCATACCGTTTTGGAAACTAGACCCCTTGAGGAACGTAACAAGGAATAAAGTGAGCCTTAATACCCCACAGGTGTTTCACAACTTTTGCATACGTAAAAAAATAAATTAAAAAATTTCACATTTTTGCAAGGGTTAATAGCAGAAAATACCCCCCAAAATTTGTAACCCCATCTCTTCTGAGTATGGAGGTACCCCATAAGTTGGCCTGAAGTGCACTACGGGCGAACTACAATGCTCAGAAGAGAAGGAGTCATATTTGGCTTTTTGAGACCAAATTTTGCTCGGGGGGGGGGGGCATGTCGCACTTAGGAAGCCCCTATGGTGCCAGGACAGCAAAAAAAAAAAAAAAAACACATGGCATACCATTTTGGAAACTAGACCCCTCGGTGAACGTAACAAGGGGTTAAGTGAACCTTTATACCCCACAGGTGTTTCACGACTTTTGCATATGTAAAACAAATTTTTTTTTTTAACCTAAAATGCTTGTTTTCCCAAAAATGTTACATTTTTAAAAAGGGTAAAAGCAGAAAATACCCCCCAAGTACGGCGATACCCCATATGTGACCCTAAACTGTTGCCTTGAAATACGACAGGGCTCAAAAGTGAGAGTGCCATGCCCATTTGAAGCCTAAATTAGGGATTGCATAGGGGTGGACATAGGGGTATTCTACGCCAGTGATTCCAAAACAGGGTGCCTCCAGCTGTTGTAAAACTCCCAGCATGCTTGGACAGTCAACGGCTGTCCGGCAATACTGGGAGTAGTTGTTTTGCAACAGCTGGAGGCTCCGTTTTGGAAACATTGGCGTACCAGACGTTATTCATTTTTATTGGGGAGGGGAGGGGGGCTGTGTAGGGGTATGTGTATATGTAGTGTTTTTTACTTTTTATTTTATTTTGTGGTAGTGTAGTGTTTTTAGGGTACAGTCGCACGGGCGGGGGTTCACAGTAGTTTCTCGCTGGCAGTTTGAGCTGCGGCAGAAAATTTGCCGCAGCTCAAACTTGCAGCCGGATACTTACTGTAAACCTCCGCCCATGTGAGTGTACCCTGTACATTCACATTGGGGGGGGGGGGGGGGGGACATCCAGCTGTTGCAAAACTACAACTGACAGACTGTACATGCTGAGAGTTTTAGTTTTGCAACAGCTGTAGGCACACTGGTTATGTATCACTGAGTTTGTGACCTTATTCAGTGTTTCACAACCAGTGTGCCTCCAGCTGTTGCAAAACTACAACTCCCAGCAGATACGGTGCATGCTGGGAGTTGTAGTTTGCAACAGCTGGAGGCACACCGGTCTTGAAACACTGAGTTAGGTAAAAAAAAACTCTGAGTTTCACAACCAGTGTGCCTTAAGCTGTTGCAAAACTACAACTCTCAGCAGTAACCGACAGCCAATGGGCATGCTGGGAGTTGTAGTTATGCAACCAGCAGATGCACCACTACAACTCCCAGCATGCACTTTAGCTGTTTGTGCAAGCTGGGAGTTGTAGTTATACAACAGCTGAAGGTACACTTTTCCATAGAAAAAATGTGCCTCCAGATGTTGCAAAACTATAAGTCCCAGCATGCCCATAAGGGAATGCTGGGAGTTGTGGTGGTCTGCCTCCTGCTGTTGCACAACTACAGCTCCCAGCATGCCCTTTTTGCATGCTGGGAGCTGTTGCTAAGCAACAGCAGGAGGCTGTCACTCACCTCCTGCTGCTGCTCCTCAGCAGGTCAGTCCCTCGCCGCGGCCATCGCTCCTGGGGCCCCGATCCCAACAGGGACGCCGGGATCGGGGTCCCCAGCACCCGGGGTCTTCTTCCCGCACCCGCTCACGTCCTCCGGAAGAGGGGCCGAGCGGGTTGCGGGAGTGACACCCGCAGCAGGTACCCTGATTGGTCGGCCGGTAAACCGGCCGACGAATCAGGGCGATCATGAGGTGGCACCAGTGCCACCTCACCCCTGCTGGCTATGGCTGTTCGGGGCCGTCAGAGACGGCCCCGATCAGCCAGTAATTCCGGGTCACCGAATTGTCCAGCGATCTGCGGCCATCGCCGGCATGGGGGGGGGGGCATAATGACCCCCCTGGGCGATATGCCGGATGCCTGCTGAACGATTTCAGCAGGCATCCGGCTCCGATCCCCAACCGGCTAGCGGTGGGGACCAGAATTCCCACAGGCGTATGGATACGCCCTGCGTCCTTAAGGACTCGGAATGCAGGGCGTATCCATACGCCCTGCGTCCTGAAGAGGTTAATATTTACAGTCTAGTGCGCAATAATTTTATATTTTTTAATTTTATATTTATTAATAATAATTTTTTAGAACATTTTAGTTTTTTACACACAGGATTTTAGTTAGCATGGTATGTCATTTTATAATTTATACGTATAGGGATTTTTCATATATTTATATGTATACTTTTTATATATAAAACTACGATTATTGTATATATATTTCTTACATGTATATATATTTCTGCTTACATGTAGATCTAATTTTAGCACTAATACTCTATGGATCATATATACATGTGTATATATATATATATATATATATATATATATATATATATACGTTTTTTGTAATAAGAATGGAGTCCATCTGCTAATTTTTAGTATATTACTTACACCAACTAGTATATTAATATATTTATCATGTTTACATCCACTTGCACATAAAACAATATATTCACCACTCATATATTCTTGTTTGGAACACTATTTCTGTGGAACTCATATATATTATTCATATTTCTGTGCAATTTATATATAATTATATATTTTTATTTCTAATTTAATTTTTATTGTAGTTTTTCCATTCTCAGGAAACATTCATTATATATTTTGTACATTTAAGCTAGTCCATACAACAGCTCTACAATTTATATTCCTGATTAATGCTTAATTTTCCCATATAGAAGGATTTGTTCACATTCATTCATAAACTGTTACTTCTACTATTGTTGACACTGGATGTGAGGTCATAATTGGTAGGGGAGGGACCATCGGTATATATATGTTAAGATACTGACTCCCATCATATATGATTATCTAAAGCTGCTGAATAAAGGACCGCAAGGGTCCTGAAACTCGTCCAGCGACCCCCTATTATCTACTACTGAAACCATCTTACTAGTATTAACAAGCGCAAGTCACCATTCACTGCTGAACATCTAAGACAGATACCTGTCAATCACATCCTATGTGTAGCGCGCGTAAAGCTCCACGAGGACGCCGTTAGTGACTTTAACAGAGGGCGCAGCAGAAGCGCTGCAGTCCCCAACCTCCTGGCCCATGGCTGTACCGCACCGTGACATAGGAGAGGGCAGACTCTCAGACGGTGTGCCTGCACCACACCCGCTCCAGCAGGAAGCCTTTTTGTTCCAGCGTGACCAGAGACCAATACTGGGAGATTGCATCATCCACGCCATACCGGTTATCGCAGGACCTATATCAACCGGAGATCGCAATATCTATTCCTGAGGGATCGGTGAGCATATACGCACACGCTGTGTGTGAGATATTTTTAACTGCTACTATTGCTGATCTGGACATATATATAACTGGTTTATCTGTCCATCTACTAAAGAACATATACGGGCTGTCAGTGCAGCAGACCCAGTGGTGAAAGAAAGACTGTGATACTGAACTACCACACTAATTGGTGACTGCAAAAGGATACATCGTTGCTAACTTACTTACAAAAGTCAATTCACTTTAATACATTGTATCCACTTTGTATTCTGTGGCTGATCTGGAGCAACGATTACCTAGAGTGTAATGTAATCCAGACCTTCTACAGTGGATACAACTATATATATATATATATATATATATATATATATATATATATAATTATCAAAAATGGAAAAAATAGGGAACCTTTAAAATGTTAATATTTATTGTATCCATTAAAATATGAAAAAACTTTTGGAAAAAATCACACCACGTGAAAAAACTAAGAATGTATTGCCACCGCCATATGTTGGTATCTTTCTTGGTGCTCACCTCTCCACATTAATTCATACAGATGAGGGCCCCAACATTGTATTCTTATATTCTTATATTAACGCCACAGTCTTTTGATCACTGTTCACACTTCTAGTAACGCCACAGTCTTTTGATCACTGTTCACACTTGGTTTGTAGAGCCAAGAGAAAATATTCATGCAAATTCCGCAATTTGAATCCGTAAAACTGTTGGTGATTTACTGCATCCAGTGCCATATGTTTGAAATGGATGATTTACTACATGCACTGTTCCTTTTGATGGTATGGGAACACGCTTCAGTGATTGTCCGTAATATTTATTATATATGAATGTCTGCGTTTTTACAGATATTTAGCACCAAGCTCAATCATCCACACACAACAAATTGGTACAGACACGTGAAATGTCTAATATAGATGTTGCACCAGACTATTCATCCATATAAATCGCATCAATGTGAACAAGGTGAAGGCGTTTTATATAACTTTTTGTGCAAAAAGCTTCCTTGTCCCATGGGTGTTTGTACAAAGTCCAATAGGTCCACTATCTGCATGTGTATCAGCGCCTTATTGGATATTGCACAGTTCCTCTTAAATGAACTTCACTTAATCCCAGATATATTTAAACCAGTATTTTTACATTTGCAAACGTGTTACTAGTTTAATTATTTTTGTTAATAGACATGTTTAAGCTTCATATATTATTGCACTATCCCTTTAGAATACTAAGATGATTTCATTTCATATATTCACACACATGGTGGCAAATAGATAGAGGACGTGAGAAAAAAACCTGATGTCTTCTCCTTGTGTTCGTTCACACAGCTCCTCTGTAAGATTTCGGTTCAACGCGTTTCCTTCAGCCTTTAATTCATCAGGAACCGTACTTAGGCTTTGTTATTCCAGCATCTCCTTTCTTTTTTATTGTTTGTTTGTGGAGTGAGCTTGTGCATAACTCTGATGGCGGTCACACACTGATTCAAATCTCCACTTGCTATTTATACAGGTGTGTAGCCCTCCCCTTCACCGCATCATCACTGGATCCTCCTATCATTCCACTACACGTCACTGTGTTCTTTTAGCAGAACGGAGGTATTAAATCCAGGTGCCTGGAAGGGGATTGTTAGATACGTATCCAGGGGAAAAGAGTTTACCGTTCCAGAAATCTATTGTCCGTACTTTACAATTGAATTATGTTTTTGGTCTATTGTTGTTGAATAAGTTCGTATAAATGCTTTAATATGACTTTGGACTGGATTACACCCAAAATCGGTATTTTAGGGAACTGAGCACTGTACCAATTAAATGAAGCAGGAAAAACATATAGAGTCATTCAGCCCCCGTGGTTTCACCGTTTCTAGCTGAAAAGTCCAAGATGCTTCACATTGTAGGAGCTGTCTGTCCCAACTCCTCCCTCTTTTTGGGGGAGGGATCACTTCTATTACCTGAGCTTGCAGGCCTTCTGGGCAGCTATCATGGAACTTAGAAAAATGATTTCCAATTGGTGTGTCCCTGCTGTGTACAATGTCTGCTACGTGTTCTTGGAGTCTTTTTTAAAAAAACTGAATGTTTTACCCACGTAGTTCGCTGGACATGGACAGGTTAGCATATAGACTACCCCCTTTGTGTTACAATTTGCCTGTTGTTTAATCATAAATTCTTGTCCTGTACTTGCACTGGTTATCTTTTTTCCTGTTTTAATGAAGGGGCACATCACACATTTCCCACATCGGTATGTACCCGTCACCCCTTTTTGTAACCATGTTTCTTTAGATGTTAATGGTTCAAAACAGCTTTTAGTGAGTCTATCCTTTAAATTCTGTCCCCTCCTGTATGTTATCTGGGGTTGTTCTGATAGAGTTTCTGCTAGGGTCTTGTCAATTTTTAAAATTGGCCAATATTTCTGGATTATGTTTTTTACTTCTAAGTTTTTATCATCATAACTTCCAATAATTCTGACTGTATTCGTGTTATCTTTTTCTTTTTCTTTTTCTTTTTGGGGGATAAGTAATTTCGATCTTTGACTCCTTAAAGCTCTACTATAGGCTTTCTTCAATATTTTATTTGGGTAGCCTCTTGCTCTCAACCTAGTTCTTAATTCCTGCGCTTTGATTTTAAACTCTTCTAGGGTGGAGCAGTTACGGCGCACCCTCAAGTATTGACCGGTTGGAATACCCCTCTTCAGCGGGAGTGGATGACTACTATCCCACCGAAGAAGGGTATTCGTTGCCGTAGGTTTTCTATATAAGGAGGTCTCGATTGTACAATCAGGCATGACCTGAATCTGAAGATCCAAAAATTCAACAATAAGCAAGACCCATCTTGAATTTTTGGATCTTCAGATTCGGATCATGCCTGATTGTACAATCGAGACCTCCTTATATAGAAAACCTACGGCAACGAATACCCTTCTTCGGTGGGATAGTAGTCATCCACTCCCGCTGAAGAGGGGTATTCCAACCGGTCAATACTTGAGGGTGCGCCGTAACTGCTCCACCCTAGGAGAGTTTAAAATCAAAGCGCAGGAATTAAGAACTAGGTGGAGAGCAAGAGGCTACCCAAATAAAATATTGAAGAAAGCCTATAGTAGAGCTTTAAGGAGTCAAAGATCGAAATTACTTATCCCCCAAAAAGAAAAAGAAAAAGAGAACACGAATACAGTCAGAATTATTGGAACTTATGATGATAAAAACTTAGAAGTAAAAAACATAATCCAGAAATATTGGCCAATTTTAAAAAGTGACAAGACCCTAGCAGAAACTCTATCAGAACAACCCCAGATAACATACAGGAGGGGACAGAATTTAAAGAATAGACTCACTAAAAGCTGTTTTGAACCATTAACATCTAAAGAAACATGGTTACAAAATGGGGTGACGGGTACATACCGATGTGGGAAATGTGTGATGTGCCCCTTCATTAAAACAGGAAAAAAGATAACCAGTGCAAGTACAGGACAAGAATTTATGATTAAACAACAGGCAAATTGTAACACAAAGGGGGTAGTCTATATGCTAACCTGTCCATGTCCAGCGAACTACGTGGGTAAAACATTCAGGTTTTTTTTAAAAAGACTCCAAGAACACGTAGCAGACATTGTACACAGCAGGGACACACCAATTGGAAATCATTTTTCTAAGTTCCATGATAGCTGCCCAGAAGGCCTGCAAGCTCAGGTAATAGAAGTGATCCCTCCCCCAAAAAGAGGAGGGAGTTGGGACAGACAGCTCCTACAATGTGAAGCATCTTGGACTTTTCAGCTAGAAACGGTGAAACCACAGGGGCTGAATGACTCTATATGTTTTTCCTGCTTCATTTAATTGGTACAGTGCTCAGTTCCCTAAAATACCGATTTTGGGTGTAATCCAGTCCAAAGTCATCTTAAAGCATTTATACGAACTTATTCAACATCAATAGACCAAAAACATAATTCATTTGTAAAGTACGGACAATAGATTTCTGGAACGGTAAACTCTTTTCCCCTGGATACGTATCTAACAATCCCCTTCCAGGCACCTGGATTTAATACCTCCATTCTGCTAAAAGAACACAGTGACGTGTAGTGGAATGATAGGAGGATCCAGTGATGATGCGGTGAAGGGGAGGGCTACACACCTGTATAAATAGCAAGTGGAGATTTGAATCAGTGTGCGACCGCCATCAGAGTTATGCACAAGCTCACTCCACTAACAAACAACAAAAAAGAAAGGAGATGCTGGAATAACAAAGCCTAAGTACGGTTCCTGATGAATTAAAGGCTGAAGGAAACGCGTTGAACCGAAATCTTACAGAGGAGCTGTGTGAACGAACACAAGGAGAAGACATCAGGTTTTTTTCTCACGTCCTCTATCTATTTGCCACCATGTGTGTGAATATATGAAATGAAATCATCTTAGTATTCTAAAGGGATAGTGCAATAATATATGAAGCTTAAACATGTCTATTAACAAAAATAATTAAACTAGTAACACGTTTGCAAATGTAAAAATACTGGTTTAAATATATCTGGGATTAAGTGAAGTTCATTTAAGAGGAACTGTGCAATATCCAATAAGGCGCTGATACACATGCAGATAGTGGACCTATTGGACTTTGTACAAACACCCATGGGACAAGGAAGCTTTTTGCACAAAAAGTTATATAAAACGCCTTCACCTTGTTCACATTGATGCGATTTATATGGATGAATAGTCTGGTGCAACATCTATATTAGACATTTCACGTGTCTGTACCAATTTGTTGTGTGTGGATGATTGAGCTTGGTGCTAAATATCTGTAAAAACGCAGACATTCATATATAATAAATATTACAGACAATCACTGAAGCGTGTTCCCATACCATCAAAAGGAACAGTGCATGTAGTAAATCATCCATTTCAAACATATGGCACTGGATGCAGTAAATCACTAACAGTTTTACGGATTCAAATTGCGGAATTTGCATGAACATTTTCTCTTGGCTCTACAAACCAAGTGTGAACAGTGATCAAAAGACTGTGGCGTTACTAGAAGTGTGAACAGTGATCTAAAGTATATGGCACTGGATGCAGTAAATTACTAACAGTTTTACGGATTCAAATTGCGAAATTTGCATGAATATTTTCTCTTGGCTCTAAAAACCAAGTGTGAACAGTGATCAAAAGACTGTGTCGTTACTAGAAGTGTGAACAGTGATCAAAAGACTGTGGCGTTAATATAAGAATATAAGAATACAATGTTGGGGCCCTTATCTGTATGAATTAATGTGGAGAGGTGAGCACCAAGAAAGATACCCACATATGGCGGTGGCAATACATTCTTAGTTTTTTCACGTGGTGTGATTTTTTCCAAAAGTTTTTTCATATTTTAATGGATACAATAAATATTAACATTTTAAAGGTTCCCTATTTTTTCAATTTTTGATATATTTATACGAGTTGGGAGACCTACATCCTTTGGATCATTATAGTTTTATATATATATATATATATATATATATATATATATATATATATATATATATTATTGGTCTCAATTAAGTTTCATATCATATTGTTGCATTTTATTCATACTTATTTTATGACAAATTTTTTATTTTCCTGATGACTCACAAGGACCCTGTGAGTCCCAGGTAATTTTATACACCATTGTATGAAAATATATTAATTATATAATAAATTGTGTACTGATATCTCAGACCTTGAGCCCCAATATTTTTTATAGTTTATAATTTACAAATCTGTTTAACTTTCTGGCACCAGTTGATTTAAAAAAAAAATATATATATTCCACCGGAGTACCCCTTTAATGAAGCAATTTGTTTTATCGAATCGCGGATATATTCAGATTTGTTACGGATCAAATTTTTCATGAAATTCGTAACAAATTCAGATTTGTCAGATTTCATTCGCTCATCCCTAGTAATGATGTAGGTGGATGCATTAACAAATAGGACATGGATTGGATTTGCTTTGGCTCTTGCCATACTTACGGTAGGTGTTTTTGCACCTCATTTGCATTATAACAAAAAAGGCTTACATTTCTACACTTTAGAGGATTATAGAGATAATAAAGGTATGATTGAAATCCAGATGACTAGCCATATCTAGCTGTGTGCTTTTTAACACCATGTTTTATGCTCACAGGTCCACTGTAAGTGCAATTTCAAAATTATAGGGTTTTTTAATGTATTTTCAGGCTCAGATTGATGCCAATATTTCTATTTATTTTGTTGCACTTCTGCAAATTGCAGCTACAGTCTTTCATCTATACTGCCATTTGTCAATTTTAGTGACTAATGTTTTTTCCCCTTCACTGTTACTATGTTACCATTTGACAGCTGTTTTGACAAAACTACTTCCTCATTACTGAGTGTCTGTTGTTTAAATCAAGCCAACCATAACAAATCAGCTTACTGAGTTATCCAGCTTACCAGTCATCATAATAGCAGAAAACACTGTGTTTTTCTATAAAATCATTATATAGAGATGAACTATCATACATTGGGTAACTGCACTTTGTGGAAAGATTTTTTTTAATTGTTATTATCTATTGAATATGTTAATTATCACTAATTGGATCCTTTCTTTCTTTTCTTACTTTACACTGTATAAAAACGAAAATGTCTATAAATACAATAGTTTGCAAGTGGCACTGTAAGCATAAGGACGTCTGTAAGGAATGCAAACTCCTAATAGGTTGGATGTTTTCTACAGAATGCCACAGGAGACTGAAACCTGTATCTACACTGTGGGGCAAAGAACTTTAATGAGGTCTATGGCACAATTACAGTGGATTTGTCAGGGCCAATATGTTGTTCTATGTTACTGCAATATGTGACAGATAAGAAAAAGTGTCATGTCAACCTTAAAAACTTACATAGTACAGTGCCCTAGTCTGACAACTATAATATAAAAAGGGTTGTTCCATGAATAATTTTTGCATTACCGGATGAAATGCAAAACATAATAATTTTTTGGTTGGAACCATTAAAAAAAATGTATGCTATGTTTAGATATTGTCATTGCATGTGGTACGGTGCCCTGGTGTTCTTTTGATTTCCCCTCTGCACACCTACCTGTACAATGCACTTAAAGGCTACTTCAAGTGCATTGATTTTTATTGGATGTTTTGCACTGTCGCTGGAATACATCCATAAACCACCAATATGAAGTTACAGACAGTCTTACTGAACCACTAAGCAAGTGGCCATACCTTTTTGACAAATTAGGTGGACATTCTGAGAGAGAATTAAAAAAACACATAATATATACTAACAGTAAGCACAGATGTACAACAGAGGTGCAGGTCAAATAAAGCCTCTAGTTGTAACCTACTAAGCAGACGTACAGTTTATTGTACAGGCAGGTAATCCGCTGTTGCTAATGACTTCTAGAGGTGCCACCTCCAGGACAACAACAAGTCTTTATTCCAAATAAAACAAAGCATTTGTAAGAGGGTCAACCTTGCTTCAATTTGTTGATGCTTGGAATGGGTAGTTTCTTTCCTTCATCTGATTGCTGCTTCCTGGACATTAGTGTCTTGCCCTTATGTGTTTGTCATCCTCTCATTTGTCTATGTAGTTCTGCCATATCCTTTTAATTTTGTTTGCGTTGTGTGTCCGTAAAGGATAAGGACAGCAGAAGGAGGTTAGGGTCACATTTAGTAAAAGCTGTTAAAGAGCAGTCAGTGGTGTTTTGGAGAGGTCATAGAGGAACATTTTATCTGCAAAGTGCCACTATCTTGCAAGAAGAGGAAACCTTCTATTTACACAACAATACACATGCTAAACTGAATATCCTGTGCAAGAGGACACTGCAGAAACCTTTGCGTACTACTTTGGCTTTCCTGTTAAGACACTATTTGTGTGCAATGCTGGAAGTATAAAGAAGAAGAAGCGGAAACTCCTAAATTTGACAGGAGTCCTTGCTCCTATATGTTCAAAGAGCCCTACATCTATAAGGGAGAGCTAGGTGTGTATACAGAATTTGATATCAATTTATGCTTTTTTATTTTCTCAACATTTTTCATTCAAAATGTATGAGATATTAGTTATACCTTTGTAGCTGTAAATATGTCATGTTATGCAGAGGGTTAGCGCATAGAGATACTGAATGCAGATGTACCAGTCTAGGGTAGAGGGAATATGTTTAATTATTCACAGAGAAATCACAAAAAAACATATCCATTGAAATATTTATTAGTGTTACACAGAGAATGCATAATCAATAAAGGAGGTAAAGTAATTAACATTGAAAACAAAGTTATCCAAGCAGCCCCAGTGGTAGTGGGTAGTTGAACGGACCTGATTTTGCCCTAGTCTGGATGTCCTACTTATAGAAAGTAGGTTCCCGATCCTTATGACCTGGGCATACTCTGGAACCTCCTTGGCGTCCCTAAGCTAGGACAAAGATATAGAGGGTAGGGGCTTTATGTGCATGTACAATATAACTGCATAAGGTAACTTCCCAAATGGTACCCAGATGCAAATAAACTGCAGTGGGAAAGTATTAATCAACATGTGTCATATAACTGTATCGACAAAATCTGTGGGTATGCCCCAGGGACAGTAATTAGTATTCACCAACATACATAGTTAGGTCAGATAGACATGCAACATCTGATATACACGTTTAATGCATATAGAGATACCAACATATTTTCATCCAACGCATTTCGCTGCCTTATGACAACACAGGCAGCTCCTCAGGGAGATTTAGGAATACGTAGAGGGGGTCATGTATTGACCCGGGCACCAGGGTGTGCGCGCCTGCACATGTAGAGTTATATGTTGTTGATGGTGAAGAACTCTAATCTTCGGTATGTTTTAGAAGGGAGGATCCGTAAGAGGTATGTAGACAGTTGCCCAAAATAGTATACAAGCTTATAGATATAGTAGTAGGCCCATCCATACTAAGGGCTATCTGGTTCTTAATGATAGAAGCAGCCGTGGTTCTTGTGGGATATTCACGGGTGTATCCTGTTGGTAAGTATTGGATGAGCAGAGAATAGTCATGTATCTTTGCGTGTCCGGAGTAAAGGTACTACATCTGGCCGGATGATACCAGGAGATGTCAGCCTAGTGGGATACCACCCTCATGGGCGTAGGCTCAGTAGTGTGGCCTGGGCACTGTCCCGTGATGGTATGTGAAAAAAAAGCTATTATAAAAAGCTATTTCTGGCCTACAGAGAGGCTCAATATTGGTGTAGAATACTTTGCCTTGTCGTAACACGCATAGGGAGTGTGCTTTGTTAGTGAAATAATACTGTTATTCAGCATGACATGCAGATTACAGGCATCACTATTAGAATCACTGCCACAGAATGTCTGGATGTGGCAGATTCTTTCAGGAGTCCTGAAAGTGACCCGGTGACGGAGTGGTGCGATGGGTGGCAGTACCAGTACCCGGTGACAAAGGTGGGTGAAAAAAGGTCTAATGTGGAGGAATGTTTGTAACTGGGGAGCAGCCCCTTAAATCTGTTTGGCACTATCCATATTTGTGAAGTGTTGGTGTGGCACCATGGTCAATCTACTCTGATGCATCAGGCATTGGTGGGTGGAAATCCTGGCTGATCCATGCCTGATTAATCTTCACAAAGGTCAGTCTCTCCACATTTTTCGTGGACAGACGAGTTCTCCTTGGGGTGACTATGGCCCCCGCCACACTAAACACCCACTCTGAGGGCCCACTATTGGCCGGGAAGGACAGCTTTTCCATGGCAAACTCTGCTAGTTGCGGCCACAAATCAAGTTTGGCTGCCCAGAAGTCCAGCGGATCTGCAAGGTGTGTTGGCATGTGTAAGGAGATCTGATCTTATCTAGGTACCCCTGGTACCGAACTTCGGTGGTTAGCTTGATTTAAGTCTTTATCTGGATCCAGGAGAATGAATCTACCAGAAATAACACGTTACAACAGTTTGTCTGGTCAAATTCACTCTAGTTTATTCAGTAGTCCGTAAGCACATAATATAGGGGGGGGGTTGCACCCCTCCTTTCGTCACTCAAATATTTGGTATAATCTCTAGCCTATAATATTATGTTTACTGAGGTTTCTGAGAGAATTCATGGGAGAGACAGATGATCGAGAAAGCCATAACACATGTAAGAATAGGAAGTCCTAATATGGTTAATTAACCTTCGCGGCTACATTCCGAGCAAAGAGATAACATTAAATGCTGACAGGATAAAGACACTGTGTGATGGATGCATACAATACAATAACCCCTTCAATCCCCTCTTAGAACCTTATAATATTTTATACTATACGGTTCTCCTTTTTTTTAACTTCCTTTCTCTGTAGAGTTTTAGGTATTGCATGTATCCACTGGGTGTAGTGTCTTCATTAGCCAATGAGGGCGTGGCCTGGTAAAATTTGGCCATGGCATTGGCGACTCCCTTTTCTAGCAACCTCCTAATACATGGTATCACACATAGAGAAAATGCAGCAATAACTATAATGATTACAAAAATTATAATGGCTAATTGTGTTAATGCATGTTTCCAGTTAGTAAACCATCCAAAATATTGATCCCAGGGATCTGTAATACCTGAGTTCTTTTTTAGACGGGTCCTCTAACTTTTGTATTGCAATAGTTACTTTACCATTGGGACCAGTGTTGTTAGGTATGAAGGTGCAGCATGATGTAGGATCCACAAGCACTTTGCACACCCCACCTTTTTCTGCAAGAATCATATCTAAGACCATTCTGTTTTGTAATGTCATAATGGAATCAGCTTGGAGCTGCTCTGCAACACCTCGTAACGCATCCCTTGTGTAGTTTACAAACCTCTGTTGATTATAGTAAATGTAATTAATCAGTCTACATTTTTGTTCACAGTGATTATAGAAAGAATAGATTCAAAGCCCGCAGCTACTTGATTCCTGGCTTTGAACTCATCAGGGACCCCTCTTGGGACCCCTATTGTGTCTATGTATACATGTGGATGGACGCTACCTGCAGGTGTTGACCTCTTTATCCTTTTTGTGGCAGAGTTTACGTGTTCTCCCCCTTCTGTGAATATGTGAATGTTCATAATGGCTTTAGCTAGCGCACACTCTCCTTTCCACTTGCCCTCTAGCTTAAATCTTATTCTACCATCGCCACAGATCCAGTAAATGTCACCTATTGAAAAAACTTGGTTCTGAGTGAGTGACACTTCTACAGAGCTATAACTAGCACAATATCCCTTTGTGAAGTTCTTTCTATTGACACCTTCCTTTTCTTCCCTATAGCATGTGTAATTCCCTGAGTATATGTGTATACCTGCCCCTGAGTGTGGGGTCTCTGTTAGCAAAGGGTATTTCATTTTCCAGGTTCCGCAATCAGTGTCATTATTAGAAATATTCTTGAAAAGATTTAAAAAACATTTTTCTATATTTGAGGGAAGCCTAAATGGCACCGTACCCAAATGTGGTTTCGCAGTCCAGCAAATATAACAATTACTTTTATTGATGGAAGCTGCTGTGTATTTCATCCATTCTACCCAAAGATTGGCATCTGAGACTCCTGTTTCCATTGCTAAAGTGTCCTCATATGTTGAATCAGATACCGCTCTTTTATTCTTGAAAGCCATGGTGTGGGGTATTAGAGGATTCTGCTGCTTGTAATTTTGCTTATAGCTCTCCGTGTCACTACATGTCAGAGAAGTCAATGAGATTGTTATCAGTATGATTTGGGGTGTCATTCTTGTCAATTAACTGCCAGAACTCATGGAGACTTTCGCTTAGTTGGGGGTCAGGGCTGTCTGCCCCCGTTTGTACCCCTTTTCCGCCTTTTTCGAGGTCAAGGCTGTCTGCCTCCGTTTGTACCCCTTTTCCGCCTTTTTCGAGGTCAAGGCTGTCTGCCTCCGTTAGTACCTCTCTTTTCTTTAACAGCTTGATCCTTGTGGCGTGGATCCAGGTGGGTGACTGCTCTGTGAGGACTGCTGTTCTGGTGATGGCGACTACCTCGGTGGGTTGTCCGTAGATGAAGCTCCCCGGCTTCTTTCCCTTCTGGAGGGCCTTGACAATCACCTGGTCTCCTACCCGGAATGGGTGAGTTGGTTCCTGTGGAAGAGAGGGAGATTTACAAGCAACTTTTTCTTCAGTTTTACTGAGGACCTTGATCAGATTAATAACATACTCATCTCTGATCAGGTCCAAATCCCCTTCCTGTATCACTAGGGGGGCGCTGTGCCCAGGGTGTAGGGAAGGGCCTATCCATTAGAATTTCAAATGGTGACAACCCTAGCTTCTTATTAGGTGTCATCCTGATCTCTGCAAGTATTATGGGCAGGATTTGTTTCCATTTTTCAAATGTTCCAGCAGTGGCCTTCCTAAGTTTGTCTTTCACTGTTCTGTTCATCCGTTCCACAACCCCTGAACTCTCTGGGTGATATGGAATATGGAATAATTTCCACTCCACCTGTAACAGTCTTGCTATCTCCTTGTTGAGCTTTGAGGTAAAGGCTGGCCCACAGTCTGATTCAATGACCAGAGGACGGCCCCACCTTGGGACTATCTGTTGGGTCAGGATTTTGGCTCTAGTTTTAGCATCCTCTGACTTTGTAGGAAAGACTTCTGGCCATCTGGAGAACATGTCCACTATCACTAATGCATATTCCTGTTTTCCTTTTGTTTTAGGTATATGCGTGTAATCCACCTGCAAGTGAGTGAATGGTGTAGTGGGGTAGTCAAGGTGTTGGTGAGGAATTATCGATGGGTTGTTAGGATTGTTTCTCAAACATGTTATGCATCTGTGTATGTAGTCTGTGACTAACTGCTTGGCATCAGTGATATGGAAACATCAGTAGAGAGACTCAAGGTTGTGAAGGGAAAAGCATGTGAAGCAGTGTGAGGAATGTAGGATTAGCCGAGCTGAAACTGTATAAAAATGTGCAATGAAGACAGATGCGCTGTGTTTTGGTAGGCACGGCTTCCCCTCTTTGCAGATCAATCCTGTTTTTGGATTTTTCTGCAAAATTGGATAGCACCAATCTTTGTGCTGACATGTGCTGTGTATGTACACCTTTAAGTAAGCCTACAACATCATGTGTGGTGTGCAGGAAGGTCAAGTGTCCCAGGGTAATAGGAGTTGTCAGTTCTACCATCATTGCACAGGCTGCAAGGGAACGCAGACATGCCAGCATCCCCTGTACAGAGGTGGACATCACCTTTGAGAAAAATGCACAAGGACATAACTTGCCTCCATGTTCTTGTGTCAGTACCCCCGCCATGGTTTTACAATTTTGGTGTGCAAACATGTGAAAAGGCATTTTATAGTCAGGGAGGCCAAGCCCCGGACTCGACCTGAGCGAACATTTCAAATAATCAAATGCATCATACATTCCAGGAGACCATTTCACCAAATCTGGACTCTGTTCCAGAGTGGCTTGCCTCAGAACATTGTCATAGTAGGAGCAATCAGGGATCCATTGTCTACAGTAGTTTATCATACCAAGGAAGGAAAGCATTTCTTTCTTGGTGTGCGGGGTGACCAGGCCCGCAATAGACTTGACCCTTTCTGTGCTGATTCTCCTTTCTCCCTTTGTGAGGACAAACCCTAAATATTTCACCTGCTTTTTACACCATTGCATTTTCTTAAGTGCCACTTTGTGACCACATCCTGATAACCATTGTAACAGTGATAAACCATCCTGAATGCTGGCCTCCGCTGACATGCTACATAACAAATCATCGACATATTGCAGCAGCACAGAACCTTGGGGGGAGTACCATGGTTGTAATGTGGCTTGGAGGACTATGATTAACACAACAGGTGAATCAGCATATCCCTGGGGCATTCTGCACCCGGTCAATTGACGTCCGTCAAAGGAAAAAGCAAAAAGTGGTCTGGTCGCCTTATCAACTGGGATAGAAAAGAAAGCATTCTTCAGATCTATCGCACTGAAATAGACAGCGTCTGCAGGAATGGCAGAAAGAAGTGAATTGACATCTGGGACAATAGGAGCAATAGGCACAATAATGTTGTTTATTGCCCTCAAATCCTGTACAAAGCGGGTAGTACTATCTGCCTTTGTCACTGGATTGACGGGCGTGCTGTAGGGTGAAATCACCTCTTCCAGGATTCCTTTTTCTAGGAATTCTTCTATCATTGACCTAAGTCCATCAAGTTATTCTCTTGAAAGGGGGTATTGTTTCTGATATGCAGGTGTACTGCCTTCCCTTAGGGTAGCTTTGTATGGTGTGCAATCAATGAGCCCTGTGTCATAGTCCCCATTTGCCCACAGTGATGTGTCTATGTCCCCTAGCTCTGGGTGTTCCTATATGTTTGTAAAAATCAGTGGAGTTACAATGGGCAAAGCATCAGAGTATATACTGATACCGTTGTATTCAACTGTGAGCTGCAATCCCAGCTTTACAAACAGATCTCTCCCAAGAAGACTCACGGGGCACTCAGGTATAATGCTGAAAGTGTGATCTGTAATGTATTCCCTGTCAATGGTCTCTAGATCTATGGGCTTTTTTTATAAGATGCTGTCCTGCTGTTAGAAAAGGGGAAAACATGTTAACTTCTTCACTTGCTTCTTGTTTATCAGACATACTGCGGGTCTGGACCCCCCCACTAGTAACTCCTTGAGCACCAGCGTCCTTATCTCTTCCTGCAGCTCCCTTCCCTCCTGCTAAAGGTTGTGGCTGGGATCTCTACTAGTTGTGTCTGCTGTGACTGCATCTTCTTCATCTGGAGTCAACACTGGGTACTGAGGCACTACTGGAGGGGGTCTGTTATACGGTGAAGGGGGTGGTGGTGGAAATTTCTGGTCTCTCCCTTTCAAACTTATTTCCCGTTCTATCTCATGAAGGGACCTATCATCTTTGGGACAGCTGTGGTTCTTATTCCTTTTCTTATTACCTGCATCATACCAATGGGGGGCTATTTCTAGCCACTGTTCCCCTCCCTTGGACATATAATCCATGTCCCAGGAAGGGTCCGCATCGAAATGCGGCCAGGCTGCCTTATCACCCAGACATAGTCCTTTGACCATATCCATATGAAACACACTATTGTCACCGTCTCTGGGGAATGGATCTGCAGCATCCATTACCTCAGTCCAGCCTGCTAAATCGTCTACCCATGGATTGATCAGGTAATAGTTTTTGGACTAACACGGGTTACATAACATTTGCAAGTTTCCCCTGGCTCTGGTTTAGGGTACTTAGTTTTAGAGCCTTTTGCTCCCATGTTAGTATGTTTGGTTTTGGAGTGCGATCATACAATCACTGTCAGGACTGGCTGTATTGAACCTCAAAGGCTCCGACAATTCCTGTCAACTGATCAGCGGACTCGTGTCTTTATGTTTGCTCACTCTCCCAAAACCCCTATCGACTAGTGCTGTTTTGAGCCGCCACTTGCGTTCACCCGTCTCTGGGTCAACAGATTCTCTCCTAGCCAGAGGGGTGGGGCGTCTTGCAGCTCTCCACAACGCATGCAATTTTAAACAGACAATGATGTTAGTACAAAAAAATCACAGTGAGATTTGACCGTACACTTACCACCCGGTCAACGTCTCACACAAACAAATGATCTTATCACTTCTAAAATTTCTTATTATTACAAACTACATAGATATATAAGAGTTAAATCAAGCTTGTAACCTTCTGTTCCCCGAACAGCTTCTTTTAGTTTTAAGTGCACTTATCTCTGACTAAGGTGATATGGGGCTCCCGGAGCACCTCTTATAATCACCTATGACTCCCTGAGCCTTTGTCTATTGTGTCCCTGACACTCTGTGTCCCAGACACAGCAACCTCCCGAAGTTTCTAAGTAAATGGTTCTACTTACTTGGATCGAGACACTGTCAGTGCCCTCGGATCAGACAGAGGATAAAACAGATATCCCTCATACTGATCCGGGGATGACTTTCTCGACCCCGGACTGAGCCCCCAGATTGTAAGGAGATCTGATCTTATCTAGGTACCCCTGGTACCGAACTTTGGTGGTTAGCTTGATTTAAGTCTTTATCTGGATCCAGGAGAATGAATCTACCAGAAATAACACGTTACAACAGTTTGTCTGGTCAAATTCACTCTAGTTTATTCAGTAGTCCGTAAGCACATAATATAGGGGGGGGGGTTGCACCCCTCCTTCCGTCACTCAAATATTTGGTATAATCTCTAGCCTATAATATTAGGTATACGGAGGTTTCTGAGAGAATTCATGGGAGAGACAGATGATCGAGAAAGCCATAACACATGTAAGAATAGGAAGTCCTAATATGGTTAATTAACCTTCGCGGCTACATTCCGAGCAAAGAGATAACATTAAATGCTGACAGGATAAAGACACTGTGTGATGGATGCATACAATACAATAACCCCTTCAGCATGGTCATGTCAAGGTTTGCCACCACCTGCTGATTCAGGTCCTGCTCCAGGTCTACATGCTGCTGATGAGTTGCTTCACTATGTGGGTGAAGAAATTTAGTCATTAGCGACTGTAGACTCAGGATGCTGCTGATGGAGCTGGTACTGCTCCTGCCATCCCACCCCTCCTCAGCAGCCATGGCAGGGGAAAGTGAGCACAGGGGGACCCCCGAGTCAGACCTGCGAAAGGATGGACGATGGCGCAGATAAGCATCAGCGAACTGACTACTGAGGATGTCTCTGTAGTAGGTCAGTTTGTCCTCCCTCTCGGTGGGTGTAAAAAAGCCCCCATTTTGTGCCGAAAGTGAGGGTGGAGAGCCAGAAGTCCTCCCACTGCCAAATAGTGACAATTCGGCTGTCACTACGCAAGCAACTGAGCATGCATCGTGCCGTTTGTGCAAGTGATTCGGAAGGACTCCCTGCCTCTATCTCCACTGCATATTGCCACAGTGTGTCTGAGTCCTCTGTCTCACCTTCCTTATAATCCTCTAGCTCCTCTAGCTTATTATGCTCCTCCTCTCCTGTCAGATGACTAGAAAAAAATGCCCATTTTGCAAAACCTAAATTGTGCTCCACTGTGCCCCTCCCCCCCTCATCCTCCAGTTCAGCCCCCACAGGGCTCGTGTGGCCGTGAGATGTAGGCGCCACATCTCCAGTGCCCTGACCAGCCATTGTTTCCAACACATGTTGCAGCTTGTGACCTGTTCAAGTTAGTGTTGTGGCTTTGCAGGAACCACATTCACCCAGTGAGCCGTAAAGGACATGTATTGGCCCTGACTGTAGTTACAGCTTCACACGTCAGCATTGCCGAGCATTTTGGTACACAATGACAGGCTCAAGGACTGGCCCACCTTCTCTTCCACAAAATTGTGCAGGGCTGGTACTACCTTCTTCGCAAAGAAATGACGACTTGGGTCTCTCCATCTTAGCTCGGCACAAGCCATCAGTTCTTTGAAAGGTGCAGAGTCCACCACTTGAAGAAAAGGGAGGGACTGGAGCACCAGCAACTTGGACAGGAGCACATTCAGCTTCTGCACCATTGAAAGAGTGGGAGCATACTGCTGTCTCTTGGACATGGCTTCTCTGATGGATTGCTGGTGGAATGACTGACTAAAAGTAAGAGGAGCAGGAGCATCTGGAGCGACAAAAGGAGGGTATGATACACAGCTCTCTTCGGCTGAGGTGGTGGAGTCTTGGCTGGCTGAAAGAGGGAGCAGCGTGCCACTGAGTGATGCAGCAGGCTGGACCACCACACCGGATCCACGGTTCTCCCAGGCCACTTTATGGTGGCACAGCATATGTTGACGCATGCTTCACCTTCTGCTAACACATCTTGCATGCCACACCATCGAGTAGCTGATTTTCCCTCCAACAGTCCGCACTAATTGACTGCTACTGCTGCCGTCTCCAGAAACCCCTGTTCCACTACCTCCTGGGAAGGTAGGCTGCCGCTAAGTAGGTGTGGTCTCCCCCGGGCATGTTTGGCTCCAGACTTTCCACTTCTGCCACCATGCTGACTGCCAACCATGCTACCACCTTGCTGTCTCAGCTGCTGTCTCACGGGCAACTTGCAACCCTCTTATCCTGATGATGATGTAGCCACTTCTGCACCTAGCCGGTGATTACTTTTGCCTGGTCTTTTACAGTATCTAGGCTCTTGACAGATTAGCAGGAAAGAAATAGTACACTACTTAGATGTAGGCATGTGGTATACATTTATGAGGGCAGCAGAATGCACTCCACTATGCTTAACAGTATTTGTCTAGAGCAGTAGCAGGTGTGTACCTTTGGCTGTCCTTTCATAATATCTAGGCGCTTGAGAGTTTAACAGGTACAAAATAGTATGCCACTTAGATGTAGGTATGTGATATTCACTTATGAAAAATGTGCTACAGTACGCTTAAAAAAGTATTTGAGTAAAACACCAGCCGGTGATTACTTTTTCCTGGTCTTTCACAGTAGCTAGGCCCTTGACAGATTAACAGGTAAAAATTAGTATACTACTTAGATGTAGGCATGTGGTATGCACTTAAGATGCCTGAAAAATGCACTACAGTACGCTTAAATTAGTATTTGTGCACAACACCAGCAGTACACAACAGCGCTGCAGCATACAGTTGCTGTGTACTAAACCCAAACTTGCTCTTTCTCTCTCAAAGTCTATTAGGATTGGACTACTGGGTATGTATTATATAGTCTACAGACTAGTATAACCATTAGACCATTTGTTGTGAAACAAAGATACAGTTGCGCAAAAAACTTATTCCTCCCTCCTCTGCTAACGTTTCTCCAGCTGAGCCAGCTTGTTCAAATGTATGAGGCAACACACAGCTCTCTGCCCCTCACTGTAATCCAATGCTGTAGACAGTGACTGGGAGGTTAATCGCTGCAGTAAAAAAAAATTCTGTGAAAAACACACTACTCTCTGTCCAAAAGAACGCTGACGTGACTAGGGGGTGAAATGCTGCTGGGAAAAGCTTTTCTGTGTAATATTCAGGGACCCTATAGTAACAGGGACTGTTCCCCAAGACTAGCACATGGCAAATGTGGTGCCAATATTTAAAAAGGGTTCAAAAGGTTACCCTGGAAATTATAGACCTGTTAGTTTAACCTCCGTTGTATGTAAATTGTTTGAGGGTTTTCTAAGGGATGCTATTTTGGAGTATCTTAATAAAAATAAATGTATGATTCCATATCAGCATGGCTTTATGAGGGATCAAACTAACTTTTATGAGGAGGTGAGCTCCAGACTGGACCAGGGGGAATTGCTGGATGTCGTATATCTGGATTTTTCCAAAGTATTTGATACGGTGCCACACAAAAGATAGGTGCATAAAATTTGAGGGATTGGGCTGGGGGAGAATGTGAACAAGTGATTAAGTAACTGGCCCAGTCATAGGAAACAGAGGGTGGTTATTCATGGTACTTATTCTGATTGGGTGACTGTTACTAGTGGGGTACCAGGGGTCAGTCTTGGGTCCTGTTCCATTTAATATATTTATTAATGACCTTGTAGAGAGGTTGTATAGTAAAGTAGCAATCTTTGCAGATGATACTAAACTCTGTCAAGTGGTAAATACTATAGAGGACAGTGCACTGTTACAAATGGATCTGGATAGGTTGGAGGTTTGGGCTGAGAAGTGGCAGATGAGGTTCAACACTGATAAAGTGTAAAGTAATGCACAATTGGAGGAAAAATCCATGCTGGGATTATGTATTAAATTACTGACGTGGAAAAGGACTCGGGAGTCTTAGTTAATAATAAATTTAGCTGTAGTGACTAGTGTCAGGCAGCTGCTGCCAAGGCAAATAAAATCATGGGGTCCATCAATAGCGGCATAGATACCCACAACAAGGAAATAATCACTAGTCAGATTACACATAGAATACTTTGTACAGTACTGGGACAAGTGTGCAAGAAAGATATAGTGGAGCTGGAGAGGGTTCAAAGATGGGCAACCAGAGTAATACGGGGAATGGGAGGACTACAGTTCCCAGAAAGATTATCGGAATTAGAGTTAATTAGTTTAGAAAAAAGAAGGCTTAGGGGAGACCTAATAACTATGTATAAATATATCAGGGGGGCGTACAGAGATCTCTCCCATGATCTATTTATACCCAGGACTGTATATATAACAAGGGGGCATCCTCTATGCTTAAAGGAAAGAAGGTTTTTACACAAGCAGAGACAGGGGGTTCTTCACTGTAGGAGCAGTGAGACTGTGAAATTCTCTGCCGGAGGAAGTGGTCATGGGGAACTCTGTAAAAGAGTTCAAAAGTGGTCTGGATGCATTTTTGGAGATAATAACATCGCTGGTTATGTATACTAGATCTATAAGGACAGAACGTTGATCCAGGGATGTATTCTAACTGCCATATTTTAAGACGGGAACCAATTTTGACCTCTAGTATGAGGGTTTTTTCCCTTCCTCTGGATCAACTCAGTAGGGACTCATTAGGGTTATAGATTGAACTTGATGGACTCTGGCCTTTTTTCAACCTTATTAACTATGTTACTACACAGTTGTCACGATGCCGGCTGGCAGGAGGTGGATCCTCTGTGCCAGAGAGGGATTGGCGTGGACCGTGCTAGTGGACCGGTTCTAAGTCACTACTGGTGTTCACCAGAGCCCGCCGCAAAGCGGGATGGTCTTGCTGCGGCGGTAGTGACCAGGTCGTATCCACTAGCAACGGCTCAACCTCTCTGACTGCTGAAGATAGGCGCGGTACAAGGGAGTAGACAAAAGCAAGGTCGGACGTAGCAGAAGGTCGGGGCAGGCAGCAAGAATCGTAGTCAATAAGGCAATAGCAGGAGGTCAAGTACACAGTATGGACAAACACAGTAACGCTTTCACTAGGCTCTAAGGCAACAAGATCCGGCAGGGGAGTGCAGGGGCAGTGATCAGATATAGTCTGGGAGCAGGTGGAAGCCAATTAAGCTAATTGGGCCAGGCACCAATCATTGGTGCACTGGCCCTTTAAGTCTCAGGGAGCTGACGCGCGCGCCCTAGAGAGCGGAGCCGCGCGCCAGCACATGACAGCAGGGGACCGGGACGGGTAAGTGACCTGGGATGCGATTCGCGAGCGGGCGCGTCCCGCTGTGCGAATCGCATCCCCGACGGCCATGACAGTGCAGCGCTCCCGGTCAGCGGGACCGACCGGGGCGCTGCGGAGAGAGAGACGCCGTAAGCGCTCCGGGGAGGAGCGGGAACCCGGAGCGCTAGGCGTAACAACAGTGCTGTCTTTCCTATCTTTCTGCAGTGAAAGGATGAAATGACTAGCCGGAATATGGTTGCTGATTATATAGGGCTGGGACATCACAGGGGTGACTGGCTGCCGATAGGCTGCATCCTGCATGTGATTCAGGGTCATCTTGCGTACCGTTGTTCCCCGCCTTCCCAGGATTCCTTGCCACATGTCCTCACATGTGGATCCACCATTTTAGATGCCCTTGAGCCTAGACCACACTAAATGGAGTTTAATGAAGAGATTTGCGCAATAGAATCGCGTCAATATTTGCATTAATTGCAAATTGAATTTTTCATGAAATTAGTAACAAATTCAGATTTGTCAGATTCCATTCTCTCATCTCTATTCCAGCCGCTATAACTGCTCGGATATGTCCAAATACGGAAAGGGAAATAACACTGGAACTTCCTTGCTTAGGATGCCGTCTTGTGTGGGGTGCAACAGGTTACATGGGAGAACGCCAAACAGGATCCGGGTGGTGCTCTAGCGGACCAGCAGCAGTAGAGGTAATTGTCTCAGGTTTAAGAACACACGTCCGCAGCACTTGTGTAAGATCCAAACTTTATTGGCAGCTTTGGCAGAACACAGGCAACAAATGTTTTGTTCACAGAGCTTCTTCACAGCCTACTTCCCAAAGATCCCTCCTCCCCTTAAATAGTCCCAAGTACAAAAAAGCTTTATTGGTCAGTACAAAATTTAAAGGGACCATCCCACTAAAAATAGCTGTGTTGTGAAACTTCACAGTACACAAAAAAGAGAGAGTAGAAAAAGATAAAAACACAGTAAATCAATACAAATTAAACCAGCAAAGAATTATTGCAATTGCTGTTTAGGAAAATACATAAATATTCTGCCTCTCATTTAAACCAAGGGGACCTAAAACCCCCTGGATATGTGTTGTCTCAAAGACCACAATGCATTTTTGTGTAGACTCCGCAGACAGAATAGACATGACTATTCATTCTGTGGACTTAGGAAATCAGGATTTCTGCCATGTGCGCAGTGCAGCAGTATCCTATTGAAACAAATGGGACTCTGCTGCAGTGGAATGTCCATGCGGAATTCTTCTGCGGAATGTCGCACATAAACTCTATTGTGTGAATATTGCCTTAGAGCTCAGCCAGAGTGACCAATGGTCTCAAGACAGACTACTTCTTTTAACTCACAAAACCATGTCATTTTCTGGTGGTCAGTGGTCACCTGACCCAGCTGCAATAATGAAACATATTGATGTAGCTGAGCTGGAATGAAACAGATGGCTAGGAATAGTGTTGGTGAGGTTGCATTATCTGCACAAAAAAACCTGGAATGCTTGTTTAACCCCTTAAGGATGCAGAATTTTTCCATTTTTGCTCTTTCGTTTTTTCCTCCTTACCCCTTAAAAATCATAAACCTTTCAATTTTGCACCTAAAAATCCATATGATGGCTTATGTTTTGCGCCACCAATTCTACTTTGTAATGACATCAGTCATTTGACCCAAAAATCTACGGCAAAATAAAAGAAAAATCATTGTGCGACAAAATTGAATGAAAAAACACCATTTTGTAAATTTGGGGGGCTTCTGTTTCTACGCAGTATATTTTTCAGTAAAAAAAATAAATTTTCTGTTTATTCTGTAGGTCCATACAATTAAAAATGATACCCTACTTATATAGGTTTGATTTTGTCTTACTTCTGGAAAAAATCATAACTACATGCACAAAAATTAATACATTTAAAATTGTCATCTTCTGACCCCTATAACTTTTTATTTTTACGTGTAAAGGACGGTATGTGGGATTATTTTTTGCGCAGTGTTTTTAGCGGTACCATTTTTGTATTGATTAGACTTTTTTTTTTATTCATTTTTTCATGATATAAAAGTGACCAAAAATATGCTGTATAGGAGTTTGGAATTTTTGTGTGCGTACGTCATTGACCAAGCGGTTTACTTACCAACATATTTTTATAGCTCGGACATTTACGCATGCGGCGATACCACAGATGTTTATTTTTATTATGGTTACATTTTTTTCTTTATATGGAGTTTGGGAAAAGGGGGGTGATTTAAACTTTTCATAAGGAAGGGGTTAATGTATGTGTTTTGAAACTTTTCTTTTTTTTTTTTTTTTACACTTTTAGTCCCCTTAGGGTACTTTTAGTAGGAATCATTAGATCTCTCATACAGATCAATATGGTTTCATAGAACCACATTGATCAGTGTGTTCTGCGCTCGATTGATAAAGCCTGGCCCTGACAGGCTTTATCATTCTCAGCGCAGAAGCTGGCATAGGAGGTGAGGTAAGCCCTCCGGCTACCTCAGCAGTGGATGCGCCCCCCCCCCCCCCCCCCCCCCCGCAATCGACTACCAGAAAGCGTTTAAATCGTTCCAGTCATAGTGCAAAAAAAAAAAAGAAAAGTGATATGTTACTCAGGACCCAATCCTGATCATGTGCATACAATTATTATGTGTCTTGTACCTATATATCCAGAGATATAAGCATTTATCTGCTGGTGAGTTACTTTTTCATTGTGCAGGCTGGAGGAGGCATGTCAGTCTGTCTCCCTCACAGGAGCAAGCCTGGGCAGTCAGCCAATCAGTACTCTCTACTTTGTAACCGTTTACTCTCAGGTTTTATGTTGTGTCATGTGTCAGAGGAAGATACTTGGAGCTTGCCTGCAGTAATCAGAAGACATTATGGTGAAGTCATAACAGGATAAAATTTATAAATATAAGAATAGATCTTTATAAAATTAGTGCAAGGATTTTTTAGATAAAAGTACAGCATTTTTATGAATACATGTTCTATCTGTTTTATCTTCTCCTAGTAAAGCTGGATGCTAATCAGCATAGCTGTCACTATGTGTGTCATTCAACTTTCACAGACTCCTGAAAGTCTGATCAACTTCTTTGTCATTCTGGAGTCCGAGAAAGCTTTGACTATTTCAGCATGCTGGGAGTTGAAGTTTAGTAACAACTGAAGCTGCAATGTTTGTAAATAACTGTGTTAGAGCAGTGTCGCCTCCAGCTGTTGTAAAACTACAGCTCCCAGCATGTCCACACATCCTTTATCTGTAGTTTTGCATTAACTCAATAGAAATCTCCTATACTGGATACCGGTATGCTTTATGGCCGGTATCCAGTATGCTGTAAAATCTAGACTAGTCTGTCTGGCTAAAAGAGGGTGGACTTCAATAGAAGTGCTGGCTTAAAGATGGCACAGGTCACAGGAGGACAAGGGGTAGGTAAAATGCAACACTCTTGCATTTTACCTACCCCTTGTCCTCCTGCGACCTGCGCCATCTTTAAGCCGACACTTCCATTGAAGTCCACCCTCTTATTACCCATTGCATAGCTGGCTGGCTGCGGACACTACATGCGCTCACCATTGTTGTGTATGCGGGTACACAACAGGACCAGGTGAGCATTTATGCCATTGTCTAATTCACCTCACAGGTCTCTCGTTTATTACACCATGGAGCACTTTATCTTTTATCTTTTCTTGTTTGGCTAAAAGACAGGCGACCCCTACTGCTGGCTATTTTGAGCTTGAATTTCAGGTGAAATTTATTTATTTTTTAACGGGTGTATATTGTGAAATGTCATATTATAATGAGTCCTGCAATATGTGAAAAGTTTTTAACAATGACAGTGCCACTTTAAATGTCTCTTTAGATGCTGCTGTCAACTTTGCCAGTGGCGATCCGCAAGTCGGCCATTAATGCCGGCCCCCAGCCACAGGAATCATCTGGGGGCGGGCCGGTATGACACAGGCTTGAGTCGGGAGCCCGTGTCATACAATGGTTGCCATCTAAGGACGAGCCGGCTCGTCCTTAGTCGGCATCCTATTAATAGCATATTTAATATTATTTGTCTTCTGATTTTTTCAATTCAGGAGCCAAAGGTCCCTAGGTAATCGTTTTAGTCTGGTGAACTAAATAAATAAAGTTTGCTAAGATTATTGTTTTAAAATAAGGGATATAAAAAAAAATTTGAGCAGCATAAATTTGTTTTGAAAACATCTTTAGAAAGCCGACAGAAAAACCTTCCATATTAATGATGACATCTGGTGAGATTTTTGTAATGTTCCGCCAACAACAGACTATTTCAGTATAATTGTCGAAAGTGCAACAAGCCATACTGAAACAAGCAGTGGCAGCAATTAGCAAAATGGGGGAAAAAAAAGAAAAAGTGAGAGTGCTTAAAATATCACAAAGAAAGCTATGGTTATAGAAAATGTTGGCTCATATGAGACATAAATAATCCAATTGACAATATTTAATTAAAAATGTTCAATGTTTATACTCGTATCTGCTCATACATGCATAGGTATATTAATGATAAAAGTATATTTACATAAATCTGCTTCCCTATTTGCTAAGAGAAAGTCAAATATCAAGAATGGCAGAGCCAATTTATATATTATTTTGAGGAAAATAATATAACTCAATGATTGACTTTCGGAAGCTGTACGTACAGAGAAATCATAGCTGCCAGTCAATGAGTTTGACGACCCATTTGACCCATTACCCCAAATGGAGCAAATATTTTAATCCACAAAATCCAAGTTATATATTTTTTTTTTATTTGATATTAATCAATCTCAAATCCTCTTGTTTTTGTAAATGCTTCCCACAATGAGAAAAGTAGATAGATTTGGTATAATTAAAATATGACTATGCTGCTATAACTTTCCATTCACATGGTGTTAAAGTTGCTTTTCACAAATTATTGTAATGGTAGAAAAAAAAAACATAATCAGTTGCTTAAAAGTAGAAAATCATAATCTTCAAACAATATTTGTACTTTTGCTTAGCAGCCTCTAATATACATGTATGTCATCTGTGAGATGTAATTCCTATACAGTGCCTTACATGTAAATCATCATTGATCCCACTAACAACTGTTTAACCCCTTGACCCCTTAAGGATGCAGAGCATAAATGCATGCCCTGCGTCCACTCCCCTTCTATGATGCTGGTGGGACCCTTGGCTAATGCCATACATCACCAATTGGGTGATGCCTGGAACTAACTCTTTAGATGTTGTGCTCAAGTTGATCTTGGCATCTTAAATGTAAAAAACGAATAATCCCGACTAACTCAGTGGGCTGATCGGGACCACCGCGGGGAAATTGTGGTGTACCGATCCATTGTGAAGACGGTGGGAGGGCCCTTAACCTACCTCCTCGCCATTTTGTAATTTTGGGGGGCTTCCGTTTCTACGCAGTGCATTTTTCGGTAAGAATTACGCCTGATCTTTATTATGTAGGCCCATATGATTAAAATGATACCCTACTTATATAGGTTAGATTTTGTCTTACTTCTGGAAAAAATCATAACTACATGCACAAAAATGTATACATTTTAAAATGTCCTCTTCTGACTCCTATAACTTTTTTATTTTTCCGCAAACGGGGATGTATGAGGGCTCATTTTTGTACCATTTTTGTTTTGATCTCATTTTGATCGCTTTTTATTCATTTTTTTATGGTATGAAAAGTGACCAAAAATACACTATTTTGGAATTTATTTACGTTCACGCCATTCACCGTGCAGTTTAATTAATTATATATTTTTTATAGTTCAGATGTTTACGCACGCAGCAATACCACATATCTTTATATTTATTTTTATTTACATGTTTTTGTTTTTTTTTATGGGAAAAGGGGGGTGATTCAAACTTTTATTATGGATGGGGTTGAATCACATTTATTAACTTTTTTTTTTACAATATTATAGCCCCCATAGGGGGCTATAACTTGCAGTACATTGATTGCCAGCACTGTTCAATGCTATGCCATAGCATTGCATTGATCAGTGTTATCGGCACTCGATTGATGTCAGGCTGGATGTCAGGCTTGGAGCAATCAATCACAGATTGGACATGTCAGAGACAGGTAAGGGACCCTCTCCTTGCGTCCGGGATCATCGGGACCCCGCGGTTTCACAGCGATGGACCCGATCAGCCCGACTGAGCTGCCGGGAATGCTTTTGTTTCCTTTTTGGATGGGGTGATCAACTTTGATCGCCATATCTAAAGGGTTAATAGTGATTGGTGACGTGTGCAATTAGCCCCAGGTCCTGGGACCGACCTGATATGACACAGGGTCACCGCGTGACCCCGCTTTATATCGCGGGAGCAGGCGCAGGACGTACATACACCCTTCGTCTCCTAGAGGTTAAGTTCCAATGATGCACAAAAAGATCCAAACTCCTCCAACACCGCAAATCTACACTAGCCCAGACCTGGCTCACAAAACTGCCTTTGGAAAGCACATGTTTGGCGCAAATGAGACTTTTTGTGCCAAAAGTTACGGAGAAGAGGAGGAATCACACAAAATGGTGTTCTATAGTGATTTATTGATTTTTGCTTATGTATGCCAAATTTATCAACCCCCCTGCTATAGTAAGATAAATATATCACACATAAGCAAATTGCAAAACATTCAGTCGCTTGTTCGGCTCCGGTGGCATCACGGTCATTTGTGTTTTCCTGTCCATGAGCTACATTTTAGATGGATGAATAAAGATCTTGGCAGTTGTGGCAGAAGCACAGCTGTGATCCTAACCGAATCCCGCCACCCTTTCCTATGGCATAATGCACATCATGGTGCTCTAAAAGGTTAAAAGGACAAAAAAATATTTAACAATATTCGAGATTTGGTTAAGATGAGCTTTACTCATAGAGCTATACTATAACATAGAAACATCTGTCCATCAGATACATGTGCCTCTATCAGAACCTTTTTGACTTTACTGGGCATATTGACTAGAGCTAGCCTTTTTTTTAGCTGGTGTGATTTGTTGTATCATCTCTAAACTATCATCCTCACACTTCTATACATTCTAATTTCCAATGAACAGTGACTATTTCTGTGGTTTCTTCACTGTCATTTCTAATTTATTCCTCAAATCTACTGTTAATAAATGTAAAATAAGTCCAAAACCACAGAATGCCTTAATCTCTGTGGTATCCCTTGAATTCCTACTATTATCACTATGACGATAATACACGCTTTTTTATTTCACCTTGACAATTATATATATCAACAGCCTTTTCTACACTCTAAATGCTGTTTTCTGTCATGACATAGCTGACAGGCTAATGAGATAGACAGATGCTCCTACAAATGTCACCACAAAAGTAACCACCAATAATGCAAAATTTCATGCAAAATGTATACATTTTATTAATAATCTAACCACAAATGACAATACAAAAAAGAGAAAGACAACCCCACCCCTAAAAAACATATACCCCAGAAATGGCACCGGTTCCCTGGTCCTGGATATAACCCCTTAAGGACCGGGGGTTTTTCCGTTTTTGCATTTTCGTTTTTTGCTCCTTGCCTTTAAAAATTCATAACTCTTTCAATTTTGCACCTAAAAATCCATATGATGGCTTATTTTTTCCGCCACCAATTCTACTTTGTAATGAAGTCAGTAATTTTGCCCAAAAATTTACGGTGAAACGGGAAAAAAATCATTGTGCGACAAAATTGAAAAAAAAATGCTGTTTTGTAAATTTTGGGGGCTTCCGTTTCTACGTAGTACATTTTTCGGTAAAAATGACACCTGATATTTATTCTGTAGGTCCATACAATTAAAATGATAGCCTACTTATATAGGTTTGATTTTGTCGGACTTCTGGAAAAAATCATAACTACATGCAGGAAAATTAATACGTTTAAAATTGTCATCTTCTGACCCCTATAACTTTTTTATTTTTCCGTGTATGGGGCGGAATGAGGGCTCATTTTTTGCGCCGTGATCTGAAGTTTTTAACGGTACAATTTTTAATTTTTGAATTGATAGGACTTATTGATCTCTTTTAATTCATTTTTAAATGATATAAAAAGTGACCAAAAATGCACTATTTTGGACTTTGGAATTTTTTTGCGCGCACGCCATACACCGAGCGATTTAATTAATGATATATTTTTATAATTCGGACATTTCCGCACGCGGTGATACCATATATGTTTATTTTTATTTTTATTTACACTGTGTTTTTTTTTAGTGGAAAAGGGGGGTGATTCAAACTTTTAATAGGGGAGGAGTTAAACGATCTTTATTCCCTTTTTTTTTTCACTTTTTTTTCGCAGTGTTATAGGTCCCATAGGGACCTTTAACACTGCACACACTGATCTTCATCATTGATCACTGGTTTCTCATAAGAAAACCAGTGATCAGCGTGCGGCGCTGCGCGCTATTAGAGGCGGGTCCCGGCTTCACTATGACGCCGGGCCTGCCGTGATATGACGCGGGGTTACTGTGTAACACCGCGTTATATCAGAAGAGCAGGACCAAGGACGTACCGGTACGTCCTCGGTCCTTAAGGGGTTAATCAGATTGTAAATACCAGGAACACTGCACAATATAAATTATCCCCCTTTACATCAGTACGGCAATGATTACATCAGTAACAAAATCATGTATAAAATAAAACCATCATTCATTACCTGTAGCAGGCATGTTCCCACAGGCCATCCAGGGACACCGTGCACCCTCAACGGACGTCGTTTCGTGGGTCTCCCCACTTCGTCATGAGGTCTAAATTTTGCATTATTGGTGGTTACTTTTGTGGTGACATTTGTAGGAGCATTATTATAGGAGTTTTGTTGCCATTTCTATTGGTGTTATAATTCAGAGGAAGAGTGTAGGTTTATAATGAGACAGACAGACAGATAGATAGATAGATAGATAGATAGATAGATAGATAGATAGATTGATAGATAGTATCAGAGGGAGGTGGTGGTAAGTGTATATACTTCACCAAGGTTTCTGTCATAGAAGCTTAAAGCAATTTCAAAGGAGGTAGGAACAATGTTAAAAGCATGAGTCATTAAAGAGTCTCATATCCACCTGTCTAATCCTATAGTCCTAATGTCACATCTGGGCAGGGAAAGAGTATGGCCCTGAACTCACCCACAGCCTCTGTCCCTGCCTACTTACGTACTCGCCTTAGACAGCGGGTCTGTAACCACGGTGCCGTTCCCTTCCTATGCAAGTGATGACCATGACAGTCAACACAATAAACTACAAAAAAACAGACACAGGTCGGGGACAGTCAGGAGGCACACAAACTAACAGAAATATACTAAACAAACACAAGAAAGTCAAAGTAAACTAGCCAAGTCTGTAACAGGAAATGTTGCAGTACCAAGATGCAAACACAGAAGAGAAGTGAAGTCAGAAATCCGAACCAAGATCAAAATCCCAGGGAATCGGGAATCATAGGATATACAATGCTAGCTACTGGATATTAACTCTTTCATAGGCAAATCCTGGATATGAAGTGCTTCCTTAACCCCTTAATGATGAAGCCTATTTTGACCTTAAGGACACAGCCATTTTATGCAAATCTGAACACTGTCACTTTAATCATTAATAGCTCTGGGATGCTTTTACTTATCATACTGATTCTGAGACAGGTTTTTTTGTGACATATTTAACTTTATGTTAGTGGTAAATTTTTGCCCATACTTGCATAATTTCTTTGTGAAAAATTTAAAAAAATTCATGAAAATGTGGAAATTTTATCATTCTTCTGATTTTTAAACTCTCTGCTTGAAAGGAAACCGGACATACCAAATAAATTATATGTTGATTCATGTATACAATATGTCTACTTTATGTTTGCATCATAAAGTTGACATGTTTTAAATTTTTGTAGACATTAGAGGGCTTCAAAGATTAGCAGCAATTTTCATATTTTTCATAAAATTTCAAAATCATAATTTTTAAGGGACCAGTTTAGTTTGAAGTGGATTTGAGAGGCCTACATATAAGAATTACACCATAAATGACCCTATTATAAAAACTGCACCCCTCAAAGTATTCAAAATGCCATTTAGAAAGTTTGTTAACCCTTTAGCTGTTTCACAGGAATAGCAGCAAAGTGGAGGAGAAAAATCAAAATCTACATTTTTTACACTAATATGTTCTTGTGGCCCCATATTTTTTAAATTTTTACAAGGGGTAACAGTAGAAAATTTCCCCAAAATTTGTAACCCAATTTCTCTCGCGTAACCTCATATGTGGATGTAAAGTTCTCTGTGGGTGCACTGGAGGGCTCAGAAGGGAAGAAGCGACAATAGGCTTGTGGAGAGAGAATTTTTCTGAAAAGGTTTTTTTGGGGGGAATGTCGCATTTAGGAAGCCCCCTTTGTTCCAGAACAGCAAAAAAACACATGAAATACCATTTAGAAAACTTCACCCTTCAAGAAATGTAACAAGGGGTACAGTGAGCCTTAACACCCCACAGGTGTTTGATGACTTTTTGTTAAAGTTGGATGTGAAATTGAAAAAAATGATTTTTTCTGGTAAAATGCTAATGTTATCTCAAATTTTTCTTTTTTACAAGTGGTAATAGGAGAAAAAGCCACCGAAATTTGTAACCCAGCTTCGCTCGAGTATAGAAATACCCCATATGTGGATGTAAAGTTCTCTGTGAGCGCACTAGAGGGCCCAGAAGAGAAGGAGCACCATTTCGATTTTGGAGAGAGAGTTTTGCTGAAAAGGTTTTTGGGGGCAAGTAGCCCCCATGGTGCCAGAACAGCAAAAAAAAAAAAAAAAAAAACACATGGCACACCATTTGGGAAACTACACCCCTCAAAAAACGTAACAAGGGGTACAGTGAGCCTTAACACCCTACAGGTGTTTAACGACTTTTAGTAAAAGTTGGACGTGAAAATTAAAAAATAATTTTTTTCACTAAAATGCTACTGTTACCCCAAATTTTTCATTTTCACAAGGGCTAATAGGAAAAAAGCCCTAAAAAATTTGGAACCCAGTTTCTCTCGCGTATAGAAATACCGCATATGTGGACGTAAAGTGCTCTGCTGGCACACTACAGGGCTCAGAAGAGAAGGAGCACCATTGGGATTTTGGACAGAGAATTTGTCTGGAATTGAAGTTGGGGGCCATAAGTGTTTACAATTGCCCCATAGTGCCAGAACAGCTACACCCCCCCCCCCACATGTGGCACCATTTCGGAAACTACACCACTCAAGGAACGTAACATGGGGTACATTGAGTATTTACACCTCACAAATGTTTGGAACAGTGAGCTGTAAAATTAAAAGTTAGATTTTTACCCCAATTTTTTTATTTTCATTGGGTTACAAATTTTGGGGGCCTTTTTCTTCTGAGTATGGAATCACTCCATATGTGGACGTAAATTGCTCTGCGGGCGCACCACTGGGCTCATAAGAGAAGGAGCAATATTGGGCTTTTTGCGAGAGAATTTGGCTGTAATTGAAATTGGGGGGCCATGTGTGTTTTCAAAGCCCATGTGGTGCCAGAACAGTGGACCCCCCGACATGTGACCCAATTTTGGAAACTACACCCCTCAAGGAGTGTAACAAGGGGTGCAGTGGCCATTTACACGCAACTGACATTTGACAGATTTTGGAACAGTGAGCTGTGCATTTGAAAATTTTTCATTTTTCATTTCACAGACCACTGTTCCAAAAATCTTTCAGACACCTGTGGGGTGTAAATGCTCACTGCCCCGTCTTAAATTCCTTCATTCCTTTCTCTCACTCCTGAGCCCTGTTATTCACCGCAGAGCACTTTACGCCCACATATGGGTATTTCTGTTGGAGGAGAAAATGTGTTACAAATTTTAGGGGTCTTTTTCTCCTTTTACCTCTTGTGAGAATTAAAAGTATGGGGCTACACCAACATGTTAGTGCAGAAAATGTAATTTTATTTACACTAATATGCTGGTGGAGCCCACAATTTTTTTTTCACAAGAGGTAAAAGTAGTAAAAGCCCCCCAAAATTGTAAAGCAATTGCTCCCGAGTATAGAAATGCGACAGGGCTCAGGAGTGAGAAAGCTCCCTGCACATTTGATGCCTAAATTAGTGATTTGCACAAGGGCAGCTGATAGTTGCAGAGTTTTACTTACATGTGGTGTACAAAAACACTGATGTTAGTAAATCTTCCCCTTATGCAGTGTTTTACAATCTGGGTACTTCCAGCTGTTGCAAAACTGTGACTCCCAGCATGCTGGGAGTTGTCATTTTTTAACAGTTGGAGGCAGCCTATTTGGGAAACACTGCCCTTCTGTGTTGATCCAGAGGAAGGCAAAAAAAAACCTTATGAGGTGGATGCCAATTTGCCCCTTACTAGGGGGAAAAATTCCTTCCCAACTTTAAATATGGCAATCAGAATTAATCCCTGGATCCACATTCTTGGAACTTTTGGGGGATTATTAAAACCAGGGACGGGAATGTCCCTGTGTTGCTAATGCATCGGAAAAGCGATGTACATAGCCGTGGTCCTAAGCTCATGTACAATATCACCAACACATTGTAAAAGAACAAAAGCACTGTACAACTCTGCACGGCTCGTGTACAATGCACAGTTAATTTGGGGAAAGATAAAAATGGGGTAAATCGTAAATTTAGTACTCCAAAGGCGTATGGTACGCCTTGAAGCATTCTTTGATGCAAAGGCCTGGTTTTACAGGACAGGTGACACACTGGAAAATGGTGTCCTTTTCTATCCCTTTTTTATAACAGACTCGGCATCTTCTTTGGGACCATCCCTTCTTTCCAGTGTGAGGGACCTCTCCTGGAAAATGTTGCCCTGGTACAATACGGGCGCCTTCAGTTCCAGAGGTACTTGGGCCCGCTTCTTCCTGGTCGCCACAGATCAGGGCCTTGATCACTACCTCCTGCAACTGAAGGAATGTTCCCATGTTGCCAGTGCTTCGATATAGTACAAAAGAATTGTACAATGCCATCTGGACCATTTACACTGCTACTTTTTTGTACCATCTTCTGGTTTTGCGCATGGCGCTATATGGTCTGAGGACTTGATCAGAGAGATCAACTCCTGCCATATACTGACTGCAGCCCAGAATAGAATCAGGTTTGAGGACCGGTGTTGCGGTACCTTGTACAATGACAGGGGTGCTGCCATTATCGTGAATGGTGGTCAGCATAAGGACATAGCTCTTGTCCTTACACCTGACCAACAACATATTGTCACTAGTAAGGGCCCTACTTTCACCCCTAGGGATTGACATTTTTATAGGAAGTTCTGAAAGGCCTCTCTGATTTTTCCGCACAGTGCAACAAGCAACAATGGCTCTGGTGGAAAGGGACTTAAAGAGAGGGATGCTTGTATAAAAGTTATCCACGTACAGGTGGTAACCTTTATCCAGCAGTGGGTACATCAGTTCCCACACAATTTTCCCGCTAAGTCCCAGGATGGGGGGGGGCATTCTGGGGGTTCAATGAGGGAATCCTTCTCTTTGTACACCCTAAATCTGTAAGTGTACCCTGAGGTGCTCTCACAGAGCTTGCATACTTTCCCGCCATACCTTCCCCTTTTACTGGGAATGTACTGGCGGAAATGGAGCCTTCCTTTCAAACTAATAAGGGACTCGTCAATGGCAATATATTTTTGGCAGACATAGGCCTTTTGCAAATTTAGTGGTAAAATGATCTATGACCGCCCGTATTTTGAACAGGCGGTCATCGGTGAGATCATCTGTATGCGGACATATTGTATTATCTGCATGATGCAAACATTTCTGGATACAGCATAAAGTGAGGTGTTGAAAAGAACATCCCTACTCCAGTACTGTTGAATGCTTGGTTTTTTGACTAGGTCCATACGCAGAACAAGGCCCCAAAATGTCCTCATCTTGGCTGCATTGATTACAATAATAATTATAATTTATTTATATAGCGCCTACAGATTCCGCAGCGCTTGGGGATCCATCTCTTGGGCCTAGCCAAAAAACAGTCATGGTTTGAGTCAAAAATTGCTGGACGTAGAGATTTGCGCCACCATCAAATTGACAAAGTCCTCACTGAAAAAAAACTTTAAAAAGTCTATTTCAGTGAGGCCTGTGGTATCAAATTGGATTCCTGGGTGTCCCACAAACCCAGGAATCCGTGGTTCATAATTGGTCCGCAACTGGGGTCCAGATGGGGTCATCTATGAGGGGGACAGGGTCACTAGTATGGGGCACAGGGAAACTGGTACGGGGATGAGCAACACTTCTAGTTGGCTTATCATCACTGGGTGATGAGGGGGAAGAAGAAATATGGAAAGAGAGGTCTTCGCCTTCTCCATCACTGGAGGATTAGGTGTCGGAGGCAACAAAGGCGTATGCCTCCTCCACTATACCTTCTGAGACATGGGGGGTAGATATAGGTGTCTAAGGGGCAGTGTGTGTGTTTTGCTTGAACTTAATTTCACAGTGTAGTGTAGTGTTGTAAACACTAACAGTAAAAAAAATTGAAAAAAATGCTGATTGCTGATCAGTGGAGAGTTTCACTGATCAGCACCGGCAAGATGCCCAGAATGAAAAAAAAAAATATATATATATAACTAAATTTTTTTTTTAAAACCTACGCCTACAAAAAAAGCTGATCAGTAAAAGAAAATTACTGATCAGCAATCATGGTCCAGCCACGCATCACCAAACAGTTGCTGGTGGCACAGACCACAGTCACAAAAAAATTTATGATAACGAAAAAAAAATGGGGAAAAAAAGTAAAAAAAAAAAACACTACACCCCAAAAAAATTGATAACCCAGACTATACAGGGGGTGAAGCTGTTTTTACTCCCTGCCTAAGCTCTCCCTGCCTCCCTTGCTGCTGCATGTCCCTCACCACATCACCAACAATCGCCAGAGCACTACAAATCCCAGCAGGCCCACAGCAGGTCGGTCCCGTAGCTCTGCTCTGCTCACTGACCCGAACTGAAGTGAGTGGGCAGAGCGGAGGAATGGGAATTCATATTCCCCGCCACTGCAGTGATTGGCCGGTCCTTCGGGATCGGCCAATCAGGCTGATCTGGAGGTGGCACCCATGCCACCTCCCTCCTAGAACTCAAAGGTGATTGTTGCTGTCACCTACAGCACCAATCACCTTGATCTTCCAGGTCATTGGAGACCCGGCTGGCCCAGAAGATGGGTGATTTGCCTGTCAGGACTCCCCTGGGCAATATGCTGGGATGGCTGCTGTTAGATAACAGACACTGTTAACAACTGGTTTTAAAGTTTATTATATAACAGGTGTCTCTGGTGTTGGTGTAGGAACTGATATTTCCCAAATAAGGGGTGGGCAAGAGCATCCCATCATTTAACTGAATAAAAAGAAAACTGAACACGAGAAAAAGTACTTAATTTTGGAAATAGAATGCTTGGTGATTAAATGGGCCAAACCATGAGACAAACAAGTGAGTGATATTCAAAAACTACTGTAATTTCTGTTCCAGCGATATTAATCACACCTTCTTTTTTCTTCTCACACTTTCAAAGGTCTCTTGTGCTGCTATTTTCCTTCCAGTTTTTTTTCCCGCACCAAAATTGACAAATGTTGTTACCACCATATTGGATTTTTTTACTCCAAAATCGGCAATTTTGGTACCAAAATTATATTTTACATTCTGAAAAATTCTTGTGGAAGCATCTCTAATAATACTCCATGAATACTAGTACCCAGACAAGCGATAACTGTATAAAGAAAGCATTTCCAGGGCTTAAATGAGAGTGCAGATGCAGTGAACATGAACATTTTTTTTTTACATTTTCCAGTAATAATTATTGTTTTTTCAATAATTGATTAAATAACACCTTTTCCCCCAAAAAATTAAGAAAAATAAAAAACACAACCATTTCTGTGATTTCTACACTAGCAAAAAGCTGGTGTGAATTTTTTTTTTATGTAAATTGGACTCTCGCCCCTTTGAAATATTGTGTAAAATATGAAATTTACATAGTCATGCACACTTTTGCAAAACTGTGCAAAATTGGTGTGACTTGTGTAAACCTTGGATAATTCTCATGTAAAACACATTGAATATCTGATGTCTCAGATATGACCCCCAGAGTGTTCTACCCACAAGGCTAAACTGGAGGGGTATATTTGACATGACCAGGGAAAAAGTGGTAGACGGAGTATACATTTAATCCAGCTTCTTGTTTTCTAGAAATAAAAAAGCAGCCAGGAAGTTTATGTAAGTGTAAGAATACTGTAATTCCCTGCTTAAAGAGTTTGCTTAAAACCTAATGATAAGGACCTGGCTGCTTGTAGTAGGGAGAGCTGGGGGAATTTGAACCTCCTCTAACCACTGCAGGTATTTGGGATAATTGTGGCTGATCACTTGCAAAGCTAAGGTGTACATTAACAGGATATCTCCTTAGGTAAAGTTTCCATTAATGAAATGTTCACTAATAGTTAGTAACATAGTTCATTAGGTTGAAAAAAAACCATAGTCCATCAAGTTCAACCTATAACCCTAATAAGTCCCTACTGAGTTGATCCAGAGGAAGGCAAAAAAAAAAAAAAAAAAATCATACTCGAGGTAAAAATTCCTTCCCAACTCCAAATATGGCAGTCAGAATAGATCCATGGATCAACGTTCTGTCCCTATAAATCTAGAATCCATAACCTGTAATGTTATTATTCACCAAAAATTCATCCAGACCCTTTTTGAACTCTTTCACAGAGTTCAGTATGACCACCTCCTCTAAATGGAGAGGATGCCCCCTTGTTATAGATACAGTCCTGGGTATAAATAGACCATGGGAGAGATCTCTGTATGGTCCCCTGATATATTTATACATAGTTATTAGGTCTTCCCAAAGCCTTCTTTTTTCTAAACTAAATAACCCTAATTCTGGTAATCTTTCTGGGTACTGTAGTCCTCCCATTCCCCGTATTACCCTGGTTGCCCACCTTTTGACCCTCTCCAGCTCCACTGTATCTTTCTTGTACACTGGTGCCCAGTACTGTACACAGTATTCTATGTGTGGTCTGACTAGTGATTTGTACAGCGGTAGAATTATTTCCTTGTCGTGGGCATCTATGCCCCTATTGATGCACCCATTGATATTATTTGCCTTGGCAGCAGCTGCCTGACACTGGTCACTACAGCTAAATTTACTATTAACTAAGACCCCTAAGTCCTTTTCCAAGTCAGTCGACCCAAGTGTTCTCCCATTTAATACATAATCCCAGCCCGGATTTTTCTTCCCCATGTGGAACAGTTATAAAACAGTTTCCATTAAAATGTTGTAATCAGAGCAAATGTTGGCATTCAAGGGATAAATGTCTGTGATGAGAGGTTTTGCATTTTCTGTGACTGTTTTGGCCCTACTCATGATCACATAGGGATATTATGGCCCCACAACCAATACTATGAGTATGGGCATCCTGATGCGCCAACTGCCTGCCACTCACATGATAAGCATTCATGGATCCTCAACGTGTTCAATGTAATTTTGTATGAATAAAATATCATACAATAATCAGATAATATAATTATAAGTATAATGTGCAGAATTACATCAACGTAACGTTACTAATCAAACATATCAAGGCTTTTTTTCAGCTTTTTTGTTGTTGTTGTTTTGTTTTGTCTCTTGAAAGAATTGTCAAAACACAAGTGAGAAGTTCAATAAGTAACATCTTTACTATGCAAAACAACTTACAGCTGATTAAAAGGGTCAAGGATCCAATTATGAAAATATAACTAAGTGGTTTATATTCTGTAGTTAATCATGTGAGGAAACATTTCAAATACATCATTTTGCAGACCTGTCTCCCTTAAGGCTTGTAAGATTGGGTAAAAGTTTCTTAAATTCACAAAGCAATACAAATGATGAACAGAGATATCTTCTTCATGAGCGTATATTTAATAACCTCCTACTTGTGACCATTTGGCAGCTCCAGGAAAGTTTCTCGGTAACTAAGTCTCAGAAGCCAAGCCAATAAAGTGCTAATTAAAGACAGTACAGAAGAGACATGAACACTTGGAGCCAGAAGTAATTTGAAGCAAATATACAAGAATAGAATATAGTTGCCTGCTACTCTCACTGATTAGATATTAATTTGATGTCAATATTTAGTTCTACTAGGTTAGTTTTAAACAACTCAAAAATTTTTATACATTTTAAAAGGGTTGGCCACCTTTTATTACCTTTATTAATAGTGAATTAAATGAACCATCTATTCATATAATAAGCCTTCACTGCAGCCCAGTTGGTCTGACTATGCAGTTCTGCCCCATTCCCCGATCCCCCAAACCTGTGTGCCAGCTGGATGCTTCATCCGCCCATATATACACGTCATTGCCTTCTTCATAGAATTGCACTGCCCACTATTCAGCAGGAAAGGCACAATGGAGAAGGAAAAGTGATGCCATATGCTTCTCCATAGAGAGTGGGCTTATGGATACATGTGCAGTCCAGCCAACACACAGGCATGGGGCGGAACTACTTCAATTCACAAAACGGGGACACAGTGAGGGTTCATTACATGAATAAGTCCCTCATTAAATTCTTTACCACAGTTCCCTTTAAAGATAATTAAAAAGTGGCCACCCCCTTTAAATGAATTGTGGAATAAATCATTATGATATGGGCACTGTTTACAGCAAACAGTTATAAAGGTGCTGTCCTCGATATATGTTTATTTCCTCTGCATCAATGATCTAGAGTTGTAAATGAGGATGGACATGTAACATTTAACTTTTATTATTCTATTAAAAGCGTATGAGAATAAATAGGTAAGATCCAAATTAAATACAACACAGTGGTACACAAATACAGGGTTTAATTAATATCAAGGAAAGGATAAATCTAGTAGGTATACTAGAAACATGGAGGGTAGAAAGCCCCCTGGTGGTGCTAATGGCTGACTGTGCATTGAGGCACCATGGCTGCCATGGTTCGGGTCATGTCTAGTGTTGAGCGTGAATATTTGCAATTCGAATATTTATCGTGAATTTTGCATATTTGCATATTCACTAATATGGCAAATATAGCGCTATATATTTGTAATTACGAATATTCGGAATTATTTTTCACACAGAACACATGACAATGATCTCATCCCTCCTTGCTTCCAACTTGTGGTCTAAAGAAGGCTCCTATTCTATTTACTGTATAAGACTGGAAAGCGAATATTCGCGAATATGAGAATATGTGAATATGCAAATATTCTTGAATATCCTCATATTCACCAATATCATCACTAAAATTAGATAGGTAGATAGACAGTGACAATATTCACGAATATAACAATATTCAAATTTAAAAATGTCATTGACCCATTATCACTTGTGTATAGACCAAGAATTAAGAAATAGATAGATAGATGGATAGATCAATAGATAGATAGATAAGATAGACATACAGATAGGCAGATAGTCATCCACATGCGCATACGCACATACGCATTTATGCAAAGTGAAAAAAAAACGCTAGTATGTTGAATATGCGATTTTCGCGAATATAGGATGAATATTTGTCCATATATTCCCGAAATATCCCAAATTCAAATATGGCATATGACGCTCATCACTAGTCATGTCACCCCAGATTAGGGTGTCATGAGTAACCTCCAGGGGGCTTTATGATTTTTGTTCACTTTGGGTGTACACATTGATATTTTTTGTAGAAAGAACAAAGGACAGCATTTTTTTTACACGGTTTACTTTTGACATACTACAGTACTGTTAATCAGTTATAATGATGTACGCTAGAGATTAGCGAATTTTTGAAAAATTTGATTCGGCCGATTCGCCTAATTAAAAAAAATTAAAAATAATAGATTTCATCCGAATAAATTCTCAGCAAATTTTTATTAGTAATGTGTTTTAATAATGTGTTTAACCCATTAACGACCATGGATGTCTATGCTCGTCCATGTACCGTTAACGGGGTATGGCGTGGGCTCCCAACTCGAGCCCGCGTCATACCGGCTGGCGCCCAGCTGATTCTTGTAGTTGGGGGCCGGTGTTAATAGCCGACATGCGGTGATCGCCGCGGTTGGCTATTAAACCTTTAGATTGCCGCTGTCAAAGCTGACAGCGGCGTCTAAAGGTGCCTTTATCCCATCCCTGGTGGTTCAAATGAGGTGGATCGCCCCCACAGTGCAATTGCAGGGGGGGGGGTAATCCACTGTGGAGGTAGCCTGAGGGATTACCTCTCCTCCTGGTCCTGCTCCGCCGGCACTCAGAATGATTAAGACTGGCAGGACCAGGCTTTATCAATCGAGCGCAGGGCACACAGATCAACGTGGTTCTATGGAACCACATTGATCTGTATGAGGAATCAAATGATTCCTAGTAAAAAAATCCCTAAGGGGAATAAAAGGGTAAAAAAAAAAAAGTTTAAAAAAGTTTAAAGACACACACATTAACCCCTTCCTTATTAAAAGTTTAAATCACCCCCTTTTCCCAAATTCCATATAAAAGATATATAAACATAAAAAATAAACATATGTGGTATTGCCGCATGTATAAATGTCCCATCTATAAAAATATCTTGTTAATTAAACCACTCGGTCAATGGTGTATGCGCAAAAAATTCCGAAGTCCAAAATAGTGTATTTTTGGTCACTTTTTATACCATAAAAAAGGAATAAAAAGCGATCAAAAAGTCCAATAGAAACAAAAATGGTACTGATTAAAACCTCAGACCACAATGCGAAAAAATGGGCCCTCAAAATAAAAAAAGTTTTAGGGGTCAGAAGAGGACAATTTTAAATGTATTAATTTTGGTGCATGTAGTTATGATTTTTTCCAAAAGTCCGACAAAATCAAACCTATATCAGTAGTGTATCATTTTAATTGTATAGACCTACAGAATAAAGATAAGGTGTCATTTTTACTAAATAATATACTGTGTAGAAATGGAAGCCCCCAACATTTACAAAATAGTGTTTTTTCTTCAATTTTGCTGCACAATTATTTTTTTTCCCCGTTTTGCCGTAGATTTTTGGGTAAAATGACTGATGTCATTACAAAGTAGAATTGGTGGTGCAAAAAATTAGCCCTCATATTGATTTTTAGGTGCAAAATTGAAAGGATTATGCTTTTTAAAAGGTAAGGAGGAAAAAACGAAGTGCAAAAACAGAAAAATGCTTGGTCCTTAAGGGGTTAATAAAGTGTGTGTTTCACTTTTTTTCTCTATTTTTTTTAAACACTTTTAGGTAGTACTACTACTCCCAGCATGGACTAGACTGTTCCATGATGGAAGTAGTAGTACCTGTACTAATAGACAGATCGCCCCAGTCGTCACTCCTGACACCCAATGCAATCATCCTGTATAATGTATAGATGTGGGCAGCTTTCTCGCATCTAGATAGGATGATCGCATCAGGTGTCAAGAGTGATACCCACTGTGATCTGTCCTTAACTGCAGGTACTACTGCTCCACACATGGAGCACACTCTGCTCCATGCTGGGAGCTGTAGTACCTGCACCCGATGCGATCGTCCTGTATAATGTATAGATGCAGGCGGCCGGACGCTCTTCTCTGGTCCCACTGTAGTATGAGTATATGCGTATATATATATACCTATTATTCATATTTCCCGCAGAGAACTGTGAGTGGCTGGAACCATCTGGCCAGTCACAGCTCTCCGCAGAGATGCGTGCACAGGAGAAAGCTGTACCATCTCTGCAATACATAAAATGATCGCATCAGGGGTCAGGAGAGAAACCTGCTGTGATCTGTCTATTAGTACAGATACTGCAGCACCCGTCATGGAACAGTCTGTTCCATGCTGGGAATAGTAGTACTACCTAAAAAATAGAGAAGAAAAGTGAAACACACATACAAACACTTTATTAAAAACAATATTAAAATACCTTACTAATAAAAATTTTAAAAACTTATAAAAAATATGTTATTTTTACATTTAAATGGCCCCTTTCTACATTTTATTATTGTCGGTTACATTTTTAGGACCCCACCCGCACACATAAATTAATCCCTGTTTAAAAATTAACATTAACATTTTTTTTTTCTCTTTCAATTTTTGGGAGCGGGCAGGGACCAGAAAATTCAGCGCTCAATATTAAAAAAGTTAAAAGAAAAAAGAAATGTGATTTAGAATAAAAAATAGAAAAAAATATTATGAAATGCACTCCTGATTAATTTTTAATATTGAGTGCTGAATTTTCTGGTCCCTGCCCGCTCCTGAAAATTGAAAGACAAAAAAAAAAAAAAGTTAATATTTAAACAGGGATCAATTTATATGGGCGGGCTGGGACCTAAAAATGTAGCCGACAATTAGAGATGAGAGAAGTTACAGTAATTCGATTCGTCACGAACCTCAGAGCTCGGCGGTTTCTGACTTTAGCCTGCATCAATTAGTTCAGCTGTCAGGTGCTCCGGTGGGCTGGAAAATGTGGATAAAGTCCTAGGAGACTCTCTCCTAGGACTGTATACACCTTTCCAGCCCCCCAAAGCACCTGAAAGCTTAACTATTTGATGCAGGCTAAAGTTAGAAACCGCCGAGCTGCAAGGTTCCTGACGAATTGAATTGCTGTAACTTCGCTCATCTCTACCGACAATAATAAAAATGTAGTGTGTGTGTGTTTTTCCCTTTTTTTTCTTAATTTTTATATTTTTTAGGTAGTACTACTACTCCCAGCATGGAACACAATGTTCCATGGTGGGAGTAGTAGCTCCTATACTAATAGACAGATCGCCCCGGGTGTCACTACTGACACCTAATACGATCGTCCATAATATAGCCATCCTGTGTCCCCCCACTACCCTCTTCCCAAATGAGATGTTTGTGAGTATGAATCAATAAAAGAAGATATACTCAGCTGGCCGTGGTGAGTTGCCGATTATTCTTCTCTTCTTCTTTGTTGCGATTCTATGCACTATTGCTAGTCAGAGCACCACCCCCAGCAAACTATAGTCCTGGTCTGCCGTGTCATCATCGTTCTGCACCTGAAGGGATAGTAGTGCCGCGCTGTCTGTCTACGAACTGTGTCCATAATATAGCAGAGATGTTGAGCGGCTCCATACAGCGCTCGCATCTCTGCACTATACTCCGGGCTGACCAGTGATGTGAATAGAAATTCACATCACTCATTCATATTTTCCACCTAGAGTGGAGATTGGCCAGATGGTGGCAGCCAATCCCTGCTCTCAGTGGGAAATATGAATGAGTGAGTGACCGGCCAGAGTACAGAGCAGAAATGCGAGGTGTATACATATGGCAGGCAGGGGAACATAGAAGAGCGTCCGGCCGCATCTATACATTATACGGGAGGATCACAACGGGTGTCAGAAGTGACACAGGCGATCTGTCAATAAGTACAGGTACTACTACTTCCATCATGGAACAGTGTGTTCCATGCTGGGAGTAGTAGTACCAACTTAAAAAAAAAAAAAAAAAGTGAAAAACACACACACACAACATTTTTATTATTGTTGGCTACATTTGTAGTGCCCTGCCTGCCCACATAAGTTGATCCCTGTTTAAAAATTAATCAAAATGTCATTATAATAAAGATACATTTTGTTAAATACAAATTTTTTCCATCACTACTGTATCTTTTTTTTTATATATTTTTTTTATGGTACCCTGCAAAATTTTATTAAAAATGGTATCTCCATCACTTTTTTGAACCGCCAAAGTTTATATTTTCTCCATTATTTCCTCCTAAACAGACCATTCTAATAAGTGATGCAAACTGATGCAAAAGGTCATTTAGGGGCATCCATTTGCATCAGTTTTTCATCCGTTAGTATCAGCCATTGGCAGACTCCCGCAGCCGGGACTACTTCTACTCCATCATGTAACAGACTTCTTTCCATGATGGGAGTAGTAGTTCCCCGGCTGCAGGAGACTGCCGGTGGCTGGGGAGGCTACATTAGCATTTGTACTACTAACCCCATCATGGAACAGAGCCTGTTCCATGTTGGGGTTAGTAGTATAGGGGATAAGGGATTGATCGCACCGGATCTCACTTTACCCGATGCGATCAGCAGTTATAAAGCATGGGAGCGAGTGGCATGCTCCGCTCCCCTGTGATGTATATACTACTAAACTTTCATTTTTAAATCCCCAGCCAGGAACCCTGAATGCCCGGCTCCGAGGAGCCAATCAGGGCTCCCGAAGGGGTTTTTAAACTACTACTTTGCCCCTCAAATTTATGCACCCATGCATATTTATAATAAATCATTGGCCCCAGTGTGCTTATTCCCCCTCCCAATGAATGAAGCTGACATGTCCCTCATGTGGGCTTCGTTCATTCATTCACTGCCGCTGCCCGACATGTCCCTGCTGTTGCCCTGCTCCTAGCGCAATCAGCGTATTGCCGGGAAATGTCTATTCTTTGCTGCTCATCACGGGTACAAAAATGAGCAGCAGAGAATAGACATGTCCCAGCGGTGTGCTGATTGTGCTAGGAACAGGGCAACAGCAGGGACATGTTGGCAGCTGCGGCGAATGAATGAAGCCTACATGCGGGACATGTCAGCTTCATTCATTCACCACCAACGGTTCCCGATATATCCCACTGCTGCCCTGCTCCAAGATGATGAGCAGGCAGCGGGAGGGGAAATAAGCACACTGGGGCCAATGCATTATTGTAAGCACACTGGGGCCAATAAATTATTATAAACATTTATGGGGGCATACATTTGGGGGGCAAAGTAGTAGTTTAAAAAACCCTGAATGGCCTCTCGGTACCGACTCCCCTGCTTTATAACTGCTGATTGCAACGGGTCTCAGAAGTGAAACCTGATTCCATGTTGGGGGTAGTAGTTCTATGTTGGAGGTAGTCTGTTCCGTGTTGGGGGTAGTAGTACAAACACTAATGCAGCCTCCCCAGCCGCCGGCAGACTCCCACAGCCAGGGAACTACTACTCTCATCATGAAAAGAAGTATGTTCCATGATGGGAGTAGTAGTAGTCCCGGCTGCAGGAATCTGCAGACGGCTGATACTAATGGATGAAAAACTGAATGGCATCTCTTTGCATCAGTTTACATCTGTTATTAGAATGGTCTGTTTAGGAGGCAATAACGGAGAAAATATGAATTTTAGCAATCCAAAAAAGTGATGGAGATACCTTTTTCAATAACATTTTGTAGGGTACCATTATAAAAAATATTAAAAAAGATACAGTAGTGATGGAAAAATAGTTTTTAACAAAATGTATCTTTATTATAATGAAATTTTTATACATTTTTAAACTGGGATCAATTTATTTTTAGGTAGTACTACTATTCCCAGCATGGAACACACTGTTCCATGATGGGAGTAGTAGTACCTGTACTAATTGACAGATCACCCATGTCCCTTCTGACACCCGTTGCGATCCTCCTGTATAATGTATAGATGCGGCCGGACGCTCTTCTATGGTCCCCTGCGCTGCCGTATATATACACCTATTCATATATCCCGCAGAGAGGGAAATAGTGGTTTCAGCCACTCACAGCTCTCTGCAGGAAATATGAATAATAGGTATATATATGGCATATACTCCTACTACAGCGTCCGTCCGCCTGCATCTATACATTATACAGGACGATTGCATCGGTGTCAGAAGTGACACTCGCTGCGATCTATCTATTAATGCAGATAAAACAGCTCCCAGCATGGAGCAGAGTGTGCTCCATGTTGGGGGGGTAGTAGTACCTGCAGTTGAGGACAGATCACAGCAAGTATCACTCCTGACACCCGCTGTGATCGTCCTATCTATTGCAGAGATGCGAGCCCAGGAGAAAGCCGCTAGCATCTATACATTATACAGGACGATTGCAGAGGTGTCGCTAATGAAGAAATGTATTATTTAGAATCGAGTCGAAGTTTGGATTTGGTCTGAATCGAATGTTTCATAGAATTTGGAACAAATTCAACTTTGTCAGATTCGATTCGCTCATCTCTAGTGTGCACCTAATTTAATTTGGGGAGACATACCTCTAAGAGTGGGCAGTGACGCCTGTACATTATCGTCCAGCGAATGTGTACAACTGGACCCTATTTTAAAGATGTGAGATATAACTGTATATACTTTATTTTTCTATTGTTCTTTCCATTTTACACCCCTGATTGGTCCCCTGAGGACTAGGTTTTATTAGGGTATACTAGGGTCAGGTTCCAGTGTGGGGCCGCCCTTTTGAGGGTGAAGCAACACTTGCCAAGAAGGACTTTTTAGGGTTAGTGTGTAGGGTCAGTTTGAACATATTTCCCATCATTATCATGCTTATTTTGGTCCCACTTACCTACCCTCCATGTTTCTAGTGTACCTACTAGGTTTAACATCTCTTTGATATTATTTACACCCTGTATTTGTGTATCACTGTGGTGTATTTAATTTGAGTTTCACCTATTTATTCTTATATGCTTTTAATGGAATAATAAAAGTTAAGATGGGGGCCAGAGTGTTTCAAAAATGGGTAAGTAGACATGGAGGAAAAGGAGTTAAGTGTAGAAAGGGGAAAAGTGTCTGATACTTTAGTTCCCCCTGACTATTTCTTTAACCTCTCTGCTGTCTCAGACATCATGTCCTCTTTATATCTGGAACTAAATCTTTCGAAAACAGAACTTCTTGTTTTTTCTCCATCAACTGATACTGTACCTAACCCTGACATTTCCATCTCGGTATGTGGTACTACCATAACTCCCGGGCAGCAGGCTCGCTATCTTGGAGTTATACTTGACTCTGATCTGTCTTTCACTCCCCATATTCAGTCCCTTTCACGTTCTTGTCACCTGCATCTCAAAAACATTTCCAGAATCCGCCCGTTTCTCACTACTGAATCTGCTAAAACTCTCATTATTGCTTTGATTCACTCCCGCCTCGACTACTGTAACTCCTTACTAATAGGCCTTCCTTTCTCCAAACTCTCTCCTCTCCAGTCCATCCTTAATGCCGCAGCCAGACTCATCTTCCTCTCCAGCCGCTACACCGATGCCTCCTCCCTGTGCCAGTCACTACACTGGTTACCAATTCAGTCCAGAATACAGTACAAAATCCTCAGTCTCACACACAAAGCTCTCCACAATGCTGCACCTCCCTACATTTCCTCTCTCATCTCCGTCTACCATCCTACACGTTCTCTACGATCTGCTAATGATCTCACACTAACATCTTCTATAATCCGAACTTCTCACTCCCGTCTCCAAGACTTCACTCGTGCTGCACCAGTTCTTTGGAATGCTATCCCTCAATCCCTCAGACTCAACAACAACATCCATAGTTTCAAACGTGGCCTGAAAACACATCTCTTCAGACAGGCCTACAACAGTCTCTAATTGGCCTCAACATATCCTCAACATATCCCCACACGTCTTGTTTGAATAGTTATTGTGTAATATTATGTCTGATACTTGTCTTTGTTTGTACCCCATAATTGTAAGCGCTGCGGAATCTGTAGGAGCTATATAAATAAATTATTATTATTATTATTATTATTTAACCCCTTAACAGCAGTCAAGCAGATTAACCATTTCCAACGAGCTAGCTATATCCTATTGTGAAAGCAGTCCCCCTCTCACAGTTGGTACCTTCCAGAGGAAAAAAAATCACCAGATTGTGACTTCTGTCTGCTAAAGTAAAAGTAAAACGTGTTTCCCGTTATTACTAAGGGAAATCATTGGATTTTCTAATGATATGTATTTAAGAAAAGTCTTATCATTTTATCTACTGTAATTTATTGCATTTTTTTCACCACTGATAGGTCTGACAATAATTTAAGCAATAGGTCATTTTCTGATGGCATGGTGCATTACGTCACGTTGGCAGACCTGTCATGGTTATCATGTAGAGGTAATTAGCCATACTTGCTGCTTAAGGTATGGTAATGTGTAGCAGTGCTCTAGAGATGAGCTTCATCTGTCTTCCAAAATATAATGAACAACTTTAAGAGATAAAGAAAACAGATAAAGAAGAACAGCTCCAGTTCCAGGATCCTAGAAGATTTATAACCATTATTTAAGTACATGTATTGGCTGCAGGCATGAGATCTGCAGAAACTTTAACCTGACTTACATAAATCATCTATATTTTAATGTTAATAGTTGTATAATAAAGTATCCAGTAATTTTCCACCTTTATTCTGTGGATATTATATGATAAAAGCTTTAATCTATGCATATAATCTGTTATTTTAATATACACAATGTTCCAAATTATTATGCAAATGATGTTTTTCTTATTTACCTAAATAATTGATGTAAATAACAAAATAATTCTCATGTTATCAACTATTAAGAGTACAATTCAAATTTTATTGAAAAAACCTCCTAATAACAGTATTTTTTTAAACAAAAAAAAACTTACAATGCACTGTTCCAAATTATTACGCACGGTAAGTTTCAAAACAAGAACTGAAAATTGTCATTTGTTGTGTTTGCAGCATACTTACTGAAATAAAAAGCTATTTCAATCAAACTTTTAACAACATTTTACCTTCTTAAACATTTTAACAGGTCACAATACATATTAACAAAGGACCCCTTATTTAATAGAAATAAGTCTTGCATCCATTAAACTTGTGAGTTTTTGGACAGTTTCTGCTTGAATTTGTTTGCAAGATGTCAGAATAGCCTTCCAGAGCTGCTGCTTGGATGTAAACTGCCTTCAAAACTCATAGATCTTTTGCTTAAGGATGCTCCAAAGGTTCTCAATAGGATTGAGGTCAGGAGAGGATGGAGGTCACACCATGGCTTTCTCTCCTTTTATCCCCATTGCAGCCATTGATGCTGAGGTATTCTTTGCAGCATGAGATGGTGCATTGTCATGCATGAGGATGATTTTATTATGGAATGCATAGTTCTTCCTTCTGTAACCGGGAAGAAAGTGGTCAGTCAGAAACTCCACATACTTTGCAGAGGTCATCTTTACAACTTTGGGGACACTAAAGGGGCTAACCAGCTCTCTTCCCATGATTCCGGCAAAAAACATGACTCCACCAACGCCTTGCTGACATTGCAGCCTTGTTGGAACAGGGTGTTCGTCCACCATCCATCCACTACTCACCATCTGGACCATCCAGGGTTGCATGTCACTCATCGGTGAACTGGACTGTTTGAAAATTAGTCTTCATGTATTTTTCTGCCCAATGCAGCTGTTTCTGCTTGTGAACATTTGTTAGTGGTGGCTGAATAGATGGTATAGGCACAGTTTCAAGACTCTGGAGGACTCTACACCTTGATGTCGGTTGGGCTCCAGAGGCACCAGCAGCTTCAAATATCTGTTTGCTGCTATGTAATGGTATTTTAGCAGCTGCTCTCTTGATCCGATGCATGGATCTGGCTGAAATCTTCCTCAATTTTCGTTTATCTGCACGAACCCATCTGTGCTCTAAATCAGCCACAAATCTCTTAATAGTGTGATGGTCACGCTTACGTTTTCGTGAAATATCTAATGTTTTAACACCTCGTCCAAGGCATTGAACTATTTCCCTCTTTTCAGCAACAGAGAAATCCTTTTTCTTTTCCATATTACTTGAAAATTTTGCTCTGCTTAATAATGTAGAACACCCACCTTTAGTAGTTTTTCCTTAAACTGGGCTCACCTTGCAATCTAATTATGACAGGTGTCCGAGATTGTTTTCAGTGATCAAAAGAGCCCTGAGACACAATGCCATCCATGAGTTAAACTGAAAAACTAAATATTTAATCTCACAAGCAAAAAGAGAGGAGCTGGCACTACTGGTATAAATGAAGCAATGTCCAAATATTGTGATCAGTAGGCGGTATGGGACGTACACGTAGCACACTGACGGCAGTGCAATGCCTTAAACAGTACAAATGCAGTAATTCCAATGGTAGAAAGAAAAGGCTGCACTCACTATTCCATTTCTTCAGTGCTTTATTCAGACATAGTGGGGGTACACAGTGCGGGTGCTTTCAAGGACTGGAGCGGCATATGTTTTGCGCCGATCAGCGCATCGTCTGGCTCTCTACTAACCCTTCAGTACACAGCTGTATATTTACACAGACATAATTGCTTCTCACCTGCAATGGTGATTCCCATTCCAGGTCAGACGTAGTCTTCCTCCATACCTGCTTCGCCCTCGCTGGATCCAGGCAGTGTGTCCGGAAGTCGCTATGCTCGCCAAGTCATGTGATCTGACTCACGTGACCACCGCCACGCCCCCCGCATGAAGGGAAACCTCCCCGCACACATAAAAATAAAATATGGATTTTTAGGTGCAAAATTGAAAGTGATATGATTTTTAGAAGGTGATGAGGAAAAAATAAAAATGCAGAAACGGAAAAACGCTGAGTCCTAAAGGCCCTTTTAAGTATATTGAATAAAAGTGAAGTTTTAGGAATCGCACTAACAATATAAAAAGAGGGGGATATTTTTGTTTGGGGTTTTATACCCCGTCACCTGATGGTGACTGGGGTTTGGTGTTTTGTTGTTTATTAACTCCTCCCCACTCTGGGCGTTTTTGGTAAAATGGATTCTGCACACAAATGCCATGGGCCCCCCAGGTCTAAATGACAAAACAGACAAGTCAGTGTTTCTCTAAAAGTGTTTTTGTTATCAGCATTGTAACTAAATATGTATTTCTATTAGTTTTATCCTTCACATAGAATGTTTTTTATCTATCCCTCAGCAAATAAAGGGTTAAACATAAAGCGTATCTTCCTCCACTCTTCCTGCAGTGCGCAGCCGCGGGACAGAGCTGCGTCTAGGGCTGCTAAGCACCCGGTCATGTGTACATAACCTCAGTGACGCCGGGGCCACTCCACTGTGCGGCGGATCTCATGACCTGGCGAGCGTAGCGACTTCCGGACACACCGCCTGGATCCAGCGAGGGCGCAGCAGGTATGGAGGCTACGCCTGACCCGGAACGGTAATCAGGTGAGAAGCAATTATGTCTGTGTATATATACAGCTGTGTACTGAAGGGTTAGTAGAGAGCCAGACGATGTGCTGATCAGCGCAAAACATATGCCGCTCCAGTCCTTGAAAGCACCCGCACTGTGTACCCCCACTATGCCTGAATAAAGCACTGAAGAAATGGACCGGTGAGTGTAGCCTTTTCTTTCTACCATTGGAATTAAAATATTTAATCTTCATGACACTAAATAGAATGTGCTTAATAAGTGAAAGTAAAACAATGCCGGTTAGCTCAGGGAGCTGTTCAGGATCACCGAGATGAAATCGCAGCATCCCAAACAGCTTGCAGGAAAGCAGGAGGGTCCCTAACTGCCACCATGCTGTCCGATCGCCGAATGACTGCTCAGTGCCTGAGATCCAGGCATGAGCAGTCAAGCGCCAGAATCATTGATCAGTGGTTTCCTATGAGAAACCACTGATCAATGGGAAAGATCAGTGTGTGCAGTGTTATAGCCCTCTATGGGAGCAAAATAAAAGTGAAAAAGAAAAGTGAATAAAGATCATTTAACACCTTCCCTAATAAAAGTTTGAATCACCCCCCTTTTCCCAGTAAAAAAAAAACAAACTGTGTAAATAAAAATAAACATATGTGGTATTGCCGCGTGCGTAAATGTCCAAATTATAAAAAGATATCATTACTTAAACCGCACGGTCAATGGCGTACGTGCAAAAAAATTCCAAAGTGCAAAATAGTGCATTTTTGGTCACTTTTTATATCATGAAAAATTGAATAAAAGCGATCAATAAGTTCTATCAATGCAAAAATGGTACCATGAAAAAATTCAGATCATGATGCAAAAACTGAGCCCTCATACCGCCCCATACGCGGAAAAATAAAAAAGTTATAGGGGTCAGAAGATGGCAATTTTAAATGTATACATTTTCCTGCACGTAGTTATGATTTTTCCAGAAGTACGAAAAAATCAAACCTATATAAGTAGAGTATCATTTTATTCGTATGGACCTACAGAATAAAGAGAAGGTGTAATGTTTACCGAAAAATGTACTGTGCAGAAACGGGAGCCCCCAAAATTTACAAAATGTTTTTTTTTTTCTATTTTGTCTCACAATGATTTTTTAGCCATCATATGGATTTTTAGGTACAAAATTGAAAGAGTTGTTTAAAGGTAAGGAGGAAAAAAAAGAAAATGCAAAAATGGAAAAACCCTGGGTCCTTAAGGGATTAAATTTGTGACATAATAAGACACGTGACCATGTATCTGGTTATTTTTATTGCATGTTGTATTCTTAAATTTAGTCTATGATCAACCTCTTGGGTACGCAGGGCGTATGCATATGCCCTGCATCCCCGATCCTTAAGGACCTGTACGCCCTGAGTATTTCCGGCCCCTGCTCCTCGCCGGGCCGAGACCAGACCGGGATGCCTTCGGAAATCATTCAGCAGGCATCTCGTGACAACACCAACGTCCTGAGACCCTCTCATGTCAGCGTTTGCCGCAAATTGCTGATGAATTCAGATCGGCGATTTGTTGCATTTCCGGGTCAATTGGGTCCCCGGTGACCCAGAAAAAAAGGATGATAGGTGCCGTCCGAGATGGCACCTATCATCCTTTAGCAGCAGGAGTGAGGTGGCATGGTGCCATTGTCATGATTCATATCAGAACACCTGCTGTGGGGGTGTCCCTAATGGCACCCGCTCCGCCCCCACTCCGGAGGGCAAGAGCGGATGCCGGGAGTGTGTATCTGTGGCTGGGCCCCCCGATCCCAGGCATCGGTGGCGGGATTGGGGCCCCAGCAGCGGAGGCGTCGGCAGGCGGATCTTCACTGCGCAGCAGCAATAGGTAAGGCTGGCCTCCTGCTGTTGCTAAGCAACAACTCCCAGCATGCACACAAGGACATGCTGGGAGTTGTTGTTATGCAACAGCAGAGGTCACAACTACAACTCCCAGCATGCCCTTTGGTGATTTGTGCATGCTGGGGATTGTAATTATGCAATAGCTGTTGCATTACTCCAACCCCAAGCATACTCAGACAGCCAAAAGGCATGCTGGGAGTTGCAGTAGTGTGCCTCTAGCTGTTGCATAACTACAACCCCCAGCATGCCCTTCGGCTGTAAGTGCATGCTGAGAGTTGTAGTTTTGCAACAGCTGAAGGCCCACTGGTTGCCAAACACTGAGTTTTTTACCTAACTGTTTCACTACCAGTGTGCCTCCAGTGTTGCAAACTACAACTCACAGCATGCACTGATACACTGTACATGCTGGGAGTTGTAGTTTTGCAAAAGTTGGAGGCACACTGGTTGCAAAACACTGAGTTAAGTAACAATCTTCCAGTGTTTTGCAACCAGTATGCCTCCAGTTGTAGCATAACTACAACCCCCAGAATGCAGGGGCAACCAAAGGGCATGCTGGGAGTTTTAGTAGTATGCCTCCAGCTGTTGCATAACTGCTAGTCCCAGCATGCCCTTTAGCTGTAAGTGCATGCTGAGAGTTGTAGTTTTGCAACAGCTGAAGCCCCACTGGTTGCAAAACACTGAGTTTGTTACCTAAGTGTTTCACAACCAGTGTGCCTCCAGCTGTTGCAAACTACAACTCCCAGCATGCACGACAGCCAAAGGGCATGCTGGGAGTTGTAGTTTTGCAACAGCTTAAGGTTTGCCCCCCCCCCCCCACCCCAGGTGAATAATGGTTAGAAAATAGCAACTTGGCTAGAAAGTTCTATTAACAAATAGTAAATTAAAAAGGGGGGCGGTTAATACTGCCCTAGAAAAGAGGAAACATAGAACTTAGCACACAGGGGCTTCACATATGACCTCCTTGTCATAATATAAACCACAAAGGAATTGGAGTCATTTTAGAATAAAATATAAACACTTTATTGTTTTCATTAAAAACAAATCAAATACATGGGGGGGAAATTCACACAGGGGGAGGAAACAGGGAAAGAAAGGGTGTCACTGCCTACTGTCACAAGTAAACATAGACCATAAAGTGCAGAAAAGAGGCAAAAACATGCAGTGCATTAGAATGAACAGGCATAAACCTTGGAATACAAACAAAGCAGCATGATATACCAACCTATTAGGAATGGAAAGTGCAGAGGTGCAGCAAGAGTAATGCCACCCCAATGTAAGCTTTGGAGATATTCTTTGTCCTGGGGGTGGCATCCTCTCAGTGCAAATGCTATTTAAGTAAAACATTGCCAATCAGAAACCAGAATTTTTTTTTTAAACATTACACAGCTGTGTGCTGCAGGGTTAACCTGTCTCCATATTGGCGCATAGTGCACAAGCCTCCGAAAGCCGCGCGTACTTCTGGGCACTGGGTCAGTTGACTCCATCACATGACGGACAGTGTAAGATGCGAGCCTGGCACTGGGGATCGGCACATGTGCAAAGGGACAGAATCGGCACTTAGAAAATAAATACATAAAAATTTAGGGGGACATTTATCAAAACGTGCCCAGAGGAAAATTTGCTGAGTTGCCCATAGCAACCAATCAGCTCGCTTCTTTCATTTTTAACAAGGCCTCTGCAAAATGAAAGACGCAATCTGATTGGTTGCTATGGGCAACTGGGCAACTTTTCCTTTGCACAGGTTTTGATAAATCTCCCCCTTAGAGAATTCATAATGTTTACAAAATATTAATAAATAACATTAAATAATGGTGTTGTGGGGAAAATATAAATCATTACATGATGACCACAGACTATTTTGAAGTAAACATAGACTTAAGCGATTAAAGGGGAGGGGAATAGGGAAGTGGGGGGGAAGGGGGGGAGAAGGGGAGGGAAGGGAGATAAAAAGGGGATTGACATTCCTTCTATTGATCCATACATAGGGTCACGAACATTGTAGATTCTTCTTCCACTGACGCTTTTTCTCCCTTTACCCCTTATGAAAAGGTAAAGTTGGGGTCTACACTTGCATGTTATTGTTAAAAAAAATGCTGGTGTTGCCCCACACTATTCATTTTCACAAGAGGTAAAAGAAAAAATAGACCCCAAAAATTTTTAACGCTATTTCTCTTGAGTATGAAAATACCCCATATGTGGGCATAAAATGCTCTGACATTAATGCAAAAAAATTAATACCAACATGTGACCCCATTTTGGAACCTACAACACTAACGGAACATGACAAGGGGTATGGTGAGTCTCAACACCCCACAGGTGTTTGACAATTTTCATTGAAGTTGGATGTGAAAATGAAAAAAAAAAAAATTCACTAAAATGATGGTGTTACCCTAAATTTTTCATTTTCACAAGGTAAAATACAAAAAAAAGCAAGCCCCCCAAAATATGTAACCCTATTTCTTCTGAGTAAGAACATACCACTCTGCTGGCGCACTGCAATGCTCAGAAGAGAAGAAGCGCCATTGGGCTTTTGGAGAGAAAATTTGTCTGGAAAATTGAAGGCCACGTGTGTTAACAAGAGATGAGCGAACTTGTCAAAAATTCGATTCGGCCGACTCACCAAATTTTTTGAAAAAATTAGTTTCGAGACAAATTTATTTGCGGCGAATCTATATTAAAAATGGCTATTTCTGGCCTACAGAGAGCCTCAATGGGGGTATATAACACTTTGCTGTGTTCTAACAAGCATATGGAGTGTGCTGGGGTAGTGAAATAATACTGTGATTCAGAATAACATGCAGATTACCGGCATCACTTTTAGAATCACTACCGCAGAGTGGCACAATGACAGAGCCTGGAGTTGGCATCAGTATGAGGAGACCATATAGTTGCTGAATGACACAGCGTGGAGGTGTTGGCAGCATGAGAATACCATATAGTGGCTGAATGACACAGCGTGGAGGTGTTGGCAGCCTGGAGTTAGCGGCAGATGAGGAGACAATAGAGCCTCACAATCTCTTATAATAAAAGATGAATTTCGAAATTGCAATTGAAGATGTATTGTACCTAGTGCTACCATAAACATATATAGGTTATGTCCTAGGCTCAGCAGCATCACTAAACCATGTAGTTGCTATATGACACATACTGGAGCAGGCAGCAGCATGAGTACACAAGAGGGATTCACAACCCCTAACATTAAACGGTGAATGTTGAAATCTCTTTTGAAGATGCATGTCAGCTAGTGCTATCATCCAAAAATGTAAGGCCCAAGCCCAGAAGCATCAGTAAGCCAAGTAATTCCTGAAAGACACAGGAGCAGTCAGAAGCAGGCATCAGCAGTACACCAGACGGTTTCATAACCCCTTACATTGAAAGATCAATCTTGAAATCTCAATTAAGCATTTATATTAGCTAGTGCTACCAGAACATGATTCGAGTTAATATCCCAGTCCCAGTAGCATCAGAAAACGATATATTGGCTGAATGACACAACCTGGTGGTGGGGAAAGCATAAGGAAAGCATAGTGTCTGAATGGTACAGCCTAGAGGTGGCTGAAGCATGAAGAGTCCATTGAAATACAAGAATATTAAATAGAAATCTAAGATTTTTGAATTGAAATTGAGGATTTTGAAATTGAACTTTTAACTCCCAAGTTTTAGTGGCCCAGGCCCCGGCGTGTGGGTACAAAGGACCTAATCTAACAAGGAGTCCCATGTCACATGTCAGCACAATGACAGAGCCTTGAGGTGGCATCGGTGGGAGGAGACCATATAGTGTCTGAATGGCACAGCCTGGAGTTGGCTGAAGCGTGAGTGTTACGATTTGGCAGGCTGGATGTGGATCCTCTGTGTCAGCGAGGGATTGGCGTGGACCGTGTTGGTGGACCGGTTCTAGGGTTGCTACTGGTTTTCACCAGAGCCCGCCGCAAAGCGGGATGGTCTTGCTGCGGCGGTAGCAACCAGGTCGTATCCACTGGCAACGGCTCAATCTCGCTGACTGCTGAGAAGGCGTGGGACAGAAGGACTAGGCAGAGGCAAGGTCAGATGTAGCAGAAGGTCGGGGCAGGCGGCAAGGTTCGTAGTCAATGAGGATAGCAGGAGATCTGGAACACAGGCTTTGGACAACACTAAACGCTTTCACTGGCACAAGGCAACAAGATCCGGCAAGGAAGTGCAGGGGAAGTGAGGTAATATGGACAGGGAGCAGGTGGAAGCTAATTAGGCTGATTGGGCCAGGCACCAATCACTGGTGCACTGGCCCTTTAAATCTTAGAGAGCTGGCGCGCACGCGCCCTAAGGAGCGGAGCCGCGCGCGCCAGGATGTGACAGCCGGGGACCGGGACAGGTGAGTGACTTGGGATGCGATTCGCGAGCTGGTGCGTCCCGCTATGCGAATCGCATCCCCGCCGGCAATGTCAGTGCAGCGCTCCCGGTCAGCGGGTCTGACCGGGGCGCTGCAGAGAGAGGAACGCCACGAGCGCTCCGGGGAGGAGCAGGGACCCGGAGCGCTCGGCGTAACAGTGAGGAGACCCCAGGGCTTCACAAAAATTGTCAGAATACCACCTGACATTCAAAATAATAAAATGATAGATACGTTCTCTGAAGAAAAGGATCCTTCATTAGATGACAATATGAGCATTGTGTGTTTCAGTGGCATTAGCTCATCGAAGGAACAGGAAAACATGATACAACTTAATTCTGCGACTGAAGAACCACAACAAAGAAGGAACGACTTGAAGCCTACTGGAACTGAGGAATTTCAAAATGGTAAAACTACCACCTGGGAAAGTCAGTCAATTCCAACAGCCGGTGGTCAGTATCTACAGTTCCCTGTTTCTGCTAGTCCTTGGCAATATTCCTTTTATTACCTGTCTGGTATCAACATGGCAATAATGCTGGGAGAGTATATATTGCCTGAATGACACAGCCTGGAGTTGGCTGAAGCATGAGGAGACCCTAGGGCTTCACAATCCCAAAGAAACAACAGAAGAATTTTTGAAATTTAAAATGAAGATTTTGGATAGCTAGTGCTACCTACCATGACAACCTTTTTATTCCCAGACCCAGGCCCAGCAGCAATATCAGTAAACCATATATTGCCTGAATGACACAGCCTGGAGTTGTCAGAAGCATGAGTACAAACCAGGGCTTCACAATCCCAAAGAAAAAACTGAAGAATTTTTTAAATTTAAAATGAATATTTTGGATAGCTAGTGCTACCATAACAAAATTTTATTCCCAGGCCCAGCAGCAGTATCAGTAAACCATATATTGCCTGAATGACATAGCCTGGAGTTGGCATAAGCATAAGGAGACCAATGAAATGTATGATTTTTTCATTAAAATTTAAGATTTTGCACCCGGTCCCGGTATTTAAAATGGGGTCACGCATCATACCGGGTCGGTCCCGGTGGCTTATGCTAGCCGGGACCCTGGGCTAATAGCGTGCAGCACAGATCGTTGTGCCACGCGCTATTAACCCTTCAGACACGGCAATCAAAGTTGATCGCCGCGTCTAAAACAAAAGTAAAAGCTTCCTGGCAGCTCAGTCGGGCTGATCGGGACTATCGCAATAAAATCGCAATGTCCCGAGCAGCTAGGACACGAGCAGAGGTCCCCTTACCTTGCTCTGTCACGTCCAATCGGCGATTGATTGCTCCAAGCCTGAGCTACAGGCTTGAGCAATGAAACCTCTATTACGCTCATTCAGGCAAAGCTATGGCTTTGCAGGGACCAGGGTAAAAGATCAGTGTGTGCAGTGTTATAGCCCCTATGGGAGCTATAACACTGCAAAAAAAGTGAAAAAAAAAGTTAATAAGGGTCATTTATCCCCTTTATTGCTGCGTGCAGAAATGTCCGAACTATAAAAATATATCGTTAATTAAACTGCACGGTCAATGGCGTACATGCAAAAAAAATTTCAAAGTCCAAAATAGTGTATTTTGGTCACTTTTTATATCATGAAAAAATGAATAAAAAGCGATCAAAAAGTCAGATCAACACAACAATCTAACCAATAAAAACTTCAGAACACAGCACAAGAAATTAGCCCTCATACCGGCCTGTACGCGGAAAAATAAAAAAGTTATAGATGAGAATTTTTAACGTATACATTTTCCTGCATGTAGTTATGATTTTTTCAGAAGTATGACAAAATCAAACCTATATATGTAGGATATCATTTTAACCTTATTGACCTACAGAATAAATATAATGTGTCATTTTTATCGAAAAATGCACTGCGTAGAAACGGAAGCCCCAGAAGTTACAAAATTACATGTTTTCTTCAATTTTGTCGCAAAATGAATTTTTTTCCGTTTCACCGTGAATTTTTAGTAAAATGACTAATGTCACTGCAAAGTAGAATTGGTGGCGCAACAAAAATAAGCTATCATATTTAATTTTATGTGCAAAATTGAAAACGTTATGATTTTTAGAAGGTGATGAGGAAAAAAATTTAAATGCAAAAACGGGAAAAATGCTGAGTCCTTAAGGGGTTAAATTAAGGATTTTGAAATTGAACTTTTAGCTCCCAAGTTTTAGTGTCCTATGCCCTTGTGTGTGGGTACAAAGGGCCAAATCTAACAAGTCACATGTTACATGGAAGGACAATGACAGAGCCTGGAGATGGCATCAGTATGAGGAGACCGTACAGTGGCTGAATGGCACAGCCTGGAGTTTGCTAGAGCATGAAAAGAGACCATATAGAGGCTGAATGGCACAGCCTGTAGGTGGCTAATGCATGAAGAGACCATATGGTGTCTGAATGGCACAGCTGGGAGTTGGCAGAAGCATGAGGGGACCATTGAAATGTATGATTTTTTAATTTTTTTATTTAAGATTTAGAAATTTAAATTAAGGATTTTGAAATTGAACTTTTAACTCCCAAGTTTTAGTGTCCCGGGCCCCGGCGTGTAGGTAAAAAGGGCAAAATATAACAAGGAGTCACATGTCACATGGAAGCACAATGACAGAGCCTGGAGGTAGCATCCGCATGAGTTTACAAGAGGGCTTCACAACCCCTAACATTAAAATGTTAATCTTGAAATCTGTATACAAGATGTATGTTAACTAGTGCTAACCTCAAAAAAATGTAGGCACAGACCCAGCAACATCACTAAACCATATAGTTGCTGAAACACACAACCTGGAGCAAGCAGCAGGATGCCCACAAAAGAGGGTTTCACAACCCCTTATATTAAAATATCAATGTTGAAATCTCGACTGAGCATATATGTTTACTAGTGGTAACATAAAAAAAATTGTAATATCCAAGACAGTCCCAGCAGCATCAGAAATCAATAAATTGGCTATATAACACAGTCTGGAGGTGGGGAAAGCATAAGGATCCCATATAGTGTCTGAATGGTACAGCCTTGAGTTGGTCGAAGCATGAGGAGACCATATAGTGGCTGAATGGCACAGCCTGGAGTTGGCAGAAGCATAAGGAGACAAAATACTGGCTGAAGGTGAATTCAATACAAAAGATGGGAGATGCACAGTGTTCAAACCCTTACAAGGGTTAGTGGGTGCCCATCCTCAAGCTTGACCAAGGCAAACGTACCAATAGAAGAAATGGAAGACGGTATTGGTGTCCAAATTCAAAGAAGGTGGTTTATTGATCCCAATACATAAAATCCCAATCCCAATATATGTATTGGGATCAATAAACCACCTTCTTTGAATTTGGACACCAATACCGGAGTGCCGTCTTCCATTTCTTCTATTGGCTGAAGGTGAATAGTGGCCTGGAGTTGGAAGCAGCAGCATCAGGAGTCCTGAAAGTGACCCGGTGACTGAGTGGTGCGGTGGGTGGCAACACCAGTACCCCGGGATGAAGGTGGCTGGAATGTTTGTACCTGGGGAGCAGTGCCTTAAATCTGTTTGGCACTATTCATATTTATTCAGTGTTGGTGTAGCACCATGGTCAAACTATACTGATGCATCTGGCATTGGTGGGTGGAAATCCTGGCTGATCCATGCCTGATTCATCTTCACAAAGGTCAGTCTCTCCACATTTTTTGTGGACAGACGAGTTCTCCTTGGGGTGACTATGGCCCCGCCGCACTAAACACCCGCTCTGATGCCACACTACTGGCCGGGCAGGACAGCTTTTCCAGGGCAAACTCTGCAAGTTGCAGCCACAAATCAAGTTTGGCTGCCCAGAAGTCCAGCGGATCTTCAGGGTGTGTTGATATGGGCATGTCAAGGTATGCCAACACCTGCTGGTTCAGGTCCTGCTCCATGTTTACTTGCTGCTGATGAGTTGTTTCACTATGCGGCTGAAGAAAGGTACTCATCAGTGACTGTAGACTCAGGCTGCTGCTAATGGAGCTGGTACTGCTCCTGCCATCCCACCCCTTCCCAGCAGCCATGGCAGTGGAAAGTGAGCACAGAGGGCCCCCGAGTAAGACCTGCTAGTGGATGGACGATGGCATCAGCCAACTGACTACGTAGGATCTCTCTCTAGTAGGTCAGTTTGCCTCCCTCTCAGTGGGTATAAAAAAGGCAACCATTTTGTGCCGGTAGCGAGAGTCCAATAATGTGGAGACCCAGAAGTCATCTTGCTGCCGAATGGTGACAATGCGTCTGTCACTACGCAAGCAAGTGAGCATGTATCATGCCATTTGTGCAAGTGACTCGGAGGGACTCCATGCCTCCATCTCCATTGCATACTGCCACGGTGTGTCTGGGTCCTCTGTCTCGCCTTCCTCATAACCCTCTAGCGCCTCTAGTTCATGATGCTCCTCCTCTCCTGTCAGATGACTAGAAACACTGCCCGTCTCATCAAACCTAAACTGTGCTCCACTGTGCCCCTCATCCACCTCCTCCTCCAGTTCAGCCACCACAGGGATCATGTGGCCATGAGATATAGGCGCAACGTCTCCATTGCAGTGACCAGCCATAGTTTCCAACACTTGTTGTAGGAAATGAAGCAGTGGACTGACATTGTTCATCCCGTAATCCTGGCAATTTACGTATAATGATGCTTCCTCAAAGGGCCCACGTATGAGCTGCCACTGGTTCACATTGAAGTTACACACGAGATTACCCCTATCCGCTTGGATCATCAAGAAATCGTGATGGCTTTTCTCTGTTCGTACAGTCGGTCGAACATATGCAGATGTGTCATTTTTACCGAAAAATGCACTGCGTAGAAACGGAAGCTCCCAAAAGTTCCAAAATAAAAAAATTTCTTCAATTTTGTTTTCCTTCCCATTCTTAGGATGTCTCACAAATGGGGGAACTGCTTGACAACCAGATTTAACATGTGTGCCATGCAGGGCGAATGGGTCACCCTTCCTTGTCGCAGTGCGGCCACGATTTTCTTCCCGTTGTCGGTCACCATGGTTCCCATTTGCAGTTTTCGTGGATTAAGCCATGCTCAGATGTCTTTACGAATGACTGTTAGCAGTTCATCCCCTGTGTGACTCTTTTCGCGAAGGCAAACCATGTGAAGAACAGCCTGACACTGCTGTGCTCTGCACACATGGTATGCTAAAGGGCCACTGAGACTTGTTCGGGCAGTGGAAGCTGAGGACATGTTGGAGGGTGAGGAGGTGGAGTCGCACACTGTCACAGGACCAACGGGCTGACAGCGTGGAGGAGGAAGCAGCGTGACCTGTCCAAGTTGGGGTTGTGGCTGTGCAGGAACCACATTCACCCAGTGAGCCATAAAAGACATGTATTGTCCCTGACCGTAGTTACAGCTCCAGACGTTGGCGCTGCCGTACACTTTGGTACACACCGACAGGCTTAAGGACTGGCCCACCTTCTCTTCCACAAAATTGTGCAGGGCTAGAACTGCCTTCTTCACAAAAAAATGACGGCTTGGTACTCTCCACCTCAGCTCGGCACAAGCCATCAGTTCTCTGAAAGATGCAGAGTCCACCACTTGAAAAGGGAGGGACTGCAGCACCAGCAACTTAGACAGGAGCACATTCAGCTTCTGCACCGTTGGATGAGTGGGCACATACTGTTGTCTCTTGGACATGGTTTCGCGGATCGATTGTTGGCGTAATGGCTGACTAAAAGTGGGAGAAGCAGGAGCATCTGGAGCGACAGAAGGATGGTATGACACACATCTCCATTCGGCTGAGGTGTTGGAGCCTTGGCTGGCTAAAGCAGCGAGCGGCAGGCCACTGGGTGATGCAGCAGGCTGGACCACTACATCTGAGCCACGGTTCTCCCTGGCCCCTTTATGGTGGCGAAGCATGTGTTGACTCAGGGCTGTGGTGCCAACATTGGGGCCCTGTCCACGCTTCACCTTCTGTCGACATATCTTGCATGTGGCTACGTGAACCTCCTCCGGATGCTTGATGAAAAACTGTCACACCACTGAGTAGTAGATTTTCCCACCAACAGTCTGCACTAATTGACTGCTATAGCCGCTGTCTCCAGAAACCCCTGTTCCACTACCTCCCAGAAAGGTAGGCCGCCGCGAAGCATGTGGTCTCCCCTGGGCACGTTTGGCTCCAGAATTTCCACTTCTGCCACCACGTTGACTGCCAACCATGCTACCACTTTACTGGCTCAGCTGCTGCCTCAAGGGAAACCTGCAACTCTCTTCTCCTGATGATGATGAAGCCCCTTCTGCACCCGGCTCCCAATTGCAATTGGCTTCATTATCATTAACAAGTGTCTGCACGTCACTGATGTCCTCCTCAGGTTCCTCAACAATGTCTGCTTCAGGACCCTGAATCCTGGCAACACCGCCTCCCACGTCACTCTTCATATCACTACTTGGTCACCTAGCGGAGGAAGCGGCGCATGTCTCCTCGCCTTTTTGGCTGGGCAGTAACTGCTGACTGTCCTCTATTAGATCGTCCTCAGTGAATAATGGAGCTGAACCCACAGCATAAGATACTTCTGTAGGAGAGGGAACAGCATAGGACACAGGCAATGGGACTTGCCAACTGAGGGTTGTGTCTGAGGAACCCACCTACTGTTGACTGGGGGTGTCAAATGTCACTTCTGATGCGGTGGAAGACCGTGTTAACCAATCGACGACGGCAGATGGGTTGCTGTTCAAGACACGACCGCTAGCTGATAACGGGAGCTCAGGCCTCTCGCAGCGACTCCTGCTGCCACTCGCCCCTAGTCTGCTGCTACCTCTGCCTGAAGGATTTAGGCCTCTGCCACTCCTCTGTGCAAGTCCTGGCACTTCTCTGCCTGACATACTTAGTGCGTATATTAGGGTATTACAATATGCTTCACTACTCTGAAATCAGTATTTGTCTAGAACAGCAGCAGGTGATTACTTTTGGCTGTCCTTTCACAGTGTGTAGGCCCTTGACAGATTAACAGGTACAAAATAGTACACTACTTAGATGTACATATGCAGTATGCACTTAGGAGGGCAGAAAAATGCACTACAGTGAGCCTAAAAACTCTGTAAGTTTTGTGAAACACCAGCTGGTGAGTACTGTTGCTTGGACTTTCACAGTATGTAGGCCCTGTACAGATTAACAGGTACAAAATGATACACTACTTAGATTTAGGTATGTGGTTTGCACGTATGAGGGCAAAAAAATGGGCTACAGTACACTTGGAAAAAGTATTTTCATAAAACACCACCAGGTGATTACTTTTGCCTGGACTTTCCCAGTATCTAGACTTGTTACAGATTTAGAGATACAAAATAGTAGACTGCTTTGATGTAGGTAAGTGGTATGCACTGATGAGGGCAAAAAAATTTGCTACAATGCGCATTAAAAAATCTGTATTTTTGTAAAACACCAGCAGGTGAGTACTGTTGCTTGGACTTTCACAGTAGGTAGGCCCTTGACAGATTAACATGTACAAAATGGTACACTACTTAGATTTAGGTATGTGGTTTGCACGTATGAGGGCAAAAAAATGGGCTACAGTACACTTGGAAAACATATTTTCGTAAAACACCACCAGGTGATTACTTTTGCCTGGACTTTCCCAGTATCTAGACTTGTTACAGATTTAGAGATACAAAATAGTAGACTGCTTTGATGTAGGTAAGTGGTATGCACTTATGAGGGCAGAAAAATGCGCTACAATGAGCCTACAAACTCTGTAATTTTTGTAAAACACCAGCCGGTGATTACTTTTGGCTGTCCTTTCACAGTATGTAGGCCCTTGACAGATTAACAGGTACAAAATGGTACACCACTTATATGTACATATGCAGTATGCACTGATGGGGGCAGAAACCTTTGTTACAATACGCTTTAAAAAACTCTATATTTTTTGTAAAACACTAGCCGGTAATCACTTTAGACTATCCTTTCACAGTATGTAGGCCCTTGACACATTAGCAGGTACAAAATAGTGCACTACTTAGATATAAGTATGTGGTATGCACTTAGGAGGGCAGAAAAATGTGCTACAATGAGCCTAAAAACTCTACTATTGCTTGGAATTTCACAATATGCGGTATGCACTGATGAGGGCAGAAAAATGCACTACAGTACACTTGGAAAACGTATTTTCATGAAACAACAGCCAGTGATTAGTTTTCCCTGGCCTTTCACTGTATGTAGGCTTGTTACAGATTAACATGTACAAAAAAGTGCACTTCTTAGATGTAGGTATGTGGTTTGCACGTATGAGGGCAGAAAAATGAGCTACAGTAAATTTGGAAAACGTATTTCCGTAAAACACCAGCCGGTGATTATTTTTACCTGGACTTTCCCAGTATCTAGACTAGTTACAGATTTACAGATATAAAATAGTAGACTGCTTTTATGTAGGTATGTGGTATGCATGTATGAGGGCAGACAAATCCACTACAGTCCGCTGAAAAAAATATATTTTTGCACAGCAGCAGGACACAACAGTGCAGCACCACAAAAAAAGGGGATTAAACCCTAAATTGCACTCTGTCACAGAGTGTTAAGAATGGTGTGAACTGTTTTTTATGCCATCTACAAACTAGTATAAGCAGCAGATGATTTCTTCTGGAAAAAAATACACAGAATTGCACTGAAAAATCATTCCTGCCTCCTGTGATAAGATTCATGAAGTTCAGGCAGCTTCTTGATATATATGAGGCAACGAAAAGCTATCTGCCCCTCTCTGATAAAATGCTGAATAAAGTGACTGGGAGCTTAAAGGAGTAGTCCAGTGGTGACCCAGTGGTGAACAACTTATCCCCTATCCTAAGGATAGGGGACAAGTTTGAGATCGCTGGGGGTCCGACCGCTGGGGCCCCCTGCGATCTCCTGTACGGAGCCACGACAGCCCTTGGGAAGGGGGTGTGTCGACCTCCGCACGAAGCGGCGGCCGACACGCCCCCTCAATACAACTCTATGGCAGAGCCGAAGCGCTGCCTTCGGCAATCTCCGGCTCTGCCATAGAGATGTATTGAGGGGGCATGTCGGCAGCATGCTTCGTGCGGAGGTCGACACCCGCTATCTGGCCGGAGAGCCTGGCCCCTGTACAGAGAGATCGCAGGGGGCCCCAGCGGTCGGACCCCCCGCGATCTAAAACTTATCCCCTATCCTTAGGATAGGGGATACGTTTTTCACCACTGGACTACCCCTTTAATGGCTGGCGTCAAAATCCTTCTCCGTGACAACAAGCAAAGCACTGCACTGCTCTCTGTCCCCAACACTGATGTAACTAGCAATTGGCAGTGGAACACTGCGGTATGATCAATTCAGCGTGTCTGTGTAACACACACAGACACGCAGTCCGTCCTATCTCTACAGTGTATATGGCATGAAATGAGCAGCCACAAAATGACTGCCAATTATATAGGGCTGTGACATCACAGGGGTCGATGAATGCTGATAGGCTGCATCCCGCATGTGATTCAGGGTCATCACGCCTACATCACTTCCAGCCTCGCATTCCTGCCTTCGCAGCATCCCCTGCCCATGTACTGACACGTGGATCCTCCATTTTAGGTGTCCTGGAGCCTGGAACGCTGTAAAATGGAGTTTAAAGAAGTGATTTGAGCAATAGAATCACGACAATATTCGCATTCTTTGCGAATCAAATAAATCCTGAAATTTGCAATGAATTCGGGTTAGTCTGCTTCGATTCGCTCATCTCTAATGTATATGTATATATATATATATATATATATATATATATATATATATATATATATACACACATATATTCTGTCCCTTTCAATTTTCAGTATGTTTGTGTGTTTTTTTATAAAACTTGCCCATTGCACATTATTTATATTTTATTTATGTTAAAGAATTACAGTAGCTGCTGTCAGTTAAATGGCAGAAATACTGCTGAAGCGGATTTCTCTCACCATATTTTTCAAGAAGTGACTACACAATGAACCTCAGTGAAATGTAGCTGCTCTGGAACAGAGATTGTTCTATTATCTCTTCTTTCTTCAAGAATTAATTAATTTTAAATGTGTTTATTCTTAATGACTGTGTATAAAAAGTAATAACTTTAGCCTTCTGCCAGAACAAATGCAAGAGCAGATGTTGTGTCCCCACAAGCCACGAGCATATGGGGGTTTATTGTTTGTTATATAGGTGATATGTTCGTAGGAAGCACCAACAAAGCCAATGCTTTGGCAAGCTCTCATAACTGATTCACAAGATAGGAACAGCTCCATATCAATATAATCTTGGGAATTGTGTGCATGCGGCCACAGCTGGAGAAAAAATATAATAAAAAGAAAGTTGTTTTTACAAAGGGATAAAGCACCTGCTCTGAAACAGGCTTTGTCAGTTGCATGAAAAAAGAGATGTCTTCAGAAGTGCTCAATCATGCCTATACTAAGAAGGACACATATTTGTAAAGTATTAAAGCTTTATGACCACTTAATATAAAAATAAATCAGTTTATCTATCTATTTATTTATTTACCTATCTATCTATCTATCTATCTATACATATACACACACATCGATTAGGCTAAGTTTACACTTGTTTTTTTTCTGGCAGTTTTTGGCCACTGTAGTTTTTGAACCAAAGTCAGAAGTGGATCCATAAGTTAAGAGAAGTGTAAGTCCTTCCTTTATATGTTCTATTCCTTTTGAATACACTTCTGGCTTTGGCTCAAAAACTGCAGTGGCAGTTTTCCAAAAACTGCCAGAAAAAAAAAAACAAGTGGAAACTTAGCCTTAGTCAGTCAAAACCACTGAGAGGTGAATGTTGGTTATCTTTAGACAATGACACCTGTCAAGGGTGGGGTATATAAGGCATCAATTGAACAGTCAGTTTTTGAAATTAATGTGTTGGAAGCAGGAAAATGGGCAAGTGTATGGCAAATATGAAAAGAGAAAAATCTCTAAATGACAAGTCTTGAGAGGTGTTCCCTCTATGTAGTTAGAATGTACCTTCCAAAAGTGATTCAGGGATTTAAAATTGCTTAAACAGTTGATGCCTGTTATGATAAAGAGGTGTCAGAACACACAAGGTATTCATTTTATTTATTTATTTTTTTACATATAGCCTGGTGAATTACATTTTATTTTACATTATGTTGACAGACAGGTGCACTAGCTTCTTTAGCACCTTAAAGGGGTACTCTGCTGGAAAAAAAAATGTCAACTGCTGTCAGAAAGTTAAAAAGATTTGTAAATTCCGTCTAGTTAAAAATCTTAATCCTTCTAGTACTTATCAGCTTCCATATGCTTCACAGGAATTTTTGAATTTCCTTTCTATCTGACCACAGTGCTCTCTGCTGACACCTCTGTCCATTTTAGGAACTGTGCAGAGTAGTAGCAAATCCCCGTAGCAAACCTATACTGCTCTGAACAGTTCCTGACATGGACAGAGGTGTCAGACAGAAAGGAAATTCAAAATGAAAAGAACTTCCTCTGTAGTATACAGCAGCTGATAAGTGTGGGAAGGATTAAGATTTATTAATAGAAGTAATTTACAAATCTGTTTAACTTTCTTGCACCAGTTGATTTAAAAGAAAAAAATGTCAGTGGAGTACCCTTTTAAAGACATCATTGCTAGCCATAGCTGAACTCGCTTCATAGCAGGTGAGTATATATACAAGAGAACACATGCTTTATAGGATGAAAACATAAAGATATTTTATTAAATACATAGACGAATACACAAACACTTAAAATAATTAAAATTGCATTACAAAATGTGGACAAGAACTAACAGTGGTGGCTGAAAAAATCACAGAGTATAAACATATCAAAAGACGAAAACATGTAATGATCCCTAAGCAGGCCTAAAAATACTGACCAGAAAGTAAAAGTAAACAATAAGTCAAGAAGCTGTGAATAACATCACAAGGGGTACCAACCCACATATAAGTACAACAATTTAATTACCATAGTGGATACAATCACTTACACAGCCACACACTACCCAAAGTTTTGCTCTAGGCTTCTTTGGAGGTGTGATCATAGGGACGTCTAACCTCTTATTTATATACCTTCTATATCAATGTGAATTGGGAAACACTACCAGCTGATTGCGGCATGTAAAGTCCACGACTGGAAATGCATCATAGTGAGCGCCGTCAGTTAGGCAACTGGTGGCATATACTTTAACCATACGCCCACAAGTGGCGTGTGATAGAGGAAGGTCAGAAGACACGGCACCCAGCCAAACACCACCCAAGCTTCACCCCAGCAATGCGTAACAGCGTGTCACAAGGGGGCAGAGCGCGAGCCATTGCAACCAAGACGCCAGCATCTCCAGACATTTGGCCTGCTTGGGGATCATTACATGTTCTCCTCTTTTGATACGTTTATACCCTGTGATTTATTAAGCCACCACTGTTAGTTCTTGTCCATATGGGACGTTATCTCTACATTTTGTAATGCAATTTTAATGATGTTAAGTGTTTGTGTATTTGTCTGAAATGTGTTTAAAGAAAATATCTTTATGTTTTGATTCGATGACGCGTGTGTTCTCTTGTATTCATATTCATGCTTTGTGCATTGGATCTGTTACGGATACTTTGGGGTATCGTATGTATCAATAGCAGGTGAGTAACGGCTGCTATCAGGTGCTGGGGCTCACCGGCAGCTGAACTGGATGAAGCATCACTAATGCGAAACAGTCTGATGTTCGTTTCCCTCTACGCACCTGCCCCCGGCTTCAACTGGATCCCTCCCTGCATCTGGTCAAGTTCAATGACCATATGACTCAAGCTAAATAAACATGGAGATCTGAAGTTGGACATATCTGGTCGGTGCTATAGTCCATTCCTTTCTATTTGGTCACAGTTGCATGATTTCTCACATGTTTATGGACTAGCACCGCAGATGGACACATCTGATGTCCACTACTCAGCTCTTCAGTTGATCTATACTCTGTGCCTATCCTAAAAAAAAATTCATAATGATACAAGCTTTTGCCCGCGGCTTCGCTCGCGCTAAATTTGGGGTAACATAGATCTACTTTTTACGATCCTATAGTAATTAGACCGCTCTGGGTAAAGTCTGCGGGCATCCAAACAACCCAAATTCTAAAAAACATTACATCTGCTGTTCCATGGAATTGAAGCTGGCCATCTCCAATTACAGGAATAACGTTGTGGGGCACCATAGTCCCATTTATTTTCAACAATTCTACATTCATTGTGATAGATACCAAACTAAAGGTAAATTATAGCCAGAACAAAGAAACAAAAAGGGGGAACCCGCCTTCTCGTGCTGCCCATATACTGTCCGGGTGCAGCGCGTGCATTTTGCATTTATAATGGGGTGGCCCGCGTTCTCGCGCTGCTTACATACTGTTTGGGTGCAGCGCGTGCATGTCGCATTTATAATGAGGTGGCTGTCTTCTCGTGCTGCTTATATCTGTCAAGGTGCAGCACGTGCACATTTTTTCCTGTTTTGATAGATTTTTCGGAGTATTATTATTATGTAAATACAGATACAGATAGACGTTGTTTTTATTTGAGTAATGGAGCAAATTTTTCGAATTCAAAAATCTACCTAATCTTAATTCATTCAAACTTTGAACCCCCGTTTCACCCCTTCAGGGGTGGAATTTTAGAAAACGTTAAAACACTTGTTTCTTTATCTCTAATTGTTAGCCTAAAAACAAAGTTTCATGCTTCTAGCTTCAAAAATGACGGACTTCCATACAAACTTTCAACCCCTTTTTAACCCCCTTAAGGGTTGAATTTCGAAAAATCCTTTCTTATTCCTCATCTACGTCTTAAAAACAACTTTCTAGGTCCAAGGGTTTAGGCTGGGCATTGATGAGTCAGCGAGTCAGGCCTTCTCTTTTTATATATATATATATTTTTTCATCATGTTGACTGACAGGTACACTGGCCTCTTTAACACCTTAACTCCTTAGGGACTCAGGGTTTTTTCCATTTTTGCACTTTTGTTTTTTCCTCCTCACCTTCTAAAAATCATAACGCTTTCAGTTTTCCACCTACAGACCTAATCAAGATGTTGATTTTGCCTACAGACTCTTCAGATATCAACCCGATCAATAATTTGTCAGATGTGCAAAAAATATATACATATACATATACAGATACATAGAGACCTCACTTTGCAGCTTATAAAACTTAAAGGGGTACTCCACCCCTGGACATCTTATCCCCTATCCAAAGGATAGGGGATAAGACGTATGATCATGGGGGTCTGGCCCCTGGGAACCCCCGCGACCCCAGGTCAGAACCACGGCATTCTGAACATTTGTGTTCAGAACGCTATGTTCAGGTGCCCATGGTTGGGACGTCACTCCGTGCCCCCTCCATTCATGTCTATTGGAGGGGGCATGATGAGCGACCACAGCCGCCCGAATTCAGTGTTCTTAGCATAAATGTTCAGAACACTGGGGTGCCACCCAGAGATCGCGTGGGTCCCAGCAGACAGACCACCGCAATCAAACATCTTTTCCCCTATCCTTTGGATAGGGGATAAAATGGCAAGGGGTGGAGTACCCATTTAAAGTGACTTGTAATAACAAAGATGCTGCAAAACACCTTGTGGAGTGCTTGCTTCTATGGATAAGGCTGCTTTGGCAGTACAACAGGAAGTCACACAATATATGACACATGATCTTATTGGGATATATATTGAATTATTTATCTAGAATTGTTTATTCTTTATCATTACTTAGAATGAATACAACTGTATACAATTCTCAGCTGAGAGTAGGTCTAGCTAATTTTCATTTATACAGGATTTGTTTCTTTTATTTACATAAAACCAGAAAACACATTAAACTGAAGATGACCTTAAAGACTTGCAAATGATTAGTTGCTCAGATATAAAGGCCCTGATTTATCAAAGAACAAGCTTGCCCGCAGCTTCTCTCGCGTTAAATTTGGGGTAGCATAGATCTACTTTTTACAATCCTATCGTAATGAGGCCGCTCTGGGTAAAGTCTATGGTCATCCAAACAACCCAAATTCTTTCAACTTTGATCGCCACGTCTAAAGAGTAAATGCCGGACATCTGCCGGAATGGCGATGTCCGGCATTAGCGACGGGTCCTGGCTGCTGACAGCAGCCGGGACCATACAGGTATGATGCGAGCTCAGCTCCTGAGCTTGCTTCATAACCCTCCTGTGCCGCAGTGCCGGGTACACCCAGCGTTTTGCGGCAAGGGGTTAATTCATACAAAATTTGAACCCCCGTTTCACCCCTTCAGGAGTGGAATTTTAGAAAACGTTAAAACACCTGTTGCTTTATCTCTAATTGTTAGCCTGAAAACAAAGTTTGATGCTTCTAGCTTCAAAAATGACGGACTTCCATACAAACTTTCAACCCCTTTTTCACCCCCTTAAGGGTTGAATTTCAAAAAATCCTTTCTTATTTCTCGTCTACGTCTTAAAAAAACACCTGTGAAAAAATTCAGCTTACTAGGTCCAAGGGTTTAGGCTGGGCGTTGATGAGTCAGTGAGTCAGGCCTTCTCTTTTTATATATATATATATATAGATGTCCATGGTAGAGCTATTTTCCCACATTTATTTGGATGCTGGGTTTGACTAGCGTTCATCTTATTTATCAAGAAGGTGCAGCAGGATGATGAATTTTGTGCAGCTTTGCTGTGGTGGGAAATGCTCTACCACATACACTTTTTCTAGACACTTGTGAGGGAAGTAGACACTTTCCCGGGTCCTGAATTTGGCAGGTTAGGTGTTTTTACTTTCACAGAGCTACCGTGAGATTTTTACTTGCATTTTTGACGCTACAGTCAAATTTGATTGCGGTGTCTAAGGGGTTAAAGCCGGGCATCACCGTGATTGGTGATGTCTGGCATTAGAGAGGGGTCCTGGTGGCAGATAGCCGCCAGGACCACCCAGCTATGGTCTAGCAGAAGGCTTGGCTAGAGGGACTAGGCAGTACAGCAGTGAAATTGTCCAAGAGAAAATCCATGAAATTCTCAGTTTTAATGAACTCCTCAAACCCAGGGGTTGTTCTATGGGAGGTAGGAAAGCCCAAGAACTATAACTCATGTTGAATGTTGGAGAAAGCATAAGGAAGCTCCTGCTGTATAGAAGATTTAAGTTCAATCATTAAGGAGACCAGAGTGGCCTCAATGACAGATGAAAGGAGCCTGTTCTGTGCAGGTGAAATCTGCATGGCCAGTGCAAGCACTGCAGGAGAGCTGCAGAGCACTTGGGGGATCATATCTGCCACAGTTATAGGAGGACCAATCCCTGGTGAAAGTGTAGATCCAGGAAAAGAAGAGGTATGCAATGGGCTCACTGAGATGAGAGATGGGGACCCAGTGCCCCATGAAGCTCCAGCATTCTCCACAGCATGGAAGCCATGGCGCCATCTTGAGAGGCTTCTGCTACATGGAAGAACTCATGGATTGAGCTTCAATGGACACTTCTTCTTAGTTTGGTCCATTCTAAGGACACCTGATTCCAGCCAGTCTCAGATGCAGGTTAACCCCTTAAGGACCAAGCCCATTTTGGCCTTAAGGACCAGAGCGTTTTTTGCACATCTGACCACTTTAAACATTAATAACTCTGGAATGCTTTTAGTTATCATTCTAATTCTAAGATTGTTTTTTCGTGACATATTCTGCTTTAACATAGTAGTACATTTTTGTGGTAACTTGCATCCTTTCTTGGTGAAAAATCCGTAAATTTGATGAAAAATTTGAAAATTTTGAATTTTTCTAACTTTGAAGCTTTCTGCTTGTAAGGAAAATGTATATTCCGAATAATTTTTTTTGATTCAGATATAAAATATGTCTACTACACAAAATTTTCAAACTCGATATTTTTCAGGAACCAGTTCAGTTTTGAAGTGGATTTGAAGGGTCTTCATATTAGAAATACGCCATAAATGACCCCATTATAAAAACTACACACCCCAAGGTATTCAAAATGACATTCAGTCAGTGTTTTAACCCTTTAAGTGTTTCACAGGAACAGCAGCAAAGTGAAGGGGAAAATTCAAAATCTTCATTTTTTACACTCACATGTTCTTGTTGACCCAATTTTTGAATTTTTGCAAGTGGTAAAAGGAGAACATTTTTACTTGTATTTTAGGCCAATTTCTCTTGAGTAAGCACATATGTCATATATCTATGTAAAGTGTTCGGCGGGCGCAGTAGAGGGCTCAGAAGGGAAGGAGCGACAAGGGGATTTTGGAGAGAACATTTTTCTGAAATGGTTTTTGGGGGGCATGTCGCATTTAGGAAGCCCCTATGGTGCCAGAACAGCAAAAAAAATGCACATGGCATACCATTTTGGAAACTAGACCCCTCGGGAATGTAACATGGGATAAAGTGAGCCTTAATACCCGACAGGTGTTTCATGACTTTTGCAAATGTAAAAAAAAAAAAAAACATTTTTACCTAAAATGCTTGTTTTCCCAAAAAATTTGGGGTGAAAAGTGGGGGTGAAAAGTGCTCTGCTGGCACACTACAGGTCTCAGAAGAGGAGTAGTCACATTTGGCTTTTTGGAAGCAAATTTTGCTCTGGGGGCATGCCGCATTTAGGAAGCCTCTATGGTGCCAAGACAGCAAAAAAAAAAAAAAAAACACATGGCATACTATTTTGGAAACTAGACCCCTCGGGGAACGTAACAAGCGGTTAAGTGAACCTTTATACCCCACAGGTGTTTCACGACTTTTGCATATGTAAAAAAAAAAATGTTTTTTTTTACCTAAAATGCTTGTTTTCCCAAAAATTTTACATTTTTAAAAAGGGTAAAAGCAGAAAATAGCCCCCAAAATTTGTAACACAATTTTTCCTGAGTACAGCGATACCCCATATGTGACCCTAAACTGTTGCCTTGAAATACAACAGGGCTCCAAAGTGAGAGCGCCATGGGCATTTGAGGCCTAAATTAGGGACTTGCATAGGGGTGGACACAGGGGAATTCTATGCCAGTGATTCCCAAACAGGGTGCCTCCAGCTGTTGTAAAACTCCCAGCATGCCTGGACAGTCAGTGGCTATCTGGCAATACTGGGAGTAGTTGTTTTGCAACAGCTGGAGGCTCCTTTTTGGAAACAGTGACGTACCAGACGTTTTTCATTTTTATTGGGGAGGGGAGGGGGGCATGTGTATATGTAGTGTTTTTTACTTTTTCTTTTATTTTGTGTTAGTGCAGTGTAGTGTTTTTAGGGTACAGTCGCACGGGCGGGGGTTCACAGTAGTTTCTCGCTGGCAGTTAGAGCTGCGGCAGAAAATTTGCCGCAGCTCAAACTTGCAGCCGGATACTTACTGTAAACCTCCGCCCATGTGAGTGTACCCTGTACGTTCACATTTGGGGGGGGGGACATCCAGCTGTTGCAAAACTACAACTCTCAGCATGCGCTGACAGACTGTACATGCTGAGGGTTTTTAGTTTTGCAACAGCTGTAGGCACACTGGTTATGTATCACTGAGTCTGTGACCTAACTCAGTGTTTCACAACCAGTGTGCCTCCCAGCATGTACGGTGCATGGTGTACGGTGACTGCTGAGAGTTGTAGTTTGCAACAGCTGGAGGCACACCGGTCGTGAAACACTGAGTTAGGTAAAAAAAAAACTCTGAGTTTCACAACCAGTGTGCCTTCAGCTGTTGCAAAACTACAACTCTCAGCAGTCACTGACAGCCAACAGGCATGCTGGGAGTTGTAGTTATGCAACCAGCAGATGCACCACTACAACTCCCAGCATGCACTTTAGCTGTGTGTGCAAGCTGGGAGTTGTAGTTATACAACAGCTGAAGGTACACTTTTCCACAGAAAAATTGTGCCTCCAGCTGTTGCAAAACTATAAGTCCCAGCATGCCCATAAGGGAATGCTGGGAGTTGTGGTTGTTTGCCTCCTGCTGTTGCATAACTACAGCTCCCAGCATGCCCTTTTTGCATGCTGGGAGCTGTTGCTAAGCAACAGCAGGAGGCTGTCACTCAGCTCCAAGCCGCCTTCAGGTCAGTCCCGCCGCCGCTCCTGGGGCCCCGATCCCAACAGGGATGCCGGGGATCTGGGTCCCCAGCACCCGGGGGTCTTCTTCCCGCACCCGCTCACGTCCTCCGGAAGAGTAGGTTGCGGGAGTGACAACCGCAGCAGCTGCCCTGATTGGTCGGCCGGTAAACCAGAGATGGCCCCGATCAGCCAGTAATTCCGGGTCACTGGAGACCCGATTGACCCAGAATCGCCGCAGATCGCTGGGCTGAATTGTCCAGTGATCTGCGGCCATCGCCAACATGGGGGGACATAATGACCCCCCTGGACGATATGCCGCGATGCCTGCTGAATGATTTCAGCAGGCATACGGCTCCGGTCCCGAACCGGCTAGCGGTGGGGACCGGAATTCCCACGGGCGTATGGATACGCCCTCGGTCCTTTAGGACTCGGAATGCAGGGCGTATCCATATGCCCTGTGTCCTGAAGAGGTTAAAGGGGTACTCCATCCCTAGGCATCGTATCCACTATCCAAAGGATAGGGGATAAGATGTCAGATCGTGGGGGTCCCGTCACTGGGAACCTCTGCGATCTCTCCTGCAGCACCCCCTGTCATCTGCTGCTTGGAGAGACGATTTCTCCCTGCTTGATGACGGGCGTTACAGGGGCTGGAGCATTGTGATGACACGGCTCTGCCCTCTCTTGATGTCATGACCCGCCTCCTCAATGCAAGTCTAGGGGAGGGGGCAGGACCCCCCGTGATCAGACATATTATCCCCTATGCTTTGCATAGGGTTAAGATGTCTAGGGGCGGAGTACCCCTTCAAGTTTGAACCTTGCTAGGTAAGTTGTGTCGCTGTTTCAGTCGGTAGCAGACAGAGCTTACTTAGAGAACCCAAATTGTGGTGCCAAAAAGTGCATCTTATCCAACAAAAAAAGCCCTCATGGCTATGTTGATGAAAAAATAAAAAAGTTATCTTAGAATGTGACAGTAAAAAGAATAAAAAAGGGGTCTGTTTGTTTTAATTTGGATCTATCATATTATAGATTCAGTGGAGTGTCATGTCTACCTTTATAAATGGAGCAATTATTTATTTTGCTCCATTTGGGGTCCTTCTGTAGCATCTGTCAATTTCCATATTCTCAGTGGTTAAGAAGCCTGGTATTCTATCAGACCTATTTGTCATGGAGGCTCTCCTCCTTTACCTCTCTCTGTCTTGTCTTTCTTCCAAGCTTATACATGTTAAAGTCCTTTAACCTTTCCTGGTAAGTTTTATCCTGCAGTCCAAGTACTAGTTTAATATCTCTCAGTACTCTATCTATATCCTTCTGAATATATGGTTTCCAGTACTGCGCACAATACTCCAAGTGAGGCCTCACCAGTGTTCTAATACCTCTCCCTATACAACCAAGCATTCTCCTAGTATTTCCTGTTGCCTGCCTATCTTTAAGTCTTCTTGCCCCCAAGTCCCTTTCCTTAGATACTGAGGTTAGGACTGTATCACATATTCTATATTTTGCCCTTGGGTTTTTATGCCCAATGTGCATTATATTGCACTTCTCCATGCTAAATGCCCCTTGCCTCTTATGTGTACAATGTACCAGAGCCATCATGGAGTCTATTCTCCACCGACTTGCTCAGGCAACTGTTTATTAATATTATCTATGCTGGCCATCAAAATGCATATCATTTATGCAGAGTGGGTGTAAAATTTGAGTAACTGAGGAATGTAATAGATATGTAATTAGGGAACTTTGAGTAAACTGTATAGGAGGTACAAAAGCATATTCAAATAATGCAGTGCATTCAAGCTAAAGTGCTCTACAAATTAATTGGTTTATATTTTAAAATAAGAAAGGAAATTCTTCTAATAAATACATATAAATGGTACCCATGCATTGAATTTAGTTTAAAATAAACTAATGAAAGTTCTAAACTTACTTGACAAAAAAATCCCCTCCGGTGGGGAAAAAAAAAAAAAAGATATGGACAGTTGATTTCCTAAATAGTTTGCTATATGTGAAAAATCCTGTTTCTCTAGAGATGCACTGTCTAAAGATAAAAGATGTAATACTTAAAACTGGTGGTTATGTTTCAAAGGTTGCAAAGTGCTTTTCTCTGGTTTCCCTTTCCTTTCCCAGCTTGGAGGTATACTAGCTTTAAGTGCTTTACCAATTCTTTACAGAATGAAGGCGCAGCTTTTTGTTTTGCATGTCCTGCTGTTTGCTTTTATGGTTATGTAGAAATTTGAAAACAGAATGAAATATCTTACTAATAAATTAAATGTTTCATGCAATTTGAGTAAATTCCATTTACTTAAATCAGAGTTGCATAAACAGAGTATCACTGGGTTTCATAAACAGTGTAGCTCTCAGTGCTATATTGTTAAGGCACTATTAAATAAGTAGAGTTAACCAAATTGCGTAAAACAGATGCCACAGATGTTTTTGGCTTATTAACCACCTTTGACAGCTGTAAGCAGGCTGTAAAGGGCAGGAGAGCCCTCAATGTAAATAGAAATACAATTCCAAGAGCTGGAAATTGCATCTGGGGACCTTGATGTCATGCCCTGTAGATATACCATGAATGTACCAGATGGAAATACCCCTTGAACCTCTTCCCAACCTATGACATACGAATAAGTCATATGTCGAATGATGGGAATATGCTATCAGCAGCTTAAGCTCCTCCCGATGTGTTTTTAATTTATTATCTAATGTGGATGAATTTAAACAACCTCCTCTAATCTGTAATAAGAGAGCCCCCAATTTGAGGGATAGATTAGTCAGAGCTAATGTAGGATTTACCCGCACTCTGCCTAGACAAATCATCCTTAAAGGGGTACTACTGTGGAAAACATTTTTTTTTCAACTGGTGACGTCATGCCCCCTGCCATAGACTTGCATTGAGGGGGTGGGGTGTGACATCATGAGGGGGCAGGGTTATGAAGTCACAAGCTCCCGGCGCCGGCCCCAGCGTTTGGAATAGTTTGTTCCAAACGCTGAGCAGTGGAGTACCCCTTTAAGAATTATGTGTGAATAAAAACGCAGGTGATTAAAGGGATGCGTGAGTGCTGGGATCTTCTTTTATTCTTTGTAAGCCAGGTCTGGGCTGGTGTAGGTTTTTTTTTGTGTAATTAAAGGCTGTACGACAAATCTGGAACTTTTTATAGAAAAGCCTCATGTTGTAAATCACAGACCACTGTAAAGTAAAAGGAGGAACCTCTGTAAAGCATCTGGACTGAGAGAAATTTTGCAGGCCAGTATACATCAAAAAGTCTAACAATTCATCACAATTGCAATGTTTTAAAGACAAATATACACAGAAAACCTGTGTAAATGCCATGAGAAGTGCCCCCTCGCTGTAGGGATCCAACATATAGAAACATAGAAGATTGCTGGAAGAAAAAGATAACCTGGCCTACTTTGCCCTTATTTGTTTAATTTTTATGATGAATATATGTTTATTCCAGGAGTGTTTACATTTAGCTAATGGTGATTTACCAACCACATCTGCTGGAAGCTTGTTCCAACCAAGCTTCTACAGTAAATGAATATAGAGATCTTGAGGTAAACACTTTAATTCTGCCTTTTCTGTGGAGTGACACACTACCTCGACCGATGTGATGGTCTGAGGAGTAACAGTCAGTTACCACTAGATATCATAGGAGGACACTTACAGCTCAACAATATCAGGATAACTGTTGCCCCATGTGCTGCCTCTTATGGCAGGGCTGCCAACTGGCACTTTTCAGCAGGATAATGGTCCCATACATGCAGCAAAGGCTTCCCAGGAACGTGTTTGCCAGAGTGTAAAACTTCCTTATCCTGCCCAGTCACCAGATTTATTGTCAATTGATCGTTTACAGTTACCTAGCTTTGGCAACCTACAAGTATGCATGATCTGCATGTTTAGCTGCAACATTTTTTGGGGAAATGTGCTGTAGGATGCCATGAGGAACCTGTATGCCTCTACATCTCGTATTCTAACCCTGAGAGAGGTAACTTAACAAGGTATTAGAACCTCCTTTAATAGGAGCCATTGCAATTGTATGGTTGGCAATGCATCCTATTCAATTTTAATAGGATTCATTTGGTTTCTCTTTGATGTTCATTTGTTTTTACCAAATAATAAAAAAAAATACTACTTGCAGCATCTTTTGTCTGTGTCAGGTCTGGGTGTTTAAATGGAATTTGCAGAAAAGAAGTTTCATCCTTCTAATTGTAAAATACTTATATAAAATATATATAAAATTGTATTTCCTTTTCTACATCTTTGCTATGCATCTTCATTGTCTAAGCAGACACCAAACTATAGAACTAAAGTTTCAATAATGGATTTATTTTTGCTATATTAAATTTTGAAACCTCAAAAGATAATAGGACACAACAAAAGTACTGCATATTTGTTTTAGCATAGAAAATCAAATGTAATGCATGTGGAAGGTATTATAGATTTGTTATATATTTCTATAGCAGAACTTTAGCTCTATATGTGAATGTAAATTGTCCTGTGGGTCCCTATTGTCAGTTCACTTAGTATTAATCAAATAAGGAGTATCTGAAAGATTTCTTTACTCTAGCACATTTCGAAGGCTTTTATAAATCCAACAATCTTATGCATTTGTAAGTAAAATCTATACATTTCTATGAAAGCCTCCGAGCTATCACAGGTGGCATAATGTGCTTCTTTACATCAACATTTGACTTACTGTATGTGTTAAGCTTACTGTAAAGTCACAAAGGAGACCCGACATATCCTTTTACTCAGGAATACTCATGCTACATAAATTACTGCATTTCTGAATGTAAAAATAAAAAATGTATCATTAAAGCTCTGTTCACATTGCATTTATTGTGTTGGCCTGATTAAAAATGTTACTGATGTTTAACCCAGCTGTATACAACTACTGTATGTTCTATACAGTTTTATACTGACATATATCAGCCAGACATTTGCCTAGTCTATTATCAGCTATGGGAATGTTTACAATAGTACAGTATATGAATTTCATTTGATTAACTTACGAATTCCTAGCATTCCTATAGAAATGAGTATATGTGTATAGATATATACTGATCAACTACCCCTCACATTTGCTATCTGGCACCAAGACATTAGCAGCAGATCCAGTAATCTGCTTATCATTACTGTTATTACTATTATTCTTAAAGTAATTTTTGATATGTCACACAAAATTTGAATCAATTGGGGTCTCAGTGCTGAAACCCCTATTGATCTCTATTGAAACAGCCTTTTCCATGGCTGGCTGCCGGATCTGACTTATTGTCGGATTGGGTGACTAGCTTAAAGGGGTACTCCGGTGCAATGCCATATTTTGTGTTCTGCCATGGAATGTGTTACATGGCTCAGTGTCACGATTCGGCTAGCTGATAGTGGATCCTCTGTGTCAGCGAGGGATTGGAGTGGACCGTGCCGGTGGACCGGTTCTAAGAAGCTACTGGTATTCACCAGAGCCCGCCGCAAAGCGGGATGGTCTTGCTGCGGCGGTAGCAACCAGGTCGTATCCACTGGCAACGGCTCAACCTCGCTGACTGCTGAAAAGGCGTGGGACAGAAGGACTAGGCAGAGACAAGGTCAGACGTAGCAGAAGGTCGGGGCAGGCGGCAAGGTTCGTAGTCAGTATGGAAATAGCAGGAGGTCAGGAACACAGTATGGGTAACACAGTAATAGCTTTCACAAGGCACTAAGGCAACAAGATCCGGCAAGGTAGTGCAGGGGAAGTGAGGTATAAGTAGGGCAAGGAACAGGTGCAAGCTAATCAGGGTGATTGGGCCAGGCACCATCATTGGTGCACTGGCCCTTTAAATTTCAGAGCGCTGGCGCGCGCGCGCCCTGGAGAGCGGAGCCGCGCGCGCCAGAGCATGACAGCCGGGGACCGGGACAGGTAAGTGACCTGGGATGCGATTCGCGGGCGGACGCATCCCGCTATGCGAATCGCATCCCCACCGGCCATGTCAGTGCAGCGCTCCCGGTCAGCGGGTCTGACCGGGGCGCTGCAGGGAGAGAAACGCCACGAGCGCTTCGGGGAGGAGCAGGGACCCGGAGTGCTCGGCGTAACAGTACCCCCCCCTTAGGTCTCCCCCTCTTTTTGTCGGGATGTCGCTCCACAGAGGACGAGGACATCGGGAGCGACTGTAGAGTCTCCCTCCGGGGGACAGCGAAGTCCTGGGTATGCCCATGCATGGCAGACAGTCCAGAAGGAGTGGGAATGGGGAGGGGGGGGCAGAGGGTCACCAGGACGGGGGCTATGAGGAGGCACGGCACAGTCCTGATAAGCCTTTTTGGAGATCAGGCACAGGAGGAGACAGTGAGGCTCGACAGGCGGGGCTGGGAGCAGAAGTGAGGCATTTCTTGAGGCAAGCAGGACCCCAATTCTTGATCTCCCCGGTGGTCCAGTCAAGGGTGGGAGAATGATGCTGGAGCCATGGCAGACCGAGGAGGACTTCAGAGGTGCAGCCGGGTAAAACCAAAAATTCAATCCTCTTGAGATGTGGTCCGATGTTCATCAGCAGGGGCACTGTGCGATAATGCACAGTGCAGTGCAACTCGACTCCGTTGACTGAAGAAATGTGGAGCGGCTTGATGAGACGGGTCACCGGGATGCAGTACCTATCAAGCAAAGAGGCCAGAATAAAATTTCCAGAAGAACCCGAGTCCAAGACGGCCACGGCAGAGAAGGAGGAGTTGGCAGAAGGAGAAATCCGTACGGGCACAGTGAGACATGGAGAAGCAGACTCCGTACCCAGAGACGACAGGCCCACGTGAGCAGGTTGCGTGCGTGCGTTATCCAGACGTAGAGGACGAATAGGGCAATCCACCAAGAAATGTTCGGTACTGGCGCAGTACAGACATAGATTTTTATCCCTACGGCGAGACCTCTCTTCAAGAGTCAGGTGAGACCGATCTACTTGCATAGGCTCCTCGGCGGGAGGCACAGGAGTAGGTTGCAAGGGATACCGTGAGAGAGGTGCCCAGGGATTAAGGTCTTTTTCCTGGCGGAGTTCCTGGTGTCTCTCAGAAAAACGCATGTCAATGCGGGTGGCCAAATGGATAAGTTCATGCAGGTTGGCAGGAATCTCTCGTGCGGCCAGCACATCTTTGATGTTACTGGATAGGCCTTTTTTAAAGGTCGCGCAGAGAGCCTCGTTGTTCCAAGATAATTCGGAAGCGAGAGTACGAAATCGGATGGCGTACTCGCCTACTGAAGAATTACCCTGGACCAGGTTCAGCAGGGCAGTCTCGGCAGAAGAAGCTCGGGCTGGTTCCTCGAAGACACTGCGAACCTCAGAGAAGAAGGAGTGTACAGTGGCGGTGACAGGGTCATCGCAGTCCCAGAGCGGTGTGGCCCAAGACAAAGCCTTCCCAGACAGGAGACTAACCACGAAAGCCACCTTCGACCGTTCAGTAGGAAATTGGTCCGACAACATCTCCAAATGTAGGGAACATTGTGACAGAAAACCACGGCAGAGTCTAGAGTCCCCATCAAATTTGTCCGTCAGGGACAAGCGGAGGTTAGGAGCGGCCGCTCGCTGCGGAGGAGGTGCAGGAGCTGGCGGAGGAGATGGTTGTTGCTGTTGCAGCTGCTGTAGCTGTGACTGAAGTTGCTGTAGCTGTGGCTGAAGTTGCTGAAGCTGTGACTGAAGTTGCTGTGTCATGGTGGTCAAGTACGACAACTGGTTTTCTTGTTGGGCGATCAGTCGGGATTGCTGGGCGACCAGCGTGGATATATCAGCGATACTTGGCAGCGGCACGTCAGCGGGATCCATGGCCGGATCTACTGTCACGATTCGGCTAGCTGATAGTGGATCCTCTGTGTCAGCGAGGGATTGGCGTGGACCATACTGGTGGACCGGTTCTAAGAAGCTACTGGTATTCACCAGAGCCCGCCGCAAAGCGGGATGGTCTTGCTGCGGCGGTAGCAACCAGGTCGTATCCACTGGCAACGGCTCAACCTCGCTGACTGCTGAGAAGGCGTGGGACAGAAGGACTAGGCAGAGACAAGGTCAGACGTAGCAGAAGGTCGGGGCAGGCGGCAAGGTTCGTAGTCAGTATGGAAATAGCAGGAGGTCAGGAACACAGTATGGGTAACACAGATATAGCTTTCACAAGGCACTAAGGCAACAAGATCCGGCAAGGGAGTGCAGGGGAAGTGAGGTATAAGTAGGGCAAGGAACAGGTGCAAGCTAATCAGGGTGATTGGGCCAGGCACCATCATTGGTGCACTGGCCCTTTAAATCTCAGAGCGCTGGCGCGCGCGCGCCCTAGAGAGCGGAGCCGCGCGCGCCAGAGCATGACAGCTGGGGACCGGGACAGGTAAGTGACCTGGAATGCGATTCGCAGGCAGGCGCGTCCCGCTATGCGAATCGCATCCCCGCCGGCCATGTCAGTGCAGCGCTCCCGGTCAGCGGGTCTGACCGGGGCGCTGCAGGGAGAGAAACGCTTCGGGGAGGAGCAGGGACCCTGAGCGCTCGGCGTAACACTCAGCACTTTCCAGGACTAAGGCTGCTTTATTGGCTGACACGCACACACCCGCCCTCTACCATTGGTTCAATTTATTTTAATGGAACTGAGCTTTAATAAAAGACACAATCTGTGGAAAACAGTAGCGCTGTTTTAGCATCAAAGAAGCAAACTTTTTCTTGTCCTGAACAGCCTATTTAATGTATATGAAAGCAGTATGCTCATATGTTCTACTCTCTGCAGATTTTAAAATGTCCATGCTTTTCAAGATTTCTTCTATCCTCTAATTGTCCCCAAAAGAAAAGTAATAGCAGAAATTGACCTATTGTTTGAATCAACTTTTTAATGTGTTTCTTACGACTGTTTTTTTTTTAATCATAATTTTTACTTGCTTTTCTCAAATTTTTTCATATCACTATCTATATTAAAGGGAAATAATGTGCAGTTTTTTACACTGGCCAACAATACCTCTAAAAATTGATATTTTCTGTTCTGTAGAGATCTGGAGTTACTCAAGTTCAGCAGTTAACTATTGTTTCATTTTTCTCACATTTACTTTGTTGCATTTTAAGCCAAACCCTCTTTTTGCAGAATGACCCTTTCTTAGACACGGGGCTAAGTATGTAAAAAGTACGGCATATAAAACTCCTAAATGGGGACAATTAATGTAACTCAGTTTTAGGTGCAAATTATGCCACAATCTTACACATTTGTTTTAGTTAATCTGCCTCAATTTTATGCACAGATTTATCAAAACCTGTGCAGAGAAAAAGTGGAGCAGTTGCCTATAGCAACCAATAAGAACGTTTCTTTTAATCTTCAGAGGTCTCTTTTCCTCTGCAAAAGTTTTTAACAAATCTCCGCAATAGAGTAGAATTTTCGGGCAAAAATCTTAGTAACATTATGGAATATCTATCTTGTTGGTTAATGTTAATTGTACTAAGATATTTAAATAATTAAATAGTTTTCTGCATTTATTTAACACATTTTGTATTCAAGAAGAATACAAAAATAACAGAATTTAAAAAAGACGGTTCTAAGTGGAAGCATCAAGTTATACGAATACATTAAGGATAGGTGTAGGAGCCCAAGGGACAAACAGAAAGGTTCCATAAAATGTGTTATTGATCCAATGCATAATACTCATCAAGTGCAGATTAGATCATTGACACTTCAATAACAAGGGAATATTACATTTTTCAATGAATAGTCCAACTAAATAGTACTAGCACTTAGAACTGAAGCTATAACACACAGAACATCATATAGATATTTAACATAAAATCGACATTTATTAAATAAAATGTCCAATTTCATATCATTGTAACAACAAAAACAATGGTTCTTAGTAAATGTGTAAGAAAGGAAACTCCATGTGTAAGTAAAGACCCAAGCAAATGCAAAACTGTAAACAGTTTTAAGATCTAATTTAATAACACTCATCCAGAGCAGAAAAGAAAATTGAATAAAATGTGTTTTAAGCTAAAGTTAGGAATGCATAGAGTGCATAGACAATCCAAAAGGAGAGGCGGTCGGGCACTATTCCCTTATACTGCAACTGCATCAACATCCCCAAGAGCAATAGTCTGCTATATAATGACACCGAATACCTGTCCTTCGAACTGATGGTGCTGGTCTCTTGCACATGTGACATATATTCATAGAAGAAAGAAACAGAAGACTGCACTTATAAATAAATAAATAAATAAATAATTGAAAAAATCATTGCCCCCATCCCCCTGTTTTTTTCATAGCTATCCAGACACAAACAAGGCAGCAGCAACCTAGTATTACCAGAGTGCAATGCTCCAAACCTGATGGAGCTAGCTTTTACTGAAACCCTTGGTGGCAATAAATTTAGGGCATTACTGCTAACTGTTTTATGGGCTATCACTACGCCTCTGTCTAGTAATAGAAAGCCATCAGACAGCTTAACAACTAAACCAGTAATATTAAAAAAAACACACACACTTTCTTTTTAAAGCAACTTTTCCATTCTAATTATGCAAAAAAAAAAAAGGGTAAATGGGTAGCGCTCACCTCCTCCATGCACGTGTAGTAGTCCTCCGTCACCACTTAACAACATAGAAATTAGAAATTCACAGCACTGGTAAAACGTCCATTTATTTCTTCTTATTAAAATCCATAGAAAATCAAACAAGGTGCAAGTCCATGTGGTGAGGTCGTCCCCTCCCCCTCTCTGACGCGTTTCTGCCCTACCGGGCCTTAGTCATAAACTTTTCCATTCTGCCCATTATACAAAAAATAAGCATCTACTTACCTTCCGCTGCTGCAAAAAAGTTGCAAATTTAAAGGAAAGATGTCATCAGTTTCACCTGTACTAACCTTTCAGAACAGATAGGTAGTGCAGGTGACACTGATGACAATGATACTTACCTTATCCCACCTTGTTCTCCGGTTCTCCCATTATCTTTTTCGATATCTTCCATTCCGAGGAATTGGAGTATTGGAGGGATTTGGAGTATGGGCGGAGCTTTGTGCCTCTATCACCTACAATTTTTTTTTAATAAAAAGTACTTCTTTTTCTTAGCTCACAGTGTTTAGAAATCCTCTCAGGGGAAGGCCCCCTTAACCTGAGAGGATTTCTAACACTGTGGTCGTGGTGGGAGATAATTGGTGTGTCTGTCCATAAGTCATCTCTTGTCCACGACTCATAGACAAGCCTGATACTGCTGCAGGACTGGTTATTGTAGGTCGGTATGGGGAACCCCTAGTGGTGGGATTTTCAGGAACCTTTTCTTCATTAAATATTCAAAACATTTTAAACAACCATATTACAAGGTCTTTGATTTTGATCAGTCATAACATTACTATTACTACTAAAATTACTATTACTAGTAATAAAAGGTTTTTGGATCTGACAGTGCCCATCTAAAAAAAAAATCCCTAATGGGGAGAATTTATCAATGGTTTTACCCTGTTTTTGTCCCACAATTTGTCTCAGATCCTGTTAAGAGACTTTTCATTGCAACTTTTGCTTTAGAAGCTTTTTCTAAAATAGTGCAGCTCTGCTGTAGTCTGGTTAACTTTTCGCAGTAGTCATGAATTTATCATGTGCGATTTGTCACATAACTTGTGGCAAAGCCCTTGTTTTATTGCAAATCTATACCAGCCCAGACCTGGCTTCCAAAATTTGTACATTTTGGTGCACAGGTTAGCAGAGGAGGCAGTTTGCAAAGTAAAGTACTTACATATAAAGTTTATAAGCCCCATACTTATCACATGCACAGTACCATTTCATAAATGTGGTTACATGCACATTTTCCACTGCACAAATTTCATGTGTTTAAAAAAAAAAGTTCACCTACACATGGGTTCACAATATTGCTGGTATTGCCACATTGGCATGCATCAGCTGTAAGAATAGTTATTGGTAGCAAGCAAGCAAGCTGGAGAGGTATTGGGAATCACATATTTGTTTGCCAAAATAGGAGCAAATATCATGGGAGGAAAGCATGGAACATCTTTCCTGCCAGTCACAAATGTAGATGTAGTGAACCGAAATAGAGTACAGAAAACTACATATATAACTGTTATATGCTTTTACATCTATTACTAATAGTCATCAAAAGTAGGTCTTGAAATCATTTTTGTTATTTTTTATTATTTGTAGTGAAATATAAAGAACTGCACTTTATGAGCCTGGCCTTACACTGAATCTATTAAAAAGCTCATGGTGATATCAGAGTAAAACATCTACAGATCTTTTTAATGTTTTCAGTTAAATTGTCTTTCCTTAATCCTTTCCACCTGCATATTCTAGGACCCTGGTAAATAAATCCTACAAATATAAAACAAGGCAGAATCTTGTTTTTATGCAAAGCTTGATGGTTTACACCACCCAAAGGAAAACTAGTACATTTGCATATCCAGACTTATCCAGACAGGGGATAATGATATTTTTAATTGTGTATATTCTCATTTTTAGGTTATTAATACACAGCATTTACTTTCCCTAAGGCTTAATAGTACACTAATGATACAAAATGTGTGTCTACTGTCACCAAGCACTCACCATTTTGCAGTTAAATATAAATATTTCAAAAGTTAAAACATGTATAATACATATATTAATTTGAATCACTAGATCTTTTAAGCAACATGGAAGCAGTAAGATTTCTACCCCTAATATAATGATGATGACAAACACACAGGAAAACCGTTGTGTATATAATTACATGAGATGCATCATCAGAATGCATGATTCATAACTTTTTCATTTCAATTGGCCTCTACATCGGCAAGATCTAACCCTTTTATATTATGTAAATGAAGCTCAAGTGCCAAGCGGGTGTTCCCAATTGCAGTTAAAGCCCAGGTAAGTCCAGCACATGTCCTCTTTATATGGTGGCTGTCAGTCAGATGAGATTGGCAGATGCAAATCTGCAGTGGAAAGATGCTCAAGAGGGCATGGGCTGGACTTGGCTGGGCTCTTGCCATGCTGAGTAATGGCTCATCTATCAATCAGCCTATGTGGTTTACTTGATCGAGTATAACTACACACTACAGTATAAAGGCAGGACAATCCAGCAACTCCACAAGAGGATCAATACACATAGACACAATACTAAAATGATATTCATGCTGAATGCTTCTCAAGGCATTGTTCTCACGACCACAAAGGATAAAAAAAAATCTGTTTAGACTGACTCCTATTGGTCATGTTGGAGTTTCTAATCAATTTGAAACCCTCAAGAAAAGATAGGTTTTCTGGATCTATAGATTAGACACAATGGGGGACATTTATCAAAGCATTTAGTAGGTTTTTTTGCTTAAAATTTTTGCAAAAAAGTCGCACTTGCAACTACTCAATTTTTTCTGCAACTTTTTGATTGTGCAGTGTCCTAAGAAAAAAATAAAAATCTTACTTACCAAAGCAAAAAGTGATTTTTGACTTGCAGTGGTCAGAGATTCATCAAGTGTGAAAGTCACATTACATGAAAAAAACTCCTAAATTTACTCCAGCTCAGACATGGAGCAAAAAAAGCCACTACCAAAGCAAAAAAAGAAAAATTGCTTACATTTATCAACAGGCTGAAACCAGTTGATAAATAAGTCGCACATAAGCAAAAAAATTGTAAGAAAAAGTAACTAAAAGAGGGAATACATAAGCAAACATTGATAAATGTCCCCAATATCTTCCAATGTACTCAATAGGATCACTGAGTATACATATACATTTATGTATAGTCTATGAGCCCTTCCAGTTTGCCAGAAAAAAGTTACACCAAAAAAATAAATAAAAGATGCTTAACTGGAGTTCACTCTGTCTTTATAACAAAAGGATACTTAGCTATTATATAAGTAACATGTGTCCAACACATCCAGCACTGCTTCTTCCTTAGTTACTTTCAGTAACCTATCATTCCAATCCTTTAAGGGATTATCCCCAAAACAAACATTATATATATATATATATATATATATATATATATATATATATATATATATATATATACTTGTGGTCGGTGCTCATCAGTATAGCGAGCCTACCTAACTGCACCTCTTACTAAACTCCTATTCCTCACTAAATCCTGTAACCTATCTAGGCAGTTAGAGTTGTGCTATATACTTCCGCGTAGAAGTACAACTGAAAAATAGAGGGCAAAAACCCAGAATAAGAACAAAGCACTATTAACATGCAAAACAACCACGTCACCAATTACTGAAATGCATTGTGCATTACTCACTATGGAATGGGGGTACAATGCATGTAGTACTGAATTCCCAGCACCCCTATTTCCTAACCACATATGGTGGCACACCATGAAGTGACGTTGGTGCAGCAGCTCTAATGCTTAGAAAAGGGTTTTTAACTCACCAGAGCACTGTTTGTCTTTTTTGTTCATTTTTGGATTTCTTTTTAACATGTACCATTAAAGGTTAAATTTTATCCACTGTGGAGCTTGAGTTCCCTCTTCCCCATTTCTCCTACTTGGATCAGCTGGTTCACCGAGGATATGGCTCGGCTTTCCGCTCTCCTGCTCCCTGCAAATGTATCTCCTTGACCTTTGTCATAATATTGTTTTCGCTGCAATACCATATAGACTTGCGTGCTCACTTATCAATGACATTCAGTACATATCATATCAAGGAGTTTTTTGTACAATTAACATTGATATTGACTTTAATTTTTGTGATATACCTAATCATGATACATTGTAATTTAATTTAATCAATAATCTTGACTCAAGTGCTACCATGGAATCTAATCCAGGACCTGCCGTTGCTAGTAGTAACCAATTTTCTGAATTAAGCTTGGATAACATAGAACGTCTAAATAAAGTCACCAATCTTTTTTCTAAAGAGAATAATCCCACGTTTCCATTAGATATTCGCAAACTCATGTGGGATGTAGAACATCAGAAAACCCAACAATTACGGTTGTGGTGGGATGCAACAACGCTTAAACAATATGTTGAAAATGAAATGGTGCCCCGTGGGCTAAGAATAAGGAAAAAATCTACCTCAGTTCTAGAGGAGGAATATCAGGAACGTTGGAATAACGTCTGAATGCTCGTTTAGATTGATCAACATACTAATAGAGCGCAAACACAAAAAACGAAACTAACATGTGATCTTACTCAGTCATTGGACAAATACAAAGCTCACTCAGACATGACGGACTTACAAACAACTATGAATAAACATTAACAAGAACTTGAGGAGGCTATAACAAATGTCAAAAAAACTAAGTTCAACAGGGATCTCCGTGACTATGCCACTAATTTGGTGTACACCTGGCAAAGGCGTTTCCAAAACAGACAACCATGGTCAATATTAAAGAAAAACAATTACAATGATCAGAAATCACAAAAAAAATAGTGTAAACTTTAGCTTGTCAGACATAGACACTACTAACAATTGTACGGTCGTATCAGAGGAAGAATCGTCATATGCCACGTCCATGTCTGTTAATATGCCAAAAAACTCGAGTGGCCCCACGGCAAAATCAGTGAAAAAGAAAGACAAATACAAACAAAACGCAGGGGGCACAGAGCGGGACGGAAACACAGAAAACATAAATATCCATCGGACCAGGTATCAAACCAGCAAACGTTAGCTAATCAAGAGGACTTTGCACCTAATGCCCATCCATCTACAATGCAATATAGTTCAGAAGACCATCGTCCACTTGATATTAACACACAGGGCAATTTTGCAACTACATCATAAGTTTTTTCATCTTCGGTTATTAATATTTCAGCAAATATTTTGACTTTTTATCAAATTAAAGCATTGGAAAAGGGCTTAAATTTTGTGCCGAACCAAAGGTTTGATTTATACAGGACATTACAGGCCGTGAATCGCTTTGTGAGACTTCTTGCTGTCAAGCGCCACTTCAGCTCTGATAAAGAAAATGTTGCTATGGGAGACAACACACCATTAACGTGTCTAAATTCATTGGGAGCCAATCAACTACCACTCCACTGCTCCTTTCAAGATCAATGTACGATGCTAGAGATGGTAGATTTGTCTGCAGAATCTTTCGTTTCTAGTATCACTCCAGTCACCAACACTAATAATGAACTCAAAATCATGAATCCCTATTTTTATCCAGTAAATGCAAGAACTGAGTCTATGGACATTTTTCAGAGTCGAATTGAAAAAGATTTGAAAGAACTCTATCAAAACAATAAAAGGGTACCCGGAGATAATCTAAACAGTGCCGAAAGAACAGCACTAAACTAGAAAAAAACCATAATATCATAATAAGGGGAGCAGATAAAGGGGGGGCTACAGTGATAATGGATAAATCGCTATACCATGATCTGGTGCTAAAAATGCTTACTGATGTTGATACGTATCGAAAAATTCCTAATGATCCTACAATGTTGGTTAAAAAAGAGCTGAATGCATTGATATCCTATGGCGCATCTTTGAATATTTTTAGTAAACAGCAAGCCAAATTTCTTTGTCCTGAGTGTCCTGTGATGCCAGTTTTTCATGCACTCCCAAAAATTCACAAACACACTTTCCCTCCACCTCTACGCCCCATTGTGGCAGGGATTGTCTCGGTGCATGAGAGGCTGGCATCATGGGTAGACATGTTGTTGCAACCTTTAGTTTTACGTACTGCAGGTTATGTTCGGGACACAAAAGCACTATTGTCAGTGGTTGAAAATTTTGAATGGTCGGATGGCTATTCATGGGTGTCTTGTGATGTGGCAAGTTTATACTCTTGTATTCCTCACCATTTGGCAATATAAGCAGTTAAATATCATTTAAGAAAATACGGTAATTATGATACTACATTGTGTAATTTTCTATTGGATGCATTATTTTTCTTTTAAAAAATAACTTTTTTCGCTTTGACACTGACTTCTATATCCAGGTTACAGGTTGTCGCATGGGGTCTAAATTTTCCCCAAGTCTTGCCAATTTATTCATGTCCTACTGGGAGGAGGCTCATCTATATTCGGCCGACAATCCATTTGCTGGTGCTATCCAGTGGTACGGCCGATATATGGATGACCTCCTCCGTGTATGGTCTCATTCCCAGGAGGAGGCTATTTTGTTCCTCAGTTACATAAATAATAACAACCTCAATTTAAGATTCACGTTGGAGTGGGGGGGGGACCTTCTATTAATTTTTTGGATGTCCACCTGAAAGGCGACATACCTACCAAGTCGGTACATACTAAAATGTTTAGAAAATCCACCTCCGGGAATAGCATACTATATGCTACTAGTTGCCATCCTAGTCACGTCACAAGGAATTTACCGGTTGGTGAATACATAAGGGCCAGACGAGCCTCGTCAACAGACATTATTTTTGAACAATCATGCACTGACATTGATGACAGGTTGACAGCAAGAGGTTACTCCAGAGCCACACTCAACAGAGCTAAGAATATAGCTAAGCGCAAAAGCCGTGATGCCCTATTAGTAGGGAAAAGTAACCCCAAAACCACTGGTGTCAATACTATGAACAAAGTTACATTTTCTACTCAATACAGCACAGATTTTTTAGCTATTAAGAATATTGTATCCAAGCACTTACCGGTCTTGTTTGAGGATGAGATAATGATGTCTATTCTACACAAAGGGGTTCACTATGTGGCCAAAAGGGGTCATACACTACGTAATCAGCTATCCCCAAGCGATATATTGAACGATGAACCTTCAGACACTTGGCTCCACCTCAAGGGCTTTTTTAAGTGTGCACGCACTAGATGTAATCTATGCAAACATGTTGTTAAGACAGCAGAGTTTACATCATCTGCAAATGGAAATAGGTACCCTATAAAAACCTTTATCAATTGTGACACGACACATGTTGTTTATTTAGCAACATGTGGAGTGTGTAAAGTGCAGTATGTTGGGTGCACTACCCGCAAATTAAAAAGACGCATATATGAACACTTTCATAATTCACACGCTGCGACTTTCAATATGCGTTCTCTATCAGGTCTTGCAAAACACATCCATGATATTCATCAAGGGGATGTGTCTTCCATAGAAGTTTGCGGCATTGAAAGGGTTCATCCGCCACGAAGAGGTGGAGATTGGTCACGCGTCCTTTTGAAGCGTGAAGCCTTTTGGATACTAATGTTAGCCACGAGATACCCGAAAGGTATGAATTACAGAAGTGATTTAGCTTATATATATTGAGTTCTTATATAAGCTTATTTATATCTATCATTTGCTCGCCGCACTATTCATTATCAGCTATTATGCAACAGGTGTGGCTCAGATTGTGGCGTAATCTGTCATGTGACTTTGATATTCTATCTAGTATATATAAGGCAGTTGTCCGGTTAGGATGTAGCACCATGATTAAGGACTGTTAGCGGCACTGTTAGAGCACTGTTTGTATTTTTTGTTCATTTTTGGATTTCTTTTTAACATGTACCATTAAAGGTTAAATTTTATCCACTGTGGAGCTGGAGTTCCCTCTTCCTCATTTCTCCTACTTGAATCAGCTTAGAAAATGACTGGACATAATGGACGGATCACTACAAAAGGATTTTAACAAGAATGTTTAACAAACAACGTAGAAGTGAGTGCCGCCCCCCTAAAGAATAGTAGCGGCTGATCCCATTGGATCCTAGACGTGCGGAAGCAAAGCTTGCCCCTCTCGAACTGAGCATCACTCGTGGGACTTGGGAAAATGCCGTATGATATGACTGGACAATTACATTCTTCTGCTATACAATTTCAACGCATAATAAACTGCATCCCAACGAAGTTAATGAAACTACGGCCATGCACCTACATGTAATTCCCCTCAACCTTAGGAAACCACGACCACACAAGAACAGCACGGCCTCTAAAGTTAAGCTGTCCTGGTGTCCCAATGGAGAATTACCTAAAGGCGTACAGCTGGAGGGCTTGCGAACCTCCCTCTTCCTGCACTCTTCAGGGCAGATTTGATGGCTTGGGACGCAAGCAATGACGCCCTGTCAGAGCAAGACCACGTGATATTATGCTGGATACCTGACAGATATACTTTGATAGTATTATGCTGGATGTAAAGAAGAGTGGCAAAACCCGATGAATGCAAATAGGAATAAAATGGCATGTGAGACATCCTCTGGGTCTCTAATGTAAAATATCGTGTAAGTATTACAGGCTGTGTGTTGGAAGCTCTAGCTCTCTGTGAGCTGTGGACTTGAAAAATTTCAACAGAGAACAACCCTATGCCCGTATGCACAACTCCAAGTGCTAACATCGTGTATACACGAATGACTACCTAGTCGCCAACCTAAACCTGTGTCAGGTTATCACTATAACCAACCTGTGGATGTGACCGGCAATGAAAAACACTTATGCAGCAAACATGACGATGACACTCAACCAACATGTGATTACTATCATCGTTAACCTGAGCCGAGACAAACAAAACCAACCACCCAGAACCAAGCTATGTCCCTTTACGCACAACCCAAATGCTAAGTGAACATAAGGACACAAAATAACATTGCCGCCAACCTGAAGTCATGTCAGGTTGTAACTGACCCGACCTGTAGACGTGACAGGCTGAAAAACAAATGAAAGACTCAACCAAATCTGTAACCAATAGTATGACTGTCAACATGAACCAGAACAGGTAGTAACCATGATAGACCTATAGACGTAGCAAATAACAATGGAAATATAAAACTATCCCTGTAGCATAACCCAACTGCTGAATAAATACAACGTATACAAAGACATTGTCGCCAACCTGAAGTCGTGTCAGGTTGTATCAGTACTGACCTGTAGGCGTGACTGGTCTAGCTGAATTAAAAGCTTCAACCAACATGTATGACTAGTAATATCGAAGTCAACATAAAGTCGAGACAGGTTGTAACCATTATTGACCTATAGAAGTATCAATTCACAACGTAAAAGTTAAGATATATCCCTCTGCATAACCCAACAGCTGAATAACACAACATATATGATGACATTGTCGCCAACCTGAAGTCGTGTCAGATTGTATCCGGGCTGACCTGTAAATGTGACTCGTCTGGCCGAATTTAAAAGCCTCAAACAATGTATATGATTATTAACATTGACGTCAACCTGAAGCTGAGACAGGTCGTAACCATGCTTGACCTGATGACTTGGCAAGTAATAAACCGAACCCCAGCTATTTTCATATGCACGACTCACTGATAATAAAAAGGCAACCCACCGAATTATCCGTGCACAGATTCGCCCAATGCCATAAAAACCTGCGCAGTGTCAAAGACATGAGTGTATGGTCTAAACACCATAACATAGCACAGCAAAACATCATAAAACATATGTACCTAATAAACCAGAGAACGGAGCAGCCAGAGAGTGTGCTGGCATATAATTAACCCCTTACTGTAATGTGCAGAGCGGAGCAGCCAGAGAGCGTGCTGGCATATAATTCACCGCTAGCTGTAATGTGCAGAGCGGAGCAGCCAGAGAGGGTGCTGGCATATAATTAACCCCTTACTGGAGCAGCCAGAGAGCGTGCCAGCATAAAATTAACCGCTAACCGTAACATGCAGAGCGGAGCAGTCAGAAAGTGTGCCGGCATATAATTAACCCCTTACAGTAATGTGCAGAGCGGGGCAGCCAGAGAGCATACTGGCATATAATTAACCGCTAACTGTAATGTGCAGAGTGGAGCAGCCAGAGAGGGTGCTGGCATATAATTAACTGCTAACCGTAACATGCAGAGCGGAGCAGCCAGAGAGCGTGCTGGCAAATAATTAACCCCTTACTGTAATGTGCAGAGCGGAGCAGCCAGAGAGCGTGCTGGCATATAATTAACCCCTAACTGTAATGTGCAGAGCTGAGCAGCCAGAAAGCTTGCCGGCATATAATTAACCCCTTACAGTAAAGTGCAGAGCTGAGCAGCCAGAGAGCGTGCCGGCATATAATTAACCCCTTATAGTAAAGTGCAGTGCTGAGCAGCCAGAGAGCGTGCTGGCATGTGACTATTCCCCCCCCCCCCCCCGCTGTGGACGAACCCGGTAACCGACACACTTTAGGCACTACAGAACATTAACAGGCGCCGAGGGTATAAAGATAAGCCTGTAAGCGTCCCCCAATACAACAAGCAGGGGCCAGAAATGCCGGTTTCGTACTGCCACAGGGGTTCGTGGGGGAGTGAGTACTCATGCAGCCATCCCCAGATTACAGCAGCGTGCCCCCGTCACGGGTCCCACTGCCGGTGGGGACTCTCTGTGCACTGCTGTGCCTGACCCTGGGAGAAGAGAACTAGCCACGTGGGACGTGTGTCCCTCTGTTACTGAAACCAAGGCCTGGCCAAGGGTCCACCCCCGGACTCCGACTTACCTCCGGAGAGGAGGCTGAGCAGAAACGACGCCACCCAGGCCAGCCTCGGCCACTTACCCGTACCCCACCGCTGGAAACAGCTTCTGGTCAGCAGAGACAGGTACAGCCGTGGGTTCTTATAGGGAATCCCTGCCCCTCCAACAAATGCAGGCTAATGAATTAGCCTTAATACATATTTAAACTGGCTCCAGAAAGTTAAACAGATTTGTAAATCTTAATCCTTTCAGTACTTATGAGCTGCTGAAGTTGAGATGCTCTTTTCTAAGTGCTCTCTGATGACACCTGTCTCTGGCAACTGTCCAGAGTAGAAGCAAATCCCCATAGCAAACCTTTTCTAGTCTGTGCAGTTCCCAAGAAGCAGAGAAGTCAGCAGAGAGCACTGTTGCCAGACATAAAAGAACAACTCAACTTCAGCAGCTGATAATTATTGGAAGGATTAAGATTTTTTAATAGAAGTAATTTACAAATCCGTTCAACTGACAGCTGATATATAAAAATAAAAAAATATGTTTTTTCCTGGAATACCCCTTTAATCATCAGGTACGGCTCTCCTAGCACATTGCATGTAAGGAGCATGCTTAGCATTGTGCATTCCCACATACGATCTCACCTCCATATATTAGGATTTTAAACTAGTGTATTAGCTTTAAATTTTTTTATTAAGTACCACATTGTACATATTGGGGGAGATTTATTAAAACATGTGGAAAAGAAAGTGGAGCAGTTGCCCATAGCAACCAATCAGATTGCTTCTTTAATTTTTCAGCCGTCTTTTTAAAAATGAAAGAAGCAATTTGATTGGTTGTTAAGGGCATCTTCGCCACTTGTTCTCTGCACAAGTTTGATGAATCTGGCCAATTGTCTAATATTTGTATTTTATTTGGTTTTATTTTTCTCTTACACTGTACACCAATTTTTATTACAGCTCCATAATGTTGCAACATGTACATATACTTGAACTGCATTGTTACTACTTAACATGTGTTTCTTTGTTAGGGACTTTGGAATTTGTAAACATGAACCCTCGTTATTCTTGTTTTATTATGCATCATAATAAGTTAATAAGTGCAGAACTGACTTTTAAACTCTTCCTTTTTTGTTGTTTCCCTACAAATTCATCTTCTTAAAGCACTGCACATTTTTATTAAATAGGCAGTGTCACAATTTTTTGCTATGAAGTGTCTATGAAAATAAGTGCTCCAATTTACTTGTATTATTTTTTGGGCCATTTTATCTTTGAAATTTTCCCCTAAAACACACTGCTGTCCCTCTGCAAACCAACTGAGGCGATTCTCCAACTCAGTCGGTACACAGGAAGAGGGGGGGGGGGCTTCGCACTGTGCTGGCCTGTCAATCATTCTGAAGAGCACAGCGTGAGGAGGCAAAGCTGCCGGCTCTGTTCTCACTGACAGAGCTGGAAGAGCAAACTGAGAGGCAGTCAGCAGTGTCTGCTATTTCCTACACATACAACTCTCTTGATAATGCTGCACTAGGGTGAGGGTGAGAAGGGATAGATGGAGTCATGTACTAAAACTGTGTTTGTGTGTATATGCAGCAGAGCTGAGTGTGTGTTTGTGTGTGTTCAGCAGAACTGAGTGTATGTCCATCAGAGCTGAGTGTGTAGAGTATTGTGTACAGAGCTTCAGTAGTAAGTTGTGTGTTCAGCAGAGCTGAGTGTGTGTGTAGGCTTTGTGTGAAAGGATAAGCTGTGTGTGTAATTGAGATGTGTACGTAGTTGTATTGCCCTCTGCTTTGCATATCTTTGAGGTGAACAGAGAGGAAAGCTGTAGGGAGGCAGCTGATTGGCCTCTCCTGTCAACCTGCCAACTAAGGGACAGGAAATTTACAGCAGTGAGGGCAAGCATTATCACTGCCTTTTATTTTTTTGGGGCTCAGTAATGAACAGGTATGCCTTAAGCACTATGGGGGAGATTTATCAAAGTTGTCTATGTCCCGCTTCAATATAGACCAAACTACAGAGGGTTAGGCTGGTCTATTGTGCGCCTAATTTATCAAAAGGCGCACGGCTCTTGATAAATTCTGTGCACAGACTTTGGGATCTATGCTTTAGACGGTATTTAAAAATGCTCCAGTATGGTCTGACATTTCAGCGTACTTTCAGCCAATCCCTGCTGGGGACGGGACACCGCTATGGGTAGTGATGGACTAAGCTGGAAGGTCTTGAAATGACATCTCATCTCTGAAGCAAAAGCAAGAGGTGACTAGCATGGGACCAGAAAGCACTGAAATGGTAGATGCAGGGGACCAAGGGAGATAAAACTTTTTTTATACATTAATACAATACTTTTTTAATACACTAATACAATACATTAATTATATAATAAATACACATTGACTTATGCATCCTGATGTAAAAGCATGGTGGCTCTTCATTTTTGCATGGGTTTTTCTCTGGGTAGTTCAAGAACAGGTCTGGGCATTTTAGATTAGGCAGCCAATTCCAGAATAGCCTACATAAATGACTTTTCTAATAAACCTCTTAATAAAATTTTAAAATTTTATGTGTTAAATTAACCCCTAAAGTTTGGCCACTGGAGGTCCTCCTTCTGGCCCTGCAGTCCTGCTAGCAGATTTTCTCTTGCAGCAGCCTGACAGAGACAAAAGTCAGGAAATGCAGGTGGGACCCCAGCTCAGCAGTGTATAGAATATATAGAACTGAATGTTTCAGCTACCTTTTCCTTTGAGCTATGCTAGGCTGTAGAACAGAGTTTCCCAACCAGGGTGCCTCCAGCTTTTGCAAAACTACAACTCCCAGCAGGCCTAGACAGCCGAAGGCTGGGAGTTGTAGTTTTGCAACCCTGATTGGGAAACACTGCTGTTGCTTAGTCATGATGCCTTCAATAAATAGTGCTAAACATTGTGCTGAATATTTCTGCTCCCTTTTGCAGCTGCTGGGCAGAGCTTACACACTGTAGAGTTCAGTTAGAGTTCAGAGCTGAGGGGGGGTGTATGTGGTTTAAGTCAATCACAGGCCATCACACACTAAACTGCTGTAGCAGCATAGCAGAGGGAGGGCAGAAGTTCTCCCCTGCAGGGCTTCAGATAAGCTCATACCTGCTGAGTAACATCCCTTCTGCATGTAGAAAGCTGCCCCTGTATATATTAAGTCAGTAACATCCCCCTACAAGTAGGGGTTACTCCGTGTCTGTAGGTTTCCCTGTAGAAAGTAGCCTCCTATATAGTTGCAGTCCACTGTATATAATTGCAGCCCCCTGTATATAGTAGTAACAGCCCCCTTTAGATAATAGTAGGAGCAGCCCCTTTTAGGTAGTACTAGCCACAGCTTCCATTACATAGAAATAGTATTAGCAGACTATTATAGGTAGTAGTAGCTGCCCCATTGAGAAAGGAATAGTAGTAATTGTATCCCGCCCGTTACAGCCCCCTTTTGTGCTCTGGCACATGATGATGACATCACACATGTGATGGATGGATAGATGGTCGGCCTCTCATGGATTACTGCATAATGCGGGCGGTAACAAGAGTAAATGAAAGAGTAAGGAGCCAATGGCTTTTCACTGTCAAACAGCGGAGCAACGCATATAACTATAGGCACGTCATTAAAACATGATTATAGATAACTGTGTCTTAGACTGGAAAGCCGATGCCCGATGACCAGTCCGGCTCTGTTCCAAAGCATACTGATTTTGGAATTGAAATTGTGAGTTCCAATAGGAGAGAAACCAATGTGAGTGATGATGATGTCTGTACATCACTGTGGAATATGTTGGCGCTACATAAATTAAGGAGTGATTTTTATTATCAGTCACAGACCTGTTAAGGTCTGAGGGGACAGTTGTAAATAGTCATATAGAACCCAAGGCAGCCAGACCTTTTTAAACTAAGCAAAAAAGATAACCTTATTACAACATAGCTTGAATAGAGTCTTAAAGCATGAATGCAGAAGTTATCTAGTCAGGACTTAACTTCTTGAAAAATAATTGATAACAATTTCCTATTGAATGCTGTAGTGTGCTTGGATTCAAAGAAGGAAAGTGTAGCTTATGTGATCTGTGGATAAGTCACTTATTTGAGAGGGGTCGCAAAACGAGATGTGGCTCCGCCAGTTCACAAGTGTACTATAAAGAGTCCCAAACCTTCAAAGAACGTCCCATCATTTGGCTCAGTGGTTGCAGGCAGAAATTGTTAGGGAACAAGGGCAGAGATTGAATAGGTAGAAGCTGAACATGGCCTAATATAGTGTAATAAGGTGGCAAGGAAAGGGTGTATTTCCTTATCAAACCCTGGAGAATCTCTCACCTGCTGCTTAATTAATGAGGCAGCAGGGAAGGGAGGTGTATATAAGATGGAGACTCAGTCTTATCTGGGCTCTCCCTTGGAAACAGCACGCCGCTGTAGGGAGAGACAGCGGGCCTTGTTGGAGACACACAGCGGGAGCCATGAGGGCCCAAGTGACAGTGGGTACTGTGGCTAAATCAGGTTGCAGGTGGCACGTGTTTTGCTGGCTGAGGGAAGCTCAACAGTGAGTAGTCAGGGCATGCTTACATGTATAGTCAGTGACCGGACGGTCTAGGTCTTTATTTTGTTCCTGTTTATGTTTTGTTTTACCTGCAACCTGTAAAAATAAAGCTTGCAAGGTGCCAGACATGTTATGCTGAACTGTTGTCTGGCGAGTTATTGTGAGGAACGTGTCCCGTGGCAAGTGACCAGGACGATCCGAGAGCTAATCCCCGAGATGATTCGTCACAATAGCCACATAGGTAAATGAGACTGTCCTCATAGATAGCAATGTATTCCACACAGTATTCCGCACAGTGAACATGTTCATTCTTTTAGCAGAGGAATTTCCGCATCAGAAAGCTCTACCACTTAAATTCTGTACTATGCTGCCCTATAGTAAGATTCTCTTTGTTGCCTAAAGAAACCAGTCACAGATCAGCTGAACACCAGCTTGTCAGCAAATTTGCCTTCTTCCTTTGGCCCCGGAAGTCAATGCAAAACTCATGGCATTTGTCATCTGGCTCAACTCTTGAAGAAGGTATAACCTGTAGGACTTACAATCCGGACCAGGGCCGATTCTAGGAAGGGTGCACAAGGGTTCACCTAGGCTCGGGTGCTTATTTTAAGTTTAAAATAAATTTTGGAACACCAGTGTCGACACAGTGAAGTGCCACTGTGAGGGAAATCTACACACACAAAAAAAAGTGCCCATGACTAGTATGAGGAAATCAGTACATCAGGAACTGGTTTTGTTAAGAATTTTCCCCAAAATGTAATTAGTTTGAATCAGAATATTTGTGATTCACTTCTGGCAATTCGCTGACATACTGTATGCCACCCGTTTGACATGGGGGCATGATCTATATCCTGCCCGCGTCAAAATGCTTAGTGCATATATAATAACTTTTCTTATAATGCACATCCTCTAAATGGCGCTGAATAAGTTGCCAATGTTTATGAGCACCTTACATATTCTTTAACACACTTGACACTTCATATGTATTCATTGCCAGCATTCATAAGTACTATGCATTAATTTGCAAGTGCCATTATTAGTGTGTGCACTTGTCACTTTATGTAATTTATGTTAGAAAAGCATCTTCAAGCAGCTCACATTAAATAACTGGAACTCTGCAGTGTACTTCTAATGCGAATATTTTACTGAAACAGTCATCACAACATTATAAACTGTCTGTGTGGCTCCAGTCCACCCTGGCTGATACTTATACATTTGTTGTTATCTGCTCCTTATATTCATTAATTAAGGAAGCCACTAAAATTAAACATATACTAACCTATACATTGCATTTGGAAAGTTTTCAAAACCTTTCACTTTTTCACATTATATTATGTTGTGGACTTTTTTTTAATGGTGCTTGTCATTGTTACGATTCGGCAGGCTGGATGTGGATCCTCTGTGTCAGCGAGGGATTGGCGTGGACCGTGTCGGTGGACCGGTTCTAAGTTGCTACTGGTTTTCACCAGAGCCTGCCGCAAAGCGGGATGGTCTTGCTGCGACGGTAGCAACCAGGTCGTATCCACCGGCAACGGCTCAACCTCGCTGACTGCTGAGAAGGCGTGGGACAGAAGGACTAGACAGAGGCAAGGTCAGACGTAGCAGAAGGTCGGGGCAGGCGGCAAGGTTCGTAGTCAAAGAGGATAGCAGGAGATCTGGAACACAGGCTTTGGACAACACTAAACGCTTTCACTGGCACAAGGCAACAAGATCCGGCAAGGAAGTGCAGGGGAAGTGAGGTAATATAGCCAGGGAGCAGGTGGAAGCTAATTAGGCTGATTGGGCCAGGCACCAATCATTGGTGCACTGGCCCTTTAAACCTTAGAGAGCTGGCGCGCGCGCCAGAACATGACAGCCTGGCACTGGGACGGGTAAGTGACTTGGGATGCGATTCGCGAGCGGGCGCATCCCGCTATGCGAATCGCATCCCCGTCGGCAATGTCAGTGCAGTGCTCCCGGTCAGCGGGTCTGATCGGGGCGCTGCAGAGAGAGAGACGCCGCGAGTGCTCCGGGGAGGAGCAGGGACCCGGAGCGCTCGGCGTAACAGTACCCCCCCCCTTAGGTCTCCCCCTCTTTTTGTCTCCTTGTCCCTTCAAAAGAGACAAGAACATAGGGGACACCTCTTGAGTCTCCTTCTGAAAAAAGAAGTCCTGGGTAGCTATACCAGCGGCAGGTAGTTCAGAAGAAGTGGGAATGGGGAGGGGGGGGCAGAGGGTGAAGCTTGTCACGGGGCAGAGTGTCACCAGGACGGGGGCTATGAGGAGGCATGGCACAGTCGAGATAGGCCTTGGGGAGACCAGGCACAGGAGGAGACACTGAGGCCCGACAGACAGGACTGGGAGCAGATGTGAGGCATTTCCCACGGCAAGCAGAACCCCAATTCTTGATCTCCCTGGTGGTCCAGTCAAGGGTGGGAAAATGATGCTGGAGCCATGGCAGACCGAGGAGGACTTCAGAGGTGCAGTTGGGAAGGACGAAAAATTCAATCTTTTCGTGATGGGGTCCAATGCACATTAAGAGGGGTTCTGTGCGGTAACGGACAGTGCAGTGCAACTTGACTCCGTTGACCGAAGAAATGTAGAGAGGCTTGACGAGACGGGACACCGGGATGCAGAACTTATTCACCAAAGAGTCCAGAATAAAATTTCCAGAAGCACCAGAGTCCAAGCAGGCCACGGCTGAGAGGGAGGAGTTGGCAGAAGGAGAAATCCGCACTGGCACAGTGAGACGTGGAGAAGCAGACTTCGTACCAAGGGTCGCCACACCCAAGTGAGCTGGGTGCGTGCGTGCGTTTCCTAGACGTGGAGGATGAATAGGGCAATCCACCAAGAAATGTTCGGTACTAGCGCAGTACAGACATAGATTTTTTTCCCTACGGCGAGTCCTCTCTACATGGGTCAGACGAGACCGATCCACTTACATAGCCTCCTCGGCGGGAGGCACAGGGGTAGATTGCAAAGGATACTGTGAGAGAGGTGCCCAGAGATCAAGGTCCCTTTCCTGGCGGAGTTCCTGGTGTCTCTCAGAAAAACGCATGTCAATGCGGGTGGCCAAATGGATAAGTTCTTGCAGGTTGGCAGGAATCTCTCGTGCGGCCAGCACAGCCTTGATGTTACTGGATAGGCCTTTTTTTAAAGGTCGTGCAGAGAGCCTCGTTATTCAAAGATAATTCGGAAGCGAGAGTACGAAATTGTATGGCGTACTCGCCTACTGAAGAATTACCCTGGACCAGGTTCAGCAGGGCAGTCTCGGCAGAAGAAGCTCGGGCTGGTTCTTCGAAGACACTACGGACTTCAGCGAAGAAGGACTGGACTGTGGCTGTGGCAGGATCATTGCGGTCCCAGAGCGGTGTTGCCCAAGACAAGGCCTTTCCAGAAAGAAGACTCACTACGAACGCTACCTTAGACCGTTCTGTAGGAAATTGGTCCGACAACATCTCCATATGTAGGGAACATTGAGACAAGAAGCCACGGCAGAGTCTAGAGTCCCCATCAAATTTGTCCGGCAGGGACAAGCGAAGGCTAGGAGCGGCCAGTCGCTGCGGAGGAGGTGCAGGAGCTGGCGGAGGAGATGGTTGCTGCTGTAGCAGTGGCAGAAGTTGCTGTAACGTGGCGGTCAACTGCGACAGCTGCTGTCCCTATTAGGCAATTTGCTGCGATTGCTGAGCGACCACCGTGGATAGGTCAGCGAGACTTGGCAGCGGCACCTCAGCGGGATCCATGGCCGGATCTACTGTTACGATTCTGCAGGCTGGATGTGGATCCTCTGTGTCAGCGAGGGATTGGCGTCAACCGTGTCGGTGGACCGGTTCTAAGTTGCTCCTGGTTTTCACCAGAGCCCGCCGCAAAGCGTGATGGTCTTGCTGCGACGGTAGCAACCAGGTCGTATCCACCGGCAACGGCTCAACCTCGCTGACTGCTGAGAAGGCGTGGGACAGAAGGACTAGACAGAGGCAAGGTCAGACGTAGCAGAAGGTCGGGGCAGGCGGCAAGGTTCGTAGTCAAAGAGGATAGCAGGAGATCTGGAACACAGGCTTTGGACAACACTAAACGCTTTCACTGGCACAAGGCAACAAGATCCGGCAAGGAAGTGCAGGGGAAGTGAGGTAATATAGCCAGTGAGCAGGTGGAAGCTAATTAGGCTGATTGGGCCAGGCACCAATCATTGGTGCACTGGCCCTTTAAATCTTAGAGAGCTGGCGCGCGCGCCCTAGAGAGCGGAGCCGCGCGCGCCAGAACATGACAGCCGGGGACCGGGACGGGTAAGTGACTTGGGATGCGATTCGCGAGCGGGCGCGTCCCGCTATGCGAATCGCATCCCCGTCGGCAATGTCAGTGCAGCGCTCCCGGTCAGCGGGTCTGATCGGGGCGCTGCAGAGATAGAGACGCCGCGAGTGCTCCGGGGAGGAGCAGGGACCCGGAGCGCTCGGCGTAACAGTCATTTGTTTTCACTTATTATATCTTGGACATAGAGCAAGAAAAATCTTGCTCTAAATGTTATTTTTTATCAGCTGAAAAACTGGCTGCTGCCTGGAGGTGACACAAATCCGTAAATGCCGGGGCTAACACTGCACTCTCCTTCTGCCTGTCAACCAAGCAGGCGAGAGTCAGCGATGTGTCTGGTGCACGCCCAGCACCTACTCTGTCCCTGCCACTCACTGACTGAGCTATCGATGTGCGGCCACACTTATAATCTAAGATAAAGTTTGAATGCACATGATAACAGGTACTCTTTAAAATAAAAAAGGTTTTCTCTCTATAATTCTTCATTCAATATTCCATGATGATAGAGAAAAACAATGTTAAAAATCTTTACTAATTTATTTAAAAGGAAAAACTAAAAAATTGCATTGACATACATATTCAGAACTTTCATTCAGTACTTGAAGCACTACTGGCATTGATTACAACCTCCAGCCTTGTATGATGCCACAAGGCTCACACATCTGGATCTGAGGATGTTTTGCCATTCTTCTCTTCAGATCATTTCAAACCCTGTCAGGTTGGATGGGGACCGTTGGTGGGCTACCATTTTTAGGTCTCTCCAGAGATGTTTGACTGGGTTCAAGTCAGGGTTATGGCAGGGTCACTCAAGGACATTCACAGAGTTGCCATTAAGTCACTCCTGTATTGTCTTGGTGGAGTGCTTAGGGTCATTGTATTGTTGGAAGGTGAACCTTTGGTCCAGTCTGAGGTCCAGAGCACACTGAATTAGGTTTTTGTTAGGAATATCTTTGTACTTTGCTCTATTAAGCTTTTTCATGAACCTGAACAGTCTCCCTGTCCAAGCTGCTGAAAAACACCACCACAGCATGATGCTGCCACCATTATACTTTACTGTGGAGATGGCATTGAGCAGTTAAGTAGTGACTGGTTTTCTACAGACATGGCATTTAGAATTAAGGCCTAAAATATTACTGAGAAGAAGAGGCTTATTTTCTAAAAGGGGTACTCCCCTGGAAAACATTTTTCTTTTAATCAACTGGTGCCAGAAAGTTAAACAGATTTATAAATTCTATTTAAAAATCAGCTTCTGTATGCTACACAGGAAGTTATTTTCTTTTTGAATTTCCTTTCTGTCTGACCACAGTGCTCTCTGCTGACACCTCTGTCCATTTTAGGAACTGTCCATAGTAGGAGCAAATCCCCATAGCAAACCTATTCTTCTCCTGATAGTTCCTAAAATGGACAGAGGTGTCAGCAGAGAGCACTGTGATTAGACAGAAGGAAATTCAATAAGAAAAGAACCTCCTGTTGAGCATATAGCATCTGATAAATACTGGAAGGATTAAGATTTTTAATAGAAGTAATTTACAAATCTGTTTAACTTTCTGGCACCAGTTGATTTAAAGGGGTACTCTGCTGCCCTCCGCTGCCCTGCTTCTGGAGCTCCGCTACCTAGCGCCCGGAAGTTTATTGTTCCAAATGCTGTGTGAGGGCTTCCATGTTCAGGGCCGCCCCTTGAGATGTCATGCCCACCCCCTCAAGGAAAGTCACTGGGGAGCGGAGCTCTGGAAGCAGGGTAGCGAATTTTTTTTCCAGTGGAATACTCCTTTAACTGCACATAGGATCTTTGGGGCTCAAACAGTATGACCATTGGGTTCTTGGTCATTTCTTTTATTTAGGCACTACTACCAGCAGGGCAGTGGGAGAATTGTTGCTTTACATAAAGATGACCTAGGCTATAAAATGATTACCAAGACCCTGACACTGAGCTGTGGCACAGTGGACAAGACTATACAGCAGTTTTACAGGACAGGTTTAACTCAGAACAGGCCTCACCATGGTTGATCAAAAAAGCTGTTGTCCCAGAAAGAAGCCTCTTCTAAAGATGATGTACGAGAAAGACTGCAAATGAAGGTTTGCTGAAGAAAAGCAGATTAAGGTCAGATAGTGTCAAGCGTGTGTGGCAGCTACCAGGTAAGAAGTACAAAGTGTCTTGCACATGTGTCTTGCCTACAGTCAAGCATTGTGGTAGGATTATCAGGTCTGGGACTGCATAAGTGCTGCTGGCACTTGGAAGCTACAGTTCATTGAGGGAACTATGAATGCCAACATGTACTGTGACATACTGAAGCAGAGCACGATCCCCTCCTTTTGCCAACATAATAACAACCACAAACACACCTCCAAGATGACCCCTGCCTGGCAGTTTAAAAGTCCATTTCATTTTGTTCTTTTAAAATCCATGTATAAAAGTGCAAAAAGACATGTCACAGAAGAAATCCTCCCTCTCAGATGCCTTCACTCCCTACTAGGCCTTAGACATAGATACAAGAGGATCTAACTATCCAGGTTTACATAAACTGAGATAATTGTCTCAACAGAGATCAAGTGGGAAAAAATCTGTGACTTAATAAACAAACATTGCTAAAAACACTAATAGCTCCATGACTTGCCATGTCTAGTCTATAGTTCAAACATTTGGGGCAAAAGGGGGTCCAAAATTCATATCTTAAACCCCCTTTATTAAACAATTTTGCATGTCTACGCCCCCTCGGGCAGAACCAGTGACTCTCTCTATACCTGTTTTAATAAGTACACTCGTATCTCTGGCATGAGCTTGAGAAAAATGTTTCTATACATTAGATGGATTTCTAGGATCTATGTGGTTGCACCAAAGATATGTTCATACAATCTGCCTTTCAAACGGTGATAGATAGACCAAGTTCAAGCAGCTCAAGAACATGGCCTTTTCATGTAGCATTTCCTAAACATCAGTTTTCACTCCAATTACAGAGTGCTTGGGATTTAATGCTAAGCCAGATATCTCTCGTTAGACAGCACTATGAAGGTTATCAGTATGCATTTTTAAGTTTATGAATTTCGTAAAATGCACTATGGAGGTTTTACAGGTTTATTACATGTGCAATGCATCAATGGTTCCTTTATTTCTGCAGGATCTTAGAAGATGTCCAATGTAAGTACAAAACTGGTTAACTATTTGAAAGTTTGATGAGAAAGCCCTCTATCTCAAATTGTGTATTGAATCTGTAATAACCTGATGTATTTTATCAAATTGATTGTTGTTCCCCCTATTACTTTCCACTTGACTGTGTGGTTTTTACAGTCAAGTGAGATTACAGAGATTGTGTTTATTATTTTAATCGACATAATGAAAGTCATATTTTAGAAATATGTAAATATTTTCCAGGAATTTTGGAGATTAGTGGTATCCGTTTTATGGGATAATGCTAAGCCCTCTGCTCTACTAACCCCCAAAAAAGTGTGAAAAAGATGCCAAACACAAAATAATATCAAATACTGGTCTTCTTCCTGTAAGGCAAAAAAAAAAAAAAGGAACAGAAAATTTTAAAAAATAAAACAAAAAACAATTAGATTTATTGGAGGGAGTGGGGGTTGTCTGACTGCTGTAATCCCCTTGATCACTTGCACTAAAGTGATTCTCAAGCTGTTACAAAGCTACAACTCCCACATATTTACCTCTCATCTCAGCATTGTTTGTGCTAACTGCTATGGGGTTTTCCAGCAAGAAGCAGAACATTTCTGACATACAGCAAAAAAAAAAAAAAATTCTGCTTCTGGCTGTGAGACCCCTTAGCAGTCGGCAGGTGATTGCGTGCCAATGCTGTGTACAGCAGTGCTTCTTTGCTGTATGAATCAGGTTAGGTGCAGTGTTTCTGGCAAGAGAATCTTTTAAATGTAATATAAATTAACATCTGAGGTATGGCTGAAATAGTCTTAATCTAGTCATTATCATCAGTGGCAGAAGTTATCTGCTGAGATAAGGGATGTTTTTTTTTTTAATGTAGCCCCTTCCTTGCTATTTTCCTGTGGCTGTTTTGCTTTCTGTTCACATAGCACTGTGCAAGGTCCTTTCAATAACTTCTTTCTCCCTCAAATAATCCTCCCCCATTTATAATATCACCCAAGACAGTGCCAGTCTGTTCAGTCCAGTGCACTATATAATAAAAAGGCAGAGTGGGGTATATGATTGGCAAAAGATGTAAGGAAAAGGAAGTCCTGGTGTCAATACTGATGGCAAATAGCCCAGTTTTGGTTAAGCCCTCTTAAACAGGGAGAATGAGAAACAGCTGTGTACCATGGAGGGGACTCTCAGGAGCTAAATAACAGCAATGAGAGCACTAAAATTACATTGTTTTCAGTATAAATTAACTATCAATTTTTTCAGGTTTTCTTACTGCATTTGGAAGTTCAGGTACAAGTTAAATACTAATTTTGCAATGCATCAATGCATTAAACAGCTATTATTGTTTGTAAATGATCTTATTATGCAAATGTTCCTATGTTTTTTTCATACCTTTTACTGTTATCCAAAACATAGAGTGTAGAACATTATTTTTCCTTCAATTAAAGTTTTCTTCCATCACTATTAATTAATTTACAGGAAAATGTAATTCTAAATAATTTACTTGTCGCTATGTGACTTTATTTTGACTACCTAGAGAAAATATACATATGAAATTTCAGACCTTTATTAATGCTGCTTTGAAAAAATGTGAAGTATATTGAAATGTTAAACTTCCAAATGAACAAGTCAAAGGCCTCCTTTCTGATATTTACATGCATTCATGTTTAGTACCATCTTGTTGCCTCATAATTAGAGCATGTTCCCCTGAGATTGAAAGTAATTGCTCATTTTGTAGATGTGGCACTTCTGGATCAAGAAGTGATTAAAATATTTATATTGCACAGCTTGTTCAATTCACTCTTTTTTTATCAGATTAATTTTCTTTAATTTGGTGTACATCAGCTTTTGCATGGTTTTCTGATAAATGATACTTGAAAGAGTACAAGATAGTATTACGTATTATAAACACTTATACAATGTATGTTGTTGAATAGTGAGTGGAATACATATGCAATTTAATAATGTGAGAATTGAATACCACAAGAGAAAAAAAATTACAATAAATATACATAAAGCATGATCTTTAAATAAATTATTATATTCAGCATTTTTATATATTTGTTAGAAATACTTGAACCATTCCTGTAAAGTTAATTTTAACAATGGTAAATAGTTATAAACACATAGATGAAACACAATGATAAAAAAAAAAAAAAAAAATTTAGTTTTAAACTCCATTCCATAATACAGGTCCACTGAGCATGACTGCTATCAGGATGGTATAAATGGCATTGCTGTCAAAAAAAATTTTTAGGAAATAAGACCATACTGTACCTATGAGGTTGTATTTATAAAGTAAAAGGTAGCTACAGTATTTATTGGGCAAACCAGGTTCCCAACCTGGCGTCTTTGATTCTATGTATATGTAAATGCACAGATACCTATAAGTATCGTATTAGTATTGAATTAGTATTACCACTTAATGTATGGCCGGCATAAAGTTCAATAAAAAGAGATTAAAAAAACTCACAATGTGAAACATGAGACCTACCTATCATTAGAAGGGAGTTCGCCGAGTTTATTGGGATATGGTGTAGGGCTAAACAGAGAAGGAAAGTCGTTTTTTTTTAAAACCGCTACAAAGATTTGGATTTTACTCCTGGTATCTAATATAAGAATTTATTCAAATAATAACAGCAAGTGTATCCAAGCTGCATAGTACAAGAGGATAACACATGTGGTAAATCAAGTTCCAGCTCAGGGCAAGTGAAGTTTAGTCAACACTGTGAACAAGCTGGGCATATAATACTGAGTTCCTGCAATACTGGAAACACGCAGTTGGGTTGGACAAGCAGCAATTGAAGATAAATGGTCAGGAAACTAGCTGGGTCAAGATCAGAATATCTACCCTAAACTAGTCCTCTTCTAGACCAGGTCCCATGGCCCCCTTTCCCATATATGCCAATCTACAATTTTCAATTGACTGCAAGACAATCAAATTTTGGGGATGACCAAAGAGAGCAAGCCTTGTTGTTTGCAAATTATCTCCCCTTTCAGATTTTGTCACGATAACATAAATCTCTTAATTCTTTTAAATAGTCATGGGTCATAAATACCGTACAAAGTATTTTGTTTTGATGGTCTATGGTGTTCTGAGAGGCGAAGGACCTTCACAAACTGGTAATGCAATAAGTCTTAAAACAGATTTATAAAACTTCCAAAGAGTCCTTAACTCCTTAAAGGGGTATTCCAGGCAAAACCTTTTTTATATATATATATATATATATATATATATATATATATATATATATATCAGTTAAAGTTAAACAGAATTGTAAATTACTTCTATTAAAAAATCTTAATCCTTCCAATAGTTATTAGCTTCTGAAGTTTTCTGTCTAACTGCTCAATGATGATGTCACGTCCCGGGAGCTGTGCATGATGGGAGAATATCCCCATAGAAACTGCACAGCTCCCGGGACGTGAGTCATCAGAAAGCAGTTAGACAGAAAACAACAACTCAACTTCAGAAGCTAATAACTATTGGAAGGATTAAGATTTTTTAATAGAAGTAATTTACAAATCTTTTTAACTTTCCAGAGCCAGTTGATATATAAAAAAAAGTTTTGGCCTGGAATACCCCTTTGACGATGAAGGACGTATATTTACGTCCTCCGCCGGCTCCCACGATATGCCGATATGCCCCATATGTCATTTCGGGTCCGTCCCGGTGGCCATCAATGGCCGGGACCCGCGGCTAATACAGGACATCCCCGATTGGGGTGATGCCCTGTATTAACCCTTCAGACATGGTGATCCAAGTTGACAGCCGCGTCTGAAGCGAAAGTGAAACTATCCCAGCTGCTCAGTCGGGCTGTTCGGGACCACTGCGGTGAAATCGCGGCATCCCGAACAGCTTACAGGACACCGGGAGGGACCTTACCTGCCTCCTCGGTGTCTGATCGGCGAATGACTGCTCCGTGCCTGAGATACAGGCAGGAGCAGTCAAGCGCCGATAACACTGATCACAGGCGTGTTAATACACGCCAGTGATGTGTGTTAAAGAACAGTGTATATAATGTTATAGGCCCCTATGGGGGCTATAACATTGCAAAAAAAAAGTTTTAAAAAAGTGTTAATAAAGATGATCTAACCCACAGGTGTCAAACACAAGGCCTGCGGACCTCGTCATGTGGCCCGCGTAGCCGCCGCCCGCCAGCCTTCACCAACGTTTGCCCTCTAGCGATCCTCCTTCAGTCCTTCTGGTATTCGGCCTCTATGGTTGTACGCATGGGACGTCAGTGACGTCCCGTGGTAAAACCATAGAGACGTGTGAGGACCAGGAGGACGGCAGGATCATCGCAGGAGGCCTTTCTCCGGCCGGGGCCTGTTAAGTGACCAGCGGTGCGTTATCTTCTTCTCTTCAGCATTCTGGTCACCGCTCAACTGGTCCTGGCACCTACTGCTATGGTCCATAGGCAACAGCAGTAGATTGTGACCCCGGGCCAGAGGAGCAGTGACTGGATCACAGTGGGGGCAGCACACAGACATACAGCCTCCAGCCATACACTGTATATGGCTGGAGGCTGTATGTCTGTGGGGAGGGGGGGAGGGGGGGTGCTGCCAACCTAATGTGGGGGGAACTATACTGCCTACCTAATGTGGGGGGAACTATACTGCCAACCTAATGTGGGGGAACATGCTGCCTACTAATGTGGGGGAACATGCTGCCTACCTAATGTGGGGGGAACTATACTGCCTACCTAATGTGGGGGGAACTATACTGCCTTCCTAATGTGGGGGAACATGCTGCCTACTAATGTGGGGGAACATGCTGCCTACCTAATGTGGGGGGAACTACAAGGTACTGTACATTGCGGTAGGAGGGGTAGTCTTATATGGCGAGTATATCCCAAACTCTACATTTTAACTTTAAAAGTTGGGGGTCGTCTTATACACCCAGTCGTCTTATACGCCGGCATATATGTTATGTAGGGGGGGGAGGGGTCCTATAGATACAACCGGCCCTTTGAGGGTGACCAAACTGCTGATGCGGCCCCCGATAAATTTGAGTTTGACACCCCTGATTTCACCCCTTCCCTAATAAAAGTTTGAATCACCCCCCTTTTCCTATTAAAAAAAATAAAACAATGTAAATGAAAATAAAAATAAACATATGTGGTATCGCCGCGTGCGTAAATGTCCGAACTATAAAAATATATCGTCAATTAAACCTCATGGTCAATGGCGTACACGTAAAAAAATTCAAAATTCCAAAAAGGCTTATCTTTGGTCACTTTTTATACCATTAAAAATTTATAAAAAGTGATCAAAAAGTCAGATGAAAACAAAAATGAAACCGATGAAAACTTCAGATAACGGTGCAAAAAAATCAGCCCTCATACCGCCCTATACATGGAAAAATTAAAAGTTATAAGGGTCAGAATTGGACATTTTTAAACGTATACATTTTCCTGCATGTAGTTATGATTTTTTCCAAAAGTACGACAAAATGAAACCTATATAAGTAGGGTACCATTTTAACCGTATGGACCTACAGAATAATGATAAGGTGTCATTTTTACCGAAATATGCACTGCGTAGAAACGGAAGCCCCCAAAAGTAAAAAAATTGTGTTTTTTCTTCGATGTTGTCGCACAATTCTTTTTTATTCCGTTTCACCGTGGATTCTTGGGTAAAATGACTAATGTCACTGCAAAGTAGAATTGGTGACGCAAACAATAAGCCATAATATGGATTTTTAGGTGGGAAATTGAAAGGGTTATGATTTTTAAAAGGTAAGGAGGAAAAAACGAAAATGCAAAAACTGAAAAACCCTGCGTCCTTAACCCCTTAAGGACGCAGGACGTAAATGTACGTCCTGGTGAGGTGGTACTTAACGCACCAGGACGTACATTTACGTCCTAAGCATAACCGCGGGCATCGGAGCGATGCCCGTGTCATGCGCGGCTGATCCCGGCTGCTGATCGCAGCCAGGGACCCGCCGGCAATGGCCGACGCCCGCGATCTCGCGGGCGTCCGCCATTAACCCCTCAGGTGCCGGGATCAATACAGATCCCGGCATCTGCGGGAGTTCGCGATTAAAATGAACGATCGGATCGCCCGCAGCGCTGCTGCGGGGATCCGATCATTCATAACGCCGCACGGAGGTCCCCTCACCTTCCTCCGTGCGGCTCCCGGCGTCTCCTGCTCTGGTCTGTGATCGAGCAGACCAGAGCAGGAGATGACCGATAATACTGATCTGTTCTATGTCCTATACATAGAACAGATCAGTATTAGCAATCATGGTATTGCTATGAATAGTCCCCTATGGGGACTATTCAAGTGTAAAAAAAAATGTAAAAAAATGTAAAAGTAAAAGTAAAAAAAAAGTGAAAAATCCCCTCCCCCAATAAAAAAGTAAAACGTCCGTTTTTTCCTATTTTACCCCCAAAAAGCGTAAAAAACATTTTTTATAGACATATTTGGTATCGCCGCGTGCGTAAATGTCCGAACTATTAAAATAAAATGTTAATGATCCCGTACGGTGAACGGCGTGAACGAAAAAAAATTAAAAAAGTCCAAAATTCCTACTTTTTTAATACATTTTATTAAAAAAAAAATTATAAAAAATGTATTAAAAGTTTTTTATATACAAATGTGGTATCAAAAAAAAGTACAGATCATGGCGCAAAAAATGAGCCCCCATACCGCCGCTTATACGGAAAAATAAAAAAGTTATAGGTCATCAAAATAAAGGGATTATAAACGTACTAATTTGGTTAAAAAGTTTGTGATTTTTTTTAAGCGCAACAATAATATAAAAGTATATAATAATGGGTATCATTTTAATCGGATTGACCCTCAGAATAAAGAACACATGTCATTTTTACCATAAATTGTACGGCGTGAAAACGAAACCTTCCAAAATTAGCAAAATTGCGTTTTTCGTTTTAATTTCCCCACAAAAATAGTGTTTTTTGGTTGCGCCATACATTTTATGATATAATGAGTGATGTCATTACAAAGGACAACTGGTCGCGCAAAAAACAAGCCCTCATACTAGTCTGTGGATGAAAATATAAAAGAGTTATGATTTTTAGAAGGCGAGGAGGAAAAAATGAAAACGTAAAAATGAAATTGTCTGAGTCCTTAAGGCCAAAATGGGCTGAGTCCTTAAGGGGTTAAGGGGTTAAGCACTGTACAACACTGCTAGGTTCACCTTCAAGAAGATTATTTAGTTTTAAAATGATTTAGGGCTAAGTTAATGTCAAAGTTACTTCAACATGTAATAACCCATGGTAACTAACAGTTTGTTTAAAAACACACTGCACCAGCGTATTTTGCAAAAATTATCCCTTTTGGGTATTGCAACAGGGTTTGTGTCCCAAAAAGGTAAAGAAAAAATGAGTTTTGTATGAAAAGCCAAAAGAAAAAATCCCTTTCATTGGGATCAGGGGATGTCATAACATTCTTCCTTCGTGGGAGTTGCAACAGTATAAGTGTCTCAAAATAGTGAAGAAGAAATAACTTTTGCATGAAAAACTGAAAACGATGTTCTAATTTTTTTTGATCACGAGTATGTTGTGTATGTGTAGGCCTGTCTGGCAGTTTATGTACATATTGGGGAGCTCAACTAAAATGATTAATGAACTGGGGTGCAAACAGAGTGTATCCTATACAATGACAAAGAAAAACACTACACACAGTATGGTAAATGCACACCCAAACAATAACTCCATGATGAAAAAAATCTATAATTTTAATAATGTAACCATCCCATACAAAATGGACATTTAAAAACAATTAAAAGTGTCCTATACAAGGGACACCACAAACAAAGCTGGAGGAGGCCAGACGCTCTCCTTCCTGGAGCACAGATGGTATTACAATATACAGATCAAAATCCACAGTACATGGTATCAGAAGTCAGATATAACACTGCTGTCAGGAAAACAAAGTATAAAATCCAAAATATGAAGTCCCTGGCTACCCTGGACCTATAAGGTAATAAATAAATAACACCTGAAAATACAAAGTGACCGTTGTCTAGGTACATACTATAGTAAACACAGTAAACATCCTAACACAAGAGCAGGTATCAATATATCTCTAAACCTGTACAATATTGTAGATGTAAAATAAGTACAAGAAATAATGAATATTAGAGCGGCACCACTTATCTATGTGTAACCGACAATTGGCAACAGCTGGATGAAGGATACACACTGTGGGAAATTCTAGGATATCAAACATATAGAAGCTTAGAAACAAGTCAAGGAGGATCAGGACAGCAATCCTACAGTCACCGCAATGTTACGAGTCACTCTGCTCCTCACACGGGACCTCCTGCAGACAGGCAGGCAAACACAGTGTGGGGTGCTCAGAGTCGACTGCTGGCGGTTTCACACACAATAGCAATGAGCTTCTTCTGGCCTCATTATGTAAAATAAGCCCATGCTCCACATGACCCCACAAGTTCCATTTGCTCACGGCAACTTCCTCCCCTATATTTTGATTAAACCCAAAAAATACAGGTAACATGGCCTGCTTCATGTTCACTCTCAACATTTTAAAATGTTATGTTCTCTGTCTCCTATTACAATACGCTTCATTTATGCAGGTTGTCTACTAGCTTCTGCAAGAGGCTCTATACACAGAACAAAAAGTAATGGAGATGGAGCATTTCTGTCAGATACCATTTCTAATAGAGAAGGATTAAATAGGCACTGTCGGTTCCAAATACTTTTTATAGACCCTTTATAAGTAAAATGGCTCTTGAAAAACTCACCACTAGGGGGTCCTCATACCTACTGAGACACTAACCAGTCCTGCAGCAGCATCAGGCTTGTCCATGAGTCATGGACAAGTGATGACTCGTGGACAAGGCTGCATGAGAAGACACACCAATCACCTCCCACCACCACAAGGAGGAGGTGTATTAACAGGGTATTTCAGTGATATTGTAATCAGTTTTATTACTAAAACTTTACCAATTCAGACTATACTTTTTATGCTTTCAAATTATTGTTTTCACATGATGCCATTACATATATAGTGGATCGGCACTGGCATGATAGTCTCAGATTTTATTACAATAAAGTATAACTAAGAATAAATAAACTAACGTTAATTCAATACGGTAGCGTATAGAGATGAGCGAGCCAAATCCGGTGAACCTGGATTCGACCCGAACTTTAGGATTTTTCGGCAAACACTCTAGCTTTTACCGATTTTGGCTCGCGCAAGCCGGGAAATACTATGAAAAACTTGAAAGCATGTTTTTTTGGAGGATGGAAGAAACAGGGCGGACAGGGGGCGGTGAGATGACATAGGGATATCAGCAGATCACATGATAACCCAGGTCTATCATGGGATTTGCTGCTTACTGTGTGAATCTGCACAAAGGCCAATAGGACACAGCAAGGGACACAGATAAAAAAGGCTGTAACATCACCAACAGCCTTCAGAGTGCTGGAACTTCTGCACAGAGGAGACAGAAAGAAAGCCAGATATAGGGACAGTTAGTGGTTAGAAAGATAGAGACTGAGATACAGATTACAAAGAGAGAAGAAATAGGGACAGTTAGTGATTAGAAAGAGAGAGATAAAGATTAGAAAGAGAGACCTCTTGTGTGTATATGTGTGTGAACAGGATTCAATCCCCATACAAGAATCTTATAGTGGCTCCTATACACCAAAACAGATGATAAGGGGACATCTACTCAAAGCTTTTTGAAGGGCTCATTGTTTGCTATACCTGCATATACCTGAATTGAATAGTGTTCTGTACCAGCTACAGTAGCCAGTGAGTTACAGTAATCTGTGCCACCCACAAAGGCCCTCATTTACTCATTTTAAGAGTGGAGTGTCGGTTTGTGTGTCTTTTTTGTGTTTTCAACCTTTTTTTCACTTGGTATTTACTAATCTGTCACACTTTCCCCGATATTTTTAGTCGCAGGGGAAAATTCTGTTGCACGGTAATTTCTGTCGCATGGTTCCGTCGCACGGTAATTTCTTTCGCACTGTAGATTCTGTCGCAGGCAGGTTTACTTCTGTCGCAGGGTTTCTTCTACAGAAGTACAGATGTGGGAGGTGGGAATCCCAGCAGGGGTTTCCTTGACCTTCCAGTGAATATCCAACTTCGGCACTGGAGCGCTACACCGGCATGGTGACACAGAAGTCGGGTATAGATACGTAATTGCTTTTTATTGAAAATCATAAAAAGTGGCAATACATGGTTGGACTACATTTTTCTGAGAGGCTCCCTCCTTCCTCAGGTCCGAGTTACAGTACTTCATATATACATATTTCCATGAATACATTAAGCCATTAAACATTTGAAGTTTGCCAGGTCTGAATGCCATTTGAGGCTGAGTATGACATCAGCCTCCAGGGTCTGTTGGTGGTGTATAGGAATGAATGGTCTAGACCTACAATATTGTGATTTTTATCCCATTGAAATCAATTGGCCCAACACTGTACATCAACCCAGGAATTGAACCCACACCAGGGTCTCCCATCCACATTACTATCAGGACCCTGCTCTTTAGCTTTCTACCCCATTTGCCGCAAGACCTCCATAGACCACAATGGGCCCATTGTTTTCAATGGGCAAAAAATCACAATGTTATAGATCTAGCCCATTCATTCCTATACACCACCAATAGACCCTGGAGGCTGACGTCATACTCAGCCTTCAATGGCATTTAGACCCAGCGAACTTCAAATGTTTAATGGGTTAATGTATTCATGGAAATATGTATATATAAAGTACTGTATCCATACACTGTAACTCGGACCTGAGGAAGGAGGGAGACACATATAGATAGATGTATTAAAAAAATTGTTGAAAAGAAAAAATGTGTTAATAAAGCTAAAACCATGCTGAAAAATGTAATTGTTCAAAAAAATATTAAAAATTACAAGTAAGAATTGCTCGAAAAAGACGAGGCAGGCAAAGGAGCAAACAGCCAGAGAATTTACTCCGCTTTCTGAAACTTTATACATGCTTTAAAGTGTCGGGTTTTCTTCCCAGATAATTCACATGAACTTCAGAGTGGTTTTAGGAAAAGACAAGGGATTTTGGCTGAAATGTAGGGAACACGCCCCCTTTTCCCGAAAACAACGACAATTTTGTTGTAGTGATTCAGATTCTGACGGGTTTTTTCTGTCGCATATTTTGGACCAAAACCCGACAAAAAGAGTTGGAATCATGTTAGTAAATTAGGGCCAAAATGTATTCAAGTGGCACCTATATACCTATAGGGTCTGTCAACACAGTAGTGAATATAATAGATTTCCGCAAATACCTTCATTACGCATTGTGTTATCATCCCTGCCATGCAAAAAGCGTGTTGAAGTTACACGTATCTAGTCTGTAGTGTTACAATGTTATGGTGCATTTAATATTGTGCCACAAACACCTTCAGTACTCATTGTGCTGTCATACCTGCCATGCAAAAAGTGTGTTTAAGTTACACGTATCTAGCCTGTAGTGTTATATGGTTCTGGTGCATGTAATATAGTTCCGCAAACACCTTCAGTATTCATTGTGCTGTCATCCCTGCCACGCAAAAAGCGTGTTGAAATTACATGTATCTAGTCTGTAGTCTGAATACAGTTCTGATGCATTTCATATTGTTCCGCAAATACCTTCAGTACTCGTGCTGTTAACCCAGCCAAGCAAAAAGCGTGTTGAAGTGACACGTACCTAGCCTGTAGTGTAAATCCAGTTCAAGTGCCTTTTTATATTGTTCCGCAAACACCTTCAGTACTCATTTTGCTGTCATCCAGGCCGTGCAAAAAGCGTGTTGAAGTTACAAGTATCTAGCCTGTAGTGTAAATACAGTTCTGGTGCATCTCATATTGTTCCACAAACACCATCAGTACTCATTGTGCTTGGTAGGAAAAAGTCCCAGCACTCACCAAAGTATCAAGCAATAGTAGTTTATTTTATATTTGAAATGAACAGGTCCTTGTGTGTGTGTGTGTGTGTGTGTGTGTGTGTGTGCGTACAGGATTCATTCCCCATACAAGCATCTTATAGTGGCTCCTATACACCAAAACAGCAGATAAGGAGACATCTATTCAAAGCTTTTTGAAAAGCTCATCTTTTGCTACCGCAAATCAAAGCCATACCTGCATATAACTGAATTGAATAGCATTCTGAGCCAGCTACTGTAGCCAGTGAGTTACATTGATCCGTGCCACCCACCCACAAAGTGTATTCAAGTGGCACCTATATAGCTATGGGCCTGTCAACACAGTAGTGAATATAATAGGATTCGGCAAACACCTTCACTATGCTTTGTGCTGTCATTCCTGCCATGAAAAAAAGCGTGTTGAAGTTATGTGTATCTAGCCTGTAGTGTTATATGGTTCTGGTGCATTTAATATAGTTCTGCAAAAACACATTCAGTATTCATTGTGCTGTCATCCCTGCCATGCAAAAAGCGTGTTGAAGTTACAAGTATCTAGTCTGTAGTGTGAATACAGTTCTGATGCATTTCATATTGCTCTGCAAATACCTTCAGTACTCATTGTGCTGTCAACCAAGCCATGCTAAAAGCGTGCTGAAGTGACACGTACCTAGCCTGTAGTGTAAATCCAGTTCAGGTGCATTTCATATTGTTCCGCAAACACCTTCAGTACTCATTTTGCTTTCATCCATGCCATGCAAAAAGCATGTTGAAGTTACAAGTATCTAGCCTGTAGCTTTAATACAGTTCTGGTGCATTTCATATTTTTCCGCAAACACCGTAAGTACTCATTGTGCTTAGTGGGAAAAAGTCCCAGCACTCACCAATGTATCAAGCAATAGTAGTTTATTCCATATCCGAAATGAACAGGACGCCTTTCGGCCTCAATCCTTCCTCTGCTGCAGAGGAAGGCTTGAGGCAAAAACGCATCCTGTGCACAGTGAAAATAAAAATAAACATATATGGTATTGCCGCGTGTGGAAATGTCCGAATTATAAAAATATACCGTTAATTAAATCGCACAGTCAATGGCGTATGCGCAAAAAAAATCCAAAGTCCAAAATATATCAATAAGTCCTATCAATGCAAAAATGGTACCGCTAAAAACTTCAGATCACGGCGCAAAAAATGAGCCCTCATACCGCCCCATACGTGGAAAAATAAAAAAGTTATAGGGGTCAGAAGATGACAATTTTAAACGTATTAATTTTCCTGCATGTAGTTATGATTTTTTCAAGAAGAACAACAAAATCAAACGGAAACGGAAGCCCCCAAAATTTACAAAACAGCTGTTTTTTTTTTTTTTTACAATTTTGTCCCACAATGATTTCTTTTCCGTTTTGCCATAGATTTTTGGGCAAAATGACTGACGTCATTACAAAGTAGAATTGATGGCACACAAAAAGAAGTCAGTCGAGATGCCCCACAACGTGAGGAAAACTCTACTGCTACTGATGATCCTCCAGATCCAGTGAAAAAACTAAAAAGGAGGGGATAGAAAACACAATGTGAATTCAAGTGGAGAAGACAGACATAGTCGCACATCCACAAATTGTATTTTGACCTAATTGCTTCTCAGCATAAATTCAAAAACTAACAGGTTGTTAGTATACATTTTGATCAAAAGGTACAAGCCCACTTGCCATGTCAAGGCCACCTATTTGGAATGGGTTCCTAATGTCCCTAGCTTAAAATAGCATAGCGCTGGGCGGCTACCACCACCGCCGCAGCACCAGTGCCCACAGGGGGAACGATGCCACACAGCACCACACCAGTGTGTGGGGACCCACTCTGAATGGGTGGCCTTGATGTGGCGAGTGGGCTTGTACCTTTTGATCAAAATGTATACTAACAATCTGTTAGTTTTTGAATTTATGCTGAGAAACAATTAGATCAAGATACAATTTGTGGATGTGCGACCATGTCTGTCTTCTTTACTTGAATTAACATTGTGTTTTTTATCCCCTCCTTTTTAGTTTTTTTCACTTGTGTCAGCACTCTGCCCCATCCCCTCAGCCCAACCCTATATAAGTAGTAGGTAGCTACACAGGGCCCTTTCATTTCTGGCAGCCTCCCAGTTTGACTGGGAGCACATGGTAAGTGAGCTTTTACACCTTGTTCACACTGGTGTGGTGCTGCGTGGCGTCCATTGCTGCTGCAGCGCCGTGTCTGTGGGGAGGGGCATCCCAGGGACTGGTTTGAGTGGCATTGGGGCCGCTCTGCCAGTGGGTCATTCCCCCTGTAGGCACTGGCGCTGCAGCAGTGGTGGCACCTCCCCACAGACACGGCGCCTCGGCAGCAATGGATGCCACACAGCACCACACCAGTGTGTGGGGACCCACTCTGAATGGATGGCCTTGATGTGGCGAGTGGGCTTGTACCTTTTGATCAAAATGTATACTAACAACCTGTTAGTTTTTGAATTTATGCTGAGAAGCAATTAGATCAAGATACAATTTGTGGATGTGCGACCATGTCTGTCTTCTCTACTTGAATTAACATTGTGTTTTTTATCTCCTCCTTTTTAGTTTTTTTCACTTGTGTCAGCACTCTGCCCCATTTCTTCAGCCCAACCCTATATAAGTAGCAGGTAGCTACACAGGGCCCTTTCATTTCTGGCAGCCTCCCAGTTTGACTGGGAGCACATGGTAAGTGAGCTTTTACACCTTGTTCACACTGGTGTGGTGCTGCGTGGCGTCCATTGCTGCTGCAGCGCCGTGTCTGTGGGAGGTGCATCCCAGGGACTGGTTTGTGTGGCATTGGGGCCGCTCTGCCAGTGGGTGATTCCCCCTGTAGGCACTGGGGCTGCGGCAGTGGTGGTGACCGCCCAGTGCTGTGCCATTTTATGCTGGGGACATTGGGGACCCGCTCTAAATGGGTGGCCTTGACGTGGCAAGTGGGCTTGTACCTTTTTATCAAAATGTATACTAACAACCTGTTTGTTTTTGAATTTATGCTGAGAAGCAATTAGATCAAGATACAATTTGTGGATGTGCGACCTCGTCTGTCTTCTCTACTTGAATTCACATGCTAAAAGTTGCTATTGCAATCTCCGTCCCGCCAGCCAGCCAGACCACCTGGCTGGCCACATTTGAATTAATTTGAATGGTTTTTCAACCTGCTGCTGTACGTAAGATACTACGACTTCCTCCAATAAACCACTGTGACATGCTAAAGGTTGCTATTGCAACCTCTTTGCCTCCCTCCAGCCAGGCCTGGATCACCTGACTGGCCAAATTTCAATTGATTTTAAAGGTATCTTAACCGACTGCTGCTGTACACTGGCTACTGCATCATCCTCCTGTAAACCACTGTGAAATGGTGAAGGTTTCCATTGCAACCTACCACCAGCCAGCCAGGCCTGAGTCACCCGGCTGGCCAAATTTGAATTAATTTCAAAGGTATCTCAACCTGCTGCTTTACATAGACTACTACAACTTTTTCCAGTAAGCCCCTAGGACATGTTCTGTTGGTAGTTTCTGCTAGGTCTACACATACACAACCCATTCATGTCAGCATCCCCAGTCCAGGAACCATGTAATTGAATTTGTATTTTAATTTCAAAATTAAAAAACTTAATTGAAACATTTTCAAATTTTATTTCAAAACCAACACCTTCCTGCTACTATCATTCCTCAATCTCCTGCTGTACGCTGTTGACATAACGCTATTTCATGCTGTACACTAGTAACATCATTCTGCCACCACCTGCTGTAAGATGGCTACTACATATAACACCAATCCACCATCCCCCTACTTCCAGCCAGGCCTATAATAACACAACCCATCATCAACAATAAAAGGGTGATCATTTTTGCCACTTGGAAAAAGACACTGAATCTTCCCATGCCTCTGTGTGCACAATAACAGCGGCAGGCATGTACCGACAACAAGGGATACTTTATGCTGCTTTATTTTGGTGTGAATAAGCCTAAAAAATGGGTGAGCTGTAATAGCTTTAAAACAAAAATAGAGAAAAAGAAACACAGCCGCACATCCACAATTTGTATTTTGATCTACTTGCTTCTCAGCATAAATTCAAACACTAACAGGTTGTTAGTATACATTTTGATCAAAAAGTACAAGCCCACTCGCCACATCAAGGCCACCTATTTAGAGTTTGTCCCTAACCAAACATTGGAGTAGCGCCGGGCGGCGGCCACCACCACTGCAACACCATGCCCACAGGGGGAGCGACTCAGTGGCCAGTCAGCCCCACTGCTGCCCGATCATGCCCCTGGCTCCGGGCCACACCACCCTTACAGACAAAGCATCACACTAACAATGACTGATGCAGTGAAACCCCACCAATGTGAATACCTACCAAGTTCTCCCTGCCAGAGGGCTGGGAGAATGCTAGGAGGAAACCCTTAAGCTTTCTCCTGCTAATTAAAAACACCTGGGCCGAATGGATGTAGCAGAGTGCTGGCTATGAAAGAGGGGACAGACAACAATTGTAAAGCAAAAATAGAGAACAAGAAACACAGCTGCACATCCACCATATGTATTTTGAGCTACTTGCTTCTCAGCATAAATTCAAACACTAACAGGTTTTTAGTATACATTTTGATCAAAAAGTACAAGCCCACTCGCCACGTCAAGGCCACCTATTTAGAGTGGGTCCCTAACCAAACATTGGTGTAGCACCGGCGGCAGCCACCACCACCACCGCAACACCATGCCCACAGGGGCAACGACCCAGTGGCCTGGCAGCCCCACTGCTGCCCGTCCAAGCCCCTGGATCCGGGCCACACCACCCCACAGATAAAGCATCACAGCAACAATGACCGCCGCAGTGCAACCACACCAATGTGAATACCTACCAAATTCTCCCTGCCAGAGGGCTGGGAGAATACTAGGAGGAAACCCTTATGCAATCTCCTACTAATTAAAAACGCTTGGGCCGAATGGGTGGAGCAGAGTGCTGGTTATGAAAGAGGGGACAGACTACAATTGTTAAACAAAAATAGAGAAAAAGAAACACAGCAGTACATCCTCAATATCCACCAATGTGAATACAAATTTGTTTATGTGCGGCTGTGTTTCTTTTTCTCTATTTTAGTTTTAGAGCTGTAATAGTTACCATGGGTTACCGCATGTCAACATAACTGAGCCTAAAAAAGTCCTACTTGAATACATTCCAAACAGTGTTAGATAGGGGTTTAGAGCTGTTAGGCAGTGTGATAAACATTTTTAGGGGCTTATTTAATTGTTGGTTCAAGTAAAACCGAGCCAAACCAAACTCGTGGTTTCTGAAAAGTTTGCGAGTCTGGCGAACTAAACTTTTTAAAAGTTTGCTCAACTCTAGTAGCTTATAATTATTTGTGTGATGGGATAAAATAGCACTTTTTATGTATGTCTATGTTAATGTATGTAGCACTGCTCCATTTCTTTGACACCTCTGTACACTCTGTCCTCCAGTGAATAAATGCAATGCATTTCCAAGTTTGAGCATACTACACACACTGAAACATATTTCAAGTCACAGCATTCCCATTTACCAAGCTAAGTGTTCTATAGCCCTCCCAACCTGCTTAATACCCCCTACATCATCTTTGCATGACACCCTCCCTCAGGCTGCATGGCTACACTTGGTGCTGTGTAAACAGTGAATGTTACACAGCCAGTAAGCCGTCTTCAGCACCTGGATGACCCTTCTGCCTGTCAGCGTGTAATAGCATGCTGAGATGGCACATAATAGTAAAACACATATTCTCATTATTCCCTACATTTACTATTAAAGTTTATGTTCTCCCAACACTTTAGGGCAGCAATGGGTAGACACATTGTAATTGTGTGTCTAAAAATGCTGGTGTTGCTAATATGAGAAAGTACTGCTTGTAATTATCTCAGATGTGGCAGAATACATATAACTACAAGCAGCGCATCCGGGTAAGATTGCTTCTATCGATTCTGCCCAGGTATTGCTTTTCTCATAATATTAGCAACATCAGCATTTTTGGATGGACATACAGTTATAAAACAGTTCAACTATGATCAGGACATATATAATATATTGCTCCATTGCATGTACATATATTATTTTTATAAACCTCCTATCGGTTTTACTGCTCTCTATATATACCTTGTATTGAATCTCTGTCTGGCTAACAAGTGTAAGGAACCCTTATACGGCTCCCAATGTAAATGTACGTCATGGTGCCCTGGTACCTAGTGCACAAGGACGTACATTTATGCCATGAACATGAAGTGCACCAGGATTTACATTTATGCAGTGAACATTAAGTGCACCAGGACGGGAAGTGTTTTCTGGAGAATGCACTGTTAACCGTATAGAAACAAAACAATTGAGTTCCTATATTATTGTCACTAGAGATGAGCGAACTTTTCAAAAATTCGATTCGACCAATTCGCCGAATTTTCCCGAAAAGTTTGTTTCGATCTGAATTTATTGTAGGTGAATCGATATTAAAAAGGCTATTTCTAGCCTACATACAGCCTCTATAGGGGTATAGAACACTTTGCTGTGTCCTAAAACACATATGGAGTGTGCTGGGGGTAGTGAAATAATACTGTTATTCAGAATAGCATGCAGATTACCGGCATCGCTCTTAGAATCACTGCCACACACCAGCACAATGACAGAGCCTGGTGGTGGCATCAGTGTCAGGAGACCATATAGTACTGAATGACATAGCGTGGACATGTTGGCAGCAAGAGGAGACCATTTAGTGGCTGAATGGCACAGCGTGGAGTTGGCTGATGCACTAGTACACTACACACCAGGGCTACACAATCCCCCCCAAAAAAACAACACAATATATGACATTTTTGACAAAGTTTTCTCATTGGTAGCACCCGCTATCCAAAAATTTGAAATTAACAGACCCAGGCCCCAACTCTGCGGCATCAGTAACCCATATATTGCCTGAAGGACACAGCCTGGAGTTGGCTGATGCACCAGTACACACCAGGGCTTCACAATCCCCCCTCCAAAATCAACACAATGAGAAATTTTTGTCAAAGATTTCTCATTGGTAGCACCCGCTATCCAAAAATTTGAAATTTCCAGAACCAGGCCCCACCCCTGTGGCATCAGTAATAGTGTTGAGCGGCATAGGCCATATTCGAATTCGCGAATATTTGCGAATATATGGACGAATATTCGTCATATATTTGGGAATATACGCATATTCATAATATGCGCGTCTTATTTTCGCATATGCAAATTTTCGCATATGCGAAAATTCGCACACCGGTCTCACACAGTAGCATTAGAGCCTTCTTTACACCACACAAGCTGGAAGCAGAAAGGGATGATCACTGTGATGTGTACTGTGAAAAAAAATATATATATATTCGTAATTACGAATATATAGTGCTATATTCGCGAATATTCGCGGATTCGCGAATATGCGATATTCACGAATAAAATTCGCATTGCAAATATTCGCGAGCAACACTAATCAGTAACCCATATATTGCCTGCATGACACAGCCTGGAGTTGGCTGATGCAAGAGTACACACCAGGGCTTCACAATCCCCCCCCAAAAAAACAACACAACATATGAAATTTTTGACAAAGATTTCTCATAGGTAGCACCCGCTATCCAAAAATTAGAAATTTCCAGACCCAGGCCCCACCTCTGCGGCATCAGGAACCCATATATTGCCTGAAAGACACAGCCTGGAGTTGGCTGATGCACCAGTACACACCCGGGCTTCACAATCCCCTCCAAAAAACAAAAACTAATTCAATAAGTGTGTAAGCGCAACTGTCTCCAAAAGATCGGATCACCAAAGGACTTTTTTCGCCCAAAATGATGAAGCAAAGTTAATCCCTGTCCGTATTTTTTATTTATTTATTTATTTTTTTCATAAAAAAATCACACGTAACAAGCGTTGCGCTGTGTAACGATTAGCATTCTGGAAAATTCAATTTTATAACTGATAAAATTATCAGTAAATAAAAAAAAAAACACTACCCAAGAGTGTTTAATTACCCCATACATTGCACCAGGAGCGGTCAAGAGTAGGCCTCAGCAGTACCCAAGAGGCTGTAATAACCCCCTACCTTTGCACGATCAATTCCGAGATCGAGCAATACCAGGCGTGTTATGCCCTCTGATTTCCGGGGCCGCAGGCTCGCTCCACTGAACGGATTAGCGTGTCTCTATCTTTCATCGACCGATGCTGGTAACCCGCTAACTCCCGGAAAGGTAAGATGCCGCGAAGCAGGTGGTCTCCCCCGGGCACGTTTGGCTCCAGAATTTCCACTACTGCCACACCACGCTGACTGCCAACCGTGCTACCGCCTTGCTGACTCAAGGGCAATCTGCAACTCTCTTCTCCCGATGATGAACCCCCCCCTTCTCCTGAGATTGAGCCGTAACAGGTGTGTTATGCCCTTAGATGTCCGGGGCCGCAGGCGCGCTCCACTGAACGGATTAGGGTGTGTCCATCTTTTTTTGTAGCACCCACAATCCAAAAATTATAAATTCCCAGACCCAGGCCCCACCTCTGCGGAATCAGGAACCCATTTATTGCCTGAAGGACACAGCCTGGAGTTGGCTGATGCACCAGTACACACAGGGCTTCACAATCCGCCCCAAAATCAACAAAGTTGTATAATTTTTTTTTTAATTTACAACTTTGTGTAATCACAAGCGCATATCCAACATTTCAGAAGACTCTATAAGGCAGGACGGTGGACCACCCAAAGACTTTCTTCTCAAAAATAATGAACCACACAATTGTTGAATTTAAAAAAAAATTTGAAATTCCTAGACCCAGGCCCCACCTCAGCTGCATCAGTAACCCATATATTGCCTGAAAGACACAGCCTGGAGTTGGCTGATGCACGACAACACACCCGGGCTTCACAATCCACCCCAAAAAAACGTAATTGAAATTGTCTGACAAAATACCTTTTTGTTAAAACAAGCGCATATACAGCAGTTCAGAAGACTCTATAATGCAGGACGGTGGACCACCCAAAGACATTCTTCTATAATATAATAAACCACACAATATGTTAAAAAAATTTTAAATAATTGAAATTCCAAGACCAAGGCCCCACCTCTCCGGCATCAGTAACCCATATATTGCATAACGACACAGACCGAAGTTGACTGATGCACGAGTACACACTACACACCCGTCACCTGGGCTTCACAATCCACCACAAAAAAACGCAATTTTTTTTCGAAATTGTCTGACAAAATACCCTTTTGTTAAAACAAGCGCATATACAGCAGTTCAGTAGACTCTATAATGCAGGACGGCGGACCACCCAAAGACATTCTTCTATAATAAACCACACAATATGTTAAATTTTTTTAAATAATTGAAATTCCAAGACCAAGGCCCCACCTCTACTGCATCAGTAACTCATATATTGCCTAACGGACACAGACTGGAGTTGACTGATGCACGAGTACATACTACACACCCGTCACCCGGGCTTCACAATCCACCCCAAAAAAACGCAAACATTTTTCAAAATTGTGTGACAAAATACCTTTTTGTTAAAACAAGCGCATATACAGCAGTTCAGAAGACTCTATAATGCAGGATGGTGGACCACCCAAAGACATTCGTCTATAATATAATAAACCACACAATATGATAAATTTTTTTAAAATAATTGAAATTCCAAGACCAAGGCCCCACCTCTGCTGCATCAGTAACCCATATATTGCCTAACGGACACAGACTGGAGTTGACTGATGCACGAGTACATACTACACACCCGTCACCCGGGCTTCACAATCCGCCCCTGAAAAACGCAACTTTTTTTCGAAATTGTCTGACAAAATACCTTTTTGTTAAAACAAGCGCATATACAGCATTTCAGAAGACTCTTTAATGCAGGACAGTGAACCACCCAAAGATATTTGTCTATAATATAATAAACCACACAATATGTAAAAAATTTTTAAATAATTGAAATTCCAAGACCAAGGCCCCCCTCTGCTGCATCAGTAACCCATATATTGCCTAACGGACACAGACTGGAGTTGACTGATGCACGAGTACACACTACACACCCGTCACTCGGGCTTCATAATCCACCCCAAAAAAACACAATTTTTTTTCGAAATTGTCTGACAAAATACCTTTTTGTTAAAACAAGTGCATGTACAGCAGTTCAGAAGACTCTATAATGCAGGATGGTGGACCACCCAAAGACATTCTTCTCAAAAATAATAAACCACACAATGTTTCAAATTTGGTTAAAAAAATATTACATGTGTGCAAGTGCATCTGTCTCCAAAAAATCAGATGGCAAAAGGATTCTAATCGCCAAAAATGATTAAGCAGAGTTAATCCCTCTCCATCTATTTATTTATTTTTTTCATTAAAAAATCACATGCAACAAGCGTTCCATTGTGTAACGGTTAGCATTCTGCAAAATTCAATTTTATTACTAATAAAATTACCAGTAAATTTAACAATAGCACTACCCAAGAGTGTTTAATCACCCCATACATTGCACCAGGAGCAGTCAGGAGTAGGCCTCAGCAGTACCCAAGAGGCTTTAATAACCCCTTACCATGCCCGATCAATTGCGAGATCGAGCAATAACAGGTATGTTATGGCCTCAGATGTCCTGGGCCGCACTAGCGCTCCACTGAACGGATTAGCGTGTCTCTATCTTTCAAGGACAGGTGTGTGTTGCACGCTCACACCAGTTCGTTATAGGGATCTGTGATTGCAATTATTTAATCTTAAAACAAAGAATTACCAGTAAGTGAGGGTCATAAGCTGGCGTTTATTAAGTCCCTGCCCTTGGTACACACCGCCCGTCGCTATAAGCGATTGGATTAGTTAGTGAGTTGGTTAGTGAAGTCCTCGGATCGGCCCAGGCGGGGTAGGAGAAGGCCCTGGCAGAGCGCCGAGAATTTAACAATCATTGTTGAAATTTGCATTAAGCATGTATTTAGCTACTGCTAAACATCCAAAAATTTAAGGCCCAAGGCCAGAGGCACCAGGGAGGCAAGTAGTTCCTGAAAGACACAGAATGAGTCTGGAGCATGCATTTGCAGTACCCAAGAGGTTTTCATAATCCCCTTCCATTTAAAGATCAATGTTCACATTTGCATTAAAGGAGTAGTCCAGTGGTGACCCAGTGGTGAACAACTTATCCCCTATCCTAAGGATAGGGGATAAGTTTGAGATTGCGGGGGGTCCGACCGCTGGGGCCCCCTGCGATCTCCTGTACGGAGCCCCGACAGCTTGCGGGAAGGGGGCGTGTCGACCTCCGCACGAGGCGGCGGCCGACACGCCCCCTCAATACAACTCTATGGCAGAGCCGAAGCGCTGCCTTCGGCAATCTCCGGCTCTGCCATAGAGATGTATTGAGGGGGCGTGTCGGCCGCCGCTTCGTGCGGGGGTCGACACCCGCTATCTGGCCGGTGAGCCGGGGCCCCGTACGGAGAGATCGCAGGGGGCCCCAGCTGTCGGACCCCCCGAAATCTCAAACTTATCCCCTATCCTTAGGATAGGGGATACGTTTTTCACCACTGGACTACCCCTTTAAGCATGTATTTAGCTACTGCTAAACTTCAAAAAATTATAGGCCCAAGGCCTGAGGCACCATGGAGGCAAGTAGTTTGTGAAAGACACAGAATGAGTCTGGAGCAGTCATTTGCAGTACCCAAGAGGGTTTCATAAACCCTTACATTTAAAGATCAATGTTGACATTTGCATTAAGCATGTATTTAGCTATTGCTAAACTTCAAAAAATTATAGGCCCAAGGCCTGAGGCACCAGGGAGGCAAGTAGTTTGTGAAAGACACAGAATGAGTCTGGAGCAGTCATCCGCAGTACCCAAGAGGGTTTCATAACCCCTTACATTTAAAGATCAATGTTGACATTTGCATTAATTTTTGCATGTATTTAGCTACTGCTAAACTTCAAAAAATTATAGGCCCAAGCCAGAAGCATCAGTTTTCCCCATATAAGGAGCATAGTTGTCCCCCAGATTAGGCAGCATAGATGTCCCCCAGATTAGGAGCATAGTTGTCCCCCAGATTAGGCAGCATAGATGTCACCAAGATTAGGAGCATAGATGTCCCCCAGATTAGGCAGCATAGAAGTCCCCCAGATTAGGAGCATACTTGTTCCCCAGAGTAGGCAGTTTAGATGTCACCCAGATTAGGCAGCATAGATGTCCCCCAGATTAGGCAGCATAGATGTCCCCCAGATTAGGAGCATAGTTGTCCCCCAGATTAGGCAGCATAGATGTCCCCCAGATTAGGAGCATACTTGTCCCCCAGATTAGGCAGCATAGATGTCCCCCAGATTAGGAGCATAGATATCCCCCAGATTAGGCAGCATAGATATCCTCCAGATTAGGAGCATACTTGTCCGCCAGAGTAGGCAGCATAGATGTCACCCAGATTAGGCAGCATAGATGTCCCCAAAATTAGGCAGCATAGATGCCCACCAGATTAGGAGCTTAGTTGTCCCCCAGATTAGGAGCATAGTTGTCTGCCAGATTAGGCAGCATAGATGTCACCCAGATTAGGCAGCAAAGATGTCCCCCAGATTAGGAGCATACTTGTCCCCCAGAGTAGGCAGCATAGATGTCACCCAGATTAGGCAGCATAGATGTCCCCCAGATTAGGAGCATAGTTGTCCCCCAGATTAGGCAGCATAAATGTCCCCCAGATTAGGCAGCATAGTTGTCCCCCAATCAGCGTGGGCCGGTCAGAGCCAATCAAAGGGCCATATGTGGCAAGCGGGCCGTACAATGCCCATGTCTGCCCCAGAGGGTTTCATAACCAACCACAATAGAGAAAATTTTGTTGTAGGAGCATGGTCAATCTACTCAGACCCATCTGTCATTGGTGGCTGGAAATCCTGGCTGATCCATCCCTGATTCATCTTGACAAACATCAGTCTCTCCACATTTTTAGTGGACAGACAAGTTCGCCTTGGGGTGACTATGGCCCCGGCCGCACTAAACACCCGCTCTGATGGCACACTACTGGCCGGGCAGGACAGCTTTTCCAGGGCAAACTCCGCTAGTTGCGGCCATAAATCGAGTTTAGCTGCCCAGAAGTCCAGCGGATCTTCAACGATTGTTGGCAGGGACATGTCGAGGTAAGCCAACACCTGCTGGTTCAAGTCCTGCTCCATGTCCACCTGCTGCTGAGGAGTAGCTTCACTATGCGACTGAAGGAAGCTACTCATCAGCGACTGTAGACTCAGGCTGCTGCTGATTGTGCCGGTACTGCTCCTGCCACCCCTCCCCAGCAGCCGTGGCAGTGGAAGGTGAGCGCAGAGGGCCCCCCGAGTCAGACCTGCGAGTGGATGGACCATGTGGCCGATAGGCATCGGCCAACCGACTACATAGAAGCTCCCTGAAGTAGGTCAGTTTGTCCTCCCTCTCAGTGGGTGTAAAAAAGGCCCCCATTCTGGGCCGGTAGCGAGGGTCTAATAAGGTGGAGATCCAGAAGTCATCACGCTGACGAATTTTGACAAGCAACTCAGCATGCATCGTGCCATTTGTGACAGTGACTCGCTGGGACTACCTGCCTCCATCTCCACTGCATACTGCCACGGTGTGTCTGGGTCCTCTGTCTCGCCTCCCTCGTAATAACCCTCCAGCTCCTCTGGCTGCTCCTGCTCCTCCTCTCCTGTCCAATGACCAGAAACACCGGCATTCTCATCCACCGTAAACTGTGCTCCGCTCTGCCCCTCATCATCCTCCTCCAGTTCATCCCCCACAGGACTCATGTAGTCTTCTGATGTAGGCGCAACATCTCCATTGCAATTTGAGCGACTAACAAAAAATGTGGCTTCCTCAAAGGGCCTCAGCAAACGGCAGGTGTCACGTATGAGCTGCCACTTGCTCACATTGAAGTTACACAGGGGAGTACTCCTATCTGCTTGTATCATCAAAAAATCCGTGATCTCTTTTCTTTGTTCTTATAGTCTGTCCAACATATGGAGGGTGGAATTCCAACGTGTGGCAACGTCACAAATGAGACTATGTTGTGGAATACCGTTCTGACGCTGCAGCTCAAGCAAAGTGTTCTTGGCGGTGTATGAGTGGCTGAAGTGCATGCACAGTTTCCTTGCTATTGTCAGGACATCTTGCAAATGGGGTGAAGACTTGAAAAACTTCTTGACAACCAGATTCAACACGTGTGCCATGCAGGGCGAATGGTTCACACTTCCTTGTCGCAGCGCGGCCACAATGTTCTTCCCATTTTCGGTCACCATGGTTCCCATTTCCAGATTTCGTGGAGTAAGCCATACTTGGATTTGTTCCCTAATGAACTTCAGCAGTTCCTCCCCTGTGTGACTCCATTCTCCAAAGCAAACCATGTGAAGGACGGCTTGACACCGCTGTGCCCTACACACGTGGTACGATGAAGGGCCACCAAGATTTGGATGTGCAGTGGAGGCCGAGGACACGGGGGAGTAGGAGACGCACACTGTAAAAGGACCAACTGCCTGGGAGTGAGCGCGTGGAGGAGGAAGCGGTGTGACCTGTCCAAGTTGCTGTTGTGGCTGTGCAGGAACAACATTTACCCAGTGGGCCGTAAAAGACATGTATTGTCCCTGCCCGTAGTTACAGCTCCACACGTCAGCGTTGCCGTTCACATTTGAACACACCGACAGGCTCAAGGACTGGCCCACCTTCTCTTGTACAAACTTATGCAGGGCTGGTACGGCCTTCTTCGCAAAGAAATGACGGCTTGGGACTCTCCACCTCAGCTCGGCAGAAGCCATCAATTCCCTGAAAGCTGCAGAGTCCACCAGTTGAAAAGGGAGGGACTGCAACACCAGCAACTTGGACAGGAGCACATTCAACGTTGGATAAGTGGGCACATACTGTTGTCTCTTGGACATGGCTTCACCGATCGATTGTTGGCGGAATGGCTGACTACGAGCGGAGGAAGCAGGAGCGCAAGAAGGAGGTTTTGACACAATGCTCCCTTCGGCTGAGGTGGTGGAGCCTTGGCTGGATGACGGAGGGAGCAGATGGCCACTGGGTGATGCGGTAGGCTGGACCACTACCTCGGAGCCACGGTTATCCCAGGCCACTTTATGGTGGCGAATCATGTGTTGACGCATGGCCGTGGTGCCGAGATTGGGACCATGGCCACTATTTACTTTCTGCCCACAGATTTTGCATGTGACTACGCTAAGGTCCTCCGGATTCTTTATGAAGAACAACCACACTGCAGAGTAGCTGATTTTCCCACACGCAGTTCGCACTATTTCACTGCTATTGGCACCGTCTCCAGGAACCCCTGTTCCACTACCTCCCTGAATGGTAGCTTGCTGCAAAGCAGTTGGTCTCCCCCTGGCACGTTTGGCTCCTGAATTTCCACTACTGCCACCACCACGCTGATTGCCAACCGTGCTACCACCTTGCTGCCTCATAGACAAATAGCAAATCTCTTCTCCTGATGATGATGAAGCCCCGGCTTCTGCACCCGGCTCCCAATTGTGATCGGCTTCATCATCATCAAAAGATGTGTGCACGTCCCTGATGTCCTCCTCGTGTTCCACAACAGTGTCTGCCTCAGGACCCTGAACAATTGAAACACCGCCTCCCACGTCACTCTCCGCATCACTACTTGCCCGCCTTGCGGAGCAAGGGACGCATGTGTCCTCACATTTTTGGCTGCCCATTAGATGCTGACTGTCCTCTCTTACATCGTCCTTGCTAAATAGTGGAGCTGAACCCAAAGCAAGAGATAATTCTTTGGGAGAGGGAACAGTATAGGACAAAGGCAATGGGATTGCGTGAAAACCAATTGACGAGGAGAGATGGGTCGACGACACGACCGCTGGGTGTTAACGGGAGCTAAGGCCTATTGCTGCGACTCCTGCTGCCACTCACCCGAAATCTGCTGCCAACTCTGCCTGACGTATGTAGGCCTCTGCCCCTTCTCTGTGCACGTCCTGGCACTTCCCTGCCTGACATACTTACTGCGTTTATGAGGGTATAGAACAGCAGCAGGCGATTACTTACGGCTGTCCTTTCAAAGTATATAGGCCCTAGACAGAAGAACAGTTACTAAATAGTACACTTCTTTGTTGTATGTACGCCCTTTGCAATGATGAGAGCACTGTTCAGCGTATTTGTACGCTGGAAAAACTTATTTTTTTCTTTAATACACCGGCAGGTGTATAACGTGTTGTATAACACTTAATTTAGCACAGAGACAGAAGAAAAGGTGGTATATGGTACGCTATTCGCTTGTATTTAGGCCCTTTGCAATGATAAGGCCACTGAAAAAGCGTATTTGTACTCAGGAAAAACTTTTTTTTCTTTAATACACCGGCAGGTGTATAACGTGTGGTATAACACTGAATTTAGCACAGATACAGAAAAAAAGGTGGTATATGGTACGCTATTTGCTTTTATGTAGGCCCTTTGCAATAATAAGGCTACTGAAAAAGTGTATTTGTACTCAGGAAACCCTTTTTTTTTCTTTATTACACCGGCAGGTGTATAACGTGTGATATAACACTGAATTTAGCACAGAAACAGAAAAAAAGGTGGTATATGGTACGCTATTTGCTTGTATGTAGGCCCTTTGCAATGATAAGGCCACTGAAAAAGCGTATTTGTACTCAGGAAAAACTTATTTTTTTCTTTAATACACAGACAGGTGTATAACGTGTGGTATAACACTGAATTTAGCACAGAGACAGAAAAAAAGGTGGTATATGGTACGCTATTTGCTTGTATTTAGGCCCTTTGCAATGATAAGGCCACTGAAAAAGCGTATTTGTACTCAGGAAAAACTTTTTTTTTCTTTATTACACCGGCAGGTATATAACATGTGGTATAACACTTAATTTAGCACAGAGACAGAAAAAAAGGTGGTATATGGTACGCTATTTACTTGTATGTAGGCCCTTTGCAATGATAAGGCCACTGAAAAAGCGTATTTGTACTCAGGAAAACCTTTTTTTTTCTTTATTACACCGACAGGTGTATAACGTGTGGTATAACACTGAATTTAGCACAGAAACAGAAAAAAAGGTGGTATATGGTACGCTATTTGCTTGTATGTAGGCCCTTTGCAATGATAAGGCCACTGAAAAAGCGTATTTGTACTCAAGAAAAACTTTTTTTTCTTTAATACACCGTCAGGTATATAACATGTGGTATAACACTTAATTTAGCACAGAGACAGAAAAAAAGGTGGTATATGGTACGCTATTTGCTTGTATGTAGGCCCTTTGCAATGATAAGGCCCCTGTTAAGCGTATTTGTACTCAGGAAGACCTTTTTTTTCTTTAACCCCTTAAGGACTCAGCCCATTTTGGCCTTAAGGACTCAGACAATTTAATTTTTACGTTTTCATTTTTTCCTCCTCGCCTTCTAAAAATCATAACTCTTTTATATTTTCATCCACAGACTAGTCTTAGGGCTTGTTTTTTGCGTGACCAGTTGTCCTTTGTAACGACATAACTCATTATATCATAAAATGTATGGCGCAACCAAAAAACACAATTTTGTGGGGAAATTAAAAAGAAAAACGCTATTTTGCTAATTTTGGAAGGTTTCGTTTTCACGCTGTACAATTTACGGTAAAAATGACATGTGTTCTTTATTCTGAGGCTCAATACGATTAAAATGATACCCATTATTACATACTTTTCTATTATTGTTGTGCTTAAAAAAAAATCACAAACTTTTTAACCAAATTAGTACGTTCATAATCCCTTTATTTTGTTGACCTCTAACTTTTTTAATTTTCCGTATAAGCGGCGGTATGAGGGCTCATTTTTTGCGCCATGATCTGCACTTTTTTGATACCACATTTGCATATAAAAAACGTTTAATAAGTTTTTTTATAATTAAAAAAAAAAAAAATTAGTAATTTTGGACTTTTTTTTTTTTTTACGTTCACGCCGTTCACTGTACGGGATCATTAACATTTTATTTTAATAATTCGGACATTTACGCATGCGGTGATACCAAATATGTCTATTAAATTTATTTTTTACGCTTTATGGGGGTAAAATAGGAAAAAACGGACGTTTTACGTTTTTATTGGGGGAGGGGATTTTTCACTTTTTTTTACTTTTACTTTTACATTTTTTTAAATTTTTTTTTACACTGGAATAGTCCCCATAGGGGACTATTCATAGCAATACCATGATTGCTAATACTGATCTGTTCTATGTATAGGACATAGAACAGATCAGTGTTATCGGTGATCTTCTGCTCTGGTCTGCTCGATCTCAGACCAGAGCAGAAGACGCCGAGAGCCGAAAGGAGGAAGGTGAGGGGACCTCCGCGCGGCGTTCTGAATGATCGGATCCCCGCAGCAGCGCTGCGGGCGATCCGATCATTCATTGAAATTGCGTACTGCCGCAGATGCCGAGATCTGTATTGATCCTGGCACCTGAGGGGTTAATGGCGAACGCCCGTGAGATCGTGGGCGTCGGCCATTGCCGGTGGGTCCCTGGCTGCGATCAGCAGCCCGGATCAGCCGCGCATGACACGGGAATCGCACCGATGCCCGCGGTTATGCACAGGACGTAAATGTACGTCCTGGTGCGTTAAGTACCACCACACCAGGACGTACATTTACGTCCTGCGTCCTTAAGGGGTAATACACCGGCAGGTGTATAACGTGTGGTATAACACTGAATTTAGCACAGAGACAGAAAAAAAGGTAGTATATGGTACGCTATTTGCTTGCATTTAGGCCCTTTGCAATGATAAGGCCACTGAAAAAGCGTATTTGTACTCAGGAAAAAAAAAATTCTTTAATACACCGGCAGGTGTATAACGTGTGGTAGAACACTGAATTTAGCACAGAGACAGAAAAAAGGTGGTATATGGTACTCTATTTGCTTGTATGTAGGCCCTGTGCAATGATAAGGCCACTGAAAAAGCATATTTGTACTCAGGAAAACCTTTTTTTTCTTTAATACACCGGCAGGTGTATAACATGTTGTATAACACTTAATTTAGCACAGAGACAGAAAAAAAGGTGGTATATGGTACACTATTTGCTTGTATTTAGGCCCTTTGCAATGATAAGGCCACTGAAAAAGCGTATTTTTACTCAGGAAAAAAAACGTTTTTCTTCAATACACCGGCAGGTGTATAACGTGTGGTATAACACTGAATTTAGCACAGAAACAGAAAAAAAGGTGGTATATGGTACGCTATTTGCTTGTATGTAGGCCCTTTGCAATGATAAGGCCACTGAAAAAGCATATTTGTACTCAGGAAAAAAAATGTTTTTCTTTAATACACCGGCAGGTGTATAACGTGTGGTATAACACTGAATTTAGCACAGAGACAGAGTAACGGGTGAAAAATGGTATAAAGGCACTAAAGTCCACACTAATATGACTTATTTCTGGAAAGCAGCAGGACCCAACAGTGCAGCACCACCAAAAATAAAATCCAGGGATTAAACCCTAAATTGCACTCTGTCACACAATTCTGAGCAGCAGAAGATTTGTGGAGCAAAAAAAAACTCAATTGGGCTGAAAAATTAGGAGATAAGATGCTTCAGAAAGTTCAGGCAGCTTGGAGATCTGTATGAGGCAGCTGACAGCTATCTGCCCCTCTCTGCTGCAATGCTCAATAACGTGAATAGGAGGTTTAGCTATCAATGACCCTTCTCAGTGTTACAGCAAAGTACTCTGCACTCCTGCCTTTCCCTAATGCTGATGTGACTAGCAGTTGCAGTGTAACGCTGTGGTATGAGCTATTCACACGCACGCAGTCCCGTCCTCTCCATCCATTCATAGATGAAATGAAGTGAGGCAAGATGGCCGCCGATTATATATGGGCTGTGACATCACAGGGGTCAGTGAACACTGATAGGCTGCATCTCACATGTGGTTCTGGGTCAGCCCGCCTACCTTCATTCCCGCCGCTGTTTCCCGCCCTCCCATAATCCCCTGCCCCATGTACTCACATGTGGATCCGCCATCTTAGCTTTACAATTGCCTGGAACGCTGTAAAATGGAGTTTAATGAAGCGATTCGTGCGATAGAATCGCGGTGATTTTCGTATTCGTTGCAAATCGAATTTTTCATGAAATTCGTAACGAATTCAGGTTCGTCAAGTTCGATTCGCTCATCTCTAATTGTCACATTGAAAATTATGCCCATACTCTCGGAGCTCCATGTAACTCCACTTAGCACAATGGGTCATCCACAAACATAGGGCTATTATGCACAGGCTGCATGCCAACTTAACTTAACCGCAACAGGTGAGTTCACATTTAAAGACATAACTCATGGTTTAGTAGAAGTGCTCTTCAAATATTTATACATTAGTAATAAATATTTGAAGAGCACTTCTACTAAATCGTGAGTTGTGTCTTTAAATGTAAACTCAATTGTGGTTAAGTTAAGTTGGTGTGAATGCACTGTTAACCACAAAAAATGGGGGTGCCCTGTTTCCATGTAGCTATCCATAATGCAATCTTGGTAAAAATCAGCAACAGCTGTTTCTTGCATAGGCACACACTTCCTTAAGCTGACTGATGTCTACAATGCAAAAGTAAGCTTTTAACTGTCTCCAACCCACCGGTCATGACATACATCTGTGCGACATTTCACAACATCTTAAAAACACCACAGAAATTTGCTCAAATCATTATGGTTGTTCAAACCAATTGGACCTAACATGTTTAATCTTATAATCCATTTAGCTTCACACTGAAGGATAACAGATACATTTGTATTAATTGAAAACAGGTGTGCGTGTGGGGGGGAAGGTGCTGAGATAAATAACACATGTAAAATAGATACATAAAAATGATGGTATAACAGTACAGTTTGCAGGTCTTAACAGGGTTAATGTCCCGCACAATGGGGGAGATGGGCACATGCTACTTCCCCAGTATAAAGCTAAACGGATTATAAAATTGAATGCATTAGGTCCAATTGGTCTCAACGACCTAATTTCTGTGATGTTTTTCAGATGTTTTGTGATATGTCGCACAGGTGTATATAATGACCGGTGATGAGAAAGTTAAGAGCTTACCTTTGTGTCTTAGATGTCAGTCTGCTTGAGAAAACGCATGCCTACGCAAGAAACAGCTGTCGCTGATTTTTACTCAACTTTGTGTTTGAATGCAGCTCCCTGCTACATGTTTGTCATACACTGAAGATATCAAAGCTGAAGAAGATTGTCATGCTTAGTGAGTGCTTTTTTATGCAGTTTTTTATTCTTTATACTGAGATTACTAATATAAAAATGAAATAAAAACAGAATCAATGTTGTCACAGAAAAAATATGCTGAAATTATTTAAATAATCAAATGGATATGGGGGGAAAAGAGCTGAGTTTGTGTCATAGACACCGGTTTTCAGCGATTATGCTGATGTTGGTCATGTAACCCTTTAAATGTCTCAATCAATAGTGGTCATAGCATTTAAAATGTCAAAGAGTGGCAATGTTTCTGGTTAACGGTTTTCAAAATTAGACAATTATTATATTTGAGGAGATATTCAAATAAAAGTGATAAATATAAAAACTTAAATATGGTATACACACACACATATATATATATATATATATATATATATATATACATATACATCATTCAGTGAATATAGATGAGGGAGGAGTGCATGGCCTCAGCCAATCAGGAACAATTACACATTGAAGCATTCTGCTCTAAACAGCTGAGGAGAATAACGTGTGATGTTAAAAAGTGACATGTGGGGCCAAAATGGCTGCCGAACCCTGCAAACTGGTACCCAACAGTCATTATGGACTGGACTTCCTGCCTGGTGGAAAAGCTGAAACAGGGTATGCGCTTAGTAAACATTACACTTGTACATAACAAAGTTATATAAACTTAACGTGTGCAGCTATGTAAAGGTTATTTAATTTAGCTAGAGTTCTCCTTTAAGGTGTTCTCTAAATCAGGCAATTATTTCATTTAATCTTGTTTAAATTTATGTTCTAGAGATCAGAAAATAAATAAATATCATATATATATATATATATATATATTTTTTTTTTTTACATATATATATATATATATATATATATATATATATATATACACACACACATATATATATATATAAATTGTCATGTCAAGCACAATCCAGAAAAACGATTTGAAAACAAAAAAAAGTACATGTTGTCGAAATGATCATTTTCCGTGGCTGTTGTAATGTTAGCAGGTTAGAAACTTTTTGAAGGTTTACAATATTTATACTGTCCAGACAAATTCTACTGCTCTCACAGGTGTTCGTTCTGTAACTTTATCTCATATCAGATTTAGATACAAAGATCAAATTTCCAAACTCCCAGCAGTGAGACTACAAAAAAAGGCAATAAAATCCTTAAGTAAAAAATGATGAAGCTTCCCACTCGTAATGAGATGCTAGTAGAAGCAGCTCTTTAGATTTCTCAAGGGGCCTCTAGTTGCCAAAGACAGACATAATATTTTCTCATTATTAGCTCTTCAGCAGAAAAAAAGAAGCAGGGTATCATGTTCTTTCTGAACACACAGAAGAAGGGGCACTTTACCACTAGTAATTCAGGGCAGCATAATGAAGCAAAAGATGGCTGCAGAACACCAAGTGATATATAATTATATTTCCAAAGAGAAGGCTTGCATATACCCTTGGTGATCTTCATTCAAAATAACTTCTCAGGAGAAATCTGATTTAGAAAAGGTTTCAATGCAAAACAAACAAATCTTTTTCTTCCTAAGTACTTTTGAAAGGCATTATTCTCCAAGTCCCCAATTAAAACATGACATCTACATTAGACCACTGGTCATTTTATTTGCATAAAGACAACATGTGATTGAGTTGCTATCTCTGTTACACAACACGTGGCTGGAGAAAAAGCAAAAACAGGATATTGTAAAGTATAAAAGCATCTTTGGGCTTGAAAACTTGATGTGAAGTTGAAGCTCAATAATACAAGTAAAAAAGATTTGAATGACTCCTTTTTTAATGTTTTTAGATGGAAAGATGGATTTAACTTTTAAGAAGATGCCCAGCAAAAAAAAAAAAAAAAATGTATCCCCTATCTGCAGGACCCCCACGCGATCTCCCATACAGGGCTCGGCTCCGGCTCTGCTCTGCTAATGTGCGTTTCATGCTCAGCATGTCAGCTGGTCAAAACGCGTCCCCTTCATTCATCTCTATGGGAAAGGCAAAGATGCCTGAGCAGGGTGTGGTTCAACAAATGGGTGTAATGTAATTTCCTTGAGCAAAGCCCGGGCCCTGTATGGTAGATCATGGGGGGTCCCAGCAGTCACATCAGCCGCGATCATACACATATCCCCTATTATGTGGATTGGGGATAAAAAATTTTTTTTCCAATGGACATCTTCTTTAAATAGGGTCAGTTTGCATGGATCGAAAATCCGACAGATACTAAATTGTTTTGATTATTGTGCAGAATTTTTTAGGTGATTTCCATTGCACAAAAGAGCTGTTCCCTTGACAAAAATGAACTGCTGAAAGTCCAGTGCTGTTTTTATGGCAACTTTTTACTGCTCCCTTGCCGGTCTTTATGCACTGAAAATCTAGGCATGACACTTCATCACCTGACCGCTGCAGTCTATGATTGAATGTAGTGGTCACTGGACAATATGAGTGTCAGTGGCTGAGTATATGGAAAGATCAGTGTAAAAAATCCCCCAAAAACACAAAAATACACAATACTAATTGACATGCTGCAGATTTTAAAATCTGCACCATAGGTCAATTTACATGTGGGAAATTTCATCTACTGTGCTGCTATACTATTTTGCTGTTGATTTTCTGTCCAAAAATCGGGACAGAAAATCTGCAGCAAATCTGAAACATAGAAATTCACTCTTTTTTGTACCTTAATGAAAAAAAAGATTTTTGAGAAGTGTATATCACAAATATTTTACAATTTATACATACAGAAATACCAGAAGGAAAAATGATAAGCTATTTCATAAAGTTGAAAGAATAACTTGAACAGGGGAATTTCGTTGAACTTCATAAATCCAGCACGAACGTATACTGGCGAGAGTGCAAATAATAGTAAATTCCCTCCTAAATGTTCGATATGAAGACAATATTATAATTTGAAAAAAAAAACATGGGAGTGTAGAAGTTTAGCCTTTTAAGCATGAGAAGTTTTAAATTTGAATCTCCTTTAGTGCAAAACATATATATATATATATATATAGGATCCAACAATAACGCAGCACTCCAAAGAACAGTGAAAAAAGTGTTGGTTTATTCCTGTCACATCAGTACAAGCAACGTTTCTGCTCCTATGGAGCCATTTTCAAGCTTGAAAATGGCTCCATAGGAGCAGAAACGTTGCTTGTACTGATGTGACAGGAATAAACCAACACTTTTTTCACTGTTCTTTGGAGTGCTGCGTTATTGTTGGATCCTATCTAAACTGAGGACTTTTGGTCAAGAAGTTTTTTGGACGCTGGCACCCACACACTGAGGCTGAGTAGTGCTGCAATACTTTTTTGGCTTTTATATATATATATATATATATATATATATATATATATTTTATTTTTTAATAAAATAACAAGAATTGTGCCAGGGTTCTGAGGGTAAACTCTTAAGCTAGTCATACATCTCTCCTGATGCTTCACACACATACTTGTTTTCTGACAATCCTGCTGGTGGCTTAGCACTTCTAAAAAATAAAATGAGGGGGTTGTCCAGTAGCCCGATCTAGGAGCTCCGCACCTACACCATCTGCTTTATAGGCTTTTGTGTTTGCCCAGCTTGTCAACTCCAGTGCCATCTTGTTTCTGGCCTGGCTGGCTCTTTACTGCACAAGTTCCTGGGAGAGGCACAGCTCCAGCCACATTACTTTCTCAACACTTCCATCTCTACGTCTGAGGGTAACATTGCTGTTTGCATGGATAAAGACATGTGATCACAACCCAGTAAGTGACCCCTCCTCGGCATTTCTCCTCAGTATTGTACTTATGTTTATTGCACATGTTATCCTCCTTCTACTGTTGCAGATATGATAAATACAGGGGACTTTGCTCCACTTCTCCCTAAGAGTGCACCTAGTAGATATTCAGTCGAAATTGTAATTTTTCCTCATTCTTTCTTGCCTTCCTCTCCATTGATCTTAGGTGATGATTTTATTGGTGCATTCTCTGAAGTTGCTGATCACTTCTTCACCATAAATCATCTGGTTTACAATGTCTGAAATGTCTGAATGTCTTACTTTCCAAAGAATTTTCAAAAACAATCCGCTAGTTCACCTTTTTTGTTCTCTGGTACATTATCCACCATAAAGACCATTCTTTTTAGTTAGCTTCCTAAAGAACACACTCATGTATTGATTTTTTGGAGGAATGTTCCTACAGAACAACTAATGAACAATGCCACTATTGGAACAATGCAACTATGGGCAGATCACCTGATCTGCCCATTCCCCGCTGTCTCTTCTTTTAAAGGACTCCTCCTTAAATATTACAACAAGCCATTGGCATCTTAGTGATACTTTGTTAATGAGACCCCACCTTAGTGACAAACTGGGTTGCCACATAACTGAATATTTTTGTTTAACTGATGGTTTGGTTGACTAACCCATAAGGCTTTGGGAGACCCATAAAGCCTTGATAAGGGGACATTGTATAGCTCTGGGTTCCAAACTTAAAAAAGACAAACAGCATCTAAAAGAGGTACTGACCGGCCAATTGCGAACACTTGTTATTATGAAGGGAGACTATGGCACAAACATTACTGGCCAAGCAATTAATGAAATGCAGTGAGCAGTAAGAGAGGATTCATGGATTCACCCTCATAAAATTGCGGAGCTGTTCTGTGATAATCTTGCTAAGCTATATGACCTCCCTAGTTCCTTGCCAAGGGAGTTGGCTGAACGTAGTCAACTTTTTGACTCTTTTGCCTTTTCTTGTAATCTTTCCACCCTAGCAGTTGCTTCTTTAAATCAATTGAATTCAGTGATCATCCCTGATGAAATTTCGGAGGTGCTTAGGCCCTCACAGGCTCACATACTTATATTATGGAACATTTTCTTTCATTCTTACACCCCTTTTATTTGTTCTAGTCAATCCCTTTTTTGCTGGTGTCCAAATGCCTGGTACTTTGTAACATTTCTATATTTCTATGAACCCTAAGCTGGATAAAGATTCTGCTCATTGTAGCAATTACCATCTCATAGCTTTACACTGGCCAAAACATTTTCACCAGAATATTGGCAAATTGTCTGCCTTACAGGCATCCCCATTTAATTCATAAAGACCAGGTGGGCTTTGTACTCTGCAGGCAAGGTGAAGTCAACACTAGTGATGTTCAACTTTATTGCTGAGTTTTGATACTGAGAAGACCTTTGACCATCTTGTATGGCCCTTTATGTTTCATGTTTTAGAACCCAATGTACAGGCAGTAGGGGATCTTTACTCATCTCCCTTTGGGGCAATTAAATTTCCTCATGACACAAAATGGCACTGACAAAGCTGCCTCGTCTCCCTCCTGATTTCTTGCGTCTTGTGAATAGAGCCCTTGGCAGCAGCGAATAACCTTCACACTGATATTCAGAGTAATGGTACAAGGGAAGGAGTTCAAATTGTCACATTTTGCAAACAATGTGCTCCTGGCATTGACCCAACCAAACAGAGGTGATCGATGGGAGTCCCAGCTGTTGGACCACCACAAAAAAAAAATAGGCTGCTCAGTCTAGAATGCCTTGGGGTATTTTTGGTCCCAGTCAAACCCTTGATTCAGGTGTTCATTTTGTATTTTGTTTGGGCTCACAAGGGGAACAGAATAGCTAAACAAATTATGTGGGCCGCTAAGTCTTTTGGTGGCCTAGCATTACTCAATGATATTAAATACTATTGGGCCTCCCATTTAATGCATATACCAGCTTGGTCAGCATTGCTTGCCCATACAAAATAAATGTATCATCTGCTGCTGTTCATCCTAACTTACTCCCTTTTGTGGTCTACACCCCATACAGATCTAACAATTGTATCTCTAGGATCCATCACATTTGCTAAGGAGACATGGTGCATATGTTCTTCAAAATTTCCCCTTCAACCATGTTTTTTCCAATTACTTCTTTTTTATTCTATCCTTATCTCTCAAAGAGTTTTGTTAGTCATTTTGCTGACATAGTCAACCCCCTTTCTAAGGAATTTTGCCAGGCTATCTGCAACCTTTAACCCCTTAAGGATAGCCCATTTTGACCTTAAGAACGTAGGCATTTTTTGAAAATCTGAACTCGGTCACTTTAAGCATTAATAACTCTGGGATGCTTTAAATTATGAATTTGATTCCGAGATAGTTTTTTTTTTGTGATATATGCTACTTTATGTTAGTGGTAAATTTTTGGTGATACTTGCATAATTTCTTGGCTCAAAATTTCATGAAAAATTTGAAAATGTAGCATTTTTTTTTTTACTTTGAAACTCTCTGCTTGTAAGGAAAATTAACATACCAAACAAATTATATATTGATATTGATTCACAAATACAATATGTCTACTTTACGTTGGCATCATAAAGTTGACATGTTTTTACTTTTTGAAAACTTTAAAGGGCTTCAAAGTTTAGCAGCAATTTTCACATTTTTCACGAAAATTTCAAAATCAGAATTTTTCAGCAACCAATTCAGTTTGAAGTGGATTTGAAGGGGCCTTCATATTAGAAATACCCCATAAATGACCCAATTATGAAAACTGCACCCCTCAAAGTATTCAAAATGACATTCAGAACGTTTGTTAACCCTTTAGGTGTTTCACATGAATAGCAGCAAAGTGAAGGAGAAAATTCAAAATCTTCATGTTCTTGGAGACCCATTTTTAATTTTATTTTTACAAGTGGTAAAAGGAGGAAAATCGCCCCCAAATTTGTAACCCAATATCTCTCGATTAAGGAAATACCTCACATGTGGATGTAAAGTGAGTATGCAGTAGAGGGCTCAGAAAGAGAAGGAGCCACATTTGGCTTTTGAAAAGCAAATTTTGCTGAAATGTATTTTGGTGGAAATGTTGCATTTAGGAAACCCCTATGGTGCCAGAACAGCAAAATAAAAATAAAAACACATGGCATACTATTTTGGAAACTACACCCCTCAAGGCATGTAACATGGGGTACAGTGAGCCTTAACACCTCACAGATGTTTGACGAATTTTCATTAAAAGTTGGACGTGAAAATGAAAAATTAGATTTTTTTCACTAAAATGCTGGTGTTACCCCAAAGTTAAAAATTTTACAAAGGATAATAGGAGAAAAAGCCCCTCAAAATGTGCAACCCCATTTCTTCTGAGTATGGAAATACATATATGGATGTAAATTGCTCGGCGGGTGCACTACAGGGCTCACAAGAGAAGGAGCGCCATTCGGCTTTTGGAGAGAGAATTTGGTTGGAATAGAAGTCGGGGGCCATGTGCATTTACAAAGCCCCCATGGTGCCAGAACAGTGGACTCCCCCCACATGTGACCCCATTTTGGAAACTACACCTCTCACGGAATGTAATGGTGTTTGACCGATCGTTGGAACAGTGGGCTGTGCAAATGAAAAATAACACTGTTCCAAAATTCTGTCAGACACCTGTGGGGTGTAAATGCTCACTGCACCCCTTGCTACATTCCATGAGGGGTGTAGTTTCCAAAATGGGGTCACATGTGGGTGGAGTCCACTGTTCTGGCAGCATGGGCTTTGTAAACGAACATTGCCTTCAATTCCAGCCAAATTCTCTCTCCAAAAGCCCAATGGCGCTCATTCTCTTCAGAGCCTTGTAGTGCACCCGCAGAGCACTTAACATACACATTTCGGGTATTTCCATACTCAGAGGAAATGTGGTTACAAATTTTGGGGGGCTTTTTTTTTACTATTACCCATTGTGAAAATGAAAACTTTGGGGTAACACCAGCATTTTAGTGAAAAAAATCTAATTTGTCAAACACCTGTGGAGTGTTAAGGCTCTGTATACCCCTTGTTATGTTCCATGAATGGTGTAGTTTCCAAAATGGGGTCACATGTGGGTGTGTTTTTTTTTATTAATTTTTTTTGCGTTTATGTCAGAACCACTGTAAAATCAGCCACCCATGTGCAAATCACCAATTTAGGCCTAAAATGTACATTGTGTGCTCTCACGCCTGAGCCCTGTTGTACGCCCGCAGAGCACTTTACGTTCACATATGGGGTATTTCCGTGCTCAGGAGAAATTGCATTACAAATTTTGGAAGTCTTGTTTTCCTTTTTCCTCTTGTGAAAATGAAAAGTATGGGGCAACACCAGCATGTTAGTGTAAAAAAAAATTTTTTTTTTAACACTAACATGCTGGTGTAGACCACAATTTTTCCTTTTCATAAGGAGTAAAAGAAGGAAAAGCCCGATGAAATCTTTAACACAATATTACAGAAATACACCATGTGGCCTTATACTATTGCCATGAAATACGACAGAGCTCCAAAGTGAGAGTGCGCCATGCACATTTGAGGCCTAAATTATGGATTTGCATAGGGTGGACACAGATGCAAGCATTACACTTTCCTCCGCTGCCAAAAATACCCTACGCCAGTGTTTCTCAAACAAGGTGCTGTTGCACATCTCCCAGCATGCCTGGGCAGTCAATGGCTGTCCGGCAATGCCGGGAGTTGTTGTTTTGCAAAAGCTGGAGGCTCTGTTTTGGAAACGCTGCCGTACGGAATGTTTTTCATTTTTATTGGGGGGGGGTGTAATTGTGTAAGGGTGCATATTTTGTATTTAACTTCTTATTTTGTGGTAGTGTAGTGTAGTGTAGTTAGTGTTTTTATTGTACATTCACACGGGTGGGGGTTTACAGTGAGTTTCCTGCTGGGAGTTTGAGGTGTAGTGGAAAATTTGCCTCAGCTCAAACTTGCATTGGGAAACTATCTGTAAACCCCCACCCATGTGAATGTATCCTGTACATTCACATTGTGTGTGTGTGTGTGTGTGGGGGGGGGGGGGGGGGTTAAGGGTGAAAACCTCCAGCTGTTGCAAAACTACAACTCTAAGCATTAACTGACAGACTGTGCATGCTGGGAGTTGTAGTTTTGCTACAGCTGGAGGCACACTGGTGGGAAAACAATGAATTAGGTAACAGACTAACTCAGTGTTTACCCGCCAGTGTGCCTCCAGCTGTTGCAAAACTACAACTCTCAGCATGTACTGACAGCCGTTTGCTTTCAGGCATGCTGGGAGTTATAGTTTTGCAAGATCTGGAGGGCCACAGTTTAGAGACCACTGCAAAGTGATTTCAAAACTGTGGCCCTCCAGAACTTGCAAAACTACAAATCCCAGCATACCCTGACAGCAACAGCTTTTGCAACAGCTGGAGGCACACAACTACAACTCCTAGCATGCCCAGACAGCCGTTTGCAGCCAGACATGCCGGGAGTTGTAGTTTTGAAACATCTGGAGGACCACAGTTTGGAGACCACATTGTAGTGGTTTCTAAACTGTGGTCCTCCAGATCTTGCAAAACTACAACTCCCAGCATGCCCAGGCAGCCATTGACTGTCTGGGCATGCTGGGAATTGTAGTTTTGCAACATCTGGAGGACCACAGTTTGGAGACCACTACACGGTGGTATCCAAACTGTGGTCCTCCAGATGTTGTAAAACTACAACTCCCAGCATGCCCAGACTGTCTGGACATGCTGGGAGTTGCAGTTTTGCTACTTGTAAGGGGGAGGGCATTGTGGATGCCGACGCCAGACCTCCGGACATCCGCCGCTCCTGTCGATCCAGCCGCGCACCCGCCGCGCACCTATCGCACTTCCGAAGGACACCTGGGGACACAGCGGGAGCGTGCATTTAATGAACGCTGTATATATATGGCGGAATGCGTGAAGGTATCGCGTTATCCGCTGTATATACACAGCGTTCTGCGTAAAGGGGTTAATTTACCGCCTTAAACTTGCTTTTATTATTTGCAGATACATCACTCTGCGTAAGTCTCTACTCTAACTGTCTTTGAAATGCTCTGCAGGGCAGGTGTCTCTACTAGGGATGACATTTCTGATATTAATGGGACTCTGTTGCAAAATTTAAAAAATTGCTACTATTTTGGTATCATACTCTCACCTTTTTTCATGCATTGGACCCAAGCATATCTAATTTGTGTTAGCATTGTTGTAATGCTGAGGGAACTCTTTCTCACGTGTTTTTGTCTTGTTCACTCATCATTCCTTTTCTGAAAATGGTTCAATCTTTGATATTTGACTTAGCTGATCTTCATATTCCTCTGGACCCGGTGTTCTTTCTCTTTAAGGTCTCTGATGTCAGTATGGAGCAGGGGCCCCCGGGCAATAGAGGATCATGGGGCCCACCATGCACTCACCCATGTGTAAGCCACACCCATATAGATGCCCCACCCACATACAGTAAATAAATATTTCTATTCATAAAGAAAATTTAGAAAAATAATGTGTAAAATTAAAAAGAAACAACACAATTTTGCTAAATTTTTTTTTTTTTCTTTGGCGGGAGGAAGTTTGTTTCTACACAGTATATTTTACTGTCCAAAGGATTAGAACGATACCCAATTTATGGAGGTTTTGTTTTATTTTACTACTTAAAAAAAAAAAAAAAGATTAACATGCATAAAATTGTCATCTTCTGATCCCTATAACACTTTGACTTTTTCGTATACAGAGATATATGAGGATATTTTTTTGCGCAGTGATCTGTAGTTTTTATGAGTACCATTGTTGTTTAGAAAGGAATTTTTGTACACTCTTTTTTAATGTTTTATTAGCTAATTCTGGACTTCGGTATTTTTTTTACATTCACGGCATTCACTGTTGTCTACTAGTATCACCAATGAATTCTGACTGACATCACCCCCTGACATCCCTGCTGAGTGCTCACTGACCTCACCACTGAGTGCTCACTGACATCACCCCCTGACATCACTGCTGAGTGCTCACTGATATCACCCCCTGACATCACCGCTGAGATCTCACTGACATCACCGCTGAGTGCTCACTGACATCACCCCCTTACATAACTGCTGAGTGCTCACTGATATCACCCCCTGACATCACTGCTGAGATCTCACTGACATCACCGCTGAGTGCTCACTGACATCACCCCCTGACATCACCGCTGAATGCTCACTGACATCACCTCTCACATCACCCTCTGACATTACCGCTGAGTGCTCCTTGACATCACCCCCTGACATCACCCTCTGACATCATCGCTGAGTGCTCACTGACATCACCCCTGACATCAACCTCTGACATCACCGCTGAGTGCTCACTGACATCACCGCCTTGTGCTGCTTTACACCACCCCCTGACATCACCCTCTGACATCACCGCTGAGAGCTCACTGACATCACCGCTGAGTGCTCACTGACATCACCCCCTGACATCACCGCTGATTGCTCACTGACACCACCCCTGACATCACCCTCTGACATCACCGCTGAGTGCTCCTTGACATCACCCCCTGACATCACCCTCTGACATCCCCGCTGAGTGCTCACTGACATCACCGCTGAGTGCTGCTTTACACCACCCCCTGACATCACACTCTGACATAACCGCTGAGTACTCACTGACATCACCCCTGACATCACCCTCTGACATCATCACTGAGTGCTCACTGATATCACCCCCTGACATCACCCTCTGACATCACCGCTGAGTGCTCACTGACATCACCCCCTGACATCACCCTCTGACATCACCACAGAGTGCTCACTGATATCACCTCCTGACATCACCACTGACTGCTCACTGACATCATCCCCTGACATCAACACTGAATGTTCACTGACATCAGCCCCTGACATCATTGCTGAGTGCCCACTGATATAACCCCCTGATATTGCCCCTGACATCACCACTAAGTGCTCACTGACATCGCCGCCTTGTGCTGCTTTACACCACCCCCTGACATCACCCTCTGACATCACCGCTGAGAGCTCACTGACATCACCGCTGAGTGCTCACTGACATCACCCCCTGACATCACCGCTGAGTGCTCTTTGACATCACCCCCTGACATCCCCCCTCTGACATCCCCGCTGAGTGCTCACTGACATCACCGCTGAGTGCTGCTTTACACCACCCCCTGACATCACACTCTGACATAACCGCTGAGTACTCACTGACATCACCCCTGACATCACCCTCTGACATCATCGCTGAGTGCTCACTGATATCACCCCCTGACATCACCCTCTGACATCACTGCTGAGTGCTCACTGACATCACCCCCTGACATCACCCTCTGACATCACCACAGAGTGCTCACTGATATCACCTCCTGACATCACCACTGACTGCTCACTGACATCATCCCCTGACATCAACACTGAATGTTCACTGACATCACCCCCTGACATCATTGCTGAGTGCCCACTGATATAACCCCCTGATATTGCCCCTGACATCACCACTAAGTGCTCACTGACATCACCCCAGACATTCTTCCATGACATTACACCCCCAATAAGTAATGTAATGTATGTACACATTGACCTCACCAGAAGAATAGTGAGTACAGCTCTGGGGTATAATACAGGATGTAACTCAGGATCAGTACAGGATAAGAATAGTGAGTGCAGAATAGTGAGTGCAGCTCTGGAGTATTACAGATGTATATACTGTATATCAGTGTCTTCCAGCCAGGAGGCCTCCAGCATTCTGGGAGTTGTAGACATATAGAGGCAAAACATCTTGCCTCGTTATTATCCTGAGGATGGTGCTAAGGCACCGAAACTAGTAGAGGGGGGCAAAATTAAATGGTTTTAAAGTGTGTCACAGTTGTCCAGTGATAAGGGAGACTGAAGTTCCCTATATACAAATTACTTGGGGCTCATCCCCCATTATGTTTACCTCTGGTCCTGTGACACTGATGTTTTTGTCACTTTGATAATTTTGATATTTTATATATTAACCAATAAAAGTAAAATTTTAAGGGAGTTGTCCCTAAAGGGATCTTGCGCCCCGGGCCTAGTGCCCTGGGTTTTGGGAAATTGTATTGAAAAGTGGTCCCTGGCTCCTTAATGGCTCCTTTTGGTTTTTTGACAGACTTTAGAACAGCCACGCTGACTATAATAGACTTGACTTGACTGAAGATAGTGACAGCAGACAGAGATGACTTGACTTACTGACTTGTGGCTGTAATTTAGGCTTGAGGCCTCCAGATGTGCTGGACACTGTCTCTGAGACATCTGGCCTTGACCTCAGCAGAAAGTGAAACACAGGAGTAAAAGAGGAGCAATTGTAGTACCTCTTATAAAGGGGGACTGAGCAAGGAGCCCATAGGCTAGTTGCGGGTCATCTGGTCACCTGGTGCTCTCTGGGTAACAAAACATGTGACTTTAACATGTGATAACCATTATCATGTGACTAACAACCACGTAACCATATCAAAAGGTCCTGTACCTTCAACTAATTACATTATGGGGGAACACTGCAGGTGAGCCCTGAGGACCTACAAGAACTCAAGCTGATAGGACTGTGGAATGATATCCTGTACTGGGACATCACAATTAAAAAATATAAAAAAAAAAAATTAATACTGGAAGCTGCGGGTCCTCACTCAGGAGAGGGCCCTCATGCAGTGCCCAAGAGCCTGACCTGTCAGTCCACCACTGGAATGGAGCTGCTAGTGCACCTTCTTACAGCTGTCCATTATTTGATTACTCATCACTGGACGAAACGCCTTCCTCTGCAGATTTAAATTCCCATATTTATGTATGAAAGATGTTTGTAGCATGGAATATTTGTCTGCTTTGGTGAATAGCAATATGAAACATTTTGATACAATTTGGTCTGTGTGGAATACAAACTTGGCCTAGGAAGGATAATAAGGCTGTTAGCCCTTGTACCCAATGTTTAAGTCCTTAATCTCTCAGTGTATAGTTTGCACAACTTTTCCCACTCCTCATTTCCCCGCCCCCTCCTCCTGTTACTTGTCTTTGTCTTTCAAGTTGTCTTATACGTCTTCTTTAGGCAGACTTTGGTATATTGATTCTTTGGATTTTTCTTTGGAATTCTGATAAGAGCAACAGGTTACCTGCTTTTTTCAATTGATCTTATAGTCTGTCTTTCACAATACTGTTTTTCCTTTCTCATCTTATGGAAAGCTATAGTTTAAAGTTGTTGTTTCTTTTTTTTTAAATAAGATACTACATAAACAAAAAACAAAGGTCTGGACATGTTTAAATCCAACAACCTTAACCCTTCTCTCACCTGATAGACATCATTCAAACATAAGACAATTGATGGATTTAGTGAACATTAATCTGATAACTATGTCTACTACAATATAATGGCACATGTGTAAATACAGTGCAAAAGTGTAAATACAAAATTAGATGAATCAGGAAAATGGAATCAGAAAAACCATTCTACGATAGAAATGTCAGAAAAGACACTATAGGGGTGTAATGATTGCACCTGGCCAGGCTTTGCATGTTGCGTTTAGGTCAGGAGTTACAGGCCCAGGCCAATCAGCAGCTGAGAGTGGTATTTGATTCCTCCTCAGCGTTCTGGCTAAGCTCTTGATTTCACTTTTGTTCTGATTTAATTTCATTCCTGTCTATGTCTGACTTGTTACTTTGATTTTGCCATGCCTTTGTTGTTCTGACCCGTTAAGTTTTTAGCCTTGTAATTATCATGTCTTGTGATCTGTGTATACTCATGGTTGTTTTTTTTCTGTCTAGTTTGTATCTGATAACCTGCATCCTGACTAGTATTTAGACTTGTTTGTGTTTGTGCTTGACCACATTATGGATTCTGATCCATTGCTTTCTTGCTTTTCACCCAGCCTGGTGTATTCTTTGTTCTTATTTAAACCTGAACCTAAATCCTGAGTATCATTCCGACCTGTTTGTATATAGGTATAGGTCCTGATCCATTGCTGCTCACTTTGCCCCTATGATTGGTGTGTTTCTGTGTTTAGTCTTGTGTGATTCAGCATCTGTGTATCCTAATCTGTATTGTGTCCTGACTTCAGTTACCTGTTCACTCACCTTCATTCTTGTTAAATCTGCTGCCAATTCTTCCTGGTAACCTGTTTGTCATTATTGCCATATTGCTTTGGCCCTGAGGCTATTAGTTAGTACTCTATACATGTGCCATTACAATGTATTATATTTGTTACTATTTTGGATTTCTGCCATTATATTATCCTAGAGTTCCCTGTCTGTTTGTTCTAGCTTGTTAACCCTTGTGCCCTGGCCTGTTTCCCTGACCTCCATTAAGTCATGTTTATTATTTTGACTTGTGTCACCCCTGAACTTTAGTTAAGCAATGGAACCAATGCCCAGTTGTGGATCCGCTGTTTAGAGCGGATTTGCAAGTAGGCGCGGAAAGGGTTTCTAGGTGAGATCAGTGCCACACTGATTCCAGCCCTAATTGAAAAGTGGTCTATAATAATACAAACATTCTATAGCTCATCCAAAAACATGATTATGATTAAAACATGTAAAAAAGGACTAATCAAATTACCACATGGACATTAGTCAGACTAATACAATGAAATTATTGGTAATGAAGATTTTAGGTTTTAATGTTGTGATTGATGCGTAGATAGATAGATAAATAAATAAATAGAGTTTATAATATTAATAGCTTTATTACAAAAGAAGCTAGATATAGTCTCTTACAAATGTTACTAAAATGAAAGAATATATATTATCAACATTTATTTTATAATTTATAATTTTGAAATTTACACCTGCCAATTAAAAAAAAAAAAGAAATTCTTTAAACCTTTAAAATGCCTTTTATTTCTGGTCTAGAAGATATTTCCCTGAAGAGCCATTAATGGTTTCATCTGATGCAATATTAAAGTCAGCTTGGAACGTTAGCAAACTCTTTTTTATTGAGACATATATTTTCTATTAGAGCAGTTTACTTTATAAGGATCAGCTTTTGAACAGGACTGTGGAAATGTTTCACTGACAATGGACTCCAGTGGACTTATTGCAATACTGTGATGAATGAAAAAAGCTAAGTGCTTCATATAGCTCCAAGTATGTCCTATGCCCTATCATAAATATAATTACCATGCAGCTGTCACCATTCAATTTTAAGATCAATAACGTATTTATTCTGCATTGGTGCAAAATTAAAACTGAGAAATTAAAGAAGACATTTGCACTGAACTACACTATGTTTTAAATGTAGAATTTCTTATCATTCCAGGATAAAAATGAGGACAATCTGCTTTACCTATTGACTATAACGTCAGCGGTCAATTATTTAAATTGTGTTTTATTGTTAAACATGACTACAAGATTTACAATTAAATTATGTCAATGTCTAGAAACTACATGCCATTGATTCTATGTCTCAAGATTGGCAGGGTTCTTTTATTTCACTTGGAAAGATATATATTCCAAATCAGTGGTCCTAGTGAATGGCAGGATTTTAATGCTTGTTTAAACAGCTATGTAAAATATCTAAACAGGATTTCTGTTACTGATTATTCTTTAACTTTTATAGATTCATCTTAATACTCATTCAACTTTTATGCCAGGTCTTGACTTCATATTTAATAAATATAAAAATGTTTTCAGCAAATATAGTAAAGTTGAGTAACTATTAGTTTTACTTACCCTAAGGCCTCATCAGCTCTCTCATTGGATTGTAATACAGCCTCCACTGACTTCTATAATTCTGCTCACTAATAGACAAAATGTAGGTTCTATTTGATATCATCAGGGGTCAAGCCCTGGGAAAAAAAAGTGTGGCAACTCACCCAAGATTTCCACTCAAGGGCTGGTCCTGCAGGACTCCTACCAATGGAAACAGTGTTCCAGCTATGGAAAATGTGCTGGAACTCCATTTTCATGGGTTTCTGCAGGACTTGAGCCCTGGATAACATAATACAAAATGTCCAGCTGTACAGTGCAATCCACCAGTCAGTTAGTGATGGACTATATCACAAGAATCTTTTACTTTAGAACCAAACACTATGCATTTATGGACATGAGCGCCCCTTCGTCAGGTGTACTGAATCAGCCCCTTTTAATTGAACAGGACCTTTAGAAATCCACATACTTGCCACCATAGTAACCACATTTAGATGAATGAAACTGATTTCCAGTTCCATACATTTCTACCACATGGAAATATACCCTAAAGGTGTGTATGTATGCACTATGGGAAATGGTTTTCTAGAAATGAAGGTTTGATTATATAATTATAGGGTTATTAGTTCCTGTCTCTGAAGATATTAGATCAGTATAGATGAGTAAACATATTTTTCTTTATAAAACAATAAATTACTTCCTTCAAATCACAAAGGGAATATTTTTTTCAGCTACATAGTTCTTGCAAGGAATGGGAAAGAGAGAACATCAAATATAGGAACTGAAGCTCTGAAGACTTTTGACCATTACAGTTAAGTGAAAAAAGTTTAAATCAATAACATTTTATTTGAACCAAGAACACACATTTATCACTGAGCCACTCCAAATTAGTCCGTAAAAAGTTCCATCAAAAATTTTTCTTTGACCTGGTGTAAAACAAAACACATTTTTTTTTTTTAGTAAAAAAAAAATCTTCTTACTGAAATAACTTTCCATTTTTATCTAAAAATCTTTTATAAAGGGGGATTCAAACAATCAATGTGTGACATACAAAATCATTTGCCTCCTTCTATATGTAAGTTGGATAAATGCAAACAAAAATTTGATATTTTCCCTGTGCTTATTAGATTAACCAAATATTATCCAAACAAAAAGTATTTACACAACAAATAATTGATTCTACCACCTTAATATTGTCTTTTACTTCTCTTTTGAAGAATTTCAATCCAGTCATGTTTACAAAACAGCTGCATGGAGTTGAAATCTAATATGTACTTCAATGCTCCCCCTGATAGCAGATTTTGGAAGAGTTGGAGCTCCCTATTCACTGCGGAATCAGTGGTTTTAGCCAACATTTATTCAATATGTATGATAGCTAAAAAGGAATGTATTGCCTACGCTTTTTTCTTACTGATTAGAGCCAGAAACTCAAGCATGTCCTTTTCCTAAAATGTTTCTATTCTCGGATTGTAATATTTTAAATTAATGTTTGTACAGTATAATGGGGCTGCCTGAGTGTACCTCTCGTTAACAAATTTTTTTTTATTTTTTATATTATATAGATAATACCATTATATGTATATTTGTGATATACATTGGTTAAAAAAATTGTACATTTTTTCCCTACAGCTGTTTTCTGTGTGCCTCTGTGAGGAGTCCAAATAGAGGAAGTGTGGGTGGATAAGCAGGGCTCTGTGCACTGAGGACAAGCATGGCTCTGTGCAGGGAGAACAAGCAGGGCTCTGTGCACTGAGGACAAGCATGGCTCTGTGCATGGAGAACAAGCAGGGCTCTGTGCACTGAGGACAAGCAGGGATATGTGCAGGGAGAACAAGCAGGGCTCTGTGCACTGAGGACAAGCAGGACTCTGTGCAGGGAGAACAAGCAGGGCTCTGTGCACTGAGGACAAGCAGGGCTCTGTGCAGGTAGAACAAGCAGGGCTCTGTGCACTTAGGACAAGCAGGGCTCTGTACACTGAGGACAAGCAGGGCTCTGTGCACTGAGGACAAGCAGGGCTCTGTGCACTGAGGACAAGCAGGGCTCTGTGCAGGTAGAACAAGCAGGGCTCTGTGCACTGAGGATAAGCATGGCCCTGTACACTGAGAACAAGCAGGGCTCTGTACACTGAGGACAAGTAGGGCTCTGTACACTGAGGACAAGCAGGGCTCTGTGCACTGAGGACAAGCAGAGCTCTGTACACTGAGGACAAGCAGGGCTCTGTGCACTGAGAATAAGCAGTGTTCTGTGCACTGAGGACAAGCAGGGCTCTATGCTCTGAGGACAATCAGGGTTCTGTGCACTGAGGACAAGCAGGGTTCTGTGCACTGAGGACAAGCAGGGCTCTGTACACTGAGGACAAGCAGGGCTCTGTACACTGGGGACAAGTAGGGCTCTTTAAACTGAGGACAAGCAGGGCTCTGTACACTGAGGACAAGCAGGGCTCTGTGCAGTGAGGACAAGCAGGGCTCTGTGCACTGAGGACAAGCAGGGCTCTGTACACTGAGGACAAGCAGGGCTCTGTGCAGTGAGGACAAGCAGGGCTCTGTGCACTTAGGACATGCAGGTCTCTGTATACTGAGGACAAGCAGGGCTCTGTACACTGAGGACAAGCAGGGCTCTGTGCAGTAAGGACAAGCAGGGATCTGCACTCAGACGGATCCCTCCAAGTCTTGTGCGCTGCTTTTATCCTGGGCTGTTCCTTGGAGGGATCCGTCTGAGTGCTTCACCTGTGTTGCCAGGAGCGGCTGCCGTTCTTCGCCCGTTGAAGGGTTATCCCACGCTTTCACCATAGTTGTACTTGGTCGCAGTACAACTATACTCGGTGAGCATTTCTGCTTGTTTTCCATCTCCTCTTTACAATACGTTATCAGACTAGGAGCGCTTGTTTGTATAAGCAGGGCTCTGTGCACTGAGGCTCTGTGACACCCCCTTGGCTCACACATCAGGAGGACTGACAAACAAGGAGCCCTCACTTCCTGGATTTGGACTCTTCATAGAAACACATAGGTAATAGCTGCAGGGACAGCATTTTTTCACCCAAAAATATACATTTTTTTTTTAAATCAATGTATATTACAAATGTACATATAATGGTATTATGTAGATTATATCAAAAGCTTTTGTTAGCAACAGGTACAATTTAAGATTTCAGAATTAATTTAAAATATTACTCTACAGTAAAGCTGAGCATGTGCAAGGTTTAAACTAAAATGACCATTGCCTTTAGCATAGCAATCATATATTCTGCAGTATTACTGTATAGACTGTAAGTAAAATCTTTATCCTAATTCTGACATCTACAAGAACAACACAAAAGGGATATTACAGGGTCATATGCAAGTATTGTAGGGAGAGTTTATCAGCTCATGTGAGCATTCAGTGAGCGGCAATCCTCAAGTCAATGATCGAATAGGTGAAGCAGGGCCAGCACCATTTAAAAACAGAAGTTTTATTTGATTCCTTTTAAAAGTCCATTCAGGAAGGCAGTATAAAAGTACATTCGGCAATGTTATAGCAGTAGCAGCATTGTATTCCTCCTATTGGCAATGCCTCCTATTGGCTAATAGGAGGAATCCAATGCTATCCAATGCTACTGCTATACTATTGCCAAATGTACTCTTTTATACTGCCTAACTGAATGGACTTTTAAAAGGAATCAAATAAAACTTTTGTTTTTAAACGGAACTAACTAAAATTACAGTCTCTGCAGCTGGTGGCACATTCTCTTTAACTTTTCTACTTCCTAGCACCATGCAAACATGAATTAACAGTAAATGTATTCTGAAGAGTATGTGCTAAACATTATGGTAATAAATAGAAATTAATTATTGAAAAATTTGATTTGGCCGATTCGCAAAATTTTCCAAAAAAATTAGTTTTGTTCTGAATTTATTTGCGGCAAATCGCTATTAAAACCGGTTATTTCTGACCTACAGAGAGCCTCAATAGGGATGTAGAACATTTTGCCTTGCTGTAACACGCATTGGGAGTGTGCTGGGTTAGTGAAATAATACTGTATTTCAGTATGACATGCAGATCAGAGGCGTCTCTATTAAAATCACTGTTGCAGAGTGGCACAATGACAGAACCTGGAGGTGGCATCAGTATGAGGAGACCATATAGTGGCTAAAAGACACAGAGTGGAGGTGGCTGCAGCATGAGGACACCATATAGTGGCTGAATGACACAGCCTGGAGTTGGCGGCAGCATGAGGAGACCACATAGTGGCTGAATGACACAGCGTGAAGGTGGCAGCAACATGAGTAGAACATATAGTGGCTGAATGACACAGCCTGGAGTTGATGACAGCATGAGGAGACACATAGTGGCTGAATGAAACAGCCTGGAGTTGGCGGCAGCATATAGTGGCGGAATGACACAGCCTGGAGTTGGCATCAGCATGAGGAGAACATATAGTGGCTGAATAACACAGTCTGGAGGTGGTGGAAGCATGAGGAGGCCATATAGTGGCTGAATGACACAGCATGTAGGTGACGGCAGCAGGAGAAGAACATATAGTGGCTAAATGACACAGCCTGGAGTTTGCGGCAGCATGAGGAGAACATATAGTGGCTGAATGACACAGCCTGGAGTTGGCAGCAGCATATAGTGGCTGAATGACACAGTGTGGAGGTGACGGTAGCATGAGGAGAACATATAGTGGTTGAATGACACAGCCTGAAGGTGGCTGAAGCATGAGGAGACCATATAGTGGCTAAATGACACAGCGTGGAGATGGCGGCAGCATGAGAAGACCATATAGTGTCTGAATGACACAGCATGGAGGTGTCGGCAGCATGAGGAGACCTTATAGTGGCTGAATGACACAGCCTGGAGTTGGCGGCAGCATATAGTAGCTGAATGGATAACAGAAATATATGCTATGAATGTTTAAAACATTTAGTTTTTCATAGAACAAGAAAGTGTGACAGTGGCAAGGGAAGGGTGTATTTCCCTATCTAACCCTGGAGAAACCTCCCCCTGTGGCCTAATTAATGAGGTAGCAGAAAGGGGAAGTGTGTTTAAAAGGAAGTCAGACAGAATAGTTGTGCTCTCCCCAGAAGACAGCAAGGTGGCTGTTAGGTAGGGGTCCTGGTGAGGAACACAGAGCCCGAGCTGTGAGTGGCCCCAAGAGTGATGTGGATGAGACACACAGCAAGAGGCTGCAAACTCTGTGTGTGACCAGGGAGTAGAAGTTTGCAGGAGGTATAAGTTTAACTGGCCGGGAAAAGCCCACGAGTTGATGAAAGTGGAAATGTGTCCTGTGGCGGTGTCAAGGACGATCCCAGAGCTATCCCCAGGGTGAAATCCTTACAATTGGTAGAGGATGAGGACAGCACATTGCTAAGAGCAACCAACAGTCGAGTTGCAGGGAAGTTGTTGCCAGGAGCAACCAACTGTGCATGTTGCAAGTCGGACAAGCCCAGCTTTGGAGTACAAGAGCAGGACTGAGCCTGTGGTGAAAGAATTGCTAGGGGCAAGGGATCGCGTCAAGTGAGTGAGCGCTCTCTCAGCTAAGGAGACAGGTGGACAGGCCATCTGTGCAGCGCAACAGCAGTAAGCTGTGTTGTTTGTTTTGCAAGGATGGGTCGATGTTGAAATGCCGTTACTAGGAGCAACCAACGTGGACAGCAACCGGTCATCGCCAAGATGGATGTGAGGGTCTGTGAGTTGATTGTGGGTGGTATCCCGCTGTACGTGGAACTAGACTGTCACTAGGCTGTATCCAGAGTTATGCCGGACATAATGCCGTTTGTGAAGATTCGACCAGAATTGACTTTGAAACATGTTAGTAAGCAGTAAGCCATAAGCTGGAGGTGTGTGCAGAGCTTAATGTGGAGATTATACTGGGCAGAGACATCCCATGTTTTTTGGCAGTTGTGGAATGAGGTGAGTGTGCCAGAGAAACCGCACACAAAGGTTCCTGAGCTAATGATGGGTGGTGTGTCACTACTTGACTGTAAACTGTGTGAACTGTCCTGTAAATTTTGAACATGTGCAATGTGATACTGATTTCTTTGTCAAAAATGCATGCCTATGTTTAATGAAGTACTGTGTACTGCTGCCAACTTTGACAGGACAAAAGATAACCTGTGTGAGCTGGTAGTAGGTGGTAAAAAGATGATTGCTTTGCTGGAGCCTAGAGGTATCATAAGTCTGGTGAAGCTGGACCCTGTCATAGTGTCTACACAGGCAGTTATTTGGGGTTGTAAAATTGTTAATGTCTGTTTTTCTACTCCCTATGGTACTGTAAGTCACAAGGCTGCAATAGAGCCCTCCTTGGAGTATGATGTAGTACTGGGGACGGATTTTCCATTTTTCAGCAGTTATGGGAAGACTGTCAGGTGACTAGAGCAGGAACACCTGATAAGCCCACAAGACCTGTTAGGGAATGTCAGCAATCACTAGATATATGTCAGATAGGCATCTGCCAGACTGCTGGGCGAGCTGAAGAATAGACCGAGAGTCAAGTCCAAGAGGATCCCGAGACTCAAGTGACAAGTGTGCCTCTGTATGAAACAGAATCTTCTGTAAAACCAGAAATGGATCAGGTACAGGATGATGGCTTTCATCTGCCAGCTGAAGATGAGCCCAAGGTGGAGCTAGAGTTGCACTGTCACCTGGAAGAAGTGACTGAGACTTAGAAAGCAGAAGCTATGCTGAACCTTGTTAACCCCTGAAGGACACATGACGTACTGGAACATCATGTGTCCGCTCCCAATCTATAATGCGGGGCCACGGCGTGGCCCCGCGTCATAGCGGGTCGGGCCCGGTCTCTATCAATGGCCGGGACCCGTGGCTAATACCACGCGGCATTGATCGCAGTGCCGTGAGCTATTAACCCTTTAGACGCGGCGTTCAAAGTTGAACGCCGCGTCTAAAGTGAAAATGAAAGTGTGCCGGTTAGCTCAGTGGGCTGTTCGGGATAGCCACGGTGAAATCGCAGCATCCCGAACAGCTTACAGGACAGCAGGAGGGTCCCTACCTGCTTTGGCGAAAAACTCCTTTGGTGATCTGATCTTTTGGAGACAGATGCGCTTACACACATATGTCATAATTTTTTATTTCAAACATCGTGTGGTTTATTATTTTTGAGAAGAAAGTCTTTGGGTGGTCCACCGTCCTGTATTATAGAGTCTTCTGAATTGTTGGATATGCGCTTGTTTTTACACAAAGGTATACATTTTTTTTTTTTTGTAATACAATTTTGTTGATTTTGGGGGGGATTGTGAAGCCCTGGTGTGTACTCGTGCATCAAGCAACTCCAGGCTGTGTCATTCAGGCAATATATGAGTTACTGATGCCGCTGTTGGGCCTGGGTCTGGGAATTTAAAATTTTCTCATAGGTAGCACCCGCTATCCAAAATCTTTTTTAAAAATTTCTAAAATGGTGGTGTTTTTTGGGGGGATTGGGAAGCCCTGGTGTGTACTCGTGCATCAAGCAACTCCAGGCTGTGTCATTCAGGCAATATATGAGTTACTGATGCCGCTGTTGGGCCTGGGTCTGGGAATTTAAAATTTTCTCATAGGTAGCACCCGCTATCCAAAATCTTTTTTAAAAATTTCTAAAATGGTGGTGTTTTTTGGGGGGATTGGTAAGCCCTGGTGTGTACTCGTGCATCAAGCAACTCCAGGCTGTGTCATTCAGGCAATATATGGGTTACTGATGCCGCTGTTGGGCCTGGGTCTGGGAATTTCAAATTTTCTCACAGGTAGCACCCGCTATCCAAAATCTTTTTCAAAAATGTCTAAAATTGTGGTGTTTTTTGGGGGGGATTGTGAAGCCCTGGTGTGTACTCATGCATCAAGCAACTCCAGGCTGTGTCATTCAGGCAATATACGGGTTACTGATGCCGCTGGTGGGCCAGAGTCTGGGAATTTATAATTTTCTCATAGGTAGCACCCGCTATCCAAAATCTTTTTCAAAAATTTCTAAAATTGTGGTGTTTTTTGGGGGGGATTGTGAAGCCCTGGTGTGTACTCATGCATCAAGCAACTCCAGGCTGTGTCATTCAGGCAATATACGGGTTACTGATGCCGCTGGTGGGCCAGAGTCTGGGAATTTCTAATTTTCTCATAGGTAACACCCGCTATCCAAAATCTTCAGTTTAGATTTCTTAAATCATCTTTTAAACTTAGGGATTGTGAAGGCCTAGTGCCTACTCCTGCTGCCGGCAACTCCGGGCTGTGCCATTCATCCACTATATGGTGTCCTCATGCTGCCAACACCTCCACGCTGTGTCATTCAGCCACTATATGGTCTCCTCATGCTGCCAACACCTCCACACTGTGTCATTCAGCCACTATATGGTCTCCTCATGCTGCCAACACCTCCACGCTGTGTCATTCAGCCACTATATGGTGTCCTCATGCTTCAGCTTCATCCAAGCTGTGTCATTCAGCCACTATATGGTGTCCTCATGCTGCCAACACCTCCACGCTGTGTAATTCGGCCACTATATGGTGTCCTCATGCTGCCAACACCTCCACACTGTGCCATTCAGCCACTATATGGTGTCCTCATGCTGCCAACACATCCACGCTGTGTCATTCAGCCACTATATGGTGTCCTCATGCTGCCAACACCTCCACACTGTGCCATTCCGCCACTATATGGTGTCCTCATGCTGCCAACACATCCATGCTGTTTCATTCAACCACTATATGGTGTCCTCATGCTGCCAACACCTCCACGCTGTGCCATTCAGCCACTATACGGTGTCCTCATGCTTCAGCTTCATCCAAGCTGTGTCATTCAGCCACTATATGGTGTCCTCATGCTGCCAACACCTCCACACTGTACCATTCAGCTACTATATGGTGTCCTCATGCTGCCAACACATCCACGCTGTGTCATTCAGCCACTATATGGTGTCCTCATGCTGCCAAAACCTCCACGCTGTGCCATTCAGCCACTATATGGTGTCCTTATGCTTCAGCTTCATCCAAGCTGTGTCATTCAGCCACAATATGGTCTCCTCATGCTGCCAACACCTCCACGCTGTGTCATTCAGCCACTATATGGTCTCTTCATGCTGCCAACACCTCCACAATTTGTCATTCAGCCACTATATGGTCTCCTCATGCTGCCAACACATCCACGCTGTGTCAGTCAGCCACTATATGGTGTCCTCATGCTGCCAACACCTCCACGCTGTGCCATTCAGCCAGTATATGGTGTCCTCATGCTTTCAACACATCCACGCTGTGTCATTCAGCCACTATATGGTGTCCTCATGCTGCCAACACCTCCACGCTGTGCCATTCAGCCACTATATGGTCTCCTCATGCTGCCAACACCTCCACGCTGTGTCATTCAGTCACTATATGGTCTCCTGACACTGATGCCACCACCAGGCTCTGTAATTGTGCTGCTGTGCGGCAGTGATTCTAAAAGCGAGACCGGCAATCTGCATGTTATTCTGAATAACAGTATTATTTCACTAACCCAGCACACTCCATATGCGCTTTAAAACACAGCAAAGTGTTCTATACCCCTATAGAGGCTGTATGTAGGCTAGAAATAGCCTTTTTTAATATAGATTCACCGCAAAAAAATTCAAAATGAAACAAACTTTTTTGGAAAATTTGTCGAATCGGCCGAATCAAATTTTTGAAAAGTTCGCTCATCTCTAAAAATTATGTTTGAGTAAATATTCAATAACAAGTAGTATGTATTCCTGCAGATCAGAGGGGTAGGGGGAATATTTCTCAAGGAACCATTGTAGGGCAATAAGAGCTTTGTCGTGGGGGATAACCGAAGAAAGAGATGATACATCGGCGGTTAGCCAGGATATGGTGTCAGTCCATTTGACTTTGTCCAGACCATATAATAAACGTTTTGTATCTTGGACAAAACTCGGTATGGTAGGGACAAGAGGTTGTAATAGACTGTCGACCCATGCAGACATATTTTTGTTTAAGCTACCTATGCCTGCAACTATAGGTCACATAGGTGGAAGAAAAACACATTTATGATCTTTAGGAAAAGAATGAAAAATAGCAATGGTAGGATGTGAAACAAAAATGAATTCTGCTTCCTTTTCACTGAGAAAACCTTTGGATGTACCCAAATGGATAAGATCCTGTAAGTTATTCTGAAAGGAAGTGGTGGGGTTGCCGGAGAGTGGTCTGTATGTGGAAATGTCAGATAACATAGATAAATTAAGTGATTGATAAAGACCACTATCCAGCAACACCACTGGTCCACCCATGTCGGCCTGTCTAATGGTCAGATCTTTTATATTCTTCAACCCCCGAAGTGCCTCTCGCTCATCCAACGTTAAATTATAGTGTGCATGTCGAGATTTTTTCAGATAACAAGATCAATTCATGTTCGACTGTCTCCTGGAAAATATCTAATATAGGAGTACGTGAGGCTACGGGACAGAAGGAGGGATTACAAGTATTGAATGGTGGTGAAGATGTATCGGGTGACAGATTATCCCTAAAGTTCTGTAAATCTGATGAAAAATATAAATCCCTGAAACCAAAACCAAGAGGAATATATGCATTGTTAACAGTATCAGATAAACATGGATGAATAAATTCAGTGTGGTAATCAAGCATGTCATTACTAGAAGATTTTGAGAAATGTTTCTGTATATCAATGTCCCTTACAAACTTGTTGATATTGAGTAACATGTTAAATAAATAAAAGTCCTGTGTTGGAGAAAAAGATAACCCTCGTGATAACACAGAAAGTTGAGTAGTGGACAGTACCTTTTGAAAGGTTGAAGATAGGAATGGAGGATGTTACTTCTTTCGGTTGTAATGGCAACGGGTCCCGCGTTTGTCTGGAATGGTGTTTTCGGCCCGCTCGTCATTTTTTTCTCTAGAACGGGTGTGCACTGATGACGTAGTAGAAGGTACAGATGGTAAGTCCACAGACGGTGAGACGCTGATGCAGACGGTAAGTCCACTGATGCAACAGGGTTTGGTCCCTCAGCTGCCGAGGAATATCCTTCGCTAGAGCTGAAGTTAACCCTTTGATTGCTTCTCGGTCGACGTGCTCTATATCTTTTAAGTATGGACCTCTGTGTAGAGGATTTGAGGTCAGTAGACAGCCAGGTGTATATATTATTGATTTGATAGTCTTGTGCATCACGTAGGAATTTGGATGTTTTGATCTCGGTCATAGTATCCTCCAATTTCTGTAGATTTTCCTTAATGGAATTATCCAACTGGATGAACAGGGAATGACTTTCATAGTTGCTGACTTGCTCTTGCAGAGTAACTATATTGTTCTAGACGTCTTGGATGGCTTGTTCTTCATAAGAAATGATGAGTTAAATGAATTGGTTAGAGGAATCTGTGAGGATATCCTCCCAATCTTTTTTGAATTGATCATTATGGATGGAATTTTTTAATTTTTAAGCCCTGTGGAATAAGATGTTGGTCCAGATATTTGCGGAGTGTGGAGAGATCCCACCAGATGCGTGGCTCTTGGATCAATGCTGACTCCAACTCGTTCATTTTAATGCGTAAGTTCACTATATCTTGTGTCTCATAGTGAGAGATATTAAAAGATAGGGACATCTTTTCTGCTCTTGCTCAGCGGTCCTCCACCGATTGTAGGCAAGTGCTGGGTATAGAGATGGAAGTTTCAGACATCTTGCATCCAGCTAATCAGGGAATCAACATGGGGGAGCACGAGCAAACAGCCACACAGAAACAGCAAGGATAGGTAGACCAGCTCACCGCATGTATCCCATCCATCGAACGGCAGTGTATGGCAGCACAAATAGTTCAGAGAATAGAAGAGAAGCCAGCGATGGATAAATGCAAAGAAAGTCCAATTTTTTTAAGTAGAAAACCAAAGACACAAAGTGAACAAGGTAACACGTTTCAGGCGATGCCGCCCTTAGACATACATCTTACAGAGTGAAGTTCCTCAGTTAAATAGGGGAAGCAACTCAGGGAAGATGTGATACACCTGTCCCGAGTATCATTTTACTCAACTCATTTCATTTTTTTTTGTTCTGCTATGTGTATGTATAAGTATATGTGCCTTATTTATTTGGCTTTAGCAGTATCCAATAAGTTTCTTCATTTATATTCTTTTGATTTGTGTGTCCTTCCTGGACTTTTACATGTCAAGAGTTATAAAACTCAGGACAGGTGTATCACATCCTTCCTGAGTTGCTTCCCCTATTTAACTGAGGAACATCACTCTGTAAGATGTATGACTAAGGGAGGCATCGCCTGAAACGCATCACCTTTTTCACTTTGTGTCTCTGGATTTTTACTTCAATAAATGGGACTTTCTTTGCATTTATCCATCGCTGGCTTCTCTTCTATTCTCTGGCATATCTGTTAGGAGGGGGAGAACAACCAGTCTTGGTACTGGGATAGTGGCTCTGTGACGCTCCCTAAACCTGCAACTATTGGCCTGCCTGGGGGAGAACACAATGATTTATGGGTTTTTGGTAAAAAAAAATAACATTATGGTATTTTTGGGATGAAGAGGGAGTAATTTTTCAGCACATTTTTATGAGAGCATGCCTGATGTGACATTTCTTCTGAGGAAACTGGTAAGTTTGTTACAGATTTTCATGGTAAGGTCATACTGCAGTAGTAGGTACACTATGGTGTCTTTCAGCTGTCGTTCTGCTTCTCCTATGTACTATCTGGCATTACCACTCCGTTGCTCCGCTTAACCCGCTTTCTTTATCACAATATCACTCCTAGATTTCAGAAAGATTGTTGGGGGCTTGTGGATAAATCAGGGCTTTTATGACTTTCTGCACCATTTTGTTGAACATATCTAGGCTACTACCTGCATGAACCGGAGGTGTAAAATTTGATTTTATTCCTCCAGTAAAATCACCAAGCTCAATACTTTATTCTGCATTTTCTAGTTCATCTGTGTCCTGGACTGACTCTTCCAAACTAGCTAAGGATGCAATAGCTTCCGCCTCTTCTGTGGTGAAAGAAGAACCTACAAAAAAGCCAAGGGGACTGATAACTGTGGGAATTTCACCTTCATGGGGAATAGTGTGTTTATTGGAATTTCTGGTGTCAAAAAACTTTTTAAGATTCATTTTCCTGATTCCTTTGTAAAGGTCGACTTCAAACTGAATGGGGTTGAATTGCTCTGAAATACAAAAATTGAGTCCCTTAGAGAGGAGACTGATACATTCCTCCCTTGGTACTTCTTCGGTCAGGTTGATAACAGAAAAGTTATTTATTGTGTCTGTTTGTTCCATGTGACTTGCTTCTGCCTGACATTGTATTGTGTCATTCTTTTGTTTCTCCCTCAGTGTTTCCTCCGCCTGAAGGGGACTGAGATTGATTAATTGGACCAGTGTTGTCATTCGTGGGAGTAAATTCTACAGCTGAGCTGGATTCGATGTCTGTTGTCCAGTACTCCTTATTTTTAATTTTTCATAGGTCTTTTTTGTCTTCTTCTTTGCGCTCTTTTCTTTATTCCAAGTGAAAATTTTATTATTTTCTAAACCTTGTCGACCGCATACAAACTTGTCTTTTTTTCTCTCTTTTATATCTGCTTGTACCGGGATTAGCTTATTTTCCAACTTCTGTGTGAATTGTTGATACTGCCTGTCGGTCATGCGTTTTTTAAGTTCCATTTTTGCTTTACACAGTTCAAATGTAGTTTTTTCATATTCTACTTTGTTACGTGTCAGTACCAAATGTAATAATTTAAAAGAGCTTTTTAGCTGAATTTGTTCCCATTCTGCCTGGAACTCGGCGTCTTCCTGAAATTGTGATGCTTCTTTGTAATTTCTTAATCCTCTCGGAACTCTTCTACATTGGCTGTAAAAATCCAAAGATTTGACCATCCAGAAGAGGCGAACTTCCTTCTCCGCTAATTGTCGGATTTTATATTCCAAGGTTCTTGTACTGATAAGTTGCAGATCTTCTTTCATATTGCATTGGGCTAAAAATTCTTCCGCATTCTCTCTACCGATGCTTACAATTATTGTGTCCATTTCCCTGCTTTTACTTTCAAATCCCTGCTTTTACTTTCAAATCCTCCATCTTGAAATTCCTACCCTTGAGAGCAATGTGCACTGAAGCATATGAAAACAGAGTAATAAATACTAGGCTGAGAGAAGCTGGGCAGGCACAATTGCTGTACTGAAAGGGGCTAACAAAAATGAGGAGGTGCAAGGTGGAACAGCACAGGGAGGTGCAGGTAAGTTATCCTCTGGGGGTACGAACCAAGATCCAGAATAATTGCCAATACAGTCGAAGTAGAAAAAAGCATGATCACACTCACCAGTGAAGATAAAAGGTCCTCTTTATTGAAAAAGGCGAGGCGAGGCAACGTTCCTTTCGTGGTACAGCCCTTTTTCTCAAGCCTGCTCCACATCACACCTGTGCATCCTTTTACCTGCAATGATAAATAAAGCGGTTAAGGAGAGCAACATAGTGTACCTACCTCTGCAGTATGACCCTACCATGAAAATCAGTAACAAACTTACCAGCTTCCTCAGAAAATATGTCACATCAGGCATGCTCTCAAAAAACCGTGCCAAGAAATTACTCCCACATGATCCCAAAATACCACAATGGTATTTTTTATCATTGTGTTCTCCCCCTGGCAAGCCAATAGTTGCAGGTATAGGGAGCGTCACAGAGCCACTATCCCAGTACCTAGACTGGTTGCTCCGCCCCCTTCTAGCAGATATGCCATCTTATTTAATAGATACACATTCTTTTCTCCAACTGATTGAATGCCATACATGAGAACCTGAGATTGCATTTGCTATGATCGACCTAGAAAGTCTTTACACACGAATACTTCAGGCAGCAGGGATTAAGGCAGTAAAAAGATGTTTATTGGTTGCAGGAAAAACGTAGGAGTATATTTGCTTCGTGTGCAAAGCTATGGATCTAGTTCTGAGCAATAACTGCTTTAAGTTTGGTAACGATTGGTACATTCAATGCTCAGGGACTGCTGTGGGCACACCGGTAGCATGCAGTCTTACAAATATCTTTTTGCTAGTCAAAGAGGAAAATGGGATCCTTAGGAAAAGCTACATAAAAAAAAAAAGAACATGCTTTTACACTACGGAAGCTATCACCCTATCCATGTGAAAAAAGACCTACTGTATGGTCAGCTACTACGCCTATGGAAAATAAATAATAACAAAGTGTAGTTTGAAGAAATAATTGCTTAATCAAATCTCAAAAGAGTCTGAAATATATACCTGCTCGCAGCGTCCCGGTCAGACCCGCTGACCGGGAGCGCTGCGCTAGTGTCTCTGGCGGGGATGCGACCCGCGATGCGGGATGCGCTCGCGGTTCGCATCCCAGCCTGCTTACCCGACCTGTTTCCCGTTTGTCCAGTCCCGGCGCGCGTGGCCCCGCTCCCTAGGGCGCGTGCGCCGGCTCTCTGCGATTTAAAGGGCCAGTGCGCCGCGCCCAAATTAGTAACTTCACCTGTGCCTTGGTCTATATTACCTCACTTCCCCTTCCCTGTATTGCCGGATCTTGTTGCCATTGTGCCAGTGAAAGCGTTCCTTGTATGTCCCAAGCCAGTGTTCCAGACCTCCTGCCGTTGCCCCTGACTACGATCCTTGCTGCCTGCCCTGACCTTCTGCTACGTCCGACCTTGCTCTTGCCTAATCCCTTGTACCAAGCCTATTTCAGCCGTCAGTCGGGGTTGAGTCGCTATCGGGTGGAACGACCTGGGGGTTACCTGCCGCAGCAAGTCCATCCCGCTTTGCGGCGGGCTCTGGTGAATACCAGTAACCCCTTAGACTCCGTTCCCCTGGTATGGCCGACGTCATCACCCCACTAACACAGAGGATCCACCACCAGTATCCTCACAGTACCCGGATCCTGACAGTGTTCTCCTTCAATTTTAGTCCTATGGCTAATCTGATTAAAAGAATTATATTCAAATACTGGGACATTATAGCTGAAGATGGAGATATAGGACCAGGAGCAAAACATAAACCAATTATTGATTTTAAACGTAGTAAAACTATTAAGAACATACTTGACACCAGTGTTTTTACTCCTGAGAAAGAAAAAAGAGAACAGAGTTGGTTAGCCTGAGATCAATAGGAAATTTCCTGTGCTACAATTGCTCTTACTGCCCCAAGACTAAAACTACCACTACCTACAAGATGGGAGTATGCGAAGTACATGTAAAACAGTTCATCTGCTGCTGTCTAAATATGTTGTTTACTGTCTATACTGCGATTGCGGTCATTACTACATCGGATCTACCATTAGATGCTTATTCACTAGGTTCCATGAACATCTACGTTCTATTGTTACAGGAGTGGGAGCAAGCAGATTGATAGATCATATGAGATCTACACATGAAGGAAATAGCAATGCTTTAAAATTTGTTGGCTTAGAATGGATAACCAGCGGCCATGATAGAGTTAATGCTCTCTGAAGATGTGAAGCCGCATGGATAGCACATACTAATGCACTGGGCAATCTAGGCTTAAATGAAAGAAATTAACTTTATGCCTTTCTTGTTCTATGAAAAATGCAAAATCTTTGCAATGTTTTAAATATTCATAGCATATATTTCTGTTATCCATTTCCTTCCCGCTCCCAATCCTGCCCCCTTTCCTAACCCTCCCCTCCCTCCTTCCCTCCTATCCCTACCCCTTTCCCCTCTACTTCCTGTTTCTTCTGACCATGACGTCATCATTTGCGCAAGGTAAAAGGATGAACAGGTGTGACATGGAGCAGGCTTGAGAAAGCATGCAGAACTGCAAAAGGAGCGTTGCCTAGCCTCAGCGAATCAGCTGATGCTGACTGCATGTCTCTACCCTAGCTTCGGAATTTTTTAAGACGTTTTTTCAATAAAGAGGACCTTTTATCTTCACTGGGTGAGTGCAATCATGCTTTTTTCTACTTAGACTGTATTTGCGATTATTCTGGATCTTGATTTGCACCCCCAGAGGGTCACTTACCTGCACCTCCCTCCCTGTGCAGTTCCACCTTGCACCTCCTCATTTTTGTTAGCCCCTTTCAGTACAGCAATTGTGCCTGCCCAGCTTCTCTCAGCCTAGGAAGATGTTCTTCCCTTTTACGGTCACCATAGTTCCCATTTCCAGTTTTCGTGGAGTAGGCCATGATTCGATTTCTTGATGAATTAATTTTAGCAGTTCCTCCCCTGTGTGACTCCATTCGCCAAGGCAAACCATGTGAAGAACAGCGTGACACCGCCTGCCCTGCACACATGGTATCCTGGAGGGGCACTGAGACTTGTCCGTGCAGTGGAGGCTGAGGACATGATGGAGGATGAGGAGGTGGAGTCGCACACTGTCGCAGGACCAACAGCCTGAGAGCGTGGAGGCGGAAGCAGCGTGACCTGTCAAAGTTGTTGTGGCTGTGCAGGAACCACATTTATCCAGTGGGCCATAAAGGACAAGTATTGTCCCTGACCATAGATACAGCTCCACACGTCGGCTCAGCCGTGCACCTTGATACACACCGACAGGCCCAAGGACTGGCCCACCTTCTGTTCCACAAAATCTTGAAGGGCTGATACTGCCTTCTTCGCAAAGAAATGGCGGCTTTGGACTCTCCACCTTGGCTCGGCACAAGCCATCAGTTCTCTGAAAGGTGCAGAGTCCACCACTTGAAAAGGGAGGGACTTCATCACCAGCAACTTGGACAGGAGCACATTCAGCTTCTGCGCTGTTGGATGAGTGGGTGCATACTGTTGGACATGGCTTCACCGATGAATTGCTTGCGGAATGAATGACTCGAAGTAGGAGGAGCAGGAGCATCTAGAGCGGCAGAAGATGGGTATGGCACTGAGGTATGACGGCTGAGGTGGTGGAACCTTAGCTGGCTGAAACAGGGAGAATCATGCCACTGGGTGATGCAGCAGGCTGGACCATCACATCGGAGCCATGGTTCTCCCAGGCCGCTTTATGGTGACACTGCATATGTTGACGCAGGGCCGTCGTGCCAACATTGGGATAGTGTTGAGCGGCATAGGCCATATTCGAATTCGCGAATATTCGCGAATATATGGACGAATATTCGTCATATATTCGCGAATATTCGCAATATTCTCGTTTTGTTTTCGCATCTGCGAAAATTCGCGTATGCGAAAATTAACATAAAAAATTTGTATATGCGAAAATTCGCATATGTTAATTTTCGCATATGATAATTTTCGCATATGCGAATGTTTGCACGCCAATCTCACACAGTAGTATTAGAGCCTTCTTTACATCACACAAGCTGGAAGCAGAGAGGGGTGATCACTGTGATGTGTACTGTGAAAAAAATAAAAAATAAAAAATGAATATTCGTAATTACGAATATATAGCGCTATATTCGCGAAATTCGCGAATGCGCGAATATGCGATATTCGCGAACAATATTCGAATTGCGAATATTCGCGAGCAACACTACATTGGGACCCTGACTAAGTTTCACCTTCTGCCGACACATCTTGCATTTGGCCAGGTTTACATCCTTGTCCGGATGCTTGATAAAAAACTGCCACACTGCTGAGTAGCTGATTTTCCCACCAACAGTCCGCACTGACTGACTGCTGCTGCTGCCGACTCCAGGAACCACTACCTCCTGGGAAGTTAGGCCGGCGCGAAGCAGGTGGTCTAACCTGGGAATGTTTGGCTCCAGACTTTACACTTCGGACAACCATGCTACCACCTTGCTGGCTTAGCTGCTGCCTCATGGGCAACCTGCAACCCTCTTCTAATGATGATGAAGCCCCTTCTGCACCCGGCTTACAAGTGCAATCAGCGTCATCGTGTTGTGTCTGCACGTCACTAATGTCCTCTTCAGGTTTCTCAAAAGTGTCTGCTTCAGGATCCTGAATGCTAGCAACTCCACCTCCCAGGCCTCCCTTTTCACCAATACTTGCCCGCCTAGCGGAGGAAGTAGCGGATGTCTCCTCCACTTCTTGGCTAGGCAGTAGCTGCTGACTGTCCTCTAGTAGATCGTCCTCACTAAATAGTGGAGCTGAACCCACAGCATAAGATACTTCTGTGGGGGAGTGAACAGCATAGGACAGAGGCAATGGGAGGACAGGGACTACTCCTGGGCCATGCCAACTGAGGGTTGTGTCTGAGGAACCCACCGACTGTTGACTGGGGGTGTCAGATGTCACTTGTGATGAAGTGGATGACCAATTGATGATGGCAGATGGGTTGCTGGTCGAGACACGACCGCTAACTTATACAGGGAGCTCAGGTCTCTCGCTGGGACTCCTACTGCCACTCGCGCCTAGTCTTCTGCGACCTCTGCCTGATGAATTTAGGACTCTGCCACTTCTCTGTTCTCTTCTTCTTCCTGGCACCTCTCTGCCTGACATACTTAGTGCGGATTTGAGGTGAGTACAATACGATCCACTACGCTTAAAACAGTATTTGTCTACAACACCAGCAGGTGTGTACTTTTGGCTGGCCTTTCACAGTATCTAGGCCCTTTAACAGGAAAAAAATGGTACACCACTTAGATATACGTATGTGGTATGCACTTATGAGGGTAGGACAATGCGCTACAGTACACTTAAAACAGTATTTGTCTACAACACCAGCAGGTGTGCACTTTTGCCTGGCCTTTTACAGTATCTAGACCCTTTAAAAGGAGCAAAATGGTACACCACGTAGATGTAAGCACAGGTTAAACTTAATAGAAGACAATATGATTTTAGGGCTCTGCTCACCCTAACTGGCTGGCTACTATTAGTTTTTCAATTGCACACACCAGTGCTGTAGCACACAGTCGCTGTGTACCACACCCAAAATTGCACTTTCTCTCTCAATCTCACTCCCTTCCCTATCAGTGCTTCTAGGCTGGATTTGGGCTTGAGGTGAATCACTGCTGTAAAAAAAGCTTTTCTGTGCAGCACACTGCTCTGTCCCTCTCGGCAATAGAATGCTGATGTGACTGGGAGGTGAATCACCACTGTAAAAATGCTTTTCTGTGCAACACACTGCTCTTTTTCCCTCTATCTCTGCAACAGAATACTGATGTGACTGGGAGGTGAATCGCTGCTGTAAAAATGCTTTTCTGTGCAACACAAACTGCTGTCTGTCCCTCTCTCTCTCTCTCTCTGCAATAAAAGGTTGAAGTGACTGTCCGCAAGATGGCTGCCGATTATATAGGGCTGTGCATTCACAGGGATAGCTGGCTGCTGATGCTGCATGTGATTAAGGGTCATCCCGCCTACCCACCTTCCCAGGATTCCTTGCCCCATGACTTCACATGTGGATCCACCATTTTAGATGCCCTTGAGCCTGGACCGCTCTAAATGGAGTTTAATGAAGCGATTTGCGCAATCGAATCGCGGCTATATTTGCATTCGTTGTGAATCTAATTTTTCCTGAAATTCATAACCAATTCGGATTCGTCAGATTCGATTTGCTGATCTCTAGTAATAAAGCACAACTGTAATTTCATAAAAAAGAGGTTCTATGGTTCCACAACATATCAACTGCAGGTTGTTTGTGAAATTAACTATGATTCATAGGAACTGGACTGAAGTGATTGTTTTACTAAATGTTTATTTTTCTACCAGTTTCTATAATTAAAGTTTCTCAAGAGGAATTAATCATTGTATAAACATAAATTACATTAGACAATAAAAGGTATTTTTCACAGTGTATCTTTTAGCTTCTGTTAATCTGAAATGAGTATTTTATTATGTTTACTAAGTAATACATCATCACACCTCACATTAAACTGGTATAACTCTATCTCTAAGTACCTTAAGTAAATAAGGCTAAATGACTATTATTCCATGTCATTAGACTATATACTGTATGTCCTTTATAATAATTAAAATTAAAATGTACATGATAATAAAAAATATAATGTTATCTTGATATATCTACCTAAGAAAATCACAAATGTAAACAGTTTATTAGAACTATGCAATGCACTAGTAACATGGTACATTTTCCCCTGAACCTGGCTTTTCAAGATATAATACCAAATAGAGAACAGCACCCAAGTGAACAGAGGATTGCTACCAACAGCTGCACAATGTATCGGCTCTATCAATGACTTGAAATAGGCTCAAGTGTAGCCTTTTAGTTGGTTATTTGTCTGTCTATCACATTGTCAGTCAGTCTGTCGCATTGCACTTAGATATTGAGCAGAGATTATAGTCAAGGCTTGATACTTTGGCAATGTCTTATTTATTATGTTATTTTTATAACTGTTTTGTCCAACTTTACAGTCATCAAACAAAGCTCTATTTACACAATGGACAACTGACAGTAATTTTTGCATTCTAGCTCTCAAGATTTATGTGGCTTTTCTTAGAGGTGTGATTGACTTGTAGGACATTTTTTCTTGACCATACAGTGAAATTCATCCCACATAAGTTAATTAGGGGTCAGATAAACTGGAAGCTTCAGGTCATTGGATTGCCTCAAAATTACATTATAGTTACATTGTGACTGTGGTTATTTCACTGGTTCATTATTTCTTGCTTTTTATGCAAATCTTTCGCACTACAAGAACCAAAATTTCAAACCATTATATTTTCTCCATCATGCTTGAAAGCATGCTTAAGAATTGTATGAAACTAGCTGAATTCCTGTCCTCATATTCCAACCTCTTATCCCATCCTTATATCCTGTCCTCATATTCTGTTCCCATATCCTGTTCTCATATCACGCCACCAATTCCTGTGTGTCCTCATATTCCAACCTTATATCCCACCCTTATATTCAGTCCCCATATTCCATCTTTCACACTAACTGTTCTCTGCGCTTTCCTGCCATATAGTCTGCAGGGTGCTTAAAGGGTACCTCTCATCAAATAAACTTTTAATATATTTTAGATTAATGAATGTTGAATAACTTTCCAATAGCATGTTAATGAAAAATATGCTTCTTTATATTGTATTTTCCCCAATCAGTCCTGTCAGCAAGCATTTCTGACTCATGCTGGAGTCCTAAACACTCAGAGCTGCCAGCCTGCTTTGTTCACAGCCAAACAGGCAGTGAACAAAGCAGGCTGGCAGCTCTGAGTGTTCTCCTTTGTGAACAAAGCAGACTGGCAGCTCGTAGTGTTTAGGATGAGTCTGAAATGCTTGCTGCCAGGACTGGTTGGGAGACCCCTAGTGGTCATTTCTTCAAAGAGGAATATTAAATAGAAAGAAGCATATTTTTTAATAACATGCAATTGTAAAGTTATTCTGCATACATTAATCTATAATATATCAAAAGTTTTTTTGATGAGAGGTACCCTTTAAAAGTCACGGCAATCTCTGGAGCCCAGAAGTAATGTGATTAGGAGAAGTACCAGAAGGCTCATAGATTTGCATGGGAATTCAGATAATAATACCCTCCCTGGCATAAGTGGGTGGATTGGGGTTAATTTAACTTTACTTTCAGCTGACATATAAGCAACATGTGTATCACACTTCTTCAAAATATATCCAGTTATTTGGAAGTTATGCTGGAACATACATACACACATATATACCTTGAGTTTGACATATATATATATATATATATATATATATATATATATATATATATATATGTGTGTGTGTGTGTGTGTGTGTGTGTGTGTGTGTGTGTCAGGTATTCAGTCCCCATGCCAGGTATGGGAGTTTTCCCCACAGTGGCAGGTAAAGTGGTGCAGAGGGAAAGTATTTTCAGTTGTCTTAAATGAAATAGATGAAACATTATTTTTGATAGCAGGAGACCAGAAATAAAAGATAGCTGTACTGACTTAAGCCACCAGGGATCTCCTTATTAACTGTTTATATCCTAGACCAGCATGGATCTTCTTATCAAACTATTTACTGCTATAGACCCTTGGTATCTGCTCCATAACTCCTTCTTGTCCAAAAAAGGACTGGCGGTGTCCAAGGAGCAGTGAAAGCAAGTGGGTGGACAGTTTAACACCAGTAATGAGAGGCAGAGGCTAAAACTGCTCTTTCCATTCACTCTGTTCTTACTGGAGACTATTAAGATTGAGGCCCCTTCCCCACAAGAAGTGGATGTCATACAGATACGTCGTCACTGTGATGACGTTGCCAGGGCCATTGTTTGTTTGTTGCACGGCATCACCTGCTCCTTTGGGGTCTTAGCAGGAGAGGAAGGAGAAGAGAGCCACACACGTAGATCCGAGATGCAGTGGAAGTCATATACTGGTAACTACTGCCCTAGACCATATTAGATCTGCTCATTACCCTTTTTCTGTCTTAGATAAACAGAGATGTGCCCCATTAACTTCTCATTGCCCTACACCAACAGTGACCTGTCTATTTACCTATTCTTTATGATATTCCCACTAAGCCTTTTCTTACCCCAGACCCCAAGGTCCTTCATCTACCAAGATACCCGTTAACACTTTTACTAGATTTTTAAAGACTTCTAAACTTACCCTAAGAGATATATACAAACTACCAATCAAACTGGGTAATATTTATATGGCACTATATTAATAAGTAGCCAAAGGTACAGACAAGCACCAGAAACATGTTGACTAATGCCAGAGTTTATTGTACTGTAACTGTTTTAATTACCTTTTATACCTTTTAATAGTAATTTAAAAAGTAATTGCTGAGTTATCTTTTTTATTTATTTATAAATATTTTTTCCACAGGGGGCTGCCATATTTGACAGCACCCGTGTAATATGTCACTGCATAACACATACAAACATGGATGTTGTATGGCAGATATAGGGCAAAGGATAGGGACAGGATCTCCTCTGCTGAAGCCATCTAAGCTGTGAACTGCACATACTCCATGGCATGCGCAGTTCAAACCTGTGAGGATGAGGTTATGGCCGTTAGCTAGAAGAATCTGCAGCTGCCGACTAGAAGCTTCAAGGTAGTGGCAGGATAAGATTCTAGTTAGCGATTAACATTTTTTTTTTTTTACCAGCAGCCACATAGGCTTCATAGACTAGGCCACAGAAGCTTCTAACTGTTGGCTAGAATTTTGGCTCAATGTCTGCACACAGCCTCCTCTGCTGATTTGTATTTTAGAAGGTCACTGTGCCATCACCTGATGTAGAGCATGAGAGGGCCCAAGAATATACCCGTATTAAAATCACACATGGTGCATGAAATGGCCCTGTCAACCCTTCAAAAAAAAAAAAAATAAATAAATCTATATATATATATACACCGTATTTATCGGGGTATACCACGCACCGGCCTATAACACGCACTCTCATTTTACCAAGGATATTTGGGTAAAAAAAGTTTTTTACCCAAATATCCATGGTAAAATGAGGGTGCGTGTGTGCGCGTGTATACCCCGATACATCCCCAGGAAAGGCAGGGGGAGAGAGGCCGTCGCTGCCCGCTTCTCTCCCGCTGCCTTTCCTGGGGTCTAGAGCCCTGCTGCCGGCCCTTCTCTCCCCCTGGCTATCTGCGCCGCTGCCCATTCTGTCCCCCTGACTATCGGTACCGGTGCCCCATTGCCGGCGTCGATAGCCAGGGGGAGAGAAGCGGCACCGACAGCCAGGGAGAGAGAAGGGGCAGCGGAACCCATTGCCGGCGCCGCTGCCCCGTTGCCTCCCCCCATCCCCGGTGGCATAATTACCTGGGTCGGGTCCGCGCTGCTGCAGGCCTCCGGCGTGCGTCCCCTGCGTCGTTGCTATGCACGGCGCGGCGCACTGACGTCATGCACCGCGCCGTGCAGCACATAGCAACGACGAAGGGGACGCACGTCGGAGGCCTGCAGCAGCGCGGACCCGACCCAGGTAGTTATGCCACCGGGGATGGGGGAGGCAACAGGGCAGCGGCGCCGGCAATGGGTGCCGCTGCCCCTTCTCTCCCCCTGGCTATCGGCGCCGGTACCGATAGTCAGGGGGACAGAACGGGCAGCGGCGCCGATAGCCAAGGGGTGAGAAGGGCCGGCACAAGGGCTCTAGACCCCAGGGAAGGCAGGGGGAGAGAAGCGGGCAGCGACGGCCTCTCTCCCCCTGCCTTTCCTGGGGCGGTATCACACCCACATAGACTTTAGGCTAAAAATTTTAACCTAAAAAGTGTGTGTTATACGCCGATAAATACAGTATATATATACATATATATATATATATATATATATATATATATAAACATACACATGTGTGTAATATGAATATACATATATATATATATATATATATATATATATATATATATATATATATATATACATACAGTACAGACCAAAAGTTTGGAAACACATTCTCATTCAGAGTTTTCTTTATTTTCCTGACTATGAAAATTGTAGATTCACACTAAAGGTATCAAAACTATGAATTAACACAAGTGGAATTATATACAGGGTGGGCCGTTTATATGGATACACCTTAATAAAATGGGAATGGTTGGTGATATTAACATCCTGTTTGTGGCACATTAGTATATGTGGGGGGGGGGAAACTTTTCAAGATGGGTGGTGACCATGGTGGCCATTTTGAAGTCGGACATTTTGAATACAACTTTTGTTTTTTCAATAGGAAGAGGGTCATGTGACAAGTCAAACTTATTGGGAATTTCACAAGAAAAACAATGATGTGCTTGGTTTTAAGGTAACTTTATTCTTTCATGAGTTATTTACAAGTTTCTGACCACTTATAAAATGTGTTCAATGTGCTGCCCATTGTGTTGGATTGTCAATGCAAGCCTCTTCTCCCACTCTTCACACACTGATAGTTACACCGCAGGAGAAATGCTAGCACAGGCTTTCAGTATCCGTAGTTTCAGGTGCTGCAGAATGGGCAAAACAAAAATTGGAACAGGACCCTCAGTTTACGCAGAAGATTTTGTTCAGTGCTGAGGCAAACTTTTATGTGAATGGTGAAGTTAACAAACAAAACCACCGCTATTGGTCTGACACTAACCCACATTGGATGGATCCCTCCAAGACTGTTGGAACACAAAAATTGATGGTATGGTGTGGTATATGGGGTACAAAGATAGTGGGGCCATTCTTCATCAATGGAAACCTCAAGGCCACTGGATATGCGAAATTGCTACATGGTGATGTGTTTCCCTCTTTATGCACTGAAGCTGGCACTTTCCCTGAGTTTTTCCAGCAAGATGGTGCACCACCACATTATGGGTGTCAGGTCCGAGCATTCCTAGATGAACAGTTTCCTGGAAAGTGGATTGGTCATCGTGGGCCAGTTGAATGGCCCCCAGGTCTCCCGATCTGACCCCCTTAGACTTTTATCTTTGGGGTCATCTGAAGGCAATTGTCTATGCTGTGAAGATACGAGATGTGCAGCACCTGAAAATACGGATACTGGAAACCTGTGCTAGCATTTCTCCTGCGGTATTGCTATCAGTGTGTGAAGAGTGGGAGAAGAGGGTAGCATTGACAATCCATCACAATGGGCAGCACATTGAACACATTTTATAAGTGGTCAGAAACTTGTAAATAACTCATGAAAGAATAAAGTTACCTTAAAACCAAGCACATCATTGTTTTTCTTGTGAAATTCCCAATAAGTTTGATGTGTCACATGACCCTCTTCCTATTGAAAAACAAAAGTTGGATTCAAGATGGCTGACTTCAAAATGGCCACCATGGTCACCACCCATCTTGAAAAGTTTCCCCCCTCACATATACTAATGTGCCACAAACAGGAAGTTAATATCACCAACCATTCCCATTTTATTAAGGTGTATCCATATAAATGGCCCACCCTGTACATAGCAAAAAAGTGTGAAACAACTGAAAATATGTCATATTCTAGGTTCTTCAAAGTAGCCACCTTTTGCTTTGATTGATTGCACACTCATTGTCTTGATGAGCTTCAAGAGGTGGTTACCTGAAATGGTCTTCCAACAGTCTTGAAGGAGTTCCCAGAGATGCCTAGCACTTGTTGGCCCTTTTGCCTTCACTCTGCGGTCCAGCTCACCCCAAACCATCTCGATTGGGTTCAGGTCCGGTGACTGTGGAGGCCAGGTCATCTGGCACAGCACCCCATCACTCTCCTTCTTGGTCAAATAGCCCTTAAACAGCCTGGAGGTGTGTTTGGGGTCATTGTCCTGTTGAAAAATAAATGATGGCCCAACTAAATGCAAAGTGGATGGAATAGCATTCCGATGCTGTGGTAGACATGCCGGTTCAGTATGCCTTCAATTTTGAATAAATACCCAACAGTGTCACCAGCAAAGCACCCCCACACCATCACACCTCCTCCTCCACACCAGCACACCTACCTGTGAAGTTAAAACCATTTCAGGTGACTACCTCTTGAAGCTGTACAAGAGAATTCCAAGAGTGTGCAAAGCAGTAATCAAAGCAAAAGTTGGCTACTTTGAAGAACCTAGTACATGACATATTTTCACACTTTTTTGTTATGTATATAATTCCACGTGTGTTAATTCTTAGTTTTGATGCCTTCAGTGTGAATTTACAATTTTCATAGCCATGAAAATAAAGAAAACTCTGAATGAGGTGTTTCCAAACTTTTGGTATGTACTGTATATATATATATATATATATATATATATATATATATATATATATATATATATATATATATTATATATATAACACATTTATATACATTAAATAGATAGATAGATAGATAGATAGATAGGGAGATGCAATATATTATCTTTGGTTTCCCATATAGCTTCAGTAAACCTAAATATAAAAGGTACAAAAAAGAAATGGATAAGTGGAATAGGCAAATCTGCTTTATCTCTATACATCTCTCTGTGGCTGTCACTAAATAGTAAATGTAACATACAGTACAAGTAAAATAAAGTTATTTCTAGAATGTGCGCGTTAGACATAAATGTTATAAATGATTAAAGATGGCATGAATTAAAATTTTTCCAACTTATTCCTTTATTATATTTGTGCCGTTAAAATAAATTACAAAAGCAATATCCAGCCAGAAATCATAGAGCAGATTATTAAACTAGAGTAACACGAGACATAAAACAATTTCACCGGCGCTTCTGATATTCCACAGTTAGTTAAAAGGAGCCGGTGAACAAATAACACTGTACCAGATGTTCAATGCTGAAATGCCTAGGTTCACATTCAGCTGACTCAAGCATTTTTTGCAAAGCATCTTGGGACACGTCTTGCAGAGCAGCAGATGAAATCAGGTGTTGAGCACAGAGGGAGCACAATTTACTATAAACAGTTTTAATGGTCTCAGCAAAAACTTTGTTTCATGAAGAGCAGGGAGAAAAACCCTTACAAACAGGAGAATGTTAATAACTTTACTAGATGAATGTTTACGTTCCCATAGACATTAAGTCATTTTTGTGCAGCACTGGCAGAATACATAAACTAAATTACCAAACAATTTGCGGGGGCTTTGATGCAATAACTTTAAAACAGCATTCTAAGGTGTACGGATCTGCAGGGGAGGAGTGAGCATACACTGATTTAATTGGCAAAATATAGTGTTTCTATTTTGATGTTGATTTGTAAATTCATTTCATATGGGAGTTCTCTCACACTCCTTTGCGTACAGAAAATTTGCATCTTTTTTATCCTTTGCTATCAAGTGTTCTGTTCACAGATTTTTGAACATCTAATAACACATCAATAACTCTTGAACTATACAATATATGTATAAAACCATTTATGAAATGTAATCATGTAAGGTTTTCCATATGGGTAAGACATAGCGATAAATATATCTATATTATTACATACACATAGTAAATCAATGACATATTACTGTATGTATTTTAGTGATACATTGTAGAATTGTAACAAAGATTCATATTTAACCCCTTACTGACAATGGGCGTAAATGTGTGTCATGGTGCCGTGGTACTTAACGCATCATGACATACATTTATGCGCTGCAATGGCCTCAAGCACAGGACCGGTGCTCACGTCTGCTATCAGCAGCCGGGGATCCGCCGGTAATGGCGGACATCCGCGAACGTGCGGATGTCCGCCATTAACCCCTCATATGCCGTGATCAATACAGATCACGGCATCTGCGACAGTGCGGTACTTTGAATGGATAATCGGATCGTCCGCCATAGCAGCCGGAGGTCCCCTCACCTGGCTCCGGCTGTCTCCCGGGGTCTCCTTCTCTGGTCTGAGATCGAGCAGACCAGAGCAGAAGATGACCGATAACACTGATCAGTGCTATGCTCTATCCAGAGCACTGAACAGTATTAGCAATCAAATGTTTGCTATAAATAGTCCCCTAAGTAAAAAAATTAGAAAAATCCCCTCCCCTAATAAAAAAAGTAAAATGTAAGTTTTCCCATTTTACCCCCCAAAAAACTTAAAAAAAATAATTAATACACATATTTGGTATCGCCGTGTGAATAAACGTCTGAACTATTAAAATATATTGTTAATTATCCCGTACGGTGAACGGCGTAAACATTTAAAAAAAATTTAAAGTCCAAAATTGCTGCTTTTTTGTCATATTTTATTCCCCAAAAAATTTATAAAAAGTAAAACCTAAGCAAAATTGGTACTGAGAAAAACTACAGATCATGGCACAAAAAATTAGCCCTCATACTGCCCCATATACGGAAAAATGAGAACATTATAGGTGGTCAAAATAGGGCAATTTTAAATATACTAATTTTGTTAAAATGGTTTGAGATATTTTTAAGCAGACAATTATAGGAAAGCATATAACATGGGTATCATTTTAATCGTATTGAACCACAAAATAAAGAAAATATGTAATTTTTACCAGAAAGTGTACAGCATGAAAACAAAACCTTCCAAAATTAGCTAAATTGCGGCTTTCTATTCAATTTTCCCACATAAATAATATTTGTTTGGTTGCGCCGTACATTTTATGGTAAAAAAAGTGATGAATTTACAAAGTACAATTGGTGACGCAAAAAAACAAGCACTCATATAGGTCTGTGGATGGAAATATAAAAAAGTTATGATTTTTAGAAGGCGAGTAGGAAAAAACGAAAATGCTAAAATAAAATTGGTCTGGTCCTTAAGGCCAAAATGGGCCTGGTCCTTAAGGGGTTAAAAGAAGAGAAATGTAATGCTTAAAGGGGTACTCTGCCCCTAGATGTCTTAAACCCTATCCAAAGCATAGGGCATAAGTTGTCTGATTGCAGGGGATCGGCCTCTGGGACCTCTGAGTTCGTCATGCGGACACCCCGGCATCCTGAACATTATGTTCAGAACGCTGGGTTCAGACAGGTGGCTGTCACATAAGGCCCATCGTAATGTCACACCCCCTCCATTTATGCCTATGGGAGGGGCGTGATGGCCGTCACACCCCCTCCCATTGACATAAATGAAGGGGGAGTGGCATGGCGTGACATCACAATCACGGCACCTGAACCCAGCATTCTAAACATAATGTTCAGAACGCTGGAGTGCCCGCACAGAGATCATGGGGGTCTCAGCGGCTGGACCCCGCGTTGAAATATCTTATGCCCTATCCTTTAAATAAGGGATAAGATGTCTGGGGCAGAGTTCCCCTTTAAGTGCGTAGGGTCTTAGTCAAATATAAATAGTACTCCCTGTACTCCCTGTACTCACCCAATCAGTGGCCTCAGCAGTGACTCGCCATTGATTGGCTGAGCAGGCTTTTCTTTTTGGGACAGTGGGACCACTGAGGGATTAGTGTCGGGTTAGTAGAGTTTTTTTTTTTGTATTTTTGTTTTTTAGAAAAAAAATCCTAAGCATTTTTAAATGATAAATTTCTCTTGTAGAATTACTTTTTTCCACATCAAAATGCAAAACACGCAACCTTTAATTTGTTTATTAATAGTTGCTTAAGTACAACTGAGAATCGATGCTTACTTAAAGGAGTATTTTGGTGTTTATATACTACTGTAATATAATGCTGGGACCTTAGGAAAAGAGATAAGAAATGTATACTTACCTACCCCCATTCCCCCATTGGTCCCCCCACAGCTCCCATTCGGCTCCTTTCTTTGTCTTCTTCCTGTTTCCTAGATTAGCAGTTTCCTACTCAAAGTGCCCATCTTAAAAGCAGGACGACAGGCAAGTCCTACTCCAAGTGCTTGTTTTAGAAGCAGGAAGAGTACAGAATCACCAGGAGACCAGAAAGAGCTGAATGGGAGCTGCAGGGGACCAGCAGGGGATAAGGGGTAGGTAGGTATGAATGAGTTTTCTAAAGCCCTAGCAGTATATATAATTTTTTGTCAAACATCAAAATACCCCTTCAAAACTAACAAATCATTTTATGCCCTAAAAATGCCCTAATTTAGTCTCTCAGTGCTCCCACTCATGACGGATCCTAGAGTCACCCTACCTACTTGGATGGACTTTAGGACATCACTATTTGTACCCCTCAGTTGATGTTGTCCAGTGACATAAAGCTCAGAGTTAAAATACTTTCATTTACTGTTTTCATACACATTCTGCACACAGTCCACTTTCTGTGCACAATATACCTTTTGCACATGGTTCACATTTTGCACACGGTCCACTTTTTGCACACGGTTCACCTTTTGTACAATGCACTAATTCTACACATGCTTCTCCTTTTTGCACATAGTCCAACTTCTGCACACCTCCACCTTTTGCACTCAAGGCACTGTATAGAGAGAGCTAATCACCTTTATTGGATTATCTCCCAGACTCACTGTCACCTGTATTGTCTTTATTGACCCTTCCCCCCTGTGATGTCCTTCCTATAAAAGAAGACACTTGTCCCACAAAAAAAGAGTTCTGATTTTATACCTGAAGACTGGTGTTGCCTGGTTCTTTGGGTACAAGGATACAATAATCTCTAGTTCTGCCTGGGGATATTGCCTGTGATATGCTGGGGCTTTTCATCCGGAAGGAGAAGTCACTTTTGGCGGAGTCAGTTTGTCACAATGCCCCTTAGTGCTCCCACTCAGTAATGATGTCCCTTAGTGTTCCCCACTCAGCAATAATGTCCCTTATTGCTTCCACTTTGTACTGGTGCTACCCTTAGTGCCTGCACTCATTAATGGGGACTCTCTTAGTCTCTTCACTCAGTTATAGTGCCCCCTCTCCCTCTGTACCCCCACAGTACTGATGACCCTTAGTGCTCCTCCCTCAGTAATAATGACTCTAAGTACATTCCACTCAATAGTGCTGTCAATCCTACTCAGTGCTGACGCCTCCACCTAGTAATGATACCCTCTTATTGCTCCTACTCAGTGCTGGTGTCCCCTTAAGGCCTTCACTCCTTAGTAATAAACCTTAGAACCCCCAGAATACTGTAGCCCCCTACTGTAGCCCGCCCCCTCACTCAGTATTGATTCCCTCACAGTACCCCCACTCAAAATGTATGCCCCGACTCAGTAATAATAACCGCTTAGTGACCCCCTATTAATAATGATACCCCTTAGGAAATCCCCGTAGTAATGGTGCATCACCTTATTGCCACATTTAGTATTATGCCCCTTTTTTTGCCCCACTTACTAATAATGCAGCCTTAGTTTTCCTTATTTATGTGGGCAATAAAAGACAAACTTCCACTCACCTAGTCAAATCCCCCTAATGCCACTTTCTATTCAAGTCTGGATCCTTTGAGGCTACCACAATGATCACTGGCAGGTGCAATGGCAACAGTTTTTTTTTTCAATGTAGGCATTATAGACCATGTGAAATAGGGAAAAAAAACTATACATTAGATCTGTCAATTAAAGGGATTTTACTGAGAAAAAAAATTCTAATCAACTGGTGTAAATGACAGCTGCTAAGTACTGGAAGGGTTAACATTGTTTTAAAAGAAGTAATTTACAAATCTGTTTAACCTTTTGGTGCAAGCTGATTTAAAAAAAAAAATTTTCTCCATAGTACCCCTTTAAAGGGTTTAACACTACCTGTAAATTTACAATAGCACGAGTTCAGTGACCACACTTGTACGTATAGCACACAGTGATTAACAGGTTAAGGCTAAGTTTCTTCTTGGTTTTTTTTTTATGGCCCAAATAAACGGCCGAAAAAACACCACAGCATTTTCCTGTGTTTGGCGTTTTTTTCTTGCATTTTTTGCCTTTGAGTGGAAATTGCATTTTTGGCCCTTTGACGTTTTTTCAATGCAGAAGTGTTGTGGAAAATGGAAAAAAAATGGAAAAAAAATATTTAATGAAATTAATATTTTTTAAAATAAATTGTAATTAATTTTTAATAAAGTGTGTGTGTTTCACTTTTCCATTATGGGAGTAGTAGTACCTGTACTAATAGACATATCTCCCTGGGTGTCAGCCGTGACACCCGATACGATCGTCCATAATATAGCAGAGATGCGGAGCGGCTCTGTACAGCGCTCGCATCTCTGCACTATACTCGGGGCCGGCCTATGATGTGAATAGAACATCACTCATTCATATTTTCCACCTAGAGGGAAATATGAATGAGTGAGGTTCTATTCATATAACTGGCCAGCCGGCGTATAATACAGAGATGAGGAGCGCATGACAAAGTCACTCTGCCACTGGTTTATGGTATGTGCTGCAGATGAGTCTATTGATGTTTGTGGATATTAATAGATCTAAAAATTCTACGGAGGTAGCACTGATATTTGGAGTAGATTTGAGATTAAAATTATTAATATTAAGAGAAGTTATAAAATTGTCCAGATCGTGTTTGGTACCTCGCCATATAAAAAATATTTTGTCGATATAACGATGCCATGACACCAGATCGCCTCCCAGCTATGGATCAATGGTGATAGTTTCCCAATCTGCCATAAACAGATTGGCATAGCTGGGGCAAATATCATGCCCATGGCCGTACCATTCGTTTGTAAATAAAAATCTGTTTCATATTTAAAATAATTATGAGTTAGGATAAAATCAATGCCGTCAAGGATAAATTGGATTTGGTCCGATGGGAGGTCTGCATGGTTATGTAATGTATTGTGAATGGCTGTAAGTCCCTGTTTATGGTTGATGATCGTGTAAAGGGAGCTGACATCTAATGTTCCCAGATACCAGGTTGGGTCCCAAGTAGTGAATTCTACAATTTGAATAATTTGTGTAGTGTCCTGTATGTACGATGGGAGTATTTTGACATATGGTTGTCACAATTGATGGATATATTGTGAAAGGTTTGCTGTAACTGAACCGATACCTGACATGATCGGATGTCCTGGGGGTTGTATTGGATCTTTATGGATTTTTGGAATTGTATAAAACACTGGTATACATTTATGGGAATCTGTAATGTAATCAAATTCATTTTTAGATAAAATCCCTGTATCCCTTGGTTTTTTGCATAATGTTAAAAGTTCTTCTAAAAATTGTGTAGTGGGGTCACCTTTAAGTTTAGTATATGTGGTAATATCATTCAATTGGGACATGCATTCAGCCGTATATGTTGTAGTGTCCATTATTACAATGCCTTCTCCTTTGTCAGCTGGCCTGATTGTGATAGATAGATCTTGTTGTAATTGTTTTATGGCTGTCAATTCACCTGGTGTCAAGTTACCCCACATTTGTTTTGGTGTTTTAATTTTTCTAAGATCATATTCTACAGCTTTTTTGAAGGCTGTCATATCAGGACTAATTTCCTGTCTAGGAAAAAATTGGGACTTGATTTTCAATGTGGTATGTTTTAAGATGGATGTGGTGCTGTTCTGGGTTGCTATGGGGTTTTAAAAAAAAAAATTTCAAACTTAGTTTACGAATGTACTTTTCAATTCCTATATAAACGCCAAATTTATCTAATGGTTGGCTAGGGGCAAATTTGAGTCCTTTATTCAATAGTTTAAGTTGGTTAGGATTAAGAGTGGCAGAACTGAGCTGTCCGTGGTGTCGGAATTTATGTCTGGGTTACTTTGGTCCTGGGTTGTTCCAGTGGTTCGATTTCGTCCGCTAAGAATTCTCTTTTTTTTGGTGTTTTGTGTCGTGGGGGTGATTGGAAGTGTTTGGTGAACTTGTGCATTTGTCTCTATCGTTTGAAAGGTTTTCCTTGGTACTATCAGTTGTTTGATGGATAAGTCCATCTTTTGAATGTCGGGTTGGTGATAGGAGGTTGGTCTGTGACAGGTCTGATGATATTGTGTTTGATGTTGTTGATTGTAATTGGGTTTGTGAGTTGTGTAGTGTCTTGGATTCTGAAAATGGTTAAAAGAGCGATATCTCGGGCGTGGGCTGGGCTGTTGGGGCCCAGAGTGGTATCAAGGTTGTGGATATTGTGTTCTGGAGGAGTGACAGTGGTTGTGATTTTTTTTTTGGGATATTGTGGACTGCGTATTAAGGGTTGAGGTGAAGGATGCGAGTGTGGTGGGTGTCTTCTTGGCGCAGTCCCTTCTAAAATAAATGCTTATCAGTGGGTAGTGCAGTATATCTATTGGTGATGGCTATATTATAAATGGTTGTGTGGTTATCAGATTTGGTAGGTAAATTGTGTGAATCTAAAGTTTGTTTTGTATTGTTCCATAGATTTTTTTTGTTTTTCTAGTAATTATTTTGTTTTCAATGGAATCTAATTTTTAGCATAAAGCTTCCTGATATTTCAGAAATTCTGCTGTTTGTTCAAATGCATCTATGGTAGTGTGTATATCTGCAATTTTGGAGTCAATTTCTACTAGAATCTCTTGTCTTCTTTCGACAACTAATTTGGTAGTTTCTATAGATATTTGTTTAAAAAAGCGTTCCATTTAGTGTGAAAAGATTCGCTCCCTAGGTCACCTGCCGGGGTTTTATACACCGTCAGACCTTTAGGGATATTCTGTGTGGTAATCATATGATTTTAAGTTTTGATTTCCCATTTCTGTTTTACATTTTTAATTACCGTATTTATCGGCGTATAACACGCACTTTTTAGGCTAAAATTTTTAGCCTAAAGTCTGTGTGCGTGTTATACCCCGATATACCCCCAGGAAAGGCAGGGGGAGAGAGGCCGTCGCTGCCCGCTTCCCTCCCCCTGCCTTTCCTGGGGTCTAGAGCGCTGCTGTCGGCCCTTCTCACCCCCTGGCTATCGGCGCCGCTGCCCGTTCTGTCCCCCTGATTATCGGTGCCGGCGCCCCATTGCCGGCGCCGATAGCCAGGGGGAGAGAATCGGCGCCTCCCCCCATCCCCGGTGGCATAATTACCTGAGTCGGGTCCGCGCTGCTGCAGGCCTCCGGCGTGCGTCCCCGGCGTCGTTGCTATGCGCTGAACGGCGCGGCGCATGACGTCAGTGCGCCGCGCCGTGCATAGCAACGACGCAGGGGACGCACGCCGGAGGCCTGCAGCAGCGCGGACCCGACTCAGGTAATTATGCCACCGGGGATGGGGGGAGGCAACGGGGCAGCGGCACCGGCAATGGGTGCCGCTGCCCCTTCTCTCTCCCTGGCTGTCGGTGCCGCTTCTCTCCCCCTGGCTATCGGCGCCGGCAATGGGGCGCCGACACCGATAGTCAGGGGGACAGAACGGGCAGCGGCACCGATAGCCAGGGGGTGAGAAGGGCCGGCAGCAGCGCTCTAGACCCCAGGAAAGGCAGGGGGAGAGAAGCGGGCAGCGACGGCCTCTCTCCCCCTGCCTTTCCTGGGGGTATATCGGGGTGTACACGCGCACACACGCACTCTCATTTTACCATGGATTTTTGGGTAAAAAACTTTACCGTATTTATCGTGGTATACCCCGATAAATACGGTAAATAATGTTCGAGTTCTCTAAATGTTTCTGAAAGTGTTTTTGAATGTGAAATATTGGGGGTTTGATTTATAGTTGAAACTGAATCTGTGAATTTAAATGACTCAATATTCTGCTTTGTAGCTAAATGTGTCCAAATATTCATGGTTTATAGATGGTAGAGCGCAATCTCCTGGGTAAAAAGGGTTAACGCAAAATAGAAGGGAATTGGAGAGGCTCTTATATGGCGAGGTACCAAACACGATCTGGCCAATTTTATAACTTCTCTTAACCCCTTAACGACGCAGGACGTATATTTACGTCCTGCGCCGGCTCCCGCGATATGAAGCGGGATCGCGCCGCGATCCTGCATCATATCGCTTCGGTCCCGGCGCTCATCAACGGCCGGGACCCGCGGCTAATACCACACATCTCCGATCGCCGCTTTAAAGTGAAACTGAAAGTATCCCGGCTGCTCAGTCGGGCTGTTCGGGACCGCCGCGGTGAAATCGCGGCGTCCCAAACAGCTGATCGGACACCGGGAGGGCCCTTACCTGCTTCCTCGGTGTCCGATCGACGAATGACTGCTCCGTGCCTGAGATCCAGGCAGGAGCAGTCAAGCGCTGATAATGCTGATCACAGGCGTGTTAATACACGCCAGTGATCAGCATAGGAGATCAGTGTGTGCAGTGTTATAGGTCCCTATGGGACCTATAACACTGCAAAAAAGATGTAAAAAAAATTGTTAATAAAGGTCATTTAACCCCTTCCCTAATAAAAGTTTAAATCACCCCCCTTTTCCCATAAAAAAAATAAAACAGTGTAAAAAAATAAATAAATAAACATATGTGGTATCACCGTGTAAATGTCCGAACTATAAAAATATATCATTAATTAAACCGCACGGTCAATGGCGTACGCACAAAAAAATTCCAAAGTCCAAAAAAGCGTATTTTGGTCACTTTTTATATCATTAAAAAAATGAATAAAAAGTGATCAAAAAGTCCGATAAAAACAAAAATCATACCGATAAAAACTTCAGATCACAGCGCAAAAAATGAGCCCTCATACCACCCTGTACGTGGAAAAATAAAAAAAGTTATAGGGGTCAGAAGATGACATTTTTAAACGTATAAATTTTCCTGCATGTAGTTATGATTTTTTCCAGAAGTGCGACAAAATCAAACCTATATAAGTAGGGTATCATTTTAACCGTATGGACCTACAGAATAATGATAAGGTGTAATTTTTACCGAAATATGCACTGCGTAGAAACGGAAGCCCCCAAAAGTTACAAAATGGCATTTTTTTTCCGATTTTGTCGCACAATTATTTTTTTTCCGTTTCGCCGTGCATTGTTGGGTAAAATGACTAATGTCACTGCAAAGTAGAATTGGCTACGCAAAAAATAAGCCATAATATGGATTTTTAGGTGGAAAATTGAAATGGTTATGATTTTTAAAAGGTAAGGAGGAAAAAAACGAAAGTGCAAAAACGTAAAAACCCTGAGTCCTTAAGGGGTTAATATTAATAATTTTAATCTCAAATTTACTCCAAATATCAGTGCTACCTTCATAGAATTTTTAGATCTATTAATATCCACAAACAACAATAGACTCGTCTGTAGCACATACCGTAAACCAGTGGCAAAAAATGGATTTATATTACACACCAGTTGCCACCTTCCTCAATGGCTGTTGTATGTACCTACCAGCCAGTTCCGGAGATTAAAGCGCAATTGCACAAACAATGAACAATTCGAAATAGAAGCTGAGGCACTCAGTAACCAATTTATCACCAAACAATATCCTTTGGTAGGTCTGCAGCAATCCTTAGATAAAGTTAGCCACTTAGACAGATCCAAATTTTTTGTCCCCAAACCACCTGATACATCCACATCCATACAAAAAGACTTTCCTAAACTTATCATCCCTTCAATACACAATATCACAGAATAGAATCTATCATTAAAAAATGTTGGCCATTATTGTGTGAGGACAGGACTTTAAACAAACTTCTTCCAAATAAACCGTCCATCATTTATACTCGAACTCCTAATTTAAGTATGAAAATCACACCTACAGTCCACCATAATCGATCTGAAAGGATTCTTCTGATGTGGACAATGTCCCAACTGCAAAGTTACCAAATTTGATAAAAGAACCTTAGAAATCAAATCCACCTCAAACTATTTTATACATAAAATAAATTATTTTCTTAACTGCTCGAGCAAAGGTGTAATATATATAATAGAATGCCCCTGCCACAAACAATATATTGGTCGCACCTCTAGAGCTCTTAAAACCCATATCTTGGAACATAGATATAATATTAAGAAGCAGAACGATAAACATCCATTATCAGCACATTTTAAACAATACCACCAAAGCAATCCTAACAATCTGAAATATGCAGCCATTCAAGTAATCCCACAAGACTGGAGGGGGGGGGGGTAATTTTATAAGTAAAATGTCTAGAGCAGAATCCAGAAAAATATTTGAATTTGATTCCATGGCACCCAAAGTTCTCAACAATGAGTTGGAGGTATTCGGGTTTCTAGATTAGAAGGTGGTCCCTTCCGACGACACATCGGAGTCAGGCTGTTATATCAGAGCAAGCTGTCCCCCTATCTCGCTGTGGAAACTGCCCTATGTCTGTGCACCCTTATATTTCTTCTATGGGTCCAAGTCCTTGAGAATATATATTTTTTCAGTTATTTTCTTTATTTAATACTACATATTTCTTCTTTGGTTAGGAGTATAGGCTTGTCATATATACATATTTTCCGGTGCCTTCAGCACTCTGGCGTTATGTTGTTAAGTATATAGTGGCACTGTATTAATTATTGTCCAGGATCATTATTTAAATATTATATATATATATATATATATATATATATATATACACTTTCTCTTTTTGTCACATTCTTGGTATTTTTTTTTGTGTGAGGGCATTGCTTATATTATATCTATTTGCTATGCATATTGCTGTATTTATTCTTTGTGGACTTGGCAGGGTTTATTTGTATTGATCTTGTGGACAGTTTTCCACCAATACGCTATTTAGCATCGGTTAGGTGGTTGAGGTAGGGTTACATCCCTTCTCTCTGTACATTTATTTGTGTGTTTTTAAGATGGTCTCTCCCTTTGTGGTTTTTCTAATAAAGTAATATTTATATTTATTTGTACATATGGTGGTGTGCATCTTTTGTGGTTGCCAGTCTTTTTCTTCTTTTTTCAATTGAGGCTGTTAAGTAAAATGTCTAGAGCAGAATCCAGAAAAATATTTGAATTTGATTCCATGGCAACCAAAGGTCTCAACAGTGAGTTGGAGGTATTCGAGTTTCTAGATTAGAAGGTGGTCCCTTCCGACGACACATCGGATACGCTATGCATACTGCTGTATTTATTCTTTGTGGACTTGGCAGTGTTTATTTGTATTGATTTTGTGGACAGTTTTCCACCGATACGCTATTTAGCGTCGGTTAGGGGGTTGAGGTAGGGTTACATCCCTTCTCTCTGTACATTTATTTGTGTGTTTTTAAGTGTTTTTAAGATGGTCTCTCCCTTTGTGGTTTTTCTAATAAAGTAATATTTATATTTATTTGTACATATGGTGGTGTGCATCTTTTGTGGTTGCCAGTCTTTTTCTTCTTTTTTCAATTGTGTAATGTTTGGGCAACCTCCTTGCACCCACGTTCATTATTTCAGCGGTGCCCATCGCTTTCTTTAGTGCAGTTGGATTGGTTGGTACCATTGGAGTGTTCATCTGTTACACATCTGTATGGTACTTTTTCTTGGATGGAGGCACGCTGCTTTTTGTTTTTTGTTATACCCAGTTTTGATGTGTGTTTTTAACAGGTCAGGCTCATACTATTTTTAGTATGGCTATGAGTTTGGAGGCTAGAGAGGCCCAGTGGAATAATCAGGTGTGAAATGTGTTTAATGTTGACACACATGCGGAGGCCGATGGCACAGATTTTTCTCGGCTCTCCAAAGAAATTACTGAGGCACATAAACTATTGACGAGGGTATGGTGGAATATCAGAAGTTTGGAGGAATACTTGAAATTATCTATGTTTCCTAGGGGTCTCAGGGTACAGATTTTCCCATCCTGGGAGGTCACTGGGGCCTTTAAGGGTATCTGGGAAACAGGGTTAGCACAATGCTCTAGAATTATTACCAACATGTTATTGGAAAATGATAGAATTCTGTTGGAGGAAACAAAACGGAATATACAGGCCCTGGAGGCCAAATTGGAGCAGTTTGACAAAACAGGACAGGTAGAACCCTTTCAGAAAAGGTTGAGTGACATTTTGGATAAATATGAAAAGGATATTATAGCAGGGAAAAGATCCAAATTTGCATGGGACAAAGGAGATTATGAGAGAGGCTCGGTGTACAAATGGAAGCATACTGGTAACACTAGAGGTAGTTATGAGCCCAAAGATACTATGTTGGTCCCAGGACATTCTGCATCAAGCTCTAGTGATTTTTTAGGGTCAAGCGACACAGACACAGGACACGGCGGGGGAGACGCCGCCCCACCCAAAAAACGGGCTCCCAGACAGCGGACAGTGGACTACAATCGTCCGGCAGCATACGGGAACCGGACGAGGAGGCGCAGATAGACGGCTCCTCCCAATCCTTGCAAGTCATCAACCTGTCATCATATGATCTAAGTGCAGAAGAGAGGAAGCTGGCCCTTAGGACCATTTACACATTTCGGGAAGAAGCACAGGGAGCTGTACAATTGGATCAGCAAGTCCTACGTGATCTGTTCGACCTACTGTCAGAGAATGAGGAACAAGCCGAGGCCATGAGACAACTGGGGAATAACAGATATTATTCGACCCTTCCATCTGACCCCACAGAGGTTTTTAAGAAAAAATTGGTGACATTATTGGATGCAGCTCGTCGCTATGAAATAATCACGGAAAAGGAACATCAATATATGAATGTCATGACACCGGTCACTCCTACCTTTTACATGCTGCCGAAGCCACTGGCACAGGACTCACCATCATATGTGAGGGACTCCATGCATTTAATGGAACAGCTACAGGAGATTTCCCTACCACATGGAGCTCTCTTGGTGACTTGCGACGTGGAGTCGCTCTATTCGAATATATCGCATGAGGATGGAGTGAAGGCAGTGTCGGAAATTTTGGACCAGCAAGGGACACGTGAACAATGTGCTAAATTCATCGACTGCCTGAACAATAATAGTCTCAACATTCATCTGACATCGAAAATATCGGAGGACTCGATGGAGTTTCTGGACCTCAAACTACAGCTTCCATCCTAGACATACAAGACAGGGCGTCCCGACCGGACAGTTCCTGAGAATACGTCGTAACTGCACACAGGTTGATGACTTCAAAAGGCATGCCGGAGAACTCACTGACCGCCTGAAGAACAGGGGCTATCCAAAACAGGTCATCTCTCGGGCATACCAACGAGCTAGAGGAGCAGAAAGGGAAACATTTTTGCTTCCACAAACCCGGCAAGAGGATGATAATCTGAGATTTGTTACATCATACAACAATCAGTGGAACCGGATACGTGGACTCCTAGGTAAACATTGGGGCATACTTGCATCGGATCCCAAGATTGGGAATTTGATTACACCTACTCCAGTTTTGACTGCGAGACGGGCTCGCAATTTGAAGGATACCCTCATGAAAAGCCATTTCTCCAAATTTCCGCAGAAGCAAAGTCAATATGTGGGCTCGTTTCCATGTGGCGAGTGCTCGATATGTCAGTTTATGGAGCCGACAAAAGAATTCCTTAACCCAGGTGTATATTGGGCAGACAACACAGGAGTTATGTAAGCGAATTCAAAAACACTTGTCAACAATTTCCCTGGCTGAGAGGGACTTTGGAAGAGACAGGACATTAACATCGGTGGCAGCACATTTTCGAAAGAGACATCAAGAACTCCGCCTACAAATCATGCTGAGATAACAGTGTTTGCCTGGATATTTGGGGAGGAGTGTTTGGATAAAGTTTGGATCTATACGATGACCGGGCCCCTCCACATAATAAGGAGAATTGGAGAGATCGACAATGGGATATGCTGGACTCTGACCTTGATTGGGGGGACCAGCCATCGACACTCACCTGGAACAGGGGATGTCATTGGGACTCATTTGGACCATGGGACTTTTTTGATACTCACCTGGTCTATGGATCATCTTTATATTTGGGGCTTGGCCTCTACCCGTTTAGGGTTGGATACTAGCCCTCTGGGATTGTGAGGGCTAATTTTCACATGGACCCATATATATCCACATAATTAATTGGTTAATATCATTGAATATTCATGTTATAGGGGCGACTTATTGACGCACCTTGGGAATGCATCCTCTATTCCTATTCTTATTATTATTATTTAGTAAAGATATTCTGTTTGTGCTGTGGAGTGGGGGGTTTGTTTTCTCCCTAAAATGTACGGGCTGTTGTTCGGCTATTTTTCTGCACCCTGATTGTCGTCCTCCTATGTGTCACTCATCTGACTTGAACTCGTGACCCAATGGGCATCCAGCATTGGAGCGTGGTGCTGAGACCTGGCACACACGCTCGGTGCTGGGAGTGAGATAACTTTCTTCTCTCTTGCAGTCTACGTCCGTGCAGTCTTGTGACTGCGCCGCCACAGACATCAGGTATGATGCGGCCACGCCTGATGCGCCTTGCTTTATTTCTTGCATATGCGTAGTGGGCTATTTCGTGCGCACACGTGATTATGACAGAGGTCTGCCACACTTCCGGCAGCCCTCACTCTCTTTGATCCGCCCCATTTCCGGTGGAAGACCTGTACACGATGTGGGGAGGAACAAACACACACCATGCTGGGTATGTACATTTAATTTAAGCATGACTATAGGTGATATTTAATTGGGATTGGATATAAAAAGCATTGAGGGGGAGCAGGTGATCACTCCTGAGGAAGCCGCCGTAGTGGGGGGGCGGAACGCTTGGAGCAAGCTGTCCCCCTATCTCGCGGTGGAAACTGTCCTATGTCTGTGCACCCTTATATTTCTTCTATGGGTCCAAGTCCTTGAGTATATATATTTTTTTCAGTTATTTTCTTTATTTAATACTACACATTTCTTCTTTGGTTAGGAGTATAGGCTTGTCATATATACATATTTTCCGGTGCCTTCAGCACTGTGGCGTTATGTTGTTAAGTATATAGTGGCACTGTATTAATTATTGTCCAGGACCATTATTTAAATATTATATATATATATATATATATATATATATATATATATATATATATATATATATACTTTCTCTTTTTGTCACATTCTTGGTATTTTTTTTTGTGTGAGGGCATTGCTTATATTATATCTATTTGCTATGCATATTGCTGTATTTATTCTTTGTGGACTTGGCAGGGTTTATTTGTATTGATCTTGTGGACAGTTTTCCACCAATACGCTATTTAGCATCGGTTAGGTGGTTGAGGTAGGGTTACATCCCTTCTCTCTGTACATTTATTTGTGTGTTTTTAAGATGGTCTCTCCCTTTGTGGTTTTTCTAATAAAGTAATATTTATATTTATTTGTACATATGGTGGTGTGCATCTTTTGTGGTTGCCAGTCTTTTTCTTCTTTTTTCAATTGAGGCTGTTAAGTAAAATGTCTAGAGCAGAATCCAGAAAAATATTTGAATTTGATTCCATGGCAACCAAAGGTCTCAACAGTGAGTTGGAGGTATTCGAGTTTCTAGATTAGAAGGTGGTCCCTTCCGACGACACATCGGAGTCAGGCTGTTATATCAGCACTCCGATCTGTTCTTGATCCTGACCCCTTCCCCACTTCAACCCGATCCCACTTCACATTGTGTGTAGCTCTGGGTACTGAAACATGTATACCCTAACACACATCTCTGGATATGATTATTTATAACAGAATAATTTATTATATTTTAACCTTTTTTGTAACAACATTTTACGATATTACACACAAATGTATCCAGAATCACAATATCTTTATATACAGTTTATATTATATATTTATTCATCATTAACGCCATGTTCACAAGCAATCCAACTATTCTTACACTATTCTTGCAATCAAATAAGTACATACATTTTTATACTTTCTTACATTTTTTGTATTTTATTTATCCGTTTTTTACAATTTTTTTATTTCTTTATTTTTTTTTTTATTTCTTTATTTTTTTTTATTGTTTGCTTCTATTATTACATTTGCTCATTGATTCCCATATTGCAGCATACAATTATAACATTTCAGTTACTGATGTTGGTATTCATGTGCAATAGAGACAACTTTACTTTCCCACTTCTGTCGCCGTTCTTGCTACAATTTGTACGATTACATAATATTAGTTCCCTATGTTTAATCTATATTTTTTTCTACAAACATTGACCTTTCACTAAACATCTATATTTTCACTCACTCAGTTTGCCTAATCAATTCCTCATTCTCCACACCCTTTTCCAACCAATTGAATGTGACGCCCCCCCTCCCCACCAAAAAAGGGAGGAGTAAGAACTATATATATATCATAAGAAATGATCATTCCACTATTACTTTCAGCTGCTAAAGAAAGGTACTAAGGAGGACCTGAAACGCATCCAGCCTTAACTACCACTACAAGTGCCACAATATCCAATTTTACCTCTCATAAACAAAGCACCAAGGGTCATCACTACTCCCGTTTCCTTCATTGGACAGGCATGTAGCACCTATTACTAGGACACAGCTTGGTCGTTACCCACAGAACAGCTGCAGCCCACTACCATCACTGCCGAATTGGAGACGGCCGAGTCTCCAGGAGTGGGCCCTCTGTGCTAAAGCCGGGATTGCACCGAGACCAGCACACATCTAATCACGGTACAAATTCTATCTTAAACATTTGCACATCGATCCGTGACTGTCTATTACACTTATTGCTGCTACACTGTGAGACGGCTGAGTCTCCTGCAGCAGGTTCTCTGCCTAGGAGCCAGGATCGATTTTTTTTGCATGAATGAAAGCTCATTTTACATTTACCTTGAAAGTTGATACAAACTACTACAAGTTGGATACAATTGCAACTTGCGCTGTTGCGCTCTGCATATCTATACCCACACTTGGATTACAGTATATCGGTATTTGTCAGAATCTGCACCAATATTTATTACACACAATGAGAGAAGAATGTAGTCATTCGGACTACAATTAATTATACCAGGAGTACAATTCTGAAGTCACTTGTATTACTGTGGACACTGTATACTAATTTATACCATTGTATTATATTATTGTTTCTATATTGTTTTATTCCATTACATATGCACTGATTTTATCTTACACTATCTGTAGTCTAGCTGACCTATAAGGGCCCTGTAGGTCACAGACCACTATAATATTTACTATTTATTAATATCATTTTTACTATCAGTTGTACATTAAAAAATCTATTTTACCAATAAATAAATTTTATTTCAAATATTCTCAGACCGTAGAGCCCCAATTTCTTTATCTAGTGCATAGAAATCTGTTCATGTTTTTTTTTTTTTTTTTTTAATCTATAGTCCGGCCCTCCAACGGTCTGAGGGACCGTGAACTGGCCCCCCGTTTAAAAAGTTTGGGGACCCCTGCCCTAGACTATCCCTTTGCTATCAACAGTAGAGTCTGTGGCTAAGAAGTGCTACATAGTAAACAATAAGGGTAACATAAACCATGATCTATTTAAGCTGAGGGCAAGAATCTAGGGCTACCTGTTGTATATTTATTAGATATGAATACTAAACTTGGTGGAATAATCCAGCAAGCAACTCTAATGTGGTTTTGTGGTAAGGGACCAAGAGATGGAATGTTATTGCAGTTTATTTTGTGATCCTGTACCAGAAAGCCACATGGAGTTAGTTTAGACAAAGGCAATATAGAGTCTCTTACCTGAAGAAGTCTCTCAGGCTAGTTTACAGGGACCCATAGGTGTTTTTGTAAACAAAGCCAAGCCACAGGGGGGCTGGAAAAAGATGTGGAGATAACACAATAAAAATCCATTGAAAGGGACCAAATGCTCTTTTTCTTCCCCTGGACAACAACCACATCAACTCCTATTAACTTCCTGTTTGGGCCTAATCCTGAGACAAAGGACTTCAGCTACTTCTCCATGCCTGTCTTTGTTTCTCATACTTGCCATAAGGGTTCCCCAAAGCTGGTATTTATCTGTTATATTCTTTTGTGTGTTTCAATTATGATAGTTGTACCTTTAAAGGAAAATCCATTCAAATAGCCAACAGATAGTGTTTCTGCTATAATTGTTGAACATGTCTAATGACCTTTTCCCTTAGTTAGAACACGTTTAGTGAATTTTTTATTAAACATCTTTATTTCTGCCAGTATTTGGGTGTGTAGTGTTAATTTGTACATTAGATGTTAGGATATACAGTATATCTCTTCCAAAATTCCTAATAAATAGGTTGGCCTGTGGGGTATTTATGAATGCATTTGGTATCAGTAATACTGCTTAGTTAAGTGTCTAATGTACCTGGTCTTTGTGAATATATATGGTATTCACGAATAAAGAAAAAAGTGCTCGCTTGCACTCACCGTCCTAGCAATAGATATCTTCACGGACCCTCCGTGCGGCAGGGAGACATAAGATGTGGGCGCTCAGAGGCTAACAGCCATTTTCGCACACAGCCGTGTGCTTCTTCCGGCCTCAATTGTGTCACTGCGCTCATCCATTAAATCAGGTGTGGAGCTGTCATCAAGGTAATGTGCAAAACAAAAAAATAACTTTATTTAATCATGTGTTAAAAATATATAAAAAAAAAACTATTTAAGAAGGTTTTAATGTATTATTTCAATATTTATTTTGGGGATGGAAACACTTAAAAAAACAGCATAAGGTCAATCCTGTAATTAAGACCTGCAGGGTCCTGGGCATCTACTTGTAAGATCCAGCGAGCCTCCCGTTTAAGTAAAAAACTATGCCGATCACCACTAGGGGGAATTCCTACTCTCTCCAAGCCACCAAATTTCATTGTATCTGTATTGCCTCCATGTTCATTCCGAATGTGTTCAATGAGTCTCACTGCACCAATGCCTGTTTTAACTGAATACATATGTTCCCTGAATCTGGTTGCTAGTTGGCATTTCGTTCTTCCAATATAATATCTCCGACAGGGACATATGATGTAATAAACAACATATGTAGATTTACACGTAATAAGCTCACCGATTTCATGATGAAAACCTCCCAAAGTGCATGTGCTCTCTTTCACATTATAGCAGCAAAACTAACAGAGACCACATTTTTTATTTCCTTTCGGAAATCCTTTTGTCAGCCAATTTTCTTATTGACTCTTGTTGAACTTTCTTTTATTATTATTTATGAAGACTTAGTTTTATTCCGTCTGTACGTGATTATAGGTTTTTGTTCGGCTATTTCATTAAATTCAGGATCTTGCTTGATCATATACCAATGTCTTTTGATAGCAGAGTTCACACAGGCATTCATTTGCGTATTCTTGAAAGAAAAGACAAACCTTTTTTCAAATTTATTCTGCTTTTTCTTCGAACCTTTCATCAGTTCTAGTCTAGAAATCTTTTCGACTTATTACAGTTGTGGGATAACCTCTTTGTTTTAATCACTCTTTTAGATCCTCCGCTTGAATTTGATATTGTTCATTTCTACTGTTTCTTTTCAATCAGATAAATATCCTCAAAGAAATCCCTTTATGGACATGAGGGGGGTGTGAACTCGAATATTGCAACAATGAATTTTTTGCTATAGTCTAAAACCAAATTTTTTTTTCTAAAACCTTGAATTTCCAGGTTGTTCTCTTCAGCCTTTATATTGATGTCTATGAACTCTAACTCTTTGTCCCCATAGGCGTAGGTGAAAATCATATTCACATTATTTTCCTTAAGTAATCCACGAAACAGATGAAGTTCTGCTGTGATCCTTCCCAAATGATCAGCAAGTCATCCACGTACCGATGATATGTCTTAATTTTAATTACAAATGGATTTTTGGTGTAATAAATGAATAATTTTTTCCATAACTGCTAAAAATAGGTTTGCATAGGTGCACGACATAGGAGTCCCCATCGCACATCATGATTTTTGCCAATACCATTGTTCCTCGAAACAGAAAAAAGTATTGTTAAGAATTAGAATAATGGCTTCACAAATGAAATCAATGCATTCGGTGAATTTGTCTGTGGAGGAGAGTAGGGTTCTGATAGCCTGTACACCTGCATCATGAGAGATGCGGGTGTACAGGCTCTCTATATCTATGGAGGCTAGAGAAAAATAACTTTGCCAGTTAAAATCTTCAAAAAAATTAACCACGTCTCCTGTATCCTTTAGGTAGGATGGCATAATTTTGAAGAGGGCGAAGCATTCAGTCTATGTACCTAGACAGATGCATAGTTGCAGAGTCAACCCGCGCCACGATAGGGTGGCCTGGGGGGTGACTCCACAACTTGTGCACCTTGGGAAGCAGGTACCATTTTAGTTTTGCGGGGTTAACCAGCAGAAGACGTTCAGCCATTTTTTCGCTGATAACACCTTTCTGGTACCTAGCTGAGATAAAACTTTGCAAATTTGTTGCATCTTTCTTAATTTTTTCATATACTGACGCATCATTAAGCTGGCGTTCAGCCTCCATTTTGTACTGGGATGTATACCAGACAACTATACTCCCTCCTTTGTCTGCACGACTGACGAGAAGATGTACTTGCTCAGCCAGCTCAGTGCTTTTGCTTCTGATTCAGGTAAATTTCTTTCCACCTTTGGATAAATAAAGCACTTAACCCCTTAAGGACACATGACATTCTCATACTTCTCCATTTCCGAGTCCTTAAGGACACATGACATATGAGAACTTCATGCGCTTTCCCGGCCCCCCGCAGCCATCTGGAGCGGAGCCGGTGCACGATGCCTGCTGAAATCGTTCAGCAGGCATCGCGGCATATCGCCAAGGGGGGTCACATGACAATTCAGCCCAGCGATCTGCGGCGGATTCCGGGTCAATCGGGTCTCCAATGGCCCGTTGACCCGGAATTACTGGTTGATCGGGGCCGTCTCTGATTCAATCAGGGCACCTGCTGCGGGTGTCACTCCCGCAACCCGCTCCACCCCTCTTTCAGAGGATGTGAGCGGGTGCGGGACGTGGACCCCGGTAGCTGGGGACCCCGATCCCCGGCATCCCTGTTGGGATTGGGGCCCCAGGAGCAGCGGCGACAGCAGCAAGGGACTGACCTGCAGCGTGGATCAGCAGTTGGACGTGAGTGACAGCCTCCTGCTGTTGCTTAGCAACAGCTCCCAGCATGCAAAAAGGGCATGCTGGGAGCTGTAGTTATGCAACAGCAGGAGGCAGACCACCACAACTCCCAGCATTCCCTTATGGGAATGTTGGGACTTATAGTTTTGCAACAGCTGGAGGTACATGTTTTCTACGGAAAAGTGTACCTTCAGCTGTTGTATAACTACAACTCCCAGTTTGCACAATCAGCTAAAGTGCATGCTGGGAGTTGTAGTGGTGCATCTGCTGGTTGCATAACTACAACTCCCAGCATGCCCGTTGGCTGTCGGTGACTGCTGAGAGTTGTAGTTTTGCAACAGCTGAAGGCACACTGGTTGTGAAATACAGAGTTTTATTTTACTTCACTCAGTGTTTCACGACCGATGTGCCTCCAGCTGTTGCAAACTACAACTCCCAGCATGCACCGGACATGCTGGGAGTTGTTGTTTTGCAACAGCTGGAGGCACACTGGTTGTGAAACACTGAGTTAAGTAGCAAACCAGTGTGTCTCCAGCTGTTGCATAACTACAATCCCCCGCATTCCCAGCCAAAGTAGTACGCCTCCAGCTGTTGCAAAACTACAACTCACAGCATGCACTGATAGACCGTACATGCTGGGAGTTGTAGTTTTGCAACTGGATGTCCCCCCCCCCCCATGGTGAATGTACAGGGTACACTCACATGGATGGAGGTTTACAGTAAGTATCCGGCTGCAAGTTTGAGCTGTGAACCCCCGCCTGTGCGACTGTACCCTAAAAACATTACACTAAACTAACACAAAATAAAATAAAAAGTAAAAAACACTACATATACACATACCCCTACACAGCCCCCTCCCCTCCCCAATAAAAATGAAAAACGTCTGGTACGCCACTGTTTGCAAAACGGAGCCTCCAGCTGTTGCAAAACAACTACTACCGGTATTGCCAGACAGCCGTTGACTGTCCAGGCATGCTGGGAGTTTTACAATAGCTGGAGGCATCCTGTTTGGGAATCACTGGCATAGAATACCCCTATGTCCACCCCTATGCAAGTCCCTAATTTAGGCCTCAAATGCACATGGCGCTCTCACTTTGGAGCCCTGTCGTATTTCAAGGCAACAGTTTAGGGTAACATATGGGGTATCGCCGTAATCGGGAGAAATTGTGTGACAAATTTTGGGGGTATTTTCTGCTATTACCCTTTATAAAAATGTCAAATTTTTGGGAAACCAAGCATTTTAGGTAATTTTTTTTTTTTTTTTTTACATATGCAAAAGTTGTGAAACACCTGTAAGGTATAAATGTTCACATTACCCCTTGTTACGTTCACCAAGGGGTCTAGTTTCCAAAATGGTATGCCATGTGTTTTTTTTTGCTGTTCTGGCACCATAGGGGCTTCCTAAATGCGGCATGTCCCCTGAGCAAAATTTGCTTTCAAAAAGCCAAATGTGACTCCTTCTCTTCTGAGACCTGTAGTGCGCCAGCAGAGCACTTTTCACCCTCATATGGGGTGTTTTCTGAATCAGGAGAAATTGGGCTTCAAATTTTGGGAGTTATTATCTGCTAGTATGCTTTTTAAAAATGTAACATTTTTGGGAAACCAAGCATTTTAGGTAAAAATCTTTTTTTTTTTTTTTTACATATGCAAAAGTCGTGAATCACCTGTGGGGTATTAAGGTTCACTTTACCCCTTGTTCTGTTCCTCGAGGGGTCTAGTGTCCAAAATGGTATGCCATGTGTTTTTTTTTTTTGCCGTTCTGGCACCATAGGGGCTTCCTAAAGGTGACATGCCCCCCAAAAACCATTTGTCGCTCCTTCCCTTCTGAGCCCTCTACTGCGCCCGCCGAACATTTAACATAGACATATGAGGTATGTTTTTACTTGAGAGAAATTGGATTTCAAATACCAGTAACAATTTTCTCCTTTTTATCCCTTGCAAAAATTGAAAAATTAGGTCTACTAGAACATGCGAGTGTAAAAAATGAAGATTTTGAATTTTCTCCTTCACTTTGCTGCTATTCCTGTGTAAGTTAAAACACTTACTGAATGTCATTTTGAATACTTTGGAGGGTGCAGTTTTTATACTGGGGTCATTTGTGGGGTATTTCTAATATGAAGACCCTTCAAATCCACTTAAAAACTGAACTGGTCCTTGAAAAATAGTGAGTTTGAAAATTTTGTGAAAAATTTGAAAATTGCTGTTGAACTTTGAAGCCCTCTGGTGTCTTCCAAAAGTAAAAACATGTCAATTTTATAATGCAAACATAAAGTAGACATATTGTATTGAATAAATGTGAATGTGAATAAAAATAAAATTTATTTGGAATATCCATTTTTCTTACAAGCAGAGAGCTTCAAAGTTAGAAAAAATTTTCACCAAGAAAGGATGCAATTTACCACAAAAAATTACCACTATGTTAAAGTAATACAATGCAAAAATTTTGGTGCACTACTGTGGTAGATGTATACAATGACATTGGCTATCCCTCAACACTGATGTTAAAATTGAGACATTCGCCAGTGTATCCTTATATGAAGGACACACCAGAGCCCGCACACCAACGCCAAGTGGTCTCAAATGGCTGGAGGTGCTCAACCCCAAATGCAGTTGTGCATTTATACTGGGGGAGAAGATCCTGCCCTTGTAGTCCTTTGCTAGGGGCGATCCCCAGCATAAAAATGCATACAATGGAGGATGCCTGCAGCGGACTACAAGTGCCACAATAGAATCCTACACCAGATAAACAGTGTGGATGTGTAACAATTAGAATAATACAATACAGAAATTTAGGTGCACTACTGTGGTAGATGTATAAAATGACATTGGCTATCCCTCAACACTGATGTTAAAATTGAGACATTTGCCAGTGTATCCTTATATGAAGGACACACCAGAGGCCGCACACCAACACCAAGGTTTCTCAAATGGCACGGGACCTAACGCTAACCTACCTGTGCGTAATAAGCAAAAGCCAGGGGCCAGTGGGCAATTACAGTAGCACTAGGCTGACATTCAGCCTGCTCCCAGTTCCCTCCAGTGTGACTGAGCACACATACAATGGGAGGAGGGAGAGGCAGGCTACAAGCCCCACCCAAGTTGGCTGATATAGGTGCATGGCCTCACAGGTGCAACCTTAATGCTGCCTGGAAAATGTTCAAGGTGCATTAACATATGGAGTTTACACACCTCCAAGTATAAATTTTTAAACAACAACAAAAAACGTGGTCTCAAATGGCTGGAGGTGCCCACTATGTTAAAGTAGAATATGTTACGAAAAAACTATCTCTGAATCAGAATGATATGTAAAAGCATTCCAGAGTTATTCATTTTTAAAGTGACAGTGGTCAGATGTTCAAAAAACGCTCTGGTCCTAATGTGTAAAATGGCTGGGTCCTTAAGGGTCTAAAGGAGTACTCCGGTAGAAAACGTTTTTTTATTTTTTTTTATGAACTGGTGCCAGAAAGTTAAACAGATTTGTAAATTACTTCTATTAAAAAATCTTAATCCTTTTAGTACTTTTTAGCAGCTGTATACTACAGAGGAAATTATTTACTTTTTGAATTTCTTTTTTGTGTAGTCCACAGTGCTCTCTGCTGACATCTCTGTCCGTGTCAGGAACTGTCCGGAGTAGCATAGGTTTGCTCTGGGGATTTTCTCCTGCTCTGTACAGTTTTTGATATGGCCATCAGGTGTCAGCAGAGAGCACTTTCTTTTAATAGAAGCAATTTACAAATCTGTTTAACTTTCTGGCACCAGTTCATTTAAAAAAAAAAATTCCACCGGAGTACCCCTTTAAGATATTTAAGGACAGCCCTGTTAAACAAGTCAAGAGAACTTCCTTGTGTTATTGGTGGATAAAATTTTGAAGGTATTCCACCTGTAAATTTTTCTGTAGGTAAGGTATCAGGATGCATATTGGTTACATCGTTATTTGCTAAACTAGCTAAAATTGCCACATTATCTAGATATTACAACCAGTATAGCGCTGAACCCAAGCGGGCCTATGGTGCACTGTCTTTCTGCTATTTTATTCTCGTTTACTTCATTCCCTATTCTTTTATCCTTACTTTGGAAAAATATATGCAGATTAATGTTTCTTAAAGATTTAAACATGGGGCGTGGTCTGCATGGCTGCCTGAGTGGACGTGCTTTGGTGAAGCTCCTGCCATCCTGCTCAAATATCCTGTTTTATCCCCCATTATCTTGCCGGCTGACACCCCTGTTGGGGCGCTGAACCCCTGCAGTTCCCCCCTGCATGGCCCTTTGTAGTTGCGGAGGTGTTTGGAGGGGGTTTGCGATCCCGGCCCTGCCTGTGGTGAGAAGACCAGGATTCCCGCTCTTTGTGGTGCGGCCTTCTGCTGAATTGGAGCCCCCTGGCGTCCGGAGCTCCTGCTGGATCATCTGCCCAACATACCTGGGCAGCTGCTGGAGAGGGAGTTCGGGTCCTGTGCCTAGTGCTGCAGCCTCCACTTCCGCCCGCCATCTTGTGACACCGGAACTCCACTCAGGGACGCGCGGCAGCCGGAGCTGTAGGCCCTGCTGCTGGACAGGGAGATCGTTCCGCCGCTGTGGACTTGCTGTGGCGTGTGGCTGTGCGCTGCTGGTAAGGAGAGGAGGGGAGGCTGCGCTGAGACAGCGGTGCCGGCCACCATCTTAAAGGGCCGGCAGGCACATGGGCTGTTAAACTCTGCAGGGACATAGTGGTGCTATATGTAAAGGGCTGCCTGCTGGAAAGGAGGGGAGCAGCGGTGAGGCTCCTCATAGTGTCCCCTTGCTGTGGTGTGGTGCTGGACTGTTCAAGTACACTGTACCAAGCCTCCTGTTCTGCTGTATGAATAAGGGGGAGCTGCTGGTGGCCTAACTTCTGCCTCTGGAGGACCCCACTATAGTGCTGCACTGACTTCCTGAGCATTTTCTATCTCTTCCTGAAACACTGTAACAGACTTCCTGCATATGCTCTAATATAATTGCTGTGAATCTGCTGGCAACCTGCTCCTGAATTGACTGTGCTAGTGTGCTGTGGGTGCTGCCTCATACATTACTTGAACTCTGTGCAAATAAGTGTTCAGCTCTCCTACGTCCTTCTCCGCACGGACTGGTATGGACCGTACCCAAATGAGTGCAATGAAGAAAAAAACTGATATCCAGCGCTGCTCCTGTATAAAAGTAGAATTATTTATTCAAGCATATACACCAACAGGTACAGTAGACACAGTAGTCCCAGGTGACGCGTTTCAGCCCACCAAGGGGCCTTAGTCATACCTAAGGCCCCTTGGTGGGCTGAAACGTGTCACCTGTGACTACTGTGTCTACTGTACCTGTTGGTCTATATGCTTGAATAAAGAATTCTACTTTTATAAGGGAGCAGTGCTGGACATCAGTTCTTTCTTCACTACTTGAACTCTGCTTTGGTGCGCAGGAACAAAGAGAGGGCTAGTACCTCTCAACAGAGAACCGGTGGGTCGTCTGCTGGTAGAAATACACTGACTCTACAACAAGAGGTGGCGGCTAAATTGAAAAGGTTTGCCCTGAGACACCCATCCCCTGACTCACCTGACCACAGAGTGACCCCTCTCCCAATGCAATGCCGCCCCCCTCCCCGCCCCCCCCCGGACCCCCTAGAGGACTGTGCGGATCTTTTTGAGGCTTCTGTTGAGGATCCACATGTCTCCCTACCTAGTACTCCTCCTGAGCTTGCGGCTGCAGCAGTTGCTGTTTCTACTACACCTCAGGCTGAACCTACATTGGCTGCTGTTTTCTCTGAAATACAAAGATGTAATATGACTCTCTCTCAGCTTACCGTACAGGTGGGAACTGTACAATCTGACATCTCACTTATACGCCATGACCTGCAAAGGGTGACTGACCGTACCTCTGCAGCGGAGGGTCGGGTCAGCGACATTGAGGATACAGTTGTTCCATTGGTTCGGGACTCTACTAGACACAGCCAAGATATTGCCCTACTTAAAGCTAAAGCAGATGACCTGGAAAATCGTCTGCGCCGTAAAAATGTGCGCATAGTGGGACTGCCTGAAAAATGTGAGGGACGCTCTCCGAAGGAATATATGGAAACATGGCTTAAGGATGTATTTGGAGCGGATAACCTGACTCCTCTCTTTGCGGTGGAAAGAGCTCACTGGGTCCCTACGAGGCCGTTTCCCCCTGGTGGCCAACCCCGTTCTATACTGGTGAAACTTCTTCATTACCGTGATAGAGATCTGATACTTCGGCTGGCTAGAGAGAAACAACCTGTGACTGTGGACAATCGCAACATATCTTTCTTCCCTGATTTCTCGGCGGAGGTGCAAAAGAAGCGTGCCTCCTTCTTGGATGTTAAAAGGAGAATGCGGTCCTTGGATGTACAATATTCCGTGCTGTATCCTGCCAGATTGAGGGTGGTTGCCTTGGGTACCACCCACTTCTTTGAGGGAGTTGATGCTGCTGTGAGATGATTGGATTCCCAGGAATCCCAGCTGCGCCGGAGAGCCCGTGGAGGCTCCTCGGGACCTGACCCGGACTGAACTGTTCCTCCCTGTGCTCATGCTGATAGTGTGATGATGATAATTGTTAATATCTGAAGTTGTTGATAAATGTATTTCACCGCACATTGTAGTTTAGGCTAACACGTGAGGAATATTGTAATCTGCTGTTAGCGGCCCTATTTGCCTATTATAACTGTTGGGGTTCTAGTTCCATATGTGGGGCCTCTGTTTTGCTATAATATCTGACTATCATCATCTGCTGTATGACTTCTGGGGGTGGGGGGGAGCTGGATTATGGAGGGGATGGTGCAGAAATGTTTACTATGTGGGATATCTGTGATAAGTTTTCATTTTAGGAGCTGAGCGAATGCATACTTGCTTGTGTTTGGTTGGCTGTTTATATGCCTGCGGTATGCTCTCACTTTACTGAACATCTCCTGACATACTTCCTTAGTACGACTAGTTCTGAGTGGTGTGGGTATACTAGCGCCCCTGGGTGCCGCGTGACGCGGCGACTTGTGTGGCTGTATTTGTACCTTGTTTTGGGGTGTTGTTTTGTTTTCCGTCTCTCCTTGTGTTACTGTATGCAATGTCTGTAGGTTTCCTGAGACTGTGCGGTTGGGCTCCCTTAACTTGAGTGTTGACATTATCGTCCTTTTCTGCTCATATGTCCCTGATGGCGGTCTTTAATTTTATAGGATGGAATTTTAGGGGGTTGGGGGATGTGGTAAAGCGCTATGCAATATTTAACTCGGTGAGAAATTTTCACCCTGACATACTCTGCCTCACTGAAACTCATCTGACAGCAGAATCCACCTCGGCCCTTCATAGGGCATGGGTCGGTCATTCTTACCACTCTACCTTTTCCTCTCATACTAGAGGGGTTAGTCTGCTAGTCCACAAATCTATTCCGTTTAAGGCTATCTCCTCTAGCATTGACCCTGATGGCAGATTTGTCTGTGTATTCTGTGAGGTGTCTCATCGACTGCTTATCATAATTGGTGAATATATCCCTCCCCCTTACAGTAGCAATGTTGTACAGCATATTCTAACCATAGTATCTGGATTCCCGGTGGCCCTTGTGCTTATGTGTGGTGATTTCAACCAGGTCTTAGATGCCTCCATGGATAAGTTTTGGGGAACTCAGGTCCCTCCCTCCTCTAGACCTACTGGTCTTGCTAAGCTGTTGATGGAAATAGATTTATTTGATCTGTGGTGCCTCCGTAATCCCAGTGTTAGACAGTTCTCCTGTTACTCGGCTACGCATGGTACCCTGTCCAGGATAGACATGGCCGTTGGGGATGAGACCATGGCTGGCCTGGTTAGAGAAATTAAATACTTGGCCAGGGGGTTGTTGGATCACTCCCCAATTCGTCTACGAATTGATTTAGTAGGGGGCCCTGGAGGGGTGCATCCCCTGTGGAGACTGAACCCGTTCTGGCTAAATTTGCAAACTACTGCTGAAATAGTTGGTGCGGAACTCAGAGACTTTATTGCCCTTAACGATGGTTCGGCTTCGGTCTCCATAGTTTGGGACTCTCTAAAGGCATTCCTGCGTGGCTTGTTTATTCGGGACAGAAGTATTCACAAGTCCTTCACCAGAGAGAGGGGTGAGAAGTTGAGATTATCTGTTACTGAAGCTGAATCTAGCTATGTTCTTCACCCTACCTCTGGAACGGAGGAAGTGTGGCTGAGGGCGCAGAGTGCCTATACTAAATACTTGGAGGAGACTGACGAACATAAGAGGTTTTTTACTAAGCAGCGCTACTTTGAGTGTGGTGAGGGTACAGGTAAATTATTGGCTTCCATTGCTCGGGCCCAGCAGGGGGTTGCGTATGTTGGCTGTTTGAGGGATGGTCGGGGAGAGAGGTCACGGCGGACGGGGAGATCTTGGGTGCGATGGTAGACTTTTATAATGATGCTTACTCTACCAAGGCCTCTTGTACTGAGGAGGCCTTGGTGGAATATGTTGGCAGGGCAGAGGGACAAGCTGGACTCGCCCATCTATCTGGTGGAATTGGAACTAGCTCTGAAAGACGCTGCTAATGAAAAGGCCCCGGGCCCGGATGGCCTTCCGAGTGAGGTATATAAAAAAATTCTCAGGGATACTCCTGCCCCAGCTGTTGCGAGCAGGGCCGGATTAAGAGGATCATGGGCCTGGTGCTGAAGATTTTGATGGGCCTTTTTATTGAAATATATAAAATGAAAAAGCAACACAAAGCAATTTTGTTTAACACAAATAAAGCGCATCCGTCACGTTATGCACATTAAATTACCAGGATAGATGAATATGCTGGTTGCTGAGTTGCCCACAGCAACCAATCAGATCGCTTCTTTTATCTGATGTGACTAGGAGGATGTTAGGAGGACTGCGCTTTTCTCTGCTGTAACACACACAGGCTCTGCGTCCTATGATCCTTCTGCAGTGTAATATAATGAAGTGACTGTATGTGACAATATGGCTGCGATTATATAGGGCTGTGACATCACAGGGGTGACTGGCTGCTGATAGGCTACATCTTACATGTGATTCAGGGTCATCATGTCTACCTCCCTTCCCGCCTTCCCAGCGTTCCTTGCCCCATATACTGACATGTGGATCGGCCATTTTAGATGCCCTGGAGCCTGCACCGCAGTAAATAGAGTTTAATGAAGCGATTTGTGCGATAGAATCGCAGCGATATTCGTTGCGAATCGTATATTTTCTGAAAATCGTAATGAATTCGGGTTCGTCAGCTCCGATTCGCTCATCTCTAGACATAACTCTTCTTTTTCTACCTACAGACTCATATAAGGGCTTGTTTTTCTGCATCACCAATTATACTTTGCAATGACAAACAAACAAATATTTGTGGGACAAACTTGAATAAAAATGCAATTTTGGGGGCTTTCTACACAGTGCACTTTTGCAAACAGTCCCACATTGGGGGAGATTTATCAAAACCTGTGAGGAAGAGTGGTGCAGTTGCCCATTGCAACCAATCAGATCGCATTTTTCAGAGGCTTTTTAAAAAATGAAAGAAGCGATCTGATTGGTTGCTATGGGCACCTGCACCACTACTCTACACAGGTTTTGATAAGTCTCTCCCATTAGCTTTATTTTGTAGGTCCATACGATTACAACGACACCCAAATTGGGCCATTGACCATGCAGATTACTCAACATTATAAGCAGCGATGTCACTTTTTTTTTTTTTTGGGATAAAAAATGTTTCTTTGAAAAATTAGAAAAGGGAGGTCATTCAACTTTTATTAGGGAAAGGGTTAATAAAATTTTATTATTACTTTTTTTTCGCAGGAAGGGGTCAAGCACACCTGTCTATAACTTCTAGGCCAATCTGTCAAAAATAGCTGAGCTATTATAAGCAGATATGCCATTCAGGAGAATGAAAAAGCTAGGTGAGAAATTGTCACCTAGCTTTTCTGGGCTCCTGAATGGCATATCTGCTTACCATAGAATAGACAGATATGACAGAAAGGTTATAGGTAAATCCAGCTATAATAGCTGAGCTATGATAAACACCATTGCCATTCAGGTACACAGAAAAGCTAGGTGACAATTTCTCACCTAGTTTTCCATGCTCCTGAATGGCATGTCTGCCTATAATAACTGAGCATTTATAAGCAGGCATGCCATTCAGGAGCATGGAAAATCTAGGTGAGAAATTGTCACCTAACTTTTCTATGTACCTGAATTGCAAGTCAGTTCATGACTGGTGGTGGTACCTTTTTGGGGGACTTCAGAAGCAGAGAACAAGGACCGCCGGTGGGACCTCAGCCGCTGTCACACAGTAAAAATTTTTGACGGGCGTGGGCCAGGCAGGAAAGCAGCACATACCATCCTCTTTCTGACAGGGGGGAGGAGAGTCCTACAATACCGTGACGTGAGTCACGCTGGTCAGGAGGTTACCCAGCCCTTGTGACCACCCAGGCAGGGGCCGACTGACAACACTCAGGGCCCTCGGACCAAATAAAGCAAGTCCCCCTGTGAGGCTCCACCCATGGCCACATCTCTGCCGAAATATATACCATCACACAATAATACCAGTATACAAGGAGGAAATATATAAATCACACAATAATACCAGTATACAAGGAGGAAATATATACATCACACAATAATACCAGTATACAAGGAGGAAATATATACATCACACAATAATACCAGTATACAAGGAGGAAATATATAAATCACACAATAATACCAGTATACAAGGAGGAAATATATACCACCACACAAGAATACCAGTATACAAGGAGGAAATATATAAATCACACAAGAATACCAGTATACAAGGAGGAAATATATAAATCACACAAGAATACCAGTATACAAGGAGGAAATATATACATCACACAATAACTTGATAATACCGCCATACTGTACTGAATAAAACCACTATACACAGACCAGTATTCCCCCACACAGTGCCCATATAGCAAAAGTTACCAGCTGTACACAGGGTCTGTATACCATATAAGTGATTATATACAAGACCAGGGCTGCCATCAGAAATGTTGGGGCCCCTTACACAACTCAAGCCCTCCCCCTGCCTACTAACTTCCACATTATCTATAAAAAAATATATTTGAAAACACAGGACAAGAAAAACAAGAGCCCTTTAGTTTAATGAGGAAGGAAAGAGGAATATACCCGGACCCCAGTGACAGTATATACCCGGACCCCAGTGACAGTATATGCCCGGACCCCAGTGACAGTATATACCCGGAGCCCAGTGACAGTATATACCCGGACCCCAGTGACAGTATATACCCGGACCCCAGTGACAGTATATGCCCGGACCCCAGTGACAGTATATGCCCGGACCCCAGTGACAGTATATACCCGGACCCCAGTGACAGTATATGCCCGGACCCCAGTAACAGTATATACCCGGACCCCAGTGACAGTATATACCCGGACCCCAGTGACAGTATATACCCGGACCCCAGTGACAGTATATGCCCGGACCCCAGTGACAGTATATGCCCGGACCCCAGTGACAGTATATGCCCGGACCCCAGTGACAGTATATGCCCGGACCCCAGTGACAGTATATGCCTGGACCCCAGTGACAGTATATGCCCTGACCCCAGTGACAGTATATGCCCGGACCCCAGTGACAGTATATGCCCGGACCCCAGTGACAGTATATGCCCGGACCCCAGTGACAGTATATGCCCGGACCCCAGTGACAGTATATGCCCGGACCCTAATGACAATATATGCCCCTGACCATCAGGACTATCCACTATGTGGGGCAGAAGAGCAGCCGGTGCCCTGGGGAGAGTACACTGTATCACTGGGTACACTGGTATATTGGGTACACTGGTATATTGGGTACATTGTATTACTGGGTACACTGTATCACTGGGTACACTGGTATATTGGGTACACTGTATCACTGGGTACACTGGTATATTGGGTATACTGGTATATTGGGAACACTATCACTGGGTACACTGGTATATTGGGTACATTGGTATATTGGGTACACTATATCACTGAGTACACTGGTATATTGGGTACACTGGTATATTGGGTACACTGGTATATTGGGTACACTGTATCACTGGGTACACTGGTATATTGGGTACAATGGTATATTGGGTACACTGGTATATTGGGTACACTATATCACTGGGTACACTGGTATATTGGGTACACTGTATCACTGGGTACACTGGTATATTGGGTACACTGGTATATTGGGTACACTGTATCACTGGGTACACTGGTATATTGGGTACAATGGTATATTGGGTACACTGTATCACTGGGTACACTGGTATATTGGGTACACTGGTATATTGGGTACAATGGTATATTGGGTACACTGTATCACTGGGTACACTGGTATATTGGGTACACTGGTATATTGGGTACAATGGTATATTGGGTACACTGTATCACTGGGTACACTGGTATATTGGGTACACTGGTATACTGGGTACAATGGTATATTGGAAACACAGATATAATATAGATATTAGATACATAGATAGATCAGTGTTTCCTAACCCGGGTGCCTCCAGCTGTTGCTAAACTATAACTTTCAGCATGCCTGGAAAGCCAAACGCATGCTGGGAGTTATAGTTTTGCAACAGCTGGAGGCACCATGGTCAGCAAACACTGAGATAGATAGATAGATATGAGAAATTGATAGATATGAGATATATATATATATATATATATATATATATATATATATATATATATATATATGAGATAGATAGATAGATAGATAGGAGATAGATAAAGTGTTGCAAAACTACAACTCCCAGCATGTCTGGACAGCCAAAGGCATGCTGGGAGTTATAGTTTTGCAACAGCTGGAGGCACCATGGTCAGCAAACACTGAGATAGATAGGAGATAGATAGATAGATAGATAGATAGGTAGATAGATAGGTAGATAGATAGGAGATAGATAGATAGATAGATATGAGAAATTGATAGATATGAGATATATATATATATATATATATATATATATATATATATATATTTATATATATATGAGATAGATAGATAGGAGATAGATAGATAAAGTGTTGCAAAACTACAACTCCCAGCATGTCTGGACAGCCAAAGGCATGCTGGGAGTTATAGTTTTGCAACAGCTGGAGGCACCATGGTCAGCAAACACTGAGATAGATAGATAGATAGATAGATAGATAGATAGATAGATAGGTAGATAGGTAGATAGATAGGAGATAGATAGATAGATATGAGAAATTGATAGATATGAGATAGATAGATAGATATGATATAGATAGATAGATATGAGATAGATAGGAGATAGATAGATAAAGTGTTGCAAAACTACAACTCCCAGCATGTCTGGGCAGCCAAAGGCATGCTGGGAGTTATAGTTTTGCAACAGCTGGAGGCACCATGGTCAGCAAACACTGAGATATAAGATAGAAATTAGATAGATAGATAGATAGATATGAGATAGATAGATATGAGATAGATGGATATGAGAGATAGATAGATAGATAGATAGATAGATAGATAAAGTGTTGCAAAACTACAACTCCCAGCATGTCTGGACAGCCAAAGGCATGGTGGAAGTTGTATTTTTAAAACTGCTGGAGGCCCCCTGTTCAGAAAACATTAAGAAATTGCCCATTTAACTCCCACTGACCCCCCAAACAGCAATTTGCCCCTCAACCTTTTCCTCCCAGAAAATTACCTGTTGTATAGGGGGCCGCAGCGGTGGGCAGGGGAAGTCTTCCTGTTCATCTTCGGCGCGGGCAGGTGATGTAGTCAGCAATGGAACAGGAAGCAAAGCACCTGCCTGCTCCAATAGGGCTGCAGCCTGCACACAGAGGAGTGTGGGGGGAGGGGGAGGAGCATCCCTCGGCTCTCTTCCCAGAGATGCATTGCGGCCACGGCCCCTGCACTAACCTTAAAGGGCCGGAGGATAACTATTTATTAAAAGAAAACAGTGCTGCAGCGGCCTGCAGTGACCCAGGGCCCCAAGTAAGAAGCAGGGCCGGCCCTCTTTTTCTGTTATCATATTTATCGCGGGTGCCGGGCGGCCTATGCGGGCCGTCTGTGCAGGCCACTGGGCCTATTTTCATGTAGGGGCCTGGAGCGGCAGCTCCATCCGCCCCTACGTTAATCCGGCCCTGGTTGCGAGTGATTGGGTCGGCGGCTTTGGAAGGCTCTTTGCCTCGTTCGATGATGGAGGCCATTGTAGTACTCTTACCAAAACCAGGAAAGGACCCATTGTGTACAGGTTCTTACAGACCGATCTCATTACTGTGTGCTGAAGTGAAGTTGCTGGCCCGAGTACTTGCCAACAGATTAGTTAAAGTTGTATTATCTATAGTCCATGGGGATCAGACTGGTTTTATGCCGGGTAAATCTACGGTAGATAATATTAGGAGAGTGTATCTTAATTTGCAGATGACTCAGGAGGGCGCAGGGGCTAGATCGATTTTTTTCATTGGATGCTGCCAAAGCATTTGATAGCGTTGAATGGAACTATCTGTGGAAAGTGCTTGGGGCAATTGGGTTCGGACCCAGGTTTCTTTCTTATATTAAACTCCTCTATCAGTGCCCGACTGCCTGTCTTCGGGTTAATGGACGGCTATCCCCATAATTTGAGTTGCGGAGAGGCATGCGGCAGGGGTGTCCCCTGTCGCCTCTACTCTTTGCACTACCTATAGAACCGCTGGCTTTTCTCCTAACCTGATATAATTTGATTCCATTATGGCTCCATGGACGAGAGAGTGGAGCTCTACGCAGATATGTTACTATTTTTGGGTGATACCGCTAGGTCTCTGACCCCTGCTATGTCTATTTTTACCGTGTTTGGTACCTACTCTGGCCTGCTCATTAATTGTGATAAGTCTGTTCTGATGCCCTTGGATCCTTTGCCTACTATTCATCAGATAGCCCTCTCTAATATTCAGGTGGTTAAGAAATTTAAATACTTAGGTATTAACATCACACCCTTTTTGCATGATTTCATACCCCGGAATCTGACACCCCTGCTTGACAAGAGTTCTCAGAAGGTAGCTGTCTGGTGTAAATTGCCGATCTCTGTGGTTGGCCGGGCTAATCTAACAAAAATGGTGCTCATGCCGCAGTTATTATATGTGCTGCAGAACTCACCAGTGTGGATAGCAATGACTTACTTTCATAGAATACAGCGGCTTTTCAGACAATTGGTGTGTGTGTGTGGGGGGGGGGGGACTGCTAGGATCAAACTTGAGACATTACAAAGGGGTAAAACTTCGGGTGGGTTGGCGCTACCTAATCCCTGGTTGTATTATCTCGCCTCGCAACTACATCAGGTTAGAGGGTGGGCAAAGACGTCTTTACTGGGTCCTACGGGTCGTTTATTTATGACCAAACATGGAGGGAGAGTGCCACTACATATTCTGGAAATTGGAGCCCTGACCAGACCTCTGGATTCTTCTCCCACTACCCAGCTCCTTTGCAAGCTCTGGGGCCATACGCGCAAGTTATTGGGTCTCACAAGTTTCATATCGTGTACACCGCTGTGGCATAACCCGGGCTTGCCAGCTTTCTATTCTTTTGCGGAAGCTGGTTATTGGGAGAGAAAGGGACTGTGTCAGTTAGCTGTACAGGGGGTAGTCCGAACTTTTGAGGACTTGCAGGAAGAGTTCGCTTTACCGCGCTCATCATTTTATCGTTACCTGCAACTCCGTCATGTGTACGAATCTCAGAATTGGATGTGGCTGATGGAGGTACAAACTAACAGGGTCCTAGAATCTGTAGTTATGAAAAGGGAGTCTGCAGGAATTATTTCCTGGCTATACGGTGAGCTCTTAAGTTTTTACAATGAACGTTTCCCCTTAACAGTCCGAGCTAAGTGGAAGAGAGACCTTGGTGGGTTGAGTGACGAGGAATGGTCTATAGTTCTGTCACTTACCCCGTCATTGTAACTGTCAGAGTCTAATAGACTATCACAGTTGTTCTTTTTGCACAGGGTGTATAAGACCCCACTGTTCTTACATAATATTGGTGTTTGGTCCGACTCTACCTGCCCTAGGTGTGGTGAGCTGGAGGCTCACCTGCTACATATGATGTGGGCGTGCCCTGTCTTAACTTCCTATTAGACTGATGTGATACACCTTATTAAGACTGTCTATGGGATCACACTGCATAGAGAACCTAAGGTATGCTTACTTGGCCTTATTGGATGTGATTCAGAACCTTCCATGAGAGAAGTGGGGATCTTACGTGTGCTGTATCACGCCAGGAAACTAATCGCGCAGTTCTGGATCAGACTGTCTCCTCCGGGAGTAACTGATCTTATTAAAGGATTAAGCTGATGGAGAAAGGGATATATATTAAGCGTAAAGTTGAAAGGAAGTTTGATGGTATTTGGGGACCCTGGGTACACCATTTTGACCCCCCGACGACTGATTTCTAATTGCTTGTATGCCCTCAGACTGTACTTGACGTTTTGTGATTGGCTTGAATGTTGAGAATCTGTGGATGGGGCTTTGCTATTTTCCCTGCCCGCCCTTTTATATCTACCTTTCTCTGGTGGCTTTGTTGGAGTGTCTGTAGGTACCGCTTGCTGTGGTTATGTGTACATGGTGTGAGGGAGTATGCCCATCGGGATAAAAGTATATTTAAACCTCTAGTTAACTATAAGTGTGTATTCTTGTTGCTGCACAGGGGCGAGACTGAATGTTTGTTTGTAAGGTGGGTGGGGAGGGAGGAGAGGTTTACTGTATGTGAAATGTTTTTTAATTTTTTTTTTACTTTAATAAAAAATATCTGATTTAAGAAAAAAAAAATATTTAACCATATCAATCTCAAAATGAGTAAAGTAAGACTCTAATATCCCGAAGTTTAAACCTTTGGAAAGGGCACTTATACAGTCAGGAGTCAGGACCTCATCTGTCAAGTTAATCATATTATGATTTTCTTTTATCTCCATGATACATTCTTGTGTTTTTGGTATTTCTTCTTTTCTATTTCTCCTCTTCCTTTTACCTCTGTGCTTTTCCTCCTAAGGGTACGTTCATATGAGCGGATTTACAGCGTATTATATGCTGAGGATCCGCTGGTGAAGGCCCGCTCTATGCTGTCTTTACATGTGCCTCTCGTAGAGGCAATACACCGTGACGAGCAGACACCCTGCAGCGATGTGCGTGGCACACTCACGGGCCACTCTCCTTGCTCTGAGCTAAGCAGAGAGCTCCCGCGATGTGCGAGTATACTGCGACTCGCACATCGCAGCATGTCTGCTCGTAGCGGCGTATTGCCGCTACGGGCAGGCACATGTAAAGACAGCATAGAGCGGGCCTTCACCAGTAGATCCACAGTGAAATATGCTGCGAAAATCCACTCGTGTGAATGTACCCTAAAGGGTAACTTCTTTATTGACTGGTATACTCATTAATATTTGTTTCTTTATCATCAGAAAGGCTAGCATCTGAGTCAGTTGTCCAATAATCATTTCTTCTTTTTTTGTTGTTATGTCTTGTCCTCCTTCTTCCTCTAATATTCGATCTAGATGGTAAATTATCTTTCCAGGAAAAAATCGCTCCAGATTCATAATCCTTTCTATCAGACATTTGCTATCTTCTCTTCTAGGTTTTTAAAAAAAAAGTACTGGCTTGTTGTTTGGTGAGCCTTGTTCTCAGTTCAGTTTTGGACTTCAATTTTTAAATATTATTTTTTCTAAAATAATGTCCCTTAATGCCGCCCCATGCACAAGGTTGGCTTTCTTCCAAATATCAAGAAACTCAGTATCTTCATGAAATTGGGCAGGGGTCTTTTATACTTTCAAACCTATTTATGAATGCATTTGGTCTCAGTAATACTGCTTAATTAAATGTCTAATGTTACTGGTCTTTGTGAATATATATGGTATTGCCTAGACCACATGGTGTCAGCTATCTTGTGTCTCAGCTATTGATGACCTCAGATGCATGGTCTGTAGATATTTAACTGGTTGTATAACCTTTGGAGCCAAATCTAATTCTGCCACAAACCACAACACCCGCTGGCAACTGTGATCACGGCTTCAGCTGGAATTATGATATTAAAACTGTACAAATAATTTTTCTAACGGGTTTTTATTTTTTATTTACTTAACAGGTTTAGTATTGGAAGCTGTCTAATAGACTGAGTCCATTACTAAGCCTGGACTTAGTGTTAGCCCCAAAAACAGCTAGCGCTAACCCCCAATTATTACCCAGGTACCCACCGCCACAGGGAAGAGCCAGTACCAACAGGCCCAGAGCATCAAAAACGGCAGTAACAGGCTGGCATTATTTAGGCTGGGGAGGGCCAGTTACAATGGTCCTTGACCACCCTGGTAATGTCAGGCTGTTGCTGCTTGCTTGGTATTTGGCTGAGACTAGAAATAGGGTGAACCTTTTTTTTAAATATTTATGCAAAAAAAAGCATAGTGGTCCCACTATTTTTATTCTCAGTCCGCACCCGAGGTCAGATACAGACAGACAAAAAGACACTATCTCAGCAGATACAACAAGAAGAAATGAGAGAAGGCGACACTCACCATTCAGGGTAGCTTCTTTATTCACTCAGCGGTGACATCAAACAAAGTGCAGGCGCTGGAGTAAGGTGGAGGAGGGGTCACCGGGACAAATTGTTTTATGCGCTATGCGCACTTCCTCTAGCCTGATGTGACGTCTGCGACGCATCGCCGCTGCATTACATAGATTCAGCGTGACGCTGTCACTAGGCAACCTGATGCATAGCAGAGTCATGTGACTGGTGGGGGAAGGGCGATCACGTGAACGGTATAACATAAATACCAACATAGATATAATGTGCAGAAAATCAAAACAAACACGAAAATCAAAGAAAAGAAATATACTAATTTCTATCATTCAATCCAATGTTGCCCGTTGCATTGAGTCGTGCAATCCAACAGGCTTCTTTCTGTAGGAGGACCCTGTGACGATCACCTCCATCCCGGAGGGGTGGGACTTTTTCAAGCCCTAGAAATTTTAGATCAGTGTTTTTTCCTTCCTGTTTTCTAACATGTGGGCAATCAATCTGGGGGCTCCAGCGCCGGTTCGGATGGAACGAACATGTTCACGGAACCGGATCCGGAGCTGCCTTATCGTCTTACCCACATAGTACCTTCTACATGGACAGAGGAGGACATACACGACAAAGGTTGACCGGCATGTAATGTGACACTGTCACATTTGTGCACGTGATCACAGTCGGGCAAGCTCGACAAGGTCGATTGCCAGTGAGTGCGCAACTAGAGAGCCAATGGGTTGGAGTTTTTTAATTAGATTTGATGGACTTTTTAACCTGATCACCTATGGTCTTGTTTCTGCGAAATGTAATCAGTGGAGGATTATTGACGACGGTAATGATGGTAGAGTTGTGCATGTATTTACACTTTCCGCATCTGAGGCACATTTGTAGCTACCCTTAGCGGAAAGCCAGGTGTCATTTCTATTGCCAGTGTCACTGAATTCACTAGGTGACAACTGGCTCTGCAATGTACGAGTTCTACGAGGGATAACTCGGAATCCTTTATCAAGTATGCGGCTCATAACTTCATCTGACCTTAGCAGCGGTAGGTGTTTATAAACAATATTACAAATGTCATTGAATTGTTTAGAAAAGTTGGTGGAAAAAGTAGGAACATTCTGACTATTTGTATCCATATGTGGCTTAGTATTCAGATAATACCCATTAGGTTTAGCATTTACAATACCTTCTGCTCTCCCTATAGTGTGGGAATTGTAACCCCTGGCAGACAACCTCTGCCTGATCTCCTTACAGGCTATACCATAGGACACATTATCAGAGCAAGCTCTACGGGCACGAACAAACTCACCAATAGGTAAATTTTGTATGACATGCTGCGGAGGACAACTAGACGCATGAAGCAAGCTATTGCCCACACAAGGCTTGTGATATAGCTTAGTATGCACAAAATTATTTACAACGTTGCCAGACAGCGTGACATCCAGAACATTGGTCTTGTTATCATCAAGTGACATTGTAAAAGACAATGATAAATCATTAGAATTAATATACAACATGAACTCATGTGCCTGAATATGTGTACCCCTCCATATTAGGAGGAGGTCGTCTATGTACCTGCCATACCAGCCAATCAGATGGAAAAATGGATTGGCTGGTGAGCACAGGACGACCTCCTCCCAATACGACATATACAAATTAGCAAGTGACGAGGAAAACTTAGACCCCATAGGACAGCCCGTAATCTGTAAAAAATACTCATCACTAAAACTATAAAAAAAAATTGTAACAAAAAATGTAACACCTGCAGTATGCATTCTCTGAGATCATTATGATAGGTACTATATTTGTTGAGATGGTAAGCAACAGCAATGGCAAGATTATGGGGGATACAGGTATAAAGGGCTGTAACATCACAAGATAACCATTTTTTATTCTCTTTCCACTGCATTTATTTCATGGTTTTTAACAGAGACTTGGTATCTTTGATGTAGCCCATCGTTCTGTGTACCAAGGGCTGCAAAAGACCATCCAGCCAAGAACCTAGTCTTTCTAGGAGAGAGTCTATACCCGCCATTATGGGTCTGAGTGGGGTCAGATACAGCTACACCTTCTTATAGGATTTTTTCCAATTTTTTAAAGATAGGATTGGTAGGATTAGATTTTAGTTCACGGTATGTATTTTGATCTTCCAACATCTCCAGTATTAGTTTCTTGTATAGAGCTCTATCAAGAATGGCTACTGAGCCCCCCTTATCCGATTGTCGAATAATGATGGACTGGTTCTCACTCAATTGTCGTATGGTGTCCCGTTGCTTTTTGGGTAGATTAAATTCTGTTACATGTCCTGGAACTAAGTTCTTTTAGATCTGCTTCTACCCTTATTTGGAATAAAACCACACTCTAACATCTGGACTGGATGGGGTAGAAATGGGGGTTCTTTGTCTGAAAACTTTGAAAAGTGTTTTGAATTATATCAGATTGATCATCCACATCCTGTAAATCAAGTAGGGTCTGTGCAGCTACTTGTTCACTAAAGTCACTATCAAGCGGCATGTGACTTCTACCTTGTAGGTTTAAAGGATTGTCCCTAACAGTTTCATTGATAGCATCGGTACAGGCAAAAAAAAATTTTGGGATGGTAAGAAGCCGTACAAATTCATTAACATCTAGTAAAGTGTTAAACAGATCAAAGTTGCAGCTTGGTACAAAAGAAAGTCCCTTGTCTAAAACATCAATTTGAGACTGGGTCAGTATGGTGGCAGATAAATTAATAACCAATGTGTTACTTATTTGTATTTGTGCTGATATTTCCTTTGACTTGTTCATGTTGGTCTTATGTTTTCTCCCAGCTCTATGTTTCCTCCGCTTCCTTTTGTGTATCGCCCGTATTCACATGATGCGGTTTTCCGTTTTTTGACTGCATGTTTCCAACAGTTTCCTTTTGTTTAAATGTAGCACCAGCACTTTGGTGTTCCAAATCATTTTCAGATGTATCAGTGCCATAATCTGTATTTTCCTTATTAGAAGAGCTAAAGCTAACATTCTTTTTTTGTTGTGAACTGTTATTCCCATGAGTATTATGTGTTTTAAGGATGGATTTGGGGCCATATAGTTTCTTGCATTGCCAATCATACACTGTATCCGTGGTATAATCTTTCAAGTCGCGATTGAGTTTGCTTTTTTTATAATCCATTATTGTTTGTTCTAATTGTGTTAAATGATCATTCATTTTGCTTTGCAGAGTTTCAAAATCCACTGTGTTTTTGAATGGTTCCAGAGAACTGATTATTTTGTTAATATTTGCTTCAAGATCCGTCAGCTTTATTTCTTCTTTTTCAATAATAAGTATCATTAATTCCATAGAACATTTAGAGAGAATTTTATTCCATCTTATCAAAAAATATTCATAAAAAACCACAGTTGATTTTTTCCTTATGTATTGACTCAGAGTAGTAGCATCCCACCATGTTTTCATTTGTATTGTTTTAAGGTGTTGAAGGTCCCACATAAGTTTTTTCAGATCAAATTCACATGTACTAATGGCATCTACCGCCACATGTGTGCAATAAGCTGCATTACTGTGAGTAGAAAAGTCTGGTGGATGTGATATCACCTGTTACACGGTGTCATTTGTTTGTGACATCATAGTGATAAAATATTTTGTATAAAACAAAATGAAAAAACATTTTTTCCCACCTACAATATAAGTATATATCTTATGATTGCCTGCCCTCGCCCCTTGTTAGCTTTCAGTATACACAGTTGAGTCATTTTTGCGCTGCTGGAGGGGCGCGTCTTAACCTCTACCGTCCACTGTCCTCGTTTGAGAGATTATGCACCTCTGGCTCTGCTTCGGCTCGGCCGATTAGCACCTTATACGCTCTCCTCATAGATACGCTTCGAGATGACCCTCTCCCCTTCCGTGTGGGTTGGGAGAGAGAGTTGGACCATGCACTCTCGGAAGAGGAGTGGGGACAGGCGATCTCCTCTTGCCATAAGACTTCTATCTCGAGTAAAGCACAGGTGACCTGTTACAAGGTGTTGACAAGGTGGTATAGAGTGCCTACCCTCCTGTCCCGTATCTACCTCGGGGTGCCTGATCACTGCTGGAGGTGCGGTGTGCAGGGTGGTAACATGTCCCATGTCTGGTTCCACTGTCCATTGCTTCTTCCCTTTTGGGACCAAGTGATAAACCTGATCTACCGGCTGACTGAAATTTGCCTTCCCCCTGACCCTGTTCCCCTTCTCCTGTCCGTCCTCCCTCCTTTGGTGCCGAGAAGTACCTCTCGATTGATAAGATTCATGTTGCTGGCTGCTAAATCGGTAATACCTAGGAAGTGGAAGTCCACCTCCCCCCCCACCTTCTCAGACTGGCTGCAGGAGTTGTCTACTATCCACAGAATGGAGGAACTTTTGGCCGACTCCTAAAGGCAACTGACCAAATACCACCAGATATGGCATCCTTGGACCTCCTTTGTGTCCTCCCCCGAATATAGATCGCTCCCCACATAGACTGGCCCCCGCTTGGTGTCCATATCTCTTCTCGGGTGTGTGACCCGCCTAGTTATGTCAGGCTGCTAGACGATCGGGGCCTGGTCCGTGCACACGATCACCTGAGGTATGCACCCCCTTGCATCTACACCCTTGCTTCAGCATTCTTCTCTGTTCTCTTTCCCTCTTCCTTTTCCTTCCTTTTTCCTTCTCCCTTTCTCCCTTGTATGTCGATTTGTTTTACCAAGTGCGCCTACGTAACATGTCAACTCATCTCATTGCCGGTTGCGACACGAAACGAGACTGTCTCGTGACTCACATAGACGACAACTGTCGACCGTGAGTTTCCACATATATTCTTACACATGCATTGATGTTATATTTCACATTTTTGGAAGTGTTGCAACTTGCCTATTCTGTTTGCACATCTGTAGGCTGTTCTGCAATTTACTTTTTGCTGTAATGTTACTATTATTGATAATACCAATAAAAACCTTTATTACGAAAAAAAAAAAATAAGTATATATCTTAAAGTCCGTTATTCAAAGGTATTAGAGGTTTGCTGTAAATGCTTAGGGTCCGAAAAAATATTTATAGAGATTATAAATCATATGTCCATATTCACTCAAAAAAATGTGGGCTAGCACGGTCTGCAACAGATAATTCAGAAATAAATAAAGAAGATTGTATAGACCCCTCCTATGTGGATGGCACACACGGCAACATCAGCATGAGGTCAGCTAGGAAGCTTGGAGAAAGACTAGAGCTGGGTCTCCAGGTGAAACAATTCCAGAAGTAGAACAGGATATCCAGCTCCCAATAGAGTATAGTAAAATCCAACTTTATCACAAATCCATTAAAATTAGTCCAGGTAGGTGAAAAAATTAAGAAAAATAGGGGAATAAAAACACAAATGAAACACCAACGCGTTTCGACTTAACAGCAAGTCTTAGCCATGGCAAGTTACACTGTCCGGTATATACACATGGATAAGCAACATGTGACATGACATCACATGCTAACACGCCCTGGTATGGCAGGTACATAGACAACCTCCTCCTAATATGGAGGGGTGCACATACTCAGGCACATAAGTTCATGTCGTATATTAATTCTAATGATTTATCATTGTCTTTTACAATGTCACTTGATGATAACAAGACAAATTTTCTGGATGTCACGCTGTCTGGCAACGTTGTAAATAATTGTGTGCATACTAAGCTATATTGCAAGCCTTGTGCGGGCAATAGCTTGCTTCATGCGTCTAGTTGTCCTCCGCAGTGTGTCATACAAAATTTACCTATTGGTGAGTTTGTTCGTGCCCGTAGAGCTTGCTCTGATAATGTGTCCTATGGTATAGCCTGTAAGGAGATCAGGCAGAGGTTGTCTGCCAGTGGTTAAAATTCCCACACTATAGAGAGAGCAGAAGGTATTGTAAATGCTAAACCTATTGGGTATTATCTGAATACTAAGCCACATATGGATACAAATAGTCAGAAGGTTCCTACTTTTTCCACCAACTTTTCTAAACAATTCAATGACATTCGTAATATTGTTAAGAAACACCTACCTCTGCTAAGGTCAGATGAAGTTATGAGCCGCATACTTGAGAAAGGTTTCCGAGTTATCCCTCGTAGAGCTTGTACATTGCAGAGCCAGTTGTCACCTAGTGAATTCAGTGACACTGGCAATAGAAATGGCACGTGGCTTTTCGCTAAGGGTAGCTACAAATGTGGCCGCCCCAGATGCAGCAATTGTAAATACATGCACAACGCTACCATTTTTTCTTCTTGTGCATCTGGTCAACAGTTTAATATTAAAAGTCTTATTAATTGCCAGTCCTCCCATGGGGTTTATACCATCATTTGTCTAGAATGCAGCCTGCAATATGTAGGCTGCACGACTAGAAAAAAGACTTAAAATCCAGGATTCAAGAACACATGTATATACCTTACACTGAGAAAAGTGTGAACATGTCTCTATCAGGTTTTTCTAGACATGTGGTGGAGAAACATTCTGGCAGTATACCCAAATGCAAAGTATTGGGAATTGAAAAGGTCCGTCCTCCTCGAAGGGGTGGAGATTGGGGCCAACATGCGTTTAGACGAGAAACATTTTGGATACTAAATCTAGAGACGCGTTATCCATCCGGTTTAAATTAAAAACATGATTTATCTTATATTTACTAAGGTCTTGACTCTCTAGAAAACTGCATTCTAGTTACAACATTGTTAAATTGTTATATCTCTTTGTTGTATGTTTTATCCAGGTGATACGCCCTTGATACATCTCTGCCCATCCAACATGACTAGGTGTGGTGGGCGTGTTTGAGTATAATGTCATTGCTATTTGCTCGCACCCTTGGTTATAACGTTTATTGTATATGCTAACATAGCTACTTTTATATTTTTTGGAAGCATAGATTGATATATGATATGCATATGTTGTTTCTTGACAATTTAGGTGCGTTTGGCTGTATGTGGCAAGACATCCCATTTTTGGGAAGGGCGTATTAGCGTGTGATGTCATGTCACATGTTGCTTATCCATGTATATATACTGGACAGTGTGTGTCTGTAACTTGCCATTACTAAGACTTGCTGTTAAGTCGAAACGCGTCAGCGTTTCATTTGTGTTTTTATTCCCCTATTTTTCTTTATTTTTTCACCTACCTGGACTAATTTTAATCGATTTGTAATAAAATTGGATTTTACTATACTCTATTGGGAGCCGGATATCCTGTTCTACTTCTGTAGTTCTGTGTTGGATCTCTTACTGTTGTCCACAACCTCGGCCATGTTAGGATTAGGCTGTGGACAACATGTCAGGGCTTTTTTTTCCTCTGTTCTTTCAGAACTGCATGAGAGAAATAGACCACGCCCCCTCATCTCCCCCTCCTGGAGGACACAGGTCTACATGTGAGAAAGAAGCCAGAGCAGGGAGAGAGAGGACATACTTCTGAGGATGCAGGTCTGCACTGAAAGAAGACAGAGAAGATAAGAGTGTTATCTGAAGGGGAGGATAACTAATTACATGGGCTGGGGATGCATAGAATGCAGGGGAATAAATCTCGGACTGGGGATGATTTCTATGTGTGAAGGGGGGGACTCCTGAATGACACATGCTGGGAGTTGTAGTCCCTGTTATGTGTGTGTGTATGCTAGTGCTTACAAACCAGTGTGCCTCCAGCTGGACAGACTTTGCTGGGAGTTGTAGATTTGAAACAGCTGGGAGCACACTGATTGGGAAACACTGGCCTAGCCTATTCAGTATATTACAAACAAAGTGCATTGTTTTCCAACCATTGTCTTCAGCTGTATCAAAACTACAACTCTCAGCATGCCTGCACAGCTTTTGGCTGTCCGGCATGCTGGTAGTAGTAATTTTGCAACACCTGGAGGCACCCTGGTTGGGAAACACTGGTGTGGTGAACTACAACCCCCAGGAGACTACAGAGGCAGCATGCTGGTGTTATACCACATGCTGAAGACTCCTGAATGACACATGCTGGGAGTTGTAGTCACTTTTGTGTGTGTATGCCAGTGTATCCCAACCAGGGCTGATTATGTTATTGTGCTGTGTAAGGGGCCGACCCGGGAAAATAGTAGGGTGGGTAAAGGGCGGAACAAAAAAAAAAGGAGCCGGCCCAAACCAGAAAGGCATCTGGCATGCTGGGATTTGTAGTTTTCAGCACAGCAAGAAACAGGAAATAGAAGCAAAGATAGGAAAATAAAGTGGGAGATAAAAAGACTACAAAGAACGGAATTACATTAGCCTAAACAACAAGAATAGAAATGAAACAGAACAAATAGGGTAAGTTAAAACGAAAAAACAAGTTAACCACCAGAGTACCCCTTTAACAATTTTCAAAATATTTTTCTTGTTCTGCTTCAAATTGCTATTTTCTTTTTATTCTTGCTTCCATATCCATATAGAATTTTGACTCCTGTGATTCAGTGAATGTAGGCCCACAGAGGACATGATAGCTTGGCTATTGGGTCATATCTAAGTATGGATTCACAAATAGCATTTTGGTCAGTATTTTAAGATAAATAAGGAGTGGAACAGACAGAGAGAAAACATATAATAGAAAAATTTCCACCATGGTTTGGCTAAAATATTTTTTAAAAGCCAGCCTAATATTGGAATAAAATGTATCTGTTGTCGGTTTCTGAATGGTAACCAGTAGAATTGGGGGGAAAAGAGTGAAAAGCTAAAAAAAAAAAAAAGCCATCTAACTTTATATAAAATTACCTACATTGCATATTGTCAAAAAATACTTATACTGTAAAAAGTTATTTTTCTTCTTTTACTTTTTTTCCTTCCCCAGAAGACCTTCTATTACTAACCTGAAAGATACCACTTAGAATACTATTGCATTAAGTTAAATCTACTGAACAAAATTAAATGCATTCTTTAAAAAATTCAAGGAATATTATAATATATTAAGCTATAAAAGGTTATGTAAATGAATGCTATGACTCATTGCATTTGCCTTAAATGTTATTTTTAAGTTACTTTAGTTAATAAAAAAACTAAAGACGATAACTTCCTTAAAGATTTCCTTTAAGAACACATCTTTATTTATTTATTTTATCTAAATTTATTAGCTTTCAAAGGCCTAAAAATATTCCTGTACAAATGACATTAACGAAACACATACTGAGAATTTTAATTACATTGTATTAAAGTTGTTTATCTGTAAATTAGATTTAATAATTTTAATTAATTTGTATGGGTCCCATGAAGCAAACATTATGCATTCTGGGACTGCTGACTGTCAGCGAAATAACTTTATTACAAAATAACATTACATTTTGTTTCAGGTACACAAGAAAATTGTCTATAAAGCAAATATAAACTTAGGAATGAACCTCATGCCACGTTGTATTCATTTTTTACTGTTGCAATTGCTGATACTTTTTATTTCTTGATCCTGATGATGAATGCAATTAAACTTCATTATTATTATTATATATTTATTTATTTCATTATTAGTGTTGTTTGTTAGATATAGAGGGACTTTTATCAAAGCATTTAGTAGGTTTCTTTTTGCTGTTGCATGTGAAACTTTTTGATTGTGCAGTACTCTAAGCAAAAAAAAAAAAATAATAATTTGGTTACCAAAGCAAAAAGTGATTTTTTTTACTTGCAGTGGTCAGAGATTTATCAAGTGCGAAAGTCACATAAAAATCACATCGCATGAAAAAACCTACTACATGGAGCAGAAAAAGCCACTACCAAAGCAAAGAAAAAAAAATTGCTTACGTGAAATAAATGTATCAACAGGCTGAAAGCAGTTGATAAATAAGTCGCACATAAGCAAAAAAAAAAAATTGTAAGAAAAAAATTACAAAAAAATTGAATGCAAAATTAAACATAAATGTCCCCCATAGTATATCTATTTTTGATTCATTAAAGGGGTACTCCGGTGCTTACACATCTTATCCCCTATCCAAAGGATAAGATGCCTGATCGCGGGAGTCCCGAAGCTGGGGACGTCCGTGATCATGCACGCCGCACCCCGCTAGTAATCAGTCCCTGAAGCGTGTTCGCTCCGGGACTGATTACGGTCGACTGCAGAGCCGGCGGCTTGTAACGTCATGCCCCCGCCCCCGTGTGACGTCACGCTCTGCCCCTCAATGCAAGCCTACGGGAGGGGGCGTGATAGCTATCACGCCCCCCATAGGCTTGCATCGAGGGGCGGAGCGTGACGTCACACGGGGGCGGGGGCGTGACGTCACACACCGCCGACTCTGCGGTCTTCCTTAATCAGACCCGGAGTGAACATGCTCTGGGGACTGGTTACTATCTGGGTGCCGCGTGCATGATCGCAGGCGTCCCCAGCTGCGTCCCCAAACTAGATTATATAAAAGCATGCCTATTTTTGAGCAAAAGTCCTAATTTTTTGCTGGATAGCTACAAAGAGTTCAGAAGTAGTAGTCACTATACTAGGTCCTGGGGCCTGAAAGGGCAAAAAGCCCTCTTACTAAAGAGGATAGCTAGAGGATTGCTAGGACTAGAAGACATTCTTTGGTAATGATACCATGCCTAGTTACAAATCCCTTTATAATACTGGCAACTAGAACAGAAATGAAAGCCAAAACACACTGTTTTATATATATATATATATATATATATATATATATAGTAGAATAAAGTGTCCCGCAGCACTCCAGTAGTGATCAAAATAGGTTTATTACCTCAAGGTAAGATACAACGTTTCGACCGTCACCACGGTCTTTTTCAAGCATAAGCAAGTGACACACTCCTCCCATATTTATATGGGGTACAATATCAAAAGGTGATTGTGCTCAATAAAGAAAAAACATGTATTACAGTGAATAATGTGACAATTGTTTAGAAGAGGAACATAATGATACATGATTGTCACATTATTCACTGTAATACATGTTTTTTCTTTATTGAGCACAATCACCTTTTGATATTGTACCCCATATAAATATGGGAGGAGTGTGTCACTTGCTTATGCTTGAAAAAGACCGTGGTGACGGTCGAAACGTTGTATCTTACCTTGAGGTAATAAACCTATTTTGATCACTACTGGAGTGCTGCGGGACACTTTATTCTACTATACAACACAGCTGCTGCCAGTGACCCGGGCTGCGATTGGGCCCGCTTGCACCCGCTACACCTTTGCATCCCTGGTGTGCTGCTCCTCCTTGCTATCTGGACATATATATATATATATATATATATATATATATATATATATATATATATGTAGAAACTTCCCTTTTGGGAAGAAACTTCCCTTTTGGGGAGTAGTCTGGCTTGGCATAAAATCCCGATCAGCTTTTTATATTCATTAACAGGAACTAAGCTGATACCAGGGAACATTGCCTGAAAAGGTGATGTAATGAGCTGCTTTGCATATTCCCCTACCCAGAATGCCCGCAGAGTGCTTAATGGCCTTCTAAAGCTCTGTTACACCAGGAGTTGTGGCCTTGCCCTGAGGTAAATACTCACCCACTTTAACTGCTCTCAGGCCTCTTACCCCAGCCAAGCCAGATCACCCTGCTCTGTACTGACGAGTGGCAAAAACCATGAAACAGCTGTCTCCCAGCATTGTGGTAGAGATTTTGCGTGGTACGATTGCAGTACTTTTTGTTCTTATTAGAACCACAATTCTTGAGGGCATACCACCTGAAGATCATCTCCTGCCTGCCTCGGAACATCTGAAGAAGGAGAAGATCTTGAAGACTGCAGCTCCGGAAGAAGCCGACAAAGAACTTGGAAGAAGGGAATCGGCAGTGAATTCCGGAACTTCGGCGAAGAGGAAGGCGGCGCAGAATCTTTTTGAAGAAACTCGCTGCCTCTGGAGAAGGATTTGCATAGCTCCTCCCACCGTGACTGGATCTGCATAGCTCCTTCCACCCGGGAAAGAAGACTTTGTGAAGCCTCTCCACTAGCAAGGAAGCGGAAAAGAGCCTGCTGGAAGGAGCCATGGCCTCAACCAGCAAGTCCACCTAGGAGGCTGCAGGGCAAGGCCTGGAGGTCCAGCCCCAACCACAGCAAGCTTCAACCTCCACCATGGCAAGGCAAAAGGGTGGCAAAATCCCCAACATTGAAGCTCCAACCCTGGAGCCCTGGATGAGGCAGACTGTTGCCTTGAAGCTGAAGCCTGTGGACGGAAGGGTGCCGGACATGTCCCACGACGTGTTCTGCAAGAAGATGCTGGCGGATCAAGGCTTCTCCACGGCTGATACCCTTGCAATAGCAACGTTCATGTCTAGAATCTTCTATATCACCTTTGCCACCATTGGGACCTGTAGAAGAGACTGGGAGGCGGTGAAAGCTGCGAGTCCCGAATCCCCTTTCTCTCGCTTTGTGGGCAACTGACGGTCTCAATGCAGAACCCACACACCCCAGGCACGGACATCTCGACCTTCCTGATGTGCTTCTGCACCGTGGTGAGGGAGCCCACCCGCATCCTGAACTCCCTTGGATACTGGACCTGCATGTGGTCTGTGGTCGTCAGACTGAACAAGAACCTTGCTTCTCCAGATGGACTACAGCACCTGCCACCGACATTCTCCTTGGGCAACTCCACAGGACTTATCTTCTACCCGGACATGCCGCAGACCTGCAGGAGATGTGGCAAGATGGGCCACGAGGGCAAGGACTGTAAGGAGGATGCCTGCAGATTTTGCCGTGTGACAGGTCACACGACCAAGGATTGCCCCAAGAGCAAGACCTGCAACCTCTGCGGATTGGCGGCCCACAGCTACAAGGACTGCCCCAAGAGGGAGAGAACATGGGTATCTGTGGCAGCGAGAGCACCGAAGCCAGCCCCAGCTCCGGAGCCAGCAGCATGGATGACCAAGCCGACCAATAAGGATAGGAAGGCGAAAGCCACCACCCCTGCCCCATCCCGTCCCTCCCCTGCCCCTTCCGCCCCATCCTGTTCCACCCCTGCCCCCCCCGTACCCCACCCCGGCCCATCCCTGCCCCGTCCTCCCCTGCCCGGGCACTCTCTCCTGCCCCCTGCCCCACCCAGCTCCCTTTCTCTCCTGGCCCAGCAGCACCTAACCCCCCTCCAGCTGCTGGTGCCCGCTCTTCGGAGGATATTCCTGTGCTTCCTCCCCCAGGTACCATACAGAGGAAGAGGAAAGGAAGGGACAATGCATCAGCTGAGTCCCACAAGAGAAAGATCATCGAGACCTGCGAGACCCGTCAAGCTTCAGATGAAGAGCAGGAGATGGAGCAGGTCTGCGAGAGCCTTCAAGCTTCAGATGGAGAGAATGAGATGGAGCAGGTCCAAGCGGAGCAGGTCCAAGCTCAGTCTATGGAGCTGCTGCAGGACCCAGAGGTCAAAGAAATCCTTGATGCACCGGCCAACCCGGTCTACGACGAGTTCTTGGAAGGGTGCTATGAGAAGCCACAGGAGCTGACAAGCGCCAGAGAAGAGGACCCGCCCGACCGGAGAGGTAACTAATATCTGAACTAACCTCTCTTTTTATTCCCATGGCTGATCTCAACATGTTCTGCATTAATGTGAGGAGTATTAGAGCTAGGTTTAGATTTCAGACTGTCCTTACGTTCTTAGATTCTCAGAGGTGTGATGTTTACATGCTGCAGGAATGTGCTTTGTCTGCTTCTAGGTGTTACGCCGAGCGCTCCGGGTCCCCGCTCCTCCCCGGAGCGCTCGCTTCACTCTCCCCGCGGCAGCGCTCCGGTCACGTCCTCTGACCCGGGGCGCTGCGATTCCGCTGCCAGCCGGGATGCGATTCGCGATGCGGGTAGCGCCCGCTCGCGATGCGCACCCCGGCTCCCCTACCTGACTCGCTCTCCGTCTGTTCTGTCCCGGCGCGCGCGGCCCCGCTCCCTAGGGCGCGCGCGCGCCGGGTCTCTGCGATTTAAAGGGCCACTGCGCCGCTGATTGGCGCAGTGGTTCCAATTAGTGTTCACACCTGTGCACTTCCCTATATCACCTCACTTCCCCTTCACTCCCTCGCCGGATCTTGTTGCCTTAGTGCCAGTGAAAGCGTTCCTTGTGTGTTCCTTGCCTCTGTTTCCAGACCTTCTGCCGTTGCCCCTGACTACGATCCTTGCTGCCTGCCCCGACCTTCTGCTACGTCCGACCTTGCTTTTGCCTACTCCCTTGTACCGCGCCTATCTTCAGCAGCCAGAGAGGTGAGCCGTTGCTAGTGGATACGACCTGGTCACTACCGCCGCAGCAAGACCATCCCGCTTTGCGGCGGGCTCTGGTGAAAACCAGTAGTGGCTTAGAACCGGTCCACTAGCACGGTCCACGCCAATCCCTCTCTGGCACAGAGGATCCACTACCTGCCAGCCGGCATCGTGACAGTAGATCCGGCCATGGATCCCGCTGAAGTTCCTCTGCCAGTTGTCGCTGACCTCACCACGGTGGTCGCCCAGCAGTCACAACAGATAGCGCAACAAGGCCAACAGCTGTCTCAACTGACCGTTATGCTACAACAGTTACTACCACAGCTTCAGCAGTCATCTCCTCCGCCAGCTCCTGCACCTCCTCCGCAGCGAGTGGCCGCTCCTGGGATACGCTTATCCTTGCCGGATAAATTTGATGGGGACTCTAAGTTTTGCCGTGGCTTTCTTTCCCAATGTTCCCTGCATCTGGAGATGATGTCGGACCTGTTTCCCACTGAAAGGTCTAAGGTGGCTTTCGTAGTCAGCCTTCTGTCTGGAAAAGCCCTGTCATGGGCCACACCGCTCTGGGACCGCAATGACCCCGTCACTGCCTCTGTACACTCCTTCTTCTCGGAAATCCGAAGTGTCTTTGAGGAACCTGCCCGAGCCTCTTCTGCTGAGACTGCCCTGTTGAACCTGGTCCAGGGTAATTCTTCCGTTGGCGAGTATGCCGTACAATTCCGTACTCTTGCTTCAGAATTGTCCTGGAATAATGAGGCCCTCTGCGCGACCTTCAAAAAAGGCCTATCCAGCAACATTAAAGATGTTCTGGCCGCACGAGAAATTCCTGCTAATCTACATGAACTTATTCACCTAGCCACTCGCATTGACATGCGTTTTTCCGAAAGGCGTCAGGAACTCCGCCAAGATATGGACTCTGTTCGCACGAAGCGTTTCTTCTCCTCGGCTCCTCTCTCCTCTGGTCCCCTGCAATCTGTTCCTGTGCCTCCCGCCGTGGAGGCTATGCAGGTCGACCGGTCTCGCCTGACACCTCAAGAGAGGACACGACGCCGTATGGAGAACCTCTGCCTGTACTGTGCTAGTACCGAACACTTCCTAAGAGATTGTCCTATCCGTCCTCCCCGCCTGGAAAGACGTACGCTGACTCCGCACAAAGGTGAGACAGTCCTTGATGTCTACTCAGCTTCTCCACGTCTTACTGTGCCTGTGCGGATGTCTGCCTCTGCCTTCTCCTTCTCTACAGTGGCCTTCTTGGACTCTGGATCTGCAGGAAATTTTATTTTGGCCTCTCTCGTCAACAGGTTCAACATCCCGGTGACCAGTCTCGCCAGACCCCTCTACATCAATTGTGTAAATAATGAAAGATTGGACTGTACCATACGTTTCCGCACGGAGCCCCTTCTTATGAGCATCGGATCTCATCATGAGAGGATTGAACTTTTGGTCCTCCCCAATTGCACCTCGGAAATTCTCCTTGGACTTCCCTGGCTTCAACTTCATTCCCCTACCCTGGATTGGTCCACTGGGGAGATCAAGAGTTGGGGGTCCTCTTGTTCCAAGAACTGTCTAAAACCGGTTCCCAGTAACCCTTGCCGTAACTCTGTGGTTCCTCCAGTAACCGGTCTCCCTAAGGCCTATATGGACTTCGCGGATGTTTTCTGCAAAAAACAAGCTGAGACTCTACCTCCTCACAGGCCTTATGATTGCCCTATCGACCTCCTCCCGGGCACTACTCCACCCCGGGGCAGAATTTATCCTCTCTCTGCCCCAGAGACTCTTGCCATGTCCGAATACGTCCAGGAGAATCTAAAAAAGGGCTTTATCCGTAAATCCTCCTCTCCTGCCGGAGCCGGATTTTTCTTTGTGTCCAAAAAGGATGGCTCCCTACGTCCTTGCATTGACTACCGCGGTCTTAATAAAATCACGGTTAAGAACCGCTACCCCTTACCCCTCATCTCTGAACTCTTTGATCGCCTCCAAGGTGCCCACATCTTCACTAAATTGGACTTAAGAGGCGCCTATAACCTCATCCGCATCAGAGAGGGGGACGAGTGGAAAACGGCATTTAACACCAGAGATGGACACTTTGAGTATCTGGTCATGCCCTTTGGACTGTGCAACGCCCCTGCCGTCTTCCAAGACTTTGTCAATGAAATTTTTCGTGATCTGTTATACTCCTGTGTTGTTGTATATCTGGACGATATCCTAATTTTTTCTGCCAATCTAGAAGAACACCGCCAGCATGTCCGTATGGTTCTTCAGAGACTTCGTGACAACCAACTCTATGCCAAAATTGAGAAATGTCTGTTTGAATGCCAATCTCTTCCTTTTCTAGGATATTTGGTCTCTGGCCAGGGACTACAGATGGATCCAGACAAACTCTCTGCCGTCTTAGATTGGCCACGCCCCTCCGGACTCCGTGCTATCCAACGCTTTTTGGGGTTCGCCAATTATTACAGACAATTTATTCCACATTTTTCTACCATTGTGGCTCCTATCGTGGCTTTAACCAAAAAAAATGCTGATCCCAAGTCCTGGCCTCCTCAAGCAGAAGACGCCTTTAAACGACTCAAGTCTGCCTTTTCTTCGGCTCCCGTCCTCTCCAGACCTGACCCTTCCAAACCCTTCCTATTGGAGGTTGATGCCTCCTCAGTGGGAGCTGGAGCTGTTCTTCTACAAAAAAATTCTTCCGGGCATGCTGTCACTTGTGGTTTTTTCTCTAGGACCTTCTCTCCAGCGGAGAGGAACTACTCCATCGGGGATCGAGAGCTTCTAGCCATTAAATTAGCACTTGAGGAATGGAGGCATCTGCTGGAGGGATCAAGTTCTCCTGTTATTATCTACACCGACCACAAGAACCTCTCCTACCTCCAGTCTGCCCAACGGCTGAATCCTCGCCAGGCCCGGTGGTCTCTGTTCTTTGCCCGATTTAATTTTGAGATTCACTTTCGTCCTGCCGATAAGAACATTAGGGCCGATGCTCTCTCTCGTTCCTCGGATGCCTCAGAAGTTGAACTCTCTCCGCAACACATCATTCCACCTGACTGCCTGATCTCCACTTCTCCTGCCTCCATCAGGCAGACTCCTCCAGGAAAGACCTTTGTTTCTCCTCGCCAACGCCTCGGAATCCTCAAATGGGGTCACTCCTCCCATCTCGCAGGTCATGCGGGTATCAAGAAATCTGTGCAACTCATCTCCCGCTTCTATTGGTGGCCGACTCTGGAGACGGATGTTGTGGACTTTGTGCGAGCCTGCACTATCTGTGCCCGGGATAAGACTCCTCGCCAGAAGCCCGCTGGTTTTCTTCATCCTCTGCCTGTCCCCGAACAGCCTTGGTCTCTGATTGGTATGGATTTTATTACTGATTTACCCCCTTCCCGTGGCAACACTGTTATTTGGGTGGTCGTTGATCGATTCTCCAAAATGGCACATTTCATCCCTCTTCCTGGTCTTCCTTCTGCGCCTCAGTTGGCTAAACAATTTTTTGTACACATTTTTCGTCTTCACGGATTGCCTAAGCAGATTGTCTCGGATAGAGGCGTCCAATTCGTGTCTAAATTCTGGAGGGCTCTCTGTAAACAACTCAAGATTAAATTAAATTTTTCTTCTGCATATCATCCCCAGTCCAATGGACAAGTAGAAAGGATTAACCAGATCTTGGGTGATTATTTGCGACATTTTGTTTCCTCCCGCCAGGATGACTGGGCAGATCTCCTCCCATGGGCCGAATTCTCGTATAACTTCAGGGTCTCTGAGTCTTCCTCCAAATCCCCATTTTTCGTGGTGTACGGCCGTCACCCTCTTCCCCCCCTCCCTACTCCCTTGCCCTCTGGTCTGCCCGCTGTGGATGAAATTTCTCGTGACCTTTCCATCATATGGAGAGAGACCCAAAATTCTCTCTTACAGGCTTCATCACGCATGAAGAAGTTCGCGGATAAGAAAAGAAGAGCTCCCCCCGTTTTTTCCCCTGGAGACAAGGTATGGCTCTCCGCTAAATATGTCCGCTTCCGTGTCCCTAGCTACAAGTTGGGACCACGCTATCTTGGTCCTTTCAAAATTTTGTGTCAAATTAATCCTGTCTCTTATAAACTTCTTCTTCCTCCCTCTCTTCGTATCCCTAATGCCTTTCACGTCTCTCTTCTCAAACCACTCATCCTCAACCGTTTTTCTCCCAAGTCTGTTCCTCCCACTCCTGTTTCCGGCTCCTCGGACATCTTCTCGGTCAAAGAAATTTTAGCTGCCAAAAAGGTCAGAGGGAGAAATTTTTTTTTAGTGGACTGGGAGGGTTGTGGTCCTGAAGAGAGATCCTGGGAACCTGAGGACAACATCCTAGACAAAAGTCTGCTCCTCAGGTTCTCAGGTTCTAAGAAGAGGGGGAGACCCAAGGGGGGGGGTACTGTTACGCCGAGCGCTCCGGGTCCCCGCTCCTCCCCGGAGCGCTCGCTTCACTCTCCCCGCGGCAGCGCTCCGGTCACGTCCTCTGACCCGGGGCGCTGCGATTCCGCTGCCAGCCGGGATGCGATTCGCGATGCGGGTAGCGCCCGCTCGCGATGCGCACCCCGGCTCCCCTACCTGACTCGCTCTCCGTCTGTTCTGTCCCGGCGCGCGCGGCCCCGCTCCCTAGGGCGCGCGCGCGCCGGGTCTCTGCGATTTAAAGGGCCACTGCGCCGCTGATTGGCGCAGTGGTTCCAATTAGTGTTCACACCTGTGCACTTCCCTATATCACCTCACTTCCCCTTCACTCCCTCGCCGGATCTTGTTGCCTTAGTGCCAGTGAAAGCGTTCCTTGTGTGTTCCTTGCCTCTGTTTCCAGACCTTCTGCCGTTGCCCCTGACTACGATCCTTGCTGCCTGCCCCGACCTTCTGCTACGTCCGACCTTGCTTTTGCCTACTCCCTTGTACCGCGCCTATCTTCAGCAGCCAGAGAGGTGAGCCGTTGCTAGTGGATACGACCTGGTCACTACCGCCGCAGCAAGACCATCCCGCTTTGTGGCGGGCTCTGGTGAAAACCAGTAGTGGCTTAGAACCGGTCCACTAGCACGGTCCACGCCAATCCCTCTCTGGCACAGAGGATCCACTACCTGCCAGCCGGCATCGTGACACTAGGTCTTACAACCATCTGGCCAGGCGGTGGTCTCACGGCCCTTCCTACTGGTCTGGTGGGGGTGACAGTAGGTCTGCGGGGGTGGCCATCCTGATCAGGGGAGGTAACTTTGCATTTGATTCCGTCCGGGAGCTCGTCTGTGGCAGACTTCTCATCGCAAAAAGTTCCTGGGCGGGTGAGCCAGTGCGGCTCATCAACGTGTATGCCTCCCCTGAGAAGAATGTCCGACAGGAGGTTCTCCAGGCCCTGCGGGCTCAGCTCGCCTTCACTAGGGCAGTAGTGTTGGGTGGTGACTTCAACTGCCCCACTGAGGTGGATGGGCGCAGTTCTGGCACATCCGCCAACCTGGACGTGATGTCTAAGCTGCTGATTGAGATGTGACAGAGGCATCCTTGCAGGACGTTGTTGGGTCCATCGGGAAAGGCTCCGTAAACTATACGTGGAGCCGCCCTGATGGCTCGCTTTGTTCTCGGATAGACTTCATCTTCACTTCGAGAGCAGTCAGAAAGGTGTCGTACTCTATGGTCCCCTGCTTCTTCTCTGACCACAGGGCCATTCGATTTCAGGGGACTCTGGGCCATGGATTCTTACCTGGCCCAGGCTCCTGGAAGTTGAATTCTGCTCTGTTAGAGCAGAGTGAGATCATGGAGGAACTTAGGGATGCGTACCTTGTATGGCGTAATGACAAATGTCTGTTTAACTGCATCAGCGATTGGTGGGAATATGTTAAAGTTGAGTTCCGTTGTTTCTTTCAGGCAAAAGGCAGACAACAGGAGTGTGCAAAGAAGTGGGACTTCAGGAAACTGCAGCGCAGGACCTGCTCCAGTATGGCTGGGACGTCAGGGAGGAGCTGGAGGAGACCAAAAAGAGCCTGAAAAGGCACTTTGAGGAGGAATCCAAGCAAATTTCGTTCCAAGGTGGAGAACCTGGAGAAGGGTGAGAAGTGTAACTCTTTCTTTTTCAGGAAGCTCCATGCTGGCCACACCCCCCTGACTGAGCTACGAGATGAGACCGGACACATGAGGAAGGGCAAGGAGGAGGTGGTGGGGGTCGTCTCTGGCTTCTACGGCAACCTCTACGCCCCCAAGTCATCCAACCCCGAAGCCGCCGAGAGGTTCCTGTCAGGTATCACTAACGTTGTTGATCCCACAGGTGCGGCGGCTATGGATGATCCCTTGACGGTGGGGGAGCTGCTCTCTGCTGTTAAATCCTTTAAGCCCGGCAGGACCACGGGCAGTGACGGTCTCCTGGCCGAGCTCTATGTAGCGCTGGGTGACCTGATCTGTCTAGACCTGTTGGAGGTGTACGAGGAGATGGTGGTGGGGGGCAGAATGCCTCCGTCGTTGAGGGAAGGGATGATCACGATCTTGTATAAGCGGAAGGGGGAGAGATGTGACCTGAAAAACTGTCGCCCATCTCTCTCCTGAATAGTGTTGCTCGCAAATATTCACAATGCAAATTTTATTGACGAATATCGCATATTCGCGAATTCTCGAATATTCGCAAATATAGCACTATATATTCGTAATTACGAATATTGTATTTTTTTATTTTTTTTCACAGTACACATCACAATGACCCCCTCTCTGCTTCCAGCTTGTGTGGTGTAAAGAAGGCTCTAATACTACTGTGTGAGACTGGCGTGCACATTTTCGCAAATGTTAAAATTTGCATATGCTAATTTTCGCATTTGCTAATTTTTACTTATGCTAATTTTGGTTTATGCTAATTTTCGCATACGCGAATTTTCGCACATGCGAAAATAAAACACGAATATTAAGAATATTCGAATTTAGCAAATATATGACGAATATTCATCCACATATTCGTGAAATATCATGAATTCGAATATGGCCTATGCCGCTCAACACTACTCCTGAACGTGGACTACAAGATCCTCGCCAAGGTACTGGCCAACAGGCTGAAGTCTGTCATCAGGCAAATCGTCCATCCGGACCAGACCTGCGGTATTCCTGGTCGCAGGATTGCTTACAACCTTGCCCTTGACCGTCGTGGCCGCGCCGCCTTGGTCAGTTTGGATCAGGAGAAGGCGTTTGACCGCGTCTCCCACGCATTCATGGGCAGGGCTTTGCACAGGCTAGGTCTGGGGAAGATGTTTTGCTCTTTTGTTAACGTCATGTATTTTGATATTTACAGCACAGTGTTGGTGAACGGCTGCAAGACTAACCCCTTTTCCATCCTTTCAGGGGTTAAACAAGGCTGCCCTCTTTCACCTCTTCTTTTTGTTTGTGTTATAGAGCTCTTCGCTGAGACTATCCGGCAGAATGGAGAGATCAGAGGGATCACCGCACCAGGACCAGATCGCTACGAGGTCAAGTGCTCGCTCTACATGGACGACGTGACCGTCTTCTGCGCTGACCAGCGTTCGGTGACTGCACTCGTCCAGACCTGCGAGGACTTTGGCAGAGCTTAGGGGGCAAAAGTCAACTGCGGGAAGTCGGAAGCCATGCTCTTCGGGGAATGGCACCTGGCTTCTTCCGCCCCCCTTCCCCTTTACTGTTAAGCCGGACTTCATTCAAATACTTGGAGTCTGGTTTGCGAAGGAAGGAGCGGCCCTTAAGTCTTGGCAAGACCGACTAGGAAAGATGTACTCTAAGATCGGACTGTGGAGCTCCAGAAAGCTCTCTATTGAAGTCAAAGCACTCGTCCTGCGGAGTGAAGTTTTGCCTGTGCTCCAGTATACCGCACAGGCCTGGAGTCCCCATACCACCGTTTGCAAGGCCATCACCCAGACAGTGTTTCACTTCATCTGGGGCAAAATGGACAGAGTCAAGAGGACTGGGATGTACAAGGATCCCCATAAGAGTGGGAAGAGAATACCCGATATCCCCACTCTGCTGAGGGCCTCCTTTACATGTGCCAGCATTCAGCGGACTCTTGTTGAAAAGACTGGCTCAGCGGGCAGGTCCATGTCTTGCTTGTTTCTCATGCCCCTCTGGAGAAAGCTGGGCTGGGACAAGTGGGACAGCTCCATCCCTTACAACTGGAACGCTCCCTGGTTCTATGGGGATGTTGTCCGGTTTGTGAGGGAGCACCAGCTGGAAGGACTGAAACCTGACCTATGGAAGCCGAAGACAATCTACAAGCTCATCCGAGCTAAGGACTTGACTGAGCTGGTTCCGGGACTCCCTGCAGCCGCTGCAGAGACAGTTTGGACTAATGTGGCCTCAAAGCGGCTTACCAATGGACACAACGACTTGTCCTGGATGGCCGTCAAGGGTGGACTCTCTCTCAGGTCGTTCATGCATGCCCACAACCTGTGCACAACCCGGTACTGCCCTTGGTGCCCCTATGTGGAGGAAACATCTTTGCACATGTTTTGGCAGTGCCCTTTTGCACAGGGTCTGTTGGACGCCCTGGAACATGAACTCAGAGACTCTGTACCCAGGAACTGCCTATCGTACCATTTGGTGCTTTACGGTCTGTTCCCTGGGACCCACAACGTTGAGGCTATCCAGGGGGCCTGGCGCCTTATGAACTGTTTTAAGGACGCAGTGTGGCTTGCCAGGAACCGCCTCGTGATCAAAAGGGAGAACATGTCCGTCCAGGACTGCCGCAGGTTCATCAAGAGCCTGCTTAGAGACTATTCCATCTTTGACAGCCCGGCCGTCGATGAGGAAGAAGAGGAGTGAAGACCCCTCTCCTTCTCCCATGTCTCCTTGAAGATACAGCCCAGCAGTTTGGCCCTGTGATACGCCCCCTCCCCACCCCCACATAGTCGCCCATACCCCCCACGCCCCTACCCCGATCACAGATTGTATTGTTTTGTTATTCGATATCTTGTGCTTTTCTATTACAGGATTGAGCGGAGTGTTAGAGTAGCATGATGTGCGATGTATAGCTTAGGGAAACTTTGCTATGTATTGAACTGTCATGCTTTGTGTGATTGTAATTTGTTATATGACTTGTAATGACTGAACGGACAATAAAGCTCTTTCAATAAACCACGAAACAGCTGTCTGCAGATGGGTAGAAACTTCCCTTTTGGGAAGTAGTCTGGCTTGGCATAAAATCCTGATCAGCTTTTTATATTCCTTAACAGGAGCTAAGCTGATATCAGGGAACATTACCTGAAAAGGTGATGTAATGAGCTGCTTTGCATATTCCCCTACCCAGAATGCCCGCAGAGTGCTTAATGGCCTTCTGAAGCTCCGTTACACCAGGAGTGGTGGCCTCGCCCTGAAGTAAATACTCACCCCCTTTAGCTGCTCTCAGGCCTCTTACCCCAGCCAAGCCAGATCACCCTGCTCTGTACTGACGAGTGGCAAAAACCATGAAACAGCTGTCTGCAGATGGGTAGAAACTTCTGTGGTGTCCCAGTACCGCATTTCATTTGGTACTTATTTATCTATGGGTACACGTAGCCAGGGTCCCTAGGACTTAGTAATATCTGTTAGTCAGTCCGCCCCTAGTCGCCTCTATTATAGTGTATAGATTCCTAATTTATCCATAGAATAATGTATATAGTATTATTTCTGCATATAAATGGTTAATTACTTGTTTCCATGGTGTTGCAGGGCCTTCGGGTATTGTGATGCATTCCAAGCCTCACTCTGGCTGAATTGATGGAAAAGTTAAAGGCCCGACACAAAGAACTTTATGCCCCGAAACACGTACACTTGCTCCCTGAAGAGAAAGCACGGTGGAAAGAAAACACCAAAGAAATGGAGGCATTGTATATTCGCAAATGGGATCACCCCCGAGAAGGGGAGGAGCCATTAGAAAGGAGAAGAGCAACTGTAGCCAAGTTCGACAAGGTCAGAGGTTATGGGACACTCATTGACTGCCACACTGGGCAGACCATCCTCGTAAACCGGCGAGCAGTGCCAAGGCCATATCTCCATAAAAAGTTCAATACCTTGGAGGTGGGTGAAATTGTGGAGTACACCCCCGTCCAGAGCCTTCGTGGAGAATGGGCTGCAGCGGTCACAAGACCAACAGCCCCAACACAGCTTCCCTTTAAATATTTATCATCAACGGATTGGGAGTCTGATCCCTTCAACTTGAGGCCGACAAGGTCTGCTCCTGAAGCCTCCACCAGCGTACCCAAGAAGGAGGAGCCTAAAGAGTCAAGTTTATCATTTTCTGTGTACAGCAAAGAGTCAAATGCATCATCCTCTATGTACAGTAAAGAACCAAGTTCTTCATCTTCTTCATACCGTAGAGAGTAAAGTTCTACACAGGGTGAAGAAAACAGGCCAAAGTTTCGGCCACCGGTCGGTACCTAGACCCTCTCGGAGCAGTGAGAGTTTGTCTAACCCTGGGGTACCCACAGATGTACCAAGGCCTTCTCGGAGCAGTGAGAGTTTGCCAATTCCTACGGTACCAACAAAAGGGTCATGGGTTGCTCCTAATTTGGAGATGGTGCTCAAGCCCTATTGTCCCACTGTGATCCCAGCTAGTAAGCCTTTAACACCTTCTCAAGCTACCTTCCACAACTCCATTCTCACCAATGTGGTGTGGCAAAGCTATGTCAAGTCTGATCCTGCCCTTGATGTTGGCAGATATAGGGGAACCAAGAGAGGCAATACAAGAGTAAAGAAGAACATCTTCGAAAGAGACTCTAAAGTAATGTCTCATTGTTTGTTTTTCCTCTGTCTAACCATTTTGTCTTACAGGAACCAAGTTCAAGAAAAGTGCCTAGCAGGGCTGTGCTAAGTTTGTTTCAGTTTAAAGTTCAGCAACGTAACCACCTTGTGCCTGACTAATAAGTCAAGAGACTCCTAGCCTGTAGGAGATTCACCAAGGACTGTACCCGGCTGAGTTGTGGTTAAGGCCGTGTTCATTTTCATTGAACTCCTAGTGTAAGTGGACTGCTGATCCTTACACGCCATTTTGTATATTTTTTCCTCAATTGGACTCCTAGTGTAGGTGGACTGTTGATCCTTACACGCCTGCTTTATGTATATACCACCATCCTCATAAGAACTCTTATGAAAAATGTCGCACTTATCGGGTGAATGCACCTGAAATATGTTGGAGTGTTTATAAATGTATAGTAAAAATGTATATGGGTCTGTACACAGAAAATATGTTCCTGTGTCTGTGTACATAAATAGTAAGGTCTGTACATAGAAAATATAGTCAAATGTCTATGTACATAAAAATAGCTTAGAGTTGTGCATGGAAAATATCAACGTACTGCACGTGCACACTCAATACTACAATTGAATCCAATTCTTGTACATACAAATGTATCATGAATCCAAGGTTTTTAGTAGTAACCCAATAGGGGACACCTCGAGGGTAGTATTATTGCTGTCGCCCACTGCTAGCACCTATCTCGGAGCAAAAATAATGAGGAGGATTCCCTTTCAAATAGTACTTGCACATAGTACCCAACATTACTCACTTAATGCACTATCTCAAAATTTCTCTAGTACATACACAAAAAACAAATAAATATCTCACTTAAATAACACTTAAGGAATTGTAGCATATTGATACCCACTTCCTGCCACTGTTAGGTACACTTCTTTTGTTCTTTATTAATTGCGTGTGTGAGATGCTCTGCCTGGCCAGTAGATGCTCTTGCTAGTACAAAAGTAAACAATTCATTTTTAGAATAACCTCTTAGGTTGTTGAGAAAGTGCTCTAGGGGTAAGTAGTGTGTAGTCGATAGACCCTAGCAGCCACCCTTACTATGACCCAGCTTAGGGCTAGCCAGTATACCTTTCGTGTACTAACAGGTAACTAACTTATTGTTGGCATAAAATGTGTGAGATAACAAAATGTATAGTCAGCTTGAAGCTAACAGTATAGAGAGCTGAACTAATGTCTAGTAAGCTTAAAAAATGTATGCGTTTTATAAACTTATATAGGAAGCTAGAAACTAAAGTATAGATAGCTCCTTTAAGTGTCTAGATAGCATTTAAGTGTCTAGATAGCATCCAAGTATCTAGATAGCATCCAAGTGTCTAGATAGCATTCAAATGTCTAGATAGTATTCAAATGTCTAAGTAGGATGTCTAGCTTAAATATAAATCATTCTGTTCTAAAGCATCTTGTTCTAATACTAGTCCTAGTCCCTCTGTCTCAGGGGACAGACGTCGAGGCTGACTTATGTTTAGTAAGGGGGTTTGTGGTGTCCCAGTACTGCATTTCATTCGGTACTTATTTATCTATGGGTCCCCGTAGCCAGAGTCCCTAGGACTTAGGAATATCTGTTAGTCAGTCCGCCCCTAGTCGCCTCTATTATAGTGTATAGATTCTTAATTTATCCATAGAATAATGTATATAGTATTATTTCTGCATATAAATGGTTAATTACTTTTTTCCATAGTGTCGCAGGGCCTTCGGGTCATGTGATGTGTTCCAGGCCTCACTTTGGTATCTCTAGCCTCATTTTGGGTTTTGCAATGTATATAGATCCTGTGACGTAAGCAATCCCATGATACCATGTAAAGTGAATGGTAGATGTTCTGACCAATCAAAATCGCCACGCCCTCTGCCCATATAAGGGAGCGGCGGCCATCTTATCGCTCTCTTTCTCCTGGCTTTTGATGAGAGAAGACCTATATTGCAGTAATCGCAATGAGTTAGGCATGAGCATTGCGGCAACGACTGAATGATCTAAATTATAGAGTGTGTTATCCCCTAAGCACTCTGCAGTATCACCGGACTCAATAATTCCTCTAAATCCAGACGGATCTGCACATCACTCCCTAAATTCAGAGACTATAAGTTTCATGCACGGTCCGTAACTTCTGTCAGTCGCTAAGCAACCTAAGAACTGTTATATGAGACTGTTACTACACATTGGATATTGCAATCACTGCAGTAAAGTTATTCAAGTTCAAGTTAAATCTGCTTGTGAACCTTCAGTCATTTCATTGCACCTATCACTTCTGGGAAGGGCGGCGATAGGCTGGAATATAGATTCAGCATACCAGCCCTCACCCTGGCGTCACGAGTGACTAGGTTAATATTAACCCTCATGTACCAACCTCATACCATCCCTACCATACACCCCCCAAGGGCTACCACACTTCCCTTTTGGGGAGTAGTCTGGCTTGGCATAAAATCCCGATCAGCTTTTTATATTCCTTAACAGAAGCTAGGCTGATACCAGGGAACATTACCTGAAAAGGTGATGTAATGAGCTGCTTTGCATATTCTACCCAGAATGCCTGCGGAGTGCTTAATGGCCTTCTGAAGCTCCGTTACACCAGGAGTGGTGGCCTCGCCCTGAGGTAAATACTCACCCATATATATATATATATATGTATGTATGTCCTGTTCATACATATGTTTATACTAAAAACAGAGCAATAAACTACATCTTGTATATCTTTTTAAATGCATCTACAGATGATACTTTCCTTTAGCCTTGCTCATTTATATCTTTAATCTCTTTAAAAAAATCCATAAAAACAAATTAGGTTAGTTTCCCAATTCAGCTTTTTATATAGTCATGCTGATAATACGTTACAAAATTATTTTTAGCAAGATTTTTCCCTACAAATAGAAAATGAGCATATCTAAATCATTATAAAAGAGGGTTTTCTGGACCAATATAAAAGTTTGGTTACTGCTTTCCTTTTCCATTTTTTATGCATTAAAAAACTAAAGGAGCTTGCATTTACCCTGCTCCTTTGACACATTGTCCAGTCCCTGCTGTATTCCTGTTCTGCCAGCTTTAGATGACATTACACTCTGCACTGTGATTGGCGTTGGGAGCGAAATGTCATTGGCAGTTAGTAGACCCATGGTGGGAGCAGCAAGGGAGAAAGATAGGTAAATATGTTCTCTTTTATTTCTTTTATTGTTTAAAATCCTTCAGGACTGCTCCAATTTAATATTTTTCGCTTAGTTTTTTTCCTCCATGCCTTTTAACAGCCATAATATATACATTGCAGACCAAAAGTTTGGACACACCTTCTCATTCAAAGAGTTTTCTTTATTTTCATGACTATGAAAATTGTAGATTCACACTGAAGGCATCAAAACTATGAATTAACACATGTGGAATTATAGACATAACAAAATAGGGTGAAACAACTGAAAATATGTCATATTCTAGGTGGAAAGTGTCCCCAAGTGCAGTCACAAAAACCATCAAGAGCTACAAAGAAACTGGCTCACATGCGGACCGCCCCAGGAAAGGAAGACCAAGAGTCACCTCTGCTGCGGAGGATAAGTTCATCCGAGTCACCAGCCTCAGAAATCGCAGATTAACAGGAGCTCAGATTAGAGACCAGGTCAATGCCACACAGAGTTCTAGCAGCAGACACATCTCTAGAACAACTGTTAAGAGGAGACTGTGAATCAGGGCTTAATGGTAGAATATCTGCTAGGAAACCACTGCTAAGGACAGGCAACAAGCAGAAGAGACTTGTTTGGGCTAAAGAACACAAGGAATGGACATTAGACAAGTGGAAATCTGTGCTTTGGTCTGATTTGAGATCTTTGGTTCCAACCACTTTGTGTGATGCAGAAAAGGTGAACGGATGGACTCTACATTCCTGGTTCCTACCGTGAAGCATGGGGGAGGAGGTGTGATGTGTGGGGGTACTTTGCTGGTGACACTGTTGGGGATTTATTCAAAATTGAAGGCATACTGAACCAGTATGGCTACCACAGCATCTTGCAGTGGCATGCTATTCCATCCGGTTTGCGTTTAGTTGGACCATCATTTATTTTTCTACAGGACAATGACCCCAAACACACCTCCAGGCTGTGTAAGGGCTATTTGACCAAAAAGGAGAGTCATGGGGTGCTGCGCAAGATGACCTGGCCTCCACAGTCACCAGACCTGATCCCAATGAAGGCAAAAGGGCCAACAAGTGCTAAGCATCTCTGGGAACTCCTTCAAGACTGTTGGAAGACCATTTCAGGTGACTACCTCTTGAAGCTCATCAAGAGAATGTCAAGAGTGTGCAAAGCAGTAATCAAAGCAAAAGGATGCTACTTTGAAGAACCTAGAATATGACATATTTTCAGTTGTTTCACACTTTTTTGTTATGTCTATAATTCCACATGTGTTGTTAATTCATAATTTTGATGCCTTCCGTGTGAATCTACAATTTTCATAGTCATGAAGATAAAGAAAAGTCTTTGAGTAGGTGTGTCCAAACTTTTGGTCTGTACTGTATGTGTGTGTGTATATATATATATATATATATATATATATATATATATACCTATGCACATACACACACATATATATGAATATTTGTACTTTGTAATGATGTCCTTAATTTTTTTTCATTTTTCCTAACATATACTCCGAAACAAAAACAAAAAAATAATTTGTGAGGTACTCTTTTTTTGATTTTTCTGTATACCAGGCTGTTTGAGGTAAAAATTTTTTGCTCTGTGATCAGTACCATTTTAGTATTGATATGACTTTTTGACAGTTTTTATTTATGTTTACACCATTCACTGTGTGGATTCATTATTGTTATATTTTGTTATATTTTAGACATTTCTGTACCCAGTGATGGGAAAAGGTGACAAAACTTAATATAGAAGGGGCTACTTTATAATTTTTTCACACTTTGTTAGTCCCCATAGGGGATTTGTATACAGCACCATAAGTACCTATGTACTGTATTGATCTATGAAATATGCATAGAGCCTTCCAACAACAGGCTCTATCAATAGATGATCTCTTATAGTGACAGACGCTCAGGTAAGTAATTTAGCTGCCTTGACATTGGTTCTCCTGTCCCCAATAGCAACAAGGCAAGGAGCTCCGACTCACTGCACCACCTGAAATGTATATGCATTTCAATTTTGATTTCAACTTTGACAGTGGTATCTAAATGTTAAATAGTGCCAGTGGTAATCGAAACATGGCATATTTTAGGGGTGACCCTCAGCTGCTAAAATCAGCTGGGACTCAGCAAGTATGGAGCAGGATTGCGTTGAGACTCATCCCATACACCTATATCAACACTATGACAGACTAGAACCATCATAGGTCATGAAGGGGTTAAAGAGGTACTCCGGTGGAAAACAGTTTTTTTCAAATCAACTGGTGCCAGAAAGTTAAACAGAGGGAATTTAGTTGGAATATCCATTTTCCTTCCACCTTTGACATTTTGTTAATGTAGTTTCCTCCCTGCCTGTGGGTAATGACTTTTTCTATTTCCAAAAATGTTAATCCTGAGGCTGATGACTGATGTTTTTTTAACTCCTTAAGGACAAAGCCCATTTTCACCTTAAGGACCAGAGCATTTTTCTGTCACAGACATTTTCACTGTCACTTTAAGCATTAATAACCCTGGGATGCTTGTACTTCTGAATTTGATTCCGAGAATGTTTTTTCGTGACATATTCTACTTTAACACAGTGGTAAATTTTCGTCGATACTTGCATTATTTCTTGGTAAAAAAATGCTAAAATTTTATGGAAAATTTTGCTAATTTTCTTATGTTGAAGCTCTCTGCTTGTAAGGAAAATAGACATAACAAATAAATGATTTATTGATTCAAATCTACAATGTGTCTACTTTATGTTTGCATCATAAAGTTGACATGTTTTTACTTTTGGAAGACATCAGAGGGCTTCAATGTTCAGCAGCAATTTTCCAAGTTTTTCTCAAAATTTTCAAAATCTGAATTTTTCAGAGACCAGTTCAGTTTTTATGTGGATTTGAGGGGCCTTCATATTAGAAATGCCCCATAAATGACCCCATTATAAAAACTGCACACCTAAAAGTATACAAAATGACATTCAGAAAGTTTGTTAACCCTTTATGTTTTTCACAGGAATAGCAGTAAATTGAAGGAGAAAATTCAAAATCTCCAAGGGGTAAAAGGAAAAAAAGCCCCGCAAAATGAGTAACCCAATTTCTCCTGAGTAAGGAAATAGCTATATGTGAACATAAAGTGCTCTGAGGGTGCACTAGAGGGCTCAGAAGCAAAGGAGCGACAATGGGATTTTGGAGATTGAATTTTGCTGAAATTGTTTTTTGGGGCATGTCACATTAAGGAAGCCCCTATGGTGCCATAGCAGCAAAAAAAAAAAAAAAAAAAAACATTGCATACTATTTTGGAAACTACACCCGTCATGGTAAGTAACAAGTGGTACAGTGAGCCTTAACACCCCACAGGTGTTTGACGACTTTTCGGTAAAGTTGAATGTGTAAATGAAATTATAATTTTTTCACTAAAATGCAATTTTCCCCCCAAATTTATAAATTGGTAATAGGAAAAAATGCCCCCCAAAAGTTGTTACCCCATTTGTGAACATAAAGTGCTCTGCATGCGCACTACAATGCTCAGAAGAGAAGGAGCCACAATTCCTTCCAAATTCCAGCCAAATTCTCATGTGATGCGGCCCACAGGGAGTCATGGGGCTCGGAGGATCGGTGCACACACACTGCTGTGCGCCAACTGCAGTGCACGTGTGCCGATCCTCTGAGCCCCGTGACTCCCTGTGGACCGCATCACATGATCCGGTCAGCTGACCAGCTCAGTGATGCCGCTCCCGGAAGTCGTAGGGGTCGGCAGGTATGCGGCGAGCGCGCCGATCCATCTATTCTCTCAGGTGAGGGGGAATTATAACTATATCTCTGCTTTTTTATTGGATGCCTTTTGTATTAATGCCCTGCCTTGCTGGATGGACACCACCCCTCGACAAAGGCATTTGCCGAAACGCCAGTCTTGGGGGGGTGCCTGTCTTGCTAGTTTGTGGTAATATGTTATGTTTGACGCCATGTACTGTTGATTTCCTTTTGGATATGTGGATTTAACATCTCTGATTTTGCCTCCTAGTACATTTGGCTATATACTCATGCATATATGATTCATGTATAGGCTTACTATGGCAGCTGAGTGACATCTTTGTCTTCCCCCTCTGGGTAGAATCCTTTCCAATTTTAATCTAATTATTTAATAAAGATTTGTACTTAATATATTTGGTAAATGACTCCATATTTTTTCTATATATGTGTATGTATTTGGGAGGTCATATTGCATTGGACTATTCAGTGGTAATCAAGCACTTGCATTATATCTCATAAACTTACAATTGACACCCTAAGTATCTGAAATATTTGCTTTGCTTTTCATAGGGGGTAAAAGGAGAAAAAGCCCACCAAAATTTGTTAGGCAATTTCTCCAAGTACGAAAATACCACATATGTGGCCCTAAACAGTTGCCTTGAAATACAGTGCTCCGAAGTGTGGGAGCGCCGTGCACATTTGAGGCCTAAATTAGGGACTTGCATAGGGACGGACCTGGATGCAAGAATTACACTTGCCTCAGATTCCAAAATTACCCTATGGCAGTTTTTCCCAAACAGAGTGCCTTCAGCTTTTGCAAAACTCCAAGCATGCCTTGACAGTCAATGGTTGTCTGGCAATACTGGGAGTTGTTGTTTTGCAACAGCTGAAGGCTCCGTTTTGGAAACAGTGCTGTAAGAGATGTTTTTCATTTTTATTGGGGGAGGGGGAGGTAACTTTGTAAGGGTGTGTGTACATGTAGGCCCACATTTATCATTGCAGTGCAATTGAAGCATTTTTTTACACCTTTTTTTTGTGTGTGCTGGTAATGTGTAGGAGCACCAAATTTATTAAAAGGTAAAAGAGCTTTGATAAATTTTGTGCAGGTCCACATTTTCTGAAATTTCTGTCTACACATACACCAAAAAGCTACACCATGTCTGGGCTGGTGTAGTTTTAGAGACTTTTCAGTAGCTTTGTGCCTTTTTTTGCTCCTTTTTACAAAAAGGGGCAATGATAAAACCCTTCCATATCATGTCTATTGCCAACATCAGTGGATTGCAACTCAAAATCAGTGGATTGCAACTCAAAATCAGCAGAAATGTGTACACAAAAAGGGGCATAAAAAGGCGCAAAAAACCCTGCTTGCACCTTTTTTGCCCCTTTTTTAGACACAAAAAACAGTCTAAAGACAATGATAAATGTGGGCCGTTGTGTTTTACTTTTTATTTTGTGTTAGTGTAGTGTAATGTTTTTAATGTACATTCACACGGGCGTGGGTTAAAAGCGAATTTCCCACTGGGAGTTTGTGCTGCAATGGAAAATAGTACACTACTTAGATGAGAGCAGAGAAATGCACCACAGTACGCCTTAAAAAACATATTTTTGCACAACACCAGCAGTACACAAAAGTGCTGCAGCACACTGTCGCTGTGTACTAAACCCAAAATTGCACTCTGTCAAAGACTATTAGGAATGGACTGCTGGGTATTATACAGTCTGCAGGCTAGTATAACCAGCATATGAATTGTTGTGGAACAAAGACAGAATTGCGCTGAAATTATTTTACTGCCTCCTCTGCTAAGGTTTATGAAGTTGAGGCAGCTCCTTGAATTGTATGGGGCAACACACAGCTATCTGCCCCTCTCTGTAATACTATGCTGTAGAATGTGACTTGGAGGCTACTGGCTGCAGTAAAAATCATTTTCAGTGGAAAAAAGCACTGCTCTCTGTCCACCAGAACGCTGATGTGACTAGGAGGTGAAACGGTGCTGGGAAAAGCGTTTCTGTGTAACACACACACAAAGGCTGTCCGTCTTATCTCTTTGCAGTGTAATTAATGAAGTAAATGGCTGCAATATGGCTGCTGATTATATAGGGCTGTTACATCACAGGGGTGACTGGCTGCTTATAGGCTGCATCCTGCCTGTGATTCAGGGTCATCCCACCTTGCCTTCCCAGAGTTCCTTGTCCCATGTCCTCACATATGGATCCTCCATTTTAGATACCCTAGAGCCTGGACCGCACTAAATGGAGTTTAATGAAGCGATTTGAGTGATAGAATCGCGGCGATATACGCATTCGTTGCAAATCGAATTTTCATGAAATTCGTAACGAATTTGGATTCATCAGCTTTGATTCGCTCATCTCTAATCACAAATCCCTCAGCTCTGCTGCTCTCTTATTCTGACATCTATTGCTCAGGAAAGGAGTGTCCAAGGCAAGCATTGAGTCTGCCCTCATTCACCATTCATTGATTTTTTTTCCCTGTATCTGTTGTGCTGTGCTAAATCTCTTTATCCAATGACTGCATACTGCTCTGTAACCCCCTTCTCTCTGTTTTCAGACAGTAGTCTAATAGACAAGACAGGAGTGAGTACAGAGGAGTGCTAGTCCCCCCTCCACTTCCTGGACTTTTTAACTGCCTATGCTTCAGCTGGGACAAAGATGATGCTGCAGCCGGAGAGGTATTGGGAACCCTAATGGTCTTTTTAATGTTATTTTTTTTCTCACATTTACCATTGATTGCCCAGTTTCATTAATGTAATATTTTAATATTTTTGACATTTAGGCAGGGGTTGATACCACATATGTTTCTGTTTATTTTTGTTCCCATTATTTTTAAAAATTATTATTATTATTATTTGAAAAATGGGAAAAGGGGGATGATTCAAACTTTTATTAGAAAAGGGGATCATTCACATTTATTAACTTTTTTAAAATATTTTAATCACTATATTTTGTCCTCATTGCAGACCATTGCATGTAATATATTGCTATAGCACAATGTACAATATTTGCATTAGGGATTTTTCAACTAACACCAAGTTTAATTATAAACAATGTAATTTTAATGGTACTCAGCTCTAGATCTATATTTCATAGTGGTTAAGCAATGGGGCCTTAAATCAACTGAACACATTATACCATACAAAGCATTATAAACCATATGTTGCTTTAAATGCATTTTACTGCTTTACAAATTTTTGCACAGCAAAGAGCCCCTGCTCTTGTACTGTTCAATGAGTGGCGGTATATATTTGCTGGGCTAGGTACAGCGCTTCCAGCCCAGTGAATGTAATGGTGCATACACACTACTGAATCTCCACCCTAAGAATATATTTCAGGTGGAGATTTCATCTGCTGCAGATGCTAACTTGATCAGTAAATGCATACCTGAATGGATGCTTCCAAATGAATAAACGTGTTCATTTTCTTTGTCAGGATCTGGAATTTGAAATTCTGCAATTTGCACAATGCAGCAGAATCCCAGTGAAAACAATGGGAGGCTGTTGCACTGGAATTTCAAAGTGTCAGTGCCCCGTTATAGTATTAACTGAGATGAATAGCTGGGACACCTACCTTTCACAGTCCCTCCTCTTTTAAAAATGAATAATCCAAAAGCAATCACAAAAAGTTTGGATTCAAATTAATCAAAATATTTTGCGAAATTTGGGCTCAATCTGACTCATACCACATCAATTCGCTTGTCTCTAGTAATAATGATTGCCTTGTTTATCCTGCAGAGTTAAAACAGATGAAATGAACACTAGCCAGCTGCTTCCCTTGGTAATAACAGGTGACTGTAGGTCACCTTACCATTAGGGGCCCTTCAGATAAATAGTTGTTTTCATTCAAAACTATCACTTTTAGCACAATGGAATTTAAGCAAACTGTATTATCCATAAAAAAGCCCTGTATCTTAAACAAATGTACATTTTTTGTAATCAGGTGACTAAATCTAAAACAACCATAAAATGAAAAATTACACTTAAAAAATTGAAACTAAACAGAACGAATATATTGCACTAAAAATGTAGGCTTGCTCCACAACTATTTCATCTATGCTGTAGGGAAACTAAATATAACTTTATCATTGTAGTTTCAGTTATGATCCAGACACAATTTTACAGCAATTGTTCTCATGATGTTTGACATTTTCCAACTATATGCTTCAAATAGCATTTGGATACATTAGTTTTGGTAGATTGTTATTCTATTTCTAGAAAACCAGTTGACAAAAGGCATTTTGATTTCAGCTATCTTTTTAGCAATGTTTCTGGCCAGTTTTTAGGCACTTTGTCATTAGGTCAATTCTTAGAAATTATTGTGCTCCAATTGTCTTCTGATGACTCTGAAGGGTTCTGGTATAACTGGAAGCTAGAGATCATACTCGCAGTAATGACATTGACAGAAATCATTACAGTATGTCCAGTAAATGATGCTTATACTAACAGATGGTAACATTATCACAATGTCATATATGCCTGCAGACACTGAACATGAATTTATACTTACTGTATACATCATAATAAATAGTCTGAAAAGACAAACTCTGAGAATTTGATATAATCTGGGTAGCTTTAGTTTGAAGGTTGCATAATTATTATTATATGTCATGTCTGGATGATAAGTATTGTATTTAGCTAATTTATAACGGTCTCAAAACTAAGTGTATTTCAAGAATAAAATATATCTATATAATCTGAAAAGAGTTTAAACTGCAATTTAAAAATACAGTGAAAAGAGTTCTAACTCCAAATTATATTGAACAGATGGCAGATGAAGTAGTTCAAGAACAAAGTGTCAATCCGTCTTGTTTTTCCTGGGAAAATGACTAGGAATGATTGAGAACCACATATTTGAAGCAACATGTATATTGCCCTGATAAATACAGTTTTCAAAAATGTAAAAGTTTAAATACAATATCCTTACAATATATATATATATATATATATATATATATATATATATATATATATATATTTGTGCTCGGGGCTACAAATAGCGAGCCTACCTACTTAATACTAACTCAACTATGGCTAGGCAGTCTGAACTGTGCCATATACTGCCGCGTAAGGGTACACCTTGTAAAATAAGAGGGCATACCTTGGAAGAAGTAAAAGAAAAGAAGGGAAGGCAGGGTGGGACAACGCGAGAGCCGCGGCGCACTGAACACAGGGAGCCGCGGCTTTTAAGCGCAAGTACCGCCCCTCCCACAAACACAGGTTAAGTGACTCAGTCAATTAACCTTCGCACTTGTGCTCGGGGCTACAAATAGTGAGCCTACCTACTTAATACTAACTCAACTATGGCTAGGCAGTCTGAACTGTGCCATATACTGCCGCGTAAGGGTACACCTTGTAAAATAAGAGGGCAAAACTCACACCAAACAGGCAACTCAGAAATCAAAACAAGCTTTATTAGTAATTACAACACAAGCGATTCAAAAGCACACTGCATCTCCAATTTCGGGTTTGGAACATAACGTATGTACGCACTGGACTTCCAGCGACCTAACTTCCTGATAACATGAGCAGGAACACCATGACGAGAGGCAGACGCGGCTGCCCCTATGCGTAGAGAATGACCGGATATGACCGAAGCATCATGGCCTAAGGATTTAACTAAAACACGTAAATAACGAACAAAAACTGAGGAAGTAAGAGCAATGTTATTAAACAACAACAAAGGACATTCTGGACTGTCATGAACACGAAGAGCAAGTAACCAGTTAAAGACCAAGACCGGACACCATTTGTGAGAGGTTTTAAAATATTTGACGTGCACCTTCTGACCGGGAAGTGATGTCTTAGTGTCGTCCAGAACGAGAGTGAAATGATCCGTGGCTCGCTGCAATTGCCCCAACTTGAGAAATGGAGCGGTACTAGTTCTACTCGTGAACTCGCCCGGCCTCAGAAAGCCATAGAAACCTAGGAAGAGGGCTGCTTTTAGCGTTAAACTATTACCTAGACCAAATGGGGGGAGTGATCCAGGGCATCTGCCAGCTCCCTAAACAGCGACCCCGAGATGGGCTGCCGGCCTGGCGGCTTTGGTACTCTACTTTTGGCAACCCCCTTAAGGGCAGCCTTAACTGCATGCATGGTAAACAATGATGCCCGATCCGGGAACTTCAAAGTAACAAAGTGTTGTATGCCTGCTAAATAAATCTTTATGGTGTTATATGCTAGCCGTAAGGAGGAGTGGCAAAACCCTATAAAGGCTAAAATAAAAGATACTGAAAGGACATCGTTATGCGGGTGAGACTGACAGAACTTAGTAAACAGATTAAAGGCCGTACGGTAAACTTTCTGAGTGTTACGGGAAAGTGAACTATTAATCAAGTCCTGACCTACAGACAAATAGGCATTTAGTTCAAAATCAAATCATGGAACGCTGGAACCATGCATCCTGATGGATCGGCCTCTGGCATTACCTGGAAGAAAAGTGCAAAATTGAGCCTAGACAGTGCATCAGCAGCCGTGTTCCTAACACCATCTATATGAACACTAGAAAAGTGAAAATTATGTAACAAAGATAACCATACCAGTTTACGCATCAAAGACATGACCTGTGGGGACGAGGATCTACCTTTAAGTAGAATATACACCGTAGCTTCATTATCAGAGACAAACAGTACTGACTTCCTGAACCATAGGTGACCCCACACACTGGCAGCTGCAACTATAGGGTACAACTCAAACAATGCTGAGGACCTGCTAAAACCCGGAGACTGAAATACCTCAATTGGCCAAGCACTGGCCAACCAATGATTCTCCCAAATGGCTGCAAAACCCACTGAGGAAGAAGCATCGGAAAAAACTAAAGGAGAGGCATTATCGATACCAGGGGTGAAAAAGGATACCCCATTCCAGTTAGTCAAAAACGTATGCCACATAGCAAAATCGGCAATCGCTTGTTTATCAAATATGACTACGTCGCTTTGGCCAGGCACAGAATTCATAGCGTCTAACAACCTGGAAACAAAACTCCTACCCTGTGGAATTACACGCATGGCAAAGTTCAGCATGCCGAGAATGGATTGCAGCTGCACCTTGGTCACCCGGGGTGAATTGACAAGATCATGCATGGCCTGTCTAATACGTGAGAGCTTGTCGAGCGGTAATCGGGCTTCCATGACCTGTGTGTCTAGAACAATACCTAAGAAAGTCAGTGACTTGCAAGGGCCCTCAACTTTTTTATCTGACACCGGAACCGCCAGTTGCTGGAACACTGCTAACGAGGTTGTCAAGTCCCTGGGGCACACGTTACCTGGCTCAATAAACAAAAAATCGTCCAAGTAGTGGATGACATGAGAACAGTCAAACCTGTTTTCCAGGAGCCAGTGTAGGGATTGCGCAAATTTATCAAATAACCAAGGACTACTCCTGGAACCAAAAGTTAACTTAACAGCAAAATAATACTTGTCGCGCCATTTAATACCGTGCCACTTCCATAGCTGAGGCATAATGGGCAGGAGCTTAAAGGCATCGGAAATATCGATCTTGGACAGCCACGTGTTACCGCCCATGCTCAGGATGACCGCTATTGCCTCATCTATGGAAGCATATTTCAGGGAGAACTCTTCAGCGGGAATAAGAGAGTTTAAACTAGGTGTGTGCGCAGAGTAAGGGGCGGACAAATCATAAATTAAACGAAGTTTATTACTGAATTTCCCAGCCACCACCCCAATGGGCTTACTCTCCAAACGTCAAAGGGGGGCTCATCAAACGGACCAATAACAAAACCCCTGTCTATTTCAGCTTGGATCAGGGTATCTACAGCCCTAGGGTCCCTTAGAGCAGAACGTAAATTGTCACACTCATACGTAGCAGAGGGTAAAGTAATGAAACCTGTGTGGAAACCTGACCGGAATCCATTAATCAAAAACTGAACAAAACACCTATCTGGATGATCAGCAAGAAAATGTTCTAAACACAACACGTCTATCACTGCTAGTCATGCTTTCGACTTCTGTGGACAACTGGCCTTAGGATGGGCCCTGAAACAGAATGCACAGACATGTAAAAGTCTACACTGGTTATAATTGCAAGACCCAAAATTTAAATTATTGCAAATTTGAGATTTACCAAGATACTTGATGGGCCTACCTAACTTGTCAATCAAGCCCGAGTGTTTCTGATTCCTAGGCTGAAATGTGGGTGAAGACGTGCCGGGATTTACCTCGGATGGGGAATTAACAGTATTGGACCATTCTGTGGTATGGGCGATGGACTGACACCGAGAGCAAACGGGGGCTTTAAGACCTGCAAAATGATTGCAGAAAATCTCGGTGTCAACCAACGCCCAATTAACTGTATAGTTGTACTGCACTAGAGCTGCCGCCGCCTTAGCTGAAAATGACTTATGATAATCATAAAACGTGAACCCACCATATTTATGAGCTAACTCTGTGACTTTGTACAGATACATGTCAAGCTCTTCACATCTTTCTGGCTTGACTGAGCATAAAACGTCACGATAAATGGCGAACGCCATACTGAATTCAGCTAGTGTAAACTTGCGACTTAACCTTACATCTTTTGCTTTCAGAATGACCGACACCTCACCGCAAGCAATAGTCTTGTTCTCGGAAACATCATGAGACGCAATAAGCAAGGAAGCGAGATTAACATCCTTACCATCAAGAATGTCCTTCTTCAGATTAGTCGGGATAAAATGAGCTGGCGCGACATTTGGCACGAGCATATTAAGTCCAACTGGTAATACTGAAGCCTGCGGGGTAGCAGAAACCTGAGGGGGAACGGAAGTGTGTGGAATGGCCAAAGTCAAACCCACCACTGGGGCCGGAGCGGGAGCCTCCAAACTCTTACACTCCAAGGTATCAACTCTAGAGCACAGCAGGGTTAATTAACGTATGCAACTGCAAGATGGACGTATTGAGTGTCTGCATGGACACTTCTTCACTGCTAGGGCCTGCTTGATCACAGGGTCCCGAGTGCTCAGAGACCAATAAGCGATAAAGTTCCGCCTTGCGGGCAGTAGCCGGGAACGGGATGCCTTTGCGGACGAGTTCAGCCGTCAGTTTAGGAATGGTCCAGTTACGAAGAGATGGGACGCTACCCAGATCCGATGTTCTAGCGACATTGTCCAGAACAGAAGCTGCATCTTCAATGTCTGATGCGTGAGACATTTCTGAAAATTAGATATACAACAATCAAATCCTGACCCAAGGAACAACCAAAAAACGAAATACACCTGACAGAGCAAGACTAACCCGGAAATCAAAACCACTGCCACCACAGAATCAGACTAGAAAGTGAAGAGTACCGAGTGGTGACTAGACACATGCTAACAGCGTGACACGTAAAGTTACTCGTGACTAACGAACCCCTTGGCCCAAAGACGTGATGAGCAGGGGATAAAGAGTACACCCAAGGACGTGATGGGTAACGAACTAAGACATGAATACCTGGGCTTCCTGAAGCCTAAAACAGACCGCACCTTGACAACTGGGTTATGACGGTCAATCTCAACACGAACAGGCGCTGGAACAACGTAGAAGCTAAAGCGAGGCGAGACCACCAGGATGAACACTGCGAGCCAAAGGAGAACCGTATGAAGAGAATGTTTACTATAACTAACCCAAAAAATGGACTGCACATACCTGTACCGAGGGTGGTAAGCCAACACGAAGTTCACGACAGCAGACGTTAAGCCACAAGAGCGTGCGTGGACAACTGCTGAATAAACACACAGGCATATAACTTAACAACACACAGGCTAAGGCAGATCCACACGAGGACCCAAAGACGAGTTGAGTCGGTGGAAAGGCTGGAATAACGTAGAAGCTGAAGCGAGGCCAGACCACCAGAATGAACACTGCGAGTCAAAGGAGAACCGTATGAAGAGAATGTTTACTATAACTAACCCAAAAAATGGACTGCACATACCTGTACCGAGGGTGATAAGCCAACACGAAGTTCACGACAGCAGACGTATAAGCCACAAGAGCGGAATAAAACATACAGGCATATAACTTAACAACACACAGGCTAAGGCAGATCCACACGAGGACTCAAAGACGAGTTGAGTCGGTGGAAAGGACACGAACCGAGCCCCAAAGGGAGAGTTGGGGGAAGAAAAAACAACTTGCATAAACATAAAACTTTAAATTAACACCTATATACATATATGCAAAATTCCAAATATACTCTTTTATCTCTTTTACCTAAAAACGACCGGGCCAAGGACAGCAAAGTAGCGTAAAGATGAACTTCGAGCCTAGACAGCTACACAGCGTTACTGAGCTAGTAAGGCGATAGTCTAATGAAGGAGGTAGAAAGTGAAAACAAGAATAATGGCAAAGGTAAACCCACCACATAACTGAACAGGTACAGGTGTGGATCAACACCTACAAGGCGCTTAGTGAGGCTATGACGAAGGATTTAGCTAGTAACATGACAAAAACACTTAACCAGGTAAAAGAGTAACCATAGGAGCACAGGAATAACAGAACAGCAGCGCACATTGAAGACCATGCTACAAGCCAGGCAAACTAATTTAGGAACAACCGCCTTATTCACTACCACAACAAGTTAGAGTAAAACGGTACCAAACAACGAGCAAAGTAAATAACTACGACTAGCAATAAATATCATGAAGCAATAAATACCATGAAGACAGAGGCGAAACAGCGGAAGGCAAATTGACCATGTGAGAACAGAATTATAGTACCAGACAAATAGCGGAGCATATAGTGGTAGTGTATCAGCAGCGTATGCAAAAGGAATGTGAGTTTGATTGAATATATATATATACACACATATATATATATATATATTTTTTTTTTTTCAAAAATAACTAACGAACTAACAGACTCATGAGTTAAAACATGACTAATACGGACCAATGTATGTGGCCGAAGTGTAGATACGAGAAGCAATAGTGTAAAATACATGGAATATGAAACAGATTATGTATATGAGAAGCAACTGCGGAACAAACGCGTCAACCAGTGAAATACACAGCAGGGACATCTGTGACACATTAACGAAGCGTGACCAGTAGACAACGTGTACTGACACTAAGACTAACACCTGGAACTACAAGACTATAATACCTACAGTATGCAAACAAGCACCCAGCATGCAGAGCTGAGCCGCAGGAGGTGTGTAACGAACTGGCTGCCGGCTGAGACTGGTGACCGAATAAGAAAGCCGGCATGCGTAAGGCAGCGGAACGGGACGGGAGAATACCGCGGAGCTCCGAAGGACATATGCTCTGAAAGGTAACTCCCGCTGTCACCTCCCCCAGCCAGCACCAAACATCTGAAAAGAAACCCCCCGACATGCAGAGCCGGGCAGCCGGAAGCGCACAACGTTGCTCAGCAGCCCGCTACAGCTGCTGAACAACAACACCATCATGCGAAAGGCATGGCACGGGGGACAACCGCAGGGCTCATACAAGACGCGAGCCCCCAGACTCCTGCAGTCACTCCCCGGACCTGCTCCGCCGTCGCCCCCTTCCTAGCGTCTGAACTAACCTGAAATGACGTGCACAGCAGAGCACAGGAACGAACACGAGGCTGGAGAGACTTCCCACGGCGTCTGACGTCACGGACTCCAAACAACGCGAGAGCCGCGGCGCACTGAACACAGGGAGCCGCGGCTTTTAAGCGCAAGTACCGCCCCTCCCACAAACACAGGTTGTTACGCCGAGCGCTCCGGGTCCCCGCTCCTCCCCGGAGCGCTCGCTTCACTCTCCCCGCGGCAGCGCTCCGGTCACGTCCTCTGACCCGGGGCGCTGCGATTCCGCTGCCAGCCGGGATGCGATTCGCGATGCGGGTAGCGCCCGCTCGCGATGCGCACCCCGGCTCCCCTACCTGACTCGCTCTCCGTCTGTTCTGTCCCGGCGCGCGCGGCCCCGCTCCCTAGGGCGCGCGCGCGCCGGGTCTCTGCGATTTAAAGGGCCACTGCGCCGCTGATTGGCGCAGTGGTCCCAATTAGTGTGTTCACCTGTGCACTTCCCTATATCACCTCACTTCCCCTGCACTCCCTTGCCGGATCTTGTTGCCTTAGTGCCAGTGAAAGCGTTCCTTGTGTGTTCCTTGCCTGTGTTTCCAGACCTTCTGCCGTTGCCCCTGACTACGATCCTTGCTGCCTGCCCCGACCTTCTGCTACGTCCGACCTTGCTTTTGCCTACTCCCTTGTACCGCGCCTATCTTCAGCAGCCAGAGAGGTGAGCCGTTGCTAGTGGATACGACCTGGTCACTACCGCCGCAGCAAGACCATCCCGCTTTGCGGCGGGCTCTGGTGAAAACCAGTAGTGGCTTAGAACCGGTCCACTAGCACGGTCCACGCCAATCCCTCTCTGGCACAGAGGATCCACTACCTGCCAGCCGGCATCGTGACAGTAGATCCGGCCATGGATCCCGCTGAAGTTCCTCTGCCAGTTGTCGCTGACCTCACCACGGTGGTCGCCCAGCAGTCACAACAGATAGCGCAACAAGGCCAACAGCTGTCTCAACTGACCGTTATGCTACAACAGTTACTACCACAGCTTCAGCAGTCATCTCCTCCGCCAGCTCCTGCACCTCCTCCGCAGCGAGTGGCCGCTCCTGGGATACGCTTATCCTTGCCGGATAAATTTGATGGGGACTCTAAGTTTTGCCGTGGCTTTCTTTCCCAATGTTCCCTGCATCTGGAGATGATGTCGGACTTGTTTCCCACTGAAAGGTCTAAGGTGGCTTTCGTAGTCAGCCTTCTGTCCGGAAAAGCCCTGTCATGGGCCACACCGCTCTGGGACCGCAATGACCCCGTCACTGCCTCTGTACACTCCTTCTTCTCGGAAATCCGAAGTGTCTTTGAGGAACCTGCCCGAGCCTCTTCTGCTGAGACTGCCCTGTTGAACCTGGTCCAGGGTAATTCTTCCGTTGGCGAGTATGCCGTACAATTCCGTACTCTTGCTTCAGAATTGTCCTGGAATAATGAGGCCCTCTGCGCGACCTTCAAAAAAGGCCTATCCAGCAACATTAAAGATGTTCTGGCCGCACGAGAAATTCCTGCTAATCTACATGAACTTATTCACCTAGCCACTCGCATTGACATGCGTTTTTCCGAAAGGCGTCAGGAACTCCGCCAAGATATGGACTCTGTTCGCACGAGGCGTTTCTTCTCCTCGGCTCCTCTCTCCTCTGGTCCCCTGCAATCTGTTCCTGTGCCTCCCGCCGTGGAGGCTATGCAGGTCGACCGGTCTCGCCTGACACCTCAAGAGAGGACACGACGCCGTATGGAGAACCTCTGCCTGTACTGTGCTAGTACCGAACACTTCCTGAGAGATTGTCCTATCCGTCCTCCTCGCCTGGAAAGACGTACGCTGACTCCGCACAATGGTGAGACAGTCCTTGATGTCTACTCTGCTTCTCCACGTCTTACTGTGCCTGTGCGGATGTCTGCCTCTGCCTTCTCCTTCTCTACAGTGGCCTTCTTGGACTCAGGATCTGCAGGAAATTTTATTTTGGCCTCTCTCGTCAACAGGTTCAACATCCCGGTGACCAGTCTCGCCAGACCCCTCTACATCAATTGTGTAAATAATGAAAGATTGGACTGTACCATACGTTTCCGCACGGAGCCCCTTCTTATGAGCATCGGATCTCATCATGAGAGGATTGAACTTTTGGTCCTCCCCAATTGCACCTCGGAAATTCTCCTTGGACTTCCCTGGCTTCAACTTCATTCCCCTACCCTGGATTGGTCCACTGGGGAGATCAAGAGTTGGGGGTCCTCTTGTTCCAAGAACTGTCTAAAACCGGTTCCCAGTAACCCTTGCCGTAACTCTGTGGTTCCTCCAGTAACCGGTCTCCCTAAGGCCTATATGGACTTCGCGGATGTTTTCTGCAAAAAACAAGCTGAGACTCTACCTCCTCACAGGCCTTATGATTGCCCTATCGACCTCCTCCCGGGCACTACTCCACCCCGGGGCAGAATTTATCCTCTCTCTGCCCCAGAGACTCTTGCCATGTCCGAATACGTCCAGGAGAATCTAAAAAAGGGCTTTATCCGTAAATCCTCCTCTCCTGCCGGAGCCGGATTTTTCTTTGTGTCCAAAAAAGATGGCTCCCTACGTCCTTGCATTGACTACCGCGGTCTTAATAAAATCACGGTTAAGAACCGCTACCCCTTACCCCTCATCTCTGAACTCTTTGATCGCCTCCAAGGTGCCCACATCTTCACTAAATTGGACTTAAGAGGCGCCTATAACCTCATCCGCATCAGAGAGGGGGACGAGTGGAAAACGGCATTTAACACCAGAGATGGACACTTTGAGTATCTGGTCATGCCCTTTGGACTGTGCAACGCCCCTGCCGTCTTCCAAGACTTTGTCAATGAAATTTTTCGTGATTTGTTATACTCCTGTGTTGTTGTATATCTGGACGATATCCTAATTTTTTCTGCCAATCTAGAAGAACACCGCCAGCATGTCCGTATGGTTCTTCAGAGACTTCGTGACAACCAACTCTATGCCAAAATTGAGAAATGTCTGTTTGAATGCCAATCTCTTCCTTTTCTAGGATATTTGGTCTCTGGCCAGGGACTACAGATGGATCCAGACAAACTCTCTGCCGTCTTAGATTGGCCACGCCCCTCCGGACTCCGTGCTATCCAACGCTTTTTGGGGTTCGCCAATTATTACAGGCAATTTATTCCACATTTTTCTACCATTGTGGCTCCTATCGTGGCTTTAACCAAAAAAAATGCTGATCCCAAGTCCTGGCCTCCTCAAGCAGAAGACGCCTTTAAACGACTCAAGTCTGCCTTTTCTTCGGCTCCCGTCCTCTCCAGACCTGACCCTTCCAAACCCTTCCTATTGGAGGTTGATGCCTCCTCTGTGGGAGCTGGAGCTGTTCTTCTACAAAAAAATTCTTCCGGGCATGCTGTCACTTGTGGTTTTTTCTCTAGGACCTTCTCTCCAGCGGAGAGGAACTACTCCATCGGGGATCGAGAGCTTCTAGCCATTAAATTAGCACTTGAGGAATGGAGGCATCTGCTGGAGGGATCAAGTTCTCCTGTTATTATCTACACCGACCACAAGAACCTCTCCTACCTCCAGTCTGCCCAACGGCTGAATCCTCGCCAGGCCCGGTGGTCTCTGTTCTTTGCCCGATTTAATTTTGAGATTCACTTTCGTCCTGCCGATAAGAACATTAGGGCCGATGCTCTCTCTCGTTCCTCGGATGCCTCAGAAGTTGAACTCTCTCCGCAACACATCATTCCACCTGACTGCCTGATCTCCACTTCTCCTGCCTCCATCAGGCAGACTCCTCCAGGAAAGACCTTTGTTTCTCCTCGCCAACGCCTCGGAATCCTCAAATGGGGTCACTCCTCCCATCTCGCAGGTCATGCGGGTATCAAGAAATCTGTGCAACTCATCTCCCGCTTCTATTGGTGGCCGACTCTGGAGACGGATGTTGTGGACTTTGTGCGAGCCTGCACTATCTGTGCCCGGGATAAGACTCCTCGCCAGAAGCCCGCTGGTTTTCTTCATCCTCTGCCTGTCCCCGAACAGCCTTGGTCTCTGATTGGTATGGATTTTATTACTGATTTACCCCCTTCCTGTGGCAACACTGTTATTTGGGTGGTCGTTGATCGATTCTCCAAAATGGCACATTTCATCCCTCTTCCTGGTCTTCCTTCTGCGCCTCAGTTGGCTAAACAATTTTTTGTACACATTTTTCGTCTTCACGGGTTGCCTACGCAGATTGTCTCGGATAGAGGCGTCCAATTCGTGTCTAAATTCTGGAGGGCTCTCTGTAAACAACTCAAGATTAAATTAAATTTTTCTTCTGCATATCATCCCCAGTCCAATGGACAAGTAGAAAGGATTAACCAGATCTTGGGTGATTATTTGCGACATTTTGTTTCCTCCCGCCAGGATGACTGGGCAGATCTCCTCCCATGGGCCGAATTCTCGTATAACTTCAGGGTCTCTGAGTCTTCCTCCAAATCCCCATTTTTCGTGGTGTACGGCCGTCACCCTCTTCCCCCCCTCCCTACTCCCTTGCCCTCTGGTCTGCCCGCTGTGGATGAAATTTCTCGTGACCTTTCCATCATATGGAGAGAGACCCAAAATTCTCTCTTACAGGCTTCATCACGCATGAAGAAGTTCGCGGATAAGAAAAGAAGAGCTCCCCCCGTTTTTTCCCCTGGAGACAAGGTATGGCTCTCCGCTAAATATGTCCGCTTCCGTGTCCCTAGCTACAAGTTGGGACCACGCTATCTTGGTCCTTTCAAAATTTTGTGTCAAATTAATCCTGTCTCTTATAAACTTCTTCTTCCTCCCTCTCTTCGTATCCCTAATGCCTTTCACGTCTCTCTTCTCAAACCACTCATCCTCAACCGTTTTTCTCCCAAATCTGTTCCTCCCACTCCTGTTTCTGGCTCCTCGGACATCTTCTCGGTCAAAGAAATTTTAGCTGCCAAAAAGGTCAGAGGGAAAAATTTTTTTTTAGTGGACTGGGAGGGTTGTGGTCCTGAAGAGAGATCCTGGGAACCTGAGGACAACATCCTAGACAAAAGTCTGCTCCTCAGGTTCTCGGGCTCCAAGAAGAGGGGGAGACCCAAGGGGGGGGGTACTGTTACGCCGAGCGCTCCGGGTCCCCGCTCCTCCCCGGAGCGCTCGCTTCACTCTCCCCGCGGCAGCGCTCCGGTCACGTCCTCTGACCCGGGGCGCTGCGATTCCGCTGCCAGCCGGGATGCGATTCGCGATGCGGGTAGCGCCCGCTCGCGATGCGCACCCCGGCTCCCCTACCTGACTCGCTCTCCGTCTGTTCTGTCCCGGCGCGCGCGGCCCCGCTCCCTAGGGCGCGCGCGCGCCGGGTCTCTGCGATTTAAAGGGCCACTGCGCCGCTGATTGGCGCAGTGGTCCCAATTAGTGTGTTCACCTGTGCACTTCCCTATATCACCTCACTTCCCCTGCACTCCCTTGCCGGATCTTGTTGCCTTAGTGCCAGTGAAAGCATTCCTTGTGTGTTCCTTGCCTGTGTTTCCAGACCTTCTGCCGTTGCCCCTGACTACGATCCTTGCTGCCTGCCCCGACCTTCTGCTATGTCCGACCTTGCTTTTGCCTACTCCCTTGTACCGCGCCTATCTTCAGCAGCCAGAGAGGTGAGCCGTTGCTAGTGGATACGACCTGGTCACTACCGCCGCAGCAAGACCATCCCGCTTTGCGGCGGGCTCTGGTGAAAACCAGTAGTGGCTTAGAACCGGTCCACTAGCACGGTCCACGCCAATCCCTCTCTGGCACAGAGGATCCACTACCTGCCAGCCGGCATCGTGACACAGGTTAAGTGACTCAGTCAATTAACCTTCGCACATATATATATATATATTTTTTTATTTTTTTTTAAATGTCAGAAGAAAAGACCATGGGCAGATTTTCATAAAGATATAATAACAGTCCATTGCAGAAAAATCCAAATGAAAAATTAATCATTTCTTACTTTAGAGCCCATCAGCCAATTTGTCAGAAACTTCCTCCCAGTAACGTGGGATAATTAGGCGCTGCACACTTCAAGTAGGTGGACAAAAGGATTTATTAGCCACAACGCTTAGCAACACGTTTCCCGGTCATGTGACCACCACTGAGTCAGGCTAAAAATCATGGCTCGGTCAGTTCGATCTCACTGCAAATCCAATATTGACATTCTACGGCCTTAAATGTTCAGCGGTAGTAATATTGGCTATGAGTAATGTTGATTAGATAAACAATGATAACAATTTTGTTAGTGAGCTATTTCTTTATTTTTTTAAAGGGTTTATTAAAAGTTAATATCAATGCTGACGTGGGCATGGAAGCTACTTGACAGCTACTCACTCCTACACCCACTTCCAAACAACCTTCAATTCAAAAAATTCCATATAATGTGTCACCAAATATCAATAAAAGACACATTAAAGGGGTATTCCAGGAATAAACTCTTTTTTAATATCAACTGACTCCAGAAAGTTAAACAGATTTATAAATTATTTCTATTAAAACATCTTAATCCTTTCAATAATTATCAGCTGCTGAAGTTGAGTTGTTGTTTTCTGTTTGGCAACAGTGCTCTCTGCTGACATCTCTGCTTGTCTCAAGAACTGCACAGAGTAGAAGAGGTTTGCTATGGGGATTTGTTTCTAAACTGGGCGGCTTCCGAGACACGTGTTATCAGAGAGCACTTAGACAGAAAAGAACAACTCAACTTCAGCAGCTCATAAGTACTGAAAGGATTATTTTTTTTAATAGAAGTAATTTATAAATCTGTTTAACTTTCTGGAGCCAGTTGATATATATAATAAAAAAAACTTTTTTCCTGGATAACCCCTTTAAAGACTTCTCATTAAAAGCCTAAATCCCAAAAGATGGTTGGAATCATCTGCCTAAACCCTACAGCATTCACAGTGGTCACTACATACAAGTGTAATATAGATCACAAGTCACATTATAGATCAATATTGTAAATTCTTTATGTAAGGGATCAATGTTTACCTGTAGAAGACAGGTAGGTTAAATGCACCCCACCACCACCCTGCCACATGTTTTTATTTATTAGGAACCCCCTGCCCTTTCAGCTTCACTGCTGGTCCAGAGTCTCTCAGTGAAGGGGCACCAAAAATCTCCCCAAATGCTGAGCACATGACATGTTCACTTGCATTGACAGCTGACCTGCATTGCATTTTCCAGTGAGCTGTAACTTGTCTAAAACATTTAAAAATAATAATGCTATTAATTATATGCCTAAAATTTCTATCCAATAGTTAGTTCTCCTAGGTAGAATACATTCATATTATATTGCAAAACCATTCTCTCTAGCTGAATTTCTTAAAACAGTCCAAAACACTTGTTAAAGCAGAATAGTTTTTCCTCATGTAACCCTTCGAAATAAGAGCTAAAGCTTTTAAGTGTAGGATACTATACACACAGTCTTTTCTATTACACAGCCCCAGGTGTTATATGTGAAGCCTTAATGCTAAATATATTTCTGCTGGCATAGAAACATCAGAAGAAAGCGCTATCCAACAAACTATGAGTTGTCATTGCAGTATTTGTTTCACTTCTCTGTAACCCTGAAGAAGATATAAAGTGAAGTGAACTCCACGTAAGATAAAAGTTTTTGCATAACTTGCTCAACAAAAATGTCCTCTGGATTTTGCATTATATCGTGTATACTTCAAGAGCGGGATTGTTCTACACAGGATACAAACTAACCTTCTGCAGACAGCTATTTTGTATGTGAATGCAGGCAGCAGGAAGTTTATTTCTGTGACCCACTAAATTTTTAACTTACAATTGTTTTACTTGTTATTCCAGTCACTTAGCGGGTAGGATGGATGTGTAGCCATTGCTCACTGTAGTGTACAGCCAAGCCACATGACTATTGATTTACCTTGCTACATTCCAAAACTGCTGCTTTAATGGGCTTTATGCACCAGGAAGAAGGGCCAGCCAGAATCATGGGATAGTTGTACTATTAAAATTCATTACTGCCACCTGTATTGTGCCAGTTATAGTGGGTTCTGTCCTGTATCTAGTTTCCCTTTTTGTTCTAACTACCTGAATGTTATGAGTCCTTTGGGCTGCAAAGTAAAAATTCTTAAAAAATTCATGTTCACAGCAAGACACATATAGCCTGTTAAAAATGCAGATCACTGGCACGTTTCTAGTATTCTACCTTAGCCATTTGTGTCCTGGTGGAAACGGTTTGTCTCATTTTCCTCCAAGGCTTAGGACACATTTGCAGGCATATTTTATGTACTTTATTAAATAAAACATCTTTCCCTGTTTTAGTTAAAACCGTCCATTTGTCTTCTGCAGCTGGTAAGTCTTACAATAAAATACAAGCTGCTACTGTAGGTGCCATGCAGTGCTTATTCTGTCAGATTGGCTGCCTGTCAGGTCTTCCTGTAACCCAGCTCTAAACTTTTCTGATAAAACATTAAAAATCTAATCTTTACAACTAAATAAAATTTTGGTTGAAAAGAAGTCAGCTTAGATTAACAAATAGGATAGCAAGGAGATAGGATGCAGAGAACAATCAGAGCCATCAGAGAACTCGCCTAATGGAATGAGCACTAAACAGCATCTACAGCAGCGGCTTGTATTATATTATACGACATAACGGCCGCAGAAAACAAAATGTCCAACATTTAAAAAAAAAAAAAAAAAAAATTGTAGCGAATATCTTAAAGAACAATACATACAATGCAATAAAATAAAATGTCCACAAAAGTGTCCATAGGCTTTGAAGGAGATTTCTATTATTTTTCTCAAAGATGGGCAGGGAATGGGGTGAAAAAAAAAATGTGTACTCATCTCCAAGTTCCAGTATCACTGCCACTCTGACCTCACCCACCAGAAGTGGTACAATGAAATCACCAGAGAACCCTGTTAATGATGAAAATATGTGGACAAAATGTAACTATACATCACAACAATAATATTCTGTAAAAAATAGTATATTGACCCTTCACTTGTGCTAAAGTACCAGGTTTCACTCCTATCAGCTATAAATACCAAATGAGGCTAAAGATGACAGAAGTTAACTAAAAGATTGCCAAATATTGCCATTCTACAATGTATAGAATGAAGGGTTATAATTGCTCCCTGTGAGATATGTTTGATGGCTATTGTTCTCATGCACATTGGCTCACTGGGGTAGAGGAACAAAAACTGTCTAATTCTAAGGGCCATATCGCATGAGCCAAACAGGCCAATATTGCCTTGTGTAATAGCCCCAGAAATAAGCAAACAAACAAACAAATGCTTGTTCATCGGCTGCACATGTAATAGGGAATGTGTGTTCAACAATGATGAGATTAAGGAATTGCACAAATGCTTCAGCAATTGCTTCTGTGGCCATGCCTACATGTTAGTTCAGTGTGTAATATGTTCCTGAAGCAATATTGATCTACTAGACTAGTGCATGGGTTCATGGGTATTGTGCATGGGTCTACCCATGTAATACAGCCCTAAACTTAAGCTAGGTTCACATAGCCGTCGGACTTCACTATTCCAGAGTTTAGCAAAGAAAAGAATAGTGCATGCAGATTTCTTTTCTCCACTAAACTCTGGTAAACTACCGGAACCCTGATGGAACCCATTCAAGTGTGCTCCATACTATTTCAGGATCTGTTGTGTGTAAGGAAAATAAAAGTTCCAAACGGAACCTGAATGGGACGGATGTGAATGACAGTGCGAACTTAGACAAGACAGCCTTAGACAAGACAGTCCAAGAGTGTACAACAGTTTTTAACAACATTTTTTTTTAACCGTGACTCAAGCTATTGCAAAATCTGGCCCATCTTTAGACTGTAGTCTAAGTTTATACATCTAATGATTGCCTTAGATTTAAGGCAAACTTCATGCCAGAATAGAGCAAGGCACAATTTTGTCTAAAATTTTCTAAAACATATATTGAAAATGTGGTGTAAGTCATGTAAGCCTGATTTTTTTTCTTGTTGACAGTTTTGTTTATCTCCCCCACTGATTTTGAAATGAAAAGGAATGATATGATCTTTATGTAGTTTCTAAGGTCTATGCAACATATCTAGAGGGCCAGTTGTTGGAAACAAACTACTAATTGGTGCCTCTGCATTTACACTTATGTGAAATAAAGGGCACCATGTTGAGAACATTATTGCCTATTAAATACAGCCCTTTTATATAAGTGAAAGGTCAGCCTTAAAACTCTGAATTGTTCATTTATTTTTCATGCCCAGCTAAATAACTTCTTTGTTAAAGAAAAAATAAGACATGTGAATACTTATTTAAATGTTCACTTTCCTAATTCTTCAACAATACTTTAAGATGACTATATTTAATATGCCTGGCATGACACCAAACATTTACGATGTGAGCCTAAACTTAGAGTTGCTTTTAACATTAATTACTGCTAAATTATCTTTTAATATTTTTATCCGAAAATCAATAATTTCTAAAAGAAAAGATAGCAAAACAGCAATACATAATGTAACAGCAAAATATTTCACAGAAGTATACCATGAATTATAATGTTTTTGTGCCTCTAAGAACGTACAAATTAGAAAGGGATATATTACCTATGTCTATAATTTTAAGATTATAATGTTCTATGTCTCATGGGTGTAATTTTGGAAAAAAAAGAGGTAAACCATACATGAGTCTTCTAACAAAAGATTTTTTTTTAAAGGTACATTAGTGCACGTTTCATAAAAGAGAACAATGCATGAGAACAATAGATTCCTCTAAGTACAATACTGAAGATATTTTGAGTAAATTGAGTAATTATTTTTAATAATTTGAGTAAGTAATTACTTTAATGCTGGTGTTCATGGAAAATGTATGTTTACCCATTAAATGTAAAAAATGTAAAAAATAAAAGGAATTGTGGGTGTTTCTACAATTAGAGCTGCTACTGAGCACTGTCTAAGCAGATGGTATGTAGAAAGTTGTTACTTGTTAGCACATAATGTGAAAATTAAGCTGACCTGACCAGAGAAGTGGACACATAAATATACACCATACATGGATTCTCACATAAATCAGGCTATTCATGCCACTGGGGTTTTCTGTAGTATAACTAATATAAAATGCTATTATAACAATAATCTTTATTTATGTAGCACCACCACATTCAACAATGCAATAATTCTAGAAGGTCGCTAAGCTACAGAACAAGACTTTACCTATAGCAGTTGCCTTCCCAAGGTAGCAATGGCGGATCCCCATACTCAGATACCCCCAGGTCTTAATGGTTCAGATGTAATCAGCCTCATTTTGATCCCTGATTCATTAAAGGGGATAAGCTAAATGGCTATGTTCTGAATCAACCATAATGATGTGGCTTTCTTTTTGTGAACTGGCTATTTCCTGTTGGAGTTCCCTCCCTCAAACTATATGTCCCACAATTCCTTGTTTGGAAGTTTGAGGTCCTCTCTTCCTCTCATGTCAAACTGCAACCTGGGAAAACCTGAGACGACGCTCATTTTGTATGCTGTTAAAAATAAGAATTGCGAGACCACCATCACACTCAGGTACAGTCACTATATTATGAACTACACTTACTTCACAGCCCCTGTAGCATAGTCAAATAAAAAAAAAATCCGGAAATACCCCTTTAAGATATTGTACTAAACTCCTGATACTGAGATAAATTCTTCTAACCCATTCTAAAAGAAATAGACAAAAAGTGCTTCCTTGTGCGGGATCACCACCAGACAGTCAGGATAAGTAGATGAAGATAATATGCTTACCTTGAAAGGTTGTGCAGAATACTGGCACAACACTTACAAAGACGTATGAAGGAGATTACAGCTGATGCGGCTTCCCACACCGAGAGTGTGGGAATTAACATCATGGTTCTGATGTTAATTTGACCTTGCTTGTATGTATATAACCTCCGTATTTCATTCCCATTGTATCACGCCTGATGAAAGGGTTTACACCCAGAAATGCGTTGTGTGAAAATAATAAAGTATATCCATTATAATCCACGGCTTCCGATCTTTGCTGATCCTGACCAACCTGCCAGCATCGCGGACACAACTTCACGGTTTTCACTCTCCTTCTCTACCTATGTTCAACGCTGATAAAAATATTGCACATAAAAGTAATAAAAAGATTGTTTGGGAAAAATTGTTAATAAATGGGAATAAGCTCCTTCCCTGATAAAAGTCGAAATAACCCCTCTTTTCCTATATTTCAAGTAAAATAATGTAAACAAAATTAACATATTTGATATTGCACCATGTGAAAATGTCTGAACTATTGAAATAAAATGTTAATGAAACCACAAGGTGAACGGTGTAATCATATAAAAAAAGTCTAGATCACTTCATATATCAGAAAAAATAATTATAATAATGAAAGCAATGAAAAAGTCCAATCAAAACAAAAATGGTGCCAATACAAACTACAGATCACTGCACAAAAAATAAGCCTTCATACAGCGCCACATACAAAAAGAGAAAATAGGGGTCAAAAGAGAGCAATTTAAAGCACACTCATATGTTATTTTCTCACAAAAAGTTATTTTCTAAAAGTAGTAAAATAAATCAAAATATATTTAAATGGAATACTGTTGTAATCGAATTGACCGAAACAAGACAGATAATGGCCCTCATTTACTAAATTTTCTGACCAGCTTTTTCTAGGTGGAAATTTCCAGCCATTTATCCACAGGATTTTCTGTGAATTCAATAGTAAATAGGTCGGGCTGTGAAACCACGCCTGTTTGCCTGTTTGTTTTGGTGCAGAGTGTCTACGACATGTCTGCGCCAGTCTGTGCCAGTGTGTGACAGTGTGCGCCAGGAAAATCCGAAAAACCCGACATTGCACTGTAAAAAGCCAGAAGGGGCGTGGTCTGTCATAAATCGGGCATGGTTTGCACACAAGGGGCGTGGTTTCACAGCCCAACTTATTTACTATTGAATGCACAGAAAATCCGTGGATAAATGGCTGGAAATTTCCACCTAGAAAAAGCTGTTCAGAAAATTTTAATGACTTTTCCCCATAGTAAATACAGAGGAATTCTGCAAGTCTCCCACTAGTAAAAACCCAACACCCAACTTAGTAAATGAGGCCCAATATGTCGTTTTAACCATAAAATGCTTTCTTTTTAGAAAAAACAATTACCTTTATTACACAGAACGATGCAGCATTTCAAGCATGTACTGCACACAGTGGTACTCTTTATACATACAATCTATGCTGTATATTCCAAATATCAATCATTATAAATTGTGACAATGGAGATATACATAGTGTAAATTTATATGGTGTGATCACTCAATAGTGTATTTATATCATCATTATATCCGTAATGTAACCACATTTCATACATTAAGTTATAGTATATATATACAAACATCATAAAATATGAGAATCAGTGCTCACAGTGGTAAGAACTTTACCCATATAAATGTGTTGCTTAGAACACATAATAAAAAGTCAGAAAATGTATAAACTATTCAATGAAATCACATTTGACTTAGAGAGTCAAACAACCTAACCAACTCGGTCTGCCTTGTTCTTTAGATTTACTTTGCACATATTCATCAGAGGGGTGGGGAGGTGTTATTTTGACTGGTACAGTGACCCCCGATCTACGATGGCCCCGACATACGATCATTTCAGCATACAATGGCCTCTCAGAGGCCATCGCATGTTGAAGGCAGCATCAACATACAATGCTTTTGTATGTCGGGGCCATCGCATAAACGGCTATCCGGCAGAGCAGACTGCTTCAGCTGCCACCGGATAGCAGTTTACGTTGCCCCGTGTGGTCCACTGACGATCACTTACCTGTCCTCGGGGCTCTGGCGCGTCCTCTTTGGGATCCCCTGCATCGCCAGCGCTCTCCATCATCGTCATCACGTGCACGCCGTCCCGTCATCCAATAGGAGCAGCGTGCGTAGAGACGTGATGGCAGCGACGGAGAGCGAGGATGCCGGGGAAGCAGAGGCCTTGCCGGAGTGTCGGGGACAACCCGGGGACGCGGAGACAGCGATGGAAGGCGACGTCCAGGGCAGCGGGGACTGTCCAGAGCGGCGGGGACACGTGAATATAACCTCCAATACCAGTGGTTTTCAACCTGCGGACCTCCAGATGTTGCAAAACTACAACTCCCAGCATGATCGGACAGCTGTTGGCTGTCTGGGCATGCTGGGTGTTGTAGTTTTACAACATCTGGAGGTCCGCAGGTTGTAGACCACTGTCCTATACTTTACATTGCACAGATCCATCACCATACGATGGTTTCAACAAACGATGGTCCATTTGGAATGGATTACCATCGTATGTTGAGGGACCACTGTAATTCCCTAGTCTCCATACATTAGAAAAAATATGTACTGATTTTATAGGCATAAAGCCATCAGTTCTCACAGTGCACCACAGTAATCCCAAAAGAAAAGGTAAGTGTCTAACTGTGGACAGGATACTGATGGCAAGATATATATCAACTTACTATATTAGAGAACTGGGCACAGCTGATCATAAGCCTGTATAAGGAAAGCTCTGCAATTGGCTATGCAGGGAAAATAAATATACAAAATAAGCTGCCGTATCAGCAATTGCTGGCAATTGCTAATTTCTGCTGTAGAAATCTGCCGCTACGAGCAGACATACAGAGCTACCACCTGCAGCAGGGAGCTCGCTCTGCAGTCCCTCTGTGACTGCCGTCTGACTGGCGCATCCACAGCATCAAAATACTGTATGCTTCAAATGCACCGTGTGACCCTGCCCTAACTCTATGGAAGAACTATGTAAGGTCCAATTGTTTTCACCATCTCTTATAAACTTTTTCATGTCCTGGTGGTTGAAGGAGAACATATACTCACCTATCAATGCCTGTAAGAACAATTTGATTATCTGGGCTGGAGATGTGGCGTCCACACCAGTGTTTGTATACAACAATGCCAATTTAACCCCTTAAGGACGCAGTGTTTTTCCGTTTTTGCACTTTCGTTTTTTCCTCCTTACTTTTAAAAATCATATACCCAAAAATCTACGGTGAAACGAAAAAAAAATCCTTGTGCGACAAATTTGAAGAAAAAACACCATTTTGTGGGTTTGGGGGGCTTCCGTTTCTACGCAGTGCATTTTTCGGTAAAATTACACTTTCTCTTTAATTTGTAGGTCCATACAATTAAAATGATATCCTACTTATATAGGTTTGATTTTGTCTTACTTCTGGAAAAAATTCATAACTTCATGCACGTGAATGAATTTGTAATTTTTACGTGTACAGGATGGTATGAGAGCACATTTTTTGCGCCATGATCTGAAGTTTTAAGTGGTTTTCTATTGATCGGACTTTTTGATCGCTTTTTATTCATTTTTTCATGATCTAAAAAGTGACCAAAAATATGTTATTTGGGACTTTGGAAATTTTTGTGCGTACACCATTGACCGTGCAGTTTAATTAATTAAATATTTTTATAGTTATTATATATATTTACGTACGCGGAGATACCACATATGTTTATTTTTATTATGGTTACATATTTTTTATATTCAATTTGGGAAAAGGGGGGTGATTTAAACTTTTAATAAGGAAGGAGTTAATGTGTGTTTTTAAAAACTTTTTTTGTACTTTTTTTTTTACACTTTTAGTCCCCTTAGGGGACTTTTAGGAGGAATCAATAGATTCCTCATACAGTTCAATGTAGTTTCACACAACCACATTGATCTGTGTGCTCTGCGCTCAATCCTGCGATCCTGCTCCTGTGATCACCCTGCGGGGGGGGGGGGGTGATCCACCCCACTGGACCACCAGGGAGCATTTGAAGTTCCCTTTAGACGCCGCTGTCAACTTTGACAGCGGCAATCTAAAGGGTTAAAGGGGTACTCCGGTGAAAACCTTTTTTTTTTTAATCAACTGGTGCCAGAAAGTTAAACAAATTTGTAAATTACTTCCATTAAAAAATCTTAAGCCTTCCTGTACTTATTAGCTGCTGAATACTACAGCGGTAATTCTTTTCTTTTTGAAACACAGAACTGTCTGCTGACATCACGATCACAGTGCTCTCTTCTGACATCTCTGTCCATTTTATGAACTGTCCAGAACAGCATATGTTTGCTATGGGGATTTCCTTTTACCCTGGACAGTTCCTAAAATGGACAGAGATGTCAGCAGAGAGCACTGTGCTCATGATGTCAGCAGACAACTCTGTGTTTCAAAAAGAAAAGAATTTCCGCTGTAGTATTCAGAAGCTAATAAGTACAGGAAGGATTAAGATTTTTTAATAGAAGTAATTTACAAATCTGTTTAACTTTCTGGCACCAGTTGATTTAAAAAAAAAAAGTTTTTCACCGGAATACCCGTTTAACCCCTTAAGGACTCAGCCCATTTTGGCCTTAAGGACTCAGACAATTTAATTTTTACGTTTTCATTTTTTCCTCCTCGCCTTCTAAAAATCATAACTCTTTTATATTTTCATCCACAGACTAGTATGAGGGCTTGTTTTTTGCGCGACCAGTTGTTCTTTGTAATGATATCACTCATTATATCATAAAATGTATGGCGCAACCAAAAAACACTATTTTTGTGGGGAAATTAAAACGAAAAACGCAATTTTGCTAATTTTGGAAGGTTTTGTTTTCACGCCGTACAATTTCTGGTAAAAATGACATGTGTTCTTTATTCTGAGGGTCAATACGATTAAAATGATACCCATTATTATATACTTTTATATTATTGTTGCGCTTAAAAAAAATCACAAACTTTTTAACCAAATTAGTACGTTTATAATCCCTTTATTTTGATGACCTATAACTTTTTTATTTTTCCGTATAAGCGGCAATATGGGGGCTCATTTTTTGCGCCATGATCTGTACTTTTTTTTATATCACATTTGCATATAAAAAAGCTTTTAATACATTTTTTATATTTTTTTTTTAATAAAATGTATTAAAAAAGTAGGAATTTTGGACTTTTTAAATTTTTTTCGTTCACGCCGTTCACCGTACGGGATCATTAACATTTTATTTTAATAGTTCAGACATTTACGCATGCGGCGATACCAAATATGTCTATAAAAAATGTTTTTTACGCTTTTTGGGGGTAAAATAGGAAAAAACGGACGTTTTACTTTTTTATTGGGGGAGGGGATTTTTCACTTTTTTTTTACTTTTACTTTTACATTTTTTTACATTATTTTTTTACACTTGAATAGTCCCCACAGGGGACTATTAATAGCAATACCATGATTGCTAATACTGATCTGTTCTTTGTATAGGACATAGAACAGATCAGTATTATCGGTCATCTCCTGCTCTGGTCTGCTCGATCACAGACCAGAGCAGGAGACGCCGGGAGCCGCACGGAGGAAGGAGAGGGGACCTCCGTGCAGCGCTGCGGGCGATCCGATCGTTCATTTTAATCGCGAACTGCCGCAGATGCCGGGATCTGTATTGATCCCGGCACCTGAGGGGTTAATGGCGGACGCCCGCGAGATCGCGGGCATCGGCCATTGCCGGCGGGTCCCTGGCTGCGATCAGCAGCCGGGATCAGCCGCGCATGACACGGGCATCGCTCCGATGCCCGCGGTTATGCTTAGGACGTAAATGTACGTCCTGGTGCGTTAAGTACCACCTCACCAGGACGTACATTTACGTCCTGCGTCCTTAAGGGGTTAATAGCCGGCAGCAGCAATTGGCACATGTCATCTATTAACGTCGGCCCCCAGCTATAGGAGTCAGCTGGGGGCCGCATGGTATGACGCGGGCTTGAGTCAGGAGCCCGTGTCATAAAACAGCTGTGGGCGCAGGATGAGTTGGTTTGTCTTTCGTCGGCAACCGGTTAAAGTTCATTTGTTATTTTCATTCAAATGAAGTATTTTTGGATTTGAAACTAAGTATTAAGCTTTCCAATTAGAATATTCAGAACTTCCTATAAAAAAAAAATTTGGTAATAACCATGCTACATGCAACCTTTTAAATTAAGTTTACTCAAGACAGAAACAGAACATTTGATTAAAGCAATTCAAACCATATTAACCTCTTCAGGACGCAGGGCATATGGATACGCCCTGCATTCCGAGTCCTTAAGGACCGAGGGTGTATCCATACGGTTGGGGACCGCAGCCGGATGCCTGCTGAAATCGTTCAGCAGCCATCCCGGCATATCGCCCAGGGGGGTCATTATGCCCCCCCATGTCGGCGATGGCCGCAGATCGCTGGACAATTCAGTCCAGCGATCTGCGGCGATTCTGGGTCAATCGGGTCTCCAGTGCCAAAGCCAGAGCCAGCAGGGGTGAGGTCGCACGATCGCCCTGATTCGTCGGCTGGATTACCGGCCGACCAATCAGGGCGCCTGATGCGGGTGTCACTCCCGCAAAACGCTCCACCCCTCTTCCGGAGGACGTGAACGGGTGCGGGAAGAAGACCCCGAGAGCTGGGGACCCCGATCCCCAGCGTCCCTGTTGGGATCGGGGCCCCAGGAGAGACGGCCGCGGCGAGGGACTGACCTGCAGAGGAGCAGCAGCAGGAGGTGAGTGACAGCCTCCTGCTGTTGCTTAGCAATAGCTCCCAGCATGCAAATAGGGCATGCTGGGAGCTGTAGTTATGCAACAACAGGAGGCAGACCACCACAACTCCCAGCATTCCCTTATGGGAATGCTGGGACTTATAGTTTTGCAACAGCTGGAGGCACATTTTTTTCTATGGAAAAGTGTACCTTCAGCTGTTGTATAACTACAACTACCAGCTTGCACAAACAGCTAAAGTGCATGCTGGGAGTTGTAGTGGTGCATCTACTGGTTGCATAACTACAACTCCCAGCATGCCCATTGGCTGTCGGTGACTGCTGAGAGTTGTAGTTTTGCAACAGCTGAAGGCACACTGGTTGTGCAACTCAGATTTTTTTTTCCTAACTCAGTGTTTCACGACCGGTGTGTCTCCAGCTGTTGCAAACTACAACTCCCAGCATGCACCGTATATGCTGGGAGTTGTAGTTTTGCAACAGCTGGAGGCACACTGGTTGTGAAACACTGAGTAAGGTCACAAACTCAGTGATACATAACCAGTGTGCCTACAGCTGTTGCAAAACTAAAACTCTCAGCATGTACAGTCTGTCAGCGCATGCTGGGAGTTGTAGTTTTGCAACAGCTGGATGTTCCCCCCCCCCCAATGTGAACGTATAGGGTACACTCACATGGGCGGAGGTTTACAGTAAGTATCCGGCTGCAAATTTGAGCAGCGGCAAATTTTCTGCCGCAGCTCAAACTGCCAGCGAGAAACTACTGTGAACCTCCGCCCGTGCGATTGTACCCTAAAAACACTACACTACACTAACAAAAAATAAAATAAAAAGTAAAAAACACTACATATACATATACCCCTACACAGCCCCCCTCCCCAATAAAAATGAAAAACGTCTGGTACGCCACTGTTTCCAAAACGGAGCCTCCAGCTGTTGCAAAACAACTACTCCCAGTATTGCCGGACAGCCGTTGACTGTCCAATCATGCTGGGAGTTTTACAACAGCTGGAGGCACCCTGTTTGGGAATCACTGGCGTAGAATACCCCATGTCCACCCCCATGCAATCCCTAACTTAGGCCTCAAATGCGCATGGCGCTCTCACTTTGGAGCCCTGTCGTATTTCAAGGCAACAGTTTAGGGTCACATATGGGGTATTGCCGTACTCGGGAGAAATTGTGTTACAAATTTTGGGGGGTATTTTCTGTTTTTACCCTTTTTAAAAATTTAAAATTTTTGGGTAAACAAGCATTTTAGGTAAAAAAATATATATTTTTTTTACATATGCAAAAGTCGTGAAACACCTGTGGGGCATAAAGGTTCACTTAACCCCTTGTTACGTTCACCGAGGGGTCTAGTTTCCAAAATGGTATGCCATGTGTTTTTTTTTTTGCTGTCCTGGCACCATAGGGGCTTCCTAAATGTGACATGCCCCCCCGAGCAAAATTTGGTCTCAAAAAGCCAAATATGACTCCTTCTCTTCTGAGCATTGTAGTTCGCCCGTAGTGCACTTCAGGCCAACTTATGGGGTACCTCCATACTCAGAAGAGATGGGGTTACAAATTTTGGGGGGTATTTTCTGCTATTAACCCTTGCAAAAATGTGAAATTTGGGGGGAAACACATTTTTGTGAAATTTTTTTCTTTATTTTTTTACGTATACAAAAGTCGTGAAACACCTGTGGGGTATTAAGGCTCACTTTATTCCTTGTTACGTTCCTCAAGGGGTCTAGTTTCCAAAATGGTATGCCATGTGTTTTTTTTGCTGTTCTGGCACCATAGGGGCTTCCTAAATGCAACATGCCCCCCAAAAACCATTTCAGAAAAACGTATGAGGTATGTGCTTACTCGAGAGAAATTGGGCTACAAATATAAATAAAAATTTTCTCCTTTTACCCCTTGTAAAAATTCAAAAATTGGGTCTACAAGAACATGTGAGCCTAAAAAAAGAAGATTGTGAATTTTCTCCTTCACTTTGCTGCTATTCCTGTGAAACACCTAAAGAGTTAAAACGCTGACTGAATGTCATTTTGAGTACTTTGGGGGTGTAGTTTTTATAATGGGGTAATTTGTGGGGTATTTCTAATATGAAGACCCTTCAAATCCACTTCAAACCTGAACTGGTCCCTGAAAAAAAGCGAGTTTCAAAATTTTGTGAAAAATTGGAAAATTGCTGCTGAACTTTGAAGCCCTCTAGTGTCTTCCAAAAGTGAAAAAACACGTCAATTTTATAATGAAAACATAAAGTAGACATATTGGAAATGTGAATTAAAAAAAAATATTTGGAATATCCATTTTCCTTACAAGCAGAGAGCTTCAAAGTTAGAAAAATGCAAAATTTTCAAATTTTTTATAAAATTTGGGGATTTTTCACCAAGAAAGGATGCAAGTTACCACAAAATGTTACCATTATGTTAAAGTAGAATATGTCACGAAAAAACATTATCGGAATCAGAATGATAACTAAAAGCATTCCAGAGTTATTAATGTTTAAAGTGACAGTGGTCAGAATTGCAAAAAACGTCAGAGTCCTTAAGGTGAAAAAGGGCTAAGTCCTTAAGGGGTTAAAGGAAGAGCAAAGTAGATTAGGGTTTGTCTTGTGGGTGATGTGTAATATTTTGAGTATATATATGTTTTTCTATATTTCTTTATTGGTTTTGTAGAAAAACATGATTACTTGATTTCCCCGCCCCCACCCTCTTGAACCACCAAAAGGAAAAACAAAACAAAAATAACAATTTGTGTATAATTTTGTGTATATATTTAACTCCTTAAGGACACATGACGTACTGGAACGTCATGTGTCCGCTCCCAATCTATAACGCGGGGCCACGGAGTATCATAGCAGGTCGGGCCCGGCCTCTAACAACGGCCGGGACCTGTGGCTAATAGGGCGCGGCATTGATCGCGGTGCCGCGCGCTATTAACCCTTTGGACGCAGCGTTCAAAGTTGAATGCTGCGTCTAAAGTGAAAGTGAAAGTATGCCAGTTAGCTCAGTGGGCTGTTCGGGATAGCCACGGCGAAATCGCGGCATCCCGAACAGCTTACAGGACAGCAGGAGGCACAAAAAATTAGCCCTCATACCGCCCCATATGCGCAAAAATAAAAAGTTATAGTGGTCAGAAGATGACAATTTTAAACGTATTAATTTTCCTGCATGTAGTTAAGATTTTTTCCAGAAGTACGACAAATTCAAACCTATATAAGTAGGGTATCGTTTTAATCATATGGACCTACAGAATAAAGATAAGGTGTCATTTTTACCGAAAAATGTACTACGTAGAAACGGAAGCCCCCAAAAGTTACAATACAGGGGGGGGGGGTTTCAATTTTGTCTCACAATGATTTTTTTTCCGTTTCACCGTAGATTTTTTTTGCAAAATGACTGACGTCATTACAAAGTAGAATTGGTGGCGCAAAAAATAAGCCATCATATGGATTTTTAGGTGCAAAATTGAAAGAGTTATGATTTTTTAAAGGCAAGGAGGAAAAAACAAAAAAGCAAAAACGGAAAAACCCTCGGTTCTTAAGGGGTTAAAATGTAAGCAATACACTCAAGTTTAGCTTACTATATCTGGTGATAATACCTTATTTGGGTGTATTTTATCAGTACTTATAGTGAGATAGTGATAGGATTGGTCACCAGAGATTGCTATATTTCCCAAAGGTATCTGTTGTATGTGGATACCAGGTTTCAAGAAGTCCATAACTCATCCAGGATAAGCTGGGTGAGATGTAGGAAATCAAGACAAAACCTGGACCTTAACCTACTAGGGATGTTTGTAAGTCCTGTTATCAGGCCTGGGTTTTTATGGCCCCCTTCCTGGGCCACTCAAGGTTTTTAGTCTAGTCCAGATCAGCACAGGTACTGAAGATAGCTAATTAATCACTGGGCTTTAAAACTAAATGAGAGTCAGAATGTGTGTAAAATTGAAAGTAACCTGCTCAATTGATGAGAGCTTGAATCCAGACATTTGCAGCCTCAAAAGTAGACATTGTAACCTGTGTATAAAATATTTGTTGACTGTTGTTTTGGCTGGCTAGCAATAAGCCACCAGTATAACACAGGGAAGCTTCCTGTTTAGCCAGTGCTGGACAAATGAGATTTATTTTGTGTTTTTAAAATTGTGCAAGTTATCCCACTTAAAAAGATGAGAAAGGCCTGTGATTTTTATCATAGGTATACCTCAACTATGAGAGACATAATGAGAAAAAAAAAACATAAAATCACATTGTCTGATTTTTAACCTCTTCAGGACCCATGACGTATGCATACGTCTTCACACCCTGGGTCTTAAGGACCCATGACGTATGCACACGTCATGTCTTTTCCTGGTCTCCGCCGCTCACCCGGCGGAGATCGGAAGCGGATCCCTGCTGAAATCCTTCAGCAGGGATCCACGGCAAACGCCGAGGGGGGCCATGTATGCCCCCCATGTCGGCGATCGCCGCAAATCGCAAGGGAAATCGCCCTTGCGATCTGCGGCGATACCGGGCTGATCGGGTCTCTGGGACCCGACCGCCCGGTAATTTCGCATGATCCCGGCTGTCACAGACAGCCAGGACAATGCTGAAGACTAGGAGCGAGGTGGCAAACCTGCCACCTCCTCCTATTCCCTGCGATCTGTCAGTTAGTTAACCGACCAATCGCAGGAGGGGGGGGCGGTTACTTCCTCCCGTCCTGCCCAGCCCCTGAAAGTCCGGAGAGGACAGGAGGAAGACCGGAGGACGCGGCGGGGGACGGGGGAGTGCTGGGGACCGGCCCCGGTACTTACCTCGTCCCTGAAGACCCGGATCCCGGCAAGGAAGATGGCGGCGGCGGCGACAGGTGAGTAGATCTTCAGCCGCGGTCGGGCCCTTTACAGCAATGCACGTCGCCGTAAAGCGACATGCATTGCTGTATTGGGACCCTATATGCTACAACTCCCAGCATGCCCAGACAGCCCTTGGCGTCTGGGCATGCTGGGAGTTGCAGTTTTGCAACATCTGGAGGTCCACAGTTTGGAGACCACTGTGCCCTTCCAGATGTTGCAAAACTAAACATTCTCAGCATGCCCTTACTGTCCAGGCATGCTGGGAGTTGTAGTTCTGTAACATCTGGCCCTTCAGATGTTGCAGAACTACAACTCCCAGCATGCCTGGACAGTTTTGGCATACTGGGGGTTGTAGTTTTGCAACATCTGAAAGGGCACAGATTGGGAACCACTGTATTAGTGGTCTGCAAACTGTAGTCCTCCAGATGTTGCAAACTACAACTCCAAGCATGCTGGGAGTTGTAGTTCGGCAACATCTGGCTCTAAAGATGTTGCCGAACTACTACTCCCAGCATGCCTGAGAATGTTTGGGAGTTGTGGTTTTGCAACAACAGGAGGCACACTGGTTGGGAAACATTGTCTGTTTCCTAACTCAGTGTTTCCCAACCCGTGTGCCTCCAGCTGTTGCAAAACTATAACTACCAGCATGCACTGATAGACTGTGCATGCTGGGAGTTGTAGTTTTGCAACAGCTGGAGGTCCCCCCCTTGTGAATGTACAGGGTACATTCACATGGGCAGGGGGCTTACAGTGAGTATCAGGCTGCAGTTTGCGATGCAGCTAATTTTGCGCGGCAGCTCAAACTCGCAGCGGGAAAATCGCTGAAACCCCCCCGCCCGTGTGACTGTACCCTAAAAACACTACACTACACTAACACAAAATAAAATAAAAGGTAAAAAACACTACATATACACATACCCCTACACAGCCCCCCTCCCCTCCCCAATAAAAATGAAAAACGTCTGGTACCCCACTGTTTTCAAAATGGAGCCTCCAGCTGTGGCAAAACAACAACTCCCAGTATTGCCGGACAGCCGTTGACTGTCCAAGCATGCTGGGAGTTTTGCAACAGCTGGAGGCACCCTGTTTGGGAATCACTGGCGTAGAATACCCCTATGTCCACCCCAATGCAAATCCCTAATTCAGGCCTCAAATGCGCATGGCGCTCTCACTTAGGAGCCCTGTCGTATTTCAAGGCAACAGTTTAGGGTCACATATGGGATCTCGCCGTACTCGGGAGAAATTGCCTTACAAATTTTGGGGGGCTTTTTCTCCTTTCACCCCTTATGAAAAGGTGAAATTGTGGTCTACACCAGCATGTTAGTGCAAAAAAATAAATTTTTTACACTAACATGCTGGTGTTGTCCTATACTTTTCATTTTGACAAGAGGTAAAAGGGAAAAAAGCCCCCCAAAATTTGTAATGCAATTTCTCCCGACTACGGAGATACCCCATATGTGGGCGCAAAGTGCTCTGGGGGCGCACAACAAGGCTCAGAAGGGAGAGTGCACCATGTACATTTGAGGTGATTTGCACAGGGGTGGCTGATTGTTACAGCGGTTTTGACAAACGCAAAAAAAAAAAAAAACACATGTGACCCCATTTCGGAAACTACACCCCTCACGGAATGTGATGAGGGGTGCAGTGAGAATTTACACCCCACTGGTGTCTGACAGATCTTTGGAACAGTGGGCTGCGCAAATTAAACATTTTGTACAGCCCATTGTTCCAAAGATCTGACAGACACCAGTGGGGGGTAAATGCTCACTGTACCCCTTGTTACGTTCCTCAAGGGGTCTAGTTTCCAAAATAGTATGCCATGTGGGTGTTATTTTGCTGTCCTGGCACCATAGGGGCTTCCTAAATGCGACATGCCCCCCGAGCAAAATTTGCTCTCAAAAAGCCAAATATGACTCCTTCTCTTCTGAGCATTGAAGTTTGCCCGTAGTGCGCTTCAGGTCAACTTATGGGGTACCTCCATACTCGGAAGAGATGGGGTTACAAATTTTGGGGGGTATTTTCTGCTATTAACCCTTGCAAAAATTTGAAATTTGGGGGGGAAACACACATTTTAGTGAAAATTTTGTATTTTTTTTTACGTATGCAAAAGTCGTGAAACCCCTGTGGGGTATTAAGGCTCACTTTATTCCTTGTTACGTTCCTCAAGGGGTCTAGTTTCCAAAATGGTATGGCATGTGGGTATTTTTTGTTGTCCTGGCACCATAGGGGCTTCCTAAATGCGACATGCCCACGAGCAAAATTTGCTCTCAAAAAGCCAAATATGACTCCTTCTCTTCTGAGCATTGTAGTTCGCCCATAGTGCACTTCATGTCAACTTATGGGGTACCTCCATACTCAGAAGAGATGGGGTTACAAATTTTGGGGGCTATTTTCTGCTATTAACCCTTGCAAAAAAAAATTGAAATTTGGGGGGAAACACATTTTATTGACATTTTTTTAACATTTTTTTACATATGCAAAAGTCGTGAAACACCTGTGTGGTATTAAGGCTCACTTTATTCCTTGTTACGTTCCTCAAGGGGTCTAGTTTCCAAAATGGTATGCCATGTGTTTTTTTTTTTGCTGTTCTGGCACCATAGGGGCTTCCTAAATGCAACATGCCCCCCAAAAACCATTTCAGAAAAACGTACACTCCAAAATCCCCTTGACGCTCCTTCCCTTCTGAGCCCTCTACTGCGCCCGCCGAACACTTTACATAGACATATTAGGTATGTGCTTAGTCGAGAGAAATTGGGCTACAAATAGAAGTATACATTTTCTCCTTTGACCCCTTGTAAAAATTCAAAAATTGGGTCTACAAGAACATGCGAGTGTAAAAAATGGAAATTGTGAATTTTCTCCTTCACTTTGCTGCTATTCCTGTGAAACACCTAAAGGGTTAAAATGCTGTCTGAATGTCATTTTGAATATTTTGGGGGGTGCAGTTTTTATAATGGGGTCATTTGTGGGGTATTTCTAAGATGAAGACCCTTCAAATCCACTTCAAACCTGAACTGGTCCCTGAAAAATTGTGATTTTGGAAATTTTGTGAAAAATTGGAAAATTGCTGCTGAACTTTGAAGCCCTCTGATGTCTTCCAAAAGTAAAAACTCGTCAATTTTATGATGCAAATATAAAGTAGACATATTGTATATGTGAATAAAATAAAATTATATTTGGAATATCCATTTTCATTACAAGCAGAGAGCTTCAAAGTTAGAAAAATGCAAAATTTTCAAATTTTTCATCAAATTTTGGGATTTTTCACCAAGAAAGGATGCAAGTTACCAAAAAATGTTACCACTAAGTTAAAGTAGAATATGTCAAGAAAAAATAATCTCGGAATCAGAATGATAACTAAAAGCATTCCAGAGTTATTAATGTTTAAAGTGACAGTGGTCAGATGTGCAAAAAATGGCCGGGTCCTAAGGTGTAAAATGGCTGGGTCCTTAAGGGGTTAAAGAATTTATTTGCAAATGATGATGGAAAATAAGTATTTGGTCAATAACAAAAGTTCATCTCAATATTTATATATATGTTGTTGGCAATGAAAGAGGTAAACCGTTTTCTGTAAGCCTTCTCAAGGTTTTCACACACTGTTGCTGGTATTTTGGCCCATTCCTCCATGCAGATCTCCTCTAGAGCAGTGATGTTTTGGGGCTGGCGCTAAGCAACACAGACTTTCGCCTCTCTCCAAAGATTTCCTATGGGCTTGAGATCTGGAGACTGGCTAGGCCACTCCAGGACCTTGAAATGCTTTTTACAAAGCCACTTCTTTGTTGCCCGGGTGGTGTGTTTGGGATGATGGTCACCCAGCCATGTTTCATGTTCATTGCCCTTTATGATTGAAGGAGGTTTTCACTCAAAATCTCACGATACATGGCCCCATTCATTCTTTCCTTTACATGGATCAGTCGTCCTGGTCCCTGTGCTGAAAAACAGCCCCAAAGCATGATGTTTCCACCCCCATGCTTCACAGTAGGTATGGTGTTCTTTGGATGCAACTCAGCATTCTTTCTCCTCCAAACACAACAAGTAGAGTTTTTACCAAAAAGTTCTACTTTGGCTTCATCTGACTATATGGCATTCTCCCAATCCTCTTCTGGGTCATCCAAATACTCTCTAGCAAACTTCAGAAAGGTCCAGACATATACTGGCTTAAGCAGGGGGACACATCTGGCACTGCATGATTTGAGTCCCTGGCAACTTAGTGTGTTACTGATGGTAACCTTTTTTTACTTTGGTACCAGCTCTCTGCAGGTCATTCATTAGGTCCCCCTGTGTGGTTCTGGGACTTTTGCTCACCGTACTTGTGATCATTTTGACACCACAGGGTGAGATCTTGTGTGGAGCCCCAGATCAAGGGAGATTATGAGTGGTCTTGTATGTCTTCCATTTTCTAATAATTGCTCCCACAGTTGATTTCTTCATACCAAGCTGCTTGCCTATTGCAGATTCTGTCTTCCCAGCTTGGTGCAGGTCCACAATTTTGTTTCTTGTGTCCTTCGACTGCTTTTTGGTCTTGGCTAGAGATGAGCGAAGTAACAGTGATTCGATTTGTCATGAACTTCTCGGCTCGGCAGTTGCTGACTTTAGCCTGCATAAATTAATTCCGCTTTCAGGTGCTCTGGTGGGCTAGAAAAGGTGGATACAGTCCTAGTACTATATCCACCTTTTCCAGCCCACCGGAGCACCTGAAAGCTGAACTGTAGGGGACCAAAAACTTATTTTACCGAGGAATTTACCAATTAATTCATTGGAAATCCTACGATGTTATTTCCTGTATTCTTTTCCCCCATTCTGTCTCTCATAGTTAAAGTGTACCTATGATGAAAATTGCAGGCCTCTCCCATCAATTAAAGTGGGAGAACTTGTACAATTGGTGGGTGATTAAATACTTTTTTTCCTGTATGTCTAAGCAAAAGCCCTGTTAAAACTTCACAGCCCTCAGTCTTTGTCTGAATATTTACCATGCTTTGTCTGGCCCTATGGAGCTAATCTTCCACACGATATTGTTTTGTTTATCCCCTTGACTAGCTATTGATATCATGTGATACCGCTTCATTCATTAATTTATCCTAGGGGTTTGCCTACATAGAAATCTTTCTGCCTACTGGGTACATGAATCACAAGACACATTGGCCCTGATTAACTAAGAGCGAAGTATAGTTTTCTTTGCTGGTTTTGTTTCCCTACAGATATTTCTCCACAGTATTCACTAATGTTTCCCTACGTTTTGCACTTTCCCCTACTTTTTGCCTTTTTTTTTTTTTACAACTGCTCTGAGCTGTCGGGTTTGCCAGAGCCCAAATCCACTACATTTTCTGTGGAAACATTGGTAAATATGTTAATATCTTTCAAAAATGTAGGAAACACGCCCCCTTTTTGACTGTCATGCCCCCTTTTCCCAGCAGTCACGCCCCTTTTCCCAGGTTTTCTAATTCTGGCACAGACACAATTTGTGGTGCACTGCCACACATTTTGATGCACAACCCAACAAAACAGGTCAGGTTTGCAATAGTAAATCAGGGCCAATATCTCTTTTCTCAATAATTACCATTCAAACATTGTTGAACTAATATAACTTTTTGTTTCTCCTGTATATGATCTATGGAAATTAGCATATCATGTGATACTCATAATGTTATTTTATTGATCAGATTGCTTCTTTCAGTATCAAAAAGGTCTCTGAAAAATGAAAGAAGCAATCTGATTGTTTGCTATGGGCACCTGCACCACTCTTCTTTACACAAGTGTTGTTAAATCTCCCCCCATGATACCAAAACAGCACAGTGACTACTTTTCACCAGAAATAGGCAGATTGATTACAAGTTTGGAGACACCTGTGCCACCTTTCATTATTTTTGTTTTACATTTTCTTTACATTTAAATTATTTTTGTCATTTTCGAGGTATTTCAGGGAGCATTGTGGGTGTTTCTGTCTTTAACGGAAGGGTACCAATAAATGTGTCCACATTTGTATATGACAGTTAGATTTCATGGGGCAGAAAGTAAAATTTTGATCAAAACAAGGCTTGTCTTTGCTGTGTTTTAATCCAGAACACATCAGCGTATTTGTTTAATGCAGTACATTCTGTATTATTATTGTTTGTATTAAAACCCGCTTTACAAATAGGACGCAATGACATACTGCTACTAAATCAGGGTTTGGAGAGCACTTCAAATTTTATATCCTAAAGTGTAAGCTTCTGCTACATAATTTGCTTATTTATTTTACTAAGAAAACAATGTATAAACCCCAGAGCATGGTAACCTTTTTACTTTGCTTTACTAAAAATCCATGCAATGGCATATGAAATAAATAGCTTATAAGAAGTTCAAACAAATATTGCTATTGTATGGAATCTTGCTAAAAGCTTCTCTCATGTTCTCTTCCACCTGTGCCCCTAGTTATTCTTTTTATTTCATTACTGACATTTTAGCTTATAAACTATTGATGAAATAAACCATTTGCTATACTGTTTTCATTTGAAAATATGTCATATATGATGATTGTTGATTTATTGGTCATCTTTCAGGTCGTGTTCACTCAAGGGGGGGGTGAAAAGTCAGTTTATTTATTCCTTTTTTAGAGGGGTTAATCCAATTTGTTTTTGGTACTGTATGTATGGGTGAGGGGCAGTGGTTGCTTGGTCATGTACTCCACAAATTGGGTCAACTATTTTTAAATACAGAATAGCTGGATGCTATTCACCTGCATAAACTTGAATGGCCTAGACCCAAGTGAGGAGAGTCTGTTTAATGTTGGGGTCCAGTCTAGTCACCTTGTTGCTGAAAGAGTTTTCACAAGTTGATGATAATGTGCACTAAGAATCTCATTTTACATGCATAGTAAATATAGCAGTAAGGCAGAATAATCCATATATTTGTATATATGTGAAGCTGTTGTATTTCTTAGCATTTGTAGTGCAGCAATGGCAGCAAAAGACATGGGGGGGGGGGGGGGGGTTCTGAAAACTGTCCAAAAGAAAAACAAAACACAAACCACTATTATTTTTAACTATATTACCTTGATTTTTTACTATATACCTTGCCTCTTTTTTCTGTTTATACATATGCAATGACATGATATTGCAAAATACAGAAAAGATTGAGGGTGACTTAAAATGTGGCAATGTGCCCCAAAATGTAACCAACATTTTTGCCTCTGTGAAAAATGTAGTGCCTCTTCTGCTTCCCTGATCTACGTATATATGGTATAAGACAGGATTAGTTAATCTATTCCACTGTCTGTGAAAGCAGCGTAACACAATGTTTTTTAAGTTTTTATTTTTGATTGTAACATATATTCCACCCTACAAATTGGATTAGCATTTTGTGTCTCATGTTTATAATTTATAGTGTTGGTTATGTATGTATATAGCACCAACATATTTTGTTGCACTATATTCAAATATATACATAAAATAGAAGCAAGGAAGGGAATAAACATATTTTTTTTTCTCTTCATAGTATTTATGGATACGAGAAAATAAAAAATAAAAAATTCTCAAATGTAAGAACATCTGTAAATGTTTCACCTGGATGCTTTTAAAGATTAGAGACAACTGAGATAATTTTTTTTTTTTTTTAAGTCTAGCAAATACAGAGTTCATTAGCCATTACTAATGCTAGTTGTAACCCAATAAAGACTCCCTTTACTATATATATATATATATATATATATATATATATATATATATATATATATATATATATAGTAGGGATCCTCCGGAGTGGCAAATAAACTGTGATGTATGTGGTGGTTTACATTTCAGCAAAAAAGACATTATAAACAGTTCATTTCAAATTAGTTTCCATGAAATAGACCTTATGTACATATTTATTAATACCCTGTATATGGTATCTGTTTGTCTCCCTAACCCTTACCTGCGCTCTTACGTTTATAATACCTCACCATTGGCTCTATGTTGTTTTTAACCCTTCAAATGATTGACATTTTACTGCTTGTTTGCATTTATGAAGTTGTTACATTTGCTTATGAGGTATGGTGTATCCAGAACACAATAAATCTTGTTGAAACCAATTGTATAGCACATTGGGCATTTCCTGGTTATGTCCTGACCTGCATTACGCTGAATCTGTCACTGTTTTAGTGCTGCCCAAACTGCAGGCAGCATTAAATAAGTGAAGGGAGTGAGTCCAGGATTTACATAGAAAGGCTTCAGTGTTTCATAGAATCATTGTTTCAAAAGAGCTGTATCCAGTACCAGGTTAGTATTAATGGGTGGGGGTCCCCATGGCTGCTCAACATCCCATTTGTCCTATTTTGAGTATTTTGATTATCTAGAAAACCGTGTGTGTAGGGAATACCTCCCCCATGACCTGATATCAAGGTCTCAGCTGCATTTTTTTTAAAGTGTATCTGTTTGCAAAAAAATGTTTATATAATGTAGATATTACCATTATATGTATATTTGTGATACATTGCTTAACAAATGTGAATATTTTTGGGTGAAAAAATGTCCCTGCAGCTATTGCCTGTGTGTCTCTGTGCGGAGACCAAATACAAGAAGTATGGGTGGTCAAGTAGGGCTCCTAGCTTGTTAGTCATCCTGCTGTGTGAGCCGGGAGCATAGCATAGAGCCTCAGTGCACAGAGCCCTGCTTGTCCTAAGTGCACAGAGCCCTGATTGTCCTCAGTGCACAGAGCCCTGTTTGTCCTAAGTGCACAAAGCCCTGATTGTCCTCAGTGCACAGAGCCCTGCTTGTCCTCACTGCATAGAGCCCTGCTTGTCCTCAGTGTACAGAGACCTGCTTGTCCTCAGTGCACAGACCCCTGTTTACCCTCAGCCACAGAGCCCTGCTTGACCTCAGTGCACAGAGGCCTGCTTGTCCTCACTGTACAGAGCCCTGCTTGTCCTCAGTGTACAGAGTCCTGCTTGTCCTCAGTGCACAGAGCCCTGCTTGTCCTTACTGCACAGAGCCCTGCTTGTAGTCAGTGCTCAGAGCCCTGCTTTTCCTCAGTGTGCAGAGTTCTGCTTGTCCTCACTGCACAGAGCCCTGCTTGTCCTCACTGCACAGAACCCTGCTTGTCCTCACTGCATAGAGCCCTGCTTGTCTTCAGTGAACATCGCCCTGCTTGTCCTCAGTGCACATATCCCTGCTTGTCCTCACGCATAGAGCCCTGCTTGTCCTCAGTGTACAGAGCCCTCCATTTCTTCAGTGCACAGAGCCCTGCTTGTCCTCATTGCACAGAGCCCTGCTTGTCCTCAGTTTACAGAACCCTGCTTGTCCTACTCCCACTACCTGTATTTTGTTTATGAATAGAGACACATAGGCAATAGCTGCCAGGAATAAAATATACACACTTTTTAACCAATGCATATTAAACATTTACATATGGAGAAGATTTAACAAAAGCTATGTAGAGACAAAGTTGTTGCAAAATGCTGCCCACAGTCTGATCAGTATGAAACAGGTGATAGGTTACTCTACACTGGTGAGTTATGCTTTTTTTTGTACTACTTTGTATGGAATCTTCTTTTTTCTATTCTGTTTCAATTTTCTGTTTCTGTTTGTACATTTGTTGATTTCCCTTTTGTACATTATTATGGGGCAGCATACATTTCAATCAAGTTCTGTAAGCCTATTCCCCACTGACAAGGCAACGTTATAGATAGGACCCAACACCGAACAGATTTACCTCAGTTGGGTCAAAGCCTCTAAAATTTACTGAGGCCAGGTGCACTTAATAGTTGCAGTGCACAACAGAGATAGATACAGTTAGTGCACCATACATACACTACAAAATAAAGCAAAAGCTTTCAAGTAAAATAAAAAAGAAATGTGTAATGCTACTTTCACGCTACCTTTGTCACACGGTAGTATAATGGGCGTTGGAGCTCCGGGGACAATTTTTCTTCCGCTACTCCCATTGAAAGACAGCAGTGCCCGACGGATCCCATTGACTATAATGGGTTCCATTGGGACCCACTGTTGCACATTGTGCCCCTTCAAAATGACAGCCATCAAACTAAAAAAAAAGAAGAGAGTTTGACGGCCATTCTTGACAGGGTACAATGGCAGTGTAAAAGTAGCCTAAGTGTTCACTGCCATACCTGTAACACAAAAACAAACACACAAATGAGAAGGCACTAAGATGTACAGAAACATTTGTGATGCCTTGGTGGGGTATGTAGGGTTGTTGGGGTGTTGCTGTTCTGAATATTAAAGGGCGCTGTTAACCCTTGTCACTCGTGACGCCAAAGTGAGGGTTAAATACTGTAATGGTGCTGGGCCTATCACCACCCTTCCCAAGAGCGATAGGTGAATGAGTAATAAATGGATTGTCCACAACCGCTGTTTAACTGAAAACTTGCAGGAACTTTTACTGAAGATTTTTCTGTAGCAGGCAATAGCAACAACAGTCCAGTAAACAGAGTCTATTTCTATTTGAGCAGCGATTGACAGTTGGTTGAGATCAGATAAGCTCAATGTAGCTTTAGGAAGATTCTGTTGCATAGATCCGCTGGATTTAGGGGTGAGTTTAGGTCCAGTGATCTTGCGGAGAGTAGCGGGGAATTATAGATATCTAACCGCTGTGGTGTAGGCCGAGGTCACAAGGCTTTGGCCTAGTAAACATACTTGAAAATTGTGGAGGTCCTACCTCATTCAGAGTCAGCAACCCAAGAGAAAGATTAATGGGCGCCGCTCCCTTATATGGGCAGGGGTGGGCCGTTTTGGATAGGTCCAAAACAACTGCCACTCCCCATTACCCGGCATTATGGGTGAACACGTGACTTAAGAACCACCTAAGGTCCTTCAACATACCATAGAGTTCAGCGAACCGAGTCACATGACCCGCAGGTCCTGCGACGCTAAACAAGTAAGAAACACAATATACATATTTACAATGATAATATTTATAATTATTAACTTACTAAGGGGTGACTAGGGGCTAACTAAAGAAGCGGACCCCGACAGTCATAGGGACTCTGACTTTGGGGACCCCCCTACCAAGGCACAGTATGAAATACGGTGCCGGGACACCACAAACCCCCTTACTTAAAACAAGTCGACCCCGACGCCTGTCCCCTAAGGCAGAGGGACTAGGACAAGGACAGAATTATTAAACATTCCATATACATTTTGACAAAATTTCCTTTTAGTATGACTAGTATCCGTACTAGACAATTATGAAGCTATTAAACATTTAGTCTCTAGCTCCTTAGACATTTTTATAGCTCTCTCTATACATTTATGAGGCTAACTAGACATCGATAAGGCTCACTAGACATTGATGAAGCTGTCTAACATTTAGCCTTAAGCTCCCTGAATTTTTATACACAGCTCTCTATACATTTAGTCTCAAGCTGTCTAGACATTTCTGAAATCTCACCACATTTTCTTTTGTTTTGCCACAATGAGTCACCTGTTAGTACACAAAAGGGTATATTGGCTTGCCTGAGGCTATATACCAATAAGCTTAGCTACTAGGGTCTATCGGCTACACGCTACTTACCCCTAGAACACAAAATAATAACCTTAACTAGGTTACCTTTAATATGTGTTTAATTTTAACTCGCAAAAACATCTACTGGCCAGACAGAGCATCTCACACACATAATAAAGAGAAGAGAGATTAGTGTACCCAACAGTGGCAGGAATTGAATATCAATAGGCTACAATTCCCAAAGTTTTTCTTGAGTGTGAGACATATTTTTATTTTGTGTACGTACTGAAGAAGACTGAGGTAGTACATTTAAGTGAGCAATTTAAGGTACTATGTGTGCAAGTACTGCTTAAAAGTTAGTCTTGATATCTTTAGGGTAGTTTACCCTGTGTAGTGCTTTGAGACAGGTGCTAGCGATTGGCGACTTGAATGGTACTCTCGGAGGACCCGGGAGAGTCACCTATTTAGCAACTAGTAAAACACCTTTTTAGCATTTTTATACATTTGTATGTACATAAGAACATGTATGTACATGTATGTACATGTATATAAGAATTATTTATGTTTCTTTTTTTTAGTGTACACATGCATCTAGCAGGCATTTTCCGTGTCCAATCTTCACCTACTATTTATGTACACAGACATAAGGCTATTTTTTTCTGTGTACAAGAACCATATACATTTTTATTATACAAGTTTACACATTTATCAACACTCCAACAATGTTCTGGCGCATACACCTGATAAGTGTCATTTTTAGCAAGAAAGTCTCATGAATATAGGGATATATGCACAAACGGACGTGTAAGGATCTGAAGTCCACCTACACTATGAGTCTATGTTTCACGGCTGCCACAAATCAGCCGGGCACAAAACTTATGAATCTCCTACTGACTAGGAGTCTCTTGACCTGATGGTCAGGCACAAAGCTTAATGGTTATGTTGCGGAACTTGGAACTGGAACAGTCTTAGCATAGTCCTGCTAGGCACAATTTCTTGAACTTGGTTACTGGAAAACAAAAGTGGTTAGCAAAGAAAAGCAATAGTCATTACTTTACAGTCCTTCAAAAGACATTCTTCCAAACTCTTCTTGTGCCTCTTGTAGACCCCCTAGCCCTTCCAACATCAGGGGCTGGCTGGGAGTTAATATAGCTCTTCCACACCACATTGGTGAGAGTAGAATGGTTAACAGTGGGATTCAAAGTGACCAGGGGTTTTCTGGTCGGGATCAAGGTTGGTGAATAAGGTTTTAGCCCCACCTCCATGCCAGGAGTGGGCCAGAGCACTTTCGTTGGCACCCTTGCAGGAGGCAAACTCTCATTGCTCCGAGAGGGCCTAGGTACATACGTTGGTACCTTGGAAACAGACAAACTCTCATTGCTCCAAGAGGGTCTAGGTACGGTCTTTGGTGCCCGCAATTTGGGACTACTTTCTTAGTCCTGAGCAGGTCTTGGCATTTTGCTGTACGAAGAAAATGACTGTTGTTTGGGAGGCTCCTCCTCCTCGAGTACGGTGGTGGAGGCATCAGGAGCAGACCATTTCGGCCTCAGGTTGAAGGGATCCGATTCCCAATCTGCAGACGGAAAGTATTTAAAGGGAAGCTGTGTTGGGGTCGTTGGTCTTGTGACCGCAGCAGCCCATTCTCCACGCAGGCTCTGGACTGGGGTGTACTCCACTATTTCACCCACCTCCAGAGAGTAGAACTTTTTATGAAGATATGGCCTCTGTACTGCTCACCGGTTTACGAGGATGGTTTGCCTTGTATGGCAATCTAGTAGTGTCCTATAATCTCTGAACTTGTCAAACTTGGCCACAGTTGCTCTTCATCGTTCTAAAGGCTCCTCCTCTTCTCGGGGATGATCCCACTTACGGATGAACAGTGCTTCCATTTCTTTAGTATTCTCCTGATAACGAATTCTCTCTTCAGGAGGCAAATGCACATGCTTAGGGGCGTACAGTTCTCTGTGTCGGGCCTTTATTTTGTCCATCAACTCAGCCAGCTCGGCTTCCTGATGGGCCCTTTCTCTTTGCGCGGTTGGATTTGGTGGGAGTGGGTTCCCAGGTATAGGTTGTAGAACCGCGTGCATGTATTCGATGAGTCCGGCTCGTCCCCAAAAATCCACTGGGGCAAATTTAGTGAGCGCAGTCGTGCACTCAGCAAGCTGGATAGGGGTATGTCAGGCTCAGGGCTGGAGGAGGAAGAAAAGGCTGCCTCCGGCGGGGTACTCACTGCAGACTCCTCCGATGGGATCTCAGCCCACGACCCCCCCTGTGGAGAGGGGACAATCTCACTGGCGATGCTACTCCAGGTGTTCCAGTGCAGTCTCCTGGGGGTGTATCCGGCTAGTCATCATCATCATCGGGCAGTGGGGGAAGATTGCAGGGCCCCTCTTCGTCCAATGACAACTGCTGCAGATGGTCGGCAATATCCTGGAACAGTTGGGCTGCGACCGCCACATCTTTCCATTACTCCGGCGCAATTTTGATGTTCTCACCACGTGGAACACTGCTCTCCTCCATGTCTGTACTCTCCGGCTCCTTGTGCAGACTGAAGAGGTCGCTGTGCAGGGTGTCTTTTATATTGGGCTTCCCCAAAATGGCAACTGGCAGGAAGGACATCATCGGTGCAGCCCCGACTTCCGGTCCTCCCAAAACCGACTCCTCTGTTTCCAAGTTCCCTTTCGGCTGCGATACAGCAACTTGATAGCCACGCCCAGGGGTGGGACGTGGCGCAACACAGGACTTTTTCGCCCTCTTCTCCGGCAGTAGGTTAACTCTTCCTGTGCTGACTGGACCAGAGGATTGTAGCATGTATTCATTTCGCAGTTTACACATTCTTGCTGCGCATACATTTTCGCCTCCCCCTTTACTTTTCCTGTGGCTCCCTTGTATTGTGCACCACGCGCGGCGCTCTTGTACACAATAATGCGGTTTACAGCACATGAATAAAGTCCGTTATATTGGGGGGAGTACAATTTCACTAGTGGCAACAGCAGTAGGCACACACCCAAATCCTGTTCGTGACGCCAAAAAGGCTTTGTGGTGCCTTGGTGGGGTATGTAGGGTAGTTGGGGTGTTGCTGTTCTGGATAATAAAGGGTGCTGTTCACCCTTGTCACTCATGACGCTAGGGAGAGGGTTAAATACTGTAATGGTGCTGGGCCTATCGCCACCCTTCCCAAGAGCGATAGGTGAATGCGTAATAAATTGATTGTCCACAACCGCTGTTTAACTGAAAACTTGCAGGAACTTTTACTGAAGATTTTTCTGTAGCAGGCAATAGCAACAACAGTCCAGTTAACAGAGTCTGTTGAGCAGCGATTGACAGTTGGTTGAGATTAGATAAGCTCAATGTAGCTTTAGGAAGATTCTGTTGCATAGATCCACTGGATTTAGGGGTGAGTTTAGGTCCAGTGATCTTGCGGAGAGTAGCGGGGAATTATAGATATCTAACCGCTGTGGGTAGTCCGAGGCCGCAAGGCTTTGGCCTAGTAAACGTACTTGAAAGTTGCGGAGGTCCTACCTCATTCAGAGTCAGCAACCCAAGAGAAAGAGAAAGATTAATGGGCGCTGCTCCCTTATATGGGCAGGGGCGGGCCGTTTTGGATTGGTCCAAAGCAACTGTAACTCACAGTTACACGGCATTATGGGTGAACACGTGACTTAAGAACCACCTAAGGTCCTTCAACATACCATAGAGTTCTGTGAACCGAGGTCCTGCGACGCTAAACAAGTAGGTAACACAATATACATATTTACAATGATAATATTTATAATTATTAACTTACTAAGGGGTGACTAGGGGCTAACTAGGGAAGCAGACCCCGACAGTCCTAGGGACTCTGACTTTGGGGACCCCCCTACCAAGGCACAGTATGAAATACGGTGCCGGGACACCACACATATGATACATGAGTTAGATCAAATTGAGGCTGTTTACACAGATACCCAATATTGAAATTTCTTATCGGAAGTTTACCGAAAGTTACCACCCATGTAGTAAATGAAATGCGTACAGTACATTTAAATAGGCACTGTCATGAAAACTAATTTTTGCTATTGCACTCCTTAAAGAAAAAAAATCTTTCTAATGTACTTTGTTTAAAAAAAATACGTTTTCTATGTTTTATTTGTGTTTACAAAAGTTGACACTAGGTGTCTCCCTACTTGTCCAGAGCACATTTCCCCCCCACCTCTTGCAAACACTTTGGACTCCTGCTGGACTGGCAGGAGTCCAAAATCAGTCTGGAGTGCTGAGGGTGTGTGTGAAGCCTTAGCCAATCATAGCTCATCTCACACTGATCTGCTCTGGGCTGTGTGTTGCAGAGTGAGGGAGGAAGTTCTCCCCTGTATGGCTTCAGATGATGTCATGCCTGCTGGGGAATGCCCCTTCCCAGTATATGAATCTGAATGAGGCTGAGAAGAAAATACAGAGCAATGTCAAGGTAGAAAACTAAAATATAATAAAAAATACTGGCAGGGGGTGGTTTATCATGATGGGGGCAGTGAACTGGGGGGATTATAAAATTTAACAAGATCATGAGAGGTACTCTTTCATTTACCAGAACACAAGCAAGTGAAGATGTGTAAGAATTGTGAGAAGTGTATGACCCACTAATAACATTCATTCATATCCTGTTATACATCACACCTTAATTCAGTCAGTGTAAAATATCCCTAAATACAAATGCCTTTCTTTAGTAAAAATACCGTCATGTATCACAGTCACAGTTTGCCCTAGCCCTGAAGGTTAACACAGCGGGAACTGAAAACAGAGAATAGATCAGCAGATGCAAGCGTAAGATACTTACTTAGCTAGAAACACACCAAATGACTAATATTTATTGCATGGCCTCAGGTAATGAAAGACTGGCTGCATTAGTACTTTCTTCTCACTAACTAACATCTAACTACAATTAATAAGCCTCCTTAAATTGTTGTTACAATTATAAAAATGTAATTCAATCGACAAATATTAAACATCTTCCTTTTCAAGCAGGTTACTTTTGCTTCTGGAGAACTTAGAATTACCTATTTGCATTTGCACAGGGGACTCATAATTTATACTGTATTATCTAATATGAGCGTCAGGTTTAGGATAATGAAGTGCTCTGTGTTGAGGATGGTAATATATTTTACTACTAACTGCTACATCTCAGCCTAATTTGGTGGCAGCTATTTACATTATATCATTTACTAAAGCTCAATTAAAGGATCCTGATAACTTCCTTTTTCAAAATGGATCATCCTTTAGTGATATTATTCTTGTAAATAGGATATTGACTTTGTTATGTAAATGTCACCACTGGAGACTGCCCAGCTGAAGTGGCCCAAATATACACTGTACACTCAGCACAGAATGCTGCAGCCAGTCACTGCAAGCACTCCATGAAGGATAAAAATACAGTGCACTTCATGTGTAGTATTGTTGAACAGCAATACAACCAACACAAATTAGTTATTGTTAGAGCACAGCTGTTACACCTAGTGCTCTGGCCAGACACGCTGGCCTTGAGCGCTCCTCTCCTCTGTCCTCCTCTGCCAGCGGGGCTGGGATTCGCATTGTGGGATGCGCCCCCATACAAATCTCAGCCTGTCACTCACCTCCGATCTCTGTTGTTCTTCCGGTCCTCTCGCAGTACTGGCGCACATGCCCTCACCTCTTAGGGCGCGCACGCGCCGGAGCTCTAAGATCTAAAGGGCCAGTGCGATCGTAATTATCATCTACACCTATTCTATAAGTATCAGCACCTCCCACTAACCCCTGCCAGATCTTTGTTTGCCCTAGTGCCTATTCTGTGTCTTGTATTGTCGTGTTCCAGACCCCTTTATTCCGTGACCTGACATTGCTCCTGTGCCACCTGCCTTTGACCTCCTGCTACGTTCCTGTCCTCGCATCTGTGCCACCAGCCCTGACCTTCTGCTATTCTTACCACGACTTGCCGTATCCCTCCGGTGCCTCATACCTCCGCAGCCACCTGTGTGGTCAAGTCGTGCCAAGGGTAGTGACCTGGGTGCCGCCTGCCACAGCAAGACCATCCCGCTTTGCAGCAGGCTCTGGTAAAAACCAGCGGCTCCTTAGACTCTGCTCCCTGGCATAGCCCACGTCATCTACCACACAGGTCCAGCGGATCCACTACCGTGTGTGTTACAGCCTATTGCCGTGAGTCTTACAACAGCACCCAATATTGCCTCCAAACATTGCTCAAATATTGTGCAGCTCCCTCCATGTCCTCCCTGATCTCTTGTATACACAGGTCAGCATTCAAGCAATAAAAAATAACTAGACTTATTGGCACCTAGCAGGGCCAATGTAAGGATTTTTGTCTACACAGGGGAAGGTGCATCTCTTTGAATAGAGAGAGGGGGGTTAAAATGTCCAAGTTAGGCTACTTCCACACTGCCGCTATGACACAGAAGAGTGACAGGTGTCGCGGGAGCCGGGAAGGATAGCGGGAGAAAATTAGCTGCAAGAGCTGTCTTTTTCTCCCGTTATTCAGTCAAAAAATAATGGGTCCCGGCGGCCCCTATAATAGTAAATGGGAGCCGCCGGGACCCGTTGTTGCCCATTGCTTCCCATCACGAGAATGGCTGTTATAGTGACAAGAAAAAAAAAAAAGACTTGTTCCATGTTGAGGGTAGTAGTACAGGGGCTGAGGGATTGATCGCACCGGGTTTCACTTCTGAGACCCGATCCGGTCAAAAGTTATTAAGCAGGGGAGCGGGCGGCATGTTCCGATCCCCTGCAATGTACTGTAAACTTTCATTTTTTAATTCCCCATCAGTCCACCAGGAGCCCTGAATGGCCGGGACCGAGGTTTTAATATAGAAGCGCTGGGGTGGGCAAAGATGTATAGAATCGCTGGGGGATATATATCTGGCCCCTCTAGTGTTTCTATATATCTTTCCCCCTGCTGCGCTATATCAAACTTAGTAGCTGCTGAGCTTGAATAAATGTACTGCCCCCCCAGCACTATTATATATCTATACTGACCCCCGCTGCGCATATACTGACCCCCGCTGCGCATATTTATATATATACTGCCTCCCCCAAGCTGCGCATATTAACCTTCATCTTCTACCTCCCCTGGCTGCCAATGAATGAAAACTCTATTAGCAGGGGAGCGTAGGGCAGCAGCTGCATATCATGCTGTGGGGGTCAGGCATATGGATATATGTCTGACCCTCACAGCATACATATACATATCCCTGCACTGCTTTACTTGTCATTCATAGCAGTGAGCCGGCACCTGTATATATAGATGCTGTGAGGGTCAGACATATATCCATATGTCTGACCCCTACCGCGCATCTATATATACAGGTGCCGGCTCACTGCTATGAATGACAAGTAAGCTATTGGCAGCAGCAGCGGAGCCTCCGCTCCCTGCACTGCTTTACTTGTCATTCATAGCGGTGAGCCGGCATTTGTATATGTATGATGTGAGGGTCAGACATATATCCATATGTCTGACCCTCACAGCATCTATATATACAGGTGCGGGCTCACCGCTATGAATGACAAGTAAAGCAGTGCAGGGAGCGGATGCTCGCACTGCTGCTGCAAATAGCTTACTTGTCATTCATGGCGGTGAGCCAGCATTTGTATATGTATGCTGTGAGGGTCTAATAGACTAATAGAGTTTTCATTCATTGGCAGCCAGGGGAGGGAGAAGATGAAGGTTAATATGCACAGCTTGGGGGAGGCAGTATATATATATAAATATGCACAGCGGGGGTCAGTATATGCGCAGCGGGGATCAGTATAGATATATAATAGCACTGGGGGGCAGTACATTTATTCAAGCGCAGTGGCCACTAAGTTTGATATAGTGCAGCAGGGGGAAAGATATATAGAAACGCTGGAGGGGGCAGATATATTACCCCCCCCCCCCAGCGATTCTATACATCTTTGCCCACCACAGCGCTTCTATATTAAAACTCTGCCAGGAGCCCTGATTGGCTCTTCGGTCCCGGCCATTCAGGGCTCCTGGTGGACTGGTGGGGAATTTAAAAATGAAAGTTTACTGTACATTGCAGGGAATCGGAACATGCCGCCCGCTCCCCTGCTTAATAACTTTTGATCGGATCGGGTCTCAGAAATGAGATCCTGTGCGATCAATCCCTCAGCCCCTGTACTACTACCCACAACATGGAACAGACCCTGTTCCATGCTGGGGGTAGCAGGATTTACTCCGTTTTGAGTAATTTCCCGACAGCTCAAAGCTGTCGGGTTTCTGTGAAGCAAAACTCACAGGTTAGTCTGTGAGTTTTCTTCACACTAGGAGGGTTTTTTCTCTTTTTGTCGGGAAAAACGCCCCTTTTGTAGGTTTTTTTTTCCACTCTGAGTGATTTTGGTTTTGTCGGGTTGTGTGCCAGACTCTGGCACAAATTCTGGCCAAATTCTGGCGCAAAACCCGACAAAAAGTGTCGGGATCCTGTTAGTAAATGAGGGCCAATGGCCCTCATTTACTAAGAGTGTTGGTTTAATCTATGAGTGTTTTCCCTGAATTCTCTGAGTGAAAATCTCCATATTTACTAATCAGTCGCTCGACAAATTTTTTTTTTTGGCGCACGGGTTTGGAAATGTGTCCCACGGGTTTCCTGAAAGTGTCGCATGTTTAAAAAAAAAAGGTGAAAGGTCTCCCTGATTTACTAATGTGTCGCATGGGAAAAAAATTGTGTCCCACGGGTTGGAAATTGTGTCGCACGGTACATTGTATATATGTCCCCCGCACAGCGCATGTATATATGCCCCGCACAGCGCATGTATATATGCCCCGCACAGCGCGTTATATATGCCCCGCACAGCGCATGTATATATACATGCCTCTGAAGCGCTATCAATGACTAATGCAGTGGTCTCCAACTTGCGGACCTCCAGATGTTGCAAAATTACAACTCCCAGCATGCACGGAGCATTCTGTGAGTTGTAGTTTTGCAACATCTGGAGGTCCGCAAGTTGGAGACCACTGCATTAGTCATTGATAGCGCTTCAGAGGCATGTGTATGTACATGCGCTGTGCGGGGGCATGTATAATATATATCTGCATGCGCTGCGGGGGGTATATAGTATATATATAAAGGTGTATACATGCGCTGCGGGGGGTATATAATAGCGCTATGCTGGGGGTATATAGTATATATATAAATTTGTACACATGCACTGCGGGAGGTATATAATAGCACGTCGGGGGACAAGACATATTGCGCAGCAGGGGGCAAGATATATAGAAGCTGTGGGGACATATACATCCCCCCCAGCGATTCTATATATCTTCCCCCCCCCCCCCCCCCCTGCAGCTCGCAGGGATCCCTGATTGGCTCTTCAGTACGGGCTATTCAGGGATCCCGGCTGGGAAAATGAAAGTAAAACACATCATACATCGCTGGGCAGCGGACCATGCCGCCCGCTCACCTGCTTAATAACTTTTGATCGGATCGGGTCTCAGAAGTGAGACCCGATGCGATCAACCCCTGTTCTACTACCCCCAACATGGAACAGACCCTGTTCCATGATGGGGGTAGGATTCACTCGATTTTCAGTAATTTCCCGACAACTCAGAGCTGTCGGGTTTTGGTGAAGAAAAATTCACAGGTTTTCCTGTGAGTTTTTCATCATACTCCGAGTGTTTTTTCTTTTTTGTCGGGAACATGCCCCTTTTTGTGATAACCACGCCCATTTTGACGGGTTTAAAAAACACTCGGAGTGATGATATCTTTTGTCGGGTTGTGCGACCAAATTTGTGTCGCATGGGCTATGCAACACAAATTTGGTCGCAGAACCCGACAAAAACTGTTGGTTTCACGTTAGTAAATGAGGGGCAATGTGTATTATACAGTACTGTATATTCAATACTTTATATTCAATTATAATTCTTGATGAAATTATTAAAATGTCCTGATACTAGAGTCCCTTTAAGGGACTGATTTCACACACCAGAAAAAGCCTGCTGGTGAAAGGTACACTAGATTTTTTAAGAGGTGTAAATAATAAATCTAGCACTTCAGTGACACTGCATATAGATTCCTGCTGTAATTTAGGGCAGTTACTGGCATAGATTTTAGTAAATTTACTGGGCCCTAAATTCCTTTATCCCCTTTAACATGAAGCCTTGCACACTTATTGTTTTTTAGGCCCCTATAATGCCACTATGTCATACTGAATGCTAATAGTTTTTAAAGATGCACTGCTAATTGTTACGCCGAGCGCTCCGGGTTCCCGCTCCTCCCCGGAGCGCTCGCTTCACCTCCTCCGCTGCAGCGCCCCGGTCACGTCCTCTGACCCGGGGCGCTGCGATCCTGCTGCTAGCCGGGATGCGATTCGCGATGCGGGTAGCGCCCGCTCGCGATGCGCACCCCGGCTCTCCTACCTGACTCGCTCCCCGTCTGTTCTGTCCCGGCGCGCGCGGCCCCGCTCCCTAGGGCGCGCGCGCGCCGGGTCTCTGCGATTTAAAGGGCCACTGCGCCGCTGATTGGCGCAGTGGTTCCAATTAGAGTTATCACCTGTGCACTCCCTATATTACCTCACTTCCCTTGCACTCCCTTGCCGGATCTTGTTGCCTTAGTGCCAGTGAAAGCGTTCCTTGTGTGTCCCTTGCCAGTGTTTCCAGACCTTCTGCCGTTGCCCCTGACTACGATCCTTGCTGCCTGCCCCGACCTTCTGCTACGTCCGACCTTGCTTCTGCCTACTCCCTTGTACCGCGCCTATCTTCAGCAGCCAGAGAGGTGAGCCGTTGCTAGTGGATACGACCTGGTCACTACCGCCGCAGCAAGACCATCCCGCTTTGCGGCGGGCTCTGGTGAAAACCAGTAGTGGCTTAGAACCGGTCCACTAGCACGGTCCACGCCAATCCCTCTCTGGCACAGAGGGTCCACTACCTGCCAGCCGGCATCGTGACAGTAGATCCGGCCATGGATCCCGCTGAAGTTCCTCTGCCAGTTGTCGCTGACCTCACCACGGTGGTCGCCCAGCAGTCACAACAGATTGCGCAACAAGGCCAACAGCTGTCTCAACTGACCGTTATGCTACAACAGTTGCTACCACAGCTTCAGCAGTCATCTCCTCCGCCAGCTCCTGCACCTCCTCCGCAGCGAGTGGCCGCTCCTGGGATACGCTTATCCTTGCCGGATAAGTTTGATGGGGACTCTAAGTTTTGCCGTGGCTTCCTTTCCCAATGTTCCCTGCATCTGGAGATGATGTCGGACCTGTTTCCCACTGAAAGGTCTAAGGTGGCTTTCGTAGTCAGTCTTCTGTCCGGAAAAGCCCTGTCATGGGCCACACCGCTCTGGGACCGCAATGACCCCGTCACTGCCTCAGTACACTCCTTCTTCTCGGAAATCCGAAGTGTCTTTGAGGAACCTGCCCGAGCCTCTTCTGCTGAGACTGCCCTGTTGAACCTGGTCCAGGGTAATTCTTCCGTTGGCGAGTATGCCGTACAATTCCGTACACTTGCTTCAGAATTGTCCTGGAATAATGAGGCCCTCTGCGCGACCTTCAAAAAAGGCCTATCCAGCAACATTAAAGATGTTCTGGCCGCACGAGAAATTCCTGCTAATCTACATGAACTTATTCACCTAGCCACTCGCATTGACATGCGTTTTTCTGAAAGGCGTCAGGAACTCCGCCAAGATATGGACTCTGTTCGCACGAGGCGTTTCGTCTCCTCGGCTCCTCTCTCCTCTGGTCCCCTGCAATCTGTTCCTGTGCCTCCCGCCGTGGAGGCTATGCAGGTCGACCGGTCTCGCCTGACACCTCAAGAGAGGACACGACGCCGTATGGAGAACCTCTGCCTGTACTGTGCTAGTACCGAACACTTCCTGAGGGATTGTCCTATCCGTCCTCCCCGCCTGGAAAGACGTACGCTGACTCCGCACAAAGGTGAGACAGTCCTTGATGTCTACTCTGCTTCTCCACGTCTTACTGTGCCAGTGCGGATGTCTGCTTCTGCCTTCTCCTTCTCTACAGTGGCCTTCTTGGACTCTGGTTCTGCAGGAAATTTTATTTTGGCCTCTCTCGTCAACAGGTTCAACATCCCAGTGACCAGTCTCGCCAGACCCCTCTACATCAATTGTGTAAATAATGAAAGATTGGACTGTACCATACGTTTCCGCACGGAGCCCCTTCTTATGAGCATCGGATCTCATCATGAGAGGATTGAACTTTTGGTCCTCCCCAATTGCACCTCGGAGATTCTCCTTGGACTTCCCTGGCTTCAACTTCATTCCCCAACCCTGGATTGGTCCACTGGGGAGATCAAGAGTTGGGGGTCCTCTTGTTCCAAGAACTGTCTAAAACCGGTTCCCAGTAACCCTTGCCGTAACTCTGTGGTTCCTCCAGTAACCGGTCTCCCCAAGGCCTATATGGACTTCGCGGATGTTTTCTGCAAAAAACAAGCTGAGACTCTACCTCCTCACAGGCCTTATGATTGCCCTATCGACCTCCTCCCGGGTACTACTCCACCCCGGGGCAGAATTTATCCTCTCTCTGCCCCAGAGACTCTTGCCATGTCCGAATACGTCCAGGAGAATCTAAAAAGGGGCTTTATCCGTAAATCCTCCTCTCCTGCCGGAGCCGGATTTTTCTTTGTCTCCAAAAAAGATGGCTCCCTACGTCCTTGCATTGACTACCGCGGTCTTAATAAAATCACGGTTAAGAACCGCTACCCCTTACCCCTCATCTCTGAACTCTTTGATCGCCTCCAAGGTGCCCACATCTTCACTAAATTGGACTTAAGAGGCGCCTATAACCTCATCCGCATCAGAGAGGGGGACGAGTGGAAAACGGCATTTAACACCAGAGATGGACACTTTGAGTATCTGGTCATGCCCTTTGGTCTGTGCAATGCCCCTGCCGTCTTCCAAGACTTTGTCAATGAAATTTTTCGTGATCTATTATACTCCTGTGTTGTGGTATATCTGGACGATATCCTAATTTTTTCTGCCAATCTAGAGGAACACCGCCGACATGTCCGTATGGTTCTTCAGAGACTTCGTGACAACCAACTCTATGCCAAAATTGAGAAATGTCTGTTTGAATGCCAATCTCTTCCTTTTCTAGGATATTTGGTCTCTGGCCAGGGACTACAGATGGATCCAGACAAACTCTCTGCCGTCTTAAATTGGCCACGCCCCTCCGGACTCCGTGCTATCCAACGCTTTTTGGGGTTCGCCAATTATTACAGGCAATTTATTCCACATTTTTCTACCATTGTGGCTCCTATCGTGGCTTTAACCAAGAAAAATGCTGATCCCAAGTCCTGGCCTCCTCAAGCAGAAGACTCCTTTAAACAACTCAAGTCTGCCTTTTCTTCGGCTCCCGTGCTCTCCAGACCTGACCCTTCCAAACCCTTCCTATTGGAGGTTGATGCCTCCTCAGTAGGAGCTGGAGCTGTTCTTCTACAAAAAAATCCTTCCGGGCATGCTGTCACTTGTGGTTTTTTCTCTAGGACCTTCTCTCCAGCGGAGAGGAACTACTCCATCGGGGATCGAGAACTTCTAGCCATTAAATTAGCACTTGAGGAATGGAGGCATCTGCTGGAGGGATCAAGATTTCCTGTTATTATCTACACCGACCACAAGAACCTCTCCTACCTCCAGTCGGCCCAACGGCTGAATCCTCGCCAGGCCCGGTGGTCTCTGTTCTTTGCCCGATTTAATTTTGAGATTCACTTTCGTCCTGCCGATAAGAACATTAGAGCCGATGCTCTCTCTCGTTCCTCGGATGCCTCAGAAGTTGATCTCCCTCCGCAACACATCATTCCACCTGACTGCCTGATCTCCACTTCTCCTGCCTCCATCAGACAGACTCCTCCAGGAAAGACCTTTGTTTCTCCACGCCAACGCCTCGGAATCCTCAAATGGGGTCACTCCTCCCATCTCGCAGGTCATGCGGGCATCAAGAAATCTGTGCAACTCATCTCCCGCTTCTATTGGTGGCCAACTCTGGAGACGGATGTTGGGGACTTTGTGCGAGCCTGCACTATCTGTGCCCGGGATAAGACTCCTCGCCAGAAGCCCGCTGGTTTTCTTCATCCTCTGCCTGTCCCCGAACAGCCTTGGTCTCTGATTGGTATGGATTTTATTACTGATTTACCCCCTTCCCGTGGCAACACCGTTATTTGGGTGGTCGTTGATCGATTCTCCAAAATGGCACATTTCATTCCTCTTCCTGGTCTTCCTTCTGCGCCTCAGTTGGCTAAACAATTTTTTGTACACATTTTTCGTCTTCACGGGTTGCCTACGCAGATTGTCTCGGATAGAGGGGTCCAATTCGTGTCTAAATTCTGGAGAGCTCTCTGTAAACAACTCAAGATTAAATTAAATTTTTCCTCTGCATATCATCCCCAGTCCAATGGACAAGTAGAAAGAATTAACCAGATCCTGGGTGATTATTTGCGACATTTTGTTTCCTCCCGCCAGGATGACTGGGCAGATCTCCTTCCATGGGCCGAATTCTCGTATAACTTCAGGGTCTCTGAATCTTCCTCCAAATCCCCATTTTTCGTGGTGTACGGCCGTCACCCTCTTCCCCCCCTCCCTACCCCCTTGCCCTCTGGTCTGCCCGCTGTGGATGAAATTTCTCGTGACCTTTCCATTATATGGAGAGAGACCCAAAATTCTCTCTTACAGGCTTCTTCACGCATGAAGAGGTTCGCGGATAAGAAAAGAAGAGCTCCCCCCGTTTTTTCCCCTGGAGACAAGGTATGGCTCTCCGCTAAATATGTCCGCTTCCGTGTCCCTAGCTACAAGTTGGGACCACGCTATCTTGGTCCTTTCAAAATTCTGTGTCAAATTAATCCTGTCTCTTATAAACTTCTTCTTCCTCCTTCTCTTCGTATCCCTAATGCCTTTCACGTCTCTCTTCTCAAACCACTCATCCTCAACCGTTTTTCTCCCAAATCTGTTCCTCCCACTCCTGTTTCCGGCTCCTCGGACGTCTTCTCGGTCAAGGAGATTTTGGCTGCCAAAAAGGTCAGAGGAAAAAATTTTTTTTTAGTAGACTGGGAGGGTTGTGGTCCTGAAGAGAGATCCTGGGAACCTGAGGACAACATCCTTGACAAAAGTCTGCTCCTCAGGTTCTCAGGCTCCAAGAAGAGGGGGAGACCCAAGGGGGGGGGTACTGTTACGCCGAGCGCTCCGGGTTCCCGCTCCTCCCCGGAGCGCTCGCTTCACCTCCTCCGCTGCAGCGCCCCGGTCACGTCCTCTGACCCGGGGCGCTGCGATCCTGCTGCTAGCCGGGATGCGATTCGCGATGCGGGTAGCGCCCGCTCGCGATGCGCACCCCGGCTCTCCTACCTGACTCGCTCCCCGTCTGTTCTGTCCCGGCGCGCGCGGCCCCGCTCCCTAGGGCGCGCGCGCGCCGGGTCTCTGCGATTTAAAGGGCCACTGCGCCGCTGATTGGCGCAGTGGTTCCAATTAGAGTTATCACCTGTGCACTCCCTATATTACCTCACTTCCCTTGCACTCCCTTGCCGGATCTTGTTGCCTTAGTGCCAGTGAAAGCGTTCCTTGTGTGTCCCTTGCCAGTGTTTCCAGACCTTCTGCCGTTGCCCCTGACTACGATCCTTGCTGCCTGCCCCGACCTTCTGCTACGTCCGACCTTGCTTCTGCCTACTCCCTTGTACCGCGCCTATCTTCAGCAGCCAGAGAGGTGAGCCGTTGCTAGTGGATACGACCTGGTCACTACCGCCGCAGCAAGACCATCCCGCTTTGCGGCGGGCTCTGGTGAAAACCAGTAGTGGCTTAGAACCGGTCCACTAGCACGGTCCACGCCAATCCCTCTCTGGCACAGAGGGTCCACTACCTGCCAGCCGGCATCGTGACACTAATGTAGAGTAACAGCAGCTTAAAAAATGTATTGTCAGATATGGCTTCTTCAAGGGATTACAGTCACTGGGGATCAGAGAGGCCAGGAAAAGGCAAACAGCTTTTGTTAAGATAGCTGCTATAAAAACTTTTGCAGATGCCAAAGTCCCTTTCTCCAATACAGATATCTACAACATACTAATACTGTGGATTTAATAGTAAAATTCATTGATTTATTCATTGAATCTGGGTCAGGATGGCCCGACAGGGTACCAGAGGAAGCTTTAGTTTGCCCACAATATGATACAACAATATATCACTAACATGGGCCCCAAAGGTCTAGCATAAGACAACAACATTTGGAGTGGACTTTGAAACCATTTAGTAGATCCAGTAAAAACTCTTTAAGAAGACCCTTCAACATTGCATTGAAAAGCAGATTTTTATAGGGGTGGGTTTCTCAAAAAAAGATATTATATCAAAGATATGGTGGAGCTAAAATGCATCACATAAAATTTGGTGTTTATAACGGCTTGGTCTTTTAAAGAGATTTTACAATATTTTACTTAACCCTTGGTATTCAATGATTACTTCAAAGTACGCTTCCAAAAAGAAGTGTGGGCCCTCAAAATAATATCATGTTGTGTGCCTGGGGAATGTCAAAATGTATTGTACACATTAATGCTTTCCTTATTGGCAGCTGTTAGTAAAAAAGATATTTTCTTTTATAAATAAAATAAACAACTAAAATAAAATGCCACCATCTATAAACAAATGTTATATCTAACTTGAATAATTTGGAGCCTAAAATGGCAAAGTACTAAAAAGTAGACATTCACTTATGTCTCTACAATAGATTAGATGTGTATAGTGCTGTTAAGTAAATTAAATGGGTTATCCACCATATGGTGATTTTAGTACTTACCTGCCAAACAGTAATGGACATGCTAAGGAAGGATTTGCGCTTGTCTTAGGGCTTAATGGCTATGTTGTGAGATTACCATAAAGCTGATGCTATCTTTTTGTGAACTGGCTATTTCCCATAATTCCCATAACATAATTCCTTGTTTGTAAATGTGAGGTCACTTTTCTCCCTCCCACATTTCAGCCCCCCCCCCCACCCATTGAAACACACCTGTGATCCCTTCAATGCAATAGACCAGTGTTTTCTGACTTGGGCGCCTCCAGCTGTTGAAAAACTACAATTCTTGCAGAATAATCTTCCCCCCACTTCCCTCCATCTATTGACGCAAAGACAGGCTCTCTCTGAACACCATAGTACTAAAAACTAGATGCATATCTGTAGTTTAACAAATTATTGGAGCTACACTGTAAAGATTCCCCTGAGGACGTCCCCGTGCATAGTTATTGGCACGTGGATAGAAACGCGTTGGGAATGAATACATTATAGCTATTAGTGTGGTTATTATATACAACAAATGATTTAACACTGCTCTTGTGAATGCAGTGAGTAGCTCTTTATGTGAAACCTTGCAGCCATACCATATTGGGCTGCTAGGTTGCATGTGTTTTCTACACTATTTTGGTATTCACTTTCTTCTACCTGGTGGCTTTTAAATGACATTAATTAAATGTTATATTTTGCCTCGATATATTTCTTCTGAGGAAGATCATTCTGCAAGAATTGTAGTTTTGCAACAGCTAGAGACACCCAAGTCAGAAAACACTGGTCTATTGCATTGAAGGGATCACAGGTGTGTTTCAATGGGTGGGGTGGCTGATGTGTGGGAGGCACTGCAACCTGGGAAAGCCTGATACAATCCTCATTTTGTATACTGTTAAAAATAAACTGTGGGGCAAAAATCACAGAAGAATTGCGAGACCACCAGAAAACACAGGTACAAACATTATATTATGTATGAACTACACTAAATTTAAAGCCCCTGTAGCATAGTCAAATAAAAAAAGAATTGCAGAATACCCCTTCAATGCTAAGTAACTGTTACATTATATCATACCATGTACAAATATTTTCATGCTAGACATATTATAAGCAGGCAAGCATGAGTTATTTTATTAGTATTTATAATATTTAAATATTCACCTCTGTGATGGATTTTGTATGGCAAAAACACAAAGAAAAGATGTATGAACGAATGGCCATTACAATAATAAATAATTATCCTTGAACCCATTGTGTTAGCGTCTTATAAATATCACAGAACAGACTTTAAAGCTCTCCTAGAAAATTCCACTCATTAATGGCTCTGTACACCATGTGGTTGGCATTTAAGTTAGCATCTGTGATCATGTAAAAAGGACTTTAACATGCATTGTGACTGGAATAGGTAGCCTGCATTCCAAGGATGTCTTGCTTTTCCATGAGCGCTCATTAAATATTACTGCTTAGTTCTTTATTCAAAGGGATAAGCAATCAAGTTTTGGCAGCACTGCTACAATAAAATGCGGCAACCTGACAGCTGCTATCTTTTTACTTATCCCTTAATAATTGACACATCTGCATATAAAGAAAGGTTGATTTCTCAAGGCATATATGATATTAATAGAGATAGGATTTATTATTACATGGCAATGATACTTTACGCACCGACGGCCGCAGTTAATGAAACATTGTCATGTTGGATGGAGAAGACATTGTACAGTAAGTTGTGGAATATCTGTAGAAAAATGTAGCAATCACAGTGTCGTTGTATTGTTTGTTTTAACCAAGATTGATAGTGTTTAGCAGAATTCTGAAAAGGTCCACATTTACATTTTGGCAATTTTTCTACTCTGTCTTGAAAATGAGAGTTTATCGCAACCAACACTAGCAATTCACTTCACTAGGATAACCAATTTGCTTGGCCCCTAAGTACTGCACATATTTCAGGATTTTAAGAGGTTGTCTGATGGTACACAATCTTTTTGGAATGAGACCCTCAGCGAACAGAAAACTCTGCTAGTTAAAACTGGGGTCCTCTGAAGGAGGAAATGTAGTGTTACATATTGGCCATTCAGATGCAGGGAATCTGAGTAATGAAGGCATGGGCATAGAAACATTGACGTTTGTCAGCAGAAAAAGACCACCTGGTCTAGTTTGCCTATTGTAGTTGTTTATATTATTGTTATGTATGCATTATCCCTCCTCCACCAAACCCTATAGTTGTCACAATGCAGTATAGTAATGTCCCCCTGCCATAGAATGCCAGATAGAAAAGTGTGATTTCCTACTCCGCAGAACATGCTACCATTACTCCAGAGTCCAGTCCATACTTTATATTAGTCCATCTTATGCTTGGAAATAGGCTTGGTGATGTAATGCTTGCATGAGGTGCCAAATGCTTATAAAGGAAGATTACCTTGGTAGATATTTGATTTAGTGTCAATCAGGCTGAATGAAAAACCTAAATTGAAGAAAAAAATGAAGAAGAAATCAGATAGTTTTAATATTATGGCTGATCGATATGTTTACATTTTTATAGAAATACTACCTGTTTCTAGCTGCACTGTACATATTGCCATTACACATTCTAATTAATAAAAACTGCCGTGTAATCTGTTACATGAATACAATTATAACACCACCCAAAACAGGCAAAAATAAAATCATCCTGACAATGGATCAGTTTACAAAGGTGATAGACCTAATAGAGGTAACTCCAAAGTCAAGCAAAAGTGTGCCAAGATGCCAGATGCTGCAGCCAAAAAAAAAAAAAGCATCAACCACTGCTGCTGAATGTCTGTGTGCCCATATGTGTTAGCAGGAACGCAAAACTATGGAATCTGTCCAGGAGAATTCAGTTTATATGCAGTCTATAATTTAAGAAAAACAAATATCATAATGTATTATAATCTACTGTAAAAGGTTGAAAGCCTAAATCTCAACACAGTTTATGAAATAATGTATGTGCTGTTCATATAGTGATGTTTTTATTGATGCACAATATAGATGATGCCAAAATACAGTCAAAAGAATAATAACCTGTGATGAAGCAAGTAACATATATATAGAAATCCCCTAATATTTATTTATTATCACGATCTAACCTCTCAGGAGCTGGCAGGGAAATTTCTACCATAGCCCTGCAAACCTGTCAGCACATAATCACCTGTCTGCTATGACATTTGAATTTTGTCTTTTTACTTTGCAGTCTGGTGCAGTTTCTTCATATGCCAACAGCAGAAGGAGAAGAAAATATAATTGAAAGATTTATACTTTTCCTTTTTGTATCTACTTGGCTGCAGAGGCATTAGAGGAAAATTTGTGGCCCCATTAGAATGACTAGAATAGGAGTCTATTTACACCATGGCACCAGAACCAAAGGAAACGAAACATTTTATTTCTCAATCTGTCCTCATTTTTTCTTCCTATTTTGACCTCACCTTTTCTACTATTGTACACTTAACATATCTCTTCACTTTGATTATAAAGATCCTTAATATGTTCAGCAAAAAAAAAAGCTCAGAATTCAATGTTCAGACAGAGCGGATTGTTTGTGGATTTCAAGTCATTTTTTGCTGTAACCAAAAGTGTGGTTGGCAAAGCATTTTTTCTTATTTTCCTATTGAATTTGAAAATCATCAGAATTTTGTTTATTTAAAAAAACATAATATATATATATATATATATTTTTACTCATACAGCTCCCACTGTATGAAGCACACTCAGGAGCCAGGACACACGGCTAATGCTGGACATCACTAAGGCCCCCTTCACATATATCAGTTGTCCAGCACTGTTTCCCTCTGGTGTACATCATAGGAAAACTGATGGCAGAACCGATCCCATTCATTTATTGGAACAGTTCACAGTCATCCGGCATGTCAGTTTGGATGCTGGATGGTTGGACTCGCGGACCATCCCCTGCCGGGGAGAGCATCTTGCTGTGTTCCCCCATCTGGCATTCAGCAATAATGGAGGCCAAATGCTTAAAGGGGTATTCCAGGAAAAAAAAAATTATATATATCAACTGGCTCCAGAAAGTTAAACAAATTTGTAAATTATTTAAAATAAGGTGCAGCTCACAACAAAAGGACCGAGGTAATTGAAGCTATAGCCGGACCCCACCGGCAACAAAATAGAAATATAGTCAAAGTAATAGCTTATACCTCTAGGACCTCACCAACCTTGGTGCATAATGATGGAGGTGGAAATAAATGTAAATATAACAGCGTTACTCATATAAAATTTTAATTAAATATAAATAAAATATATGTTATAAATAATTTTACACATTAAATTGGCACTGTTAGATGACAATCCCACTGGGCCCTAGTGGGGTATCAAAAAATTGATGGAATAAATATTAAGATGGATAGTATCCAATAATCGAATGGATAGTGTCCAATAATCTAATATTCCAGTGTGTATACAGGAAAAAGTCCGTTAATCCGCAAACGAAAAAAAGCCCGTTTTGTAAGTAAGTCACTTAAAAAATAAAGTCAATCTCCAGATAAAGTATGTAAATGATGTTAAACTATTTCTCACCACTGCTTCTGGCGGCTCGATGATCTTTTATTATATATCACAGTCCCGTATTCCTCTTGTGCTCCGATGGCAGGGGGGCACAGCAGTCTCACGTCTCCCTTGCAGCCCCGATGGCAGGGGGGCGCAAAGTGATGGTCTGTGCCGCAAGCTCCGATGGCAGGGGAGCGTGATATGATGTTCCGTGCTGTAGGCTGCACTTGCTCACCGGCTGTCTCTTGATGGTATTAGTCTGACACTCCGGCAAGAGTGTCAGTCAGCACGGGAGCGTAAGTGATTCTAGCGGCAGCGGTGCATTTGGGAGCGGTTGACAGTCCGGGGATAGCGTCCCACGTGGAAGCTTTGGCTGCGGGAGATGTAGGCTGTGAAAGGTGGTTAGAGGTGAGATTGCCGCCAGGCAGGGCGGAATAGACTGGATAAGCTGGATTAACTCCTCTGTTGCCGGTACTTGTAGGTTTGCCGACGGACACTGGTAGTCGCTGTATGAACAGTGCCAAACACCTAAACGCGTTTCGGGGTGCTGGGAATTGTGATCCTTCGACCCCTTCCTCAGTAGAAATGTGTATATAGTAAAGCTTAGTGGTAACGCTGTTTTTATGATAAAATTACACCTGTTGGTGATTACTGGAACTGAAGAGAAACCGGTCTCTGAATTATAGTAAGTTGTCTCTTAGGTATATCAAATATGTGGAGCGGAGCAGCTTTCCCAAACTATTCGGGGAAATCGGATAGAACCTTGTTCACCCCCCGGTTTTCCCGGATAGCCAGATCAGTCATGGCATTCGCAGCGCATGGTAACTATATATATATATATATATATATATATATATATGTGTGTTCACTGCAAATGGCATGACGATCATAGAAATTGACAATGATATGTTGTTGATTTGTTGAATATACACAAAAACATATAACCAATGTAGCATAATAATGATATATTGTTTCTACATAAAAAATAGTAATGATAGAGAAGACTAATATTGCATACATATACAAATGAGAAATAAACACACATATATATATATATATATATATATATATATGCATATACATACACACACATAAACATGCAGAAATTTTTCCGTCACGATGTCCCGTCACTGTATAACGCCCGTAATGAATTATGGGCATATACGGGTGGAAACGGGCAGTTACAAAACCCCATAGGCTGCAATGCAATTTAGTCACGGCCGTCAGGGGTTTTGTAAGGCTGGGTTCACACTGCAGAATTTCTGGGCAGAATTTCTGCCAGAGATCTAGCCGGCGGCGCTAGGACCAAGCAGACTGCATTGCTGCCCCGATAGACTCCAATGCATTTCTGGGTGGATCTTTTGGGAGATCTGAAATGCATTGCCATCTATGTGGACGGCAATGTAGTCCACGCGGTCCTAGTGCCGCCAGCTCGATCTCCGGCAGAAATTCTGCTCAGAAATTCCACAGTGTAACGGCCGGGTTTTGCAGCTGTAGTGACGGAACATGCGACGGAAGTTTGTAAACGGAGAAATTCATAGTGTGAAAGGAGCCTAACACCATTTACATACTTTATCTGGAGATTGACTTTATTTTTTAAGTGACTTACACTGTTACACAACCGGGTTTTTTTCGTCTGCGGATTAACAGACTTTTTCCTGTATACACACTGGAATATTAGATTATTGGACACTATCCATTGGATTATTGGATACTATCCATCTTAATATTTATTCCATCAATTTTTTGATACCCCACTAGGGCCCAGTGGGATTATCATCTAACAGTGCCAATTTAATATGTAAAATTTTTATAACATATATTTTATTTACATTTAATAAAAATTTTATATGAGTAACGCTGTTATATTTAAATTTATTTCCACCTCCATCATTATGCACCAAGGTTGGTGAGGTCCTAGAGGTGTAAGCTATTAATTTGACTAGATTTGTAAATTTCTTCTATTAAAAAATCTTAATCCTTTCAGTACTTATGAGCATCTGAAGTTAAGGTTGTTCTTTTCTGTCTAAATCCTCTCTGATGACACCTGTCTCGAGAAATGCCCAGTTTAGAAGAGGTTTGCTATGGGGATTTGCTTCTAAACTGGGCGTTTCCCGAGACAGGTGTCATCAGAGAGGATATAGACAGAAGAGAACAACCTTAACTTCAGAAACTCATAGATGCTGAAAGGATTAAGAGTTTTTTAATAGAAGTAATTTACAAATCTGTTTAAATTTCTGGAGCCAGTTGATATATAAGAAAAAGTTTTTTTTTCCTGGAATACCCCTTTAACAACTGATGACAACTGATGCACATTGTTGTTAGTTTTAGTATTAGCTGCATTGAGATTCAGGCTGGGTTCACCTCTGACATATGTGTGCAGCATTAACCCTTTAGACGCCGTGATCAAAGTTTCTTGTGGCGTCTAAAGCGGGAAAATAGCATTGCTGGTATCTCAGTGGAGCTGATTGGACCCCACCTGCCTCTGGCTTGTCCAATCGGTGCTCCAATCCTGTAGGCAGCCTTAGTGGCCTGTAGCAATGAAGCATTGATTACACACTGATCATTGCCGCGCTAAGGCATAGCATTGTTCAGTGTATGCAATCAAAAGATTGCATGTAATAGTTCCCTATGGGGACTGAAAAATTTTGAATAAAATGTTAATAAATGTGAATAAGCCCCTTGCTAATAAAAGTTTGAATCATCCCCCGCTTTTCATTTTTAAATATAACAAATGTAAACAAAAATAAACGTATGTGGGATTGTCGTGTGCATAAATCTCTGAAAACATTTATTTATTAATTATACTTTATAATCAATGGCAAAAACGTTAAAAAAAAGTCACAGTTTTGGTTACTCCATAAAGCAGAATTTTTTTTATTTTAAGCATACAAATTTTCACACAAAAAGGTATATTTTTTTTTAACCACTTAGGGACCAAGGACGCACAGGTACGCCCTGACACCCTGGTACCTGTACGCCCCTGGGTATTCCGGTCCCTGCCACTAGACGGGCGGGGACCGGACCAGGATGCCTGCTGAAATCATTAAGCAGACACCCCGTGCAAACCCCTATGGGGGCCCTGAGACCCCCCCATGTACCAGGTCAATTCAGACCGGTGATCTGCAGCGACTCCAGTTTAGGTTTGCCCCCCCTCCCCATGTGAATTTAGAATACCCCTATGTCCACCCCTATGCAATCCCTAATTTAGTCCTCAAATGTGCATGGCACTCTCTCACTTCGGAGCCCTGTCATATTTCAAGGAAACAGTTTAGGGCCACATATGGGGTATTTCCATACTCGGGAGCAATTGTGTTACAGATTTTGGGGTCTTTTGCTTCTTTTACCCCTTATAAAAAGGAATAGTTGGTGTTTACACCAGCCTGTTAGGGTAAAAAAAGAAAAATTTTTACTCTAACATGCTGCCCCATATTGGTAAAAGGAAAAAGGAAAAAAAGACCCCCAAAATTTGTAACGCAATTTCTCCTAAGTACAGAAATTCACCATATGTGGGCATAAAATTCTCTGCAGACGCACAAGGCTCAGGAGTGAGAGCGTACTATGTACATTTGAGGCCTAAATTGGTGATTTGCACAGGGGTTGCTTATTTTACAATGGTTCTGACATAATCGCAAAAAAAATAATACCCACATGTGACCTCATTTTGGAAATTACCCCAACATAACAAGGGGTATAGTGAGCCTTCACACCCCACAGGTGTTTGACAAATTTTCATTAAAGTTGGATGAGAAAACGAAAATTGTTTAACTAAAATGCTGGTGTTACCCTAAACTTTCCATTTTCACAAGGGAAAATAGGAAAAAAAGCCCCCAAAAAGTGTTACCTTATTTCTTCTGAGTAAGAACATACCCCATATGTGGATGTAAAGTGCTCTGCTGGCAAACTGCAATGCTCAGAAGAGTAGGAGCGCCATTAGGCTTTTGGAGAGAAAATTTGTCTGGAATTGAAGGCTGGAATTGTCTAGAACATGTGTTTACAAAGCCCCCATCATGTCAGAACAATGCATGTGACCCCATTTTGGAAACTACACCCCTCACGTAATTGTTAGCCAAATATTTAATTTAGATAATTATAGTACCATAGGCCACTATGCAATACTCTCACCAAAAAACTATGAGGCCAGTTATGGAAAAAATTATAACAAACTTTATTGAAAATACAATAAAAACAGACAAAAAATTACAAGAAATGATGAGTCGGTGGTCTCAGAACACATACTGTAAAAGCAATGAAAATGTCCCCAGTATGTAAGAAGAACTGAATAGTAGGAAGCCTTAGCCTTCAGTGCAGTCACTTAAGTATCAGAGGATAAAGGCATAGGATGCATATAGGAATAAGACAGTCACAAAAAAAGGCTAGCATAAGATCAATGACAGGGTAAAAAGACAGTAAATACAAGCAATTTCTAGTCATGCACCCTATCAGCTCACCTACCCCGAACGCATTTTCGCTTGCCGCTTCATCAGGGGACGTGACCCCATTTTGGAAACTGCACCCCTCACTTAATGTAATAAGGGTACAGTGAGCATTTATGCCCCACAGATTTTTGGATTATTATGGGTATTTCCATACTTCGAAGAAATTGTAAAAATGGTAAATTAGGGGAAAAAGCTGCGCTTTAGTGAAAAAAAATATTTCATTTACAGATTAGACATGTGCAGAACCAAAAAGTTAGTTTTTTTTGTTATGTTCGTTTTCGTTGTTAAAAATTTTTCGGTTCTGTGAATATTCGGAATGCTGTGCATTCGTCATATTCGGTTTTCGGATGCATCCGCACATTTTTTTTTCATTTTCAGATGCATTCGTTTAAAAAACGGATGCATTCATTGGAAACAATGAATGCATTCGTTAATTCAGATTTTTGGTTCTGCACATGTCTAGTGACCCCTCAACATACGGTGGTAATTCGTATGTTGAGGGATTCGTGAAATGTAAAAAAGTAAAGTCCTACTCACCTGTCCCCGCTGCTCCCGATGGAGTCCCCGGGCCTCTGCTGGGCTCTCCTAGTCCTCTTCGGTACTCCCCTGGGCTCTGCTGGGCTCTCCTGGTCTTCTCCGGTCCTCCGTTGTCTGCCGCAAGGCCTTACTGAGCCTCCGTAGCGACGTCATCACGTCGCTGCCGCAAGCCGTTCCTATTGGATGACGGGACGCCGTGCGCGATGGCGTCATGACGACGTCAGAGGGAGACCCGTATGAAGGCCCCGGACCAGCCCAGGATCACCGGAGGAAGGCCCGGAGCAGCGCGGAAAGGTGAGTGAACCTGCCCGGGCTGCTTCAACTGCTATCCGGCAGCAGCTTAAGCATTATGCACTGCCGGATAGCAGTTGATGCATGGCCCCGACATTCGGTATACTGATAACGAATGCATTCGTTGTTCGTTAGCATGCATATTCGTTATGCGTTAGTTAACGAATGCATTTGTTAACTGTATATTCGTATTGGTATGCTTTTTCAGGATTTTGTAATTTTTTTTTCGTGCATTCTTTTCGTTACGAAACGAATTGCACATGTCTATTACAGATCCGACTTTAAGGAAAAGTTGTGAAACACCTGTGGGGTGTTAAGGTTCACTCGAACCCTTGTTATGTGCCTTGAGGGGTTTCGCTTCCCAAAAAGTATGCCATGTGTTTTTATTTTTTTATTTTTATTTATTTTTGCTTTCATGGCACCATAGGGGCTTCCTAAATGCAACATGCCCCCCAAAAACCATTTCAGCAAAATTCACTCCAAAATCCCATTGTCGCTCCTTCCCTTCTGAACCCTTTAATGCTCCCACAGAGCACTTTACATCAACATATGAGGTATTTCCTTACTCGAGAGAAATTAAGTTACACATTTTGGGGGACTTTTTCTCCTATTACCCCTTGTAAGAATTAAAAAACTGGGTCTACAGGAACATGCGAGTGTAAAAAATGAAGATTTTGAATTTTCGCATTCACTTTTCTACTATTCCTGTAAAACACCTAAAGGGTTAACAAACTTTCTGAAAGTTATTTTGAATACTTTGAGGAGTGTGGTTTCCATTAGAGATGAGCGAATCGAAGTTGACGAACCCTTGAATTCGTTACAAATTTCATGAAAAATTGGATTCGCAACGAATGTGAATATCGCCGCGATTCGACCGCACGAATCGCTTCATTAAACTCCAGTTTACAGCGTTCCAGGCTATTGGATATGGCGGATCTAAATGGGAGTACATGGGGCAGGGGATTATGGGAGGGCGGGAAACAGCGGCAGGAATGAAGGTAGGCAGGGTGACCCTGAATCACATGTGAGATGCAGCCTATCAGTGTTCACTGACCCCTGTGATGTCACAGCCCCAATATAATCGGCGGCCATCTTGCCTCTCTTCATTTCATCTATGCATTCAGATAGAGAGGACCGGGCTGCGTGTGTGAATAGCTCATACCACAGCGTTACACTGCAACTGCTAGTCACATCAGCATTAGGGAAAGGCAGGAGTGCAGAGTGCTGTGCTGTTACACTGAGAAGGAGCATTGATAGCTAAACCTCCTATTCACGTTATTGAGCATTGCAGTAGAGAGGGGCAGATAGCTGTCAGCTGCCTGATACAGATCTCCAAGCTGCCTGAACTTTCTGAAGCATCTTATCTCCTCATTTTTCAGCCCAATTGAGTTTATTTTTTTTGCTCCACAAATCTTCTGCTGCTCAGAATTGTGTGACAGAGTGCAATTTAGGGTTTAATCCCTGGATTTTTTTTCTTTTGTGGTGCTGCACTGTTGGGTCCTGCTGCTGTTCAGAAATACGTGATTGTTCAGTGGACTGTAGTGCATTTGACACCAAGAGACACCAAGGATTACACATTAAATCAAGTCTATGACTGGTATAAATGGGAAAGAAATGAAAATATCCCCAAATCCATTCTGAAAAAGGTGGACATAAGAAAAAACCCCATAACCATCCCAAAGTTACTTTCAGCTCCACAGAAGTGGACACAGATGATGCTGATAGTACGGGTTCAGAGGGCTCAACAGCACAACCCAAAAAATACACACCATACCAACGTAAACCAAAAAACTGGAAAGGCAGAGAAGGAAAAAAAAAACAGAAGGGCCGGACGAAAACACAGAGGAGGAAAACGCAGAGCGGTCTCTGCAAACCCAGAGCAGGTTGAAAAAAGCAGCATCTTAAATCTATCCTCTAAAAAATTAAGTCCTGAACACATTGAAGTGTTAACCCTTGGTTTGATTTTTGCACCCACTAACAACCTGGACATTTTCCACACATTAACAGAAATAAATAAATTTGTCCATAATTTAACGGTTAAACGTCATTTTCACAATCCACAAGAAGAAAACAACATTGCACAGGACCAACAAACCAACAATCTGTATTCCACCTTAATGTTTTCAGAACAACTAGCATTAAAGGCATTAGAAGATCTCAGTATGGAGAATGAAGAGCGAATCAGGGACACCGACAAAATTCATCCAGCACAAAATAAAAAACCCATATTTCTACCCGGTACAGGCGAGAACGGAGGGAATGGACAAATTTCAGGAAGCCATTGAAAGAGGACTCACAGATCTACACACAGAACAGAATATGAATAATCACAAATATAATAATTTGAACAAAGCACAAAGATTGGCATACAAAGAGCTCCAAGAGGACAAATCTGTGGTAATTCGGATGTCGGATAAAGGAGACATAGTAACCATCATGAACAAAAAAGAATATATAGAACAAATTCATACAATGTTAGCAGATGAGGAGGTGTATGGCAAACTTAGTGCAGATCCAACTGCAAAATTTACTCGTGAATTGTGTGTACTTCTTGATGAGGGGGTTGCTTTACATGTACTTACGGAGAGAGAGAAGGAATATTTACTGGGTGTGAACCCATTCATGCCTATCTTGTATACTCTGCCCAAAACGCATAAGGGGGTCATACCGCCCCCCATGCGTCCTATAGTATCTAGCCGGGGCTCCTTACTAGAGAGATTATCTCTCTGGCTGGACCAAATGTTGCAGCCACTTGTTCGCCGTTTGCCAGGATACCTGCAGGATTCGAGGGATGTGTTGCGAGATTTGTGTGGTTTGCAGTGGCAGTCTGGGTGGTGTTGGATCACTTGCGACGTTGTGTTGCTATACATCTGCATACCATGGCCAGTAGCCATGCAGGCCTCAGAGCACCACTTAGACTGCCACAGCAACTACATGAGTGATCTTTGCGAATTTATCAAGCAGGTCACGTGGTTTCTAATGTCACATAACTTTTTCAGTTTTGACAACCAACATTTCATTCAGCGGAGTGGAGTATCAATGGGGGCGAGACATTCCCCCTCATTGGCAAACTTTACAATGTCATTCTGGGAAGAAATTACTATCTTCTCCAGTCACAATCCATTTGCCACCCATGTACAGTGGTATGGAAGATTCATAGATGATCTTCTCCTCATTTGGAGGGGTGATATGTCTTCCATACCACTGTACATGGAATACCTCAACAACAACCAGTTCAATCTAAAATTCACACAACATGTAGATTTAGTTACTGTTAATTTCCTGGATTTGCAACTCACAGGCATCCCAGGACAACCAATACAAAGCTCCACATATCGTAAGCCCATCTCAGGAAACACAATCTTACGAGCCAACAGCAACCATCCCATTCAAACCATAAGAGCCATCCCAGTAGGAGAGTTGATTAGGTTGAAACGCAACTGCACATCACATTCCACATTTTTAGAGGAGGCTAAACTATTCGAGAACAGGTTGCTCAAAAGGGGGTACACTCACAAACAATTTAGTGGGGCCATGAACATTATAGAAAATAAAAGCCGAGATGACCTAGTGACCAGCAACAACAAGAAAAAATCAAATAGAAAACGTAACACAACACAAAAAACAGTTCTTGCCATCACGTATAATCCCTATTTCAAACACATCAAAGAGTTAATCCATAAACACTTGTATCTTTTGAAAGATGATGAAATCCTGGCAGTTCTCCTGGCACAAGGGGTGGCCGTAGTCCCAAAAAAGGCTCGCATTTTAAAAAGTTCATCCCCTAGTCTGGTGGTTTCGGAAACGCAGGGTGTAAATACGTGGCTGCGGAACAAGGGATTCTACAAGTGTGGAGCCAATCGCTGCCAACTATGTGATGTCGCTAAAGTGTGCAAAGATTTTGCTGGCAATATTGAAAATCAACGGTTCAGTATCAAGCAATACATAAATTGTAATGCAACAAATGTTGTTTATGTAATAGAATGCACCGTTTGTAGATTGAGATATGTAGGATGCACCTCGCGACCAATAAAAGTCAGGATCCGCAAACATTTATACGACGCGGTCAAAACTGAAAGTAATAGAAACAAATCTGGTGCATCTCTGAATTTCTCACAAGCTCACAACGGAAGCGTAAGCAGTTTCGTAGCACATGGCATAGAGAGGGTTAAAAAACCTGTAAGAGGTGGCGATACACAAAGGAAATTGTTCAGCCGGGAGGCCTTCTGGCAGTACACTTTATGCACCAGGAGTCCGCAGGGTTTGAACATACGCAAAGATCTGTTTAGATTTGTGCTATACAATTTCCCATAAATGCCACAATCTGCTCCCAATAGCTAAAAGAACACTGTAACAGCATGTAAGTCCTCCCTGTGAACACAACATGCACCTTAAACAAAATGAAATCAAATTATATTAAAAACGCACACCAATGTTGGAAGCTGTTCACACGTAGCGACTCCTTGCTGAATTTTTCGCCAGTGCAAAATTCACGTGGCATCAAGGCCACGGAATTGCACATAGTGGAAATGAATGAAAACAACATTGTTTTTCATGCAATAGAAATCTTAATGTTACCTGTTTTTGAGTGAAGTTTTAAGGCACACAAAGGGTGTTTTCATGCAAGTCTTCGCCAAACGGGATCACACAGGTGGTGTGGTGATCAAGAACGTGCATGCGTTCGAAACGCGTCCATACGGGAGGTTTGCTGACCAGGTGAAGGTTAATGGTGTGTGCTCTGCATTTTTAAAGAAAAGTCTAATAAAGGATCTACGTTTTAAGGCACTGCTGGACTACTCTTTCTTCATTTATGCATGTAGTGCATTTGTACCATTTTGTACCTGTTAATCTGTCAAGGGGCTACATACTGTGCAAGTCCAAACAATAGTATTCACCGGCTGTTTTTTTTTTTTTTAAATAGTTCTGCATATAGTTAGGCATATTACTGCCCTCATCAGGGCATACCGCATATGTACATCCAAGTATTGTACCATTTAGTACCTGTTAAGCTGTCAAGGTGCTCCAAACTGTCAAAGTCCAAACAATAGTATCCACCGGCTGGTGTTTTACAAAAATACAGATTTTTTTCTGGGTATAGTTAGGCATATTACTGCCCTCATCAGTGCATACCGCATAGGTACATCCAAGTATTGTACCATTTAGTACTTGTTAATCTGTCAAGGTGCTCCAAACTGTCAAAGTCCAAACAATAGTATTCACCGGCTGGTGTTTTACAAAAATACAGAGTTTTTTCTGCGTATAGTTATGCATATTACTTCCCTCATCAGTGCATACCGCATAGGTACATCCAAGTATTGTACCATTTAGTACCTGTTAATCTGTGAAGGTGCTCCAAACCGTCAAAGTCCAAACAATAGTATCCACCGGCTGGTGTTTTACAAAAATACAGAGTTTTTCTGCGTATAGTTATGCATATTACTGCCCTCATCAGTGCATACCGCATAGGTACATCTAAGTATTGTACCATTTAGTACCTGTTAAGCTGTCAAGGTGCTCCAAACCGTCAAAGTCCAAACAATAGTATCCACCGGCTGGTGTTTTTAAAAAATACAGAGGTTTTTCTGCCTATAGTTGCGCATATTACTGCCCTCATCAGTGCATACCGCATAGGTACATCCAATTACTGTACTATTTAGAACATGTTAATCTGTCAAGGTGCTCCATACTGTCAAAGTCCAAACAATAGTATTCACCGGCTGGTGTTTTACAAAAATACAGAGTTTTTTCTGTGTATAGTTAAGCATATTACTGCCCTCATCAGTGCATACCGCATAGGTACATCCAAGTATTGTACCATTTAGTACCTGTTAAGCTGTCAAGGTGCTCCATACAGTCAAAGTCCAAACAATAGTATCCACCGGCTGGTGTTTAACAAAAACACAGAGTTTTTTCTGCGTATAGTTACGCTTATTACTGCCCTCATCAGTGCATACCGCTAATCTGTCAGGCATATTACTGCCCTCATCAGTGCATACCGCATAGGTACATCCAAGTATTGTACCATTTAGTACCTGTTAATCTGTCAAGGGCCTACATACTGTTAAAGGACAGCCATAAGTAATCACTTGCTGCTGTTCTAGACAAATACTGTTTAAAGAGTAGTGTAGCGTATTGTAATAACCTCATAAAAGCATTAAGTATGTAAGGCAGAGAAGTGCCAGGATGTGTACAGAGGAGTGACAGAGGCCTAAATACTTCAGGCAGAGTTGGCAGCAGACTTGGGGCTAGTGGCAGCAGGAGTCGCAGCGAGAGGCCTGAGCTCCCGTTATCAGCCAGCGGTCGTGTCTCCACCAGCAACCCATCTGCCGTCGTGGATTGGTTAACACACTCATCCACATCATCACAAGTGACATCTGACACCCCCAGTCAACAGTCGGTGGGTTCCTCAGACACAACCCTCAGTTGGCATGGCCCGGGAGCAGTCCCTGTCCTCCCATTGCCTTTGTCCTATGCTGTTCCCTCTCCTAAAGAAGTATCTCATGCGGTGGGTTCAGCTCCACTATTTACTGAGGATGATCTAATAGAGGACAGTCAGCAGCTACTGGACAGCCAAAAAGGGGAGGAGACATGCGCCGCTTGCTCCGCTAGGCGGGCAAGTAGTGATGCGGAGAGTGACGTGGGTGACGGTGTTGCAAGGGTTCAGGGTCCTGAAACAGACACTGTTGGGGAACCTGAGGAGGACATCAGTGACGTGCACACACCTGTGGATGATGATGAAACCGATCGCAATTGGGAGCCGGGTGCAGAAGGGGCTTCATCCTTATCAGGAGAAGAGAGTTGCAGGTTGCCCTTGAGGCAGCAAGGCGGTAGCACGGTTGGCAGTCAGCGTGGTGGCAGTAGTGGAAATTCAGGAGCAGAACGTGCCCAGGGGAGACCACCTGCTTCGCGGCAGCCTACCTTTCTGGGAGGTAGTGGAAAAGGGGTTCCTGGAGACGGCACCAGTAGCAGTCAATTAGTGCGGACTGCGGGTGGAAAATCAGCTACTCGGCGGTGTGGAAGTTTTTCATAAGGCATCCGGAGGAGGTCCACGTAGCCACATGCAAGATCTGTCGGCAGAAGGTGAAGCGTGGCCAGGGTCCCAATGACGGCACCACGGCCCTGCGTCAACACATGCTTCGCCACCATAAAGCGGCCTGGGAGAATCGTGACTCCGATGTAGGGGTCCAGCCTGCTGCATCACCCAGTGGCCATTCGCTCCCTCCTTCCTCCAGCCGAGGCTCCACCACCTCAGCCGAAGAGAGCTGTATGTCAAACCCTCCTTCTGTCGCTCCTGCTTCTCCCACTTTTAGTCAGCCATTCCGCCAACAATCCATCGGCGAAGTCATGTCCAAGAGACAACAGTATGCGCCCACCCATCCAACGGCGCAGAAGTTGAATGTGCTCCTGTCCAAGTTGCTGGTGTTGCACTCCCTCCCTTTTCAAGTGGTGGACTCTGCACCTTTCAGAGAATTGATGGCTTGTGCCGAGCCGAGGTGGAGAGTCCCAAGCCGTCATTTCTTTGCGAAGAAGGCAGTACCAGCCCTGCATAAGTTTGTACAAGAGAAGGTGGGCCAGTCCTTGAGCCTGTCGGTGTGTTCAAAAGTGCACGGCAGCGTCGACGTGTAGAGCTGTAACTACGGGCAGGGACAATACTTGTCTTTTACGGCCCACTGGGTAAATGTGGTTCCTGCACAGCCACAACAGCAACTTGGACAGGTCACACCGCTTCCTCCTCCACACTCTTGCTCCCAGGCAGTTGGTCCTGTTACAGTGTGCGACGCCGCCTCCTCATCCTCCACCAAGTCCTCGGCCTCCCCTGCACGTCCAAATCTCGGTGGCCCTTCATCGTACCATGTGTGTAGGGCATGGCGGTGTCAAGCTGTTCTTCACATGATTTGCCTTGGCGAGCGGAGTCACACAGGGGAGGAACTGCTAAAGTTCATTCATAAAGAAATCCGAGTGTGGCTTACTCCACGAAATCTTGAAATGGGAACCATGGTGAAGGACAACGGGAAGAACATTGTGTCCGCGCTGTGACAAGGAAGTGTGAAACATGCACCCTGCATGGCACACGTGTTGAATCTGGTTGTCAAGCACTTCCTAAAGTCTTCACCTCATTTGCAAAACATCCTGAAAATGGCAAGGAAACTGTGCATGCACTTCAGCCACTCGTACACCGCCAAGCACACCTTCCTTGAGCTGCAGCGTCAGAACGGTATCCCACAACATAGTCTTATTTGTGACGTTGCCACACATTGGAATTCCACCCTCCATATGTTGTACAGACTATACGAACAAAGAAAAGCCATCACCGATTTCTTGATGATCCAAGCAGATAGGAGTACTCCCCTGTGTAACTTCAATGTGAACCAGCTCATACATGACACCTGCCATTTGCTGAGGCCCTTTGAGGAAGCCACATTATTTGTGAGTCGCCTGGATTGCGCCATGAACGACGTAATTCCACTCCTACATTTCCTACAACAAATGATTGAAACCATGGCTGGTCACGGCAATGGAGACGTTATGCCTACATCTCAAGGCTACATGAGCCCTGTGGGGGCTGAACTGGAGGAGGAGGATGATGAGAGGCAGAGTGGAGCACAGTTTAGGTTGGATGAGATGGCCGGTGTTTATAGTCATCGGACTGGAGAGGGTGAGCAGGAGCAGCCAGAGGAGCTGGAGGGTTATGAGGAAGTTGAGACAGAGGACCCAGACACACCGTGGCAGTATGCAGTGGAGATGGAGGCAGGTAGTCCCTCCGAGTCACTGGCGCAAATGGCACGATGCATTATCAGTTGCTCAATTGTCAAAATTTGTCAGTGGGATGACTTCTGGATCTCCACCTTATTAGACCCTCGCTACCGTCCCAAAATGGGGGGCTTTTTTACGCGCACTGATAGGGAGGACAAACTGACCAACTACAGAGAGATTCTACGTAGTCAGTTGGCTGACGCACATGATCCATCCACTCGCAGGTCTGACTCGGGGGGCCCTCTGCGCTCACCTTCCACTTCCATGGATGCTGGGGAGGGGTGGGGTGCCAGGAGCAGTACCAGCTAAATCAGCAGCAGCCTGAGTCTACAGTCGCTGATGAGTAGCTTTCTTCACCCGCATAGTGAAGCAACTCGTCAGCAGCAGGTAGACATGGAGCAGGACCTGAACCAGCAGGTGGTGGCATACCTTGACATGGCCATGCCAACAACCATTGAAGATCCGCTGGACTTCTGGGCAGCCAAACTTGATTTATGGCCGCAACTAGCAGAGTTTGCCCTGGAAAAGCTGTCCTGCCCGGCCAGTAGTGTACCATCAGGGCGGGTGTTTAGTGAGACCGGGGCCATAGTCACCCCAAGGCGAACTCATCTGTCCACTAAAAATGTGGAGAGACTTACATTTGTGAAGATGAATCAGGGATGGATCAGACAGGATTTTCAGCCACCAATGCCAGATGCCTCAGAGTAGATTGACCATGCTGCTACACCAACATTTCCCAATTATGGTTGGTTATGAAACCCTCTTGGGTTATCAATTAGGGTTATGAAACCCTCTTTGGTACTGTGATTGCCTGCTCCTGGCTCATCCTGTGTCTTTCAAGAACTACTTGCCTCACTGATGCTTCTGGCCTTGGGCCTTTAATTTTTGGATGTTTAGCAGTAGCTAAATATATGCTTAATGCAAATGTCTACATTGATCTTTAAATGTAAGGGGTTATGAAACCCTCTTGGGTACTGCGAATGGCTGCTCCTGACTCATTCTGTGTCTTTCAGGAACTACTTGCCTCCCTGATGCCTCAGGCCTTGGGCCTTCAATTGTTAGATGTTTAGCAGTAGCTAAATACATGTTTAATGTAAATTTCATCATTGATCTTTAAATGTAAGGGGTTGGTTATGAAACCCTCTTGGGTACTGCGAATGACTGCTCCTGACTCATTCTGTGTCTATCAGGAAATAAGTGCTTCCCTGATGCCTCAGGCCTTGGGCCTTCAATTTTTGGATGTTTAGCAGTAGCTAAATACATGCTTAATGCAAATTTCAACATTGATCTTTAAATGTAAGGGGTTGGTTATGAAACCCTCTTGGGTACTGCGAATGACTGCTCCTGACTCATTCTGTGTCTTTCAGGAAATAATTGCCTCCCTGATGCCTCAGGCCTTGGGCCTTCAATTTTTGGAAGTTTAGCAGTAGCTAATACAGGCTTAATGCAAATTTCAACAATGATCTTTAAATTCTCGGCGCTCTGCCAGGGCCTTCACATTTATGGTGCAATGTATGGGGTTATTAAACACTCTTGGGTAGTGTTTTTTTCAAATTTTCTGATAATTATCACAGTAATAAACTTGAATTTTCCAGAATAATAACCATTACACCATTGAACGATTGTTGCGTGTGATTTTTTAAGTAAAACTTTCAAAAAAATATGCAGAGGGATGAACTCTGCTTCTTTAGGTCATAAAAAATTATTTTATAGAAGAATGTCTTTTTGTGGTCCACCGTCCTGCATTATAGAGTCTTCTGGACTCTTGGATATGCGCTTGTTCTTAAACAAAGGTACAAAAATGGCTGGTCAGGGCTATGGAGACGTTGCGCCTACATCTTACGGCCACATGAGCCCTGTGGGTGCTTGTGAGATTAGGTCCTTTGTACCCACACGGCGGGGTCCGGGACACAAATTTTGATTTAAATAAAAAAAAATAAAAATCACACATTTCAATGGTCTCCTCATGCTGCAGCCAACTCCAGGCTGTGTCATTCTGGTAATATATAGAGAGCACTCGCTGTCCTAAATTTTCGTTAACATTTTTCTGGGTCTGGGAATTTCATAGGTAGCACCCAATATCCAAAAGTCTTCTTCATAAATTTCTATAATTGTTGTGTTTTTTTGGAGGGATTGTGAAGCCCTAGTGTGTACTCATGCATCAGCCAACTCCAGGCTGTGTCATTCAGGCAATATATAGGTAGCACCCGCTTTCCTAAATAATCTTAATTTTTTTTTTTAAATGGTTGTTTTTTCTTTGGGATTCTGAAGCCCTGGTGTGTACTCAGTGCTGCTTCCTGCTACACTCTGTCAGCCCGCGTGTCCTGTCAAAGTGTGCTACTCCGCCTCCACATCCTCCACTGTGTCTTAAGCCTCCACTGCCCGTACAAGTCTCAGTGGCCCTTCAGCATACCATGTGTGCAGGTCACGGTCACGCTGTTCTTCACATGATTTCCCTTGACTAGAAGTCTTAGAAACAATGGCTGGTCAGGGCAATGGAGATGTTGCGCCTAAATCTCACATGAGCCCTGTGGGGGCTTGTTGGATTTGGTCCTTCATACCCACACGCTGGGGCCCGGGACACATAAAGGTTGTTTTAAATTTCAAATCAAAAAATGATGGCGCTGCTGGGTCTGGGTCTGGGAATTTCAAATTTTCTCATAGGTAGCCCCCGCTATCCAAAATCTTTTTCAAAAATTTCTAAAATTGTGGGGTTTTTTGGGGGTATTGTGAAGCCCTGGTGTGAACTCGTGCATCAGCCAACTCCAGGCTGTGTCATTCAGGCAATATATGGGTTACTGATGCCGCTGTGGGGCCTGGGTCTGGGAATTTCTAATTTTCTCATAGGTAGCACCCAACTCCAAAATCTTTTTCAAAAAGAGTTGGTAACAGCCAACTCCAGGCTGTTCAAATTTTCTCATATGAGAAATGAGAAACAAATTTTCTCATATGTAGCACCCGCTATCCAAAATCTTTTTAAAACATTTCTAAAATTGTGGTGTTTTTGGGGGGATTGGGAAGCCCTGGTGTGTACTCGTGCATCAGCCAACTCCAGGCTGTGTCATTCAGGCAATATATTTGTTACTGATGCCGCTGTGGGGCCTGGGTCTGGGAATTTCTAATTTTCTCATAGGTAGCACCCGCTATCCAAAATCTTTTTCAAAAATTTCTAAAATTGTGGTGTTTTTTGGGGGGGATTGTGAAGCCCTGGTGTGTACTCGTGCATCAGCCAACTCCAGGCTGTGTCATTCAGCCACTATATGGTGTCCTCTTGCTTCAGCCTCATCCAAGCTGTGTCATTCAGCCACTATATGGTGTCCTCATGCTGCCAACACCTCCAAACTGTGCCATTCAGCCACTATATGATGTCCTCATGCTGCCAACACCTCCACGCTGTGCCATTCACCATTCAGCCACTATATGGTCTCCTCCTGCTGCCAACACCTCCATGCTGTGTCATTCAGCCACTATATGGTGTCCTCATGCTTCAGCCTCATCCAAGCTGTGTCATTTAACCACTATATGATGTCCTCATGCGGCCAACACCTCCACACTGTGCCATTCAGCCACTAAATGGTCTCCTCATGCTGCCAACACCTCCACGCTATGTCATTCAGTCACTATATGTTCTCCTGACACTGATGCCACCACCAGGCTCTGTAATTGTGCTGCTGTGTGGCAGTGATTCTAAAAGCGATGCCGGTAATCTGCATGTTATTCTGAATAACAGTATTATTTCACTAACCTAGCACACTCCATATGCATTTTAGAACACACCAAAGTGTTCTATACCCCTATAGAGGCTGTATGTAGGCTAGAAATAGCCTTTTTTTTTTTATATAGATTAACCGCGAAAAAATTTGGATCAAAACAAACTTTTTCGGAAAGTTTGACGAATTGGCCGAATCGAATTTTTGAAAAGTTCACTCATCTCTATTTTCCATAATCGAGTCTTTTATTGGGTATTTCTAATTTGAAGGCCCTTCAAATTCACTTTAAAACTGAACAGGTCCCTGAAAAATTCCAATTCTGAAAATTTCGTAAAAAATTTGAAAATTGCTGCAAAAGTTTTAAGCCCTCTGATGTCTTCCAAAAGTAAAAACATGTCAACTTTATGATGCCAACATAAAGTAGACATATTGTACATTCAAATTATTTGGAATGTCTATTTTCCTTACATTATTATTATTTTTTAATTTTTCATGACATGTTTTAAAATTTTCACCAAGAAATGATGCAAGTATCGACAGAAATTTTCCAGTGTTTAAAGTGGAATATGTCACGAAAAAACAATCTCAGAATCAAATTCATAAGTAAAAGCATCCCAGAGTTATTACTGCTTAAAGTGACAGTGGTCAGATGTGCAAAAAATGCTCTGGTCCTTGAAGTGAAAATGGGCTTGGTCCTTAAGGGGTTAAGTAGTAAAATAAAACAAAATGTGTAGTAATTAGGTATAATTTTAATTCTATGGACCTATAGAATAAAGACAACATGTAACTTTTACCGAATAGTGCACTGCATAGAAATGGAAGCCCCCAAAAGTAGCAAAATGGCGTCTGTGTGTTTTTTTCCCATCAAATATTTTTTTTATGTAGATTTATGGTACAATGAGTGATTTCATTACAAAGTATTTGTGGTGCAAAAAAAGTCCTCATATAGGTCTGTTGGTGGAACATTTAAAGACTTATGGATATAAGAAGGTGAGGAGAACAAAAATAACAATGGGGTATTTATGAAGAATTTTACTCTGTTTCTGTTGGGTATATTTGGCACAATCTTTTGGAGCAGTGTTTTTTTGCAACTTTTTGTGCAGCTTTTCCTTTACGTGTGTGTTGTTTTTTTTTTTTGCTGTGGTGGACATGTGTTCAGTTGTGTTTTTTCAGTGGTCAGGGATTTATGATGTGCAACATTTTAGTTTGTCGCAAGGTTGGGCTTAACTGCCCTAACTTAGGGCAAATCTACTCCAGTTCTGACTTGGCTTACCAAAAGTTGCACAAAAAGTCACAGAGGAGGCACCATACAAAGTACAGTACTGAAGTAAGGCTGGGTTCACTTATATCAGGCATCCGACATAGTTTCCCTCCGGTGTGCACAGGAAACTGATGCTAGAACTGATCCCAATCGTTTGAATGGGACAGTTCACAATCATCCAGCGTCGTGCTTGGACACGCCGGAGGGCACCAAACAGGGGAATGTAGTTGCTGCAAACAATGTACGCCAGATGCCATACAACTGATGACAACTTGTCAACAGTTATGGCATCAGTTGCATCGAGATCCAGGCTGAGTTCACTTAGGCCCAGATGCCAGACCTATGTGAACCCAGCCTAACATGCTTATTTTCATGAATACCTCTCAATGGCCCTCATTTACTATTCTAAACCGGACCTCTTTTGTCGGGTTTTTTTGTCGCATCTTTGTCTGCGCCATGTCGCAGACATCGTGCGCCAGTCTGCGACACGATGCAACATTTTTTCCCGACGGACCCGATGTGGATTCTCACAAACCCGAAAAAGGGGCGTTACCCGACATTTCTGAGCTTTCCCACGTATTTATTAAGGTTTCCAACCCGAATTTGTTGTATTGTTGTGGATTTTTTCCCGACAGCTCAGAGGAGTTGGAAACCAAAACCCACGTGCGACAAACAGGATGCGACATAATAATAAATACCAGGGGAAAAAAGCAGTCGGGTAAGAAAGCAAGATAGACTTACAACCCGATTTTCTTAGTAAATGAGGGCCAATGTCTTTAAAAGGTTAGATAAAAAAAATCGGATCTTTCCAAAAGCTCAGTTCAAAGGGGTACTCCGCCCCTAGACATCTTATACCCTGTCCAAAGGAGAGGGGATAAGATGTCTGATCGCGGGGGTCCTGCAGCTGGGTCGTGGCCTTGATATCACAACCCCTGCCACTTGCTCCAAGCGTTCGGAACAAAATGTTCTGAACACTGGGGCAGTGGAGTACCCCTTTAAGAATAGCAAGACTTTACTGCTGCCAAGTTACTCTAACCTCCTCTGTTGTCTACATAGTGTCAGTCCTGACCGGAGTTTAGATGTGAATTTTTAAAGATAGACTGGTTGCTATAAATACATTGTTGCTTTCACATAGGGGTAATGTAACTCTGTTTAGAAGCCATATATGTCGATCCAAGGATCCACAGTTTTTAAGTAGTAAATCCCTAACTAGAGACCAGTCTTTCACATATCCTCACATCAAATCAAAAAGGCTCATTAAAATTAATATAAAGTACAGGCAGTTTTCCAGTACCCAAAAACACGAGGATCTGTAATGGCTCTTACCAAGATGTCAAGAAGAAATTGAAAAAAAAAACAATATATCCTTTCAAAAAAAAAGAAAATAATATATATATATATATATATATATATATATATATATATATATATATTCATTCAAGAAAAATAATAAAGCTTTTTTTTTCTTTTTTTTTTAAATCCTCCCAAATTATTTCTACTATGTTTCTACTTTTAATGACAAAGTTAAGTAGTTTAGCAGTAATATGTGGCTTCCAGATGTACATTTAGGAGTATTATTGGACTTTTGAACTGCAAAAAGGGCACTGTGAAAATGATTACTTTTAAGATTGCAAGGTGTCTTTGCATTCATCTTGTTTGATATTGAAGACTTTAGATGGGAGAGATATTTTTTTCAGTCACTTACAGATGATTGTGAAGCAGTCAAGGGAGTAGGTTTGAAATGCAAGCACATTATTACATTCTCCCCAAGTCAGGAGGATGAGAAGTTTAATCATATTTAATAAAATTGTGCACTGCAAGGAGGGAAAATAACTGATGCATTTTTAAAGGCATTGTCATTCACATTGGAGCCTGCATTGCCATCACCCTGAGATCTCTGTCAGTAAGCTCCATCGTTAATAATGATTTATGGATTTGGATATTCACAACATCTGTGTCTTCACCTTTAAGTACCTCATACAATATTCAAAAAGTACTTGGATATGGTGCATTGGGAAGCAGCTAAAATGCTGGAAGGCACTGCTGGTTTAATGTTTTGCTTCTAAAACAGTATGCTGATTTTTCTTTTTTTCATCTAGTCAGAAGAGGATTTTAAACTCTTAAAGCCAAAAAAAAAAAAAAAAAAAAAAGGAAAGGATTCATATAGCTGGATAAATGCACAATCTGCAAATCATGGGTCCCTTACCTACTGGGGCTTAGGCAAAGCATACTTCCATTTTATTGTTATTGTAAACATATGTGTGTCTGATGAATGCGAAGCAATATCCACTCTATAGAAATAGTGGATGTCATCCACTACAAGTGCAAAGCTAAATGTTCTATTTTTACAGCTATAGAAAAGGATTCCAAACAGCAAGTGAACAGAAGTTGGAAAAGGCTCCAGTTGAACGTCCTGCAGCATTCCTTAATATTTTATTGACGCATGGTTGTTACATTAACTGAACTATTACTCGGGATATTAAAAGGGAAAAATGACACTTAGCGTGCCAGCAAGTAAAATGCCTTACATATATATATATATATATATATATATATATATATATATATATATATATATATACAGAAATATAGACATAAATCTATTTTTTTTATTCAATATATTTTTTATTAAAGTATTTTTATATTTTGTCATCACAAATTTAGTCATAAAAGTAGTCAATGACAACAATAAGACATATTTTTAAATACTTAAGGCCTCTTTTTCATTTAGTATAAAAAGTGTAAATTCCACACACTTTTTCTAACAGCTGTCTTTATCTGTGAGGAAACATTACGGCAGATATCAAAAATAATAATGATAATTACAACAACAGCAGCAAAATGAACCCCTGAAAGGGGTATTCCGGGCAAAAACATTTTACCCCTATCCAAAGGGTAGGGGATAAAATGTTTGATCGCGGGGGGCCTGCTGCTGAGACCCCCGCTATCTCCCTGCAGCACCCGCATTCTATGCAAGTGCTTCGTCTCCAGTTTCGGAAACCTCCTTGTTTCCGGGACTGGGGACGTGACGTCATGACATGCCCCGTCCATTCATGTCTATGGGAGGGGGCGAACTGGAGATGCAGCTCCGCATAGAATGCGGGTGCTGCAGGGAGATCGCAGGGGTCTCAGCGGCGGGCCCCCCACGATCAGACATCTTATCTCTTATCCTTTAGATAGGGGATAAAATGTTTTTGCCTGGAATACCCCTTTAACGCCTTAAGGACACAGCCAATTTTATTTTTGTGTTTTAATTTTTCCTCCTCGCCTTCTAAAATACATAACTCTTTTATATTTCCATTCACAGACCCATATGAGGGCTTGTTTTTGTGTAACCAGTTGTACTTTGTAGTGACATCGCTCATTTAACCCTAAAATGTATGGTAAACCCCCCCCCCCCCAAATTTTTTTTTTTTTTTTTTTAAATCATAATTTAGCTAATTTTGGGGAGTTTCATTTTCATACTGTACACTTTACGGTAAAAATTACATGTTTCTTTATTCTCTGGATCAATATGATTAAAATAATACCTGTTACGCCGAGCGCTCCGGGTCCCCGCTCCTCCCCGGAGCGCTCGCAACTTCCTCGCAATCGCAGCGCCCCGGTCAGACCTGCTGGCCGGGTGCGCTGCGATACCTCTCCCAGCCGGGATGCGATTCGCGATGCGGGTGGCGCCCGCTCGCGATGCGCACCCCGGCTCCCGTACCTGACTCGCTCTCCGTCGGTCCTGTCCCGGCGCGCGCGGCCCCGCTCCTTAGGGCGCGCGCGCGCCGGGTCTCTACGATTTAAAGGGCCAATGCGCCGCTGATTGGCGCAGTTGGCTTAATTAGTTTATTCACCTGTGCATTTCCCTATATAACCTCACTTCCCCTTTCCTCCCTTGCCGGATCTTGTTGCCATCGTGCCAGTGAAAGCGTTTCCCAGTGTGTTCCTAGCCTGTGTTCCAGACCTCCTGCCGTTGCCCCTGACTACGATTCTTGCTGCCTGCCCCGACCTTCTGCTACGTCCGACCTTGCTCTTGTCTACTCCCTTGTACCGCGCCTATCTTCAGCAGTCAGAGAGGTTGAGCCGTTGCTAGTGGATACGACCTGGTTGCTACCGCCGCTGCAAGACCATCCCGCTTTGCGGCGGGCTCTGGTGAAAACCAGTAGCAGCTTAGAACCGGTCCACTAGCACGGTCCACGCCAATCCCTCTCTGGCACAGAGGATCCACCTCCTGCCAGCCGAATCGTGACAGTAGATCCGGCCATGGATCCCGCTGAAGTTCCACTGCCAGTTGTCGCCGACCTCACCACGGTGGTCGCCCAGCAGTCGCAACAGATAGCGCAACAAGGCCACCAGCTGTCTCAACTGACCGTGATGCTACAGCAGTTACTACCACAGCTTCAGCAATCATCTCCTCCGCCAGCTCCTGCACCTCCTCCGCAGCGAGTGGCCGCTTCCGGCCTACGACTTTCCTTGCCGGATAAATTTGATGGGGACTCTAAGTTTTGCCGTGGCTTTCTTTCACAATGTTCCCTGCACTTGGAGATGATGTCGGACCAGTTTCCTACTGAAAGGTCTAAGGTGGCTTTCGTAGTCAGCCTTCTGTCTGGGAAAGCTCTGTCATGGGCCACACCGCTCTGGGACCGCAATGACCCCGTCACTGCCTCTGTACACTCCTTCTTCTCGGAAATTCGAAGTGTCTTTGAGGAACCTGCCCGAGCCTCTTCTGCTGAGACTGCCCTGCTGAACCTGGTCCAGGGTAATTCTTCCGTTGGCGAGTACGCCATCCAATTCCGTACTCTTGCTTCCGAATTATCCTGGAATAATGAGGCCCTCTGCGCGACCTTTAAAAAAGGCCTATCCAGCAACATTAAAGATGTTCTGGCCGCACGAGAAATTCCTGCTAACCTGCATGAACTCATTCATCTTGCCACTCGCATTGACATGCGTTTTTCCGAAAGGCGTCAGGAGCTCCGCCAGGATATGGACTTTGTTCGCACGAGGCGTTTTTTCTCCCCGGCTCCTCTCTCCTCTGGTCCTCTGCAATCCATTCCTGTGCCTCCCGCCGTGGAGGCTATGCAAGTTGACCGGTCTCGCTTGACACCTCAAGAGAGGACACGACGCCGCATGGAGAATCTTTGCCTGTACTGTGCCGGTACCGAACACTTCCTGAAGGATTGTCCTATCCGTCCTCCCCGCCTGGAAAGACGTACGCTGACTCCGCACAAGGGTGAGACAGTTCTTGATGTCAACTCTGCTTCTCCACGCCTTACTGTGCCTGTGCGGATATCTGCCTCTACCTTCTCCTTCTCTACTAAGGCCTTCTTGGATTCCGGATCTGCAGGAAATTTTATTTTGGCCTCTCTCATCAACAGGTTCAACATCCCAGTGACCAGTCTCGCCAGACCCCTCTACATCAATTGTGTTAACAATGAAAGATTGGACTGTGCCGTGCGTTACCGCACGGAACCCCTCCTAATGTGCATCGGACCTCATCACGAAAAAATTGAGTTTTTGGTCCTCTCCAATTGCACTTCCGAAATTCTCCTTGGACTACCGTGGCTTCAACGCCATTCCCCAACCCTTGATTGGTCCACAGGAGAGATCAAGAGCTGGGGTACTTCTTGTTTCAAGGACTGTCTTAAACCGGTTCCCAGTACTCCCTGCCGTGACCCTGTGGTTCCCCCTGTAACCGGTCTTCCTAAGGCTTATATGGACTATGCTGACGTATTTTGCAAAAAGCAAGCTGAGACTCTACCTCCTCACAGGCCTTTTGACTGTCCTATTGACCTCCTCCCGGGCACTACTCCACCCCGGGGCAGAATTTATCCTCTGTCCGCCCCAGAGACGCTTGCTATGTCTGAATACATCCAGGAAAATTTAAAAAAGGGGTTTATCCGCAAATCCTCCTCTCCTGCCGGAGCTGGATTTTTCTTTGTGTCCAAAAAAGATGGCTCCCTACGTCCTTGCATTGATTACCGCGGACTTAATAAAATCACGGTAAAAAACCGCTACCCCCTACCTCTTATCTCTGAACTCTTTGATCGCCTTCAAGGTGCCCACATCTTTACCAAACTGGACTTAAGAGGTGCATATAATCTCATCCGCATCAGGGAGGGGGACGAATGGAAAACTGCATTTAACACCAGAGATGGACACTTTGAGTATCTGGTCATGCCCTTTGGCCTGTGCAACGCCCCTGCCGTCTTCCAAGACTTTGTTAATGAAATTTTTCGTGATCTCTTATATTCCTGTGTTGTTGTGTATCTGGACGATATTCTGATTTTTTCTGCCAACTTAGAAGAACATCGCCAGCATGTCCGCATGGTTCTTCAGAGACTTCGAGACAATCAACTCTATGCCAAAATGGAGAAATGTCTGTTTGAATGTCAATCTCTTCCTTTCCTAGGATACTTGGTCTCTGGCCAGGGACTACAAATGGACCCAGATAAACTCTCTGCCGTCTTAGATTGGCCACGCCCCTCCGGACTACGTGCTATCCAACGTTTTTTGGGGTTCGCCAATTATTACAGACAATTCATTCCACATTTTTCCACTATTGTGGCTCCTATCGTGGCTTTAACCAAGAAGAATGCCAATCCTAAGTCCTGGTCTCCCCAAGCGGAAGACGCATTTAAACGGCTCAAGTCTGCCTTTTCTTCTGCTCCCGTGCTCTCCAGACCTGACCCATCTAAACCCTTCCTATTGGAGGTTGATGCCTCCTCAGTGGGAGCTGGAGCGGTCCTTCTACAAAAAAATTCTTCCGGGCATGCTGTTACTTGTGGTTTTTTTTCTAGGACCTTCTCTCCGGCGGAGAGGAACTACTCCATCGGGGATCGAGAACTACTGGCCATTAAATTGGCACTTGAGGAATGGAGGCATCTGCTGGAGGGATCAAAATTTCCAGTTATCATTTTCACCGATCCCAAGAATCTCTCCTATCTCCAGTCTGCCCAACGGCTGAATCCTCGCCAGGCCAGGTGGTCGTTGTTCTTTGCCCGTTTTAACTTTGAAATTCATTTTCGCCCTGCCGACAAGAACATTAGGGCCGATGCTCTCTCTCGTTCCTCGGATGCCTCGGAAGTAGAGGTCTCGCCGCAACACATCATTCCTCCTGACTGTCTGATCTCCTCTTCTCCAGCCTCCATCAGGCAAACTCCTCCAGGGAAGACCTTCGTTTCTCCACGCCAACGTCTCGGGATTCTCAAATGGGGTCACTCCTCCCACCTCGCAGGCCATGCGGGCATCAAAAAGTCCTTGCAACTCATCTCTCGTTTCTATTGGTGGCCGACTCTGGAAACAGATGTTGTTGATTTTGTGCGGGCCTGTACTGTCTGTGCCCGGGATAAGACTCCTCGCCAGAAGGCTGCTGGTCTCCTTCACCCTCTGCCTGTCCCCGAACAGCCTTGGTCTCTGATTGGTATGGACTTTATTACAGACCTACCCCCATCCCGTGGCAACACTGTTGTTTGGGTGGTCGTTGATCGATTTTCCAAGATGGCACATTTTATTCCTCTTCCTGGTCTTCCTTCAGCGCCTCAGTTGGCAAAACAATTTTTTGTACACATTTTTCGTCTTCACGGTTTGCCCACGCAGATTGTCTCGGATAGAGGTGTCCAATTCGTGTCAAAATTCTGGAGGGCTCTCTGTAAACAACTCAAGATTAAATTAAACTTCTCTTCTGCTTATCATCCTCAATCCAATGGGCAAGTAGAAAGAATTAACCAGGTCCTGGGTGACTATTTACGGCATTTTGTTTCCTCCCGCCAGGATGACTGGGCAGATCTTCTACCTTGGGCCGAATTCTCGTACAACTTTAGAGTCTCTGAATCTTCTGCTAAATCCCCATTTTTCGTGGTGTACGGCCGTCACCCTCTTCCCCCCCTCCCTATTCCCTTGTCCTCTGGTTTGCCCGCTGTAGATGAAGTGACTCGTGATCTTTCCACCATATGGAAAGAGACCCAAAATTCTCTTTTACAGGCTTCATCTCGCATGAAAAAGTTTGCCGATAAGAAAAGAAGAGCTCCCCCCATCTTTGCTCCCGGAGACAAGGTATGGCTCTCCGCTAAATATGTCCGCTTTCGTGTCCCCAGTTACAAACTGGGACCACGCTATCTTGGTCCTTTCAAAGTCTTGTGCCAGATTAATCCTGTCTCTTACAAACTCCTTCTTCCTCCTTCTCTTCGTATTCCCAATGCCTTCCATGTCTCTCTCCTTAAACCACTCATCATCAACCGTTTCTCTCCCAAACTTGTTTCTCCCACTCCTGTTTCCGGTTCTTCTGACATCTTCTCCGTAAAGGAGATACTGGCCTCCAAGACGGTCAGAGGAAAAAGATTTTTTTTTGGTAGATTGGGAGGGCTGTGGTCCTGAAGAGAGATCCTGGGAACCTGAGGACAACATCCTAGACAAAAGTCTGGTCCTCAGGTTCTCAGGCTCCAAGAAGAGGGGGAGACCCAAGGGGGGGGGGTACTGTTACGCCGAGCGCTCCGGGTCCCCGCTCCTCCCCGGAGCGCTCGCAACTTCCTCGCAATCGCAGCGCCCCGGTCAGACCTGCTGGCCGGGTGCGCTGCGATACCTCTCCCAGCCGGGATGCGATTCGCGATGCGGGTGGCGCCCGCTCGCGATGCGCACCCCGGCTCCCGTACCTGACTCACTCTCCGTCGGTCCTGTCCCGGCGGGCGCGGCCCCGCTCCTTAGGGCGCGCGCGCGTCGGGTCTCTACGATTTAAAGGGCCACTGCGCCGCTGATTGGCGCAGTTGGCTTAATTAGTTTATTCACCTGTGCACTTCCCTATATAACCTCACTTCCCCTTTCCTCCCTTGCCGGATCTTGTTGCCATCGTGCCAGTGAAAGCGTTTCCCAGTGTGTTCCTAGCCTGTGTTCCAGACCTCCTGCCGTTGCCCCTGACTACGATCCTTGCTGCCTGCCCCGACCTTCTGCTACGTCCGACCTTGCTCTTGTCTACTCCCTTGTACCGCGCCTATCTTCAGCAGTCAGAGAGGTTGAGCCGTTGCTAGTGGATACAACCTGGTTGCTACCGCCGCTGCAAGACCATCCCGCTTTGCGGCGGGCTCTGGTGAAAACCAGTAGCAGCTTAGAACCGGTCCACTAGCACGGTCCACGCCAATCCCTCTCTGGCACAGAGGATCCATGTCCTGCCAGCCGAATCGTGACAATACCCATGGTTACATACATTTCTATTAGTGTAATGCTTTTAAAAAATCTCAAACTTTTTTTTTACAAAATCAGTACGTTTAAAATTGCCCTAATTTGACCACCTTTAACTTTTTTTTATTTTTCCATATTCAGGGATGTGTGGGGGCTAATTTTTGGGGCCATGATCTGAAGTTTGTTTAAGAACCACGTTTGTGTAAATGTAACTTTTTGATCACTTTTTACAAAAAAAAATTTGCAGTTTGATGTGACAAAAAAGCAGCAATTTTGGACTTTTTTTTCCATGTCTCTGTACGGGATCCTTAGCATTATATTTTCAAAGTTCAGACATTTATGTACGCGACGATACCAAATATGTTTTTTATTTATCTTTTTTATGCTTTTTTGTATTAAAATGGGGAAAAGGCATGATTTAAAACTTTATAGGGGAGGGGCTTTTTCAATTTTTTTTTACATATATTTTACACTTTTTAGTCCCCATAGGGGACTATTTATAGCAATAATTTGATTGCTAATACTGTTTAGTGCTATGCACAGGGCATAGCACTGATCAGTATTATTGGCGATCTTCTGCTCTGGTCTGCTGGAAGGCAGATCAGAGCAGAGGACCCTGGGAGACGGACAGAGGCAGATGAGGAGACCTCTGTCTGCCATCTCGACTGATCTGATCCCTGCAGTGCCGTGGGCGATCAGATCAGCCATTTTCAGTGCCACACTGCCGCAGATGCCGTGATCTGTATTGATCACGGCATCTAAGAGGTTAATGGCAGACATCAGTGCAATTGCTGATGTCCTCCATTACCGGCGGGTCTTTGGCTGCTGACAGCCGGTGGGACCACTGTGAATGAAGCGAGCAATGTGCACGAAGTAGCACTAAGCAGAGCCACACATTTACGGCACGTGTCCTTAAGGGGTTTTTTCACCATCCACAGACCCGTACGAGGGCTTGCTTTTTTGTGTGACTTTCTTATTACATTACTCATTTTAGCATAAAATGTATTATTAAAAATATTATTTTAAAATGTTATTTTTGAGGGTTTCATTTTTTTACGCAGTGCCCGTTATGCTATAACTGACATTCTCTTCATTCTGTGGGTCAATACAATTATAATGATACCCATGATTACATGCTTTTCTATTATTGTTCTGCTTTTGAAAAATAAACAAACTTTTTTTTAACAAGATAGGTAAGTTTACAATCACCCTATTCTGACCCCTATAACTTTTAAATTTTTCCATATATATGGGTGTATGAGGACTCTTTTTTTGTAGTGTGATCTGTTGTTTTTATCTGTACCACAGTTGCATATATGTGACTTTTTAATTACTCTTTACTTATGCTGGCAGCTTGTTCTCCTTGAGAAAGCCAAAGTGCTTCTAGGTCTCCTACAAGATAAAAGTACACTAATCAAGAAATGGGTTATATCAAGCAGATAGCAGATGCCATAATCGTTCGCTCACAACTGTGGTGCACAACAGTACGGTGAACATTCATACAGTGGGGATCAAAAGTTTGGGCACCCCAGGTAAAAATTTGTATTAATGTGCATATAGAAAGATGGAAAAATCTCCAAAAGGCATCAAATTACAGATTAGACATTCTTATAATATGTCTACAAAAGTTAGATTTTATTTCTAAAATTTCAAAATAACAGAAAACAAAAAAATGGCATCTGCAAAAGTTTGGGCACCCTGCAGAATTTATAGCATGCACTGCCCCCTTTGCAAAGCTGAGACCTGCCAGTGTCATGAATTGTTCTCATTCATAATCTGGGAAGACCAGGTGATGTCAATCTCAAAGGTTTGAAATGCCCAGACTCATCTGGCCTTGCCCCAACAATTAGCACCATGGGTTCTTCTAAGCAGTTGTCTAGAAATCTGAAACTGAAAATAGTTGACGCTCACAAAGCGGGAAAAGGCTATAAGAAGATAGCAAAACGTTTTCAGGTGTTAATATCCTCTGTTCTGAATGTAATTAAGAAATGGCAGTCAACAGGAACAGTGGAAGTTAAAACAAGATCTGGAAGACTAAGAAAAATATCAGACAGAACAGCTCGCAGGATTGTGAGAAAAACAATTCAAACCCCAGGTTTGACTGCACAATCCCTCCAGAAAGATCTGGCAGACACTGGAGTTGTGGTACACAATTCCACTATAAAGAGATACTTGTACAAATATGGTCTTTATGGAAGAGTCATCAGAAGATAACCTCTTCTACGTCCTCACCACAAAAATCAGCATTTGAACTTTGCAAATGAACATATAGACAAGCCTGATGCATTTTGCAAACAAGTTCTGTGGACCGATGAGGTTAAAATTGAACTTTTTGGCCAGAATTAGCAAAGGTACATTTTGAGAAGAAGGGGAATGTCACAGCGAGCGCTCCGGTCTTCACCTCAGGACCGGAGCGCCCGCTGCCTCTGTCCTCTGCTCCGGGTCCTCGGCGTCTCCCGGTCAGACGTACTGACCGGGAGCATGGGTCTCACAGTGGCAGAGATGCGGCAAGCGTGGCAGCTGGTCCCCGCTCACGTGCCGCATCCCTGTTCACCTTACCTGCTCCCCGCGCGGCGCTCTGCTCTCCTGGTCCCCCCCGCGCGCGGCCCAGCTCTCTAGGGCGCGTGTGTGCCGGCTTCAGTGAATTTAATAAGCCAGCGCACCGGTAATTGGTGCGCTGGTTCCTCACCTCCCACTGGTCCTTCCCAATAAAAGGCACCTGCCCCTTCCTGCCTTGCCGGATATTTGTGCCTTTGAGAAAGCGTTCCCTACTGTGATATTGCCTTGCCATTTTCCATACCCATTGCTACCGTATACTCACCTGTGAAGCCTTGCTGCCTGCCCTGACTTCTGCTACGTTCGACTATGCTCTTGCCTGCTCCCTGTGTACCACGCTTCATCAGCTGCCAGAGAGGTTGAGTTGTTACTGGGGGATACAACCTGGTAGTTACTGCCGCAGCAAGTCCATCCCGCCTTGCGGCAGGCTCTGGTGAAAATCAGCAACTGCTTAGAACCGGTCCTCCAGTACAACCCGTGCCATCGCCTCTCTGGTCCAGAGGATCCACTACCTATCCTGCCGGTACGTGACAGTAAGATCCGGCCACCGCTTCTGTCCAGAGTTTTTGTCAGGAGTTTCGTAGTGTTTTTGAGGAACCTGCCCGGGTTACCTCTGCAGAGACTGCTTTGCTAAACTTGTCCCAAGGAAATTCTACCGTGGGTGACTATGCAGTCCAGTTCCGCACCCTTGATTCCGAGCTGAACTGGAATAATGAAGCTCTTTGTGCCACCTTTAAGAAGGGACTTAATTGTGACATTAAAGATGTCCCTGCTGGACATGACCTGCCTACCACCCTGAGTGACCTCATCTTGTTAGCCACCAGGATTGACAAAAGTTTCTCTGAGAGACAAGAGGAACTCCATCTTGAAAAGGAAAAAGCTTGTCCTAAACGCTGCCCTCGTCTGACTCCAGTGTTCCAGCGTCCACCTCTACCTGTCTCTGGGTCTTCTGCTGTGGAGGCCATGCAGGTGGACCGGTCTCACCTGACCCCTCAAGAACGGAGCCGCCGTAGAGACGAGAACCTGTGTTTGTACTGCGCTAGTACTGAGCACTTCCTTAAGGATTGTCCTCTTCGTCCTCCACGTTCGGTAAACGCTCGCACCTAGTGGATGTGGGAGAGGCATTACTAGGTGTGGATTCTTCCTCTCCACGCTTCATTATATCCGTGCAGTTGTTCCTTTCGGCCAAGTCCTTCTTCTCTGCTGCTGCTTTCTTGGATTCCGGCTCTGCCGGCAACTTCATCCACGCCTCCTTGGTTGACAAGTATCAAATTCCTATAACCCGTCTGCCCAAGCCGTTCCTTATTTCTATGGTCAACGGGGAGAAACTCTCTGCTACGGTACAATACCGCACCCAGCCCCTGCGGATGGACATTGGGATATTCCATACCGAGACTCTGGAATTTCTTGTTCCTCCCTTTTGCTCCTCCAAACTCCTGCTGGGTTTACCGTGGTTGCAACGCCACTCTCCTGTATTGAATTGGTCCACCGGTGAGATTATGCGTTGGGGTTCCTCCTGCCCTGACCGGTGCTTCAAGCCTGCTCCTATCAAACTGGTCCCGCCAGTTTTTCCGCCACCAGGTCTCCCCAAGCCTTACCATCAATTTGCGGACGTCTTCTGTAAAAAACAAGCGGAGACTCTCCCTCCTCACATGCCTTATGATTGTCCCATTTACCTGTTACCGTGCTCTACTCCTCCTCGGGGCAGAATTTATCCTCTCTCACCTCTAGAGACTCAGGCCATGTCGGACTATGTACGTGAGAATTTACAGAGAGGCTTTATTAGGAAGTCTTCGTCTCCTGCTGGAGCCGGGTTTAACTTTGTGTCTAAAAAGGATGGTTCTCTCCGACCCTGCATCGATTATAGAGGACTCAATAAAATTACCATTAAAAACCGTTACCCTCTGCCTCTAATCTCTGAGCTGTTTGACCTTCTCAGAGGAGCCAATATTTTCACCAAGTTGGATCTCCGCGGGGCCTACAATTTGATCTGCATTCGTAAAGGAGACGAGTGGAAGACCGCATTTAACACCCTGGACGGTCACTTTGAGTACTTAGTGATGCCCTTTGGACTTTGTAACGCACCGGCAGTCTTCCAGGAGTTCGTGAACGACATCTTCCGGGACCTTTTCTACACTTGTGTTGTAGTATATCTGGACGATATCCTTATTTTTTCATCCAATCTGGATCATCATCGAGTCCATGTCTGGCAAGTTCTCACCCGACTCAGAAGTAACTGCCTCTATGTCAAAATTGAGAAATGTCTGTTTGAGCGTACCTCCTTGCCATTCCTGGGATATATCATCACTGCCCAAGGTCTGCAAATGGATCCTGCCAAGCTATCTGCAGTTCTGGACTGGCCACGCCCCTCTGGTCTCCGAGCCATACAGAGATTCCTGGGTTTTGCCAATTACTACAGACAGTTTATATCTCATTATTCCACCCTGGTGGCTCCTCTTGTGGCTTTGACTAGAAAGAGTGCCAAACCCAAGACCTGGCCTCCTCAAGCTGAAGAGGCCTTTCTGTCCCTGAAAGCCACCTTTGCATCTGCACCTGTTCTCTCCCGGCCAGATTCTTCCGAGCCATTCTATCTTGAAGTGGATGCATCCTCGGTGGGAGCTGGAGCTGTATTAACTCAAAAGTCTTCCAGGGGCAAGACCATAACTTGGGGCTTCTTCTCTAAAACCTTTTCTTCCGCCGAGAAGAATTACGCTATTGGGGACAGAGAACTGTTGGCAATTAAATTGGCCTTGGAGGAGTGGAGACATCTTCTCGAGGGTGCTCCTCACCCTGTGACCATTTTCTCGGACCATAAGAGCCTAGTCTACCTCCAGTCTGCTCAGAGACTAAATCCCCGCCAAGCCGGTTGGTCCATCTTCTTCGCCTGCTTCAACTTCCAGATTCACTTCTGTCCCACTGCCAAGAACATCAGATGCCCTTTCTCACTCTTCGGATGTGGTGGGCAACGTACCCACTCCTCAACACATTGTTCCACCTGAGTGTCTCATCTCGGTTGCACCTGTGGACTTACGGCTTCTTCCTCCGGGTAAAACCTATGTCCCTTTTTGTCAGCAGTTGCAAGTTCTCATGTGGGGTCACGCTTCCTTCCTTGCCGGTCATTCTGGGATTAAGAAGTCTCTGCAGTTAATTTCTCAAAGATATTGGTGGCCCTCGCTAGACAGAGACGTCACTGAATTCGTCCAGTCCTGTGCAATCTGCGCCCGGGACAAGACTCCTCGTCAGAAACCTGCGGGTCTTCTTCTGCCCCTCCCTGTTCCAGAGACCCCTTGGTCACACATCACCATGGATTTTATCACTGATCTTCCCTCCTCCCATGGTATGACAGTCATTTGGGTCGTGGTTGACCGTTTTTCAAAGATGGCTCCCTGCCTGATCTCCCGTCTGTGCCTCAGTTGGCCAAACAGTTTTTTCTTCACATCTTCCGCCTCCACGGTCTTCACAAACACATCGTCTCAGACCGTGGGGTGCAGTTCGTTTCCAAGTTTTGGAGGGCTCTCTGTGGTCAACTCGGAGTCAGGCTGGATTTTTCTTCCTCGTATCACCCTCAGTCCAACGGCCAAGTAGAAAGGGTGGACTAGACTCTGGGAGATTATCTACGCCATTTTGTGTCCTCTCGCCAAGATGATTGGTCGGACTTACTCCCTTGTGCAGAGTTCTCTTATAATTTCAAACAATCTTGCGCCACCAATAAGTCTCCATTTTTTGTGGTTTATGGCCGTTATCCTCTGCCTCCTCTGCCTAGGACCTCCGCCCCCTCCTCTGTACCAGCTGTAGAGGACCTCCTTCGGGACTTCACTTCTATTTGGCGAGAGACCCACTCTGCCCTCCTCAAGGCCTTGGCCCGTATGAAGCTCCAGGCCGACAAAAGTCGTAGAGCTCCTCCAGAATTCAGTCCCGGTGACAAGGTGTGGCTCTCCTCGAAGTACATCAGATTTAAGGTACCAAGTTACAAGCTGGGCCCTCGTTACTTGGGTCCCTTCAGAGTCAAGAGCCGCATTAATCCGGTGTCCTACCAGCTCCATCTTCCTCACTCCCTCAGAATTCATAACTCATTTCATGTCTCCCTTCTCAAGCCTGCTATCTTTAATCTCTTCTCTCCTAAACTTCTTTCTCCTACCCCAGTCACTGGTACCTCTGATAGTTTTACTGTTAAAGAAATCCTAGCCACCAAGCTTGTTCGGGGGAAAAGATTTTTTTTGGTCGACTGGGAGGGCTGCGATCCTGAGGAAAGGTCTTGGGAGCTTGAAAATAACATCTTGGACCGCAGTCTCGTCCTCAACTTCCTTGTTGCCAAAAAGAGAGGGAGACCTAAGGGGGGTACTGTCACAGTGAGCGCTCCGGTCTTCACCTCCGGACCGGAGCGCCCGCTGCCTCTGCCCTCTGCTCCGGGTCCTCGGCGTCTCCCAGTCAGACCTACTGACTGGGAGCACGGGTCTCACAGTGGCAGAGACGCGGCTAGCGTGGTGGCTGGTCCCCGCTCACGCGCCGCATCCCTGTTAGCCTTACCTGCTCCCCGCGCGGCACTCTGCTCTCCTGGTTCCCGGCGAGCACAGCCCCGCTCTCTAGGGCACGAGCGCGCCGGCTGGTCCTTCCCAATAAATGTCACCTGTCCCTTCCTGCCCTTGCCGGATCTTTGTGCCTTGTGCCTTTGAGAAAGCGTTCCCCACTGTGATATTGCCTTGCCAGTTGCCGTACCGATTGCTACCGTATACCCGCCTGTAAACCCTTGCTGCCTGAACTGACCTCTGCTACGTCCGACTACGCTCTTGCATGCTCCCTGTGTACCACGCTTTATCAGCTGCCAGAGAGGTTGAGTTGTTACTGGGGGATACGACCTGGTAGTTACCGCTGCAGCAAGTCCATCCCGCCTTGCGGCGGGCTCTGGTGAAAACCAGTAACTGCTTACAACTGGTCCTCCAGTACAACCCGTGCCATCGCCTCTCTGGTCCAGAGGATCCACTACCTATCCTGCCGGTACGTGACAGGGAATAGCATTTAATGAAAAGAACCTCTGTCCAACTGTTAAGCATGGGGGTGGATCAATCATGCTTTGGGGTTGTATTGCAGCCAGTGGCACAGGGAACATCTCACGAGTATAAGGAAAAATTGATTCAATAAAATTTAAGCAAATTTTGGATGCTAACTTGATGCCATCTGTGAAAAAGCTGAAGTTAAAATTTGGCTTCTACAAATGGATAATGATCCTAAACACACCTCAAAATCCACAGGGGAGTACATCAAGAGGCGTAAACTGAAGGTTTTGCCATGGCCTTCACAATCTCCTGACCTCAACACTCAACATAATTGAAAATCTATGAATAGACCTTAAAAGAGCAGTGTGTGACAGACATCTAAGAAATCTCAAAGAACTGGAAGACTTTTGTAAGGAAGAATGGGTAAAGACACCTCAAACAAGAATTGAAAGACTCTTGGCTGGTTACAAAAAGCATTTACAAGCTGTGATACTTGCCAAAGGGGGCAGTACAAGATATTAACTCTGCAGGGTGCTCAAACTTTTGCAGATGCCTTTTTTTGTTTTCTGTTATTTTGAAAGTGTAAATGATGCAAATAAAATCTAACTTTTGTTGACATATTATAAGAATGTCTAATCTGTAATTTGATGCCTTTTGGAGATTTTTCCATCTTTCCTTGGCTTCTTTATGCACATTAATACTAATTTTTAACTGGTGTGCCCAAACTTTTGATCCCCACTGTAGATAATTATTCTCATAAAATGGCAAATGACACATAAGATATTTTATTCTTCCAAAAAAAATGTATGGTTTAAATATAGTAAACCATAAAACACATGTCAATTAGGTACTAGTATAATCATACCAACCTACAAAATAAAGTTTATATGTCATTGATACTGCACAGAGAACGGCATTTCATTTTTTAATAAAAACAAACAAACAAAACTGATTGTTATTTGTCCCACGTCATAAAAATCACACACATATCAAGAATGGTACCAATGACAACGTCAACTTCTCTTGCGATATATATTTTTGTACCCGAAGCTTCTGCATCTCGATATGATGCCTACAAAATATCCCAGGTGGCCCCAAAATTCACTAGTTGGTTCTTCATGTCTGAGGCCTGTTTTTGAGTCATGTATTGTACAAGGCCACATATGGGACATAATACTAAACACTTCAGAATTAGGAGAATAAATGTTGAGTTTAATTTCTCTTTCAGCAACTGCTGTGTTACAGAAAAAATGGATTGCAAAGAAAAAAGTTTTTCTTTTTAAATTCTGCCTCTACTTGGCTTTAATTACTGTGAAACACCTAAGGCTATGTTCACACATGTCCGTATTTTTTATCTAATCATATGCGACATGAAAATTTATGGAAAAGTGGAAAAACTTTAAAATTACAGAATAAACTTCCTAAATGTAATTTTAAAATGAGGGGATTATTAGGGTTTCTAACATCTGAAATCCACTTCAGAACTGAACTGGTGCAAAACTTCTAAACGCTCTAACATTCAACAAAACTAAAAAGACATTTAACAAATAATGCCAGCAAAAAGTAGACATATTATAATAAAAAATTGGAATTAATATCTTCTGGCATGAATATCCTTTTTACAATTTGGAATTTAGAAAAATGCTAATTATGTTAATTTGTCACATGATTTTAAAGTAAAAAAAAAAATAATTTAAACACTGAATGTATTGATCAAAATTTACCACTAGCATTAAGTACTATGGTCAACATTTTTCATTGTCTTTAGACTGTTTTTTGTGTCTAGGAAAGGCCCAAAAAGCAGGGTTTATTTGTGCCTTTGTTGTGCCTTTTGGTGTACACATTTCTGCTAATTTGAGTTGCAATCCACTGATTTTGGCAATACACATGATATGGAGTGTTTTATGAACTACGCCTTTTTATGAAAAGGCACAAAAAAGGCGCAAAGCCAATGAAAAGTCTCTAAAACTACCCAAGCCCAGACTTAGCTTAGCTTTTTGGTGTATGTGAAGAGAAAAATTTCAGAAAATATGATCTGCCAAAAATTTACCAAATGCTCTGTGACCATTTAATAAATTTGGTGCCCCTACACATTACCAGCACACAAAAAAATAGGTACTTATTAGCTGCTATTTTCTCCATTGGAAGTTCTTTTCTTTTTGGGTTTCTTTTCTGTCTGACCACAGTGCTCTCTGCTGATACCTCTGTCCATTTTATGAACTGTCCGGAGTAGAAGGCAATCCCCATATCAAACCTATCCGGCTCTGGACAGTCCCCGACATGGACAGACATGTTAGCAGAGAGCCCTGTGGTCAGACAGAAAATACATTTTAAAAGAAAACAACTTCCTGCAGAGCATACAGCAGCTGATAAATACCGGAAGGATTAAGATTTTTTTAATAGAAGTAATTTACAAATCTGTTTAATTTTCTGGCACCAGTTGATTTAAAGATTTTTTTTTCCAGAAGAGTACCCCTTTAACCCCTTAAGGGCAAAGCCCATTTGGGCCTTAAGGACGCAGACAATTTAATTTTCACGCTTTTGTTTTTCACATTTTTTTTACTTTTATTTTTTACTTTTTTTACTTTTATTTTTAGACTTTAATAGTCCCCATAGGGGACTATTTATAACAATCATTCGATTGCTAATACTGTTCAGTGCTATGTATAGGATATAGCACTGATCAGTGTTATTGGTCATCTTCTGCTCTGGTCTGCTCGATCTCAGACCAGAGCAGAAGACCCAGGGAGACAAGGTGAGGAGCAAGGTGAGGGGACCTCCAGCCACCATGCTGGATGATCGGATCGCCGCAGCAGCGCTGCGGGCGATCCGATCATCCATTCAAAGTACTGCTGCAGATGCCGTTCCATTCAAAGCAATGCTGCAGATGCCGTGATCTGAGGGCATCTGAGGGGTTAATGGCAGACATCCGCACGATCGCGGATGTCTGCCATTATGGGCGGGTCCATGGCTACTATCAGCAGCTGGAACCTGCCATGCATGACGTGAGCATCGCTCCGATGCTCGCGGTTATGCATAGGACGTAAATGTATGTCCTGGTGCCTTAAGTACCACCTCACCAGGACGTACATTTACGTCCTTCATCATTAAGGGGTTAATACGGAGAGTTCGTAGTTTGCAACAGACCATATAATTATAATGAATTTCTGTTGTACAGCAGAATTCCATTCCTTTGGGAAAAGAAAAATTATCATATGAATATGCATATAATCTGTCTACTTCTTCATGTATGACCTTCTGGGTCATTAGACTTGCGAAGAGAATGTGGTACAATGTACCTGTTCCCAGTTGTTTAGCAGTCTAGTGGCATAACCATATCTATCCCTCCCCTATCCCTATAACATTATCTAGAGAAAACACGGCCATTCTTAAACACATTAGGGGGAGATTTATCAAAACCTGTCCAGAGGAAAAGTTGCCCAGTTGCCCATAACAACCAATCAGGTTGCTTCTTTCAGTTTGCAGAGGCCTTTTTAAAAATGAAAGAAGAAATTTGATTGTAACTGATTGAACTGGGCAACATTTTCTCTGTACAGGTTTTGAAAAATCTCCCCCATAGTCTATACACCTGTCTATAAACAAACTAGTATAGTCACTATCTAATTTACCTGAATTTACCCCCGGTCTCCTGCACTGAGCCCCGGCTCTTTCCGGGAGTGGGCATGCCGACCTACGCGTGAAGCGGCAGACAACATGCCCCTTCATGTATCAATCAGAAGATCACAGGGGTTCCCGCTGTTTGAAAACCCACAACACTAGGCCCCCACTCCCCAAGTTACAACTTATCCCCTATCCTTTGGTGTGCCAATGAGATAAAGAAAAACTGATAAAGGTTGATTCTTTTAACAAAGTTCCAGCAGATAAAATTATGTATTTTCATGCTATGACTTTAACTGTATTTTCAAATTTCCTATTTTCATGCTATGACTTTAACTGATATGAAAATACCCAATCTTTTTCCCATATTAGACTTTGGAGAGCCATACTTTGCAGAACTTCATTAAAGTTCTTTGAGGAAATTTAAAAAAACTGCTTATTTCTTGTATAAGTTTAAAAGTATGTAAAGTGATCATGAATGCCAGTGTGGTTTAGGGTCATCTATTTCAATTTTATACCGTCGTCTGAAGATTTGGTGGATTCAGCAACCAGAGCCCACCAGAAGCATAAGAAATGTGGACATATTCACATGTCTAATACTCATAGACCTGAAAATGAAATCCCTTTGTCTTTTGTCAACAATATATATATATATATATATATATATATATATATATATATATATATATAGTTGAAGAAAGAGACATGTTACCTAAACTGAAATACACGGTTGTCCTTCCCAATGCCATCAATGGGTATCAGGATATCTGCATGCATATGAAGGGATCAGAAGTAGCTACTGATGTGCATGAGCACCAATCACCTGTGTATGGGTGCCATTAGGCCATCCACACCCTCCAGTCTTAAAGATTATGAGATCATATTAATCAGAAATGCAGCTAAGATGTCCATTGTATCTCTGGAGGACCTGCAAAGATCAACAGCTGAGGTGGGAGAATCTGTCCACAGGACAAATATTATTTGTGTACTCCACAAAGCTGGTCTTTATGGAAGATTGACAAGAAAAAAGCCATTGTTAAAATTGCAGAGAGACAAAGGCACTCCATGTGGAGGATCACACGTGCTGGATTAAAGTAAATAAGGAGGGGATACAGGTGATCACTTACCCACTCTGGTTGTGTACCGACAACAACGGACAGCACCTAGTGAATAATAGAAGTAATCGTGTTCTTCTGGTGAAACTTCGGAGGCAGAGCACAACTTCGGAGGTGGCAAGAATTTTCGTGGCGCTGACCAGAACAGAAACAATCCAGGTGCGGTGGCTGGATCCAAGGTGCACGGCAATCCTCAATACGAAGACCATACAAGTGGAACAACAGCCAGTGTCTGTTAAAACTTGAGATTTATTGAAATCTTTAAGAATCCATATGGACAGCAGTGGGGGAACAAGGAACAATGAAATCGAGACAATAACTTGGAGAGTTACTTCATAACCGACATGTTTCAGGCTCAACATCCTTTAGTCATAACATTGTTAAAAGTGAGCCAGAAATCCTGTATGGAGTTTGACACAAGCCATGAGGGACACGGAGAAAATGTTCTGATCAAATTACACCAAAATGTGGTGAAAACCCAACACTGCCCATCACACTCAGCACTGAGAAACTGGTCAGAATTGATGGAAAGATGAATGGATCCAAATACAGAGTAGTCCTTAAAGGAAATTTGATTCAGTCTGCAAAGACTTGAGACTGGGATAGAGGGTAATTTTTAAGTAGGAAAAAGACCTTAGACATAGCAATGGTTTAGATCAAAGCATGTTAATATCTATGAATGAAAGAATGTCTCTTTGGCAAGTCCTGTAAAATCAGAAGTTTCTTTATTTGGTAACCAGTAAAATTCCAACTACACAACATCAGTATAGCAAATATACAGGGCTATTGCATTTCAAGCATATTAATGTCCAAAAATGACCCAGTGAAAGCCCTGACCATATTCTAATGGAGACCGTATTGCAAGACTTGAAAAATGCTGCTCACAGATGCGACTGAGCTTCAGCTTTTTTGCCAAGAAGAATAGACAAACATTTCTATTTTTGTACAAAAAATCATGACACTTTTAATTTTCCACCTAGTGATCTACATGAGGGGCAAAAAATGTAATATTTGTGGGGCAAAATAAAAGAAAAGGTCATTATGTAAATTTTGGGGGCTTCCGATACTATGCAGTGCATTTTTTGGTAAAAAATGACACTTTATGTTTATTGTGTAGGTCCATACGATGAACAGGATACAAAACTTATATAGGTTTTATTTTGTTTTACTTGTTATTATTATTTTTCCATATTTGGGGCTATATGAGGGCTTATTTTTTGCTTCATAGTCTACTACAGATCGGTATCTGAAACTTTTTGATCGCTTTTTATACAATTTTTAGGGTATAAAAAGTGATCAAAAATACACAATTCTGGACTTAAGTATTTTTTTATGCATATGCCATTGACCATGGGGTTAAATTAACATTATATTTGTATTGGTCGGACATTTATGCATGTGGCGATACCACATATGTTTATGTTTATTCTTGTTTACATATTTTTTTGGGGAAAAGTGGGGTGATTCAAAATTGTATTAGGGAAAGGGGTAAATAACATTTATGAACTTTTTTTACATTATTTTGTAGTCACCGTAGGGGGGACTATTAAATGCAATCATTAGATTGCATTCAATGTCAATGCTATGCCTGTTGAGAATTGATCGGATGGTGAAGTGAAAGGTAAGGGACCTCTTGCCGTCCTCTCAGCTGATTGGGACATCATGATTTCCCCGCAATGATCCCGATCAGCTCTGCTGAGTTGCCGGGAGGGTATTTTCGTCATTTTAGAAGTCCCAATCAACTTTGATGCAAGGCATCAGCCCGATTGCCAGTGTCCAGCATTAGCCACGGGTTCTGGCTGCAGATAGTAGCTGGGACCGAAAGCATATAAAGCGAGCTCAGCTCCTGAGCTTGCTTCATAGAACTGGCGCATGGCCGTGCCGTATATATATATATATATATATATATATATATACGCATTTCGTTAAGGGGCTAGATGTGCACAACTAGAAGAGACATAGCCGCAAAAGACTTGCAGCTGTTATTGCATCAACTCAGGGGGTACTGGTAGTACTGATAGTTATTAACCCCTTAACCCCTTAAGGACCGGAGGTTTTTCCGTTTTTGCATTTTCGTTTTTTGCTCCTTGCCTTTAAAAAATCATAACTCTTTCAAATTTACACCAAAAATCCATATGATGGCTTATTTTTTGCGCCACCAATTCTACTTTGTAATGACGTCAGTCATTTTGCCCAAAAATCTATGGTGAAGCGGGAAAAAAAATCATTGTGCGACAAAATTGAAAAAAAAACGCTGTTTTGTAACTTTTGGGGGCTTCCGTTTCTACGTAGTACATTTTTCGGTAAAAATGACACCTGATATGTATTCTGTAGGTCCATACGATTAAAATGATACCCTACTTATATAGGTTTGATTTTGTCGGACTTTTGGAAAAAATCATAACTACATGCAGGAAAATTAATACGTTTAAAATTGTCATCTTCTGACCCCTATAACTTTTTTATTTTTCCGTGTATGGGGCGGTATGAGGGCTCATTTTTTGCGCCGTGATCTGAAGTTTTTAACGGTACCATTTTTGCATTGATAGGACTTATTGATCATTTGTTATTCATTTTTAAATGATATAAAAAGTGACCAAAAATGCACTATTTTGGACTTTGGAATTTTTTTGCGCGCACGCCATTGACCGAGCGGTTTAATTAATGATATATTTTTATAATTCGGACATTTCCGCACGCGGTGATACCACATATGTTTATTTTTATTTTTATTTACACTGTGTTTTTTTTTTTATTGGAAAAGGGGGGTGATTCAAACTTTTAATAGGGGAGGAGTTAAATGATCTTTATTCGCTTTTTTTTTCCACTTTTTTTTTGCAGTGTTATAGGTCCCATAGGGACCTATAACACTGCACACACTGATCTTCTATGTTGATCACTGGTTTCTCATAAGAAACCAGTGATCAACGATTCTGCCGCATGACTGCTCATGCCTGGATCTCAGGCACTGAGCAGTCATTCGGCGATCGGATAGCGAGGAGGCAGGAAGGGGCCCTCCCGCTGTCCTGTCAGCTGTTCGGGATGCCGCGATTAGCCGCGGCTATCCTGAACAGCCCGACTGAGCTAGCCGGGAACTTTCACTTTCACTTTTAGCCGCACGGCTCAGCTTTGAACGCGCGGCTAAAGGGTTAATAGCGCGCGGCGCCGCGATCGGCGCTGCGCGCTATTAGAGGCGGGTCCCGGCTTCACTATGACGCCGGGCCCGCCGTGATATGACGCGGGGTTACTGTGTAACCCCGCGTTATATCAGAAGAGCAGGACCAATGACGTACCGGTACGTCATTGGTCCTTAAGGGGTTAAGGACACATGACGTACTGGAACGTCATGTGTCCACTCCCGATCTATAACGCGGGGCCACGGTGTGGCCCCGCATCATAGCGGGTCGGGTCCGGCCTCTAACAACGGCCGGGACCCGTGGCTAATAGCGCACGGCATTGATCGCTGTGCCGAGCGCTATTAACCCTTTAGACGCGGCGTTCAAAGTGGACTGTTCAGGATAGACGTGGCAAAATCGCGGCATCCCGAACAGCTTACAGGACAGCGGGAGGGCCCCTACCTGCCTCCTCGCTGTCCGATCGCCGAATGACTGCTCAGTGCCTGAGATCCAGGCATGAGCAGTCATGCGGCAGAATCATCGATCACTGGTTTCCTATGAGAAACCAGTGATCAATGATAAAGATCAGTTTGTGCAGTGTTATAGGTCCCTATGGGAGCTATAACACTGCAAAAAAAAAAGTGAAAAAACTAAAGTGAATGAATATCATTTAACCCCTCCCCTATTAAAAGTTTGAATCACCGTCCTTTTCCCATAAAAAAAAACACAGTGTAAATAAAAATAAAAATAAACATATATGGTATCACTGCGTGCGGAAATGTCCGAATTATAAAAATATATCATTAATTAAAGCGCTCGGTCAATGGCGTGCGCGCAAAAAAATTCCAAAGTCCAAAATAGTGCATTTTTTGTCACTTTTTATATCATTTAAAAATGAATAAAAAGCGATCAATAAGTCCTATCAATGCAAAAATGGTACCGTTAAAAACTTCAGATCACGGCACAAAAAATGAGCCCTTATACCGTTACAAGTTATAGGGGTCAGAAGATGACAATTTTAAACGTATTAATTTTCCTGCATGTAGTTATGATTTTTTCCTGAAGTACGACAAAACCAAACCTATATAAGTAGGGTATCATTTTAATCGTATGGACCTACAGAATAAAGATAAGGTGTCATTTTTACCGAAAAATGTACTACGTAGAAACGAAAGCCCCCAAAAGTTACAAAACGGTGGGGTTTTTTTCAATTTTGTCGCACAATGATTTTTTTTTCCATTTCACCGTAGATTTTTGGGCAAAATGACTGACGTCATTACAAAATAGAATTGGTTGGCACAAAAAATAAGCAATCATATGGATTTTTAGGTGCAAAATTGAAAGAGTTAGAATTTTTTAAAGGCAATGAGCAAAAAACGAAAATGCAAAAACGGAAAAAACCCCGGTCCTTAAGGGGTTAAAGATACAGATTTTTGAACTTTCAAAGTACTATGCACTTGGTGTTGATCGAATAGTAAATAGTCTATTTTCAGTCCAAGGGCATACATGCTTATTCAATTCATTATAATTGGAACAAAGTTCATCAAGATTTCATTGTGGTTTCAGTAGATTTGACAGCATATAGGGGGGTATTTATCAATTTTGCCTGTTGACAGTTTGTTTTTACCCTTTTTTTCACTTTGGTTTTCGTGGACATGCACCAAATTTATCATTGTTTGTTAGTAATTTTGGCTCAAATGTTGAAATCAACTGTTCACAGCGCCTTTTACACAGAACTTACCACCACAGAGGACGCATATTTTACCCTGTAGAGCAGCCATTTTGGAGTCCCTCCTGCAGTATATCAGCAAGCGACATGAGTTATTTTCTTTTGTGAAATGGATTTTATTTTCAACTTGGGTAGTTTTTTAGTTTTTTTGTTACTTTAGTGCAGTGGTCTTCAACCTGCGGACCTCCAGATGTTGCAAAACTACAATTCCCAGCATGCTGGGAGTTGCAGTTTTGCAACATCTGGAGGTCCGCAGGTTGGAGACCACTGCTTAGTGCTTACCTTTCCTGAACCTGTGTGGCCATGTCCAATGCTGGCTCAACAGAGGGTGAAGGTTCTTCAGAGACAACTATGTCGCAGGATAGTATTGAGCAGCCCTGGAGGCGTTGCTGCTTTCACAAAAAAAAAATGTTTTAATGTATTTTGACGCCTTTACATTTTCTGACATTGGTAAGTGTGTTTTCCATGTGCAAAATTTCTTGGCGGGGATTTGCACCAAAAAAATGGGATTTGCGCCAAAATTGCGCCAAAGATCGATTGGCGCAAATGATGAATTACTGACTAAAGTTGAAATCACACACAGGACCGTTTGATTTTGAGAAAGTTGTAAAAATGACAGTGGAGAAGATGGGCCAAACTTTGTCGCACTGCACCAAAGTATTGCGCAAAAGTTACGTGAAAAAAAAACACATAAATCCTTTGATAAATACCCCCTATAGTGTTCATGAATAGTTTTTTTCCACTCCAAAATACTGGAAGCACCTAATAGGATGCTAATAACACAAGTGTGAATAAGGTTAAACCAATTCATTAAAAACTATCAAACTCTAATACATCTAGAAAGAAGACGACAGCAGTCCAGTCAGAAATCAACTTATATCTGTGGTTTATTCATCCATGTGAGTAATTCAAATTTTCAACTTGTAATAGATAGATAGATAGATAGATAGATAGAAAAAAGCATCCATGTCAATCTCAACTTGTAATAGATAGATAAATGTTATGACTGGTTCTGCCAGAAACCGTAGGGTTAATTCTTTCTAGCCCCATTGTTTATTCTGTTGCAGGGACTATGCCTCTGTGCTTTGGGTATGGTTCAGCTTGTTGAGCAAATTAGAATCCTCCTGCTAGCTGCACAGGGATATATAAGGAAGCCTTTCTCATTCATTCCTTGCCTGTGAAAGTTCTTGTAACTGACTTAGCAACCTCTGTTCTGATATTGTTTATTCTGGTTCTGTGACTCTTGGCTTGGCTGTTGACTACCCTTTGACATTCTGTTATTGTACTTTGTTCCCTCCTGGCTTTGACTCAGCTTGTTGACTGCGTATTTGGGTGTGTGTGTTTAGGTTTATTTCTATTAGTTTTGTGTGCCTCTAGCTGTTCCAGACCTTTGTCAGTTTTTTGTAGTTTATTGTTTTGACTAGTGACTGCCCATCACTTATATAGGAAGGGGCCGGCACCGTGGTTGTGGACCGCTTCTAGGGTGGATATGCAAGTAGGCAGGGACAGAGGGAGTGGGCAAGTCAGGGCTGCACTCTATCCCTGCCCTACGTGACAATAGATAGATAGATATGAGATAGATAGATAAAAAAATTGGTCAGCACATCCTAATACACAACTATTGCATTAAATAACTATACAGGTGCACGCTTCTGCAACTGAACTATAAATATAAACGAGAGTATAATAGGAGCACTCTGCACACTGAAATATGTTTTACTTTGCAATATTTTGCAATGGTGAAAAAAAAGAGGTTCTTGGGGGGCGTGGCTTGGGTGCACTGGTGATGAGCCGCACTTAGTGAGAGCACCATGCAGGACACCGGGACTAGGGCTGTTTCACCCTGATATGGGAGGCAAGAAGCGGGGGAAACAAGAAGAAAGCAGCCCCTCTCCCCTCAGAGCCCCTGGAGAAGATGATTGTGGACTTCCTTCAGTAGCCGCCCGTTCTGCCAGCTACAGCGTGGCCTCTCTCCTCACCTCTGCCAGTCTGCAAGTCCCTCTCACCTGCTTCAAGAGACAGGGCTGTCACAAATACATGCCAGCCTGAGCCATCGTTCAGCTGCCCTGCCCCAAAATGAGACTGCTGCATGCCACACTGCCTTCTTACCTCATAGCTCATACATTGAGGCACCTCTGCAGCCTACTGCAACATCTGATGCCCAAACTGTTGTCCTGACTCCTCAGGAAAAAAGGCAGAGAGACTCCACACGTCGCGGTACTCCTGCATCTTCACCTGCTGTCTTGACATTTGCTGACCGCAATGGGACAACTTCCCCGACATTTCTTCCCCCAGTATTGGGCCCTCCTGCAAGGGATGTGACTGTCTGGTCTGCAGACAAGGACTCTGGATCAGATGCAGACCCCAGAGACTCTAACGCTGACAGTGACTCTCCGAGGAATTGGAGCGCTAGTCCTCCTGCAAAGAAATCTCTCTTCAAGACCACCCTCAAGTATGTTGGCCAACCCTTGCCCAGATCGGGTCACTCGTCTTCTGATGACACACTGACGGACACAACGTTGCTTGCAGACACCTGAGCATAGTCAAACCCCGTCTCTGACTCAACCTACACCTGGCTTACCTATCCCTGAAGCTGCTGCCGACACACTTCAACACTTCCCAGAGCTCCAAGCCCTTCTTTCTCTACTACCAACTAAAGTGGATATACAAACGATGGCTTCTGACCTCAAATCGGCCTGGAGACAGGACCTCAAACCTGTGAAAGCTGAAGTCTCCCATCTCCACGACCATGTCCGCAGTTTGGAAGAATTCCGTACTTCAGTCACTTCCCAAATGCATTTGCAGAGTCCATCACTTCCATATAAAAGATGAAATCATGAGGAAGGCGAGAGATCTGAAAATGGTCTCATACAATGGTTCTCCGATTTTCCTGTATCCTGATCTGTCCCTGCGTACCCTGAAGCTGAGAGCAGCCCTCAAGCTCCTTCTCCAACTGTTCCAAAATGCTCGCATTTTTTACCGCTGGGGCTTCCCCTTCTCCCTGATGGCCAGATATGGCAGCACCTCTGCCTCGCTCAGACGTCCAGAAGACCTGCCACCAGTTCCCCTTCCGGAGTGGAACCGTTTGTTCTTGCTGGCACCTGCCCCCACGCCAACGATCCCTGCTCAGCCCCGGAACCTTGGTGACAGGAAACCGCCTCAAACAACCGACCTACCAAAACTTACGTGCAGGCGCAACACTTGAATGGGACGCTACCCGGCTTCTATTCTTCATGCCTGTTGTGCCTTGCCTCCCTTAGACCATACTCACGACTGTCTGACCATGGACCTTGTGTCGGAACCTGGACTTTCCAGCGCTTACTGTATGCCACATTGTCTTGTACTCACATTTCATAACTACACCGCTTATAGATTAGTCCGCTACTATTTTTTTCCCGTCATACTTTAACATCATAGCTTCTCTTGCCTCCCACCAATATTGCTGACCGGCGGCCTTTCGGCTGCCCCTCTTTTCATAATTTCAACCCACAACTTTCATGTGCCCCTCTAACCAATGGGGGACATGAACTATACTAATACCTGACTAGACTTCCCGTAAGCCTGTACCTCCCCCGCCACCTGTAGTCCCTAGTTTACTTCATGACTAGTGCCCCTTCCACGTTTTCCCCAATTAGAGTGATGATTGGGCTGGTCCTAATCCAGTCAATGGCCCTTATGGCCCTCTCTTTTAGACCCCTTGCAGCCGTTCTTCTGCGGATGCTCCCCGCTGTCTGTTTAAGTGTCATTAGGCCTTTCTCATCTTTTCTCTTTCCTTCCTTCTCTTCTACGATACTCACCCCCTCTGTGCCAGTGCCGTGCGGCTTTGGGGTCCCGCTCTTCCTCAACACCAATGGTAATTTGACCCCAGCACTTTTCCCTCCCCATGGTGGCTAGCATCAGATTAGCTTCCCTAAACGTTAAGGGGTTTAATGTCCCAGAAAAACGTGCCAAACTCCTTTTCTCTTTACATAAACAGAAAGCACAAGTCCTGTCACTCCAGGAAACCCATTTTAAAGAGGGTCACGTACCACAGGTATCCACAAAGTATTACTCGCAATGGATACATAGCATCAATCCTGAGGCCAGTACGAAGGGTGTATCAATTGCATTCCACAGATCCCTCCCAGTCCAAATACAGTCTACTTTGATTGATCCCCAGGCCCGCTTTATTGTAGCTAATTGTGAACTGGCTGGCCAAACCCTCTCATTCACTGCCATTTATGCCCCAAATCATAGACAAATACCTTTCCTTCTCAGAACCCAAGATAAGCTTGTGGCATTCCCTACTGGCCCTCTTCTCCTTAGCGGGGACTTTAACCTCCCGCTCTTCCTTCAAATAGACACTTCCTCCAGATGCTCCGGATTGTCACATAGCAAATTCAGAGCTCTGAGACGGAAACTTCACTCACTTAAGCTTTGCAACACCTGGCGGACCCTCCAGCCACAGGCTAGGGATTACACATTTTATTATTACCCACGCCAAACGTACAGTAGACTTGACTATATCCTTTGCCCCCACTACCTCCTCCTGTCCATCTCCCATACGCACATAAGCACCATTACCCTTTCTGATTATGCCCCAATCTTTTGTTTGCTGACCTTTCCCATCTCCTCTAAGCCTCGTGGAGGTTGAACGACTCCCTCCTACGTGATCCCCTTTGCCTTCAGGACCTTAACTCCTTGGGGACGGAGCCCATTATAACCCTAGGGACGGGAGCATTTTTTGCAATTCTGACCCCTGTCACTTTAAGCATTAATAACTCTGGGATGCTTTTACTTTTCATTCTGATTCCGAGATTGTTTTTTCATGACATATTCTACTTCATGTTAGTGGTATATTTTTGTTGATACTTGCATCAATACCTTGGTGAAAAATTCCAAAATTTGATGAAAAAATAGAAAATTTTGCATTTTTCAAACTTTGAAGCTCTCTGCTTGCAAGGAAAACAGACATTCCAAATAAATTATATATTGAATCAAAAATACAATATGTCTACTTTATGTTTGCATCATAAAGTTGACATGTTTTTATTTTTGGAAGACATCAGAGGGCTTCAAAGTTCAGAAGCAATTTTCCAATTTTTCACAAAATGTTCAAAATCTGAATTTTTCAGGCACCAGTTCAGTTTTGAAGTGGATTTGAAGGGCCTTCATATTAGAAATGCCCCATAAATGACCCCATTATAAAAACAGCACCTTTCAAAGTATTCAAAATGACATTCAGAAAGTTTGTTTACCCTTTAGGTGTTTCACAGCAATAGCAGCAAAGTGAAGGAGAAAATTCAAAATCTTCATTTTTTACACTCGCATGTTCTTGTAGACCCAGTTTTTGAATTTTTACAAGAGGTAATAGGAGAAAAAGACCCTCAAAATGTGTAACCTAATTTCTCTCGAGTAAGGAAATACCTCATATGTGAATGTCAAGTGTTCAGCATGTGCAGTAGAGGGCACAGAATGGAAGGAGCAACAATGGGATTTTGGAGAGTGAATTTTTCTGAAATGGTTTTTGAGGGGCATGTCACATTTAGGAAGCCCCTATGGTGCCAGAACAGCAAAAAAAAAAAAAAAAAAAACACATGGCATACTATTATGTGTTTGACAACTTTGGTAGAAAATGCCCCCCAAAATTTAGGGCGTAAAATTAGGGCATAAAATGCCCTAATTAGGAAAGCAAATTTAGCTGAAATGGTTTTTGGGGGGCATGTCGCATTTAGGAAGCCCCTATGGTGCCAGAACTGCACAAAATACCCACATGGCATACTATTTTGGAAACTACACCTCTCAAGGCACGTAACAAACTGTAGCCCTCCAAATGTTGCCAAACTACAACTCCAAGCATGCCCAGACTGTCCAGGCATGCTTGGAGTTGTAGTTCTGCAACACATGAAGGGCCAGATATTGCAGAACTACACGCCCAGCATCCCTGACTGTCTGGCCATGCTGGGAGTTGTAGCTTTGCAACATCTGGAGGGCTACAGTTTGGAGACCACCGTATAGGGGTCTCCAAACTATGCCACTTCAGATGTTGCAAAACTACAACTCCCAGCATGCCCAGACAGTCAGTGCATGCTGAAAGTTGCAGTTTTGCAACATCTGGAGGACCACAGTTTAGAGACCACTGCACAGTGGTCTCCAAACTGTGACCCTCCAGATGTTGCAAAACTACAACTCCCAGCATGCCTAGACAGCCTTTGGCTGTGTGGGAATGCTGGGAGTTGTAGTTTTGCAGCTTTTAGAAGGCCACAGAGAAGATCACTTACCATGATCTTCCCTGCAGCCTTCTCCGGGGGAAATGAACTCTAACCCTCCACCCCCCTCCTGCCATTGGTGGCAGCCTGACCGACCAATGGCAGGGGATAGGAGGGGGTGGCAACACTGCCACATCGCTCCTATCCTTTCTGTTGGTCGGAGCTGTCTCCGACAGCTCCGATCATTCTTATTTTCCGGGCGATCGGGTCACCAGTGACCCGCTTAGCCCGGATCACGGGCAAATCACTGGTCTGAATTGACCCCCCTAGGCATTGCCACGGGATGCCTGCTGATAGATATCAGCAGTCATCCCGGTCCGATCACCGCCCGGATGGTATGCATACGCCCTTCGTCCCCAAGGAGTTAAGGTCTCAATCTCTAATTTTCAGCAAGACCATGTGTATTACACCTCCTCCCCCATGCTCAAATGGGGAGCACTGAAATGCGTCCTTAGGGGTGTGCTGATGCAGCATGGCTCTAGATTGAAAAGGGAGCAGTCAGCGAATCTTAAATAACTTCATTACCGTTTACATGACCTGGAATCGCTGCATAAATGCTCCCAATTAGACAGCATCTTCCGCGACCCAATCCGCGCACGCAGTGAACTCCCAGAACACCTCTCCACTCAACATAGATATTTCACGCAACTGACTGGGAAACACTACTATGAGTGGGGGAACAAATCTGGGAAATTGCTTGCGAGAGCCCTTAAAGACTGGAAAGCCTCTCTCTTCATACCATCTATCAAACCTCCCATGGGCCCCCCTGCTCTCTCACTCCAGACATTTTAGAAGTGTTCAGGTGTTACTATCAAGACCTTTACAATCTCCCCAAACCCTGCCACATCTCCTCTGACGATCCCGTGACTCCTTCACTACTCTAATACATCTCAGAGACAGCCCTCCCCACACTACCTGACTCCGTCATTCAGGACTTGGAGAGTCCGTTCATGGAAAAGGAACTTGAACGTGCAATACTGTCAATGCCTCTTGGCAAAAGTCTGGGTCCAGACGGATTTGCCCTGAGCTGTCTCTCCCTCTCCTCAATGCCTTCAATTGTGTCTCCTCGGACTCACCACCTCCCCCGGACTTCCTACAAGCCCACATTAAAGTAATACCTAAGGAAGGTAAGGACCACCTCCTCTGTGCCAGTTACTACCCTATCTTCCTCATTAATACTGATGCAAAACTCTTCGCAAAAATGATTGCCCTCAGACTAGCCACCCACATGCCATTCCTAGTTTATCCGGATCAAGTGGGATTTATCTCAGGCAGAGAAGCTAGAGATAATACCCTTAGGACCTTCTCGACCATCCATTATGCAAAAAACAGCCAACTCCCCTCTATTTCTCCTATCTCTAGACGCAGAAAAGGCCTTTGACCGGGTGAACTGGGAATTCATGATGGCCACTCTCTCACAGATCGGCCTGAGCCGGAAAACGCTCACATGTATTATGTCCCTGTACGCCAACCACCAAGCCCGCATACGGGTCAATGGCTGCTTATCGTCTCCATGTGACATCCGAAATGGTACGAGACAGGGCTGTCCATTATCCCCTTTACTATATGCCCTCTGCATGGAACATCTCTTGGTAGGGATCCACAATAACTCTAATATTAAAGGGCTACTGACATCCGCAGATCATTATAAATGCTCAGCCTACGCAGATGACCTCCTCCTCTACCTCTCCACTCCCCTTACCTCCCTTCCTTCCCTAATGGCCATCATTCGTCAGTATTCCTCCTAAAGTAATTATAAACTAAACACCAACAAATGTGAGGCACTCAACATTTCCCTCCCACAACACCTCCTTCATTCCCTCCAGGACTCTTACCCTTTTAAATGGCAACCTAAGGCACTCAAATATCTAGGAATTCAGATCCCGACTAATCTGACTGACACCTACAAACTGAACTTCCCGCCACTCCTCCATTCCCTGAAGGCAGACTTGGTGCAGAGATTTCTCATGGTTGGAGAGAGTGAATGTGCTGAAAATGAATATGCTTCCACGTTTACTTTACTTGTTCTCCGGTATCCCCCTCCATCTTCCCCGCTCCTTTTTCCGCGAGCTCTCTGCGCTCCAATCTAGTTTTGTCTGTGCTACAAAGTGCCCCAGGCTTGCGAGACATGTCCTCATTGTCAGTATCCGGGTACTGAGAGGATACTGGTGGTGGATCCTCTGTGTCATTGGGGTGATGACGTGGGCCATACCAGGGGAACGGAGTCTAAGGGGTTACTAGTATTCACTAGAGCCCGCCGCAAAGCGGGATGAACTTGCTGCAGCAGGTAACCCCCAGGTCGTTCCACCCGATATCGACTCAACCCCGACTGACGGCTGAGATAGGTGTGGTACAAGGGATTAGGCAAGAGCAAGGTCGGACGTAGCAGAAGGTCAGGGCAGGCAGCAAGGATCGTAGTCAGGGGCAACGGCAGGAGGTCTGGAACACTGGCTTGGGACATACAAGGAACGCTTTCACTGGCACAATGGCAACAAGATCCGGTAATACAGGAAAGGGGAAGTGAGGTAATATAGACCAGTGCACAGGTGAAGTTACTAATTTGGACCAGGCGCCAATCAGCGGCGCACTGGCCCTTTAAATCGCAGAGAGCCGGCGCGCGCGGGCCCTAGGGAGCTGGGCCGCGCGCGCCGGGACTGGACAAATGGGTAAGCAGGCTGGGATGCGAACCGTGAGTGGGCGTGTCCCGCATCACGGGTCGCATCCCCGCTAGAGACACGAGCACAGCGCTCCCGGTCAGCGGGTTTGACCGGGGCACTGCGAGCAGGTAAACGCTGCGAGTGCTCTGGGGAGGAGCGGGGATCCGGAGCGATCAGCGTAACAGTACCCCCCCTTGGGTCTCCCCCTCCCCTTGGAACCCGAGAACTTGTGAATGAGGTCTTTGTGGAGGATGTTATCCTCGGGTTCCCACAACCTCTCCTCAGGACCGCAATTCTCCCAATCTACGAAAAAAAATTTTTTTACCTCTGACCATCTTAGATGCAAGAATTTCTTTAACCAAGAAGACATCGGAGGAGCCGGAGACAGGAGCTGGAGCGACAACCTTAGGAGAGAAGCAGTTAAGGACAAGCGGTTTAAGGAGAGAAACATGAAAAACATTAGGAATACGGATAGAAGGGGGAAGAAGGAGTTTGTAGGAGACAGGATTGATTTGGCACTTGATTTTAAAGGGGCCAAGATAACGTGGTCCCAGTTTATAACTGGGGACACGGAAGCGGATATACTTGGCGGAGAGCCACACTTTGTCTCCAGGAGCAAAGACAGGAGGAGTTTTTCTCTTTTTGTCGGCATGCTTCTTCATCCGGGATGAGGCCAGTAGAAGGGATTTTTGAGTTTCCTTCCAGATGGTGGAGAAGTCCCGGGTAACTTCATCAACAGCAGGCAAACCAGAAGAAGTGGGAGTGGGGAGGGGGGGCAGAGGGTGACGGCACAAAGAACGGGGATTTGGCGGAGGATTCAGAGTCCTTGAAATTGTACGAGAATTCAGCCCAGGGTAGAAGATCGGCCCAATCGTCCTGGCGGGAGGAAACAAAATGTCGCAAATAGTCACCAAGGATCTGATTAACTCTCTCCACTTGCCCATTGGATTGGGGATGATAGGAGGACGAGAAATTTAATTAGATTTTTAGTTGATTACAGAGAGCTCTCCAAAATTTCGATACAAATTGAACGCCTCTATCCGAGACGATATGCGTGGGAAGCACGTGAAGGCAAAAAATGTGCACAAAAAATTTGCTTCGCCAACTGTGGCGCTGAAGGAAGGCCTGGAAGTGGAATAAAATGTGCCATCTTGGAGAAACTATCAACGACCACCCAGATGACTGTGTTGCCATGAGATAAAGGCAGGTCCGTAATAAAATCCACAGCAATCTGAGACCATGGTAGCTCAGGAACAGGCAAAGGATGAAGGAGACCGGCAGGCTTCTGGCGAGGAGTCTTGTCCCGGGCACAAACTGTACAGGCCCGAATGAAATCAGCGACATCTGCCTCCAGGGTAGGCCACCAATATAAACGAGAGATGAGTTGGATGGACTTCTTGACGCCAGCATGGCCGGTGAGATGCGAGGAGTGTCCCCACCTGACAATCTTGAGGCGCTGGCGTGGAGGGACAAAAGTCTTTCCAGGAGGTGTTTGTTTGATAGAAGCTGGAGCAGAGGAGATCAGACACTCAGGAGGAACAATGTGTTGCAGGGGGGCTTCCGATTCGGAAGCATCAGAGGAACGTGAAAGGGCGTCAGCCCTGATGTTTTTGTCAGCAGGGCGACAATGAATCTGGAAGTTAAAACGGGCAAAAAACAACGACCACCTAGCCTGGCGTGGGTTCAGCCGTTGGGCAGACTGGAGATACGAGAGATTCTTGTGAGCCGTGTAGATGACAATCGGGTATTTGGAACCCTCCAGCAGGTGCCTCCATTCTTCGAGGGCTAGTTTAATGGCCAGAAGTTCACGATCCCAATGGAGTAATTTTTTTCCGCCGGAGAGAAGATTTTAGAAAAGAAACCACAAGTAATGTTATGTCCAGTAGAGTCTTTTTGTAGGAGTACAGCTCCGGCTCCAACCGAGGAAGCGTCCACCTCCAACAAGAAGGGTTTAGATGGATCAGGTCTGGAGAGTACGGGAACAGAAGCAAAGGCAGTTTTTTGTTGCAAGAAGAACCCCAGCTCTTGATTTCCCCGGTGGTCCAGTCAAGGGTAGGAGAATGGCGTTGGAGCCAAGGCAAGCCGAGGAGAATTTCAGAAGTGCAGATAGAGAGGACCAGAAATTAAATTTTTTCGTGATGTGGTCCAATGCACATTATCAGGGGTTCTGTGCGGTAATGCACAGTACAGTCCAATTTTTCTCCATTAACTGAAGCGATATAGAGAGGTCTGGCGAGACTGGTCACTGGGATGTTGAACCTGTTAACGAAAGAGGCCAAAATAAAATTTCCTGCAGAGCCTGAATCCAAGAAGGCCACAGCTGAGAAGGAGGAGTTAGCAGAAGAAGAAATCCGCACAGGCACAGTAAGACGTGGAGAAGCAGAGTTCACACCTAGAGCTGTCTCACCTTTGTGCGGAATCGGAGTGCGTCTTTCCTGACGCGGAGGACGGATAGGACAATCCTTCAGGAAGTGTTTGGTACTGGCACAGTACAGGCATGGGTTCTCATTGCGGCGGCGTGTCCTCTCTTGTAAGGTCAGTCGAGACCGGTCTACTTGCATAGCCTCCACGGCAGAAGGCACAGGAACAGATTGCAGTGGACTTGAGAAGAGAGGAGCCGGGGAGAGAAATCGTCTGGTGCGAACAAAGTCCATATCCTGACGGAGCTCCTGGCGTCTTTCGGAAAAACGCATATCAATGCGGGTGGCCAAATGGATAAGTTCATGCAGGTTGGCAGGAATTTCTCGTGTGGCCAGCACATCCTTGATGTTACTGGATAGGCCTTTTTTGAAGGTCGCGCAGAGGGCCTCATTGTTCCAAGATAATTCAGAGGCGAGGGTACGAAATTGGATGGCGTATTCGCCCACAGAAGAATTTCCTTGGACAAGGTTCAACAGGGCAGTTTCAGCAGAAGAGGCTCGGGCTGGTTCCTCGAAGACACTACGAACCTCAGCGAAGAAGGACTGAACAGTGGCAGTGACAGGATCATTGCGGTCCCAGAGCGGTGTGGCCCATGACAAGGCCTTCCCAGAGAGGAGACTAACCACGAAAGCCACCTTTGACTGTTCAGTGGGAAATTGGTCCGACATCATCTCCAATTGCAGGGAACATTGCGAGAAAAAACCACAGCATTGTTTAGAGTCCCCATCAAATTTGTCCGGCAGGGACAAGCGGAGGCTGGAAGCGGCCACTCACTGCAGAGGAAGTGCAGGAGGTGGCGGAGGAGATGGTTGCTGTAGCTGTAGCAGAAGTTGCTGTAGCATGGCGGTCAGTTGAGACAGCTGATGTCCTTGTTGCGCTATCTGTTGCGACTGCTGGGCGACCACCGTGGTAAGGTCAGCGACAACTGGCAGCGGGACCTCAGCGGGATCCATGGCCGGATCAACTGTCAGGATTCGGGTACTGAGAGGATACTGGTGGTGGATCCTCTGTGTCAGTGGGGTGATGACGTGGGCCGTACCAGGGGAACCGAGTCTAAGGGGTTACTGGTATTCACCAGAGCCCGCCGCAAAGCGGGATGGACTTGCTGCGGCAGGTAACCCCCAGGTCGTTCCACGCGATATCGACTAAACCCCGACTGACGGCTGAGATAGGCGCGGTACAAGGGATTAGGCAAGAGCAAGGTCGGACGTAGCAGAAGGTCAGGGCAGGCAGCAAGGATCGTAGTCAGGGGCAACGGCAGGAGGTCTGGAACACTGGCTTGGGACATACAAGGAACGCTTTCACTGGCACAATGGCAACAAGATCCGGCAATACAGGGAAGGGGAAGTGAGGTAATATAGACCAGTGCACAGGTGAAGTTACTAATTTGGACCAGGCGGCAATCAGCGGCGCACTGGCCCTTTAAATCGCAGAGAGCCGGCGCGCGCGCCCTAGGGAGCTGGGCCGCGTGCGCCGGGACTGGACAAACGGGTAAGCAGGCTGGGAGACAATGGGTGAACCTGGATTGGCAAATGATAGGCTCTAACCTCGCAACTAGGATCTGGAGACCTCGTCTCCTCTCCTCTGCTGTCCCGGCCTCCAGACTGCCACCGGTTCTCCTTTCTGTCCAACAGGCGAGGCGGTTCCACATGTCATGTATGTCCCTTTTTCCCCCCAATGGCCCCCTAATTCCTGTCTTCGATAATCCCTTATTCCTTCCTACGGCCTCCTGTGGAAGATTCCTCTCGCACACTAGGGGCAGTAAATTGACCTTCAGGGATCTCCTGACTCCTACATCTCTGAAACCTCTCTTGGAAATTCTACAGAACATGCCACCTTTTCCTCTACACCTCTTTCAATACAAGCAGTTGAGTCACTTTTATCATTCTATGAGATGTAAACTAGACCTACACAGCCAGCTCACGAACTATGAGAAACTGTGTGTTGTCTCACAACCGCCTCCCCGTTCCATCAAGGTCTATTACGCTCTTTTACTAGATGAAGTGGCTATCAAACCCCTTCCCTTTAGATCTGGGTGGGAAAAAGACCTTGGACACCGAATCTCTGATGAAGACTGGCAGACAGTCCTTTGTTACTGTCATAAATCTTTGATCTCTTGTAATTAATTATAAAGTACTTACTAGATGGTACAGAGTCCCCATGTTACTGGCATAATTTTATCTGGGATTGCCAGATGTCTTCTGGCACTGCTCAGCCTCAACAGGTTCCATGCTTCACATCTGGTTCAACTGCCCCTCGTTGTCAGACTTCTGGTCCAGGGTCTTTGATGCCATCGCCCATATCACCTCAGTTCGTCTCCCACCTACACCAGAAATTGCATAACTGTCCATCCTTTCACCGAATATGACAAACTGCACCTCCCGTCTGATCGCCATCCTACTCCTGGCAGCTAGAGCGGTTATCCCCCGACTGTGGAGATCCTCCACACCACCCACCATTTCGTCCTGGCTTCAGGAAGTGACGCAAATTCATAGAATGGAGGAACTGATGGCTAACTCTCCTTCTCAAATAGGGAAATACGAATCCATATGGCTCCCATGGTTGTCCTTCCAATCCTCTAGAGATTTTAGGACTCTGGGCTCTCCTGGTTAATTCTCTCCCACTACTCTGACCTTACCTGACAGAAATATCTGTTCACTCCCACCCCTCCAGTGCTCTCCCTTGTAGGTCTTCCCTTAAATACAATGGCTCCATTTCACTTTGCCGCTGTAAGCCGGTTGGTGGTCGTGGAGGAGCGGACGCCTCGCCTATCATGGTATGTAGCCAACTACATTGCTATCCTAACTTCCCTTGTTTCATCCCTCTCCTCCTCTCCCCTGCTTACCCCTCTCGACTATTTCTTTCTCTTTCTTCTCCCACTTCCTGATCTACAGTCACCGACTAGAACAATTTCAAATGCTTCTGGTGCTCATATGGTTATATGTGTTACTACTGCTTTAGTCGAGTTCCTCAGAACGTTCCATTAAGGTTCTATGTATATCGTCACTAGTTTTTGACTATTATTGTTCCAGTTGGTGATCTGCCTACGTTAACTTAAAGTATTACTTTGCAGCTACCTGTCTGCCGAGGCATGGCAACTTATTGTGCTCCCTGTGAGGAGCTCTTTTTTCTTGTTTTCTTGTCTTCTACTTAGATATTAACTGACTGTTCAAGTCATTCAATCTTGTGCTCTATTGTTTATTGTGTTATCATTACTCAATAAAAACATTTAAACTTTAAAAACTTAAAAAAAAAAAAAAAAGAGGTTCTTAGCTTACCATTTGGCCAAATAGTGTGTACCATCCCACCATGATAAGGTGACCTCATTTGGGAAGGACTTAACACTATGAACATGCCTCTCCTAGGCTAGGAACGAGCCTCCAATTTCTGGGCATGTATGGTCTAGCACATCCCTCACCTAGTGGAATGGGTGAGTGCACAAACCAAAATGGAAGCAGCCACTCCCTCTACATATGTAACATTAAAAGCTAAAATTGGTCGTCAGCACATCCTAATACACAACTCTTGTATAAAATAAATATACTGGTGCATGCTGCTGTGGCTGTACTATAATACGAACAAGAGGTCACCTTATCATGGTGTGATAGTACACACTATTAGCAAAATGGTAAGCTAAGAACCTCTTTTTTTCACCATAGCAGTATTGCTAAGTTAAACATGTCATATTTCACAAATAGCTTAGCACTAGCAGGGTGCTGCTGTTAAACTATTGTTTGGATGGATAAATAGATACATACACCAAAGAAATCAAAGCACCAGCCAAGTCATGGATCATGAAAAACTGGAAATCTTTATAATCCCTGTCTCAAATGCAACGTTTCGGCAGTAGCAGCCTTTATCAAGCATGCTTTTATCAAGGCTACTACTGCCGAAACGTTGCATTTTAGATGGGGATAATAAAGATTTCCAGTTTTTCATGATCCATGACCTGGCCGGTGCTGTGGTTTCTGGACTTGGTGTGTCTTGATCCTGGGCTGGCTACCTTGGTAACCATGGGCACAGAGGTTGAACCCCAGTGTTGTCTTACCTTCTCTTCTTGATAGATAGATAGATATAGATATGAGATAGATAAATAGATATAAGATAGATAGATAGATAGAAAGACAGATAAATATGAGATAGATGTTAGCTTTGTTAATGAAACGTTCAATTTGTGTTTAAAACGTTTTAATTTGAACACCCCTGATTGAGGTGTTACATAGGCATCTTATAGAATGCCATATCTATACAATAATTACCAGCCCTTCTGAATAAAACAGATCTGCCTCTCTATTTTTATTTGTGAAATGTGATTCCATGTCATTTATACACAGTCATTTTTATAGGTGAGCATTTCTAAAAATGTAAGGCATGCACTGCACCTCCTTCTCTTCAGTCTGCAAATGATTACTTGTCCAGCCATCCCTTTTATGTTCCTTAATGTTTTGATATATATGTTTCATTACAGTACCATCTGTTAGTGTTCAGAGAAAATGGCATCTAAGCTATAAAGTGAGAATATTTGAAAAGGTCTGTAATGGAGATTTATCTACCACAAAGAGTCTTGTTTTTGTATTGAAATGCTCACCATGACCATGCTTGGAATCATAAATAATCAATGCATTGGCAAAAGAAATTTCAATAAAAAATAGAATTAACATTTTCCACTAATATCAGATGATTATGTGTAATAAATTGTTTTATTATGCAATTATTTTCTAAATAAAAAAACAAGATTAAATATAGAATTTGTTGTATTAAAACATTAACTTCCTAAGGTTACGTGTACAAAGGCTGGATGTCCTACAATGATTGATATAGTGAAAAATGCTATTCAAAAGAAAGACAATTGTAAAGTTACAGTAATATTTGCTTAAGATACTGACTATATGACTTTACTGAAAGCATACAGTTCAGAATGGTCTCCCTTAAATTGTGGCTTGCATAACTTGTGGTTCACAAAGGAGAATATAATAATAGATGGTAGGAAAAGAAAGCAGCTGGCACAAATAGACTCTTGCTAGGTCTTCTGCTAACATCACACATAACATTCTTATGAGCACTGGACTCCGTGTAATGGCTTAAGATGCTCAGCTCCAACAAAGGCAAAGTCTGAGTAAAGAACGGATGAGAAGTAAGAGATGAGCGGCACTCCTTTAATAAATCCAGTAACCTTTATTCATGGAGATATGGGGACGGACAAAGCAGGTGTGTTCCACAAGTATTATAGATGGCACTCAACACAAATTGAATGTGATGCTGTTTATTCCACCATCACCACCAAATACAGGGTTATATGCAGGTAAATTCACTGATAGGAGCCACAATTATTTTGCACACTATTTGCTTCCTCTGGCTCACATGAGCCAAAGGAAGCAAATAGCGTGAAAAATAATTGTGGCTCCTATCAGTGAACGTACCTGCATGTACCCCTGTACTGTGATGGTGATGGTGGAATAAACAGCATTTCATTCAAGTTGTGGTGAGTGCCATCTATTGTTCTATTCTCATTTGTGGTTATTTTGAAAGTCTGAAGCCTTTGGATAGTGCTGATACCTAGTTATGGTTTCTTAAGACCCACTAATCCAGTATTACTACATTACACTCCATGGGTATTTTTATTATACTGGGCCACTAGCATGCCTCATGGTCCTGTTTTGGGTCATAGTCTGTGTCCTATTCTTCTTAGTATGTTTGTAAGCAACATAGGAGTAGATTTGGTAAGGAATGGAGAAATAAATGGAGCACATGTTGTCTGCAGTTCCTGCTCTCTTTGAGAGCCAGGGCCTTGATCCCAGTGGTTGTAACCCCAACCCTAGTGCAATCAGACACCTATCTCCTAAGTGTAGTTAAATGTTTTCAAGTGTGATATAACGCACTTAGGGAGACAAAATCTTGTCTAAAAATCATATTGGCAGCGTATTATAGAACACTTCAGAAGAGTAGACTTTAGTGTAGGTAAAATATAGCAAACAATAGGAAAAGCAAGACAAATTCTTGGCTGAATAGCTAGAGGTGTAATCAGTAAGAAGAGGGAGGTTACGATCTCACTGTCTAGTGCTCTAGTTAAAGGGGTTTTCTGGCTTTATACATCTTATCCCCTATCCAAAGGACAGGGGATAAGATGTATGATCGCAGGGGTCATGCCGCTCGTCACCAAGATGTGATGTCACGTCCATGCCCCCTTGTGACGTCACACGGGGGGGGGGGGGGGGGGGGATATACTAAAACTGGCTAATTCCCAGACAGTTAAAGCTCAGACAATCAAACTACAAATGTGCCAGATTTATCACAGTAGCTGGTTGATAAATCTGGCACATTTGTAGACAATCTAGTCTATGTTTGAACTGTTGAATTAAGTAAACACCTATTATTAGTCTTACTCCAGGAAAATGTAATGTGCCAAATCTTGGCACATTATTTTGGTGCATGGCACATCATTTAACACACCCCTTGCTGCTCATGACTGTTAGACCTTGCTGCTTGTCGATCAGGGTGCATTTTCCTATTTTTTTTTCTGTGCGCACAGCATTTTAAATGTAGAGCCAGTGGAATAATATGTTGGGCCAGTGGCAGTTGTATTGTATTATATATATCTTTATACAAGTTCTTATTAGGAACGGTTCATGGCCCCTCCAGGTTGTACAGTGAGTTCAGATTCTAAGCTTTTTGAATGTTTTTAGAGAAGCAGTAATGTATATGTTTGTAATTTTTTTGGTCATAATAAAGCTTTTTTATATTGAATATTTAGGTGTATGCTATGTTCAATGTTTTTCTTTTTGTGCTTGAATGTCTTATAGTTGTTAAGTCTGGGGCAGTACTCAGATTGTATACTTTTCACTGTATAAGTTGAGCCCTCTACCAATTGGTTTGACAGCATAATAAATGTATCTCAATTGCTGTGCACCAAAAATTCTGGTGTATCAGGCATAGTATATGTCGGCCACCGTATTTCGGTCTGGAGTTTACACAAACAGAGTGTTTCCTAGCTGACCCCTACTTCACTAAAGTCCACTTTGCTAGTGCACGGCTTCTGTGTCCAGAATAACGGACACAAACCAACTTGAAAACATGGAGAAGTGTATCCAGTATATATAAGTGTAAGATCTTTCATTTTTATTTAAAGCCTTTAAAATAGCATATTGCTCAGTGGCCGATAGCAACAAATGCATTTCAGGTATATCAAACATCTTTAATCATGGTATCCAAGCTTAATCTCATATGTCCTTTTGTTCCTATGTATCCCATTGTATTATTATTTTCCTGAAGCAATGATATCTGTTGGCCACAATTTTAAATACAAAATATTTTTTGGCATCTGAAAATAAACATAAAATAATGATTATTTTCTATTATACATAAACAAAAACAACATCTATTAAACCACACAAGCAGTTAAATCTTTTGGGTCAATGATTCATATTTCCAGGCTTATTTATGTAAATAATCTTATCTATAATAAATATTTTCTTAATGGATAACTCATTGAGATTACATTTTGAAGTGATCTTTTTCCCTAGTTTGTGAAAATTACTGTCGATTTTTTTCTAATTCTTTTTTAACTAGTTTATGTAAAATACTGTTGTTTGTGTTTTATCCCTTGGTATTTTTACAGTAGAAGACACTTTTTCACTTTCCATTTCAATCATAATGATGGATGTCACATAAAACAGATTTGTAAAATATAAAAGCACAGCAGGGAAACCCAGTAGTGTGCAAAGCTTTATAGAGAATAGTACTATCTCCAAAAGAATACAGTGCAATTACTAAATATTATGTTATATTACAAATAATGTATCTATTCATAACCATTTTACCATTATAGGATATATTACTACATGAGAGAAATAACAATACTTATACTAATATCCCATATTAACAAATAGAGTTAAATCTCAAAATGTTTAATACCAATTAAAAGAGTTGTTTTATCAAAGTTATAGGCCAATGTCTGTCCAGCAAAGTTTCAGCAGGATAGGATTTGAAAGATTTGTTTCTTAGTGTTGTTAATGGGGTATTCCACCTTAAAACTTGCATCACCTATCCGCAAGATAGGTCATAAGTGTCAGATCACTGGGTGTCCAACCGCTGGGACCATCCATAATCTTGATAATTGGGACCCAAGTCTTCGGTTGGAATGGAGAGGCAGATCATGCATGCATGCATGAGTCTGCCCCATTCATTGTCTATGAGAGAACCCAGAGATAGCCGAGTACAGCACTTGGCTATCTCTAGTGCTCCCATAGACAATGAGTCTTGGTGCCCATACGTGACTTTCAACTTAATTCTGAGGAGCGACTTTGGTCTCTGTTCTCAATATTGCAGGCCCCCTCAGCAGTCAGATCCCTTCCAACATGACACCATAGATAAATGTTTTAAGTTGGAATACCTCTTGAACACATAATTCCAGCGATGCATAGAGGTCACTTAAACTCTCACCTATTGGTGACATGTCTTACTGATATGTCACCAATGTCTGTGATAAGACAACCCCCTTATATGTTATTATGTTAACCTACACTAAACCCAATATACTGGGTTATACCGGGTGAACAGCATTGCAGCAAGGGGTCACTTACATGAACTAATGAAGTATTGCCAGAATAATAGGTCTTCAGTCTTCTATTTGTATTGTGCAGCTCTGCGCAATGCAGGCGGGGAGCAGGCTCATCACTCTCTCCTGCCATCTCAATATCTCTGGCCCACCCCTGTAATGAATTAGCAAAAGTATTCACTCTTATATCGCTAGGATATGAGAGCCTGCCGATGCCTGCGCTCTGCTCAGAGCAGAGGGCAGGCACAGACTCATGTCCTAGCAACAAGAGAGTGAATACTTTAGCATATTCATTACAGGGGTGGGTCAGAGCGGGAAATTGAGGAGCCAAGGAAGTGCGGAGAGCTGGGTCTCTGTCTCCATTGCACAGAGCTGGGCAATAGAACTAGAAGACTGAAGACCTATTATTCTGGCAATACTTCAATAATTCACAAAAGTGATCCTTCATTGCAATGCTTTATTATCTTAACAAAGTAACAGTGACTTTAACATTATATTAGGTGTAGGTGTATGGTTGGGAGTCTTAAAGAGAAAATGGGGTCAGTCCAAAAATGTAGTTTTTTATTTTTTGGACTAACAACAAGAAAGTTGGCACATATTGAAATGTAGAATGAAACAGCATAACCGGCACTGGACTATCAGCTACTATATGATTTGTTTACTAGACTCATGAGGTTCCAGGTATTACATCCAAAACACAGGCCTTAGGGTGTACTGTGCCTGTTTTTGCATTTTTTATTATTTTAATTATACCAACCAGTTACGTATGTGTTTATATTTATTAATAAGGTTTGTTCCAATTATTTCAGTTAACCTACAATATACAGTACATATTTTTCCTACATGTTTTGTGCATTCTTACTTTAGCAAATGGATGTAAGTTTACATTTGATTTTCGAAAAAAGAAAAACAAGAAGCCAGCATATCTGTACAATAGCACCAGCAACTAAACCTCATTCAGGTAGAAGCTTAACCTTGTAATGTCAATGACTTGTAGGTAGAGAAAAAAAAATCAAAAATTACAAATGTCAGAGCAGCGATGGAGAATGAAAAGCAACTCAAAGAACTTAAAAAAATGAATAGATGACAAGCTCTGAAAGCATAGAACAAGGGGTAACGCTACCTACCTCACATATACTTATTACTAAGAAGTTAGATGGAAAACATTAAGAAGAAATTCAGGCTTGGCCAGAGAATACTCAGAAAGATGAAAGGCATTATAAGAAGCAATATCTCCATGCAGGTGAAAGTGAAAAAAACACATTCTCTACTTCATGACATATATCTTATATTCTAAGTCCCATCTCAGAAAAAAATTGAGAAGAAATTTGCCAGCTTTCACAGAAATACTGAAACGGCAATGATGTATGAGAGCCATATTATGAGATAAGATAACTCTCCAAGGATAAGGGTAATAATATATTTGACAAGTTTTATTGAGCAGAACGAAAAATATAAATGTAAAGCTAGAAAGGGGGATACAGCATGTGACGATGGGAAGAAATAGACACAGTATCTACACAGAGTATAGGTAAATAAAATGTTTATTATGTTAGTAAATTATAAAAAAAATAAAGAAATACACCTCTACTTGGTACAATCAATTGCAAAACATGAATTAATAAAAATAAAAAAATCAGTAACTTGTGCAGAAAACAAATGAAAAAGCAGCATTGTATCTACTCATAGCAATTCAAAATGATGTTAGAAAATAATGTTAGTCTGACAACAGTGTTCTCTGCTGAACTTGAGATGAGCAAATTTTTGAAAAATTAGATTCGGCTGTTTTGCTGAATTTTCCCACAAAAATTGTTTCTGTAAGTTTCACTAAGTGTTGGGTTAGTGAAATTATACTGTTATTCAGTATGACATGGAGATCAGAGGCGTCGCTGTTAGTAGAGTGGCACAGTGACAGAGCCTGGAGGTGGCATGAGTATGAGCAGACCATATAGTGACTTACCAACTCAGCATGGAGGTGGCAGCAGCAAGAGGAGAACACAGTGAAAACCTGAGAGATATCTGCTGTGCGGAGGGAATTGTAAAGCTGGAGTGATTGGTATGAGTACTTAAAGGTGATTTTAGTACCTACCTGGCAGGCAGTAATGGACATGCTTAGGAAGGATCTGCGCTTGTCTTGGGGCTAAATGGCTATGCCATGAGATTACCATAACACTGTGGCTAGCTTTTTGTGAACTTGTATTTCCTGTTTGACTTTTCTTTTTTTCACTACAAATCCCACAATTCCATGTTCCTCCCTCCCACACATCAGCCATCCCACCCATTGAAACATAAATGAGCTGCATCCATCAAAAGACCTGTGGTTTTCAATCAGGGTGGCTACAGCTGTTGCATTAGTTGCAGTTGATGTCTCTCCCACCAAGCCATCACTCCACCCATTGAAGCAGGCAGGCTCCCTGTTATCAGCTGACTAGTGAGTCAGCTCTTGGGCGTATTGCAAGCTGGGAAAAATCCAAGACAGCAGTCATTCTGTATGCTGGTAAAAAGAAGTAGTGGGGTGAAAAATGAGAAAACTGTCACACACAGGTACAGACACTATATTATGAACTACACTAACTTTACAACCCCTGTAGCATAGTCAAATAAAAAAAATTCCTAGAATACCCCTTTAAGGTTGTACATAGAGGGATCACTGCTAGAATTTTAAACAGCCTTTTTTTCACCTTTTTTCATTTCTCCACTCTACCTCTAGAGGGAGGGGTAGATTGGTCACACACAGGTGCTTAAAGCTTAGCTTTGGATTCAGTCTGAGCATGCTCTGTCTGAGTGGGCTTTGGAAAGAAAGGCACTTGTAAGAGAGTTAGAAAACCTGAGAGTTTGAAAGCAAAAGTTTGAGATCGCTGTGAGTGTTACTTTGCTTACACTGTAGAGACCTTAACTCACAAGGTCTACAGAGAATTTATATGTAATCTTTACTGTCTGTTTTTGGCTGTTAATCTGTGAAATCCCCATAACTAGTATGGCCTCCATGTTGGAAAATGCAGTCCGGTGTACATCCTGTTCAATGTATGCAATCCTTGAACAGCAGTTTGAGGGTGCATGTTGATGTGCAGTATGTGTGCGAGTTGTTCATTTGGAATCCCAGATCCTGGATCTAGAGGAGCAATTTGCAACACTGAGACACATTGACAACCTGGAAAGGAGTCTCCTGCTCACTGAGCAAGTACTCTCTGGGGTAGAGGTGGGGGAGGATAGTGGAACGGAGGTGCAGGACAGTCAGGCAGTTAGCTGGGTTACAGTTAGAAAATGGGGTAGAGGGAAAAGTGTCAGGGAGGCTAGTCCTGAACTGGCACACCCCAACAAGTTTGCCTGGTTGACAGATGAGGGGGATGCCATTTCAGAGCTAGCAGTACTGCAGCAAGATACTGCCTCTGACCGCCAAGGGGGGGGGGGGTGCAGGCAGGCCAGACAGATACTGGTAGTGGGGGGACAATTATTAGGGGGACAGATAGGGCAATCTGTCACAAAGCCCGGGATCACCAAACAGTGTCTTGACTTCCTGTCGCTCGAGTTCGGCACATCGCGGATCAGGTTGACAGGTTGCTGGGTGGGGCTGGAGAGGAGCTAGCAGTCATGGTACATATTGGCACCAATTACAAAGTAAGAGGTAGGTGGAGTGTCCTTAAAACTGATTTCAGGGGCTTAGGCCACAAGCTTAAGGCAAACACCTCCAGGGTAATATTTTCTGAAATATTACCTGTACTACGAGCCACACCAGAGAGGCAGCGGGAGATTAGGAAGGTGAACAAGTGGCTCAGAAGTTGGTGTAGGAAGGAGGGGTTTGGGTTCATGGAGAACTGGGCCGACTTCGCTGTCGGTTACCGGCTCTACCGTAGGGACGGGCTGCACCTCAATGTGGACGGTGCAGCTGTGCTTGGGGGCAAGATGGCTAGAAGGGTGGAGGAGTGTTTAACCCCTTAAGGACCAAGCCCATTTTAACCTTACGGACAAGGCCAATTAAATTTTTGTGTTTTCATTTTTTCCTCCTCGCCTTCTAAAATCCATAACTCTTTTATATTTCCATCTACAGATCATATAAGGGCTTGTTTTTTGCGTGACCAATTTCACTTTGTAATGAAACCACTCATTTTACCATAAAATGTACAGCAAACCCAAGAAACTATTTTTTTAGGGAGGTAATTTAAATGAAAACCACAATTTTGCACATTTTGGAGGGTTTCATTTTCACACTGTACACTTTATGGTAAAAATCAAATGTGTTCCTTATTTTGTGGGTCAATACGATTAAAATGATAGCCATGGCTAGATACTTTTATATTTTTGTACGGTTTAAAAAAAAATCTAAAACTTTTTGTACAAAATAAGTAATCTAAAATTGCCCCTTTTTGACCACCTATAACTTTTTCATTTTTCCATAAATAGGGCAGTATGAGGGCTCATTTTTTGCGCCGTCATCTGCATTTTTTTATTGATACCCCATTTGCAAATATAAAACTTTTAGATCATTTTTTATTCATTTTTTTGGAATAAAATGTGACTAAAAAGCATCATTTTTTGACTTCTTTTATTTTTTAAGTTGATGCTGTTCACCGTACAGGATCATTAACATTATATTTTGATAGTTCTGACATTTACGCATGCGGTGATACTAAATATGTGTATAAAAAATTACACTTTTTGGGGATAAAATGGGAAAAACAAACAATTAAAATTTTTATTGGGGAGGAAATTTTTCACTTTTTTTACTTTTTATTTTTATATTTTTCAACTTTTTTTTTTACACTTTTTATGTCCCCATAGGGGACTTTCTATAGCAATCATTTGATTGCTAATACTGCTTAGTGCTATGCATAGGGCATAGCACTGATCAGTATTATCGGTCATCTTCTGCTCTGGTCTGCTCAATCTCAGACCAGAGCAGGAGACGCTGGGAGATTTACGGGGGCAGGTGAGGGGACCTCCGTCCACCATAACAGATGATCAGATCCCCGCGGCAGTGCTGCGGGGGATCCGATCATCTATTTTAACATGTGCACTGCCTCTGTACTGATCATGGCATCTGTGGGGTTAATGGCAGACATCCGCGTGATTGCGGATGTCAGCCATTACCATCGGGTCCCCGGCTGCTGCTAGCAGCCGGAACCTGCCATGTTTATGACGTGAGCACCATTCCGATGCTCGCGGTCATACACAGCATGTAAATGTACATCCTGTTGCGCTAAGTACCACCGCACCAGGACGTTCGTTTACGCCCGTGGTCGTTAAGGGGTTAAACTAGGGACTGGAGGGGAAGGAACCTACAACATAGATGGAATAGTGTAGATAGAGGGGGGACTTATTAATGTACCTGGGGGTGGAGGGGAAGGGTTAGAATAGTTAATAGGGATAGGCTTCAGAGAGAAAAAAATGCACCGTTCCATTGCATGTTGACTAATGCAAGAAGTCTGCCCAATAAAACTGATGAACTGGAGTTGATAATGTCGGAGGAGGATTATGACATAATGGGTATAACAGAGACTTGGTTGAATGATAGCTGTGACTGGGCGGTCAGCATACAGGGTTATATTCAGGAAGGATCAGACAAAATGGAAAGGGGGAGGAGTTTGTCTGCATGTGAAATCGAGTCTGAAAGCCACACTGCTCAAGGATGTATGGGAGGGAAACGATAATGTGGAGTCATTACGGGTAGAAATATATGGAGATAAAAATAAAGAAATTCTGACGGTGTTTGCTATAAGCCACCAAACATAATGGAAGAGGCAGAAGATCAATTACTGAGGCAAATAAACAAGGCAGCAAATCAAAATGATTTGATAATAATGGGGGACTTTAGCTATCCTGATATAAACTGTGAGACTGAGACCTGTGAATCTCATAAAGGAAACAGGTTTCTGACTATAACTAAAGACAATTATCTGTCCCAAATGGTGCAGGGCCCAACCAGAGGGGCCGCCCTGCTAGACTTAATATTAACCAACAGACCTGACAGAGTAACTAATTTGCAAGTAGAAGGACATCTAATATAATACATTATAGCTTGTACTTCAATAAGGGAATCTTGCGAGGGGCCACAAAAACTTGAACTTTAGAAATGCAGTTTGACGAACTCAGAGAAGCCCTTAACAATATAAAATGGGATAATGTCCTCAAAAACAAGAATACTGACACTAAATGGGAGACTTTTAAAAATATCTTAAACTCTCACTGTAAGATATAAATACCTTATGGGAATAAAAGGGTCAGAAATAAAAGAAAACCAATATGAATGAATAAAAACGTTAAGGGGACAATAAATGACAACTTAAAGTGCTACCTTAAAATTATTTAGTAATGTACAAGCAGCATGAGGAGACCATATAGTGTCTGAATGACACAGCCCGGAGGTGGCGACAACATGAGGAGACAATAGGGCTTCACAATCCCTAAGATTAAAAGATGAATTTTTAAATTTAAATTGAAGATTCATGGTAGCTAGTGTTACCTTAAAATGTTTAAGTAATGTACAAGCAGCATGAGGAGACCATATAGTGGCTGAATGACACAGCCTGGAGGTGGTGGCAGTATGAGGAAACCATGTAGTGGCTGAATGACACAGCCTGGAGTTTTCAAACGCACGAGTAGACCATATGGTGGCTGAATGACACAGCATGGAGTTTGGGGCAGCATGACTAGAACATTTGGTGGCTGAATGACACAGCCTCGAGTTTGTGGCAGCATGAGGATACCATATAGTGGCTGAATGGCACAGCCTGGAGTTTACGGCAGCATGAGGAGACCATATGGTGGCTGAATGACACAGCCTGGAGGTGGTGGCAGCATGAGGAGACCATATGTTGGTTGAATGACACAGCCTGGAGTTTGCGGAAGCATGAGGAGACAATATGGTGGCTGAATGAAACAGCCTGGAGTTTGTGGAAGCATGAGGAGGCAATATGGTGGCTGAATGACACAGCCTGTAGTTTGCGGCAGCATGATGAGTAGTGCTGAGCGCGAATATTCGCAATTCGAATATTTATTGTGAATTTTGCATATTTGCATATTCGTGAATATGGCGAATATAGCAATATGTATTCATAATTATGAATATTCATACTTTTTTTTCACACAAAACACATCACAGTGATCTCATCCCTCCCTGCTTCCAGCTTGTGGTCTAAAGAAGGCTCCTATACTATTTACTGTATTAGACTGGAGAGCAAATATTCGCGAATATGAGAATATGCAAATATCCTCATATTCGCGAATGTTGTCAATAAAATTAGATAGGTAGCTAGATAGTGACGATATTCGTGAATATGACATGGCAATATTAAAAATAAAAAATGTCATAGACCCATTATCACTTCTGTTTAGAGAATAGACCAAGAATTAAGAGATAGTTAATATAGATAGATAGATATCCGCATGCGCATATGCGCAAGCAAATACTCGGATGCACATTTACGCAAAGCAAAAATAACCACGAATATATCAAATATGCAAGTTTCGTTATTTGTTATTATGCGAATATTTGTCCATATATTTGCGAAACATCGCAAATTCGAAAAAGGAATATGCCACTAATGAGAACATATAGTGGCTGAATGACACAGCCTGGAGGTGGGGGCAGCATGAGGAGACCATATTGTGACTGAATGACACAGCGCAGAGTTTCCAGCAGCACGAGGTGAACATATGGTGGCTGAATGACACAGCCTGGAGTTTGCAGCAGCATGAGGAGACCATATGGTGGCTGAATGACACAGCCAGGAGGTGGTGGAAGCATGAATAGACCATATGGTGGCTAAATGACACAGCCTGGAGTTTGCGGCAGCATGAGGAGACCATATGGTGGCTGAATGACACAGCCTGGAGTTTGAGGCAGCATGAGGAGACCCTACGGTGGCTGAATGAAACAGCTTGGAGGTGGCGGCAGCATGAGGAGAACATATGGTGGCTGAATGAGACAGTCTGGAGGTGGCAGCAGCAGCATCAGGAGTCCTGAAAGTGACCCGGTGTGGTGCAGTGGGTGGCAAAACCAGTACCCGGTGACGAAGGTGGGTGAAAAAAGGTCCAATGCGGAGCAATGTTTGTAAATGGGGAGCAGCGCCTTAAATCTGTTTTGCACTATCCATATTTTTGAAGTGTTGGTGTGGCACCATGGGTAATCTCAGCTGATGCATCAGGCATTGGTAGGTGGAAATCCTGGCTGATCCATGCTTGATTCGTCTTCACAAAGCTCAAAGCTCAGTCTATCCACATTTTTCATGGACAGTTCTCCTTGGGGTGACTATGTCCTAAACACTCGCTCTAATGGCACACTACTGGCCGGGCAGGACAGCTTTTCAAGGGCAAAATCTCAAGTTTGACTGCCCAGAAGTCCAGTGGATCTTCAAGTTGTGTTGGCATGGTCATGTCAAGGTGTGCCACCACCTGCTGATTCAGGTCCTGCTCCAGGTCTACCTGCTGCTGATTAGTTGCTTCACTATGTGGGTGAAGAAAGGTACTCATCAGCAACTGCAGACTCAGGCTACTACCAATGAAGCTGGTACTGCTCCTGCCACCTCACCCATCCCCAGTAGTCATGGCAGTGGAAGGTGAGTGCAGAGAGCCCACCGAGTCAGACCTGCGAGAGTATGGACGATGGTGCCGATAGGCTTTGGCTAACTGACTACTTAGGATGTCTCTGTAGTAGGTTAGTTTGTCCTCCCTCTCAGTGGAAGCGAGGGTCCAATAAGGTGGAGAGCCAGAAATCATCCCACTGCTGAATGGTGACAATTCAGCTGTTACTACACAAGCAACTGAGCATGCATCGTGCCATTTGTGCAAGTGACTCAGAGGGACTCCTTGCCTATATCTCCGCTGCATACTGCCACGGTGTGTCTGGGTCCTCTGTCTCGCCTTCCTCATAACCCTCTAGCTCCTCTGGCTGCTCCTTCTCCTCCTCTCCTGTCAGATGACTAGAAAAACTGCCCATTTTGCTAACCTAAACTGTGCTCCACTGTGCCCCTCCCCCTCCTCCTCCTCCAGTTCAGCCCCCACAGGGCTGATGTGGTTATGAGATGTAGGCGCCACCTCTCCAATGCCCTGACCAGCCATCAGTTTCGACATGTGTTGTAGGAAATGAAGCAGTGGAATGACGTAGCTCATCCCATAATTCTGGCAACTGACTAATAATGTGGCTTCCTCACGGGCCTGAGCAAACTGCAGGTGTCACGTATGAGCTGCCACTGATTGACATTGAAGTTACACAGGGGAGTCCCCCTATCAGCTTGGATCATCAAGAAATTGGTGATGGCTTTTCTCTGTTCGTATAGTTGGTCCAACATATGGAGGGTGGAATTCCAACTTGTGGCAACATAGCAAATTAGACTATATTGGGGGATGCCATTCTGATGCTGCAGCTCAAGGAGGGTGTGCTCTGCGGTGTACAAATGGCTGAAGTGCATGCAAAGTTCCCTTCCCATTTTTAGGATGTCTTGCTAATGTGAGAACAGTTCAGGAATCACTTGAAAACCAGATTGGACACGTGTGCCATGCAGGGCGCATGGCTCAGCCTTCCTTGTCGCAGCGCAGACAAGATGTTCTTCCAGTTGTCGGTCACCATGGTTCCCATTTCCAGTTTTCGTGGAGTAAGCCATGCTCCGATTTCTTTATGAATTAATTTTTAACAGTTCCTCCACTGTGTGACTCCTTTCACCAAGGCAAACCATGAGAAGAACAGCGTGACACCACCGTGCCCTGCACACGTAGTATGCTGAAGGGGTACTTAGATTTGTCCGTGCAGTGTTGGCTGAGGAAACGGTGGAGGATGAGGAGGCAGAGTTGCACACTGTCACAGGACCAATGGCCTGAGAGCTTGTAGGAGGAAGTGGCATGACCTGTCCATGTTGCTGATGTGGCTATGCAGGAACCACATTCACCCAGTGGGCCGTAAAGGACATGAATTGTCCCTGACCATTGTTAAAGCTCCAGACGTCGGCGCTCTCGTGCACTTTGTTAAACCCTGACAGGCTCAATGATTGGCCCACCTTCTCCTCTCTGAAAGGTGCAGAGTCCATTATTAGAAAAGGGAGGGACTGCAGCAGCTGCAACTTGGACAGAAGCACATTCAGTTTCTGCGCCGTTGGATGAGTGGGAGCATACTGTTGTCTCTTGGACATGGCTTCACCGATGGATTTCTGGTGGAATGACTGACTCAAAGTAGGAGGAACAGGAGCATCTGGAGCAGCAGAAGGAGGGTATGACAGATAGCTTCCTTCGGCTGAGGTAGTGGAGCCTTGGCTGGCTGAAACATGGAGCGAAGTGCCACAGAGTGATGCAGCAGGCTGGACCACTGCATCGTAGCCACGGTTTTTCCAGGCCGCCTTATGGTGGCGCTGCATATGTTAACGCAGGGCCATGGTGCCAACATTGAGACCCTGGCCACACTTCACCTTCTGCCGACACATATTGCATGTGGCTATGTTAACCTCCTCCGGATGCTTGATAAAAAAAAAACTGCCACACCGCCGAGTAGCTGATTTTCTCACCAACAGTCCACACTAGTTGACTGCTACTGCCATCCTCTCCAGGAACCCCTGACCACTACCTCCCGGGAAGATAGGCTGCCACGAAGCAGGTGGTCTCCCCTGGGCACGTTTGGCTCCAGAATTTCCACCATGCTGACTGCCAACCATTCTACCATCTTGCTGGCTCAGGTGCTGCCTCACGGGCAACCTTTAACCCTCTTCTACTGATGATGATGAAGGCCCTTCGGCACCCGGCTCCCAAGTGCGATCGACTTCATCATCATCAAGTTGTGTCTGCACGTCACTGATGTCCTCCTCAGGTTCCTCAACAGTTTGCTTCAGGACCCTGAACACTGGCAACACCACCTCCTACGTCACTCGCCTCATCACTACTTGCCCGCCTAGCAGAGGAAGTGGCAGATGTCTCCTCCACTTCTTGGCTGGGCAGTAGCTGCTGACTGTCCTCTATGAGATCATCCTCACTGAATAGTGGAGCTGAACCAACAGCATAAGATACTTCTGTAGAGGAAGGAACAGCATGGGACAAGAACTGCTCCCGGGCCATGCCAACTGAGGGTTGTGTCTGAGGAAGATGGGTTGCTGGTAGAGACACGACCACTAGCTGATAGCGGGACCTCAGGCCTCTCGCTGCGACTCCTGCTGCCACTTTTGCCTGGCCTATCACAGTATCTAGCCCCCTAAGACTTTAACAGGAACAAAATGGTACACCACTTAGATGTATGGATGTGGTATGCACTTATGAGGGGAGGACAACGTGCTCCAGTACAGTATTACCCTCTATTTATGCGTTTCGGGTACAGTATTACCCTTTATCAATTGCAGATGTAATTGATAAAGGGTAATACTGTACCCGAAACGCGTCTTGCCTATGGATGTACATGCAGACTACTTTCTTTAAAATAAAGTATGAGTTCTGCTAGTCCATTGAGTCACTCCTTTCCTTTATTTTATTTTATTTTAATTATTTGGGATTTTATCCACTGTATACTATATGGGATAGCGCCCTTGCTTGGAGCCTTCCTATTTTTGCATCTCTGTAAAACAGTATTTGTCTACAACACCAGCAGGTGCGTACTTTTGGCTTGCCTTTCACAGTATCTAGGCCCTTAAAACTTAAACAGTAAAAAAATAGCACTCCATTTAGATGTACGTATGTGGTATGCACTTATGATGGGATGACAATGCGCTCCAGTGCGCTTAAAACAGTATTTGTCTACAACACCAGCAGGTGTTTACCTTTTGCTGGCCTTTGACAGTATCTAGGCCCTTAAGACTTTAACAGGAACATAATAGTACACCACTTAGATGCACTTATGTAATATGCACTTATGGGGGGAGGACAATGTGCTCCAGTGCGCTTAAAAAAGTATTTGTGTACAACACCAGCAGTACACACCAGTGCTGCAGCACACAGTTGCTGTGTACTACACTAAAAGTTGCACTTTCTCTCTCAATCTCACTCCCTTCCCTATCAGTGATTCGAGGCTGGATTTGGGCTGGAGGTGAATCACTGCTTTAAAAACTTTTCTCAACAAAGAAACTGTCCTTCCTATATGTAGGCTCTAGTAAAATCAATGATTTCAAAATAATAAGTTAGGGGTTCACAGGAACCAACATTTAAATATAGAACCAATAGGTGTGTGGAACACACCAGTATGTGAAACCCCAAGGAGTAAAAACCGAATACGGTGTATGGTTAAAATTATTTTATTAAATAGTTCATAGGGTATGCATACAAAATCAATCAATATATATAAATAGATGTTTTATTAACCCCTTAAGGTCTCAGCCCAGGTCTCAAAAAATCATAACTCTTTTATATTTTCATCCACAGACTAGTATGAGGATTTGTTTTTTGCGCGACCAGTTGCCCATTGTAATGCCATCCCTCACTTTACCATAAAATTTGGCGCAACAAAAAAATACTATTTGTGTGGGGAAATTAAAAAGAAGACCGCAATTGGAAGGCTTCGCTTTCACTCCGTACAATTTACGGTAAAAATGACGTGTTCTTTATTAGTGTTGAGCGGCATAGGCTATATTCTAAATCACGATATTTCGCGAATATATGGACGAATATTCGTCATATATTCGCTAAATTCGCATATTCGTAATATTCGCGTTTATTTTCGCATATGAGGAAATTTGCATATGCGAAAATTAGCAAATGTGCAAATTTGCATATGAGAACATTTACATATGCGCAAATTAGCATATACAAAAATTAGCATAAGTGAAAATTTGCATATGCAAAAATTCGTACGCCAGTCTCACACAGTAGTATTAGAGCCTTCTTTACACCACACAAGCTGGAAGCAGAGAGGGATGATCACTGTCATGTGTACTGTAAAAAAAATATATATATATTTGTAATTGCGAATACATAGTGCTATATACGCGAATATGCAATATTCGCCAATAAAATTCGCATTGCGAATATTCGCGAGCAACACTATTCTTTATTCTTTGGGTCAATAAGATTAAAATGATACCCATGATAATCTACTTTTCTATTACTGTTGCGCTCAAAAAAAATTGCAAACTGTTTAACCAAATTAGTATGTTTAAAATCCCCCTATTTTGAAGACCTATAACTTTTACATTTTTCCGTATAAGCGGCGGTATGAGGGCTCAAGTTTTGTGCCGTGATCTGTACTTTTTATTGATACCATATTTGCTTATATAAAACTTTTAATACTTTTTTAATACATTTTTTGGGAATAAAATGTTATAAAAAAAAAAAGCTGCCATTTTGGACTTTTTTTTTCTACGTTCACGCCGTTCACCGTACGGTATCATTAACATTTTATTTTAATAGTTGGGATATTTATGCACGCGGCGATACCAAATATGTATATAACAAATTTTTTTACACTTTTTGGGGGTGAAATAGGGAAAATGGGACAATTTACGTTTTTATTGGGGGATGGGGGTTTTCACATTTTTTTTACTTTTATTTTTTAGTTTTTTTACTTTTATTTTTTAGTTTTTTTACTTTTATTTTTACACTTTAACCCCTTCCCGCAGAATGTCATATATAAACGCCGGGTTGTGCAGTGCGTTCGCGCATCCTGGCGTTTATAAATGACATTCAGTTAACCCGGCGATGCGCAGCATCGCACGGGTTAACTGGCAGAAGTCCCGCTGTTTCCAGCAGGGGACAACTTCTGCTTCACCCCCAGGACCATCCATTGATGGTCCTGGTCAGCGATCACTGTGATTGGTCCCTGTGGACCAATCACAGTGATCTGGGGTGAAAGTTCAGATCCCCCGCACTGCCCGCCCCTGAAAGTCGGGCAGAACGGGGGACGAAGGCTGCAGGGGCTCGCGGGGACCTGCGGCATAGGGGGGGAACACGTGGGGGCCGGCGGACTTACCTGGAGCAGCGGCGGGACCGAGGAGCAGCGGCAGGACCGGCCACGTGGAGGAGCAGCGACGGGACCGGCAGGTAAGTATGTAGTCCTCAGAGGCAGCAGTGAAGATCTTCACTGCTGCTTCTAGGAGTCTGAAAACTACAACTCCCAGCATGCCTAGACAGCCTTTGGCTGTCTGGGCATGCTGGGAGTTGTAGTTTTGCAACATCTGGAGGGCCCCAGTTTGGAGACCATTGTCTAATGGTCTCCAATCTGTGCTCTTCCAGCTGTTGCAAAACTACAACTCCCAGCATGCACTGACTGTCCAGGCATGCTGGGAGTTTTAGTTCAGCAACATCTGGCCCTTCAGATGTTGCCGAACTACAACTCCCCGCATGCCCTTCAGCTGTCTGGGCATGCTGGGAGTTGTAGTTTTGCAACAACTGGAGACACACTGGTTGGGAAACATTGTTTCTAACTCAGTGTTTCCTAACCTGTGTGCCTCCAGCTGTTGCAAAACTATAACTCCCAGCATGCACTAACAGACCATGCATGCTGGGAGTTGTGGTTTTGCAACATCTGGAGGGCCCCAGTTTGGAGACCATTGTATAATGGTCTCCAATCTGTGCTCTTCCAGCTGTTGCAAAACTACAACTCCCAGTATGCACTGACTGTCCAGGCATGCTGGGAGTTTTAGTTCAGCAACATCTGGCCCTTCAGATGTTGCCGAACTACAACTCCCAGCATGCCCTTCAGCTGTCTGGGCATGCTGGGAGTTGTAGTTTTGCAACAACTGGAGACACACTGGTTGGGAAACATTGTCTGTTTCTAACTCAGTGTTTCCTAACCTGTGTGCCTCCAGCTGTTGCAAAACTATGACTCCCAGCATGCACTAACAGACCATGCAGCTGGTGCAACCCCCCCCCCCCCCCCGCCACCCCCGTGAATGTACAGGGTACATTCACATGGGCGAGGCTTTTACAGTGGGTTTCTCGCATTGAGATGCAGCAAATTTTGCGCTGGGAAACTCGCTGTAATCCCCCGCCCATGTGACTGTACCCTAAAAACACTACACTACACTAACACAAAATAAAATAAAAAGTTAAAAACACTACATATACACATACCCCTACACAGCCCCCCTCCCCCAATAAGAACGTCCGGTACACCACTGTTTCCAAAGCAGAGCCTCCAGCTGTTGAAAAACAACAACTCCCAGTATTGCCGGACAGCCGTTGACTGTCCACGCATGCTGGGAGTTTTGCAACAGCTGGAGGCACCCTGTTTGGGAATCACTGGCGTAGAATACCCCTATGTCCACCCCTATGCAAATCCCTAATTTAGGCCTCAAATGCACATGGCGCTCTCACTTTGGAGCCCTGTCGTATCTCAGGGCAACAATTTAGGGTCACATATGGGGTATCGCTGTACTCGGGAGAAATTGCGTTACAAGGTTTGGAGGGCTTTTTCTTCTTTAACCCTTCATGAAAAGGAAATGTTGGGGTCTACACCAGAATGTTAGTGTAAAATTTTTTTATTTTTTACACTAACATGCTGATGTTGCCCTATACTTTTCACAAGAGGTAAAAGGGAAAAAAGCCCCCCAAAATTTGTAACGCAATTTCTCCCGACTACAGAGATACCCCATATGTGAGCGCAAAGGGCTCTGGGGGCGCACAACAAGGCCCAGAAGGGAGAGCGCACGATGTACATTTGAGGTGATTTGCACAGGGGTGGCTGATTGTTACAGCGGTTTTGACAAACGCAAAAAAAACAAAACCCCACATGTGACCCCATTTCGGAAACGACACCCCTCACGGAATGTAATGAGGTGTGCAGTGAGAATTTACCCCCCACAGGTGTCTGACGGATCTTTGGAACAGTGGTCCGTGAAAATGAAAACTTGTACAGCCCACTGTTCCAAAGATCTGTCAGACACCAGTGGGGGGCAAATGCTCACTGTACCCCTTGTTACGTTCCTCAAGGGGTCTAGTTTCCAAAATGGTATGCCATGTGTTTTATTTTTTTGCTGTTCTGGCACCTTAGGGGCTTCCTAAATGCGACATGCTCCCCGAGCAAAATTTGCTCTCAAAAAGCCAAATATGACTCCTTCTCTTCTGAGCATTGTAGTTCGCCCATAGTGCACTTCAGGTCAACTTATGGGGTACCTCCATACTCAGAAGAGATGGGGTTACAAATATTGGGGATATTTCCTGCTATTAACCCTTGGAAAAATGTGAAATTTGGGGGGAAACACACATTTTTTTTTTTTTTTTACATATGCAAAAGTCGTGAAACACCTGTGGGGTAATTAGGCTCACTTTATTCCTTATTACATTCCTCAAGGGGTCTAGTTTCCAAAATGGTATGCCATGTGAGGGTTTTTTGCTGTTCTGGCACCATAGGGGCTTCCTAAATGCAACATGCCTCCCAAAAACCATTTCAGAAAAACGTACTCTCCAAAATCCCCTTATCGCTCTTTCCCTTCTGAGCCCTCTACTGCGCCCGCCGAACACTTTACATAGACATATGAGGTATGTGCTTACTCGAGAGAAATCCGGCTACAAATACAAGTATACATTTTCTCCTTTTACCCCTTGTAAAAATTCAAAAATTGGGTCTACAAGAACATGCGAGTGTAAAAATGAAGATTGTGAATTTTCTCCTTCACTTTGCTTCTATTCCTGTGAAACACCTAAAGGGTTAAAATGATGACTGAATGTCATTTTGAATACTTTTGGGGGTGCAGTTTTTATAATGGGGTCTTTTGTGGGGTATTTCTAATAAGAAGACCCTTCAAATCCACTTCAAACCTGAACTGGTCCCTGAAAAATAGTGAGTTTGAAAATTTTGTGAAAAATTGGAAAATTGCTGCTGAACTTTGAAGCCCTCTGGTGTCTTCCAAAAGTAAAAACTCGTCACTTTTATGATGCAGACATAAAGAAGACATATTGTATATGTGAATAAAAATTTTTTTTATTTGTAATATACATTTTCCTTACAAGCAGAGAGCTTCAAAGTTAGAAAAATGCAAAATTTTCAAATTTTTCATCAAATTTTAGGATTTTTCACAAGGAAAGGATGCAAGTTACCTCAAAAATTTACCACCATGTTAAAGTAGAATATGTCACGAAAAAACAGTCTCGGAATCAGAATGATAACTAAAAGCATTCCAGAGTTATTAATGTTTAAAGTGACAGTGGTCAGATGTGCAAAAAACGATCTGGTCCTTAAGGCCAAAATGGGCTTGGTCCTGAAGGGGTTAATAGTCCCCATAGGGGACTATTTATAGCAATCATTCCATTGCTAATACTGTTCAGTGCTGTGCATAGGACTGCATACTGCTATTTTAATGCTACTTTTATGGTATCTGATGCTATTTGCACTGTCACCTGTTTCTTTTATTAAATGGATGTATCACATAAGCGTATTTTATTTACTTATGCAAGTTTCCTTGCACTTAGTTCTAATTGCACAGTGTTTGCACTTTTACAGCACCAGCACTCTATATAGTAGAGTCAGATCTCTATACTGTATACTTATATTCTATTCATTTACTTATCTGGTTTCCTAGGATTTTCTAGGATTTTTTCACCCCAGTACCCCCGTTCTTTTAATCTATATATTTACGTGTTTTTTTTTAAATAAAACATTTATTTATATGTATTGATTGATTTTGTATGAATTATTTAATAAAATAATTTTAACCATACACTGTATTCTGTTTTTACTCCTTGGAGTTTCACATACTGGTGTGTTCCACACACCTATTGGTTCTATGTATAAAAAAGATTTTCTGTGCAACACACTGCTCTCTGTCCCTCTCTGCAATAAAAGGCTGAAATGACTGGCCGCAATATGGCTGCCGACTATATAGGGCTGTGACATCACAGGGTTGACTGGCTGCTGATAGGCTGCATGCTGCATGTGATTCAGGGTCATCCCACCTACCACCTTCCCAGGATTACTTGCCCCATGTCCTCACATGTGAATCCAGCATTTTAGAGGCCCTGGAGCCTGAACCGCACTAAATGGAGTTTAATAAAGCTATTTGCGTGGTCGAATTGCGGTGATATTCGCATTCGTTGTGAATCGAATTTTCCTGAAATTCGTAACAAATTCGGATTCATCAGATTCAATTCGCTCATCCCTAGGTGATACGTACAAAGGTGTCAGCAGAGAGCACTGTGATCAGACTGGAAAGAACTATAAAACATTCTCTAGAGAATACAGCAGCTGATGAGTACTTTTCAACAGAAGTTATTTTTCAACAGAAGTTATTTACAAATCTGTTAAATTTTCTGACACCTGTTGATTTTAAAAGAAAATCTGTCATCAATGTCACCTGCACTTACCTGTCGGTGGGTGACACAGTGATGATAACCATACTAACCTGACCGCGATCCATGCTCCTATTCTCCCGCTATCTTCCTCTGTTATTTTCATACCAGAGCTGGCTTGTGGCACGGGTAGAGCTTCCTGATATCACCACTGCTGCTTCTCTGATGGGCCCCGCTGCAGCAGTGACATCAGGAAGCTCTATTGGAAGAAAAGGAGCATGGATCACGGTCAGGTAAGTATGGTTATCATTAGAAATGAGCAGATCGAATCTGACGAATCCGAATCCATTACGAATTTCATAAAAATTTTTATTTGCAGCTAATGCGAATTCTATCCCACAAATCACTTCATTAAACTCCATTTAGTGCAGTCCAAGTTTCAGGGCATCAAAAAATGGCAAATCCACATGTGAGGACATGGAGCAAGGAAATCTGGGAAGGCGGGAAGGCAAAGCGGGATGGCGGGTAGGCGAGATGACCCTGAATTACATGCAGGATGCAGCCTATCAGCAGCCAGTCACCCCTGTGATGTCACAGCCCTATATAATCAGCAGCCATATTCCAGCTCGTCACTTCATCCTTTCACTGTAGAGAGATAGGACAGCGCTATGTGTTACACAAACAAGATTTTTACAGCAGCGTTTCACCTCATAGTCGCGTCAGTGTTCTGGTGGACAGAGAGCAGTGCATTTTTCACCGAAAATAATTTTTTCTGCAGCCATTAACTGTCAAGGGCCTATATACTGTGAAAGGCCAGGCAAAAGTAATCACCGACTGGTGTTTTACTCCAATACGTTTTTTAATCATAATGTAACGCACTTTTCTGCCCTCATAAGTACACACCACGTACCTACATCTAAATAGTGTACTATTTTGTACCTGTTAATCTATCAAGGGCCTAGATACTGTGAAAGTCCAGGCAAAAGTAATCACCGGCTGGTGTTTTACTCCACTACTTCTTTAAGCATACTATAGCGCATTTTTGTGCCCACAAAAGTGCATACCACATACCTACATCTAAGTAGTGTACTATTTTGGACCTGTTAATCTGACAAGGGCCTAGTTACTGTGAAAGGACAGGCAAAAGTACTCACCGGCTGGTGCTGTGCTCCAATACGTTTTTTAAGCATACTGTAGCGCATTTTTCTACCCTCATAAGTGCATACCACATACCTACTGTCACGTCTGGGAAGGGAAGGAGTGCACACTATTCTCGCCCACTCCCCTGTCCCTCCCTACTTACGTACTTGCCCTAGACGACAGGTCCGTAACCACAGTGACAGTCCCTTCCTAACTAAGTGATGGACAGTCAAAAAGTCAAAGCAATAAACTACAAAACTGACAAAAGGTCGGGAAAGGCTGGAGGTACACGACTAGCAGAAAACAAACCCAAACACGCACACATAAAAATACATAGTCAGAGGGTGGAGAGCACAAAGTACAGTAACAGAGTATCAAAGGAAGAGTATCAAAGGAAAGTCAAAAGCCAAGCCAAAAGTCCCAAAACCAGAATAAACAGAATGAAAACTGAGATAGCTTGGTAAGTTACTAAGAACTATCACAAGCAGAGAATGACTGAAAAGGGCATCCATATATATGCCTGAGCTGCCACCAGGAGGACTCTACTTGGCTCAGCAAGCTGAACCACACCCAGGAGCACAGAGGCATCGTCCCAGCAACCAAAACGAACAACTGGGCTAGAAATCATTAACCCTATGGGTTCTGGCAGAACCAGTCACCACACCTACATCTAAATAGTGTACTATTTTGTACCTGTTAATCTGTCAAGGGCCAAGATGCTTTGAAAGGACAGGCAAAAGTACTCACCGGCTGTACTCAAATACTTTTTAAGCGTACTGTAGTGCATTTTTCTGCCCTAATAGGTGCATATCACCTACCTACATCTAAATAGTGTACTATTTTGTACCTGTTAATCTGTCAAGAGCCTAGTTACTGTGAAAGGACAGCCAAAAGTACACACCTGCTGCTTTTCTAGACAAATACTCTTTTAAGCGTAGTGAAACCTATTGTACTCCCCCCATATACCCACAGAGGAGTGTCAGGGGCTGAAATTCATCAGGCAGAGGTCGCAGTAGACTAGGGACGAGTAGCAGCAGGAGTCGCAGCAAGAGGCCTGAGCTCCCGGTATCAGCTAGTGGTCGTGTCTCGACCAGCAACCCATCTGACATCATTGATTGGTTAACAACACAGTCATTCACTTCATCACAAGTGACATCTGATACCCCTAGTCAACAGTCGGTGGGTTCCTTAGACACAACCTAAGCATGGCCCGGGAGCAGTTCCTGTCCTCCCATTGCCTCTGTCTTATGCTGTTCCCTCCCCTAAAGAAGTATCGTACGCTGTGGGTTCAGCTCCACTATTCAGTGAGAACGATTTAATAGAGGACAGTCAGCAGCTACTGCCCAGCCAAGAAGTGGAGGAGACATCCACCACTTCCTCCGCTAGGCGGGCAAGTAGTGATGAGGAGAGTGATGTGGGAGGCGGTGTTGCCAGCATTCAGGGTCCTGAAGCATACACTGTTGAGGAACCTAAGGAGGAAATCAGTGACGTTCAGACACTTGTTGATGATGATGAAGCCGATCTCAATTGTGAGCTGGATGCAGAAGGGGCTTAATCATCATCAGGAGAAGAGGGTTGCAGTTTGCTCGCTAGACAGCAGCTGAGCCAGCAAGGTGGTAGCATGGTTGGCAGTCAGCATGGAGGCAGAAGTGGAAATTCTGGAGCCAAACGTGCCCGGGAGAGACCACCTGCTTTACGTCTGCCTACCTTCCCGGAGACGTCAGCAGTAGCAGTCATTTAGTGCGGATTGTTGGTAGAAAAATCAGCTACTCGGCTGTGTAGCAGTTTTTCTTCAAGCATCTGTAGGAGGTTAACATAGCCACAAGCAAGATGTGTCGGCAGAAGGTGAAGCCTGGCCAGGGTCCCAATGTTGGCACCACGGCCCTGCGTCAACATATGCTGCGCCACCATAAAGCAGCCTGGGAGAACCATGGCTCCGATGTAGTGGTCCAGCCTGCTGCATCACCCAGTGGCACGCCGCTCCCTCTTTCAGCCAGCCAAGGCTTCACCACCTCAGCCGAAGGGAGCTGTGTGTCATACCCTTCTTCTGTCACTCCAAATGCTCCTGTTCCTCCTACTTTTAGTCAGTCATCTGCCAACAATCCATCGGCGAAGCCATGTCCAAGAGACAACAGTGTGTGCCCACTCATCCAACGGCGCAGAAGCTGAATGCGCTCCTGTCCAAGTTGCTGGTGCTGCAGTCCCTCCCTTTTCAAGTGGTGGACTCTGCACCTTTCAGAGAACTGATGGCTTGTGTCGAGCCGAGGTTTCATTTCTTCGCGAAAAAGGCAGTACCAGCCCTGCACAATTTTGTGGAAGAGAAGGTGGGCATACGTCTGGAGCTGTAACTATGGTCAGGGACAATACATGCCCTTTACGGCCCACTGGGTGAATGTGGTTCCTGCACAGCCACAACACCAACTTGGACAGGTCACACTGCTTCCTCCTCCACGCTCTCAGGCCGTTGGTCCTGTGACAGTGTGCGACTCCGCCTCCTCATCCTCCACGTGTGCAGGACATGGCGGTGTCACGCTGTTCTTCTCATGGTTTGCCTTGGCGAACGGAGTCACACAGGGGAGGAACTGCTAAAAGTAATTCATAAAAAAATCGGAGCATGGCTTACTCCACGAAAACTGGAACTGGGAACCATGGTGACTGACAATGGGAAGAACATCTTGTCTGCGCTGCGACAAGGAAGGCTGAGCCATACGCCCTGTATGGCACACATGTTCAGTCTGGTTGTCAAGCGGTTCCTGAAGTGTTCCCCTCATTTGCAAGACATCCTAACAATGGGAAGGAAACTTTGCATGCACTTCATTCACTCATGCACCGCAAAGCACACCCTCCTTGAGCTGCAGAGTCAGAATGGCATCCCCCAACATAGTCTTATTTGCGACGTTGCCACACGTTGGAATTCCACCCTCCATATGTTGGACAGACTATATGAACAGAGAAAAGCCATCACCGATTTCTTGATGATCCAAGCAGATAGGGGAACTCCCCTGTGTAACTTCAATGTGAACCAGTGGCAGCTTATACGTGACACCTGCCGTTTGCTTAGGCCCTTTGAGGAAGCCACATTATTAGTCAGTTGCCAGGATTACGGGATGAATGACGTCATTCCACTGCTTAATTTCCTACAACACATATTGGAAACAATGCCTGGTGAGGGCAATGGAGACGTGGTGCCCACATCTCCCGGCCACATGAGCCCTGTTGGGGCTGAACTGGAGGAGGAAAAGGAGGGGGAGGGGCACAGTGGAGCACAGTTTAGGTTTCACGAAATGGCCAGTTTTTCTTGTCATCTGACATTAGTGGAGGATCAGGAGCAGCCAGAGGAGTTAGAGGGTTATGAGGAAGGCGATACAGAGGACCCAGACACACCGTGGCAGTATGCAGTGGAGATGAAGTCAGGGAGTCCCTCAGAGTCACTTTCACAAATGGCATGATGCATGCTCACTTGCTTGCGTAGTGACCGCCGAATGGTTCCCATTCGGCAGCGGGATGACTTCTGGCTCTCCACCTTATTAGACCATCGCTACTGCCACAAAATGGGGTCCTTTTTTACACTTACTGAGAGGGAGGACAAACTAACCTACTACAGAGACATCCTATGTAGTCAGTTGGCTAATGCCTATCGGCCCCATCGTCCATCCTGTCGCAGGTCTGGCTCTGGGGCCCATCTGCGTTCACCTTCCACTTCCATGGCTCCTGGGAGGGGTGGGGTGGCAGGAGCAGTACCAGCTCCATCAGCAGCAGCCTGAGTCTACAGTCACTGATGAGTACCTTTCTTCACCCGTATAGGGAAACAACTCATCAGCAGCAGGTAGACCTGGAGCAGGACCTGAACCAGCAGGTAGTGGCATACCTTGGCATGCCCATGCCAACACACCTTGAAGATCCGCTGGACTTCTGGGCAGCCAAACTTGATTTGTGGCTGCAACTAGCAGAGTTTGCCCTGGAAAAGCTGTCCTGCCCAACCAGTAGTGTGCCATCACAGCTGGTGTTATGTGCAGTGGGACCATAGTCACCCCAAGGAGAGCTTGTCTGTCCACGAAAAATGTGGAGACTTTTGTGAAGATGAATCAGGCATGAATCAGCTAGGATTTCCACCCACCAATGCCTGATGCATCAGAGTAGATTAACCATGGTGCCACACCAACACTTCACAAATATGGATAGTGCCAAACAGATTTAAGGTGCTGCTCCCCAGTTACAAAGATTCCCCCACATCAGACATTTTTTTATCCACCTTTGTCACAGGGTACTGGAATTGCCACCCACTGCACCACTCTGTCATTGGGTCACTTTCAGGACTCCTGATGCTGCTGCAAACTCCAGGCTGTCTCATTCTGCCACCATATGCTCTCCACATGCTTCCGCCTACTTCAGGCTGTGCCATTCAGCCACTATATGGTCTCCTCATATGCTGCCAACTCCAGGCTATGCCATTCAGCCACTATATATTCTACTCATGCTGCTGCCAACTCCAGGCTGTGTAATTCAGCCACTATATGGTCTCCTCATCTGCCGTCAACTCCAGGCTGTGCCATTCCGCCACTAAATGTTCTACTCATGCTGCCGTAAGCTGCAGGCTGTGTGATTCAGCTACTACATAGTTTATTGATGCTGCAGGGCCTGGGACATTACCTATAAATTTTCATGGTCGCACTAGCTACCATAAATCTTCAATTTAAATTTTAAAATTCATCTTTTAATCTTAGGGATTGTGAGGCTCTATGGTCTCCTTATGCTGCAGTGAGCTGCAGGCTGTGTCATTCAACCACTATATGGTTTATTGATGCTTCTGGGCCTGGGACATTACCTACAAACTTTTATGGTAGCACTAGCTACTATAAATCTTCTATTTATGTTTTAACCCCTTAAGGACTACGGGTTTTTCCGTTTTTGCACTTTCATTTTTTCCTCCTCACCTTTTAAAAATCATAACCCTTTCAATTTTGCACCTAAAAATCCATATGATGGCTTATTTTTTGCGCCACTAATTCTACTTTGCAGTGACATCAGTCATGTTACCCAAAAATCTACGGCAAAACAAAAAAAAATCATTGTGAGACAAAATTGAAGAAAATACGCCATTTTGTAACTTTTGTGGGGCTTCCGTTTCTACGCAGTAGATTTTTCAGTAAAAATTACACCTTATCTTTATTCTGTAGGTCCATACGATTAAAATGATACCCTACTCATATAGGTTTGATTTTGTCGTACTTCTGGACAAAAATCATAACTACATGCAGGAAAATTTATATATTTAAAATTGTCATCTTCTGACCCCTATACCTTTTTTATTTTACCGCGTATGGGGCGATATGAGGGCTAATTTTTTGCACCGTGATCTGAAGTTTTTAGTGGTAACATTTTTGTATTGATCGGACTTTTTGATCGCTTTTTATTCATTTTTTTCATGATAGAAAAAGTGACCAAAAATATGTTATGCTGGACTTTGGAATATTTTTGCGCGTACGCCATTGACCGTGCGGTTTAATTAATTATAAATTTTTATACTTCGGACAATTACGTACACGGTGAAACCAGATATGTTTATTTTTATTTACATGTTTTTGTTTTCTATGGGAAAAGGGGGGTGATTTGGACTTTTATTAGGGAAAGGGTTCAATGACATTTAATAACTTTTTTTTACACTTATTTTTTGCAGTGTTATAGCTCCCATAGGGGGCTATAACACTGCACACACTGATCGTTTACGCTGTTTACTGCAAAGCCATAGCTTTGCATTGATCAGTGTTATCGGCGGTCAATTGCTCAAGCCTGCATCTCAGACTTGGAGCAATCCATCGCCAAAGGGACACTCCAAAGGAAGGTAAGAGGACCTACGCTCGCATCCCAGCTAATTGGAACACCGCATTTTCACTGTGGTGGTCGCGATAAGCCTCACTGAACAGCTGAGAAGCTTTTACTTTCGTTTTAGACGTGGCGTTCAACTTTGAAAGCCGCGCCTAAAGGATTAACAGCGCGCGGCACCGCACGCTATTAGCCCCGGGTCCCGGCTTCAGATACCGCGTTATATCGCGTGAGCCGGCCAAGGACGTAAACATTCGTCCTTGGTCGTTAAGGGGTTAATCTTAGGGATTGTGAGGCCCTATTGTCTCCTCATGCTGTCGCGAGCTGCAGGCTGTGCCATTCAGCCACTGTATGGTTTACTGATGCTGCTGGGGCTGGGACATTGCCCACAAATTGTTATGGGAGCACTAGCTACCATAAATCTTCAATTTAAAAATTCATCTTTTAATCTTAGGGATTGTGAGGCCCTATGGTCTCCTCATGCTGCCGTGAGCCACAGGCTGTGTCTTTCAGCCACTATATGGTGTCCTCTTGCTGCCACCAATATTAGGCTCTGTCATTCTGCTAGATTATGGTCTCCTCATGCTGTTGCCACTTCTTGGCTCTGTCAGTGTGCCGCCATTTGATTCCTTGTTAGTATGAGTTTTGTGGTCATACATTATTAGTACAAAGTAAACACCGGAACATGAAACTTGGGTATCTAATATAAATCTTAAATTTAAATTTTAAATATTGATGTAATCTTTTCATGACTGAGGCCATATGGTCGTCGCCATTATATTACCTGTGGAATTATCACAAGAATACAATGAAACAGCTTGGAGTGATAACAATGAACCATAGCTGATTAAATGAAACATTTGCAGTTTCACAGTCAGGGGGGCGCTGAGAGGCAGGGGCAGTAACAGGTGGCTAGAACAGGACCGGTAGCTCGATTTTAAGGTACAAGTACAAGCTTTTTCACTGCAGCCACTTCTAGCTTTATACCCCGACTAATCCAATGGCACAGAAGCTGAATGTGCTCCTGTCCAAGTTGCTGGTACTGCAGTCCCTCCCTTTTCCAGTGGAAACTTAGAGTAAGGGGGTGTGCTGAGAGGCAGGGGCTGGAACAGGTGGTAGCTCACCTGGAACAGGTGGTAGCTCGCCACTAGCTCGATGCTCACCAGAATGGGTAATCAAAAAATTTAAATAAATTCAAATTAAATAAAATAAAAATTACATTAAAAATCTGCCACATCCAGACGCTCTGCGGCAGTGATTCTAATAACGATGCCTGCAATCTGCATGTCATACTGAATAACAGTATTATTTCACTAACACAGCCAGTGGAGTACCCCTTTAAGATTTTTTAGGGAAATGAGACAAAAGTTAAAGTTTTAGGCTTTAATATACAAAGGTACAGTTCTTGCTAGTTACACAAAATAAAGTAATAAAGGACACACATAAAATGTACAGAAACTGTTGAAATTGATGCAAAAATGAGAGAAAAATCTGAAAAGCGCTATTATTAGCAATTCCATGAATTTGTAGTTTGCTCCCAGATACAAGGGCAGAACATATACACAAATTTAACTGGATTGGGTCCCTAACCTGTGTCATTTGATTTGGATTAGGCATTATTTGTATATTCTTAGGCATGAGTAGGTCGAAAGGGTGACCCTGCTCCTTCCTTGGTCAGCACCTGGGAAGGGCACTTCATTATTTAATACCTTCTCTCCAGTAATACTTAAAAACTATTATATCTGAAGAGTCTAGTTTCACTACACTATACAAGCATACACCATAGAAGCAGCAAGTTAAGCTGTTATGTGAAAAAGAACATAGCAGAGTAGAATACAGGCTGCATATGCTGACCAGTACAATTTGAATCATATTTATAAGGATTCAATCTAAGAGTTAAGTGAAGGTGACAGAGCTTTACATTCTCACTACAAGTTGACAGGTAACTACTCATGTCAAATTCTTAGCTGGAGAACACTTATTTTTAGGTTGTAAAAAACACATGTATACAAAAAAAAAAACAGCAAAGTAAAGATGTTAAACATTTTACCTGTCTAAAATAATGATGATGATCGCAAATGGGAAAGCTGATAACTTGTATGTAAAAAAAAAATGTATAGTAGAAATGCAGCTGGAATACGATATGTAATACAAAAAATATACTAAGCAATAGTACGATCCTTGTGCATGTTTACTACGCAGAGACACAGTATAATCCATTGTATTTACAGCATTTGTTAAGTATAACTTTCATTCTCTGCACAAATATAAAGAAGTTGAATTTCTGAAACGTATTGTACCTGTGAGTTATAATGGCCTCAGGTTACAATAGTTTAACCACTGCCCGGATTTTCATACATGTTTTTTTTCTCCTCACCTTCGAATGTTATTCGCTTATTTTTGTGGGACAATCTGTACTTTTTTTTTTGTACTTTTCTGATAACAAAGAAAACTCTGAATGAGAAGATGTGTCCAAACTTTTGGTCTGTACTGTCTGTATCTATCTATCTATCTATCTATCTATCTATCTATCTATCTATATATATATATATATATATATATATATATGTTTTTTATTTATTTTTTTTCCATCTACATAGCTGTGTGGGGCTTATTTTTTGCACATGAAATTGTAAAATTTTTCTGTGGATGTGAGCTTTTTATTCCTTTTATTTTATTTTTTTTTGCATTGTTGTTTTAGGGCACCAATCCAATCACCTGCTGGGCTGTCCTCCCTCTTCCCCGAATCACAGTGTCATTACAGGCCCTAAAGTCACTGCAGTGTAGAAGTGCAGTTCCAGCAAGTTTTGAAGTCCCTCGCTCAGACTCTGATGTTGTCCCTGTTAGGTACAATACGGATCAAACACATCCAACATACACCTCATACTCTTTTCCTATTCTCCTGAGTTGGAGAAATACAAGTCCTAGCTTGCCCTGACTGCTGCAGGCCATCAAGCCCTTCAGGAATGTGTGGTTCTCCTTGCAGCTATGAAGGAGTTCTTCTTAAAGTGCTAGCCCAGTGTTGCTTTCCTGTCTTTTCTGCTAAGTTTGGCATGGAGAAACATGATGAACATTATAATCAACCAATTACTATTGCATGTTGTAGGTTCACTATAATGAGAAAAAGAAACTAAACCCTGTTTGAATTCTATGGTTTTACATATTAGGACATAATAAAAAATGGTCTTTTGAAGGCCTTTAAATTAGGTAAACACAACCTCAGATGAGCAATAACACATGACAAAATACACCATGCCATTATTTATTTAACAAGAACTAGGCAAAGATGCAGAAGCAGTGTGTGATTACCTGCGTCTTTTCTGCTGCGTATCTGCTGTGGAAAATTCACAGCGGATTTTGCTACCATTGACTTCAACGAGTCAGCAGAAAATCTGCAATAGAGGCAGATTTGCTGATTTTTCTTTGGACCCATTAAAGTTCATGGTAGCAAAATCCGCTGCAGCAGATACGCAGTGGAAAATCTGCAGGTAATCCACCTGTGTGAACTTACCCTACACTCTCACTGCTTCCATAGGAATTGAGGAGATAAGTTGGAGCCATGTGCTACTAATCAAATGCCTTTTACCCCTTACGGACCAGGCCCATTTTGGCCTTAAGGACACCACCAATTTTATTTTTGCATTTTCGTTTTTTCCTCCTCACCTTCTAAAAATCAGAACGCTTTTATTTTTCCATCCACAGACCTGTATGAGGGCTTCTTTTTTGCATCACCAATTGTACTTTGTAATTACATCACTTATTTTACCATAAAATGTTTGGCTCAACCAAACAAATATTATTTATGTGGGAAAATTGAAATGAAAACCGCAATTTAGCAAATTTTGGAAGGCTATGTTTTCACGCTGTACACTTTATGGTAAAAATTACATATTTTCTTTATTCTGTGGGTTAATACGATTAAAATGATACCCATGTTATATGCTTTTCTTTAATTCTACCGCTTTAAAAATCTCAAACCCTTTTAACAAAATTAGTATTTTGAAATTGTCCTATTTTGACCACCTATAACTTTCTAATTTTTCCGTATATGGGGAGAAATGAGGGCTCATTTTTTGCACCATGATCTGTAGTTTTTATCAGTACCACTCTTGCTTAGGTTTTGCTTTTTATACATTTTTTATAAAAAAAAAAAAAAAATTACAGCAATTTTTTTTTTTTTTTTTTTTACGTTTATGCCGTTCACCGTACGGGATAATTAACAATATATTTTAATAGTTCAGACTTTTATGCATGCAGTGATACCAAATATGTGTATTAATAATTTTTTTAACTCTTTTTTGGGGGTAAAATGAGAAAAACTGAGGTTTTACAATTTTTTGGGGGGAGGGGATTTTTCAATTTTTTTACTTTTTTATTTAAAATGTTTTTTAACTTTTGTTTACACTTTAATAGTCCCCATAGGGGACTATTTATAGGAATCATTTGATTGCTAATACTGTTCAGTGCTGTGCATAGATCTCGATCTCAGACCAGAGCAGAAGACCCCGGGAGACAGCCAGAGCCAGGTGAGGGGACCTCCAGCTGCCATGCTGGATGATCGGATCCCCGCAGCAGCGCTGCGGGCTATCCGATCATCTATTCAAAGTACCGCACTGCCGCAGATGCCGTGATTTGTATTGTTCACGGCATCTGACGGGTTAATGGCGCACATCCGCACGATCACGGATGTCCGCCATTACCGGCGGGTCCTTGGCTGCTGATAGCAGCTGGGACCTGCTGCGCATGATGCGTGCACCGCTCAGGTACTCGCGGTCATGGCGGCACGTAAATGTACATCATGGTGCGTTAAGTACCACGGCACCATGACGTACATTTACGTCCATTGTCATTAAGTGGTTAATAATTGATCATCAGCAAGTGTGACCACCTCTAGAAAAACAAATGTTTTGTCAGTTTGCTGGTCTGGAACATTCAGGCATGTCTTAACACAAAGCCAAGGTGGACATATTGTTGCCGCCCATTATTTTGGGAAGGATTATAAGGCCATTTCCACTATTTTAAGTCAATTATTCTACAGTAAAGAATATTAATAAGAGGGAATAAAAGCTATATAGCTACTGTATATGTTAGACTCTACAGGTCTCAGCATGTTGAATGTTCAACTTCATGACAGTACTAAAAAATAGACTGAACAATTTTGGCTTATTTTGAAAGTTTTCTAGAAGAAAGATTCTTGACAGCATGGCTAAGTTTGCAAAGTTGCATAAGAACATACCACAAGACCTCTGGAACAAGTGCACTTTGGACAGACAAGACAAAAATGGAATGGTTTGGACATAATGCACAGCATATCAGCCCATACTGTACATTTCATATGAGACATGATGGTGGAGGGGTGATGATTTGGGCCTGTTTTGCAGCCGCAGTTCCTAAGGTACCTTGCAGTCATTGAGTCAAGCATGAACTCCTAGAGTCAAATGTGAGGCAATCTGGTTAACAGCTAAAACTTGGCTGAAAATGAGTCATGGAACAGAACAAATATTTCGAGTACATTAGTAAATCTACAACAGAATGGCTGAATAGAAAAAAATAGAGAAGAAGGTGTTTCAATAGCCCAAAGTCTAGACCTCAACCCAATTAAAAAGCTGTGGTGGGACAATTTTTTAGCTATTTTATCACTGGAATACCCCTTTAAAGAGGTATTCCAGGGTTAACTAACTTTTAACTATCCTGTCCATTATGAGAAATTATGCTAGTTCTACATTTACTTGCTATACCGCTTGGCCGTGGATCGCCTACTTTTTCTTCTTTATATGGTCCCCCCAGGTTTAGCATTTCCGTTCAGGTCTTGATGATGTTCGTCTCAAGCCTATTTCATAATCCATTATGATGATGTTTACAGGCCATCTGTAGGTCCCGTTGTGCCAGCGTTCCCTGCGTTCCCACATTCTGCAGATTGCCAAGATCACAGGATGCCGGCACGTCAGGACGTACAGATGGACCGTAAACATCATCAGGGGCCTGGCTTGTAAGGATATACAAGAAATAGCCATGCCACCTGTCACCAGCTTCCGCCTCAAGCTGCAAAGGATTGTGAAATAGGCTTGAGACGAACGTCATCAAGACCTGAACGGAAACGCTAAACCTGGTGGGACCATATAAAGAAGAGAAAGTAGACGATCCTCTGCAGAGCCGTATAGCAACTAAATGTAGAACGTTAAAAGTTATTTAAGCCTGGAATACCCCTTTAAAGGGTTACTCCGCTGCTCAGCATTTGAAACAAACTGTTCTGAACGCTAGATCTGGCGCCGGGAGCTCATGATGTCATAACCCCGCCGCCCTCATTACGTCACTCTCCTCCCATAGACTTGCATTGAGGGGGCAGGGTGTGACATCATGAGGGAGTGGGGCTATGATATCACGAGCTCCTGGTGCCAGATCCAGCGTTCGGAACAGTTTGTTCCAAACATTGAACAGTGGAGTACCCCTTTAAAGGATGAAGTGAGCATAAACTAATGCCAACAAACCTCAATGAACTGGAGCAACATTGTAAAAAATAGTGAGTCAAAATTCCTTCAGAACAATGTGAGAGACTGATAAAGTCATCCAGAAAATATTTTTTTTTAAGTTATTGAGGTAAAATTGGTTCTGCATGCTAGTAGTTCCTGGGTGAACTTGTTTACACACATAGTATTTTCATTTTAACTTCATTTTTGGTAAAGAAAAAAATAACACGCTGGAATCTGTTGTGTATTGTTTACCTAATTTTAAGACCTCCAAGGGCCCAGTTTTTTTAATTTTTTATTATGTCTTAAATATGTAAAACCATAGACTACAAAGAGGGTGTAGTTTTTTTTTTCTCAGTGCTGCATTTTATTGTACTGATGTACTACTTTCTGATGTACATGTATGCTCCTGCACATGGGGTACTCTGGTAAAAAAAAAATATATATTTTTTTTCATATCAACTGGATCGCAAAAGTCAAACAAATTTATAATTTACTTCTATTAAAAAATCTCAATTCTACCAGTACTTATCTTCTGCTGAAGTTACGTTATTATTTTCTGTCAGACAACAGTGCTTTCTGCTGACACCTCTGTCTGTCTCAGGAACTGTCCAGAGCAGAAGAGGTTTTCTATGGGGATTTGCTCCAACTCTGGACAGTTCCTAAGATAGACAGAGGTGTCAGCAGAGAGCACTGTTGTCAGAAAGAAAAGAACAACTCAGCTTCAGCAACTCATAAGTACTGGTAAAATTAAGATGTTTTAATAGAAGTCATTTACAAATATGTGTAACTTTCTGGATCCAGTTGAAAAAAAAATAGTTTTTTATCGGACTACCCATTTGATGTTACTTACCTGTGCTTCATGTGATCTGCCTGTACTACTTGTACTGCACTGCTAGTAACCTTTACTACTATGAAATCCAACTGTACAACTATTAAAAATCCTATCAGAATGAGCTTCTCTTTTGAATACAAAGTGTTAGCATTTTTTGTTTCAAATGCACCCAAATTCTGGAATAATTTGTGGCATAAATCTCTCCTACATAACTTGCTCCACATCTGTTATGTGATTCAGACATTATTTCCCCTTGTATGTAGTGCATGGCTTATTAACCCCTTAAGGACTCAGGGTTTTTCCGTTTTTGCACTTTCGTTTTTTCCTCCTTACCTTTTAAAAATCATAACCCTTTCAATTTTCCACCTAAAAATCCATATTATGGCTTATTTTTTGCGTCGTCAATTCTACTTTGCAGTGACATTAGGCATTTTACCCAAAAATGCATGGCGAAACGGAAAAAAAAATCATTGTGCGACAAAATCGAAAAAAAACGGCATTTTGTAACTTTTGGGGGCTTCCGTTTCTACGCAGTGCATATTTCGGTAAAAATTACACCTTATCATTATTCTGTAGGTCCATACGGTTAAAATGATACCCTACTTATATAGGTTTGATTTTGTCGCACTTCTGGAAAAAATCATAACTACATGCAGGAAAATTTATACGTTTAAAAATGTCATATTCTGACCCCTATAACTTTTTTATTTTTCCACATACAGTGCGGTATGAGGACTAATTTTTTGCGCCGTGATCTGAAGTTTTTATCGGTATGATTTTTGTTTTGATCGGACTTTTTGATCACTTTTTATTCATTTTTTTAATGGTATAAAAAGTGACCAAAATGGGGCGTGGCTTGGGCGCGCTGGAAGATGGCTGCTTCTCCTTAGAGCTCCTGCAGAACCACTGCTTTCAAGGGCCATAAAGCGTGGTTATGGGCAACAAGCACAAGAATAAACGCAGACAGAAGACACAGCAGCTCCCCCACTCCTTGGTGACACATATCACAACGTTCTTCCAGCCCAGGCAAGCCAAGGAGAGCCTGGACGGTCAGAGGCCTCAGCCCAGCGCACGGACGCCGGCGCCATTACACCCAGCTCCCTCAGAAGCGCTACAAGCAAAAGGCGCCATCATCCTGTCAGCGATGCCGGACCTTCCAGCTCCTCATACCGGAGGCGATGCCGCACGATCCCCACCTCAAGGACCGGCAAGTACACCATCCCGTAGACGTGAGCACTTACCTGTTGCTGAGGCCCCCACACAGAATGCCGCTCTCCTACAAATGGCGGACCGTTCTGCCCCGACTGCCTCCTCTCCCTTGTCGCAGCCCCACACGCTGGGAGCTGCCGGCCGGACTGATAAAGCCCATATGTCTCCAGCTGCTGAGACTGCTTCTCACCCACTGGAAGCGGTGAAGGCGTTAAAGGCACCTTCAGCTACCTCAGTCTATCCAGGCCCGCAGGACAAGCGATCTCCCACACCTCCCCACAATCAGCCTGAACAGACATCTCCCCCATGGAATCTTAACCCCCTGTTGTCTGGACCTTCACCCCCACCTGATCTGTCTGCGCAGAACCACACTGACTCGGGCACGTCAGCCTCAAGCGGGGGCTCCACTGAGGGTGACAGTCCCCCCGAATATTGGGGGGCCAGCCCTCCAGCAAAAAAAAAGTTGTTCCGGACACCTCAAAGGGGTACCCCGTCACTCCGAGCCCACACAGATTACTCCTCCTCGGAAGAGGCGCATGGGGGAGAGCAGCGCCCTCGCCGCCATGCTGGCTCCACTCCATCCTCACCTCCACCTGTATTGCTTACTGGCTCTGCGTCTCTCCGCTTGCCTATGGAACCCACACTTCCAACACCAGAAATGGCGGTACGCACCTTAAAAAGCTACCCGGAACTACAGGCACTTCTGGCCCTATTGCCCACAAAAATGGACATGCTCTCACTGGCCGCGGACCTAAAAACCGCCTGGCAGAAAGACCTAGAACCGGTACAAACAGAAGTTGCTAGTCTAACTACCAAAGTTCAGGTTCTGGAGACTTCTCATACGGATATGATTGCTGACATCACAGACCTCAAATCAGCTACTGCATCACTCTACTCATCTCATGCGACAATGATCGACCATTTAGATGACATTGACAATCGCAATCGACGTAACAACGTCCGAATCAAGGGCCTCCCAGAGTCGGTGTCCTCCCAGGAACTACAGGGAGTGGTTCAACGGATCTTCAACGAAGTACTACAAAAACCCGCAGATAATCCGATAGAACTGGACAGGGCCCACCGAGCGCTGAAGGCGAAAAATCCGGACCCGTCCAAACCCCGAGATGTCATATGCCGAGTACATCACTACACCACCAAAGACACGGTCATGAGAAAAGCTAGAGATCTCAAACATTTGACATACAACGGGACTCCCATCCAACTCTATCCCGACCTCTCGATTCGCACCCTGCGCCTCCGAGCCTCACTCAAACCTCTCCTGCACACCTTACAAAATGCCCGCATACTATATAGATGGGGATTCCCTTTTTCATTGATCGCCACGGCTCCACCACGGCCACCCTACGTTCCCCTAGGGATCTTCCGCACTTCTTGTCCACCTTCAAGCTCCCACGAATCACCCTGCCAGAGTGGGAGTCCTTCTACCTGCCCTCATATCCGACCTGCCCAAGACCTGCCCGGGAGGAGATGTCTTCACCGCAGAACATGGACACTACTCCATTTACACCTCATCCGCAACGGCTGAAGCGCAAAACCTGACCTTCTCATCCCAAGGACTCTGGTGCCATTGATATGCCTCTCTATGCGGTTCCACTAGAGATAGATACTGACCCGGCTGGGTCCCCTCGATGCCCTTACAACATTGTTTTTGACATTTATGTTCACGGTTCATAGATTCACTACCCTAACATAGTTAGACTGTTGTCCTCTAATTGATGTCTTGTACATGACGCCCTGCCCATAGCGTTCATGGGTGACCATTGACACCCCTGTTTAACAACAGCCCTTGCCATGTGAGTCTCTCCCCCTGGGAGACACCATCTGATCTCAACCAGGCTCTTGTAGCGAGCCCTCTGAATTCCCCACTGTCGAGGTTGTTAATGTTGACGACAGTTCTGTTTCCTTTTTTTTGGTGCCCCTTCCACTCTACCCCCATTAGGGACACGGTCAGACTGGTACTGACCTTGTTTATGGTCCTTATGACCACCGCTATTAGACCCTGTGTAGCTATCTCCTTTAGGTTGCTGCTGTTCTTTTCTTTCCTAACCCCACCCTTTTTTCCTTCTTGCTCCTTTTCTCCTAGGTATACCTCAAGACATCCATCTCCACCTCAGACAGTGGCTGCACAGGCGGACTCTCCATGTGGCGGTATGACTACTCAGCATTCTCTCTGTTCCACATGGCGGTCGAAATTAAGGTAGCCTCATTTAATGTAAAAGGGCTGAACGGCCCCGAAAAACGTAGCCAAATCCTGTATTCCCTCCATAAACAGAGGACACAAATCCTGGCTTTGTAGGAGACTCATTTTATGGAAGGACATGTTCCGCAGTTCATTAATAGGTACTACCCAACCTGGATTAACAGCGCTAACTCTGAAGCGAAAACTAAAGGAGTGGCACTGGCATTCCATAAATCTCTTCCCGTTAAAATCTTAGACTCTATGAGCGATCCTAACGCGCGTTACCTATTCGTCAACTGCGAAATCTCAGGCCAAAAGTTCGCCATAGCCTCCATATATGCCCCTAATCAGGGCCAAACTCCATTTCTGTGCACTACACTTGAAACCTTCTCTTCCTTTGCAGTTGGACATATAATCCTCTGTGGAGATTTTAACATCCCCCTACACCCGCTCTCTGATACCTCCACAGGTCACTCCTACATGTCATACCGTCAGCTTCGCGCTATCCGCCAACACCTTCATTCCCTACAACTCAGCGACACATGGCGCACCCAACACCCACAGGGCCGCGACTTTACCTTTTTCTCCCACCCCAGACAAATGTATAGCCGCATTGACTATGCTTTTTGCTCTCACCACCTGCTACCTTATGTCACTTCTGCCTCTATCGGCCCCATCACCTTCTCTGATCATGCCCCCACGTTCTTTTCATTTCGACTTCCCTCTCTTTCCAAGCCTCATGCCACCTGGCGCCTGAACGAAACTCTACTGCTGGACACATTGTGTTCCCAGGAGCTCAAGCTCACAATCTCTAATTTCCAGACGGACCACGCGAACGACGACTCCCCACCACTCATTAAGTGGGAAGCCCTAAAGTGCGTTCTGCGCGGCGTACTGGTCAAGCATGGGGCTAGGTTAAAGAGAGAAAACTCGGCCAAACTGGCCTCTCTCCATGTTGAACTGCTTGCACTTGAATCTCTACACAAGAGAAACCTCCATGAGCAGACACTTAGAGACCTGATTAGAGTCCGTCAGGAACTCCTGTCCGTTCTGAACTCGAAACACAGGTACTATAAGCAACTGACAGGTCGATACTACTATGAATGGGGCAATAAATCGGGTAAACTTCTAGCTAAGGCCTTGAGAGAGAAGAGATCCTCACTTTTTGTCCCCTCCATCAAAAACTCATCTAACACGCTATCCCACCTGACGCCGGACATACTATCCGCCTTCAGACAATATTATTCAGACCTGTATAATCTGCCAAGACCTCCCACCTCACCCCCCTCCCTCCCTCCACACCCGTCTCTGCAACAATATATTTCCTCCACAGCCCTACCCACTCTCTCGCCAGATGTTGTCTCCTCACTAGAGTCCCCGTTCTCTCCGGAGGAACTGGAACTTGCTATATCCAGCCTGCCAGCGGGTAAATCTCCAGGTCCGGATGGATATACTGCCAAGTTTTATTAGGTCCTCCGGCCGGAAATGGCGTCCCCACTCCTCACGGCCTTCAATTCCATCCCTGACTTTCCACAACCTCCTACCTCCTTCCTGAGAGCCTTCATCACGGTGATCCCTAAAGAAGGTAAAGACCACACACTTTGCCAGAACTACCGCCCCATCTCACTCTTGAATGTGGATACAAAACTTCTTGCGAAATTAATGACTAACAGACTGGCTACCCACATGGAGTCTTTGGTCCACCCAGATCAGGTTGGGTTTATCAGAGGAAGAGAGGCTAGAGACAACACCCTGAGGGCTTTCTCCACTATCCACTATGCCCGTAGACACGCTAATCCTCTCTTCCTACTGTCTCTTGATGCCGAGAAGGCCTTTGATCGAGTGGACTGGAACTTCCTGGAGGCTACTCTGTCCCAGATAGGCCTGGGCCCCATGATGAAGGCTCGAATCATGGCTCTTTATTCCGACCCCCAAGCACAGGTCCGAGTCAATGGTCAGTTATCCCCCCCATTTAACATTCGCAATGGCACGAGGCAGGGCTGTCCTCTTTCACCAATCCTCTACGTGCTCTGCATGGAACACCTACTCAACGCGATCCGAAACAACGAGAATATTAAGGGCCTGCAAACTGCCTCGTGTCATTGCAAATGCTCGGCCTTTGCAGATGACATTTTGCTCTTCCTTTCCTCTCCAGTCACGACCCTCCCCTCTCTTCTCTCCACCATACACACTTACTCTCAATACAGCAACTACAAGATAAATCCCTCCAAAAGTGAAGCTCTCAATATCACCCTTCCCTCCCACGTAGTCGCACAGCTCCGCTCCTCTTTTCCCTTTAAATGGTGTCATAGATCGCTCACATACCTGGGAATACAAGTCCCTTCTAACCCAGCCGACACTTTCACGCTTAATTACCCACCTCTCTTACAGCTCCTACGATCCGACCTGGCTAGATGGGAGCGCAGAGACTTCTCCTGGCTGGGAAGAATTAACGTGCTGAAAATGAACGTTCTCCCTCGCCTGCTCTATCTATTCTCCACTGTGCCAGCCCTTCTGACCAGATCCTTCTTTGGGGGACTCTCTGCGCTCCTGTCTGGCTTTGTGTGGGTCCATAAACGCCCCAGACTAGCTCGCACAATTTTAACTAGCCGCAAGTCTGAGGGAGGCCTGGGCCTTCCGGACTGTCTTGCTTACCATCTAACTTCAGTCCTCACGAGGGTCCTGGACTGTCAGGATTCCGCGGGGACAAGGCTCTGGATATCCCTGGAACGTGACTCATGCTCCCTAGACCCTAAAACGTTTATGTGGCGTCCCTCCACACCGCACTCCTCCCACACATTATCCGATCTGCCCCCAGTATTAGCCACGATGGCTCAGACAAGACACACTTTCCTATCTTCTTCAAGTCTGTTTACCCCAGATGGTCCGCTGACGCCGGTGTTCAATAACCCACTATTCCCATCAACTTCATCTGCCTCTTCATTCCTTGGCCTGTCGAAACACACCTCACCTACTTTTCTCACTCTCCTGACTCCTAGCGGTTTGAGACCTCTAGATGACCTACTGGGTGCTACACTCCCCACCTTCATGCATTCCTTTCAATACACCCAATTGCGTCACTTTTATTTGAAACATCACCGTACACTCCATCTCCACCGCTCTCTATCCCCATTCGAGAAGCTATGCACGTCTGGCTCCCGTCCGACCCGCCCGATTAGTGGTATTTACTCACTTATCCTTGATGAACTCAGTAAAGGTCCTTTGCCATATAAGAGGGGTTGGGAGAGAGAGCTGATGACCCAATACTCGGACGAGGAATGGAACAGAGCCCTACGCTACTGCCATAAAGTCTCTACCTCCTGCAAGGCGCAGGAAACTAACTTCAAAATCCTCACCAGGTGGTATCGGGTCCCGGCTCTACTGTCCAAGTTTTTCCCGGGGACCCCAGATGTGTGTTGGAGATGTGGAGAGACGGGGGGCACCATGACTCATATATGGTTGAAATGCCCAAGACTCTGCACCTTCTGGACCCAGGTGCTGGATGTGATCCATAGATTAACATCCATAAGACTGGATAAAGACCCGGGACCCCTACTACTGTCCATTCTCCCCCCCTCCTCCCTAAATGGCCCGCCCAACTAGCTAGATTCATGCTACTAGCGGCTAGGACAGTCATTCCTAGACTGTAGAAATCCACTTCCCCACCCTCTTTTTCATCATGGCTGCGGGAACTCTTGCATCTCCATAGGATGGAGGAGCTAATAGCTGATTCCAGACGTTCAATGGACAGACACCACCTGATTTGGGGACCTTGGGTCTCTTTCATGTCCTCCCCTGAATATAGGTCTATAAACCTGGAACATCCGGGCCCCCCGAGTTGACTGCGAACTCGAGGGATACTCACGCCCTTCTCTTCCTCAACATCTAATGCCTACCTGAAACCGACACGCCATGTCAGAGAGTCTCAGCCTGTGCACCCTGTTGTGAGGTAAGCCTTCTCCCCCCTATACCTTGGTTCCTCGCTCTCATCTGCTGCCTTCTACTCTCGCTTTCTTCTCACTTGCCTATCTATCTTTCCTTCTACCCCACCTTCCTTTTCTTTCTGCCCCCCTCTTTAACTCTTTGATACTGTGCTCCATCGTACCTACTCAGTTGAGACCTAACTAGGACAGCCCCTCGCTACCTTTACGGTGGAGCTTGCATTTCATTTCATTACATATGATTAGGATTCTTTTTGCAGTTCGTGGCACGCACGTATTTCCTGCTTATCTTATCCTGTGTGTTAGACTATACATGTGCCTTACACAGTGTTCGTATTGTTTGTACTGAATATTTACAATAAACTTCTACTGTTGAAAAAAAAAAAGTGACCAAAATACGCTTTTTTGGACTTTGGAATTTTTTTGCGCGTACGCCAGTGACCGTGCGGTTTAATTAATGATATATTTTTATAGTTCGGACATTTATGCACGCGGCAATACCACATATGTTTATAATTTTTTTTTTTTTACACTGTTTTATTTTTTTTATGGGAAAAGGGGGGTGATTCAAACTTTTATTAGGGAAGGGGTTAAATGACCTTTATTAACACTTTTTTTTTTTACATTTTTTTTGCAGTGTTATAGGTCCCATAGGACTGATCTCCTATGCTGATCACTGGCGTGTATTAACACGCCTGTGATCAGCATTATCGGCGCTTGACTGCTCCTGCCTGGATCTCAGGCACGGAGGCAGGTAAGGGCCCTCCCGGTGTCCGATCAGCTGTTCGGGACGCCGCGATTTCACCGCGGCGGTCCCGAACAGCCCGACTGAGCAGCCAGGATACTTTCAGTTTCACTTTAGAAGTGGCGGTCAGCTTTGACCGCCACTTCTAAAGGGTTAATACCGCACATCGCCGCGATCGGCGATGTGTGGTATTAGCCACGGGTCCCGGCCGTTGATGAGCGCCGGGACCAAAGCGATATGATGCAGGATCGCGGCCCGATCCCGCTTCATATCGCGGGAGTCGGCGCAGGACATAAATATATGTCCTGCGTCGTTAAGGGGTTAAAGGGGTACTCCATTGGTTAATTTTTTTGACTATATGGCATCTTCTTTGTAAGTTTAGTTTTTTTGCAATATACATGTGTTATATGTTTTGGCAGCATGTATGTGTTTTTCTTACGTGTTTGTTGGGCAGGAAGTTCTGTAGTTCAGAGGGTTTTCTTTTACTGTTGTCCACAGTTCTGAGTCTGTTGTGGACAAGATGTCACAGCTTTTTTTTCCCTCTGTCTGCATGAGACAAATAAGCCACGCCCCCTCATCTCATCCAGCTGAGTACACAACTCCTCCCCTCCCCCCCTGCTATGTATTCTAAGGACGCAGGTCTGCAAAGGAGAAGGAACTCACAGAGAAGATAAGTGTTATCTGAAGGGGAGGATGAGAAGGTGCACGGGCTGGGGATGTAGGGACTGCAGGGGAATAAATCTCATACTGGGAATGATCTCTATATGTGAAGTGGGGGGGGGGGGGGGGCTCCTGAATGACACATGCTGGGTGTTGTGTGTGCATGCTAGTGTTTACAAACCAGTTTGCCTCCAGCTGTTGCAAAACTACAACTCCCAGCATGCCCTGACAGACTTTGGGCATGCTGGGAGTTGTAGATTTGCAACAGCTGGAGGCACCCTGGTTGGGAAACAATGGTGTATGCCCTACAGAGGTGTGGTGAACTACAACCCCCAGGAGACTATAGAGGCAGCATGCTGGTGTTATACCACAGACTGAAGACTCCTGAATGACACATGCTGGGAGTTGTAGTCCCTTTTGTGTGTGTATGACAGTGTATCCCAATTAGTGTGCTGTGTATAAGGGGGCTGACCCGGGAAAATAGTAGGGTGGGTAAAGGGCGGAAGAAACAAACAAAAAAAAAAAAAAAAAGGAGCCACCACAAACCAGCAAGGCATGTGGCATCCTGGGATTTGTAGTTTTCAGCAAAGCAAGAAACAGGAAATAGAAGCAAATATAGGAAAACAAAGTGGGGGATAAAAAGACAACAAAGAACGGAAATAGAGTAGGCTAAACAACAAGAATAGAAATGAAACAAAACAAATAGGGTAAGTCAAAAACGGAAAAACACGTTGACCACCAGAGTACCCCTTTAAGAAAAGAGATGTGGTCACAGTTTAAACAGACAGAGCCTAAAATGCAACATTTTGGTGCAAGATTTTGGTATAAAGTGAGCTTATTTTGGTTGACCATCTGCCAGATTTATTGAGAGCCAATTTAATAAATATAGCACAGTTGAAGGCTCTCTTGAGGAAATGTTCAAAACTGAATTTGCCTTTTTTTGCGTGTGTAAATTGCACCAATTAAAAAAAAGTGAAACAATTTGTTTGTATCATGACTGCCATTTATTTTTAAAAAGTGTCTTCAGGAAAAAGGGGTGAGGCTTAAAGGGGTTATCCGGGCAAAGACATCTTATCCCCTATCCAAAGGATAGGGAATAAGATGTCTTATCATGGGGGGCCCGCCGCTGAGACCCCCGACGATCTCAGTGCAGAACCCGCATTCTATGCAGGGCTGCATTTCCAGTCTCGGAAAGCTCTTTCTTTCCGGGTCTGGAGACGTGATGTAATGCCACGCCCCCTCGTGACATCATGCCATGCCCCCTCCATCCATGTCTATGGGAGAGGGTGAGACGGCGGCCTGGATGTCTTTGCCCAGATAACCCCTTTAAAATGTACCTCACAAGTGGTATAAACTGAGCATACAGTGTAAGGTTTATAAACAGCTGTAACGCCGAGTGTACCGCATGTGTCCCCAGGCAACGCTCCGGCGTCTCAGCGTGTGCGCCCCCGCTCTCCAGGGTGTGCGTGCATCTGGACTCTTAGATCTAAAGGGCCAGTGCACTGGTGATTGGTGCCTGGTCCAAAGTGGTTAACTAAGGGTTAAGGTTTGTGAGAGGCAGTGCTGCTTGGACTTAATTAGGCCTCACCTGTGCACTGCCTATAAGTACCATCTCCTACTACAGCCTCCTGCCGGATCTTTGTTGCCTTGAGCCTGAGTGAAAACGTTCTTTGTTCCTGTGTTCCCTGCCTGTTGCCGTACTTGTTGCTACTGACTACCGCCTGTGAACCGTTGCTGCCTGCCCTGACCATTTGCTTCGTCCGACTACGCCTTTTGCGTATCCTCTTGTACCTTGCCTTATCTCAGCAGCCAGAGAGGTTGAGTCGCTGCTGGGTGGAACGACCTGGGGGTTACCTGCAGCAGAAAGTCCATCCCGCTTTACGGCGGGCTCTGGTGAAGACCAGTAACTTCTTAGACTCCGTTCCCCTGGTACGGCCCACGTCATCACCTCTCTGGCTCAGCGGATCCACCACCGGCCTCTGCTACCAGCTACCAGCCCAGATCCTGACAGTAAAATCTGGCCATGGATCCCGCTGAAGTGCCTTTGCCAGGTGTCGCTGACCTTACCACCATTGTGGCCCAGCAATCTCAGCAGATCTTTCAGCAAGGTCAACTGTTGAACTAGTTGTCCGCCATGATGCAGCAACTTCTGACAGCCCAGCAGCAACCACCTGCTCCTATGCCACCCACTCAGCATGCTGCCGTTTCCAGCTCCAGATACCGCCTGTCCATGCCGGACAAATTTGATGGAGACTCCAAGCAGTGCCTTGGGTTCCTGTCACAGTGTTCTCTTCACTTGGAGATGATGGATGACCAGTTTCCTACTGAACATGCCAAGGTGGCTTTTATAGTAAGTCTGCTTACCGGGAAGGCCCTGGCTTGGGCCACACTGCTTTGGGACCGCAAGGAATCAAGCCACTGCTACTGCCCAGTCCTTCTGCCAAGAATTCTGGTGTGTTTTTGAGGAACCAGCCTGGGTTGCCTCAGCAGAGACTGCCTTGTTGACCCTGAATCAGGGAAATTCTTCTGTGGGCAAAATACGCCATCCGTTTTCACACACTGGCCTCGGAACTGTCCTGGAATAATGAAGCGCTCTGTGCCACGTTCAAGAAAGGTCTGTCCAGTGACATAAAAGATGTTCCTGCCACACGGGAAATGCCTTCTTCCCTGAGGGACCTCGTCCACTTGGCCACCAGGATTGATATGCGTTTCGCCGAGAGACGTGAGGAACTGCTACAAGAAGTAGGAAGTGCTCGCTCCAAGCGCAATCTTCGTTTGGCTCCTGTCTTCCAGCATCCCCCGCAGCTGTCTACTGGGCCTCCCGCCGAGGAAGCCATGCAGGTGGACCGGTCTCACCTGACCCCACAAGAGAGGAGTCGCTGCGGAAACGAAAATCTCTGTCTGTACTGTGCTAGTACGGAGCATTTCCTAAAGGACTGTCCTCTTCGTCCTCCGCGTCAGGGAAATGTGCTTACCTAGTAAACGTGGGAGAGGCGTTACTAGGTGTGAACATTACCTCTCCACGCCTCACCGTATCCGTGCGGATCTCCGCTCCTACCAAGACATCTTTCACTGCCGTTGCCTTTCTGGATTCTGGCTCTGCCGGCAACTTCATTGACGCTTCACTTATTCACAAGTACAGCATGCCAGTAGTTCGTCTTCACAAGTCGTTCTGTATCTCCACTGTCAACGGAGAGAGACTTGACGGTACCGTGCAATTCCGTACTGAGCCCCTACAGATGGATATTGGGGTTCTTCATTCTGAGAAGCTGGAGTTCTTCATGCTTCCCCACTGCACCTCTGAATTACTTCTAGGACTACCCTGGCTCCAGCACCATTGTCTCATTCTGGATTGGACCTCTGGGGAGGTTCGAAGTTGGGGTTCTTCTTGTTTCGGCAGATGCCTCAAGCCGGTCCTTGCCAAGTCTACTCCAGTTGCTTCTCCTCCTCCAGGTCTATCAGAACCATATGTCGACTTTGCGGACGTATTTTGTAAGAAACAAGCCGAGGTCTTGCCTCCATACAGGCCGTATGATTGCCCAATTGACTTGCTGCCTGGTACCACACCACCTAGGGGTAGGATCTACCCTCTTTCTCCTCCAGAGACTCGCGCCATGTCTGTATACATACAGGAGAATTTGCAGAGAGGGTTCATCAGGAAGTCTTCCTCACCTGCCGGAGCAGGTTTCTTCTTTGTTTCTAAAAAAGATGGTACTCTGCGTCCGTGCATCTACTATCGTGGACTCAACAGCATCACCATCAAAAACCGTTACCCTCTTCCCCTGATTTCAGAACTCTTCGATTGCCTATGTGGCGCCAAGTTTTTCACTAAACTGGATTTGAGAGGGGCCTATAATCTTATCCGGATTCGAGAGGGTGACGAGTGGAAGACTGCCTTCAAAACCCGTGATAGGCATTTTGAGTACCTAGTAATGCCCTTCGGACTCTGCAATGCACCTGCCGTTTTTCAGGAGTTCATCAATGACATTTTCAGAGACCTGCTCTACACGTGTGTGGTGGTTTATTTGGATGATATCCTTATATTCTCCACCAATCTGGAACAACACCTTGCGCATGTCCGCCAAGTGCTTTCCCGTCTGAGGGAAAATCCCCTTTATGCCAAATTTGAGAAGTGTGTATTTGATCAAACCAGTCTGCCCTTCCTAGGGTACATCAAGGTCTTCAAATGGATCCTGCTAAACTCTCAGCAGTTCTGGACTGGCCTCGTCCTACCAGTCTATGGGCCATACAGAGATTCTTGGGTTTCGCCAATTACTATAGACAATTCATCCCTCACTATTCTACTCTTGTGGCACCCATCGTGGCTTTGACTAAAAAGGGGGCTAATCTTAAGTCCTGACCTCCTCAGGCCGAAGAGTCCTTTCGCTCTCTCAAGTCAGCATTTGCCTCCGCTCCGGTCCTTACCAGGCCCGATCCATCTAAGCCCTTCTACCTGGAGGTAGACGCATCCTCTGTTGGTGCTGGAGCCGTTCTCACTCAAAAGACCCCTAAGGGTAAATTTGTTTCCTGTGGCTTCTTTCCAAGACTTTCTCCCCGGCGGAGAGAAATTATTCCACCGGCGACAGGGAACTTCTGGCCATAAAACTGGCTCTAGAGGAGTGGAGGCATCTTCTTGAATGGTCTGCTCACCCAGTGATTATTTACACCGACCACAAGAATCTTTCTTACCTCCAAACTGCACAGAGACTCAATCCGCACCAAGCCCGTTGGTCATTATTCTTTGCCTGTTTTAACTACTTCATTCATTTCAGACCTGCAAGCAAGAACGTCCGTGCAGATGCTCTTTCCCGCTCCTCTGATGCCACTGGGGTAGAAGTCACACCACAACACATCATTCCACCAGAACGCTTGGTTGCCGTGGCTCCTGCGGATCTGCGTAGTCTCCCCCCCCCCCCATCTCCGTTTGAAAGTGCTTAAATGGGGACATTCTTCCTTGGTTGCTGGCCATCCAGGAGTCCGTAAAACTTCTCAGCTGATCTCCAGAAGATACTGGTGGCCTTCCTTGGAGAAAGATGTGGCTGACTTCATCCAGGCTTGCTCAGTCTGTGCTCGAGACAAGACCCCACGCCAGAGGCCTGCAGGGTTGCCTCAACCTCTCCCAGTTCCAAAATCTCTGTGGTCCCATATCGCCATGGATTTTATTACCAACCTGCCTCCATCCCATGGCAAGACCGTAATCTGGGTGGTTGTGGACCGCTTCTCTAAAATGGCGCATTTTGTTCCATTACAGTCTCTTCCTTCTGCACCCCTGTTGGCTAAGCAATTCTTGCTCCATATCTTCTGCTTGCATGGACTCCCTTCTCATATTGTGTCCGATAGAGGGGTACAATTCATTTCCAAATTCTGGAGAGCCCTTTGCGGACAACTAAGAATCAAATTGGACTTCTCTTCGTCATACCACCCTCAATCCAACGGACAAGTGGAACATGTGAACATGTGAATTTTGGTCGACTGGGAGGGCTGTGGTCCTGAGGAGAGATCTTGGGAGCCGGAGGAGAATATCTTGGACCGCAGTCTCATCCTCAGGTTCCTAGATACCAAGAAGAGGGGGATACCAAAGGGGGGGTAGAGTAACGCTTACGGGGGGACCGGAGCGCTTACGGCGTGTGTCCCCAGGCAAAGCTCCGGTGTCTTTCCAGGGTGCGTGCACCGGGACTCTTAGATCTAAAGGGCCAGTGTACCGGTGATTGGTGCCTGGTCCAAAGTGGTTAACTAAGGGTTAAGGTGTGTGAGAGGCAGTGCTGTTTGGACTTAATTAGGCCTCACCTGTGCACTGCCTATAAGTACCATCTCCTCCCACAGCCTTCTGCCGGATCTTTGTTGCCTTGAGCCTGAGTGAAAGCGTTCTTTGTTCCTGTGTTCCCTGCCTGTTGCCGTACCCGTTGCTACTGACTACCGCCTGTGAACCGTTGCTGCCTCCCCACACCATTTGCTTCGTTCGACTACACCTTTGCCTGATCCTCTTGTACCTTGCCTTATCTCAGCAGCCAGAGAGGTTGAGTCGCTCCTGGGTGGAACGACCTGGGGGTTACCTGCCACAGCAAGTCCATCCCGCTTTACGGCGGGCTCTGGTGAAGACCAGTAATTCCTTAGACTCCGTTCCCCTGGTACGGCCCACGTCATCACCTCTCTGGCTCAGCAGATCCACCACCAGCCTCCACTACCAGCTACCAGCCCAGATCCTGACAACAGCCTAAGTCACTGTTAAAAATCCTGCGCAATCTTAGACTGCCTAGTCTAAGTAAAACTTGGCAATTTCTGAATATGGCCCCCACTGATTTTATGCCAGAAAAACTGTGTTGTTTTCTTTTTCAAGATATTCTATCTTTTTTTTTTTCTTGTGACAACCTTTGTGACTAGTTTGGAGGCAGGTATAGGTAATACATTGACACATTTGTTTTTGTTATAAATATTGAAGAACATTACCTTTTAGATTGATAGCAGACGGTCTCCAGATACAAAATTGTGAATAATTAGTGGAAATGTATATTTTGTTGTAAGTAACATCACATTCTGCTTCCCTGGTTTTCACTGTTTAATTGTCTTATTCAGCAAAAAACTGCAAGAGCAGATTTTTTTTATTTAAGTCTTGCTCTTATAGATAGGTCTTTGTGATTTGCCTCATTATTTCTGTTATTTTATGTATGACTATGTTTTTTCCTTTTGTCAGTTGACGTGAAACAACATAACAGTATTAGTCATTTGCCTTTGAAGTCAACCCACACAACCATTTCCATGAAGAGAAGACTGGAGACAAAAATGGCATATCCTTGCTGAATTGCTTTATCTCATCATCTCAAGTCAGTCATTTTCAGTGCTCAGCATTATTCTAAATCTTCTGTGTAGTTCCCTTGAATTTCACCTATTGCCTGACAGTGTTCCTAGCACCTCAAATCCGATAATGTAAGTATGAACCATGGTTGATTATTAACACAGACACGCTGCTGGAACATATGGACTGACAAAAATACATTTTTAAAAACATAACTGAAAAGCTGAAATATCTATATTCATAGTCTTTACTTAAAGTGCAAAAAAATATTAAAGTAAATTGAAAAAACTATAAAACAATGCAAATGAATTATGTAAAACACATTGTTGATATTAATACTGTCAAATAAATTCAATCCATTCAAATGTAAATAATCTGCTTATTGTGGAATTTAGCCAAAATGTCGAAATAAGTTATGAATTGCTCAACACCAGCAAAGAAATTTACTGCCAAGTAAATTTTAATATTGAATGTGTCACAAAAATCTCAATCACAAAACATAAAAAAAATGACACAGAAAATCTTATGTTTTTAACTACATAAGTGATTCAAGAATGTTCCCTACCCTATTCATCTGTATTTAGCTTATGCAGATTCTTAATTACAAGTGTTTTCTTACTGAGCAGAGGTGCCTTAGAGCCCCCTTAGGCACCAGAGCCCCAATGCGACAACTACGTCTGCACTCCCTATAGTAATGCCCCTGATCCTCGTACGCTCAGTAGGCATGTATTACAGTGGTCAGTCCCCAGATGATAATGGCAGATGTATATGGCATACAGTCATGATGGCCATCACGCCTCCTCCCATATACATGAATGGAGGGGGCGTGGTGTGACGTCACATCCCCAGTCCCAGAAACCCGGAGGTTAGAATGTGGGTGCTGCAGGGAGATCGCGGGGGGCTGCAGGGAGCAGCGGGCCCCCCGAAATCAGACATCTTATTCCCTATATTTTGGATAGGGGATAAGATGTTTTTACCCGGAATACCCCTTTAATTGACATGAGGGTTGGTATTTACAGATTTATTATTATTGTTTGCTTGCTTTTGATCTTGACTGTACAGAAAAAATAGCAAAGAATCACCTACAGTGATCCCTCAACTTACAATGGCCTCAACATACAATAGTTTCAACATACAATGTTTTTTTCTGGACCATTGTAACTTGAATCCAGACTCAACATACAATGTACAGACAGTCCAGATCTGTGAAATGTGTCAATGGCTGAAAGAACCGACCAATCAGAATGGGCATTCACTGGTAAATCACCTGTATTACTGAGGTGCAAGCACTGACTGGCTGTCTGAAAGTGCCCCCTACAGTATAAGGAGGAAGTACAAGTTCTGTACTACTCCTTACCCGTGCCAGGGTTGGCTGCTCCTTTGTACACCAGGTAAGGGCGGCTCCATTTGGGACACTGTGTGTACTGTATAGGACCCTGAAGAAGTTCCTGTCCTCTACTTAAACCGTTGTTTCCCAACCAGGGTGCCTCCAGCTGTTGCAAAACTACAACTCCCAGCATGCCCGGACAGCCGTTGACATAGACAGTGATTTACAGTTCCCAGCAGCTTTTTCTTACTTTTATATGTAAGGATTTGTTTTATCTATATTAGTTATCTACTTATTCTTCTTTATTCCTCGCATTTTCCTATTTTTTGGGTGACATTTTGGTGGCTTCAGAACCAATTACCAGGTTTCCATAGAGTTATGGTCTCAACATACAATGGTTTCAACATACAATGGTCGTCCTGGAACCAATTAATATTGTAACTTGAGGGACAACTGTATTTGATTGTATTGCTGCATGACCACGTCACTGAAATTAAGGTTTAATTTTAGCACTAAGCAATAGTTATCTTCATAATTTTTATCTGTGGAATACTGTATCTTTTTTTAAAGGAATATATGATTCATTTCCAACATACATTTGCAACAACCTTGTACAGTAATACAATATATGAATATTCAGCACCACTGAAGGTAAAAACCCACATGATGATATTTTAGGAAAAGCTGCTAATTAGAAATGAGAATTGGTGTGAAATTTACTTTGATGACCAATTTGCAGAATCGTCAATTGTATTTGCCTTATCTGCTGAGGCAAGTTTTCATATTAGCAAGCACATTATAAAACTTGACACAGTGAGACATACCTTTTCCACTTTTTTCCTTCTTTTAGTTAACTGGAATGAAGCCAAACGTAGAAAGGTATGGGATTCAATCAACCAAAAGTAATTTAAATCATATATTAAAGTGTAAACTGCAGAGGAATTTTTTTTAAAACTTGGATTTAAAGTGAGATGTCTTTGTCTTTTTTATGATTCTTTTATAGAATCACCAGACCTATAATTTGCATTTACATGCATTAACACTGTTATCCAACGGAGCATTAACCTGGGTTATTACTCTCGATGTTTCAAATATGTCAAGGAACCTACAATGGTCCAATTCCCTATTCTGTTTCTTACCTTGGCTTCTGAATTGAACTGGAACAATGGTGTGGAAATTATTTTGGAGGGTCTCACAGATCACATCAGATAGGCACGCTAAGGTTTGTTTGTGTCCCTGAATAGTGTTGAGCGGCATAGGCCATATTTGAATTTGCGAATATCCACGAATATATGACGAATATTTGTCATATATTCGCTAAATTCGCATATTTGTAATATTCGTGTTTTTTCGCATATGCGTAAATTCGCATAAGCAAAAATTCGTATATGCGAAAATTTATGAACTTTATAGCAAGTATACCAGTGTAACTTGATAGAAGCAGCAGAAGGGAGGGAGCAATATTCGCGAATATTTACATATGTGAACATTCGCATATGCGAATATTCGCTTGGCGGTCTCACACAGTAGTATTTGAGCCTGCTGTAGACCACACAAGCTGGAAGCAGAGTACTGTGGGGAAAAAAAGCGAATATTCGTAATTTCGAATATATAGTGCTATATTCGCGAATTTGCGAATATGCGATATTCGCGAAATAAAATTTGAATTGCAAATATTCGCGAGCAACACTATCTCTGAATAGAATTACCACATTGTCTAATCAGGTTGACATAAGATTCCAGGAAACACTGTGGGAGACCAACTCTAAGGCTCCTCCACCAAGTTCACTCAATGTCCCAACAAAAGACACAGGCTCCTGGAAATTTAATGACAATGCCAAACAATCACTAAAATCATATAATGCTGGAATCTCAGGTAATGTTTTAGCCAGCCACAAAATAAACTCCTGGTTTCCCATGTTAACCAAGGATTTAGTTTATTTTCCTTTCTGTGCTCTGGCTCTGCAGCCAATCTCATTCAATTATCTTTGTTCTCCCAGTGTTTAAATCTCTCCTGTGAATGGTGATGCCCCCAGGAACGTTTCTCTTTATCACCACACTGCTGTTTCTCCAAGTTTGAGCCCTCATACTCAACCTACCCTATCTTCAAATGCATGCACCAGCCATTGACTTAAATACTACAGAAATTAAGTCTTCCCTTTACATTCCAGTTCGCAAGAGTATTTGTCCCTGCTTAATTTGGCTAAATTTTATGCAGAATTTAGTGATGTTTGCAACCAATAGACATTAACAAAGTATGTTAGAGATAAGACAACTGAGCAACTAGGCAACTTTTCCTTTGCACAGATTTTGATAAAACTCCCCCAATATGTATGCTTTATGTACTTTTACTTATTTTTCTGAATTGTTCAGCCTGCTTCAAGTGGCAAGAATTTTATCCAAACTGGACATTATACTATGGGGGGTATATAACTTTGCACCCATCAAAATGAAGTGTGGAAGACTGTTCTTTTCTCAGATGTGCTCTCTTCACATGATGAGCATGTCTCCACCCTGCTGACAAGGCATCTTTTGATCTGGGTACTCAATGCATGTTTCTTCTAGTTTGTTTCTGCCACAATTTGTACTCCAGTAAAGCAAAGGTCAACATGACCTGCCTGTGTTCTCCTGATTCCAAACCGCTAGCAGCTATTGGTTATCAGAATAACCTGATTCCAAGTCTATTTCTAGTCTGTTTTCTAGTTGTCTTCTGGTACAGACCCAGCCTGGACTTTAATTCTACCATACCATTGTGGACTTGTCTAGTGTAGCGTCTACATTTCATTGTGCTATATCTATCATGTATTTATGTTATTAGTCTCATCTGTTTTATATCTACACCAGCTCCATATCATCATACCTGCTTTTATCTGGTACTTGTAGTTCACAGTAATATGTCTACACCAGCACATACAGTCCTGCTTCTACGACTCACATTCCAGTCTTATTTGGGTCCTTCCTCCACCACTCTGGGACAGAACCATATAATCCATTTGGTTCCTAGTCTACTACAGCTTTGCTCATTTTTACTTTTTAGTGTTACAACCCAGATTAGTTCCCCAACCTTGTTCTCTTGACTGCTCTCCATACTGATCTCTGCATAATCTGTTTATTACTTTACTCTCCAGGTCTTGACCTCCGCTTTGTCTGACCACACATTCTATCCACTACCTAGAATCTAGGATTAAAAAAAACTCAGCCCATTGGTGTGTCAGACTACATTAGCAGTAGCAACTTGGGAAATATCTTTCTTTTGTTTGGTGCCATTACTGTCCTCTGCCTAATCTCTCTTTATAAATTAATTTTGTCTTGCTCCATGTGCCCACAATTTCCGACTTCTTCATCAGAACTATAATTTGGAAACTCCAGCTCTTTGGATTGTCACATATTACAAATGGATACTGCTGTGGGATAGCAACCTAGGGATTCCTTTAGGGAAAGTCCATACTTTCTTTCGGGGGTTAAGGGTAAAGGATGGAAAGTCCCTTAGACTGGTTCCTGGTTTTGCCCTAAGCTGTTAATGACTTTCATTAATAAGTTTAAAATGAGTTTCCAGTCCAGTTTATAAATATAAAGGACAATATTCATTAATGTGCTATATCGGCATTTGTGTTTTTTTTTGTAATTATTTTTCAAAACACATAATATTCTTTACTGATCTACATTTACTGTAATACCAAGCACTATTGTACTACTGCGTGCTTAAAACCAACTGTAAAATTTTAATTTTACATGTCAAGGAGACTTTGCACCAAACCATTATCATCTTTCTTGTAACAATTGCCTGATTTTCTGTTAACAATGAATATATAAATGGCTTGTAATAAGAATTCTAATATGTTCATTAAAAGAAAAAGTACAACTTTGCTGCTTGTGCCATAAAAAGATATTCAGTCAATGGTAACCAAGTTACATAATTTTGAGAGTATTTCTAACAGGATGATAATTATTATGGTAACAAGCCAAACAAATGTCAAAATTGCTGACAATAATCCAATGTAAAAAAAACAATTATAGCGACAAAAATCCAGTACTAAATACAAGATCAGTGCATTATTGCATATATAAGACCTTACCTTACCAAATTAGTAAATTAATTGCACAAACTTCACCAAATTAGTAACATGGCTTGTATACTGTCATACACCAACTACCCCTATGGATCGCTCCCAATGTCATTTTACTTATTTTACTAAATATAGTGTGGCAGTGTGGCAAGGAAAGGGTGTATTTCCCTTGCTAACTCTGCTGAATGCTCCACCTGTGGCCTGATTAATGAGGCATCAGGAAGGGAAAGTGTGTTTTAAAAGGAAAAGAAACAGAATAGTTGGGGCACTCTCCCTGGGTAACAGCATGTCGCTGTAGGGGGAGACACATGGACCCTGTTGAGGAAACACACAGCGAACTGTGAGCGGTCCAAGAAGTGAAGAAGTGGTGTGAACTGTGAGTAACAGGTTGCAGGGGCACATGTTTTATGCTGGCTGAGGGTAGCTCACCAGATAGTAGTCAGGGCATGCTGATATGTGTAGTCAGTGACCAGACGGTCTAGGTCTTTGGTTTGTTCCTGAGTTATGTTTTGTTTTACCTGCAACCTGTCTAAATAAAGCTGGCAAGGTGCCAGGCTTGCATGAATAACCGTTGTCTGCGGGTTTATTGAGTTGAAACGTGTCCCGTGGCAGTGTCCAGGATGATCCCGGAGCTAATCCCCAAGGAGGAATCCTTACAATTGGTGTCGGATGCGGGCAAACACGTTGCTATGAGCAACCAGTGGTAGAGTTGCAGTGAAGTTGTTGCCAAGAGAAAATAATCGTGCATGTTGCAAGTGGGAACTCTTTTTCTCAGAGAGGAGACAGTGGGACGAGCCCAGCTGTGGAGTACAAGAGCAGGACTGAGCCTGTGGTGAAGTTGTTGCTAAGGGCAACAGATCGCATCAAGCGAGTGGGCGCTCTTTCTCAAGTAAGCAGACAGGTGGACGGGCCACCTGCAGAGTGCAGATTACGTTTTGAGACTGTGTATAAAGACGTTGCTAGGGGCAACGGAAAATTTTGTTGGCAAGCGGCTGACATTTCGGCAGAGGACTGTGCTGTGTTTGCAAGGTTTGAAGTGTTGCAAGATGGATGTCCTGATAAGTGCTTTGTTGCAGACTGCTGCAGCACAAGAGGAAGCAAGCTTTGCAGAGTTTGAAAAGATTGCTACGCATGAGGCATGGCCCAAGACACACTGGGGAAACTTGGTGTATGGATTCATTGGTGAACTGGATCCAAAGATCTTATGGGACTATGAGAAAGTCAAGACAGAGATCCTGACTAAAGTGGGAGTAAGCCAAGCTGCAAGACAACAGTGATGCTGGGTTTAAAGTTACATAAAGAGCAAGTGGAGCGATGTTCTGCAGCAGAGAAGCTGGTGAGAGGTGTCCAGCGCCAGCCCTTAACCAATTGGACGGCAAGAGATTCTGGTAAGACTGTTCCAGGGGTTATGGGAGCCATGTTTAGAGACTATGAGACTGTGCATAAGAATGATGGGACTGTGCATAAAAATTCTGAGTCGGAGGGTGGTGTTTCCCTAGTTGACTGTGTGAAGAGTGTTCAAGGTGGTACCAACCTATGTCCAGTTGCAAAATCATGTGAGGGTGGGGAACCCCTCATGAAGACTGATGGGACTGTTCACACTGTGCAGATCGGATTGAAAAAATCTGGTGAACAGAAAATGTTAAATGCAGGACTGGGAGAAAATGTAACAAAACACACTTTGCCTGAGCTAAGTCGTAGTGCTATGAACTGTCCTGTAAATTTTGAACATGTGCAATCTGATAATGTTTTTGTTGAAAAACTTATGTTGATATGTTCAGATGTAAAGAGAACTGCTGGCACCTCTGACCTCTGTGTGAGCTGGCAATAGAAGGTAAAAAGATGATGGTTTTGTTAGACCCTAGATGTGTAATAAGTCTGGTAAAGTCCAGCAGCAGAAAGCCAGACCCTGCTATAGTGTCTATGCAGGCTGGTATTTGGGGATATCAAATGGTTAATGTCTGTATTTCTAGTCCCTATGGTACTATAGGTCACAAGGTTGCTATAGAGCCCTCCTTGGAGTATGATGTGGTACTGGGGATGGATTTTCCATTTTTTCAGCAATTATGGGAAGACTGTCAGGTGACTAGAGCAGGTACACCTGATGGGCCCACAACACTTGACTTGCACCACACACTAGTGGAGAGTTACTCAGCAGAGGCTGAGGACGGGGAGTGTCAGCAGTCACTAGATGTAGGTCAGATAGGGGTCTGCCAGACTTCTGGGGGAGCTGAAGACCAGACCGTGAGTCAAGTCCAAGAGGATCCAGTGACTCAAGTGACAAGTGTGCCTCTGACTGAAACAGAATCTTCAGTGAAACCAGAAACGGATCAGGTACAGGAACATGGGTTCCATCCGCCAGCTGAAGATGAGCCCAAGGTGGGCTAGAGTTGCGCTGTCACCTGGAAGAAGTGAATGAGACTGGAAAAGAGGAAGCTATGCTGAACCTTGTGAATAAAGATGAGCCAAAAGGAGAGTTGAAATTGCGCTGTCATCTGGAAGAGGTGACTGGAAAAGAAGCTACAGAGATGTCTGTGGATAATGCAGAAGTCCTGAGTGAAGGAGATGTGACGTCTGGACCAGAGATGGATCGTGACCAGGAAGGTCGAACCACTGGACCAGATGTTGTTGCAGACCCAGGAGTCCTAGACCTTTCTGCTGGGCAGCAGAGAGACAGTGTTGAAGTGAAAGAGATGTCTGCCAGTGAGCAGAGAGACAGTCCAGAGAGACTGTCCAGGAACTACCCTGAAGCCCAAGTGGCCAAGACCCTTGAAAAGGGGGAGACTACTTCTAAAGGTGAAGAGTCTGAACAAGTTGGCTTGAAGGAAGAGACAGGCCAAGGACAGGTAACTGTCAGAGGACAAGAGAATGTCTCAAGGTCCAGCAGCGAGAGTAAGGAGACCACTGTAAGTAAGAGATCTCGGAAAAAACGCGCTGGTCTTGGTAAAAAAAGGGAGCAGATCCAGTACCTTGAAGAAACCTTACATAGGGTTTCTGCTAAATTGTCTCAAAAGGAAGAAGTGGTTCATCACCTGAGAGAAGAGAAAGAAAAAATGCTTGCAGACTTGAATAAAGAGCAGGAAGCGACGCTTCAGCTGCAGAAAGATATGGAGCGCCACAAAAGTGAGTTTGCAGCTCTGCAGGAGGAACTGTCCCGCTCCCAGGGTCTTATGACCAGCAAGGGGAGAGAATTGGAGATTCTGGCCAAGCAGATCTCATTCAAGGATGAAGAAGTGAATGTCCTGTGTGGGGCATATCTGGCTCTACAAAGTGATCACAAGGCTAGGTTGGTAGTCATGGAAGAGCTGGAGAAAGAGAAAGTGGTAATGGCTCACAAGGTGCAGAGCCTGGAGGCGCAGAACGAAATGCACATTAAGTCTCGTGCAGCTGCCTTGGATTCACTGGGTACTCAGCTCTCTGAACAAGAGGCTCAGCTAAAAGTCTATGAGCAGAAAGTGTCCAAGATGGCGCAACTGAGTAAAGACAATGAGCAGATGAGAGAACAACTGCTGTCTCTGGAGGATACTGTCAAAAACTTGACAGGATTGCTGGAAAGTGAGAAGAAGAACTCTGCTAAGCTCAAGAGTGAGCAGCAGAAATGTTTAAAGCTGGAAGGGGACATTAAGGTCCTAAAAGAAAGCCGTGACCAAGCTATAGTAGAACTGGCTAACGAGAGGTTAAAAGTGTCTCAGATGGAAACTGAGGCCAAAGCCACAGCCGTCTGTGTAAAAGAAGAAAAACTGCTTGTGGGGCAAAAGCTACTGGAGACAGGGATCCTTTCTCTAAAAAAGGCGGAGTCTGAACAATGGACGCAAGAAACAGTAGAGTCTGAAGACCATGAGAAGAAGCCATATGAAAGGTCCTCTGAAGCTGAGACTGAGGTGAAACCATATGGAAAGTCCTCTCAAGCTGCAGAGATATTGACATTGCATGGTGAAAATTCTGTGGCAGAGAAGTTCTCTGAGGTAGAAGTTAAACCAGAGATAACTGCAGAAGCTGCAAGTAAAGTCAGTGACACATATGAAGGTGCAGGGGAAAAACTGGCTAAAGGAGCCAAGAATTCTCAGCCTAAAAATGAGCCTGTGAAGGTCGGTGTCCCTAAAGAAAGGGCTAATAAGAAAGCAGAGTCCTTAAAAAGAGGTCACTGTGATAGAAGACTGGGAAACCCTGAGAGGCACTGGATTAGTTCCATAAAACACTGGAAGAAAGTCTGCAGAAGTAGAATTTGGAGAAGAGTCCGTCTCAAGGAGAAGATGGACAGGTGCATTAAAGGGAAGCCTCCTGAAATTGTGGAGGATGTCTTAGAAGTCCTGCAAATGGGTGATACAGGCTCGGTTGGCCACCAGCAAAGTTTGGGCTATGGTCATACCAGTGACAGAAGAAGACAATTGCCTGGAGCATCTGCCTTGTCCGCACCTAGTGTCCAGAGCACTGCACAGACCAAGATGAAGAACCTGGTGTTGGAAAGGTGTGACATGAATGGAGCTTTATACAAGGAATTTGTCAAAGATGACCCAAAGCCTTTTGCTTGATGGCTGATGAAAGTGCGAATGAAAGAAGGGTGCACCATTGAAGTGGTGCAGATAAAATCTACTGATGAAGGAAGCCAAGTGCCTCAAAACCTGTTGGATGTAGTTGTATTTCCCTTGCTAACTCTGCTGAATGCTCCACCTGTGGCCTGATTAATGAGATATCAGGAAGGGAAAGTGTGTTTTAAAAAGAAAAGAAACAGAATAGTTGGGGCTCTCCCTGGGTAACAGCATGTCGCTGTAGGGGGAGACACACGGACCCTGTTGAGGAAACACACAGCGAACTGTGAGCGGTCCAAGAAGTGAAGAAGTGGTGTGAACTGTGAGTAACAGGTTGCAGGGGCACATGTTTTATGCTGGCTGAGGGTAGCTCACCAGATAGTAGTCAGGGCATGCTGATATGTGTAGTCAGTGACCAGACGGTCTAGGTCTTTGGTTTGTTCCTGAGTTATGTTTTGTTTTACCTGCAACCTGTCTAAATAAAGCTGGCAAGGTGCCAGGCTTGCATGAATAACCGTTGTCTGCGGGTTTATTGAGTGGAAATGTGTCCCGTGGCAGTGTCCAGGACGATCCCGGAGCTAATCCCCAAGGAGGAATCCTTACAACAGCTATCATTATGAGAGACCATTAATGTTTGACCTCCAGCAAACTCTGTATAAGAAACACAGATGCACTGGAGGTGACTGAGCAATACAATATAGTCAAATGTTTCTTCATATGTCACCGTGTAATGGATGTGTGCACTGGATAGGTTTTTGCATTCAGTGAACAGTAGTCTATGAAATCTTTACTATTTATGAGTATAGAGCTGTATGTAAACTTTGCAATAGGTGCAATATAAAGAACGGAAATATACAAATATCTACAAAATTACAGTGCACAACACTGTATTATTTCTTAAGTAGATCAAATAAGAAAACATTATTAAAATCTAGAAGTTTACATATAGAAGTAATATTCCTTAAATAGGCACTGTCCTTCAAACAAAGTTTGCATTTATCAAATAGTACAAGCGAATATAATAAACGTTGTAATATATCTTATTGGCCAAAATTACTTCTACCTCCTAACATCAAGTTTCTTCCCTTCCCCCCCTCTCCTGTGAGACTGCATTGCACTCTGAAAATCACTCAGCTTTGTCCTGTATCTGCAAGACAAGCTGACAAAAGTCTACGGAGGGAGGAGGGAGGGAGCTCCACCCACTAGCTCTGGGAGAACTGCAAATTAGAGATGAAAACTGCAGAGCAAAAATCTGCTAAAAAAATACCATTAACGCATGGTATAATGGCCAGAAATAGTGCTACTTCTCATATTCACACCGGACAGCTTATCCTAATAATGTTACCCAAATGACAGGTAAGCGTTAAAGGGGTACTCTCACCCTAGACATCTTATCCCCTATCCAAAGGATGGGGGATAAGATGTCTGATCGCGGGGGTCCCGCCGCTGGGGACCCCCGCAATATTTCATGCGGCACCCACCTGTTTCTTGGTGTGACGTCCCCTCCCATAGACTTGCATTGAGGGGACAGGGCGTGACTTCACACGGGGGTGGAGTCCTGATGTCACGGACTTCCGTTGCTGTGGTCAAGACCCAGACCCTCCAGCGCTTCCGGACAAGAAACAGGTGGGTGGCGCATGCAATATTGCGGGGGTCCCCAGCGGCGGGACCCCTGCGATCAGACATCTTATCCCCTATCCTTTGGATAGGAGATAAGATATCTAGCGTGGGAGTACCCCTTTAAGCATTTTTACACGTGAGGTTTACATAGATGTAACAGAGCTGAATACGGAATGAACATTTTTTTTTCCAATAGAGTGTAATTCACTTTATACATATGGGTTCAGTTTGAAGTCATTTGTATTGTATATATGGAGTCATTTGTATTTGTGTGTGTGTATCTATATATATATATATATATATATAGACAAAGAATAAGTCAGCCAGCACTTTAGTTGATAACAAACTATTATATGGACCTGGCCTACAGGTGCACGCTACTAGGCTAGATATACAGCAACAGAAGAATGCAGCAGCACACTGCCAGCACAAGGATATAGGTGCAACATGAATATGCAGTTAAAACATGGAGAGCTATACAGCTATGGTGTAATAGATGCAAATGTGAAACTATGAAATAGTGAGGCACTTAGCTCGCAAATTTGTCTCCGCCGGCGGTCAAATAGCTTGGACCGTCCCACCGCGATAAGGTAGCCTCCTGGGACGGACCCTACTCTGTGAATATGCCTCTGTGTGAACAGTTCAGTAAGCATGGCAGGATCTGGAACATCCAAGCCACCTTATATACACACCTGATAGAGGTGGGTGGGGTGCAAGGCCAACATGGAGGTAGCCACTCCCCCGTATGTGCAATACAGACAAAGAATAAGTCAGCCAGCACTTTAGTTGATACCAAACTATTATATGGACCTGGCCTACAGGTGCACGCTACTAGGCTAGATATACAGCAACAGAAGAATGCAGCAGCACACTGCCAGCACAAGGATATAGGTGCAACATGAATAATAGGTGCAACCTATTCATGTTGCACCTATATCCTTGTGCTGGCAGTGTGCTGCTGCATTCTTCTGTTGCTGTATATCTAGCCTAGTAGCGTGCACCTGTAGGCCAGGTCCATATAATATTTGACCGCCGGCGGAGACAAATTTGCGAGCTAAGTGCCTCACTATTTCATAGTTTCACATTTGCATCTATTACACCATAGCTGTATAGCTCTCCATGTTTTAACTGCATATTTATGTTGCACCCATATCCTTGTGCTGGCAGTGTGCTGCTGCATTCTTCTGTTGCTGTATATCTAGCCTAGTAGCGTGCACCTGTAGGCCAGGTCCATATAATAGTTTGGTATCAACTAAAGTGCTGGCTGACTTATTCTTTGTCTGTATTGCACATACGGGGGAGTGGCTACCTCCATGTTGGCCTTGCACCCCACCCACCTCTATCAGGTGTGTATATAAGGTGGCTTGGATGTTCCAGATCCTGCCATGCTTACTGAACTGTTCACACAGAGGCATATTCACAGAGTAGGGTCCGTCCCAGGAGGCTACCTTATCGCGGTGGGACGGTCCAAGCTATTTGACCGCCGGCGGAGACAAATTTGCGAGCTAAGTGCCTCACTATTTCATAGTTTCACATTTGCATCTATTACACCATAGCTATGTAGCTCTCCATGTTTTAACTGCATATTCATGTTGCACCTATATCCTTGTGCTGGCAGTGTGCTGCTGCATTCTTCTGTTGCTGTATATCTAGCCTAGTAGCGTGCACCTGTAGGCCAGGTCCATATAATAGTTTGGTATCAACTAAAGTGCTGGCTGACTTATTCTTTGTCTGTATTGCACATACGGGGGAGTGGCTACCTCCATGTTGGCCTTGCACCCCACCCACCTCTATCAGGTGTGTATATAAGGTGGCTTGGATGTTCCAGATCCTGCCATGCTTACTGAACTGTTCACACAGAGGCATATTCACAGAGTAGGGTCCGTCCCAGGAGGCTACCTTATCGCGGTGGGACGGTCCAAGCTATTTGACCGCCGGCGGAGACAAATTTGCGAGCTAAGTGCCTCACTATTTCATAGTTTCACATTTGCATCTATTACACCATAGCTGTATAGCTCTCCATGTTTTAACTGCATATTCATGTTGCACCTATATCCTTGTGCTGGCAGTGTGCTGCTGCATTCTTCTGTTGCTATATATATATATATATATATATATATATATATATATATAGTCATGGCCATAAATGTTGGCACCCTTGAAATTGTTTAAGAAAATTAAGCATTTCTCCCAGAAAAGGATTGCAGTAACACATGTTTTGCTATACACATGTTTGTTCCCTTTGTGTGTATTGGAACTAAACCAAAAAAGGGAGGGAAAAAAGCAAATTGGACATAATGTCACACCAAACTCCAAAAATGGGCTAAACAAAATCATTGGCACCCATAACTTAATATTTGGTTGCACACCCTTTGGAAAAAATAACTGAAATCAGTCACTTATTATAACCATCAATAAGCTTCCTACACCTCTTAGCCGGAATGTTGGACCACTCTTCCTTTGCAAACTGCTCCAGGTCTCTCTTATTGGAAGGGCGCCTTATCCCAACAGGAATTTTAAGATCTGTCCATAGGTGTTCAATGGGATTTAGATCTGGATTTGTTGCTAGCCACTTCAGAACTCTCCAGCACTTTGTTGCCATCCATTCCTGGGTGCTTTTTGACGTATGCTTGGGGTCACTGTACCGCTCGAAGACCCAAGATCTCAGACGCAAACCCAGCTTTTTGACTTTAAGCTGTACAGTACGACCCGTTGGTATTCCTCAGATTTCATGATGCCCTACATTCAAGGCACCCAGTGCCAGAGGCAGCCATACAACCCCAAAACATAATTGAACCTCCAGCATATTTCACTGTAGGTACTGTGTTCTTTTCTTTGTAGGCCTCATTCCGTTTTTGGTAAACAGTAGAATGATGTGCTTTACCAAAAAGCTCTATCCCTGTCTCATCTGTCCACAAGATGTTTTCCCAGAAGGATTTTGGCTTACTTAAGATCATTTTGGCAAAATATAGTCTCGCTTTTTTATGTCTCTGTGTCAGCAGTGGGGTCCTCCTTGGTCTCCTGCCATAGTGTTTAATTTCATTTAAATGTCAACAGATAGTTTGCACTGACACTGAGGCTCCCTGAGCCTGCAGGACAGCTTGAATATCTTTGGAACTTGTTTGGGGCTGCTTATCCACCATCCGGACTATTCTGCGTTGACACCTTTTTTTTTTCTCTTCCGTCCACTCCTAGGGAGATTAGCTACAGTGCCATGGGTTGCAAACTTCTTGATAATGTTGTGCACTGTGGACAAAGGCAAATCTAGATCTCTGGAGATGGACTTGTAACCTTGAGTTTGCTGATATTTGTTGCACAATTTTGGTTCTCAAGTCCTCAGACAGTTCTCTTCTCCTCTTTCTGTTGTCCATGCTTAGTGTGGCACACACAGACACACAATGCAAAGACTAAGTGAACTTCTCTCCTTTTCATCAGCTTTCAGGTGTGATTTCTATATTGCTTACCCCTGTTACTTGCCCCAGGTGAGTTTAACCCCTTAAGGACGCAGGACGTAAATGTACGTCCTGGTGAGGTGGTACTTAACGCACCAGGACGTACATTTACGTCCTAAGCATAACCGCGGGCATCGGAGCGATGCCCGTGTCATGCGCGGCTGATCCCGGCTGCTGATCGCAGCCAGGGACCCGCCGGCAATGGCCGACGCCCGCGATCTCGCGGGCGTCCGCCATTAACCCCTCAGGTGCCGGGATCAATACAGATCCCGGCATCTGCGGCAGTTCGCCATTTAAATGAACGATCGGATCGCCCGCAGCGCTGCTGCGGGGATCCGATCATTCATAACGCCGCACGGAGGTCCCCTCTCCTTCCTCCGTGCGGCTCCCGGCGTCTCCTGCTCTGGTCTGTGATCGAGCAGACCAGAGCAGGAGATGACCGATAATACTGATCTGTTCTATGTCCTATACATAGAACAGATCAGTATTAGCAATCATGGTATTGCTATGAATAGTCCCCTATGGGGACTATTCAAGTGTAAAAAAAAAATGTAAAAAAATGTAAAAGTAAAAAAAAAAAGTGAAAAATCCCCTCCCCCAATAAAAAAGTAAAACGTCCGTTTTTTCCTATTTTACCCCCAAAAAGTGTAAAAAACATTTTTTATAGACATATTTGGTATCGCCGCGTGCGTAAATGTCCGAACTATTAAAATAAAATGTTAATGATCCCGTACGGTGAACGGCGTGAACGAAAAAAAATTTTAAAAGTCCAAAATTCCTACTTTTTTAATACATTTTATTTAAAAAAAATTATAAAAAATGTATTAAAAGTTTTTAATATGCAAATGTGGTATCAAAAAAGTACAGATCATGGCGCAAAAAATGAGCCCCCATACCGCCACTTATACGGAAAAATAAAAAAGTTAGAGGTCATCAAAATAAAGGGATTATAAACGTACTAATTTGGTTAAAAAGTTTGTGATTTTTTTTAAGCGCAACAATAATATAAAAGTATATAATAATGGGTATCATTTTAATCGTATTGACCCTCAGAATAAAGAACACATGTCATTTTTACCATAAATTGTACGGCGTGAAAACTAAACCTTCCAAAATTAGCAAAATTGCGTTTTTCGTTTTAATTTCCCCACAAAAATAGTGTATTTTGGTTGCGCCATACATTTTATGATATAATGAGTGATGTCATTACAAAGGACAACTGGTCGCGCAAAAAACAAGCCCTCATACTAGTCTGTGGATGAAAATATAAAAGAGTTATGATTTTTAGAAGGCGAGGAGGAAAAAATTAAAACGTAAAAATTAAATTGTCTGAGTCCTTAAGGCCAAAATGGGCTGAGTCCTTAAGGGGTTAAAGGAGCATCACATGCTTGAAACCATCTTATTTTTCCACAATTTTGAAAGGTTGCCAATCATTTTGTCCAGCTTATTTTTGGAGCCTAGTATGACATTATGTACAATTTGCTTTTTTTCCTCCTTTTTTTGGTTTAGTTCCAATACACACAAAGGGAATAAACATGTGTATAGCAAAACATGTGTTACTGCAATCCTTTTCTGTGAGAAATACTTCATTTTCTTGAAAAATGTCAGGGGTGCCAACATTTACGACCATGACTGTATGAGTCCTATGAAAACATCTGAAAATCTTTCTGCTCTGTAATGGCTGTGGTTGTTTCTAGGTAAATATAGAGAATATATACAGTTGACTGTACAAACTACATATCTATGAGTCACTGCACTGTTTCTCTTGAGTTAACTGAGAAAGCTGTGTTTTAGCAGTATCTTACAACATGTGTTAAAGGAACTCATTAAGCTCAAAAGCATCACTTACACTATCTTACAGTGCTGAACTGATGAAAAATTCATGAGACATAAAGTTTTCATTTCACTATACCATGAAAGTATTGCCAGTGACAATAACCTGTCACCATTAATTATGGGCTATTTGTGTTGCAGCTGTTCCTTCTCATTGGAAATCTGTCATGGCCTAAGTATAAGAAAACGCTCAACACAATAACATTGAGAAGAAAAAGGAAATGTCTTAGAAGTAGCATTGGCTAAAACTAAGAATTGCTTTTTTACCATCCTGGTTTGTTCAGTTTCATATAATGCAATAATATTATTTCCTTTTGTGATATTGGAGATCTATTTCATGAATGTGTTATGTAGCGCAGTATTTAAATTGCGGCTGGTATTTTTTTACATTCTCATTTCCTTAGACTTACTTTAAATCACCAAAATGTGCATTTCATTTGGCCATATTTACCCATTCTATCTTTCCACTATGATGATAAAGTATTGCTTGGCTAAGTCTATATACAGAAGTATAATACGCTGACCACAATTCCAGCTTCTGCATGTAAATGCTTAGAGAACAGATCTGTCGTATTTGAATTTCAGAAAAGTTCCAAATTTATTTAGTCACAGTTTTTTGGAATAACGTTCCCACATTAACACTATAAAACTTCAGTAGACTCATCCATCCCCTTCTCTTTTAATAGAACTTTAGGTTTGTTCAAAGCTGTTTCTCGCTGCACAAATTGAAAGAGCATTATATGCCAAAATACGCTGGCTGAATATCTAGGTCAATATGATCTAGTCAAGCTTTCCACTTTTTCAAAAAGAAAATAATGTACGTTAAATAAGAAAAGACAGTAACATCATTTAGAGAGGCTTACAAAATTGAAAAAATGGTTGTTGACAATGTCTCACAATATAAAATGTATTGGTTATGGTCTTCAGCTTTATTCTGAAAATTCTACATGTATATTTCCTTTACTTGTTTTTAAATGATTTTATGGACAATTGAACCTTTAAGATATATTTATTTACATACTATTTCCCCCGAATGTAGGACATCAACAATTAATTATACTTAATGGGGGTTTAAAATTGTCCTTTTCTGACCCCTACAACTTTTTTATTTTTCCGTATACAGGGCTCTATGAGGGCTCATTTTTTCAGCAGTTATTAGTAGTTTTATCGGTACCATTTTGTTTTAATCAGACTTTTTGATTGATTTTATGAATTTTTTAGGGGAGCGGTGCAGGGTGTACATGTAAGTCCTTGTTACGCCTAGCGCTCCGGGTCCCCGCTCCTCCCCGGAGCGCTCACGGCGCCTTTCTCCCTGCAGCGCCCCAGTCAGTCCCGCTGACCGGGAGCGCTGCACTGTCATGGCCGTTGGGGATGCGATTCGCACAGCGGGACGCGCCCGCTCGCGAATCGCATCCCAGGTCACTTACCCGTCCCGGTCCCCTGCTGTCATGTGCTGGCGCGCGCGGCTCCGCTCTCTAGGGCGCGCGCGCGCCAGCTCTCTGAGACTTAAAGGGCCAGTGCACCAATGATTGGTGCCTGGCCCAATTAGCTTAATTGGCTTCCACCTGCTCCCTGGCTATATCTGATCTCCTCCCATGCACTCCCTTGCCGGATCTTGTTGCCTTGTGCCAGTGAAAGCGTTTAGTGTGTCCAAAGCCTGTGTACCTGAACTTCTGCTATCCATCCTGACTACGAACCTTGCCGCCTGCCCCCGACCTTCTGCTACGTCTGACCTTGCCTCTGCCTAGTCCTTCTGTCCCACGCCTTCTCAGCAGTCAGCGAGGTTGAGCCGTTGCTAGTGGATACGACCTGGTTGCTACTGCCGCAGCAAGACCATCCCGCTTTGCGGCGGGCTCTGGTGAAAACCAGTAGCCTCTTAGAACCGGTCCACTAGCACGGTCCACGCCAATCCCTCGCTGACACAGCGGATCCACAACCCGTAAGCCGAATCGCGACAGTAGATCCGGCCATGGATCCCGCTGAGGTGCCGCTGCCAAGTCTCGCTGACCTTACCACGGTGGTCGCTCAGCAATCGCAGCAAATTGCCCAACAAGGACAGCAGCTGTCGCAGTTGACCGCCACGTTACAGCAACTTCTGCCTCTGCTACAGCAGCAACCATCTCCTCCGCCAGCTCCTGCACCTCCTCCGCAGCGAGTGGCCGCTCCTAGCCTCCGCTTGTCCCTGCCGGACAAATTTGATGGGGACTCTAAACTCTGCCGTGGATTTTTGTCTCAGTGTTCCCTGCATATGGAGATGTTGTCGGACTTGTTTCCTACAGAACGGTCTAAGGTGGCGTTTGTAGTAAGCCTTCTTTCAGGAAAGGCCTTGTCTTGGGCCACACCGCTCTGGGACCGCAATGATCCTGCCACAGCCACAGTCCAGGCCTTCTTCGCTGAAGTCCGGAGTGTCTTCGAGGAGCCTGCCCGAGCTTCTTCTGCCGAGACTGCCCTGTTGAACCTGGTCCAGGGTAATTCTTCAGTGGGCGAGTACGCCATCCAATTTCGTACTCTTGCTTCCGAGTTATCATGGAATAACGAGTCTCTCTGCGCGACCTTTAAAAAAGGCCTATCCAGTCGCATCAAGGATGTGCTGGCCGCACGAGAGATTCCTGCCAACCTGCAAGAACTCATCCATTTGGCTACCCGCATTGACATGCGTTTTTCTGAGCGACACCAAGAGCTCCGCCAGGAAAAAGACTTAGATCTCTGGGCACCTCTCCCACAGTATCCGTTGCAATCTACGCCTGGGCCTCCCGCCGAGGAGGTCATGCAAGTGGATAGGTCTCGCCTGACCCAGGAAGAGAGGAATCGCCGTAGGGAAGGAAATCTCTGTCTTTACTGTGCCAGTACCGAGCATTTCTTGGTGGATTGCCCTATCCGTCCTCCACGTCTGGGAAACGCACGCACGCACCCAGCTCACGTCGGTGTGGCGTCTCTTGGTTCCAAGTCTGCTCCTCCACGTCTCACGGTGCCCGTGCGGATTTCCTCTTCAGCCAACTCCTCCTTCTCAGCCGTGGCCTGCTTGGACTCTGGTGCCTCTGGGAATTTTATTTTGGAGTCCTTTGTTAATAAATTCCGCATCCCGGTGACCCGTCTCGTCAAGCCACTCTACATTTCCGCGGTCAACGGAGCCAGATTGGATTGCACCGTGCATTACCGCACAGAACCCCTCCTGATGTCTATTGGACCCCACCACGAAAAGATTGAGTTCTTCATTCTCCCCAACTGTACCTCTGAGGTCCTCCTCGGTCTGCCATGGCTCCGGCTTCATTCCCCCACCATTGATTGGACCACCGGGGAGATCAGGAACTGGGACTCTGCCTGCCACAGGAAGTGCCTCTCCCCCCCTCCCAGTCCCGTCAGGCAAGCCTCTGTGCATCCCCATGGCCCCCGTCCTGGTGTCACACTGCCCCGTGCCAGGCCTCGCCCTCTGCCCTCCCTCCCCATTCCCACTCCTGCTGTACTGCCTGCCGTTGAGGAAACCCTCCATTCTTTCCCGGTGTCCTCATCCCAGGGGAGGCAGTTACCGGACAAAGAGAAGGGGAGACCTAAGGGGGGGGGGTACTGTTACGCCTAGCGCTCTGGGTCCCCGCTCCTCCCCGGAGCGCTCACGGCGCCTTTCTCCCTGCAGCGCCCCGGTCAGTCCCGCTGACCGGGAGCGCTGCACTGTCATGGCCGTTGGGGATGCGATTCGCACAGCGGGACTCGCCCGCTCGCGAATCGCATCCCAGGTCACTTACCCGTCCCGGTCCCCTGCTGTCATGTGCTGGCGCGCGCGGCTCCGCTCTCTAGGGCGCGCGCGCGCCAGCTCTCTGAGACTTAAAGGGCCAGTGCACCAATGATTGGTGCCTGGCCCAATTAGCTTAATTGGCTTCCACCTGCTCCCTGGCTATATCTGATCTCCTCCCATGCACTCCCTTGCCGGATCTTGTTGCCTTGTGCCAGTGAAAGCGTTTAGTGTGTCCAAAGCCTGTGTACCTGAACTTCTGCTATCCATCCTGACTACGAACCTTGCCGCCTGCCCCCGACCTTCTGCTACGTCTGACCTTGCCTCTGCCTAGTCCTTCTGTCCCACGCCTTCTCAGCAGTCAGCGAGGTTGAGCCGTTGCTAGTGGATACGACCTGGTTGCTACTGCCGCAGCAAGACCATCCCGCTTTGCGGCGGGCTCTGGTGAAAACCAGTAGCCTCTTAGAACCGGTCCACTAGCACGGTCCACGCCAATCCCTCGCTGACACAGCGGATCCACAACCCGTAAGCCGAATCGCGACAGTCCTGCAACCTTAAGGGGTCAAAGGGGTTATCCACCATAAGATGATTTTAGTATGTACCTGTACGACAGTAATAGCCATGCTTAGGAAGGATCCGTGCTTGCTTTGGGGCTAAATGGCTATGTTTTGAGATTAACATCTTTTTGTGAACTGCCTATTTCCTGTTGGAGTTTCTTCCCTCAAAATACAATTACCATAATTTCTTGTTTGTAAGTGTGAGGTCACATATCAGCCACCCCATCCATTAAAACACACCTTCATACCTTTAATGCAATAGACCAGTGTTTTTTGACCATTGTGATTCCAACTGTTGCAAAGCTACAATTCTTGCAGAATGAACTTCCTCCCACCCAGCAGTCGCTCCACCCATTGAACCTGACTAGTGATGTAATGTCTCGGATCACACTGCAACCACAAAGCTTGAGACAACACTCATTTTTTATGGTCTTAAAAATAAACCTTGGTGCAAAAATCTAAGATTGCAAGACCACCATCAACCACAGGTACAGACACTGTATTATGAGCAACACTAACTTTATAGCCCCTGTAGCATAGTCAAAAAAAAATCCCAGAATAGCCCTTTATTCACCTTGCATTGTTGTACACTCAACCAAAATTATTATGTGTAATTGTGAGGTTAGACACTGCTAGTATAGAGTCTAATAACGTTTAGCTCCTGAAAGCACTCTAAGTGAAGTCATTTGTATTAGATCTTCTTTAGCGCATACAAGCATTGAGATTCTAAGCAAGGGATTATATGCCACAAAACTCTCTTCCATCTAACTTCCATCTAACTGAACTAAACATATTTATGGTACTGAATGAGCATATACATAGGGTAGATCCTTAGGTAAAGGCAGAGTGTAATGGAGTGAATGGATAGGGAGTTAGGTAAGTATTAAGTAGGTATTCTAGCATGGCTAATTTGTTTAAAATACTAGCCTGGGAGGAAGGGGCCACACAGGTCTGGATAATATATGAGACATTGCTATTATATGTAAAAACATTTATTTAGGTTTCATAATAATAAATAAATAAATCATTTGTGTTACACCGAATGCTCCGGGTCCCTGCTCCTCCCCGGAGCGCTCGCTGCGTTCACCTCCATGCAGCGCCCCGGTCAGACCCGCTGACCGGGAGCGCTGCATTAGTGTCACTGGCGGGGATGCGACCCGCGTAGCGGGACGCGCCCGCCTGCGGCTCGCATCCCAATACCCTCACCTGTCCCGTCCTCCGTCTGCTCAGTCCCGGCCAGCGCGGCCCCGCTCCCTAGGGCGCGCGCGCCGGCTCTCTGAGATTTAAAGGGCCAGTGCGCCATTGATTGGCGCCTGGCCCAATCAGTCCATTCACCTGTGTCCTCATTATAAAAACCCACTTCCCCTTCCTGGTATCTCCGGATCTTATTGCCTCAGTGCCAGTGAAAACGTTTCTGTGTATGTTCCAAGCCAGTGTTCCAGACCCTCTGCTGTTGCCCCTGACTACGATCCTTGCTGCCTGCCCTGACCTTCTGCTACGTCCGACCTTGCTCTTGCCTTGTCTTTTGTACCGCGCCTGTCTCAGCCGTCAGCTGGGGTTGAGTCGCTATCGGGTGGAACGACCTGGGGGTTACCTGCCGCTGCAAGTCCATCCCGCTTTGCGGCGGGCTCTGGTGAAAAACCAGTAACCGCTTAGACTCCGTTCCCCTGGTACGGCCCACGTCATCACCCCACTGACACAGAGGATCCACCACCAGTATCCTCACTACATTCCTATCCAGACCCTGACAATTTGTTTGGAATGTTGTGATTACATCCTAACAATCCAGGTTTCTTGTTCACAACACCCTGCAAAAAAAAAGCAATGGTGACTGGCTGTCAATGGCAGGATATGTGATGTGCGTCCTGACACCAAATTTTCTTCTGCTAAGCACCTGAAATTGATCTAGGCAGAGAAAGTGAAATATAACAATGGTGCCACCTTTGTCTAGATGGTGGACAAGGAAACTGTGGAAGCTGCTCATGCTTGTTGGCAATTCAAATAACCCTCTCCACTGGTTGTCTGTTTGGGTCGCCTGGAGTCTGTTCACTGCGTGTGTGCGCGTGTGTGTGCCCTCAAGTAACCACTGCTCCCAACACCTTCAAATAGCATGGTCAGAATGACCTAAATAACAAAATATTCATTGAAAAGACCATCCTGCTTTTTGCAGTCCAATGATGCGCCCTCTCTTAAAGCCGGCCAACTGGACAAAATGTCTTAGTGGAGGCACGTTTAACAGTCAAGGAATTGTACCATAGTAGCCTCCAAGAGCCTTTTTACAAGGCAGCGTGAAAGAATAGACCATATCTGTGATCATTTACATATCTTCCTGAGACATCATTGCATGCTGCGTTTTCAAGCACCCGGACATTTCCATTTGGGAGCCCTGGTAATTTATAGACACTCAAAGTCTGAGGGATTCTATATTTTTTAACTTTTAACTGTCATGGTTATTAAAGGGGTACTCCACTGCCCCAGCTTTGTGCGGGCTGCGGGGGTCGTGATGTCATGGCTACACCCCTAATGACATAACACCACCTCAATGCAAGTCTATGGGAGGGGGCATGGCAGTTACCATGCCCCCTCCCACAGACTTGCATTGAGGGGGTGTAGTGTGACATCACGAGGGGAGTGGGTGTGATGTCATGCCCCCTCCTATAGACTTGCATTGAGGAGGTGTGACCATTATGTCATGACGCCCGAAGACCGCATCCAGCGTTCGGAACAAAATGTTTTAAATCCTTGAATAGTGTCCAGTAGGCCTCCTGTTTACATCTATTCGCTATGATGAAAAACTGTTATAAAAGCTATTTTCAATGACATTGTGCTATGGAACGTATATGACAATAAAATCGTACTCAGATATTCTAATATAGGTGATTACATGCTAATTCCATGGTTATATTAAAAAGGTTCTGTTCCATATGATATGGTGGACTAAATGAAACCACTTCTTGGTTATGTGAAGTCACAGTAGACAGCACCTAAACTATACCAGGGAAGCGGGGAAGGATCATGTGGTCAGTAATGTTGTTTATTTAAAGCCATAGAACACACACAGATCTTCAAGCTTTCTATAAACCACTTTACATTTTTTCTAGATGACTACCATTTTAGAAGATATATTCCTTTCTTGATAATGTCAATAAAATATTGAAAATATTTGTGCTTTAAAATCCTATTGTACATATGGATAAGATTTGCTGACTTGGTTTTCAGTGTTTCATGACAGCCAAGATTCCCTTACTCTTACCTGCTGCTCAGGATTGTATATTTAAACTGAGAAACTTTACACAAATGTTTTAAAGCAGCTGTTCCAGTCCAGCGCTTCTGTCTTTTTATTTACCCAGGGTGTAATTTATGTACATTCATAACCATTTCACCCATGACCTTGGCATTCACAGGATGATTCATTCACTATAGTTAGTTGTCCTATCTATCAAATGTTCAGGGTCCTGTAACCTTATTAAAGTAAACGCATATCCAGAGGTTTTCTTGTTGCATGTTTAAAGCAGGTGCATCACGTTAATCTTCTGTCAAACAGTTCCAATGAAACCAAGATTCTGTGTTCAAGATATATAAATTTATCTACAATATAACACTGTTTAAACGCTCAAAAGATAGATAAAGTAACACAATGCAATTTTATTTTGCAAATAAAAGTTATGCTGCGGCCTTGTGCTAAAATACATTTAAAAAAATCAAGTTTTCCCCCATCAAGCGGCACTCAATACCCCATAATGAAAAAGTAAAAACAGAATATTAGAAATAAGTCTCTGTTAGAAGCAATTTAGGTTGCAACATCTTTCTATTCATATGCATCAGACATATAGCATGAATCCCTGAAGAAGCTAGTATTCCAGTACACAGTAATCCCGTAGAGTTTGCTGGTAATCAGTGCTACTACGGAGGGAAGCTCATACATTGGTATACATTAGTAAGAAAAGTAGAAGTACGGAGCACTAACCAGTTAGTCTTAATGCAAGAAAATCTTTATTTTCATAGCGGGTACATTGTGAGTGGGGGAGCAGACTGCCGGGAAAGACTTCGGGCTTTGCAATTTTTTTGCAATTGTTTTAAGAATGCAAAACAAAAATTTTGCATGGACCTGAATAGAGTTGAGCAAACTTTTCAAAAGTTTGGCTTGCCAAACATTCAGAAAATGTTTGGTTCCTGGTGAACAGGTTCTCCACGAATTAAAATAAGCCTCAATATATGTGTATTTATGTGTTATGCACATGTATAACACTGCTGTAAAGCCCTTTATAACACTACTAGGGTCACCTAGGAATGCATTCAAGTAGTTGATAAATGTTTACAGGCTAAGTTAAGGGCTACATACGGTAACCCACGGTAACTACCAGCTTGTTTAAAAACACTTGGGAAAGTATCCCATTTTATTGGCAGATGCCTGCCAGTATTAAAAGCACTTGGAGGTATTGAAAGATGCAATGGCTTTTTCCGAGCATTCCAAAAATTACCCCCCTTTGAGAATAGCACCAGGTTTTTAGTCTGGCAAGACTTTTAGGAGTTGCATCAGGATTAGTTTCTCAAAATAGTGAAGAAAAAAAGACCTTTTTTTTTAAAACAGAACAAATTATCCCTTTTTGGGGGTTCACGGGTAATGTATGTGTAGGAATGGCTGGTACAAACAGCAGCAAGGGTACAACTGGCAATGTTGGACTGGTGGACGTTGTAGTAATAGTAAGAAAACAGCAGGGTTGGTGCCATGCTAAACACAATTTCTGATGCTACACTGAAGAGTGGACAAGACAGAAAACCCATGGCAAACTAGGCAAGTTTTGGCCATTGGTCTAATACAGTGACCCCTAAGTCCTTGGGGTCTGGGCTCATGGTGTCTGTCGGAGAAAGGTCACAGCTGTGGTATGCCTCAAACTGGTTGTTCAGGTGGTGATGTACCTCTCGTTGGTAACAAGCCATTTCAGGGTGGAATACCAGATGGGAAAATGTTGTCATCATGTAATCCAATGTAAAGATGTCGCTGCTGCTGTGCCTGCCTCTAGCAGAGGTAGTGCTGGCAGAGGGAATGGAGTGGACTCCCATACAGCAGGTGTTTAGTGCTGGAAAGCTATGGCAAGCTGGCTGTTTGGCTTCTCCCTATAAAAATACAATTTACTCACATGCTCGGAAGGGGATAAGAATTGTTCCATTCTAGCTTTATACTTAGTTTCTAGACGTGATGCCATCCAATACTCATCTCTTTTCTTCATGTGTGCAATATGCCTATCACTGCACAAGCAAAAAGGCATACAGCTCACCATCCTTGACAGCTTTTCCGAAGCCGTGGCTTGTTCCGCCTCCATCCCATACAGCAAAGGTTTGTCATGATGGTACTCACTGCTATTATCATTATCATCACTATCACCTTGTGTAGGTTCCCTTTGATAGATTTCTGGTCAAAATGTTCCTCCTCACGTCCCACTTCCTCATCCTTCTCATCCAACTCCTCCTCAAAAAGAACATCTCTACAGCTGGCAGTCAGATGCAAACCCTCCTCCATCCCTCCTGCTTCATCGCCCTTAGCATTTGCTACAGAAGATATATAAGCGGTATTACATAACAAATTCCACTGTTGTCCTTGCTGACAAACCTTGTTGTCTTCTTAACCCCTTAACGACCAAGGACGTATATTTACGTCCTTGGCCGGCTCCCGCGATATAATGCGGGGTCACGCGCTGACCCCGCGACATATCGTGTCGGTCCAGGCATGTATCTGAAGCCGGGACCCGGGGAAAATAGGGCGCGGCAGCGATCACGGTGCCGCAAGCTATTAACCCTTTAGACGCGGTGTTCAAAGTTGAATTCCGCGTTTAAGACAAAAGTGAAAGCCGCCCGGCTGCCCAGTGGGGCTGATCAGGACCACCGCGTGAAAATGCGGTGTCCCGATCAGCTGGGACACGAGCGGAGGTCCTCTTACCTGCCTCCGGTGTGTCCCTTCAGCGATTGATTGCTCCAAGCCTGAGATGCAGGCTTGAGCAATCGACCGCTGATAACACAGATCACTGCAAAGCTATGGTTTGCAGTGAAAAGTGCTGGCAATCAGTGTGTGCAGTGCTATAGGTCCCTATTGGAGCTATAACACTGCAAAAAGAAAAAAAGTTAATAAATGTGATTTAACCCTTTCCTTAATAAAAGTTCAAATCACCCCCCCTTTTCCCATAAAAAAACACCATGTAAATAAATTTAAACATATGTGGTATCGCTGCGTGCGTAAATTTCCGAACTATAAAAATATATCATTAATTAAACTGCACGGTCAATAACGTATTTTTGGTCGCTTTTTATATCATGAAAAAATGAATTAAAAGTGATCATAAAGTCCGATCAATACAAAAATGGTACCATTAAAAACATCAGATCACAGTGCAAAAAATGAGCCCTCATACCGCCCCATAGACAGAAAAATAAAAAAGTAATAGGGGTCAGAAGATGACAATTTTAAACGTATACATTTCCGTGCATGTAGTTATGTTTTTTTCCAGAAGTAAGACAAAATCAAACCTATATATGTAGGGTATCATTTTAATTGTATGGCCCTACAGAATAAAGAACAGGTGTCAATTTTACTGAAAAATGTACTGCATAGAAACGGAAGCCCCCAAAATTTACAAAATTGCATTTTTTCTTCAATTTTGTCGCACAATGATTTTTTTTCCATTTCGCTGTAGATTTTTGGGTAAAATGACTGTCACTGCAAAGTAGAATTGGTGGCGCAAAAAATAAGCCATCAAATGGATTTTTAGGTGCAAAATTGAGAGGGTCATGATTTTTAAAAGGTGAGGAGGAAAAAACGAAAGTGCAAAAACCGAAAAACCCTCAGTCCTTAAGGGGTTAAAAGGCCTGAACATGTGACAAGTTGTTACGCCGAGCGCTCCGGGTCCCCGCTCCTCCCCGGAGCGCTCGCAACACCCTCGCTACTGCAGCGCCCCGGTCAGATCTACTGACCGGGTGCGCTGCGATACCGCTCCCAGCCGGGATGCGATTCGCGATGCGGCTGGCGCCCGCTCGCGATGCGCACCCCGGCTCCCGTACCTGACTCGCTCTCCGTCGGTCCTGTCCCGGCGCGCGCGGCCCCGCTCCCTAGGGCGCGCGCGCGCCGGGTCTCTGCGATTTAAAGGGCCACTGCGCCACTGATTGGCGCAGTTGGTCTAATTAGTGTGTTCACCTGTGCACTCCCTATGTATACCTCACTTCCCCTGCACTCCCTCGCCGGATCTTGTTGCCATTGTGCCAGTGAAAGCGTTTCCTTGTGTGTTCCTAGCCTGTGTTCCAGACCTCCTGCCGTTGCCCCTGACTACGATCCTTGCTGCCTGCCCCGACCTTCTGCTACGTCCGACCTTGCTCTTGTCTACTCCCTTGTACCGCGCCTATCTTCAGCAGTCAGAGAGGTTGAGCCGTTGCTAGTGGATACGACCTGGTTACTACCGCCGCTGCAAGACCATCCCGCTTTGCGGCGGGCTCTGGTGAATACCAGTAGTAACTTAGAACCGGTCCACTAGCACGGTCCACGCCAATCCCTCTCTGGCACAGAGGATCCACCTCCTGCCAGCCGAATCGTGACACAAGTGTCCCTGATTAGCTGCCAATCCCTCAGCGGAATCTCACACTGGCTTCATTGATTGTCTGTTTGTTGTCTGTTGGAAGATGGCAGATAAGGTGGTGTTGAGATAGACCATTCTGGTGCTGTAGGTCAAAGAGGGCATATTTAAAAGCATAAGAAAGGCTAACCCAAACACGAATGTTTCTGCATATAGCCACCACATCAGTGAGACTGCCACATTTTTTGACAACAGGATTTTACACTTGTGCCATACAGGGAGAGTGTGTCATGCCCTCTAGATGCATCACTTTTACAATGTTTGTACCCTTATTTGTGATTGTGTTTCCCAAAATCAGATTACAAGTAGAAAGCCATTGTGAACCTTCCTGTTGCAGCCAGCTAGTGTGAACATTCTTGTTTTCTCACCCAGGTTTACCAGATGTAATACAGCATGGCAGCGCTTGACTTTGCACCGATGAAAGGAGGGTGGAGGGGAGGAGGGTAAGCTACTGTCAGAACCTATAGGGTTAAAAGATTCTGACAGGTTCTTTGTTTGTTTTTGTTACCAGGTTACGCTTAGCTGTCTGACTGGTCAGCTGACCTTTTGATGAGAGCACCAGCTGGGTTGCATATTTAACCTGCCAGAGTCCAACTCCTGTAGCTAGGGATTTACCCTGTTTATTCTTGTTTACCCAGTATCTGTGACTTTTGGCTTTTCTTCTCGACTTCTCTCTGGTATTAGTGATTTTGTACTTTGAAAACTCCTGGTTTTGATACGGATAGTGGACATTGACTTATTGGCCCAGATTTATCAAACAGTGTGAGAGAAAAAGTGGAGAGATTTTCCACAACAATCAATTACAGCTCAGCTGACGAGCTCTGGTAAAGTGAAAGTTGAGCTGTGATTGGTTGTTGTGGGAAAATCTCTCCACTTTTTCTCTCACACAGTTTGATAAATCTGGGCAATTGTGTGTGAGTGTGTTAGTTTAGCTTCTGTTAGCCTATCTGCTCCCTACTGTACCATGACCTGTGTCTGTATTATTGTAGTTTATTATTTTGACAGTGACTCCCAGCACTTCTCTAGGGAGGGACTGTCACCGTGGGCGGGTAAGTAAGTAAGCAGAGAGGAAGAGGAAAAGTGGGCGAGAATAGTGTGCACTCCTTCCCTGCCCATACGTGTCATTTTCGCAGGCCCAGATACCTGCATTTGCTAAGATGGAAGCAATGACGGCTTAAGTAGAGCAAATGCAGGGATTAACACATTTAGTACAGTCACTTGCTGAAAGGGTTCTGGCTCAGGAAACAGCTAAAGTTTAGCCAGTGGTCAGTCCTCCAGCTGTTTTGAGTGAACCAAAATTGAATCTTCCTAACCGCTTTTCTGGTGACCGACATACATTTTTTGTGTTCAGGGAGAGTTGTAAGCTGTATTTTCACTTAAGACCCCAGTCAACTAGCACAGAGATTCAGAGAGTAGGACTTGTAATGCCATTGCTGCAAGGGGATCCCCAGGAGTGGGCATTCTCTTTACCTCCCTCAGCTCCTGAATGAAGTTCTGTGGATGCTTTATTATCTGTTGGCCGAGAGCTGCAGAGTCTCAGCTGGTTAATCTAAAGCAGGGACGAAGAACGAATGAGGATCTCTATGCTGATTTTCTGTACTTCATTTGGTTGGAATGATCCGGCCCTTAGATGTTAGTTCAGACTATGATTATCTGACGCTATTAAAGATGTCCTGGTGAACTATCCATTACCTGACTCATTAGAAAAGACCATGACTTTAGCAGTATGACTTGACAGATGTTTGAGAGAGAGAAGTCGTAAACGGTCCGCTTCTTTTGTTTCTCACTCTCCTTCCTCCATGTTGTCCTCTTTACCTACCTCTCATGCCTCTTCTAAGGAACCCATGCAGTTAGGGAGATTGTCCTCCCAGGAGAAAAGATCTATTTGGAAGAAAAACAACTCATGTTTCTTTTGTGGAGAGAAGGGACATTGGATCCAGAATTGCCCCAAATGCCAGCAGCCGGGAAAATGCCAGCGCCTAAGTGATCGGGGAGGTCATTTTGGCGCACAGGTATTTCAGAAATTGTCTTCTAAACTTTTGTTGCCAGTTCAAATATCTTTTCTTGAAAAAATTGTATTTGGTAAAGCTTTGTTTTAGTTTATGCTGCTAATTTTGTTGATCTAAATTGTATGGAGTCTTTGAATTTACCCTTGAAATTGTTGGAAAGTCCCGTCCCCATTGCTGGAGTGCATTATACACGCTTGTCAGGGGGTTGTGTCTATTCTTCCACTCCAGACGTGAGATTACTGGTGGGTTCTCTGCATTTTGAAAAAGTCAAATTTTTGGTTCTGGAAAATTTGTCAGTAAATGTGACTTTGGGATTACCCTGGTTGAGAAAACATAATCCTGTCTTTCATTGGTCCTCTGGGGAACTCATCAAGTGGGGGTCCGAATAAATAAATACATTCCTACATGCTTTGCAACTCTTGGTGTGGCCCAAAGTAATGTACCCAAATTTATTTTGGATTTTTGTGATGTTTTTATCTGAGGAGGCCTCCTCTGCTTTCCCCCCCACACCAAGATTATGACAGTGCTATTGAACTTGTACCTGATGCCAAGTATCTTAAGGGGCAAATTTATAATTTGTCCGGTCCTGAAAGAGAAGCTATGAAGGATTATATTCAGTCAAGTTTGCAAAAGGGTCATATTCGTCCTTTTGTATCTCTCAGGGTTTTTCTTTGTGGCAAAGAAGGACGGAGAATTAAGACCTTGTATTGATTACCGGCGTCTGAACAAGATTACAGTTAAAAATCAATATCCATTGCCTCTTATTCCAAATTTGTTTAATCAAATACAGGGGGCATGTTGGATCTCTAAACTGGACCTTTGAGGGGCTAACTTAATCAGAATAAAAGAGGGTGATGAATGGAAAACTGCATTTAAAGGGGTTATCCAGGAAAAAACTTTTTTTTATATATCAACTGACTCCAGAAAGTTAAACAGATTTGTAAATTACATCTATAAAAAAAATCTTAATCCTTTCAGTACTTAAGAACTGCTGAAGTCTAGTTTCTTTTCTGTTCAAGTGTTCTCTGAAGACACCTGTCTTGGGAACTGTCCAGAGTAGAAGCAAATCCCCATAGCAAACTTCTTCTACCCTGTGCAATTCCCGAGACAAGCAGAGATGTCAGCAGAGAGCACTTTTTCCAGACAGAAAGGAACAAATCAACTTCAGCAGCTGATAATTATTGGAAGGATTAAGATCTTTACAAATCAATTTAACTTTCTGGAGTCAGTTGATATAACAAAACGTTTTTTCCTGGAATACCCCTTTAATAGCCCTGAGGGTGCATTCACATGCTAGTAGCTAGCAGTGAGTTCCCGCTGTGAGAATCCCGCTGCGAGTTACGCTACCTTTCATTTAAATGAGTCCGTGGACAGTCTCCAAATCTGACACTATTGCGGACTGTCTGTGGACCCATTTAAATCAATGGGATTCCCGCTGCGGGCAACCCGCTGCTAGTAATAGCGTGTGAATGCACCCTAAAGGTCATTTTGAGTATCTGGTAATGCCTTTTGGTCTCAGTAATTCCCCAGCAGTTTTTCAGAATTTGGTCAACGACATTTTTCAAGAATTTTTCGGTAAATTCCTAGTAGTTTATCTAGATGATATTCTGATTTTCTCTCGTGATTAGTCATCTCATGTTGACCATGTACGTTCTTTCCTTCACGTACTGCGTCAAAACAAATTATTTATTGAACAGGAGAACTGGGTCTTTGGTGTCAAAGAGGTACAATTTTTGGGGTACAGCTTAACTCCAGGACATTTTAAAATGGATCCTGAGAAGGTTATGGCTGTTTCTGACTGGGTGCACCCTACTTCTTTAAAGGCACTACAATGGTTTTTGGGCTTTGCAAACCACTACAGAAAAATTTCTATTGTCGCAAAACCATTGACTGATTTGACTCGTAAAGGGGCAGATCTGGTTAACTGGTCTTTGGAGGCGGAAGCAGCTTTTCAACATCTCAAGGGATGCTTTATCTACTCTCTGATTTTAGACCAACCAGATCAGACCAAGCCTTTTATTGTTGAAGTTGATGCTTCTGAAGTTGGTGCTGGAGCAGTTTTGTCACAGGGAACTGTTTCTTTAACTAACTTGTGGCCTTGTGCCTTTTTCCTCTCGTAAATTTTCCGCAGCTGAACAAAACTATGATGCAGGAAATCGAGAACTTTTGGCAATCAAGTGGGCTTTTGAGGAGTGGAGACATTTTCTTGAGGGGACAATTCATCAGGTTGCAGTAATCACTGACCACAAAGATGTAACCTTCCTTGAATCTGCCAAAATGATTTGATTTTGTTATCACTTACCGACCGGGTACTGAAAGTATGTCAAGACTAATGCCTTATCTCGGAGTTTCAGTGCTTCTCAGCCTATAGATTCTAATCCAGAGACTATTCTTCATGAAGGTGTGGTTATTTCTGAGTTGTCTGCTGATTTAACTTCTCAGATATTGAATAACCAAGGCTTGGTTCCTCCAGAGACTCCTAGAGGCAAGATCTTTGTACCTAGTCAATTTTGCCTCCGTATTATTGAGGAGTCTCATTGTTCACCGTTAGCAGGTTATCCTGGCATTCGGGGTACAAGGAAATTGCTTCAAAGGAAGTTCTAGAGGCCAACTCTCAACAGGGATGTGGAGGCTTTTGTTTCTTCTTGTGAAATTTGTGCTCGATCAAAAACTCCTCGGACACATCCTGCAGGAGACTTGCGTCCATTGTCCATTCCCAAAAGGCCCTGGACTCATATTTCTATGGATTTTATGACCGTTCTACCTCCGTCTGAGGGAAAAACTGTTCTGTGGGTGGTGGTGGACAGGTTCAGTAAACAGTGTCATCTCATTCCTTTGAAAAATCTCCTTTCGGCCAAAGTTCTTGCTGATTTAAGACATGTTGTTAGGCACCATGGGGTTCTGGAAAATATTGTGTCTGATCAAGGGGTACAATTTGTTTCAAAATTTTGGCAAGCTTTTTGTAAACATTTGGGTGTTGAGTTGTCTTTTTCATCCGCTTTTCATCCTCAATCTAACGGTCAAACAGAAAGAATGAATCAAAATATTGAACAGTACCTGAGATGTTATGTAGCAGATAGACAGGATGAATGGGTATATTTTCTGTCTCTTGCTGAGTTTGCCTTGAATAATCAAAAAAATTCTTCTACTGGTATGTCACCATTCTTTTGTTTATGGATTTCATCCGCGGTTTTCTTCCTGTACCAATACTGATAATAATAACCCTGAAGTTGAGACTACCATGAGTAAACTGTGCACAGTTTGGGCCCAGGTTCAGAAGAACCTGAGGAATGGCCAAGAAGTACAAAGAAATCGCCAACAAGAGACGTGATTGTGGCATAAAATTTAAAGCAGGTGATAAAGTGTTCCATCTAAAAAATTGGCTTCTAGGTTCATTGGACCTTATGATGTAATTGACATTATTAATCCTGTCTGTTACAGACTAAAATTACCTTCTTCATTTAACCACTTAAGGACCAAGCCCATTTTCACATTAGGGACCAGAGCATTTTTTTTCACAAATCTGACCACTGTCACTTTAAAGGGGTACTCTGGGGGAAAGCTTTATTTTTTATTTTTTTTCTGGTGCCAGAAAGTTAAACAGATTTGTAAATCATTTCTATGAAAAAAATCTTATTCCTTCCACTACTTATTATGCACTAACATAAAGTAGAATATGTCCTGAAAAATCGGAATCAGAATGAAAAGTAAAAGCATCCCAGAGTTATTAATGCTTAAAGGGGTACTCTGGTGGAAAACTTTTTTTTAATCAACTAATGCCAGAAAGGTAAACAGACTTGTAAACTACTTCTATTAAAAATCTTTCTCCTTGCAGTACTTATTAGTGGCTGTATGCTATAGAGGAAGTTATTTTCTTTTTGGATTTCTTTTCTGTCACAACCACAGTGCTCTCTGATGACTACTCTGGACAGTTCCTGACATATTAAAGATTTTTAATTTTTAAGTCTGTTTACCTTTCTGGCATTAGTTGATTAAAAAAAAAAAAAGTTTTCCACCAGAGTACCCCTTTAAGCATTAATAACTCTGGGATGCTTTTACTTTTCATTCTGAGTCCGATAGTTTTTTCATGACATATTCTACTTTATGTTAGTGGTGAACTTTTGTCGATACTTGCATCATTGCTTGGTGAAAAATTCCAAAAATTGATGAAAAATTTGAAAATTTAGCATTTTATTTACTTTGAAACTCTGCTTATAAAGAAAATGGACATCCCAAATAAATTATATATGGATTCACATATACAATATGTCTACTTTATGTTTGCATCATAAAATTGACATGTTTTTACTTTTGGAAGACCTTAAAGCCCTTCAAAGTTCAGCAGCAATTTTCCAATTTTTCAAAAAATTTTCAAAATTGGAGTTTTTCAGGGACCATTTCAGTACTGAAGTGGATTTGAAGGGCCTTCATATTAGAAATACCCCATGAACGACCCCATTATAAAAACTAAAAGTGTGTTAAGCCTTTAGGTGTTTCACAGGAATAGCAGCAAAGTGGATTCAAAATCTTCATTTTTTACACTCGCATGTTCTTGTATACCCAGTTTTTGAATTTGTACAAGGGGAAAAAGGAGAGAACCCCCCCCCCAAATTTGTAATCCAATTTCTCTCTAGTAAGGAAATACCTAACATGTGGATGTAAAGCACTCTTTGGGTGCACTACAAGGCTCAGAAGGGAAGGAGCAACAATGGGATTTTGAAGAGTGAATTTTGCTGAAATGGTTTTTGGGGGACATGTCACATTCAGGAAGCCCCTATGGTGCCAGAACAGCAAAAAAAATAACCCAGATGATATAATATTTTGGAAACTACACCCCTCAAGGAATTTAACAAGGGGTTCAGTGAGCCTTAGCACCCCACAGGTGTTTGACGACTTTTCGTTAAAGTCGGATGTGTAAATAATATTTTTTTTAAATAAAATACTGTTTTCCCCAAATTTTAAATTTTTACAAGGGGTATTGGGAGAAAGTTCCCCCCAAAATTTGTGACCTCATTTCTTCTGAGTATGGAAATACCCCATGTGTGAACGGAAAATGCTCTGCAGGTGCACTACAATGCTCAGAAGAGAAGGAGTCACATTTAGCTTTTGGAAAGCAAATTTTGCTGAAATGGTTTTTGGGGGGGGGCATGTCGCATTTAGGAAGCCCCTATGGTGCCAGATAAGCAACAAAAAAATAAATCCACATGGCATACTATTTTGGAAACTATGCCCCTCAAGGAACATCACAAGGCGTACAGTGAGCCTTAATACCCCACAGGTGTTTGACGACTTTTCGTTAAAATTGGATGTGTAAATGATTTTTTTTTCTTTCACTAAAATGCATTTTTTCCCTAATTTTACCATTTTTACAAAGGGTAATAGGAGAAAATGTTCCCCAAAAATTGTAACCCCATTTCTTCTGAGTATGGATATACCCCATGTGTGAACGGAAAGTGCTCTGCGGGTGCACTACAATGCTCACAAGAGAAGGAGTCACATTTGGCTTTTGGAAAGCAAATTTTGCTGAAATGGTTTTTGGGGGGCATGTCGCATTTAGGAAGCCCCTCTGGTGCCAGAACAGCAAAAAAAAAACAAAAAAAAACACATGGCATACTTTTTGGGAAACTACACCCCTCAAGGAACGTAACAAGCAGTACAGTAAGCCTTAAAGGGGTTATTCACCATAAGGTGATTTTAGTACGTACCTGACAGACAGTAATGGACATGCTTAGGAAGGATCTGTGCTTTCCTTGGGGCTAAATGGCTATGTCATGAGATTACCATAACACTGTGGCTAGCTTTTTGTGAACTTGTATTTCCTGCTTGACTTTTCTTTTTTTGACTACAAATCCCACAATTCCATTGTCCTCCCTCCCACACATCAGCCCCCCCACCCATTGAAACAAAAGACCTGTGGTTTTCAATCAGGGTGCCCACAGCTTTTGTATTAGTTGCAGTTGATCTCTCTCCCACCAAGCGATCGCTCCACCCATTGAAGCAGACAGGCTGCCTGTCATCAGCTGACTAGTGAGTCAAGTCTCAGCCGCATTGCAAGCTGGGACAAGTCCGAGACAACAGTCATTTTGTATGCTGTTAAAAAAAGAATTGTGAGAAAATCATCACACACACAGGTACAGACACTATATTATTAACTACACTAACTTTACAGCCCCTGTAGCATAGTCAAATAAAAAAAAATCCTGGAATACCCCTTTAAAACCCCACAGGTGTTTGATAAATGTTCATTAAATTAGGATGTGAAAAGGTAAAATTAGATTTTTTACACTAAAATGCTGGGGTTACCCCACATTTTTTATTTTCACAAGTGGTAAGAGGAGAAAATGTCCCCATAAATTTGTAAATACATTTCTTTGGAGTAAGGAGATACCTGATATTTGGGTGCACACCACGCCTCAGAAAAGCAGGAGCGCCACTCGGCTTTTGGAGAATTTTGTCAGGGGCCTTCAGTGTTTCCAAAGCTACCATGGAGACAGAACAGCGGGACCTCCCCTCACGTGCCATCATTTTGGAAACGACACCCCTTAAGGAACGTAACAAGGGGGAAAAGTGAGTATTTACACTTCACTGGTGTTTTGAACAGTGGGCCGTAAAATGACAAAATAGGGTTTTTATCACAAAAATTCCGGTATTGCCCCAAATGTTTCATTTGCACAAGGGGTAATAGAAGAAAATGCCCCCAAAATGTTGTAACTTCATTGCTTCTGAGTATGGAAATACCCCATATGTAGACGTAACATGCTGTGCGGGTACATAACATGGCTCTAGAGTCATAGAGCTATGTTTGCATTTGAGGCCTATGGCATATCAGTACAGTAGAATCTCCCAATAGCGGACACTCATGGGGAATAAAAAAGTGTCCACTTATTGGGAAAAAGGCTCAAAAACTTTCTAAATGACCGTATACCATACTTTACTCACTCTAGAGTGTAATTACCTATAAAACATAATAAAAAGGAATATTAATGTAGAATCTCCCAATGCCATTTAATCACATCTTATCCCTCCCCCGTATCATTTCATCCCCCCTTTATACCGTGTCACCTTATTCCCCCGTGCCTTGTGCCCAAAAAAAAAAAAAACGTTATCCCATGTGCCACGTCATTTCCCCTTGATCCCTCTTTGCCATTTCTTTTCCCCTTCATTACCCTCTGTGTAAATTCATCACCCCCACTCTTTATGAAGTGGCACACGGGGATAAAGGGGGAATGAAATGGCACAGGGGGTGATAAAGAGGGGGTGATGAATTTGAACAGAGGGTCATAAAGGGGGAACAAATAACACAGAGGGGGATCAAGAGGAAATGATGTGGCACAGGGGGTAATTAAGGGGTGATGATTTGGCACATGGGAATAAAGTGGCACGGGGGGATCAGGGAAGGAGAAGGGTGAATTATGTGGTCTGGTCGGTGGATGTACAGAAGCAGGAGACCACTGTTTAAACAGCGGTCTTCTGCTTCTGTGCTGGGGCTTGTGCAGTGGGGGCCTGGACCCGTTGAGAGCCTGGGCCCGTTACTGGGGTATTGGCTTTACCCCCTGATGGCGGCCCTGAGTACAAGGTAGGGCTGGCACATAAGCCTGGTTGTCCCTTATTGGAAGTGTTTAGTCCTCTAATGGGAGTGTTTTGTCCCTTATTGTACCCTTTCGGTTGTGTCCTTAACCGCCATTGGGAATGTCCCCTATTTGGAGGGTGCAAATACATTAAGTCTTATGGTACTCTGCTGGGGAATTAAAAATTGTACGCTATTGGGAGGTGACCCCAATTGGGAGGTGTCCACTAAGGGAGATTTTACTGTAGCTGATGGTTACATACATTCAGCAGAAAATAAATGAAAGGAACACCCACATGTGACCCCATTACAGACAGTACACCCACTGGGGAAGGTGTATAGGGGGGGAACTGGAAATTTGGAATGGACGGGTCTTCCCAAAATTTACTTTCCAGGAATGGATGAAGTGCACTATGGGGAGGGATGAAAATTGTGATTTTACTACTGATATGCTGTCAGGATTCGGCAGGCTGGTGGTGAATCCTCTGTGTCAGAGAGGGATTGGCGTGGACCGTACCGGAGGACCGGTTCTAAGTTGCTACTGGTTTTCACCAGAGCCCGCCGCAAAGCGGGACGGTCTTGCTGCGGCGGTAGCAACTAGGTCGTGTCCACCGGTAGCGGCTCAACCTCACTGACTGCTGAGACTGGCGTGGTACAGGAGGACTAGACAGAGGCGAGGTCAGATGTAGCAGAAGGTCAGGGCAGGCGGCAAGGTGCGTAGTCAAGGGCAGCGGCAGAAGGTCTGGAAACACTGGTAAGGGCACTCACAAAACGCTTTCACTAGGCACTAAGGCAACAAGATCCGGCCAGGACATGAAGGGGAAGTGGGTTTATATTCACATGGAGAAAGGAAGCTAATTGAAACTGATTGGGCCAGGCACCAATTAGTGGTGCACTGGCCCTTTAAATCTCAGAGAGCCAGCGCGCGCGCCGGGACGTGACAGCCGGGGAACGGGACAGGCGAGTAGATTGGGATGCGACCCGCGGGCGCGTCCCGCTACGCAGATCGCATCCCCGCCGGCAGTGACAGAGAGGAGAACGCCGCAAGCGCTCCAGGGAGGAACAGGGACCCGGAGAGCTCGGCGTAACATATGCCAATTACGTTCCCAGAATGATGACCCAGAGCATAGCCAAAACTAAAAAATAATATCCAATTCCCTTCCGAGCCGAAGCCCAAATGGGATTAGTTCCCAATTCTAGGGACCCCAATAAAATATAACTTTTATTTTTTATATTGTTAAAAATCCTTTATATACTCTTGGTGCTCATATATACAGTGATATTGTGATTAAAACAACATAGGGGCCGGAACCAAAATTAGATGGTTTTTGTATCCACTCTTAAACACAGGGAATATTGCATTACTGATTGGCCATTCATTAATCAGTATTGTCACCAAATTAGATTTAGTGCCGTTTATATTGATTAAGATAGTCTTATAGGCTCTCCCTATTGCGGTCTGTCCCTATGCTATTAAAATTTCACACACGTGCACAATAACGTTTCACTGGAAGGAACCAGCTTTGTCAAGGGTCACAGTAACACGACCCTTAACAAAGCTGATTCCTTCCAGTGAAACATTGGGGGGGGGGGGGTGCATGTGTGGAATTTTAATAGCATAGGGACAGACCACAATAGGGAGAGCCTATTGCAACTTATGAGGCTATCTTAATCATTATAAAGGGCACTGAATCTAATTTGGTGACAATACTGATGAATGAATGGCCAATCAGTATTGCAATATTCCCTGTGTTTAAGAGTGGATACAATAACCAGCTAATTTTGGTTCTTGTCCCTGTGTAGTTTTAATCACAATATCACTGTATATAGGAGCATTAAGGTTATATAAAGGATTGTTAACAATATAAAAATAAAAGTTACATTTTAAGGGGGGTGCCTAGAATTGGGAACTAGTCCCATCTGGGCTTAGGCTTGGAAGGGAATTGGATATTATTGAAAACCCTGGAAAACCCTTGGGGAATTTGGATATATAAAATAAAAAAATATGCCCGCCCCAAACCCTATGTTCTGAATCATCATTCTGGGAATGTGATGTGTGAGGCCATCCCTAACCTGTTGCCTCATATGCGCACACTGCTCAGGTGGAGAGAGATCGCTGCGCATTTGAGGCAACATAAAAAAGCCCCAATGATTGTGGCTCAGTGACCCATGACCCATTTTCAGAAAAAATACCCCCAGAGCTCTTATCAGGTTTGCTTGTTTTTTTCTTTGTTTTTTAGGAAAGGTTTTTTTGGGCAATTTTGTGGTTTATAGGGTTAAAAATTGGAATGTAGTCTGAACTTGGTACATTGGGTTCAAGTTATGGGAAATGAAAATGAAAAGAGAAAAGGACTAAAAATGTTGTACTCCATGGAAGCAATCTCTAACGCAGAGGCCCGGATGATCAGGGCAAATGTTACATTGAGTGGTGGTGTCCTTCCATATGCCCCTCTTGTGACAGAGTCTGAATTTTTTCTGGGATCGTCCCTTCTTTCCAGTGTGGGGGACCTCACGTGGAAAGTTTTGGCCTGGGACGATCCTGGCACTTATATTTCCAGCTCCTTGGGAACTCCGGCCTGCTCTTTCCCGGTCGCAAAAGATCAGGGCCCTTAGGACTTCTTCTTGGAACCGGAGGAATGTCCCTGTGTTGCCAGCATACTGGGACAGTGCAAAAGAGTTGTATATGGCAACCTGTACCTTGTAGACCACAACTTTTTTGTACCATACCCGTGTTTTCCGCATGGCGATGTATGGCTTGAGGACTTGATCAGAGAGATCAACTCCCCCATATACCGATTGTAGTCCAGAATACAACCGGGCTTGAAGACCGTTTTTGCGGTACCTTGCACAGGGACAGGTGAGCTGCCGTTACCATGAATTTTAGACAGCATAAGGACATCCCTCTTATCCTTATACCTGACCAGCAACAGGTTTTCATAGGTAAGGGCACGGGACTCACCCTTGGGCATAGGTGTCTGGATAAAATTTAGAGGGAGGCCTCTCTGGTTCTTCCTCACGGTCCCACAAGCGGATGTGGATCTGGCGGCGAGGTATATGAACAGAGGGATACTGGTATAAAAGTTGTCCACGTACACGTGGTAACCCTAATCCAGCAGTGGTGCACAAGGTCCCATACGAGTTTCCCGCTAGCACCCAGAGCGGGGGGGACATTCTGGGGGTTCAATAGGGGAATCCTGTCCCTCATATTCTCTAAACTTGCAAGTTTAAGGTACTCTCGCAAAGTTTGTAGAGTCTCACGCCACACCTCGCCCGTTTTGAGGGAATATACTGGCGGAAGATGAGACTCCCCATTAAAACTGATAAGAGACTCATCTACAGAGAGCTCCCTTAGGGGTATGTAGTCCTCCCAAAATTTGGCCCCAAAGTGATCTATGACCGGCCTTACTTTGTAAAGCCGGTAATAGGCAGGATCACTTCGGGGGGGAGGGGGGACTGCAGACATTTCCGTATGGCCTCGAACCGTCCCTGTGTCATGGTCATACCGTAGAGTGGGTTCTGGTAGAGGAATTCCCCACTCCAGTACTACCTGACACTGAGTTTTTTGACAAGGCTCATATGCAGCACGAGGCCCTGAAATCTCCTCATTTCGGCTGCATTGATGATGTGCCATCCATTGGGCCTAGCCAAAAACCAATCTGGTTGGTGGGCAATGAACTGTTGGGCGCACAAGTTTGTTTGTTCCACCATTAGATTCAAAAAGTCGGCACTGAAACATTACCTAAAAAAGTAAATTTCAGTGTTTATGAACTGTGTCAATCTGGATTCCTGAGTTGACAAAAAAACTCAGGAATCCATGGGGGTCTCCAGACAGGTTCACCGGAAGGGAGCTCCGGTGCGCTTGTCTGGGGGTTTGGACTCCTATTACGAGTGGCATGGACGGTGTGTGGGGGGGGATGCGGGGAAGTGTGTATGTATGTAAGTGTTTGGTGCAAACTCTATATAACAGTGTGTGATAAAATATCACACACCGTTATAAAAATGTAAAAAAAAAAAAACTCTGTGGCCAAAAACGGTGGCCAAATGCAGCGCCCTGAAGCCCTAATAGGGTCTGGGTCACACTGCAAAATGTGCAGCGGACCCTTGAAGACCTATTAGGGGGTCAGGGGGGGGTACGTTTTTTTATCTTTTTATTTTTTTACCTCCTCCCTCACACACAAACTCACCCTGAACTAAAGGTAGCAGAAAGCCCCTTTTTATGCCCTGAGGGGCACAGATCAGGTCAGAGGGGGGGGGGGGATCCCTGGCTCCTTCTCTCAGCTCTGCCCACTGACTTAGCTGGGTGGGCTGGCAGAGCTGAGAGAAGGGGACATTAACCCTTCCTCTGCCAGCAACTATTGGTCAGACAATCGTCCAACCAATAGCAGCTCATCTGGGGAGATGACATCATCACCACCTCCCCCTAGCAACAGGAGGTGATTGGCGGTGTATAGTACACCACCGATCACCTTCTGATTCTGGGTCCTCAGGTCCCCGTGACCCGTATGACCGGAATCACAGCAGATCGCCGGAGTGAATTCAGGTCCCCTCAAGCGTTGTCACGGGATGCCCTGTGTACCTGTACGCCCTGTGTCCTGAAGAGGTTAAGGTTCATAATGTGTTCCACTGCTCTTTGTTAGAACTGTATATTCTTACTCAGTCTCCAGTCTCGGTGCATCCTCCTCCAGTTGAAATCGACGGAGAACTGGAGTATGAGGTATCCAAAATACTGGACAGTCATAGGGTACAAAATTCTGTCCAGTATTTGGTTCACTGGAAATGTTATGGTGAGGGGGAGAGGTCATGGGTTCCAGCCTCTTCTATTCAAGCTTCTACTTTGGTAAAAAAAGGTTTTTTGTTCAGTGTGAACAGTGTTCTATAAATATATCCTGTGTATCTAGGCATCCCTGTTACCTGTCCATGGGGACTCCGTGTCTACTGGAGGTTTTATGTGGGATTGTGATAATTCCTGTTTAGCAATAGATCCCGTTTACATGTCCGTGGGGACTCAGAGGATATTGTTATTCCTGTGTCTACCGGTGATTTTTCTAGGGGATTAAGCTTATTCCTGTTTTGTTCTGGAGTATGTTAAGACTTATCCTTTTGTAGGTTTATGTTTTTTATGCATCTTTATTCTGTAGGTCAATATGATTAATATGATATTTAATTATATAGGTCCTGTTTTATTTTACTACTTTTAAAAATGTTTTACTTTTTACTGTACTGTTTCTTTAATGTTATATTTTAGTAGTTCAGACATTTCCACATGCGGCAATACCAAATGTGTTTATGTTTAATTTTGTTTTTATTATTTTATTTAAACTATGGGAAAAGAGGGGCGATTTACACTTTTTTTTAGGGTACCTATTAACATTTATTAGAACTTTTTTTCATCATTTTTAGTCCCCAAAAGGGACAACTACTACCTTTAGTTTTTTTTTTTGCAAATACTGTTGAATGATATCCAATAGTATAGCATTGATCAGTGTTATTAGCACTCTGCATTTCAAGCAAAAAGAAGCAGAAAGAAAATAGCATGTACAGGTAGAGACTTTCCAGCTATCAGCAGGCTGATCCAGACCCCAAAATCTGTAGGGTTAATGCCAGACATCAGTGAGTTCACCAATGCCTAACATTGTTAGTATGTCCAGGCTGCTGATAACAGCTATGACTTACCAGGTATGAAGCACACTTAGCTTGCTTCATAGACCCCGACTGCGACCAGGGCATACCTATACGCCCTGTGTTGTCTAGGGATAAATAAATAAAGCAGATCTCACAGATATCAAAGTTATGTGAAAGGAGTGATAATAACTAAAATAACCCATTTAAAAAAAAACTATTGCCAGAGTCGCTTAACTTAGATAATCCAGATAAAAAAAAATTTGAAAAAAAGTGATCCAAAAGCCTTATGCACCCAAAAGGATGCTCATAAAAACTAAGTTTTCCCAGAAATTGCAAGCCTCTCCCAAAGCCATATATCTTATTAAGAAAAAGTGTTTCTATTGTGACAAAGTAGTTACAAAACCAATAAAAAATTTGGTATTGCTGTAATAGTACTGAACCATATATTATGCAGAGGAAAAGTTGACCAGTTGCTCACAGCAACTAATCAGATTACTTCTTTCATTTTTTTATGGGTCTTTTAAAAAAACAATATTTAAAAAAGTTTGTTTTGGGTAAATGATCCATTTATCCTTTGCACAGTTTTTGAGCAATCTCCACCAGAATGTTATTTTTACAGCATGGTGAGCAATGCAAATTTAAAACTACATTTTCCATTATCCCCCAAGAAAGAGTTATTCAATACATAATATAACCCACAAAATGACAACCATCTAAAGATAAAACCTGTCCTACAAAAAACAAGATTTCCTTTGGCTCTGCACAGGTTTTCATCAATCTTCCCCAGAATGTATTTTTTTTTACCTTATAGTGAACAGTGTATATTTAAAACTAGAAGAAAAAAACTAAAGCAAAATAGCATTTTCTTCTATCTCACCAAAAAGATAGATAAATAACATAACACGCAAAATGACACTATTAAAAAACAAAACCAGTTCTGCAAAAAACAAGTTTTGCTGACTTTTTAAATGGAAAAAAAATATGGGTCTTGGAATGGGTCATAAAAAACAATTAAGAAAATTATTTGGCCATTAAGGCACAGATTGATTCGCTTCACTAAGGAATTAAGAACTGTGCCACAACAACCAGCCTGTTTCTTGACTCCATTCAGGTAATGTACCTTTACATGAGAACCCTTACTCTTATGTACCATATAAATATCGAAATCATCAAGTTTGAGTGCCTGTAAGTAGTAAAACAGTTTCGAGTTGGCGCTTAGCCAGGGGTTCCCCCTAGTCTTGTTCAGACATTACAAAAAAAAAAAAAAAAGGATCAAAGCTTGGAACACAATTCAAACTGCTATGCATTTGCTAGACTTGAGATTTGGGCCCAACATCCTCTATGTGATGCCCTCCTTTGTTTTTGTTTTTTTGGAAATTAAAGAGATTCTGGCCTTTAAACAATATACTTTATTTTTCGCCATATAAGACACACTTTTTCTTCCCCAAAACTGGGGGGGGGGGGGGGGGGAAGTTGGTGCGTCTTATACGGCAAAAACACATTAAAACCGGCGGTCACCCGATCGCGGTGATGCCATGTATTAACCCTTCAGGCGCGGCGATCAAAGCTGACCGCTGTGTCTGAAGGGAAAGTGACCCTAACCCGGCTGCTCAGTCGGGCTGTTCGGGACCGCCGCGGCGTCCCGAACAGCTTACAGGACACCAGGAGGGACCTTACCTGCCTCCTCGGTGTCTGCTCCGTGCCGGGATCCCCTGCATGGCCAGTGCTCTCCTTCGTCGTCATCACGTCGTCGTCAACGGCGGCGACGGAGAGCGAGGATACCGGGCAGCAGAGACATTCCGGAGCGATGGGGAAACCCCGGGGACGCGGCGACAGCGATGGAGGGCAGCATCCAGGGCAGCGGTGACAAGCGGTGACAGGTCTGGCGCGGCAGGGACACGTGAGTACTACCTCCTATACCAGTGGTCTTCAACCTGCGGACCTCCAGGCATGCTGTCCAGGCATGCTGGGAGTTGTAGTTTTGCAACATCTGAAGGTCCACAGGTTGAAGATCACTGTCCTATACTTTACATTGTATTTGGTTCAGAGTCTTTATTTTCTAGATTTTTATGCTTTAAAATTGGGTGCCTCTTATATGCCAGAGCGTCTTATATGACGAAAAATACGGTAGCAACAATTTGTTGAACTGAAAAAATTGATCTTTGTAGATATACTCACTTTAATATGCTTGTAATATACTCATTTTAATTAGAATGCACGCTCAGAAGTGCAATAATGCTATTCTGCAATGCTGGATACTATTGCCAGTACCGTACTAAATAATGTGCACTGTTCCAAAACTAAACTGGCAGGAGTTTTCAATGTGTTTTTAAATAATTCATACAGATTATCGGTCACAATCCAAGCATTAAAGTTTAACTGTAAATATGGCATAGAAGAAACCTGCAGATAATTAATTTTATTAAGTTCCATCATAAAGTTTTCTGCTATTTAATGTAAGTAATTTTCTACCATGAGTTTCATCTGAAGTGAATGTTCTGTGCATGTTTTTATTCTTCCCCTGATGGGAGCTGCTGCTTCCACATAGGAGACAAAGTATTTGGGTTGGTGGTGTTATTAATCTCCCAACATTACAAACTCTCAATATATATGTTGAGCATTTAATCATTGTCAAACTCCCAGTGTGCTTCTTCGGTGTACTGTTGATTTCTGCATAAATATTTTATGGGTCTCATCAGAGACATATCTATATCATATTTGAAGTTCCTACTGGGCCGAGTTTTTATGATCCCTTTCTTTATTAAAGTATTCCACATTGACATGCATATTTATTTTTAAAGGATGCAATTATCCGTGCCTTGAGAAAATTATGTAGCTGAAAATTTTAGCTTTGTCTTAATAAGTAGGGAAGAGCAAATCGAATCTGACGAATCTGAATTTGTTAGGAATTTCAGGAAAAATTTAATTTGCAATGAATGCGAATATCGCCGCAATTCTATTGCGCACATCGCTTCATTAAACTCCATTTACTGTGGTCCAGGCTCCAGGGCATCTAAAATGGCAGATTCCCAAGTCAGGACATGGGGCAATGAATCATGGGAAGGCGGGAACAAGGGGCGGCGGGATGACCGTGAATCATATGCAGCATGCAGTCTATCAGCAGCCAGCCACCCCCTGTGATGTCACATCTATATAAACGGCAGCCATCTTCCAGCCAGTGACTCCAGCGTTCTATTGCAGAGAGAGTGGGACAGAGAGAGAGAGACACAGAAAAGTATTTTTACACCAGCAATTCACCTCAAGCCAAATTCCAGCCTACAAACACTGATAGGGAAGGGAGAGAGATTGAGAGAGAATGTTCACCTGTGGGTGTATTACAGCAGGCTGTCAGCAGCGATTCACCTCAAGTCCAAGTCCAGCCTACAAGCACTGATATAAAAAAGAGAGAGAGTGAGAGAGAAAGTGCATTTTTTGGGTGTATTACAGAAGTGATTCGCCTCAAGCACAAATCCAGCCTACAAGCACTGAAGGGAGTGAGAAACTGGGAAAGGCCAGCCAAAAGTACACACCTGCTGGTGTTGTAGACAAATACTGTTTTAAGCGTCATACTGGAGTGCCTTGAACTCCCCTCATAATTACATACCACATACGTAAATCTAGGCTGTGTACCATTTAGTTCCTGTTAAAGTCTTAGGGGCCTAGTTCATAGCAAGGCAGCCAAAAGTACACACCTGACGGTGTTGTACACAAATACTGTTTTAAGCGTACTGGAGTGCCTTGATCTCCCCTCATAAGTGCATACCACATACGTATATCTAAGTGGTGTACCATTTAGTTCCTGTTAAAGTCTTAAGGGCCTAGATCATTGCAAGGCCAGCCAAAGGTACACCTGCTGGTGTTGTAGACAAATACTGTTTTAAGCGTACTGGAGCGTATTGTCCTCCACTTATATATGCACTATGTTGGTCAGGCAGAGAAGTGCCAGGACGTGCAAAGAGGAGTGGCAGAGGCCTAAATTCATCAGGCAGAAGTCGCAGCAGACTAGGGGCGATTGACAGCAGGAGTCACAGCGAGAGGCCTGAGTTTCCAGTATCAGCTAGCGGTCGTGTCTCGACCAGCAACCCATCTGCCGTCATCAATTGGTTAACATGGTCATCCACTTCATTACAAGTGACATCTGTTACCCCAAGTCAACAGTCGGTGGGTTCCTCAGACATAACCCTCAGTTGGCATGGCCCGGGAGCAGTCCCTGTCCTCCCATTGCCTCTGTCCTATGCTGTTCCCTCCCCTACAGAAGTATCTTATGCTGTGGGTTCAGTCTAACAATTCAGTGAGGACTATCTAATAGAGGACAGTCAGCAGCTACTGCCCAGCCAAGTAGTGGAGGAGACATCCACCGCTTCCTCCCCTAGGCCGGCAAGTAGTGATGAGGAGAGTGGCAGTTGTTACGCCGAGCGCTCCAGGTCCCTGCTCCTCCCCCGGAGCGCTTGCGGCGTTCTCCTCTCTGCAGCTCCCCGGTCAGACCCGCTGACCGGGAGCACTGCACTGTCACTGCCGGCGGGGATGCGATTCGCATAGCGGGACGCACCCGCTCTCGGGTCGCATCCCAATCAACTTACCTGTCCCATTCCCCGACTGTCACATCCTGGCGCACGCGGCTCCGCTCTCTAGGGCACGCGCGCGCCGGCTCTCTGAGATTTAAAGGGCCAGTGCACCACTAATTGGTGCCTGGCCCAATCAGTGTAATTAGCTCCCATCTGCTCCATGCCTATAATAACCCACTTCCCCTTCCTGTCCTTGCCGGATCTTGTTGCCTTGTGCCTAGTGAAAGCGTTTCTGTGTTTGCCTTGTGGTCGTCCAACAAGGACTACAGCTGTCACAGTTGTCCGCCATGCTACAGCAGCTTCTGCCTCTACAGCAGCAACCATCTCCTCTGCCAGCTCCTGCACCTCCTTCGCAGCGAGTGGCCGCTCCTAGCCTCCGCTTGTCCCTGCCGGACAAATTTGATGGGGACTCTGCCGTAGTTTCCTGTCTCAATGTTCCCTACACTTGGAGATGTTGTCGGACCAATTTCCCACAGAACGATCTAAGGTGGCTTTCATAGTTAGTCTTCTGTCTGGAAAGACCTTGTCATGGGCCACACCGCTCTGGGACCGCAATGATCCTGCCACAGCCACTGTCCAGTCCTTCTTCGCTGAAGTCCATAGTGTCTTCGAGGAGCCAGCCCGGGCCTCCTCTGCCGAGACCGCTTTGCTGAACCTAGTCCAAGGAAGTTCCTCCGTAGGCGAATACGCCATCCAGTTTCGTACCCTCGCCTCAGAGCTAGCCTGGAACAATGAGGCCCTCGGCGCGACCTTCAAGAAAGGCTTGCCCAGCAACATCAAAGATGTACTGGCCGCATGAGAAATTCCTGCTAACCTGTCTGAACGTATCCATTTGGCCACCCGCATCGACATGTGTTTTTCTGAAAGACACCAAGAGCTCCGCCAGGAAAAGGACCTTGATCTCTTGGCACCTCTCTCCCAGAATCCTTTGCAATCTACCCCTGTGCCTCCCGCCGAGGAGGCTATGCAAGTGGATCGGTCTCGCCTGACCCATGAAGAGAGATCTCGTCGCAGAGATAAAAATTTATGCCTGTACTGCGCTAGTACCGAACATTTCCTAGTGGACTGCCCTATTCGTCCCCCGCGTCTGGGAAATGCACGCACCCTGTTCACGTAGGCGTGGCGTCCCTTCGTGTGAATTCTGCTTCTCCACGTCTCACTGTGCCTGTGTGCACGTCTCTCCTTCTGCCAATTCCTTCTCAGCTGTGGCCTTCTTGGACTCTGGTTCTGCAGGAAATTTTGTTTTGGCCTCTTTTGTTAATAGGTTCAGCATCCCAGTAACCCGTCTCGTCAAGCTGCTCTACATTTCTTCTGTCAACGGAGAAAAATTGGACTGCACTGTGCGTTACCGCACAGTACCCCTGCTTATGAGCATTGGACTGCATCACGAAAATTTTTTATTTTTTGTTCTGCCCAACTGCACCTCTGAAGTCCTCCTCGGTCTGCCATGGCTCGAACGTCATTCTCCCACCCTTGACTGGACCACTGGGGAGATCAAAAATTGTGGTCCTTCCTGTCACAAACGATGCCTCACATCTGCTCCCACTTGTCTAACTCCTGAGGTTCCACCGTTACCGGTCCCTCCCAAGGCTTACCAGGACTTTCCTGATATTTTCTGCAAAAAGCAAGCAGAGATCTTACCTCCTCATAGCCCCTTTCCTGGTACCACTCTGCCCCGTGGCAAGCTTCACCCTCTGCCCCCCCTCCCCATTCCCACTTCATCTGGAGTTCCTGCCGTAGAGGAAGTAACCCAGGACTTCTCCGTTATCTGGAAGGAGACTCAAGAGTCGCTCCCACTGGTCTCGTCTCGTATGAAGGGACAAGCAGATAAAAAGAGGGGGAGACCTAAGGAGGGGGTACTGTTACGCCACCCCGGAGCGCTTGCGGCGTTCTCCTTTCTGCAGCGCCCCGGTCAGACCCGCTGACCGGTAGCACTGCACTGTCACTGCCGGCGGGGATGCGATTCGCATAGCGGGACGCGCCCTCTCGCGGGTCGCATCCCAATCTACTTACCTGTCCTGTTCCCTGGCTGTCACATCCTGGTGCGCGCGGCTCCGCTCTCTAGGGCACGCGCGCTGGCTCTCTAAGATTTAAAGGGCCAGTGCACCACTAATTGGTGCCTGGCCCAATCAGTGTAATTAGCTCCCATCTGCTCCATGCCTATAATAACCCACTTCCCCTTCCTGTCCTTGCCGGATCTTGTTGCCTTGTGCCTAGTGAAAGCGTTTCTGTGTTTGCCTTACCAGTGTTACCAGACCTTCTGCCGTTGCCCTTGACTACGAACCTTGCCGCCTGCCTTGACCTTCTGCTACATCTGACCTCGCCTCTGTCTAGTCCTCCTGTCCCACGCCACTCTCAGCAGTTAGTGAGGTTGAGCCGTTACCGGTGGACACGACCTGGTTGCTACCGCTGCAGCAAGACCATCCTGCTTTGCGGCGGGCTCTGGTGAATACCAGTAGCAACTTAGAACCGGTCCACCGGTACGGTCCACGCCAATCCCTCTCTGACACCGAGGATCCACCTCCAGCCTGCCGAATCCTAACAACAGTGGTGTCAAAGTCAGCATGGTGGCAGAAGTGGAAAGTCTGGAGTAAAACGTGCCCAGGATAGACCAACTCTTCGCGGCAGCCTACCTTCCCGGGAGGTAGTGAAACAGGGGTTCTTGGAGACAGCGGTAGCAGCAGTCAATCAGTGCGGACAGTTGGTGGGAAAATCAGCTACTTGGCAGTGTTGCAGTCTTTCATCAAGCATCCGAAGGAGGTTAACATGGCCACATGCAAGATGTGTCGGCAGAGGGTGAAGCGTGGCCAGGGTCCAAATTAGAGATAAGCGAATCGAAGCTGACGAACCCAAATTCGTTACGTATTTCATGAAATATTCAATTTGCAACAAATGCAAATATCGCCGCGATTCTATCTTGCAAATTGCGTCATTAAACTCCATTTACTGCGGTCCAGGCTCCAAAGCATCTACAATGGCGGATCCACATGTAAGGACATGGGGCAAGGAACGCTGGAAAGGTAGAAAGGCAAGGTGGGAAGGGAAGTAGGCGGGATGACCATGAATTACATGCAGGATACAGCCTATCAGCAGCCAGTCACCCTTGTGATGTCACAGCCCTATATATATTCAGCAGCCATTTTGCAGCTCGTGATATCATTCATTACACTGCAAAGAGATAGGACGGACATCGCTGTGTGTGTGTTACACAGAAAAGCTATTTCCAGCAGCATTTCACATCCTAGTCACATCAGCATTCTGGTGCACAGAGAGCAGTGCTTTTTTCACTGAAAATAATTTTTACTGCAGCCATTAACCTCCCAGTCCCTTTCTTCAGCATTGTATTACATAGAGGGGCAGATAGCTGTGTGTTGCCTCATACATTTCAACAAGCTGCCTCAATTTCATAAACCTTAGCAGAAGAGGCAGAAATAATTTTCAGCGCAATTCTGTGTCTTTATTCCACAACAAATCCTCTGCTGGTTATACTAGTCTGTAGATGGTAAAATACACAGAAGTCCATTCCTAATAGTCATTCACAGAGTGCCATTTTATGTTTAGTACACAGCTTTTTTGTGCTGCAGCACTGTTGTGTACTGCTGGTGTTGTGCAAAAATAAGTTTTTTTAAGCATACTCTACCGCATTTTTCTGCCCTCATATGTGCATACCACATACGTAGATCTAAGTAGTGTACTATTTTGTACCGGTTAATCTGTCAAGGGACTAGAAACTGTGAAAGTCCAGGCAAAAGTAATCACCAGCTGGTGTTTTACTAAAATACGTTTTTTTAATGTACTGTACTGCAATTTTCTGCCCTCATAAATAGTGTTGCTCGCGAATATTCGCAATGCGAATTTTATTCGCGAATATCACATATTCGCGAATCGCGAATATTCGCGAATATAGCACTATACATTCGTAATTACGAATATTCTTTTTTTTTTTTTTTTCACAGTACACATCACAGTGATCATCCCTCTCTGCTTCAAGCTTGTGTGGTGTAATGAAGGCTCTAATACTACTGTGTGAGACTGGCGTGCGAATTTTCGCATATGTGAAAATTTGAATATGCGAATTTTCGCATATGCTAATTTTTTATATGCTAATTTTCGCATATGTTAATTTTCGCATACGCGAGAATCGCGAATATGCGAATTTTGCGAATATATGACGAATATTCGTCCATATATTCGCGAATATTCGCGAATTCGAATATGGCCTATGCCGCTCAACACATACCTGATACCACATACCTACATCTAAGTAGTGTACTATTTTGTACCTGTTAATCTGTCAAGGGCCTACATACTGAGATAATCCAAGCAAAAGTACTCACCAGCTGGTGTTGTATTTAGGTACGTTTTTAAGTGTACTGTAGCGCATTTTTCAGCCCTCATAATTGCATACCACATACCTACAACTAAGTAGTGTACTATTTTGTACCTGTTAATCTGTCAAGGGCCTTTATACTGTGAAAGGACAGCTAATAGTACACACCTGCTGCTGTTCTGGACAAATACTGTTTTAAGAGTAGTGAAGCATATTGTACTCCCCCTGACATACGCAATAAGTATGTCAAGCAGAGTAGTGCCAGAGGAGTGGCAGAGGCCTAAATTCCTCAGGTGCAGGCAGAGGTCGCAGCAAAGTAGAGGTGTGTGGCAGCCGGAGTCGCAGCGAGAGGTCTGAGCTCTCGGTGTCAGCTAGCAGTCGTATCTCGGCCAGCAAGCCAGCAGCCGTGATTGATCAGTTCACTCGGTCATCCACTTCATCCCAAGTGACATCCGACACCCCCAGTCAACAGTCAGTGACTGCCACAGACTCAACCCTCACTTGGCATGGCCTTCATGCTGCTGCTGCCACCTCAAGGCTCTGTTATTGTGCTGCTGCATGGTCTCCTTGTGCTAATGCTACAACCTCCAGGTTCTGATATTGTGCTGCCACATGGTTTCCTCAAGCTGATGCTACCACCTCCAGGCTTCTCATTGTGCTGCTCTGTGGTCTCCTCATGCTAATGCTACCACCTCCAGGTTCTGTCATTGTGCCACTCTATGGTCTCCTCATGCTGATGCTGCCACCTCCAGGCTCTCTCATTGTGCTGCCATGGATACTGCAAAAGCATAATTAAGGTGCTGGTCCCCAGTTTCAGAAATTTCTCTGCATTAGGGTCACTTTCAGGACTCCTGATGCTGCTGCTGCCACCTCCAGACTATCTCATTCAGCCACTATACGGTATGCTCATGCTTCGGCCACCTCCAGGCTGTGCCATTCAGCCACTATATGGTCTCATCATGCTTCAGCCAACTCCAGGCTATGCCATTCAGCTACTATATGGTCTCCTCATACTGATGCCACCTCCTGGCTCTGTCATGGTGCTGCCATGTGACTATTTGTTAAATTTGGTCCTTTGTACCCACACGCCGGGGCTCGGGAAACTAAAACTTGAGAGTTTCTGCCAACTCCAGGATGTGCCATTCAGACACTATATGGTCTCCTCATGCTTCAGCCAACTCCAGGTTGTGCCATTTAGCCACTATATGGTCTCTTTATGATTCAGCCACCTCCAGGCTGTGTCATTCAGCCAATATATGGTTTACTGATGCTGCTGGGCCTGGGCCTAAAAAAATGTATGGTGGCACTAGCTACCATAAATCTTCAATTTAAATTTCAAAATTAATCTTTTAATCTTAGGGATTGTGAAGCCCTAGTGTCTACTCATGCTGCTGTCAGCTCCACACTGTGTCATTCAGCAACTATATGGTCTCCTCATGCTGCCAACACCTCCACGCTGTGTCATTTAGCCACTATATGGTCTCATGCTGCCAACACCTCCAGGCTGTGTCATTCATCCAATATATGGTTTACTGATGCTTCAGCCACCTCCAGTTTGTACCGTTCATCCAATATATGATTTACAAATGCTTCAGCCACCTCTAGGCTGTGCCATTCATCCAATATATGGTTTACAGATGCTTCAGCCACCTCCAGGCTGTGCCATTCATCCAATATATGTTTTACTGATGCTTCAGCCACATCCAGGCTGCGCCATTCATCCAATATGTGGTTTACTGATGCTTCAGCCAGCTTCAGTCTGTGTCATTCAGCAATTACATGGTTTTGTGATGCTGCTGGGCCTAGGACATTACCTATATATGTTTATGGTAGGACTAGGTACCATACATATTCAATGGAAATTTCTAAATTCATCATTTAATCTTAGGGATTGTGAAGCCCTAGTATCTACTCATGCTTCTGCCAGCTCCACGCTGTGTCATTCAGCCACTATATGTTCTCCTCATGCTGCCAACACCTCCACGCTGTGTCATTTAGCCACTATATGATCACTGTCTTTGAGACTTCTGAACATAGCCGATTCAGCACTCCGCAATGTTCTTAAAGAATGGTTGGAGCAGTGGTTGACCATGCAACAGTACTATTAAAAAGGCATGAATTAGCTTTTTCCTTCCTGTCTTTAGCGATTATATATAACAATATGTAAATTTTCCTTTTTTTTTTTTCTTTTTTTGTTGGTTGGGCTTTTTTTTTGTAGGATTTTATATGAAAAGCTGAAAGACAACTTACCTTTCTTATATATGTAATGTGCAGGTATAGATACAGCGGTCGGCACTATTTGATCTGTAGTGGAAGCTAGGCAGCTCTCAGGAGTGTACAGATGAATACTAGATTAGCTTGCGGGGTGCTCAAATCTCTATAGCTTTCAAACAAATCACGGCAGTAGAAGGTGTAGAAATGAAGAGAGTTCACTCACCGCTTCTGGTGCTCATTCTTTATTTCGGGGTGCAGGTAAAAGCGCATACAAAAGGTGAGTTCGGACGCCAGTAAGACACAAGTGACAGCACTGTTTCACATCAGCATGGTGTTTCTTCAGACTATACATGTAATACAGTAAATTGTATATTGGTGTATCTACTATAGACTAGAGGAGCAGTTGAGCTCATATGTGTAGTGAGAGAGTGTTCAGTATAGTATTTATCATGTAATGTAAAAGTGATCATGCAATCACATATTCTAATAAAATAGGTAGGAAGGGGAAAAAATGTAAATAATACAGTCTGTAAGGGGTTTCCCATTTTGTAATTTTGGATATTTGCGATATAGTCATGATACATCGGGTTCCCACGCTTGAGATTCATAGGGTTCCTCTATCTCCCAGTCGGGACAGAGGTTCAATTTAATGCATGTTTCAAAGGGGTTATGCCACTGTAGATACCTATACCATATAAGTGTGAGATCATCGGGGTCAGATCACTTGGAACTTTCCACTCCCTCGATCTTGAGAACAGGCCTGCCTAAGCTCCCATCACAATAGTGAGGAAGGGCACATACTCAATGATCATGCTATTCGTTGTCATTGACAGCTTCAATCACAGCTAAGCACTGTACTTGGCTATCTTCGGCACTCCAATAGACAATGAATGGACTGGTGGCCAAGTATGCGCACTGCCAAAACAATTCAAATAGAAGTCCCAGTCTTAACATTACTGGGGGTCCCGGTGGTCAGACTTCCCTTAATCAGCCACATATCATATCCTATAGGCCAGGACCTATTGATAGCATTCAGAATTATTGGGCAGACTAGATTGGTCGAATGATTGTTATCTGCTAACATAATCTACATTGCTCAAAAAAATAAAGGGAACACTTAAACAACACAATGTAACTCCAAGTCCATCACACTTCTGTGAAATCACACTGAGCACTCAGGAAGCAACACTGATTGACAATCAATTTTAGATGCTGTTGTGCAAATGGAACAGATAGACATTATAGGCAATTAGCAAGACACCCAGCAATAAAGGAGTGGTTCTGCAGGTGGTGACCACCGACCACTTCTCAGTTCCTATGCTTCCTGGCTAATGTTTTGGTCACTTTTAAATTATGTCGGTGCTTTCACCCTAGTGGTAGCATGAGACAGAGTCTACAACCCACACAAGTGGCTCAGGTAGTGCAGCACATCCAAGATGCCACATCAATGCGAGCTGTGGCAAGAAGGTTTGCTGTGTCTATCAGCGTAGAGTCCAGAGCATGGAGGTGATACCTGGAGACAGGCCAGTACATCAGGAGATGTGGAGGAGGCTGTAGGAGGGCAACAACCCAGCAGCAGGACCGCTACCTCCGCCTTTGTGCAAGGAGGAGCACTGACAGAGCCCTTCAAAATGACCTCCAGCAGGCCACAAATGTCTATGTGTCCAATCAAACGGTCAGAAACAGACTCCATGAGGGTGGTATGAGGGCCCAACTTCCACATGTGGGGGTTGTGCTTACAGTCAAACACTGTGAAGGACATTTGGCATTTGCCAGAGAACACTAAGATTGGCAAATTCGCCACTGGCACCCTGTGCTCTTCACAGATGAAAGCAGGTTCGCACTGAGCACATGTGACAGACATGACAGAGTCTGGAGATGCTGTGGAGAATGTTCTGCTGCCTTCAGCATCCTCCAGCATGACCGGTTTGGTGGTGGGTCAGTAATCGTGTGGGGTGGCATTTCTTTGGGGGGCCGCACAGCCCTCCATGTGCTTGCCAGAGGTAGCCTGACTGCCATTAGGTACCAAGATGAGATCCTCAGACCCATTGTGAGACCATATGCTGGTTGGTTACTGGGTTCCTCCTAATGCAAAACAATGCTAAACCTCATGTGGCTGGAGTGTGTCAGCAGTTCCTGCACGAGGAAGGCATTGATGCTATGGACTGGCCGCTCGTTCTCCAGACCTGAATCCGATTGAGCACATCTGGGACATCATGTCTCACTCCATCCACCAATGCCACATTGCACCACAGACTGTCCAGGAGTTGGGAGATGCTTTAGTCCAGGTCTGGGAGGACATCCCTCAGGAGACCATCCGCCACCTCCTCAGGAGCATGCCCAGGCGTTGTAGGGAGGTCATACGGGCACGTGGAGGCTACACACACTATTGAGCCTCATTTTGACTTGTTTTAAGGACACTACATCAAAGTTGGATCAGGCTGTAGTGTGGTTTTCCACTTTAATTTTGAGTGTGACTCCATATCCAGACCTCCATGGGTTGATAAATTTGATTTCCATTGATAATTTTTGTGTGATTTTGTTGTCAGCACATTCAACTATGTAAAGACAAAAGTCTTTTAGACGATTAGTTCATTCATTCAGATCTAGGATGTGTTATCTTAATGTTTAATGTTCCCTTTATTTTTTATTTTTTGAGCAGTGTATGTTTCTAAGGGTCCCTAAGATATCTTTGATATCTTCAGTGTACTGTCATAATCTTGTGAAATCTTATAGATTTAGTTAATACAGAGAGCTATCCACTAATGGTGTGTCAACTGGATGTCCATGAAATCTCCTGTTTGCAGTAAAATTTGTGTCCTGTGCTGAAAGCTCAGTTAAAGGGGTATTCCGGCCATAGACATCTTATAACCTATCCAAAGCATAGGGGATAAGATGTCTGATCGCGGAGGGATTGGAGACATGACATCACACAACACCCCCTTGTGACATCATGCCCCCATCCATTCATGTCTATGAGAATGGGCGTGACAGCCACCACTCCCCTTTCCATAGACATGAAAGGAGGGGGCGTGGTGTGATATCACGAGGGGGCATGGCGGGACATCACGTCTCCATCCCGGAAAACAGAGGTTTCTTAGACTGAAGCAGCAGACCGGCATAGAATGCGGGTGCTGCACGGAAATGCAGCGGCAGGCCCCCCGCAATCAGACATCTTATCTCTTATCCTTTGGATAGGGGAGAAGGTGTCTATGGCAGAATACCCCTTTAACATCCAGAGTTCCCCTTTTACCTATCCATTCCCTAATACAGTATATAAAATGGCATTTTATCAACCAGATTATCCCTGTAATGCCTGCCAAGATCTCTACTTACTGGAACTGCCTGTAAGGTGCTAACAGCACTTTACTATAACTGCAAACATTTACTAGTGACAGCTGAAAATTATCTATGGTGGGGTTACAATCCCATTGATGTGTAATAATAAACTGACTAATAATACAGCTATATTTCCATCATTGGAATAAGTATGAAAAAACATTGCTGCATATGACTAAATAAAGATGATTATTAAATAGTCCGCACCAATGTACAATCTCGTAGCAAAACAAGTTTAAGAAATAAATGACAGTAAGACTAGTCACTGTTCCATAGACATTCACAAACAGTTCAGCAGAAAAAGTCAGTGACTAATAAGCTTGGCTTGGTAATTACTTGTGTAAAATCCTGTAGTGTTTTTTTTTTCCCGGATTTTTCTTTTTTTTTTGTCTTTTTTATTTTGCTGTAATCATTTGTGATGCATTTTCAATCAATCTGTCAACATATTTTGTTCCTCAACCAATTTAAATGTTCCTGCAATGTCTGTTTACTTTAATATGTAGTACACACATCTCAATCAATATGTTAACCTACGGTATAGCTTTCCATTCTGGGCTAATTAAATGCTCCTAGCGGTGCCCGCTGTAATGTTAATCAACTTGTCACTCAATAATCTCAATAATCATTCGCTGAAACTTGAAACGGGAATTAGTTCACTCTTCTCTTTTTTCCAACTTCTTATCTGTCTATATTTGCTACATAGAAGTGATATTACAAATAATCTGAAAATGATTTTTCCAAATTGAAGAAAATAATCAAAATATTTTATATATGACAAAGATAAGGCAAACACCTGCCAAAGAGGGGGCCATTCTCCATTTCCCATTAAGTTAATTTGTCACAAAACGGATGTTCACCAAAACCCGAACAATCAAGTTGATTCATAGCTGAGCTGTGCCCTTTCCCTGTCAGACATAATCAGTCCTGACCCCATGGACTTCTGGGTCGAGAGATTAACCCCTTAAGGATCGGGGGGGGGGTTCCGTTTTTGCATTTTCGTTTTTTGCTCCTTGCCTTTAAAAAATCATAACTCTTTCAATTTTGCACCTAAAAATCCATATGATGGCTTATTTTTTGTGCCACCAATTCTACTTTGTAATGACGTCAGTCATTTTGCCCAAAAATCTACGGTGAAACGGAAAAAAAAATCATTGTGTGACAAAATTGAAAAAAAAAAACCCGCCGTTTTGTAACTTTTGGGGGCTTCCGTTTCTATGTAGTATATTTTTTGTAAAAATTACACCTTATCTTTATTCTGTAGGTCCATACGATTAAAATGATACCCTACTTATATAGGTTTGATTTTGTCGGACTTCTGGAAAAAATCATAACTACATGCAGGAAAATTAATACGTTTAAAATTGTCATCTTCTGACCCCTATAACTTTTTTATTTTTCCGTGTATGGGGCGGTATGAGGGCTCATTTTTTGCGCCGTGATCTGAAGTTTTTAACGGTACCATTGCATTGATAGGACTTATTGATCGCTTTTTATTCATTTTTAAATGATATAAAAAGTGACCAAAAATGCACTATTTTAGACTTTGGAATTTTTTTGCGCGCACGCCATTGACCGAGCGGTTTAATTAACGATATATTTTTATAATTCGGACATTTCCGCACGCGGTGATACCATATATGTTTATTTTTATTTTTATTTACACTGTGTTTTTTTTTTTTTATTGGAAAAGGGGGGTGATTCAAACTTTTAATAGGGGAGGAGTTAAATGATCTTTATTCACTTTTTATTTCACTTTTTTTTGCAGTGTTATAGCTCCCATAGGGACCTATAACACTGCACACACTGATCTTCATCATTGATCACTGGTTTCTCATAGGAAACCAGTGATCGACGATTCTGCCGTATGACTGCTCATGCCTAGATCTCAGGCACTGAGCAGTCATTCGGCGATCGGACAGCGAGGAGGCAGGTAAGGGCCCTCCCGCTGTCCTGTAAGCTGTTCGGGATGCTGTGATTAGCCGCGGCTATCCCGAACAGTCCGACTGAGCTAGCCGGCAACTTTCACTTTCGCTTTTAGCCGCGCGGCTCAGCTCTGAGCGCGCGGCTAAAGTGTTAATAGCTCGCAGCGCCGCGATCAGCGCTGCGCGCTATTAGAGGCGGGTCCCGGCTTCACTATGACGCCGGGCCCGCCGTGATATGACGCGGGGTTACTGTGTAACCCCGCATTATATCAGGAGAGCAGGACCAAGGACGTACCGGTACGTCCTTGGTCCTTAAGGGGTTAAAGAAGTACTTTGGTGGAAAACAAACAGTTTCATAATAACTGGTACCAAAAAGTTATACAGATTTGTAAATTACTTCTATTTAAACTTGTTAAGCCTTCTAGTACTTACCAGCTGCTGTATGCTCCAGAGAAACTTGTGTAGTTCTTTCCAGTCTGACCACAGTGTTCTCTGCTGTCCCCTCTAAACCACTGGCCAGAAATTGTTCCACCTCCAGTGTAGTGTCAGTGGGGGACATTTATCAATGATTTTACCCCTTTTTGATGCATAATTTTGCACAGTGTCACTCATTGCTTCTTTTTTGTGCATCTTTTTTGGTGGAACATTTTCAGATGTTGTCTATTGTTCGTGCAGCATGGATTGAAAAATGCAGTGGACACTAATTTATTACCTGCGCAAGATTTGTCTACGCTGTCAAACTTTGCTTATTGCCGACATTTTTAACGCAAATATAGAACATCAAGGAGCACACGTATCAGCTGCCTGCAGACTCCTGCGGCCAGAGTACTACTATTCTCATCATGGAACAGACTCCTTTCCATGATGGGAGTAGTAGTTCCCTGGCTGTGGGAGTCTGCAGGCGGCTAGGGGAGGCTACATTAGTGTTTCTACTACTACCCCCATCATGGAACAGAGTCTGTTCTATGTTGGGGGTAGTAGCACAGGGTATAAGGGATTGATTGCACTGGGTCTCACTTCTGAAATCCCCCTGGGAGCCCTGAATGGTCGGCACCGAGGAGCCATTCAGGGCTCCTGGCGGGGTCTTTAAACGAGTACTTTGAACCCCAAATGGATGCCCCCATGCAAATTTATAATAATTCATTGGTCCCATTGTGTTTATAATAATTAATTGGCTCCAGTGTGTTTATAATAATTCATTGGCCCCAGTGTGTTTATAATAATTCATTGGCTCCAGTGTGTTTATAATAATTAATTGGCCCCAGCGTGTTTATGATAATTCATTGGCCCCAGGGTGCTTATCCTTATTCCCCCCAGTATCCTTATTTCCCCTCTCACTGCCTTCTCATATTCTTGGAGCAGAGCAGCAGGATATGTCCAGAACCAGCAGCAGTGAATGAATGAAGCCAACATGCCCCGCATGTAGGCTTTATTCATTCCTTCAACCACCGCTGCCGCCTGACATGTCCCCGCTGCCGCCCTGGTCCTAGTGCAATCAGCTCACTGCCGGGGCATGTCTATTATTCTCTCCTGCTCATTTACGCTGGGTACAGAGATGAGCAGCAGAGAATAGACATGTCCCGGCCGTGCGCTGATTGTGCTAGGAGCAGGGCAGCAGCGGGGACATGTCGGGCGGCAGCTGTGGGGAATGAATGAAGCCTACATGCGGGACATGTCGGCTTCATTCATTCACCACCGCCAGTTCCCGACATGTCCCGCTGCTGCCCTGCTCCAAGAAGATGAGGAGCAGGCAGCGGGAGGGGAAATAAGGACACTGGGGGGAATAAGGATAAGCACACTGGGGCCAATGAATTATTATAAACACACTGGGGCCAATGAATTATTATAAATATGCCTGGGGGCATACATTTGGGGGTCAAAGTAGTAGTTTATAAACCCTGCCGGGAGCCCTGAATGGCTCCTTGGTGCCGGCCATTCAGTGCTCTTGTAGGGGGATTTCAAAGTGAAAGTTTACACAGTAGTATATATACATCGCTGGGTATACATACATATATACATCGCAGCATGCCGCCCACTCCCCTGCTTTATAACTGATGATTGCATCTCACTTCTGAGACCTGGTGCGATCAATCCCTTATCCCCTGTACTACTACAAACAACATGGAACATACTCTTTTCCATGATGGGGGTAGTAGTACAAAGACTAATGTAGCCTCCCCAGCCGCCAGTAGCTGGGGGAACTACTACTCCCATCATGGAAATTAGTCTGTTCTATGATGGGAGTAGTAGTAGTCACTCAGCATTGCAAGAATCTGCTGATGACATCTCTTCTGAGCATGCTCAGAAGTAATAACAGTTCAGAAACGGATATTATAAAACAGGGGCAAATGGATGACATTAAAGGTTCATCCGTTTGCCATAGACTTTAATGTTAAATTTATAATATCCGTGTCTATTCCATTATTTTTGATGGAAGAAAAAATACTGCATGCACCGTCTTTTCTCCCATCAAAAAAAATGGAACAGGAAGCAAATGTGTGCAAACGGTGATACAGTATAGGATTGTAAAAAAAAAAAAAAAAAATCCCATTGACATCAATGGGATTATTTTACAGCTGTTTGCAACCTGTTTAAAAATTATCAAACGGATTGCAGAATGGCCATTTATTAACGGATGCAGATGGCCATGTGAACGAGCCCTAAGAATACTACTGTATGTGCAGGGAGGGAGGAGGTATAGCTGTTAGGTCTATGTATATGTGTGATCATGTGTATGCAGCAGAGCTGAGTGTGTGATTGTGTGTATGCAGCAGAGCTGAGTGTGTGATTGTGTGTATGCAGCAGAGCTGAGTGTGTGATTGTGTATGCAGCAGAGCTGAGTGTGTGATTGTGTGTATGCAGCAGAGCTAAATGTGTGATTGTGTATGCAGCAGAGCTGAGTGTGTGATCATGTGTATGTTGCAGAGTTGAGTGTGTGCATGGTCTTGCTTACACATAATCACACATTCAGCTCTGCTCCATACACATGTCGCTCCCTAATTTCTGCTACATGTACATGATCACACACTCAGCTCTGGTACATGTACACAGTGTTTGCCAACCAGGGTGCCTCCAGATTTTGCTTTTGCATCTCCCAGCATGCCAAGTTTTGCAACACTTGGTGGCATTCTCATTGGTAAACACTGATATAGAGGTAAGGGGACAAATTGTTCAGCAAAATTACATATGTTTTAAACCCAGACATTCTGAGTACTTTATAAAGATTTATGATTTTACTATGAAGCAGAGTTTTGTTCGGCACACACTGCTGTTCCGGCACTTCTAGCTATGTGAGCAGTGTACCGAGGAAAAGGCCACAGCTCTGTGAAGTGCAGCTCTGTGAAGTGTAAGGTAGAGCGAGGGGGGTTTCGATATTTGCACAAAATTTGGTAAATTTTGAGCAAGAGTGTAAAGTAGAAAAGCAGTGTCTACAATAGACACCTAATGATAAATGTCCCCAGTGAGTGTATTCAGCAAAGCAATCAAGATTGTTTGCCAACAACATGGAGGCACTGTTTGTTAAATTGAATCATACATAGATTAGTGAGGATTGTAAAACTCTTGTTCCTAATGCCACTGAGTATATATGCCATTGCTGCTTTTGACTGGTTATTACTTAACCCCCCCCCCCCCAGCAGTTTACTCACTTGTACTACCACTACCCCTGCTGTCTATTGTCTTCCACTACTTCAAGTCCACCACCCCTGCTGTTGACTCGCTACAACTACCACCCATCCACAACCCCTGCTGCCGTCCACTACACCTAGCCTATATAAACACAGATCTACTTTCCTGTACTTTGTTTTACACTGAACTGCTAATGGTGCAGCTCCTTTTACCACCCTTGGGACAGCTACTACTTCCTGGCCTACATAACCAGATGATCCAAAAAAAAAAAAAAAGGATTTCTTTGGTCTTTTCATTTCTACAAAAAAAAGTACCTTCACCTTTTATCACTCAGAATCCGTCTTTTTGACAAAATGTGGTGAATCTTCTAAATACATTTTTGTTACGTTTGCTTAACTCTATTCCTAATGCATTATTGATATTTAATATAAACACACCATCAAGTACAAGAGCAGTAACACTATTAGGAACCAAAAATTACATATAAGTGAAGTTTGATGTAATTCTTTAGTTCAGTCTATAGAATTTGTTTTATTCTTTTGGAACTTTATCTCCGGCACTGCTCCATAGACAGAGTTGTGCCTCATCTGTTGTATATTCTAAAGTGCTATCAGGGTTTTTCAGCTTAGAGGGAGCCTGGCAAAACACTGGTCATGACTATAAACTTTACCGAACACAACTTACCCCAAATTGGCTTTACTGGCTTCAGACTGCTGGAAGAAACGCAAGCCTACAAATCTGTATGATATGAAAGGAAACCAGGATTTGAAGGCTTTTCACTTGGTTAACTCATGTATAATAGTACAATGTAAAACTTTCCATGTACTTTATTTCTTGAAAAGTTTGCGATTAGCTTTACATTCAATTTAAACTACATTGCATCAATGGTCTTTTGAACATATAGTTGAAGCAATGGTTCCAACCTCCTTAAAGTGTCCTCTTTGGCTTGTTTTTGTGCATACATCTAAGACTGATTGAAACAGAACATTTCTTCTGTAGAACCTGAGCTCATATTTTCTCTTTATTTCTACTTAAATGAAATGAATTGCTTTGTATTAATTAAAATTAACAAGTGTGACAAAAGAAATTTCCAGAACCAGTTAAAAGTGATGGAGCTCTTCATCACTATTCAGAGCTAATTGAACGCCGACTCTTTCCTTTTCTCTGGTTCCTAGACTGTCTCCATTCCTTTTCCTTTTAACTTTCTTCAATCAGATAAAATTGTGGCATACGATCCTGCAAAATAATGCTAGCTAAATAGGATCATTCAAATACAATACTAAATTGTCTACCATTGTGTTGCTTATGGTTCTACAATGACACTATTGGCATGGAAACATTTGTAACAGAATACATTTTACAGATGATTCATACTTGACAGTCTGTGGAGTCATGTTACCCAACACGTTGATGCATTATAGAAATAAATAGGACAAATTATGAAACTTTTACTTGGTAATGTAACCATCATTAACTAAAGGGGTTATCCCATAATTTAAAGTTATCCCCTATAATTATGGTGACAGAGGGTTCTTTGTTCCTTCTAGTGAATGGAACAGCAGCACACGTGTTTGGCTACCACTCCATTAACTCTCGGTGGGACTGCCCATAGCTGAATGACTTCAGCACTTGACTATGTTTGGAAGTTGAATAGAAAGCATGTCCACTATCACTTTATTCACATGGTGGTTATTGTGATAGGTTGGGTGGTTGCAGTATTCAGATACCCATCAGTTATCACCTATCCTAAGTTAACATGTAATTTATTAAATACCACATAGTGAACTCAATGATAAAAAATGCATTACTACAAATGGTTCCATTAAAAAAAAAATAACTCAAAAATCAAGCTCTCACACAGCGGCATCTCTTTAAGGCTAGGTTTCCACACAGTTTTTGAGCCAAAGTCAGAAGTGGATCCAGTAGGAAAGAGAAGTATAAGTCCTTCCTTTATATTTCCCAATCCTTTTGAACATACTTCGGGCTTTGGCTTAAAAATTGCAGTGGCAGTTTAAAAAAAAAAAAAAAAAGGCAGAAAAAAAAAACCTCTGTAGAAACCTAGCCTAAGGCTAAGTTTCTACTTGTTTTTTTGTGGCCCCAAAAACGCAAGAAAAAAAGTTTGCAGTAGTAATGGAAAAAAATTTATTTAACAAAATGTATATATTTATATATATTTTTTAATTAATTTTTAATAAAGTGTGTGTGTTTAACTTTTTTTTTCTCTATTTTTTACATTTATTAGGTAGTACTACTACTCCCAGCATGGAACAGACTGTTCCATGATGGGAGTAGTAGTACCTTTACTAATTGACGTATCGCCCCGGGTCTATTGCGATCCTTCTGTATAAATTATAGATGCGACCCGCCACTCTTCTATGATCCCCTGCACTTCCGTATATCTACACCTATTCAAATTTCCCTCAGAGAGCTGTGATTGGCCAGATGGTTTCCAGCCAATCACCACTCTCTGTGGGAAATATGAGTAGATGTATATATATGTCAGTGCAGGGGACCATAGAAGAGCGGCTGGCCACATCACTACATTATACAGGAGGATCACAGCGGATGTCAGGAGTGACATACTCTGTGATATTTCCTTAACTGCAGGTACTACTGCTCCCAACATGGACCACACTCTGCTCAATGCTGTATGTGTTCCATGCTGGGAGTAGTAGTACTACCTAAAAATGTAAAAAATAAAGGAAAAAAAGTGAAAAACACACACACACACTACATTTTTATTATTGTTTGCTACATTTTTAGGTCCCTGCCCGCCCACATAAATTGATCCCTGTTTTAAAAATGAATGAAAATTTCATTATAAAAAAGATACATTTTGTTAGACACAACTTTTTCCATCACTACCATATCTTATTTTTTTTTTTTAATGGTACCCGACGAAATGTAATTAAAAAATGTATCTGCATCACTTCTTTGGATCGCTAAAGTCCAAAAAAGAATAAAAATCGCCTGCAAAAACACCAAAGTTAAAACCCACATGTCGTTTTTCTTGGCATTGTTTTACTCCCATAGACTTCTATGGGAGAAAAAGCCACAATTTCAGGGGAAAAAAGGCTATAGGCCCAACATGCTGCGAATTTGCAAAACCGCCAAGGAGCTAAAAAAAGAGTTAAAAAAAAACACCAAACGGATAAAAAAAACACCAAACTGAAAAACACAAAGTGGAAAAAGAATTTTGTGATTTCTCATTGATTTACAGCTAAGATATTGGTGCAGTGCTTTTTCAATGAAAAGACACCATGGGGCTCGTTTTGGCATTTTTGGGGGGAAAAAAGCACACACAAAAAAAACAAGTAGAAACTTAGCCTAAAAAGGTTTTCTGGGGGAATATAATCGATGTTGTATACACAGGAAAAGCCTACAACAGCTCAGTGTACCATTTTTGTGAGTTGAATGGTAAGATCTGAGCAGCTGCAGATCTAGTTACATTTAAACTTATTAAAAGGGTATTCCAGGAATTTGTTTTATTTGACTATGCTACATGGGCTGTAAAGTTAGTGTAGTTCATAATATAGTGTCTGTACCTGTGTGTGACAGTTTCCTCACAATTCTTCTGTGATTTTCACTCCAATATATATTTTTACCAGCATACAAAATGACTCTTGTCTTAGATTTTTCCCAGCTTGCAATGAGGCCGAGACCTGACCTCACTAGCCAGCTGATGACAGGGAGCCTGTGGGTGGAGGGATCACTTGGTGGGAGAGAGATCAATCTGCAACTAATGCAACAGCTGTAGGCACCCTGATTGAAAACCACAGGCCTTTTGATGTATGCAGCTCATTTATCTTTCAATGGGTGGGGTGGCTGATGTGTGGGAGGGAGGAAGATGGAATTGTGTGATTTGTAGTCAAAAAAAGAAAAGTCAAACAGGAAATACCAGTTCACAAAAAGCTATTCAGTGTTAAGGTAATCTCACAACATAGCCATTTAGCCCCAATACAAGCGCAGATCCTTCCTAAGCATGTCCATTACTGTCTGCCAGGTACGTACTAAAATCACCTTATGGTGGGTGACACCTTTAAGGCTGGGATCCCACTGCACATCTCCAAGGAAGCTGAAACATTTTTTTTATGTGTAACATGAATTTTTTGTTTTGAATTTTGTTTAAGATTCACTGCAGAGTTTATACATGGTAAAATGGAAGTGGTTGAAATCTATGACACATTCACAACTAAATAAGCTTGCTAAAAATAGAAATCTGCATCATGATCATTTACTGTGTGGACGAAAGCATTGGGATACAAAGAATAGAGAGCACAAATGACATGAGAGCATTAGTGAGGTCAACAACTAATTCCTAATTCACAATCTGCATTCTAGTTCATTCAGTTCAAAGGTGAGTGATCATTTGAAGGGCTAAGTGGGAACCAGTAAAGTACTTCCACAAAAAGGTCCCCTAACCATGACTTTATGGACCTTGCTTTGTGCACTTGGGCACAGTCATGCTGGAAGAGGAAAAGCCAATCCCACAAAGATGAAAGCATACAATTGTCGAAACGTCTTCTTTTTTATCTTAGATTTCCTTAGAATAAGATTTCTGTAAGAAAATATGGGGCCTATCTCAACTCCTGAACACACCATAGCATTAACTCTCCTCCAGTAAATTCCAGTTGGCACAGTGCAGTCAGGCAGGTAATGTTCTTCTGGCATTCACCAAACTCATACTCTTACATCAGACTTCCAAACTGAAATGTGCTCCATCAATCCTCAGAACACATTTCCACTGCTCCATAGTCCAGTGGTGGCATGCTTTACACCACACCATTTGACACTTGGCATGTGCTTGATGTAAGGCTTGTGAACAACTATTCAGCCATGAAAATCCATTCCATGATGTACAGTTTTGGAATGCTGCAGTTATTCACTTAGAAGTGTTAGGCTTAGTTTCTTTTTTTTTTTTTGTCCTGCGTTTTTTGGTTTGAAAAAAAATACGCAAGAAAAAACGCCTGAAAAAACAGCAGTACAATTTCCTGCGTCTGGCATTTTTCTGGCGTTTTTTCATTTGTGTGGAAATTGCACCTTGGCAGTTTTTTTTTTTTTTGGTACCCAAAATTTGTTGGGTACCAAAAAAAAAAAGGATGTAGTAGTGATGGAAAAAAATGTATTTACCGAAATTTATATATTTTATAACAAAATTTTAATAAATTTTTTATAAATTGTGTGTGTTTCCCTTTTTTTTTCTAAATGTTTACATTTTTTAGGTAGTACTACTACTCACAGCATGGAACAGACAGTTCCATGATGGGAGTAGTAGTACCTGTACTAATTGACAGATCGCCCGTTGCAATCCTCCTGTATAATGTATAGATGCGGCCGTCCGCTCTTCTATGGTCCCCTGCACTGACGTATATATATATATATATATATATATATATATATATATATGTATATACCTATTCATATTTCCCACAGAGAGCTATGATTGGCTGGAACCATCTGGCCAATCCCCGTTCTCTGCGGGAAATATGAATATGTGTATATATATATATGGCAGTGCATGGGACCATAGAAGAGCGGCTACCGCATCTATACATTATACAGGAGGATCGCAACGGGCGATCTGTCAATTAGTACAGGTACTACTTCTCCCATCACAAAACAGTGGGTTACATTCTGGGAGTAGTAGTACTACCTAAAAAAAATATTTTAATGATACCCGACGAAATTTTATTAAAAAAGTATCCCCATCACTTTTTTGGATCGCTAAAATCCAAAAAAGAAAAAAAAATGCCTAAAAAAATGCCAAAGTTAAAACCCCCATATATCGTTTTTCTTAGTGTTTTTTCACTCCCATAGACTACTATGGGAGAAAAACGCCACGATTTTGACTAAAAAAATTGCCAGTGGCTCAACATGCTGCAATTTTGGAAAACCGCGAAGGAGCTGAAAAACGCCAAAAAAGAGTGAAAAAACGGCAAAAGGATAAAAAAAAAATGCCAAAGGGAAAAATGCCAAGTGGAATAAGAACTTTGCGATTTCTCATTGATTTACAGCTAACATCTGGCCGCAGCGTTTATTGGCCAAAAAAACACCATGCGGCATAATTGGCGTTTTTCTTGGCATTCCCCCCCCCCCCCCCCCCCCAAAAAAAAACAAGTAGAAAATTTGCCTTAGGGACTTTTTTGCACTATGCATCTCAGCACTCAGATCTTGTTCTGTAGCATGATATGGTCTGTCACTTTGTGGCCAAGTGGCCTTGTTCCTAAACAATTCTACCTTTTTAATAATACCACTCACAATTGATCATTGAAGAACTAAAAGAGCAGAAAATTCAAAAACTGACTTGTTGCAATAATGTCTCCTATACGGCTAGGTTTCCACACATTTTTTGGAAAACTGGCACTGCAATTTGTGAGCCAAAGTCAAAAGTGGATTCAGCAGGAAGGAGAAGTAGAACAGAACTGGAGAGGAATTTACTCAAGAAATTCTTCTTACTTATTCTGCTCCAATTTATCCTAAAAAGAAAGTTCCATTGACTTTCATGGAATTTCTGGAGCCCTATTCACACTGAGAAATTTCCGCACTAAATGAGTTTCACATGTTATTCCGCTCCAATTACGTGAAATATAGAAGATGGCAAAAGTGAAGATTTTCTTGACCAAAATTATTCCTCTTCAACTCCGCTCCATATCCTCAGTGTGAACATACACTAAGTCTTTCTCTTTTCTTTCCCAATCCTTTATAGTCCACTTCTGGCTTTTGCAGTGGCAGTTTTCTATTAAAAAAAATATAAATAAAAAAGAGGTGGGCCCATTATTTTTGTTCAGGTAGTTTATTTCTACATGGAAAAAAGTCATCAGTAAAGTTTTATTCACATACCGTCTGTAGATATTGCTAGTAAAATTTACAGCTATTCCACCAATTGTACATTTAAATGTATAGTTTCCTATTTCAAAAGTTCCAGTTTCATTTATTTTTCTTATTTTGCCTTAAAAACAAGTTCAGTAGTAAATATTATGTTCTATGGGTGGTATTACATCTGGCACTTTGACTGCTGAGATACATTTTTAATTCAGAAAATGTAATTATTTCACAAAGCAAAATACATGAAAGAAGACGCGTACCTTCTCTTGCTGCATGAACAAACAAACCACCTGCAAGGTAAAAAATGAACTCTTATCTAGGCTGGTGGAAGAATTTGCCTTTTTTAACTTATTGTATTACTACTTGTTCATGTCTGAGGAAAAATAAAAGAAACTTTGCAATTGTTGGTTGCATCAAGGACTGTCAATTTGATTTCACTCACAATAACATTTGCTTTTGTTTTTCAAGTGTTTTGTTATAATGGACATAAAAATTGTGTAGAACAATGTAAGCTAGAAAAATCTATGTAGTGTTTAACCCCTTAAGGAGCAAGGACGTACCTTTCTTGGTCCTGCTCCCGTGATATAACGCGGGGTTACACGGTAACCCCGCATCATATCATGGCGGGCCCAGCGTCATAGTGAAGCCGGGACCCGCCGCTAATAGCGCGCAGCGCCGATCGCGGCACCGCATGCTATTAACCCTTTAGCCGCGGCTAAAAGCGAAAGTGAAACCATGCCGGTTAACTCAGTGGGCTGTTCGGGATAGCTGCGGCGAAATCGCGGCATCCTGAACAGCTTACAGGAGAGCGGGAGGGCCCCTACCTGCCTCCTCGCTGTCCGATCGCCGAATGACTGCTCAGAGCCTGAGATCCAGGCATGAACAGTAATGCGGCACAATCATCGATCACTGGTTTCCTATGAGAAACCAGTGATCAATGATAAAGATCAGTGTGTGCAGTGTTATAGGTCCCTATGGGAGCTATAACACTGCAAAAAAAAAGTGAAAAAAAAAGTGAATGAATATCATTTAACCCCTCCCCTATTAAAAGTTTGAATCACCCCCCTTTTCCCATAAAAAAAAACAGTGTAAATAAAAATAAAAATAAACATATATGGTATCACCGCATGCGGAAATTTCCGAATTATAAAAATATATCATTAATTAAACCGCTCGGTCAATGGTGTGCGCGCAAAAAAATTCCAATAAGTCCTATCAATAAGTCCTATCAATGCAAAAATGGTACCGTTAAAAACTTCAGATCACGACGCAAAAAATTAGCCCTCATACCGCCCCATACACGGAAAAATAAAAAAGTTATAGGGGTCAGAAGATGACAATTTTAAACGTATTAATTTTCCTGCATGTAGTTATGATTTTTTCCAGAAGTACGACAAAATCAAACCTCTATAAGTAGGGTATCATTTTAATCATATGGACCTACAGAATAAAGATAAGGTGTCATTTTTACCGAAAAATGTACTACGTAGAAACGGAAGCCCCCAAAAGTTACAAAACGGCGGGTTTCTTTTTCAATTTTGTCGCACAATGATTTTTTTTCCGTTTCACCGTAGATTTTTGGGCAAAATGACTAACGTCATTACAAAGTAGAATTGGTGGCACAAACAATAAGCAATCATATGGATTTTTAGGTGCAAAATTGAAAGAGTTATGATTTTTTAAAGACAAGGAGCAAAAAACGAAAATGCAAAAACGGAAAAAACACCGGTCCTTAAGGGGTTAAAGGGATACTGACAGGCTGTTCACGTGCACTAAACCCAATACACTGGGTTACAGTGTTGATAAACAGGCGGGAAATGAGGTTTCACAGAAATTGGTGCAGGCATTTAGTTATGCCCCTCAGTTGTAATATTGATGATGCTCTTCTCTGCGCAATGGAGGTGGGGAAACGGCTCACCAAGATTCCCTGCCTCCTCTCTGTGCCGCACAATGCCCCCCATTTATATGAATATTCATTTTTCTTGACTCTTACTTCCTTGTGATGTGAGAGCCTGTGACTAGGTTAGCGCTATGCTATTATAACAGAGCACAGCCGCCGTTCAACCAGTGAGGGAGCGGTGCCTCAACAAAGGTTTTTTTCCGAAATGCTGTGTTGGGGTGGTACCACTTCTGTGTCCTTTGGCCGTATGATATAAGTATGTTTTCTATTGCTATTAATATGTTATTTTACTCAGTGTATACGTGATGTTGAACCTGATAGATGCATCTTGCATTATATAAGCAACACACTTTACTGTTTCCCTTCTGAGTTGAATAAATAACATTTTTATGTATATTGCATTGATTAATAAAGTAACTTTTTGTATACTTAAGGGTTTTGTAATGGCTCCATTTTTTGTATGTATACCACAGATTCTAAGCATAATATGAGACACACAGGGTTAATAGATAACTTAAAAACAACTCAAATAACTAATGTAAAATGCATATGCCAAATAGCGAAAAGAACATATGTCAATTGACACCAAAAGGTGCCAATCCAACAATATCTGTAAGAATCAATTCCAAAGTTTCTACCAACATATTTTCCATGTCTGGGATGTCATAGATTCTTCAGGAAAGTTACCATGACTAGACGATATAATTTAATACAAGATAATGAGTTGCAGCTTGAATGTCATCTAATGCAGACTGAGATATGTTAAATCCACTATAAATAGCATATATACACACAATTCCTCCAAAATACTATGAGTAACAATAAATGCAAAGTGTCAGTATCAAACAAATTATGACCTAAAATAGCATAACTCTTGTCCAAACTGTTGTCACGTCTACAATCCTATCTGACAAAATATGCAATATGAGAGTACACAGGCTAAGCAGAATAGCAGCTAAAGTGTCTAGCATAACCTATGTAATAAGGCCCCCCATAAAAGATGCAGATGAGATATAGCAATAGTAATCATTAAAAGGGTACTCTAGTGGGAAAAAAAAGAATTCTAATGAATTGGTGCCAGAAAGTTAAACAGATTTGTAAATTACTTCTATTTAAAAATCTTAATCCTTCCACTATTTATCAGCTGCTTTATGCTCCACAGGAAGTTGTATAGTTCTTTTCTGTCTCACAGTGCTCTCTGCTGAGACATGTGACCACATCAGGAACTGTCTAGAGCAGGAAAGGTTTGCTATGGGGATTTGCTCCTACTCTGGGCAGTTCCTGACATGGACAGAGGTGTTAGCACAGATCACTGTAGTCAGACAGAAAAAAACAATACAACTTCCTTTGGAGCATACAGCAGCTGATAAGTACTGGAAGGATTAATATTTTTAAATAGAAGTAATTTATAAATCTGTAAAAATTTTTGGCACCAGTTGATTTAAAAAATATGTTTTTCCACTGGAGTACCCCTTTAATACATCACACATAAGGACATATCTATATTGTGCCAAGAGATGGTGGTTTGGACAGGGACTGTATGACAGCCCTTTACATTGGTGTCATAATTTTCCCCTTTAGGGGCAATTCATGATCTCCCAAGCAGCCAAGATGCAGCAAACAAGCCCAGTCCTTCATTTGTCCCACTGTAGATAGCATCTGGCTGGAGGAGAAAAGACAGATGAATGTTAGCCTTTAGTGGGCCGAGCACAGCAAAAAGTGGGTGTGGCATCATGCAAAGGGGGCATTCTGTCATATGCAAACTAAATGTATTAAAATTTACAGATTACAGCTGAATTCTTTGCTAGCTCTGATGAGGTGGCGCCTCAGCTCAGCTCTGAGCTAAAAATGGCAACTGAGAACATCCCTTAACCCCTTAAAGGGGTACTCTGCCCCTAAACATCTTATCCCCTATCCAAAGGATAGCTGATAAGATGTCAGATCGCTAAGGTCCCGCCGCAGTCCGGCACTGCGCTATCATTACTCCACAGAGTGAGTTCGCTCTGCACTAATGACGGGCAATACAGGGGCCGGAGCATCATTACATCACGGCTCCGCCCCTCGTAACATCACGGCCCGCCCCCCTTAATACAAGTCTATGGGAGGGGGCGTGGTGGTCACCACGCCCCCTGCCATAGACTTGCAGTAAGGGGAAAGGCCGTGATGTCACGAGGGGCAGAGGCGTGACGCAACGATGCTCCGGCCCCTGTATTGCCCCAGCAGCAGGAACGTGGCGATCTGACATCTTATCCCCTATCCTTTGGATAGGGGATAAGATGTCTAGGGGTGAAGTACCCCTTTAAGGTCTCAGCGTTTTTCCATTTTTGCATTTTCATTTTTTCCTCATCACCTTCTAAAAATCATAACACTTTCAATTTTGCACCTAAAAATCCATATTATGACTTATTTTTTGTGCCACCAATTCTACTTTGCAGTGACATTAGTCATTTTACCCAAAAATCCACGTCGAAACGGAAATAAAATTCATTGTGCGACAAAATTGAAGAAAAATGTAATTTAGTAACTTTTGGGGCTTCCGTTTCTACACAGTGCATTTTTCGGTAAAAATTATACCTTTTCATTATTCTGTAGGTCCATACGGTTAAAATGATACCCTACTTATATAGGTTTGATTTTGTCGTACTTCTGAAAAAAATCATAACTACATGCAGGAAAATTTATATGTTTAAAATTCTCATCTTCTGACCCCTATAACTTTTTTATTTTTCCGCGTACGGGCCAGTATGAGGGCTCACTTTTTTGCACCGTGTTCTGAAGTTTTTATTGGTACCATTGGTACCATTGTATTGATCTGACTTTTTGATCACTTTTTATTCATTTTTACATTATATAAAAAAGTGACCAAAAATACGCTATTTTGGACTTTGGAAGTTTTTTGCGTGTACGCCATTGACCGTGCGGTTTAATTAATGATATATTTTTATAGTTCGGACATTTACACAAGTGGCTATACAACATATGTTTATTTTTATTTTCATTTACACAGCTTTTTTGGGGAAAAGGGGGGTGATTCAAACTTTTATTAGTGAAGGGGTTAAATGACCTTTATTAACTTTTTTTCACTTTTTTTTTTGAAGTGTTATAGCTCCCATAGGGGGCTAGAACACAGCACACACTGATCTTTTACCCTGATCCCTGCAAAGCCATAGCTTTGCATGGATCAGCATTCTAAGGGCTCGATTATTAAAGCCTGTAGCTCAGGCTTGGAGCAATCAAACGCCGATCGGATGCGACGGAGCAAGGTAAGGGGGCCTCCGCTTGCGTCCTAGCTGATTGGGACATCGCGATTTTATTGCGATAGTCTCGATCAGCCCGACTGAGCTGCTGGGAAGCTTTTACTTTCATTTTGGACGCGGCGTACAACTTTGATCGCCGCGTCTGATGGGTTAATAGCGCGGGGCACAACGACCCGGTATAATGTGGGGTCAAGACGTGACCCCGTTTTAAATACTGGGAAGCGGGCACAGGGCGTACAGGTACGCCCTGCGTCCCTAAGTGTTTAAATATTTAGCGATATCCATAGGATATGTTCCGTATCCAGTTAACAAGAATAGCATTCCACTAAAAGAGTTCAATCCTATGACATTTGACATAAATGTACTTCAACATGTCAGGGAGGGAAGTATGGGAACAAAAGCTGAGCCCCTTCTTTCAACTCATCTCCCCCCCCCCCAACCAGTGTCAAGTTGGGTGCTGAATGATAAGCATGTCACCTGTGAGTTATGGGCAAATAATTTTTTTAATTGATTCGGCCGAATCGCTATTAAAAACGGTTATTTTCTGGCAACAGAGAGCCTCAATAGGGGTGTAGAAAACTTTGCTTTGCCGTAACACGCATAGGGAGTGTGCTAGAGTAGTGACATAATACTGTTATTCAGTATTACATGCAGATTTCAGGCATTGCTATTAGAATCACTGCCGCAGAGCAGCACAATGACTGGATGTGACAGCAGGGTCAAGAGATGTATGTCCCTGCCTGCACTATGGTTGCTTGCAGTCTTTGAATGGGGAGCGCTTCCTGTGATTATCTCAATTGGCATACCATGAAACGACTTCTAAACTGCTTGCCTGCAGTGTTGCGGAATTGAGGTCAATGGATTTCCCCTGTGCTGATCTGTATTGTCAGTAACGCTGATTAGTGACCACACAGTGTCTGCTCTTTCTCTAGCCAGAACAAAACCGAGTTTGAGGTGAATGGATTTGCTGCTGTAAAGATCTGTATTGTCAGTAATGGTGATTAGTGCGCGCACACAGTCTCTGTTCTCTCTGCAAAACGCAATTGCTGCCGAATATATAGGGCTGTGACATGGGGGCTGGCTGTTGATAGGCTGGATGCCACCATGTGATTCAGGGTGATCCTGCCTACCTGCCTTCACAGACTTCCTTGCCCCATGTTCTCACACGTGTAGCTGCTATTTTAGCCCCTGGCCTTCACAAAATGTATTGAATGAAGCCATCCGTGTTCACAAAGCGCTAGGAAATTCGGATTTGTTCAGAATCAAATTTTTCATGAAATTCGGAAACTTCAGTTTTGATCTGCCCATCTCTACCTGTGATCCTAGGAAATGTCCCTACACCTGACAATTCAGTACTAGGAGAATGGATACAGCTAAGTACACTTCAATAAAGCATTGCAGTGTATTGTACAAGCAGACAAGCAATTGCATGTTTAACTGAAAAGAAGGAACCTAGGAAACTAAAAGAGTTTGAACCAATAAAACAACTGTTAACCCTAAAAGCTACAAGCCCTCATTCAGGTGTATTAATTAAAAAAAGTGGTAAAAAAAAGTTACCAGTCTTATAATATGGCAGTTTATTTTTTTAAGTAGTAATATGTGACAAACAATATTATAGAACTAAGTGAGAACTAAGTTAGCAAGTCATTTATACCACACTCTAAACATAAACATCGAATCTGCATTTTTTTTTTATTTAACTCAACTTATACAAAAAAAAAAGCTCCCAGTAAAAAAAAACTTTTATATGGCTATGTTGACTGAAAAAAAAAAACATATTAGGGGAGATTCTCAAAAACTACTGTTATTTTTGTTCCAGCGATATTATTCACACCTTTTTTTTTCTCTTTTGTGCTGCTTTGAAAATATGAAAATTGTGAAAATTCATTTTCGAGACACTTTTTTTTTTGCGCCCAAATTTTTTTTATGCAGCCATATTGGATTTTTTTGGCACCAAATTTTACATTCCAGAAAATTCTGGCGGAAACATCTCACAAAATATTCCATGGTTACTAGTGTCCAGACAAGTGATAACTGTATAAATAAAACATTTCTGAGTGTAATCCCTTAAGGATGCAGGGCGTATGGGTACGTCCCCGTTACCGAGTCCTTAAGGACTCAGGGCGTACCTATACACCCGGATCCCACTAACGGAGTTTAAACCGTTCTCACAAGCGGAGAACAGGTTAAACCCTGTTTGTCCCGGTTGCTATGGGCAGCCAGGACCCACGGCTAATGTTGGGCACCGCCGATCGGGACGATGCCCAGCATTAACCCTTTAGACTAACCCTTTAACTATCCTGGCAGCTCAGCTGAGCTGATCGGGACTATCGCGACAGAATCGCTATGTCCCGATCAGCTTACTGGACGATGGGAGGGTCCTCATCTGCCTCCTCATCGTCCGATTGGTGATCTACTGAACCATGCCTGTGCAGCAGGCTAGAGCAGCAGAGCGCCGGTTACACTGATCAATGCCCTATGGAGCTAAAAAAAATGTGTAAACAAAATGTAATAAAAGTTAATTGACACCTTCCCTATTAAAAGTTTAAATCACCCCCCTTTTCCCTTTTTTTTTTATAAAATAGTGTAATAAAGAAAAAAATTATAATATGTGGTACTGCTGTGTGCGTAAATGTCCGAACTATTAAAATATAAGGCTGGCTAATCCACACGGTTGATGGCGTACACGTAAAAAAATATCAAAGTCCAAAATTGTGCATTTTTGGTCGCTTCATATACCATAAAAATATTAATAAAAAGCGATCAAAAAGTCCCATCAAAACAAAAGTGGTAGTGATAAAAACTACAGATGACAGCACAAAAATGAGCCCTCACATCCCCCTGTACATGGAAAAATAAAAAAGTTATAGGGGTCAGAAGATGACAATTTTAAACATAGTAATTTTGGTGCATGTAGTTTATAATTCTTTTAAGTATTAAAATAAAATAGAACCTATATAAATTGAGTATCTTTGTAACCGTATAGACCTACAGAATAAAGATAAGGTGTAAGGTGCACTGCATAGAAACAGGAGCCCCCAAAATTTACAAAAAAGTTTTTTTTTTTTTTTTTATTTCACCCCACAAATAATGTTTTTTTTGTTTCGCCGCAGGTTATATTATAAATAAGCAATGTCATTACAAAGTACAATTGGTGATGCAAAAAAAACAGCCCTTATATGGGTCTGAAGGTGCAAAATTGAAAGCGTAATGATTTTTAGAAGGGAAGGAGGAAAAAAACGAAAATGCTAAAATGAAAATTTGTTGAGTCCTTAAAGGGGTTATCCACCATAAGGTGATTTTAGTACATACCTGGCAGACAGTAATGGACATGATTAGGAAGGATCTGCGCTTGTCTTGGGGCTAAATGGCTATGTCATGAGATTACCATAACACTAGCTTTTTGTGAACTTGCATTTCCTGTTTCACTTCTGTTTTTTTTTACTATCCCACAATCCCACAATGCCATTTTCCTCCCTCTCGCACATCAGCCACCTCACCCATTGAAACAAAAGACCTGTGGTTTTCAATCAGGGTGCCTACAGCTGTTGTATTAGTTGCAGATTGAACCCTCCACCCATTGAAGCAGGCAGGCTCCCTGTCATCAGCTGACTAGTGAGTCAGGTCTCGGCCGCATTGTAAGCTGGGAAAAATCGGAGACAACAGTCATTTTGTATGCTGTTAAAAATAAATAGTGGGGTGAAAATCACAGAAGAATTGTGAGAAAACTGTCACACACAGGTACAGACACTATATTATGAACTACACTAACTTTACAGCCCCTGTAGCATAGTCAAATAAAAAAAACATCTTGGAATACCCCTTTAAGGTGAAAATAGGCTGAGTCCCTAAGGGGTTAAATGTGAGTGCAGGTGCAGTGACCAAGAAATATATATATTTTTAAAAAAACATTTTTCAATATTATTTCTCTTTTTAATAATTACTTAAATAATACCTTTCCCCCCCTAAAAAAAAACAAAGAGAAAAAAATAAAGCAATAAAACTACAACCATTTCTGCGATTTCTACACTACCATTTCTATCAAAAAGCTGGTGTGAAATTTTCATTGTAAACTGGACTCTTACCCCTTTGAAAATATCATGTAAAGCAGACAATAGACGTGGACACGCCCACTTTTACAAAACTGACATGAACAGTGTAAACCAAGGCACAAAGCTCTTTGAAAATGTGGTCCATACTTTTCGCACCAACATTCTGGCGCAAAATATATATATATATTTTTTCTTTGGTGCAAAATTCTTTGAGAATCTCCCCCAATGACTCTTTGGAAGATGAAGATGAAAAAAAATGTAAACACCGTTGCACAACATCACAGTGTGGGAAAGAGATTTAACTCTGATGGCTGAGATTGTTTATGTGCTTGATTTTATTAGTTATGTTTTTATAACAATTTTAACCCCTATGAATTCAAGCATAGCAATTCAGTATACATGACTTGACATCACAGATAAGTATGTCCTGGTGGTTTACATTATTTAGAATCTGTAAAATTATGGATTCCAGTCAGTAAGTGCATATTAACCTTATGTAATGTTTACAAAACAAGATAGCAGTTATTGGTAGAATATAATCTGTTGAAATGATATCCGAGCTGTAATTTTGATGGTATAAAGTACATGCCTTAAACTAATTAAACAATTATGTTCCTCCTGTTGCTATATCCTCTCATAGCAGTGCCACCACTTCCCACAGATCATTTTTAATGAGCCATTAATATGACATTATGTGGCATGTTGTAATACACTGTAGCACATTTTAGTTTCTTAAGTATAAATAAAGCATCTGCGAATAAAAGCAAATAGAGTATCAAGGTTGCAAAAATTCTTTCTTACATTTCTGTCTCCAAAATGTTATACAGTATAAATGGTGTAAAATAAAAATGTGTTTATGTAAAAAAAAATAAAAACACCATCTATGTGTAAATTAAGATATCTGCAACAACATCAGTTCAGATAAAATACTGTTACACGGTTACTGCTTCAGTTATAATTTGTATTATTTGGAAAAACTTTATATGGCTAGGATTCCACTGAGATTTTTTCCCACCAGCAAAAATGCCAGGAAAAACTGCCAGGAAAACTGCCACTGATTTTCCCAGCATTTTGGCACTTATTCTGGCGTTTTTTTCTGGTGTTTTTCCTGGTGTGTGGAAATAGCCAAATTTGTACCCTGAGGCAGTTTCTCACTGTCTTCAGGAAACACTCTGTGGGATTGGATCCTGATCGCCCGGTCCACAGAGTGTAAGGAGATGAGGAGTGATGTGCAGAATCACTATTCACCTCCTCCGGCCATAAAGTATACAGGGGTGCATAGTGTACCCGTGTATACTATACAGGAGCTGGGAATCCTGTCCCTATATTGACAGGACTCCCTGCTCCTATAGTCACTTTGGGTGGTATACACTAATTACAGCTATCTATAGAAAGCTGTATATAGTGTATACAGAAGATGAGGTCCACTCATCTTCCTCGCTCCCTGTCCCCGCCGAGTCAGTGTGGCTCCGCCCCCTAGTGATAATGTAATTAGGGGGTGGAGCTACAGACAGGAGCCAGGCTGGTAAGGGTGTGAGGCTCTGTTCACATTGTCAGTTTTGTATAATGTGAACAGACCCTTCTGGCAGTGTCCTCCCAGACAGGGAGACTCCAGCTGTTGCTAAACTACAACTCCCAAAGGCTGTCTACGCATGCTGGAAGTTGTAGTTTTGCCCCAATTGGAGACTCCCCGTTTGGGAAGACATTGCATTATGGGCACTTTTCACAGCGGAGAGCGCCACAAATGTCCTAACCAATTTTTTTTCAGTTTTATTTTCTTCTCGTTTCAGATCCGTGTATGCAGACAATTATGTGGATCCGCTTGACCTGTGTGGCAGATGACATGGACCATACAAGGGAGGGGAGTCTAAGGTGCCGCTGGTTTTCACCAGAGCCCACCACAAAGTGAGATGGACTTGCTGCAGCAGGCGGCACCCAGGTCACGACCCCTGGCATGGCTCGACCACCCAGGCGGCTGAGGAATTTGAGGCACAGGTAGGATACGGCAACTCGTGGTCAGGATAGCAGAAGGTCAGGGAAGGCGGCACAGTAGCTTAGTCAGGAACGTAGCAAGATGTCAGTAGGCAGGTGGCAAAGGAGCAAGGTCAGGTCACGGAGCAAAGGGTATGATACACAGCAAGGCAATACACAGGAACACTTTCCCTCAGGCACTAGGGCAACAAAAATCCAGCAGGGATGTGGGGGAGGAGCAGGAACTTATAGAGGAGACACAGGTGTTGCACATGATTAAGGGCTTACTGGCCCTTTAAATCTTAAAGCTCCGGCGATGCTCCTGCTATACGAATCCCCGCCTCGCCGGCAGTAGAAGGAGACGGGGCCATGCGCTCACGGCCCGCATGTGCGACCAAAGTCCAGATGCTAACAGTAATAAAGGAAGGAAGAATTTCTGTACTGAACTATCGTGTCAGTGTGTTATTCACTTTGATGCATTCATCAAATAATAATTGGTTTCAGAAGGGAACAGATATCCACTAGGTCCTAAAGGAGAGATCTACTTCAGTACTGCAGCCTTCAGAACAATTCAATTTTTTTGCCCTGCGCCCAATTTTGTGAGTATGCCCATGACACATGCTGAGGGAGGGTTTCAAACGGGGCACTGAAGAGAGCCAAGCCTGCAGTGATCGTGTAGCTCACTCACATCACGTCAACTAATGGCAGAGGACCGCCACAAAGCTAGGACATGAAACTGACAAACTGCAAAACTTTTAGCAGGAGTGAGTGGCTCTATGATCATAGGAACCAATGCAAAATATATAACTAGAGTATACTAAGAACTTATATATTTTCGAAAGTGGAGTAGTTAGAACAAAAAAACTCTCGTCTGCAGTACTCCTTAAAACATCTACTGTATCTGCTTAATAATAAACCACATGTAGTCACTATTAGGCTATGTTTAGGTCATTGGACTCAATGGATCTAGCACAGATATGCCATAGTATATGCATACATTTTGCCGATGGGGTAGACTGATTTTTGATTTTTATTTAGGAAAGCCTACAGCTTAGGTGCATTAAATGGATATTGTAGCACCGTCTTTTATGTAACATTAATTGCCTGTGTCTTAAGAAAGAGTTAAAAGTGTTTGCACTGGCCGAAAGAAGTGCGTTACCATGCACAAAACGGTCGAAGCCTCTGAGCGCCCCTGTTAGCGCCTATCATCACCATCCTGCAGCTCCAATCCCTGGAATGAACATTTGAAGACAACCTTGCTGGTTAGTGCCCTTCATTTCTTTTTTACTCTGGATTTATGTCTGTGTCTATTACCATAAGGATAGAGCATGCAGATTGTCTTAGCTGAACTCTGTCAGCCATGGCCGCTGCACCGCTATTTAACTTAATGTATTGTGCCGTGGAATAGTAGCCCATACGTGTCAGAGCTTTCCTCCCCTTTCTCTCCTCCTAGTGCTGTCGAACTTTATGACACCTAATGACAATGTTACTTTGAAGACCATATAAGAATGAATGTTTTCTTTTTTCTGGTTTAAGGAACTTTAACAACTTGTCAACGGTGAACTGTTCTTCTCTTTACGTATAAATTGTTAATTCTCATTAGTAAATAAATCCAACTTGCCACCAACTCACATTTGTTGTGAGTTTTTTTTTTTTTTTTTTTCCGGAGTCTCATACATCCTGTATTATGTCTGAATCAATATTATTGCAAAACATTTCACTTCCAAGACAGCAAACCAAAATGTTTTGCAGACTTTCAGTAATTGCTGTCGAGCCTGCAACATGTTCTTTGAAACAGATCACAAGTGACTCTCAAATCTCAACTGACAAATAAACAAAAATTAGATATATAGGCAAAAAAGTCTTTTCAGAGAACCCCAAGGGCACAAAGGTGAAAGTTTAGGGTTTACAAGTCCTTGTTAGTGGAATGTATCCCCTGTTCATATCATTTTACATTTGATGCATTGTATTTTTCTCTAATGAAGCTCCCTGACAATGTGCGTTTGGCATCTTTTGTTTGAACTGCTGCTTGTTTGTTTTGTTCAATGTGAATGACAAAGCAACCAGATGTTCATTTGTGATAAAATACAGTATACATTCCATAAGACATTTCACAACTTCACAAACTCAAAACAAAGAAGGACAGGGAGTGAATGTGCTCATTTGTTATTTACCGTATTTTTTGCGCTATAGGATGCTCCGGCATATAAGACGCACCCAATTTTAAATGAGGAAAAGATTAATGAGGGGCTGCAGGGCAAAGCCCAGGGGGCATTATATGTGAAGAGCACATGACAGGGGGGCTCCCTGTGCTGTGCTCCTGACATATAATTCCCCCTGTGCTGTGCCCCTGACATATAATGCCCCCTTTGCTGTGCCCCTCATATATAATTTATATGTATGGGGCACAGCACAGGGGGCATTAAATGTGAGGGGCACAGCAAAGGGGGCATTATATGTGTGAGGAACAGCACAGTGGGCATTATATGTGTGGGGCACAGCACAGGGGGCATTATATCATATAATGCCCCCTGTGCTGTGCCCCACACATATAATGCCCCCTGGGCTGTGCCCCACACATATAATGCCCCCTGTGCTGTGCCCCACACATATAATGCCCCTGTGCTGTGCCCTCCACATACAATGCCCCCTGTGCTGTGCCCCTCAGATATAATGCCCCCTGTGCTGTGCCCCACACATATAATGCCCCCTGTGCTGTGCCCCACACATATAATGCCCCCTGTGCTGTGCCCCACACATATAATGCCCCTGTGCGGTGCCCCACACATATAATGCCCCTGTGCTGTGCCCCTCACATATAATGCTCCTGTCATGTGTCTCAAACATATAATGCCCCCTGTGCTGTGCCCCTCACATATAATGCCCCCTGAGGGGAAAGGTCAGGGGGCATTATATGTGAGGGGCACAGCACTGGGGGCATTATATGTGAAGGGCACAGCACAGGGGGCATTTTATGTGAGGGGCACAGTACAGGGGGCATTATATGTGAGGGGCACAGTACAGGGGGGCATTATATGTGAGGGGCGCATGATGGGGGCATTATATGTGAAGGGCACAGCCAGGGGGCATTATATATGAGAGGCACATGACAGGAGCATTATATGTGAGGGGCACAGCACAGGGGGCATTATATGTGAAGGGCACAGCACAGGGGGCATTATATGTGAGGGATGCATGATGGGGTATTTTATATGAAGGGCGCATGATGGGGGCATTATATATGAGGGGCGCATGATGGGGCATTATATGTTAGGGGCAAAGACATTATATGTGAAGGGCACAGCGCATGATGGGGCAATGTATGTTAGGTGCACAGGACAGAGGGCACAATTATTATATGTAGGGGCACAAGATGGGGCATTATTACTATATGTGAAGGCACAGAGTGTTTTGCATTTCAGAAGTATAGTGTATATTATGAGGAATTTCTGGGGTGGTACGTATTTTATGGGCCACAGTACATTACGGTATTTTATTCAGAGGGTGCACTGCACAGCAAGTTATATTCAGAGAGTGCAGTGTGTGGTAGTATTTAATTTAGTGGGTACAGTGTGTGAGTATTATATTCAGAGGGTGCAGTGTGTGGCGGTATTATAATCAGAGGGTACAGTGTGTTGTATATTCAGGGGGTACAGTGTGTCAGAATTATATTCAGAGGGTGTGTGCCAGTATTATATTCAAAGAATTCAGTGTTTGGCAGTATTATAATAATTATTGTTTTCATATAGATGATCAGAATCCGCTGACATAATGAGGAGCCATCTGGGCATCAAGTTCTGCAGAGAAAAGATTTCGCTGGAACAAGTCCTGGCGGTATGTACCAGCTGAATTTGATAAGGAAAGACTATAGAGAAGACGTCACCTGTAATCACTGATATCATTGTGTATTCTCCTCACTATAGAGAAGCTGTCACCTGTTGTCAATGATATTATTGTACATTCTCCTCACTGTGTCCTGTCAGAGCTGTAGTCACTTGTAAGTTCTGCAGTTATGATGAGTGAAACAACAACTCCCAGCATCCCCTTACCACTGCTTAGGTCATACTGGGAGCTGTAGTTTTAAATGGTAAACACTTCTTTAGCACTTTCCTATTCTGTGGCAATTGGTATATTTGATTATTATTCTGACATGTGAGCACGGTCTAAGAGTCTTAAACAAGGTTAGGACTGTATGATACATTTAATAATATTGTAAGTTCCGTAAGCAACATCTTATTTTCTGTCCGCCAACACAAAACAATCTAATAGTACCCCTCCCGAGACTCGACTCTGGATCCGCCCCTGACCCTGAGTCCCCAAAAGGTTAAACTCCTTCACTGTATTTGCAGCTCCCACTTCTAAAGGAAGGCTATTCCTTGCATCCACTACTCTCTCAGTAAGGTAATACTTCCTGATATTATTGCATAAACTTTTGACCTTTAACATAAAACTATGTCCTCTTGTGGTATTTTCTCTTCCTTTAAAAGTTATATAAAAAAAAGTAATATCCCCTTTGTCTCATCTTTATTCAAAGCTATACATGTTAAGGTCCTTTTAACCTTTCCTGTTGAGCTTTATCTTGCAGTCCAAGTAATAGTAGATCTTCTCTGAACTCTCTCTAATATATATATATATATATATATATATATATATATATATATATATATATATCCATCCTTCGGGAGACTTAGTCTCCAGTACTGCGCACAATACTCCAAGGGAGGTCTCACCAGTGTTCTGTACAGCGGCATGAGCACTTCTCTCTTTCTACTGCTAATACCTCTCCCTCTACATTCAAGCATTCTGCTAGCATTTCCCACTGCTCTATGACATTGTCTGCCTACCTATAAGTCCTCTGAAGTATTGAACCCTAAATCCCTCTCTTCAAATACTGAGGTAAGGACTCTATTGCATATTTTATATTTTGTTCTTGGGTTTTTGTGCTCAAGGTGCATTATTTTGCACTTTTTCCCATTAAATTCCCATTGTCAGAGTTCTGACTATTCCTCTACTTTACCTAAATCCTGTTTCATTTGACGTATCCCTCCAGGAACATCAACCCTGTTGCAAATCTTTGTGTCATAAAGGCTTGGTTGTCACAACAGATGAGGTGCAGATGCCATACGGCTAAAAACTGCACTAATAGACTGGCACAATTTTCAAATAGATTGTTAATAGCCATGCAGTTTTAGAGAAGAAAACTACTACTACTACTACTACAACTACTACTACTACTATCCCCAAAACTGAATGACCATTAACAAGTTTGAAGAGCACTTCAATATGCAGTGAAATCATTATGTGTGAACCTAGTCTTAAGAGTACATTCACACTGTTTTACTTTAATTCCTCATATAGAGATGTTATGTTATATCTAACTTTAAAATAAAATAACAAGACGTTTCATGCTCATATTAGTCCAGTAAACGAGGATAAATCGTATTCATGGCATTTTATATCCACCTTTTATTTTTCTTTCTACAGAACATGAACACATACAAGACTCCAAGACAATTTATTACTAGAAAGATTGAGTTCAAATTTCAAATCTGTCTCACTTTTCTGTGTTCCTTAAATTGTTAGGTTCTGGAAACCACCAATTTTACATTTATCTAGTCATCTAGTCTGTACTATTGAGAGATATGTGGCCAGCTTTATCTTTGTAATACATGATTTTCCCTGTGCACATCACTCTCTGCAATTTGCTATTTTCTAGAACAGAGTTTTAACTTGAAACTAGCAGCTTAGAGTAATAGTTGGTATAACATAACTTACTGTAAACCTAAAGGAGGTTCTCCAGAGAAATGTGCCAATTCATTACACCAGAGACAAGCATAGAGACCTTTCCAATCTTAACACTCTTTGCTCTCAGATTCTGGCACAGAAGAAAAAAACTTTCAAATGGCAAATTTTTTATATATATTTTTTTTATTTTATTTTGGGAGAGAAAGGTAGAGTTGGGGCTTCCTACTTCCTATGCATTTTGCTGCCTATGCATGGGGTTATGTTAATCCCCAGGGACATGGGATGTACCCCTGGGGGAGTACCTGTACCATAGCTCAAGAACATAGGGTAGAACACATTTCTTTGGTTTTACTACATCTAATCTACAATTCATTTTTTTTTTCAAATACAATATCTAAGAAACTTGTTTTCACATTCTCATTTCTCATTATGGGGTATTGAGTGCAGATTGACAAAGGACATGCTTTTTTTCTTATTTTAGTACAATGCATCAACATAACAAAATATATATATAAAAAAAAAGGGTCTATTGACGTTCCAAATGTATTTTATAAAAACATGATGCACACAACTTTCTAAATGCATTGTACATCTACATTCTAAAATAGGTGTGCTTTAAAACTCCTTGTTCACTAAATTAAAGGGGTATTCCAGGAAAAAACCTTTTTTTATATATATCAACTGGCTCCAGAAAGTTAAACAGATTTGTAAATTACTTCTATTAAAAAATCTTAATACTTTCAGTACTTATGAGCTTCTGAAGTTAAGGTTGCTCTTTTCTGTCTAAGTGCACTCTGATGACACCTGTCTCGGGAAACGCCCAGTTTAGAATAGGTTTTCTATGGGGATTTGCTTCTAAACTGGGCATTTCCCGAGACAGGTGTCATCAGAGAGGACTTAGACAGAAAAGAACAACCTTAACTTCAGAAGCTCATAAGTACTGAAAGGATTAAGATTTTTTAATAGAAGTAATTTACAAATCTGTTTCACTTTCTGGAGCCAGTTGATATAGAAAAAAAAAGTTTTTGCCTGGATAACCCTTTTAACCCCTTAAAGACCAGTCCATTTTACACCTTAAGGACCAGAGCGTTTTTTGCAAATCTGACCACTGTCACTTTAACCATTAATAACTCTGGAATGCTTTTAGTTATCATTCTGATTCCAAGAAAGTTTTTTTCGTGACATATTCTACTTTAACAAAGTGGTAAAATTTTATGGTAACTTGCATCCTTTCTTTGTGAAAAATCCCCAAATTTGATGAAAAAAAAGAAAATTTTGCATTTTTCTAACTTTGAAGCTCTCTGCTTGTAAGGAAAATGGATATTCAAAATATATATTTTTTGGGGTTCACATATACAATATGTATACTTTATGTTTGCATTATAAAATTTATGAGTTTTTACTTTTGGAAGACACCAGAGGGCTTCAAAGTTCAGCAGCAATTTTGAAATTTTTCACAAAATTTTCAAACTCACTATTTTTCAGGGACCAGTTCAGTTTTGAAGAGGATTTGAAGGGTCTTCGTATTAGAAATACCCCATAAAAGACCCCATTATAAAAACTACACCCCCAAAGTATTCAAAATGACATTCAGTAAGTGTATTAACCCTTTAGGTGTTTCACAGGAATAGCGAAGTGAAGGAGAAAATTCAAAATATTCATTTTTTACACTCGCATGTTCTTGCAGACCCAATTTTTTAATTTTTGCAAGGGGTAAATTTTTACTTGTATTTGTAACCCAATTTCTCTCGAGTAAGCACATACCTCATATGTCTATGTTAATTGTTCAGCGGGCGCAGTAGAGGGCTCAGAAGGGAAGGAGCGACAAATGGTTTTTGGGGGGCATGTCAACTTTAGGAAGCCCCTATGGTGCCAGGACAGCAAAAAAAAACACATGGCATACCATTTTGGAAACTAGACCCCTCGGGGAACGTAACAAGGGGTAAAGTGAACCTTAATACCCTACAGGTGTTTCACGACTTTTGCATATGTAAAAAAAAAATTTTTTTTTTTACCTAAAATGCTTGGTTTCCCAAAATGTTTACATTTTTAAAAAGGGTAATAAAAGAAAATACCCCCCAATATTTGAAGCCCAATTTCTCCCGATTCAGAAAACACCCCATATGGGGTGAAAAGTGCTCTGCTGGTGCTCTACAGGTCTCAGAAAAGAAGGAGTCACATTTGGCTTTTTGAAAGCAAATTTTACTCTGGGGGCATGCCGCATTTAGGAAGCCCCTATGGTGACAGAACAGCAAAAAAAAAACACATGGCATACCATTTTGGAAACTAGACCCCTCGGGGAACGTAACAAGGGGTAATATGAACCTTAATACCCTACAGGTGTTTCACGACTTTTGCATATGGGCAAAAAAAAATTTTTAACCTAAAATGCTTGGTTTCCCAAAATTTTTACATTTTTAAAAAGGGTAATAGCAGAAAATACCCCCCAAAATTTGAAGCCCAATTTCTCCCGATTCAGAAAACACCCCATATGGGGGTGAAAAGTGCTCTGCTGGCACACTACAGGTCTCAGAAGAGGAGGAGTCACATTTGGCTTTTTGAAAGCAAGTTTTGCTCTGGGGGCATGCCGCATTTAGGAAGCCCCTATGGTGCCAGGACAGCAAAAAAGCACATGGCATACCATTTTGGAAACTAGACCCCTCGGGGAACATAACAAGGGGTAATGTGAACCTTTATACCCCACAGGTGCTTCACGACTTTTGTATATGTAAAGAAAAAAAAAATTTTCCTAAAATGATTGTTTTCCCAAAAATTTTACATTTTTAAAAAGGGTAATAGCAAAAAATACCCCCCCAAAATTTGTAACACAATTTCTCCCGAGTACGGCGATACCCCATATGTGACCCTAAACTGTTGCCTTAAAATACGACAGTGCTCCAAAGTGAGAGCACCATGCGCATGTGAGGCCTAAATTAGGGACTTGCATAGGGGTGGACATAGGGGTATTCTACGCCAGTGATTCCCAAACAGGATGCCTCCAGCTGTTGCAAAACTCCCAGCATGCCTAGACAGTCAGTGGCTATCTGGCAATACTGGGAGTAGTTGTTTTGCAACAGCTGGAGGCTCTGTTTTGGAAACAGTGGCGTACCAGACGTTTTTAAATTTTTATTGGGGAGGGGGGCTGTGTAGGGGTATGTGTATATGTAGTGTTTTTTACTTTTTATTTTATTGTGTGTTAATGTAGTGTAGTGTTTTTAGGGTACAGTCACACGGGCGGGGGTTCACAGTAGTTTCTCGCTGGCAGTTTGAGCTGCGGCAGAAAATTTGCCGCAGCTCAAACTTGCAGCCGGATACTTACTGTAAACCTCCGCCCATGTGAGTGTACCCTGTACATTCACATTGGGGAGGAGAAACATCCAGCTGTTGCAAAACTACAACTCCCAGCATGTACGGTCTATCAGTGCATGCTGGGAGTTGTAGTTTTGCAACCGCTGGAGGCTCCGTTTTGGAAACAGTGGCGTACCAGACGTTTTTCATTTTTATTGGGGAGGGAGGCTGTGTAGCAGTATGTGTATATGTAGTGTTTTTCACTTTTTATTTTATTGTGTGTTAGTGTAGTGTAGTGTTTTTAGGGTACAGTCACATGGGCGGGGGTTCACAGTAGTTTCTCGCTGGCAGTTTGAGCTGCGGCAGAAAATTTGCCGCAGCTCAAACTTGCAGCCGGATACTTACTGTAAACCTCCGCCCATGTGAGTGTACCCTGTATATTCACATGGGGGGGGGGTTGAAACATCCAGCTGTTGCAAAACTACAACTCCCAGCATGTACGGTATATCAGTGCATGCTGGGAGTTGTAGTTTTGCAACAGCTGGAGGCACACTGGTTGTGAAACACCAAGTTTGGTAACAAACTCAGAGTTTTGCAACCAGTGTGCCTTCAGCTGTTGCAAAAGCTACAACCCCCAGCATGTACGGACAGCAGAAGGGCATGCTGGGTCTTGTAGTTATGCAACAGCTGGGGGCATACTACTTTGGCTGGGGATTCTGGGGATTGTAGTTATGCAACAGCTGGAGACACACTGGTTTGCTACTTAACACAGTGTGCCTTCAGCTGTTGCAAAACTACAACTCTCAGCAGTCACCGACAGCCAACGGGCATGCTGGGAGTTGTAGTTATGCAACAGCCAGATGCACCACTACAACTCCCAGCATGCACTTTAGCTGATTGTGCAAGCTGGGAGTTGTAGTTAAACAACAGCTGAAGGTACACTTTTCCATAGAAAAAATGTGCCTCCAGCTGTTGCAAAACTATAAGTCCCAGCATGCCCATAAGGGAATGCTGGGAGTTGTGGTGGTCTGCCTCCTGCTGTTGCATAACTACAGCTCCCAGCATGCCCTTTTTGCAGGCTGTCACTCACCTCCTACTGCTGCTGCTCCAAGCCGCCGCGCAGGTCAGTCCCTCGCCGTCCCCGTCGCTCCTGGGGCCCCGATCCCAACAGGGACGCCGGGGATCGGGGTCCCCAGCACCCGGGGTCTTCTTCCCGCACACGCTCACGTCCTCCGGAAGAGGGACGGAGCGGGTTGCGGGAGTGACACCCGCAGCAGGCGCCCTGATTGGTCAGCTGGGAAACCGGCCAACGAATCAGGGAGATCGTGAGGTGGCACCAGTGCCACCTCACCCCTGCTGGCTATGGCTGTTCGGGGCCGTCAAGGCCCCGATCAGCCAGTAATTACTGGTCACCGGGTCACTGGAGACCCGATTGACCCGGAATCCGGCGCAGATCGCTGGACTGAATTGTCCAGCAATCTGCGGCCATCGCCGACATAGGGGGTCATCATGATCCCCCTGGGCGATATGCCCCGATGCCTCCTGAACGATTTCAGCAGTCATCGGGCACCGGCTCCGCTCCAGATGGCTGCGGGGGGGGGCGGTAAAGCACATGATGTTCTCATACGTCGTGTCCTTAAGGACTCGGAAATGGAGATGTATGAGAACGTCATGTGTCCTTAAGGGGTTAAAGTAACACTAAACATGAAAAATGCTCAAAAAAGTTATTCCTCCAAGTGATCAGATTTGTTTCCTTTCCTCCTTTATATCCTATGTCTGTGTCAATTAACTCCAGCAAGAAGCTCCCTCATTGTGCCCTGTGTGCAGAAAGTCTGGACAATTGTTAAAGGGAATCTGTATGCTGCAGTGCACATTTGAAACTGCTGGATAGCTGTTGGAACAAGAAGACATATGGTACCATTCATATATGTGTACATGCTTAAATTTTTTCTTTGATACAAAGATTCAAAGAGGTGTACCTAAGACCCTGAAGTATTGAAGGCTGAACCAACTCCTTACTTCCTTCCCATCTCTGCCTCTGCTTGGTTGACAGTCATCTGAAAGCCTTTTCCTGCTGACAAACCTTGCACCTGTGCACAATTTAGATTTGGAAAAAGAGCACAGCTTTCAGCTAACTGTCAATCAAGCATGGACAAGGACACGTTCCAGTCCTACAGTCCTGCATTGGTGCTCTGCAGTGTATAATCACATTCTAGCCCTTGTGTTTACAGTGCAGTTACTTCAGTTGGCTACAGGTGATATCTTCTCTTTATTGGAGTTGATCCTTTTTATTTTCCATCCAGCACAGGCTGCCATGATAACTTGTGCCAGTCACAATCTGTCAGTGTGTCAAGTGGCATTGTGACATTTTAATTGTCTCATAGTAACAGTGCTCTGCATTGTGTCTTACACAGTAAGGGTACCCAATTATTTCTAGCTAGTTAATATTGCTTAAACTATATTAGTGAACCTCCCTTTAGAAATGGTGGCCTCATAGTGACCCCATTCAATGATGGAGCTCTCCTAGTGCCCCCACTCATCAATGGTTCCCCTTAGTGTTGTCACTAAGGAGGATGCAGATACAGTTGTAACTGTAAGATAACTGGAGGCAGGAGACTCCACCCTTTCATATGCTGTAGTAGGGTACAAATATTGTTAAACTCCACCCCTTTGCTAAGTCTATCAGCAATTCACCAACTAAAAATAAAAATTATCAGAAGGAAATTAAAGGGGTATTCACGGAATATACCATAATGCCATCAATGTATGATAGAAGTGTGATCACACCTATCTCTAACATGAGGGCCCTTCCATCCCTCCTTACCTGGTAACTCAGGAATAGAGACAAGCGAGCTGAATCCGGCAAACCCAGATTCGATCCAAGCGTTAACATTTTTCCAGTTCATCAAACTCCCAGGCTTTTACTGGTTTGGCTCGCGCGAGTCGATAAATAGCGAGAAAAACCGTGAAAGCATGTTTTTTTGGCAGACGGAAGAAGCAGGATGGGCAGGGGGTGGTGTGGTGATGTAGGTAAAGCAGCAGATCACATGATAACCCAGGTCTATCAGGTGATTGGCTGTCTTCCTGTTTCATTCAGTACAAAGGCCAATAGGATGCAGCAAGGGACACAGAAAAAAGGCCAGTGATGTCACCTACAGCGTTTAGAGCGATGGTGCTGCTGAATGGAGCAGGAGAGGCAGAAATAGGGACAGTTAGTGATCAGAAAGATAGAGAGAGATACAGATTAGAAATAGAAATAGAGACCGTGTGTGTATGTGTGTGAACAGGATTCAATTCCCATGCAAGAATCCTATAGGGGCTCCTATACACCAAAAGAGCTTAATTACAGCTTCTAAAGTTCTCATCCTTTGCTACCACAAATCCAATACCTGCATATACCTGAATTGGATAGTGTCCCTAAACCAGCTCCAGTGAGGTGCATTGATCTGTGCCACCTGCAAAGCGTATTCAAGTGGCACCTATTTATCCTATAGGGCCTGTGAAGACAGTAATGTTTTGTGACTATAATAGTGTTCCTGAACCAGCTACAATAGCCAGTGAGGTGCATTGGTCTCTACCACTCACTCACAAAGTGTATTCAAGTGGCAATTATATATGCCTATAGGGCCTGTGAAAACAGTAGTGATTTGTGACTAATAGTGTTCCTGAACCAGCTACAGTAGCCAATGAGGTGTTATACGGTTGTGGTATATATAATATTGTTCCGCAAACACCTTTACTACTCATTGTGCTGCCTCCTCTGCTACCCATTGTGTTTATTAATTACACGTTTCTAGCCTGTAGTGTAGGGCTTGAGAAAGGTCTCATAGTGAAGACCGAAACGCAGCACTTTAACTTGGATGGATGAATAAACCACGCTGTTTTTCATGTGCTACAGTACGCTTAAAAAAGTATTTGAGTACAACACCAGCCTATGAGTACTTTTGCCTGTCCTTTCACAGTATCTAGGCTGTTGAAAGATTAACAGGTACAAAATAGTACACTACTTAGATGTAAGTACTGTATGTGGTATGCACTTATATGGGCACAAAAATGTGCTACAGTACACTTAAAGAAGTAGTGAATGAAAACATCAGCCAGTGAGTACTTTTACCTGGACTTTCACAGTATCTAGGCCCTTGACAGATTAACAGGTACAAAATAGTACACTATTTAGATGTAGGTATGAGGAATGCACTTATGAGGGCCGAAAAATGTGCTACAGTACACTTAAAAAAGTATTTGAGTACAACACCAGCCAATGAGTACTTTTGCTTGACAGATTAACAGGTACAAAATAGTACACTACTTAGATGTAGGTATGTGGTATGCCCTTATGAGGACAGAAAAATGCGAAACAGTATACTTAAAAAATGTATTGGAGAAAAACACCTGCCGGTGATTACTTTTGCCTGGACTTTTACAGTGTCTAGGCCCTTGACAGATTAACAGGTGCAAAATAGTACACTATTTAGATGTAGGTATGTGGTATGCACTTATGAGGGCAGAAAAATGGACTACAGTACACTTAAAGAAGTACTAGAGTAAAACACCAGCCGGTGATTACTTTTGCCTGGCCTTTCACATTATCTAGGTCCTTGACAGATTAACAGGTACAAAATAGTACACTATTTAGATGTAGGTATGTGGTATGCACTTATGAGGGCAGAAAAATGCGCTACAGTACGCTTAACAAACATATTTTTGAACACCAGCAGTACACAAGTGTTGCAGCACACAGTCGCTGTGTACTAAACCCAAAATTGCACTCTCTCACAGACTATTAGGATTGGACTCCTGGGTGTGTGTTAAACCGTCTAGTATAGCCAGCAGACCATTTGTTGTGGAACAAAGAGGGCAGAAAAATGCCCTACAGTACGCTTAAAAAAGTATTGGAGTTAAACTCCAGCTTTTGATTGCTTTTGCCTAGCCTTTCACAGTATCTAGGCCCTTGACAGATTATAAGGAGCTAAATAGTACACTACTTTGATGTACGTATGTGGTATGCACTTATGAGGGCAGAAAAATGCGCTACAGTATGCTTATAAAATGTATTGGAGTAAAACACCAGTCTGTGATTTTTTTGGTCTGGCCTTTCACAGTATCTAGGCCCTTGAAAGATTAACAGGCACAAAATAGTACACTACTTAGATGAGGGCAGAAAAATGTGCTACAGTACGCTTAAAAAAACATATTTTTGCACAACACCAGGAGTACACAACAGTGCTGCAGTACACAGAAACCCAAAATTTATCTCTCACAGACTATTAGGATTGGACTGCTGGGTGTGTATTATATCATCTACAGACTAGTATAATCAGTAGACCATTTGTTGTGGAACAAAGACACAGAGTTGCGCTGAAAAATTATTCCTCCATCCTCTACTATTTCTCAAGCTGAGCCAGATTGTTGAAATGTATGATGCAACACACAGCTCTCTGCTCCTCTCTGTAATACACTGCTGTAGAAAGTGACTGGGAGGTTAATTGCTGCAGTAAAAATTATTTTCTGTGAAAAACTGCTCTCTGTCCACCAGAACGCTGATGTGACTATGAGGTGAAACGCTGCTGGAAAAAACTTGTCTGTGGAACACACAGCGCTGTCCTATCTCTCTGCAGTGAAAGGATGAAGTGACTAGTCGGAATATGGCTGAAGATTATATAGGGCTGTGACATCACAGCAGTGTCTGGCTGCTGATAGGCTGCATCCTGCATGTGATTCAGGGTCATCCCGCCTACCCTTGTTTCAACCTTCCCAGTGTTCCTTGCCCCATGTCCTTGCATGTGTATCCACCATTTTAGATGCCCTGGAGCCTGGACCGCACTAAATGGAGTTTAATTAAGCGATTTGCGCAATGCAATCGTGGCTATATTCGCATTCTTTGCAAATCAAATTTTTCATAACATTCGTAACGAATTTGGATTCGTCAGACTTGATTCACTCATCTCTAATTCTATGTAAAGAAATTGTATATTATTTAATATTTTTATTATCTTTTTTGCATAAATTGTTTATACTGCTAGTAACAAAAAGTAGCTTTAATATATATACAATATATATATACACACACACACCGTATACAGTGTATGGATATATATATATATATATATATATATATATATCATAACAATTCTTTATTACTCTCATTTGTTTTGCACAATTATTGATTCATTTTGCACATTTTGCACGTTTTAAATACTAAAAGAGCATATCTTTTTTAGTTTTAGATTTTTATAATAGTCTTTTTTTCTTTTTACCAGTACTGTTGTTTGTTGCCCGGAGCCTAAGGTGTTTAGTAAGACACAGGTAGCAGTAGATGGGAAAGCAGCAGGAAATGCCTTCTTTAGTACCATACATAATAATTATCGTCTTGTGGAACCGGTCACGGATTTCAAGCTCCTGATCCCTGGCAGAGGTCATTACTGCTATAACTCTGATGTGCATGACTGTGAACCAGCACAATTAGTGGAGTCGGATTGCCCTCTTCAAAATTCAAGCTTCTCTGTATGCACAGAGCTTCACTAACCTTGACTCCATGGGGAGTCTGTGTTCTAGTCTGCCTTTCATGTCACTCTGCAGGCTTTTTATTTTACAACTGCTTCTGCTACATGATAGGAGGCTGTAAAAACAAAGAGGTCAATCAAGATAAATGACACAAAATAAAGAAATCAAATAAGCTAATTGTTTTGTATATAAAGGTGTGAATGGAGAGCATATTAGGTTATAAATGACTTAATCCAAACAGTATATTAATGAGGTCAAATTAATCTTGAGATTCCCAAAAAAAAAAAAAAAATAGAAAAAAGAAAAAACATTTACAAATGTTCTTGATAATTAAGACGAGGACGTATTTGTAATAGGGTCATGCAGAGCAATAGCAGGGGTAGAGACCAAATGCCAAACGTATCAGACAATTTAAAACTTCTAATTAGATTTCCTTTTTTCTGGATAAGTCTCTTTTGATTTACTATATTCTGTCATAATAAAATGTTCTAGCGCTGACTATTGCATCAATAATTAACGCTAAATGCTGCATGCAGGTTTTTATATGTTCTGTGAAAAACAGATGATATGGAAGCATTGTTAATATATGGTCTGTTAATATTGGGAAAGTGTGGGAGCCTCCACCCCATATACTTACCTGCCTACCTTATCCCAATTGCCACACAAAGAGGAAGGAGGCAGGGCAGTCATTTTCCCTCTGCCCTATTCCAATGGGTCTCAGGGCAAATTCTTGACTAGCCCCACACCCCATTTTTCTTCTCCCCTAACATTCGGAGGGTACATTACACAATACATACATACTTCTCTATCTAGCCCAGACTGTCAGACTGTTATTAAGACTTCTCCCAGCCAAGACTTGTCTGCAGGAACTGTCCTGCAAACATACTGCCCATTATAGTATTAGGCCCCCATACTGGGCCTATACAGCAATAGGCCCTAAACTACCCCAGATAGTATTAGGACCCCACAGTTCCCCATAAAGTGTTAGGCCCTAATGTAGTAGTAGGCCTCAAAACTACTCCTATAAAGTACATAAAGTAGTAGACCGGCACACTGCCCATACAGTAGTAGGGCTTACCTCTACACTTACCTCTCCCATAATCCTCCTTCAGCTCCCTGCTACCCTCAGGTCATCGTCTCTGAGTTCCCAGTGCAGGCAACATCTGAGTTCCCAGTGCAGGCATACCTAGATGCTGCCCACACTGGAAGTTCCAGGTGAAGTGACAGGACAAGGATCCATCAGACCTATATTGTCACACACGGTGTACCTGCAGCTATTAAAGATGCATTTATCCAAGAGATCCGAGACATGTGTGCAAAATCCCCAGACAGGCCTGGTCACATTCCCTGTGACCTTGATCACTACATCTTTGCTGCCAATTATGATCAAAACTAAGCCACATGTTTTTGGGTGGATCACATAGGGTTGGGAGTGTAACATTAATCTCTTGTAGATGACATCTTACTCACCCTAAATAGGCTTTTAACAACCCTCCCAAAATGATTTTGAAATTCTGTAGTCCTTTGCTGGTGATTATGGTCTGAAGATTAGAACTTACAAATCAAAGATTCTTTTTGTAATGTTCCTGCTCAAACCTGCAATAAACCTTTATTTTCCATCATGGTTGTGGGACATTTCATCTGGCATATATCTACCAGTGATTATCTCCATGAGAATCAGCATGGAATCATTTTTGCCCCCTATTGTCTCCTGACGAGTGGGGCAGGAAACTCATCGAAACGCTTGATTTTTACGATAAGGACCTGACACTTTGCACGGCTTGCTTATTTTCTAATTGCACTATCCTGGGTATATGACTTAACTTGTGTTAATAATTATTGAGGCATCACTGTGTCTTTTTTTATTTCCTTATTGTGAATTTGCTCTCCACTCAAGTTGATATATCTTCATCTTCCTTATGTCCTTGATGTATATTCATCTTCCTTATGTCTATACAGACATCATATTATATATAGAGAGATAAGGTCAGTAGCTGGTCCATTATATCTTTAATTTGGAATGCTTACCATCTGTATTGTTTGACACCACATCATTCCATTATTGGTTGGGGCATCTTTGGTCATAGGCATTAGGCCTCCTCCTTTCCTTCTCCTATCCCTCTTTATCTAAAACGCACTATTTTAGTGAGTTAGAGAATCTCCTTATTGTCATCTATTCAAGATAATTGCAGTATTACTAGGGATAGGTTCCAGTGCGGGGCAGCCCTTTTTAGGATGTTACACTCCACCTAGGATTAGGGGTAGAGTAGGGTATTAGCATCAGGGTCAGAAGGTAGGGGCCGCCCCCCCTACTCCCCTAGCCCCTTCCCTCTTCTCTCACTCCGTCTCCCCTATCCTTCCCTGTAGAGCTGTATCACTTTTCTGTACCCAATATTGCTGTAAGACTCCATATCACAAAGCTTTTTAAAAACTCTTGAGTAATTAGTATATTTTTTTTGCACCACCTGGCCCCACCACTTCTGAGCGTGGGTGGTACACCACGTGGCCAATTTTTGTGTTACTTGATTAATTCTTTTTGCTTTGGTAATTTTGGTGGATTATTATTAAAAGTTATATTTTTGTGTTTTTTTGTGAATTGTTTTGTTGGTAACACTATGAATATAGATTTTGCAGTGATAGGACATTTTGGATTTACAGCAGGAGACAATGATCTTTTATATTTGGGGATAAACTTTAAATCTAAATCTTTTAACAATGATAATATTTGGAACTACCTTTCTCTTATTCCATTTTTTTGGGTTTAATAACTGCATTATATAACAAAGAGCATACAAAGAATATTATTTCATGAATAACAATAGTCATAAGAAAAAAAGTCATGGTATAAACGGTATCAATGTCTCATGCAAAATGTGCAGTAAATATGTAAATTGACAGTTATCACATTATAAATGCTGTGCACAGTCATATCATTACCATGTTATAGAGCCTTTTTAAGTATAATAAAATCAACTAGAATCTGACCATTTGGAATTATCATACAATTTCTTGGGTTAAACCGCTCTACATGGTTAAAATTATGATTCTACCTAGAATACTTTGTTATTTATGGACTCTCCCTTCCAGCATTCTGGAATAGGTCTTTAACCTATGACACAATCAGATTTGATTCACATATAACTTACAAAGCCCTTACTCACCTTTTAGTATCATTGTTTTTTATAATCTCTTATTTCCTCCCAGTTATGTTGCCAACTGGGGTGGCATAAGGTTGAAGCAATATGTTGCGATAAGGTGGAAGCATGTTAAACGTAGGTGTCTCAACATACTTTATTTTGAAGCAAACGCGTTTCCAGGTCTCATTTGAATACTCATTTCTCACTTTCCCTGTAGAATGTCTCAGATTAAATCAAGTATTTTATTTTCTGATTTTCCTTGCAAAGAAGAGAAGACATTGCCTAGGGAAGCTTCTCCTTTTAGCTCAGGATGCCAGAGTTTTCAAGCTTTACACTGTATTTCTCAGAACCTTATGTTGACTCAATTGGCCAGAGTGATAAATTTATTCAGGAATGATGGCTTATCTTTCTAAAAAGTTGCCATTAATGCTTCATTGTTCCAGCTTAGTTTAGAATCCAAGGTATAAAATAGTTTGGCATACTGGCATGTAGTAGAGGTGCATTGATGTGTTTAGAGGTTAGAGGCAGCAGAAGTAGCTCTTCTGGGTTCTTCAAAAAAGTAGACAGGAACAATGGATGAGGGAGTGGCCCAGGTCAGTGCTTTGCCAGACAACAGGTGGACAATAACATAAATGTATCACATAGAGTTTTTTTGTTTGTTTGCTTGTTTTTTATTAGAGCCAAAGTCTGAAACATGTCATTTTATATTTTCTGAAATTTTCTGTAATTTTATGCATTTTATTTTTAGTGCAATATTATGGGAGCAGTCATCGTGTCTGGGCATTGAAAATGTAGTAAGACTGGGGTATCACATAGAGGTCTTAACCCATTCAGGATATCGGGTGTACAGGTATGCTCTTGAGTCCTGGTACTTAAGAACAAAGGACGTACCTGTACACCTTGAATCCTTATGCAGGTTTGAAGAGAGTACAGGAGGATAAAACATGATGTAACAGCAAACTAGTGGCATTGGCTCTGGAGTAGTAGACATGCGATATAGTCATCACTTACACACAGATCACTTACACATACACACAGCACTTGACTACAGATCACTTACACACATCACTTGCACTGTCTGTGCTCTTCATTCTTGGCTGAATTAATGTTTATAGGATAGTTCATTCCTGATCATTGTCCAATGTAAAAGGTTATGCAAATGCTTATTCAGTGGCTGATTATGTTTTATAATAAAAATTATGATTGTTAATGGAAATTGTTATTGGAATTGAATGACCACAAGTTATGAAGGATTGTTCGGGTGTGAAATGAATGACCGACCACAACCTTTCTATACTGATGATATATGATGCATTGGGGAATTATGTGCAGGTATAAAAGCACCGTCTACAATGAAAGCTCAAAATGTAAAGAAATTCGGGGACATTTATCATCGTTGCTTTGGTAAGTGAGTTCTGTAGGCATTTTTTCTTGCTTTTGGTTTTGCTTAGGTATGACATATTTATCATACTATCACAGGGGGTCAATTTGGCTTATATAAGCAAAAAAATATAAATCCCTTTTGAATAACATTTTTATAGCACACATAAGCAAAAACCAACAAATGACTTCAAAACACCATTTTGTCACCCCACCTCAAGTCGCAGCTGTGAAAAAAATGTGCGATATATATATATATATATATATATATGTGTGTGTTTATTACATTTACAACTTTTTATTACATTTTACAACTTTTTTCCCCCTGAATGTACTAACTCATTTTTTGTTTTTTTCTTCTTCTCATTTCAGATCCATGTATCATGTCGACCTCTTCAGATTCGGTGGACGACGAAGAACCCCTTTTTTTGGTTTAATATCAATAAAATGTCAATAAAATGTCAATAAAATATCAATAAAACGAGAGCATGTGAGGGAGTGTTTTTTTGGAATAAAAGTTTTGTAAACGTGTTTTATTTTTATTTACTTTACAGGCTTAGTAGTGGAAGCCATCTTATAGACAGAATCCATTACTAAGCCAGGGCTCAGTGTTAGGCCCAAAAACAGCACTAACCCCCAAATATTACCCCAGTACCTACCATCACAGGGGTGCCAGGAAGAGCTTGTACCAACAGGCCCGGAGCATCAAAATTGATACTCCTGTGCCTAGGCAGTAACAAGCTGGCATTGTTTAGGCTGGGGAGGGCCAGTAACAATGGTCCTCGCCCACCCTGGTAACGTCAGGCTGTTGCTGCTTGGTTGGTATCTGGCTGATACTGAAAATACAGGGAAACTGATGAGTTTTTTTTTAAGAAAAAAAACACATAGGGTGCCCTGTATATTCAGCATCAGCCAGATACCAACCAAGCAGCAACTGCCTGAAGTTACCAGGGTGGGCGAGAACCATTGTTACTGGCCCTCCCCAGCCTAAATAACACCAGCCTGTTACTGCCTAGGCCCAGGAGCACCATTTTTGATGCCCCGGGCCTGTTGGTACGGCTCTTCCCGGCACCCCTGTGGCATTGGGTACCAGGGTTATAATTGGGGGTTAGCGCTAGCTATTTTTGGGGCTAACATTAAGCCCCTGCTTAGTAATGGAGTCCGTCTATAAGACGACTTCCACTATTAAGCCTGTAAAGGAAATTAAAAAGAAACGGCAAAACTTTTTAAAAACTTTTATTCCAAAATACTAACCCCCCACAAGCCCTCGCTATCCATTTTATTAATATTTAACACACAAAAAAACGTTGGTCATCGACGTAATCCACCAAATACGAAGAAGTCCTCTGAATACACGGATCTCAAATGAGGAGAAAAAAACACGGAAATTGGTTTGTAAGTTTGTGGACCTCCTTCCTTTGAGAAAACATCCAGCTCATCTCTCCCCCTTGAGCTAATCTAACCCCCCCCACCCCCAGCTCATTTCCACCCAGGTTATCTCCCCCCTCCAGCTCATCTCCCCCTCCCCCTCCAGCTCATCTTTCCCTCCCCCTCCAGCTCATCTCTCCCCTCAGCTCATCTCTCCCCACAGCTCATCTAACCCCCCAGCTCATCTCCCCCCCTCTCAAGCTCATCTCCCCCCTGACCCCCCCCCAGGCCCTTCTCTCCCCTGCCTGGTCATTATCTTTCCTCTGCCGCTGGTCAGCTTCATCTTGCCGCCTGTACATCTCCCACCCCGCCGCTTGCTGTTACAGGACTACAACTCCCGGCATGTCCTTTCAGTGAGGACAGGCTGGGAGTTGTAGTTGCAGCGGTGAGCGGGCTGGTAGATGCAGGCCGACTGGCTCAACCTAATATGAAACTACACTGTAATCTCATATTTCCCAGTCTGAGCTGTGATTGGCTGGTCGGTCTCGGCCAATCACAGCTCAGACCAGGAAATATGAGATTACACTGTAGTTTCATATGGAGATTACCGGGCAGGGGGGAGATGAGCGGGGGAGACTGGTGCAGAGGAAAGATAAGTGGAAGGGGGGGTTGCGGGAGATGACCAGGCAGTGGGGGAGTGATGAATGAGTGGGTGGGGAGAGATGACCAAGGGGAGATGAGGGGGAAGATGAGGGGGGAGAATCGGCAGGAGATGACCGTGGGGGGGAAAACAGTGATGCCAGCCCGGGCTCCTTTGTACAACTGTGATTTCATATTTCCTGCTGGAGCTGTGGTCTCGGCTCCCAGCGGGAAATATGAAATACCACTCTCCAAAGCAAGTTTTGTAAGCCAGCTCTAGGCTTGCCTACATTTATGCTGCTTTGGAGGGGGTTGCAACTTTTTGTGTGACTTTTGCACTTGATAAATCTCTGACCACAGCAAAGTGAAAACTGAAATTTGATTTGGTAAGCTCTTTTGTTCATTTTTGCTTACAGCCAAAAGTCGTACAAAAATTTGCTTAGGCGCACGTGGGACTTTTTGTGCGACTTTTGTAAGCAAAAAAACTGTTTGTGTGTGTGTCACAAAATAGACTAACACATTTCCAGCATGCAATGTGCTCTTAGTCATAGTTTGAATACATAGAAGGTATTGAAAACCAGTAGTGACCAATCCATGAGCCAAACTAAGCAGCTCAAACATCATCCACTTTCTTGAACAAGTAATACTTGGAAAAACTGTATTTACTTGAGAAAATTGAAATTGCCGCACCCACCGGTTTTGAGGAGTATTTTCTTTATTCACATATACTTACACTATGGTGCAGAACATAGACATAATGCGGGGGTGTATGAGACAGAGGCGATCACCTCGAGGCCAGGTGAAGTGCCGGCAGCCACATAATTGCGATCGCCTTTGTCGTATACACCCCTGCATTATGTCTATATTCTGCACCGTAGTGTAAGTATATTTGAATAAAGAAAATACTCCTCAGTAGTAATGAGCAGCAGGGGCCATATTCGAATTAGCAATTTTTCACAAATATATTGACGATTATTTTTATCCTATGTTCGTGAAATTCGCAAATGCGCTGTGTTCTTTTACTTTTTTCAATGCAAAAAACGTTGCATAAAAATTTGCATGTAGAAAAAAAAAGGAATATTCATCATTACGAATGTATAGCACTATATTCTAAATATTCGCATTACGAATATTCGTGCTCAACATTACTCCTCAGATCCAGTGAGTGCGGCGTTTTCTATTTTCTCAAGTATGTACAGTGTGACTTTCTTCTCATGTATTGTTTGCACCATGCGCCAGGAGTTTATGCAGGATCCCGAGCGATAGAGGGAAGTGCTGAAGGCAGAGACCTGGGTTTGAGGAGTGCCAGATTACCTTGTGTGTGAAATACTTGGAAAAACATTAACTACAACCAAAAATTTGCATTTTGTTGATCCTGAACCTGTGCTGCCTGCCACATCAATGATTATTTTACATTACCTCCACCCTACAGCCTATGCTTTGACCAAGACCTGCCTGATGCCTTGGTAAAACACACACCAGTGTTGCCTGGTCCTCTGGGCCATTTTTACCCACCCCAGCACCCATCTTGAGCTCCTTCATCCTGGAGAAGAATAAAGTTTGGAAACCAAGGGACGCTTAGACTTACCAGTGAAGTTTGGCCCAAAGTCAAACCCGCTGGAAAGCACAGCAGGTCCAAACCCTTACCTATTTAAGTGAGTCATTCCTTGGCATATATGAGTCTAGACTAGACTTATTCTGGTAAAAGGTGTCCTTAAATAGTGATAGCTAAACATTTTATTAGACCTTTCACATAAATATATTTTCTATTGCAGAAATCCCCATCTGCTGAATAAATGTCTCTTTATCTATATCTCAAGGGTAGGATAATTTTAAATAAGCATAACTGATTATATTAGTTCGCAGTTGTAGAATAGATAAAATGTAATAAGCTAAAAAGAACATATTTAACAGTTGCACATAAAATTGCATTTTAGAGGTTTTATTACTATTTTGCTTCCTTTTTGTTTTCTTTTTTTAATGTTAACATCTTTAATTAAATCTACATCTTTACATCCTATTATCTTACTCTCAATCGATGTTTGGTGAGGGAATACACCTGAAGCTTCAATCTACAGTCAGTATGATATACTTTGTATTTAGTGACTAACAAACTAAAGTTTAGGTTAGCTGCACAGATGCCGTCATGATAAAGAATCCAAAGCAATACCATTCTTTGTGAGCCAACACACATTAAGAACAATTACATATAAAAGTAGATGGTAGACTACTGAGTGCACCTGGCTGTTCAGGAGGGTAGCACATATTGTTCGGCACCTGCAGAGTCATTTCAATGACTTTAATGAGGAACCAAAACTATAGCATATAAATAACTACAGGGCATGATTCCATAACCATCACATTACCAGTGAGAGCGATGAGAGAGTCTCTGTCCGGGAAGCTAAACACCGTTTCCTCTTCTTTCCAGAAATTTTCATTACATGGAGTCCAGCAGGTTTAAAATGTAAATATTATATCTCTTTATTATAAGATAAATTTATTTACAAAGTCCAGCTTCACCTGATCTTTTTATACTTTACCACTGCTGAAACAACATTGTTTTTTTAAGAAAAAAGAAAATCCTCTAAAAGCCGTCGTAACCTATAGATCAGTCCAGTATAATTGCTGCTAGCTATACAATTAAGTATATCCAGCTGACTATGGAACATACTGCTGCCATAATATTTATTTCCTTATTAAACTAGCATCTCTCAGCATTGGTTATATCGGTGACTTCCTGGTATACTCTGTGAGGTTTAAGGGTCTATTCACACGTATAGTATTTTGCGCAGATTTGATGCGCAGGATTTTCTGCTGCAGATTTCAATGTAAACTGAATGACTGAACACAGCTTGAAATCTGCGCATCAAATCTGCGCAGAATACTGTACGTGTGAATAGACCCTAAAAGAAAAAGTACTAAGAGCTAGAGACCAGAGTACAAAAAATATATATGTGCACAAAAACAAACATAATACAGAAGTGCACAAGTATGAAAAAGGGGTTGTCTGGGGATGAAAATATTTTCCTAAAGAACCCTAGGTGTTGAAAAATAAAGCATTCTCAACACAAATAAATGCTACTATACAACTGTATACCAATGGCCACTTAAAGGGGTACTCTGGCGCTAAACATCTTATCCCCTATCAAAAAGATAGGGGATAGGATGTTAGATTGTGGGGATCCCGCCGCTGGGGACACCCGTGATCTCTCCTGCAGAACCCCCGTTTTTCAGCTGCACAGGGCGAGGATCACTCTGTGGCTGATGACGGGCGGTGCAGGAGATGGAGTATCGTGACATCACGGCTCCGCCCCCCTTGTAACATCACGCCCCGCCCCCTCAATGCAAGTCTATGGTAGGTTGAGCGTGACGGCCACGACGCCCCCTCCCATAGACTTGCATTGAGGGGGCAGTCCATAATATCATGAGGGGGCAGAGCCGTGACATCACGATACTCCATCCCCTGCACCGCCCGTCATCAGCCACAGAGCCATCCTCGCTCTGTGCAGCTGAAAAACAGGGGTGCTGCAGGAGAGATCATGGGGGTCCCCAGTGGCGGGATCCCCACAATCTAACATCTTATCCCCTATCCTTTTGATAGGGGATAAGATGTTTAGCCCCGGAGTACCCCTTTAATAACATTGAAGGAAGCATGTGATAAACTAAAACTAATCCTAAATATTTTTTTAGATATATAAATGCAAAAAAACCAAGGACAGAGCATGTAGGACCCCTTAATAATGATAATGGGGAGGTTGTCACAGGCGATCAAGAGAAAGCGGAGCTACTGAATGGGTTCTTTAGTTCTGTATACACTATGGAAAAAGGAGCTGACATTGGCCAGGTCAGTGCTGGTAACACATCATGTAATGTACTGAACTGGCTTAATGTAGAGATGGTACAAGGTAAGTTAAGTGATATAAATGTAAGCAAATCCCCAGGGCCGGATGGACTACACCCAAGAGTTCTTAGAGAGGTAAGTTCAGTAATATCTGTACCCCTGTTCATGATATTTAGAGATTCTCTGGTGTCTGGTATTGTGCCAAGGGACTGGCGCAAGGCAAATGTGGTGCCAATCTTCAAAAAGGGCTCTAGGTCTTCCCCAGGAAACTATAGACCGGTAAGTTTAACGTGCATTGTGGGTAAATTGTTTGAAGGACTTATAAGGGATTACATACAGGAATACATAGGGGATAATTGTATTATAAGTGATAGCCAGCATGGGTTTACTAAGGATAGAAGTTGTCAAACCAATCTAATTTGCTTTTATGAAGAGGTGAGTAGAAGCCTTGACAGAGGAATGTCTGTGGATATAGTGTTTCTGGATTTTGCTAAAGCGTTTGATACTGTCCCTCATAGACGTCTGACAGGTAAGTTAAGGTCTTTGGGTTTGGAAATTTTAGTTTGTAACTGGATTGAACACTGGCTCATGGATCGTACCCAGAGAGTGGTGGTCAATGATTCGTACTCTGATTGGTCCCCTGTTATTGGTGGTGTATCCCAAGGTTCAGTACTGGGCCCGCTGTTGTTTAATTTATTTATCAATGATATAGAGGATGGTATTAACAGCTCTGTTTCTATCTTTGCAGATGACACCAAGCTTTGTAGCATGGTACAGTCTATAGAGGATGTGCATAAGTTACAAGATGACTTGGATAGACTAAGTGTCTGGGCATCCACTTGGCAAATGAGGTTCAATGTGGATAAATGTAAAGTTATGCATCTGGGTACTAATAACCTGCATGCATCGTATGTCTTAGGGGGGATTAAACTGGCAGAGTCACTGGTAGAAAAGGATCTGGGTGTACTTGTAGATCACACACTACAGAATAGCATGCAATGTCAGGCTGCTGCTTCCAAAGCCGGCAGGATATTGTCATGTATCAAAAGAGGCATGGACTCAAGGGACTGGGACATAATACTCCCCCTTTATAAAGCATTGGTACGGCCTCACCTGGAATATGCTGTTCAGTTTTGGGCACCTGTCCATAAAAGGGACACTGCGGAGTTGGAAAGGGTGCAGAGACGCGCGACTAAACTAATATGGGGCATGGAACATCTTAGCTATGAGGAGCGATTAAAGGAGTTACAATTGTTTAGTCTTGAGAAGAGACGTTTAAATGGGGGATATGATAAACGTATATAAGTATATTAATGGCCCATACAAAAAATATGGAGAAAAACTGTTCCAGGTTAAACCCCCCCAAAGGACGAGGGGGCACTCCCTCCGTCTGGAGAAGAAAAAGTTTAGTCTCAAGGGGCGACACGCCTTCTTTACCGTGAGGACTGTGAATTTATGGAACGGTCTACCTCAGGAACTGGTCACAGCAGGAACAATTAACAGCTTTAAAACAGGATTAGATACATTCATGGAACAAAATAACATTAATGCTTATGAAGAAATATAAAATCCCATCCCTTCCCCAATATCGCGCCACACCCCTACCCCTTAATTCCCTGGTTGAACTTGATGGACATATGTCTTTTTTCAACCGTACTAACTATGTAACTATGTAACATCAGTTGCTATTGTTTACACTATTTTAAGGAATGCTTTATAACAAGATGTGGTCCACTATATTGAAGTGAACACTCACGCCTTTATCAAAGGTGATGTAGGTGAATGATTTTTTTTAACACCGTTGATTTGTGTGGTGGTATTGTGTGCATGCGCCAAGTTTATTTAATGGTTGCATGTGATAAATAAGGGGTTAGTATATATTTTTTTTAATTACACCTCAGTACACCACTTTATATGGTTCTTCCCCTGCGACTTTGTCTGTGACTTTTTTTTACCCATTGTGCCAAAATGTGCACCTTTTTACTAATGCTGTCCACAGCTTATTTTGTAAGCAAGGTCTGGGCTGGTATAGATTTGCGATACATCGATCGCTTTGCAACAAAATGTTAAACTCGATGGGGAGATTTATCAAAAACTGTGTAGAGGAAAAGGAAAGCAACCAATGAGATCACTTCTTTCATATTTAAAAAAAGCATGATGTTTATGAAAAATAAAATAAACAATCTAATGGGTTTTAGAAAAGACCTTTAAGGCTATGTTCACTTTAACATTGTTCAAATCCATTATAATATGTCCGTTAATGACACATAACAGAGGTCACTCATAATAGATATGAAACTGATGTTAACAGAAGTAAAATGGTAAAAGATTTTTATAAAACTTGCATATAAAATAACGGACTGTTTAGATTCGTTATTAGCCATTAAAACATCCATTCATATCCATTTATGTCAGTTATTTTATAACCATTTCCATTATTTTCTTTTTTGAGCATGCTATTGGCAAAAAAGGATGAAGTAACAGATAAAAGTAATGGAGTATCATAGAGTTACTTGCGTCGACATAGACTTCAATGTTAAATTACTACATCCGATAACACATCCCTTATTTATGATTGAAAAAAAATCCTGCATAAAATAAAGCAAATTCAATGCAATGGGCATTAACGCAGCGAAGTACAGCAAAGATTTAAAAAAAAAAAAAAAGCCCACTGCCATAAATGGGATCCATTACCTCCTTTTTTCATCTCTGTTGCTCATTTCTATAACGGAGGTGAAAAACGTCTCTAAACAGAAACTGCAACACTTCATGTGACATACAGCACAGACATCTTGATGTACACTGCTCAAAAAAAATAAAGGGAACACTTAACACAATGTAACTCAGAAGTCAATCACAATTCTGTGAAATCACACTGTCCAATCATGAAGCAACACTGACTGACAATCAATTTCACATGCTGTTGTGCAAATGGAACAGACAACAGGTGGAAATTATAGATAATTAGCAAGACACCCCCAATAAAGGAGTAGTTCTGCAGGTGGTGACCACAGACCACTTATCAGTTCCTATGCTTCCTGGCTGATGTTTTGGTCACTTTTGAATGCCGGTGGTGCTTTCACGCTAGTGGTAGCATGAGACGGAGTCTACAACCCACACAAGTGACTCAGGTAGCGCAGCTCATCCAGGAGAGCACATCAATGCAAGCTGTGGCAAGAAGGTTTGCTGTGTCTGTCAGCATAGTGTCCAGAGCATGGAGGCCTTACCAGGTGACAGGACAGTACATCAGGAGACGTCGAGGAGGCTGTAGGAGGGCAAAGATGCAGCAGCAGGACCCATATCTCCGCCTTTGTGCAAGGAGGAGCAGGAGGAGCACTGCCAGAGCCCTGCAAAATGACGTCCAGCAGGCCACAAATGTGCATGTGTCCACGCAAACGGTCAGAAACAGACTCCATGAGGGTGGTATGAGGGACCGACATCCACAAGTGGGGGTTGTGCTTACAGCCAAACACTGTGCAGGACATTTGGCATTTGCCAGAGAACACCAAGATTGGCAAATTCGCCACTGGCGCCCTGTGCTCTTCACAGATGAAAGCAGGTTCACACTGAGCACATGTGACAGACGTGAGTCTGGAGACGCTGTGGAGAATGTTATGCTGCCTGCAACATCCTCCAGCATGACCGGTTTGGCGGTGGGTTGGAAATGGTGTGGGGTGGCATATCTTTGGGGGCCGCACAACCCTCCATGTGCTTGCCAGAGGTAGCCTGACTGCCATTAGACCGAGATGAGATCCTCAGACACCTTGTGAGACCACATGCTGGTGCGGTTGGCCCTGGGTTCCTCCTAATGCAAGACAATGCTAGACATCATGTGGCTGGAGTGTGTCAGCAGTTCCTGCAAGAGGAAGGCATGGAGTCTATGGACTGGCCCGCCCGTTGCCCAAACCTGAATCCGATTAAGCACATCTGGGACATCATGTCTCGTTCCTCCCAGACCTGGACTAAAGCATCCACCAACTCCTGGACAGTCTGTGGTGCAATGTGGTGTTGGTGGATGCTTTAGTCCAGGTCTGGGAGGACATCCCTCAGAAGACCATCCACCACTTCATCAGGAGCATGCCCAGGTGTTGTAGGGAGGTCATATGGGCACGTGGAGGCCACAAACTCTACTTAGCCTTATTTTTACTTGTTTTAAGGACATTACACCAAAGTTCGATCAGCCTGTAGGTTGATTTTCCACTTTGATTTTGAGTGTGACTCCATATCCAGACCTCCATGGGTTGATAAATTTGATTCCCATTGATAATTTTTGTGTGATTTTGTTGTCAGCACATTCAACTATGTAAAGACGAAAGTATTTCATATGATTAGTTCATTCATTCAGATCTAGAATGTGTTATCTTAGTGTTCCCTTTATTTTTTTGAGCAGTGTAGGTGCTGCACAGGAGGGGGAAAAAAGAAAAAAGAAAGGTTGCACATATATATATATATATATATATATATATATATATATATATATATATGTGTAACAATGGCGCAGCACTCCAAAATTGCAAAAAAGTGTAAAAATTTATTCCTTCATGTCAAGATTCAAAGCGACGTTTCAGCTCCCCACTGGAGCTTTTTTCAATGCTTGAAAAAAGCTCCAGTGGGGAGCTGAAACGTCGCTTTGAATCTTGACATGAAGGAATACATTTTTACACTTTTTTGCAATTTTGGAGTGCTGCACCATTGTTTTCTATTACATGGACTTTGATCGAGTCGGGGTGCTGGCACAGGGCATCTAATGGTGAATGTCACGATGCCGGCTGGCAGGAGGTGGATCCTCTGTGCCAGAGAGGGATAGGCGTGGACCGTGCTAGTGGACCGGTTCTAAGTCACTACTGGTTTTCACCAGAGCCCGCCGCAAAGCGGGATGGTCTTGCTGCGGCGGTAGTGACCAGGTCGTATCCACTAGCAACGGCTCAACCTCTCTGACTGCTGAAGATAGGCGCGGTACAAGGGAGTAGACAGAAGCAAGGTCGGACGTAGCAGAAGGTCGGGGGCAGGCGGCAAGGTTCGTAGTCAGGGTGGATAGCAGAAGTTCTGGTACACAGGCTTTGGACACACAAAACGCTTTCACTAGGCACAAGGGCAACAAGATCCGGCAAGGGAGTGCAAGGGAGGAGATCAGATATAGCCAGGGAGCAGGTGGAAGCCAATTAAGCTAATTGGGCCAGGCACCAATCATTGGTGCACTGGCCCTTTAAGTCTCAGGGAGCTGGCGCGCGCGCGCCCTAGAGAGCGGAGCCGCGCGCGCCAGCACATGACAGCAGGGGACGGGAACGGGTAAGTGACCTGGGATGCGATTCGCGAGCGGGCGCGTCCCGCTGTGCGAATCGCATCCCCGACGGCCATGACAGTGCAGCGCTCCCGGTCAGCGGGACCGACCGGGGCGCTGCGGAGAGAGAGACGCCGTACGCGCTCCGGGGAGGAGCGGGGACCCGGAGCGCTAGGCGTAACAGTACCCCCCCCTTAGGTCTCCCCTTCTCTTTGTCCGGTAACTGCCTCCCCTGGGATGAGGACACCGGGAAAGGATGGAGGGATTCCTCAACGGAAGGCAGAACAGCAGGAGTGGGAATGGGGAGGGAGGGCAGAGGGCGAGGCCTGGCACGGGGCAGTGTGACACCAGGACGAGGGCCATGAGGAGGCACCGAGGCTTGCCTGACTGGACTGGGAGGGGGGGAGAGGCACTTCTTAAGGCAGGCAGAGTCCATAACGACCTTAGGGAGACCGGATACAGGAGGAACCACAGGGTCACGGCAGGGAGTACTGGGAACCGGTTTAAGGCAGTCCTTGAAGCAAGAGGTACCCCAGCTCTTGATCTCCCCTGTGGACCAATCCAGGGTTGGGGAATGGTGTTGAAGCCAGGGTAGTCCAAGGAGAATTTCGGAAGTGCAATTGGAGAGGACCAAAAACTCAATTTTTTCGTGATGATTTCCGATGCACATTAGGAGGGGCTCCGTGCGGTAACGCACGGTGCAATCCAACCTGGCTCCGTTGACCGCGGAAATGTGGAGTGGCTTGACAAGACGGGTCACCGGGATGCGGAATTTATTCACCAAGGACTCCCGAATAAAATTCCCAGAGGCACCAGAGTCCAGGCAGGCCACGGCTGAGAGGGAATAGCTGACTGAAGTAGAAATCCGTACAGGCACCGTGAGACGTGGAGAAGCCGACTTAGCATCAAGAGACGCCACACCCACGAGAGCTGGGTGCGAGCGTGCGTTTCTCAGACGTGGAGGACGGATAGGGCAATCCACCAAAAAATGTTCGGTACTGGCACAGTACAGACAAAGATTCTCTTCCTTACGGCGATTCCTCTCTTCCAGGGTCAGGCGAGACCGATCCACTTGCATGGCCTCTTCGGCGGGAGGCCTAGGCGCAGATTGCAATGGAGACTGTGGGAGAGGTGTCCAGAGATCTAAGTCTTTTTCCTGGCGGAGCTCTTGATGCCTCTCAGAAAAACGCATGTCAATGCGAGTGGCTAGATGAATGAGTTCATGCAGGTTAGCAGGAGTTTCTCGTGCGGCCAGAACATCTTTAATGTTGCTGGATAGGCCTTTTTTAAAGGTCGCGCAGAGGGCCTCATTATTCCAGGATAGTTCAGAAGCAAGAGTACGGAATTGTATGGCGTACTCGCCAACGGAAGAATTACCCTGGACCAGGTTCAGCAGGGCAGTCTCAGCAGAAGAGGCTCGGGCAGGTTCCTCAAAGACACTTCGAATTTCCGAGAAGAAGGAGTGTACAGAGGCAGTGACGGGGTCATTGCGGTCCCAGAGCGGTGTGGCCCATGACAGGGCTTTTCCAGACAGAAGGCTGACTACGAAAGCCACCTTAGACCTTTCAGTAGGAAACTGGTCCGACATCATCTCCAAGTGCAGGGAACATTGCGAAAGAAAGCCACGGCAAAACTTAGAGTCCCCATTAAATTTGTCCGGCAAGGACAGGCGGAGGCTAGGAGTGGCCACTCGCTGCGGAAGGGGTGCAGGAGCTGGCGGAGGAGATGATTGCTGCTGAAGTTGCGACTGAAGTTGGTGCACAATGGTGGACACTTCCGACAGCTGGTGGGTTAGATGGGCGATCTGTCGGGATTGCTGGGCGACCACCGTGGTGATATCAGAGATATAAGGCAGAGGGACCTCAGCGGGATCCATGGCCGGATCTACTGTCACGATGCCGGCTGGCAGGAGGTGGATCCTCTGTGCCAGAGAGGGATAGGCGTGGACCGTGCTAGTGGACCGGTTCTAAGTCACTACTGGTTTTCACCAGAGCCCGCCGCAAAGCGGGATGGTCTTGCTGCGGCGGTAGTGACCAGGTCGTATCCATTAGCAACGGCTCAACCTCTCTGACTGCTGAAGATAGGCGCGGTACAAGGGAGTAGACAGAAGCAAGGTCGGACGTAGCAGAAGGTCAGGGGCAGGCGGCAAGGTTCGTAGTCAGGGTGGATAGCAGAAGTTCTGGTACACAGGCTTTGGACACACAAAACGCTTTCACTAGGCACAAGGGCAACAAGATCCGGCAAGGGAGTGCAAGGGAGGAGATCAGATATAGCCAGGGAGCAGGTGGAAGCCAATTAAGCTAATTGGGCCAGGCACCAATCATTGGTGCACTGGCCCTTTAAGTCTCAGGGAGCTGGCGCGCGCGCGCCCTAGAGAGCGGAGCCGCGCGCGCCAGCACATGACAGCAGGGGACGGGAACGGGTAAGTGACCTGGGATGCGATTCGCGAGCGGGCGCGTCCCGCTGTGCGAATCGCATCCCCGACGGCCATGACAGTGCAGCGCTCCCGGTCAGCGGGACCGACCGGGGCGCTGCGGAGAGAGAGACGCCGTACGCGCTCCGGGGAGGAGCGGGGACCCGGAGCGCTAGGCGTAACAGTGAAGTACTGCTGCATTGTTTTTGAATATATATATATATATATATATATATATATGTTTTAGAAACAAACACAACTAACTACAAATTCGTCAGTATTGGTGAATTCCCCTATGTAATAAAAAATAATAAATAAGAAATTGATCACATGACATTCTAAGCTATTTTTCGTTTAACTAAACTACAAAGTTTTAAATTCCTGATTTATATATATACTATATATTTCTATAAACTACTACAGTGGGGATCAAAAGCTTGGGCACCCCAGGTAAAAATTTGTATTAATGTGCATAAAGAAGCCAAGGAAAGATAGAAAAATCTCCAAAAGGCATCACATTACAGATTAGACATTCTTATAATATGTCAACAAAAGTTAGATTTTATTTCCATCATTTACACTTTCAAAATAACAGAAAACAAAAAAATGGTGTCTGCAAAAGTTTGGGCACCCTTCAGAATTTATAGCATGCACTGCCCCCTTTGCAAAGCTGAGACCTGCCAGTGTCATGGATTGTTCTCAGTCATCATCTGGGAAGACCAGGTGATGTCAATCTCAAAGGTTTTAAATGCCCAGACTCATCTGACCTTGCCCCAACAAACAGCACCATGGGTTCTTCTAAGCAGTTGCCTAGAAATCTGAAACTGAAAATAGTTGACGCTCACAAAGCCGGAGAAGGCTATAAGAAGATAGCAAAATGTTTTCAGATGTCAATATCCTCTGTTCGGAATGTAATTAAAAAATGGCAGTCATCAGGAACAGTGGAAGTTAAAGCAAGATCTGGAAGACCAAGAAAAATATCAGACAGAACAGCTCATAGGATTGTGAGAAAAACCATTCAAAACCCATGTTTGACTGCACAATCCCTCCAGAAAGATCTGGCAGACACTGGAGTTGTGGTACACTAGTCCACCATAAACAGATACTTGTACAAATATGGTATTCATGGAAGAGTCATCAGAAGAAAACCTCTTCTACGTCCTCACCACAAAAATCAGCTTTTCAACTTTGCAAATGAATGTGGACCGATGAGATTAAAGGGGTACTATCATGGAAAACTTTTTTTTTTTTAAATCAACTGGTGCCAGAAAGTTAAACAGATTTGTAAATGACTTCTATTTAAAAATCTTAATCCTTCCAGTACTTTTTAGGGGCTATATACACTACAGAGGAAATGCTTATCTTTTATAGATTTCTCTGATGTCATGACCACAGTGCTCTCTGCTGACCTCTGCTGTCTATTTTAGGTACTGTCCGGAGCAGCATATGTTTGCTATGAGGATTTTCTCCAGTTCTGGACAGTTCTTAAAATGGACAGCAGAGGTCAGTAGAGAGCACTGTGGTCGTGACATCAGAGAAATCTAAAAGATAAGCATTTCCGCTGTAATATATAGCCCCTGAAAAGTACTGGAAGGATTAAGATTTTTAAATAAAAGTAATTTACAAATCTGTTTAACTTTCTGGCATCAGTTGATTTAAAAAAAAAAAAAAAAAAAAAAAAAGTTTTCCACGGTAGTACGCCTTTAAAATTGAACTTTTTGGCCGGAATGAGAAAAGGTACGTTTTGGAGAAGAAGGGGAACAGAATTTAATGAAAAACTCTGTCCAACTGTTAAGCATGGGGGAGGAGCAATCATGCTTTGGGAACATCTCACGAGTAGAAGGAAAAATTGATTCAATAAAATTTCAGCAAATATTGGATGCTAACTTGATGCCATCTGTGAAAAAGTTGAAGTTAAAGAGATGATGGCTTCTACAAATGGATAATGATCCTAAACACACCTCAAAATCCACGGGGGATTACATCAAGAGGCGTAAACTGAAGGTTTTGCCATGGCCTTCACAATCTCCTGACCTCAACATAATTGAAAATCTATGGATAGACCTTAAAAGAGCAGTGCGTGACAGACAGCCCAGAGATCTCAAAGAACTGGAAGACTTTTGTAAGGAAGAATGGGCAAAGATACCTCAAAACAAGAATTGAAAGACTCTTGGCTGGCTAGAAAAAGCGTTTACAAGCTGTGATACTTGCCAAAGGGGGCAGTACAAGATATTAACTCTGCAGGGTGCCCAAACATATGCAGATGCCATTTTTCTTTGTTTTCTGTTATTTTGAAAGTGTAAATGATGGAAATAAAATCTAACTTTTGTTGACATATTCTAAGAATGTCTAATCTGTAATTTGATGCCTTTTGGAGATTTTTCCATCTTTCCTTGGCTTCTTTATGCACATTAATACAAATTTTTACCTGGGGTGCCCAAACTTTTGATTCCCACTGTACTATGTACAAGGATAATCTTTGCTGAGAACATACCCTGTTTCTCCAAGTTCTTATCACACATGAACACTGTCAGGCACCAGTTTGCCTGGTGGCCTACAGAGTCACTTTGTAATGTCATATTCCATTCTCCTCAGCTCAGGGAGCCAGTGCTTTAGTATGCTGTTTGTGATTGTCCTTGATTTATTTCTTCTCTAACTAGGTGACCTGCTCAGCTATCTTAACCCCTACAGGACCCATGACGTAACGGTACGTCCCGACACCCTGGGTCTTAAGGACCAGGGACGTACATTTACGTCATGGGCAGTTTTAGTCCCCGCCGTGCGCCGGGCGGGGATCGGAGCGGGATGGCTGCTGAAATCATTCAGCAGGCATCCCGTGCAAATGACCAGGGGGGTCATCAGACCCCCCCATGTCGGCGATCGCGGCAAATCGCAAGTGAATTCACACTTGCGATTTGCGCGATTCCGGGTCATTACGGGTCTATAGTGACCCGGTGACCCGCAATGTAAGGGGGATCGCGGGTGTCTAAGACACCCACGATCCCCCTGAAGCGATAGGAGTGAGGTGGCAGGGGTGCCACCCCTCCTATCCCTGCTATTGGTGGTCTAGACGCGACCACCAATAGCAGATCGGGGGCGGGGGGGTTTACTTTCGTTTTCCCCGTCCTGCCCTCCCACAATAGGCGGGGCAGGACGGGGAAACGACGGGGACCGGCGCCGAAGATCCACTTACCGATCCGGGCGGGCGTCGGAGGCTGCAGGCGACGGAGATCGGCGGGCGGCGATGACGTGCGGCTGGATCCGACGGAAGCCGGTGAGTTGCCTAGCAACATCTGGAGGGTACAGTTTGAGACCATTATACAGTGGTCTCTAACTGTAGCCCTCCAGATGTTGCAAAACTACAACTCCCAGCATGCCCAGACTGCTGTTTGGGCATGCTGGAATATGTAGTTTTGCAACAGCTGGAGGGCTACAGTTTGAGACCACTATATAGTGGTCCCTAAACTGTAGCCCTCCAGATCTTGCAAAACTACAACTCCTAGCATGCTCAAACAACTGTTTGCTGTCAGGGCATGCTGGGAATTGTAGTTTTGCAACAGCTGGAGGTCCACAGTTTGGAGATCACTTTGCAGTGGTCTCTAAAACTGTAGCCCAACAGATGCAAAACTGCAAATCCCAGCATGTCCAAACAGCAATCAGCTGTCTCGGCATGCTGGGAGTTGTGGTTGCGTACCTCCAGCTATTGCATAACTACATCTCCCAGCATGCCCTTCGGCGATCAGTACATGCTGGGAGTTGTAGTTTTGCAACAGCTGGAGGCACACTGGTTAGAAAATACTGAGTTAGGTAACAGAACCTAACTGAAGGTTTTCCAACCAGTGTGCCTCCAGCTGTTGCAAAAGTACAACTCCCAGCATGCACGGTCTGTCAGTACATGCTGGGAGTTGTAGTTTTGGAACAGCTGGAGGTTTGCCCCCCCCCCCATGTGAACGTACAGGGTACATTCACACGGGCAGGCTTACAGTAAGTTTCCTGCTCCAAGTTTGGGCTGCGGCAAATTTTTCGCCGTATCTCAAACTTCTAGCGAGAAACTCACCGTAACCCGCCAGTGCGAATGTACCCTAAAAACACTACACTACACTAACACCTAATAAAGAGTAAAACACTACATATACACCCCCTTACACTGTCCCCCCAATAAAAATGAAAAACGTATTGTATGGCAGTGTTTCCAAAACGGAGCCTCCAGCTGTTGCAAAACAACAACTCCCAGCATTTCCGGACAGCCACTGACTGTCCAGGCATGCTGGGAATTTAGCAACAGCTGGAGGCACCCTGTTTGGGAATCACTGGCGTATAATACCCCTATGTCCACCCCTGTGCAATCCCTAATTTAGTCCTCAAATGCGCATGGCGCTCTCTCACTTTGGAGCCCTGTCGTATTTCAAGGCAACAGTTTAGGGCCACATATGGGGTATCTCTGTACTCGGGAGAAATTGCACTACTAATTTTGGGGGGCTTTTTCTCCTTTTACCCCTTAGGAAAAGGAAAAGTTGGGGCTACACCAGCTTGTTAGTGTAAAAAAATAAAAAAAATTACACTAACATGCCGGTGTTGCCCTTTACTTTTTATTTTCACAAGCGTTAAAAGGAAAAAAAAGACACCCAAAATTTGTAACGCAATTTCTCCTGAGTACGGACATACCCCATATGTGGGTGTAAAATGCTCTGCGGGCGCACAACAAGGCTCAGGAGTGAGAGCGCACTATGTACATTTGAGGTCTAAATTGGTGATTTGCACAGGGGTGGCTGATTTTACAGCGGTTCTGACATAAACCCCCCCCCAAAAAATACCCACATGTGACCCCATTTTGGAAACTACACCCCTCACGGAATGTAATAAGGGGTACAGTGAGCATTTACGCCCCACAGGTGTTTGACAGATTTTTGCAACAGTGGTCCGTGAAAATGAAAAATTTTATTTTTCATTTGCACAGCCCACTGTTCCAAAGATCTGTCAAACGCCAGTGGGGTGTAAATACTCACTGCACCCCTTATTAAATTCTGTGAGGGGTGTAGTTTCCAAAATAGGGTCACATGTGGGGGGTTCCACTGTTCTGGCACCACGGGGGGCTTTGTAAACGCAGATGGCCCCTGACTTCCATTCCAAACAATTTTTTTTCCCAAAAGCTCAACGGCACTCCTTCTCTTCTGAGCATTGTAGTGCGCCAGCAGAGCACTTGACGTCCACACATGGGGTATTTCCATACTCAGAAGAGATGGGGTTACAAATTTTGGGGGGTATTTTCTGCTATTAACCCTTGCAAAAATGTGAAATTTGGGGGGAAACACACATTTTAGTGAAAAAAAAATTTTTTTTTTACATATGCAAAAGTCGTGAAACACCTGTGGGGTATTAAGGCTCACTTAATTTCTTGTTACGTTCCTCAAGGGGTCTAGTTTCCAAAATGGTATGCCATGTGAGGGTTTTTTGCTGTTCTGGCACCATAGGGGCTTCCTAAATGCAACATGCCCCCCAAAAACCATTTCAGAAAAACGTACTCTCCAAAATCCCCTTGTCTCTCCTTCGCTTCTGAGCCCTCTACTGCGCCCGCCGAACAATTTACATAGACATATGAGGTATGTGCTTACTCGAGAGAAATTGGGCTACAAATACAAGTATACATTTTCTCCGTTTACTCCTTGTAAAAATAAAAAAATTGGGTCTACAAGAACATGCGAGTGTAAAAAATGAAGATTGTGAATTTTCTCCTTCACTTTGTTGCTATTCCTGTGAAACACCTAAAGGGTTAAAACGCTGACTGAATGTCATTTTGAATACTTTGGGGGGTGTAGTTTTTATAATGGGGTCATTTGTGGGGTATTTCTAATATGAAGACCCTTCAAATCCACTTCAAACCTGAACTGGTCCCTGAAAAATAGTGAGTTTGAAAATTTTGAGAAAAATTGGAAAATTGCTGCTGAACTTTGAAGCCCTCTGGTGTCTTCCAAAAGTAAAAACTCATCAATTTTATGATGCAAACATAAAGTAGACATATTGTATATGTGAATCAAAATTTTTTTTATTTGGAATATCCATTTTCCTTACAAGCAGAGAGCTTCAAAGTTAGAAAAATACAAATTTTTCAAATTTTTCATCAAATTTGGGGATTTTTCACCAAGAAAGGATGCAAGTTACCACCAAATTTTACCGCTATGTTAAAGTAGAATATGTCACGAAAAAACAATCTCGGAATCAGAATGATAACTAAAAGCATTCCAGAGTTATTAATGTTTAAAGTGACAGTGGTCAGATGTGCAAAAAACGCTCTGGTCCTGAGGTGTAAAATGGCCTGGTCCTTAAGGGGTTAAAGGGGTACTCCGCTGAAAAAAAATGTTTTTAATCAATTGGTACCAGAAAGTTAAACAGATTTGTAAATGACTTCTGTTTAAAAATCGTAATCCTTCCAGTACTTATCAGCTGCTATATTGTCCACAGGAAGTTCTTTTATTTTTGAATTTCCTTTCTGTCTGACCACAGTGCTCTCTGCTGACACCTCTGTCCATTTTAGGAACTGTCCAGAGTAGGAGCAAACCCCATAGCAAACCTCTCAAACCCAAAACAGTTCCTTGTTTTCCAGTGGAGTACCCCTTTAAGGCAGCTACTTCCTGCAGCTCACACAGGGAACAAGCATACGGGCTCATGTTTTGCGTAGTCTTTTGCAGTTTTCAGCTGAATTTTCAAAGGCTGTTTATGGGGGCCATGGGGGGGGGGTCCGACTTTGAAAAAAATTAGCTGGGATGCTTTGTGGAGTCATGGTAAGAATATAAATAACTTATTTAAGTTTTTATTTTGTGCACTGTGTGCTAGGTATCTCCTTAAAGATATTTTAAGCATATTTAAAATATTACTGTCAAAAATATAAACTTCTGACATGTTATGAACAGGTAATGTGCAATGTAGTGCACTTCACTACTCAGCCAGCCACCAGATCAGCTTGATGCAATCCATAGACTATAGTGGAGTACATCAGTCTGATCAGGCAGCCTGGCAAAGAGTGAAGTTTGCCAACGCACAATTTTCATCCGGCTATAGCTTATCGCTGCAGACTAAGATCTGGTGCAGTTTAAAGATTTTACATGTTTGGATCACATGTCAAAGGTTTATAGAAATGAAGGTAAAGATTAAAATAAAGAGAAAAAGTGTGTTCATGGGTGGACAATGACTTTAGAAGGCAAAGTTAAACAGATTTGTAAATTAAGATAGGAAATCCCGCACTCACCATGTCCATCACTGTATCTAAGGAGGTTCAACGGAAGAGGAAGGTGCAAAGAGCAGACGGGGCTCAGAGGCAAACACCAGTGGTTTCGTGCTTCGGCCTCCCGGATGAAGTGCTAGTCAGCGCGAAACCACCGGTGTGGCCCCAAACCAAAAGAAAAAAGCTAGCCACTATATAAGAATGCACACCACAGTTGTACTGTAGAAAGGTAGTGAAATCTTTATTAAATCACAAACCAAAAGCACAGACATTTAAAACCACTTAAAAGCATCAGAAAACATGGTGGAGGATGATAATCCAAATAACCACCTGCCCCCCCTGGTATACACAATAAGTAAATAGTAAGGGTCCCTGGAATCAGGGCCGGACTGGGGACAAAAACCAGCCCTGGAAATTATTGCATACCAGCCCCACAGCATTGTGTCATTGTGCCAGCCAACAGCCGGCATGCGGGCAGCCATATATATATATATGTGTGTGTGTATATATAGTTTTTTCAAGAAAACAGCACCTGAATGCCTTGAAGAGTGCAGGCAAGTGTAGGAATCCTGGTCACAAATCCACAGCAAATTTTATAAAGAAAAAATAAAAAGTGGGTTTTATTCCAACATGTGTAGAGTTACAGGCAACGTTTCTGCTGCTCACCCAGACATTGGGGGAGATTTATCAAAATGTGTCCTGAGGAAAAGTTGCCTAGTTGCCCACAGCAGCCAATCAGAGCGCTGCTTTTATTTTGCAAAGACCCTTTTAAAAATGAAAGAAGCGATCTGATTGGCTGCTGTGGGCAACTTAGCAACTTTTCCTCAGGACAGATTTTGATAGATCTCCCCCAATGTCTGGGTGAGCAGCAGAAACGTTGCCTGTAACTCTACACATGTTGGAATAAAACCCACTTTTTATTTTTGCAAGAAACACAGATGTGCTGCAGTGATTCCTTCTCTCTCTCCCCCTCTCTCAGTATATACACACACATCTATATTAATTTGTTTATTAATATATATATATATATATATATATATATATATATATATATGTGTGTGTGAAAGGTGAATGACAACCTGGGTTTATGGGAGGGGCCTGGGTGGTATAAATACCAGCACGTGCAGGTTCAGGTGCACGTTGGACGTCACGCTGTAGGGGATCAGCTGACACGCCAGTCAGCTGATGCACAGGAGTCACGGTTTTCAGGGTAATGGTAAACGGCCGGGGCCGGCCGGCTTGCCGACATCCGCGGCAGCCCACTCTCCGGAGGTAAGCCGGAGCACGGAGGGCGCCCTCGGTCAGCCCCGGCCACGGTTTCAGCACCTCCAGTCTTTTTTCCCCACTTACGCACCGGGTTCCCGTACTCCGTCCCCGATTCCCCCGGGCTACTGGGTTGCCAGAGCGGCGGAGGAGATTCTGACCTCTGCGGGTGGGCCGAATCCCTTGCCTGGGAGTTTTACCGGGGTTCCCGCCACCCGTGGCCGAGGGGCAAGATCGGTTTACCCCCCCCCTGCCCCCCCACCCCGATCACCAGAGCGGTGCCGCCGGGTCACATGGTGTGCGGGGGGGCGGGGCCCACTGCCGTCTCGGTGCCCATCTGGTCCTTCACCTGGATTTCTGCGCCGGGTCACCTCCTCCTCTTGCTCGGCCTCGTTCGGTCGCCCGGCCGCGTGGTCCAGGGGGGGGGGGGGGGCGGAGCCCATGACTGTCATAGTGCCTGGCATGGTTCTCGCGCCGGGCTCTCCTCCTCCTCACTCCCCGTGGCTCAGGGCGGCGGGATCGGCGTCCTCCCCGTTTGCTGGGGGCGTTGTCGCCGGGCCGCGTGGTATGCAAAGGGGCGGAGCTAAATCTTGCAAGCAGGTCAATACACCGGCTTCCACATAGACGGGGGACTCAGCTAAGGGCCCGGCTCCCCGCGACCACAGGGCCGCGGGTATGCCAAGGGGGAAGTCTCCGGTGCAATTCCCCTCCTCCACTTATCACACCCGAGGTTTCCCTGCCGGGCGCAGGGTCCCCACGGACCACGTTTAATGGTGGCTGACGGTTCACGTAGCGGCCATACCATGCAGCCGCTCACAAAGTTGTGCCATACAGTCACTCATAACAGTTGATAACGCACAGACGCTCATAGAAATATATTTCGTACAGTCACTCGGCATTTATACCTGGCAGTCACCTAGCTTATACCGTCCAGTCACTCATAGCTTTCACTCCGTGCAGTCACTCATAGCATTTACACCGTGCAGTCATTACATGTTACCATACAGTATACACGCATATATTTTCGTTCAGTATACACTTACATTTACTACACGGTATACACGCTTGCATTTACCATATAGCATACACACTTGCATTTCCATACAGTATACACGCTGGTAGTTTCCATACTGTATACACGCTGGTATTTTCCATACAGTATACACGCTGGTGTTTTCTATGCAGTATATACGCATGTATTTTCCATACAGTATACACGCTGGTATTCTATACAGTATACACGCTGGTATTTTCCATGCAGTATACACGTTGGTATTTTCCGTACAGTATACACGTTGGTATTTTCCATTTAGTATACACGTTTGTATTTTCCATACAGCATACACGTTTGTATTTTCCATACAGTGTACACGCTTGTATTTTCCATATAGTATACATGCTGGTTTTCCATACAGTATACACGTTTGTATTTTCCATACAGCATACATGCTGGTATTTTCCATACAGTATACACGTTGGTATTTTCCATACAGTATACACGCTTGTATTTTCCATACAGTACACACACTGGCATTTCCATACAGTATACACGTTTGTTTTTCCATACAACATACACGCTTATATTTCCTTACAGTATACGCGCTTATATTTCCATACAGTATACATGCTTGTATTGACCATACAGTACACACGCTTGTATTGTCCTTACAGTACATGCTTGTATTTTCATACAATAGAACACGCTTGTATTGTCATACAATAGAACATGCTTGTATTTTGTTCAATAGAATACGCTTGTATTTTTGTACAATAGAACACACGTATTTTCATACAGTAGGACACGCTTGGGTTTTCATACAAGGACACGCCCGCATTGCCATCCAGTATGACACGCTTGTATTTTCAAGAACACGCTTGGATTTTCATACAGGGTACACGCTTGAATTTGCATACAGTGTGTACGCTGTGTGTCCTACAGTGTAAGTGCTTTTATCATCCAGGTAGAATGCACGCTTGTCTTGCATACAGTATAGATGCTTGTATTTGCATACAGTATACACGCTCGTTTTCTCTAGAACATTTGATGGTATTTGCATACAAATATGCGATTGTACATTCACACAGTATACGCGCTTGTAAGGTAGGCACGCTTGCATTTTCCATATAGATTACACGCTTGGGTTTCTTACGATGTACACACTCGTGTTTCTCATGCAATATTTACACTGGTGTGTCATACAGTGCACATGACTGTAATTCGTACAGTATGAACGCTTACTCTTTCACACAGTGTACATGCTCGTATTTCCAGTACAATACACATGCTCGTATTTCCAGTACAGTATACATGCTCGTATTTCCAGTACAGTATACATGCTCGTATTTCCAGTACAGTATACACGCTAGTATTTCCAGTACAGTATTCTCGTATTTCCAGAACAGTATACACACTCGTATTTCCAGTATAGTATGCATTCTAGTATTTTCAGGTCAGGATACACGTTCGTATTTCCAGTACAGTAGACACGCTCACTTTTCTATATAATATACGTTCGTATTTTCTTTATACAGTATACACGATTGTATTTTTCGATGGTATTGTCTGAACGGTATGCATGATTGCACTTTCCATAAAGTATACGCGATGGTATCTTCGGCACAGCAGGCACGATTGCATTTTCCGTACAGTATACATGATTGCACTTTCAGTACAGTACACATGATTGCTTTTCCGGACAGTATACATGATTGCTTTTTTCCGTACAGTATACATGATTGCACTTTCCATACAGAATACGCAATTGTATCTTCTGTACAGCAGGCACGGTTGCTTTTTCCGTTCAGTATACATGGTTGCATTTTCAGTACAGTATACACGATGGCATTTTCCGTACAGTATACACGATGGCTTTTTTCCGTACGGTACACACGATGGCTTTTTTCATAACGGTATACACGATTGCATTTCCATTCTGTAGGCACGCTGGTGGTTGCCATGCGGTGTGCATGCCGGTGGTTGTTGTGGGTGCATGCCGGCGGTTGTTGTGGGTGCGCGCACTGGGGTCCACTGTACGGCGGGCATGTCGGTGTTTTCTGTACGGTGTGCCCGCCTGTGGTTGGCATACGGGGTGCGCGCGGGTGTTTTACCATTCGGTGTGTGTGCTGGTAATTAGCACACAGTATACATACTTGTATCCTCCATTCAGTTACACGCTCAGTTTCCATTAGGGTTAACACGATTAGGGTTTAGATGGTGGGACTCTCAGGTTTCCGATGGCTCAAAACGTTGATGTTGCATTACGAGATTTCATTCATATTTCCATATGCCATGGCACACTATTGTTCACCATAGGGTACAACACGCTCATGTCGCATACATGGCATACGCATAGGTTCCACACGTTATCATACGCTCAGGTGTCTATACGGCATAACACGTGGTGTTCCATACGATTAATGCGATCAAATTCCATATAGCTTACATACCCGCAGGCCTTACATATGGTATTACACGCTTACCGGGCTATAGTATAACGGGATCATGTTTTCACACCGTGGTAAGCATAGGTGTCATGGTAATTGGGTTAGACATGTCTTACTGAGTGCATTTTTCACCATTTTTGGGGCATGTCCCGTTTACAGGTCGTGGATATTCTAAACCTGCCTGCCACGTCTGCAGGGGAATACATCATTTGGGCTATTGTTTCAGACACGTTTTCCTGAGCAATAGCAGCAGCACACATAGAGGAGTATATACCTGATATGCCTGACACGTTCTCAGGTGGGATATACTACTTGGTTATTGTTGCTGACACGTTTTCAGAGCAATAACATCACCACACATAAGCAGCTGTATACCTGTTATGCCTGTCACGTCCTCAGGTTGGGATGCACTGTATAGTCGTATGTTCTGACACGTTTCCAGGATACGACTGCCATACCGGTATTAAAGTGATCAGTCACGGGTGTACTGAGTCTGGTTGCTATAATATGGGTATGTATACCTTATGTAATTTCGCTTACTATCATAGCATTTACTACGGCACATGCGCTACATAAGTTCGAGCATTCGACGTATAAGTCACTACTTGCATGACGTGATGCTTATCTGCCCTTTTGTTTCGGGTACCCAGTAAAGGTCTCCGTACACGTACGTTATTTTAAGCAGGTTATTTGGTCCTGATTCTACGTTCATGAATAGGTCAGGTTACGTTAACATACCACCGTTATAGGTTCTACGTCAAGCTATCTTACTTTGCATACAGTAGTCATACGCTTACGTCATTGTTGCGGGTATGACGCTACGTGCTAGGCATAGTGCTTACTTTCATGGTAACCACAGTGCACGGATCTTACACGTGATGGTTATTTGCATCAGGCACATAGGCGCATTATCAACCATTTTGAATCGGGTTACGTATACAGGTTACGGATATTCTCACACTGCCTGCCACGTCTGCAGGGGAATACATCATTTGGGCTATTGTTTTGGGCACGTTTTCCCGAGCAGTAGCAGCAGGACACATAGAGGAGTATATACCTGATATGCCTGACACGTCCTCAGGTGGGATATACTACTTGGTTATTGTTGCTGACACGTTTTCAGAGCAGTAACGGCACTACACATAGACAGCTGTATACCCGTCATGCCTGTCACGTTCTCAGGTGGGATGCACTGCATAGTCGTATGTTCTGACTCGTTTGCAGCATACGACTGTTATACCGGTATTAAGTGATCATTTACAGGTGACCTGTGCACACATGTTAACATGGTTCAGTTAGTTGTTTTCTCCCATAGTTATGGTCGTTGATTTAGGGAATAGTTTGTGGTATCGGCAGTATATAGCTGTAATGTTCTGTGTCCCATGACATTTGGGTTTCTTTTTAGGGCTCCCTACGGTTGTCAGGTTTTGGCCATAATCCTGGAAACTACATACTAGGTTTACGGATAGTGGGTCATGTGGTACAGTAGGATAGGGAGCGGGTTGGTCAGTCCATTCAGCAAGTTCAGGTGGCGAATAGGCACATGGTGTCTAGATGGTAGTTAGGGCTTCCGGTGAGGTAGGTGTCATTATAGGGATGTCCGCAGTAATATCGGATATTCGCTGAGGGGGTTGGGAACATGGCCTGAAGGCTGGGTCGGCAGCTCAGGTTCTGGTATCACAAGGGCATATTATACCACTACCCTACGCATGCTGTTTTTTGCCCACTTAAGGTGTACCCCCCGACGGCGGTACGGGCACACCTCTGCCGCAGATTAGATAAGGTAGGTTATGTCCGGCATTCTGGTTACAGGATAGGAAATAGGGTTATAGTTATCATGGTATGTTAGGTTAGGTAGGCGTACGTTCCATACGCACTGAAAGGCCCTGACCATAAGTGAAAGGTTGAATGACAACCTGGGTTTATGGGAGGGGCCTGGGTGGTATAAATACCAGCACGTGCAGGTTCAGGTGCACGTTGGACGTCACGCTGTCCCACCCATCAGCCCTCCCTCTTTTTTCAGGTCTTCCTTCAGCCTCATTCAGGGTATGCCCACTTAAGGTGTACCCCCCGACGGCGGTACGGGCACACCTCTGCCGCAGATTAGATAAGGTAGGTTATGTCCGGCATTCTGGTTACAGGATAGGAAATAGGGTTATAGTTATCATGGTATGTTAGGTTAGGTAGGCGTACGTTCCATACGCACTGAAAGGCCCTGACCATAAATATATATATATATATATATAAATATAATGTCACCCATAGAATACAGCCAGTGGTATTGCTAGGGTTGGTGTCACCCAGTGCGGTAGAAAATAGTGTCACCACATACCTACACGCCCCCCCCCCCAAAGTAATTTTTTGGCCAGTTTTGACAGACGCCGCTGGTTGTGAAAAAATCCTGTATAATAATCAAATATACCAATTGCCACAGAATGGGAAAGCACTAAAGAAGTCTTCACCATTTAAAACTACAGCTCCCAGAATGACTTAAAGGGGTACTCCGGTGGAAAACATTTTCTTTCTAATAAACTGGTACCAGAAAGTTAAACAGATTTGTAAATTACTTCTATTTAAAAATCTTAATCCTTCTAGTACTTATCAGCTGCTATATGCTCCTCAGGAAGTTTTTTTCTTTTTGAATTTCCCTTCTGTCTGACCACAGTGCTCTCTGTTGACACCTCTGTCCATGTCAGGAACTGTCCAGAGCAGGAGAGGTTTGCTATGGGGATTTGCTCCTACTCTGGACAGTTCCTAAAATGGACAGAGGTGTCAGCAGAGAGAACTGGGGTCAGACAGAAAGGAAATTCAAAAAGAAAAGAACTTCCTGTGGAACATACAGCAGCTGATAAGTACTGAAAGGATTTTCAAATAGAAGTAATTTACAAATCTGTTTAACTTTCTGGCACCAGTCAAAACATTTTTTTCCAGCAGAGTACCCCTTTAAGCAGTGGTAAGGTTATGCTGGGAGTTGTAGTTTCACTCATCATAACTGTAGACCTTACAAGTGACTACAGCTCCGATAGGACATAGAGAGGAGAATGTACAATGATATCAGTGACTATAGGTGACGTCTTCTCTATAGACTTTCCTTATCTAATTCAGATGGTACATACCGCCAGGACTTGTTGCAGCTAAATGTTCACTCAGCAGAACTTGATGCCCAGATGGCTCCTCACTATGTCAGCGGATTCTCATCCTCTATATGAAAACAATCATCATTATAATACTGCCAAACACTGTATCCTTTGACTATAATACTGGCACACACCTTATCCTCTGAATATGATACTACTACACACTGTACCCTCTGAATATAATACCGCCACACACCGTACCCTCTGTATATAAAACCGCCACACACCGTACCCTCTGTATATAAAACCGCCACACACCGTACCCTCTGTGTATAAAACCGCCACACACCGTACCCTCTGTATATAAAACCGCCACACACCGTACCCTCTGTATATAAAACCGCCACACACCGTACCCTCTGTGTATAAAACCGCTAGAGATGAGCAAACTTACAGTAAATTTGATTCGTCACAAACTTCTCGGCTCGGCAGTTGATGACTTATCCTGCGTAAATTAGTTCAGCTTTCAGGTGCTCCGGTGGGCTGGAAAAGGTGGATACATTCCTAGGAAAGTGTCTTCTAGGACTGTATCCACCTTTTCCAGCCCACGGGAGCACCTGAAAGCTGAACTAATTCATGCAGGAAAAGTCATCAACTGCTGAGCTGACAAGTTTGTGATAAATCGAATTTACTGTAAGTTCGCTCATCTCTAAAAACCGCCACACACCTGTCAGGATCCGGACTGGTATGCAGCGAGGACACTGGAGGTGGATCCTCTGTGTCAGTGAGGTGATGGCGTGGGCCGTACCAGGGGAACGGAATCTAAGGGGTTTACTGGTTTTCACCAGAGCCCGCCGCAAAGCGGGATGGACTTGCAGCGGCAGGTAACCCCCAGGTCATTCCACCCGATAGCAACTCAACCCCACTGACAGCTGAGACAGGCGCGGTACACAGGGACAAGACAAGAGCAAGGTAGGACGTAGCAGAAGGTCGTAGTCAGGGGCAACGGCAAGGGTCTGGATACACAGGCTTGAGATACACAAAACGCTTTCTCAGGGCACTAAGGCAACAAGATCCGGCGAGGACAGGAAGGGTAAGTGGGTTTTTATAGGAATGGGAAGTGATTACAACTGATTGGGCTAGGCACCAATTAGTGGTGCACTGGCCCTTTCAATTTCAGAGAGCCGGCACGCGCGCCCTAGAGAGCGGGGCCACGCGTGCCGGGACGTGACAGCTGGGGAGTGGGACAGGTGAGTGGATTGGGATGCGACCCGCGGACGGGCGCGTCCCGCTAAGCGGATCGCATCCCCGCTGGCAGAGACAATGCAGCGCTCCCGGTCAGCGGGTCTGACCGGGGGGCTGCAGGCAGGAGAACGCAGTGAGTGCTCTGCGTAACAGTACCCCCCCCCCCTTAGGTCTCCGCCTCTTTTTGGAGCCCAGGAACCTATGGATGAGCTCCTTGTCGAGGATATTGTCCTCGGGCCCCCAAGACCTCTCTTCGGGGCCACAATTCTCCCAGTCAACAAGAAAATTTTTTTTTACCTCTGACAACCTTGGAGGCGAGGATTTCATTTACCGCGAAGACATCAGAGGAGCCAGAGACAGGAGCAGGAACGGTGATCTTGGAGGAAAAGCGGTTAAGAACAAGAGGTTTGAGAAGGGAAACATGAAAGGAGTTAGCAATACGAAGAGAAGGAGGAAGATGAAGCTTGTAGGAGACAGTTGATTTGACTTTTGACTTTAAAAGGTCCAAGGTAACCTGGACCCAGCTTGTAGCTAGGAACACGAAACCGGATATATTTGGCAGAGAGCCACACTTTGTCGCCAGGAGCGAAGACAGGAGGAGTTCTTCTCTTTTATCTGCATGTCTTTTCATATGAGATGAGGTCAGTAGGAGTAATTTTTGAGTCTCCTTCCAGATAACGTCCCGGGTTACTTCATCCACAGCAGGAACTCCAGAAGAAGTGGGAATGGGGAGGGGGGGCAGAGGGTGATGGCCGTACACCACAAAGAATGGGGGTTTGGTGGAGGATTCAGAATTTTTGAAATTATACGAGAATTCAGCCCAGGGCAGAAGGTCGACCCAATCATCTTGGGGGGAGGAGACGAAATGTCGCAAGTAGTCACCAAGAATCTGGTTTACTATTTCCACTTGTCCATTGGATTGGGGGTGATAGGAGGTCAAAAATGTAATTTGATCTTTAATTGATTACAGAGAGCTCTCCAAAATGTTTACACAAATTAAACGCCTCTATCCGAGACGATATGCGTGGGAAGCCCGTGAAGACGAAAAATCTGCAGAAAAAATTGCTTCGCCAACTGTGGCGCAGAAGGAAGACCTGGAAGCGGAATGAAGTGAGCCATTTTGGAGAAACGATCAACGACCACCCAGATGTCGGTGTTGCCATGGGATACGGGAAGATCTGTATTTAAATACATGGCAATTTGGGACCATGGTTGCTCAGGGACGGGCAATGGATGGAGGAGTCCAGCAGGCTTCTAGCGAGGAGTTTTATCCCGGGCACAAACAGTACAATCCCGAACAAAATCAGTGACGTCACCCTCCAGAGTAGGCCACCAATACAGACGGGAGATAAGCTGTAAGGACTTTTTAATGCCAGCATGACCAGCCAGGTGAGAAGAATGCCCCCATTTGAGGATCCTGAGGCGAAGGCGCAGTGGAACAAAAGTTTTTCCAGGGGGGGTTTGCCCCAGTGAGGCTGGAGCAGAGGAGACCAGGCACTCAGGCGGTATGATATGCTGCAGAGGGGCTTCAGACTCGGAGGCATCAGAGGAATGAGAAAGGGCGTCAGCTCTGACATTCTTGTCAGCGGGACGAAAGTGTATCTCGAAGTTGAAATGGGCAAAAAACAACGACCATCTAGCCTGGCAAGGATTCATACGCTGAGCGGACTGGAGGTAAGACAGATTCTTGTGGTCAGTGTAAATGACAATGGGGTGTTTGGAACCCTCCAATAGATGTCTCCACTCCTCGAGTGCTAACTTGATGGCCAGAAGTTCACGATCTCCAACAGAGTAGTTCTTTTCTGCCTGAGAGAAAGTCTTAGAGAAAAAACCACAAGTAATGTTACGTCCGGTAGCGTTTTTTGCAGAAGTATGGCTCCGGCTCCGACTGCTTCCAGGAAGAATGGTTTTAACGGATCAGGTCTGGACAGAACTGGTGAAGAGGCGAAGGCAGCTTTGAGGCGATTGAAGGCCTCATCCGCTTGTGGAGGCCACGATTTAGGATTAGCATTCTTCCTGGTCAGGGCCACAATAGGGGCCACAATGGTGGAGAAGTGGGGAATAAACTGTCGATAATAGTTGGCGAATCCCAGGAAGTGCTGGATAGCGTGGAGTCCAGAAGGGCGTGGCCAATCCAAAACCGCCGACAGTTTATCTGGATCCATTTGAAGCCCTTGGCCAGAGACTAGGTAATCCAGGAAAGGAAGACTGTTGCATTCAAAGAGACATTTTTCAGTTTTCACTGAGTCTTTGGAGCACTTGACGGACATGACGACGGTGTTCCTCTAAGTTAGAGGAAAAAATCAAGATGTCATCCAAGTAAACCCAAAGTCCTGGAAGACTGCAGGGGCGTTGCAGAGCCCAAAGGGCATAACCAGATTTTCAAAATGTCCATCTCTGGTATTGAAAGCGGTTTTCCACTCATCACCTTTACGGATACGAATAAGATTATACGCGCCCCTTAAGTCCAGTTTGGTGAAGATCCTTGCTCCACGTAGATGGTCAAAGAGTTCGGAGATCAAAGGCAGGGGATAGCGTTTTTTGATGGTGATCTTATTTAAACCGCGGTAGTCAATACATGGACGTAAGGATCCAACCTTTTTAGAGACAAAGAAGAACCCCGCTCCAGCAGGGGATGAGGATTTCCGAATAAAACCTCTCTTTAGGTTCCCCTGGATATACTCCGTCATGGCTTGAGTTTCTGGGGCCGACAGAGGGTAAATCCTGCCACGGGGCGGAGTAGTACCAGGAAGGAGGTCAATGGGACAATCATAAGGTCTATGAGGAGGTAAGATCTCTGCTTGCTTTTTGCAGAATACATCTGAAAAGTCCTGGTAAGCATTGGGAAGGCCCAGTAAAGGTGAAGCCTCAGGGGTTTGACAAGTGGGAGCAGATGTGAGGCATCGCTTGTGACAAGAAGGACCTCAACTTTTGATCTCCCCGGTGGTCCAGTCGAGGGTAGGAGCATGACGTTGGAGCCACGGCAGGCCGAGAAGAACTTCAGAGGTGCAGTTAGGCAGAACGAAAAATTCAATTTTTTCATGGTGAAGTCCAATGCTCATGGGCAGGGGTTCAGTGCAGTCCAATTTCTCTCCGTTTACAGAAGAGATAAAGAGCGGCTTGACGAGACGGGTTACTGGAATACTGAACCTATTAACGAAAGAGGCCAAGATAAAGTTTCCTGCAGAACCTGAGTCCAAGAAGGCCACTGCTGAGAAGGAGGAGTTGGCGGAAGGAGAAATCCGCACAGGTACAGTCAGATGTGGAGAGGCAGAATTCACACCAAGAGTCGATTCACCATTGTGAAGTAGGTGCGTGCGTTTCTCCTGACGCGGAGGGCGGATAAGACAGTCTTTTAGGAAGTGTTCGGTACTTGCACAGTACAGGCACAAATTCTCATTACGACGGCGAGTCCTCTCTGGTAGGGTCAGGCGAGACCGATCCACTTGCATAGCCTCCTCGGCGGAAGGCACAGGAACAGATTGCAAAGGACGTTGGAAGAGAGGAGCCGGGGAGAAAAACCACCTGGTGTGAACAAGATCCTTTTCCTGTCGAAGTTCCTGGCGTCTTTCCGAGAAACGCATGTCGATGCGGGTGGCCAAATGGATTAGTTCAGACAGATTAGCAGGAATTTCTCGTGCGGCCAGGACATCTTTGATGTTACTGGATAAGCCTTTCTTGAAGGTCGCGCAGAGGGCCTCATTATTCCAGGATAGCTCAGAGGCGAGGGTACGGAACCGGATGGCGTATTCACCCACATAAGAACTCCCTTGGACGGGGTTCAGCAAAGCAGTCTCGGCTGAGGAAGCCCGGGCTGGCTCCTCAAAAACACTACGTACTTCTGAGAAGAAGGACTGGATAGTAGCAGTGTGGCCCATGACAAGGCCTTTCCAGGCAGGAGACTGACCACGAAAGCCTCCTTAGACCTTTCGGTAGGGAATTGGTCCAACATCATCTCCAGGTGTAGAGAACACTGGGACAGGAATCCACGGCCCTGTTTAGAGTCCCCATCAAACTTGTCCGGTAGAGACAGGCGGAAGCTGGGAGCAGCCACTCGCTGCGGAGGAGATGCTGGAGCTGGCGGAGGAGATGATTGTAGTTGTGGCAGAAGCTGTTGCAGCATAATGATCAGTTGAGTCAGCTGCTGTCCTTGTTGCGCGATCTGCTGCTGTGGGCAACCACGGTGGTTAGGTCAGCGACACTAGGCGGCGGAACCTCAGCGGGATCCATGGCCAGATCTACTGTCAGGATCCGGACTGGTATGCAGCGAGGACACTGGAGGTGGATCCTCTGTGTCAGTGAGGTGATGGCGTGGGCCGTACCAGGGGAACGGAATTTAAGGGGTTACTGGTATTCACCAGAGCCCGCCGCAAAGCAGGATGGACTTGCAGCGGCAGGTAACCCCCAGGTCGTTCCACCCGATAGTGACTCAACCCCACTGACAGCTGAGACAGGAGCGGTACACAGGGACAAGGCAAGAGCAAGGTCGGACATAGCAAAGGGTCGTAGTCATGGGCAACGGCAAGGGTCTGGATACACAGGCTTGGGATACACAAAACGCTTTCTCAGGGCACTAAGGCAACAAGATACGGCGAGGACAGGAAGGGGAAGTGGGATTTTATAGGAATGGGAAGTGATTACAACTGATTGGGCCAGGCACCAATTAGTGGTGCACTGGCCCTTTAAATTTCAGAGAGCCGGCGCACGCGCCCTAGAGAGTGGGGCCTTGCGCGCCGGGACGTGACAGCCGGGGAACGGGACAGGTGAGTGGATTGGGATGCGACCCGTGGGCGGGCACGTCCCGCTACGTGGATCGCATCCCCACCGGCAGAGACAATGCAGCGCTCCCGGTCAGCGGGTCTGACCGGGGGGCTGCAGGCAGGAGAACGCCGCGAGCGCTCCGGGGAGGAGCAGGCACCCGGAGCGCTCGGCGTAACAACACCATGCCCTATGTATATAAAACCGCCACACACCGTACCCTCTGTATATAAAACCGCCACACACCGTACCCTCTGTATATAAAACCGCCACACACCGTAACCTCTCAATATATTACTACAACACACTGTACCCTCTGAATATAATATTACCACATACTGTGCTCTCTGAATATAACCTTGCCATGCACCTTCTGAATACAATACTCTAATGTATTGTGGCCCATAAAAACCATACCACCCCAAAAATTCCTTATAATATACACTATAGCCGACATGTATAATCTTTAAACTGTTTTTTGTGTCTAAAAATGCTACAAAAAAGGCGCAAGCAGGGTTTATTTGCGCCTTTTTTCCGCTTCAGTTGCAATCCACTGATTTTGGCAATACACATGATATGGACGGGTTTTATGAACTGCGTCTTTTTGTGAAAAGGCGCAAAAAAGGCGCAAAGCCACTGAAAAGTCTCTAAAACTACACCAGCCCAGACTTAGCTTTTCACTGTATGTGAAGAGAGAAATTTCAGAAAATATGACCTGAACAAAATTTATTAAATGGTCTGCTAACTTTTAATAAATTTGGTGCTGCTACACAGAAAAATACTTCACTTACACCTACAATGGTAAATGCCGGCCTATATCTGTGAAATACAAAACACTCTGTGCCCCTCACATATAATGCACCCTGTCCTGTGCCCCTCACATATAATGTACCCTGTCCTGTGCCCCTCACATATAATGCCCCTTGTCCTGTGCACCTCGCTTATAATGCACCCTAAGGGGCATATGACAGGGGGGCATTATATGTGAGGGACACATGTCAGGGGGGCATTATATTGTGAGGGGTACAGGACATGGGGTATTATATATAAGGGGCACATGTCAGGGGGCCATTATATATGAGGGGCACATGGCAGGGGGGCATTATATGTGGGGCCAAATGACAGGACCCCCCCTGTCATGTGCCCATATAATGCCCCCCTGTCATGTGCCCCTTATATATAATGCCCTCTGTCCGGTGCCCTTCAGATATAATGCCCCATGTCCTGTGCCCCCCCAGCATATAATGCACCCTGAGGGGCACATGACAGGGGGGCATTATATGTGAGGGGCACATGTCAGGGGGCATTATATGTGGGGGCACATGACAGGGGGCATTATAAGTGAGGGGCACATGTCAGGGGGCATTATATTGTGAGGGGCACAGGACATGGGGTATTATAAATAAGGTGCACATGTCAGGGGGGCATTATATATAAGGAGCACATGACAGGGGGGCATTTTATGGGCACATGACGGGGGGTCCTGTCATTTGCCCCCACATATAATGCCCCCCTGCCATGTGCCCCTCATATATAATGCCCCCCTGACATGTGCCCCTTATATATAATACCCCATGTCCTGTGCCCCTCACAATATAATGCCCCCTGACATGTGCCCCTCACTTATAATGCCCCCTGTCATGTGCCCCTCACATATAATGCCCCCCTATCATGTGCCCCTCAGAGTGCATTATATGCGAGGGGCACAGGACATGGGGCGGGCACAGGACAGAGGGCATTATATATAAGGGGCACATGACAGGGGGGCATTATATGGGCACATGACAGGGGGGGGGTCCTGTCATTTGCCCCCACATATAATGCCCCTCTGACATGTGCCCCTCATATAAAATCCCCCCCTCTGACATGTGCCCCTCACTTATCATTTGCTTCCCCCTTCTCACACCCGTCACCTTTCTCACACACTGCGGGCTGCGGCTGCTCCGTTCTTGAAGTGTCAGTAACAGCCGCGGGGACGTGATTTCCGGGCGCCGGCGTGATGGTGAGATGTCATCGCGCCGGCCTGCCGTGGATGGCTTCACTACGGCTGTCACTGACACTTCAAGAACGGAGCAGCTGCATCCCGTAGCGTGTGAGAAAGGTGACGGAGTGGTGGAGCGGGACAGCTGACAGCTCCCGCTCCACCATGCTAGCCGGAGCTTATAGCTCTTTCACTATGCGGCCGCTGCTGCTCTGCATACAAGGGCCTGATACTAGTATCAGGCCCTTGTATGCTAGTGTAGTGTAGTGTGCATGGGCGCCCGCTGCGGCCCGACCGCACTGCACCGCAGCCGAATTGAATATATAAAAACGTGTCAGTTTGATGGTGCCTGAATTGCTCAGGCACCATCAGACTGACCCAGTTTTATATATTGCCGGCCCCAGGGTGAACGGCCCACCGGGAATTTTCCCGGTATCCCGCTAAGCCAATCCGGCCCTGCCTAGAATTAAAGCCAGAGTGAAAGAACCCACCTGCATCAGTCAAGCTGGAAACAAATAAATAACAAGTATGGCCATGACCCAACAACCAAGTGTACAATGGCTATCACAACCAGCTTGTACTGAGCACGGTTAACTATTGGACAATATACATGTGTGCCAGGGGCTACCTCACCAACCAAGCGGGGGACACAGAAGCTCCACGCGTTTCGCTGTCCTGCAAGACAGCTTCCTTAGTCTGCCTCTGAGCCCTGTCTACTCTTTGCACCTTCCTCTTCCGTTGAACCTCCTTAGACACAGCGATGGACATGGTGAGTGCGGGATTTCCTATGTGGATTTAGTTATTGTTTATGCTATGCACTTATTCATCCGTGCACCTCCTACACCATCCATTTATGAGTTGGAGTTGCCACTACTGGGACCTTCCATTTTTCTACCAATGTGAACAGTGCCTCCCCTCACTCTTTTTTTACTTGCAGATTTGTAAATTACTTCTATAAAAAAATCTTATTCCTACCAGTACTATCAGCTGCTGTATACTACAGAGGAAATTATTTTCTTTTCTGGCATGACCACAGTGCTCTCTGCTGACACATCTGTCCATGCAAGGAACTGTCCAGAGCAGGAGAAAATCCTCATAGCAAACATATGCTGCTCTAGACAGTTCTTTGCATGGACAGAGGTGTCAGCAGAGAGCACTGTGGTTGTGACAGAAAAGAAATCAAAAAAGAAAAGAATTTCCTCTGGGACATACAGCCGCTAATAAGTACTGAAAGGATTAAGAATTTTTAATAGTAGTAATTTACAAATCTGTTTAACTCTCTGGCACCAGTTGATTAAAAAAAATGGTGCCAGATGCGTGATCAAGACAGATCATGTCGCTGCAGCAGTGCGGTCATTAAACTGGATGATTGAATCACCTGCGGCGCTGCTGCGGGGATCCGAGTATATAACGTGGCGGCCGGTGGTCCCCTTCCCATGATAACATATAAAAGTATGTTATCATGGGAATCATTTTAATCACATTGACCCACAGAATAAAGAAAACATGTTATTTTTACCCTCAATTGTACAGTGTTAGAACTAAACTCTTAAAAATTTGCTAAATTATTATGTTCTTTTTAATTTCCCCTCACAAATAATATTTTTTTTGTTTGATGGTACGCATCATATGTGTGTACCCTATCGACAATCGTGTTTCTTACAATGCCTGTTTATTGATGGTGTTTTTGTACTTTACTTGAACTTTGTACTTTGAATAAAATTAATAAAACGTTAATATTAAAAAATATATATATATATTTTTTTTTTGGTTGTGCCATACATTTTATGGTAACATGATTGATAATAGGTCACACAAAAACAAGCCCTCATATGGTCTGTGGATGGAAATATAAAATAGTTGAAAATAGTTGATGATATCTAGAAGGCGAGGAGGAAAAAACGAAAATGCAAGTCCACAGCCTGGAGGATCCCAGCAATACCAGTTCCATGCTCTATCCCCCCCCCCCCCCCCCACCTGACTACTTAAAGGGGTACCTCCCTTTTCTTTTTAAACTATCTTCTTTCCACAGATAGTAGCCCTTCCCCCACCCCACAAAAACCTGTACCCCCTCTACCCACCCTTTAGTTAGACCTTAGCTTCACCTCTTCTGTTACAACCCAAAAAGGCTTCCAGAAAATCTAAGTGTTAGAGGTCTGAGGATAAGACCCAGCTGCCTGCTGTAAAAAGCAAAAGCAATAGCTGAGGCAATTAAATGTCTGTAAAATGAAATTGACTAGACCTTTATTTTACAAGTTTCTTTGATACAATGCCTGTATAATATATTGTGACAACATGGAATGTGTTTATCTTGATAGCTCTTTTAAAAGTTTTATTGCATATCAGAGAGAAGTAAACAGTAGCACTCTACTCTAAGAGCAAATATTATGAATGCTTGTTTTGTCAGTGTTCCCTATTTTATGTTTGCCTTATACACTCTGCTTATTTCTGTTACCATTGGTAATCATAGGTATATTGCTGCTTCATCCAGACAGATTACTTTGAAATATGTATCTCATATATTAACAGAGTGGGGAAGTACATAAGCAAATACATATCTATCATTATCATTGCTTGTGGCAGTAAGGTGATCGGAACAGAAGAGCCTTGTTTCTAGAGCCGTGCATGGAACAATAGCTTATTCTAGTAACAGTTTTTCTGAAGCTTTTACAGGGCTGAAGGAAACATAAATCTTTCTAACAATAGGTAGTGAAATGTGGCCTGTTTTTGAATTTTAAGTAGGATATTTTATGTATTAATATCTTCCCAACCTGTTTTAGAGGCATTCCCTTTACCAATCTTGAGGATATCTAATACTTTCCGTATGCACATTAGTTCTTTTCCTGTTACTGTACATTATATATTTAAATAGGCACTGTCAGAATTAAAATATATATATATGTTGTACATCTTAGAAAAACATTAAAGGAGTTCTCCACCATAAGGTGATTTTAGTACTTACCTGTCAGACAGTCATGGACATGGTTAGGAAGGATCTGTGCTTGTCTTGGGGCTAAATGGCTATGTTGTGATTCCACTACAATCCCCTGTTAATTTATTTTTGTGAAATGGCTATTTCCCCTTGGAGTTCCCTCCATCCAACTACAGGTCCCAGGGTTCCTTGTTTGTAATTGTGAGGTCACTTTTCTCCCATTAATCAGCCACCCCACCCATTGAAGCACAGGTGAGCTTCCTTCCATGCTTCACAATAGACCAGTGTTTTCTAATCAGGGTGCCTACAGCTGTTGCAACTACAATTGTTTGCAGTATAATCTCCTTCCCACACAGTGGTTGCTCCACCCATTCAAGAAGACAGGCTCCTTTGAACACCTGATTTGCGATGTAATGTCTCACTACAATCTGGGAAAACCTGAGATGACTGTCATTTTGTATGCTGTTAACAATAAACATAGGGGCAAAGATCACATAAGATTTGCGAGACCACCATCACACACAGGTACAGACACTACATTATGAACTACACTAACAGCCCCCGTTGCATAGTCCAAATGAAGTACAGGCTGGGACAAAGTCCAGGAAGTGATGACGGGACTTGCTCTCCTCTGTGTTCACTCCTGTCCTGTCTACTGTCTGAAACCAGAGAGGAAACACAGCTTTAAAAAACACTTCAATGGGAAAAAAGGAACTGCGCATAAAATTGGTGACATATCTCTTCTACATGGTTATTTGCTAAATCTCCTGTTAAATTCAATGAAAACTTGTGGGCCTGACCCACTCCCACTGCTTACAGCTTAGAGAAAGCTGTGGTGTGTCAATGCACAAGAGCACAAAATATGCCTGTGTGCACACTGCCTTATAGCTTTTTATAATGATACACTGTACCTGTTTAATCTTTACTGCCTCCTGTGCCATCACTCCTCCCCATCGTCTTGGTTCACATCGCCTTAGTAAGGATGTGGCCTCAGCAGTTTCTAGCACGGGACCACCGAGGCAAGTGATTGGCTGTAGTGATGACAAAGCCATAAAAACACATCATCACTGAAGCAGCGTAAATGGCAACTCTGGATGCAGAAGGGATTAAACAGGTAAGTATTGGGTATGTTTTATTTTATTATTATAACAAGCTCTAGGAAATTTTCAGATAATCTCTTTAATAAAAAAAATTACTTTTAATTATTTTTTTTTTACATCTACATAATCTTTATGGGTCTATCTGATGTCATAGAAACAGAGAAAAACAAACCCTGAGTAGTCTGATCCTGCAATCATACTGTATGATCCTGCAATCATACTGTACGATCCTGCAATCATACCGTCCGATCCTGCAATCATACCGTCTGATCCTGCAATCCTACCGTCTGATCCATCAATCATACCGTCCTATCCTGCAATCATACCGTCCAATCCTAATATCATACCGTCTGCTCATGCAATCATACCGTCCTATCCTGTAATCATACTGTCAGATCCTGCAATCATACTGTCAGATCCTGCAAGCATACTGTCCGATCCTGTAATCATACTGTCCAATCCTGCAATCATACTGTACGATCCTGCAATCATACTGTCTGATCCTGCAATCATACTTTCCAATCCTGCAATACTGTCCGATCCTGAAATAATACTGTCCGATCCTGTAATCATACTGCCCGATTCTGCAATCATACTGTCCGATCCTACAATATTATTGTCCGATCCTGCAATCATACTGTACGATATTGCAATCATACCGTCCGATCCTGCAATCATACTGATGATCCTGCAATCATTCTGTCCGATCCTGTAATCATACTGTTCGATACTGTAATCATACTGTCTAATCCTGTAATCATACTGCCCAATCCCGCAATTATACTGTCCAATCCTGCAATCATACTGTCCGATCCTGCAATCATACTGTCCAATCCTATAATCATACTGTCCGATCCTATAAACATACTGTCCAATCCTGCAATCATACTGTCCAATCCTGCAATCATACTGTCCAATGTTATAATCATACTGTCCGATCCTATAATCATACTGTCCAATCCTGCAATCATACTGTCCAATCCTGCAATCATACTGTTCAATCCTGTAATCATACTGTCAGATCCTGCAATCATACTGTCCGATCCTGTAATCATACTGTTCAATCCTGTAATCATACTGTTAGATTAAGTAATCATACTGTCAGATCCTGTAATCATACTGTCCGATCCTGCAATCATACCATGCGATTCTGCATTCATACCGTCCGATCCTGCAATCATACTGTCTGATCCTGCAATCATTCTGTCCGATCCTGTAATTATACTGTCCGATCCTGCAATCATACTGTCCGATCCTGCAATCATACTGTCCGATCCTGTAATCATACTGTCAGATCCTGTAATCATACTGTCCGATCCTGTAATCATACTGTCTGATCCTGTACTCATACTGTCAGATCCTATAATCATACTGTCCGATCCTGTAATCATACTGTCAGATCCTGCATTCATACTGACCGTTCCTGTAATCCTACTGTTCAATCCTGTAATCATAATATCAGATCCTGCAATCATACTGTTCAATCCTGTAATCATACTGTCAGATCCTGCAATCATACTGTCCGATCCTGTAATCATACTATCCGATCCTGTAATCATACTGTTAGATTCAGTAATCATACTGTCCAATCCTGTAATCATACTGTCTGTTCCTGCCTGCAATAATGCTGTCCGATCCTGCAATCATACTGTCCAATCCTGCAATCATACTGTCCGATCTTGCAATAATACTGTCCGATCCTGAAATAATACTGTCCGATCCTGTAATCATACTGCCCGATCCTGCAATCATGCTGTCCAATCCTGCAATCATACTGTCCGATCCTGCAATCATACCTTCCGATCTTGCAATAATACTGTCCGATCCTGCAATAATACTGTCCAATCCTGAAATAATACTGTCCGATCCTGTAATCATACTGCCCGATCCTGTAATCATACTGCCCGATCCTGCAATCATACTGTCCAATCCTGCAATCATACCTTTCGATCCTGCAATAATACTGTCCGATCCTGCAATAATACTGTCCGATCCTGTAATTATACTGCTCAATCCTGCAATCATACTGTCCGATCCTACAATCATACTGTCCGATCCTGCAATCATACTGTACGATCCTGCAATCATACCATGCGATTCTGCAATCATACCGTCCGATCCTGCAATCATACTGTCTGATCCTGCAATCATTCTGTCCGATCCTGTAATTATACTGTCCGATCCTGCAATCATACTGTCCGATCCTGCAATCATACTTTCAGATCCTGCAACCATACTGTTCAATCCTGAAATCATACTGTTAGATTCAGTAATCATACTGTCCGATCCTGTAATCATACTGTCCGATCCTGTAATCATACTGTCAGATCCTGCATTCATACTGACCGTTCCTGTAATCCTACTGTTCAATCCTGTAATCATAATATCAGATCCTGCAATCATACTGTTCAATCCTGTAATCATACTGTCAGATCCTGCAATCATACTGTCCAATCCTGTAATCATACTGTCTGATCCTGTAATCATACTGTCCAATCCTGTAATCATACTGTCTGATCCTGTAATCATACTGTCAGATTCAGTAATCATACTGTTCGATCCTGCAATAATACTGTTGCTGGGTAACATGTGATATTTGTTCTGGATTTCCTTCATATTTCACCCTTTCCACTACAGCTCCCAACCAATGATTGGCTAAGCAGGCAGGTCCTGCGGAGACATCTCATCTCAGAGGCATAAAGAATGACGAGCAGAGAAAGAGAAACCATAATAAACTGCAATAGAAGCAGTGGGGGACCAGGGCAAATATCAACCATATTTTTCTTTTTAACTAAGGCCTTGGCAACATATATAAAAAAAAAAAAAAAAAATTCCAGAACACCTCTTTAAGCCTAGCCCTCTTTACTGAGAGGACATCTGGTGTTGGACAGGGTAATGTGTATATTAACCTCTTTGTGATGCCAGGGCAAGGTTGACCTCCTGTACACAACCTAAGGTAGACCAGCTTCACCTGTGACAGGCACGGGACAAATAATCATTCCGATGCAAGGTTATGGTTAACTGGCTTGCTTTACTGAGGTAAACAAGGTGTTAAAGTCCATACAGCTCAGATTGGCACTACTGAGATGCAGGGGGAATTTAGGGAAGCTTATCGACTTGCTGGGACTTGTAGCTGTAAGTATATTGACTGATGCAACCACGCTTGAATTTAGTAATTGACAGACTGACTTGACTGACTACTTGGACTGGACTTCAGCGGAATCCCCAATACTTTTAGTTCCCACCGTCAGGCTTTGACTTTCCCCCATGGTGCAGGGATTAACTTGCAGTAGATGCGTATTTGCTGGACTAGGCCTCAAGCCTCCTTCAGGAACACCAGACAAACTCCTCAGACTCCTCTTCACTGTACCTCAGCTACAAGAGAGCTAGAGCTCAAGAGAGTGAGCTGAACCCTGACCTCACTATATAAGGGGACAATTCCCATTGGGTAGATAAGTCACCTGTTCACCTTGCATACTCCCCTTAACAACTTATGTAACATGACATTAATAAGTGCAAAATGGAGAGGGGACCCATGACGGACATTGAGCAGCATCGGGCAGAAGTACAGAAGAGCTCATGATTTCTGTACTGGGTCACCACAGACATTTAACAGGGTGTTATTAACCTCCCTGGCGGTATGATTCTGTCTGGAAATTTGGACCAAAAGCGGTACAGTTTTTGCATTGAATTTCACATCTCCCCCGTCACATTCCCCTCCCTTGTCACATCACCCCCCCTATCACATTCTCCTCCCACTTGTCACATTCTCCCCCCTCCTTGTCACATTCTTCCCCCTTGTCACATTCCCCCCCTTGTCACATTCCTCCCCCTTGTCACATTCCCCCCCTTGTCACATCCCCCCCCTTGTCACATCCCCCCCCTTGTCACATCCCCCCCCCTTGTCACATTCCCCCCCCCCTTGTTACATTCCCCTCCCCCCTGTTACATTCCCCTCCCCCCTGTCACATTCCCCCCTTTGTCACATTCTTCCCCCCCCCCCCCCGTCACATACAAATTCCAGCCATCATTCCACAGGTCCCCATTCTGAGTTTCCTCTGTTGCAGAGGAACCATTGAGAAATAGGTTTACTCTCTATCACAGAAAGGATTTGTATAGTAGCCACTCTATACTTCTTTTTTTCAGGTTGAGGCATATTTACTGCTTTGCCTTCAACCATGTTAAGTATATTTAGGGATCGATCGATATCGTTTTTTTAGGGCCGATACCGATAATCGGTGGAGGTTAGGGCCTATAGCCGATAACTTATACCGATATTCCGATATAAGTTATATATATATATATGAATGCTTTGCCTTCAATCATGTTAAGTATATCTAGGGATCGATCGATATAGTTTTTTTAGGGCCGATACCGATAATCGGTGGAGGTTAGGGCCTATAGCCGATAACTTATACCGATATTCCGGTATAAGTTATCGGCTATTTATCCCCCCTCGACACCGCTGCAGGTCATTGATTTAAAGCGGGCGCTTTAAATCAATGCACTGCAGTGGCTTGTGCCATAGGCCGCCGCCGCCACCCACTTCTCTCCCCCTACCTGTCAGGGTGGTCCGGGCCATCCTTCCTTCCTGTAGTGTCGGGCGGCATTCCGGGTGGAGGGTGAACCGGTCCGGGCTGTCCTTCTTCTCCGGGGTCCTCTTCTCCACTCCGGGCAGGCTCCGGCCTAGTACGCTGCATAGACGCTGCTACGCAGTGACGCCCGTGCGCAGCGACGCACCTGACGTCACGGCGTAGCGGCGTCTATGCAGCATACTAGGCCGGAGCCTGCCTGGAGTGGAGAAGAGGACCCCCGGAGAAGGACAGCCCGGACCGATGCACCCTCCACCCGGAATGGTGCCGGACACTGCAGGAAGGAAGGATGGATGGCGCGGACCACCCCCATTACGGGTAAGTTTATTTATTTATTTTTTATTGACTCGGAGGGTGGGGGAGGGGCCCAATCCATAACGGTATACCGCCCAGCACTACGGTGGGGGGTGCAACGCGGTGGGTCGGAGGGGTGGTCGTGGTGCGGTGCGGCGGGTCAGGGGGGGTGGTCGCTGTGCGGTGGGGGCGGTGCGGGGGGGCGGGGCATTATCGGCTTATCGGCAAGGTAATTGCCGATAATGCCCAAAATCGTGATTATCGGACGATAATATATATACACACACATACAGTATACATATATATATATATATATATATATATATATATATATATATATATATATATGACTTCAGCTTGACATCCCTACAGAATGTGCTGCTTCTATCTCCAAGTTCTGGCCATGGTACAGGTACAATACTGTTCCATACATATTTATTATAGGTACAGACTGAAAAAGTCTGCATTGACTTCTATGGAGAGAAATGGACATCCGCATGGCATCTGATGGAGAATGGCACAATTTATCTTATGGTAGCAGACAAAAGAGCATTATAGGGGAAATCTCCATAATGCTGTATGATGGATCTATTCGAATTCGGTTTAGACAATACAATCCTCAGTTTCTGGCACTCCATTGAGCCAAAAAAGCTGCCAAGGCATCATGGGAGATGTAGTCCAAAACCTTAAAAGCCTGCAGTCCATGTCAGTAATTCTTTGCTATCTACATAATTGCTTTGATCTTTAGAAGGTTGCATGAGTACTGTTACTTTAGATTTTTTCCTCAAAATTCAGATCATAACCCTCAAGGATAAGAGCCATTGACAGCTCTATGGTGTTGAGGAGTCTTAATGCACCCAAGGGTCACAAGGCATTTTCACTTTCTGTCAGCTGACCTCTAGAGTACAGATCAATCTATTCCTATTACCTACTGCAAAGCATGTATTTAAGAATTTGATTATACCTGTTATAGATTAACAGCCTGTTCATTTCCCTTGGTGGTACATTCTAAAATGTGAAAAGGCACTTCTAAATAAAAAGGAAGGAGATAACAAATAGAAGCGCCTCCATGCATAGCCATTTACAACTGACTAGAGTGTTAAAAAAAATAGCTACTTCACCAACTGTTCTGGCCTGAAACCACCTTTCTGTTAAAATGGCAGCATTCCGGTCTGACATGTTTCTGCACAAACTGTTTGGATTCCTGTTTTTTTCCGAAACATTTGCTATTCTAACCGGAGATGTATTTATAAAATAGAATAAACATTTCTTCATATTTCCTTTGTATTAGGCCGAATTCCTTTCACTGTTTCCATTACTTTGCCAAATATGTTATTGTGTATGCCAAAAAAAGTATATATATATATATATATATATATATATATATATATATATATATATAGAAAGTTGATGATGAGAAATGAAGAGAAATGTATTATACTGTATGGCATAAAACAACATCCTTTGTTAGCATAAATTAACATATACTATTTTATTATGAAAACATATTTTGAATGTACAGCAGTAACGCAGCAATAACTTCAAATTAATTTTATTTTTTTTCTCTCTATAAATCCAACAAGATTGTCAGGCTTGCTACATTAGATGCTACATTAGATGCTAACCTCTTCATATTGTCGATTGTGTTGCACTGTCTATACCCCATTCTCACCCACTTTGTGTTGTTGGCTAGATATACCAGTTTTTTAACTATTTACGAGTGGTATATAGGAGAACCACTAGTCCAATAGCAGCATACAACATCCTAGGGGAATTTCCACCTCTGTTAGGGTGCACAAGTAAGCTAGCACCAGTATATCCTACATACAGATGTCATATTATGACACTATTCATTGGGGTATGCCATCTCTTTATGACTGGCAGGGATACAACCTCTGGGACCCTTATCAATTGTGAGAGTGAAGGCAGAGGTTCCAGAGACAATATCAGCAGGCACCCCAGTCCGGTCCCCACCGGGCGTGCGGCAGGGACTGAAATTCCCACGGGCGTACAGGTACGCCCTGGGTCCTTAAGTACCAGGGTGTCAAGGCGTACCTGTACGCCCTGGGTCCTTAACTGGTTAAATAAAGTGACAATGCTCAAGCACCCTAACATGCTATTCTGCAGACGCTCAGCTGTCAGCTATGGTGGAGCAATTTCTTAATAGTAAGTGACTAGGGATGAACGAATCAAATCTGACAAATCTGTGTTCGTTACGAATTTCATGAAAATTTGCAATGAATGCGAATATCGCTGCGATACGATTGCACGCATCGCTTAATTAAACTCCATTTAGTGGGGTCCAGGCTCAAGGGCAAAATGGCGGATGCACATGTGAGGACATGGGGCAAAGAATCCTGGGAAGGTGGGAACAAGGGTTGGCGGCATGACTTAATCACATGCAGCATGCAGCCTATCAGCAGCCAGCCACCCCTGTGATGTCACAGCCCTATATAATAGGCAGCCATCTTGCGGCCAGTCACCTTAGCCTTTTATTGCAGAGAGAGAGAGAGGGACAGACAGCAGTGTGTGTTGCACAGAAAAGCATTTTTACAGCAGTGATTCACATCCCAGTTACATCAGCGTTCTAGTGCAGAGAAAGACAAAGCACATTGTATTGCACAGAAAAGCTTTTTTACAACAGTGATTCACCTCAAGCCCAAATCCAGCCTAGAAACACTGATAGGCAAGGGAGTGAGATTGAGAGAGAATTTTGGGTGTAGTACACAACTACTGTGTGCTGCAGCACTGGTGTGTACAACAACTGATAAGCTAATGGTAGCCTGCCAGATAGGGTGAGCAGAGCACTAAAAGCATATTGTCCTCCTGTGAAAGGCAAGACAAAAGTACACACCTGCTGGTGTTGCAGACAAATAATGTTTTAAGCGTACTGGAGCGCATTGTCCTCCTCTCATAAGTGCATACCACATTCGTACATCCTAGATACTGTGAAAGGCCAGGCAAAATTACACACCTGGTGGTGTTGTAGACAAATACTGTTTTAAGTGCAGTGGAGCGTATTGTACTTCCCTCATATACGCACTAAGTATGTCACGCAGAGAAGTGCCATGACGTGCACAGAAGATGGGTAGAGGCCTAAATTCATCAGGCAGAGGTTGCAGCAGACTAGAGTGGCAGCAGGAGTCACAGAAAGATGCCTGAGCTCCCGGTATCAGCTAGCGGTCGTGTCTTGACCAGCAACCCATCTGCCTTCAGACACAACCATCATTTGGCATGGCCCGGGAGCAGTCCCTGTCCTCCCATTGCCTCTGTCCTATGCTGTTCCCTCCCCCACAGAAGTATCTTATGTTGTGGGTTCAGCTCGACTATTTAGTGAGGATGATCTACTAGAGGACAGTCAGCAGCTATTTCCCAGCCAAGAAGTGGAGGAGACATCCCCCGCTTTCTCCGCTAGGCGGGCAAGTAGCGATGAGGAGAGTGGTGTGGGAGGTGGTGTTGCGAGTGTTCAGGCTCCTGAAGCACACACTGTTGAGGAACCTGAGGAGGACTTCAGTGACAGGCAACTCGATGATGATGAAGCCGATCGTACTTGGGAGCCAGGTGCAGAAGGGGCTTCATCATCATCAGGAGATGAGGGTTGCAGGGGGCCCATGAGGCAGAAGCTTAGCCAGCAAGGTGGTAGCATGGTTGGAAGTCAGCATGGTGGCAGAAGTGGAAAGTCTGGAGCCAAACATGCATGGGGTAGATCACCTGCTTCGCGGCAGCCTACTTTCCCGGGAGGTAGTGGAACAGGGGTTTCTGGAGTCGGCGGCAGTAGCAGTCAATCAGTGCGGACTCTTGGTTTGAAAATCAGCTACTCGGCGGTGTGGCAGTTTTTCATCAAGCATCCAGAGGATGTTAACCTGGCCACATGCAAGATGTGTCAGCATAAGGTGAAGAGTGGCCAGGGTCCTACTGACTCCTACTTTGAGTCAGTCATTCCGCCAGCAATCCATCAGTGAACCCATGTCCAAGAGAAACAGTATGCATCCACTCAGCCAACAGCGCAGAAGCTGAATGTGTTCCTGTCCAAGTTTCTGGTGCTGCAGTCCCTCCCTTTTCAAGTGGTGAACTCTGCACCTTCCAGAGAACTGATGGCTTGTGCCAAGTCGAGGTGAAGAGTCCCAAGCCGTCATTTCTTTGTGAAGAAGGTAGTACCAGCCCTGCACAATTTTGTGGAACAGAAGGTGGGCCAGTCCTTGAGTGTGTCGGTGTGTACCAAAGTGCACAGCAGCGCCGATGTGTGGAGCTGTAACTATGGTCAGGGACAACACATGTCCTTTACGGACCACTGGGTGAATGTGGTTCCTGCACAACCACAACAGAAACTTGGACAGGTCACTCCGCTTCTGCCTCCACACTCTTTTACGCCTTTGGTCCTGTGACAGTGTGCGCCTCCGCCTCCTCATCCTCCAGCGTGTCCTCAGCCTCCACAGCACGGACAAGTGTCAGTACCCCTCCAGCATACCATGTGTGCAGGGAATGGCGGTGTCACGCTGTTCTTCACATGGTTTACCTTGCCGAACGGAGTCACACAGGGGAGGAACTGCTAAAAGTCATTCATCAAGAAATCGAACCATGTTTTACTCCATGAAAACCTGAAATGGGAACAATGGTGACCGACAACGGGAAGAACATCTTGTCTGCGCTGCGACAAGGAAGCCTGAGACATGCACCCTGCATGGCACACATGTTCAATCTGGTTGTCAAGTGGTTCCTGAAGTGTTCCCCTCATCTGCAAGACATCCTAATAATGGGAAGGAACTTTGCATGCACTTCAGCCACTCGTACACCGCAAAGCACACCCTCCTTGAGCTGCAGCGTCAGAACAGTATCCCCCAACATAGTCTGATTTGCGATGTTTCCACACATTGGAATTCCCCCCTCCATATGTTGGACCAACTATATGAACAGAGAAAAGCCATCACAGATTTCTTGATGATCCAAGCGGATAGGGGGACTCCCCTGTGTAATTTCAATGTCAACCGGTGGCAGCTCATACGTGACACCTGCCGTTTGCTCAGGCCCTTTGAGGAAGCCATATTATTAGTCAGTCACCAGGATTTCGTGATGAACAACGTCATTCCACTGCTTCATCTACTACAACACATGTTGGAAGCAATGGCTGGTAAGGGCACTGGAGACGTGGAGCCTACATCTCACAGCCACATGAGCCCTGTGGGGGCTGAACTGGGGGGGGGGGAGGAGGAGTGGGAGGGGAACAGTGGAGCACAGTTTAGGTTTCATAAGATGGGTGGTTTTTCTAGTCATCTGATAGGAGAGCAGGAGCAGCTAAAGGGTTATGAGGAAGGCGAGACAGAGGACCCCGATACACCGTGGCAGTATGCAGTGGAGATGGAGGCAGGGAGTCCCTCTGAGTCACTTTCTCAAATGGCACGATGCATGCTCACTTGCTTGCATAGTGACCGCCTAATTGTCACCATTCGGCAGTGGGATGACTTCTGGCTCTCCACCTTATTGGACCCTTGCTACCGGCACAAAATTGGAGCCTTTTTTATACCCACTGAGAAGGAGGACAAACTGACCTACTACAGAGACATCCTACTTAGTCAGTTGGCTGATGCCTATCTGTGCCATCATCCATCCTCTTGCAGGTCTGACTCTGGGGCCCTCTGCGCTCACCTTCCACTGCCATGGCTGTGGGGTGGGGTGGCAGGAGCAGTACCAGCTCAATCAGCAGCAGCCTGAGTCTACAGTCACTGATGAGTAGCTTTCTTCACTCGCATAGTGAAGCAACTTAGCAGCAGCAGGTAGACCTGGAGCAGGACCTTAACCAGCAGGTCGTGGCATACCTTGACATGACCATGCCAACACACCTTGAAGATCCGCTGGACTTCTTGGCAGCCAAACTTGATTTGTTGCTGCAACTAGCAGAGTTTGCCCTGGAAAAGCTGTCCTGCCCGGCCAGTAGTGTGCCATCAGAGCAGGTGTTTAGTGCAGCGGGGCCATAGTAACTCCAAGGAGAAATCGTCTATCCACGAAAAATATGGAGAGATTGTGAATATGAATCAGGCATGGATCAGCCAGGATTTCTAGCCACCAATGCCTGATGCATCAGAGTAGATTGACCATGGTGCCACACCAACATTTGACAAATATGGAAAGTGCTAAAAATATAAGGCGCTGCTCCACGTCCTCCATTCCTCCACATCAGACCTCAAGTAAGTATTGAAGATATGCATTACGTAAAACTTAACTTTTAATAATATTCTTTGGATAAAAATAAAATATATGTACCCAACATTTTTTTTTAAATCAAACAAAAGGAAAGGTGTGCAAAAAACACCATGCGCCACCTACACCACCAAGTATTGATGTGATGCAAAGACCTCTTAAAGGTGGAAGGGAACAACGTACGGTCCATTTTAACTGGTAGGGGTAACAACTTCCCCTGTAAGGTCCTACTCTTGCATTATTAATTCCCTTCTTGGCAAGTGTTACTCTCCTAAAAAAAGGGCAGCCCCCACATAGGAACCTCTCGCTATTTCCCCCTACAAACACTGCAGGGTTTTTAGGTGGAAATAGAGAGAGTTTCCTGTGTGGGGCAGCCCTTTTTTAGGTTAGTAACACTTGTCAAGAAGGGAATTAATAGGGCGAGAGTAGGGCCTTACAGGGGAAGTTTTTACCCCCACCTCCTACAATGGACAATACGTTGTCCCCATCCCCATTTTCAAGGAAAGTGTTACTCGTCTTAAAAAGGGTGACCCCACACAGGAACCATTCCCTATTTCCACCTAAAAACCCTGGAAAATGGCAGTGTTTGTACCTGGAAATCGGGAGAGATTCCTGTGTGGGGCCGCCCTTTTCAGGGCGAGTAACACTTTGGAATTAATATTGCGAGAGTAGGGCCTTACAGGGGAAGTTTTGACCCCCACCAGTTACAATGGACTATACGTTGTTCCCTTCCACCTTTTAGAGGTCTTTGCATCACATCAATATTTGGTGGTGTAGGTGGCACATGGTGTTTTTCGCACACCTTTCCTTTGGTTTGATTTTAAAAAAATTATTATATGGGACCATATATTTTATGAGATTTTAGAGATGCCTCTGATCTGCATGTCATACTGAATCACAGTAATATTTCACTAACCCAGCACACACCCTATGTTAAAGCAAGGCAAAGTGTTCTGGCCTACAGAGGCTCTCTATATGCCAGAAATAGCCATTTTTAATAGTGATTTGCCGCAAATAAATTTGTCCCAAAACAAATTTTGGGGGGAAATTAGTCCGAATCTAATTTTTCAAAAATGTGCTCATCTCTACAAGTGACAGATACTTTAATGATATAGCAGAAAAAGCTGTTAAAGATAGTAGAGGGTATCATGATAGTTCTAAGCAGCCCTGGCTAAAAAGTTGAAGGATATGAGTCACTATGTAAAGCACAGATTACTAATATTCTTTTTCCAGTAAGCATTTTCATCATCTACATCCACAAATGATCTACCATACAGTGTTCGGAGGTAAATGTAACTGTGATTTACTTTGCCAAGAAATTTATAACCATGGTATATTTTCTATAGTTTTCACAGCATGATTCCATCCTAGTCCCTTATGGTAGACTGTGTAGGAAAATCTGAATGCCATTCAAATCCCCTTCTAAAGCTTTTTGTATTTGGCACCATCTATTTCCTCTCATAAGCTTTCCCAATCAGGCAGCAGCAAGTTGTTCTCATTCAACAGAAGGAATACTGCAAGACACAATGGGACAGGATCCAGCAATTCAGAACGCCAATTTTTGTCACAAACATTCATGTGTTCAGCCTCACGTGTATTATTTCTATAATTCAAATAGCACATCGAAAAAGGGGGACACATTTTATCTTGTATTATTTTATTCCTGTCTTCAAACCATCAAGAGTTAACTGACAGTTTAAAAGATGTCTTTAGGTAAAATGGTACGCTGACAAATTCAGTCCTATGGACAATACTGCCATCTAGAGGTGGTTATGGTACAATTACATCTTCGCTGTCATTCAGTTATACTAGGGAAAAGCATTGTTAATAATAAGTATTATCACAATACATTCAATAACTATAGCAGAAAAGGTTCTTATATACGTGTGTCTGAGTAGGGTATGTGACTACCAGAAAAACCCAAATAATGCTGAGCTGGACACGTGGGAGCATTGCCCACATATGTCATTTTGAATGCCTGCATTTAATGGTTCTTAGCTGTTAGATGGATACAGATCCATCAGCTTTCAAATTGATCTGACAGGTATATAAACATCATATAATGCCCGTGCCTCTTTGTGCTGCCTGTCTTTATAATGTAAAGTTCAGGAGCTTGTGCTGGGAACACAACTGAAAATTAAGACTAAGGCTACTTGGGCTTTATTCAAGTAACAGTTTTGCGGTAACACTTGAACGTGACATCATGACACCAACCATCTTTAACTACTGTTATTTACCAGAAGGGTCGCATAGTTGCCACGAGGCACAGAGTGTCCTGTTGGGAATCATGCTATGACTACATTTTACAGCTGTGTAGTAAAGAAACAGAAACACTAAGTTATGAGAAAAAGAAATACCTGTAATTTTACACTTGTGTCCAAGTAGACGTAAAAGACACGACATGATAAAAGCTAGGGATCTTAATATTCATCCATGGCATCACTTCTATCTCTTGCTGTAGTAGCAGCTTCTTCAGTTTACACAAGTGGGATATGTTCCTAAATACTGCTTTAAAGAGGATTTCTCAAAATGTAAAACATGATTACACACTATATAGGATATAAAGTGATAACCAATTCCTTACCAGGAATGGCCATTCTTTTTTATGTATTTAAAGAAATGTTAGCATTTTTTTGTTTTTACTATAGAGGTAATTTTTGCCTCTAAGTGACAACAGAATCTTTGGTGTTATCATATCAGCATTAGTAACTACCATGCCAAAAACAGTGTGCTCTGTGGTGCTATCCATTGGAGCATGGCTCCCCTTTGAGTTATTCTGTGACTCATTTGAGATCATTCAAAAACCATGGGGGGTTAATTATCTAAGCCTGAAAGAGTTGTCTACAGATGGGTAACTCAAAAACACAAAACAACATAGTCTCAAGGTGACAACAGGTGCTCAACCCCAAGTGCAATTGTGCACACATACAATGGGGTAGAGGACCCGCACCTATGGACAAGAGTGGGGTTTCAATCCTGTGGTAAATATATACAATGATATCAGCTAATCCTCAAAACTGATGTAAAAATGAGACATTAGCCAGTATATCCTTATATGAAGGACATACCTGAGCCCGCACACCACGCCAAAGTTTCTCATGTGATGCGGGACCTATCCACTAACCTTTTTTACCTGGCCAGATACATAGAACCAGGAACCAGATATACAGCAGCCTAAGGTCCAACTTGCAGACTGCTCCCCAGTCGCCTCCAGTGTGAACTAGGTACACATACAATGGGAGGGGGAGACAGGTTACAAGCCCCACCCTTGCTGGTTTATATATAGCAGGCCTCACAGGTGAAAACCCCCAACGCTACCCAATAAGATAAAAGGGCGCATTGGTATAAGCCTTAAAAGAGCAATTGTGCACCTTCGCTGGGGTAGAGGTCCTGCACAGATGGGTAACTCACCTTTCTGGGAAGGATTGTTGCTTGGCTTATTAAAATCCCCAGTCAGTTTCAAAGGCACTTGGATAAGTTAAATTATGACTTAAAGGGAAGTCACATTCCAATAGGTGGCACCAAAGTACAATTTCTTCCTTTCTTTAAGAAATAGCGATTTTCTCCCTAAACTCTGCATGAGCAAATATGGCATATAAGTCTCCACACACCTTTTGGGGCACCCTTCTCAACAAAGAGCAAAGAAAAAAGAAAATCATAGAGAAAGTGTATTTTTACAATAGTTTCTTATGGTGCAATGTCAGACACACTTGGCCGAACATATGTCAATGAAAACCCCCAGGTCTGGCCTTAGAAGTGTGCGTGCTATGAGGTCACACATGTCATATCACCTGTCAATATTAAAGATCCAGCAAGCATCTGGATGAAAAATATTAACTGAATACATGTATGGCACCTTTTGTGTTTTTTGGGTACATCACTGGTATTGGTAGTGAAACCAGAAAAAATGGATGACAGCTGCTGCATACCCATTGTATTTACTGAACCAATCTAAGTCTACTACTGACTTTGGGGGCGAAAATATGTGGCTTCTGGCATGACATGGGGGTCATGTGTCCTGTCTCTGCCTCTAGCCCTGATTTACTGCATTTTTGGATGTACCAGCTCTGACAAGTTTTTTTTGTTCTTAGTCCATTGTCCATGTTCCTATACTCTCCATGGTTGGGATGTTCTGGCTCCTGACTTCTCCCGGACATCTTTGCCCACCTTTGTGACTTCATCTTTGTCTTGTTCCCTGTGACCTTTGCTTCTGACTTTTGGATTCATGCTAAGGTTGCTTTCATCTGCTTATTGCTGTGGTTGAGTTATTACAAATTAGGTGCTATTATGAGGCCTGCCTCTAGGGAATTACCATGTTTCAAAGACTATACTTCATGAAGGGTTTAAAGGGGTACATCTTTTTTTTTAATCAGCTGGTGGCAGAAAGTTAAACAGATTTGTAAATTACTTCTATTTAAAAATCATAATCCTTCCAGTACTTATCAGCTGCTATATTCGGCACAGGAAGTTCTTTTCTTTTTGAATTCCCTTTCTGTCTGACCACAGTGCTCTCTGCTGACACCTCTGTCCATTTTAGGAACTGTGCAGAGTAGGAGCAAATCCCCATAGAAAACCTCTCCTGCTCTGGACAGTTCCTGACATGGACAGAGGTGTCAGCAGAGAGCACTGTGGTCAGACAGAAAGGAAATTCAAAAAGAAAAGAACTTCCTGTGGAGCATATAGCAACTGATAAGTACTGGAGGGATTAAGATTTTTTAACAGAAGTAATTTACAAATCTGTTTAACTTACTGGCACCAGTTGATTAAATTATTTTTTTCCCAGTGGAGTAGCCCTTTAAGTATGAAGACAAGGGTTCTAAAAGACTCCACCCTCCAGGTTAACTTGCAACAATTTGAATATTCCACTAAACAATTTTAATTAATACAATCATTTCACCTAGATTAGGTAATATAATCTAAGTGGTTCCCCAAAGAGGTATTTATTATGTTGTGAATAGATGGTCTGATTGGCCAGAATTTAAAGGAATTACAAATTTAATATAAACTTAAGAAAGTTTGGTTGTGGTAATGAGCAACAGAGAGAGGAGGTGACAGGTGTTCAAGTATCCAAAAAGTTCTTCATAAATAAAATCTGTTTTACAAGAGGGAGATATGTTACGGTAACCAGTCACATTAAGTAGGCTCTCTGAGCAGAAGGAGCTGAGGAGATTGATATATCATTTTGTGGGAAAAGATTTAATTGAACATTAAATGTATTCATTTAAATATTTAAATCTCTGCTCATCTGGGTTTAGGAGTCCAGTAGGTGGTTCTAATCAGTAATTGTCTGGTATTTCTGAATACATACTTATACAGGAAAGCATGCCTGTCACTTCTAAGACCGTTGGACTCCTAAGCCCAATATGGGCACAGGGGTCTTTTCCCACAAAATTATATATACATTTTCTCAGCTCCTCCTGCTGTATCACATGCTGCCCCAAGTTTAGGCACATTTAATATGACAGATTATCTTAAAAATCATCAGTTTAAAATGTGTTACAATCAAATCATTTATGAGGCACTCTGTGATTCTACAGACAGGGTAAAACTGAATTATTTAATCGGAAGAGAATGGGTGCGAGCATTGCACTCTATCACTACCCTTCTCCACTCTTCCCAGAAGCTCTGGTTCTCAGGTTTTTTGGACAATCCCGCATTGGAGTGCTCGTAAATGTAACAGTTCGGATCTACCATAAAACTAAATTGCTATGTTATTGTAGAACTTCTGATCATATGAAAAAACAACATCTTCTAACAACTGTCAATGGATTTCTGTTTGAAGGCCTTTTATGCTATGTGTGGCCTAAGGATTGGCCACCAGTAACATCCCCCTTATAAATTTCTCCAAAATGTAAATAGAAAAAATATTTTTGTAAATATTTCAGTTTGTCTTGGCCCGTCAGGTAAATGGAAAATAAAGCAGATGCCCTTTTCAGAATTCTAAATTCTTGAACTAATTTCTGTCCCTTTTACTTATGAGCCCATTTTGCAGCCTCTATGTTAGCATTTCTAAGTTTCCTGCATGCTTAGAATTCTTTTATTTCACCTCCTCCATATACTGTAACTCTGCTATTTAGTATTCATTTCGGATTATTGGTAGTAAAAAACCTTTTATCTGATGTCAAATTTGCTCTAGTGACCAATCATCTCTTATTGCTCATCTTACATCATTTTCAAAATTGACAATTTATTGAAAAACCTCCATCTACCAAACATTCATGACATTTTACTATTAAAGAGCAGAAAACATACCTTGCATGTAGACAACATATTACAAGGCAACTAACATCACAGGCAAATTCTCCTGTAAATCACATTTGAATGAAAATTGTAAAACTTAACTTTTAATGATACATAAAAATCCAGCAAAGTGGATAAAATGAAATCAATAAAACCAGCAATCTTGATCTGCCAAAGTATTACTGCCCAAATAAATCTAACAGAGCAAATTTTTCAAGGTGGATTCACAAAATAATGAACAAAGTCTCTAAATCATAATCGTAGAACAGGGAACCTGTCAAGGGAGTTATTGAGTATGTGTATCAAATAGGATGAAATATATTATACATTTATATATAATATCTCCAACTAGTGAAAGAACTATAATACGCATCTTACGGTAGTGCTTTGTTTCTTAAAAAAATGCCAGATAATAGAAAAATGATAGAGAAACAGAAACCAAAAAATAGAAATTATACCTATAGCATGCTATGTTCCACCGTCATCTTCTAAATCTCTCTTTCCTAGCTTATTTTTCTGTGCAGTAGGGGGTGCTCTCTATAGATATCTACTTGTTTATACGTACACATTCTGGTACTGTTTTAATAGCTATAGTGAGGTTATTGCTGTAGAAAAAAGGCTTATTCTAAGAGCTCATTCCCATGTATTTACAGAGCAAAATTTTGCTCAGAAATTACAATGCAGCAGTCTCCCATTTTTTACAATAGAATTCTGCTGCACCATTCACACTTTGGAATTTTCACCATGGAAGTTTAGGATCCCAGAGTCTGAGAAAAAACATGTTCATTCTTTCAGCGGACTCCAGCATCTGAAATTTACATGTTGGATATTCCATAGTGTGAATGGTGCAGAAGAATTCCATTGTAAAAATGCATCATAATTCCTAAACAAATTTCCGCTCTAGAATGCATTGCCCTCTATTGAGAGGTTCTAGTGCCAGCTTGTTTTGCCAGTGCCCCTTACAGATATTCCGGGTGGAGATTCCGTAATTTGATGTGGCCTTAATTGTAACTGCATCTCTATGAAAAAGGTTGTGAAGTTTTAAAGTACCAGTGTGATAACACTATCGGTTGTTACGCTATGTGCTCCGGCCTCACACGCAGGCCGTGAGCGTATGGTCCCCTTACCTTCTGCTGCCGACGGGGCTGGGACTCGCACTGCGGGACACACCCGCATGCGAGCCCCAGTCCGTCACTCTCCGGGTGTTTCCCCTACCTCTGCTTCCACCTCTCTGCTCCTCTCTGTCCCTTAGGGCATGCGTGCGCCGGATCTTTAAGATTTAAAGGGCCAGTACGCTCATTAGTGTAACAACCTGTGTCTTGTAAATTCCTCCACCCTCCTCAGTTCTCTGCCAGATCTTTGTTGCCTTGTGCCCTAGAGAAAGTCAACCGAGTCATCTGCCACACAGGTCCAGCGGATCCACATACACCGGAGTTCCTGTCTTCAGAAACTTGAGTGTTACAGTAAGATCCGGTCATGGATCCCGCTGAGGAACCCCTGCCTGAAGTTGCGGATCTTTCCTCCGTTGTGATACGTCACTCACAGCTGTTGTCCCGACAGGCGCAGCAATTTTCTCAACTTGCAGCCATGATGCAACAACTTTTGGCCTTGCAACAGCAGCAGGTACCACAATCTGGCCCACTCCCTCCTCCAGCTCCTGCAGTCTCTCCTGGCTCCCAGCTGCCCCTGCCTTTGCCTTCCAAGTATGATGGGGATTCCAAGTCATGCAGAGGCTTTGTTACACAGTGCTCCATGCATTTGGAGCTCATGTCTGAACTGTTTCCGACTGAACGTAGTAAGGTGGCCTTTGTCATTAGTCTACTGTCTGGAAAAGCCCTGGCTTGGGCTACACCCCTTTGGGACCGTGGTGATCCAGTATCCTTCAATTTGTTGGCATTCTTGGCCGAATTTCGCAGTGTCTTTGAGGAACCCGCACTTGCCTCTTCAGCTGAGACAGCGTTGCTGAATCTATGTCAAGAAGATTCTACCGTTGGTGACTACGCGGTTCAGTTCTGCATTCTAGCCTCTGAACTTGCCTGGAATGAAGAGGCCTTGTGTGTCACATTTAAAAAAGGACTGTGAAGCAGGATTAAAGATGCCCTTGCAGCACGAGATCCTCCATCTTCTTTGTCTGAACTTATCCACTTGGCCACACGCATTGATGTGCGTTTTGTCGAAAGACAGGAGGAATTGCACTTTGAGAGGGAATCTGCCCGATGCCTGACACCTGTGTCCCAATGTTCTCCTCTTCTGTCTCTTGCGCCTCTTGCCAAAGAGGTTATACAAGGAGATCATCCTCGTCTTACGCAGCAGGAGAGGTCACGACGAGGCAACGAGAATTTGTGTTTGTACTGTGCTAGCCCGGAGCACTTTCTCAAGGACTGTACTGTTCGTCCGCACCTAGGGTATGTGGGAGAGGCATCCCTGGGTGTGAATACTACCTCTCCACACTTAACTATTCCTCTACTTAGTCCACAAGTATCATCTTCCTCTTACTCGGCTTGCCAAGCCCTTGTTCATCTCCTCTGTAAATGGAAAAAATCTGGACTGTAAGGTTCACTTCCGTACTGAATCTCTCGTCATGCAAGTGGCAGTATCGCATAAAGAGAAGATTGAATTCTATGTTCTGCCACACTGTACTTTTGAGATTCTTCTTGGTCTTCCTTGGCTGCAACGCCATTCCCCGCAACTGGATTGGAGAACTGGAGAAATAATTCACTGGGGACAATCCTGTCCAAATTTTTGCCTCCAATCTGCTCTGCGTAAAGTTGTTTCTCGTCCTCCACCTTTACCTGGCCTGCCGCCACCTTAACAAGATTTCTCGTATGTCTTCTGCAAGAAACAGGCTGAGTCTCTGCCTCCAAATCGCCCTTACGACTGCCCTATTGATCTTCTGCCTGGTACCACTTCTCCTCGTGGGAGAATATATCCTCTTTCAGTTCCTGAGACCAAAGCCATGGCTGAGTATATCTAGGAGAATCTTCAAAAGGGATTTATCCGTAAGTCCTCTTCTCCTGCAGGAGCAGGTTTCTTCTTTGTAGGGAAGAAGGATGGCTCAACCTAACCCTCACCCTAACCCTAACCCCCCTTTGGGACCGTGGTGATCCAGTATCCTTCAATTTGTCGGCATTCTTGGCCGAATTTCGCAGTGTCTTTGAGGAACCCACACTTGCCTCTTCAGCTGAGACGACGTTGCTGAATCTATGTCAAGAAGATTCTACCGTTGGTGACTACGCGGTTCAGTTCCGCATTCTAGCCTCTGAACTTGCCTGGAATGAAGAGGCCTTGTGTGCCACATTTAAAAAAAGGACTGTGAAGCAGGATTAAAGATGCCCTTGCAGCATGAGATCCTCCATCTTCTTTGTCTGAACTTATTCACTTGGCCACACGCATTAATGTGCGTTTTGTCGAAAGACAGGAGGAATTGCGCTTTAAGAGGGAATCTGCCCGATGCCTGACACCTGTGTCCCAATGTTCACCTCTACTGTCTTTTGCGCCTCTTTCCAAAGAGGTTATACATGGAGATCGTCCTCGTCTTACGCAGCAGGAGAGGTCACGACGACGCAACGAGAATTTGTGTTTGTACTGTGCTAGCCCGGAGCACTTTCTCAAGGACTGTACTGTTCGTCCGCACCTAGGGTATGTGGGAGAGGCATCCCTGGGTGTGAATACTACCTCTCCACACTTAACTATTCCTCTACTTAGTCCACAAGTATCATCTTCCTCTTACTCGGCTTGCCAAGCCCTTGTTCATCTCCTCTGTAAATGGAAAAAATCTGGACTGTAAGGTTCACTTCTGTACTGAATCTCTCGTCATGAAAGTGGGAGTATCGCATAAAGAGAAGATTGAATTCTATGTTCTGCCACACTGTACTTCTGAGATTCTTCTTGGTCTTCCTTGGCTGCATCGCCATTCCCCGCAACTGGATTGGAGAACTGGAGAAATAATTCACTGGGGACAATCCTGTCCAAATTTTTGCCTCCAATCTGCTCTGCGTAAAGTTGTTTCTCGTCCTCCACCTTTACCTGGCCTGCCGCCACCTTACCAAGATTTCTCGGACGTCTTCTGCAAGAAACAGGCTGAGTCTCTGCCTCCAAATCGCCCTTACGACTGCCCTATTGATCTTCTGCCTGGTACCATTCTTCCTCGTGGGAGGATATATCCTCTTTCAGTTCCTGAAGCCAAAGCCATGGCTGAGTAAATCCAGGAGAATCTCCAAAAGGGATTTATCCGTAAGTCCTCTTCTCCTGGAGGAGCAGGTTTCTTCTTTGTAGGGAAGAAGAATGGCTCAATCCGTCCATGCATTGACTACAGGGGACTTAACAAAATCATGGTCAAGAACCGTTACCCTTTGCCTCTTATCTCAGAACTTTTTGACAGTTTACGTTATGCCAAGGTCTTCTCCAAGCTGGACTTACGCGTTGCATATAATCTCATTCGTATCCGCAAGGGAGATGAATGGAAAACAGCCTTCAATACTCGTGACGGACATTTTGAGTATCTTGTTATGCCATTTGGTCTCTGCAATGCTCCAGCCGTTTTCCAGGAATTTGTTAATAATATCTTCCGTGATCTTCTTTACACCTGTGTTGTCGTATACCTTGATGACATCCTGATCTTCTCTTCCAACATAGTGGAGCATCATTTTCTGGTTTGTCTGGTTCTTCAGAGACTACGGAAGAATCATCTCTACGCCAAATTGGAGAAATGCCTGTTCGAAAAGTCTAGTCTTCTGTTTCTTGGCTACATTGTCTCCCATCAGGGCCTGCAGATGGATCCAGATAAGTTATCTGCAGTTTTGGATTGGCCTCCTCCCTCGGGCCTACGTGCAAATCAACGCTTTCTGGGATTCGCTAACTATTATCGTCAGTTTATCCCACATTTTTCATCTTTGGTTGCTCCTATTGTAGCTTTCACTAAAAAAGCATCCAATCCTTAGTCTTGGCCTCGAGAGGCTGAAGAGGCCGTCTCCCATTTAAAGTCTGCGTTTGCCTCTGCTCCCGTGCTTACAAGACCTGATCCAGAGAGGCCCTTTGCGTTGGAGGTTGATGCCTCATCTTTTGGGGCGGGAGCCGTCCTCACACAGAAAAACGCCAAGGGCAAGGGTGTAACTTGTGGGTTTTTCTCCAAGACTTTCTCTCCTGCTGAGAGGAATTACTCCATTGGAGATCGTGAACTCCTCGCTATTAAGCTAGCTTTGGAGGAATGGTAACATTTACTGGAAGGTTCTTCTCATCTGGTCAGCATCTACTCCGATCATAAGAATCTTCTATTCCTTCAATCTGCTCAGCGTTTGAACCCCCGCCAGGCAAGATGGTCACTGTTCTTTTCCCGTTTCAACTTCTTTATTCACTTCCGTCCTGCAGACAAGAACATCAGGGCTGATGCACTCTCCAGGTCCTCTGATGTCATTGGTTTGGACTCCACGCCTAGGCACATTATTCCTCTTGACCATTTGATTCCTGCCGCTCCTGCCGAGATTCAGCAAATTCCTCCGGGAAAATCCTTTGTGCCCACCAGATTGAAATGGGGTCATTCTTCCTTGACAGCAGGACATCCTGGAATATGCAAGACCCTACTTCTTATTTCCCGGCACTACTGGTGGCCCCATCTTGAACGTGATGTTTCTGATTTGGTTCGGACCTGTGTAACTTGTGCCCGTGACAAAACTCCTCGGCAAAGACCTGCAGGACACTTACAGCCTTTACCCATTCCAGGGACTCCCTGGTGCCATATCGCCATGGATTTCATCACCGATCTGCCACCTTCTCATAATAACACTGTCATCTGGTCCAAGATGGCTCACTTCATTCCTCTACCAGGTCTTCCTTCTGCTCCACAGCTGGCGAAGTACTTCTTGTCGCATGTATTTCGTTTACATGGTCTTCCACAACATATCGTTTCGGATCGAGGTGTGCAGTTTGTCTCTAAGTTCTGGCGAGCCATTTGTAACCGTCTGGACATCAATCTGGACTTCTCCTTGGCCTACCACCCTAAGTCCAACAGTCAGGGGGAAAGGGTCAATCAAATCCTTGAGACTTATTTTCGGCATTTTGTTTCAGCTCGCCAAGATGATTGGGTCGACCTTCTCCCCTGGGCTGAATTCTCATATAATCTTAAGGATTCCGAGACCACAAGGTCGTCTCCCTTTTTTGTTGTCTACGGACTCCATCTCTGTCCTCCTCTTCCTCTCCCAGTCTACTCTGGTGTGCCTGCTGTTGATGAGCTGGTCCGTGACTTCTCTCCTGGTGACATGGTGTGGCTTTCATCCAAATACATCCACTTCAAGATCCCCTGTTACAAGCTCAGTCCCCGCTACCTTGGTCCCTTCCAGATTCTACAAAAGATCAATCCTGTTTCCTACAAACCCCGTCTACCTGCTACGTTACGTATTCCCAATTCCTTCCACATCTCTCTCCTCAAGCCTCTTGTTGTAAACCGGTTTTCTCAGAAGAATCCTCCCCCAACACCTGTCTCCGGCTCATCAGATGTCTACAAAGTTAAGCAATCCTTTCTGCAAAAACTGTGAGAGGTAAAAAAAAAATTTGGGGTCGACTGGGAGGGTTACGGTCCTGAGGAGTGATCATGGGAACCTGAGGAGAATATCCTGGACCGTGACCTTCTCAGGAGTTTCCTCTCTCGTAAAAGGAGGGGGAGACCAAAGGGGGGGTACTGTTACGCTATGCGCTTTGACCTCACACGTTGGCCGTGAGTGTATGGTCCCCTTACCTTCAGCTGCCGACGGGGCTGGGACTCGCACTGCGGGATGCACCCGCATGCGAGCCCCAGTCTGTCACTCTCCGGGTGTTTCCCCTGCCTCTGCTTCCACCTCTCTGCTCCGGCACACATGTCCCCGTCCCTTAGGGCGCGCGCACCAGATCATTAAGATTTAAAGGGCCAGTACGCTCATTAGTGTAACCATCTGTGTCTTGTTGATAAATTCCTCCACCCTCCTCAGTTCTCTACCGGACCTTTGTTGCCTTGTGCCCTAGAGAAAGCGTTCCTTTGTATTGCCCTGCCGTGTACCAGATCTCCTGCTCTTGTGACCTTGACCTTGCTTCTCTGCCGCCGGCCTACTGAACTTCTGCTACGTCCCGACTAGGCTGCTGTATTGCCTGCCCTGATCTACAGCTATCCTGACTACGAGTTGTCTCATCCCTTCTGTGCTTCGCATCTCCTCAGCCGCCTGTGTGGTCGAGCCATTGCCGGGGGTTACGACCTGGGAGTCGCCTGCAGCAGCAAGCCCATCCTGCTTTGCGGCGGCTCTGCTGAAGACCAGCGGCATCCTAGACTCCATTCCCTGGCACGGTCCAAGTCATCTGCCACACAGGTCCAGCGGATCCACATCCACCGGAGTTCCTGTCTTCAGAATTGTGAGTGTTACATCGGTGATCACATTTCCCAATGTCAGATTACGAGTAGAGTCAGTGGGAAACCTCCTGTTGGAGACAGTCCGGCAACTTCTCCGCTGTGTGATGTTTTTTAGCCAGGCTTAGCAGACATAAAGCTGCATGGCAGCGCTTGACTTTGCACAATGAAAGGAGGGGGGAAAGTAGGAAGGTAAGCTATGCTCTTCCCTTTGGGGAGATGCAAGATTTCCATGAATGCGGACCTGGATCATGAGGATAAAATAAACGTAAATTGTCTATGCCGCATTCACTCTCAATGCTTTTAAATGCGTAGTTATGTTAAACACAGATAGAAAGTCAATATGTTGAACCAAACCCAGAAAATACACATACTTTATTAATTGAGGGTTATGCAATATATACTGCCAATGCTTTTAAATGCATAGTTATATTAAACCTAGGTATAAATACTTTATGTTTGATTAAACCCAGAAAATAAACATAACTTGTCCTTAGATGGCTGTGCCATGTTCACCCTCAATGGTTTTAAATGTGTAGTTATGCCAAACACAGGTAGAAATGCTGTATGTTCGACTAAACCCAAGATGTCCATGGAGGTCATTATGTTATATATATATATATATATATATATATATATATATATATATATATATATGTATGTGTGTGTGTGTGTGTGTGTGTGTGTGTGTGTGTGTGTTCGGTTAAACCCAGAAAATATACAGAACTTGCCCTTAGATGGCAATGCTGCATTCACTCTGAATGCTTTTAAATGGGTTGTTATAGTAAGCCCAGGTTGAAATACAATATTTTCAATTAAATCCAGAAAATACACATGACTTGTCCTTAGATGGCTATGTCACATTTACTCTCAACACGTTTAAATGTGTAGTTATGTGAAGCACAGGTAGAAATACTGTATGTTTGATGAAACCCAGAAAATACACATAATTTGTCTTTAGATGGCAAAGCTGCATACACCCTACGTTCACGGGATCTGAAGGGTTAATAGGGGAACATTAGCAGAATCATTGATGTCCACCATTATCTTTAAGGTCCAGATCACCGTGTCAATAAGTACTAGGACACTGCGATGTACATGCATGTTGCATGTTGTCTAATGGTTAAACTCACCCCTATGTTGTGTTCTCATTGTCCTGGGAGCTGTATGGCATATAACGCAAAGTAATGATTGGATAACCTGGGGTCATGCGATCTTTCTGATGGCTGCAAGGTATGCTGAGCTACCCTGACATCATCTCAGTGTTCCCAGTATTTCCACCTGTTATTCAGGCGCCAAAATGCCATTTGATCCTCATTACTTCTGCTACTGTAACTCCAGTTGCCAGGCTCACATAAGCCAAACCCGGGAATGTTTGAAAGTCTGGTGAGTAGCTATCGACCCAAAGTCCGGAGCAAGACCTTACCTGCTTTGTATTTGCACTGTAATTATTTTAAAAAATATTATTGGCCACCTGAGCCAATGTAATTTCATGATTACTTTTTTTAGCAGTATCTTGAGATGTATTCTTACTTCCCAAAACATAAGCCAGCAGGGGTGCAGCAATTGGAGGTGAAAACATGACAGTCTCTCTTTCTATATAGATAAGGTACTATAACTGAAGAGCTTTACAGTCAACCTTTCCCTAGTCAAAAATGTCTACAGCAAAACAAAAGATAACCATTTAGATGCACAGCAAATACAGTATACACTGCTCAAAAAATAAAGGGAACACTAAGATAGCACATCCTAGATCTGAATGATATGAAATACTTTCGTCTTTACATAGTTGAATGTGCTGACAACAAAATCACACAAAAATTATCTATGGAAATCAAATTTATCAACCCATGGAGGTCTGGATATGGATTCACACTCAAAATCAAAGTGGAAATCCCCACTGCAGGCTGATCCAACTTTGATGTAATGTCCTTAAAACAAGTCAAAATGAGGCTCAGTAGTGTGTGTGGCCTCCACGTGGCTGTATGACCTCCCTACAATGCATGGGCATGCTCCTGATGAAGTGGCAGATGGTCTCCTGAGGGATGTCCTCCCAGACCTGGACTAAAGCCTCCGCCAACTCCTGGACAGTCTGTGGTGCAAAGTAGTGTTGGTGGATGGAGCGAGACATGGTGTCCCAGATGTGTTCAATCGGATTAAGGTCTGCAGAACGTGCGGGCAAGTCCATAGCATCAATGCCTTCCTCTTGCAGGAACTGCTGACACACTCCAGCCACATGAGGTCTAGTATTGTCTTGCATTAGGAGGAACCCAGGGCCAACCGCACGGCATATGGTCTCACAAGGGGTCTGAGGATCTCATCTCGGTGTCAGGCTACCTCTGGCAAGCACATGGAGGGCTGTGCGGCCCCCCCAAAGAAATGCCACCAACACCTTTACTGACCCACCGCCAAATCGGTCATGCTAGAGGATGTTGCAGGCAACTCTGTCACTTCTGTCACATGTGCTCAGTGTGAACCTGCTTTCATCTGTGAAGAGCACAGGGCGCCAGTGGCGAATTTGCCAACCTTGGTTTTCTCTGGCAAATGCCAATCGTCCTGCATGGTGTTGGGCTGTAAGCATAACCCCCACCTGTGGACTTCGGGCCCTCATTACACCCTCATGGAGTCTGTTTCTGACCGTTTGAGTGGACACATGCACATTTGTGGCCTGCTGGAGGTCATTTTGTAGGGCTCTGGCAGTGCTCCTCCTGCTCGTCCTTGCACAAAGGTGGAGGTAGCGGTCCTGCTGCTGGGTTGTTGCCCTCCTACAGCCTCCTCCACGTCTCCTGATGTACTGGCCTGTCTTCTTTTAGCGCCTCCATGCTCTGGACACTATGCTGACAGACACAGCAAACCTTCTTGCCATATCTCACATTGAAATGCCATCCTGGATGAGCTGCACTACCTGAGCCACTTATGTGGGTTGTAGACACCGTCTCATGCTACCACTAGAGTGAAAGCACCGCCAGCATTAAAAAGTGACCAAAACATCTGCCAGGAAGCATGGGAACTGAGAAATGGTCTGTGGTCACCACCTGCAGAACCACTCCTTTATTGGGGTGTCTTGCTAATTGGCTATAATTCCCACCTGTTCTCTGTTCCATTTGCACAACAGCATGTGAAATTGATTGTCAATCAGTGTTGCTTCCTGAGTGGACAGTGTGATTTCACATAAGAGTGATTGACTTGGAGTTACATTGTGTTGTTTAAGTGTTCCCTTTATGTTTTTGAGCAGTGTAGTTAAGATGGGTGAACATTAATTGTCCCTATATAGGTGGCAACACCCTTCCAGCTCACAGTTATCTCTCCAGACCTCCCCATAAAGGTGAACATTCAGCATTGACGAATGTTCATGTTTCCTCTATAGGGAGGTGAAGTAAGGTTAGGCTAGTAAAATCCAACACATTAAACCCTTCAAATGATGTCAGTAAAGAGTTGGGAGGCCACCATTTACTTCAAAGAGAATTGTCTACGCCCACCGAAGCTGGCGAGTCCAGCAGATTTTAGTCTAAGGTGTATTCCTTAAGGCTTGCTATACATTTTAGATAGCCGTTGGCCAACAATTTTCTTTAACAATTTCCACTCTTTCAGCTGAGCATGCATGTTTTCTGATTCTGGAAAGGTGAGAAAACCGCTGACAGATATCTATTGAGGTTAGTTAGTTATCTCTCTAAAAACTAAAGGATCAGGCATATTGAGATGCTACATTCCCAATCCTTCTCTACCCCAACATATGTTGTGAAGGGAGAGTCAGGAAGCCACCATATATAGGTAATATGCTGATCCTTCCACAATAGGTGGCTTTGACTGAGTTTAAAGTGCAACTGTCACAAATTTGTACCCCCATAAACTAATCACAGGGTGACTAAGTTCTTTATAATAACTATTTAGGTATACCTTTTGCTGATTTCTAGCAGCTTTGATCAGGTAAAAGCAAAGTCGGATAGGTGTGGCTATACCCCACGGCCACCACGCCTATCCCCTGTATGTCAGCGCTGGGCCCATTGTGTGATTGACACACAGGTCCCAGTGCATAGGCCCTTTATGTAACGGCAGGTGATGTGTATCCACTATACCTGTTGTGGATGAATGTGTGAGCCGTACCAGGGAGCAGAGTCTATGGAGCCACTGGTTTTCACCAGAGCTCGCCGCAAAGCAGTATGGACTTGCTGCGGCAGGTGGCTCCCAGGTCGCTACCCCTGGCAAGACTGTGAAGAAATCTCCCTGGCGATGCGCTGCAGGCTGCGAGCACTCTTTCCTGATGGCCCCAGTACGCTGTGATAACATCACCGGCGCTACGCTGCGGGCAGCTAGTTTTCATTGCAAGTGCTTGCTCCCAGCCCCAGTGTAATGCTCTTCCTCTAGCGAGCGCTTGCTTTGAAAACTAGCCACCCGCTGCGCCAGCACTGCAAGCAGGAGAATGAGCACTGGTTTTTAAAGGTGAAGGTTCGGTGGACGCTCATAAAGATAATAAAGAGCCTATGCACTGGGACCTGTGTGTCAATCACACAGCAGTCCCAACGCTGACATACAGGGGATAGGCCTGGTGGCCGCGGGGCAAAGCCACGCCCATCCGACTGTTGCTGACAGTCATATGAAGCATTTTTTTACCTGATCAAAGCTGCTAGAAATTAGCAAAATGTCTACCAGAATAGTTATTATAAAGAACTTTGTCACCTTGTGATTAGTTTATAGGGGTACAAATTTGTGACAGTTGCGCTTTGAAGTGTATTTTTAATTGTAATTCATAGTGCTCCTAGTTATCAGTTCTTGGGAGAAGCCCCACATAAATACAATAATCAATCTCTGTGATTACAAACATACAAAAGGATTGACGCTGTGTGTATATAGATTTTTCATCTCTATTTAACATATATTATTAATATCAAAACACGTTTTTTATCAATAAATTAAATAGTATTAACAATAAGAATGTGGTGTGATTTTGGATGTTAAACTTACATACTGTAAATCCTTTAGCAACAATGTAACTAATAATGAATAAGTCCTTACAATAGCTTATCATCATTTAAAGAGATTAGTTACATCATTTATATCATCATATAGACATAATTTTTACCTTATAAAAAATATACATTTTTTTTCTACTCTGATGGATGCCCTAAAGAGCTCCTCATTGATAAAAAAAAAAAAAAAACACTAGAGAAGTTGAATGCAGGTTGATAGCATTAGCCTATTATACGTGCTAAAATGCTAAACAGACAAGTGGACTAAATAAGAAATTCACTTTCAGTCTAAGCGGGTTGGTACTGTATCGTGCATTATGAGTCTGGCTTTTGATGCAATTTGAAGTCCACCTGTCTTAAACCAGCAGGGATTTCTTTTCTATCTTTTATAAGAGCTTTCTGCTGCCAATTACCAGCCGCCGAAACAGTTGGAGATAGATTTTTTTTAAACTGATTGTTACAAATACAAACTCATTAAAAATTTTATCTTCAGTCTTTCGACAGGTTTTCTTTTTCAACATCGTCACAGCAGAAAGCATCTTATGAATCAAGTGATCTTTTTGTGCTCATTGCAACTTTATAAATCTGAAAACATATTTTAATGAGGCTCTGCTGCTTCTGATCACAGCATCCTAGATAACGTACTGTTCTCCTGATATCTATCCCCTTCCATTAACAGAAAAATTAAAACATTTATTTTAATGAACGGACAATAGTAAAAAAAAAAAAAAAAAAAAAAAGCGGATATTTGCCTAACAGTTTTTCTAACTCATGACATTTTACGGTTTAGGTTAAAATGAAGTCGCTATCCTTTCGCCACCTTCTCGCCTCTAAATATATAGGCAAATGGAACATAGAAAAACTGGCTAATTAAGCCCATTTTGAAATCACATCTGATCTTTTCCTGTATAATGAATCTAATCGGGTACACCATAGTATGGCACATCTGTAAAACGCTGCCGAAAGTCAAAGAAAAGTAAAATATTCCAATTAAAAGCTAGCGATAGTCATTTGTTGCATCGCAGGAAAAATACATTGAATTTATTTAAGTGCACATGAAGTTGTCGCGGTCAATGGTTTAAAGTTTCTCAATGAGTAAAATTAATTTGGATAGATAAGAAATAAAAACTGTTTTATTTGAAAAGTTAAAACATCTCAAGTAATCGTTTGGAAAAAAATAAATCTGAAAATATAGCTTCCTGAGCTGACTTCCCACTATTGAGATATATGTCATAGCCATAGACTATACCAGAAATGTCTAAAAGGTAATGGATCCTACTGTGGAAACCTATTTCCATAGCTTCCATGACTTGAGGCCATACCCCTCCATTTAATCCCCCACCCCCATCCTCATGATAGATGGAGCTCCGAGCTCTGTTATGCTGCAAATGGTTCTTAAAAGTGGGATGGGAATTGAGATTTAGCTGGTTTGGGCTGGTTCTCTCAATCCGTGGATGACAGAAACAATTGCCGGCTGAATCCTGTTTCAGTGCATTATTGGCTGTCAGTCACTCATTGCAATAAAAAGAATGTCACCGTTCTGCACTCTCTAGCAGCTGTAGTAAAAGCAAGAGCAGCACTTACTAAACAGAAAAACAAGTACCACTCAAGTCAGCTACACAGTCATTAGACACTTACCTACTAAATCCATATCTTCTCTTCCAGATATTTAATAATGTACCACCCCAACACACACGTACACACTTTTGGTGTACTAATTCTCTACTGAACCTACTGCATATTTTTACATATTACTGTATTTGTATATTTAGTATGGCACAATTCAAAATAAAAATAAAAACATGGCATATCTATGATGTATGTGTATACACTGTATGAGCAATATGTTTGCTTTTCCCCAGGATGATAAGCCTGTTGTTAAAAATCTGAATTCCCACCCCTGGATAGAATGACACCTATTAGTCACTTCAAGCACATGACTATGACATACAAGATGTCAAGATGGCAGGCAAAGATCATTCACAGCATATAGAACGCTACAGCAAAACACCTTCATGATACACTTGACAAGCTAGGAAGCTTTGCTCTGACAAGGAAATGTCGGTGTGCCTTCCTGACAAAGGTGACTCCAGAAGGTGGTTAGCTGGGGACAGTATTTTGATAAGCAAATTGGTGAGACCGAAACAGTGCATGTGCACCCTACTGGCAGGATTGAAGAGTAGAGCAATAGGAGCATGAAAGAAAGAGAAGGGTTTGCCAGGAGCGTGCTATTAAGTAGTAACCTTGTGGCTATATCTGCCAAAAGGCACCACACCCCAATGGAGATGAGGTGCCTAGTGCACATTAAATGATGTTATGGCAATGCTATAACATTCTGCCATGCTGATGCAGTTCTTTTAAATTACACAGTTCTTAAATTGTATTCATGAACCAAAAAGCTCATAGTCACATAGGGGGAGATTTATCAAAACCTGTCCAGAGGAAAAGTTGCCCAGTTGCCCATAGCAACCAATCAGATCGCTCCTTTCATTTTTAACAAGGCCTCTGCAAAATGAAAGAAGCAATCTGATTGGTTGCTATGGGCAACTGGGCAACTTTTCCTTTGCACAGGTTTTGATAAATCTCCCCCATAGTTGATAAGGTTGGAAAAAGACCAAAGTGTATCAAGTTTTACCTAAATCCTTAGTCTGACCCTACTGTGTTGATCCAAAGGAAGACAAAAAAAAATCCCTATGAGGTTAATGCCCATTGCCCATACAGGCGGCAAAAAAATATTTTCCAGGAGGTTTGTTCTGGGTTAGTGAAATAATACTGTTATTCGGTATGACATGCAGATTAGAGGCATCGCTATTAGAATCACTGCCACAGAATGTCTGGATGGGGCAGCAGGGAGATCATATGGCGTAAAAATTGAAGAGAATAAAGAGATGTTTTATGTAATTTTAATTTAATTTGAGTTTATTTAAATTTTTTGAGTACCCATTCTGGTGAGCATCGAGCTGGTGGTCCTCTGCCAGGCAAGGTACCCCCTGTTCCAGCCCCTGCCTCTCAGCTCCCCGCTGACTGTGAAAGTGCAAATGTTTCTTTTAATCAGTTATGGTTCATTGTTATCGCTCCAACCTGTTTCATTGGATTCTTGTGGTAATTCCATTACAAAGATAACATCAATTTTTTTTAAATTTAAGATTTATATTAGATTCCCAAGTTTAATGTCCCAGCGTTTACTTTGAACTAAAACTGTATGACCACAAAACATAATCTAACAAGGAGTCACATGGCGGCACAATGACAGAGTCTAGAGGTGGCAGCAGCCCGACGAGACCGTAGGGCCTCACAATATAAAGGATTAAAAGATATTTTGTAAAATTTTAATTGAAGATTTTAGATACGTGACTTTTTTTTAAAGTTTAATCTAAGGTGCCAACAGCATAAGGAGACCATATGGTGGCACAATGACCCAGCCTGGAGGTGGCAAAAGCACCATAGACCATAGGGCCTCACAATACCAAAGATTAAAAGATACATTTTTAAATTGTAATTAAAGATTTATGGTAGCTAGTGCTAGGCTGCCGTGAAGCAGGTGGTCTACCCCGGGTACATTTGGCTCCAGACTTTCAAATACTGCCACCATGCTGACTTCCAACTATGCTACCACCTTGCTGGCTCAACTGCTGCCTCACGGGTAACCTGCCATACTCTTTTCCTGATGATGAAGGCCATTCTGCACCCGGCTCCCAAGTGCGATCGGCTTCATCATCATTGAGTTGTGTCAGCACGTCACTGATGTCCTCTTCAGGTTCCTCAACAGTGTGTGCTTCAGGAGCCTGAACGCTCCCACCACCTACCACGCCATTCTCCTCATCACTACTTGCCCGCCTGGTGAAGGAAGCAGGGGATGTCTCCTTCACATAACTGGGCTGCTGACTGTCCTCTAGTAGATTGTCCTGACTAAAAAGTGGAGCTGAACCCACAGCATAGGATACTTCCATGGGGGTAGAAACAGCAAAGGACAGAAGCAATAGAGGACAGGGAGTGCTTCCGGGCCATGCCAACATATGGTTGTCTCTGAGGAACCCACCAACTGTTGACTGGGGGTGACAGATGTCACTTGTGATGAAGTGGATGACCGAGTTAACCAGTCAATGACAGCAGATGGGTTGCTGGTCGAGACACGACCGCTAGCTGATGCCAGGAGCTCAGACCTCTCCCTGCGACTCCTGCAGCCACTCGCCCTTAGTCTACTGCATCCTCTGCCTGCGCATGATGAATTTAGGCCTATGCCACTCCTCTGTGCACATCCTGGCACTTCTTTGCCTGACATACTTAGTGCGTATATGAGGGGAGGACAAAGCGCTACAGTACGATTAAAAAAGTATTTGTGTACAACACCAGGCGGTGTGTACTTTTGCCTGGCCTTTCACAGTATCTAGGCCCTTGAGACTTTAACAGGAACAAAATAGTACACCACTTAGATGTACGTATGTGGTATGCACTTATGAGGGGAGTACAATACGCTCCAGTGCGCTTAAAAAAGTATTTGTGTACAACACCAGCCAGTGTGTACTTTTGCCTGGCCTTTCACAGTATCTAGGCCCTTGAGACTTTAACAGGAACAAAATAGTGCACCACATAGGTGAGGGGAGTACAAAGAGCTCCAGTACGCTTAAAAAAGTATTTGAGTACAACACCAGCAGTACACACCAGTGCTGCAGCACACAGTTGCTGTGTACTACACCCAAAATTGCACTTTCTCTCTCAATCTCACTCGCTTCCCTATCAGTGCTTCTAGGCTGGATTTGGGCTTGAGATGAATCACTGCTGTTCTGTGCAACACACTGTGCAACACACTGCTCTCTGTCCCTCTCTACTTTTCTGTGCAACACACACTGCTCTCTGTCCCTCTATGCCACAGAACGCTGATTTGACTAGGAGGTAAATCACTGCTTGAAAAACGCTTTTCTGGCAGACACACTTGTCTGTCCTTATCTATCTCTCTGCAATGAAAGGTTGAAGTGACTGGCCACATTATGGCTACCAATTATACAGGGCTGTGACACCACAGGGGTGACTGGCTGATGATAGGTTGCATGCTACATGTGATTGAGGGTCATCCCGCCAACCCTTGTTCCCGCCTTACTAGGATTCCTCTTCCCATGTCCTCACATTTGGATCCACCATTTTAGATGCCCTGGAGCTTGGACAACACTAAATGGAGTTTAATGAAGCAATTCACGTGATCGAATCGTGCCGATATTCGCATTCGTTGCAAATCAAATTTTTCCTTAAATTCGTAACAAATACGGATTCGTCAGATTAGATTCGTTCATCCCTACTTATCAACCCTCATTCTGATAACGTTTCTGAGTACTCAGAAATGACATTTTGTAGTTTACTTCTGGATGGTAGGAAAATGCAGAAAATTTCAGGATAACAAATATATATTTGTGCTCAGGGCTTCACATTCGTGCTCGTGATTAGAAATATACATACATACCTATATGAAAAACCTTAAACTCAACAAAGCGGTTAGATTTGTGCCCATAACCGCGAACGGAGGGCATGCCTTTAGAGGGCATACCCTTAAATGGACATTGTAGTGCCATGTCGTCTGAAAATCGACTACACTGGAATAAACACCTTACCTGAAGACTAACCATGCCTTAACTGCCAAGCTTCTGACTGAAAACTTAACTCAGGAGTGACGTCCTGCTGTGGGGATCTACAGTGGTGATCAAAAGTTTGGGCACCCCAGTTAAAAATTTGTATTAATGTGCATAAAGAAGCCAAGGAATGATGGAAAAATCTCCAAAAGGCATCAAATTACAGATTAGGCATTCTAACATGTCAACAAAAGTTAGATTTTATTTCCATCATTTGCACTTTCAAAATAACAGAAAACAAAAAAAATTGCGTCTGCAAAAGTTTGGGCACCCTGCACCCCTTTGGCATGTATCACAGCTTGTAAACGCTTTTTGTAGCCAGCCAAGAGTCTTTCAATTCTTGTTTAAGGTATCTTTGCCAATTCTTCCTTACAAAAGTCTTCCAGTTCTTTGAGATTTCTGGGCTGTCTGTCACGCACTGCTCTTTTAAGGTCTATCCATAGATTTTCAATAATGTTGAGGTCAGGAGATTGTGAAGGCCATGGCAAAACCTTCAGTTTACGCCTCTTGATGTAATCCCCGTGGATTTCGAGGTGTGTTTAGGATCATTATCCATTTGTAGAAGCCATCCTCTCTTCAACTTCAGCTTTTTCACAGATGGCATCAGGTTAGCATCCAAAATTTGCTGAAATTTTATTGAATCCATTTTTCTTTTACTTGTGAGATGTTCCCTGTGCCACTGGCTGCAATACAACCCCAAAGCATGATTGATCCACCCCCATGCTTAACAGTTGGACAGAGGTTATTTTCATTAAATTCTGTTCCCCTTCTTCTCCAAATGTACCTTTGCTCATTCCGGCCAAAAAGTTCAATTTTAACCTCATCGGTCCACAGAACTTGTTTCCAAAATGCATCAGGCTTGTCTATATGTTCATTTGCAAAGTTAAAACACTGATTTTTGTGGTGAGGACGTAGAAGAGTTTTTCTTCTGATGACTCTTCCATGAAGACCATATTTGTACAAGTATCTCTTTATAGTCTTTATAGTGGAATAGTGTACCACAACTCCAGTGTCTGCCAAATCTTTCTAGAGGGATTGTGCAGTCAAACGTGGGTTTTGAATTGTTTTTCTCACAATCCTGCGAGCTGTTCTGTCTGATATTTTTCTTGGTCTTCCAGATCTTGCTTTAACTTCCACTGTTCCTGATGACTGCCATTTCTTAATTACATTCCGAACAGAGGATATTGACATCTGAAAAAGTTTTGCTATCTTCTTATAGCCTTCTCCAGCTTTGTGAGCGTCAACTATTTTCAGTTTCAGATTTCTAGACAACTGCTTAGAAGAACCCATGGTGCTGAGTGTTGGGGCAAGGTCAGATGAGTCTGGGCATTTAAAACCTTTGAGATTGACATCGCCTGGTCTTCCCAGATGATGATTGAGAACAATCTATGACACTGGCAGGTCTCAGCTTTGCAAAGGGGGCAGTGCATGCTATAAATTCTGAAGGGTGCCCAAACTTTTGCAGATGTCATTTTTTTGTTTTCTGTTATTTTGAAAGTGTAAATGATGGAAATAAAATCTAACTTTTGTTGACATATTATAAGAATGTCTAATCTGTAATTTGATGCCTTTTGGAGATTTTTCCATCTTTCCTTGGCTTCTTTATGCACATTAATACAAATTTTTACCTAGGGTGCCCAAACTTTTGATCCCCACTGTATATGCCGTGATTTTGTTGCTCTGAAGACGTGCCGTCAGTAACAACCACTATGCAGTGAATCCCCTTGCAGACATGGCAGGTATGATGGGTTTACAACCGCCTATGTGTCCTGATAATGATGCTCTGAAGACGTGTCAGTAACAAACAGCTATGCAGTGCATCCCCCTGCAGACAAGGCAGGTATGATGGGTATCCAACCACCTATGTGTCGTGATCTTGTTGCTCAGAAGACGTGTCCATAGCAAAAATTACGCATAGCATCCCCTATGACGAGTATACAACTGCTTATGTGTCATCATGTTATTGCTCTGAAGTCATGTCAGCAAGAATAACTACGCAGTGCATCCCCCAGCAGATGTAGCAGGCATAATGGGTATGCAACTGCCTAAATTACATGTAATCTCTTTGAAGACATGATGAATACCATGATGTCAACAACTACTAGGGTAGTGCATACCCTTGGAAAAATTGTAAGGTAAGTGCTGAGTGTAGCATAACAAGCTGAACCAAATGCTAACAGATGAGTGACTGACTTGGTGATATACGTGATACGAATGCTATTCTTGCTAAGTGTAACATATCCGCTGTAATAAACAATAGCCAGCACTTCCACTGAAACTAACAGACATATAACAACTGTAAACATATGCATGATTTCAAAGAAATCTAACACATGCGTGGGGGTGATGACTACAGTAGAGTGAGCATGCTAGCCAATGAATGTTATGAACCTATCAAGAGTATGCATATAAAATCTAGCATCGACGTAAGTATGTAAACCTATCTATGCCCTGTAAATGGTCATGGATTTATGACAGACATGAAAACTAAGAATCTATGTACCAAATAAATGCTGTGTATGAGTGCACAGTGTAAAAGGAGTGTATGAACAGTATACAATTCAGCTAATGGACAGAATAAATACCATGAGCGAATGGACAGTAAGCAACAAACATGTAAACAGTATAAATACTATAAGCGAATGAACCGTAATATGAACTGTATAACTGCCATAGGTGTATGACAATATAAATGCCATGAACGTGTGAACAATATAAATGCCATGAATGTGTGAACAATATAAATGCTATTAGTGTATGAACAGTATAAATGCCATGAGCGTATAAACAGTATAAATAGCATGAGTGTATAAACAGTATGAATGCCATGAGTGTGTGAATAGCATAAATGCCATGAGAGTAAGAACAGTATAAATACCATGGCCATATAAACAGTATAAATGCCATGAGCGTATGAACCGTATAAATGCCATGAAATGTATGAAATGGTATCAATGCCAAAGCGTATAAAATAGTATAAATGCCATGAGTGTATAAACTGTATAAATGCCATGAGCGTATAAATAGCATACATGCCATGAACGTATGAACAATATAAATGCCATGAGCGTATGAAACAGTATAAATGCCATGATCGTATGAAACAGAATAAATGCCAAGAGCATAAGAACAATGGAAATGCCATGAGCGTATGAACCGTATAAATGCCATGAAATGTATGAAATGGTATCAATGCCAAAGCATATGAAATAGTATAAATGCCATGAGCGTATAAACTGTTTAAATGCCATGAGCGTATAAATAGCATACATGCCATGAGCGTATGAACAATATAAATGCCATGAGCGTATGAAACAGTATAAATGCCATGACCGTATGAAACAGAATAAATGCCAAGAGCATAAGAACAATGGAAATGCCATGAGCGTGTGAAGAAATAGAACAGTATGAACAGTATGACTGCCACAAGCCTATGAACAGTATGATTGCTACGAGCATATGAACCGTATAAAAGCCATGAGCGTATGAGCAGTATAAATGCTATAAATGTATAACTGTATGCACGGGTAAATACCAGATATAAATGTGAGAATGTACTAAAGATATGCTACAAAATTGTCTCATTGACAGGCAAGCGATACCACCCTACTAACAAAAGAGGTTGCGCAGCAGCCAAGGTGTGCCAAGAAATTACATTACCTGTATAGTAATGTGCCCCTCATGAGTAAATGAGTGACCAGTATATTCAATGCATGAATCTATATCCTGTATTGTAAGAGTAAGCAAGATGCAGGGAATAAGACAACATCCTTAATTTTTCTTTTTTTTTTCTTTTCTTTTCTTGTTTAGCAGGCCATAGTCAAATATACATGAGAATCGTAGCGACTGTATGCATGGTATAAGACTTGCCATGACCGAACGCCTGATACATGTGTTATGAAGTCTGTATACCCAGTATAAAATACGTATGCAAGGTATATGTGTTGTAACATCCTCATAATGTAGAGATGTATGCATGGAATAATGATGTATGTTGTATGGTAGTGTGTCTAATCTATGTGTACTAGTGAATGTGCCTGGTATATGTATGCATGGTATGCTACGCAAAGTACAAATTATATAGCATACCCCAGGTATGGCAACATATTGCAGCCATGTGACTACTTTATGGATGGAGTGATGGGAAAGTACTGTTGTCATAAGGATGTCCTTTGGCATGCAAGGAGCTCAATGAAATTGAATATATATCATAGTGAAGGGCTTGCAAAGTACGCATGCATAGCATGTTGTTAGGCAGTGTTACAAAGTGCCCTATGGTGACCCTGCAGGCTGAAGACACGTTAAATAAAGAGTGAAAAAAGACTGTTCCCACATCCTGCATGATGGTAATGAGAGTCCCACATGGAGCCAACGATCTATAGAAGAAATAAAGACAGTACTTACAGATTAATGACTCCTCGTGGACTAAACGCGGGAGCCAAACCAGTGCTCTGCCCGACACACCTGCAGCTTACGGACAGCACTGGAGCATGGTTACTTGATCCTAAACCAACCCCCCCCAGCGGAATCAAACTGCTGGTGACTGTCAGCAGCCCCCAGCAAGAGAAGGGCTGGAAGCAGATCGCAGAAACGGTCTGCTAAGAGGTAATGAATTTCCCCTCACGCTGCTCTGGATACCGCGATGCAGCTACCCGGCCGACAGGAGCCTCTGTCACCCCAATCTGTATTTAAGAAAACGGTACACAAGCAGCAGCCTCCTCACTGGAGGCCAACAACGATCTTACCACATGGGAGGCAGCCAGCGGGCTACGAAAGATGCCTAGACCATGCCGCCCGACACAGCCCTCAGGAACAGCGAGGCTATGAGACAGGGAGTGGCTGTAAGAAGTACAAATGTGGCATGAGATTAAAACGCCAGCCACAGCCATGTCTCCTTCGGCCACAAAACAGCACGTAACGCCCTGCCAGTAGGTGAGGGGGCGTTATATATAACGCCTATCGCACAAATACAGCATGATAGGCTTAACACATATTTTAAAGTCCATTCATGGCGCTCAGAGGAAAGCGTAAAAGAGTAAGAGTAAAGAGTAAAGAAAGAGTAAAGAAAGAGTAAAAGGGGCATTGTGACCAACGGAGAACTTGTACCTGTGCTTTAGTGAACAAGAAGAGGTCTCGGCCCCAAGACTCATGAAATCTGTCTATGAGGTGAGAAGTTTTCTAAAATGACATGGACCTTCTAATTGTACTTATCATTTTGTTTACACCGTGTAAAGAAACAAGTTATCCACCTTTAGCTCAAGAAGAAAGTCACAGAAAAGTAGCTAATAATAGCTAGAAGTATTACATCATCTTGATTATTCCGTCTGCCAGAATATAAATCAGGCTGTTTTCTCCCACTTGTCTATTCAATTATTTCTTCCCTTTCCATGAATTTTCAAATAAAGCACAAATAGAAAATAATGATCAGTCGATACCAGTTCACTGAAAAATGTAAAATCTCCTCAATCTCGAGGAAAATTAGTTGGGAAAAACAAGTCAAAGAAGGTCATTGCTTGAGATCCTTTTATTTAGCTACATGCTAAATTGATGAGATAGTATAGAATTAAAATAAAATATCAGCAAAATGCCCCATTCTACACACTGCTTGACATATATTACTAACTCATTTATGATAAGGCACTGGTTCTCAATTTTTTGTACGCTGTCCGGGGGCACAAAAATGCTGTTTGCTAGGGCACAAAAATGTGAGCGGACCTGATGTGCTTACTTCCATTTGAGTCCCTTCTGGGTTCCAGGGCATATGTTACAGATCCCTGGGTATATGCCTGGGTGCATCCTTACAACACAAATGGGAAGTATGACAGAACACATACAGTGAGGAAAAAAGTATTTAGTCAGCCACCAATTGTGCAAGTTCTCCCACTTAAAAAGATGAGAGGCCTGTAATTTTCATATTAGGTAATACCTCAACTATGAGAGACATAATGGGGGGAGGGGGGGATTTATCAATCTATATAGAGCATTTTTAAGTGTATTTTCTCACGCAAAATCTTGCGCCATGATATTTTCTGCATTCTATTTGTGTGTTTCTTTTGGAACTTTTTCTAACGATGTCACCCTTCAGGTAGACATCAATTTACTAACTGCGCATTAGAACGCAAGTCTAATTTTTTGGCGCAAATATACACCACCTCGGAGGACACGTACCAAAGTGTCTATTTTTACACAGTAAGGGCTGCAACTCCCATCATGGACAAACTCTGCCCATGATGGGAGTTGTATTCCAGGGATTGAGGTGCAGATCGCAGCAGGTCATTATCCAGAGACCTGCTGCGATCCGCATTTATTAACTATACAAGCCGGCGGTACATGCGGCTACACTGCGCTGCATGCCGGCTCTTGTATACACTGTCATAATTCCTAATCCCCGCCGCCGGAACACGGGAGCTCTGATTGGTCAATAGTTATATACCAATATACCAATCAGAGCTCCCATCTCCCAGCGGGGATTATGAATTATAAGAGCTGTATATAGGAGCCGGCGGCAGCGCAGTGTCCCTGCATGTATCGCCGGCTTGTATAGTTAATAAATGCGGATTGCAGGAGAGTGATCTGCCCCTCTGCCCTTGGACAACTACTCCTATCATAGGACAGAGTCTGTCCCATGATGGGAGTAGTTGTAGTACTGCAGCGCTGCTGAGGGATGGCACTTGCTCATCCCCGGCTGCGGGACTTTTAGGACTACTACTCCCATCGTGGACAGACTCTGCCCATGATGGGAGTTATAGTCCAGGGGCTGAGGTGCAGATCGCACCGGGTCATTCTGCAGAGACCAGCTGTGATCCGCATTTATTAAGATAACAAGCCGGCGGTACATGCGCCTACAATGCACTGCCCGCCAGCTTCTATATACACTGTCATTATTCATAATCCCCAATGCTGGGAGACGGGAGCTCTGATTGGTCAATAGCTATTCACCAATCAGAGCTCCCGTGTTCCAGCGACAGTGCATATAGAAGCCGGCAGCAGCGAAGTGCAGACGCATGTACCGCTGGCTTTTTAACTTACATGCGGATCACAGCGGGTCTCTGCAGAATGACCCGGTGCAATCTGCACCTCAGCCCCTGGACTATAACTCCCATCATGGGCAGAGTCTGTCCATGATGGGAGTAGTAGTCCTAAAAGTTTAGCAGCCGGGGATGTGCAAGTGCCATCCCAAAGCAGCGCTGCGGTACTACAACTACTCCCATCATGGGACAGGCTCTGTCCCATGATAGGAGTAATAGTCTAAGGGCAGAGGGACAGATCTCTGTTCACATTATGTGTTTTGCATAATGGGAACAGAGCCTTTCTGGCAGTGTGTTCCCAAACAGGGAGACTCCAGCTGTTGCTTAACAACACCCCCAATGATGGGTGTTATAGTTTAGCAACAATTGGAGGCTCCATGTTTAGGAACACGCTGAATTATGTGCGCTTTTCCCAGGGGAGAGCAAAAAAAATTACTAACCCATATTTCTTGTTTTTCTTTTCTTCTCATTTTCAGATACATGAATGCGGAGGACTACGTCAGATTAGGTGGATTGCAAAGATGACCAGCATTTTTTTATTTCAATAAAATGGTTAACGAGGGCTGTGGGGGAGTATTTTTTTTTATAAAAAAACATTTTTCAATGTGTCTTGTTTTTTATAATTGAATTTTCAGGGTTAGTAGTGGAAGCTGTCTTAAAGACAGAATCCATTACTAAGCCGGGGCTTAGCATTAGCCCCAAAATCAGCTAGCACTAACCCCCAATTATTACCTCGGTACCCACCGCCACAGGGGTGCCAGGAAGAGCCAGTACCAACAGGCCTGTAGTGTCAAAAATGGCTGGCGTTATTTAGGCTGGGGAGGGCCAATAACAATGGTCCTTGCCCACCCTGGTAACGTCAGGCTGTTGCTGCTTGGTTGGTATCTGGCTGATACAAAAAATATGGAGCGCCATTTTTGATGCACCGGGCCTGTTGGTACCAGCTCTTCCTGAAACCCCTGTCGGGGTGGGTACCAGGGTTATAATTGGAGGTTAGCACTAGCTGTTTTGGGGGCAACACATTGAAAAAAAAATTTATTTAAAAAAACACTCCCCCACAGCCCTCGTTAACCCTTTTATCGACATTTAAAAAAGAAACACTGTTCACCCTCGCAATCCACAAAATCTGACATAGTCCTCCGCATTCACGTATCTAAATTTCAAAGAAAAAAAAAGTTTTGTACATTTTTCTGTTTCCACACACCAGCAAAAATGCAAGAAAGAAAACACAAGAAAAACTGACAAAACGCAGGAAAAAGCTGGGACAGTTTTTCAGGCATTTTTTATGATGGACAAAAACCTCAATGGAATCCTGGCCTCAAAGAAATAGAACAAAATCCCTACGTCCACTTTTCCTGTGAGGTAGAGAAGGAGTGTACGGTAGAGCTGGGGGGGGGGTTTCTATATTTGCACAAGATTTATCAAAGGAGTGCACAGCCTTAGCAAATTCTGAGCAAGAGTGTACATTAGACAACCAGTGTAAAGGGGTAGAACTGTGTCTACAATAGATAAATAATGATAAATCTCCCCCAATGAGAAAAAAATATATATATAAAATCACATTGTCTGATTTTTAAAGCATTTATTTGCAAATTATGGTGGAAAATAAGTATTTGGTCAACTACAAACAAGCAAGAGTTCTGGCTCTCACAGACCTGTAACTTCTTCTTTAAGAGTCTCCTCTATCCTCCACTCGTTACCTGTATTAATGGTACCTGTTTGAACTTGTTCTCAGTATAATAGACACCTGTCCAAAACCTTAAACAGTCACACCAAAGAGCTGTCGAAGGACACCAGAAACAAAATTGTAGACCTGCACCAGGCTGGGAAGACTGAATCTGCAATAGGCAAGCAGCTTGGTGTGAAGAAATCACCCTGTGGTGTCAAAATGATCACAAGAAAGATGAGCAAAAATCCAAGAACCACACGAGGGGGGGGGGGGGGGACCTTCAGAGAGCTGGGAACAAAGTAACAAAGGTTACCATCAGTAACACATTATGCCACTAGGGACTCAAATCATGCAGTGCCAGACGTGTCCCCCTGCTTAGGCCAGTACATGTCCGGGCCCATTTGAAGTTTGCTAGTGTGTATACCTACTGTGAAGCATGGGGGTGGAAACATCATGCTTTGGGGCTGTTTTTCTGCATATGGACCAGGACGACTGATACGTGTAAAGGAAAGAATAAATGGGGCCATATATCGTGAGATTTTGAGTGAAAACCTCCTTCCATCAGCAAGGGCATTGAAGATGAAACGAAGCTGGGTCTTTCAGCATGACAATGATCCCAAACACACTGCCCGAGCAACGAAGGAGTTGCTTTGTAAGAAGCATTTCAAGATCCTGGAGTGGCCTAGCCAGTCTCCAGATCTCAACCCCATAGAAAACGTTTGAAGAGAGTTAAAAGTCTGTGTTGACCAGCGACAGTCCCAAGACATCACTGCTCTAGAGCAGATCTGCATGGAGGAATGGGCCAAAATACCAGCAACAGTGTGAGAAAACCTTGTGAAGACTTACAGGAAACATTTGACCTCTGTCATTGCCAAAAAAGGATATATACTTATTTTCCACCATAATTTGCAAATAAATTCTTAAAAAATCAGACAATGTGATTTTATGTTTTTTTCTTATTAAGTCTCTCATAGTTGAGGTATACCTACGATGAAAATTACAGGTGTCTCTCATCTTTTTAAGTGGGAGAACTTGTACAATTGGCAGCTGATTAAATACTTTTTTTTCCCAACTGTAGCTATCAGCTCTGTGTTCTTCTACTTCCTCTTCCCTGAGGGCCTCAGCTTTCTGGTGCAGACAGTGCTGTATCACTGTACCACGCTGTCTGCGCTAAGAGGCGTACAGAAGTAGAGAGGTTGTAAGGGAACTTATAAATGAGTCCATCAGGTTAGGGCCGGCCTTAGGTGTTTAGCGCCCTGGGCAAGCTAACCTTGAGGCGCCCCCCCCCCCCCCCCCCCGTGGCCTGCCCCCAATATTATTTTAAGGATAAGTTATAGATGGCGGGGGGTCCGAGCATTGAGCCCCCCGCTATCTCCTGCACGGGGTCCCAGCAGTTGGCTGGAAGGGGGGGCATGCCGTACCCCGCACGGAGCGCCGGCCGACATGGCCCTCCATGTACCCCATAGAGATACATGGGGGGGGGGTGACGGCCGCGGCTTCCTGCGGGTACAGACGTCAGGTTCCAGCAAACTGCTGGGGCTTGTGCAGGAGATCGTGGGGGTACTGGTGACCCCCACAGATCACCTTGGTTGAAGTGGTCCTCCAGCTGTTGGATAGCTAAAACTCCCATCATGTCTGGAGAGCCTCAGGCATTATGGGAAGAGACACAGATTGGACACAATTTTACCCATCATCACTGCAGAACTTACAAGTGATTACAGCTCTGATGGGACAGTCAGGAGAATACACATTGATATCAGTGACCTGAGTGACGTCTTCTGACCTGAATGACATCTTCTCTGTTATCTTTTCTTCTTCATTTGGTCCAGAGACCAGGTCTTTCTCCAGTTCCATCTTCTCTGCAGACTTCTCACTTTGTCAGCAGATCCTCATCCTCTGCATGAAGACAGTAATCATTTATAACCTTGCCAGAAAGTGTACCCTAAATAAAATACTGCCCCACACTGTACCCTGAATATAATACTGCTATACACTGTACCCACTAAATATACTCCTGCCACACACTGTACCCTGAATATAATACTGCTATACACTGTACCCACTAAATATGATCCTGCCACACACTGTACCCTGAATATAATACTGCTATACACTGTACCCACTGAATACAATCCTGCCCCACACTGTACCCTGAATATAATACTGATGTACACTGTACCCTAAATAAAATACTGCCCCACACTGTACCCTGAATATAATACTGCTGTACACTGTACCCACTGAATATAATCCTGCCAAACACTGTACCCTGAATATAATACTGCTATACACTGTACCCTAAAGAAAATACTGCTATGCACTGTACCCACTAAATATAATACTGCCCCACACTGTACCCTGAATATAATACTGCCACACATTCTACCCACTAAATATAATACTGCCATACACTGTACCCCCTGAATATAATTCTGACATACATGCATATGCATCATATATACATATACACCCCCTCTTATCCTGTGTCCTCATCACCCCCAAAACCCTGCCAAACCCCTCCTCATCACTACTATTACCCCCCTCTCCTCATTACCCCCATAACCCCCCCTGCACCTCTCATCAACCCCATAACCCCCCCCTGCACCTCTCATCACCCCCATAACCCCCCTGCACCTCTCATCACCCCCCTTGCACCTCTCATCACCCCATAACTCCCCTGCACCTCTCATCACCCCATAACCCCCCTGCACCTCTCATCACCGCCATAACCTCCCTGCGCCTCTCATCACTCCCATAACCCCCTGCACCTCTCATCACCCCCATAACCCCCCTGCACCTCTCATCACCCCTTGCACCTCTCATCACCCCCATAACCCCCTGCACCTCTCATCACCCCCATAAACCCCTTGCACCTCTCATCCTCTCATCACCCCCCCCGCACCTCTCATCACCCCCCCTGCACCTCTCATCACCACCCCCCCCGCACCTCCTCCTCTCATCACCCCCATAACCCCCCTGCACTTCTTATCACCTCCACAACCAACCCCCCCCCCCCCCCCCGCAAGTTTACTTACCCTGCCGGGGATTGATGCATCGGCGTGAGGCGTCTGCTCCTGTCACTGCACGGAGGAGGATGAAGAAGATCGCGCAGGACGTAGGCAGGGACAGGTCAGGTGATTGGAGTAGAATGCGTGCCTACGCGGGGCACGTGACGTCTCTACTCCAATCAGCCCTTGGCCTGTCCTGCCCTGCTTTGTCTACTCTATTCCCTCCCATGAGTCATAGGGCCCAGAAAGCAGAAATCTGACATTTCCCATGCAGCATCCCTGTACTACAGAACTGCGTTTGCTAAAAAAAAAAGTGGTTTAAGGGGCCCGCTCCCTATAAGTAGAAGTAGAAATGTGCGGCCGGCGGCGGGCCCCCCGGACTATGAGACAAGCCAGTAAAAGAAAAAAAAAAGCTAGCTGTGTCGGCCGCCGGGCACCCCTGTTGCTATGGCGCCCTGTGCGGCCGCACAGCTCGCACACCCCAAAGGCCGGCCCTGCATTAGGTTTCTTTGTGATGTCTATCATTTGGACATGAAGAATAGCACTCTATGTCAAACTATTCTGCCCACTAAGGAAATGCCTTTGCTATATTAATAACTCCTTAGGGGTACCATTTTGGAATCTTATCACTACGGGGTACTTGACTCAAAAATGTTGAGAAACACCGTGATATAGTATGCATTAGTTTCTATAAGGAGTTAAAGTAGACCTGTTAGGGCAGCTCAGGATATAGAGGTAGACACAGTTTGATTTGAAGGTTATTGACATCTTTGCAGACTTATTTGTTGCATTGTATATGTTTTATCAAATAAAACATATTTACAATTGATTTTTATACAATATTTTGACTTTTTGTATATTACAGATTGTCTTACAATAGAACACCACTTGCTGGATGTGGTTCAGTTCTCATTTCATTATTACAGCCCTTAAAAGGGGTCAGTCTTAAAAGGGGTACTCCGTTGCAAAAAAAAAAAAAAAAAATCAAATCAATTGGTTTTTAAATTACTTCTATTAAAAAATCTTAACCCTTCTAGTACTTATCAGCTGTGTCAGGATCCGGACTGGTATGCGAGGAGGACACAGGTAGTGGATCCTCTGTGCCAAAGAGGCGATGGCGTGGGCCGTACCAGGGGAAGAGAATCTAAGGGATTACTGGTTTTCACCAGAGCCCGCCGCAAAGCTAGATGGACTTGCTGCGGCAGGTAACACCCAGGTCGTTCCACCCGGTAGCGACTCAACCCCTCTGGCGGCTGAGACTGGCGCAGGACAAAAGGACAAGGCAAAGGCAAGGTCAGATGTAGCAGAATGTCAGGGCAGGTGGCAACGGTTCGTAGTCAGGGGTAACAGCAAGGGTATGGATACACAGGCAATGGGCTCACAAAAACGCTTTCACTGGCACAAGGCAACAAGATCCGGTGAGGACAGGAAGGGGAAGTGGGTTTATGAGTGTTAGGGAGTGAGTTAGGAGTTAGGGAGGGAGTGTTAGGGAGTGAGAAACGCATGTCAATGCGTGTGGCCAAATGGATGAGTTAAGACAGGGTAGCAGGAATCTCTCGTGTGGCCAGAACATCTTTGATGTGGCTGGATAAACCTTTCTTAAAGGTCGCACAGACGGCCTCATTGTTCCAGGCTAGCTCAGAGGCGAGGGTTCAGAACTATGGCGTATTCGCCCACTGAAGAGCTCCCTTGGACGAGATTCAATAGAGCCGTCTCGGCTGAGGAAGCCCGGGCTGGCTCCTCAAAGACACTGCGTACGTCGGAGAAGAAGGACTGAATAGTAGCAGTGGCAGAATCGTTGCGGTCCCAAAGCGGTGTGGCCCAGGGCAAGGCCTTTCCAGACAGCAGGCTGACTACGAACGCCACCTTAGACCGTTCTGTGGGAAACTGGTCCAACATCATCTCCAGGTGTAGAGTCCCCATCAAACTTATCAGGTAGGGACAGGCGGAGTCTAGAAGCAGCAACTCACTGCGGAGGAGAAGCTGGAGCTGGCGGAGGAGATGGTTGCTGCTGTGGAGGCAGAAGCTGCTGTAGCATGGCAGTCAACTGAGTCAGCTGTTGTCCTTGTTGGGCGATCTGCTGAGATTGCTGAGCGACCACGGTGGTTAGGTCAGTGATACTGGGAAACGGCACCTCAGCGGGATCCATGGCCGGATCTACTGTCAGGATCCGGACTGGTATGCAGGGAGGACATGGGTAGTGGATCCTCTGTGCCAGAGAGGCGATGGCGTGGGCCATACCAGGGGAACCGAATCTAAGGGATTACTGGTTTTCACCAGCGGGATGGACTTGGTGCGGCAGGTAACACCCAAGTCGTTCCACCCAGTAGCAACTCAACCCCTCTGGCGGCTGAGACTGGCACGGAACAAAAGGAAAAGGCAAAGGCAAGGTCAGACGTAGCAGAAGGTCAGGGCAGGTGGCAACGGTTCGTAGTAAGGGGCAACAGCAAGGGTCTTGATACACAGGCAATGGGCTCACAAAAACGCTTTCACTGGCACAAGGCAACAAGATCTGGCGAGGACAGGAAGGGGAAGTGGGTTTATGAGTGTTAGGGAGTGATTAGGAACAGATTGGGCCACACACCAATTAATGGTGCACTGGCCCTTTAAATCTGAGAGACCCGACGGGCGCGTGCCGGGACTGAGCAGAAGGAGGACGGGGCAGGTAAGCAAAACAGGATGCTACCCGCGGGCAGGCACGTCCCGCCGCGCGGATCGCATCCCCGTCGGGGGAATCAGAGTAGCGCTCCCGGTCAGCGAGTCTGACTGGGGCGCTGCGAACAGGAGTTGAACGCTGCGAGCGCTCCGGGGGAGGAGAGGGACCCTGAGCACTCGGCGTTACAAGCTGCTGTATACTACAGAGGAAGTTCAGTTGTTCTTTTCAATCTGACCACAGTGCTCTCTGCTGACACCTCTGTGTCAGGAACTGTCCAGAGTAGGAGAAAATCCCCATAGCAAACCTCTCCTGCTCTGGACAGTTCCTGACATAGACAGTGGTGTCAGCAGAGAGCACTGTGTTTAGACTCAAAAGAACAACTCAACTACCTCTGCAGCATACAGCAGCTGATACGTACTGGAAGGATTAAGATTATTAATGGAAGTAATTTACAAATCTGTATAACCTTCTCGCACCAGCGGATTTGAAAAAAGAAATTCCCCTGGAGTAAGCCCTCTCCCCTTTAAACCCTTAACCCCTTAAGGACACAGGGTTTTTCAGCTTTTGCATTTTCGTTTTTTCCTCCTTACCTCCATTTTTTGTGCCGTGATCTGAAGTTTTTAGTATTGATCAGACTTTTTGATCGCTTTTTTTCATGATATAAGAAGTGAATAAAAATATGTTATGTTGGACTTTTGAATTTTTTTGCGCGTACGCCATTGACCGTGCAGTTTAATTAATTATATATTTTTATAGTTCGGACATTTACGCACGTGGCGATACCACATATGTTTATTTTTCTTTACACTATTTAATTTTTTTTAATGGGAAAAGGGGGTGATTCAAACTTTTATTAGGGAAGGGGTTAAATGATCTTTATTAACACTTTTTTTTAACTTTTTTTTGCAATGTTGTAGCTCCCCTAGGGGCCTATAACATGACACACACTGATCTTTTACACAGATCACTGGCGTGTAATAACACGCCTGTGATCAGTGTTATCGACGCTTGACTGTTCCTGCCTGGATCTCAGGCACGGAGCAGTCATTCGCCGATCGGACATTCTTCTGAGTATGGAAATACCCCATGTGTGGACGTCAAGTGCTCTGCTAGCGCACTACAATGCTCAGAAGAGAAGTCCCATTTGGCTTTTGGAAAGCACGTTTTGCTGAAATGGTTTTTGAGGAGCATGTCGCATTTAGGAAGCCCCTATGGTGCCAGAAAAGCAAAAAAAAAAAAAAAACACATGGCATACTATTTTGTAAACTACACCCCTCAAGGAACGTAAAAAGGTGTACAGTGAGCCTTAACACCTCACAGGTGTTTGACAACGTTTTGTTAAAGTTGGATGTGTAAATGAAAAAATGTCATTTTTCATTTTCACGGACCACTGTTCCAAAAATCTGTCAGACCCCTGTGGGGCGTAAATGCTCACTGTACCCCTTATTACATTATTAGAGCGGTGTAGTTTCCAAAATGGGGTCATATGTGTGGGGGGGTCCATTGTTCTGGCACTATGGGGGCTTCGTAAATACACGTGGCCTTCAATTCCGGACAAATTTTCTCTTCAAAAGCCCAATGGCGCTCCTTCTCTTCTGAGCATTGTAGTTCGCCAGCAGAGCATTTTACATCCACATATGGGGTTTATTCGTACTCAGAAGAAATGGGGTTACAAATTGGGTTCTTTTTTTCCTATTTTCCCTAGTGAAAATGACAAATTTAGGGTAACACCAGCATTTTAGTGAAATTTTTTTTTTTTTCATTTTCCCAACTTAAATGAAAATTCTCCAAACAACTGTGGGGTGTCAAGGCTCACTATACTCCTTGTTACATTCGGTGAGGGGTGTAGTTTCCAAAATGGGGTCACATTTGGGTATTTATTTTTTTGCATTTATGTCAGAACCGCTGTAAAATCAGCCACCTCTGTGTAAATCACCAATTTAGGCCTCAAACGTACATAGTTCGCTCTCACGCCTGAGCCTTGTTGTGTGCCCGCAGAGCATTTTACACCCACATATGGGGTATTTCCGTACTCAGGAGAAATTGCGTTACAAATTTTGGGGGTCTTTTTTTCCTTTCACCGCTTGTGAAAATAAAAAGTATGGGGCAACACCAGCATGTAAGTGTGAATTTACTTTATTTTTTTTACACTAAAAGGCTGGTGTAGCCCCCAACTTTTCCTTTTCATAAGGGGTAAAAGGAGAAAAAGCCCCCTAAAATTTGTAACTCAATTGCTCCCGAGTACGGAAATACCCCATGTTTGGCCCTAAACTGTTTCATTGAAATACGACAGGGCTCTGAAGTGAGAGAGCACCATTTGAGGGCTAAATTAGGGATTGCATAGGGGTGGACATAGGGGTATTCTACACCAGTGATTCCCAAACAGGGTGTCTCCAGCTGTTGCTAAACTCCCAGCATGCCTGGACAGTCAGTGGTCATCCGGAAATGCTGGGAGTTGTTATTTTGCAACAGCTGGAGGCTCCGTTTTGGAAACACTGCGATACGTTTTTTATTTTTATTGGGGGGGACAGTGTAAGGCGGTGTATATGTAGTCTTTTACCCTTCATTATGTGTTAGTGTAGTGTAGTGTATTTAGGGTACATTCGCACTGGCGGGGGTTTACGGTGAGTTTGCGCTGCGGTGAAAAATTTGCCGCAGCTCAAACTTCAAGCAGGAAACTTACTGTAAACCCACCAGTGTAAATATACCCTGTACATTTACATGGGGGGGGCAAACCTCCAGCTGTTTCAAAACTACAACTCCCAGCATGTACTAACAGACTGTGCATGCTGGGAGTTGTACTATTGCAACAGCTGGAGGCACACTGCTTGGAAAACCTTCAGTTAGGTTCTGTTACCTAACTCAGTATTTTCCAAATAGTGCGCCTCCAGCTGTTGCAAAACTACAACTCCCAGCATGTACTGATCGCCGAAGGGCATGCTGGGAGATGTAGTTATGCAACAGCTGGAGGAACGCAACTACAACTCCCAGCATGCCGGCATGCTGGGATTTGCAGTTTTGCAACATCTGGAGGGCTACAGTTTAGAGACCACTGCACAGTGATCTCCAAACTGTGGCCCTCCAGATGTTGCAAAACTACTAATTCCAGCATGCCCAGACAACAAACTGCTGTGTGTGCATGCTAGGAGTTGTAGTTTTGCAAGATCTAGAGGGCCACAGTTTAGAGACCACTGCACAGTGATCTCCAAACTGTAGCCCTCCAGCTGTTGCAAAACTGCAAATCCCAGCATGCCCAAACAGCAAACAGCTGTCTGGGCATGCTGGGAGTTGTAGTTTTGCAACATCTGGAGGGCTTCAGTTTAGAGACCTCTGTATAGTGGTCTACAAACTGTAGCCCTCCAGATGTTGCTAGGCAACTCACTGGCTTCCATAGGATCCAGGGGGTCGCATCGCCGTCCTCTGCTGCCGCCGGTCACCGCCGCCGATCGTCGCCTCCACCGCCGCCGATGGGTAAGTGGACTTCGGCGCCGGTCACTGTCAATTTCCCCATTTTGCCAAGCTTACTGTGGGTGGGCACAACGGGGGAACCGAAAGTTAACCCCCTGCCTCCGATCTGCTATTGGTCGTCGCTTCTTAACGACCAATAGCAGGGAAAGGAGGGAAAGGAGGGGAAAGGACCCCTGCCACCTCACTCCTATCCCTTTAGGGGGATCGTGGGTGTCTTGGACAACCCCGATCCCCCTTATTTTCCAGGTCTGCGGTGACCCTGAATCGCCGCAAATCGCAGGTATGAATTCACAAGCGATTTGCGCCAATCGCCGACATGGAGGGGTCTGATGACCCCCCTGGGCATTTGCACGGGGTGCCTGCTGATCGATATCAGCAGTCACCCCGGTCCGGTCCCAGCCCGGCACGCGTTGGGGACAGAAATTTCCACCGGCGTACAGGTATGCCCTGGGTCCTTAAGTACCAGGGTGTCAGGGCGTACCTGTACGCCCTGGGTCCTTCATGTCCTGCGGATAAGGGATAAGTGTGTGATCCCCCCCCCGCGCGATGTCCTGTACGGGGACCGGCATTTCCGCGACTCAGTGTGGCTAATGTTCGTGTCCTCGACCTCACTAAGAGGTCGACAGGCACACCTACTCCATTCAGCTCTACTGAAAAAAAGAAATGTTCTGTGTCCTAGGGGCAAAATGGACTGTGTCCTTAAGGAGTTAAGAAGCCTAGGAAAAAAAATTGCTGAAAAATAGCCATCACTACAACATGTTGTGTTTTGAAAAAAAAATAATAATAATTTTTAATCCAATCTTAATGTACAAACAAAAAAATAAGCTTTTCGTGTAGTGCATGCAATAACATATTTGTATATTTTTTAAATGGTTCCAAATGTATTAAAATAAAGCGGCAGTTATTTACCTTTCTCATCCCATGCTGATCCAGCCTCCAGTCAGCACCTTAAAAGGAGTGGACATCATCTGACTGTACCACCCAATCTATGACCTCAGTGGTCATGTGACTGATGAGGCTGCTGATTGGTTGAAGTGATTATATGACGTAATCTCCATAAGGAAGCCCAGGGCCTGAATGGGGGCTCAGCATGCAATGAGAGAGGTAAGTAACTGCTGCTTTATTTTAATGCATTTGGAGCTGTTTAAAAAAAAAAAATCTAAAACCTGGAAAAACTCATTATGAATTTAAAGTAACATCTGTTCGCAGGGGGAAATAAATGCTGTTATTTCACTTTTACTAACCTTTATGATACTTACTAAAAGAATATGAAAGAATTGCTCTAATATTACTTTTCTACTAATTTTCATAGAATAACAGAAAAATTATTTTGGGTTCACTTTTAGAGTTCCTTTGCATTATGTCTTACAGAAAGGTAAGCATAATTACTTCTATCTTACCTAAACTGCACATTACACTGTGCGATCTTTGATGTATATTTTATAATATTTCTAGCTCTGTGTCGGCTCCTAATTGATTAACATAATGTGTACATTCCAGCACACAGAGATCTCAGAAGTCATTAAGTCAAGATGCCCTCGCTGTTCTTTTTCATCATCGGTCTCTCATTACAAAATGTCCTCAAAGCCAATATTCCAGGATCCATTTATTCATCATACTCCACTAGCAAGTGAATGCATGGAGACCAGGTCCTATAATCTTCAGTTCATTAAACTGGCCTTTAATATAGACAATATTAGAACACTGCCTTTTTAATTAAAATAAATTAACAAAGCAATAAAAATGCCAATATCAATCATATCCCCCACACATACATTTAATGAAAATAGTGTTAATAGATAGCTAAAGTCTAGCCCAGCTCTTATTGGTCATTGGTGAAAACCCATACCAGACAAATTCAATATTTAGATGAGGGGTCAGTAAGGCTACTTTCACGTTGCGTTCATCGCTGTAGCTGTTTACTGTATGCAGAGTGATAGCTCCAAATGTGTATGTCCCACATAAATATAGGCCACCATGTCCTTTTGCCTATGTGCAGACAGTTTTCTTTTCTGTATAAAATTACGAAGCAGACTGTGCTATTAAATACAGATGCATCCAGTAAAAAATATGCGTACTGCATGGTATATATGTTTTTACAATGGCAGCCTATAGACAGCAGAAGCCATTGTATCTCTATACAGTGGCATGGGCTGGCTTGTGGAGGGGACAAACTGGCAGATTGCCCAGGGACTCTATCCCTAAGAGGCCCCTATGCAGTTGCTATGGTGGTTGTGAATTTGGGCAGGGGAATACTAGGGGCAGCCTGCAACATCTAAAAGTGAACCTTGGTGCAGCTATTTGTGGCTGGCTGAGGTTCAATTCACATAGCACTTCAGTGTTTGCTCTCGTATGCCCCATATGACATTGTGCATAGATAAATACTGCATCACTCTGGGCAGCAAAGCTGCAAATAAAATAGGACACGTCACAATGCCTGCCAGGTTGACCCCTCTAATATTTAAGAGCATCCCTCAATGCCCAACGTAGGATAAAGTAGTATAGAGAGGATCTGCACAACCCATTTAAAGGGAACATTGAAAATGCAGTCTAATCTGCAGGCAGCATATTATAGAGAAAGGATATGCTGATATATAGTTTTATGTGAAAAGTTCCAGGATAACTTGTAATTTTTACATGTAATCCTCTGCACATTCTAGGCTGAGAAGTCATGTAGGCGGTCCTACTCGATTGACACCTGTATTTCAGTCTGTGAGAACAACCCAGTTACTGCAGCATACTACATACAGTGCAGGGGTTAAAGGGGTACTCCGCCGAAAAACATCTTATTCCCTATACAAAGGAAAGGGGATAAGATGTCTGATCACGGGGATCCCACCGCTGGGGACCCTCGTGATCTCCAGGCCGTCAGTGGCAGCGTCGGGAACACAGAAACTTGGAGCTTCATTGTTTGTGACATCACACCATGCCCCCTCTATTCATGTCTTTTGACAGCTAGTACATAGCCGTCACGCCTCCTCTCATAGACATGTATGGATTGGGAGTGGCAGCTGTAGTCATCAGTCATCCGTCACGGAGCAGAATTCACTCCATGCACTGGATGACTGGGGTGCTGCGTCTGAGATCGAGGAGACTGGATAGAGGATAAGATGTTTTTCGGCAGAGTACCCCTTTAAAGGTAATAAGCTTTTCTTTGCAACCCAACTCTGCAGTATCATTTACAGTAATGCAGCCTGACTGTAGAATACAAATTTCCTCTTTTTTGGATTATGCTGCATGACTGTCTCAAGTAGACATTTGTATTAGATGTGGCACAAAGGGAATTGTTTTTAATGCTTATATGGTCACTGTGTTATTAAGTTGTTAATACTTATATGGTCATTGTGGTTAATACAGGGATAGGGATAATATTGGTCTTTTGTATAGTGGTTTTTTGATAGTAACAGTATTGTACTATTATTCAGTCATTATGCAATGGAACTGGTCATGGTGTGGTGATATTATTTGAGCCTTGTATAGTGGTACCATTGGTAAAATCTTAGTATGGTGCGGTTTGTTCGCATCAATATATAGGCAATATATTTTGACATTTTGGACATAATGTGACATTTTGGACATTTTGTTCTGGTTAAGCAGTATTGTTGAATACCAATGTAAATAATTACAAAGCAAATCCAAGTCACAACATTAAGCCATAGAGACCAGTTTAAATGCAGAACGCTGTAAAATTTATTGGTTTCCCAGTCTGCAACATTTCGGCTACATAGTAGCCTTTATTAAGCTTAATAGAGGTGAGTTTATAGCAAAAACATTGCAGATTGGAGACGCAATACTTTTTACAGCTTTCTGCATTTAAACTGAAGTCTTTCGCTTGATGCTGCGACTTGGATTTGCTTTGTATTCGATATTCTGGATTGGCCATCCGGAGTGCAGCCACATGCACAGTGATGTGGTCCTGTGCTGTCTTCTATACTTCAATATGCATATAAATATGATTCTTCCATACGCATATAAATATGGTGTGTAGGGGGAATATACTGATCATTTAGGACCCTAGTAAATGCCTCAATCATGCATTCTTCTAATTTCACTGAATGTTAAAATATATTGTTGGTACAATATTTGAGTACTTGGGGCCCAGGGCCACACTTCTCTTAACATATGTCTCAGATGACCATTGCAAAACGCTGTATGAATAGAGCCTGAGAAGTGCAATGTGTTCTGTGGTAATTTTTAAAGTACTAAAGCAGTCAGTAAAACAAGTTCAACAATCTGAATAATGGCAGTTGTCATAATAAATTCATTTATTTCTGTTGGGCTATGTTTACTTATATTTTGGATGCTCCCTTAAAGGGATATTCCAGTATTTTATTCTTATCCTCTATCCAAAAGATAGATGATAAGTGTCTGATTGTGGGGGTTGAGCCGCTGCTTCGACTCTCCTGTATCTCTATATATTTGCAGCACTGTGCTGGTGAATGGCTGGAAGACTGACCCCTTTCCTATCCTTTCTGGGGTCAGACAAGGCTGCCCTCTTTCACCTCTTATTTTTGTTTATGCTATAGAGCTCTTTGCTGAGTCTATCCGGCAGAATGGAGAGATCAGAGGGATCACAGCACTGGGACTATATCGCTACGAGGTCAAGTGCTCACTCTACATGGACGGCGTGACAGGGACAGCACTTGTCCAGACCCGCGAGGGCTTCAGCAGAGCTTTGGGGGCAAAAGTCAACTGCTGGAAGTCAGAGACTATGCTGTTCGGGGAGTGGCACCTGGCTTCTTCCGTCCCCTTCCCCATTACTGTTAAACCAGACTTCATCCAAATCCTCGGAGTCTGGTTCGGGAAGGAAGGTGCGGCCATCAAGTCTTGACAAGACCGACTGGCAAAGATGAACTCTAAAATCAGACTGTGAAGCTCCAGAAAGCTATTGATGGAGGGCAAAAAACTGGTCCTGCAGAGTGAAGTTTTGCCTGTTCTACAGTACACTGCAAAGGCCTGGCCTCCCCATGCCACCATTTGCAAGGCCATCACCCGGACCATGTTTATATTCATCTGGGGCAAAATGGACAGGTTTAAGCAGACTGTAATGTACAAGAAGCCCTGTGGGAAGGGCATCCCCGATACCCTCACTCTGCTGCAGGCTTCTTCTGCATGTGTCAGCGTGCAGTGGACTCTAGTAGAAAAGACTGGCTCAGCGGGCAGGTCCATGTTTCTTTTGCCCCTCTGGAGGGGGCTCGGCTGGGACAAGTGGGACAGCTCCATCCCTTACAACTGGAACACTCCCTGGTTCTATGGGGATGTTGTCCGGTTTGTGAGGGAGCACCTGCTGGAGGGACTGAAGCCCGACCTGTGGAAGCCAAAGACTATTTACAAGCTCATCCAAGCTAAGGATTTGTTGGAGCTCATTCTGGGGCTCCCCGCGGCCCCTGCAGAGGTTGTTTGGGTATATGTCGCTTCTGCGTGGCTAACCAATGGACATAAGGACTTGTCGTGGATGGCCATTAAGGGAGGACTGTCTCTTAGGTCATTCATGCATGCCCACGACCTGTGCAGAACCCGGTACTGGTATTGTTTGGATATGTTGATTTTTGGTGTTTTTCTCTTTCAGGATCGAGCAGAGTGCTAGAGCAACATGCTGTGCGATGTATAGCTTAGGGAATCTTTGCTATGCATTGTACTGTCATGCTTTGTGTGATTGTAATTTATTGTATGACTTGTAATGACTGGATGATCAATAAAGTTCTTTCAATAACTGTTCTTGTTCATCTTCATCTCTGCTATAGAAATGCATGGAGAGGGCATGTTGACTCCTGCTCTGTGCATGAGGATAGTTTGGAGTACTGTGCAAGAGATCAAGGGGGGGTTGCTGTGGCTGGATCCACAATCAGACACATAGATTCCACGTCTGCAGGAAACAATAGCACATTTCTGCACTATTTTTTTCCCAGGAAAATGATGGAGCACATTAAATTTAACCATGAATGTCTGTCCAGTGACAGATCATGACATTATTTTAGTTTATTTTGTTCTATGACAGAACAGAAAACATAAATGCTATAGAAAATGTGAACACAGGATCATACTGTATTTAGCAGCATTTTTTTTATTCATGCATTTCCGGCAGTAATCGGCAAAAATTTAAAAAGTGTAAAATAAAATATGCCACAACATTTTTGTACTGGTATAACAGAGATCATTGATTGTGGAAGACAGTACATTTTTAAATAATGTTCACTACTGCTAATAGTTTCTTTTTGCTGCTGTTGACCATATGTTACAAGTTACACAAAATTAAAAATGCCCCCAAAATACCACTAAAAAAGCATGGGGGCATTTTTTATTTAGTGTAACTTTAACGTCTGGGCAGCAACAACAAGGGAAAAAAAACTATTAGCAATAATGAACACTGTTAAAAATGTGCTGTCTTTCACAATGAATGAATTAATGGGATGCTTAATGACATTTTTAGAGACAGATGTTACTTTAAAGCCTATTGTAAAATATAAAATGCACTATAAATTGTGTTTTGGCATCTTTGTGGCATTTTTATGTTGTGAGTTTGGCATTTTTTCCCAGTAGGATTTTTTAAAGGAAGTGAATAACACAAAAAAAAAATGCATATTTTTAATGTAACAAAATAAAAATAAAAATCTTGAAAACACTTGACAATTTTACTAGAGTTTAAAATGCTGTAAAAATGGTGTGTGGAGAAAAGTCCTTCAATTATTGCTGTGAATTCTATCACTGGTGTCTATTTAATGGTTCATCTAGTACAACCATTTGCAATAGATTGGTTTTTCTGTTTAAGTAGATAAATTAGAACCAAATGTAAACAGATTTAATCATTTTAAACTGTAAAATGTAAGCAAATGTTTATAATGTGCATAGCAATAAACTATGGTTACTTAAAATGACTTTAATCACTTAGACTTATTTGTTTAAAACATATTTTCGATAAGACTTTAGATTTACTTTAGATCCATGCTTCGCCATTAAAAATGTAACAGCTTGTAGAGCATATTCATGAATATATATATATATATATATATATATATATATATAAATAGGCTGCTAATAAAAATTAGTTTACTGTCTGATCTACAGTCCCTGCATTGATTAGTGAAGTCCAGAAAGCTGTCTCTGACAGGTTTCTTATCAACCCTTCTTTACTCTCCGGAAGAAGCCTCTAAGCTAATTTATGATCACATCTACTTATGATCTGGTTTAGAAGTTGGCTTAAGTGAGAAGATAAGGGCTAAAAAGAGATTATCCAAAGCACTTCACTGTTAGACTTCTGTACCAGCGGGTTAAGGCTAAATTTTCACACAGGTTTTTTTCTTGTGTTTTTTTGGAAAGCTGCCCTGCAAGCAAAAGCCAGAAATATATTCAATGGGAACAGGAAATAAAAAGGAAGGACTTCTGACTTTGGGTCAAAAACTGAAGTGGCAATTTTCCAAAAAAAAATTCAGGAAAAAAACTGTGTAGAAAGAACAGTCAACACAATTTTAACCCTGTAATGATGCACGGTTGTTTTGGAATTAAAATCCAACTTTTTCAGATTCCCACCGACAGAGCCATGTGAGGGCTTGTTTTATGAAAGACAAATTGTACTTTTTAATAACTTAATTAATTTTGCCACAAAATCTACAGCGAGCCCAAAAAAATATTTGTCAGGCAAGATTGAAATGAAAAAAACTATTTTGGAAATTGCGGGGCTTCTTATGTCCTCGCAGTGTACTTTACGGTTAAAATTATGTGTTATCTTTGTTCTGTAGGTCAATAAAATTACAATAATGCCCAGCTTTTCCCAGATTTTGTTTGATTTTGCTACTTTTAAAAAATTATAACTTTTCAAAACAAAATTTATATGCTTTTAATTGCCCTTTTCTGACCCCTATAACTCCTTTATATTTCTGTATATAGGCCTGTATTAGAGCTCTTTTTTTTGCACCTGGATCTGTAGTTTTGATTGGTATAATTTTTATGTTGATGGGACTTTTTGATCGCTTTATATTAATTTTTTTTCTGGTATTAAAGTGACCAAAAATCTGCAATTCTGGATTTTTTAAATTTATGCCATGTGCAGTTTATGCCATGTGCAGAGCAGCTTTGTGCAGTTTCCCGAACATTATACTGTATTTTAGTTTGCTCATTTACACAAGCTTGAACATCTCTAGTAAATGGCAATTTGTAAACATATGAGAGTACCCAAAAGATGTACTGTACAAAGATCTTCAATTTTATTCCATCAACATACACCAATGTGCTTTTTTTTGTCAAGCAGCAGACAAAAAAGCATTTTTACATATTGGTGGAATACATTTTAGAATTTTCTTTGGCACACCTTTTGGATGCCTCCATGTGAATCCAATGAGTTTTTCAAATTTGCAGGCCTTGACAATGTGTATTTTTGGAGTGTGCTGCAGGCCTCTTTACTGTTTAATCTTTGGTATGTTTGATGCAATTCTGAAGGCTTTATTTTATGGGCTTTATAAATATGGCTTTTGGCCAGTACACCATGGGGGTGTAGGTGAATGTCTTTTTACCCCATTTATTCATGTGGTGGAAACTGTGTACCTGCACCAGATTAATTACATGGTGCAGTGCATGTGATAAATCTGGTGCTGATCACATTTCTTACTACAGTACACCACTTTGTATGGTGCCTCTCTGCGACGTTTTGTGCAACTTTATATCCCATGCGACTAAATGTGCGACTTTTTAATAATGCTGTTTGCTGTAAGTTTTGTAAGCCAAGTCAGGTCTGGTGCAGATTTGCGCCTAATTGAGCGCAGTTGCAAAAAAAGATGTGACAAACTGAAAAATCACACATCATGAATTCCTGACCTATGCAGGATATCACCTGAAATCATGATTTAGTATGTTTTTTTTTTTTAGAAAAACCTTCTAAAGCAAAAGTCGCAATGAAAAGTCTCAAAACAGCATCTGAGACAAACTGTGAGACAAATAAACACCACAAAACCAGGGTAAAACCAATGATGAATTAAAACTTCTTTCAGCCTAGGTATGAAATAAAGAAAATAGAGCAGTGCCCATAAAGTGGCTTTTTTTTTTTTTTTTATAGTTTTGCACCTGGTAAAGTTGTGTAAAAGACACAAAAGTATTGGCTACAAGCGACTGGTATTTGGAGGGTAGGACCTAGGATTATCTGCAATGCAGGGGTTTTTTCATGAGATGAAAATTATTTTAGGGGACATTTATGAGATGAAGATTATTACTTCATTAAGGATTTCATTATACTTTTAAATACTTGAGCTTGAGAGCCCTATTACTTTAGAAAAACGTACGTATGCTGTGGAAAGCATGCCTATTGACAAGGTGTTGGGAGTGGATGGCTCCCTATAAAGCTCTATCCTGAATTTGGGGAGGAGCTGCTGCTGCACCCCATAGACATGATGCTGATTCATGATGGAGGGGAAAAATCTAGTTCTTCCGGACTCCTAGAGGCCAATGTCTTTCTTAACAACAGACATTCAAATTCGATTTGATTTAACTTTGGTGATTTCCATTATTCTGGAATTTAAACACCTGGACATTTGTTTTCTCTGCTTGGGCCTTAGAGACAAGGTTGATGTATGGATGACACCTAGATTTTTTTACTGATTAGAGCCAGATACTAATCTGTTTCTATTTATTTTCTGAAGGGTGGGAGGAAGAGCTCCTATTGTCTTTTCTACCTACTGGTTTCACCTTTCACTATAATGCTGTAGACATCCCTTCCCAGAAGGCTCATCTTTATCATCACAGACATATCAGGGAGTCTCAGCTTAGCTTCAAGGGGTGCTCCAGGAAAGTTAAGAAAAATAAAAATGCCCCAAAGCCACCACAATACCGGTTTTGTGTCCCCTGTAGTTATCCTTGTGATTTTGCCAGCTCCTGTTGCCCCTGTTGTCTCCTGAATATTCTTTTTCCTTGCTTGCAGCCCAAACTACAACTCCCAGCAGTCAGTGTGGCTCTGTGTAATGGCTGCCAGCCAATTGCTTTCACTATTTGTGTGCATGCTGTGTTGTAAACACAGTGAGCAGCACAAACTGTACATGTCTTTTCTTTCAAACTAGGGGATAGGGGAAAAGATGTGTAAGCACCGGAGAACCCCTTTAAAAACATGAACAAGCTTGCATCTAAATCTTTGAAATTGAAGCTTACATGAGTGAACACACACATAAATTATTTTTTGCTTTCCATCAGGGCTGGACTGGGGCCAAAAATAGGCCCGGGCATATTAGACTATGCAGACCATTTTATTTATTTTTTTAGGTGAGGGTCGCAGCAGTCAGACCCCATTAAAATAAACTGGGCTGCATAGTCTAAAATCATCTTGGTTCAAGTGGCTCTCCAGCTGTTGCAAAGTTACAACTCCCATCATGACGCAAAGATTCAGGCGTGATGGGAGTTGTAGTTTTGTAACTGCTGGAGAGTCACAGATTGGGGTACAGTTTCCCATGTCAGGCAGAATACACAATGGTATAATGACTCACAGGAGACATCTTCTTTGTTGTCTTACTTCATTTGGTCAAGATGGCGTGTCTTCTTCCAGCTACATCGTCCTCTGAAGAGTCTGAGGCCCAGACATAATTGATTCCTCACTTATCAGCAAATCCACATCCTCTGTATGATGACAATAATCATTATAATACTGCCATACATCATGACCCCTAAAAATAATACTACTAGATGCCGTTTCTTCTGATTGGTGGAATCTCACCCCTGTACTGTCCTCCCCAGACTCATCCTCCCCCTCATCCTCAGGGCTCCTCCACACTGTGGACATTCAGCCAGCAGAATGTCTGCTTGCAGCTGGCATCACTGAAGCCATTGGCAGTAGGAACACACAGATGTGCACCATCTCTATAGATAATAATGCAGCCTGGCGGAATTCTGCCATCAGAATGGACATCCACCAAAAAAAACATGTTAATTCTTTGGGTGAACGTCCACTTAAACGGCAAAATTCTGCTGTGGAGATTGTACAATGTGCACAGTGCAGCAGAATCCCATTGAAAACAACTGGACTCTGCTGCAAGTGGATTTCTGCCGGCACAATGTCCTCAATGTGGATGTAAAGGAGAAGAAAAAACAAAAAAGCGCTCCCTGTGAAGAACGATATGATAGCGAACAGGCCCCGATTAATGGGAGGACTCACCGGATTCAGTTGTGCTGAATGGAGGCACAACGCTTGTATGAGTGTGACGATTTTTTCCCCTCTCGGCTGGTTGTGTGGATCCTGGAATAGACGGATTCACTCTTGGACTGCAGCTAGACCCGCCCTCGCATGCAGCGTGGGAATAGGAATAATAGAAATTTTGCACCACCGGCGCAGATAGATGGGAATTGACAGTGCTGTCCACAACCAAGGAAAGTCATTTTTTTCTTTATTAAAGCATTTATCTGCGCCGGTGGTGCAAAATTTCTATTGCTCAATGTGGATGGGCCTTAAGTTCCCCCAAGACCCCATAGTCCTCTTTCAGACCTATCTTTCCCCTATTCCTTCAGATCCCTAACATCCCCCCCAGACTCATCTGCCCCAATCCAGACCCCTCAGTCATCCCCCTTTACACTTTCATCACCACCAACCCCTCTGTTCCCTTCTCCCCTCCCCTGAGCCTCAGTCATCCTCCTTCATACTTTCTTACCCCCCAGACCCCTTCTCTTCCCCAGACCCATCTGCCCCTTCTCGTTCCCAGACCCATCTGCCCCCTTCTCATCCCCAGACCCCTCTGCCCCTTCTCGTCCCCAGACCCCTCTGCCACCTTCTCCTCCCAAGACCCCTCTGCCCCCTTCTCCCCCTAGACACTCAGTCATCCTTCTTCCAACTTTTGTACCCCCCCAGGCCCCTCAGTCCCCTAGCCCCCAGACCCCTCAGTCATCCTTCTTTACTCTACATCCCCCCAGACCCCTCTCTCCCCTCCCCCCAGACATCCTCCTTTACACTTTCGTAACCCCCACCCCTCTGTTCCTTTCTACCTCCCCCTAAACCTCAGTCATCCTCCTTCACACTTTTTTACCCCCCAGACCTCTCTGCCCCCTCTCCCCCCAGACCTCTCTGCCCCCTCTCTCCCCCCCAGACCTTTCTGCTCCCCCCCAGACCTCTCTGCCCCGTCTCCCCCCCCAGATCTCTCTGCCCCCCTCTTCCCCCAGACCTCTCTGCCCCCTCTCTCCCCAGATTTCTCTGGCCCCTTCTCCCCACCCCTTCACCCAAGACCTCTCTGAACCCCTCTCCCACCCAGACCCCTTTGACCCACTCTTCCTTCCCCCCAAACCTCTCTGATGACCTCCTTCCCCCACCCCAGACCTCTCTGACCCCTCTACCCTCCCCCCATACATAAGTCATCCTTTGTCCAACTTATGTGCCCCCTTGGACCCCTCTGTCCCTTTCTCCCCCCAGACCTTCAGTCATCCTTCCAACAGGAAGTGTAACATAATCTTTTCACTTTGACTTTTTAAAGGGGTTATCTGGCCAAAGATATCTTATCCCCTATTCAAAGGAAAGGGAATAAGATATCTGATTGTGGGGGGCCCACCGCTGGGGCACCTCGCGATCTCCATGCAGCACCCGCATTGTATGCGGGGCTGCATCTCCAGTCTCAGAAAGCTCTTTTTTTCTGGGACTGGAGACATGATGTATGCCACGCCCCCTCCATTTATGTCTATGGGAGGGGGCGTAATGGCCGCCACGCCCCCTCCCATAGACATGAATGGAGGGGGCATGGCGTGACATCACGAAAGGGGGGGCACTGGAACATATGAAACTTAAAGGGGTTATCTGGCCAAAGACATTCAAAACATAGAGGATAAGATGTCTGATCCTGGTGGGCTCTCTGCTGGAACCCCCCGCGATCTCAGTGCAGCACTTGCATTATATGCGGGGCTGCGTCTCCAGTCTCGGAAAGCTCTTTCTTTCCGGGACTGGAGACGCAGCCCCGTATATAATGCAAGTGCTGCACTGAGATCGCGGGGGGTTCCAGCAGAGAGCCCACCAGGATCAGACATCTTATCCTCTATACTTTGAATGTCTTTGGCCAGATAACCCCTTTAAGTTTCATATGTTCCAGTGCCTTCATGATCATTTTAATAGCTAGAGTTATTATCTTATTACACTTGATCTACAGCCCTGCATTCTTCATCTAAGAGGCTACTACTCCTTCTCTCTATCCTGCTCTGCTATAGAGGGCTTTTAGTGCCAGGGATGAGATCAGACCAATTCTTCCCATTTTTTTAGATGGTAAAATTACAGCCAGTTCACAGAAATGGGAAGAAGCTGAATCCTGATCTAGTTAACCCTGCAACACAGATGCAACTAAAAGGGGTAATCCAGTGGGGAAAAAAAATATATTTAAATCAACTGGTGTCAGAAAGTTATACAGATTAAATTACACATTAAATTAATTCTATATCAAAATCTTAATCCTCCCAGTACTTATCAGCTGTTGTATGTTACAGATGAAGTTGTGTAATTCTTTCCAGACTGATCACAGTGCTGTCTGTTGTTCTATGCAGAGCAGGAGAGGTTTGTTTTGAGAATTTGCTTCTACTCTGAACAGTTTTTGACACGGACAGAGGTGGCAGCAGAGAGCACTGTGGTCAGAATGGAACGAACTACACAATTTCCTCTGGAGAATACAGCAGCTGATAAATACTGGAAGGATTATGATTTCTTAATGGAAGTGATTTACAAATCTATATAACTTTCTGGCACCAGTTGATTTGAAAACATTTGTTTTCCACTTTTTTACCACTGAAGTACCCCTTTAACACCTTAACTAGCATTGGGGGGGGGGGGGGAGGTTGGTAAGAGAACCAATATCTTTAAGCCACTCAATTAGTGCTTCTCCAGTGATGCAGGCAGCATCGGGTGGTAATTGCACTTTTGTAATCTTGCTTTAAAGTGCAACTGTCCTGAAGTTTGGGGCATATAAATTAAGCACAGCCTGTGAATTGTGTGTAGAATAGTAATCCAGCCTTACTTTTACCTTTGTTATTCCAGCTTTAGTCACCACAAAAAAAAAACTTTTCTTTGCTGCCACCAACAGTCGGATAGGCGTGGCCAGGGGTTCGCTATGCCTGATGGCCACCACATCTATCTATTGTAAGTCAGTGCTGGGACCACTGCGCGATTGACACACAGGTCCCAAAGCATGCACCCCTTATTTCAATTACAGTGCCTGTTCTCCTCTTATTACTTTATTGTTTGCTGCCGCTGCATGGGGCTGCATTCAGTAGAGGCCGAAAGCTTGCTCACTCCCTGCCTCTAGCATTGCACAGGCACACGCCGGTGTCATACTGCCGTGCGCCTGTGCAATGCTAGAGGCAGGGAACGAGCAAGCTCTCTGTCTCTACTGAATGGCAGCACCGTGTCTCCAGCACACAATGAAGAATTTGAGGTCACATCACATCCCAGAAAAAAATAATAAAAAATGATTAAAAAGTCACATATAAGAAAAAGTGAGACCGATGAAAGCTACAGAGCATGGCACAATAAAATTAGCCCTCATCCAGCTCTATATACGCAAAAAAAAAAAAAAATATATATATATATATATATATATGTGGGGATCAAAAGTTTGGGCACCCGAGGTAAAAATTTTTATTAATGTGCAGAAAGAAGCCAAGGAAAGATGGAAAAATCTCCAAAAGGCATCACATTACAGATTAGACATTCTTATAATATGTCAACAAAAGTTTGATTTTATTTCCATCATTTACACTTTCAAAATAACAGAAAAGAAAAAAAATGGTGTCTGCAAAAGTTTGGGCACCCTGCAGAATATATAGCATGCACTGAACCCTTTGCATAGCTGAGACCTGCCAGTGTCATGGATTGTTCTCAATAATCATCTAGGAAGACCAGGTGATGTCAATCTCAAAGGTTTTAAATGCCCAGACTCATCTGACCTTGCCCCAACAATCAGCACCATGGGTTCTTCTAAGCAGTTGTCTAGAAATCTGAAACTGAAAATAGTTGACCCTCACAAAGCTGAAGATGGCTATAAGAAGATAGCAAAATGTATTCAGATGTCAATATCCTCTGTTCGGAATGTAATTAAGAAATGGCAGTCATCAGGAACAGTGGAAGTTAAAGCAAGATCTGGAAGACCAAGAAAAATATCAGACAGAACAGCTCGCAGGATTGTGAAAAAAGCTATTCAAAACCCACATTTGACTGCACAATCCCTCCAGAAAGATCTGGCAGACACTGGAGTTGTGGTACACTATTCCACTATAAAGAGATACTTGTACAAATATGGTCTTCATGGAAGAGTCATCAGAAGAAAACCTCTTCTGCGTCCTCACCACAAAAATCAGCGTTTAAACTTTGCAAATGAACATATAGACAAGCCTGATGCATTTTGGAAACCAGTTCTGTGGACAGATGAGGTTAATGAGGAATGAGCAAAGGTACGTTTGGAGAAGAAGGGGAACAGAATTTAATGAAAAGAACCTCTGTCCAACTGTTAAGCATGGGGGTGGATCAATCATGCTTTGGGGTTGCATTGCAGCCAGTGGCATAGGGAACATCACACGAGTAGAAGCAAAAATGGATTCAATAAAATTTCAGCAAATTTTGGATGCTAACTGTGAAAAACCTGAAGTTAAAGAGAGGATGGCTTCTACAAATGGATAATGATCCTAAACACACCTCGAAATTCACAGGGGATTACATCAAGGGGCGTAAACTGAAGGTTTTGTCATGGCCTTCACAATCTTCTGACCTCAACATAATTGAAAATCTATGGATAGACCTTAGAAGAGCAGTTTGTGACAGACAGCCCAGAAATCTCAAAGAACTGGAAGACTTTTGCTAGGAAGAATGGGCAACGATACATCAAACAAGAATTGAAAGACTCTTGGCTGGCTACAAAAAGCTTTAACAAGCTGTGATACTTGCCAAAGGGGGCAGTACAAGATATTAACTCTGCAGGGTGCCCAAACTTTTGCAGACACCATTTTTTTGTTTTCTGTTATTTTGAAAGTGTAAATGATGGAAATAAAATCTAACTTTTGTTGACATATTATAAGAATATGAAATAGGATAAAATGTGATAAAAAAAATCAGCAGCAGTTAGAAAGAAAAAGACTCCAAACAAAAATATCAAGCATTGTCCAATAGGTACATAGGATGACATATAAATGTAAACATATGATACTCAGTACGAGGTGGATTTAAAAAAAAAGGAACCACAATACATATGTATAGGAATACACCTATAAATACCTTAATAGACCCAGTACACTAATATAAACAAAAGGGACATATACAAAAGGATAGCATGTAAAGTGTCATTTGCCTAGTGCTATTGGCAGTATAAATGCAGGGAGACAAGGATGTTTACCATACAAGTCTGAGGGGAAGAAAAACCACCTCAATAAGAGTTGGAGCATCGGTTGTCCCTGTGATAGAAATAATCATATAAGACTGTCCATGCATCTAGCCATTTGACACCCAGCTATACTTACATGAGTCAGGAGCCTACGCCATTTTTTTGTTTTCTGTTATTTTGAAAGTGTAAATGATGGAAATAAAATCTAACTTTTGTTGATATATTATAAGAATGTCTAATCTGTAATTTGATGCCTTTTGGAGATTTTTCCATCTTTCCTTGGCTTCTTTATGCACATTAATACAAATTTTTACCTGGGGTGCCCAAACTTTTGATCTCCACTGTAGGGGTTAAAGATGGACAATTTTAATGTAAAACACTTTAATGTAAAGAACTTTGAATATCTGATGGAAAATGTTTCCATCTCATAGTAAAAGCCTTTTACATGAGAAGGATGTTTTACATGATATTTTCAAAGGGGTAAAAGTAAATTTTATATAAAAATTTTTACACCTGCTCTTTGTTAGTGTAGAAATCACAGAAAAGGTTGTAATGTTTTTGTTCTTTTTCTTTATTTTTTTAATTTATTTTATTATTATTTTTTTTTTTTTGGGGGGGAGATGTTATTTATTCAACTACTGAAAAATAAATTATTATTGGAAAATGTAATATTTTTTTTTCATGGTCATTGTACCTGCACTCACACACGTTATCGCTTATATGAGCACTAGTATTCATGGAATATTATGTGAGATGCTTCTAACAGAATTTTCCGTGATTCAAAATTTGGCACCAAAATCTGCAATTTTGCTGCCAAAATTGCCAATTTTGCTGCCAAACTCGTCAATTTTAGTGCAAAAAAGAAAGAAAGATGCAGCAAAACAAATTTTGCTGCAAAATTAGCAATTTTGGAGTGAAAAAAACAAGCAGCAAGAAAATGAACTCTTATATGTTTTTATATTTTCAAAGCAGCCCAAATGTGAGAAGAAAAAAAAAGTGTGATTAATATCACCGGAACAGAAATTACAGTAGTTTTTGAATATCTCCCCCTATGCTTTAAAAAAGATACAAATTATCACACAAAAAAAAAACCCTATGTGGCTCTGCAGATGGAAAAAAGATGTCTCTCAGAACACAAGTAATTGCTTAAGTGATAGAAATTTCTGTTAGGTGTAGGGCTTAAAAAAATTAAGTTTAACCCCTAGAAGGCAATGGGCATACATGTACCCCTGGCTGCCTGGTACTTCATGCCCCAGGACATACATGAGAAGCCTGACTATGAAATAAGTACAGGAGGGAGTCACTGGTAATAATGGCCATCAATGATCATGCTTATGCCTGCCATTAACTCTTCAGATGCCGGAATCAACACTGATCACAGCATCTAAATGTTTACAGGGGCTTTGTTAGACTCATGGACCACCCACAGTGCAATTGCAGGCTGGCAGACCATACAAGTGATTTGGCAATATTACTGAACTATTAAAATATTATGTTAATAAACACAAAAGTTCAAAACTGTCGATATTTTGTCACATCACATCCTAGAAAAAATTGAATAAAAAGTCACATATATACAAAGGTGGTACCAATAAGGGGTCAGAATAGGGAATTTTTAAACATATTTATTTTGTTAAAAAAGTTAACCTTTTTTTAAAAGTAATAAAATAAAAGAAAAGCCTGTAAATATGGGTATCATTATAATTGTAGTGATCTACAGTATAAAGAGAACATGTTGGTTTTACTGAAAAACGAAACTCCCCAAAATTTACAAAATTGCAGTTTCTTGTTTCGATTTCCCCCTCATAAATAATATTTTTTTGATTTTGCCATACATTTATTGGTAAGTAACAATAAATGTCACTACGAAGTAAAATTGGTTGTGCAAAAAACAAGCCCTCACATTGCTCTAAAGGTACAAAAATAAAAGAGTTATGGGTCTTAAAAGGCGAAGAGGAAAAATGAAAACACAAAAATAAAAATGATTAGTGTCCAAAATGGTTTGTGACCTCAAGGGGTTAAACACACGGTGTGCACGGTTTTTCTCTTCTTTTTTCAATACAGGTATAGATCTGTTAGAATGAGACACAATGAAATATTTCTACTATGTCATCTTATGTCGGCGGGAGCCATTATTTCCCTGTCAACATGCCAATTAAAAAGAGCAAAGTAAAAAAGGAGAGAACAGATCTGTTTGTCTTCTGCACTAAAACGATCTTATTAGGTTTACAAGGACATGAATTAATAGCAGACCAACAAAACTACACTGCAGTTAAAATAAATATGTGCTCTATAACTAGGCAGGTATCTGCACCCAAGCCCTCATTCCAATAACATTTTTATTTTATACAGTTCAGGGTCACAAAGGCCACCAAAATAAATACTGATTTATGGCAGAGACAGAATGAAATTCTATACACTGACCCAGAGTTATGGTTGGATTATGAATTGACAATGAGGACAAGATAATAGAAATCATAACATTATGTACTGATTCTATAGCAGTATCGCTGAACAAATCTATAAAATTAGGAGGAAACTGTGGAAATCTTTAATAGAAAATTTGCTTCTTGCTCTTATGACTGGTATAACACAAGGACACATGACACGTGACATGCTTTGGGCTTTTGTACAGAACTGTGCGCTGTGCTTTTGTATTGAACCATAATAGATCCTAGAGACCTCTACTAACCATATACTGTAAATCTCTGATATATATATATATATATATATATAAAAAATATATATATATATATTCAAAAACAATGCAGCACTGCTTCACCATTAGATGCCCGGTGCCAGCGCCCCGACTCGATCAAAGTCCATGTAATAGAAAACAATGGCGCAGCACTCTAAAATTGCAAAAAAGTGTAAAAATGTATTCCTTCATGTCAAAATTTAAAGCGACATTTCAGCTCCCCAATGGAGCTTTTTTCAAGCATGCTTGAAAAAAGCTCCACTGGGGAGCTGAAACGTTGCTTTAAAGGGGTTGTGCACTGCCCTGCCTTTCGGAGCTCCGCACACAGCGTCCAGAAGTTCATTACTCCGAACGCTGTGTGCGGGCTTCCGTGTTCGCGGCCGCCGGACGTGACGTCACGCCCGCCCCCTCAATGAAAGTCTATGGGAAGGGGGCGTGACAGCGGTCGCACCCCCTTCCCATAGACTTTGGTAGTCTAGGGCAGCGCACAACCCCTTTAAATTTTGACATAGAGGAATATATTTTTACACTTTTTTTTGCAATTTTGGAGTGCTGCGCCATTGTATTCTATATATATATATACTGCTGCGCCATTGTATTCTATATATATAGTAAATTTAAGTGGCAGTATTAGTCCAATGATGCAGATGCAAATCATAAAATGTTGCAGTATCTTGTAATACCTTTTTTATTGGACTAACAGAATTTTGTAGAGACAAGCTTTCGGGATTCCTCCCTTTATCAAGTCCAAAGCAAATCTAAGCTCACAAGTAGAAGACACAGGTTACATCTCACAAATATGCAGGGGTTAAAACAACATATGTGGAGAATTCACACTAAGATGGGCCATAAATTGTCCTGCTATGGGAACATAGACTAAATAGATAAGAATGAGAAAAAGGGGGGAGGGAGGGGGGAGCAGGGCCCATCTTAGTGTGAATTCTCCACATCTATTGTCTTAACCCCTGCATATTTGTGAGATGTAACCTGTGTCTTCTACTTGTGAGCTTAGATTTGCTTTGGACTTGAAAAAGGGAGGAATCCCGAAAGCTTGTCTCTACAAAATGCTGTTAGTCCAACAAAAATGGTATTACAAGATACTGCAACATTTTATGATTTGCATCTATATATATATATATATATATATATATATATATATATATATATATGATTTAGTAAAGATTTTTTTCTGTCACATTAAAAACAAATCTAATGGAAAGAAAGTGTTAAATGCTGCATTAGAGTAATGCCTCTAAGTAAAATACCTATATGTACATAAAAAATGATTGTGTTTGTATATTAGTGCATGAAACCTGTATGGTTCAATACAAAGGAGCCTTGTAGGTTTAATGCATTGCTATATAGGCACAGGGGGCACTCTGGTGATCATCTTTCTTTTAAAATATGCTCAGTGGGTCCGCTAGAATAACTGCACTCCGGTGTCTGGCACTTCCGGCTTTAAAGATGTGATTAAGAAGCTGCAGCGATATCCTGACTCTGTCACTAACTGGATTATTGGCCATGTGACGTCACCAAACTCGGAAGCACCAGATACCAAGAACTTCAGTGATTCCAGTGTCGGCGATGAAGCAAGGAAGGTAAGAGAGGTTTCTATTTTTTACTTATCCCCTCTCTGAGTGTATTTTAAATAGAAGACAATTCCTAGAGTACCCTTGGCCAGTACACACAAGCAAAAAGTCAACTGAACCATCTGTATTCAGCAGGCCAGTCAATTGTCCAATCTGCATGGAGGCCTCTCAACTACCCCCTGACAGATGATGCCAAAGGAGAGAAGGATTTTACCCATCTGATCCTTTTGGTCTACAAATGATAATCTGATGCCAGAGTCAGAAAGTGGCTAACCTTTTCCTCCTTCATTCAGAAATGTTCAGGAGTATGGGGGATGGATAGGCAGAAATAGCTGTTGGAAAAACATCAATGTGGATCACAGCTATAACATGTGTAGAACCACCTTCTAAACATTCTATCAAATATTATTTGTGCTAAGATTCTGCATAATAGGATCTTCCATTCTCATTGGTTACCCATCTATTGATACAGATCACTCAAACAAACCAAAAAGTATCTCTTTTCAGATTGGAGGTATTTCTTTTTGGTAGATCAAAGTTGTGAAACCTTTCCTTCTTTCAACAAAAATAAAGCTGGCATTAGTCTTCACTAGTCTGCTTAGAAGAATTTCATAAACCCTACTGGTAATGGTTGCAAAGTTGAGGAGAAGCCAGGGAGATTCAACTATTAATAGATTTGGAGTTCTGTATGAGAAAACAAAATTCCAAACACCATATCTCCCCTCCATACCTGTGTGGTGTCCCAGAGCAGAGTCACCTGTTGCTACTCTGAACACTGTATGGTTGGCTGTAGTAACAAAGGTTACTGCTCTGTCTAAAGCCTGTATCTAAAAGGCCTATCTCTCTGAAATTCAATTTTCTGTTTCAATATATATTCCATGCATGCCGTGAAACATAAATAGAGTGTAAGGGTATAACATTTCCTACCCAAAAGTCCATTCTCACTGTAAGAGTTTTTATAACATGTCACATGTCCAAACTCAAGGGATAGGGGAAGAATCCTAAAAGCAAATGTTAGAGTAGTCTGGCCCTGGCCACAGAATAGAGAAGACCTGTCCTGCAGCAATTTCCCCTTCAGAAGCTTAGTCTGCTTAGTATGTCTCACTAAAGAAGAGCTACGAGAGGTAGCATTCAGAAGAAATACATATTCATAATGGCCTGATTACAAAGAAAGACCAGGAATGACTATTCTTATGGACCTGGCCTAGTCAGTGTCAGACTTATGTCTGGGGATTCCCTTCCTGGGTGTGCTCCAAGTTGTGTCTCAGATAATCCAAGGAAATGTAAATGAGGGAAGGAATCCTTGTACAGTAGACAGAAGGCAGTCCATAAAAGAAAATCACACGGAGTGACAGGAGGTAGGTACAGATAGCTCCAACCACCATCGTGGCTGATTGGACCCCCATGATTACATCATGGGTGGTCCACTGAGCCTCAAAGAGCCCACATTATGCTTCAGATGCGGTGATCAGCATTCATGCATCTCCGTCTCTCCTATAGAGATACCCTAGCCGCTTTGTTCTAGGGTAGACAGTGTCCTTGAATTGCTCCGTGCACGAAGAGAGAGCTGGGCACCGGCAGGAGATGGCAGATAGGGGATAAGTTGTCTTATACTACAGTACGCCTTTAATGGCAAGCATCAGTTTAATTGCTCATGTACAACTTCTGCAGTTGCTTCATGTACAAGATGTATGTGTTTGCCCTGGTGCATTATGCATCAGGACCTCAGGACATAGATTTACGTCCATTGTTGTTAAGGGGTTAAATAGAACAGGTCAGCCCACTCACACCTTATTGTCATGCCTTTGATTAAAAAGGCCAGACTGTCCTAAAGGTTCCCTTAGTTTTTCCACTTGTAGATATTTTATATTGGATCATTTTTCTCTACAATGAAATATGAAGGATTGGTGTGACCTTGATGTTTACACATCTCCCATTTTCCTAGCAACCTGATATATTTCAAGGCCATTTCAAGGGACAGTGGCATACGTTGGTCATACCCATTCGTCATGTGCCAGCTGAACCCAATGATTTCAGAATTTTGCCATATAATATATAGGGTGCTTTCCTACTCCCTGATGGCAAATATTAGTGGAGAAAAGGATCAGGCATGTTAAATTTTAACTGTCCAATCCTTTAGTTCTTTGGAAGATAAGTTACTGTCAGATGTGTCTGGCCGCAGCTGTTTTTTCCAATCTACTTATTCTAAAGAATTCTGTGCACGTTTATTGGAGATGGGGAGTGATAGCTGTCAACTGGACTTGCTTCTAGTCAACAGCTATCGAACATGTATGGTTAGCTGTAGGACCAGTTCATATATGTTTAGCCCAAATGAGGCATTTCCAGTTATTGGGAAACTGATAATAAAATTAATTCCCTGGTTTCCAAACGGTAGCTGCCTATAAAATGGCACTAGAGAGGGAGAAGAGTAAGTTTTTACTTTGGTATGGCAAAATGAAGATTAACCATTTTACTATAAATAAAACATAGAGGTCCCTGTGTTGAGGATCATTTCATAGGGAAACTAGTATTTTGACACTATTGTTAAGTACAACAGATGAGCTTCTGTTGCCTTGAAGCTTTTTTTAATGTTTTCTTCCTTCTCTAGTTCGCCGTTTGCCTATGAAATATGTCTCAAAGCAAATAAATGCAAATTAGCCTTCTCTCCTGGAATACATAGGTTAATCAAAACAAAGTTATTAGAGGTACCTAGTTAACCTTTTGGGAAGTAAAACATAAAACACGCAAGAAACATGCTTCCCTCTACCGCGCAGCCCTTAAAGTCAATTTAAAACATTGTTACGCTCTCATTTACAAAGTTTTATATAATGTGACCTTTCCGTTCCCTCAATCATTACCGCTAATTTGATACCTATTCAGCGCTGTTTAATTCACAATGAGATGAAGCAGATTATTGTGTATTGTCTGCAAGGTTATGTGAAGAAGTTCTAAACATGCTGCTCAATAAATTACCGTATTAACCTATAAATGTACATTTGTTTTCATTAGGAGTCTTTTATCTCGCCAAGTGAAAGAATGTGATGGGCTTACTATTCACACAATATGTAAGTGATACAGATCCGTGGTTACATAAATCACATTACTAATTAGAGGAACTCTTACAGCTTGAGGCATGCAGGGTTTTTTTTTCTTTATTTTTTTATGAGGCTCATCAGTTTCTTTCATCTCCGTTTATTACATATTTTACATTTATCTTACAAAAGCCACAAAATTCTCCCATAAAGCGCTTATTTCCATATGATCTAAAAAGTAAATTGCATTACATTTGCAAAGCACCTTATTTCATTTCCAGTACTTACTCCGAAAAGCATATTAAGCTTGCTTTCCTCTGCATTCCACTACGTTTAGGGTGTAAAATTTTGCCGCCTGCTAAACGTGCACATACAAAATAAAGGCATTTACATGAAGGCTACACAATGAACGATCTTCTTATCTAATTCACTAATAATGAGGGTGATTATATTTTTATCAATCAGCAAATACTGGTGAGAATTGTAGATAATTGCCATTGTTGTTTTCCATTAAACTTTATAATTGAACCTACCGTATATACTACTATATGGAACAGTTGAGGAAGTAAATAAAAACTGTCTAAGGACAGGCTCACACGGGGCACATCCACACCGTATTTCTCACTGCGGATGTGCCAACGGCAGCCCGGAGTAACTGTAGAGTGAGCACCTGACTGCGGCTGGCTAGCTCTGTGTGTCCGCTCATAGTGGCAATTTTCCCACTGAAGAAATCCGCCGCCACAAGCTCTTCAGTCCCTATGTTACTTCCATCAACACATCCGCAGCATGAAATACGCTGCGGATGCTCCCTGTGTGACTCTGCCCTAAGGTTGAATTCACATCTCGTTTTGTGCATCTGGGAGCCAGAACCGGTGGGAGATGTTTATAACGGCTTGCTGCCGTATCCCTGCCGGATCCGTGCCATAGCCCATTCAGTTTTTAGCCAAATGTTTGTTGGTTATTACCCATTCATAAAATAAATGTCAAGAGAATGGATGAAGACTAGCCAAAGCAGCCCCAAAACATGTATCAGTATTTTATGCCACAAATCCAACTCACACATAGGTGTCATGTACTTACATATTCATCACAATACTTTACAGCTGATATCAATTTCTTCTGGTAAAAAGTTGTACTTGTGTTTTTTTTAACCAAACATGGCTTGTGAGATAAGGACCACTTATAGTTGTCATATGTTTCTTTACACCTTCATTAAAACTAATTTTTTCACAATTGCTGAAATGTTTTCCTACTATACATTGTTTACGATCTCTATAGCCTTGTATTTCCAGTGGCTTAGAAACTTGCATACATGTGATAAGTGTTTGGTAGCATTGCCTTTAAATTGTTCTACTTTGGTTAAACACAATAAGTTGCTTGAAATGTTAACCCATTCTTGCACACATTTGAGTTATGGCCATACATTTTCTAAAAGAGTGAGGTCAGAGCTTTGTGATGGCCACTAGTGTTGGGTGCGAATATTCGCAATGCGAATATTTATTGCGAATATGGCATAATCGCGAATTTGCAAATATTGCGAGTATAGCGCTAAATATTGCAATTACGAATATTCACTTTTTTGTGACGTATTGACCACATGGAACCTGGACCACAGCAGGACTATGGAGGAACTGGGGGAGTGGCAGGAGGTAAGTAGATGTTTTTATACCTGACAGAATGGTAAATTGGCTGATGTCTTGAGATTTAGCTTCAATGTCTCCTCATAATTTTCCTTCTTCAAAATGTCATCTACTTGTAAAGTGCATCAGTCCTTTTTGAAGCAGAGTACTTTATCCCCAACTACATAATGCTGCCACACCTGTGCTTCATGGTTAGGATGGTATTCTTTTACTTGCAAGCTTCCCGTTTTTTCATCCATATATAGGCAAGGTCACTATTGCCAAACCATTCTATTTTTGACTCATTTGACCAGAGGACCTTTCTCGCTGCATTTCCGAGCAGTCCTAGTGCATGCCGGAACAACCAAATGTGCAGAAGGCCCACCCGTATTTTCCGGGTGGACATTCCGCGCATTTTCGGTCATGTGAACATTGCCCTTGGCTGCCATCACACACAACAGGCTTTTTGTTTGTTTTTTTGCAGTTCTTGAGCCAAAGCCAGAAGTGGATAAAGCAGAAAGGAGACATACAGGTCCCTTCTTTATATTTCTCATTTGAATCCACTCTTAGTTTTGACTCACAAATTGCAGTGGCAGTTTAAAAAAAAAAATGCCAGATGCAAACCCACTATATGCTTTGGAATATAGAAGGATTTGAGGCCTGGTTCACACTTGAGAAGCTCTGAACCACTGAGTTTTTTTATCTGAATATTCTGTCGAAGATTTCGACCAGAAAATTCTGCAGTATTATTGGGTTCACAGAAAACCCACTCAATTGAATGTTAAGGCTAAGGTTCACACATTGAAATTTCTGGCTGAACAAAATCCAGCAAGAGATTTAGAGAGAGGCCTGCGCCAACTGAATCAGTCAGCACTAGGACCAACAAAGTTCAATGTTCCTGCGGAATTTTTTGAGCATATTTTCAAGGCGGAAAGTCAGCTTCAAAATGTCTGCACTGTGCACTGGGACTCTGCTGCACCGGAATTTCCGTAGTGTGAACTCGGCCTTAGGGCTACCGCAAGAGGAGGCAGATTTCTCTGGGTGTCATATTACACATCCAGAACACAGACTAGTGCAAGTCTTGCTAAAGGTTCTTGACAATGAGCATATTGTAGGATGGGAAATAGTATCAGAAGACACAAAACACTATCCTGCACTCACCGCTAGAATAGTGACCTGAAGCTCCTACATGGAGTGACCGGCGGACCTAGCTTGCAGATGTGTCAGCGGTTTCGCGCATCGAGGCTGGAAGATACGCATCTGCGCGAAACCGCCGGCAGTCGCCTCTGAGCGCCCCATGCACGTCTGCAAGCCAGGTCTGCCAGTCATGTAGGAGCTTCGAGTCACTATTCTAGCGGCGAGTGCAGGATACTGTTTTGCGTCTTTTGATACTTTTTGCTGATGGCTGTCCTTTGTTGTTCCTAGCACTGTCGAACTTCATACTGAGACGGATCCTGCTCCGCTGCATATATGCGTCTGAATAGAGACCCTGGTCCGAATTAGGCAATAGTGGTGCCGCCTATTTCTTCTCATGAGGCACATACTCTAGGACAGTGGTCTCCAAACTAAAGACCTTCAGCTGTTACAAAACTACAACTTCCAGCATGCCCGGACAGCCAACGGCTGTCCGGGCATGCTGCAAATTGTAGTTTTGCATCCTTTGCTGTAAAAGCTTGGTGTGATTGTAAATAATTGTATACCAGTCACAAAACATTGAGATATTTTATCAGATTAAACCACAAAGGGTTTGTTTATTGTTCAGGTTCCATATTGATTACAACGATGTCTGCAAAACGCACAAACGACCTTTGTTTCGACAGAAATATTTACAGTGAGCATTGAGTCTTTCCTCCATTTAATAAAAGGTTATCACAAGTAAGAGAAGCAGCACTACAGGGTAAACAAGATATAAACAAAGGAAAGAAATTGAATATTTTTCCGGCCTTATAGTTCGCCCTCTTTTTATTCAATAACGCACACTGCATGCATTTCAATCACATAAGGTAATTTGATTTCTGGGTATGCAAGACGCGCCGTTCGGAAACCTGATGTGGCATATATTCATATATATGAGTAATAAGTTTGGTGATTCTCCGTAATGAGCTTCATTTTATCATATGACATCTAATTTCAGCCAGTTTATTCCACATTATTGTCAAATAACAGTCTCCCAGTAATGCAGCCCCCTGCTGATCTTAAACTATTAAGGCTAGTCAAATTAACCGCAAGACTTTTAAGGAAAGAGCAGATGTGAAGGAAATGCCTAACTGTTCAATCTTTGATACTCATTTTAAAATGTCTAATTTTTTTTATTTTTTTTTATGTGGCTTTATGCACTCCCCTGTGGCTTGCGCTTCTCTGCTTCATGTAAATATGTTCTGCAAGTGCTGCATGTAACATCGCGGTTATCCGATTTTTCTGAAGACACGGAAATTTCATACGCGACGCAAAGGAACAGAGAAAGTCTAGCACAGTAGTCTCCAGGTGGAATTAATAATGCAATTTTTAGAACTTGAAAAAATAAATAGAAATGATAAATAGAAAAATAAATATCTATAGTATATTACAATCTACAGTGATCACTCATCTTACAATGGCCTCAACATACAATAGTTTCTACATACAATGGTCTTTTCAGGACCATTGTAACTTGAAACCAAACTCAACATACAATGCTATGGACAGTCCGGATCTGTGAAATGTGTAAGGCTGGAAGAACCGACCAATCTGAATGGGCATTTCAATGGTAAAACACCTGTATTACTGAAGTGCATGCACTGACTGGCTGGCTGGTAGCGCCTCCCTACAGTGTAGGGAGGTACTACATGTTCTATAATAATCTTTACCTGTGCCACAGTTAGCTGCTCCTTTGGACACAAGGCAAGGGTGACTCCATTTTCCTTTTTAGGACATTGTGTGGGACAATACCCTGAATAAGCTCCTGTCCTCTACATAGACAGTGATTCACAGCTTCCAGCAGCTCTTTCTTACTTTTATATGTAAGGTCTTGCTTTACCTACACTACTCAAAAAAATAAAGGGAACACTAAGATAACACATCCTAGATCTGAATGAATGAAATAATCTTGTGAAAGACTCATCTTTACCCACTTCAGTTTTTGCATTTTTGTTTTTTCCTCCTTCCCCTTTAAAAATCAAAACCCTTTACATTTTCCACCTAAAAATCCATATTATGGCTTATTTTTTGTGCCACCAATTCTACTTTGCAGTGATATTAGTAATTTTACCCAAAAATCCACGGAAAAAAAAATCATCATGCGACAAAATTGAAGAAAAAACACAATTTTGGAACTTCTGCGGGCTTTCGTTTCTACACAGTGCATTTTTCGGTAAAAAATGACACCTTTAAATTATTGTGTAGGTAGATTTGATTTTGTCGTACTTCAGGAAAAAATCATAACTACATGCAGGAAAATGTATACATTTAAAAATTTCCTCTTTTTTTATTTTTCCTTTTTTATTTTTCCGCATATGGCGATGTATGAGGCAAATTTTTTGCGTCGTAATCTGAAGTTTTTATCGGTACCATTTTTGTTTTGATCTGACTTTTTGATAGCTTTTTATAGATTTTTTTTAATGGTATAAAAAGTGACCGAAAATACGCTATTTTGGACATTGGAATTTTTATTACGTGTACGCCATTGACCGTGCGGTTTAATTAACGACATGTTTTTATAGTTTGGACATTTATGCACGTGGCGATACCACATATGTTTATGTTTATATTTTTTACATAGTTTTATGGGAAAACAGGGGTGATTCTGACTTTTTTTTTTTGCCATGTTATAGCCCCCATAGGGGGCTATAACATTGCACACACCGATTTCCTACACTGATCACTGCCATGCATTAACATGGCATTGTTCAATGTTATCGCCACTCAACTGCTCCTGCCTGGATCTCAGGCACGGAGCAGTCATTCGGCGATTGGGCATGCAGGAGGCAGGTAGGGATTCTCCTGATGTTCTGCAAGCTGTTCGGGATGCCACAATTTCACCACAGCGGTCCCGAACAGCCCAACTGAGCTGGCGGGATGCTTTGGGTTTCACTTCAGATGCAGCGGTCAACTTTGATCACCGCATCTAAAGGGTTAATACCGGGCTTCACCGCGATAAGTGATTAGTCGCCGGGACCGACCCGATATGACGTGGGGTCACCATGTGACCCCGCGTTATATTGCGGGAGCTGGTGCTGGCCAGAAATATACGTCCTGTGTTGTTAAGGAGTTACATAGTTGAATGTGCTGACAACAAAATCACACAAAAATGATCAATGCAAATCAAATGTATCAACCCATGGAGGTCTGGATATGGAGTCGTACTCAAAATCAAAGTGGAAAACCACATTACAGGCTGATCCAACTTTGATGTAATGTCTTTAAAACAATTCAAAATGAGGCTCAGTAGTGTGTGTGGCCTCCACGTGCCCGTATGACCTCCCTACAATGCCTGGGCATGCTCCTGATGAGGTGGCGGATGGTCTCCTGAGGGATGTTCTCCCAGACCTGGACTAAAGCATCCGCCAACTCCTGGACAGTCTGTGGTGCAACGTGGTGTTGGTAGATGGATGTAGACATGATGTCCCAGATGTGCTCAATCGGATTCAGGTCTGGGGAACGGGCGGGCCAAAATTGAAGAGGTGTCTTATCGATACTAACAATTTTCTTGATAGACTAGAAGCCACCAATATTGAGGGAGTGACCATCTTATGTCCCCTTGATGTACAACATTTGTACACTAATATACCTCAAGGAGAAGGGATGCAATGCATCAGAGAATTATTGTCTCAGGATGTTAGGTTAGATAATAGGAAGATCAATTTCCTCATGACACTGTTGGAGTATGTCCTCACAAAAAAATATTTTCGTTTGTACGTTTGTACAAGGATAAAATATTTTTTGATCAAGATTTTTTTCTTTAGACGCATGACATCTCGATGGAGTCCTCAGTTGCCCCAGGATTAGCTAATGCCTTTATGGCTAATTTGGAAAAAAACCTATGTTTTCGAATCTCTCAGCCTTGGAGGGGTTCCAAGGAGTCAATGCAATTTATGGAGCAGTTAAATTTATGTCATAGTATCAAATTTACATTGACATACAATCCATTTAGTATTTGCTTTTTAGACGTGGAGGTAAGAAAAACGATGACAGGGTTTGAGGCTACACTATTCACAAAACCAAAGGATAGAAATAGTATGCTCCATCGACGTAGTTAGCACGCTCCCACAGTTTTTAAGGAACTCACCAAAAGTCAGTTTGTAAGAGCACAACATATTTCTAGCAATGATCGTGCATATATAAAAAATAGAGAGATGATCATTTGAGAAATTTGTGTCAAAAGGATATAGTAAGAAAATGGTGGAGAAGGTGGGGATAGAAGTTGGTAAGACCAGCAGAGAGGAATTAAGACGGAGTAAAAACAGTGTGTCAAAGAAAAGGAAAAATGAATGTGTCGTGTATGTTGGGAGATATGAAAAACGGTCTTTTATCATCCAACATGCCATTAAAAAGTATTGGAAATTGTTGATATTACTAAGAAGCGTAAAGACAAACAAACATTTATGGCAGCCAGAAAAATGTTTACTTTTTCATGTCTCTCTTGCATTATATATTATAAAAGGTGGTGATATTTTACAGAAAAGCCAGAAAAATCCCTATTAGAGGATATCACACATGCAACAGTAGTAATGTGATTTATCTTTTAAAATGCCCATGCAGTTTTGTCTATGTGGGAAAAACTACATGGATTATTAAATTAAGGGAAGGGGAACACAAGTCTGCAGTAAGATGTTATTCACACGAAGACTCTCTGGCATGTGCGGTACCTCAGTATGGAGAGACAACTGTGGCCAGACATTTTAAAGAATATGGTCATGTAGCGTCTGATCTAAGATGGCAAGTTATTGAAGAAGTAAAAAAGAACAATGATGTGGATATGAATAAAAAGAATCTGCTGAAAAGGGAAACATTTTGGATAGTAAAACTAGAATCTCTGGAACCGAAAGGGTTAAATGAAAACTGTAACCTTAAGATGTATTTGTAATAGTGGAATAACAATAATAATAATAATAATTTCTAATAATAGCAAGCTATCGAGTCCTGGATGGTTAATGAAGTATGATGATGTGCGCTAGTCCTTAAGGGTTAATTACTCACGTGAATCCAGTCGCTACCATTCTTAAATCCACCCCTCTATTGAACCTGTGCGCATGACTAAGGGGCGTGCCCCTGAAACGTAAGGTTTGTACTCGTGTCTCTCTCCACCTGACCGAGGTATGCTATTTCCATCTTGCATTATGAATAACGGCATTCAATACTGAATAAATTGTGAAGAATTGAATAAACACATGAAGGATTTATCATCCGTATAAAAGTATGGACATTATGCTTTATTCTACCTGTCTGCAGTACTAACACTTGAGTCTATATATCTAGAAACGGGCGGGCCAGTCAATAGCATCAATGCCTTCCTCTTGCAGGAACTGCTGACACATGAGGTCTAGCATTGTATTGCATTAGGAGGAACCCAGGGCAAACCGCACCAGCATATGGCCTCACAAGGGTTCTGAGGATCTCATCTCGATACCTAATGGCAGTCAGGCTAACTCTGGCAAGCACATGGAGGATGAGCAATTATTCGGTATGGGTGTCTTACTAATTTCTTTTTCCCAAGGGGTGCCCCAAGCCAAAATTGGGGTGGGGGCACAATTTTCTGTTCTCGCCTCAGGATCAAAAAGAGCTTGCTACAGCTCTGTCTGTAATGCACATCATGTAACAATGTTTAGCACTTATAAGATCGCAGTTATAAGAACCTTGTAGTTTGCAGACTTTGCTTAAAGTCGTTTTATAATTTATAAAAAGTGACTTGTAATTTTTTAAATAATATTTAATATAATTAAAATAAATAATTTCTATACATAAAAGCCAGGTAAGAAGTCCAGAATGGAAGGTAACTCTTGTCACTACATTCTCATGGCATGAAGGACATTTCCAAAAGAATCTGCATGTCATACTGAATAACAGTATTATTTCACTAACCCAGCACACACCCTATGCGTGTTACAGCAAGGCAAAGTGTTCTACACCCCTGTTGAGGCTCTCTGTAGGCCAGAAATAGCCATTTTTAATAGCGATTCATCGCAAATAAATTTGGACCAAAACAAATTTTGGGGGGGAAGATCCGTCGAATCAGCCGAATCAAATTTTTCTAAAATTCGCTCATCTCTAACCTATAGCATTATGTGTCATATCCATGATACGATATTTACCCCATGTCTTCTCTAATAGACTAGATGTGCTACAACTTTACATATCCTAAGCATCATTCATATTCACAGTACAGTTTCTACAGGGGTTTCCAGAGTTAACACTTATTCACACAGTGGTAATGTGGCTTCAATTTAGCTTATGTTTCATGGTCACTGCTCCTGGCCCAATTGGAAGCTATAATGCTGTTAGTTCAGGTCATTAGACTGGACGCTACAATGCTTTAGGATTACGGCCACTTGTCTAAAGTAACAAGCAAACAACCTTCAAACTTGGTGAAAAAAAAGCAGCTGCAGCGTCCAGTGTGTACAGATACTAAAGTCTTAAAAAAGTAGCGAAAAAGGTAAATAAATTGCTAATTTCTATATGACTGGAAATTACATGACATATGTGTTACGCCGAGCGCTCCGGGTCCCCGCTCCTCCCCGGAGCGCTCGCTACACTCCTCTCACTGCAGCGCTCCGGTCGGTTCCACGGACCCGGGGCGCTGCGATACCGCCTCTGGCCGGGATGCGATTCGCGATGCGGGTAGCGCCCGCTCGCGATGCGCACCCCGGCTCCCGTACCTGACTCGCTCTCCGTCAGTTCTGTCCCGGCGCGCGCGGCCCCGCTCCCTAGGGCGCGCGCGCGCCGGGTCTTTGCGATTTAAAGGGCCACTGCGCCGCTGATTGGCGCAGTGGTTCCAATTAGTGTTTACACCTGTGCACTTCCCTATATCACCTCACTTCCCCTTCACTCCCTCGCCGGATCTTGTTGCCTTAGTGCCAGTGAAAGCGTTTCCTTGTGTGTTCCTAGCCTGTGTTCCAGACCTCCTGCCGTTGCCCCTGACTACGATCCTTGCTGCCTGCCCCGACCTTCTGCTACGTCCGACCTTGCTTCTGTCTACTCCCTTGTACCGCGCCTATCTTCAGCAGCCAGAGAGGTTGAGCCGTTGCTTGGGGATACGACCTGGTCACTACCGCCGCAGCAAGACCATCCCGCTTTGCGGCGGGCTCTGGTGAAAACCAGTAGTGACTTAGAACCGATCCTCTAGCACGGTCCACGCCAATCCCTCTCTGGCACAGAGGATCCACTACCTGCCAGCCGGCATCGTGACAGTAGATCCGGCCATGGATCCCGCTGAAGTTCCTCTGCCAGTTGTCGCTGACCTCACCACGGTGGTCGCCCAGCAGTCACAACAGATTGCGCAACAAGGCCAACAGCTGTCTCAACTGACTGTTATGCTACAACAGTTACTACCACAGCTCCAGCAACCATCTCCTCCGCCAGCTCCTGTACCTCCTCCGCAGCGAGTGGCCGCTTCTGGACTACGACTATCCTTGCCGGATAAATTTGATGGGGACTCTAAGCTTTGCCGTGGCTTCCTTTCCCAATGTTCATTACACTTGGAGATGATGTCGGACCAGTTCCCCACTGAAAGGTCTAAGGTGGCTTTCGTAGTCAGCCTGCTGTCTGGAAAAGCCCTGGCTTGGGCCACACCGCTCTGGGACCGCAATGACCCCGTCACTGCCTCTGTACACTCCTTCTTCTCGGAAATTCGAAGTGTCTTTGAGGAACCTGCCCGAGCCTCTTCTGCTGAGACTGCCCTGTTGAACCTGGTCCAGGGTAATTCTTCCGTTGGCGAGTATGCCGTACAATTCCGTACTCTTGCTTCTGAATTATCCTGGAACAATGAGGCCCTCTGCGCGACCTTTAAAAAAGGCCTATCCAGCAACATTAAAGATGTTCTGGCCGCACGAGAAATGCCTGCTAATCTTCATGAACTTATTCACCTAGCCACTCGCATTGACATGCGTTTTTCCGAAAGGCGTCAGGAGCTCCGCCAAGATATGGACTCTGTTCGCACGAGGCGTTTCTTCTCCTCGGCTCCTCTCTCCTCTGGTTCCCTGCAATCTGTTCCTGTGCCTCCCGCCGTGGAGGCTATGCAGGTCGACCGGTCTCGCCTGACATCTCAAGAGAGGACACGACGCCGCATGGAGAACCTCTGCCTGTACTGTGCTAGTACCGAACACTTCCTGAGGGATTGTCCTATCCGCCCTCCCCGCCTGGAAAGACGTACCCTGACTCCGCACAAAGGTGAGACAATCCTTGATGTCCACTCTGCTTCTCCTCGTCTTACTGTGCCTGTGCGGATGTCTGCCTCTGCCTTCTCCTTCTCTTCTGTGGCCTTCTTGGACTCTGGATCTGCAGGAAATTTTATTTTGGCCTCTCTCGTCAACAGGTTCAACATCCCAGTGACCAGTCTCACCAGACCCCTTTACATCAATTGTATAAACAATGAAAGATTGGACTGTTCCATACGTTTCCGCACGGAGCCCCTTCTAATGAGCATCGGATCTCATCACGAGAGGATTGAACTTTTGGTCCTCCCCAATTGCACCTCGGAAATTCTCCTTGGACTTCCCTGGCTTCAACTTCATTCCCCAACCCTGGATTGGTCCACTGGGGAGATCAAGAGTTGGGGGCCCTCTTGTTCCAAGGACTGTCTAAAACCGGTTCCCAGTAACCCTTGCCGTAACTCTGTGCTTCCTCCAGTAACCGGTCTCCCTAAGGCCTATATGGACTTCGCGGATGTTTTCTGCAAAAAACAAGCGGAGACTCTACCTCCTCACAGGCCTTATGATTGTCCTATCGACCTCCTCCCGGGCACTACTCCACCCCGGGGCAGAATTTATCCTCTCTCTGCCCCAGAGACTCTTGCCATGTCTGAATACGTCCAGGAGAATCTAAAAAAGGGCTTTATCCGTAAATCCTCCTCTCCTGCCGGAGCCGGATTTTTCTTTGTGTCCAAAAAAGATGGCTCTCTACGTCCTTGCATTGACTACCGCGGACTTAATAAAATCACGGTTAAGAACCGCTACCCCTTACCCCTCATCTCTGAACTCTTTGATCGCCTCCAAGGTGCCCACATCTTTACTAAATTGGACTTAAGAGGCGCCTATAACCTCATCCGCATCAGAGAGGGGGATGAGTGGAAAACAGCATTTAACACCAGAGATGGACACTTTGAGTATCTGGTCATGCCCTTTGGCCTGTGCAACGCCCCTGCTGTCTTCCAAGACTTTGTTAATGAAATTTTTCGTGATCTGTTATACTCCTGTGTTGTTGTATATCTTGATGATATCCTAATTTTTTCGGCCAATCTAGAAGAACACCGCCAGCATGTCCGTATGGTTCTTCAGAGACTTCGTGACAATCAACTCTATGCTAAAATTGAGAAATGTCTGTTTGAATGCCAATCTCTTCCTTTTCTAGGATACTTGGTCTCTGGCCAGGGACTACAAATGGATCCAGATAAACTCTCTGCCGTCTTAGATTGGCCACGCCCCTCCGGACTCCGTGCCATCCAACGTTTTTTGGGGTTCGCCAATTATTACAGGCAATTTATTCCACATTTTTCTACCATTGTGGCTCCTATTGTGGCTTTAACCAAAAAAAATGCCGATCCCAAGTCTTGGCCTCCTCAAGCGGAAGACGCCTTTAAACGACTCAAGTCCGCCTTCTCTTCGGCTCCCGTGCTCTCCAGACCTGACCCATCTAAACCCTTCCTATTGGAGGTTGATGCCTCCTCAGTGGGAGCTGGAGCTGTCCTTCTACAAAAAAACTCTTCCGGGCATGCTGTTACTTGTGGGTTTTTTTCTAGGACCTTCTCTCCGGCGGAGAGGAACTACTCCATCGGGGATCGAGAGCTTCTAGCCATTAAATTAGCACTTGAGGAATGGAGGCATCTGCTGGAGGGATCAAGATTTCCAGTTATTATTTACACCGATCACAAGAACCTCTCATACCTCGAGTCTGCCCAACGGCTGAATCCTCGTCAGGCCAGGTGGTCTCTGTTCTTTGCCCGATTTAATTTTGAAATTCACTTTCGGCCTGCTGATAAGAACATTAGGGCCGATGCTCTCTCTCGTTCCTCAGATGCTTCTGAAATTGAACTCTCTCCTCAACACATCATTCCTCCTGACTGCCTGATTTCCACTTCTCCAGCCTCCATCAGGCAAACTCCTCCAGGAAAGACCTTTGTTTCTCCACGCCAACGCCTCGGAATCCTCAAATGGGGTCACTCCTCCCATCTCGCAGGTCATGCGGGCATCAAGAAATCTGTGCAACTCATCTCTCGCTTCTATTGGTGGCCGACTCTAGAGACTGATGTGGTGGACTTTGTGCGAGCCTGCACTATCTGTGCCCGGGATAAGACTCCTCGCCAGAAGCCCGCTGGTTTTCTTCTTCCTCTGCCTGTTCCCGAACAACCTTGGTCTCTGATTGGTATGGATTTTATTACTGACTTACCCCCATCCCATGGCAACACTGTTATTTGGGTGGTCGTTGATCGATTCTCCAAAATGGCACATTTCATCCCTCTTCCTGGTCTTCCTTCAGCGCCTCAGTTGGCTAAACAATTTTTTGTACACATTTTTCGTCTTCACGGGTTGCCTACGCAGATCGTCTCGGATAGAGGCGTCCAATTTGTGTCTAAATTCTGGAGGGCTCTCTGTAAACAACTCAAGATTAAATTAAATTTTTCTTCTGCATACCATCCTCAATCCAATGGACAAGTAGAAAGAATTAACCAGATCTTGGGTGACTATTTACGACATTTTGTTTCCTCCCGCCAGGATGACTGGGCAGATCTTCTACCTTGGGCCGAATTCTCGTATAATTTCAGAATCTCTGAATCTTCCTCCAAATCCCCGTTTTTCGTGGTGTACGGCCGTCACCCTCTTCCCCCCCTCCCTACCCCCTTGCCCTCTGGTCTGCCCGCTGTGGATGAAATTTCTCGTGATCTCTCCATCATATGGAGAGAGACCCAAAATTCTCTCTTACAGGCTTCTTCACGCATGAAGAGATTCGCGGATAAGAAGAGAAGAGCTCCTCCCATTTTTTCCCCTGGAGACAAGGTATGGCTCTCCGCCAAATATGTCCGCTTCCGTGTCCCTAGCTATAAGTTGGGACCACGCTATCTTGGTCCTTTCAAGATTTTGCGCCAGATTAATCCTGTCTCTTACAAACTTCTTCTTCCTCCTTCTCTTCGTATTCCTAATGCCTTTCATGTTTCTCTTCTTAAACCACTTATCATTAACCGTTTCTCTCCCAAATCTGTTCCCCCCACTCCTGTCTCCGGCTCCTCGGACATCTTCTCCGTCAAAGAAATTTTAGCATCTAAAAAGGTCAGAGGGAAAACCTTCTTTTTAGTGGATTGGGAGGGTTGTGGTCCAGAAGAGAGGTCCTGGGAACCTGAGGACAATATCCTGGACAAAAGTCTGGTCCTCAGGTTCTCAGGCTCCAAGAAGAGGGGGAGACCCAAGGGGGGGGGTACTGTTACGCCGAGCGCTCCGGGTCCCCGCTCCTCCCCGGAGCGCTCGCTACACTCCTCTCACTGCAGCGCTCCGGTCGGTTCCACGGACCCGGGGCGCTGCGATACCGCCTCTGGCCGGGATGCGATTCGCGATGCGGGTAGCGCCCGCTCGCGATGCGCACCCCGGCTCCCGTACCTGACTCGCTCTCCGTCAGTTCTGTCCCGGCGCGCGCGGCCCCGCTCCCTAGGGCGCGCGCGCGCCGGGTCTTTGCGATTTAAAGGGCCACTGCGCCGCTGATTGGCGCAGTGGTTCCAATTAGTGTTTACACCTGTGCACTTCCCTATATCACCTCACTTCCCCTTCACTCCCTCGCCGGATCTTGTTGCCTTAGTGCCAGTGAAAGCGTTTCCTTGTGTGTTCCTAGCCTGTGTTCCAGACCTCCTGCCGTTGCCCCTGACTACGATCCTTGCTGCCTGCCCCGACCTTCTGCTACGTCCGACCTTGCTTCTGTCTACTCCCTTGTACCGCGCCTATCTTCAGCAGCCAGAGAGGTTGAGCCGTTGCTTGGGGATACGACCTGGTCACTACCGCCGCAGCAAGACCATCCCGCTTTGCGGCGGGCTCTGGTGAAAACCAGTAGTGACTTAGAACCGATCCTCTAGCACGGTCCACGCCAATCCCTCTCTGGCACAGAGGATCCACTACCTGCCAGCCGGCATCGTGACAATATGAAGCATATTGAGGAACTTACATCGCTTCCATATGTGTTTAGGATGAGGATTTTTTTTTAGAGTTTAGAATTTTAAGATTTTTTCCCCATGCAGTCAGGTTAGTTATATTCATTGATAAAGTTTTGTTTAATTTGAAACATTTGTAGATATGACATCCGATTGACTATGCTATGGATTGAACACTCTATAGGCAGAATACAGAAGCAACAGTCTTAAAAGGGTACTCCCATGGAAAACTTTTTTTTTTTTTTTTTTTTTTTTTTAAATCAACTGGTGCCAGAAAGTTAAACAGATTTGTAAATCACTTCTATTAAAAAATCTTAATCCTTCCAGTACTTTTTAGGGGCTGTATACTAAAGAGAAATCCAAAAAAGAAATGCATTTCCTCTGATGTCATGACCACAGTGCTCTCTGCTGACCTCTGCTGTCCATTTTAGGAACTGTCCAGAGCAGGAAACAATCCCCCATAGCAAACATATGCTGCTCTGGACAGTTCCTAAAATGGACAGCAGAGGTAAGCAGAGAGCACTGTGGTCATGACATCAGAGGAAATGCATTTCTTTTTTGGATTTCTCTTTAGTATACAGCCCCTAAAAAGTACTGGAAGGATTAAGATTTTTTTAATAGAAGTGATTTACAAATCTGTTTAACTTTCTGGCACCAGTTGATTAAAAAAAAAAAAAGTTTTCCACGGGAGTACCCCTTTGAAAAGGTCTTATAAGGTTTTATACTCTACATAATGCTAGTTTCCACAGCTCCACAAGGCATTTCTTCGAGACAAAAGTGTTGCGGATAAAACTGGCATGGACACACCAAACCTTAAAAAATGTGTTATTAAGTTTGTAGGTTTTTATTCCTGCGCTTGTCTGTTCTTGGGATCACTGTCAGTTTCCCAAAATAACAGCATGCTAATACTTTTTTTCTTATTTTACAAAAAAAAAAAAAATGCAATGTTTAACATTGGAAGAATCTTTTTTTAGTTTTTGCTGATAAAAAAGCCAAAAAGCAGCACCTACAGGTCATTACACTCTGTGGGCCGGGAGCTCTGCATCTGAGCCAGGGAGTAGTACCCTGAACGTATTGAAAAACCTCCACAGGGTAAAAAATTGGCTTTTTAGCTGTTTTCACAAAAATTACATAACATTTGAAAAATTGTCATAAAAACTGAATAAACTCTGCAAAAAGCAGTGGCAGTTTTTCTGGTGTTTTCTCAGGTGGAAAAGATGAAAAAGTAAAAACTTAGCCTAAGGATACGTTTATATCTGCTGCAGAAAATCCACAGCGGATATTGCTACCATTGACTTAAAGGGGTATTCCAGTCAAAAACTTTTTTTATATATCAACTGGCTCCGGAAAGTTAAACAGATTTGTAAATTACTTCTATTAAAAAATCTTAATCCTTCCAATAGTTATTAGCTTCTGAAGTTGAGTTGCTGTTTTCTGTCTAACTGCTTTCTGATGACTCACGTCCCGGGAGCTGTCCAGCTCCTATGGGGATATTCTCCCATCATGCAAAGGATATTCTCCCATCATGCACAGCTCCCGTGACGTGACATCATCATTGAGCAGTTAGACAGAAAACTTCAGAAGCTAATAACTATTGGAAGGATTAAGATTTTTTAATAGAAGTAATTTACAAATCTGTTTAACTTTCCGGAGCACTGTGGTCATGACAGAAAAGAAATCCAAAAAGAAAATAATTTCCTCTGTAGTATACAGCCTCTAATAAGTACTAGAAGGATTAAGAGTTTTTAATACAAGTAATTTACAAATCTGTTTAACTTTCTGGCACCAGTTGATTTAAAGGGGTAGTCCAGTGGTGAAAAACTTATCCCCTATCCTAAGGATAGGGGATAAGTTTGAGATCGCGGGGGTCCGACCGCTGGGGCCCCCTGCGATCTCTCTGTACGGGTTCCCGGCTCTCCGCCGAGATAGCGGGGGTCGACCCCCGCACGAGGCGGCGGCCGACACGCCCCCTCAATACATCTCAATGGCAGAGCCGGAAATTGCCGAAGGCAGCGCTTCGGCTCTGCCATAGAGTTGTATTGAGGGGGCGTGTCGGCCGGCGCCTCGTGCGGAGGTCGACACGCCCCCTTCCCGCGGGCTGTCGGGGCTCCGTACAGGAGATCGCAGGGGGCCCCAGCGGTCGGACCCCCCGCGATCTGCAACTTATCCCCTATCCTTAGGATAGGGGATAAGTTGCTCACCACTGAGTCACCACTGGACTACTCCTTTAAAAAAAAAAAAGTTTTCCACTGGAGCATTCCTTTAATTTGCATATCCAAAAGACCTGGAATATCAGAGGGACTGAGGCACCGGTCATTAAACAATAAGTACCATGGTCATCAGCATTACCTGCACTACAAGCCTATACCAATAGCTTAGTGCGGGTGATGCTGATGACAGATGCCCTTTATCTCGACATCAATGCAGCAGGGTGTCAGTTATAATATACTAAACATTATAACTAAACCTTCGCTACATATAAAGCAGGCACATCTCCTGGGCGCACTCTGTACATTCCCTTGTGCCTTCCGTCATACATAAAGGCCAGATATCAGAAAGGTGTTAAATTGCATTCCTAGTTTCTTACGATTACTGTATTATTACGTTTTGTGACTTGTTTGCAAACTATATTTTAGATTTTATTAGTACAATAATGAAAAGAATTTTAAAATATATATCCAGTTATCTAGTGTGAGTTCATGCTGCCTGAGATATGGCCGGCAGTAAATAGTGAGACGCTCTCAGCTATGTTCTGTAATGCTGCAACATTTTAGAGAAAACAGTTATATAAACAAGTCAGGAGATAGACTTATAAATTCATCAAGGTGGTCTCCAACAATTTCTCCCTGCTTAGCTTCATAGACTCCCTTTAACCACTTAAAGGGGTACTCCACCCCTAGACATCTTATCCCCTATCCAAAGGAGGGGATAAGATGTCTGATCGCGGGGGTCCTGCCGCTGGGGACCCCCGCATTATAGCATGCGGCACCCACCTGTTTCTGCTCCGGAAGCGCTGGAGGGTCTGGGTCCTGACGACCGGAATGGAAGTCCGTGACGTCACGACTCCACCCCCGTGTGACATCATGCCCCGTCCTCTCAATGCAAGTCTATGGTAGGGGGCGTGAAGGTCGTGGGTGCCGCATTCTATACTGCGGGGGTCCCCAGCGGCAGGACCCCCGCGATCAGACATCTTATCCCCTATCCTTTGTATAGGGGATAAGATGTCTAGAGGTGGAGTACCCCTTTAAGGAAGCAGCCTATATTTACCTTAATGACCGGACCCAATTTTTAAATCTGTCCTGTGTCTCTTTAAGTGGTAATACCTCTGACACGCTTTTACTTAGCAACACGATTCTGCGATTGTTTTTGTGACATACTGTTCTTTATATTAGTCGTAAATCTTTATCGATTCATGCAGCCTTGTTTGTGAAAAACTCCAAAATATTGTGAAAATTGGAAAGTTCCTGTCATTTAAAAAAATAAAAATTCTCATGGCATTCACTGTATGGTAAAAATGATGTTATTTTTATTCTGCGTGTCGGTACGATGATATAGCTTTTTATGTTCTTTTAACTTTTCACAACAAAATCCTTTTTTTTCCCCCCTTTTTTTGTGTTGCCATGTTCTGACAGCCATAACTTTTGTGTGAGGGTTTATTTTTTTTGTGGGACGAGCTGTACTTTTTGGTAGCATTATTGCATTCATTCTACCATTTGATTTTTTTACTCCATGTTTTGGACCAAATTGCAATTATTATTTTTTTTTTAATGTTTTATTGTACATGTCATTACGAACATGGCAATACATATTATGCATAGGTTTGTATGTTTTTTTAATTTATTGAGAACATTTTTATTTTTATACCTTTCTCTTTTTACCTGTCATACTATGCTGCACTACATCTGTACTGCAGCACAATATAACTGTCAGTAACCCACTGACATACAGCCTGTGCAATCCTTATGGCTGGACCTCAAAGGCTGCCGTACTATGTAGACAGAAGGCCATCAGCTGGCCTCCTGCTGCCATGGCAACCAACAAGATCGCATCACAAGATCACCATTGGTAAACAGGGGGAGTCCCCTCCCCCTGTCACTCCCATAGATGCATTTATGGGGTTAATGTTAATGCCAAGACCGGGATCGCTCCTGTCTCGGCAGCTGTAGCAGGACTCCAGCTGTGATTAAGAGCAGAGTTCCACTGGCGATCTCCTGCATCGCATCATGCTGAGCATGATATCAGCAGGACGTATGTATGTCCAGGTGTGCGAACATGTCACCAACTGGGACGTATGCATACGTCCTTGCGTGGGAAGGGGTTAATGGTGTTTAGGATTACATCATCACAATTGATAGAAAATAAGCAACCATTCCCTACTGCAATAAATATTGGAAAAATTCTTAGAACAAAAAACAATCCTTTTTGTTCTTGCACATTTAATTAATCCCTTATTGTTAGTAGCATAGAAAATATATGACAGTAAGATATTTAGCAGAAAGTTTTAACATGACTGTGATAACTGTGTGTGAGCCAAATAGTTTACAGAATTTTGAATGGTTATAAAACATATTCGGCCATTCAAAAATGAATCTAGTTTTATTATGTCTATGCTATCTTATGCCTTTTCCTAGTTAGGATCTTCCATTTCTTCATATATAAATAAATTATACATATATGTGTATATATATATATATATATATATATATATATATATATGTGTGTGTGTGTGTGTGTGTGTGAGTGTGTAATCAGAGAAAGAAGTCTTTGTCTAACCAACAACATACAGTAGTTTCTATTAATCCTATAGGAGTATAATCATTAGTCCTAAAAGGTACAGGAAAAACAGGTTTACATCCTTTTCTTTTCCTTCCACCCCACCTGTACATTATTTATTTATATATATATATATATATATATATATATATATATATATATATATACATATATATATATACAGTGCATAGTGAAACTTTGTTAACAAATAAAAAACTAAAAAATTGGGCAGCATGACCTAACACATACCACTATGCAGCACGCCAGACCCCAATGCCGTTTCGCCGTGAAGGCTTTCTCAGGGAAGCTTCCTTGACTCCTTGAGGAAGCTTTCACGGCGAAACGGCATTGAGGTCTGGCGTGCTGCATAGTGGTATGTGATCGGTTGTTGTGCTCTAGCAATTTATTGTCTGGCTTATTTGCTGGCTCCGTGTGTGATGTTTTAAGGTATTCCCCACATCCACAGGCGTCCCTCCTTGCTTAGCTCACTAACAGATCAGGTACCTTTACAGGTGTTTTTTTGATTATCCTGTTTCTTATCACTGTGTCACTTTATGTTATGTGCAATATATGTGGCTACGGCCATAATATTTATTTGTTTACATATTGAAGTGTTTACATTGCCCATATCTATAGTATGCTGCAGATTGACAGCCTTATAGATTGCATAAGTCACTTTAATATACTGTTAATATTAATTAATTTTTTCTGCACATTATCACATACCTATCTATGTAGCAGCCATCTTTTGTCTATTTTCTTGTGCTGTCCCTTTTAAATGTTTTTAATCATGTATGTTTAATAAAGATTCAAATTATTTGCATTTATTTGTCCTGGTGTGTTTATGGGGATTTGTTCAAGTTAACTGCACACCAGATGGTGATTTGTATTTTCATAGCCCTACTTTGGATTTTGTAACTACAGTGGTCCCTCAACATACGATGGTAATCCGTTCCAAACAGACCATCGTTTGTTGAAACGATCGCATGTTGAAGGATCCGTGCAATGTAAAGTATAGGACAGTGGTCTACAACCTGCGGACCTCCAGCCGTTGGCTGTCCGGGCATGCTGGGTGTTGTAGTTTTGCAACATCTGGAGGTCCGCAGGTTGAAGACCACTGTCAGAGGAAGTTGTACTCACCTGTCCCCGCCGCTCGGGACCGTCACTGCTCGTCACCGCTGCCCGGGATGTCGCCGTCCATCGCTGTTGCCGCGTCCCCGAGGTGTCCCCGGGGACAAGGCCTCTGCTTCCCCGGCATCCGCGCGCTCCGTCACCGCCATCACATTGTTACGCACGCCGCTCCTATTGGATGATGGGACGGCGTGCGCAGCGACGTGATGACGTCGATGGAGAGCGCCGACGATGCATGGGATCCCGAAGAGGACGTGTCGGAGCCCCGAGGCCAGGTAAGAGACATTACCAGAGCTCACGGGGCACCGTAAACGGCTATCCGGCGGCACCTGAAGCAGTCAGCGCTGCTGGATAGCCGTTTATGCGATGGCCCCGACATAAAAAAGCATCGTATGTTGATGCTGCCTTCAACATGCGATGGCCTCTAAGAGGCCATCGCATGTTGAAATTATCGTATGTCGGGGCCATCGTAGGTCACTGTATATAGAAAGTAGCAAATGAACAACATACATAGGATAATACAATATTGTAACACAGATAGGAATGCAATGTGGATTTTCCTCACCCACCCACTAGCAGATCTGCGGCCCACCCCCTTATCTTTGCCCTAATGGCCGTTGGTGCACATAGGATTGTTGGGGCCCTTTAAAGTCCTGCTTCGCAGCGTCACTGAATCAGACTGCACTGTGTAATATCCGCCATTCGACCTCAGAGTCTTTACTTTGAGTAAGGAGACAGATGCCCTGTAGTGGAACATGGAAGAGGCGTTTTGCTTACCCACCCACCACCATTAACTAGGTCAGTCCAGCAGAAGCCTCCTCTCACTGTATTCACGTCTGGTCTCTCTCTCAGCTAGTGTGGTCCTGTGTGAAGCAAGTTCCCTCAACTAGGTTCTGTCTCTCACAGCTAGAAACATGTCTTTTCTCTGGCTAAGCTTGTGGTCGTCTCAGCAAATCCTCAGGGTACAGGACCTGTGTGATGTCACAATCATGTGACCGAAGTCTCCACCAATCAGCATCATCTCTCATGAAAAGGCTGCTAATCATGTGATCACAGCTCCAGTCCTTATCAACAGCATACTGGTTAATTTGTGGTCTCCATCCGCCATCTACTGGACATTTCAGATAATGCAGCCAGCTTCACAGGGGTTACTTGCCTTCCACTGGCAAGTCCTAGCCAGGAGGCTAACAAAAAAAAAAAAAAAAGGTATCGCATATATACATCCTACATACAGTACAACTAGCACAGTAACATCCTAGCTAGCTATTAATCTAGGGCAAAGAGTGACTAACATTTACCACTTCAGCTAGTGCATGTAGGAAAGTGGTCATTTTAGATGCTGCCTGTGTCAGTGGGGCATAACTGGGCTCTTCTATATTATCATAAACTAGGGCCCTAGGGGGTTGCTGCACTCTGGTGCTGTGTCTCAGTTCTCGCTGTGGGAGAGGGTCTTGGAACCGCAAATGTTCTTGCCCTCGAACTAGAGTCTCTAAGGAGAGTTCCAGGCACAAAACAGGGACTTTCTGTGTTCAACCTTGGAGAACATTGTGACCCAGGAGGGGTTCCAGGACATTGTGAAATCACAGGAGTTAAAGGAGGCAATTTCTATGTTTCCTCAGCAGGAGCTGACCACCACTGATCATCAGTCCTGGGGGTTCCCAGGGTCTCCTCTGCCCCATTTACAGGACTCTCTGTTATGCTTTCCTCCAATTCCTCACTACTCTCTTCCCCTTCATCAGCATACACAACTGGAAGCAGATGACTTCTATGCCAGGCCTTTATTCGACCCTCCGGGCCCTTGATGTTATACACTGGCAGTCCTTCCAGTTTAGACACAACTTCGAACAGGGTATCTTTCCATCTGTCAGCCAGTTTGTGTTTTCCAGGCACTACTAAATTCCGGAGAACTTTATCTCCTGCTCGAATCTCCCGATGTCTCCCCTTAGCATCACACCTTCTTTTCTTCCGTTCTTCCATTTTTGCTACAGTTTGGGTGGCAAACTCATAGGCCTGATGAAGGTTTTGTTTGAGGTTCCTCACATATTGAAAGTGTGAGGTTGAATTTGTTCCATTAGCAGACACTCCCAACCGGACATCTATCGGTAATCGGGCTTCTCTTCCGAACATTAGGAAATAGGGTGAAAACCCTGTAGATTCATGCCTTGTACAGTTGTATGCATGGACCATGGTTTCCACATGCTTACTCCAAGATCGCTTCTCAACTTGTTTGAGAGTCCCTAGCATGTCTAGGAGGGTCCTATTGAACCATTCTGACTGTGCATCACCCTCCGGATGATAAGTTGTAGTTCTAGACTTATGCACGTGTAACATGTCCAACAGTTCCTTCATTAACTTGCTCTCAAAGTCTCTACCTTGATCAGAGTGTATCCGATTGGGTAGCTCATAGTGTATAAAATGCTTCTGCCAAAAGGACTTAGGCTACAGTCACAGCCTTTTGATCTTTCATGGGGAAAGCTTGAGCATATCTTGTAAAGTGATTTGTTACCACCAGCACATTCCCAATCCCTGTTGTATGGTTTTCAATGCAGAGATAGTCCATTACCACAAAATCCAGGGGTCCCGTACTTTTCAGTTGACCCATAGGTGCAGCTCTCACAGGCAGGGTCTTCCTCTGCGTAGCCCTTCTGCAGATCTTTACATGTTGCTTGACATGTTCCCTCATGCGAGGCCAATAGAACCGATCTTGTACTAGGCCATAGGTCTTGTGCACCCCGAGATGCCCATGTTGATCGTGGAGGGCTCTCAGGACCATGCCCCGGTATCTGTGTGGTAGTACCAATTGTTTTCTCCCAGGGTGATCATGATACTTCACAACCCTATAGGGGACTCCATCTTCCAGGCGTAGTGGGCTCCATTCTCTTCGGTATAACTCTCTCTGACTCACAGGGAGAGAAGTCAGCAATTTAGGATTCTTAGTCCTCATTGCACTGAGAACTGTCCCAATATACCAGTCCTGTGCTTGAGCCTTCCTTTTGTCTTCTGTGGTTGTGCTGGACCACTATTGAAGCATGACTAGAGCATGGAACACCTCGGGCACTGCTTCTGGAGAGTAACTAATAGTCTATCCCTCTTAGCTGAGCAAATTCCTCCCAATTGACTCTCAGCCACCACATACATTTGACAAAAGGCTCCCACCCCCGGTCCAGGGATCTCTTCAGATTTCTCTTCTTCTTGGTGAGGAGGGAGTCCAGGTCTGCGGGACAGGGCATCCACAGTAACATTCTTGGGGCTGGGCTTGTATTTCAGGCTGAAACTGTAGTTTCACAAGGCAGCCAGCCATCTATGTCCTGTGGCATCCAGCTTGGCTGTAGTCTGAATGTAGGTGAGTGGACTGTTATGTAAGCCACTGGTCTTAATCCTTGTGGATAACTTTGGTGCAATACACCCCCTAGGCCTTTCATACTTGCATCCACATGGAGAATATATGGTTTCTCAGGGTCTGCATACGCCAAAACAAGAGCTTCTGTAAGTCTCTTCTTCAATGTCAGAAAAGCCTCTTTACATCCTGAAGTCCATTTCTCTCCAAAGGGATCTTTAAGACATGGTGCTTTATCATCCCCTACATCAGAGGTAATCTTCAGCAGGTCATGAAACTCTCGAGCAATCTTTGAGTAGTCTTTCACAAACCTTCGATCGTAACCACAGAAACCAAGGAAGGACCGCAATTCTCTGATTTTTTGGGGTCTTTGCCAATTAAATACTGCTTCAATCTTAGCTGGGTCTGTGGCTACTCCTTCAGCAGAGACTATGTGCCCTACATAAGTGACAGAGTCCTGGGCAAACCGGCATTTGTCCACTAAAAGCTTCTGCTTGAAGTCGATTAAACACCTTCAACAACCTCTGTTCATGCTCCTCTGGTGTCTTCCCGAACACAATTAGGTCATCCAGATACATTAGACACTCTTTGGGATTCATATCCCTTACAGTTTTCTCCATCAGCCTCTGAAAGGTAGCAGGAGCTCCTGTGACTCCTTGTGGCATTCTGGTAAACTGGAAGAACCCCAAGGGACAGATTAAAGCTGTCTTCTCCTGATCCTCCTTCTTCATGGGTACTTGATAATACCCAGATCTCAGGTCAAGCACACTGAACAACTGCCTGCCAGATAGGGCGTTCAGCAGATCCTCTATCCGGGGCAAGGTGTACTGATCAGGCACAGTCCTCTTGTTCAGAGTACGATAGTCCACACATAGCCGAACTGCACCATTCTTTTTCCTCACTACTATGATGGGTGAAGCATAGGGACTCCTGGACTCTTTGATGATGACAGCTCCTTCCATCTGTTGGAGTATGTCCCGGACATCTTACACATCTCGTAGGGGTACTCTTCTTGACCTCTCTCTGAAAAGAGTCGGATCAGAACGTCTTATAGCATGGGTGGCACTCTTAGAACACCCCATGTCCAATTCTGCTCTGGAGAAAACTCCCTCTTGAGTAGCTAGGTTAGAACCAAGGCTGTCTTTCCACTGTTGTGGTAGAGGAAAATCTTCCAAATGAAAATCTTCCAATGCTTTCACATGATCCTTCTGTTCTGCACTCACAGACATGATGGACAAAACTTAATCTAATAGGTGTATGACACCAATCTTCTGATGATGATCAATCCAGACTTCTGTGGAGGGTTAAGTTCTGCATCATCACAGGAAAGCTCTGACACAAATATTTGCACAAATCTTTCACCTCAGGTATGAGAGTCCACCCCTTCTTCTGATCCTCTTCAGGCAGAGACTCGATAAGATATTGTCCAGTTCCCTCCAACATTTCACGGTGCATTGAGGCTATGGCTCATAAGGTTTTGGTCTCACCGGGCTTCACAAATACAGTTTCTGTCCCTGAATAGCGGCAGGATCCTGGTTTTGTTTCAAGGGCTAATTGTTGACACTCTTTCCCTAGGACAGGGCTGACCTCCATCAGACGGGCTATGGAAACATCTCCCACTTCTGTTAGGTAGGCCCTGAATACATTCTGTACCATCTTTGCATTAGTACCCAAGATTATTGGGGTGCACACTTTCTTGGCTACAGGGCATATGAGAGCTTCCAATTGTGTTTAACTGGGGAATAGTTATGGTCACTTTTATGCATCCCTCCATGGGTTGAGCTTGAGACCCCACGCCCCATAGCTGAAACTCTCATGCAGGTTCCATGAGAATGTGTTTCAAATAACATTCATAGAAGTCTTTGTAGATTATGGTAACCTGAGACCCTGTATCTTGCAATGCTGAAGCATGAATTCCTTCCACTTGCACGTGTATCAAGGATTTAGGCCCAATCTTGGCACCTACAGATAGACTATGTGTAGGCGTGTTCTTCATTCGCTTGTAAGGCCTGGTCATTTGAGTCTCCTCGAGCTCGGTTGCCAGCACCTCCACATCTACCTCCATAGAATTCGCAGGGCACTCCTGCTGAAAATGCCCTGACTTTCCACATTTAAAGAAGTCCCCTCGGCGGGGTGAATTCTCAGGAAACAGCTTCCTCGGAGCCTGTGTTGCCCCCCACTTCCGGGGGAAGGATCTGCTCTCTCTGGTGGTAATTTGCATAAAAGCTCTCCAATTCAGCCACCTTCTTCCTAAAGACTGACAGTTCTGTATCCTCTTTCTCTTTCCGTAAAGGAGGTGGATACATCTGGTATTTTCTGGCTGTATTTGTTAATGTGGAATAGGGCAGAACTTTATCATTCAACTTGGCTCTCAGCAGAATCACAACTGGATTATTGGTCAAACCACCTCTCTGGATTTGCTTAGATAGCCGAGCATCCAACTCAGGAGGTGGTGACTACTCCTTTATGGAATAACTTTCCCAGCGATAGCTGTAAACGGTTGATATAGTCAGTGGCTTTTTCCTTCTGCTTAGTGGTTAGGAACTTAACCAACAGATCATCGAAATCTTCTGATTTTCCATAAGCGTCCTGTAGAACTTGCAGATAGTCTTGCACAGTAGCTTGTCCATATACTCCCTTGCACAGTCTTATCATGTCTATAGCTGGAAATCGAAAACTCTCCACCAACCACTGTTTCTTTATGGTATCATTACAAGACCATTCCTCGAACAATTACATAGCATTATCCTTCCAGACCTCAAAAGGCTCTTCGCCTGGAGGGACAGGCTGGTTTCCGGAGAACACCATTAGTTTTCAGTAACTACGAGTATGGTTTGTGGTCACTATGGCCTCTGAGAGCTTTTGTAGTATGTCAGATACATCACTACTTCCTGTAGACGTGCTAGTAAATACAGGGTTGTCTTGTTTCTGTAATGTTGGAGATGGGGAAGACTATGTTTTAGGAGTAATCATCCCCTGTTCTCTAGTAGGGCGGGCAGCTTGTTTAGGAATGGCTCCGGCCTTTTCATAGATGGGAGTCAGGGGCTTTTCTGCATCATGGTCTTTTGGACCTAACCCAAAGGGTTGTTGTGATGAGACCCTTTCTTTCATATCAGGGAGGGCATCCACTAAGGAGCATCCTTTATCTGTGGCTCCATACAAATGAATGTTGATAGGCCTCTCATGGTCTCTCCGATCTGTATGACACTATATTAACATGTACGTTTGGCCCTCAGGATCTTGAAGGATATCCCTGACAGTCGCCATTTCTATTCCCAGTCAGATTTCCATACACAAGATGGCATGGCTCATCTCATGCAGGGTGTTACTTGGCATAATACTATGGCTTGCTGTAATCACGAAGAAAGAGAGGGACTCCAGCTCAGCTCAGGAAAATACGGCTTTAATCACATCAACGAGGCAACAGGTAACAGGGAGGAAGTGATGCGTTTCGGCCAGGTGCTGGCCTTAGGCTTGCTGTAATGGTACATTCCGTTGTTGGGACCACTCTGTTGCAAAGGAGGGAGGGGCCCGGGGACTTAACCTATTCTCACTGGCTGTACCCCAATTTACGATCTCAGCAGTGCCTCCATTTCTGGCGGGTTTTTGGGAGCGCCCCCTAGTGTCTCTGGGGTCCCTTACCCTAGCTACCTCACTACGCCCGACAGGCGGATCCTGAGCCTCCGCTATCTGGGAGCTAGGGTACATGTCTGTGGCAGTGCCTCCACCCAGTGGAGCATCCGGGGTAGGGATGTGGGGTCCCACTAGGAACATACTTGGTACAATGAGACTGACACAGCCTAATGTGAACTAACTTTATATAGTAAGTAGCAAATGAACAACATACATAGGATAATACAATAGTGTAAGGGTGCATTCACACCACGTTTTGTACATACAGATGCCGGATCCAGCAGGGGGAGGGGCAAACCGGGTGCTCCCATACCCCGTCCGGATCAGCCCGTGACTCCATTTACTTTAATGATCCGACCGGAGTCAAGCGGTGACTCTGGTCGGCTCAGTTTTGACCCGTATGCGGTTTCCTGACTGGACCTAAAACCGTAGTATACTACGGTTTTAGGTCCGGTCCAAAACCGCACACGGGTCAAAACTGAGCTGACAGGGGTCAAACGGATCATTAAAGTAAATGGAGTCACGGGCTGATCCGTCCGGGGTACGGGAGCGCCCGGTTTGCCCCTCCCCCCGCCGGATCTGGCACCTGTATGTACAAAACATGGTGTGAATGCACCCTAACACAGATAGGAATGCAATGTGGATTTCCCTCACCCACCCACTAGCACATCTGCAGCCCACCCCCTTACCTTCGCCCTAATGGCAGTTGGTGCACATCAGAGTATTGGGGCCCTTATAAGTCCTGCTCCGCAATGTCACTGAAGCAGCCTGCACTGAGTGATATCCTTCTCTGGACCTCAGAGTCTTTACTTTATGTAAGGAGACAGATGCCTGTAGTGGAACAGGGAAGAGGCTTTAGGCTTACCCTCACAACACCATTAACTAGGTCAGTCCAGCAGCAGTCTCCTCTCACTATATTCACCAGACGTCTGGAATCTGCTTGCCTCTGCCAGCAGATCTCTCTCTCAGCAAGTGTGGTCCTGTGTGAAGCAAGTTCTCTCAGCTAGGTGCTGTCTCTCACAGCTAGAAGTATGTCTTTTCACTGGCTAAGCTTGTGGTCGTCTCAGCAAATCCTCAGGGCACAGGACCTCTGTGATGTCACTATCATGAAACCGAAGTCTCCATCAATCAGCACCATCTCTCATAAAAAGGCTGCTAATCATGTGATCACAGCTCCAGTTTTTATTAACAGCATACTAATTAATTTGTCGTCTCCATCCACCATTTATTGGACATTTCAGATAATGCAGCCAACTCCACAGGGGTTACATATATATATATTTTGTGATGACTCGCTCTTGCAGATAGGTGCGGTTGCAGTATAGAGGCAAGAAAACAGTACTTTTCAAATCAAAGTTCAGTGTTTTATTCACACTTGGCACACAGCAAACAGTCTTTAAATGCAGAACAAAGGAAAACATAACAAAAGTCCACCTGTAGTTCTTAGGTGTTTGTTCACACCTGAGTTCGTGCCATGTGGCACCAAGCAAGTCTTTTCCAGGCCTCCAGGCAGTCTGCTCACCAGCTTCCAACCTTAAAGCAAATGCAGGGAAGAACTTCAGTCTCAGCTCTCTCTGGCAGTGTGAGCTGCAACTAGCAAATCCCCCTCAGCTGGTGAAACAGGTTGCATTTAAGGCCAACAAAAGGCGGCCTGGATTGTGGGGAATGACCCCCATCCTGCACTTGGTCATTCCCAGTAAGAGCAGTCCCGGATTGGCCTTCCAGACATACTACGGCCACAGCGTCAGTCTGCATCGCAGCACAGACACTGAATTATTACCGGCTCTTATTTCACCAAGGCAAGGAGCCTTGGTGACACATATCGCCCATCAACCACAATGCCTTTCACCTTCTCACAATATATATACCGTATTTATCGGCGTATAACACGCACTTTTTAGGCTAAAATTTTTAGCCTAAAGTCTATGTGCGTGTTATACGCCGATACACCCCCAGGAAAGGCAGGGGGAGAGAGGCCGTCGCTGCCCGCTTCTCTCCCCCTGCCTTTCCTGGGGTCTAGAGCGCTGCTGTCGGCCCTTTTCACCCCCTGGCTATCGGCGCCGCTGCCCGTTCTGTCCCCCTGACTATCGGTGCCGGCGCCGATAGCCAGGGGGAGAGAAGCGGCGCCGACAGCCAGGGGGAGAGAAGGGGCAGCGGCACCCATTGCCGGCGCAGCTGCCCCGTTGCCTCCCCCCATCCCCGGTGGCATAATTACCTGAGTCCGGTCCGCGCTGCTCTAGGCCTCCGTCGTGCGTCCCTGGCGTCATTGCTATGCGCTGAACGGCGCGGCGCATGACGTCAGAGCGCCGCGCCGTGCATAGCAACGACGCTGGGGACGCACGACGGAGGCCTGGAGCAGCGCGGACCGGACTCAGGTAATTATGCCACCGGGGATGGGGGGAGGCAACGAGGCAGCGGCGCCGGCAATGGGTGCCGCTGCCCCTTCTCTCCCCCTGGCTGTCGGCGCCGCTTCTCTCCCCCTGGCTATCGGCGCCGGCACCGATAGTCAGGGGGTGAAAAGGGCCGACAGCAGCGCTCTAGACCCCAGGAAAGGCAGGGGGAGAGAAGCGGGCAGCGACGGCCTCTCTCCCCCTGCCTTTCCTGGGGTATATCGGGGTATACACGCACACACACGCACCCTCATTTTTTCATGGATATTTGGGTAAAAAACTTTTTTTACCCAAATATCCTTGGTAAAATGAGGGTGCGTGGTATACCCCGATAAATACGGTATATATATATATATATATATATATATATATATATATATATATATTATATATTATATATATATATATATTATATATATATATATATATATATATATATATATATATATAATATATATATACCAGGGCACCTCCCTGAGTCATCTCATGTTTTTTATTTTATTTATTCAATAAATATGGTTCCACTGTGAACCTTTTCACAATATCCAGTCCATTCTCTTCATGCTGAGGGAATCACAGCGTCATCTGCAAAGGGTTCTTTTTCTCATGCTTCTCCACATCTGTATCCAGGACAGCAACCCAGAAGGATAGCAGCATTCATCCCTCCACTCAGTACCCCATTATTGCTGGTGAGTAAGGCTTTTATTTATCCTCCTCAAGGTGAGCGGCTATCTATATGGTTTTTGGGTCTATCCTTGAACCCCACTGCTCCTGTTGCCAAGGGTAATAAGCTAGGCGCCGGTTTCAGTCTCTCTCTTTTTTTCTAAACATATATAAAATATAGGGAGGGTAATCATTCCCGGGAAGGGTAAAATTCCTGGTGCTGTCATGGAAGATTTGTAGAAACCATGGGGGAGATTTATGAAAAACTGTGAAGAGGAAAAAGATGACAAGTTGCCCATAGCAACCAGATCGCTTCTTTTATACTGGTCAGCTATTACCAAGAAGACTAATCTTTTTTTTCTCCTTCATCCCCACAACAGCACCATAGGTATTAGTAGATGTGTCTCGTTCCTAGTGTTGAGCGGCATAGGCCATATTCGAATTCGCGAATATTCGCGAATATATGGACGAATATTCGTCATATATTCGCGAATATTCGTTATATTCTCGTTTTATTTTCGCATATGCGAAACTTCGCGTATACGAAAATTAACATATGTGAAAATTAGCATATACAAAATTAGCATACGCGAAAATTCGCATATGCGAATTTTCGCACGCCAGTCTCACACAGTAGTATTAGAGCCTTCTTTACACCACACAAGCTGGAAGCAGAGAGGGGTGATCACTGTGATGTGTACTGTGAAGGAAAAAAAAATAAAATAAAAAAAAAACGAATATTCGTAATTACGAATATATAGCGCTATATTCGCGAAATTCGCGAATATGCGAAATTCGCGAATAATATTCGAATTGCGAATATTCGCAAGCAACACTACTCGTTCCTCCCTGATGATTAAGGTATGATATTGTTGTCAAATTGTATGAAGAGACTATGAACATACTTGTCTGATAGAATGTTTTCTGCTACCATGAGGGACTCCTAGACTGTTTATTTCTTTGAAATCTAAATATTCATTTATTATGAATATTTATAATAGCTTTCCGGAAACAGGTGAGCCTGAGCTTAGACCCCACAACATGACTTGTATCTGTAGAAATAGGGATGTTTGGTTGATTATATCAACAAACCTCTTTCTCAAAATTTTTCCCCTGTATCCACCAATTTAAGGATGATCTGAAGGATTGTGGGATGGTTAGAACCTTTTGAAGGCCTGAAGTGTCTTTGTTTCATCTGGTCATAATGAAAATGGAGAGGTTTGGAGCGAGCATGGCTCCACAGGATTGTTGACTTGCAAGATCTTGATACCCAGAAATAACATGGAGGGACATTTATCAATGTTTGCTTATGTATTTTTTTTTTTTTAGTATTTTCTTCCTTATTTTTTTTTACTGGTTTCAGCCTGTTGATAATTTTCTTTCACGTAAGCAATTTTTCCTTTGGCATTAGTTTTTTCTGCTCCATGTTTGAGCTGGAGCTTAAATTTAGTCAATTTTTAACCTTGTTGCGACTTTTTTTTGCACAGTTGCGACTGTCGCAGTTGATAACTACCCGACTAAAGCCAATCCATTTTTAAAAATTTACTACGTAAGCAAGTTAGAATTTTCTTGCTTTTCTTTTTATTCATGCAAATTGTCGCACGAAAAACACACATAGTCGCAGTTGCGACAATTATAGTAAAGAAAACCTGAATAAACCCGTTGATAAATGTCCATCATAGAGTCTCTTTTGGAGAAGACATTTATGGAAAAAGACTAAACTTCACCAGGAGAGAGGATTTTTCTATTCAAAGAAAAGAAAATAATCGGGAAGATTTATCAAGAGGGGTGCCCATAGCAACCAGATTGCTTCTTTCAATTTTAACCTGTTAAGGACCAAGGGCATACCTGTACATCCTGGGTCCTTTCCCTTTCTATAATGCGGGGCCACGGCAAGGCCCCATGTGATAGCGGGTCGGGCCCGGCCTCTAAAAATGACCGGGACCAGTGGCTAATAGGGCATGGCACTGATCGCAGTGCCGCACTATTAACCCTTTAGACGTGGCGTTCTTGCCGCATCTAAAGTGAAAGTAAACAAATGTTGGTTAGCTCAGGGGGCTGTTCAGGACCGCCACTGTGAAATTGTGGCATCCCGAAAAGCTGTAGGACACGAGGAGGGTCCAATTGCCAGGCATGAGCAGTCAAGCGGCAGAATCATCGATCAATGGTTTCCTATGAGAAACCATTTATCAATGTAAAAGATCAGTGTGTGCAGTGTTATAGCCCCCTATGGGAGCTATAACATTGCAAAAAAAAAAAAAAAGTTAATTAAGATCATTTAACCCCTTCCCTAATAAAAAGTTTGAATCACCCCACTTTTCCCATAAAAAAAAAAAAGTGTAAATAAAAATAAACGTGTGCTATCGCCGCGTGCAGAAATGTCTGAATTATAAGAAATATATAATTAATTAAACCACATGGTCAATGGCGTACGCGCAAAATAGTGTATTTTTGGTCACATTTTATATAATGAAAAAATTTATAAAAAGCGATCAAAAAGTTCGATCAATACAAAAATGGTACCGCTAAAAACTTCACATCACGGTGCAAAAAATGAGCCCTCATACCACCCCATACGCAAAAAATTAAAAAGTTATAGGGGTCAGAAGATGGCAACTTTAGACGTATACATTTTCCTGCATATAGTTATGATTTTTTTCCCAGAAGTACGACAAAATCAAAACTATATAAGTAGGGTATCATTTTAATCTTATGGACCTACAGAATAAAGATAAGGTGTCATTTAAAAAAAAATAATTACTGCGTAGAAACAGAAGCCCCCAAAAATTACAAAATGGTGTTTTTTCTTCAATTTTGTCGTACAATTTTTTTTCCGGTGGCACAAAAAATAAGCCATCATATGGATTTTTAGGTGCAAAATTAAAAGACTTATGAATTTTTAAAGGTAAGGAGGAAAAAATTAAGGGGCAATAACAGAAAACCCCCAGGTACTTAAGGGGTTAAAGAGGTCTGTAAAAATTAAGGAAGCCATCTGATAAGATACTATGGGCAACTAAACACCTTCTGGTTACTGGAGAAAAGTCAGAATTTTATATTTTAATAATTTACAGTAACAGTTCATAAGGTTAAAAAAAAAGACCAGAGTCCACCAAGTTCAATGTATAACCCTAATGAGTCCCTACTGAGTTGATCCACAGGAAGGCTAAAGAAAAAATTCATACTAGGGGTAAAATTCCTTCCCGACTCCAAATATGGCAGTCAGAATAAATCCCTGGATCAACGTTCTGTTCCTAAAAATCTAGTATACATAACCAGCAATGTTATTATTCTCCAAAAATGCATCCAGACCTTTTTTGAACTCTTATACAGAGTTCCCCATGACCACCTCCTTTGGCAGAGAGTTCCATATCACACTGCTCTTACAGTAAAGAACCCCATCTGTGCTGGGGTACAAACCTTCTTTCCTCAAGACGTAGAGGATGCCCCATTGTTATGGATACAGTCCTGGGTATAAATATTTAGATCATGGGAAAAATCTCTATACGTTCCCCTGATATATTTATATTAGTTATTAGGTTTCCCCTGGTTGCCCATCTTTGAACCCTCTCCAGCTCCACTATATCTTTCTTGTACACTGGTGCCCAATACTGTATACAGTATTCTATGTGTGGTCTGACTAGTGATTTGTACAGCGGTAGAATTATTTCCTTGTTGTGGGCATCTCTGCGTCTATTGATGCACCCCATGATTTTATTTGCCTTGGCAGCAGCTGCCTGACACTGGTCACTAGAGCTAAATTTACTATTAACTAAGACTTCCAAGACCTTTTCTACGTCAGTCGTCCCAAGTGTTCTCCCATTTAATACATAATCCCAGCCTGGATTTTTCTTCCCCATGTGCATTACCTTACACTTATCAGTGTTGAAACTCATCTGCCACTCCTCAGCCCAAACCTCCAACCTATCCAGATCCATTTGTAACAGTGCACGGTTCTCTATTGTGTTCACCACTTTTGCTACTTTACTATTCAACCCCTCTACAAGGTCATTAATGAATATATTAAATAGAAAAGGACCCAAGACTTACCCCTGTGGTACCCCACTAGTAAGTCACACAATCGGAATAAGTACCAATAATAACCACCCTCTGTTCCCTATCACTGAGCCAGTTACTTGCCCACTTACACACATACTCCCCAAGCCCAATCCTTCTAATTTTATGTACCAATCTTATATGTGACACCGTATCAAATGCTATGGAAAAATCCAGATATAGGACATCCAGTGATTCCCCCAGGTCCAGTATGGAGCTCACCTCCTCATAAAAGCTGATCCAGACCGAAGGATTCTAGAAATGTACTTTTCCAACCGAAGGATTCCAGGAATGTACTTTTTATACTTTTATTTTTAAATAATTGTTTTAGGTATATGAAGGGACCAAAACTATGCAATACTGGACTTTGTTAATTAAACAGCATGGTCAGTGTTGCATACGTTTAAATACCATAGTATTTTTACTTTTGAAACCACATTTGTTTACATTTTTTTATTGAAGAAAAAGGGGGGATTCAAACTTATTTTTGTTAACTTATTATTATATTTTTTTAGTTTCCCACAGGCAGGGCCGTTTGAAGGAATTTGGGGGCCCCAAGCAAAATGGACATGGAGGCCCCCCCCTTGATGTTCACGCAAGTCACGCTCTAGGGCCGGCGTTAGGACGTAACAAGCCGGCCCTTGAATTCTGGGAGCACGACATGAGCGAACGCCGATACATTATATGCAGCAGAGTTCCCCCCCACATTAGGTAGGCAGTGTTCCCCACAGACATACAGCCTCCAGCCAGTGTATGGCTGGAGGCTGTATGCCTGTGTACTGCCCCACTTCAGTGCTCCGACCATAGCATTAGTTCCCGGGACCGGAGAAGGGGTGATCGGAACTAGGGATCGACCGATATAGTTTTTTTATCACCGATAATCGGTGCAGGTTAGGGCCGATAGCCGATAATTTATACCGGAATATCGGTATAAGTTATCGGCTATTTAACCCCCTGCGACACCGCTGCAGATCATTGATTTAAAGCGGGCGCTTTAAATCAATGATCTGCAGTGGCTTTTGCGGGGCCATAGGCCGCCGCCACCACCCGCTTCTCTCCACTACCTGTCAGGGTGGTCCGGGCCATCCATCCATCGATCATGTAGTGTCCGGGGGCATTCCGGGTGGAGGGTGGTCCGGTCCGGGCTGTCCTTCTCCCACGGTCTTCTTCTCCACTCCGGGCAGACTTCGGCCTAGAACGCTGCATAGACGCCGCTGCGCAGTGACGCCCGTGCGCAGCGACGCACCTGACGTCACAGCGTAGCGGCGTCTATGCAGCGTACTAGGCCGAAGCCTGCCCGGAGTGGAGAAGACCGTGGGAGAAGGACAGGCCGGACCGGTTCACTCTTCACCCGGAACGCCCCCGGACACTACAGGAAGGAAGGATGGCTCGGACCACCCCCATTACGGGTAAGTTTAATTTTTTTATTGACTCGGAGGGTGGGGGAGGGGCCCGACCGGTATACCGCCTAGCATCACGGTGGGGGGTGCGACGCTGTGCGGTGGGTCAGGGGTGCGGGGCGGCGGGTCGAGGGGGTGGCGGTCGCGGTGGGGGCGGTGCGGGGTCGGGGCATTATCGGCTTATCGGCAAGATTATTGCCGATACGATAATGCCCAAAATCGTGATTATCGGCCGATAATATCGGCCATACCGATAATCGGTCGATCCCTAATCAGAACACCAAAGATGACGTCCCACTGGTCACTTACCAAGCTGGCCAGCGCACGTCTTCCTCCTCCTCGATGCTACGGTCTTCTGCGCCTCTGTTGCTATCAGGGCCAGATTAAGGCTGCCTGGAAGACGGAGCACTTCATTAGAATGGGCCCCCCCGACAGTTCCCCCACATTAGGTGCAGTATAGTTCCACCGCATTAGGTGCAGTATAAGTCCCCGCACATTAGGGGTGCAGTACAGTTCCCCCACAAAAGGGGTGCAGTACAGTCATCCCCCCCCCCCCATTAGGTGCGCAGTACAGTTCCCCAATTAGGTGCGCAGTACAGATCCCCCCACAGACATACAGCCTTCAGTCATATACAGTGTATGGCTGGAGGCTGTATGCCTGTTTACTGCCCCACTTCAGTGTTCCGATCACAGCTCCTCCAGTCCGGGGACCGGGGTCACGATCTACTGCTATGGCCTATGGGCCATAGCAGTAGGTCCTGGGACCGTAGGTCAGAACACTGAAGATGATGTGCCGCTGGTCACTTACCATGCGCTCGCGTCCTCCTTGATGCTCCGCTCCACTCCATTCTCTTTTCTCGTATGGGCGCACGCACGGGTCGTCAGTGATGTCCCTGCGTGCGTTATCTCCCGGCAGCGCCTGCGTTTTTAAAATTAAAGGACAACTGCAGCGCAATATACACCTATCCCCTATCTACAAGATAGGGGATAAGTGTTTAATCGGAGGGTCCGACCGCTGGGACCCCCCCGAGATCTCCCTAATGGGGCGCCGCCATTAGCACTCATAGTGAGCACTAAGGCGCGTAGCGTAGACCTAGAGGTCGACAGTAACGCCCCGTCTCCTCCCCGTCCCCATACAGTTCTATGGGGGAGTCGGGGAGGCACGAACGCTGCCTCCCCGCCTCTCCCATAGAGAAGCATGGAGGAGGCGTGCCGGCCGCAACGTCATACTGCGGCAGGCACGCCCCCTGCACGGGAGAGCCGCGGCCCCGTACAGGAGATCGTGGGGGGTCCCAGCGGTCGGATCCCCGTGATCAAACACTTATCCCCTATCTTGTAGATAGGGGATAAGTGTATATTAAGCTGCAGTTGTCCTTTAACGCGAGGGCCGCCGCAGAGAAGTAACCGCTGGGACATCCTTGTGTCCTGAAAAGATTTTTCGGAACACAGGGATGTCCCAAATGTGACGGGGCCCGGAACAGGCGATCCATAGCGCTAATGAAGATCCGGCCCTGGTTGCTATGGGCGCACGCACGGGACGTCAATCTCCCGGCGGCCCCTGCGTTTTTAAAGTTAACGGGGGCATCCCTGTGTCCCGAAAACATCTTTCGGGACACAGGCATGTCCTTAATAGTGAAGGGGGAATTGCCCCGTTGTTACAGGACGGGCAAGCACCGGCTCTGCTCAGGGCCCCAAGCAATTGCTTGGTTTGCCTGTCCTGTAGTGACGGGCCTGCCCACAAGGGTCTACTGCTTGCAATTTTCAGATTGCATACACGGTTTAATGCTGCTCAATAGAGCAGCATAGATCAGTGTTAAGGGTGCTCCATTGCTCCAGCCTGCAATGGCTTACTGGAGCACCAATTGGACAGCGAGGAGGCAGGTAAGGGCTGATCGGGACACCACTATTTCACTGTGGTGATCCAGATCAGCCTGACAGAGCAGCCAGGATTATTTTAATTTTAAAGCTTTTATACAAGCCTCAATACAGATAATATCAAGGAATTTGGTGGGAGACTTGTGGTGGGATATTGACTATAAGTACACATGCTAATCTCAGGGGGATAGACCGGATCATCGCTTGCCAGAACAGGAGATATTGTATGAAGGGGATGTATTTTGGTAATATTCTGTTGAGAACAATAAACAGACAAACAGAGTTCAAGAGGTTAACCTGGCCTCCAAAAAACACAGATCTCAAACTGACTGAGCATGTTTGGTATGTGCTAGAAACACAAGTGTCATGTTTAAAAAGGTCCCACCTTGTAACTTACAGGATCTGGTTCTAATGTTTTGGTACCAGATACAACAGAACACATTCAGAGGCTTTGTGTTGTCTACGCCTCCACCGATTTGGTTGGATTCTCACACCGTATTTAGTCCTCATTTTAGTCAGTGTATGTAACCAAACCAGGCATGGTTCCAAAACACCACTGTAGTTTTTCTTTATGCCAATTAGGCTAAAATACTGACCAAACCTTTTAGGGGGACCTACCTAAGTAATATTAGGCAGGTGGTGTAACCTCATCTCCTTCCCAAACCCATGACATTCATGGGTCAGGTGGGCGGACATGACATGGGCCTGTGGGTCGGGTCCGCGTCATGACCGGGAGATGTCCACTTCTATAAGAAGCTGACATCTGCCAGTAATGGACAGAGATTGCTCCGAGGTCCGTCATTTAACTGTTTAAACATTTAAACATTAAATGCTGCCATTCCCTGACATCTAGTGGTCCCATAGACACCAGGGACCACTAGACACTGTACAAACAAGAAAAAAATACACATTTGGTATCACCATGTGCGTAATTGTCCAAACTATTAAATTATTATGTTTCTGATCATGCACGGTGGTCGGCGTATACGCAAAAAAAATTCTAAAATGCCAAAATTGCTGATTTTTGGTTACATTACATCCCAAAAACACGTAATAAAAAGTGATCAAAAAGCCAGAACTACATAAAAGTGGTACCATTAAAAACTACAGCTCAGTGAGCAAAAAACAAACCCTAAGACAGCTCTGTAGGTGGAAAAATAAATAAAAATTATAGGGGTGAGAACGTGGTATTGAACAAAGTTTATTTTTATTTTTTAAAGTTTAAAAAATTTTTTTAACCATAAAACGAAACAAAAATAATTCAAGTTTCGTATCATTGGAATAAAGATGGCATGTCAGATTTACCGTATTTGCCCTACAAAATTGTGCAATTCCATATTTTTTTCAATTTTGCCCTACATATAATTTTTTCTGGCTTTGTAATACATTTTATGATAAAAAAAAAGAAAGTGTATCAGTAGAAAGTACAACTCGCCACGCAGAAAATAACCCCCAATACAACTTTGTCAGTCAGGAAAAAAAAAAAAAAAAAAGTTATGGGTCTTAAAAGGTAAGGAGGAAAAAATGTGAGCCAGAAAAAAACATTTGCTGGGTCATGAAGGGGGTTATAGCTGATTGATGTATACTGGATGACAATGACAGTCTGATCTTTGTACTGTACTTTAACACAGCACAACTAAGAATGGTGTCACACAGGGAGCCAGCTGTCCGATATGTGCACCAATGAAGTAGATTGGGTGATTTGAAACCGATGAACAATGATATCTTAATCAGCTTATGAATGGGCCCCGAGAACTAATTTTAATGTCAAATTCAGATCTGCTTCCTGTAACAGAATCAGATATCACTATTGTGTTTTCAACTGCTCAAAGCTTACATATGACAATCTTAAAGGGGTACTCTGGCCCTAAGACATCTTATCCCCTATTCAAAAGGATAGGGGATAAGATGTCTGATTGCGGGGGTCCTGTTGCTGGGGACCCCTGCAATCTCTCATGCAGCACCCGCAGTGCTGGAGGCTCAAAGTCTGAAGCCTCATGACCATGGGGCCGAAGTATATTGACGTCAGGACGATCCTTTGGATAAAGGATAAGAGGTCTTAGGGCTGGAGTACCCTTTAATAATACGTGAAAGGTAAAAATAATCATTAGATCCTATAGCTGTAGCCATTAATCAAAGTTTTTAGCTGTAACTACATGTAAACTTCCTGTGATATGTTCAATGACTTAAACTAGAGACACAAATAAATATATTTTTGCTATCAAAATCAAAAGTAAATAGGGTTCCTACTTTAAAAACAAACAGGTAACAAAAGCTCAAATCTACAAGTTTAATGTCAGCGGTGGCAAAGAACACATGAGATGTGTGTTTTCAATGCATAATAGTCACAGTGGATAGCAGCTAAGAACATGAAAAAAAAATAGGAGAATCTAACAGTTCACATTGTGATTTTGTATGTTGATAAAAGATGGTGATTTCACGCATCAGATGTTTTATGGTTTTACTATCAAGGAAAAAAAATAAAAAGAATACAGTAATGCATTACACTTATTCTTCAGAACTAAAATATTGGTATGGCAGCAAAATATTCATACAGAAATGTGAGTTTGTAAACTGTATTTAAATCTCTTTTTTGATCCCAAAGTGCAAATTGCAAAATTCCCACAAGTTCAGTAGTGCTTTTCCTGTAAATAATCCTTCATTTTGTTTGGCAAAGGCAGTTTCTGAATCAGGTCTATTCTGGTGTACTGACGTATCACAAAACGACACAGGTACTGCAAGGACCGCACCTGCATGAACCGGGACACTGGATTTGTAAGTCTTACTGGATACGTAGCGGATCCTGGAACTCTAGACCTGGAGTAGCAAAAGGCTCCATTTTCAGAGTCCCTGATGGAATGTTCTATAAGGTCAACTATGGAGGTATGTCCTTCCACATCTGGTTGTTCATAAAAGCTAAATCTACCATTTGAATGTTCAATTCTAGTATGAAGTGTTTTATTATGAGAACGAAAACTTAGGCTTAAAAGGTAACGGTCATCAGAACTGTCTCGGACCAGAAAGGAGCCATCTGGCACATTAGCAAGTTTTTCTTCTGCTTCCCAGCGTGTGATAGGTCCCCAGTACCAACCTTGTTTTGCAAGTTTTTTAAGCTCCTCAGTAAGACTGGTTACTACCATAGGCCCATTGCTTTGTACAGAGTCATAGACTCGGCCCACACCAGGAGCAGTGTTTGGGTCGAAATTCAAATGGCACCGCATGTTTTCAGCCATGTGTGCTTCTGTGCTATTAAGTCCTGCAAAGTTCCTTTGGATTTGACTGTGCTGGACTGGAGGTAGCAATGGGGAGAGCGGTGGGACGTCGTTGTGACCTACCCTGGAATTTTGAAAAAGAACTCCATTGGTATTATGCAGCAGACCATTTACAGTCTGGTCCACAAAGATGTCCGAAGCCACTACTACATCCGGAGCCACTTGAGTTTCCTCTTCGTGAAAGCCATTACTTCCTATTTGGGAAGGTACAGCTGAAATTTCCATCGGGGATGAGCTGTCCAAACAATACGTACGCGGTCCTTCCAAAGGATACATTCCCTCATCTAAAGGCACAGTATACTGAATATAGTCCTGAGGCATAAGTCCAATAACTACAGGCACGTGTTCATTTATATGCAAATGAAGATCTCCATTATGAGAGTCTGTACTTTTCAATGGATTACTTTGTTCCTGATAAACATTATCTGACTGTAGCTCATGAAAGTCCTTTCGAACCCCATTAAGCGCCGGGCTTGGACTGGTGGAATGAACCAATGCTTTAACTTTAACTTCCATTTTTATACAGGTCTCTTCAGAGTTTGTTGGACGCAAAGGCCATGGAGTTGGACTGTAGTGGTGAGTTCGAAGTGATGTTGACCTTAATGGCCTCTGAGATCTCACGTCTTTAAAAGTAATAGGTGCAGATGACGAAGAAAATGTGTCCTCTTCTGCTGAGTTAACTGATGTGCTTCCCTTTCCTTTTTGTTTCTGCTTTGCTGAAAGGCGCCTTTTTAATGTCCCCATTAAGCTCTCACTTTTTGGCCTATTTTTGCCACCTTTCTCATCTTCACTGTTGATTTCACAGCCCGTCAAGTCTTTACCATAGCAGCTACCAAACAGAGAGTCATCTTTCACAAAGTTATTGGTTATTGAAGGCTGCTGTACCATTACAAAGTCATTTTCTTCTTTGCTTTTGTTCAAGTTAAAAGATTTGCGAAATGTTTTCAGACTGATTTTCTTCATTATGGCAAGTGACCAAGTCCTCTTACTGTTGGACTTCTCCAGTGGATTGGCCCTAGAACGCTGCCATTAATCACTGCTTCACCGCTTTTTTTATATGGCGTCATTTAGCTTCTGTAACCATCACCTGTAAGCACACAAGAAAAAAAAAAATGTAATGTCAAGATATTGAATTGGTTATTGTACAATAATCAAGTTGTGCTTAGCTTATTGCTCTCTCCAGGGCAGGGATGGTTTTAGCTGCAGAGACATACAGGAATGGGGCTACCTGGGCTGCAGTATATATGCAAGATAACATTAAGGCCTTAGTCTAATATTAAGGAGTTTACAGGCAGATACCAGATTATCTAATAGTAGTCTACATTCCCATTTTGAGGGCCTTAAAATCTACCATATATCACTTTTAAACAGAGCCAGAAAAAGGAATACATACACACCTATATATCGCACTTGTTTACAGGCCAATAATTTTTATTTATTTTTTTTATTTACACAAGGTACAGTGTATGTATTAGAAAGCTAAAGAGAACACATCAGCATTGCTTACAAAATCTCCCATATACTACTCAAAAAGGAAATACATATTTTTTTAAAGTCATCCTTTTCCAAATGGTAAATCCTTGTGATCTTTCCCCCAAAATGTATACATCTATGCATCTACCATACTGATCTTATTTCCACCTTAGAATTAAAACAAAAGAAGGCAGAAACAACACTTTAAAGACATAAAGGGGAGATTTATCAAAACATGGATAGAAGAAGAGTGGTGCAGTGGCCCAGAGCAACCAGATAGCTTCTTTCATTTTTAACAGGCCTCTTGAAAAATGAAAGAAGCAATCTGATTGGTTGCTATGGGCCACTGCACCACTCTCCCTCTGCACAATTTGATAAATCTCCCCCCAAAGAGCTTATTAAAACTTACTGACAATACTAAATCTGCTCAAATGGCATCAGATTTGAGGACCAGTTTCAAGTACACCCCACTGTGAAAAATGTAACAGTCTTTGGTTTACAATCAACTCAACAAATATAATGTGAGGCAAAAAAAAAAAAAAGCTCAGGATAGTGTAAAATAAATAAAAAAAATCTAATAAAAAATCCCCAGACAACCCCTTTAAAGGTCAAATTCACACACGGCAGTTTTGATTCACTAAAATCAATGAGTTGATCAGGTAATACATGAAGAATTAAAACAAAGAAGGCAGAAACAACACTAAAGCTAGAGATGCTCTTCTAGGGTGCCGAACACAGGAGCTCAGTCTACACAGAAACTTCTGTCTAAATACCTGTCTTTAGTTAGGATCTAAACTGGCCTCAGCCATTGACTGGCCAAAGGGCGCTTCCTTTATGTCGAAACATAAGCAGAGAATGTTATTCAGCCAGGACCATCCAGGGCACAAAGATTTGATTTGTTCAGTCCTTAAGCTCGAGACTTTATCCTCACAGATGACCATAACCCCAGCTTTTGAGCCTAACAATAATGACTGAATCAAGAATTTAAGAAAAATTGTATTCTGCCAGAAGATCTAACATGTTAATTTTTCTAGCAGAATCCGTGATTAAAAGCCAATTGAAAGCGCAACTGTCATGAAAATTATACCCCCCAGACTAATAACATGATAGTATAGATGATGATATGTGTAATGCAGCTGTACTTTTGGCTGCTGTTTATCACTCTTTATCAGCCAGAAAATAGTTTTATCGTGCGGTCAGCAACAGTCAGATAGGCTTGGCTGGGGATCGTAATGCCCCACCTACGCCACGCCTATCCCCTGTAAGTGAGCGCTGGACCACTGTGTGATTGACACACAGGTCCCCACCCCCGATGTCCATGATGTGCGGGCCTCCACTGAGCCTATACATATAATGTGCACCTTTATGTTATATGAAATACAGTGCCCGTGCTCCTCTTCTTTCTTCTCATGGTGCCGGAGACGCGCTGCTACTGCTTTCACTACAGGCAGTGAGCTCGCTCCCGTTGTCTTCCGCCAGCTCTGTGCGCCTGCGCAGTGCTAGAGGCAGGGAGCGAGCTCACTGCCTATAGTGAAAGCAGAAGCAGCGCGTCTCCGGCACCATGAGAAGAAAGGAGAGGAGTACGGACACTGTATTTCATATAACATAAAGGTGCACATTATATGTATAGGCTCAGTGGAGTCACGCCGGCCCGCACATCATGGACATCGGGGGGTGGGGACCTGTGTGTCAATCATACAGTGGTCCAGCGCTCACTTACAGGGGATAGGCATGGCGGTGGCGGGCCATTACGATCCCCAGCAACGCCTATCCGACTGTTGCTGACTGCACGATAAAATTATTTTCTGGCTGATAAAGAGTGATAAACAGGAGCCAAAAGTACAGCTGTATTACACGTATCATCATCTATACTGTCATGTTATTAGTCTGGGGGTACAATTTCAATGACAGTTGCGCTTGAAGTCAATATACCCAAATTTCCTGACAAAATCAGTTTTAAGTGCAATTGGTGCAGAAGTTACACGTTGAACTCACTAGTCGGCATTTCCTGATTACATCTCTTGAATTTCGCCCCAATTTCACTTTAATCACAAGCCAGCTAGAAGTTGAGCAGAAATTGGCTGAATGGTAGACGTCACGCCCCCTCCATTCACGACATAATGACCATGGCCGCCCGAAACCGGCATCTGGGCCAAAGATCACAGGGGGTCCCAGCTGGGACCCCCACAATCAAAAATCTCATCCCCTATCCTTTGGATAGGGGATAAAATGTCTACGTACAGAGTACCCCTAGAATTACCTTCGTGGTGTGACTGTAACAGAACTCAACAATTACTGCCAGATTCCTCCACAAAATTACTTCTGATCTTGGTGGGACACGTCATTACCAGGCTATTGTCATGGACCACTTGGAAAAAAAAAAAATAGAATGTCTAAAGCACATCATTGAGAACTCCTGCTTTCCACGTGTGAATGCATAGGTATTTAATTGTTGGGTTAAATATGTATTCATATTTAAGTATTTTAGATGCCTATTGCACAAACATATTAATGTTATTTGCCATTTGTGATCTATAATGTAGATATACTGCAAATAACGCATACCCTTTGGGAGCCATAAGCTTGTAAATATGTGCTATTATGGCAGCTTAACAACCTGAAATAAATGTAAAACTGTATTTTTATGTGTAAGGGACAAACGCATGAGACTGCATAAACAATCCTCATACTAAAGCAAGATGGAAACCGAAGACATACAGTACAAACATGAATATATCACTAAACCTTACGGCTCTGGCTTTTTATTATTCTCTCTTAAAAAGACATAAAAAGAAAACTAGAATGGTTAGGAAGGTTTTGGTTTTCGTGTAATACCAAAGGCATATTGCATAGACAGGCCAGAAGATACCACATCAACACCTTCAAGTGCCTAAATTCCTTCACAGCAAGTTAGATATAGAATCGCTGCTCAGTTCTACAAGAATCTTTTCTCGTGCTGTGAGAAATACGCAATAGTTGGACAAGTTAATAAATGTCAGAAGACACTATTTATGGAACCGTATATAGGACACTTCATGTAGCTACATGACTCACTGTCACTAGTGATAAGAAAATCTACTGCATGGAGTCTGAACAGGCAACGTTAAAGAGGCCCTCATGGCGCCGCTCCAACTGTTCTACCAAGTGACAACTGTGTAAACTGGCTGAGCTCCAAAATCCTACTGGGGAAATGAGCAGGTAAACACTATCCTGGTTACCAAACTCGCATGACTATCAATTTCTACCAATCACAACTCTACAATTCTCCAACGTTGGGCATTTGGATATAATGCAGTGCTGTTTCTTATCAGGGTGTGTTCCCTGGTTGTTTGATACATTTTCAAGCCAAAACCAGGAATGAAAAAACACATAAAACAAAAGACTGAGACAGCTTCTTTTTTGATTATATTCTTGGAACTACCCTTAAAGGGGTACTCCACTGGCCAGTGTTCCGGCTGCTTTCGGAGCATTTAGCTCTTAACGCTTTGCGCGTGCTGCGGGGGTCGACCACGCCCCCTCATGACATCAGGTCACGCCCCTTCAATGCAAGTCTATGGGAGGGGGCTTGCATTGAGGGGGTGTGGTGTGATATCACGACCCCCTGCAGCGCGCACCCAGCATTCAGCATGCGATCGAGCAGACCAGAGCAGAAGATGACCGATAACCCTGATCAGTTCTATGTCCTATGCATAGCACTGAACAGTATTAGCAATCGAATAATTGTTATAAATAGTCCCCTATAGGGACTATTAATGTGTAAAAATAAAAGTAAAAAAAAATATATATATATATATTGTGAAAAAACCCCTCCCTCAATAAAAATTTTAATTGTCCCATTTTCCCTATTTTACCCCCGAAAAGAGTAAAATAAATATTTTATATACATATTTGGTATCGCCACGTGCGTAAATATCAGAACTAATAAAATAAAATGTTAATGATACTGTACGGTGAATGGCGTGAACGTAAGAGAAAAAAAAGTCCAAAATAGCTGCTTTTTTATAACATTGTATTCCCCCAAAAATTTATAAAAAATTTATTAATAGCTTTATATAAGCAAATATGGTATCAATAAAAAGTACAGATCATGGCACTAAAAATGAGCCCTCATACCGCCGCTTATACGGAAAAATGAATAAGTTATAGGTCTTCAAAATAGGGGGACACCGGCAATCAGACATCTTATCCCCTATCCTTTGGATAAGATGACTATGGGCAGAGTACCCCTTTAAAGGCCAAAACAGAAGTGCACTTGAGGGATTATATATAAAAAAAAAAAAAAAAAAAAAAAAACAGATTCTACCTCTCTCTTGTAAATGTTTTCTGATTTTAGCTTCAAAACTATATAATTAAAAAACCTGAACAAAATCGGATCAATACCTGAACATGAAAGATGACCCTAGAGCAGGGGCATAGCTAGAAACCACGGGGCCCCGGTGCGAAAAATTGCCCTGGGCCCCCTACCACCTAACGGCCCTCTTCCCCAATCCCGGACGACCCCTTACTTGGCTGCACAAAGATATCAGTGACTGCAGCACTGATGGGACACAGTCAGGGGAATACACAACAATATAAGTGACTAACAGGCAGGGCCAGACAGACAAAACAGGCATTTAAGAATAAGCAGCCCATTTTTCTGGAGGGGGTCCAACTGCTGGGACCCCCACATATCACCCAATCAGCTGTTGTAAAGCTATAACTCCCATCATGTCTGGAGAGCCTCCGGCATTATAGGAGTTGCAGTTTTGAAACAGATGGAGAGCCACAGATTAGGGTACAACATCACCCATCATCACTGAGGAACTTAGAAGTGACTCCAGCTCTGATGGGACAGTCAGGAGAAAACACAATGATATCAGTGACCTGAGTGACGTCTTCTCTGTTGTCTTTTCTTTTCTTCTTCATCTGGTTCAGACGTCAAGACGTCTTCCAGCTCCATCTTCTCTGCAGAGTCTGACACCCGGACATCACAGGTTCTCACTTTGTCAGTAGATCCTTATCCTCTGTACGAAGACAATAATCATTATTATTCTGCTAAATACTGCACCCCCTCAATATAAAACTACCATCCACTGTACCTCTTGCATATAATACTGCCACCCACTGTACTCCCTAAATATAATACTGCCACCTACCTAATCCCCTGAATATAAAACTACCGTCCACTGTACTCCTTGAATATAATACTGCCACCCACTGCACCCCCAGAATATAAAACTACCATTCCAATGTACCTCCTGCATATAATACTGTCACCCACTGTACCCCCTGAATATAATACTGCCACCTACTGTTCACCCTGAATATAATACTGCCACACACTGTACCTCTTAAATATAAGGCTGCATTCACACCACGTTTTGTACATATGGGTGCCGGATCCGGCGGGAGGAGGGGGCAAACCGGGCACTCCCGTACCCCAGCCGGATCAGCCCGTGATCCATTTACTTTAATGAGCCTACCGGAGTCAAGCGGTGACTCCGGTCGGCTCAGTTTTGACCCGTATGCGGTTTTGTGACCGGACCTAAAACCGTAGTATACTACAGTTTTAGGTCCGGTCCAAAACCGCATACGGGTCAAAACTGAGCCGACCGGAGTCACCGTTTGACTCCGGTAGGCTCATTAAAGTAAATGGAGTCACAGGCTGATCAGGCTGGGGTACGGGAGCGATCGGTTTGCCCCTCCCCTCCGCCGTGGTGTGAATGCAGCCTAATACTGCCACACACTGTGCCCCTGAATATAAACCCTCAAAAATAACCATGCTATACGCTGTACCCTCCCACACATTATACAAACATCTTGCTTACACACATCTATCATTCATACACACATCATTATTCATACATACATCATACATACACGCCACCTCCGGACCCCCCCAAACACATGCATTATACATACACACACACACAGATCATACATACATACACCCGCCGCCTTCAGATCCCTCTGCATACATCCTTCTAGCTTACACACATCTCCACACATCATACATATACATCTTGCTTACACACAGCATTCATACATCATACATACACATCATTCATACACACGCCGCCTCTGGGCCCCCCACACATGTATAAAACATACACATCATACATAAACACACATCATACATACACCTGCTGCCTCCAGATCCCCCAACATAATACATGTCCACACATCATACATATATCCTTCTAGCTTACACACATCATACATACATCGTGCTTCCATACATCGTGCTTACACAACATCTGTCATTCATACATCATACATACACACACACATCATTCAAACACACGCTGCCTCCAGACCCCAAACACCCCCTTATGCATATATACATCGCACTTACAAATACATACACAATAATACAAACACACATGATACATGTACTCACACATAAAACATACATATACACACACACACACACACACACATCATACACACACACACACACACCTCACATAACACATACATGCAAACATACATACACATGATCCCTGCCCACCCCTCGGTCCTCGGCCTCCTCACCTGCATACGCCCTCAGTTCAGGGTGATCCGGTCCCGGGAATCCAACGGAGTCAGCAGGCCGCACGGAAGCTTTAGTGCCCTGGCCAAAGCAGAGTCCCGTGCTACAGAGCGATTCAGGGGTGCGGGAGGTTGGCGTTGGGGTTCCGGGTTTTAGTTCGGAGGAGGGCCCCCTACATAGACGGAAGGCAACCCCCCCCCCCCCAGCCGGCCACCAGGAATATGTTGCCGCGGATGTTGGGGTCAGAGGCAGATGTGGAGCACCGGCTCCCATCTGCTTGCCAGCCTCCATTTCTTCCTCAGCGTCAGGAGCAAGAAGACGTTTGTGCCTGCGCGGCGCACGTTTGCCTCCAGCAGCCAATCCGCTGCAGCAGGAGGAGGGGTAAGAGCGGCCGCAAACTTAAAGAAAAATAAAAGTTTTTAAACATTGCATTGAAGCAGACAGCCCACTGGACGGCCCGGCCCCACCGGGCAAATGCCCGGTGTGCCCAATATCCAGCCCGACCCTGGCTGCAGCATAGTATAGTGAAGTGGCAGGGGGCCCTGCGGGCCCCCCGGGCTGCAGAGCCCGGTTGAGATTGTGACCCTTGCAACCTCTATAGCTACGCCACTGCCCTAGAGGAAAAGTTTAAATAATAGATCTACTTTGGCCTCACCGATTCTTACCCGTACTTTAAACAAAGAGACCACAAGTAGCTAAGCACTAGGGAAACCAAATGGCTGTTCGGCAGATAGTATCCAGAACACCATCGCCTTGTCGGCAGGCATTTAAATTATCAGTCCATGGTTCTTTCTCAGTTGTGCAGTCAAGTGGGATTATAAAGGATGAATTACAATGTTAACAGTTGCCAGGTGCAGTCCTCACAACCATAGCCTGGCATGCAATTAATACTGCTTGTAGCTTGTAGAATAGCAAATTAATTGCCCGTAGATAGTATAAACTACAAGAATAACTGATCAGAGGATACTAGTAAACAATACAACAAAGAAGCTATTAGCACACAACATAGGAATTACAAAAAAAAAAGAAAAACATCAGCATTTCTGATGATGCCTCTATCCAACGGTATTCAAGTGCCTTATATGATGCAAAGGGAAATATCTACTGTGTCTTTCTAGAACTACCATAATGATCAGGCTAGTGTCAGGCTTAAAGCATTTGTGTACTTTGTAGTCATGCTTGAGACAACTTTCTGAACAATAAAGTTTGTTGACGATTTACGGGGTTGTCCAATTAGTTTTTAACTGTAAGGTTAAGTATTGGGCTAAATAAAAACAAAATTGAACCCCCACATACTTACCTGACATCAATTCAACGCAGGTATCGTTCTACTATTGACTTCCTGCTCTGTGTCCTGGCACTAAGGAAAATTACTGAGGAAGCTTTGGATAGTGGAGAAGGCACCCTCTCGTGTATGTCTTTTTATCCTCCCACCTTTACAGCTAAACATATCTAATTAGACATCCCCTTTAAACAGCAGTTGAGCGAACAATCACCCAGTGAACAATTGTTTCAAAATAAGGGTATGTTCACACTGCGGAATCCCGCGAGTAAAAGTCAGCACAGTGAACATTACCATCAGTGTGAATGGGTCTTCCGCGAGACCCGTTCACACTCCGAAATTTCAGCGGCAGACAATTCCGCCGCTGAAATTGTTCAGCGCAAAGAAAGAACATGTTCATCCTTTGCGCGGAAGTCCGCGAGCACTGAATAGCCATCAATGGTGACGGCGCAGTGCAGCGTGGTCCTACCGCCGCCGCCTGCCAGTCTGAATTCTGCGAGCGGAGATTCCGTTCACACACTGTAGTGTGAACATACCATAAGGCCATACATATTTTAGCCCATATTGGCCATTGTAGCATTGTAGTAGTTGCATTCATGGACAACACATGATACAATGACACTGAACAAAGGAAAAACAACCTCATAACATTTTTTTCCTGAACAAGAGAGAAAAAGCTAAGGTGAGAGAAAAATGACCACAGCCCTAGGGAAGGGGACACATTCTCCCACCAGCGCGTGTTTTTACACATGAATAAAAAATTATATACAGAGGTGTGTGTCACTGGATTTTTGTATTTTGGACATCTATGGAACTGAGCACGATTTGGGAACCTGAGTGCCGCTGAGTGCCGTTGAGAGCAGAGCCATCAGGTTTAGTGCTGGTTGCATATTTCTATAAAGGAGTGACATTAAACAGTCTGTCATTCCCACTGACTTATCTAATGTGGTTGGGGCCTTAAAGGGGTACTCCGCCCCTAGACATCTTATCCCCTATCCAAAGGATAGGGGATAAGATGTCAGATCGCCGGGGTCCCGCTGCTGGGGAGCCCCGGGATCGCCGCTGCGGCACCGCGCTATCATTACAGCACAGAGCGAGTTCACTCTGTGAGTAATGAGGGGCGATACAGGGGACGGAACAGCTTGACGTCATGGCCCCGCCCCTCATGACATCACGGCCCTCCCCCTTAATGCAAGTCTATGGCAGGGTGCGTGACGACTGCCACGCCCCCTCCCATAGACTTGTATTGAGGGAGAGGGCCGTGATGCAACGATGCTCCGGCCCCTATAATGCTCGTCATTATGCGCAGAGCGAAATCGCTCTGTGCAGTAATGATAGCGCGGTGCCGCAGCAGCGATCCCCGGGGTCCCCAGCAGCGGGACCCCGGTGATCTGACATCTCATCCCCTATCCTTTGGATATTAAAAAGGGGCAGACATCATAAGGCCCCTGATATAGCACCCCAGTCCCTTAACTCAAATTCCTTCCAGTTGCAAAGAACAAAAAGTAGCAATAATAGAACAACAGCCCCCGCCAAATGAAATATCAATTGTAGCAAAAATAGTGTAAGAAACAAATGAGAAAAACAACCTTGTAGTAGAATTAAATGGTCACTTTCAGATATAAAAACTTTTTATATGTTGCACATCTTGGCTAAACAATAGTTTTTCTTACATACTTCTTTAATAAAATTTTTAAGAAAATGTTTTAAAGAAAACTGCCTTCGAAAATCCCACCACTAGGGGTCCCCATACCTCCTGGGACACTGATGAGTCCCACAGCAGCATAAGTGTGTCCAAGGGTCATGGACACGATATGGCTGATGGACAAGGCTGCAAGAGGAACCCAGTTTGCAGCAACACTGCTTTAACGCTTTACCAATCATGTGCCTTCAGCTGTTGCAAAACTACAACTCCAAGCATGCCTGTACAGCCAAAGGATGTTTTGCAAAAGCTGTAGGCACACAGCTGAAGGCAATACTGCTGTAAAAAAAAAAAAAAAAAAAAAAAAAAAAAAAGAGTTATCCAAACACTGTACCTCCAACTTTTCCAAAACTACAAGTCCCAGCATTACAGGACTGCCTAAGGATGACACATATGAAGATGTAAGTTGTACACTCACCATATTGTCTTTGGTGGCAGAGTGCGGGGGTGTGTGTTATTTTGTGACGGAAGATAGTAACGGGAGAAATAGTGTATGCATTATTTCTTCCGTTCATTCTCCCGCCACAAAATAACGTCCGTTATTAATAACGGGCTAAAATGGGTTAAAACGGATAATGTAAAAATCCCATAGACTATAATGGGATTTTCCACCGGCCGTATGGGATTTTCTAAGAGCCATTTAACGGACAATTTTCAGGTTTTTTTATAATGGAACATTGAACGGATCTTTAAAACGGATACATTTCATAGTGTGAAAGCAGCCCAAGTTTTAATATGCAAATTTTTTTGTGAAATATCGGTGATAGAGACATAAAAATGACATGTACATGATTAGGACCAGGATGAGGTACAGAGTAACATAGAGCAGTTATGTTTTTTTTGTGGGATCTGACAGGTACGCTTTAAATCACAAAAATATCACCAAACCATCAGATAAGGTGTAGGTCCATATAGACATTGGCCCTCATTTACTAAGAGTGTTGTGTAGGTGTCTTTGTGGGTTTTAATTCCCTACAATTTATTTTCCACAGTATTTACTAAGGTTCCTACATTTTCCACTTTCCCTACACTTTGCTTTTTTTTATATTTTTTACACATGCTCTGATCTGTAGGTTTTTCCTCAGCTCAAATTCACATTTTATGTGAAAAAATTTGTAAATATGTTGTTTGTGAAAATGTCGGTAACAAGCCCTTTTTTGGAGACCACGCCCCATTTCCCGGCGGCCACGCCCCTTTCCGGGTTTTCTTAGCAAAATGGACAGTCGGGTTTTTTCAATTCTGGTGCAAAATCTGGCGCAGACAGAATTTCTGGTGCAATGCGACAGAATCTGGTGCGCAACCCGACAACACATGTCGGGTTTGCAATAGTAAATGAGGGCCAATGTGTATAACCCCCCAGCTTGGCCTCCTCAGTGTAAAGCTCGCCATAGACCTGAGATTTTTGTTGAAGGGAATCAATCAGCAGATTTTACCATATATAATGCTCGACAATGCGTTATATATGCTAAAATCATTATCCTCACCATCCCCGGGGGACGGCGAAGATATTAAGTTATAAAGTCCCCCCGCAAGTAGTCCCCTGGGCGGAGGATTTACACTTACCAACTCAGTTCGCTGCGGCTGTGGCCCCGACGGCTTGAATGACGGCTCGCGTCATCGCTCTGCTCCCTAAGCAGACGGATCAGAGCGGTGACATGAGCCATCATTAAAGACGTCGGGGCGGGGCCACAGCTGCAGCGAACGGAGCTGGTAAGTTTACTTGCGGGGTGGCCGGGGGACTTTATAACTTAATACCATCACCATCTTCACGGCTGCGGCAGTGTCCTACTTCAGTCACTGATTGGCGAAGCGGGCAAGTCCTATGGGGCTGGGACAGTACAGAACCTTGAAGAAACAGACCATCGAAGGACTGAGAGCATCAGTGGGGCAGCTGCAGGGGAAGTGAATATGGCATGTTTATTATTTGTATACAATCTCAAGATGTGGAGAAAGTTTTCATTTTGCCAGGACACCCCCTTTAAGCCTCTGGCCCTCCAATAATCCAGACAGCCCTTTGGTATATCAACACATTACGGAACATCTGCAGGTTTTACCAGTGAAACTGCACAGACATATCAGACTTGTGGATGACCGTTCAAAGATCTCATCCACGTGCTTCACCTTGTCTTCATCATGATGGAGTCTAAAATCCAGAGAATGTCAATGTTTGTTGGTGGATTGTTACCACTAATTTCTCTACCCCAATGTATAAGGGTAAATTCTGACAATCCACACCACAAGAAACATATTTTGCTGCGGCTCAGTGGCGTAATGATCTGCCACACATAATTCCAGTACAGTACTAGAATGTAAGACTAAGCAGAGACAGCCAAGATCCGACCGAATCATCTCCTGTCTTAGCATTTTATTTTACACACGTTAGAATGACAAAATGAAATATTAAAATTCCTAACCTTAAAAGGTTTAACTCAAGTGGAATTAAAGGATTTTACAGTACAAGGAAAATACATAACTGCAGCCTGTTCACTGAACTCCTGCACGAGAGCTTGTACTGGATGCGATCTGTCAGGTAGTGACTTCCAGGCCGAATTCACATCAAACCCTCATTTTTTGCCAAAGTTTATAGTCAGATTCTGCGCAAGAAAACAAGACATTTTGGGGGTGTGGGGGGGGGGGGGGGTCGCTAGCTCCCTTAAAGGGGTACTTCAGTGGAAAACATTTTATTTTTTTTTATTCAACTGGTGCCAGAAGGTTAAACAGATTTGTAAATGACTTCTATTAAAAAATCTTTACCCATCCAGTACTTTTTAGCAGTTGTATAATACAGAGGAAATTCTTTTATTTTTTAATTTATTTTTTCACTTGTCCACAGTGCTCTCTGCTGACACCTCTGTCCGTGTCAGGAACTGTCCAGAGCAGCAAGGTTTGCAATGGGGATTTTCTCCTGCTCTGGACAGTTCCTGATACGGGCATCAGATATCAGCAGAGAGCACTGTGGACAAGACAAAAAAGAGATTAAAAAAAGAAAAGAATTTCCTCTGTAGCATACAGCTGCTAAGAAGTACTGGAAGGGTAAATATTTTTTTACAGAAGTCATTTACTAATCTGTTTAAAGGGGTATTCCAGGAAAAACTTTAACTTTCTGGAGCCAGTTGAGATATATAAAGTTTTTCCTGGAATACCCCCTTTAAACAGATTAGTAAATGACTTCTATTAAAAAATATCTACCCTTCCAGTACTTCTTAGCAGCTGTATGCTACAGAGGAAATTCTTTTCTTTTTTAATTTCTTTTTTGTCTTGTCCACAGTGCTCTCTGCTGACATCTGATGCCCGTATCAGGAACTGTCCAGAGCAGGACAAAATCCCCATTGCAAACCTATGCTACTCTGGACAGTTCCTGACACAGACAGAGGTGTCAGCAGAGAGCACTTTTGCCAGACAGAAAAGAACAACACAACTTCAGCAGCTGATAATTATTGAAAGGATTAAGATTTTTTTAATAGAAGTAATTTACAAATCTGTTTAACTTTCTGGAGCCAGTAGAGAGATATAAACAGATTTGTAAATTACTTCTATTAAAAAATCTTAATCCTTTCAATAATTATCAGCTGCTGAAGTTGACTTGTTCTTTTCTGTCTGGCAACAGTGCTCTCTGCTGACACCTCTGCTTGTCTCAGGAACTGCACAGAGTAGAAGAGGTTTTCTATGGAGATTTGCTTCTACTCTGGACAGTTCCTGAGACAGGTGTCATCGGAGAGCACTTAGACAGAAAAGAACAACTCAACTTCAGCAGCACAGAAGTACTGAAAGGATTAAGATTTTTTTATAGAAGTAATTTACAAATCTGTTTAACTTTCTGGAGCCAGTTGATATATATAAAAAAAGTTTTTTTCCTGGATAACCCCTTTCACTTTCTGGAACCAGTTGATTTAAAAAAAAAAAAATTTTCCACCGGAGTACCCCTTTAATTTACAGAAGATTTCAATGGCTTATCCTTAGGATCAGTATCAGATTGGTGGGGTCAGAGGACTGACTGAGGAGGCTGTGGAGCTCAAGAGAGTCCTTTCTATTACCAGTTAGAGCTTGGTATAGTTTCTAGGGCAGAGTTTCCAAACCAGGGTGCCTCCAGGTGTTGCAAAACTACAACTTCCAGCATGCACGGACAGCCAAAGGTTGTCCAGGCATGCTGGGAGTTGTGGTTTTGCAACTGCTGGAGGCCCCCTGGTTGGGAAACACTATTCTAGGGACTGAGCTACGTGTAGTTAAATACACACCTGCTGAAACATCAAGAAAGCTGTGCTTGGAAATAAAGATGGCGTAGTACTCGGCTGAGCACCGGAATATACACTGAGCAAAGAGTATAAGTTTATATGGGGTGCATATATAACAGATCCCAAATAATGCACAGAAAAAATGGAGGCACTGACCAATGGTGCTGTATGTGGACCATGTTGTCCATTAGATTTGGGTGGCGTGCAGTTTGGTTTTCTACTGCCTAGTAAATTACTGGTCCAAATGCACACACAGATGTTCCGAATTCACAAAGTTATATAGAATGGGAATGCCCATTGTATATGAACTCCTCCTTGGCACAGTCATGCCCCCACTGAGACCGCGGGGATCCCCGGCAATCTAACATCTTATGCCCTATCCTTTTGATAGGGGATAAAATGTTTTTGCCGGAGTACCCCTTTAAACATGCTGCAGATTTCAGAGAACTGCAGTGAAAATAAAAAAAAAAGCAGCTGTACTCATTTGCCCCACTCCTGTGCCATTTTCAGGCCCCTGCTCCTGTCTGCTTGTTCCTGGTTTCTGTGACATTTTGTTTGGGCAGTAATGTACAGCCCAGTAATTGGCTAAGCGGGCATTTCCTGCCATAGAGAAACATCGCATGAACCAGAAAGAAAAAAAAGCAGCAGGAACTGGGACAGGCAGCAGCAGAGGAGCAGGGCTGGTAAGTATAGCTGCTAGATTGATTTTACTGCAGTTACACTAAATACCCTCTGAGACCCGAAAACCATTTCAAAGCGTAAGTGTTATTTGAATGCACTGAATATAGAACGGCCATGCCTATATGCTCAACCAATATCTGAACATATAACTGTGAGATAGCCACGTACATAGATAGCTGTCAGCTTTCCCTTGTACACCAAGGAGGGGGGTGTCATACTCCTATGGCGGTGGCTTATCTCTCCCTAAACAAAAGGATCCAGCAGCTGAAATTCAACATGTCCAATCCTTCTCTACCAGACATCACATGTCAGAGCGGGGTCAGGATACACAGATGGTCGAGCTGGTCCCAAGAGCAATATGGTACAGAGCAATATCAGTGAGCGAGAATAACAAAACCATGGGCTCTGACTTTCTTCTGTAGGTTTCACTCTTCACCATTTACAACTGCAGCAAAATCTAGTGTTAACACAAGTAGATTTTACAATACAACTTGTAATGGAAAATTTCCACCGGTACATAACTGTGTAAGGGGAATATGCCCTCATAGGCCCACAATGGTCCCAGTGCTGTGGGAGACTTCAGGTTTGCCTGGAATACACACAGCATTAGGGTACGTTCGCACGGGCGGATTTATTTGCGGGTTTCCCAATGCGTATTTGAAAGGGGGCGGGCTCTTCTCGGCTGTCCGCAGCAGATTTTCCGCTGTATAATTTCCGCTGACTTCAATGGGGCTTGCGGCGGATTTTCTGCTGCGGACAACAACAAAGAGCCCACCCTTTCAAATACGCAGTGGGAAACCCGTAAATAAATCCACCCATGTGAACGTACCCTTAGATTGGATGAGTTCACAATTGCATCAGAGCTTTTGCAGATTTATTTTGCAGGATTTGAACTGACATAAAAATAAAACACTTCAAGCTGTCTGGTCAAATCCTACTAAATATACAGACACCAGGCAGAAACCCAACTGACCCCATTGAAGTCAAAAGGATCTCTCCGGATCCTTCAGATCATCCAGCTCCCTTTTGCTGGCCCCAACCCATATGTGAACCCACCCTTACACTAGGCCGTACATGTGAGTATTCTTTAGATACCCTACCCGTTCTGCTGCATATTATACTTATCTGTTATGGATTTTGCTGTGGATTATCCCAGCAATCTGTTTTCTACATAGAATTTGAACAGAAAACACTACTATAATGTCAAATACGCGGTAAAAAAAAATAATTTTTTTAAAAAAAACGCATATTCTCATGGAAAAAACAATACGATGCATATTCCATCTTCAATCCTCTACTATACTCTGCTTGTTTACTCCATATAATATTCACAACCTCTGCTTGTAGTATTTCAATTGGAGCCTTGTTTCCTTTCAGAATTCAGACGACACAGAGGTCTGACATCCGTCCTGATCTAGGCTCCTATATGATCACACAGAGGTCTGACAGCCGTCCTGATCTAGGCTCCTATATGATCACACAGAGGTCTGACAGCCGTCCTGATCTAGGCTCCTATATGATCACACAGAGGTCTGACAGCCGTCCTGATCTAGGCCCGTATATGATCACACAGAGGTCTGACAGCCGCCCTGATCTAGGCCCCTATGTGATCACACAGAGGTCTGACAGCAGTCCTGATCTAGGCCCGTATATGATCACACAGAGGTCTGACAGCCGTCCTAATCTAGGCCCGTATATGATCACACAGAGGTCTGACAGCCGTCCTGATCTAGGCCCGTATATGATCACACAGAGGTCTGACAGCCGTCCTGATCTAGTCTTCTATATGATCACACAGAGGTCTGACAGCCGTCCTGATCTAGTCTTCTATACGATCACAGAGAGGTCTGACAGCCGCCCTGATCTAGGCCCCTATGTGATCACACAGAGGTCTGACAGCCGTCCTGATCTAGTCTTCTATATGATCACACAGAGGTCTGACAGCCGTCCTGATCTAGTCTTCTATACGATCACAGAGAGGTCTGACAGCCGCCCTGATCTAGGCCCCTATGTGATCACACAGAGGTCTGACAGCCGCCCTGATCTAGGCCCCTATGTGATCACACAGAGGTCTGACAGCAGTCCTGATCTAGGCCCGTATATGATCACACAGAGGTCTGACAGCCGTCCTAATCTAGGCCCGTATATGATCACACAGAGGTCTGACAGCCGTCCTGATCTAGGCCCGTATATGATCACACAGAGGTCTGACAGCCGTCCTGATCTAGGCCCCTATGTGATCACACAGAGGTCTGACAGCCGTCCTGATCTAGTCTTCTATACGATCACAGAGAGGTCTGACAGCCGCCCTGATCTAGGCCCCTATGTGATCACACAGAGGTCTGACAGCCGCCCTGATCTAGGCCCCTATGTGATCACACAGAGGTCTGACAGCAGTCCTGATCTAGGCCCGTATATGATCACACAGAGGTCTGACAGCCGTCCTGATCTAGGCCCCTATGTGATCACACAGAGGTCTGACAGCCGTCCTGATCTAGGCCCCTATGTGATCACACAGAGGTCTGACAGCCGTCCTGTTCTTGTCTTCTATATGATCACACAGAGGTCTGACAGGCGTCCTGATCTAGTCTTCTATATGATCACACAGAGGTCTGACAGCCGTCCTGATCTAGGATCTTATGTGATCACACAGAGGTCTGACAGCCGTCTTGATCTAGTCTTCTATATGATCACACAGAGGTCTGACAGGCGTCCTGATCTAGTCTTCTATATGATCACACAGAGGTCTGACAGCCATCCTGATCTAGGCCCCTATATAATCACACAGAGGTCTGACAGCCGTCTTGATCTAGTCTTCTATGTGATCACACAGAAGTCTGACAGCCGTCCCGATGTAGGCCCGTATGTGATCACACAGAGGTCTGACAGGCGTCCTGATCTAGTCTTCTATATGATCACACAGAGGTCTGACAGTCGTCCTGATCTAGGATCCTATGTGATCACAGAGAGGTCTGACAGCCGTCCTGATCTAGGCCCCTATGGGATCACACAGAGGTCTGACATCCGTCCTGATCTAGTCTTCTATATGATCACACAGAGGTCTGACAGCCGTCCTGATTTAGGCCCCTATGTGATCACACAGAGGTCTGACAGCCGTCCTGATCTAGGCCCCTATGGGATCACACAGAGGTCTGACAGCCGTCCTGATTTAGGCCCCTATGTGATCACACAGAGGTCTGACAGCCGTCCTTATCTAGGCCCCTATATGATCACACGGAGGTCAGGTGATGACAGGGGTCCTTATCTAGGCCCCTATATGATCACACGGAGGTCAGGTGATGACAGTGGTCCTTATCTAGGCTCCTATATGATCACACGGAGGTCAGGTGATGACAGTGGTCCTGATCTAGGCTCCTATTTGATCACACGGAGGTCAGGTGATGACAGTGGTCCTGATCTAGGCTCCTATTTGATCACACGGAGGTCAGGTGATGACAGGGATCCTTATCTAGGCCCCTATATGATCACACGGAGGTCAGGTGATGACAGTGGTCCTGATCTAGGCCCCTATGTGATCACACAGAGGTCTGACAGCCGTCCTGATTTAGGCTCCTATGTGATTACACAGAGGTCTGACAGCCGTCCTGATCTAGTCTTCTATATGATCACACAGAGGTCTGACAGCCGTCCTGATCTAGTCTTCTATATGATCACACAGAGGTCTGACAGTCGTCCTGATCTAGTCTTCTATATGATCACACAGAGGTCTGACAGCCGTCCTGATCTAGGATCTTATGTGATCACACAGAGGTCTGACAGCCGTCCTGATCTAGGCTCCTATATGATCACACAGAGGTCTGACAGCCGTCCTGATGTAGGCCCGTATGTGATCACACAGAGGTCTGACAGCCGTCCTGATCTAGGCTCCTATATGATCACACAGAGGTCTGACAGCCGTCCTGATCTAGGATCTTATGTGATCACACAGAGGTCTGACAGCCGTCTTGATCTAGTCTTCTATATGATCACACAGAGGTCTGACAGCCGTCTCGATCTAGTCTTCTATATGATCACACATAGGTCTGACAGCCATCCTGATCTAGGCTCCTATATGATCACACAGAGGTCTGACAGCCGTCCTGATCTAGGCCCCTATGTGATCACACAGAGGTCTGACAGCAGTCCTGATCTAGGCCCCTATATAATCACACAGAGGTCTGACAGCCGTCCTGATCTAGGATCTTATGTGATCACACAGAGGTCTGACAGCCGTCTTGATCTAGTCTTCTATGTGATCACACAGAGGTCTGACAGCCGTCCTGATCTAGGATCTTATGTGATCACACAGAGGTCTGACAGCCGTCCTGATCTAGGATCTTATGTGATCACACAGAGGTCTGACAGCCGTCTTGATCTAGTCTTCTATGTGATCACACAGAGGTCTGACAGCCGTCCTGATCTAGGCCCCTATGTGATCACACAGAGGTCTGACAGCCGTCCTGATCTAGTCTTCTATATGATCACACAGAGGTCTGACAGGCGTCCTGATCTAGTCTTCTATATGATCACACAGAGGTCTGACAGCCGTCTTGATCTAGTCTTCTATATGATCACACAGAGGTCTGACAGGCGTCCTGATCTAGTCTTCTATATGATCACACAGAGGTCTGACAGCCGTCCTGATCTAGGATCTTATGTGATCACACAGAGGTCTGACAGCCGTCTTGATCTAGTCTTCTATGTGATCACACAGAGGTCTGACAGCCGTCCTGATCTAGGCCCCTATGTGATCACACAGAGGTCTGACAGCCGTCCTGATCTAGGCCCCTATATAATCACACAGAGGTCTGACAGCCGTCTTGATCTAGTCTTCTATGTGATCACACAGAAGTCTGACAGCCGTCCCGATGTAGGCCCGTATGTGATCACACAGAGGTCTGACAGCCGTCCTGATCTAGTCTTCTATATGATCACACAGAGGTCTCACAGCTGTCCTGATCTAGTCTTCTATATGATCACACAGAGGTCTGACAGCCGTCCTGATCTAGTCTTCTATATGATCAAACAGAGGTCTGACAGCCGTCCTGATCTAGGCCCCTATGTGATCACACAGAGGTCTAACAGCCGTCCTGATCTAGGATCTTATGTTATCACACAGAGGTCTGACAGCCGTCCTGATCTAGTCTTCTATATGATCACACAGAGGTCTGACAGCCATCCTGATCTAGGGCCCGTATATGATCACACAGAGGTCTGACAGTCGTCCTGATCTAGTCTTCTATATGATCACACAGAGGTCTGACAGCCGTCCTGATCTAGTTTTCTATATGATCACACAGAGGTCTGACAGCCGTCCTGATCTAGGCCCCTATGGGATCACACAGAGGTCTGACATCCGTCCTGATCTAGTCTTCTATATGATCACACAGAGGTCTGACAGACGTCCTGATTTAGGCCCCTATGTGATCACACAGAGGTCTGACAGCCGTCCTGATTTAGGCCCCTATGTGATCACACAGAGGTCTGACAGCCGTCCTTATCTAGGCCCCTATATGATCACACGGAGGTCAGGTGATGACAGTGGTCCTTATCTAGGCTCCTATATGATCACACGGAGGTCAGGTGATGACAGTGGTCCTGATCTAGGCTCCTATTTGATCACACGGAGGTCAGGTGATGACAGTGGTCCTGATCTAGGCCCCTATATGATCACACGGAGGTCAGGTGATGACAGTGGTCCTGATCTAGGCCCCTATGTGATCACACAGAGGTCTGACAGCCGTCCTGATTTAAGCTCCTATGTGATCACACAGAGGTCTGACAGCCGTCCTGATCTAGTCTTCTATATGATCACACAGAGGTCTGACAGCCGTCCTGATCTAGTCTTCTATATGATCACACAGAGGTCTGACAGCCGTCCTGATCTAGTCTTCTATATGATCACACAGAGGTCTGACAGCCGTCCTGATCTAGGCTCCTATATGATCACACAGAGGTCTGACAGCCGTCCTGATCTAGTCTTTTATATGATCACACAGAGGTCAGGTGATGACAGTGGTCCTGATCTAGGCTCCTATATGATCACACGGAGGTCAGGTGATGACAGTGGTCCTGATCTAGGCCCCTATATGATCACACGTAGGTCAGGTGATGACAGTGGTCCTTATCTAGGCCCCTATATGATCACACGGAGGTCAGGTGATGACAGTGGTCCTGATCTAGGCTCCTATATGATCACACAGAGGTCAGGTGATGACAGTGGTCCTTATCTAGGCTCCTATTTGATCACACGGAGGTCAGGTGATGACAGTGGTCCTTATCTAGGCTCCTATGTGATCATACGGAGGTCAGGTGATGACAGTGGTCCTGATCTAGGCTCCTATTTGATCACACGGAGGTCAGGTGATGACAGTGGTCCTGATCTAGGCTCCTATTTGATCACACGGAGGTCAGGTGATGACAGCGGTCCTTATCTAGGACCTTATGTAGACATCACATGACGACAGATTTCCCCTAAGGGAAGGATTCCAGCCAAAGACAGAAAGCAGTGATCTTTAATACCACGTGAAATCCATACTGAGCTTATTAGAGAATTGCGTAACTTTAGTCAGACAAAAACTATGCCCCATGTGTTGAGGCAGTAATCCCCTTTGGGTGTACAGCACTACCAAGGTGGGGGGCTTTATTAGATTTACCAAGGCTAGAAGACGTCTCCCAGCATCCATCCAGGTGTGAACACGAGCCTATGCCACAGAGACAGAAGAGCAACAAGTGGTGTGAACAAGGAGCAATAGAGAGAGGCCAGGAACAGTGTAGAGCTCTGTGCCCCCTGCCCTGCCGCCTGCTGCCCCCTGTTCACACGTCACGGTCCCCTCTATCCACGTCCACACCGGAGCCCCGTCCTCCCCACTTCCTGCACTCTCTCCCGGGCCTCCTCCCCATCACAAAGCCTTGTCTGCGGCCTCTCCCTGCACCCCGGCGGCGTCCCCCTCCCCGGCCTTCCCCACCACAAGGCGGCCGGCAAAACGTCTCCGGTGCCCGGCCCCGTCCTCACCTTACAACGGGCCGCACGGATCACTGTGCCTCCTCCAGCCCCTGTCACCGACCCAATCCGCTGCTCCGTACGGCCCCACAGAGCCGGCCATGAGAGGAGGAGCAGGACTGCCAGACAAAGACTACAACTCCCAGCAACCCCCGCGGCAAGATGGGAAACTGTCAAAAAAAATGCAACTTTATTAAAACGAGCAAGGGGCTAACAACGAAATGAATTGGCAGCCACCAGTGTTTACCGAGGAAGGAGAAGGCGTCAGGATCTGTGGGTGTTGTGTGACACTGTGCACACGGTGCTGCTTTATGGAGGCAGGTTACTAAAACGCATCCCATCTGTATACAGAATAGTATAGGACAGACATCTACAATAACCATCACATGTGTTTATCATAATAAAGTGTTTCCTAACCAGTGTTACTCCAGCTGTTGTGACTGTCCAGGCATGCTGGGAGTAGTAGTTTTGCATCAGCTGGAGGCACTACAGTTTTTGGGCCAAATTCAGAACTTTTCCAAAAAACGCCAGCAAAGAACCTGTGTGGAAACCTAGCCTTAGGGTTCGTTCACACGTACAGGATGTGCTGCATATTTTGTTCAGCTAATATTACTACCCATCAACTTCAATGGGCAGCAAAATCAGATGCAGAAAATATGCAGCAGATCCTGTACGTGTGAACGTACCCTTATAGTAGATTGGAAAAACCGCAGCGATGGCAGTGGCAACAAAATGTGTGGGAAATGGACCCATCTTGATGTACATTGTGGGATTTATTTTGGATTTTCTATTGACTTTAAAGGGGTATTCCAGTTTTTTTTTTTTATTTGACTATGCTACAGGGGCTGTAAAGTTATTGTATTTCATAATATAGTGTCTGTACCTGTGTGTGACGGTTTTCTCACAATTCTTCTGTGATTATCGCCCCAATATTTATTTTTAACAGCATACAAAATTACTCATGTCTCAGGATTTCCCAGATTGCATTGCGTCAAGACCTGACATCACTAGTCAGATGATCAGAGGGAGTCTGTCCTGCTTCAATGGGAGGAGCGACCGCTGGGTGGGAGAGAGATTATTTTGCAACAGCTGTAGGCACCCTGATTAGGAAACACTGGTCTATTGCATTGAAGGGATTACAGGTGTGAGAGGGAGTAAAGTGACATCATATTTACAAACTATGGAACGATGGGATTAGTAGTTTAGAGAACGAAATTCAACAGGAAATACCCAGTTCTGGCAGGTACGTACTACAAAATCACTTTATGGTGGATAACCCCTTTAAAGGAGAAATCATAATCCATAAGAAACCCAGTTTCCGGAGAAAATCAGAAATTGACTTTGTTGCCCATAGCAACCAATCACAGCTCAGGTTGCATTTCATAAAAGCTGAGCTCTGGTAGGTTGCTATGGGAAACAGAGAGTCTGTGGCCCAGATTTACTAAAACTGTCCAATTCTTACACTGTAAATGTAGATTTATCACACCTTGTGCAGTGGAGCAGTTGCCCCTGGCAACCATTCATATTTCAGTTTTCTTTAAAAGAAAAAAAAAACAGCTGGAATCTGATTGGTTGCTTCACTGTTCCTTTGTACAAGGTTTGATAAATCTCCCCTTTACACCACGGAATTTCCAAACGGAATTCAACTTTGAAATTCCTCTTGGAAATTCTGATGCAGCAGAGTCCTATTGCTATCAATGGTGCACAGTGCGCACTACAGAATTTTTAGCGGTGGAGCTTACCGCCACTGAAGTCAGTCCACTGAAGAAATGAGCTGCTTTATGTTTTCAGTGGAGTATATTGCTGCCTTTGGGGACTGGAGATTTCGTAATGTGAACCCAGCCTAAGGGTACGATCACACGAGGGGATTTACAGTGGATTTTACGCTGCGGATCCGCTGGTGAAGGCCCGCTCTATGCTGTCTTTACATGTGCCTGCTCGTAGCGGCAATACACCGCGATGAGCAGACACCCTGCAGCGATGTGCGCGGCATACTCACACATCGCAGCCACTCTCCTTGCTCTGAGCTAGACAGAGAGCTCCCGCTATGTGCGAGTATACTGCGATTCGCACAACACAGTGTGTCTGCTCGGAGTAGCGTACTGCAGGCACATGTAAAGACAGCATAGAGCGGGCCTTCACCAGCGGATCCGCAGCAAAATCCGCTGCGAAAATCCGCTCGTGTGAACGTACCCTAAGGGTCTGTTCACATGTACATGTTCATACAATCTGCTGCCGTAACTCAATGGGTAGCAACATATTTTGGTTTCAGATTTTCTACTGTGGAAATTTTGCTTGCAGAATTCTGTATCGGTAATTCTGCTGCTGAAAATTCACAGCGGATTATTTACGTGTGAATGTGCCATCAAATTAGACAGCCTAACAGTGTATCAGGTTTGTGTCACATTCTTAGACTGTTTGGTCTGAGTTTAGACCAACTATTAGCCCATGGGCATCCACAGAGGCCTTGGCAAGAGGGTCCCAGATCTCTGACTATTTATATTGTGTATGTGTCGGGATTGCCATTCTCTGGAACTGACTGTAAGTCATTGGCATTCTATAAGGCGAGAGCAGCTCTGGATGTAAATGTACATCCTGGTGTGTTAAAGGGGTACTCTACTGGAAAACTATTTGCTAACTGTTGCCAGAAAGTTAAACAGATTTGTAAATTATTTCTATTTAAAAATCTTAATCCTTCCAGTACTTATCAGTTGCTGTATACTAAAGAGGAAATTCTTTTCTTTTTAAATTTCCTTTCTGTCTGACCACAGTGCTTTCTGCTGACACCTCTGTCTATGTCAGGAACTGTCCAGAGTAGGAGCAAATCCCCATAGCAAACCTATCCTGCTCTGGACAGTTCCTGACATGGACAGAGGTGTCAGCAGAGAGCACTGTGGTCAGACAAAAGACAAACATTCAAAAAGAAAAGAACTTCCTGTGGAGCATACAGCAGCTGATAAATACTGGAAGGATTAAGAAGTAATTTACAAATCTGTTTAACTTTCTGTCACCAGTTGATTAAAAAAAAAAAAAAAATGTTTTCCAATAGAGTACCCCTTTAAGTACCAGGGCACCAGGATGTGCATTTACGTCCAATGACTTTTTGAAGTTTCAGTGTAAAAGCTTTTTTTTTTTTACAATCCACCCCCGAAGGAAAAAGATATATTTTTTTAAATACAATAGATTTAATGTAAGATGTTGGCAACAAAGAAAAAAGGGTAGCCCAGCAAAAACAAGGCAACATTGATAGAAAATATTTGCCACATCACAAAAGCCGTTGAAGGGTTAATGCATTCAGTGCACTGGTTGTCTATCAGGCCTCTTCTGCATTCATATCTGCTTGCACATGCATATTTAGCATCATTTTTTGGAAACAAGTAAATGAAGGACTGCTGAAGGGCATGCAGTGTATGGTATTGCATGGAAAAGCAGGTTTTTTACACATTAAAATTTTAGAATCCAAAATGTTGAGACATATGAGGAAATAGTAAAACATGTGGCACTTAGAAGTGCAAATGTAGCCCCTAAGACTGAATGAATAAAGAGTAAAATAAATGTAAAATGCTATCAAACTGTTCATCTGGGAATGCTCGGACCTGACATCCATAATGTGGTGGTCACCATCTTGCTGGAAACACTCAGGGAACGTGCCAGCTTCAGTGCAAAAAGAGGGAAACACATCAACATGTAGCAATTTCTCCTATCCAGTGGCCTTGAGGTTTCCATTGATGAAGAATGGCCCCACTATCTTTGTACCCCATATACCACACCATACCATCAATTTTTGTGTTCCAACAGTCTTGGAGGGATCTATCCAATGTGGGTTAGTGTCTGACCAATAGCGGTGGTTTTCTTAACTTCACCATTCACATAAAAGTTTGCCTCATCACTGAGCACGTCACATTCCTGGAATTTTTCCAGCAAGATGGTGCACCACCACATTATGGGTGTCAGGTCCGAGCATTCCTAGATGAACAGTTTCCTGGAAAGTGGATTGGCCGTCGTGGGCCAGTGGAATGGCCCCCAAGGTCTCCCGATCTGACCCCCTTAGACTTTTATCTTTGGGGTCATCTGAAGGCAATTGTCTATGCTGTGAAGATACGAGATGTGCAGCACCTGAAACTACGGATACTGGAAGCCTGTGCTAGCATTTCTCCTGCGGTGTTGCTATCAGTGTATGAAGACTGGGAGAAGAGGGTTGCATTGACAATCCAACACAATGGGTAGCACATTGAACACATTTTATAAGTGGTCAGAAACTTGTAAATAACTCATGAAAGAATAAAGTTACGTTAAAACCGAGCACATCATTGTTTTTCTTGTAAAATTCACAATAAGGTTGATGTGTCACATGACCTTCGTCCTATTGAAAAAACAAAAGTTGGATTCAAAATGGCCGACTTCAGAATGGCCACGATGGTCACCACCCATCTTGAAAAGTTTCCCCCCTCACATATACTAATGTGCCACAAACAGGAAGTTAATATCACCAACCATTCCCATTTTATTAAGGTGTATCCATATAAATGGCCCACCCTGTATATTGATTTGTTTCTTCAATGTTATGTTTGCAGTTTACCTCCTTTTTTTAAAAGACTGTACACAACTTATTTATGAACTTATTATATTTTTCTTCCAAATAATTTTTATTTCTCCCTTTGGTTGTTAGTTCATTGTATTCTAATATTTTAAAGGACAAAAGCTCATTGGTAGTTTCACATTTTTTAAATGGGGATTTTCTTTACCTACCCTACGAAAATCTTTTTTACTGGATGGTAATAAATATATTTTAAATCATAATGTATTCACTTTTAATGGTAATTTGCATCACCAGACCCACGGCTGGGGACTCAATTCACCCCCAGTGACACAAATTTGTACATGGGGATTTTCCAGTCCCTGTATGTCGCGGGTGTCTGGCGATATCTGTAAGCATTTTATAGATGACTTGTTTTTAATCTGGATGGGCACAGAGGCTGACGCACTTAACTTTATATAGCACCTTAATAATAATTCCTGTATTATTTATTTATTTTTTGATCTGGAAAGTTGTAAATCTGCTGAGGGTATTATTCAGACACAAACGCACTTTAAAAAGGTTGACCTGAACAGTCTCCTGGATTCCAAGAGCTCATACCTCCCAACCGCCTCGCCGTCCCAGAATGACCCCCACATGTCCTGCATTTAACTGTAAATGCCTCCTAAAGGGGCATCTACAGTAAAATGTGGCACTCGGTGGTAAGTTTGATCACTCTTGGGCCCGCCGCTACAGTAAGGCAGCGGACACAAGAGGCTTGTTCTTCCTCTGCGCTACGGTGCACGTGTGATGTCATCAGACACCGGACCGCAGAGGAAGAAGAGAAGAGGCCGTGCCGAGGGTGAAGACAAAAGAGCCGCAGGAGGTAAGTATGCAGGAGGGGTAAGGGAACTACAACTGCCTAATATGGAGGACTTCTGCTGCCTAATATGGGGGCCTTCTGCTGCCTAATATGGGGGCCTTCTGCTGCCTGATATAGGGGACTCCTGCTGCCTAATATGGAGGACTCCTGCTGCCTGATATAGGGGACTCCTTCTGTCTGATATGGGGGACCCTTGCTGCCTCATATGGAGACTCCTGCTGCCTACAGTGGGGGTACTGCCACTGCCTACTATGGGGGAATTGCCGCTGCCTACTATGGAGGAGTTGACGCTGCCTACTATGGGGGACTCCTGCTTCCTACTTTTTGGGACTCCTGCTGCCCACTATAGGGGAATCCTGCTGCCTAATATTGAGGACTCCTGCTGCCTAGTATGGGGGGACACTGGTGCTGCCTACTATGGGGGAATTAACGCTGCCTACTATGGGGGCATTGCCGCTGCCTAATATGGGGGAATCTGCTGCCTACTATGGGGAGAATCTGCCGCATACTCTGGGGGTACTGCCGCCTATTATGTGGGGGGTATCTGCTGCATACTATGGGGGGAAATCTGACCACTATTATGGGGGGGGGGGGAAGTGTCGCCTACTGTGGAGGGAATCTGACATCTACTATGGGGGCGGGGGGAATCTGCCACCTACTATGAAGGGATTCTGCTGCCAACCTAATGTTGGGGCCATCTGCTGCCAACCTAATGTGGGGGTCTTCTGCTGCCTACCTAATGTGGGGACATCTGCCTACCTTATATGGGGAACATTTGGGGCATTATAGTTATTGGAAAAGTGCGGAGCCTAAAATGTTTTTCCCACATGTTCATCAGAAATTGTAGCCGGAAGAAATCATCATGGCCAGAAAGTGAATGACTACGATCAGAGAAGATGTCACCTGATATAACTGTTGTCACGATGCCGGCTGGCAGGAGGTGGATCCTCTGTGCCAGAGAGGGATTGGCGTGGACCGTGCTAGTGGACCGGTTCTAAGTCACTACTGGTGTTCACCAGAGCCCGCCGCAATGCGGGATGGTCTTACTGCGGCGGTAGTGACCAGGTCGTATCCACTAGCAACGGCTCAACCTCTCTGACTGCTGAAGATAGGCGCGGTACAAGGGAGTAGACAAAAGCAGGGTCGGACGTAGCAGAAGGTCGGGGCAGGCAGCAAGGATCGTAGTCAGGGGCAACGGCAGGAGGTCTGGAACACAGGCTAGGAACACACAAGGGAACGCTTTCACTAGGCACGATGGCAACAAGATCCGGCGAGGGAGTGCAGGGGAAGTGAGGTATACATAGGGAGTGCACAGGTGAACACACTGATTAGAACCACTGCGCCAATCAGCGGCGCAGTGGCCCTTTAAATCGCAGAGACCCGGCGCGCGCGCGCCCTAGGGAGCGGGGCCGCGCGCGCCGGGACAGGACCGACGGAGAGCGAGTCAGGTACGGGAGCCGGGGTGCGCATCGCGAGCGGGCGCCACCCGCATCGCGAATCGCATCCCGGCTGGAGGCGGTATCGCAGCGCACCCGGTCAGTGGATCTGACCGGGGCGCTGCGGGAACGAGAGTGTAGCGAGCGCTCCGGGGAGGAGCGGGGACCCGGAGCGCTCGGCGTAATAGTACCCCCCCCCCTTGGGTCTCCCCCTCTTCTTGGAGCCTGAGAACCTGAGGACCAGACTTTTATCTAGGATATTGTCCCCAGGTTCCCAGGATCTCTCTTCAGGGCCACAGCCCTCCCAGTCAACTAAAAAAAAGGTTTTTCCTCTGACCTTTTTGGAGGCCAGTATCTCCTTTACAGGAAAGATGTCCGAAGAACCGGAGACAGGAGTGGGAGAGATAAGTTTAGGAGAGAAACGGTTGATGATGAGTGGTTTAAGAAGAGAAACGTGAAAGGCATTAGGAATACGAAGAGAAGGAGGAAGAAGAAGTTTATAAGAGACAGGATTAATCTGGCACAAAATTTTGAAAGGACCAAGATAGCGTGGTCCCAATTTGTAGCTGGGAACACGGAAGCGGACATATTTAGCGGAGAGCCATACCTTGTCTCCGGGAGAAAAAATGGGGGGAGCTCTTCTTTTCTTATCAGCAAACTTCTTCATGCGTGATGAAGCCTGTAAGAGAGAATTTTGGGTCTCTTTCCATATGGTGGAAAGATCACGAGTTATTTCATCCACAGCGGGCAAACCAGAGGGCAAGGGAGTAGGGAGGGGGGGAAGAGGGTGACGGCCGTACACCACGAAAAATGGGGATTTGGAAGAAGATTCAGAGACTTTGAAGTTGTACGAGAATTCGGCCCATGGTAGAAGATCTGCCCAGTCATCCTGGCGGGAAGAAACAAAATGCCGTAAATAATCACCCAGGACTTGGTTAATTCTTTCTACTTGCCCATTGGATTGAGGATGATAAGCAGAAGAAAAGTTCAATTTAATCTTGAGTTGTTTACAGAGAGCCCTCCAGAATTTTGACACGAATTGGACGCCTCTATCCGAGACGATCTGCGTGGGCAACCCGTGAAGACGAAAAATGTGTACAAAAAATTGTTTTGCCAACTGAGGCGCAGAAGGAAGACCAGGAAGGGGAATAAAATGTGCCATCTTGGAAAATCGATCAACGACCACCCAAACAACAGTGTTGCCACGGGATGGGGGTAAGTCTGTAATAAAGTCCATACCAATCAGAGACCAAGGCTGTTCGGGGACAGGCAGAGGATGAAGAAGACCAGCAGGCTTCTGGCGAGGAGTCTTATCCCGGGCACAGACAGTGCAGGCCCGCACAAAATCAACAACATCCGTCTCCAGAGTCGGCCACCAATAGAAACGAGAGATGAGTTGCACGGATTTCTTGATGCCCGCATGGCCTGCGAGATGGGAGGAGTGACCCCATTTGAGGATTCCGAGGCGTTGGCGTGGAGAAACGAAGGTCTTCCCTGGAGGAGTTTGCCTGATGGAGGCTGGAGAAGTGGAGATCAGGCAATCCGGAGGAATAATGTGTTGCGGAGAGAGCTCTACTTCCGAGGCCTCCGAGGAACGAGAGAGAGCATCGGCCCTAATGTTCTTATCGGCAGGGCGAAAGTGAATTTCAAAATTAAACCGGGCAAAGAACAGGGACCACCTGGCCTGGCGAGGATTCAGCCGTTGGGCAGACTGGAGATAGGAGAGATTCTTGTGATCGGTGTAAATAATAATTGGAAATTTTGATCCCTCCAGCAGATGCCTCCATTCCTCAAGTGCTAATTTAATGGCCAGAAGCTCTCGATCCCCGATGGAGTAGTTCCTCTCCGCCGGAGAGAAGGTCCTAGAAAAAAAACCACAAGTAACAGCATGCCCGGAAGAATTTTTTTGTAGAAGGACCGCTCCAGCTCCCACTGAGGAGGCATCAACCTCCAATAGGAAGGGTTTAGATGGGTCAGGTCTGGAGAGCACGGGAGCAGAAGAAAAGGCAGACTTGAGCCGCTTAAAGGCGTCTTCCGCTTGAGGAGGCCATGACTTAGGATTGGCATTCTTCTTGGTTAAAGCCACGATAGGAGCCACAATGGTGGAAAAATGTGGAATAAATTGTCTGTAATAATTGGCGAACCCCAAAAAACGTTGGATAGCACGGAGTCCGGAGGGGCGTGGCCAATCTAAGACGGCAGAGAGTTTGTCTGGATCCATTTGTAGTCCCTGGCCAGAGACCAAGTATCCCAGGAAAGGAAGAGATTGACATTCAAACAGACATTTCTCCATTTTGGCATAAAGTTGATTGTCACGAAGTCTCTGAAGAACCATGCGGACATGCTGGCGGTGTTCTTCTAGGTTGGCAGAAAAAATCAGAATATCGTCCAGATACACAACAACACAGGAATATAAGAGATCACGAAAAATTTCATTAACAAAGTCTTGGAAGACGGCAGGGGCGTTGCACAGGCCAAAGGGCATGACCAGATACTCAAAGTGTCCATCTCTAGTGTTAAATGCCGTTTTCCATTCATCCCCCTCCCTGATGCGGATGAGATTATAAGCACCACTTAAGTCCAGTTTGGTAAAGATGTGGGCACCTTGGAGGCGATCAAAGAGTTCAGAGATAAGAGGTAGATGGTAGCGGTTCTTTACTGTGATTTTATTAAGACCGCGGTAGTCAATGCAAGGACGTAGGGAGCCATCTTTTTTGGACACAAAGAAAAATCCAGCTCCGGCAGGAGAGGAGGATTTGCGGATAAAGCCTTTTTAAAAATTTTCCTGGATGTACTCAGACATAGCAAGAGTCTCTGGGGCGGACAGAGGATAAATTCTGCCCCGGGGTGGAGTAGTGCCCGGGAGGAGGTCAATAGGACAGTCATAAGGCCTGTGAGGAGGAAGAGTCTCAGCTTGTTTTTTGCAAAACACATCAGCAAAGTCCATATAGGCCTTAGGGAGACCGGTTACAGGGGGAACCACAGGGTCACGGCAGGGAGTACTGCAAACCGGTTTAAGGCAGTCCTTGAAACAAGAGGTACCCCAACTCTTGATCTCCCCTGTGGACCAATCCAGGGTTGGGGAATGGTGTTGAAGCCAGGGTAGTCCAAGGAGAATTTCGGAAGTGCAATTGGAGAGGACCAAAAACTCAATTTTTTCGTGATGAGGTCCGATGCACATTAGGAGGGGTTCCGTGCGGTAACGCACGGCACAGTCCAATCTTTCATTGTTAACGCAATTGATGTAGAGAGGTCTGGCGAGACTGGTCACTGGGATGTTGAACCTGTTGATGAGAGAGGCCAAAATAAAGTTTCCTGCAGATCCGGAATCCAAGAAGGCCTTAGTGGAGAAGGAGAAGGTAGAGGCAGATATCCGCACAGGCACAGTAAGACGTGGAGAAGCAGAGTTGACATCAAGGACTGTTTCACCTTTGTGCGGAGTCAGCGTACGTCTTTCCAGGCGGGGAGGACGGATAGGACAATCCTTTAGGAAGTGTTCGGTACCGGCACAGTACAGGCAGAGATTCTCCATGCGGCGTCGTGTCCTCTCTTGAGGTGTCAGGCGAGACCGGTCAACTTGCATAGCCTCCACGGCGGGAGGCACAGGAACGGATTGCAGAGGACCAGAGGAGAGAGGAGCCGGGGAGAAAAAACGCCTCGTGCGAACAAAGTCCATATCCTGGCGGAGCTCCTGACGCCTTTCGGAAAAACGCATGTCAATGCGAGTGGCTAGATGAATGAGTTCATGTAGGTTAGCAGGAATTTCTCGTGCGGCCAGATCATCTTTAATGTTGCTGGATAGGCCTTTTTTAAAGGTCGCGCAGAGGGCCTCATTATTCCAGGATAGTTCTGAAGCAAGAGTACGGAATTGCACGGCGTACTCGCCAACGGAAGAATTACCCTGGACCAGGTTCAGCAGGGCAGTCTCAGCAGAAGAGGCTCGGGCAGGTTCCTCAAAGACACTTCGAATTTCCGAGAAGAAGGAGTGTACAGAGGCAGTGACGGGGTCATTGCGGTCCCAGAGCAGTGTGGCCCATGACAGAGCTTTTCCAGACAGAAGGCTGACTACGAAAGCCACCTTAGACCTTTCAGTAGGAAACTGGTCCGACATCATCTCCAAGTGCAGGGAACATTGTGAAAGAAAGCCACGGCAAAACTTAGAGTCCCCATCAAATTTATCCGGCAAGGATAGTCGTAGGCCTGAGGCGGCCACTCGCTGCGGAGGAGGTGCAGGAGCTGGCGGAGGAGATGATTGCTGAAGCTGTGGTAGTAGCTGCTGTAGCATCACGGTCAGTTGAGACAGCTGGTGGCCTTGTTGCGCTATCTGTTGTGACTGCTGGGCGACCACCGTGGTGAGGTCGGCGACAACTGGCAGAGGAACTTCAGCGGGATCCATGGCCGGATCTACTGTCACGATGCCGGCTGGCAGGAGGTGGATCCTCTGTGCCAGAGAGGGATTGGCGTGGACCGTGCTAGTGGACCGGTTCTAAGTCACTACTGGTGTTCACCAGAGCCCGCCGCAAAGCGGGATGGTCTTGCTGCGGCGGTAGTGACCAGGTCGTATCCACTAGCAACGGCTCAACCTCTCTGACTGCTGAAGATAGGCGCGGTACAAGGGAGTAGACAAAAGCAAGGTCGGACGTAGCAGAAGGTCGGGGCAGGCAGCAAGGATCGTAGTCAGGGGCAACGGCAGGACGTCTGGAACACAGGCTAGGAACACACAAGGGAACGCTTTCACTAGGCACAATGGCAACAAGATCCGGCGAGGGAGTGCAGGGGAAGTGAGGTATACATAGGGAGTGCACAGGTGAACACACTGATTAGAACCACTGTGCCAATCAGCGGCGCAGTGGCCCTTTAAATCGCAGAGACCCGGCGCGCGCGCGCCCTAGGGAGCGGGGCCGCGCGCGCCGGGACAGGACCGACGGAGAGCGAGTCAGGTACGGGAGCCGGGGTGCGCATCTCGAGCAGGCGCCACCCGCATCGCGAATCGCATCCCGGCTGGAGGCGGTATCGCAGCGCACCCGGTCAGTGGATCTGACCGGGGCGCTGCGGGAGCGAGAGTGTAGCGAGCGCTCCGGGGAGGAGCGGGGACCCGGAGCGCTCGGCGTAACAACTCTATGTAATCGCTTATATGGTCTGAAGGGGTAATGATGGGGGTTGTTGTCAGTTACCTGATATAACTAAGTAATCTCTTATATAGTCTGTAGTGGTAATGATGAGGGTCGTTGTCAGTCACCTAATATAACTATATGTAATCACTTATATTGTCTGTAGTGATAATGATGGGGGTTGTTGTCAGTCACCTGATATAACTGTATGTAATCTCTTATATGGTCTGTATTGGTAATGATGGGGGTTGTTGTCAGTCACCTGATATAACTGTATGTAATCTATTATATGGTCTGTAGTGGTAATGATGGGGGTTGTTGTCAGTCACCTGATATAACTGTATGTAATCTCTTATATGGTCTGTATTGGTAATGATGGGGGTTGTTGTCAGTCACCTGATATAACTGCAAGTAATCTCTTATATGGTCTGTAGTAATTATGATGGGGGGTGTTGTCAGTCACCTGATATAACTGTATGTAATCTCTTATATGATCTGTAGTGGTAATGATGGGGGTTATTGTCAGTCATCTGATATAACTGTATGTAATCACTTATATGATCTGTAGTGATAATGATGGGGGTTGTTGTTGTTAGTCACCTGATATAACTGTATGTAATCTCTTATATGGTCTGTAGTGGTAATGATGGGGGTTGTTGTCAGTCACCTGATATAACTGTATGTAATCTCTTATATGGTCTGTAGTGGTAATGATGGGGGTTATTGTCAGTCACCTGATATAACTGTATGTAATCACTTATATGATCTGTAGTGATAATGATGGGGGTTGTTGTCAGTCACCTGATATAACTGTATGTAATCTCTTATATGGTCTGTAGTGGTGATGATGGGGGTTGTTGTCAGTCACCTGATATAACTGTAAGTAATCTCTTATATGGTCTGTAGTAGTAATGATGGGGGTTGTCAGTCACCTTATACAGTATAACTGTAAGTAATCTCTTATATGGTCTGGAGTGGTAATGATGGGGTTTTTGTCAGTCTGTCAGTGTAGGAGGTCCTCTCAAACTTGACAGACTGACAACATTATTGCTGTTAAGAGGTATTCCCATTCTGGAGGTGAAGGCGTGGTTAGGGTGTGGTTAAGGGTGTGGCCATGAGTGTGGTTAGGGGGCGTGGCTTGTCACGCTTTGCTCTCAGCAAAAGTTGGGAGGTATGGGAGCTGTCATTTCCACAAATGGATTTTTAATATCCCTTACGGTCAATACCAGATGGTTTGCAAAAATTGCATAGTAGATAGCAACTTTATTGCACATCAAAAATTTTATAGAAACGATTTCAGGAAAAGGGTTACTCTCAGAGTCTTTTAAAAGCACAAATTTTAAAACAGTCTGAATTAGTCACTCCACATGAAATAGATGTCCCAAAAATGCAGTCAAAATAAGAATGTGAACCAAAACTATTGTTTTAATTTTATTACTAATTTTAACAGCCATAGCTCTAAGATAAAAAATAAATAAAAAAGACTTTAATGAATTACTGGCCGATCTTCAAATTGGATCCAAGTTTGAGAAAAGAGATTCCCAACAAGCCTGTGATTACCTTTCGTAGAGCCAGGAATCTAAAGAGTTTCCTTGCGCCAAGTAGATTGCATTATGGTGTCCAGAATAGCGATGAACGTAAGGGGACTAAGAATTCACTCCGATCATGTGATCTACAGCCATCTAAACGGTGTGTTCGAGAATGAAAATAAATAGCGTGAACATCCATAACTGTTTTATGAAACATAGTGTCTACCGCCATGTGTGTCTATAACATGGAGGCAATGTAAAAGTTTTACATCTGTCTATTATTGAGTGTATAGTTTGTAATAGATTTAAATTTTAATCAACAGATAATTTTATTGGATTTTTAATTATAATACTTTATATCCGGGCTTAATGAAGTGATAGAACGGACCTTGGTATGATTCATTAATTCGTGGGCATTTCATTTTGTTGTAGTTTCTCTCTTGCTTTCCTCTTGTATATTCTATGTTATGCATAGCAACGACGCAGGGGACGCACACCGGAGGCCTGAAGCAGCGCGGACCCGACCCCGGCAACAGGTTATTATGCAACCGGGGATGGGGGGAGGCAATGGGGCAGTGGCACCGGCAATGGGTGCCGCTGCCCCTTCTCTCCCCCTGGCTGTCGGCGCCGCTTCTCTCCCCCTGGCTATCGGGGCCGGCATCGATAGTCAGGGGGACAGAACGGGCAGCGGCGGCGATAGCCAGGGGGAGAGAAGGGCCGGCAGCAGGGCTCTAGACCACAGGAAAGGCAGGGGGAGAGAAGCGGGCAGCGACGGCCTCTCTCCCCCTGCCTTTCCTGGGGGTGTATCGGGGTATACAGGCGCACACACGCACCCTCATTTTACCATGGATATTTGGGTAAAAAACTTTTTACCCAAATATCCTTGGTAAAATGAGGGTGCGTGTTATAGGCCGGTGCGTGGTATACCCCGATAAATACGGTATATAAATATATATATATAATTTTATATATAGATATATATATGTATATATATATATATATATATACATATACCGGTATGTATGTATATGTATTTACATATATATATATATATATATATATATATATATATATATACACACACATATATAATATATATATATATTTTTTTTTTATATGGCTATACAATTTAATAAAAATAATGCAAAATAATTTATTGTAGAAAAGTCTATGGGATAGCAGCTACCAGTGCATGCATTGTATAATACAACGTCCGCAATTTCTAATGGATACTAAAATAATAAGTATGTTCTTTATTAATGGCCAAAAGTAATTAATAACAAAATCCGACCATAAGACAGAAAAAAGCGGCCATAATAATGCGAAGTAAACTGCAGCAATTTCTACAACTTTTCTTGTTTAGGAAAGTATTGTATTTTTTTGGTGACAAATACGATCAAAATACACTGTGTGAACATGACTTTAGTCTGATGACCAAAATAAATAATTTCATGTTGTGCTAAGAAAGCTGCACTGCAAAGTGAGTATACTCAGTATTTTTTCATTTTTGTGTATGAAGATTTAGATCATGAAAATAAATCATGCTGGCATTTTCCATGTATGAGCCATTCTAGACTGTTCTAGCCTTTTTTTTTATGTAAAGGGCTGACCAAATTATGCTTGACACACAAACAGTATCAACCAAACAGTAAATCTAAATGTCACATGATGTTGCCTTGTGACTGTTATACTCCATGAACTAATCATAAGAAATACTTTCATCTTTACATAGTTGAATGTGCTGACAACAAAATCACATAAAAATTATCAATGGAAATCAAATTTATCAACCCATGGAGGTCTGAATATGGAGGCACACTCAAAATCAAAGTGGAAAACCCCACTACAGGCTGATCCAACTTTGATGTAATGTCCTTAAAACAAGTCAAAATGAGGCTCAGTAGTGTGTGTGGCCTCCACGTGCCCATATGACCTGGGCATGCTCCTGGACAGTCTGTAGTGCAAAGTGGCGTGTCCCAGATGTGCTCAATCGGATTCAGGTCTGGGGAATGGGCGGGCCAGTCCATAGCATTAATGCCTTCCTTTTGCAGGAACTGCTGACACACTCCAGCCACATAACGTCTAGCATTGTCTTGCATTAGGAGGAACCCAGGGCCAACCACACCAGCATATGGTCTCACAAGGGGTCCGAGGATCTCGGTACCTAATGGCAGTCAGGCTACCTCTGGCAAGCACATGGAGGGCTGTGCGGACCCCCAAAGAAATGCCACCCCACACCATTACTGACTCACAGCTAAACCAGTCATGCTGGAGGATGTTGCAGGCAGCAGAACGTTCTCCATGGCGTCTCCAGACTCGGTCATATGTGCTCAGTGTGAACCTGCTTTCATCTATGAAGAACACAGGACGCCTGTGGCGAATTTTGCCTATCTTGGTGTTCTTTGGCAAATGCCAAACTTCCTGTACGGTGTTGGGCTGTAAGCACAACCCCCATGCCCTCATACCGCCCTCATGGAGTCTGTTTCTGACTGTTTGAGTGGACACATGCACAATTGTGGCCTGCTGGAGATCATTTTGCAGGGCTCTGGCAGTGCTTCTCCTGCTCCTCCTTGCACAAAGGTGGAGGTAGCGTTTCTGCTGCTTGGTTGTTGCCCTCCTATGGCCTCCAGATGTACTGGCCTGTCTCCTGGTAGTGCCTCCATGCTCTGGACACTATGCTGACAGATACAGCAAACCTTCTTGCCACAGCTCGCATTGATGTGTCATCCTGGATGAGCTGCACTACCTGAGCCCATTGTTGTAGACTTCGTCTCATGCTATCACTAGAGTGAAAGCACCGCCAGCATTCAAAAGTGACCAAAACATCAGCCAGGAAGCATAGAAACTGAGAAGTGGTCTGTGATCACCATCTGCAGAACCACTCCTTTATTGGGGGTGTCTTGCTAATTGCCTATAATTTCCACCTATTGACTCTTCCATTTGCACAACAGCATGTGAAATTGATTGTCAATCAGTGTTGCTTCCTGAGTGGACAGTGTGATTTCACAGAAGTGTGATTGACTTGGAGTTACATTGTGTTGTTTTAGTGTTCCCTTTATTTTTCAGCAGTGTATTAGACACTGTGGTCATGCAAGTTTGTGAAAGAGCCATCACCAAGGACACATCAGTCATGTCGTAAAACTCCTAACACACATTAAAATTACATCCCTGTCCTTTATTTTGATTATCAGTTAACACAGTAACATAGTTTGTAAGGCTGAAAAAACACATATGTCCATCTTATTACCCTGCACTGTTGATCTAGAGAAAAAATGAGATAGAAGCCAATGTTCCTCATCTTGGTAAAAAAAAAATTCCAATCCTGAATCTAAATTGGAAAAAAATGAAAAGAACATTCCATTATCGATTCATTGGCAATCGATTAGTTGTTGGCCCCTGACCTTTAGACTTGCTCGAACCAGTACACATCTGCGTGCCCGATCCCCTGTAGCAGGCAGTGTGTTGGAGATCTCTAGGGTTTGTGGCCTGCTTCCAGCACCGAGTTGCGGCCTGCTCCTGCCAACTAGCTGAGGAGAGACTAGGACCCAAGCGGGAGTAGGCAACTGTCCTCACTTGGGAGCCAGGCAAATAAAGAGCAGCAGCCAGAGGGACACAGCAATGAAGATTCTGGATGCCAAGTCAGGTAGGATCAACCACATCAACAAGTCTCACAACAGTCTATAGAGGATGGTATTAACAGCTCTGTTTCTATCTTTGCAGATGACACCAAGCTTTGTAGCACAGTACAGTCTATAGAGGATGTGCATAAGTTACAAGATGACTTGGATAGACTAAGTGTCTGGGCATCCACTTGGCAAATGAGGTTCAATGTGAATAAATGTAAAGTTATGCATCTGGGTACTAATAACCTGCATGCATCGTATGTCTTAGGGGGGATTAAACTGGCAGAGTCACTGGTAGAGAAGGATCTGGGTGTACTTGTGGATCACAGACTACAGAATAGCATGCAATGTCAGGCTGCTGCTTCCAAAGCCGGCAGGATATTGTCATGTATCAAAAGAGGCATGGACTCGAGGGACAGGGACAGGGACATAATAATCCCCCTTTATAAATCATTGGTACGGCCTTACCTGGAATATGCTGTTCAGTTTTGGGCACCTGTCCATAAAAGGGACACTGCGGAGTTGGAAAGGGTGCAGAGACGCGCGACTAAACTAATATGGGGCATGGAACATCTTAGCTATGAGGAGCGATAAAGGAGTTACAATTGTTTAGTCTTGAGAAGAGACGTTTAAGGGGGGATATGATAAACGTATATAAGTATATTAATGGCCCATACAAAAAATATGGAGAAAAACTGTTCCAGGTTAAACCCCCCCCAAAGGACGAGGGCGCACTCCCTCCGTCTGGAGAAGAAAAAGTTTAGTCTCAAGGGGCGACACGCCTTCTTTACCGTGAGGACTGTGAATTTATGGAACGGTCTACCTCAGGAACTGGTCACAGCAGGAACAATTAGCAGCTTTAAAACAGGATTAGATACATTCCTGGAACAAAATAAGATTAATGCTTATGAAGAAATATAAAATCTCATCCCTTCCCCAATATCGCGCCACACCCCTACCCCTTAATTCCCTGGTTGAACTTGATGGACATATGTCTTTTTTCGACCGTACTAACTATATAACTATGTAACTATGTAACTCCTGCAAGTGTTAGAGCCGGTCACCTCACCGGTAGCTGCCGCACAACTCTGGGGAGAAGTTCTCTGTCTAGTTTTGCAGCCACTAACCATCCCTGAGCTGCCAGTATGTGAGGGGGATGCTCACATTGGGGAGGGGGTTAGGTCGATTTCTAGTTAAGCAACTGCTCTTAACTTTGTACAGAAGCTGCTAAAGGCAATTTTCTTTCCATGAGCCGAGACTGCTTTATGGATTAACCCCTGAGCTGCCTGCTGCTAATCAGTCTGTTCTTGGTACAATGTATGAGTGTGCCCCTATTGTCAGAACATGATGATGGGAGTTGTAGCTTTGAAACAGCTGAAGAGTCACCGGTTAGGAGTATAGAGCAGACAGGTATAAGATAAATGTTCTCACTTTTGTCAGTGTCTGGGATTGTTACTTGTGTTACTTCTTTGGTACTGACCGATCACAACGATACCAAATTAGTACAGTTTGTCGTGTTATACTGTTTTTAAAAATCAGACTTTTTAGAAAAAAAATATATAAATAGTTATCTTCCGACCCCTATAATTAATTTCTTTTTTGCCTACGAAAACGTATGAGGGCAAAATTTTATTGCGCCATAATCTGTATTTTTTTGTACTATTTCAGTATTGATCAAACTTTTAATTCTGTCCCCTCTCTTTTCCCCCTGTAAACCCTTCAAGTGCTCCCCCCTTTTTTCACCCTGTTAAAGGGGTACTCCAAAGGATAAGGATGTTTGATCGCGGAGGGGATAAGATGTCTAGGGGCAGAGTACCCCTTTAACCCCTTAACAACGCAGGACGTATATTTACCGCGCCGCGATCCCGCATCATATCGCGTCGGTCCCGGCGCTCATCAACGGCCGGGACCCATGGCTAATACCACACATCGCCGATCGCGGCGATGTGCGGTATTAACCCTTTAGAAGTGGCGGTCAAAGCTGACCGCCGCTTCTAAAGTGAAAGTGACCCGACTGCTCAGTCGGGCTGTTCGGGACCGCTGCGTTTTCAGCTGACAGGACACCGTACCGAACAGCTGACAGGACACCGGGAGGGCCCTTACCTGCCTCCTCGGTGTCCGATCGGCGAATGACTGCTCCGTGCCTGAGATCCAGGCAGGAGCAGTCAAGCGCCGATAACACTTATCACAGGCGTGTTAATACACGCCTGTGATCAGGATGAGATATCAGTGTATAAAAATATATCATTAATTAAACCGCACGGTCAATGGCGTACGCGCAAAAAAATTCCAAAGTCCAAAAAAGCGTATTTTGGTCACTTTTTATGCCATTAAAAAATGAATAAAAAGTGATCAAAAAGTCTGATCAAAACTTCAGATCACGGCGCAAAAAATGAGTCCTCATACCGCCATGTATGTGGAAAAATAAAAAAGTTATAGGGGTCAGAAGATGACATTTTTAAACGTATAAATTTTCCTGCATGTAGTTATGATTTTTTCCAGAAGTGCGACAAAATTAAACCTATATAAGTAGGATATCATTTTAACCGTATGGAGCTACAGAATAATGATAAGGTGTCATTTTTACCGAAATATGCACTGCGTAGAAACGGAAGCCCCCAAAAGTTACAAAATTGTGTTTTTTCTTCGATTTTGTCGCACAATGATTTTTTTTCCATTTCGCCGTGCATTTTTGGGTAAAATGACTAATGTCACTGCAAAGTAGAATTGGCGACGCAAAAAATAAGCCATAATATGGATTTTTAGGTGGAAAATTGAAAGGGTTATGATTTTTAAAAGGTAAGGAGGAAAAAACGAAAGTGCAAAAACGGAAAAACCCTGATTCCTTAGGGGGTTAATACTTAACCTCTTCAGGACATAGGGCGTATGGATACGCCCTGAATCCCGAGTCCTTAAGGACCGAGGGCGTATCCATACGCCCGTGGGAATTCCGGCCCCCACCGCTAGCCGGTTGGGGACCGGAGCCGGATGCCTGCTGAAATCGTTCAGCAGGCATCCCGGCATATCGCCCAGGGGGGTCATTATGCCCCCCCATGTCGGCGATCGGTCCAGCGATCTGCGGCGATTCCGGGTCAATCGGGTCTCCGGTGACCCGGAATTACTGGCTGTTCGGGGCCGTCTCTGACGGCCCCGAACAGCCAGAGCCTGCAGGGGTGAGGTGGCACTGGTGCCACCTCACGATCGCCCTGATTCGTCGGCCGGATTACCAGCCGACCAATCAGGGCGCCTGCTGCGGGTGTCACTCCCGCACCCGCTCCGCCCCTCTTCCAGAGGACGTGAGTGGGTGCGGGAAGACGACCCCCGGTGCTGGGGACCCCGATCCCCGGCGCCCCTGTTGGGATCGGGGCCCCAGGAGCAGCGGCGGCGGCGGGACTGACCTGCAGCGTCTGGATCGTTGGAGGTGAGTGACAGCCTCCTGCTGTTGCTTAGCAACAGCTCCCAGCATGCAAAAAGGGCATGCTGGGAGCTGTAGTTATGCAACAGCAGGAGGCAGACCACCACAACTCCCAGCATTCCCTTATGGGCATGCTGGGACTTATGGTTTTGCAACAGCTGGAGGCACATTCTTTCTATGGAAAAGTGTACCTTCAGCTGTTGTATAACTACAACTCCCAGCTTGCACAAACAGCTAAAGTGCATGCTGGGAGTTGTAGTGGTGCATCTGCTGGTTGCATAACTACAACTCCCAGCATGCCCGTTGGCTGTCGGTGACTGCTGAGAGTTGTAGTTTTGCAACAGCTGAAGGCACACTGGTTGTGAAACTCAGAGTTTTTTTTTACCTAACTCAGTGTTTCACGACCGGTGTGCCTCCAGCTGTTGCAAACTACAACTCTCAGCAGTCACCGTACACCATGCACCGTACATGCTGGGAGTTGTAGTTTTGCAACAGCTGGAGGCACACTGGTTGTGAAACACTGAGTTAGGTCACAAACTCAGTGATACATAACCAGTGTGCCTACAGTTGTTGCAAAACTGCAACTCTCAGCAGTCACCGACAGCCAACGGGCATGCTGGGAGTTGTAGTTATGCAACAGCTGGATGTCCCCCCCCCCCAATGTGAACGTACAGGGTACACTCACATGGGCGGAGGCTTACAGTAAGTATCGGGCTGCAAATTTGAGCTGCCGCAAACTTTCTGCTGCAGCTCAAATTGCCAGCGAGAAACTACTGTGAACCCCCGCCCGTGCGACTGTACCCTAAAAACACTACACTACACTAACACAAAAAATAAAATAAAAAGTAAAAAACACTACATAAACACATACCCCTACACAGCCCCCCTCCCCTCCCCAATAAAAATGAAAAACGTCTGGTACACCACTGTTTCCAGAACGGAGCCTCCAGCTGTTGCAAAACAACTCCCAGTATTGTCGGACAGCCGTTGACTGTCCAGGCATGCTGGGAGTTTTGCAACAGCTGGAGGCACCCTGTTTGGGAATCACTGGCGTAGAATACCCCTATGTCCACCCCTATGCAATCCCTAATTTAGGCCTCAAATGCGCATGTACTCTCTCACTTTGGAGCCCTGTCGTATTTCAAGGCAACAGTTTAGGGTCACATATGGGGTATCGCCGTACTCAGGAGAAATTGTGTTACAAATTTTGGGGGGTATTTTCTGCTTTTACCCTTTTTAAAAATGTAAAATTTTTGGGAAAACAAGCATTTTAGGTAAAAAAAATTTTTACATATGCAAAAGTCGTGAAACACCTGTGGGGTATAAAGGTTCACTTAACCCCTTGTTACGTTCCCCGAGGGGTCTAGTTTCCAAAATGGTATGCCATGTGGTTTTTTTTTGCTATCCTGGCACCATAGGGGCTTCCTAAATGCGGCATGCCCCCAGAGCAAAATTTTCGTTCAAAAAGCCAAATGTGACTCCTTCTCTTCTGAGACCTGTAGTGCGCCAGCAGAGCACTTTTCACCCCCATATGGGGTGTTTTCTGAATCGGGAGAAATTGGGCTTCAAATTTTTAGGGGTATTTTCTGCTATTACCCTTTTTAAAAATAAAATTTTTGGGGGAAAACAAGCATTTTAGGTAAAATTTTTTATTTATTTTTGACATTTGCAAAAGTCGTGAAACACCTGTGGGGTATTAAGGTTCACTTTATCCCATGTTACATTCCCCGAGGGGTCTAGTTTCCAAAATGGTATGCCATGTGTTTTTTTTTTTGCTGTTCTGGCACCATAAGGGCTTCCTAAAGGTAACATGCCCCCCAAAAACCATTTCAGAAAAACGTACTCTCCAAAATCCCCTTGTCGCTCCTTCCCTTCTGAGCCCTCTACTGCGCCCGCCGAACACTTTACATAGACATATGAGGTATGTGCTTACTCGAGAGAAATTGGGCTACAAATACAAGTAAAAATTTTGTCCTTTTACCCCTTGTAAAAATTCAAAAATTGGGTCTACAAGAACATGTGAGTGTAAAAAATGAAGATTGTGAATTTTCTCCTTCACTTTGCTGCTATTCGTGTGAAACACCTAAAGGGTTAAAACGCTGACTGAATGTCATTTTGAATACTTTGGGGGGTGTAGTTTTTATAATGGGTTCATTTATGGGGTATTTCTAATATGAAGACCCTTCAAATCCACTTCAAACCTGAACTGGTCCCTGAAAAATACTGAGTTTGAAAATTTTGTGAAAAATCGGAAAATTGCTGCTGACCGTTGAAGCCCTCTGGTGTCTTCCAAAAGTAAAAACTCATCAATTTTATGATGCAAATATAAAGTAGACATATTGTATATGTGAACCAAAAAAAAATGTATTCGTAATATCCATTTTCCTTACAAGCAGAAAGCTTCAAAGTTAGAAAAATGCTAAATTTTCAAATTTTTCATCAAATTTACGGATTTTTCACCAAAAAAGGATGCAAGTATCGACAAAAATTTACCACTATGTTAAAGTAGAATATGTCACGAAAAAACAATCTCGGAATCAGAATGATAACTAAAAGCATTCCAGAGTTATTAATGTTTAAAGTGACAGTGGTCAGATGTGCAAAAAACGCTCCGGTCCTTAAGGCCAAAATGGGCTCCGTCCTGAAGGGGTTAAAGGAGTACTCCCGTGGAAAACCTTTTTTTTTTTTTTAATCAACTGGTGCAAGAAAGTTAAACAGATTTGTAAATTACTTCTATTAAAAAATCTTGATCTTTCCAGTACTTTTTAGGGTCTGCATACTACAGAGGAAATGGTTTTCTTTTTGGAACACAGAGCTCTCTGCTGACATCATGGCCACAGTGCTCTCTGCTGACATTTATGGGGATTTTCTCCTACTCTGGACAGTTCTTAAAATTCAGTTTTTTTTTATCTTTTTGAAAAAAATAATCCGCCAACTAATCGATTGTGCTAATAATTGTTAGTTGCAGCCCTAAAGAATACCCTTCTATGTTAATAAAGAAAGCTTCTTTCCTCTAGATCAGTGTTTCTCAAGCGCAGTTCTCCTTAGTCTTTCATAGGTGATATCATTATGGCCAGTGTATCAGGCATCACCACAGTTATATCACCTGTAAAAGACTAAGGAAATCCTGAAAACATGACCTTTTGGGTCTTGATGACCATATTTGAGAAATGCCGCCCTAGATGTAAGCTATACCCACTTGCTATAGATACAGTCCTGGGTATTCATAGTTCATGAACAGATCTTTGCATTGATATACAAGTAATTATTATTGCCTGACAAAAGCTAAGGAAATTGTATTAGAATGCCAGTGCAACAAATAGAAAACAGTTTGTTTTTGTTTATTGAAAATATAAAAAAATAAAAATAAAAACCGCACAACAGACAGTTTGAAGATGGTGATAATGATAGAAGTTTAAGGAAGCTGAACCCTTCAGGATCTTGTCTGAGAGCTGTCCTAGCCACATTACTGTGATTAAATTGCTGCAGAAAGCTATGGCTGAGCTGGGAGAGGAAAGACACAAGAATCATTTGATTATGTCATAAGAACTTTTGTAACTTCTTACGTTGCCCTCTTTGATTCAGACCATGACACCAAAGCTACATGAACCCTCCAATGTATAAATCCCCAGTTTCTTGCCGATTTATAAAGTACTGTTTGACATAGTGATTAAACAGCCCCAAAAGAAACAAAGACACTTACAGCTACTGTCTTTTTTCCACCTTTGTTCAGACACTTTTTTATATAATAAATGTATCCTGATGCTGATCACAAAGTCTAGTCACCATGTCATGTACAAACTCCTACCTAACCAGCACATCATGACTTAAAGAATGCATAACAGAAACCAGGAGAGCAACATCACAATAGAAAATCAATGCAAAACAGAATTACCTTACATTCATACTCTATGGCTTCCACTAGCTCGTGGACTCTTTTCTGGCAGAAGATGCCATCTGGGGAGTTTTAATAACTTGTTTGGAATGTGTCGACAACTGATACGTCTTTGCCAGGAAGTGACCTTAGCCCTATGTGCCTTGAGATATGTCAGTGCCTTCATAGGCTACTAGTCATATGACAAATGTGCTAAATGAGTTGAGTTTCAGGTACATGTTGCTCAGATGACTGTAAAGGAAAATGAACCTTGCTTGCTATATCTGTGGGTAAAGTCATCAATCCACATGAGCAGTGGAAAAAGACATTCTATTTGTGTTACCTAATGATAATGTGGCTAAAGATCCAGATGTTGGATCCAGCATTGATGTTATTTACATCACCCTTCAATCAGCATGTAGGCTACTCCTTACTATAATAATATTCTAGAGCAAACTTCATTTCATTTTAGTGAACACCTAGACACACAGTTTTTGGTGTGTTATTTTGTGTGTGTTTTTGTGCTTAAAAGTTCAGGGCCCCTGCAGATTTCAGACTTACCGTATTTTTCGCCCTATAGGACGCATCGGCATATAAAACGCACCCTATTGTAAAGGTGCAAAATCTAGAAAAAAAAGATTCTGAAACCTGCGGACCTCCAGATGTTGCTAAACTACAACTCCCAGCATGCCTGGACAGCCAACGGCTGTCCGGGCATGTTGGGAGTTGTAGTTTTGCAACATCTGGAGGTCCGCAGGTTGAAGACCACTGGATAGGAGGAAATACTCACGTGTCCCCGCCGCTCCGGACCCGTCACTGCTGCCCTGGATGTCGCTCCATCGCTGTCGCCGCGTCCCCGGGGTGTCCCCGACGCTCCGGACGTCTTCTTCCCCGAGATCCATGCTCTCCGTCGCCGTCATCACGTCACGTGATGACGTCGAAGGAGAGCGCCGCCATGCAGGGGATCCCGGCACAGAGCAGACACCGAGGAGGCAGGTAAGGTCCCTCCCATTGTCCTTTAAGCTGTTCGGGACGCCGCGATTTCACCGCGGCGGTCCCCAACAGCCCGGGTTACTGTCACTTTCGCTTCAGACACGGCGGTCAGTTTTGATCGCCGCGTCTGAAGGGTTAATACAGGGCATCACCGTGATCGCTGATGTCCTGTATTAGCCGCGGGTCCCGGCCGTTGATGGCCACAGGGACCGACCCGATAGGTGTGTATTCGCCGTATAAGACGCACCAACTTCCCCCCCCCCCCCCCAGTTCTGGGGAAGAAAAAGTGCGTGTTATACGGCGAAAAATATGGTAAGTCATGAAAACGTATAAATAGAAAAAGATCACCAGAGCTGGACATTTGGGACATTTATCTGAGTAGGTGACTCAGACCATGAAAAAATCTAAAATGTGGAGGATGTATAATGGCCCAGCCGCCTGATCCACCCCAGGGGAGTGTTTGGGTCTTTGAAACAGCCATATAGTATGGATTTTTGAGATTCCTCTTGGAACAACTCCAAGGGATTGTACCATCAGAAAGTCTTCCATAAAGACATTATGCAGCAGTAGCTGTTTTTTAACTGGTTTTGTCTTCTGTGGATGATTTCTGTATTTTTGTACATACCACTGTGTACCCTTTTTTTCAGTTTAAATGTTTAATTAAACAGGCACTGTCAGAAATGTTTTATATCTCTCCTGTCTGATAGTACTCGTCTGTGTTTTCTCCCGTCCTATCAGACAATAGAGAGCACAGAGGAGTACCAGCCCACCCTCGTTTTCTGGACTTTCTCCATGCCTGTGCTTCAGCTTGAACAAAGCCATGATTTTATAAGCCATGATTTCTATAAAAAGGATATAAAATTTTCTTATGAAGTATATTAAGAAGGTTTTTCCAAAATGTACAACATATAAAAAGTTTTTATATCTGACAGTGCCCGTTTAATCTGCTTTTGTCTTTGTTCTGTAAAATTTAGTTTGTTCTTAAGGGGAAAGCTCAGGTAGAATATATATGTGAAAGGGTTAAATGGACACTGTCAGATATAAAAACTTTTTATATGTTGTAGATCTTGGCAAAACAAATTTACTTCTTTTAAAAAAGGTCACATTTTATTAAAGAAAACTGCCTTTGAAAATCCCACCACTAGGGGGTCCCCATACCCCCTGGGACACTGATGAGTCCCGCACCAGCATGAGCGTGTTCAAGGGTCATGGACTCAAGATGGCTGATTGACAAGGCTGAAGAAGGACCATAACATCCACAATGGTTACTATTTGCGCACACTTGCTTAACCACACAAAAAGCAACGTCCTTGATAGCCGGGCTACTGCACTAACTTTCAACACAATATCAAGGTGCATTAATCAGCAGACAGGTTTGATATATTGAAAATCTTCTCACACCAGTCAGTAGGAGACCACTTCGATATATTCTTATTTATTCTTTAAACTTCATATTTTACATTCCATGGTGTAGGATGTAGATAATTTCATAAAGCAAGATGAATAAAGCACATACCTCGGTTAGATGGAGAGAGACACGAGTAAAAACCTGCTGCGCTACGTTTCAGGGGCACGCCCCCCTAGTCATGCGCACTGGATTGTGGCTCAGGTGAGTTTAAATGTGTGAGCAGTAGGTAGTAAATAGGATTAACCATTCACATACTGCACGTACTTCCACTATATACTTATACTTAGCACCCTGTTCACACAGAAAATGCACCTTTACATAAATATTTACAAAAAGACTTTAAAATTACAATTCTCATTTAGGCCTTTAGGTTCCAGTGATTCCAATTCTACAATCCCAAATTTTTCCCTTTTCAACAAGTTTTGCCTATTCACATCCACATTATTGTTTACCGGTACCTCTTCTATTATCTGCCATCTAAGATCGGATGCTACATGACCATTTTTTTTAAAATGCCTAGCTACTGAAACTTGTTGAAAAGGGAAAAAATTGGGATTGTAGAACTGGAATTACCGGAACATAAAGGCCTAAATGAGAATTGTAATTTTAAAGTATTTTTGTATGTAAAGGTGTGTTTTCAGTTTGAACAGGGTGCTAAGTATATAGTGGAAGTATGTGCAGTATGTGAATGGTTAATCCTATTTACTACCTACTGCTCACACATTTAAACTCACCTAAGCCACAATCCTGTGCGCATGACTAAGGGGGCGTGCCCCTGAAACATAACGCAGCAGGTTTTTACTCGTGTCTCTCTGCATTTGACCGAGGTATGTGCTTTATTCATCTTGCGATATGGAATTATCTATATCCTACACCATAGAATGTGAAATATGAAGTTTAAAGAATAAATAATAATATATCGGAGTGGTCTACTTACTGGTGTGAGAAGATTTTTCAATATATCCTACCTGTCTGCTGATTAATACACCTTGATATTGTGTTGGAAGTTAAGGCTGCAGAAGGAACATAGCTTGCAGCAACACTGCTGTAACACAGAGTTTTACCCCACATGTGCCTCCAGCTGTTTCAAAACTACAACTCCAAGCATTCCTGGACAGTCAATGGATGTCTGGGTATGCTGGGAGTTGTAGTTTTTCAAAAGCTGTAGGCACACAGTTGAAGGCAACAATGCTGAAAAAAGAGTTATCCAAACACTATACCTCTAACTATTTCAAAACTACAAGTCACAGCATTAGAGGACTGCCTAAGGAGGACACACATGAATAACATAGGAAGAGGCAAGTTATACACTCACCATATTGTCTTTGGTGGTAGAGTACATGAAATCTCCAATAATCATTTGTGTGTGTGTGTGTTTGTGTTTGTTTGTCTGTGTGTGTCTGTGTGTCTGAGTACAGCATAAATCTAGAGAGGAAAGGGTTAGAGAGCAGGGCTGCCAGGCTTCCAAGAGCATTGAGGCAGCAGAGTGAAGGAGGGAGAGGAGTCATCACAGTGCAGGCAAGAGAAGGACATGTCTCCTCCCCTTGGAAGGATGAAAAAGACATTGAGCAGCTGTAATATGCTATTTTTTTTGTTAAATATCGGTGATAGAGACATAAACAATACATCAATACATGATCAGGATGATGTACTGAGTAACATAACAATGTTGTTGTTTTTTTGTTTTTTTTGTGGGATCTGACAGGTAAGCTTTAATTTAGTGATATGCTGGGGCCAGCAACAAGGTAACCAGGGTTCTGGTGACATTAACCCTTTCACTCTCCCACTCTTCACTTTCTCTATTGTCTCAGCTAGGCCTATAGTGTGACCTTAACAAAAGGTTACAAGGTGACAAAAATACTAACAAAATTGCAATATCAATAAATCAAAATATTTGATATAACAATATTGAATATCGAAAGAAAATTTTGTAAAATAATCTTAACATGATGAAAGTTTGTCCTAAGGTTGTTCCAAGAATTCTCACTCATGATCAGGAAGAAAACAATCAGCAAATTTGTTCAGACAATTTAAGCAAATCAAAGCAGATCAGATTTTTATTTATTTATTTTTAGAAAAGCTTTCACTACAATCTTGAGTCCAAAAGTCAGTTAATCCATTGGGAAAACCCAGGTTTTACAAAGCTGAAGAAAGTATTGACAAGACAAATTCGAAACCATGTTTGATGCTACACTGAATCAATATTATTACAAAAAAAGTCCTTCAAAAGTTAGAGTCTTCTCAAATGTATGTATTTACATATAACTGCACACATTTTATTTAATAAAAACATGTTCAATGAAATGTTATAAGTTAGGGTGATAGGAAAGTGGCCAAAGTTGTGAACAAACTGATTGATCCTGTATTAGGAAATTGCTTCTGCTTACATAGCACTGTGAAGCAATTTTCAGCCCTGAACAGCCCTCCCTCCTCACCATATCTAGCATCATGTGATTTTTTTCACTCCCCCCAAAAAAACAAATCTTCACTGAAATAAAGAAGGAAACAAATGATCTCCTAAAACAGAAGATGACTTATTGCATGGCATTGAGCAGTGGAAATAAGAGTGTAGCAATACTTCAAGCAGAAGGGGAGTATTTTGAAGTACTTCAAATGTTTTACTGAAATAAAGTTTTAGAATCAGTCTTGGTTTTTAATAGCCATATCTAGTAACATATTTAATGAGGTGCTGAAGTATGAACTTGGGTCTAAAATGGCAAACTAAAAAGAATGCATCTGCTATGTCCCACTGCCTGTTTGTTCAGCATAGACAATTGGTTGTGGGACATTGTGACCCTGCATTCTAAAAACTGTAATATTTTGTACTTTGATTTTCACTGTGTTTGTACTATTGTGAATGTTATTTTGTGTGTAACACTGGCTACGAGTAGGGGGTCCCATACACTGTCCCATTCTCATATTGCCATGTCTTCGCAGGGAAAGAGAGCAGTCCTGAACTCATCCACAGCCTCTATCCCTGCCTACTTAGGTACCCGCCCTAGGCAGCGAATCCGTAACCACGGTGACGGTCCCTTCCTATCAAAGTGATTGCCGTGATAGTCAACACAATAAACTACAAAAAACAGACATATGTTGGGAACAGTCAGGAGGCACACAAACTAACAGAAATAAACTAAACAAACACAATTAAAGGGGTACTCTGGTGAAAACCTTTTTTTTTTATCAACTTGTGCCAGAAAGTTAAACAGATTTGTAAATGACTTCTATTAAAAAAATACTAATCCTTCCTGTACTTATTAGCTGCTGAATACTACAGCGGAAATTCTTTTCTTTTTGAAGCACAGAGCTGTCTGCTGACATCATGAGCACATTGCTCTCTGCTGGCACCTCTGTCCATTTTAGGAACTGTCCAGAGTAAAAGGAAATCCCCATAGCAAACATATGCTGTTCTGGACAGTTCCTAAAATGGACAGAGATGTAAGCAGAGAGCACTGTGCTCATGATGTCAGCAGACAGCTCTGTGTTTCAAACGGAAAATAATTTCCACTGTAGTATTCAGCAGCTAATAAGTACAGGAAGGATTAAGATTTTTTAATAGAAGTAATTTACTAATCTGTTTAACTTTCTGGCACCAGTTGATTTAAAAAAAAAAAAAAAGTTTTTCACTGGAGTACCTCTTTAACCCCTTAAGGACTCAGCCCATTTTGGCCTTAAGGACTCAGACAATTTAATTTTTACGTTTTCATTTTTTCCTCCTCGCCTTCTAAAAATCATAACTCTTTTATATTTTCATCCACAGACTAGTATGAGGGCTTGTTTTTTGTGCGACCAGTTGTCCTTTGTAATGACATCACTCATTATATCATAAAATGTATGGCGCAACCAAAAAACACTATTTTTGTGGGGAAATTAAAACGAAAAACGCAATTTTGCTAATTTTGGAAGGTTTTGTTTTCACGCCGTACAATTTCTGGTAAAAATGACATGTGTTCTTTATTCTGAGGGTCAATACGATTAAAATGATACCCATTATTACGTACTTTTATATTATTGTTGCGCTTAAAAAAAATCACAAACTTTTTAACCAAATTAGTACGTTTATAATCCCTTTATTTTGATGACCTATAACTTTTTTATTTTTCCGTATAAGCGGCGGTATGGGGGCTCATTTTTGCGCCATGATCTGTACTTTTTTTTGATACCACATTTGCATATAAAAAACTTTTAATACATTTTTTATAATTTTTTTTTAATAAAATGTATTAAAAAAGTAGGAATTTTGTACTTTTTAAATTTTTTTTCGTTCACGCCGTTCACCGTACGGGATCATTAACATTTTATTTTAATAGTTCGGACATTTACGCACGCGGCGATACCAAATATGTCTATAAAAAATGTTTTTTATGCTTTTTGGGGGTAAAATAGGAAAAAACGGACGTTTTACTTTTTTATTGGGGAAGGGGATTTTTCACTTTTTTTTTACTTTTACTTTTAAATTTTTTTACATTTTTTTTTACACTTGAATAGTCCCCATAGGGGACTATTCATAGCAATACCATGATTGCTAATACTGATCTGTTCTATGTATAGGACATAGAACAGATCAGTATTATCGGTCATCTCCTGCTCTGGTCTGCTCGATCACAGACAAGAGCAGGAGATGCCGGGAGCCGCACGGAGGAAGGAGAGGGGACCTCCGTGCGGCGTTATGAATGATCGGATCCCCGCAGCAGCGCTGCGGGCGATCCGATCGTTCATTTTAATCGCGAACTGCCGCAGATGCCGGGATCTGTATTGATCCCAGCACCTGAGGGGTTAATGGCGGACGCCCGCGAGATCGCGGGCGTCGGCCATTGCCGGCGGGTCCCTGGCTGCGATCAGCAGCCGGGATCAGCCGCGCATGACACGGGCATCGCTCCGATGCCCGCGGTTATGCTTAGGACGTAAATGTACGTCCTGGTGCGTTAAGTACCACCTCACCAGGACGTACATTTACGTCCTGCATCCTTAAGGGGTTAAGTCAAAGTTAACCAGCCGAGTCTGTCGAGGTATCAAGATGCTAACACGGAAGAGAAGTCAAAAAGCCAGGCCACGATCAAATAACAAAATTGGAATCACAGGATATATAATGCTAGCTACTGGAGTCAAGCTCTTTCACAGGCAAACAATGAATGGCAAATGCCTCCTTACATACACCTGAGCATCTAGCAGGAGGACACTGATAGGCTGCAACAGAAACACACCCAGAAGCTCAGAGGCCTTGTCCCAGCAACCACGATAAACAAAAGTTCTCAAGGCAGATTAACCCTTCGGGTTCTTACACATATATTGGGAACAGAAACTGGTAGGAGCCTGCCCTGGCCTAGGGTCTTATTCCCTGATGAGAGGAAGATCAATTAGAGTTAGGAAGAGAGGAGCTTCTAGTCCCCCTCTTTCCAGAGATTTAGGCCTCAGACCTGAGGACAATTGGAGAACACAACCACTGTGAAGTGGCATTCATCTACTGGTGAAAAACCATTAGCTCATGCTGAAGAGGAAGGAGGATAAAAGAAGACATTGAGGAGAAGTTCTACAAGCACCCCATTTCTACAGTAGGACCCTACTGGGTTTCAGGTTGAGCCTAGATCCCATGTGACTGCCAAGCCATCTGCATTTTGTTCAATACAGAGCCACCACCTGCATTCAGTTTGCAAACAGACTATTGAAACTGTTTTGCTATTGTTAAAAAAATCATCAACCATCTTGAGACAAACCATTCTTGCTATATGAACAGTACCATTTGTAACCTGTAATATTCATAATTTTTTAATTTGTTTCTCAGTATAGGAAATACAGGAGGGACACATTTATGGCACATATGAATATTCAGCTGGAAAATGTGTTCTTTCTTAATATGTGGTTTAATTTATATTTATGGCTTATTTAACAGAATTATGAGGTTACAGCACAAATACATTTCCAAAGACTATTTTCTTTAACATAGATCTGATTTACATACAGCTGAAATAACCTAAATCCATAGTGAATTCTGATGATGACTCTTCCGTTATTATAGCTTAACACATTTCTTAAATTGTTACACATATAAACATCTTTTATATCCAGTTCATTCTGGTAACAGATGGCTTTGTATCCGTTGGCTGCTGTGCTCCGTTCTTCCTTTTTTTCAAATCAACGTATTTGGACAGCAGGAGTGTCCAAAATGTTAACCAAAGTAAAATAAAATCATGAAAAATAGACCTGAAAATTTGCATATAAATATCTTATTTTTTATTAATATTTTCTACTTTGTACTCCCTGATACACAATACAATTTTTTTCCGGTTGCAGACTACAATTTTAATTTACAATCTCACTTTTTTTTTTTTTTTTTTAACAGATGGAGTTAATGGTATATATATATATATATATATATATATATAAATATATATATATATATATATAACTAAATGTGAATATTTAAGTTTTATCAAAGGAGAAGCCTCATGGTAAAAAACGTATCCCCTATCCGCAGGATAGGGGATAAGTTTTAGATCACAGGGGGAACCCCCGCAATCTCCTGTATGGGGCCCCCGGCTCTCCACATGAGCAGCGCGTCACAACCCCTGCCCGAAGCGGAAGATAGCCGAATGGCTCTCCCATAGAGATATATGGAGGGGGCGTGGCGGCCCCCGCTTCGGGTTGTGACGCACCACTCTGGGGGAGAACTGGGGCTCGATATAGGAGATCGAGGGGGGACCCAGCCGTCTGACCCCCACCATCTATAACTTATCCCATGGATAGGGGATATGTTTTTTTACCATGAAATATCACCTTTAAACATAAAACATATAATTAAACATAACATTATAGTAAGTTTGTAAGTAAGATGGAGCAGAATGGTAACAAAGGCTGTCAATCACGTTGAGTGGGTGGGATTACAGCACAGCCTACGGGACTAGGTAAGTATAGCTTCCTGCCTACTTATGATAAATTTTGTGTGTGCTTAAAAAATATTCACAGTTCTTAAGTTTGTTTGTTTCTTTGTATGTATATGAAGATCGGAGTACACAGTGCCAGTCATACAAAGTTTCCTTTATTTGCAGGCTGCTCCTTGTTCACTTTTGGGAATAGATACACTGCACATTTGGTGCTGTGGTTAAGGAGCGCAAATGGTACTTCAAACGCGTTAGCTGAGGAGTGTCTGTACAGTGAAACAATTTTTTTTATGTTGTGATTTTTTTTTTTTTTTTCATAATAATGTCAAGAATTTTTAGTCTTACAATTTGCCTGCTAGGAAGACAAGAAACTGACCTGCAAGGTAGGCAGTGTCAAGGAAGACAGTGGTAGACAGTGCAGCTGTCTATATAATGAAAACAAAGCCAATGACACTTTGAGAAAGTAGACAGCCCAGCAGCACCTATAGCTAAAAGTGCAAGGTGGACAGTTGTTAACACCACTAGCTGTCACTGCCCTTACAATATATAGAAGGCAGCTATGATTATATATATTTTGAGATATATATATATATATATATATATATATATATATATATATGATTTGGAAAAGGCAGAAAGTAGATAGAAGCTGCAGTATCACCAACAGTCTGATCACCTTCTTATGATCTTTTCAACTTCATTGATTCTTAATGCTACAGCTTGTCATATCCACAATTGTAAGCAATTTTCACTCTAGTTCTGTATAACAAGCCGTGAATTGACTGATGTGTAATTCCAGACACAAAGTACTGAGAAGTGTCAGAATAAGTTACAAGAGAATCCACTGAACTCATAGATTAACAACATGAGTGGAAAGATGAACTGTTATCAAAACTTTTTTCAATGTAGTTGATATGTATCTTAGTTATTATATTGGTCACAATAAGCAAAACTATAACCAGTATAGAATACATTTTTTTCTATAAAGATGCTCAGAGTGCCTGCTTAACCAAAAAAGAAACTATACATTACCTCTCATGCATTCCCGCTGCCTCCAGTATCACTGCTTCTGGTATCTGTTACTCTCCACTTCCTGGTGCTTAGTGTCAATACATCACAATGACACTTTGAACATCTTTAAATGGGCACTGTCACCAACTTTATTTTTTGATATGTTGTAGTACTTTTTTGCATTATCAGTGTGAAATTTACGTTTAAAAACCGGCCACTAGGGGTCACCCTCCTAGTGGCCGGCTGCAGCCTGGCGTGACGTCACGCCTGAAAAAGAACTGATTTTGGCCTGGCAATCAGTCCTTTTTCATTTAGGCTGCTCTCGCTCCCTGCCTGTCAATCAGACAGGCGGGAGCGAGCTCATTGGCTTCCCGGCCACTGGCTGGGAGTCCACTCCTCCCGCACATGTCACCGCCGCTGCTGTCCCAGCACGCCCACTGCCGGACTCTGCAGTATCTGTAAGTATAACGGAGGGAATGGGGTATGCGGGCGGGGGGTTTGTGATGGAGGGAACGGGATATGCGGGTGGGGGGTTGTGATGGAGGGAACGGGGTATGGCGGGGGGGGGGGGTGACGGACAGAACGGGCTAGCGCCGTAGCGCCGCATGACACTAACTTATAGTTTATCTACACAGGGTACCTCCAGCTGTTTCACTTCTACAACTCCCAGAATGCCCTGACAGCCAATAGATGTCAGGGCAAGCTGGGAGTTGTAGTGGTGAAACAGCTGAAGGCACCCTGTGTAGATAAACTAAGGGTGGAAGTGTTGTCCCCAGCAGGCATCAGTGACGTGGTGCCTGCTGGGGAAGTCTGCCTGGTAGCGAGCACACTACCAGGCAGACAAAAAGTTATTTTTAATATAGTAAAAAGAAAAATTTAAAGCAGTGAGGGGGTTAGGGATAGATTGGCTATAGGCAGGGACAGAAAAAAAAATATAGGATGGTGGGAGCTACCCTTTAAGAAAAAGAACTGATGATACTTATTGTATATCCGACATATCCCTATTTTTGGAAGCCTTACCTTTCAGGAGAACAGGGGTCTATTGAAGCCTGTTCTGCAATGTGTTTCAGCTGCTTTAAGGCAGATACTGAAAAGAAAGTTGGAACACGTGCAGCACTCTATTGGAGTCTAAAGAGTAAGACCGGATAAACACTAGCCCAACCGAAGGTTTAGTGACATGAACCAGCAGCATCATAGTTCAGGTCATTAAACCATAGTAAGACAGGATTTGTGGTCAAACTACAGGTGCCGAAATATTCTATAATTGTGCAAGTGTGAATGTGGCCTAAATGGTGCGCTCTCAAATTAAACATTTCTATACCGTTTTTGAAGCCAAATAAAATAACAACATTTTAATGAAATATATGTATTAAAGGGGTTTTCCAACAATAACCGATTGATGGCTAATCCACAAAACACATCATTAATAACTGATCTTCAACATGCTGACACCTGGCAGCTGTATTGCACAGCCACTGTGTCCAGATGTAAACTGAGACTTCTCTTTATAAATCCATTCCTGGCTTTGGCTTCAAAAATTGCACCAAAAAAAATATGTGGGACACACCCTTATAAAAAAAAATAAAAAAGCATATCAGTCTCGTTGTAGATATGCCATGAAGTGTCAAAACATGCATCAAAGGATCACTACCTTACAGTGAATCAAAATTTCTTAAAATGAGGCACCCTAAACTGTTTTATAATGCCGAAACAGGTTTGCGAATACTGGTAATCTCTTTATCTTTAGTATAACTTTTATGTTTTTTAGCTAAATATTTTAATTGCTTGCCTAAAGTATTCAATTTAGTATATGGTATAGTGATTAGTGACCACTGAATTGATAGACATCTTATTAGACTGTTATTGAGATAAAAACCTGTGAATCTCTTGTAGCTAACTTAATATGACCTGGTATTTGGGTCCGAGGTGAAGCCAATGTGATTTGTTAGACTCTAAACTGCAAATTAACCTGGAATTTGCCCTGAAATTAGCAACAAATTGTTTCCCTTTTCCCAGGTCCCAGGACTGTATCTGTTGCATTATTAATAGTTCAGACCTCTCAAAGGGGTTTTTGATTCCTTATTACCAAAAATTGATAGCTGTGTGAGGAACATACCTGGAAGCCTTTTCACTTCTCTAAGTTTAATTGAAACTGAGGAAATCAATTTTATATAATATATAGAGGGATAATAATATTTGTAGCCAATATTCCTGAGCATGGGCACTTAATAATGCATTGTACATGACTCTATCTATTGGCCTACCTTCTAAGAGCATATTCCGCCTAGCATTGATTCTCTACAGTAGAAATGTCGTCGAGAAGCAGTTACAAATAAAAAGACCCTGAGAGATCTATGCCTATTACCGCACATCATTGTCTATTGATCCTCATCATATTAGAGTGCCCTGAGAGATTGTTGCCCATTATTTCTCATTACTTCTCATTCAGACACAAACTTGTAACACAAGACAGATTCTGCTTCATTCCTCTGCATGTCCAAGCCACAAACAATTCTAGCTGAGACAGATACCTGAAAACACCACTTTGATCTCTGCTAAGTGTACATTTTAGATAGAAAGTCATATGAGATAGATCGATAGACAGATAAGATTTGAGAAAGATAGATGGTGCATCTAGAGTAAAGTGCCAGTCGGGCAGTGCAAGACTGGGTAGGGGAGTGTGCCTTACCCTGTGGGAGAGTGGACAGGGAGAGTAGCACTTGGAGCTAGCGCTAATGTCCTATTATAGAGCGCCTGGGTCACAAGTGTTAAAGGGTTACTCCAACCCTAGACATCTCATCCCCGCCGCTGGGGACCCCCGCGTTCTCTCTGCTGCACCCGGCTTTCGTTTAGAGCATCGGGTGCAGCGCCGGAGGCTCGTGAAGTCGCAGCCACGCCATGCTCATGACATCAGGGCCACTCCCCCTCAATGCAAGTCTATAGGAGGGGGCGTGAGGGACGTCACACCCCCTCTCATAGACTTGCATTCAGGGAGCATGGCCTTGACATCACGAGTGGGGCATGACAGTGACATCACGAGCCTCCACCCTCTCAAAATCATACTTCTGTGCAGGCTGCATCAGAACCCCCAGTTTAAATTTGTAACCCAGATTTGTGTCTCTATGTGAAAACCGCTATCTACATATGTTCCTGTTACCGCCAAAGCAAATAAAGCCTTCACTGAGTTAAGCATTGCAAATAGCCCTTGCACTGCCCTCACAAGCTTGTAAGGGTTATCAACATCCCCCCCCCCCTGTGCACCCCTCTTTCAGCAGTTTCTCTGTATAGTGTAATTATTTATCATTATAAATTTAACAGGAGAACCAGGGAGCTTTGTCGTCTAAGCAAAATGAAGCTCCTGACAGGTTCCCGTTCAATAGTATAAATATACTTAATCTGATTAACCATGAAAAACCAAATACATCTATAAATACTGATCAAAGAGGTATATATCACTAACAGTGTTGATTTTGATATACAGTAAAAGTGTTCCTGTCATGTCAGAGTCCCACTGTTTGTTAGGATGAGCCGAGAGAAGTGCACAGTTAAGCGCTTCACTCCCTGGCCCGCTGCCTTTTTGACCCGCTGCACGATACGAGCTCCACTGTATGTCTATAAAGTGACAAAGGGAGCACAGGGAGACAGGAAGTGAGGAGTTCAACTGTACACTTCTTTCAGCTTTTTCTAGACTTGCATTAAGGGGGCGGGGTGTGACATCCCACGGGGGCGGAGTCATGTGGTTGCCACGCTGCACACTCAGGGCCTCCAGTGCTGCGGAGAGCTTGCTAAGGTGGGTGTTGACAGATTGCGGGGGTCCCCAGCAACAGGACCCCCGTAATCAGACATCTTATCCCCTATCGTTTGGAAGGGGATAAGATGTATTTGGGCCAGAGTACCCCTTTAAGGGGTCATAACTGGTCTGTAGTTTGAAATGAACCGGGGGACTGCTTTTTAATACAAAAAAATATATATTAGTAGTAACACAAAGGCTCGCTGTAGGTGGTTAGTAAGCCTGATTTTATACTTACTACTAATTCTTATTGGTATAAAAACCAATACAAATACATAATGCAACAGATGTTACTGTGCATTTTATGGTGTTCTATGCTCATATTTTGGCTATATAGAATAACTGGCCTCTACATCAGACTGGCTCAGTTTTCTACACACTGCTGTGTTACATGCTGGTACAGCAGAAAAAGTGTTGTGATATACTTCTGCCTATTATCTGACCAAGCACTCCCTCCCTCTAGTATCCGTTACTTGTGCTGTGATGAGGATGGGATCCTGCTGTCACTAAAAAGAAGTGGGAGGACTGCGAACTGTGCACAGAAGGGAGTACTGTGACACAGCATCTTTCAGCAAAAATTACTTTCTCTCAAAATGTACCTCTTCTGCTTAAAAAAAAGAATAACAGTATTTTACTTATATATCTTAGTACACTGAAATTTAAATGCAGTATGTGCTTTTTAGAACGGAGTCATCCTGGCAACTTTGACAGTGAAGTAGAAACCACACTGGCTCAATGCAAATAGTAGCTTTGAAAAGAATAATCTGTTGAAATACTATCCTGAACTGGAAAATCACATTTCAGCATAACTGCATAAAGTTGAAAGCAAATAAAAAACAATTCCAGGAAGCCCAGAGTGCAGAGGCAGATAAAGTATTGCTTACTGATAATTGGACAGGCTAGTCATTCACGCATTGGCGCAGTGCCCGATGGTCAAAGCCAGTTTTATAGAAACATATGGGCCATATTATTATTAAAGGGGTTATCTGACCAAAATAACTAATCCACTATCACACTTCATGCAGCAGGGAGAGTCGGGCCCCAATCTGGAGATCACAGGGGTGCCAGCCTTTGGGCACCCTGCAATCAGACACTTAGCCCTTACACTTTGTGTGGGCATATGGGCTGAATAAATCCTGTTGAGCCGGTGACTGACAAGTATAGTGGTAATTGCACAGCCCCGTACAGAAGATTGTGCAGGTCCCAGAGGTTGGACCCCCCCACACACACACAATCAGACACTGTGGATACGGGATAAGTTTATTTCCTGGGAGTACCCCTTTAATAGAATGTTGGAAAATTAATAGTGCAACTTTTTCAAAAAGATAATAAACTTATAGGTGGTGCTTTACGAGTAGTGCACATTTTTGTTCAAACTAGAGTTTTTTTTTTAGCAAAAATGTATAGCATTTTTTAAATATCCATCTCTTGGGTTTAGTGGGCAGGAAGGGGCGAAGTTGGGGGGCACGCCATCCTTACATGTGACATTAGGCTTGATTTGCACCGACAAATGTAACAGACATCTAAGGGCTGGTTCACATCACGTTTTCCCCCATACTGCAGCGCATACGGCAGGGGGAAGCTAAAACCTTTATGCCTTTCTATGCGCTTCCGTATGTAATTTATTTCAATGAGCCGGCCGGAGTGAAACATTCGGTCCGGTCAGCTCATTTTTGCGCTGCATGTGCTTTTTCCCCGGACCTAAAACTATGGCCAACCACGGTTTTAGGTCTGGTTGTAAAAGCGCATACGGCGCAAAAATGAGCCGACCGGACCGAACGTTTCACTCCGGCCGGCTCATTGAAATGAATTACATACGGGAGCGCATAGAAAGGCATACGGGAGCGCAAGGTTTTAGCCCCCCCTGCCGTATGCGCTCCCGTATGGGAAGAATTGTGATGTGAACCCAGCCTAAGCCAGTGCTGTGTTAGCTTAGATTTCTGTATCGGGGGCACAGACAGCCACTGGATTTATTGAGAGGCATGTACCCCTTAATAAATCCAGCGCAGTGAACATGGGCAGAGCTTTATATTAGTGCGGCAAATGAAAACAGTGTACAATATCCATTATGGTTACCAAGTTCTTATTTTATGGGCTTGCTCTCCTTATAGCTGAATTCCTCTAAACTTTTTTTGTGAATGTAATCATCTTCTGACATCAGGAAAGTGAAAGTCAAAAAAGAAATAGCAAATGGCAAATTCACTCGAATTTCACTTGAAGAGCCTCATGTCAATGGGAGGTAGACATCCCTGTAGTTCCATACTATGGATAGGTAGGCAATGTATTTTGGAGCTTCATAATACAACTTCTGATGGACTTTGCCACATTTTTTTTTCCCATTATTCTCTAATGTCTAAATGATATCCATCAGGAAGAAAACCCATATAAAAGCAAAGGCGTTCAGAGGTCAACAGAATGTCTATGAGTGTCTATGAGTGTCATATTACAACGAAGGCTGTAATACACATCTAGAGCTGACTCTTGTACAATGCTCCTCCACTGCAGTCCACACTGTCTTCATATACTTTATCTTCACAACACAAAGCAGGTTATTAGCAGCATGGCATACTAACATAATAACCATTTGTTGAATAAAAATAATGTGGTACTCCACTTGCGGTGAAAAGTAGAAAATATTTATTGTGCCATTCAACATATCGGGTAACGTTTTGGTCAAATTAGACCTTCATCAGACCAAATTGCTGCAGAGCAAGAAAGGGTTAAGGCCACTGTACTTGACCATTCTTTATCCTTAACCCCTTCTTTCACCGCAAGTGGAGTGCCACATTATTTTTATTTAGCTATATATACAGATTGGGAACCTACCTGTGCACCCACGTATTTACAGAGTGCCTTCATCTTTCTATTGTAATAACCATCTGTGTTATTTTTTAACCCCCATCCCCAAGTGTTCTATTAATATTATTATGGCAGTGAAGGTCACATAGCTATATAAATAAGGACAATTATGGGGACACACACAATCATAATCCTTGTTACCTCTATTCTCAGGTGTTTAGTGACAGCGGACAGCGCAGTGCATACATCATATGGGAACAGATGTTCAAGGGGAGAGATTTATGCTGTAGAACATTATACCTATCTATTTTACTCAGTCACAGTCAACTAAGGTGAAACACGATCTCCCCGGAGCGGGAGGACTTATCATCTGAAATACTGCAAAATGTGGTATATCGCCCAGTAGTCACATAAACAATGAAAAGTGAGACGATAAGCCTGTGCAGAAATCTGCCATTTTCAACATCTGTTCACATCTGCTTTAGACACAACAAAAACAAGCCAGGTCTGCATCTTGATAAATCTTCCAGGCTTTTTTTTGCTCTTACCCTGGTGAGTTGATACAAGCAGAAGCCTGGAAATTATGCAGGTTTTCCACACCCTTTAGTAATTTGACCCCTAGGAGTTAGAATGAATTAGTAGCATTGCTAAATGCACATTTCTCATTAATACCATCTGTCACCTTGTAGAAAATTTACTTTCCCAAATGGAATTAAAGGGGCAATAAAACCATGTCTTCATGCACTTTGTACTGTATAACTGAACATTCCACTCCTGTATGACTTTATATAAGGCATGTATGCTTCATATAACATTACATTTTAGCTACATAAACTTGGAGCCATGTTTTGTTATTCTAAAAAGGGTATGAAAGATGTTATATGTCAGTTATCAGCCAATAACAATGCCAATAGGTTAAGAGGACACTATTGCTCTTCCTGCCATTTGGGCCATTACAGTATTCATGTTACACCGTCACATATAACTGTGGTTGACCATGGACATTACACCTAGACCTCTGGACCCCTGCATGTCAACAGCAAAAACTCACCTTTTGGATTGACACATTTTTTTTTTTATATTTCAGCTAATTATTATTATTATTTTTTTTTTTTGGGCACAGAAATTGTTACAAAATAAAACAAGTTTATTTTCTTTTTTGTTTTATATGGAGGAAATGCAAATCTGTACACTTTTCTATAATTTAGTATGATTAACCTGAAAACTTTACAAAACAATATACCGTAATACTCTCACATGTATAGCAGTACCAACCGTGTACCCTTTGTTCAACATACATACATTGTTTTAGCTTTCTAGCTTTCTGCCACCTGGGGAAATTCTGGCTGTTACACAGGGTGTAATGTGATCTCTGTGATGGCATAGTACTACACAACGCAACCTGCCAATGTTGGCCCTGAGGACAAGGCCAGGTTTAATTTTTTGTATTTTCATTTTTCCTCCTATCCTTTTAAGAGACATACCTTTTTACTTTTCCATCCACAGACCCATATGAGGGCTTGTCGCTGGACATCTTCCATTTTACAATATAATGTACAGTGGGGGGGATGGGTGGCGGGAGATTGGATTGGGGGTATTGAAAAAAAACATAATTTTGTTTTTGTTTTCACGTAGTAAATTTTATAATAAACTGACATTTATTCTGTGGGTAGAGGCAATTAAAACAATACACATGATTGCATGTTTTTCTATAATTGTATTGTATGTTAAAATAGTTTTCTTCTGATCGCTATAACTTTTTTATTATTTCGTACACAGGCTTTCCATATAGTGCTAATTTTTATGCCGTGATTACGCATTATTTTTTTCTGATATATGATGTAACCAAAAATCTGCTATTCTATTTTTTTTCTATAGTTTACACCTTTTTCCTGATATTTTTAATTTTTTTTTATTTATTCATGGCCTTATATTTTTATTGGGGGAGGACTATTAAGCGGTTCCCGTCTAAAGACGAGTTGGCTTGTGCTGAGACAGCAAGCGGTGTATGGCACGGGCTCCTGACTCGAGCCTGCGCCATACTGGCCGGCCTCCAGCTGATTCCTGTAGCTGGGGGCCGCCGTTAATAGCGGACATGCGGCAATCGCCGCGGCCAGCTATTAACCCTTTAGATTGCCGCTGTCAAAGTTGACAGCGGCGTCTAAAGGGACATTTAAACCATACCCGGTGGTCCAGTGGGGTGGATTGCCCCCCTGCAGTGTGATCGCGCCTGGGGGAGATCCACTGTGGAGGTAGTTGTAGGGCTTACCTCTGCTTCCGTCCCTGTCGCGGCTCTGAGATTAATAAAGCCTGGCTGAACCAGAGCACACAGATCAATGTGGTTCTATGGAACTACAGTAATCTGTATGCAGAATCGACTGATTCCTCCTAAAAGTCTCCTAAGGGGACTAAAAGTGTAAAAAAAAAAAAAAGGTGAATAAAAAGTTTAAAAAAATTAAAACATTAACCCCTTCCATATAAAAAGTTTGAATCACCCCCCTTTTCCCAATTTCCATATAAAAATAATTTAAGCATAATAAAAATAAACATATGTGGTATTGCCACGTCCAAAGTCCAATATTGCGTAATTTTGGCCACTTTGTATACCCTTAAAAAATGTATAAAAAGTGATCAAAAAGTTCCATCAAAACAAAAATTGTACCAATAAAAACTTAAGATCACGGTGCAAAAAATGAGCCCTCATAGTACAGTGATCCCTCAACATACGATGGTAATTCGCTCCAAATGAACCATCGTTACATGAATCAATTGTATGTTGAGGGATCCGTGCTATAATAATATAGAAATTTATACTCACGTGTCCCCGCTGCTCCGGACCGTCACCGCTGCCCTGGATCGTCGCTCTCCATCGCCGTCATCATGTCGCCGCACATGCCGCTCCTATTGGATGACGGGATGGCGTGTGCGGCGACGTGATGACGACGAAGGAGAGCGACGGCCATGCAGCAGAGCATGAAGAGGATGGTCCGGAACGTCGGGGACAGGTGAGTGACACTCACCGGAGCACACAGGGCACATTAAAAGGCTATCCGGCGACAGCTGAAGCAGTCTGCACTGCCAGCTAGCCGTTTATGCTATGGCCCCAACATATAAAAGCATTGTATGTTGAAATGATCGTATGTTGGGGCCATCGTAGGTTGGGGGATCAATGTATATGGAAAAATAAAAAAGATATAGGGGTCAGAAGATGGCAATTTTACACATTCTAATTTTGATACATGCACAGTACCCGACCAACGATGGCCCTGACATACGATAATTTCAACATGCGATGGCCTCTCAGAGGCCATCGCATGTTGAAGGCAGCATCAACATACGATGCTTTTGTATGTTGGGGCCATCGCATAAACGGCTATCCGGCAGCGCTGACTGCTTCAGCTGCCACCGGATAGCCATTTACGGTGCCCCGTGTGCTCCGGTGATGGTCTCCTACCCGTCCTCGGGGCCCCGGCACATCCTCTTCACGATCCCCTCCATCGCCGGCACTCTCCTTCGTCGTCATCATGTTGCGCGCACGCCGTACCGTCAGCCAATAGGAGCAGCGTGCGTGCGTAGTGACGTGATAGCGGCGACAGAGAGGGGAAAGCGAGGATCCCGGGGAAGCAGAGGCATCCGGAGTGTCGGGGACACCACGGGGACGCAGCGACATCGATGGAGGGCGACATCCAGGGCAGCGGTGACGGGTCCGGAGCGGCGGGGACAGGTGAGTACAGCTTCCTATACTTTACATTGCACGGATCCCTCAACATACGATGGTTTCTACAAACGATGGTTCGTTTGGAACGGATTACCATCGTATGTTGAGGGACCACTGTAGTTATAATTTTTTTATGTAGTAAAATAAAATAAGATCTATATAAATTATGTATCTTTGTAACCGTATGGATCTACAGAATAAAGATTTGGTGTCACTTTTACAGAAAAGTGCACTGCATAGAATCGGTAGCCCCCAAAAGTTACAAAATGGCATTTTTTTTCCACTTTTGCCCCACAAATATTTTTTTAATGGTTTCCCTGTCAATTTTGTGGTGAAATGATTGATGTCATTGTAAAGTACAATTGGTGGCACAAAAAAAAAAAACTCATATGGGTCTGTAGGTGCATAACTGAAAGCGTTATGATTTTTAGAATGTGATGAGGAAAAAACAAAATTGATCCTTAAGGGGTTAATAGCAATCCTTATATATGTTCAGAACTATGTTATAACATAGTACCAATTAGTACTATCAATGATCTTCTTGTACAGCCTGGCTCAGCCAACCTGCAGGCCAGAGGCTGGTAAGCGACCTCCAGTGGCCATTTGCACCCACTCAAATCCACCGCCAAATCAATCTTTACTGTAAATGCCTTGATCTCACTGATCTCAGCATATATAGGGTTGATGGTGGACATCAGCATAATTGCTGATGTACACCATTATCTGTGAGTCCTGTTCTCGCTTCATAGTTGCGCTGTAAATGTACAGCAATGTGCGAGGAATTACTTGCTGTAGTGCTATACGTTAATGGCCCGTGTCATTAAAGGGGTATAAGATGTCTGATCGCGAGAAGCCCGCTGCTGGGAACCCCCCCCCCCCCAAAAGCTCCCTGCAATACCCGTGTTATGTGTGGAGCTGCGTCTCCAAGCTCGGAAACCGGAAGTTTTCGGGACTGGAGACGTGACGCAAAGCCATGCCCCCCTCATGACATCATGCCCCTTCCCTTCATGTCTATTTGAGGGGGCGTAACGGCTGTTACGCTCCCTCACGAGGGGGCATGGCGTTATGTCACGTCTCCAGCCTCAAACTTCCGGTTTCCGAGCCTGAAGACGCAGCTCTGCACATAATGCGGGTGCTGCAGGGATATTGCAGGGGGTCCCAGCAGTGGGCCCCTCGCGCTGGGAATACCTCTTTAAGGGGTTAAAGTTCAGGTTGTTGATATTCGACATAGCTACATGGGACATTCGTAAGACATATATATGTACAGATTGGCTGCAAAAAGGGGTCGAGCTGGCCACATATTTATAGAAATATTGTCCCACTTTTTTTTTACTTTTTTTTTTAATATAGATGGGATTAACAGCTCTTTTTCTATCTTTGCAGATAACGTAGCACAGTTGTGTCTATAGAATATGTGCATATGTTCCAAGCTGGCTTGGAATGTTTGGACATCCACTTGGCAAATGAGGTTCAATGTTTAAAAAATATAAACTTACGCATCAGGGTACTAAGACTTTTAAACATCATATGTCCTAGGGGGGAGTAAAACTGGGAGAGCTACAGGTAGAGAAGGATCTGAATGTACTTGTAGATCATAGACTACGGAATAGCATGCAATGTCAAGCCGCTGCTACTAAGGCCAGCAGAATATTGTCATATATCAAAAAAGGCTGGACTCGCAGGACAGGCACATAATACTATATATTTATAAAGCACTTGCTGAGTACCCGGTGTTGCCCGGTTTTTCCTACCTAATCCTTGTGGAGGAGGAAAAGCAACATAGGACGAAGCACTCGTCCTCATATCCTGTCCTCATATCCCGTCCCCATATCATGTTCTTATATTTTGTACTCATATTCCGTCCTCATATCCCATCCTGATATCCCGACCTCATGTCCCATCCTCATATTCCATGCTGATATCCTGCCCTGATATCCCATCCTCATATCATGTCCTCATATCACGACCTCATATCCTGACCTCATATCCCGTCCTCATCTCCTGCCCTCATATGCTGTCCTTATATCTCATCCTCACATCCCGTCCTCAGGTGGGGCTGAGTTGTAAGAGATTGTAGGCAGAAAATAGGAGGTGTGGTTTTGTGGGCGTGACTTGCAAGACGGACCGATTCACAAGAAGGGTAGAAAATAAATGGGGTGGGGCTTAAATGTTGGGTGTGGCTTTGCAAGATGGGGTGTGGAATGCAGGAGGGGTGTGGCCAGACTGACACAATCACGAAGAGATGCAGAGCAGAGCTTGTGGAGTAAGGTACCGAAGTCCCATATACTGGCATGAGAAAAAAAGGGGTACTCCAGTGCTCTGGTACTCTGGGCCGGAGGCCGTGATCATGACATCACGGCTACGCCCCCTCATGATGTCCCACCACGCCCCCTCCATTTATGTCTAATGGAGGGGGAGTGTCTGTGATGTCACAATCACTGCCGCAGAAACCCGCCATTTGTTTAGATATTTTTGGATAGGGGATAAAATGTCTACAAGCGAAGTACCCCTTTAAGACAAAAACCCCATCCTTCACGTAAAGGGGTAGGTTAGGATTAATTTAACTATCATAGATTTTTATTTGACATAAAAGTAACATGCGTACTAAGTTTCATAAAAATATCTCCAGACATTTGGAAGTTATGCTGGAACATACATTTCCATAGACTTGCATGGGACTTAAAATAAAAACCCCAACCCTCGCAAATGGGGGTGGGTTAGGGTTAATTTGTCTATCCTATGTTTGTAGTTGACATATAAGTAACATGTGTACCAAGTTTTATTAAAATATTTTCAGTCGTTTGGAAGTGATGCTGGAACATACACACATACATACATACACATGGGGGAGATTCATCAAAACCTTTCCAGAGGATAAGTTGCTGAGTTGCCCACAGCAACCAATCAGATCCCTTTTTTAATTTTTCAGAGGCCTTTTCAAAAATGAAAGAAGCGATCTGATTGGTTAGTATGGGCAACTCAGCAACTTTTCCTATGAACAGATTTGATATATATATATATATATATATATATATATATATATATATATATATACTAGATGAATACCCAGCATTGCCCAGTTGTTCCTTCCTAATCCTTATTGGGGAGGAAAATAAACAAAGGAGGAAGCTTTTGACTTCATATCCCGTCCTCATATATTGTTGGCATATCCCAACCCCATATCACGTCCTCCTATCCCGACCTCCTATCCTGTCATCATATACTGACCTCCTATCCGACCTCCTATCCCGTCCTCCTATTCCGACCTCCTATCCTGACCTCCTATCCCATCCTCCTATCCCGACCTCCTACCCCGTAATATGTGTACCAGGTATTGAAATATCTCCAGCCGTATGGAAGTTATGTGGGAACATACATTTCCAATTGATTTGCATGGGACTTTAAACAAAAACCCCGACCCTCACAAATGGGGGTAGTTAAGGGTTAAATTAAATATCCTATATTTTAAGTGGACATATAAGTAACATGTGACCAAGTATTATCAAAATATCTCCAGCTGTTTGGAAGTTATGCAGTAACATATTTCCCATAGAGTTGTATGGGACTTTAAACATAAACCCCGCCCCTGGCAAATGGGGGTGAGTAAGGGTTAAATCACCTATCCTATGTTTGTTGTTGACATATGAGTAACATGTGTGCCAAGTTTCATGTTAGTATCTTTAGCCGTTTGGACGTGATGCTGGAACACACACATTGAGTTTTATTTATATATATATATATATATATATATATATATATATATATATATATATATATATATATATATATATATATATTAGCTTAATACCCGGCGTTGCCCGGTTTTTCCTTCCTAATCCTTGTTGGGGAGGAAAATAAACAGTTTTTTGACTCGAAAAACAGGGGACTCGATTTGAGCTTCTTATCTCATTATCAAAATTTCTTATAACCTTTGCTATATACTGTATTCTCTTATAACCTGTACTGGATTCTCTTTTTCATCTCACTTTGTTCTGCTAATTACCAGTCTCTCCCCTGCTCCCCCTCCCTCCCCCTTTTTCTCATCCTTATCTATTTAGTCTATGTTCCCATAACAGGACAATTTATGGCCCATCTTAGTGTGAATTCTCCACTTCTATTGTCTTAACCCCTGCATATTTGTGAGATGTAACCTGTGTCTTCTACTTGTGAGCTTAGATTTGCTTTGGACTTGATAAAGGGAGGAATCCCGAAAGCTTGTCTCTACAAAATTCTGTTAGTCCAATAAAAAAGGTATTACAAGATACTGCAACATTTTATGATTTGCATCTGCATCACTGGACTAATACGGCTACTCAAATTTACTATATATATACAGAGTTATGACAGGTCCTCTTTAAGCATTGTGCTTAGAACTTTGTGCTAGTTTTCCCGGATGGAAGCAGGTCAGATCGCAAGCTTCTGATGTCGTCCACTGTATCTTGTTTAATTTGAAAACAAAACTGGCTCCTTATGGTTATCTGTGTGAGTAAATTTTCTGCAAATAGGGTTTGATTGAAATGTCATAGATGGTCATAAAGATGACTCTGATCTCCCGGTTGCTTTATTAGTTCATTGCCCTGCAGATACAATTTCCACAATCATCCTTATGATCAATAAGTAATGTAATCACATACAGTGTGCACTTGGAAGGAGAGCATATTCTCAGTAAGGCATAGCCTGAATAAGCGTTTGGAGGCAGAAGTTCTTGTTTATTACTGAGCATTATTACAAGATCAGATCTGACACTTGATCTGAGCTTGAATTTCCAGTTTTGTAACATAACATTAACCTGGGTTTTATATGATTAGTAGCCTTTACTATTATATGTCTTAACGATTAGAAGTGTTCGTATTCAGGAGCACAAATTGGTATCTTAACTATTGTTTTCCAAATGGTAAATCACTCTGAATTTTTGTCAGTATCAAACCTGTGAACTGACACAATGAACTGATTCTACCATGTCAAAAAGGAGTAAAAAAAAGTCATATAAAGAAACAGGAAATCAAATCAAACATAGGACAATTTGGCAGAAAAAAAAAAAGAAGTTTATCTAGTTATCTGAATTGTTTGTTACTATGTAAAATGTCATTTAGTCTAAATTGTAAGGTGCAGCGGACTATATTGGCACTATACAGAGATTATTATTGTGGTAGTTGTTATAAAAATAATAATAATAATAACAACAACAATTCATGTATTGCATTACATAATAGCAACCCATGGTATTTTTTAGTTAAAGTTTGAACAAGAAACAAAAGCAAACCAAAGGAAAATAATTGGCGTATTTTCCTAGGGCTTGCTTTTGTTCAAATTGTAGCACTGTTCAATTGTTCAAATGTCCATTCCCTCACATTTTTATGTTTTTTTTTAATTATTATTATTATTATTATTATTTTTAAATCCCTATTAAAGGAGTAGTCCAGTGGTAACCCAGTGGTGAACAACTTATCCCTTATCCTAAGGATAGGGGATAAGTTGCAGATCGCGGGGTGTCCGACTGCTGGGGCCCCCTGCGATCTCCTGTACGGGGCCCCGACAGCCCGCGGGAATGGGGTGTGTCGACCTCTGCGCGAAGCGGCGGGTCGACACGCCCCCTCAATACAACTCTATGGCAGGGCCGAAGCGCTGCCTTCGGCAATCTCCGGCTCTGCCATAGAGATGTATTGAGGGGGGGTGTCGGCCACCGCTTTTTTCGGAGATAGACACCCGCTATCTGGCCGGAGAGCCTGGCCCCCGTACAGAGAGATCGCAGGGGGCCCCAGCGGTCGGACCCCCTGCGATCTCAATCTTATCCCCTATCCTTAGGATAGGGGATAAGTTTTTCACCACAATCCTGCCTATTGAGAGATATTGTGATACGATTTCATAGAGGCAATTCTACAAACTGTTCCTTGCAAAACCACAATGTAATGCAGTGTTTCCAAACCAGGGTGCCTCCAGCTGTTGCAAAACTGCAACTCCCAGCATGCCCGGACAGCCGAAGGCTGTCCGGGCATGCTGGGAGTTGTGGTTTTGCAACAGCTGCAAGCACACTGTTTGGAAACACTAAGCAATAGGAATGGGTCTTGTTGCTTAGCATTGACAAACTGCATTCAGTGACCATCTACCAAGGATTAGAATAAATATTAGTTGTAGTTTTGCAACAACTGGAGGCACCCTGGTTGGGAAACACTGACATAATTACATGTTTGTTAAAGAGGTTGTCCAGGAATAGAAAAACTTAGGTAATGTATTAAAAAAAAAAGTGTCACCTCTGTCCTTAGGTTGTGTGTGGTATTACATTACAACTTGGCTCCATTCACTTCAGTGGAATTGAGCTGCAATACTACAAACAACCTCGGGACAGGTGTGGTGCATTTTTTATTGTGCTGTAGTTTTAACCCCTTAAGGACAATGGACGTACTCCTATGCCCCCGTTTCCGAGTCCTTAAGGACCGAGGACGTAGGAGTACGTCCTGTCCATTCCCAGCCCCCCGCCGCTAGCCGGAGGGGAGCCGGTGCCCGATGCCTGCTGAAACCGTTCAGCAGGCATTGCGGCATAACGCCCAGGGGGGTCATTATGCCCCCCCCCCCATGTCGGCGATCGCAGCGCATCGCTCGTCAATTCAGACGAGCGATGCGCTGCGATTCCGTTCCCCGCCGCTCGCCGGGCGGGGATCGGAGCCGGATGTCTGCTGATTTCTATCAGCAGACATCCCGGCAGTGCGCAGGAGGAGGTCCGGAGGACCTCCTATACCTGCGATCTCTGCAGGACGCCGGTAACTACTTACCAGCGTTCTGCAGCGGTTCCGGGTCATCAGGGTCACGTGTGACCCTGTGACCCGGATATAGATGGTGACTGGTGGTGTAGTATACACCACCAATCACCATCCATGCTGTACTGGGGGCTGGCATTGTGGCCACCCCCCTCAGTACAGTTGTGATTGGGTGGCCAAAGTGGCCACACCAATCACATAGTAATGGGAGGGGATCTGGTGGGCTAGGAGCACGTTACTCTGTTCTGCCCACCATTCCACAGAGATCTGGTGTGCCCACCATTCCACAGAGATCTGGTGTGCTGCCCACCATCCCCTGAGTCCAAAAAAAGTGCCCCTTGCCCCCTTTCTGTGGCCCCTTGGCACAGAAATCGCCAGGGATAGCTTTAGATTAGGTAGGGACAGGTTAGGGTTAAAAAAAAAAAAGTCCCCCCTTTTTTTTTTTAAAAAGGCTCCTTTTTATTTTATATTTTTTTCTGTTAGGGCGGGTTAGTTTAGTTAGGTTAGGTTAGGGAGGATTAGGGCGGGTTAGGGAGGTAATATCGCACCACACCACACGCAGCACACACACCAATAAAGTTTCCCCCCCCCCCCCACACACACACACACACACACCCCCGTATCCACATTAGAGTAGGGAAATGGCCCGCAGAGTGTTTTCGGCGGAGGAGGCATATGACCTAATTGCCTCCGACACCGAGAGCGGCTCAGAGGATGATGAAGACCCCACCTTCCTTATTTCATCGTCCTCCTCATCATCTAGTTCTGATGATGAGCCACCAAGGCGGCGGAGACGCCGCCGTGCGGTGCCGCAAACCTCCTCTGCCCTTGACCCTGTGCCCCATGCTAGTATGAGTCCCCCTGGCGCTACTAGTGAAGCCCCCCTGCCAAGGTCACTGGTACATCGTACCGGAGAACTTGACTGGGCTGAGCCAGCGGACCACGAACCCGTGATTCCTGAGTTTGTTGGCGACTCAGGAATCAAAATTAACATCGCCGGGTTCACTGAAAAGGACTTTTTCGGTCATTTTTTCAGTGACGACTTTGTTAATTTGATGGTTACACAGACGAATCTGTACGCCCAACAGTTTGTCGCCGCTAACCCGGGCTCACTTTTAGCTAGACCCGGCGGCTGGACTCCAGTCGATGCAGCCGAAATGAGGACCTTTTGGGGCCTCGCGCTGCATATGGGTATAGTTAAAAAACCCAGTGTCAGGCAATATTGGAGTGGGGACGTCTTTTACCAGACACCCCTCTACAGTATGGCCATGGCACGCTCCCGGTTCGTGGCCATTCGGAGATGTTTGCATTATGCTGATAATGCGGCATGTCCCCCCCGAACTGATCCCGCGTATGACCGCCTGTATAAAATCAGGCCGGTCATCAATCACTTCGGGGCCAGATTTTGGGAGGCCTATGTCCCGGGGCGGGAGGTCTCTATTGATGAGTCTCTCATCAGCTTCAAGGGGAGACTCAGCTTCCGGCAATACATCCCAACCAAGCGGGCGCGGTATGGCGTGAAGATGTATAAACTTTGCGAGAGTACCTCCGGGTACACTTGCAAGTTTATAGTGTATGAGGGACGAGATTCCCGTTTTGAACCCCCAGAATGTCCCCCCACTCTGGGTGTTAGCGGGAAAATCGTTTGGGGCCTTTTGCACCCATTGCTAGATAAAGGTTACCACCTTTACGTGGATAACTTTTATACTAGTATCCCTCTCTTCACATCCCTCGCCGCCAGATCCACGGTCGCTTGTGGGACAGTCCGGAAGAATCAAAGAGGCCTTCTGCCCCATCCCCTACATGCTCCTATCCCCCGGGGTGAGTCCCGTGCCTTTACCTGTTGTTGGTCCGGTATAAGGACAAGAGGGATGTCCTTATGCTCACCACAATTCATGGGAATGGCAGCACCCCTGTCCCTGTGCGAGGTACCGCGGGACCGGTCCTCAAGCCCGATTGTATTCTGGACTACAATCGGTATATGGGGGGAGTTGATCTTTCTGATCAAGTCCTCAAGCCATATAACGCCATGCGGAAAACACGCATATGGTATAAAAAGGTTGCGGTCTACATGGTGCAGGTTGCCATGTACAACTCTTTTATACTGTACCAGAACGCTGGCAACACAGGGACATACCTGGAGTTCCAAGAGGTAGTTCTAAAGGCCCTCATCTTTGGTGACCGCCAAAGAGCGGGTCAGAGCACCTCTGGAACTTTAGGTCCCCGGATCGTCCCTGGCCAACACTTTCCAGGTGTGATCCCCAACACTGGAAGGACGGGACGAACCCAGAAGAAATGCAGAGTGTGTCACAAGAAGGGGAGACGGAGGGACACCACCACTCAATGTGACACTTGCCCCGATCATCCGGGCCTCTGCATAGGCTGCTTCAGGGAGTATCACACTTCCATGGAGTACTAAATTTTCCATCCTTTGCCCTAATTTTCATTCCCCAGAATTCGGCTCCAATGTACCAGTCCAGGGTACATCGACTTCCAAATTTTAAACCAAAACGCACCCCCAAAAAACAAAACCTTTTTCCCAATAGCCCAATATCTTTTTTTTTTTTTCTTCCCCCTAAAAAATGGGTCATGGGACACAGAGTCAACAGCATTGGAGGTTTGCAGTTGCCTCAAATGCGCAACGCTCTCTCTCCCCACCTGAGCGGGTTGCGCATTTGAGGTAACAGAATAGGGACGGCCCCACACATCCCCTTCCCAGAATGATGATTCAGAGTATAGGGTTTGGGGCGGGCATCATTTTTACTTTTGGCTGTACTCTGGGTCATCATTCTGGGAAAATAATTGGCATATCAGTACTAAAATTGCAATTTTCTTCCCCCCATAGTACACTTCATCCATTCCTGGAAAATAAATGAAGAGAACAGCCGTCTGTTCCAAATCTCCACTTCACCCTATACACCTTCCCTAGGGGGTGTACTGTTTGTAGTATTCTCACATATGGATGTTCCTTTCTTGTATTTTCCTCTGAATGTATGTAACTGTTAGGTCCATAACAAACATCCGCCTCAAATGCGAAGAGTTCTCGCTGAGCTCTGTCGTATTTCCAGGCGACAATTCGGAGTCACATGTTAGTTGTTCCCAGAAAGATGAAGCAGAGCATAGGTTGAAAATTGCAATTTTCAAAAGCTACCCTTCATCCATTCCTGGAAAATAAATTTAGGAAACACCTGAGCATTAAAAATGTCCTCTTTACCCCTATACCCATTCCTCAGGGTGGGTACTTTCTGTAATGGTGTCACATGTGGGTGTTTCATTTTTGTATTTTCCTCGGAATGTATGTAACCGTCAGCTACTGATATGCCAAAGGCCACAAATACAAAGTGAACTCTATGACTTCTGAGCCTTGTTGTGCGCCCGCCCAGCACGTTACCCCATATGTGGATGTATTTTTATAGTCAGGGGGAAAAGCCCTCCAAAATTTGTAACCCAATTCCTCATATTATGTTAATAATTGGGTAACCCCAGCATTTTACTGTAAAAAAATCAAATTTTTCAATTTATCGCCCACTTTTCAAAAAAAACCTGTGAGGTGTTATTTCCCGCTGTACCCCTTGTTACGTTCATTGAGGGGTGAAGTTTCTAAAATGGTGTCACATGTGTTTTTTTTTTTCCTGTTGGGGGCTTTATAAATGAACATGACCCCCGACTTCAATTACAACAAAATTTTCACTCCTTCTATTCTGAGCATTGTAGTGCGTCCACAGAGCAATTTACATCCACATATGGGGTATTTTTTTTCTCAGACAAAATTGTTCTACAAATTTTGGGGGCCTTTTGCCCTATTAAATGAAACATTTGGGGTAACACTATCAATATAGTGCAAAAAAATCAAATTTTTCACTTTTACGGCCCACTGTTTAAAAAACCTGTGAGGTGTAAGTACTCACTGTAACACTGTTACGTTCCCCAAAGGGGTCTAGTTTCCAAAATGGTATGCCATGTGTTTCCTAAATGTGGCATGCCCCCAGAGCAAAATTTGTAACTCCTTCTCTTCTGAGACCTGTAGTGCGCCAGCAGAGCACTTTTCACCCCCATATGGGGTGTTTTCTGAATCGGGAGAAATTGGGCTTCAAATTTTGGGGGGTATTTTCTGCTTTAACCCTTTGTAAAAATGTAAAATTTTTGGGAAACCAAGCATTTTAGGTAAAATGTATTATTTTTTTTTTTACATATGCCAAAGTCGTGAAACCCCTGTGGGGTATTAAGGTTCACTTTACCCCTTGTTACGTTCCCCAAGGGGTCTTGTTTCCAAAATGGTATGCCATGTGATTTTTTTTTGCTGTCCTGGCACCATAGGGGCTTCCTAAATGCGGCATGCCCCAGAGCAAAATTTGCTTCAAAAAAGCAAAATGTGACTCCTTCTCTTCTGGGACCTGTAGTGCGCCAGCAGAGCACTTTTCACCCCCATATGGGGTGATTTCTGAATCGGGAGAAATTGGGCTTCAAATTTTGGGGGGTATTTTCTGCTTTAACCCTTTGTAAAAATGTAAAATTTTTGGGAAACCAAGCATTTTAGACAATTATTATTTTTTTTTTTTACATTTGCAAAAGTCGTGAAATCCCTGTGGGGTATTAAGGCTCACTTAATTCCTTGTTACGTTCCGCAAGGGGTCTAGTTTGCAAAATGGTATGGCATGTGGGTTTTTTTAGCTGTTCTGGCACCACAGGGGCTTCCTAAATGCAACATGCCCCCCAAAAACCATTTCAGAAAAACATACTCTCTAAAATCCCCTTGTCGCTCCTTCGCTTCTGAGCCCTCTACTGCGCCCGCCGAACACTTTACATAGACATATGAGGTATGTGCTTACTCGAGAGGAATTGGGCTACAAACACAAATAAAAATTTTCTCCTTTTACCCCTTGCAAACATTAAAAAATTGGGTCTACAAGAACATGCGAGTGAAAAAAATGAAGATTTTGAATTTTCTCCATCACTTTGCTGCTATTCCTGTGAAACATCTAAAGGGTTAAAACGCTTACTGAATGTCATTTTGAATACTTTGGGGGTGTAGTTTTTATAATGGGGTCATTTATGCGGTATTTCTAATATGAAGACTCCTTTAATCCACTCCAAACCTTAACTGGTCCCTGAAAAATATTGAGTTTGAAAATTTTGTGAAAATTTGGAAAATTGCTGCTGAACTTTGAAGCCCTCTGGTGTCTTCCAAAAGTAAAAACACGTTAATTTTATAATGCAATCATAAAGTAGACATATTGTATATGTGAATCAAAAATTTTTTTATTTTGAATATCCATTTTCCTTACAAGCAGAGAGCTTCAAAGTTAGAAAAATGCAAAATTTTCAATTTTTTCGTCAAATTTTGGGATTTTTCACCAAGAAAGGATGCAAGTTACCATAAAATTTTACCACTATGTTAAAGTAGAATATGTCACGAAAAAACAATCTCGGAATCAGAATGATCAGTAAAAGCATTCCAGAGTTATTAATGTTTAAAGTGACAGTGGTCAGAATTGCAAAAAATGCTCTGGTCCTTAAGGTATAAAATGGCCTGGTCCTTAAGGGGTTAAAGGCGTTCTCTGGTGGAATTTTTTTTTTATATTAACTGATGTCAGAAAGTTAAACATCATTCCCAATGGATCCTGGTTGCTATACAGTGGGGATCAAAAGCTTGGGCACCCCAGGTTAAAATTTGTATTCATGCGCATAAAGAAGCCAAGGAAAGATGCAAAAATCTCCAAAAGGCATCAAATTACAGATAAGACATTCTTATAATATGTCAACAAAAGTTTGATTTTATTTCCATCATTTACACTTTCAAAATAACAGAAAACAAAAAAATGGCGTCTGCAAAAGTTTGGGCACCCTGCAGAATTTATAGCATGCACTGCCCCCTTTGCAAAGCTGAAAGCTGAGACCTGCCAGTGTCATGGCTTGTTCTCAATCATCATCTTGGAAGACCAGGTGATGTCAATCTCAAAGATTTTAAATGCCCAGACTCATCTGACCTTGCCCCAACAATCAGTTCTTCTAAACAGTTATCTAGAAATCTGAAACTGAAAATAGTTGACGCTCACAAAGCTGGAGAATGCTATAAGAAGATAGCAAAACATTTTCAGAAGTCAATATCCTCTGTTCGGAATGTAATTAAGAAATGGCAGTCATCAGGAACAGTGGAAGTTAAAGCAAGATCTGGAAGACCAAGAAAAATATCAGACAGAACAGCTCGCAGGATTGTGAGAAAAACAATTCAAAACCCACGTTTGACTGCACAATCCCTCCAGAAAGATCTGGCAGATACTGGAGTTGTGGTACACTATTCCACTATAAAGAGATACCTGTACAAATATGGTCTTCATGGAAGAGTCATCAGAAGAAAAACTCTTCTACGTCCTCACCACAAAAGTCAGTGTTTGAACTTTGCAAATGAACATATAGACAAGCCTGATGCATTTTGGAAACAAGTTCTGTGGACCGATGAGGTCAAAATTGAACTTTTTGGCCAGAATGAGCAAAGGTACATTTGGAGAAGAAGGGGAACAGAATTTAATGAAAAGAACCTCTGTCCAACTGTTAAGCATGGGGGTGGATCAATCATGCTTCAGGGTTGTATTGCAGCCAGTTGCACAGGAAACATCTCACGAGTAGAAGGAAAAATGGATTCAATAAAATTTCAGCAAATTTTGGATGCTAACTTGATGCCATCTGTGAAAAAGCTGAAGTTAAAGAGAGGATGGCTTCTACAAATGGATAATGGTGCAAAATAATCCAAAGTCCAAACTAGCGTATTTTTGGTAACTTTAAAATCTTAACTTTAAAATCAAACCTATATAAGTAGGGTATCATTTTAACTGTATGGACCTAAAGAATAAAGATAAGGTGTCATTTTTACCGAAAAATGTACTGCATAGTAACGGAAGCCCCCAAAAGTTACAAAATGGCTTTTTTTCTTCCATTTTGTCGCACAAGGATTTTTTTTTCCTGTTTTGCCATAGATTTTGGGGTAAAATGACCGATTTCATTACAAAGTAGAATTGGTGGTGCAAAAACTAAGCTACTATATGGATTTTTAAGTGCAAAATTTAAAGGGTTATCTTTTTTAAAAGGTAAGGAGGAAAAACAAAAGTGCAAAAACTGAAAAACGCTCAGTCCTTAAGGGGTTATAAATCTTAATCATTCCAATAATTATCAGCTGCTGTATACTACAGAGGACGTTCTTTGCTTTTTGAATTTCTTTTCTGTCTGACCACAGTGCTCTCTGGTGACACCTCTGTTCATGTCAGGAACTGTCTAGAGCAGGATAGGTTTGCTATGGGGATTTGCTCCTGCTCTGGACAGTTCCTGATATGGACAGAGGTGTCAGCAGAGAGTACTGTGGTTAGACAAAATATAACAATTCAACTTCCTCTGTGGTATGCAGCAGCTGATAAATACTGGAAGGATTAAGATTTTTTAATAGAAGTAATTTACAAATCTGTTTAACTTTCTGGCACCAGTTGATTTAAAAAACAAAACAAAATGGAGTACCCCTTTAAGCCAAAGTAGTAAAGTGGTGTGGTGCAAATACAACATCGGTCATATGGGAATTAAGCCTATACCCCTTTTCCCGCTTTTCTCAAAGTCATACATAAAGACAAAACAGCTCAGAACTATTCAGGCATTACTGTACCAAATCATGCCTCAGAGCTCCACAACAATTAGTATTTTTCAGCTGAGAATGTTCAACTGGGTATACCTGGACTTTAAGCAAAGAATATAATGCTGAATTGCTCTCAAGGAAACAGTGGAAGAAAGTAATGATTTATTTATATGTCCTGAAAATGATTTTGAAAGCTAATGTGATGATCGCAAGAAATATTGCAACCACACGAGAAAATAAGGGTGCAATTGAAAGCAATATATTAAATCGAATTTTTCTATGGCTATAAAACTGTTTATGTTTTCATTTGCTTTCAGCAGATCTCAGTGGTACTTTGATATTATGACATTCCAAACGTATGACTCTTTCATTATTTATGGGCTAGAACGTTTTCAGCCCTATTCTCCACACAAATGTCAATTTCCTCAGAGTATAAGATAAAGTTGATCTAGAATCATTACTTCTCTTAAAAGGTGGGAACCCTTCGACTGTTGATAGTATTTACAAATCCTTACATAAAGCATATATATATATATATATATATATATATATATATATATATATATAAAATAAGAGTCCTTAAAGTGAAGCCCCACAGTTGGGCAACTTTTCCCATCGTCTATGAATTGACAAAATATGTTTGCTTTTTGCTGTTGTATCCTTGGGTTTTACTGGACCAGTGGTGTTGGCATAAGCACCAAATGCTCAGCCCCAGTTGTTTTGCTGCGTGCCATGGGTATCCTGAAGCTACAACATACAGACTGGGTTTGTGCAAGAAGGAGGGCAGTGTGGTTGGCAAGGGTCACTGTAGCTAGCAAGTGGGACACTGCGGTTGGGTCACCAAAATGATAGGACCAAAATTATTACGTGAATCTCATTTCTGTATAGTTACACCATCCATGACTGTAGGTCATTATCTCACCTCTGGTAGATCTTCCCTTACTGCATTATTTTTTTTATTTTATTTTATTCTTTTGCCTCATTTGATCAATTTAATGACAAAAATGCAGCAAATTTACAGAGATTCGTACAGAACCATATTGTTTCTGATGGAAAACTAAAATGGGTTTGCTGTGTTTTTGCATAATTTAAGACAAAAACATAAATAAATAGAAGAGGCATCATGGTCTCTTGACAAAGGTCCGGCACCCAGGCACCAAAAAGGTAGAGCATTAATAAAAAAAAAAAATTAAAAAAAAAAAAAGTAGAGCATAAGTAGCTTGTGAAAGTATTTTGTGAGTCTAGTTCTTTTGTAGTGTAGTATTGGTGTGTAATGTGTGTATGTTTAGTATGGTGTTTAGTATGGTGTATGTGTAGTGTTTATTGATATTGTGTGTATGTATGTGTAGAGTACAGTTCGTATATTGTAATGTCTATGTATAGTGTCTGTATATGTATTGCAGCAGTCCGTAATGATGCAATTGGTGGTCCAAATCTAGAGAGGACAACTATCTGAACCCTTCAAACGTGACAAATGTATTGGAGGAAGGCAGCGTCAGAAGTAATACATCCCCTTAACTAGCTTGCATTCCCCCCCATGCTTTTGAATGACAGATACTAAGCTGTTTTTTTGCTTGAGCCATCCCCACTTAACCTCTTAAGGACCCAGGGCGTATGGATACGCCCTCACACCCTGGGCCTTAAGGACCCAGGGCGTACTAGTACGCCCTGGCGTTTTCCGGTCTCTGCCGCGCGCCGGGCAGAGATCGGAAGTGGATGCCTGCTGAAATCCTTCAGCAGGCATCCAGGGCAAACGCCGAGGGGGGCCATGTAGGCCCCCCATGTCGGCGATCGCCGCAAATCGCAAGGAAAATCGCCCTTGCGATCTGCGGCGATACCGGGCTGATCGGGTCTCTGGGACCCGACCGCCCGGTAATTTCGCATAATCCCGGCTGTCACAGACAGCCAGGACCATGCTAACGTATAGGAGCGAGGTGGCAAACCGGCCACCTCCTCCTATACCCTGCGATCTGTCGGTTAACTAACCGACCAATCGCAAGGGGGGGGGGCGGTTATTTCTTCCCGTCCTGCCCGGCCCCTGAAAGTCTGGAGAGGACGGGAGGAAGACCGGAGGACGCGGCGGGGGACGGGGGAGTGCTGGGGACCGGCCCCGGTACTTACCTCGTCCCTGAAGACCCGGATCCAGACGAGGAAGACGACGGCGGCGGCGACAGGTGAGTAGATCTTCAGCCGCGGTCGGGCCCTTTACAGCAATGCACGTCGCCGTAAAGCGACATGCATTGCTGTATTGGGACCCTGTAAACTACAACTCCCAGCATGCCCAGACAGCCCTTGGCATCTGGGCATGCTGGGAGTTGCAGTTTTGCAACATCTGGAGGTCCATAGTTTGGAGACCACTGTGCGCTTCCAGATGTTGCAAAACTACACATCCTCAGCATGACTTACTGTCCAGGCATGCTGGGAGTTGTAGTTCTGTAACATCTGGCCCTTCAGATGTTGCAGAACTACAACTCCCAGCATGCCTGGACAGTTTGGGCATACTGGGAGTTGTAGTTTTGCAACATCTGGAAGGGCACAGATTGGGAACCACTGTATTAGTGGTCTACAAACTGTAGTCCTCCAGATGTTGCAAAACTACAACTCCAAGCATGCTGGGAGTTGTAGTTCGGCAACATCTGGCTCTAAAGATGTTGCCGAACTACTACTCCCAGCATGTTTGAGAATGTTTGGGAGTTGTGGTTTTGCAACAACTGGTGGCACACTGGTTGGGAAACATTGTCTGTTTCCTAACTCAGTGTTTCCCAACCCGTGTGCCTCCAGCTGTTGCAAAACTATAACTACCAGCATGCACTGATAGACTGTGCATGCTGGGAGTTGTAGTTTTGCAACAGCTGGAGGTCCCACCCCTGTGAATGTACAGGATACATTCACATGGGCAGGGGGCTTACAGTGAGTATCGGGCTGCAAGTTTGCAATGCAGCAAATTTTGCGCGGCAGCTCAAACTCGCTGTAACCCCCCGCCCGTGTGACTGTACCCTAAAAACACTACACTACATTAACACAAAATAAAATAAAAAGTAAAAAACACTACATATACACATACCCCTACACAGCCCCCCTCCCTCCCCAATAAAAATGAAAAACGTCTGGTACGCCACTGTTTCCAAAATGGAGCCTCCAGCTGTTGCAAAACAACAACTCCCAGTATTGCTGGACAGCTGTTGACTGTCCAAGCATGCTGGGAGTTTTGCAACAGCTGGAGGCACCCTGTTTGGGAATCACTGGCGTAGAATACCCCTATGTCCACCCCTATGCAAATCCCTAATTTAGGCCTCAAATGCACATGGCGCTCTCACTTCGGAGCCCTGTCGTATTTCAAGGCAACAGTTTAGGGTCACATATGGGGTATCGCCGTACTCGGGAGAAATTGCCTAACAAATTTTGGGGGGCTTTTTCTCCTTTCACCCCTTATGAAAATGTGAAGTTGGGATCTAAACCAGCATGTTAGTGTAAAAAAAAAAAAAATTTTTACACTAACATGCTGGTGTTGCCCTATACTTTTCATTTTGACAAGAGGTAAAAGGGAAAAAAGCCCCCAAAATTTGTAACGCAATTTCTCCCCAGTACGGAGATACCCCATATGAGAGCGCAAAGTGCTCTGGGGGCGCACAACAAGGCCCAGAAGGGAGAGTGCACCATGTACATTTGAGGTGATTTGCACAGGGGTGGCTGATTGTTACAGCGGTTTTGACAAACGCAAAAAAAACAAAACCCCACATGTGACACCATTTTGGAAACTACACCCCTCACGGAATGTAATGAGGGGTGCAGTGAGAATTTACACCCCACTGGTGTCTGACAGATCTTTGGAACAGTGGGCTGTGCAAATTAAAAATGTTGCACAGCCCACTGTTCCAAAGATCTGACAGACACCAGTGGGGGGTAAATGCTCACTGTACCCCTTGTTACGTTCCTCAAGGGGTCTAGTTTCCAAAATGGTATGCCATGTGGGGATTATTTTGCTGTCCTGGCACCATAGGGGCTTCCTAAATGCGAAGTGCCCCCCGAGCAAAATTTGCTCTCAAAAAGCCAAATATGACTCCTTCTCTTCTGAGCATTGTAGTTCACCCGTAGTGCACTTCAGGTCCACTTATGGGGTACCTCCATACTCAGAAGAGATGTGGTTAGAAATTTTGGGGGGTATTTTCTGCTATTAACCCTTGCAAAAATGTGAAATTTGGGGGGTATCACACATTTTAGTGAAATTTTATTTTATTTTTTTACATATGCAAAAGTCGTGAAACACATGTGGGGTATTAAGGCTCACTTTATTCCTTGTTACGTTCCTCAAGGGGTCTTGTTTCCAAAATGGTATGGCATGTGGGTATTTTTTGCTGTCCTGGCACCATAGGGGCTTCCTAAATGCAACATGCCCCCCAAAAACCATTTCAGAAAAACGTACTCTCCAAAATCCCCTTGTCACTCCTTCGGTTCTGAGCCCTCTACTGCGCCCACCGAACACTTTACATAGACATATGAGGTATGTGCTTACTCGAGAGAAATTGGGCTACAAATATAAGTATACATTTTCTCCTTTTACCCCTCGTAAAAATTCAAAAATTGGGTCTACAAGAACATGCGAGTGTAAAAAATGAAGATTGTGAATTTTCTCCTTCACTTTCCTGCTATTCCTGTGAAACACCTAAAGGGTTAAAAGGCTGACCGAATATCATTTTGTATACTTTGGGGGGGGTGCAGTTTTTATAATGGGGTCATTTGTGGGGTATTTCTAATATGAAGACCCTTCAAATCCACTTCAAACCTGAACTGGTCCCTGAAAAATAGTGAGTTTGGAAATTTTGTGAAAAATTGGAAAATTGCTGCTGAACTTTGAAGCCCTCTGGTGTCTTCCAAAAGTAAAAACTTGTCAATTTTATGATGCAAACATAAAGTAGACATATTGTATATGTGAAAAAAAAAAATATTTTGAATATCCATTTTCCTTACAAACAGAGAGCTTCAATGTTAGAAAAATGCTAATTTTTCAAATTTTTCATAAAATTTTCAAATTTTTCACCAAGAAAGGATGCAAGTTACAAAATTTTTTTACCACTAAGTTAAAGTAGAATATGTCACGAAAAAACAATCTCGGAATCAGATTGATAACTAAAAGCATTCCAGAGTTATTAATGTTTAAAGTGACAGTGGTCAGATGTTCAAAAAATGGCCGGGTCCTAAGGTGTAAAATGGCTGGGTCCTTAAGAGGTTAAAAACCCACGTAAGCACTGTCTGAACTGTTTTATGAAATGTCCACATAGGTGCCTCCCCAGGATCAATGGTGATGATGCAAGCAGAAGACAGCATAATAAGTTTCATTCAAGGTTTGGGGAAGGGCAAATTAAAGATGGGGGCTATATTAACCCCTTAACGACCATTAGCGTATATTTACGCTAGTGGCCGGCTCCTGTTATTTGAAGCTATTAGAAACCAGGGCCCGCGTCTAATACCGGACATCACCGATCGGGCTGATATCCGGTATTAACCCTTTAGACAGTGCGATTAAAGTTGATTGCGGCGTCTAAATCGGGAGAAAATACTGCTCAGTGGAGCTGTTCAGGACCACGCGGTGAAAGCGCGGGGTCCCGAACAGCTGAGAGGACAGCAGGAGGTGCCTTACCTTTCTCCTCGCTGTCCGATTGTCGATTGATTGCTCAATGCCTGAGCTCAAGGCTGGAGCAATCGAGCACAGATTACACTGATCAATGCTATGTGATTTAACCCCTTACTGAATAAAAGTTTGAATCACCACCCTTTTCCCTTAAAAAAAAATGTAAACAAAAATAAACATATGTGGTATCACCACATGCGTAAATGTCTGAACTATAAAACAATAATGTTAATTAAACAGCACGGTCAATGGCGTACAGGTAAAAAAAAATTCCAAAGTCCAAAATTGCGTATTGTTGTTCACTTTGTATACTCTAAAAAAATGTATAAAAAGTGATGAAAAAGTTCCATCAAAACCAATAAAAACTTCAGATCATGGCAAAAAAGTTAGCCCTCATACCTCCCCGTATACGGAAAAATTAAAAAAGTTATAGAGGTCAGAATATAACAATTTTAAACATACTAATTTTGGTGCATGTAGTTATAATTTTTTTTAAAGTAGTAAAATAAAAAAAACTATAAAAATTAGGTATCATTATAACCGTATGGACCTACAGAATAAATATATGGTGTCATTTTTACTGATACGTTCACTCCGTAGAATTGGAAGCCCCCAAAATTTACAAAATAGAGGGGGTTTTTTCCAATTTTGCCAACAAATAATTTTTTTATGGTTTTGCCATAAATTTTTGGATGAAATGATTGATGTCATTACAAAGTACAATTGGTGTTGCAACAAATAAGCCCTCATATGGGTCTGTAGGTGCAAAATTGAAAGCGTTCTGATTTTTAGAAGGGGAGGTGAAAAAAAACAAAAGTGCCAAAACTAAAAAACCTGTGGTCCCTAAGGTTAAATGAAATAGGCTGGCTGAGCCTGGGCTCTTTTGGCAATGGATAATACACTCTGGACATCTAAAAGGACCCTCTCACATTTTACATACATCTACCAACATCAATATAGAGCAAGATGATTTCAGTAGTTACATATATATCTTTGGCTGAAAGATATAGTATAAGGCTGCATTCACATCACAATTCAGGGATACAGAAGACAGAGTCTAAATAGCTCATTTTTGTACTGTATCAGTTTTTGTTGCTGAACCAAAACTAGAGCATGGTTTTACGCCCATCAACAAAAAACAATATGGTCCAAACATGAGCCAACCAGAGTCACTAGCTGACTCAGTCCAGCTCACTGAAATGAATGTGGTCCGGCGAGGATACAGCAGCAGCTGTTTTTTTTAATTATACCACTTGTTCCGGCTACTGTATCCCTGTATCAGATCTTTTGATTCTTAGGAATCATAAAGTGGCATTGCCGAATGGACTCCTAAGAATAGAAAGTGCAGGGGTTTTATACTCCTTTTCTACAAAGATATATATTAATCTGCTCAGTTTTTACTGCTCTGTGATATAATACCAATAGATTAGAAAACTGTAACACTGGTGGTTGGAAGCCGCTAACATACGGCGTGTCCCGCTACTTACCTTGGCTGAGCCGCACACTTGGCTTCACCTCCCTTCTGCAGATTTTGGACATTCCCCTCAGTACTGTCGCAGGTGGCGACAGTTTCTGGCACACCCCATAGGGGCTGCACACACATCCCTTATTTCTGTTCTCCTTCAATCTCTGCCAGGTACCACCTATAAGAGAGCACTCCTTCCTTCATGTGGTGCCTAAGCAATAGTGTTGTTCCTGCATGGCAAAGGGGTTTTATTCTGTCTGCTAATCTATGTTCCTGACCTGAGCGTGTTATCTTGACTCTGCTTTAGCCTGATCCCTCGGCACCTGTCTGCTTCTCTTATGAACCACACCTCTGTCTGCTGATCAAGCCTATTTCTTCTGGCTGCATCTGAGCTCCTCATCACTGCTGTTTTAACAGCACCAGCTCTATTATAACCTAGTCAGCTTTATTTGACTGTTACTGCGCTTATTCCATATATAGCGTCAGCTTGCACCACCTGCTTGTAGCCCCAGTGCTTGACAAAAGGGCATTCTGGCCTGCTCGGCCAGCTGCCACTTAAGTGGGACCACTTTTGTGGTAGTGACCTGGAGTGGCAAAATGGGTGAAATCAGGAGAACACTTTGACTCTGCTCCCAACTTTGGCCCAAAGCTTATCAGCTAAGTGGCACAGCAGGTCCCGCCCTCTTGGGCACTACAATTCATGGTTTCCTTTAAGGTTAATTTAAATATTAAGAAAAATGCTGACATCTTGAAACTGAAGCATAATATGGACGTAGGTACAAGGGTATTACAATACACATGATGCTAAACCTCGTGTAGCAAGAGCCTTATTTTTATACCTTAATTCCTGTTGACAGGTCTACTTTAAAATAGGGACCGCATCAAAAGAAAGCTAGATTCCCACTTGTCTGAGTTTAGTTGTATCTGAAAGCCATAAAACTGGGGTGCATCAGGCTAACTATAGTTAAGGTTGTGACACTGTTAAAATGGGAAGCATCATAAGAAGTTAGTGCAATAACAAAATTGCAGCATTAGGTGGAGTTAAAGGACTTTGGGGTACAAACTCTGTAGAGACAAATCATGGTCATTAGCAATTGTCATAGTGTTTTGGAGAAAAATGGAGAAAAAAAAGTCACCTTGGAATCTTCAGATATAAATATTTATCCTATTCAGTACTGGATTAATTGTAAGGCCTGCTGCAAGATGATGAGTAGTACCATATTTAGAAATAACCAAAATATGACTATATCCTTAACATTGTTCAGATGATAAAATTATCTATATTTTCACACAATACAAACTTTGAATGATACAGGGCAGTGGTTACACTGATTTCATAATTTATCTCTCTACTGAAATTTGGTTCTAGTACTGCACATATGTATGTACTGAGCTCGTCCTAGTTATTTATTTAACTTAAATGTGTACTTATTTACTGTTTACAATTCCAATACCATATTTATGTATTGACCATGTTTCTGATATTGTATTTACTAAGCTTTGTTCTGGTACCATATACCTACTGGACTTAGTTTTGATACAGTATTTTTGAAGTAACCTTAATTCTTGTACCATATCTATTTACTATAGTGGCATGTGATACAGCATTTTTTTTAATGTACATGGTTCTACTATAGCACCATTATGAATTGTGCTTTGCTCTGATAATGTGTTTATATACCAAACATAGTCCTAGTACTATATTAATGAACGGAACTGTTCTGGTGCCCTGTTCATTAGTGAGCTTAGTTTTGGTGTGCAGGAATCTGATACAGCATTAATTTACTGAGCTTGGTTCCAGTTCTGTATTTATTATTTGTGCTTGATTCTGATATTTTATTTATATTCTGAGATAGTTCTGATACCATATTTCTAAACTGAGCTTGGTTTTTATAAAATATTTATGTAACAAGCCTATTATTGTACTAAGCTTGTCTCTAGTACTGCATTCATTTGGTTCTGTACTTTATTTATTTACAGTGTGTTTACTTCCTGGAGTGCACTCTCTAGTGGATTGTGTACTCATGTGATGCTAAATGTGCACATATAGGTCTGTAATGCAAGATTATTGTAGGAACCAAGGTATGTAATTAATGGAGACACCATTACTGGTGTGTAAAGCCAGGCCCGGCGCTTCCATAAGGCAGACCAAGCGGTCGCTTAAGGGCGCACGGACCAGAGGGCAGAAAAATCAAGGACTTTTTTTAAGCCTCGTTGCGCCCTGCTGCCCGCTGGGCTGTGTTGTTTGTGCTGTGAGTGTCGCTCGCTCATAGAGCGGCGCCCACGGCAGCAGAACAGTTTCTCTCCTGGGCATCATGAACAGGCTTCACTGCTACTTCACTTGCTCCTAGTGCAACCTCCCCCCGGGACCGCAGATAAATCAAAGCTGCCCTGTGCAGCCAGTGCAGGGGCCCCTCACAAAACACATATGAGCAGCGGCGCTGCACCACCGCTGCTCACTGTTCTTAAGTGCCCGCTGTGCTATTATGCGCCGCGGGAACTTTAGACCACTTCCACCAGTGAGAACGCTTCCGCCAGTGAGGATCCTGCGCCCAAACAGCAATAACATGAGGGACGCTTCCTGCAGACAGAACGCCTCCCAGGTGAGGGTGGGGAGCGGGGATTTTTAATGCAAACGGGAGGGGGGGTGAATAGAAGGGGTCATTAATAGAAGTGCGGGTGTTAATGGAAGCAAGGGCAGGAGGGGTGAATATAAGAAGGAGCGGGGGGGTTTAATGGAAGCAGAGGAGACAGTGGAAGCAGGGGGAATGGATAACTGAAGCAGAGAAGGGGGGATGGATGATGGAAGAAGGAGCAAGGGGGGTTAATGGAGACAGGGGGTGGATAATGAAAGCAGGATGGCATAATGGAAGAAGGAGTGGGGGGGTTAATGGAAGCAGTGGGGGATAATGAAAGAAGGAGCAGTGGGGGATGGATAACGAAAGCAGGGGGTAATGGAAACAGGGATGGATAATGGAAGCAGCGGGGTAATGGAAGCGGGGGGATGGATAATGGAAGCGGGGGGATGGATAATGGAAGCGGGGGGATGGATAATGGAAGCGGTGGGATGGATAACGGAAGCAGGGGGATGGATAATGGAAGCAGGGGGGTAATTGAAGCCGGGGGATGGATAATGGAAGCGGTGGGATGGATAACGGAAGCAGGGGGATGGATAATGGAAGCAGGGGGGTAATTGAAGCCGGGGGATGGATAATGGAAGCGGGGGGATGGATAACGGAAGCAGGGGGATGGATAATGGAAGCAGGGGGGGTAATGGAAGCGGGGGGATGGATAATGGAAGCGGGGGGATGGATAATGGAAGCAGGGGGATGGATAATGGAAGCAGGGGGATGGATAATGGAAGAGGGGGGATGGATAACGGAAGCGGGGGGATGGATAATGGAAGCAGGGGGATGGATAATGGAAGCAGGGGGATGGATAATGGAAGTGGGAGGATGGATAACGGAAGCGGGGGATGGATAACGGAAGCCGGGGGATGGATAATGGAAGCGGGGGGATGGATAATGGAAGGGGGGGGGATGGATAAGTCGACGACCACACTCCACCACCGGCCACCAGAGTACAGATAATGTAGTAGATGTTACCTGCAGTCCTATGTGACATCAGAGATAACGCAGTGATAACCCTCTGAGTACATATAATGTAGTAGATGTGTCCTGCAGTCCTATGTAACACCACAGATAACACAGGTAGCATCTACTACATCATTATCTGTACTCTGAGGGTTATCACTGTTATCTGTGGTGCTACATAGGACTGCATGTGACATCTACTACATTATCTGTACTCAGAGATTTATCACTGTGTTATCTGTGGTGTTACATAGGACTGCAGGCCACATCTACTACATTATCTGTACTCAGAGGGTTATCACTGTGTTATCTCTGATGTTACATAGGACTGCAGGTCACATCTACTACATTATCTGTACTCAGAGGGTTATCACTGTGTTATCTGTGGTGTTACATAGGACTGCATATCACATCTACTACATTATCTGTACTCAGAGAGTTATCACTGTGTTATCTGTGGTGTTACATAGGTCTGCAGGTCACATCTACTACATTATATGTACTTGCGTGTGGGAGTTCTGGTGGCCGGTGGTGGAGTCTGGTAGTCGACTTGGGGGGGGGCGCCAAAATGGAGCTTCGCTTGTGTTGGCAGAAATCCTTGCACCAGCTTTGTGTAAAGCTTCAAAGGCCATTAGCATGGAATATAGGAATATACAAAGAAGCTCAATCATACTAACTTTTTAGGTAGTATTCCCCTATATAACTCAAAATATGTATGTCCTAGCATAACTTTCAAATGTCTGGAGACATATTGATGTGACCTGGTACAGATGATACTTATATGTCAATTAACCCCTTGACGACGCAGAACGTAAATGTACATCCTGGTGCCCTGGTACCAGCAGTACCAGCTATCAGCAGCCAGGGACCTGCCGGTAATGGCGCACATCAGCGATCGCGCTGGTGTGTGCCATTAACCCCTCAGATGCCGTGATCAATACAGATCATGGCATCTGCGGCAATGCGGCACCTAAAATGGATGATCAGATCGCCCGCAGCGCTGCTGATGCCCTATGGGGACTATTAAAGTGTAAAAATAAAAGTATTAAAAAAGTTTTAAAAAATGTGAAAAATCCCCTACCCCCAATAAAAATTTTAATTGTCCCTTTTTCCCATTTTACCCCCAAAAAGTGTAAAAAATAAATAAATAAATGAACATATTTGGTATCACCATGTGCATAAATATCCGAACTATTAAAATATAATGTTAATGATCCCGTACGGTAAACGGCATAAACGTAAAAAAATTCCAAAATTTCCACTTTTTTGTAACATTTTATTCCCCAAAAAATTCAGGAAAATTTTATTAAAAGTTTTATATATGCAAATGTGGTATCAATAAAAAGTACAGATCACGGTGCAAAAAATTAGCCCTTATAACGCCGCTTAAACAGAAAAATGAAAAAGGTATAGGTCAGTAAAATAGAGGGATTTTAAATGTACTAATTTGGTTGAAAAGCTTGCAATTTTTTTAATTGTATTGAGCCATAGAATAAAAAAAATATGTAATTTTTACCATACATTGTACAGCGTAAAAATGAAACCTTCCAAAATTAGCAAAATTGCGGTTTTCTTTTCAATTTCCCAACACAAATAGTATTTTTTGGGTTGCGTCATTACAAAAGACAACTGGTCGTGCAAAAAACAAGCTCTCATACTCATCTATGGATGAAAATATAAAAGAGTTATGATTTTTAGAAGGCGAGGAGGAAAAAACGAAAATGTAAAAATAAATGTAAGGAACCGAAGGGTTAACTTGCACTGAGAACTGTTTGTTTGGTCATGTTGCTTGGGTTACACCTGTCTGGACAGATCAGCTGACCTTGATTTGGAGTCCTGCTCTGGCTCTATATAAGCTGGCAGACTACTTCCAGTCAGTGCCTGCTATAGAGCTTAGTTTTAGGCTACTCTAGCTAGCCTTCTACTTAATCTGTTATTGCTGACATTTTTACCCTTTAGCTTTGCTCTCTGACTATTCTCTCTGGTATTAGTATTTTGGTACTCTGGCAACTCCTGGCTTGACGCGGATAGTGGACTTTGACTTGTGTGAGTGTGTAAGTTTTGCTTTGTTAGTCTGTCTGTTTTCCTACTGTACCCTGACCTGATTCTGTATTATTGTAGTTTATTGTTTTGACTTTTTTACTGTCCCCACTAGAGATGAGCGAACTTACAGTAAATTCGATTCGTCACTAACTTCTCAGTTCGGCGGTTGCTGACTTTTCCTGCATAAATTAGTTCAGCTTTCCGGTGGGCTGGAAAAGGTGGATACAGTCCTAGGAAAGAGTCTCCTAGGACTGTATCCGCCTTTTCCAGCCCACGGGAGCACCTGAATGCTGAACTAATTTATGCAGGAAAAGTCAACAACTGCCGAGCCGAGAAGTTCGTGACGAATCAAATTTATTGTAAGTTTGCTCATCTCTAGTCCCCACCCTTATTTAGGTAGGGACTGTCTCTGTGGTTGTGGACCTGTTATTTAGGACAGGTATGCAAGTAGGCAGGGACAGGGGGAGTGGGCGAGAATAGTGTGCACTCCTTCCCTGTCCATTCCTGACATTTTAGCAGGCCTACCATATACCTGCATTTGCCTTGTTCCTGCATTATGGAAGCAATATCTGCTTTGGTGGAGCAAATGCAGGGCTTGACTCAGCTGGTCCATGATTTAGCTGAAATACTTCAGCAATATGAGTCATCTCAGTCTAATTTAACTACCATATATTTTTATTTGACATATAAGTACCGTATTTATCGGGGTATACCATGCACCGGCCTATAACACGCACCCTCATTTTACCAAGGATATTTGGGTAAAAAAAGTTTTTTACCCAAATATCCATGGTAAAATGAGGGTGCGTGTGTGCGCGTGTATACCCCGATACACCCCCAGGAAAGGCAGGGGGAGAGAGGCCGTCGCTGCCCGCTTCTCTCCCCCTGCCTTTCCTGGGGTCTAGAGCCCTGCTGCCGGCCCTTCTCTCCCCCTGGCTATCGGCGCTGCTGCCCGTTCTGTCCCTCCCCCCCCCCCCATCCCCAGTGGCATAATTACCTGGGTCGGGTCCGCTCTGCTGCAGGCCTCCGGCGCGCGTCCCCTGCGTCGTTGCTATGCACGGCGCGGCGCACTGACGTCATGCGCCGTGCAGCGCATAGCAACGACGCCGGGGGACGCACGCCGGAGGCCTGCAGCAGCGCGGACCTGACCTAGGTAATTATGCCACCGGGGATGGGGGGAAGCAACGGGGCAGCGGCGCCGGCAATGGGTGTCGCTGCCCTTTCTCTCCCCCTGGCTATCGGCGCCGGCAATGGGGCGCCGGCACCGATAGTCAGGGGGACAGAATGGGCAGCGGCGCCGATAGCCAGGGGGAGAGAGAAGGGCCGGCAGCAGGGCTCTAGACCCCAGGAAAGGCAGGGGGAGAGAAGCGGGCAGCGACGGCCTCTCTCCCCCTGCCTTTCCTGGGGGTGTATCGGCGTATAACACGCACATAGACTTTAGGCTAAAAATTATACGCCGATAAATACGGTAATATGCGTACCAGGTATAATTGAAATATCTCCAGCTGTACGGAAGTTATGCGGGAACATACATTTCCCATTGATTTGCATGGGACTTTAAACAAAAACTCTGACCCTCACAAATGTGGGTAGTTAAGGGTTAAATAAACTATCCTATGTTTTCAATGGACATATAAGAAACATGTGACCAAGTATTTTCAAAATATCTCCAGCCGTTTGGAAGTTATGCAGTAAGATATTTCCCATAGACGTGTATGGGACGTTAAAAATAAATCCTGACCCCCCCCAGCAAATGGTGGTGAGTAATGGTTAAATCACCTATCCTTTGTTTGTTGTTGACATATTAGTCACACACACACACACCCCGGTTTACTATCGCCAAACCAACGGGGGGGGGGAGAGGAGAGGAGAGGGGAATGTGACAGGGGGGGGGGGGGGGGAGAGGAGAGGAGAGGGGAATGTGACAGGGGGGGGGGAGAGGAGAGGGGAATGTGACAGGAGGGGAGGAGAGGGGAATGTGACCGGGGGGGGGGGGGAGAGAGGAGAGGGGAATGTGACCGGGGGGGAGAGAGGAGAGGGGAATGTGACCGGGGGGGGAGAGAGGAGAGGGGAATGTGACCGGGGGGGGGGGGGAGAGGAGAGGGGAATGTGACCGGGGGGGGGGGAGAGGAGACGGGAATGTGACCGGGGGGGGGGGGGGAGAGGAGAGGGGAATGTGACCGGGGGGGGGGGGGAGAGGAGAGGGGAATGTGACCGGGGGGGAGAGGAGAGGGGAATGTGACCGGGGGGGGAGAGGAGAGGGGAATGTGACCGGGGGGGGGGGGGGAGAGGAGAGGGGAATGTGACCGGGGGGGGGGGGGAGAGGAGAGGGGAATGTGACCGGGGGGGGGGGGGGGGGAGAGGAGAGGGGAATGTGACAGGGGGGGGAGAGGAGAGGGGAATGTGACAGGGGGGGGAGAGGAGAGGGGAATGTGACAGGAGGGGAGGAGAGGGGAATGTGACCGGGGGGGGGAGAGAGGAGAGGGGAATGTGACCGGGGGTGGGGGGGGGAAGAGAGGAGAGGGGAATGTGACCGGGGGGGGGGAAGAGAGGAGAGGGGAATGTGACCGGGGGGGGGGGGAGAGAGGAGAGGGGAATGTGACGGGGGGGGGGGAGAGAGGAGAGGGGAATGTGACGGGGGGGAGAGAGGAGAGGGGAAGGTGACGGGGGGGAGAGGAGAGGGGAATGTGACGGGGGGGAGCGGAGAGGGGAATGTGACGGGGGGGAGCGGAGAGGGGAATGTGACGGGGGGGGGGGGAGGGGAATGTGATGGGGGAGAGGGGGGGGGAGGGGAATGTGACGGGGGGGGGGGGGAAGAGGGGAATGTGACGGAGGGGGGGAGAGGGGAATGTGACAGAGGGGGGGGAGAGGGGAATGTGACCGGGGGGAGGGGGGGAGAGGGGAATGTGAACGGGGGGAGAGGGGAGGAGAGGAGAATGTGACGGGGGGGGAGAGGAGAATGTGACGGGGGGGGGGAGAGGAGAGGGGAATGTGACGGGGGGTGGGGGAGAGGAGAGGGGAATGTGACCGGGGGGGGGGGAGAGGAGAGGGGAATGTGACGGGGGGGGGAGAGGAGAGGGGAATGTGACGGGGGGGGAGAGGAGAGGGGAATGTGACGGGGGGGGGAGAGGAGAGGGGAATGTGACGGGGGGGGGGAGAGGAGAGGGGAATGTGCTTTCTGTTTGCTGGAGCCATAATCTCCAGCAAACAGAAAGCAGTTCTTTTCTCACACTCCCGCTCTTCTGAGTGGAATGAATTCTGACATGAATCTTGTCAGAATCCGAGAGGGATTCTGCTGCGACGCTATAACTTATATGCGACATTGTGCGGCACTCACATGCGACAAATTAGTAAATATGTGTGAAAAGCCTTAGCTATCAGTGGAAAAAATACAACCCGGAAAACTTAGTAAATGAGGGCCATTGAGTTTTATATATATATATAAAATATATATATATATATATATATATATATATATATATATATATATATATATATATATATTAGCTGAGTACCCGGTGTTGCCCAGTTTTTCCTTCCTAATCCTTGTTGGGAGGAAAATAAACAAAGGAGGAAGCTTTTGACTTCACATCCCGTCCTCATATATTGTTGTTATATTCCAATCCCATATCCCGACCTCCTATCCCGACTTCCTATCCCGTCCTCCTATCCCGACCTCCTATCTCGATCTCCTATCCCGACCTCCTATCCTATTTTCCTATCCCGTCCTCCTATCCCGACCTCCTGTCCCATGCAAATCAATGGGAAATGTATGTTTCCACATAACTTCCGTATGGCTGGAGATATTTCAATAACTGGTACACATATTACGGGTCGGGATAGGAGGTCCGGGATAGGAGGTCCGGGATAGGAGGTCCGGGATAGGAGGACCGGGATAGGAGGACCGGGATATGAGGACCGGGATATGAAGTCAAAAGCTTCCTCCTTTGTTTATTTTCCTCCCCAACAAGGATTAGGAAGGAAAAACCGGGCAACGCCAGGTACTCAGCTAGTATATAAAATCCAAATATAAGTAGCACATCAAGCAGTATTCGCTGAAAACAGATACGGGGTGCTCGCATCATTGGAGCCTGGGTCCACCGGTTCCTTTATCCAGATATGTAAAATAGGATACAGCACACCACAGATGCAATCAAGGTGATGGTTTATTCCATTACGTGCAAAGGCAACGCTTCGCCAGCCTCACACTGGCTTTTTTGAAAAAGCCAGTGTGAGGCTGGTGAAACGTCTTTGCACGTAATGGAATAAACAATCACCTTGATTGCATCTGTGGTGTGCTGTATCCTATTTTACCTATATATATATATATATATATATATATATATATATATATATATATAATCACCAACGGGCGTTTTTTGTTGAGGCCCGATACATCAGATGATAGCCATGATGTCCTGTTTTTGTTTTTAATATTTTTTCACAAATATGGTTTTGGTAAACCTTTTAATATGATATCTACAGATGAACTCAACTGTTTACACTGAAGCTATGGTGCATCGGGGGTGGGCATTGTACTGTTCGCCTCGGACAGCTTTCAATCTATGTGTATCCCAAAGTGTGTGCAAATCTAACACATTGAAAAATGCAGTTAATGGGAAATAAAGAGGCAGCAAATCTGAGGGGTTCTTAGTAAAAAGCACAAATTAGTGACAGTCTTTGTACGTGAGCTTTAGCCAAGTACATAAACAACAGTGTGATATTTACCAGAGGTCACTATCTTAAGGCACTAAATCTCATCATCGAAAACTATTACAATCAAGAAATGAGCACAGATTGCCTCGCAACAATATTCCTAATTCTTATCAAAGGATGTCAAATGCAATCTCTAGGAAAGATTCAGTCAGGTTGAATCTTATCAATCTATGTCCCAGATTATGACACAATACCAAAGACTACTGAACATGCCATTTGCAGCCTAAATAACCACTGTTTGATCTTCTGTATGGACCTCCTTAAGTGAAAACATGTTACCACTGTTAGTTTGTTTAAATTTTTCTGTGAAACCAGCTTTTTGCCAGAAAAGTGTTGTCCTTTCGGGGAAGTTTGAAATGATGCATTGCTAATATTCCTTTTTTTTAACACAAATTAATTGAACTACATTTTATTAGAATGCATGATACTCGTTTTCTTTAAATTTAAATGAGCTTTTTTCACTTTTTTGCTACAGTGACGTTGCTTTTGTTTAGTTTTTAATATGGATATACATTAAAATTTGAAGTTTTTAATTCACCTACTGCTAGGAGCCAGATTTTGACCTTTTCTCTGCTGTCATGTTTATGTGGGATACGGCCCATTGATCCTCGTGCTTCCGCTTTATTACGTGCCACAGACTTACTACATATTCAGACTAGTGGTGAGCTAATCTGCGTTTTCTTCATTTTGTCAAAATTATGAAGCAACAGACTAAAAACGAATATTTTACTGACTATTTTTCTAAGAGGCAGTCGACAGATTATTAACCCATTATCGACCCATGATGTGTATACATGGCAAGATGTTATTAAGGAGGTATAGCGCAGTCACTGGACTCAAGCATGCACCATACCAGGCAGCACCCAACTGCTTTCAGAAGCTGGGGGCAGCTGCTAACATCCAACATGTGGTGATCAACGTGGCTGGCTATGAACCCTTTAGATTGCTGCTGTCAAAGCGGACAGCAGCATCTAAAGGAACATTTAATTGGTCCCTGGTGGTCTAGTGGAGTGGGTCGCCCCCCAATGCAATATACTGTTTAGATAGCTAGAGAGCTTACCTTTCCTTCCTTGACATCTGTGGCTCTTCAATTAATAGATCCTGTCTGCAGCAGGCTCTATCAACAGAGTGCAGAGCACACAGATCAATGCAGTCTAACATATGTCCTTGTGTCTGAGGAAGGGGCAATTTTAGCACCCTGAAAAGTGTTAATAGTGTTTGAACAATAAACTACATGTTTGATGGTTTGTGCAGGGTTATAGCAGCATTTTTCTCCTGTTAGGAAACTTTTCCGTTTTCTGTTAACCCCTTTTCTGTTAACCCCTTTTCTGTTAACCCCCTCTGTATATTTATGTCCTGTGGCCGACTCTCGATCTGTGAAGTGCACTCAGAAGCTGAGCACCCTTCGTGTCTGCGGGGTCCCGGTTGCTATCAGCAACCAGGACTTGCGGCTAATACCGGACATCATCGATCGGGCTGTTGTCCGGTATTAACCCTTTAGACGCTGCAATCAAAGTTGATTGCAGCATCTAAAATGGGAGAATACACTGCCAGTTAGCTCAGTGGAGCTTTTCGGGACCTCCGCGGTGAAATTGCAGCGTCTAGGAAAGCTGAGAGGTGTCTTACCTTCTTCCTGGCTGTCCGATCGGCATTTGATTGCTCCAAGCCTGACATCCAGGCTTGAGCAATCAAGTGCAGAAAACACTGATCACTGCATTCCTATGGCAATACATTGAACAGTGCCTACAATCAGTATATTCAGTGTTGCAGCCCCTAGAGGGGGCTATAACACTGCATAAAAAAAGAAAAAAAAGTTAATAAATGTGATTGAACCCTCTCCCTAATAAAAATCAGAATCACTCCCCTTTTCCCATTAAAAAAAAGTGTGTAAATAAAAATAAAAACAAACATATGTGGTATTGCCGTGTGCGTAAATGTCTGAACCATAAAAATGTATCAATAATTAAACCGCATGGTCAAAGGCGCACGCGCAAAAAAAAATCCAAAATTGCGTATTTTTGGTCACTTTTTATACAATAAAAAAAATGAATACAAAGCGATCAAAACAAAAATGGTATCAGATCACGGCGCAAAAAATTAGCTCTCATACCGCCCTGTACGTGGAAAAATAAAATAGTTATAGGGGTCAGAAAATGGAAATTTTTAAACATATTAATTGTCGTGCATGTAGTTATGATTTTTTCCAGAAGTAGGATAAAATCAAACCTATATAAGTAGGGTATCATTTTAATCGTATAGAACTACAGAATAAAGATAAGGTGTCATTTTTACCGAAAAATTTACTGCGTAGAAACGGAAGCCCCCAAATTTACGAATTGGCATTTTTTCTTCAATGTTGCAAAATGATTTTTTTCCGTTTCACTGTAGATTTTTGGGTAAAAGGCCTGATGTCTTTACAAAGTAGAATTGGTGGCACAAAAAAAAGCCATCATATGGATTTTTAGGTGCAAAATGAAAAGGGTTATGATTTTTAAAATGTAAGGAGGAAAAAACTAAAGTTGAAAAATGCTTAGTCCTAAAAGGGGTACTCCGGTGGTAAACGTGTTTTTTTCCATTTTTGACTTACCCTATTTGTTTTGTTTCATTTCTATTCTTGTTGTTTAAGCTACTCTATTTCCGTTCTTTGTTGTCTTTTTATCCCCCACTTTGTTTTCCTATCTTTGCTTCTATTTCCTGTTTCTTGCTGTGCTGAAAACTACAAATCCCAGCATGCCACATGCCTTGCTGGTTTGGGGCGGATCCTTTTTTTTGTTTGTTTGATCCGCCCTTTACCCACCCTACTATTTTCCTGTGTCGGCTCCCTTATACACAGCACACTAATATAATCAGCATTGGTTGGGATACACTGGCATACACACACAATAGGGACTACAACTCCCAGCATGTGCCATTCAGGAGTCTTCAGTCTGTGGTATAACACCAGCATGCTGCCTCTGTAGTCTCCTGGGGGTTGTAATTCACCACCCCTCTATAGGGCATACACCAGTTTTTCCCAAACGCTGTCCAGGCATGCTGGGAGTTGTAGTTTTGATACAGCTGAAGGCACCCTGGTTGGGAAACAATACACTTTGTTTGTAATATACTGAATTGGCTAGAACAGTGTTTCCCAATCAGTGTGCCTCCAGCTGTTGCAAATCTACCAGCATGCCCAAAGTCTGTCAGGGCATGCTGGGAGTTGTAGTTTTGCTACAGCTGGAGGCACACTGGTTTGGAAACACTGGCATACACACACACATAACAGGGACTACAACTCCCAGCATGTGTCATTCAGGAGTCCCCCCCCCTCCCCCTTCACATATAGAGATCTTCCCCAGTATGAGATTTATTCCCTGACGTCTTGTCCACAACAGACTCAGAACTGTGGAAGACAGTAAAAGAAAACCCTCTGAACTACAGAACTTCCTGCCCAACAAACAGGTAAGAAAAACACACACATGCTGACAAAACATATAACACATGTATATTGCAAAAAAACTAAACTTACAAAGAAGATGCAACATAGTCAAAAAAAATTAACTACCAGAGTACCCCTTTAAGGGGTTAAAGGTTTCTCTCTTAACTAGAAGTAATAGGTGCTTGAGTGAAGTTATTACTTCTGATATGAAATAAACACTACCTTTGAATAAGGCATTAAACTAATCATACATCTTATATATTTGGACTAGATACATGCGTTGGCAAAGCCCCAGCCCAGCTTTTCTAACCAGTATAAGCAGCGTTTGCTCCCGACAGGCTGGTGTGGAAGTCTGTCAAGGCCTTTATCCAGGACCGTAATACCGTGTTGCCTTACATTGTTCTATGGTCATTTGGTGCTATAGAGAGAGACAACCATTAGGGTTAAGCGACAACAGTTGGAAGGAGAACATTGTCCTGCATCTAAACAACAAAGGATTCAATATATTACTTTTTGGTCTTTAAGAAAGGACCAACAACAGAGCTGACTTTTTGCTCTTAAATATGAGTTGGAGTTTGTTGCAGAGGTACAGAAACTCATATTGACAGTAAGGAGCTTTATATGGGAACCACCATCTGCATGACACACAAGCATATGCCCACCACCCATTGCTGGGGGAAGCTAATGTGCACATATACAGCCAGTACTTAACCCTTCCTTCATCCATTGTTCCTTATTCTGGTAAGGCCGTGTATGAGATATTGATTTAACCCTATATTTATTGCTTGGCAGGGCTCTCTGTTTTCTTTAAAATAAATGGGGCCATCACCAACACCTACTTTCCTTAACAAATTTGTATGAGGTTTTTTCTTTTTAAATCTAAGGTTAATTAACATTATGCATACAATTTCTAAGGGCCCGTTCAGACAGGCATACCTGTCCATGTAAACAAGCGCTCATCTAGCTGTTATGGGCAACGCTCTGGCCATTCAGTCCGGCTGTGAACGCACCCCTTCCTATTGTTGCGGCGGCTCCGGGACTTTCTCTGCGGGAAGTGCCCGCATACGAGTCCCGGGCATCTCCTGTCCCACAGCCTTTCACTTCATGCGCATAGCCAGTGCTACTAGATTTAAAGGGCCAGTGCGCCCTTAATTGGTCTGCTGCTGGGCACCTATCAGGCACCTCCCTATTATGGTGCCGGATCTTCATGCCTTGTGCCAAGAGAAAGTGTTTTCTAGTGTGTGCCTAATTTGTGTTCCTCCTTTGCCACCTGCCTCCTGCCCTAGTGCCTGTAACCCGACTACGTTACTTGCTGTCTGCCCTTCTTACCAGTGCTTCGTCCTGACTATTATTTACCCTCTGTGCCAAGTTACATCTGGGCAACCTGTGTGGACGGATCGTGTCAGGGGTAGCGACCTGGGTGCTGCCTGCCACAGCAAGTCCATCCCGCTTTGCGGCAGGCTCTGGTAAAAACCAGCTGCACCTTAAACTCTGCTCCCTGGTACGGTTCAGACATTGCTCTCACAGGTCAGCAAATCCACTAAACAGCCGCTTACACTAGCCTTTACTTGGCTCAACCAAAATGCCGGCAGGGCCACATGAGCAATTGCTGGAACATCCTTGTGGCACATTAACTTTTATCATCTCTTCTATATATGACCAACTAACAATGATTTTTAGGCCTGCTTAAACAATCTGATCAGTTGAGTTTCTTTTCCTTTATTTTTTTACACCAATTATCGGGAACAAATGTTCATTCAGCCAATAATCATTTTGTGTGAATGTTCCTTAAGCGGGTTTAAGAGGTTTTGGTTCCCCATAGTATAAAATCCTGCCAAGTGACCTTATTAAGTGATCCAGTTAGAACTGAAACATAATCAATACCATATAAAAAGTGCCTGAAAAATAAAACTAGTGTTTCATAAGATAGATACATATATATAGAAAATCAGATGTGAATTTAACATTGCATAAGTGAAATCTGCATAGCTGGCATAACAAGGATAAGAGTAGTAGGCTGGCTTTAAATTGCAGGTGTAATGTTGGCACAGTCTCAGGGTGAAAACTTGTTAGTTTGACGTGTGATTATATGACACCTTCTACAACACAAGCTCGCTGATCTTACCTATTTTTTCTTTCTTTTATACATGCTTTGGGTGAGCATTAGACACCTCATTGCACACTCTGAATAAAATATCTATTTCGTAACTTACGAGTTCACAACACCAGCTGCTAAATTTAACAAAAGACACTTTCATCATAACAGCAAACATACACTTCCACAAATGGTAAGTATTGAATGCTCTTGTGAGACACGGCACGGTGGTACCTTAAATGCTGGGAAAGTGGAGCAGTCAGCAGACGTTCTGTAAGAAGATATGTTCTATCTATAACAGACAGATTTAGTCGTTCCCTCTTTCCTGTGTGAAAGTATTTTATGAAGAGCACACGTCTTAACTCTTGTGAGACAAGTAACATAGAAATATATCCCTCTTAATATTATCTACTGATAACAACAAATTATATCACATTACACATTCCTATTTCATGATAGACAAGGATGTTTAGTAATAGACTCCTTTTCATTTTTACAAAGGTTATAAATGGGCTGCACTAGGTGTATTCAGAACGCAGTTATAGTATTTTTGATCTAAAAGTCAATTATGTGCTCGGATATACAGTGGTCCCTCAACTTATAATGGCCTCAACATACAATAGTTTCAACATACAATGGTCTTTTCTGGACCATTGTAAGTTGAAACCAGACTCCACATACAATGACAATCTGGACAAAGACAGTCCAGATCTGTGAAACTTGTCAATGTCCAAGAGAACTGACCAATCAGAATGGGCAATTTACTGGTAAAACCCCTGTATTACTGAAGCGTATGCACTGACTGATGTCTGGTAGCAACCCCTACAGTACAGGAAGGTATTACATGTTCTGTACTCTTTACCTGTACCAGGGTTACCTGCTCCTTTGGACACCAGGTGAGGGAGACTCCATGTTACTTTTTTAGGACAGTGGGGGATATTTATCAAAGTTGTCTATGTCCCGCATCAATATAGACCAAACTACAGAGGGTTAGTCTGGTCTATTGTGCGCCTAATTTATCAAATGGCGCACAGCTCTTGATAAATTCTGTGCACAGACTGCATGATCTATGCTTTAGTCTATATTTAAACCTGCTCCAACATGGTCTGACATTTTGGCGTACTTTCAGCCTATGCGACTTGTCGCTGAAAAGTCGCTTTTGATAAATTCAGCACCAATGCATTTTTCAATGCATTTCAGTCTAAAATAGACTTGCATGCATCATGTTCTAAAAATCCTCTAGAGCAAAAGTCACAGAAAAGTCACACATATTTAGACTGCGACTTTCTGTGCGACAAATTTAGACAAGAAAAAACAGTCTAAATCCTTTGATAAATCTCCCCCATTGAGTGTACTGTACAGGACCCTGAAGAAGCACCCAGTGTTTCCCAAGCAGGGTGCCCCCAGCTGTTGCAAAACTACAACTTCCAGCATGCCCGGACAGCATTTGGCTGTCTGGGCATGCTGGGAGTTGTAGTTTTGCAACAGCTGGAGGCTCCCTGCTTGGAAAACACTGACATGGACAGTGATCACAGCTCCCAGCAGATCTTTCTTACTTTTATTTGTAATATTATAGTCACCAGTATACAGTAAAAGGGATACTGGACCCCCTATAATTTTATATGTAAGGACTTGCTTTATCTGTATTAGTTATCTACTTATTTTTCTTTAATTCTCACTTTTTCCTATTTTCGGAGGACATTTTGGAGCTTTAGAACCAATTACGAGGTTTCCATAGAGTTATGGTCTCAACATACAATTGTTTCAACTAGAGATGAGCGAACTTACAGTAAATTCGATTCGTCACGAACTTCTCGGCTCGGCAGTTGATGACTTATCCTGCGTAAATTAGTTCAGCCTTCAGGTGCTCCGGTGGGCTGGAAAAGGTGGATACATTCCTAGGAAATATTCTCCTAGGACTGTATCCACCTTTTCCAGCCCACAGGAGCACCTTAAAGCTGAACTAATTTACGCAGGATAAGTCATCAACTGCCGAGCCGAGAAGTTTGTGACGAATCGAATTTACTGTAAGTTTGCTCATCTCTAGTTTCAACATACAATGGTCGTCCCAGAACCAATTAATATTGTAACTTGAGGGACCACTGTACTGTGTTTGGGTTATAGATTATACAAATTTAATAAAATTTACTTAAAGGGTACCTCTCATCAAATAAACTTTTGATATATTTTAGATTAATGAATGTTGAATAACTTTCCAATAGCATGTTAATGAAAAATATGCTTCTTTCTATTGTATTTTTCCTGATCAGTCCTGTCAGCAAGCATTTCCGACTCATGCTGGAGTCCTAAACACTCAGAGCTGCCAGCCTGCTTTGTACACAGCCAAACAGGCTGTGAACAAAGCAGGCTGGCAGCTCTGAGTGTTCTCCTTTGTGAACAAAGCAGACTGGCAGCTCGTAGTGTTTAGGACTCCAGCATGAGTCTGAAATGCTTGCTGCCAGGACTGGTAGGGAGACCCCTAGTGGTCATTTCTTCAAAGAGGAATATTAAATAGAAAGAAGCATATTTTTTTTAATAACATGCAATTGTAAAGTTATTCTGCATACATTAATCTATAATATATCAAAAGTTTTTTTGATGAGAGGTACCCTTTAACTTTTAACAAGAAAAATATCCCTGTTCTGTGTTAGCCAGTAGATAGAAAAATTTTAAACTGAGAGTCCTCACTTGCATATACCTTTTCATGGTTAACTAAAAATATAATGACAAATGGCAAACTTTCAAGACTACGTAGGTCGCCTTATCACACATGGTTTAACACAATCTGAAGAGTCATATTTATAACACAAAAGGACTGAGGAATGATGTGTTGAGTAGTGATTTCATGCAGAAGCATCAATATGGCAGGGGTTACAAAGGGTTGTACTAAAAATAGTTGTAGCAGTTAATACTTGAGAAGTGGGAAAATGTCTATTTTAAAATGTGTAAAAAGTTTTATTTTGTTTTAACATTATTATAACACTTTTGGGTAATAGTAACACAAAGACAAGTATGGCAAAATACTTGAGGTTTTCTTGTAATCTGTAATGAAAGTAAAACCCCTAGCACTTGCCGGACTTTTACCCCTTAAAGGGGTACTCCGCCCTTAGACATCTTATCCCCTATCCAAAGGATAGGGGATAAGATGTCAGATCGCCGGGGTTCCGCTGCCTGGGACCCCCGAGATTGCTGCTGCGGCACTGCGCTATCATTACAGCACAGAGCGAGTTCGCTCTGCACGTAATGACGTGCAATACAGGGGCCGGAGCATTGTTACGTCACGGCTCCGCCCCGAGGGGCGGAGCCATGACGTCAAGCTGCTCCGTCCCCTGTATCGCCCGTCATTACGCACAGAGCGAACTCACTCTGTGCTGTAATGATAGCGCAGTGCCGCAGCAGCAATCTCGGGGGTCCCCAGCAGCGGCACCGCGGCGATCTGACATCTTATCCCCTATCCTTTGGATAGGGGATAAGATGTCTAGGGGCGGAGTACTCCTTTAAGGACCGAGCGTTTTTCAGTTTTTGCACTTTCATTTTTTTTTTCCTCCTTACATTTTAAAAAGCATAACCCTTTCAATTTTGCATCTACAAATCCATATGATGGTTTATTTTTTGCGCCACCAGTTCTACTTTGTAATGACATCAGTCATTTATGCAAAAATCTACAGCGAAACCCAAAAAAGAATTATTGTGCAACAAAATTGAAGAAAAAATGCCATTTTGTAACTTTTGGGGCTTACATTTCTATGCAGTATATTTTTCAGTAAAAATGACACCTGATCTTTATTCTGTAGGTCCATACGATTAAAATGATACCCTACATATATAGGTTTGATTTTGTCGTAATTCTGTAAAAAATCATAACAACATGCACAAAAAATGTATATGTTTAAAATTGTCATCTTCTGACCGCTATAACGTTTATATTTTTCCGCATACGGGGCGGTATGGGGCTAATTTTTTGTGCCGTGATCTGAAGTTTTTACTGGTACCATTTTTGTATTGATCCGACTTTTTAATCGCTTTTTATTCATTTTTTCAGGATATAAAAAGTGACCAAAAATACGCTATTTTGGACTTTGGAATTTTGTTGGGTGTACACCATTGACCGTGCGGTTTAATTAACTATATATTTTTATAGTTCGGACATTTACGTATGCAGCAATAAGCACATATGTTTATTTTTATTTACACAGTTTTTTATATTTTTTGTTTTTTTTATGGGAAAAGAGGGGTGATTCAAACTTTTATTAGGGAAGGGGTTAAATGATCTTTATTTACTTTTTTTTTCACTTTTTTTTGCATTTTTGCAATGTTACAGCCCCTTAGGGGACTATAACATGCATTATATTGATCTCTCATACGGTTCAATGCTATGCCATAGCATAGCAATGATCAGTGTTTCTGCCGCTTGACTGTCATTTGGCGATCGGACAGCGAGGAGGCAGGTAGGGATCCTCCTCGTGTCCTGCAAGCTGTTTGGGATGCCGCAATTTCACCGCGCCGGTCCCGAACAGCACGAGTGAGCTAACCGGCAATGTTTACTTTAATTTTAGACAGATGGATGTTAATGAAAGTCCATTTGCGGCAAGGTGTTAATAGGCACTGTCAGAATCAAAAACTTTTTACATGTTGTAAATCTTGGCAAAACATTAACTTTTCTAATATACTTAATAGGAAAGTGTTATCTAATTTTTATAGAAATCATGGCTAATAAAAACTCCACAAGGGGTCTCCATACCATCCAGAACATGCTGGGACGAAGTCCAGGAAGTGAGGGCAGGACTAGCACTCCTTTGTGCTCAGGAGGGGTTGCAGAACAGCCTGCAGTTATTGGATAAAGAGACCAGAACTGCACAGCAGAGAGGAAGTAAGTGTATGGTGAGTGAGGGCATGCTCAGTGATTCCTTGAATAAGCTCCTTCCAGAGGAGTGGATGTCAGAATGAGTGAGCAGCAGAACAGAGGGATTTGTGAGCCGAATACAGAAGCTAGAAACATAAAATGTAAAAGCATCTGCGTGACCTAATAATATATATAGCATCTACTTCTCATCTCCCTAGCTGTACGGCATACAGCAGTGCAGAGCACACAGTTATATATACTGTACAGGAGCCCAAATTCTCGTCACTTTACTGACTGGAGTCCCTGCTCTGAGCTAGATACAGCTCAGCCTGTAGAGCGATCTCTGACCTTTACCACTATTGCTAGTTAACTGGTCCGGCACTGAGCACTCAGTCCAGTGGCGTTGACAGTAACCCACAATCTATTTCGATGGCCTTTTACTGTCTGTCCCCAGAAGAGTTAAGAAACTAAATGTTTGCTTCCTACTCAGCCCCAACTGCACCCATGGCTTTATAGTCACCGACACAGCTAAGAGCAGGGATCTTCATCATTAAAGTGACAGGAATACGGGCTCCTGTACAGTATACACTGGTGTGCTCTGTACCACTGTATACAGTACAGCTGGCGGAGGTAAGTAATGATGCTAAGCACAAACAACCAATTCTGGCCATTTGTCCGCTCATAGCGGAGTGCATTATGCACAGCAGGCCAGTTCTATTCTCCTGCCATGCTGTGCAAATCTGTGCGACAAGCACAATCCCAAATCTGTGTGACAATACACCTTGTCACACCAGACCTTCCTGATGGTGCATGACCCTCTTATTTTTTTGATACTGACCACAGGCCATCTTTAAGCATTTTACATGTATACATGTTTTCTATTCTTTCAGTCAAGCAAAACCACTAAAGCCTATGTTTATTTTCGGTAAGCCTATAATTTTATTTAATATAGTGTTTATACTATATACCGTATTTTTCCCCATATATAACTTTTTCTTCCCCAAAACTGGGGGGGGGGAATTTGGTGCGTCTTATACGCCGAATACACACCTATTGCCGCGGTCCCTGCGGCCATCAATGGCCGGGACCCTCGGCTAATACAGGACATTACCGATCATGGTGATGCCCTGTATTAACCCTTCAGATGCGGCAATCAAAGCTGACCGCCGCATCTGAAGCAAAAGTGACACTAACCCGGCTGCTCTGTTCGGAATCGCCGCGGTGAAATCGCGGCGTCCCGAACAGCTTACAGGACACCGGGAGGGACCTTACTTGCCTCCTCGGTGTTTGCTCCGGGCCGGGATCCCCTGCATGGCGGAGCTCTCCTTCGACGTCATCACGTCGTCGCGCACGCTGTCCCGTCATCCAATAGGAGCGGCGTGCATAGCGACGTGATGACGGCGACGGAGAGCGTGGATCCCGGGGAAGAAGACGTCCGGAGCGATGGAGACACGACGGGGATGCGGCAACAGCGATGGAGTGACATCCAGGGCAGCGGTGACAGGTCCGGAGCGTCGGGGACACGTGAGTATTACCTCCTATCCAGTGGTCTTCAACCTGCGGACCTCCAGATGTTGCAAAACTACAACTCCCAGCATGCCCGGACAGCCGTTGGCTGTCCGGGCATGCTGGGAGTTGTAGTTTTGCAACATCAGAAGGTCCGCAGGTTGAAGATCACAGTTGGGTTCAGAATCTTATTTTTCTAGGTTTTGCACCTTTAAAATTGGGTGCGTCTTATATGCCAGTGCGTCCTATAGGGCGAAAAATACGGTACTATGTATGTATTTATAATCTGAGCCATATATTTGTTTAATCTACATGTCACAATGTCCAATGCTATAGGTTTGATGGTTTGGTTTTCTTAACATCTTCATCTGATAATTGATTTATGTTGTCATTCCTTCTTAAGTTTGCTGCTTCTTTCAGCTGCAGAAGTGAGAACACAAGGGCATGTGGCCAAAATAAATGGCATGACTGAAAGAAGATGTCAACACTGATTGATTTCAATCTTACATAAGCCAGCTCATAAAGTTGTAGTGATAGGTGTAATGCTACAGCCTCATTCAAACTATTGACTATTTTAAAGTAATGTCATACAAATAAGCCCTCTGTTCTGACTGTTGTCTCTGTATATGACATTAGTTTCTCCGAAATCAAAGATATAAAACACGTCATTAACCCATAGTAGTCATGAATGTCTGTACATTGTATTACAATTTAGCAAACAAAATCAATAATCCGTCTACAGCAGAGCTTCTCAAACTATGGCTATATGTTGATCAAGCCTTTTGATGCCTGCATCAGTTTCTGGTTTAGCAATATACATGTAACCAACTCCTTGTGTGCTTACTTTAACTCCTTCCTGTATGCATAAGGGAAATGGTCACTTACCTGCATCCTATTGGGATAAAGAGTCATAGATGATATGCCCTTATGATCACCATCTGGAGAACAGCTGTGATTGAGGTCCATCTTCCATGATTAGAGAAAACACCAATTCTGACCATTTATCCACCTTTGGGACCTTTGTTCTTTCCTAGACTTTCTGCTTTTAGTAAAGAGATGCATTTTCCATGAAATACCTTTCATTTTTCTTTCATTGTAGCTGTATATGGTGCTATACTTGCCAGTAGAGTTGTATTTGTAATGGCACTATTTTATGGTTGTAACACATGTTTCAGAAGACAGGGACCCTGGGGGATTTGGATCCGCTGGACCTGTGTGGCAGATGACTCGGACCGTAACAGGGAGCGGAGTCTAAGGTGCCGCTGGTTTTCACCAGAGCCCGTCGCAAAGCGGGATGGGATTGCTGCGGCAGGCGGCACCCAGGTCGCTACCCCTGGCACGGCTCGACCACACAGGCGGCTGAGGAGATGCGAGGCACAGGTGGGGTAAGGCAGCTTGTAGTCAGGATAGCAGAAGGTCAGGGCAGGCGACACAGTAGCATAGTCAGGACATAGCAGGAGGTCAGTAGGCAGGCGGCAGAGGAGCCAGGTCAGGTCAAAGATCAAAGGATCAGATACACGGCAAGGCAATAACAGGAATGCTTTCTCTTAGGCTCAAGGCAACAAGTATCCGGCAGGGAAGTGAGGAGTGTGGAGGAGTTTATCAATGCGCCACAGGTGAATTACACTAATGAGCGCACTGGCCCTTTAAATCTTAAAGCTCCGGCGCGCGTGTCCTAGTGGATGGGGACATGCACGCCAGAGCAGAGAGGCAGAGGCGGGGGCAGGAGACGCACCAGGTGAGTGACGGACTGAGGCTCGAATGCGGGCGTGTCCCACTATGTGAGTCCCAGCCCCAGCAGCAGCAGGTAACGGGACCATGCGCTCACGGCCATCGTGTGCGGCCGGAGAGCATAACGTAACAATGGTATAACATACTGAATAACCTTTATTTGTTTTTCTGTTAAATTCCGCTATAGCCATTTGTGGACTTGTGTTCTATGCAACTATTTTAGGAAACAGATTTGTTTTTATTTATTAAATTGTGTGTGTTGGGGGAGGGTTTAGGGAAAATAGCAATTCTGTCTTATTTTTTGCTATTTTTGTTACATCTTTAACTATATTAACATGATTATATAGGCCATGATGCAATTTTTTCATATATGTGTATTTTTTAACACTTTCGCAAAATAAATCCACTTTTCCTGGACACAGATAATTTAATTTTGTTATGTGAACTCATCACAATGCCAGGTCAGGGTCTATCCACACGGCAGAATTCCGCTTGCGGAATTCTGCCTCAAATTAAAGCCCATAGACTTCTATGGTATTCCGCAGTCCCATTCACCCTTCTGAATTTCCTCTTACGGAATTGTGCAAGAGGAAATACAGGAGTATGGAATCCCATAGAAGTCTATGGGCTTTAATTTGAGGGGGAATTCTGCAAGCAGAAATTCTGCCGTTTGAATAGACCCTAAGCCTAGGTTCACACTGCGAAATCTCCAGGCAGCCAGTGCCGACAGAATTAGTTGGTGCTAGGACGCTAGTCTCCAATAGACTGCAATGTTTTCCGCGAGTATTGACGCCTGAAGAATGAGCAACGCCATTCTTCAGGCTGAAATTTTTAAGCAGATTTTCCGTTCACAAATTCCGCTTCCCAAATTCTGAAGTGTGAATTTGTGAATGGAAACCCATTCACTACACTATACATTTTAGCAAGCGGAATTTCTGCCTGCAATTTCAAAGTGGAATTGCAGGCGGAAATTCCGTAGTGTGAACCTAGCCCAAGGGTTTAAAGCACATTCACAAGTACACATTTACAAACTTCTGCTTGTAAGCCAAACAATGCCAATGAGCAGTAAGTACAGGACAGGATTGTATGCCTTTAGTGCCTTGTATTTCTATCCTCTACAGCACATAGCACAGAAGCTAAGGAAGTGCAGTAGGAAGAGGCAAGCAGTGATAGGGGATGGAAATATTGGGCACTTGAGGTGACTGGCCATGCCATGGTGGCACTTGCTGGCTTTTGGCATATATGAAAAATGGTAATTGCTCATCTCACGAGTACAAGTTTGCACATCTAAAGGTAGGACTGTGAAGTTTCTGTTATCCCATATCAGGCATTGTGATTAGTTAAACCATTTGAAACTATCTCACAGATTCCCCTTTAATTGTATTAAAGTATAGCAGTCACCTACATTTTTGACAAGCTACAGAGATATATCAAAAGTTTTGATCAGTCATGGTGTGAGAGTTCAGCCCACACCAAATGTTAGAATGACCAGGGAGTAGCAGAGCTGTGCACTTCATTCCCTGGCTCGCTGTGATCTCCGTCAGGCTTCAATAAAAGCCTTTGGAGCTCATCAAGTGCAATGAAGCTGCATAACCGTGATCTCCTCAGACCCTGATAAATCCTAACATGTGAAAAACTTGTGACATGTCAAAAGTTTTGTTAAATGACAGGGACTTTTTTTTTTTTTTTACATTTTATTTAATTAAATTTTAAGTCTAATTACTAAAGCATTATTGGGGTATTCCAGGATTTTTTTTATTTGACTAGGCTACAGGGGCTGTAAAGTTAGTGTAGTTCATAATATAGTGTCTGTACCTGTGTGTTACGGTTTTCTCACAATTCTTCTGTGATTTTCACTCCAATATTTATTTTTACCAGTATACAAAATGACTGTTGTCTCAGATTTTTCCCAGGTTGCAATGTGGCTGAGACCTGACTCACTAGTCAGCTGATGACAGGGAGCCTGTCTGCTTCAATGGGTGGAGAGATCGCTTGGTGGGAGAGAGATCAATCTGCATCTAATGCAACAGCTGTAGGCACCCTGATTGAAAACCCCAGGTCTTTGAATGGATGCGGCTCATTTATGTTTCAATGGGTGGGGTGGCTGATGTGTGGGAGGGAGGAAAATGGAATTGTGGGATTTGTAGTAAAAAAAAAAGAAAAGTCAAACAGGAAATACCAGTTCACATAAAGCTAGCCACAGTGTTATGGTAATCTCATGACATAGCCATTTAGCTCCAAGACAAGTGCAGATCCTTCCTAAGCATGTCCATTACGGTCTGCCAGGTTCGTACTAAAATCCCCTTATGGTGGATAACCCCTTTAAAAGCTGACAGGCAACCTTATAAGCATATAGGCATGGCAGACCAGTTGGCCACTGGTAGGACCTGGCTGTCATAGAATCCAATGTGTACACAATATTCTTGTCTCAGGGGGAATGGCAGGACCCCCATCACCCTGAATAGGGTCGGGGGATGCACGGGTACAGGACCCCCTCATCTTCCCCTTTATTTCTCCTCTCTCCTTAATTACAGGTTTCAGCTGAGTCCCGGTTTATCATCTGTGGATTGGTCCCGTTATTCTGAGCGGTCCTCCCAGAGTTTATTTAAGGCAGCTGTGGTCGGCATGCTTCCTCTTTGACCATTGTGGCAAGATTTGCAGCATGGAATCCCACCTCCAGCAGCTTATTGAGAGAGCCGACTCTCCCGGTTGTGAAGAGTGGCTGCGCAGTTGCCTGTTCCTGTTACGGTCCTATCTTTACAGCGGAGCACAATGCCTGCTTCTTCTTTGTCTCCCCTGCTGTTCTGGAGGAGAGTTTGGAGGAGGAGCGTTTGGGGCTTAGGGAGCCTTATTGTAGCGGCATGGTCCTGCGTGCTGCTGTTGCTCAGCCTCCTTCCCTTGTCCCTGTATTGGTTGCGACCTCTGCAAAGGGCAATAATAGGAAGTGTGCTATAGCCTCTGCATCTCCAGCTCCTCAGCGCTGAAGCAGCCAGGTGGCCTCAGCAGTCCAGCTACCTGTGGTGTCCGCTCCAGTTTCAGCCTTACCACTGCAGCCTTCAGCTCCTGCAGCGGGTGCTCCTGTGGGTGATAAACTTTTTGTTGCCTGTCAGCCTTGGCTTGTCTGTCCTCTCTCCTGCATTGTTTTCTTAATATAGGTTGCTAAATTTAGTAACTTAGAGCAAATGGTTGCTAAGTTTAGTGAAGTCACAGGCCGGGAATTCATTAGCTAGTGCATGGACTGGTCCTTCCCCTTGTTGCCATAGTGATGGTCCCGGGTCTAGTTCTTCTGTACAGTCTTAAAATATACCCCTCTCTGACCATCCTGGTGTTAATCCATTGTCTCGGGGGGAGTCTAATGTTACTGGGGCTCCCACTGTAGTTTCTCTATTAAATGATGCTAATACTCTAAATGCGGGGTGCTCTGGGTCTCTGGGTCGGTCAGGAAGGCTGGCTGGTGTTGCCAAGTCGTGTTTTAAAGAGGCCCTTGTGTGTGAATCCTCACCCCTTAGTTTTCATTTGCCTTTGTCTGTTAAAAAAAAAAAATGGCGTTGTGATTATTGTTATTTGGCGTTGGGATTTTGGAAAGGAAAATATTTTGCTTTTAATGAGAGCCAGTGTAAATGGGCAGTGAACTGCCGCTACCGGCATGAGTGTTCCTTTTGCGGATGGCTTCACTCAATGTCAAAATGCTTTAAGCAGGCAAATCAATCCGCTCAAGCTCAAAGCTCCCGAGATTCGCTTCCAAAAGGCTTTGATGCCAATTCGGCTAGAAAGGCTTCTGCCCTGGCTTCAGGCCTACCCAGACAACCGGAGTGCTGATCTCTTATTTAATGGGTTTTACTTTGGTTTTGATGGTACTTCACTTTCAGGTCCTGGTTGCCAGTGGCTTGACAATTCTAAGTCTATTTATTTGAATTTAAATGTGGTTGCGGATAAGATTAGGTCCAAGTTGTCTACAGGTGGAATTGCAGGCCCCTTTTCTGTTCTACCGTTTGAAAATTTTTGTTTGTTACCACTGGCTTTGGTTCCAAAGAAGGAACCAAACTCCTTTTGTTTAACTCACAATTTGCCATACCCTAGGAAATTTTCTTTGAATGATTTAACTGATAGGGATAATGCTCCCGTTTTGTGTTTCTTTTGATTCTGCTGTCTGTTTTCTCAGGAGGTTTGGTCGCCGGTCCCCTTTTGGCGAAAAGCTGACATTAAGTCCGCTTTTAGCTTGCTTACCATTCATCCCAGAGGATTCATTTTGAGGGTTTATTTTTCTTTGATAAATGTCTTCCTATAGGTTTTACTATGTCGTGTTTTTATTTTGAGTCCTTTTCAACTTTTCTTCATTGGGTATTGCAGCAGTTGTTACCAGGTATTGGTATTGTTAATTATTTGGATGATTTTTTGTTTATTGCTTCTCCTGATTCTACTGATTGTTGTTACGCCTAGCGCTCCGGGTCCCCGCTCCTCCCCGGAGCGCTCACGGCGTCTTTCTCCCTGCAGCTTCCCGGTCAGTCCCGCTGACCGGGAGCGCTGCTCTGTCATGGCCGTTGGGGATGCGATTCGCACAGCGGGACGCGCCCGCTCGCGAATCGCATCCCAGGTCACTTACCCGTTCCCGTCTCCTGCGGTCATGTGCTGGCGCGCGCGGCTCCGCTCTCTAGGGCGCGCGCGCGCCAGCTCCCTGAGACTTAAAGGGCCAGTGCACCAATGATTGGTGCCTGGCCCAATTAGCTTAATTGGCTCCCACCTGTTCCCTGGCTATATCTAGTCTCCTCCCCTGCACTTCCTTGCCGGATCTTGTTGCCCTTGTGCCTAGTGAAAGCGTTTTGTGTGTTTAAAAGCCTGTGTACCAGAACTTCTGCTATCTCCCCTGACTACGAACCTTGCCGCCTGCCCCCGACCTTCTGCTACGTCCGACTTTGCTTCTGCCTACTCCCTTGTACCTCGCCTATCTTCAGCAGTCAGAGAGGTGAGCCGTTGCTAGTGGATACGACCTGGTCACTACCGCCGCAGCAAGACCATCCCGCTTTGCGGCGGGCTCTGGTGAAAACCTGTAGTGGCTTAGAACCGGTCCACTAGCGCGGTCCTCGCCATCCCTCTCTGGCACAGAGGATCCACTACCTGCCAGCCGGCATCGTGACAGTAGATCCGGCCATGGATCCCGCTGAAGTTCCTCTGCCAGCTGCCGCCGACCTCCCTACATTGGTCGCCCGACAAGAGCACCAGCTGTCGTACTTGACCACCATGACACAGCAACTCCAGTCGCAGCTACAGCAGCTCCAGTCACAGCAACAGCAGCAACAGTCACAGCTACAGCAAGTTCAGTCTCAGCTACAGCAGCAACAACCATCTCCTCCGCCAGCTCCTGCACCCCTTCCGCAGCGAGTGGCCACTCCTAGCCTCCGCCTGTCTTTGCCGGACAAATTTAATGGGGACTCTAAGTTTTGCCGTGGCTTCCTTTCGCAATGTTCTCTGCACTTGGAGATGATGTCGGACCAGTTTCCTACTGAAAGGTCTAAGGTGGCTTTCGTAGTCAGCCTTCTGTCTGGAAAAGCCCTGTCATGGGCCACACCGCTCTGGGACCGCAATGACCCCGTCACTGCCTCTGTACACTCCTTCTTCTCGGAAATTCGAAGTGTCTTTGAGGAACCTGCCCGAGCCTCTTCTGCTGAGACTGCCCTGCTGAACCTGGTCCAGGGTAATTCCTCCGTTGGCGAGTACGCCATACAATTCCGTACTCTTGCTTCTGAACTATCCTGGAATAATGAGGCTCTCTGCGCGACCTTTAAAAAAGGCCTATCCAGCAACATTAAAGATGTTCTGGCCGCACGAGAGACTCCTGCTAGCCTGCATGAACTCATTCATCTAGCCACTCGCATTGACATGCGTTTTTCTGAGAGGCATCAAGAGCTCCGCCAGGAAAAAGACTTAGATCTCTGGACACCTCTCCCACAGTCTCCACTGCAATCTGCGCCTAGGCCTCCCGCCGAGGAGGCCATGCAAGTGGATCGGTCTCGCCTGACCCTGGAAGAGAGGAATCGCCGTAAGGAGGAGAATCTTTGTCTGTACTGTGCCAGTACTGAACATTTTTTGGTGGATTGCCCAATCCGTCCTCCACGCCTGGGAAACGCACGCTCGCACTCAGCTCTCGTGGGTGTGGCGTCTCTTGATGCTAAGTCGGCTTCTCCACGTCTCACGGTGCCTGTTCGGATTTCTACTTCAGCCAGCTCTCCCCTCTCAGCCGTGGCCTGCCTGGACTCTGGAGCTTCTGGGAATTTTATTCGGGAGTCCTTAGTGAATAAATTCCGCATTCCGGTGACCCGTCTTGTCAAGCCACTCCACATTTCCGCGGTCAACGGAGCCAGGTTGGATTGCACCGTGTGTTACCGCACGGAGCCCCTCCTAATGTGCATCGGACCTCATCACGAGGAAATTAAATTTTTTGTCCTTCCTAATTGCACTTCCGAAATTCTCCTTGGACTACCCTGGCTTCAACACCATTCCCCAACCCTGGATTGGTCCACTGGGGAGATCAAGAGTTGGGGTCCCTCTTGTTCCAAGGACTGCCTTCAACCGGTTCCCAGTAATCCCTGCCGTGACCCTGTGGTTCCTCCTGTATCCGCTCCCCCTAAGGTCATTAAGGACTCTGCCTGCCACAGGAAATGCCTCTCCCCCCCTCCCAGTCCCATCAGGCAAACCTCTGTGTCCCCTCATGGCCCTCGTCCTGGTGTCACACTGCCCCGTGCCAGGTCTCGCCCTCTGCCCTCCCTCCCCATTCCTACTCCTGCTGTACTGCCTGCCATTGAGGAAACCATCCATTCCTTCCCGGTGTCCTCATCCCAGGGGAGGCAGTCACCGGACAAAAAAAAGGGGAGACCTAAGGGGGGGGTACTGTTACGCCTAGCGCTCCGGGTCCCCGCTCCTCCCCGGAGCGCTCACGGCGTCTTTCTCCCTGCAGCTTCCCGGTCAGTCCCGCTGACCGGGAGCGCTGCTCTGTCATGGCCGTTGGGGATGCGATTCGCACAGCGGGACGCGCCCGCTCGCGAATCGCATCCCAGGTCACTTACCCGTTCCCGTCTCCTGCGGTCATGTGCTGGCGCGCGCGGCTCCGCTCTCTAGGGCGCGCGCGCGCCAGCTCCCTGAGACTTAAAGGGCCAGTGCACCAATGATTGGTGCCTGGCCCAATTAGCTTAATTGGCTCCCACCTGTTCCCTGGCTATATCTAGTCTCCTCCCCTGCACTTCCTTGCCGGATCTTGTTGCCCTTGTGCCTAGTGAAAGCGTTTTGTGTGTTTAAAAGCCTGTGTACCAGAACTTCTGCTATCTCCCCTGACTACGAACCTTGCCGCCTGCCCCCGACCTTCTGCTACGTCCGACTTTGCTTCTGCCTACTCCCTTGTACCTCGCCTATCTTCAGCAGTCAGAGAGGTGAGCCGTTGCTAGTGGATACGACCTGGTCACTACCGCCGCAGCAAGACCATCCCGCTTTGCGGCGGGCTCTGGTGAAAACCTGTAGTGGCTTAGAACCGGTCCACTAGCGCGGTCCTCGCCATCCCTCTCTGGCACAGAGGATCCACTACCTGCCAGCCGGCATCGTGACAATTGTCTTTTAGCTTTGAATAAGTTGTTTGAGGTTTTTGAGTTTTTCGGGGTTCCATTGGCTGTGGGTAAAACGGTTTATCCTTGTTGTTCATTAGAATTTTTTTCTCCTCTTACAATGGTCATACTTGATGTCAGTCTGAGTTTTTGGATTCTGATGCCCTCCAGATTTTTACTGATGCAGTTGGGTCAGTCGGTTATGGTGCATTTTTTCGTGGTCATTGATCTGCTGAGTGGCCAGATTTCTTACCAGAAACATTGTCTTTTTAGAACTTTTTCCGGTGGTGGTGGCTGTGGTGATTTGGGGTGCTGAGCTTTATAATTGTCGTATTCTTGTGAATTCGGATAATAAAGGTGTTGTTTATGCTATTAATTCTATGTCTTCTAAATCTCCCCCCGTGGTTTCCTTATTGCATCATTTAGTTTTAATTTGCATGCTAAAGGCCAAGTATGTTGCTGGTTCTACTAATGTGATTGCAGACTCTTTTTCTCATTTGCAGTCTTCGTCTTTCCGGGAGTTTGTGTTGTCAGCGGATGTGGAGGGAATTCCTTGCCATCATCAAGTTTTGGAGACGGTATGGTTCTGATTGCTGACAGTATAAGGAATTCCCTGTCTAAATGATCATGGATGGATTATTCCTCTACATGGAGGGATTCGTGTTCTTTTTGCTGTAGCTGTGGTACTTCACCCATGCAATCTAATGTTCGTTTGACCCTTAGTTTTGTCTCTCTTCTTTTGTCCTGCAGGTTGTCAGTGTCTTTTATTTCTAAGTCATTATCGGGTATTTCTTTCTTTCTCAAAGGGATACTCCACATTTTTTTTAATCAACTGGTGCCAGAAAGTTAAACAGATTTGTAAAATACTTCTTTTAAAAAATCTTAATCCTTCCAGTACTTATCAGCTGCTGTTATGATCCACAGGAAGTTCTTTTCTTTTTGAAATTCCTTTCTGCCTGACCACAGTGCTCTCTGCTGACACCTCTGTCCATTTTAGGAACTTTCCAGAGTAGGAGCAAATCCCCATAGAAAACCTATCCTGCTCTGGACAGGTTCTAAACTGGACAGAGGTGTCCGCAGAGATCACTGTGGTCAGACATAAAGGAAATTCAAAAAGAAAAGAACTTCCTGTGGATCATAACAGCAGCTGATAAGTACTGGACGGGTGAAGATTTTTTAATAGAAGTAATTTACAAATCTGTTTAACTTTCTGGCACCAGTTGATTAAAAAAAAAAAATGTTTTCCAGTGGAGTACCCCTTTAAGTTGAGCAGCTTTCTGAGAATTTCTTTTTTCAGGTGAAGCAGGTACACAGGGGGGTGTCTTTTCATCCAGATGGTTGTTGTCCTGTTTCCTTTGATGTTTTGTCATGTTTAATTGATGCTCATTCGTTTGTTCTTCTTCCTATGAGGCTGTGTTATTTAAGGTTGCATTTTTGCTGGACTTTTTTTGCTGCCCTGAAACTTTCTGAGTTAATTACTGTCAATAGGGGTCTCCGTCTGGTCTTCTTTTTAGTGATGTTTCTGTTTACGGTGTGGGTTTACACATTTTCATCCGTAAGTCAAAAATGATCCGTTTTGTTGAGGTAGCTCTGTTTTAATCCATCCACTTCTCAGCTCTCCTCTTTGTCCTGTTTCTGCGGTATCTTCTTTTCTTTCTATTCGTCCTAATGGTGGTCAAGCTTTTCTTATTCACTTAGATGGTCTTTGTCTTTCTCATTTTCAGTTCTCTTAGAATTTTAAGAAATGTCTGGTTTTCTGTTGCTTGTCTGTTTTCCTTTTCTTCTCACTCTTTTCGTATTGGTGCCGCAACTGAGGCGGCGTCATTTGGTTTGAGTGACTCTCTTTAAATGTATTGGTAGATGGGATTCTTCTCATTTCAGATCTTATGTTCATCCTAATTTATTGGATTCTTAATTTTTTCTTTTATTTTCTAGGTTCTCCAAAGATTGTTTGGATTTTCGGTCACTCCTTCATTTACTGGGCCCAGAATCGTGCTTCTTCTGGTCCTTATTCTGTTACTCTTTCATTTGATTCTCAGTCGGTGTCTATTTTTTGGTTTGGTTTTCGGGGTCTTAGGTGGCGATTTCACCCATCTATCCCCTACTAGTTTCGATATTTTTAATTTAGATTAGGAATTAATGATTGAGTCTGGGATGCTTTTTGGGGAGGCCTGATCCTTGAGGCCAGAGTAGTGGGGGGGGTATTTCATTTTATGTTATGGTGATGAGTTTATACACCGAACAGGACCCCCTTTCTTTCTCCCCTCTGCTGGCTTCTGCTCTCTCTTTTTGATCACTTACAGGTTTCAGTTGAATCCCGGTTTATAGTTGGTGGATTGGTCCCGTTATTCTGGGCAGTCCTCCTAGAGTTTATGTAAGGCAGCTGCAGTCGGCGTGGGCAAGATTTGCCTCATCCCCCCGTCCCTAAATTTTTCCCTTGTCACAGCTTTTTATTTGGTGGGGGGGGGGGGATAAGACATTCTTTAGATATATAAATGACGGTTCTTTATTTGGGGGGGATAAGACATTCTTCAGATATATAAATGAAAAAAGAAAATTAAAACAAGGAATAACTAAATTAAAAACAAAGGAAGGAGGGTATGTAGAATAGAATAAAGGGCTAGCCGATTGCCTTAATGAATACTTCTGTTCGGTTTTTACAGATGAAAAAGAAGGAAAATGACCTCCATTAGTGAGGAAGACTAATGAATAGTTTGATGCATGCGTCTTTACAGAGGAAGAGGTTCTACGTTTGCGGTCTAAAGTGAAGACAAATAATTCACAGGGGCCTGATGGGATACACCCAAAATTATTAAAAGAGCGTAGCAGTGAGCTAGCAAAACCATTAACAGATTTATTTAACCAATCACTGGTAACAGGAGTCGTCCCGGAAGATTGGAAATAAGCAAATGTCGTGCCCATTCACAAGAAGGGTAGTAGGGAGGAATCAAACTACTATAGGCCAGTAAGTCTGACATCAATAGTGGGGAAAATAATGGAAACCCTACTAAAGGATAGAATTTTGGGACATCTAAAATCCCATGGTTTGTAAGATGAAAAATGACATGGGTTTACTTCAGAGAGATCATGGAAACAAAGAAAAACACATCCATTTACGGATCAATATGTTAATTTTATTAGTACAAATAAACATAAAAAAAACACTGAATAATGTAAAAAGTTACAAACACATTAATGATAGTCCCAATGGACCAAGACTGAGAGCGGTGGCTAAGATAAGTAATACAATATAATATAAAGTGCAAGGGAAGGCATGTTATGATCTAACCTTAATATGAGTGGCAAAGCCCACAACAGTAGTATATCTATGGTAAGAAACTATACACACTTAATAGAATAATAGTAAATAATAATGGACAAGTAAAAACCACAGTGGGAAACAAAATGCCTACTTAGCCACATGCTGAACCCAACGTTTCGCTTACTGCTTCATCAGACTTCGTCGGGTTCAGCGCGTGGCTAAGTAATCATTTTGTTTCCCACTGTGGCTTTTGCATGTCCATTATTCTTTGCTAGAATTCTATTAAGTGTGTATAGTTTCTTACCATAGATATGCTACTGTTGTGGGCTTTGCCACTCATACTAAGGTTAGATCATAAAATGCCTTCCCTTGCACTTTATATTATATTGTATTACATATTGCAGTGTTTTTCAACCACCGTGCCATAGTGTAAGGTGTGCTGTGGGAAAAACACCCGCCGGGTGTTTTTGCCGCGGGACATCTCTGTGTCCCGAAAGTTGCTTTCGGGACACAGGGATGCCTCTATTAAGTTCCCGCATTTACTTTAAAAACGTGGGGACCGCTGGGAGCTAGCGCACGCAGGGACATCACTGACGTCCCATGCGTGCGCCCATAGCAACAATCGCGGAGGACCGGAGCAGCAAGGAGGACGCGCGCTGTCAACTTGGTAATTGTTACCAGCGGCGCGTTTCCTATGGTGTTCCGAGCACCGCTCCTCCGGTCCCGGGACCTACTGCTATAGCCGGACCGGAGGAGCGATGCTCGGAACACTGAAGTGGGGCAATACACAGGCATTCAGTAATACACTGTATGGCTGAAGGCTGTATGTTTGTAGGGGAACTATACTGCACCTAATGTGGGGGGACTATACTGGACCTAATGTGGGGGGACTATACTGGGCCTAATGTGGGGGGACTATACTGGGCCTAATGTGGGGGAACTATACTGGACCTAATGTGGGGAAACTAAAACCTAATGTTGGGTAACTACAACCTAATGTGGGGGTAACTATACTGCCAACCTAATGTGTGGGAAAATAAGAAATATGCAAGATAAGATATATGCAGTGTGCATAGGAATTTGTTTATAACTCTATTTGTATGTGTATATTACTTTATATATAGTCAATATAGGCCAGTGTTTCCCAACCAGTGTGCCTCCAGCTGTTGCAAAACTACAATTCCCAGCATGAAAAAAGTGTGCCTTTGAACAAAAAAGGTTGAAAAACACTGACTTTTTGTAACCGCTCTCAGTGTTGGTCCATAGGGACTATAATTACTGTGTTTGTAACTTTTTACATTATTCAGTGTTTTTTATCTTTATTTGTACTAATAAAATTAACATATTGATCCATAAATGGACGTGTTTTTCTTTGTTTCAATTTATGCTTAAAGATGGATCAGTCACACATGTGGGGTTTGCTGTATCTTTCGGGGAGATCATGTCAAACAAATCTTATTGATTTTTTTTACTGGTTGACTAAAATAATAGATGGCAGAGGGTCAGTAGACATCGCATATCTAGATTTTAGTAAGGCTTTTGACACTGTCCCACATAGAAGACTTATCAATAAACTACAGTCATTGAGCCTGGACTCCCATATTGTTGAGTGGATTAGGCAGTAGCCGAGCGACAGACAACAGAGGGTTGTAGTCAATGGAGAATATTCAGAGCAAGGTCTTGTTACCAGTGGGGTACCTCAGGGATCTCTACTGGGACCAATATTGTTTAATATCTTCATTAGTGATATTGCAAAAGGTCTCAATGGTAAGGTGTTTCTTTTTGCTGATGAATCAAAGATATGTAACAGGGTTGTTGTTCCTGTAGGGCTCTGCCAAATGGAAAAGGATTTAGGCAAACTAGAAGAATGGTCAGAACTCTGGCAACTGAAATTTTATGTGGATGAGTGCAAGATAATGCACCTGGGGCGCAAAAACCCAAGGGCAGAATATAGAATATTTGACACAGTCCTGACCTCAGTATCTGACAAAAGGGATTAAGGAGCAATTATTTCAGAAGACTTAAAGGTGGGAGGGGGATATGATAGTAACTTTTACATACATAAAGGGAATAAACACGGTATAGGAGGAGAGCATATTTAAAAGAAGAAGAAAAACTACCACAAAAGGGCATCTTTATAAATTAGAGGGGCAAAGGTTCATGCAGTAATTTCAGGAAGTATAACTTTACTGAGAGAGTAGTGGATGCATGGAATAGCCTTCCTGCAGAAGTGGTCGCTGCAAATACATTGAAGGAGTTTAAGCATGCATGGGATAAGCATAAGGCTATCCTTCATATAAGATAGGGCCAGGGACTAATGATAGGATTCAGCAGACTAGAAGGGCCAAATGGTTCTTATCTGCCAACACACTCTATGTTTCTATGTTGTCCTGACTTGATGGGCGAACTCTGGTTTACAATCGGTTCTAAGGGTATTTAATTTTATGTTATGGTGATGAGTTTATACACAGATCTTATTTACCCATAATAAAAACTGTGGCCTGTTTACCCAATTTATTTCCTCAGTCTCCTTTTTGTTAGGTTTATTGAGGCTCTGTTCCCTTGGGGTGACAGAGAGTGATCCCTGTCTAAAGAGTGATCTTTAATCCTAGTCATTACAGAAGAATACTGGCACTCCTGTGGTGATTATATTGGTACAGCTCCTGTGCCTGAGTAATCACACTCATGTACATTATTTTGCAGCAACTACATCCCAACTTCATGTTCGTCATATGACGATATAGGGTTAAAACATAATCAGCATGGGCTTTTGGATATATTTAGAAAAATGAAATGACATTCACTTTATGTGTTAACTACTGTTAATTTGTCTGCTTCAAAATACCCATATTTTGAACCCAATAGTGGTCTTCAACCTGCGGACCTCCAGATGTTGCAAAACTACAACTCCCAGCATGCCCGGACAGCCAACGGCTGTCCGGGCATGCTGGGAGTTGTAGTTTTGCAACATCTGGAGGTCCGCAGATTGAAGACCACTGCATAGGAGGTAATACTCACGTGTCCCCCCGGCTCCGGACCCGTCACCGCTGCCCTGGATGTCGCTCCATCACTGTCGCCGTGTCCCCGTCGCTCCAGAACATCTCTGCTGACGGCCGGGTATCCTCGTTCTCCGTCGCCGCTATCACGTCGTTACGCACGCCGACGCACGAACACGACGACGTGATGACGAGGAAGGAGAGCGCCGGCCATACAGGGGATCCCTGAACGGAGAACACACAGAGGAGGCAGGTAAGGTCCCTCCCGGTGTCCTGTAAGCACTAACCCGGCTATTCAGTCAGGCTGTTCAGGACCGCCGTGGTGAAATCGCGGCGATCCCGAACAGCCCGACTAAACAGCCGGGTTAGTGTCACTTTCCCTTCAGACGCGGCGGTCAGCTTTGATCGCCACGTCTGAAGGGTTAATACAGGGCATCGCCGCGATCGGTGATGTCCTGTATTAGCCGCGGGTCCCAGCAGTTGATGGCCACAGGAACCGCCGCGATAGGGGTGTATTCGCCGTATAAGGCACACCGACTTTTTCCCCCCAGTTTTGGGGAAGAAAAAGTGCGTCTTATACGGCGAAAAATACGGTATATGGTTTATATTTACAGTTTAGGTCAAGTGCTAGCTTTCCTCTCCATCATCCCTGATCTGTTGCCGACAGATTTATTCCATGCCAGCTTAATCTAGCAGTTCACATTTACAAGCATTATGTTTTGGTTAAAATGAGAGCTTAAATAGTTAAAGCTAATATATATATATATATATATATATATATATATATATATATGGCAATTAAATGTTTCGCAAAAAACCTGAACACCCTGTCCAATCATTATAACTACTTTTAAAATATTATAATACTTTAGCTTAGGAAAGAAGAAATAGAGCCCTGTTAATAGCGAGGACAGTTTGATGTCTATAATGCAAAGGCAGTGTGGACCCTCCTTGACCCCAAGATTTCAGTGCTCATTTCTTTCAAGAAAGGGCACTTTGGAGAACGTGTCATTTACCATCTAGCTCAAGTGAAAAAAAACATTGATTTTTTATGGGATAGAGATTTCTTTACTCTTGTCAGTAACAAGCACTTTCCAAGGATAACATGAAATTAAACAGTGTCTTACACTCGGAAAGAATAGGTTGTGATGGATAGTCATAGACATAACTTTATATTATTCCACTTCTGACAGCAGAAGGAAATCTTTATCATTCACTTGGTGAGAAATTGAACATTATCTGGTGCACGATACCTGAGCAGCATTTTGTGTTGCTTTTATTTTATAGTGAGTGTTTTTTTTTTTACAATCTCAAAATATAACACAGAAATCCCATACTCTGCTTAACCCCTTAAGGACTCAGGGTTTAATTTTTTTGGGGGGTTTTTTGCACCATTTTTTCCTCTTCACCTTCTATAAATCATAAAGCTTTCAGTTTTCCGCCTATGAGGGCTTGTTTTTTGTGCTGCCAATTTAACTTTGTAATGACATCAATCATTGCACTTCTCGGCAAAAATTATAACTTTTTGCATGAAAATTAGTCCTCTTTTGACCCCTATAACTTTTTTATTTTTTCGTATATGGGGCTCATTTTTTGTGCAGGGACCTGTAGTTTTTATCTGTAGCATTTTTGTTTTGATGGAACTGTTTGATTGGTTTTTATAAAAAAAAATTTAGGCTATACAAAGTGACCAAAAAATATGCAATTTTGGACTTTGGTATTTTTTTTACATATACGCCATTGACTGTGCGGTTCAATTAACCCCTTAAGGACTCAGCCCATTTGGGCCTTAAAGACTCAGACAATTTAATTTTTATGTTTTCATTTTTTCCTCCTCGCCTTCAAAAATCATAACTCTTTTATATTTTCATCCACAAACTAGTATGAGGGTTTGTTTTTTTGTGCGACCAGTTGTCTGTTGTAATGCCATCACTCATGCCATGCCATCACTACCATAAAATGTATGGCGCAACCAAAAAAAAAAAAAATATTATTTGTGTGGGGAAATTAAAAAGAAAACCGCAATTTTTTTAATTTGTGAAGGCCTCGTTTTCACGCCGTACAATTTACAGTAAAAATGACATGTGTTCTTTATTCTTTGGGTCAATATGATTAGAAAGAGTGTGGGGGGAGTGCATAAAATATAACTTTTAATAATCACATCTAAAATATTTTAATAATAGTAATGAAAATGGTCAGCCATTTGACCCAATTTAGGGCCTCTTAGCAAGTAGTACGCCAAAGCTGTGCTGCTAAAATGTAGACCAGGGGAAATTGTTCCCACAATATCAACAAAGGAGAATACACATTCAGGATACTAACTGCCCACAGGGGCTAGATGTATCCACAATGTACAACAGACCTACGTGTTTCAGCACAAAGTAGCATGTGACTTCCTCAGGGGCTCGATATATGGATGCCACAAAAACAAACACCACTTATCCACAGTATATTAATAGATAATATCAATTGTTATTCTGGTCTGTAGCCAAAATGTGGCTAAAGTATCTGGAGCGCTTCCTTCTCCCTTCCCAGATTTCACGGTCCTGTCGGGACTCGGCGTGATACGGTTCTGGCGTATAAGGTCAGTGTGAAGCGCTCCAGACAGTGTGTGTAACCCGCAGTGGCGGGGAGCTGTATGCCAGCTTCTCACACCCGACAGGACCGTGACATCTGGGAAGGGAAAAGGAAGCGCTCCAGATACTTTAGCCACATTTTGGCTATAGACCAGAATAACAATTGATATTACCTATTAATATACTGTGGATAAGTGGTGTTTGTTTTTGTGGCATCCATATATCGAGCCCCTGAGGAGGTCACATACTACTTTGTGCCGAAACGCGTAGGTCTGTTGTACATTGTGGATACATCTAGCCCCTGTGGGCAGTTAGTATCCTGGATGTGTATTCTCCTTTGTTGATATTGTGGGAACAATTTCCCCTGGTCTACATTTTAGCAGCACAGCTTTGGCGTACTACTTGCTAAGAGGCCCTAAATTGGGTCAAATGGCTGACCATTTTCATCACTATTATTAAAATATTTTAGATGTGATTATTAAAAGTTATATTTTATGCACTTCCCCCACACTCTTTCTAATCAATTATTGGGAGCTGATTGTTTATATCGGTCTGTAGATACCATACCGTCTACCTTCATATTATGGTCAATACGATTAACCTCTTAAGGACCCATGACGTGCATGTACGTCATGAGTCCGCTCCCGATCTATAACGTGGGGGCCAGGGCGTGGCCCCCCGTCATAGCGGGTCGGGCCCGGCCTCTAACAACGGCCGGGACCCGTGGCTAACAGTGCACAGCATTGATCGCGGTGCCGCGCACTATTAACCCTTTAGACGTGGCGTTCAAAGTTGAACACCGCGTCTAAAGCAAAAGTGAAAGCATGCCGGTTAGCTCAGGGAGTTGTTCGGGATCGCCGCAGCGAAATCGGGGCATCCCGAACAGCTTACATGACAGCTGGAAGATCCCTACCTGCCTCCTCGCTCTCCGATCACCGAATGACTGCTCAGTGCCTGAGATCCAGGCATGAGCAGTCAAGCGGCAGAATTATCGATCAGGGGTTTCTGATGAGAAACCAGTGATCAATGTAAAAGATTAGTGTGTGCAGTGTTATAGGTCCCTATGGGAGCTATAACATTGCAAAAAAAAAAAGTGAATAAAGATAATTTAACCCCTTCCCTAATAAAAGTTTGAATCACCCCCCTTTTCCCATAAAAAAAGTGTAAATAAAAATAAACATATATGGTATCGCCATGTGCGGAAATGTCTGAATTATAAAAATATATCATTAATTAAACCAGATGGTCAATGGCGTACGCGCAAAAAAAATTCCAAAGTCCAAAATGGTGCATTTTTGGTCACTATCGATCAATAAGTCCTATCAATGAAAAAATGGTACGTCTAAAAACTTAAGATCATGGTGCAAAAAATGAGCCCGATACGCGGAAAAATAAAAAAGTTATAGGGGTCAGAAGATGAAAATTTTAAACGTATGAATTTTCCCGCATGTAGTTATGATTTTTTCCAGAAGTGCGACAAAATCAAACCTATATAAGTAGGGTATCATTATAATTGTATGGACCTACAGAATAAAGATAAGGTGTCATTTTTACCGAAAAATTTACTACGTAGAAACGGAAGCCCCCAAAAGTTACAAAATTGCGTTTTTTTCTCAATTTTGTCTCACAATGATTTTTTTCCCCCGTTTCTCCGTAGATTGTTGGGTAAAATGACTGATGTCATTACAAAGTAGAATTGGTGGCGCAAAAAAGAAGCCATCATATGGATTTTTAGGTGCAAAATTGAAAGAGTTATGATTTTTTAAAGGCAAGGAGGAAAAAACTAAAATGGAAAAATGGAAAAACCCCGGGTCCTTGAGGGGTTAAAATGATACCCATGATAACATACTTTTTAACCAAATTAGTACATTTAAAATCCCCCTATTGTGAAGACCTATAACTTTTTCATTTTTCCGTATAAGCGGCGGTATGAGAGCTAATTTTTTGCGCCGTGATCTGTACTTTTTATTGATACCATATTTGCTTATATAGAACTTTTAATACAATTTTTTTTATAAAAAATACTATTTGTGTGGGTAAATTAAAAAGAAAACCACAATTTAGCAAATTTTGGAAGGTCTCGTTTTCACGCCGTACAATTTACGGTAAAAATGACATGTGTTCTTTATTCTTTGGGTCAATACGATTAAAATGATACCCATGATATCATACTTTTCTATTACTGTTGCACTTATAAAACTTTTAATACATTTTTTATAATAAAAATTTGAATAAAATGTTATAATAAGCAGCTATTTTGGACTATTTTAATAGTTGGGATATTTACGCATGCGGCAATACCAAATATGTATATAAAATATTTTTTCTACACTTTTTGGGGGTGAAATAGGGTAAATGGCACAATTTACGTTTTTATTGGGGGAGGTGGTTTTTCAAATTTTTTTTACTTTTAAAAAAAATGTTTTTTTACTTTTATTTTTACACTTTAATAGTCCCCATAGGGAACTATTTATAGCAATCATTCGATTGCTAATACTGTTCAGTGCAATGCATAGGACACATCACTGATCAGTATTATCGATCATCATCTGCTCTGGTCCGCTTGATCGCAGACCAGAGCAGAAGACCCGTGGAAGGCAGCGGAGGCAGGTGAGGGGACCGCCGTCTGCCGCTCTGGATGATCAGATTGCCGCAGCAGCGCTGCGGGCGTTCCGATCATCCATTTTAGTGACCCCGATGCTGCAGATGCCATGTTCTGTATTGATCACGGCATCTGAGGGGTTAATGGCGGACATTCGCGCGATTGCGGATGTCTGCCATTACCGGCGGGTTCCTGGCTGCTATGAGCAGCCGGGACCTGCCGCGCATGACTCTGGCATCGCTCCGATGCTTGCGTTTATGCATAAGACGTAAATGTATATCCTGGTGTGTTAAGTACCAGCTCACCAGGACGTACATTTATGTTCGGCGTTGCTAAGGGGTTAATGTTATATTTTTCTAGTTCGGACATATACACACAAGACCCTGCATCCTTAAAGGGGTACTCCGCTGGAAACATCTTACATACCTATACAAAGGATAGGGGATAAGATGTTAGATCGCGGGGGTCCCACTGCTTGGTGTCAAAACCCTTGTTGGCAATCCCAGAGGTCAGACATTTCTTGTCGTTGGCCACCAAGTCTGCACACTTATGAGGGTATGTTTAAGCTGTGAAATGTCCATGCGGAATTCTGCTGGAATATTCCGCACTGACAATCTGCTGCAGCAGAATACCATTGATTTAAATGTCATTTAACTGGTTAAATGCAGTGATCAATAGTGATCACGGCATTTAAACATCAAATGTCTGTAATCCCTGGTGTTTAGGGAACCCACTGGTTCCTCGTAATGTAATGGCGGAGTGCCGGGTTCTCATTCTGCTTCCCTGGCTCAGTGATTATGGTAGGCTGCCTTTGTCAGCCCAAAGCTATTGAGTACCCATTACATAAATCAATGTTATGCATTAGCATTACACTGATCTATGTAAGCCATCTACTGCTGGCTTAAGATAATCCCCAAGGGGGGACAAAAATTTTTTTAAAATAAAAAAAGTTAAAAATAATAAATAAATAAAATCCTTCCCTTCCCCCCCCCCAAAAAAAAAATGTATATCCTCTTTAACCATTTTTCAAATAAAACACTGCACTATAAAATAAAAAATATAATAATAATAAACATATTTTGTATCACCACATGTGTAATTGTCAAACTATTGAATTATTACATTCCTGATCCTGCCCAAAGGCTTAAAAATTCCAAACACCAAAATTGCTGATTTTGAATAAAAGTAATTTACGTTGAATGTTCAAAACTACATCTCATAGCGCAGAAAATAAACCCTAACATGGCTCCGTAGGTTTTAAAAAATATATATATTTTATAGAGTTTTTTCAAGTTTTCTAGTTTGGTATCACTGGAATCATAGTTACCCATAGAATAAAGTTATCATGTCACTTTTACTGTATTGTGCACTCCGAAAAAAAAAAAAAATTTCTGGCTTCATAATACATTATATAATAAAATAAAGTATGTCAATGAAAAGTACAACTTGTGCCACAAAAATAAGCCCTAATGCAACTTTGTCACTGAAAAAATAAAAAAGTTATGGGTCTTAGAATGTGAGGAGGAAAAAAAACCTAAGTCAGAAATCTAAATTCACTGGGTCATGAAGGGGTTAAGATCTGGAGCCTGGCTAAGCCACTCCAGGACCATAATGTGCTTCTTCTTGAGCCACTGCTTTGTTGCCTTGGCCGTCTGTTTTGTGTCAGAGCTCTATGTATCCTCCTATGAATATTCAATAAATGTTTTGTAGCATAATTTTCTGTGCCTTTGTAATATTAACAGTTAACTTCATATTGGTCAAAAAAAAGCTGCTGTCAGATGTAATAGCATATAGAAAAATGTAAAAAAATAAATAAATACTTAGGCTGCAACCACATATTGTATTTTTTTTTTTATATATATATAAAACTGTCCCTGCAGTTTTTAAGCCAAAAGAGGTGATTCGAAAGGAACTGGAAATATAAAGAAATCTACTTCCTCCTGGATCCACTTCTGGCTGTGGCTCAAAAACTGCAGATGGAGTTTTACGAAAAAAAGAAAATGTGTGTGATGGAAGTCTGAGGCTCGGTTTCCACTTGTTTGTATATAAAAAAATGCCCCCCAATAAAAACTAATCACAAATGCCACTCTAGTTGCAAGTCAATAGGGATTTATGAAACACCATACCCACTTGGCATTTTTTTCACTCCTCTTTTTGGGCTCTGTGTGCAATTTTTAAAATCACTGCATGTTTAGACTATGGCATTTTTCTATAAAATATTGGCATTTCTCTCCAAAGGAAGTCTATAGTAGAGGAAAATGCCATTTAAAACGCAAACATCTTTTTTAAAATTAAGAGTTAAAAAAGTGGAGTACTCAGGAACTGAAAAAACAGCCAAAGGAAAAAAAAAACACCAGAAAGAAAAACTGAAAAATGCAGTGGCAGGACTTCAAAAATGCCAGATGAAGAAAACACATATATACAGTCATGGCCGTAAATGTTGGCACCCCTGAAATTTTGAAGTATTTCTCACAGAAAAGGATTGCAGTAACACATGTTTTGCTATACACATGTTTATTCAGTTTGTGTCCAAACCAAAAAAGGGAGGAAAAAAAGCTAATTGGACATAATGTTACACCAAACTCCAAAAATGTGCTGGACAAAATGATTTGCACCCTTTAAAAATTGTGGAAAATAAGATTGTTTCAAGCATGTGATGCTCCTTTAAACTCACCTGGGGCAAGTAACAGGTTTGGGCAATATAGAAATCACACCTGAAAGCAGATAAAAAGGAGAGAAGTTCACTTAGTCTTTGCATTGTGTGTCTGTGTGTGCCACACTAAGCATGGACAACAGAAAGAGGATAAGAGAACTGTCTGAGGACTTGAGAACCAAAATTGTGGAAACATATCAACAATCTCAAGGTTACAAGTCCATCTCATGAGATCTAGATTTGCCTTTGTCCACAGTGCGCAACACTATCAAGAAGTTTGCAACCCATGGCACTGTAGCTAATCTCCCTGGGCATGAATGGAAGAGAAAAATTGATGAAAGGTGTCAATGCAGGATAGTCCGGATGGTGGATAAGCAGCCCCATACAAGTTCCAAAGATATTCAAGCTGTCCTGCAGGCTCAGGGAACATCAGTGTCAGCACAAACTATCCGTCAACATTTAAATGAAATGAAAAACTATGGCAGGGACCCAGGAGGAACCACTGCTGACACAGAGACATAAAAGAGCAAGACTACATTTTGCCAAAATGAACTTGAGTAAGCCAAAATCTTTCTGGGAAAATGTCTTGTGGACAGATGAGACCAAGATAGAGCTTTTTGGTAAAGCACATCATTCTACTGTTTACCGAAAATGGAATGAGGCCTACAAAGAAAATAACACAGTACCTACAGTGAAATATGGTCGAGGTTCAATGATGTTTTGGGGTTGTTTTGCTGCCTCTGGCACTGGGTACCTTGAATGTGTATAAGGTATCATGAAATCTGAGAATTACTAACGGATTTTGGGTCGCACTGTACAGCCCAGTGTCAGGAAACTAGGTTTGTGTCCGAGATCTTGGGTCTTCCAGCAGGGCAATGACCCCAAACATGCGTCAAAAAGCACCCATAAATGGATGGCAACAGAGCGCTGGAGAGTTCTGAAGGTGCTAGCAATGAGTCCAGATTTAAATCTCCACGCCTGTGGAGAGATCTTAAAATTGCTGTCGGGAAAAGGTGCCCTTCCAATAATAGAGACCTGGAGCCGTTTGCAAAGGAAGAGTGGTCCAACCGGCTGAGAGGTGTAAGAAGCTTTTTGATGGTTATAGGAAGCCACTGATTTCAGTAATTTTTTTCCCAAAGGGTGTGCAACCAAAAGTTAAGGGTGCCAATAATTTTGTCCAGACCGTTTTTGGAGTTTGGTGTGACATTATGTACAATTTTCTTTTTTTCCTCCCTTTTTTGGTTTAGTTCCAATATACACAAAGGGAATAAACATGTGTATAGCAAAACATGTGTTACTGCAATCCTTTTCTGTGAGAAATACTTCCTTTTCTTGAAAAATTTCAGGGGTGTCAACATTTACGGGCATGACTGTAACAAAATAAAAAATGCTGTTCAAAATGCTTTAAACCTATTATTCTTTAACCCCTTAAGGACGCAGGACATACTCAAACAGACCCTTTTCTGAGTCCTTAAGGACTCAGGACGTTTGAGTACGTCCTGTCAAATCCCGGCCCCCCGCCGCTAGCCCTCCGTTGCCCGATGCCTGCTGAAATCATTCAGCAGGCATCGCGGCATATCGCCCAGGGGGGTCATGATGACCCCCCATGTCGGCGATGGCCGCAGATCGCTGGACAATTCAGCCCAGCGATCTGCGGTGGATTCCGGGTCAATCGGGTCTCCAGTGACCCAGTGACCCGGAATTAAAGGCTGTTCGGGGCCGTCTCTGACGGCCCGAACAGCCATAGCCAGCAGGGGTGAGGTGGCACTGGTGCCACCTCACAATCGCCCTGATTCGTCGGCCGGTTTACCGGCCGACCAATTAGTGCACCTGCTGCGGGTGTCACTCCCGCAACCCACTCCGCCCCTCTTCCGGAGGACCCCGGCAGCTGGGGACCCCGATCCCCGGCGTCAATGTTGGGATCGGGGCCCCAGGAGCGGCAGAGGCGAGGGACTGACCTGCAGCGGCGGCGTGGATCAGCAGTTGAAGATGAGTGACAGCTTCCTGCTGTTGCTTAGCAACAGCTCCCAGCATGCAAAAAGGGCATGCTGGGAGCTGTAGTTATGCAACAGCAGGAGGCAGACCACCACAACTCCCAGAATTCCCTTATGGGCATGCTGGGACTTATAGTTTTGCAACAGCTGGAGGCACATTTTTTCTATGGAAAAGTGTACCTCCAGCTGTTGTATAACTACAACTCCCAGCTTGCAAAAACAGCTAAAGTGCATGCTGGGAGTTGTAGTGGTGCATCTGCTGGTTGCATAACTACAACTCCCAGCATGCCCGTTGGCTGTCGGTGACTGCTGAGAGTTGTAGTTTTGCAACAGCTGAAGGCACACTGGTTGTGAAATACAGAGTTTTTTTTTTACTTAACTCAGTGTTTCACGACCGGTGTGCCTCCATCTGTTGCAAACTACAACTCCCAGCATGCACCGTACATGCTGGGAGTTGTAGTTTTGCAACAGCTGGAGGCACACTGGTTGTGAAACACTGAGTTAGGTCACAAACTCAGTGATACACAACCAGTGTGCCTACAGCTGTTGCAAAACTAAAACTCTCAGCATGTACAGTCTGTCAGCGCATGCTGGGAGTTGTAGTTTTGCAACAGCTGGATGTTCCCCCCCAATGTGAACGTACAGGTTACACTCACATGAGCAGAGGTTTACAGTAAGTATCCGGCTGCAAGTTTGAGCTGCGGCAAATTTTCTGCCGCAGCTCAAACTGCCAGCGAGAAACTACTGTAAACCCCCGCCCATGCGACTTTACCCTAAAAACACTACACTACACTAAAACAAAATAAAATAAAAAGTAAAAAATACTACATATACACATACCTCTACACAGCCCCCCTCCCCAATAAAAATGAAAAACGTCTGGTACGCCACTGTTTCCAAAACGGAGCCTCCAGCTGTTGCAAAACAACTACTCCCAGTATTACCAGACAGCCACTGACTGTCCAGGCATGCTGAGAGTTTTACAACAGCTGGAGGCACCCTGTTTGGGAATCACTGGCGTAGAATACCCCTATGTTCACCCCTATGCAAGTCCCTAATTTAGGCCTCAAATGCGCATGGCGCTCTCACTTTGGAGCCCTGTCATATTTCAAGGCAACAGTTTAGGGTCACATATGGGGTATAGCCGTACTCGGGAGAAATTGTGTTACAAATTTTGTGGGTATTTTCTGCTATTACCCTTTTTAAAAATGTAAATTTTTTGGGAAAACAAGCATTTTAGGAAAAAAATTTAAACATTTTTACATATGCAAAAGTCGTGAAACACCTGTGGTGTATTAAGGTTCACTTTACCCCTTGTTACGTTCCCCGGGGGGTCTAGTTTCCAAAATAGTATGCCATGTGGTTTTTTTTTTGCTGTTCTGGCACCATAGGGGCTTCCTAAATGCGGCATGCCTCCAGAGCAAAATTTGCTTTCAAAAAGCCAAATGTGACTCCTTCTCTTCTGAGACCTGTAGTGCGCCAGCAGAGCACTTTTCACCCTCATATGGGGTGTTTTCTGAATCGGGAGAAATTGGGCTTCAAATTTTGGGGGGTATTTTCTGCTATTACCCTTTTTAAAAATTTAAAACGTTTGGGAAACCAAGCATTTTAGGAAATAATTTTTTTTTTTTTTTACATATGCAAAAGTCGTGAATCATCTGTGGGGTATTAAGGCTCACTTTACCCCTTGTTATGTTCCCCGAGGGGTCTAGTTTCCAAAATGGTATGCCATGTGTTTTTTTTTTTGCTGTTCTGGCACCATAGAGGCTTCCTAAAGGTGACATGCCCCCCCAAAAACCATTTGTCGCTCCTTCCCTTCTGAGCCCTCTACTACGCCCGCCGAACAATTTACATAGACATATGAGGTATGTCCTTACTCAAGAAAAATTGGGTTTCAAATACAAGTAAAAATTTTCTCCTTTTTACCCCTTGCAAAAATTCTAAAATTGGGTCTACAAGAACATGTGAGTGTAAAAAATGAAGATTGTGAATTTTCTCCTTCACTTTGCTGCTATTCCTGTGAAACACCTAAAGGGTTAAAACGCTGACTGAATGTCATTTTGAATACTTTGGGGGGTGCAGTTTTTATAATGGGGTCATTTGTGGGGTATTTCTAATATAAAGACCCTTCAAATCCACTTCAAACCTGCACTGGTCCCTGAAAAATAGTGAGTTTGAAAATTTTGTGAAAAATGTGAAAATTGCTGCTGAACTTTGAAGCCCTCTGGTGTCTTCCAAAACTAAAAACTCATAAATTTTATGATGCAAACATAAAGTAGACATATTGTATATGTGAACCAAATTTTTTTTTATTTTGAATATCCATTTTCCTTACAAGCAGAGAGCTTCAAAGTTAGAAAAATCCAAAATTTTCAATTTTTTCATCAAAATTTACCACTACCATAAATTAGAATATGTCACGATTAAACAATCTCGGAATCAGAATGATAACTAAAAGCATTCCAGAGTTATTAATGTTTAAAATGACAGTGGTCAGAATTGCAAAAAATGGCCGAGTCCTTAAGGTGAAAAAGGGCTAAGTCCTTAAGGGGTTAAAAGGAATTTAAAAAAAACGCAGAAAAAAACAAACACTGTAGCAATTTGCACAAAAAAGAAAACCTGGACATGACGTTTCAGAGAGCAGATTTTACTGCGAGATCGCAGCGAGTTTCCCGATGCGTGTATGAATCGGGCCAGGCTCTCCGTTGCAGATTTTTCGGCAGCAGAATTTCTACTGCAGACCCCATTGATTTTTCCATCACCCATAGGATCCCATGTTAATAAACAAACTGCACATTATACTTGTTATGGTATCTGTTGTAAGGAATATTGTCAACAACACTATGTCAGCCTTTATTTTTAGTGGGATACTAATGTATAACTGTGCGATGGAGGTCAAAAGGACATATTTTTGCCATCTGTCTGGGCTAGCAGAGCCCTAAGGATATGCTTAGCATGTGTATTCCTGGAACTTTTAATGGGATGTGAACACAGGCTTACGAATATGTTTTCACTTGTCATTTACAACCATTAACTGGCTTAAACAAAAACATAACAAATTTGCAATATTACAGTTAGTTAAGCAGCCAGCAATAGGATAAGGACCTGTGTTGCTGAGCAACAAAGGTTAACACAAGAATAGCAACACTCAATAATTAATAAGGGAAAACAGATACAGTAAAAGAAAAATCTTCAAATTAGCAAATCATCTGTGCGATTCCTGATACAGTGAACAGTGTCTCTGCTGGCAACCTCAATCGCTACTTTGTAATTAGGGGCCAATTTTGTTGCTTGCGCGCTAATGGAGGCAGAAAAGTTTAGAGCTAGCCTATAGTGTTGCTGTGGCAACTTATTACTTTTGGACATCATCTCTGATGTATGGAGAAGTGCATACCATTTTATGGCGATTTTTGCATGTACACTTTGCTGATAGCCTGCTAGAACGTGAAGAAGTGGTTTCAGTGTCCCAGATCCCGAAGCTATTTTGTCAAATGCATTCATGTGCCCATATTTTGGCTTAACTATTACCTTACGCTATAACAGGCACCTTATATCTAAAGTATATGTATATTGTACTTAAAAAGAAAGATTTGGTTTGCTTAAGTTTGCGCAATTCACTAGTGCGGTATTAACTGCTTTGTAAAGAAAAATATAGTTTCAGGGTGGCAGTACATAGCAGAGCCATTTCTCATTTGAGTGGTAAAGATATTACGTAAAAAGCAAAGATTTCCTGATCCTGAACTGAAAGCCATTCGGATTATAGCACAAAAATAACTCATTATTAATAAGGCACATTTTACAAGCATGTATTGCTGGAATCATTTTTATGGCTAGTCCCAGACTTTTTGCAATCCCATTTCAGTAAATTTTGTCTCAGAGCCTATGGGAGACATTTTTAATGGAGTACAGAGGACACCAACTGTAAATTACCATCTTATGGATGACTACAAATCTGTCCTCTTTGTTGTTAACTGCAGAAACAACACTTTGTCTCAATTCTCTATGTCCTTGTTAGAATAGATGCTAAAATGTGCAAGCCTTCATATTATTCATCAAAACAACTAGGTCACATGCACATGGGTTATTTAACCCTATAGGGCCTTTTTCTTGAATGTGGACCACAATACTTAATGGGGAAAACCTAGGTAAAATTGCATTCTGTTAGACATTGGTCACCTCCATAATGTACATTGTAGTGTACTTAACCCCTTAAGGACCCATGACGTACACAGGCATCCTGTGCAAACGCCCAGGGGGGGTCATTAGACCCCCCCCCCCATGTCGGCGATCGCGGAAAACCGCAAGCGAATTCCCACTTGTGAATCGCTGCAATTCCGGTGATGCGGATCACTGGTGACCCGCTGACCCGGAGATACAAGGATACACCCCAATCACCTCCTGTATCCAGGGGAGGTGGCAATTTTCGTCACCCCCCACCCCCTGGATTGCTGCAGTCGGCAATGGAGGGGTTAACAGCATCCTCCTGCAGCGTCCGCCACTGGCTGAGTTCATTCAGCGGTCAGAGCTGCTGGAGGAAGCCAGGGACCCCCCCTCTGCCGAGATCGGAGCCCCCACAGAAGACAAGAAGCCCCCCATAGATCAGGGAAAGCATACAGCCCAGGGAAAAGTAGGGTAAAAAGGAGAAAAAAAATTCCCCCCCCCCCCAGCCCCCTAATAGGTCCCCAAGGGTCCGCCGCAATTCCGCAATTTTTCAGTGTGACCCGGGCCCTATTAGAGGTTCAGGGCGCTGCATTTGGCCCCTCATTTTTTTGGGGCCGCAGCGCTCCCCCTCCCCATACAGTTATAGTTACACCAGTCACACACATACTCCTCCCACACACACACACACACCCTCCCCCCCCCCGTAGAAAAAAGGCGATGGCTTGCCAGGCATTTTCGGCAGCGGAGGCATACGACTCCGAATCTGGCAGTGAGGACGATGAAGATCCTACATTCCTGTGTTGTTCATCGTCCTCCTCATCATCTAGTACTGATGATGAGTCACCTGTATGGCGGTGGAGACGCCGCCAGGCGAGGCCACGCACCCCCCATGATAGTGGCCCAGTGGCCGGCACTAGTACAAGCAAAAATGCTGCTGGTACTAGGAGTCCGATCCCCCCAGCCAAGTTTACCGGAGTCCCCTTCCGGCGAACCTTTCCGGAGACCCCCAGAGGCTTATCAGCCATGGGTTCCGGAGTTTGTTGGCGACTTCGAAATACGGATTGACACGGCCGACTTCACTGAAATTGACTATTTCAGTTATTTTTTCAGTGACGGCCTGGTCAATCTAATGGTGGAGCAGACTAATCTGTGCGCCCAGCAGTTCATCGCCCACCACCCTGATTCTTTTTTGGCCAGGTCCAATGAATGGTACGCCATTGATGCAGCAGAGAGGAGGACATTTTGGGGCCACTTGCTGCATATGGGCCTGGTCAAAAAGCCAAGTGTCAGGCAGTACTGGAGCGGGGAATCCTAAACAAGACCCCGCTTTACAGTATGGCAATGACACGGAAGTGGTTTGAGGCCATTCGGAAATGCCTTCATTATGCAGATAATGAGGCATGTCCACCCTGAGGTGATCCCACCTATGACCGGCTTTACAAAGTGAGGCCGGTCATCGATCACTTTGGGGCCAAATTTTTGGAGGCCTACGTACCGCTCAGGGAGCTCTCGGATCGATGAGTCTCTTATAAGTTTTAAGGGGAGACTTATCTTCCGCCAGTATATTCCCTCGAAACAGGCGCTATATGGCGTGAAGCTCTACAAACTTTGTGAGAGTACCTCCGGGTACACTTACAAGTTTAGAGTGTATGAGGGACGAGATTCCCGTATTGAACCCCCAGATTGTTCCCCCACTCTGGGTGTTAGCGGGAAACTTGTTTGGAAGCATGTGCACCCTTTGCTGGATAAGGGTTACCACGTGTACGTGGACAACTTATATACCAGCATCCCTCTGTTCACATCCCCTGCCGCTAGATCGACGTCCGCTTGTGGGACCGTGCGGAAAAGCCAGAGAGGCTTCCCTCTAAATTTGATCCAGGCACCTATTCCCAAGGGTGAGTCCCGTGCCCTTGCCCATGAAAACATGTTGTTGGTCAAGTATAAGGATAAGAGGGATGTCCTTATGCTGACCACTATTTATGGCAACGGCAGCTCACCTGTCCCTGTGCGATGTACCACAACACCGGTCCTCAAGCCTGATTGTATTCTGGACTACAATCGGTATATAGGGGTAGTTGATCTTTCTGATCATGTCCTCAAGCCATACATGGCCATGCGCAAAACACGGGTATGGTACAAAAAAGTTGAGGTCTACTTGGTACAGGTTGCCATGTACAACTCTTTTTTACTGTCCCAGCACACTGGCAAAACAGGGACATTCCTCCAGTTACAAGAAGAAGTCCTAAAGGTCCTGATCTTTGGTGACCGGGAAAGAGCAGGCCGGAGTTCCGAAGGAACTGGAGTTATAGGTGCCAGGCTCGTCCCAGGCCAACACTTTCCAGGTGAAGTCCCCCACACAGGAAAGAAGGGACGAACCCAGAAAAGATGCAGAGTGTGTTACAAGAGGGGGATACGGAAGGATACCACCACTCAGTGTGACACTTGTCCCGATCATCCGAGCCTCTGCATTAAGGATTGCTTCAGGGAGTATCACACCTCCATGGAGTACTAAATTTTCCCTTCTCATTTTAATTTACCATAATTTGACTCCAATGTACCAAGTCCAGAGTACATTCCAAGTTTTAACCCCATAAACCACTAAATTGCCCAAAATAATGTTTAATCTGGAAAAAAAAAAACTGATAAGACCTCTGGGGGTATTTAAAAAAAAAAAATGTGTCATGGGTCACTGTCACTGTCATTGGGGACTTTTTTTGTTGCCTTAAATGCGCAGCGCTCTCTCTCTACCCGAGCGGGGTGAGCATTTGAGGCAACAGGTTAGGGACGGCCACACATATCACATTCCCAGAATGATGATTCAGAGCATAGGGTTTAAGGTGGGCATACTTTTTTAGTTTTGGCTATGCTCTGGGCCATCATTCTGGGAACATAATTTATAATTTTATGTCCCATTGTACCCCATTTTAGTTACTTAGTGTACCACAGTTATTTACCCCATGTAATGCCCCTTGAGGGGGGGGGGGGGTCCCACTCTTCTGGCTCCATAGGAGAAAGCCAAAGCTCAAGGACCCTGACTGATCTCCGGCACCTCTGAGACCGATGTGAATGCTGCTTACGCCAAGATGTGAGGTATGTCCTTAATCCAAAGAAATGTATTTACAAATTTACAATGACATTTTCTCCTTTTACCACATGTGAAAATGAAAAATTTGGGGTAACCCCAGCATTTTGGTGTAAAAAAAATCAAATTTTTCATTTTCACATCCCACTTCATGAATATTTAGCAAACACCTGTGGGGGGTTAAGGCTCACTGTACCCCTTGTTACGTTCCTTGAGTGGTGTAGTTTCCAAAATAGTATGCCATGCAGGGATTTTTTTGCTGTCCCGGCACCATAGGGGCTTCCTAAATGCGATATGCCCCCCCATTTCAGCAAAATTTGCACATGTGACTCCTTCTCTTCTGAGCATTGTAGTGCGCCCGCAGTGAACTTGACGTCCACACATGGGGTATTTCCATACTTAGAAAAGATGGGGTTACACATTTTGGGGGGCATTTCTCCTATTGTAAAAATGTAAAATTTGGGGGAAAACTAGCATTTTAGTGAAAAAAAATTTATTTATACATCCAAAGTAGTGAAACACCTGTGGCGTGTTAAGGCTCACTGTACCCCTTTGTTACATTCCTTGAGGGGTGTAGTTTCCAAAATAGTATGCCATGTGTTTTTTTTTTTTTTGCTGTCCTGGCACCATAGGGGCTTCCTAAATGGGACATGCCCCACAAAAAAACATTTCAGCAAAATTTGATTTGCAAAAGCCAAATGTGACTCCTTCTCTTCTGAGCATTGTAGAGCGCCAGCAGTGCATTTGACGTCCACATATGTGGTGCTTCCATACTCAGAAGAGATGGGGTTACACATTTTGGAGGGCATTTTCTCCTATAACCCCTTGTAAAAATTTTAAATTTGGGGGAAAACTAGCATTTTAGTGAAAAAAAAATAATTTACACATCCAACTTTAACGAAAAGTCGTGAGACACCTGGGGGGTGTTAAGGCTCACTGGACCCCTTGTTACGTGCCTTGAGGGGTGCAATTTCCAAAATAGTATGCCATGTGTTTTTTTTTTTTGCTGTTCTGGCACCATAGAGGCTTCCTAAATGCAACATGCCCCCCAAAAACCATTTCAGAAAAACTCACTCTCCAAAATCCCACTGTTGCTCCTTCCCTTCTGAGCCCTCTACTGCGCCCACCGAACACTTGACATACACTTAAGAGGTATTTTCTTACTCGAGAGAAATTGGGTTACACATTTTAGGAAGATTTCTCTCCTTTTACTCCTTGTAAAAATTCAAAAACTGGGTCTACAAGAACATGCCAGTGTAAAAAAATGAAGATTTTGAATTTTCTCCTTCAATTTTCTGCTATTCCTGTGAAACACCTAAAGGGTTAACAAACCTTTTGAATGTCATTTTGAATACTTTGAGGGGTGCAGTTTTTATAATGGGGTCATTTGTAAGGTATTTCTAATATGAAGGCCCTTCAAATCCACTTCAAAACAGAACTGGTCCCTGAAAAATTTCGATTTTGAAAATGTTGTAAAAAATTGAAAAATTGCTGCTATACTTTGAAGCCCTCTGATGTCTTCCAAAAGTAAAAACATGTCGACTTTATGATGCCAACATAAAGTAGACATGTTGTATATGTGAATCAATATATAATTTATTTGGAATATTCATTTTCCTTATAAGCAGAGAACTTCAAAGTTTAAAAAAATGCAAACTTTTCATAAAATTTTGGAATTTTTCACCAAGAAATGATGCAAGTATCGACAAAATGTTACCACTAACATAAAGTAGAATATGTCATGAAAAAAAATCTCGGAATCAGAATGAAAGGTAAAAGCATCCCAGAGTTATTGATGCTTAAAGTGAAAGTGGTCAGTGCAAAAAATGGCCGGGTCCTACAGTGGGTCCTTAAGGGGTTAAATGGAGTTAACTGGATACCATTTATATACATATATTGCCCAGGGTGGCATGTAAGTAAAACAAAAAGTAAAAAAAAATCCCCTCCCCCAATAAAAATGAAAATTGTCAGTTTTTCCCATTTTACCCCCAAAAAGCTGGTAATTGGTTCCGGGACGACCATTGTATGTTGAGTGTGTGTAGGTCCATACAATTAAAATGCTACCTAACTTATATAGGTTTTATTTTGTTTTACATTTGTTAAAAATTATAACTGTTTGCACGAAAATTAGCAGGTTTAAAAATGTCCTATTCTGACCCCTATAACTTTTTTATTTTTCCACATACAGGGATGTGTGAGGGTAAATTTTTTGCCCCGTGGTCTGAAGTTTTTATCGATACCATTTTTGTTTTAATGGGACTTTTTGATTGCTTTTTATACATTCTTTAGGGTATACAAAGTGACCAAAAATATGCAATTTTGGACTTTGGTATTTATGTATACACTATTGACCGTGCGCTTTAATTAATGTTATATTTTTATAGTTAGGACATTTGTACATGGCGATACCACATATGTTTATTTTTATTAGGCTTATATATTTTTTTATATGGAGTTTGGGAAAAAGGGGGGGATTAAAACTTTTAGTATGGAAGGGGTTAATGTGTGTGTTTTTTTTTTACTTTTTTTTTTTACACTCTATTGGTCCCTTAGGGGACTTTTATGAGGAATCATTAGATTCCTCATACAGATCAATGGAGTTCCATAGAACTCCATTGAACTGTGTGCTTATTTGGTTGAGCCTGGTCTAGCCAGGCTCAATCAAATGAAGAGCCACAGACAGAAAGGAAAGAGGTAAGCCCTCCGGCTACCTCCACAGTGGATCGCTATCCATGGATGGCTATGCACCCCACTGGACCACCAGGGAACATTTACATGACCCTTTAGATGGCGCTGTCAGCTTTGACAGCAGCAATCTAAAGCGTTAATAGCCAACCGCGGCGATCGCTGCATGTCGGCTATAAACCACAGCTACTAAAATCAGTTGGGGGCCGCCTGGTATGATGCGGGCTCGAGTCAGGAGTCCACGACATACACTGGTTGCAGTCTCCTTAGACAGCAAGGGGTTAAACAGCTATCCGGCAGCTACTGAAGCAGTCTGTGCTGCTGGATAGCCATTTTAGCGATGGCCCCGACACACAGGCGCAACGTATGTTGATGCGACCATCGTATGTTGAAAATATCGTCAAAAAGAAATATTAAAGAAAGTCAAAAAGTCTCATTAAATTTACTCTTTTGTTACTCAGTAATCAAAAGTCAAAGGTAGGGATAAACAATTTTTATACACAATAGTCAAGATTTACTTAAATTGCCAAATTCTTCGTTCAAATTTAGTCTTAATTTGTGTTCTATTTATTGGAGGGACAAGGCTGATAAATCTGCCACATTTTGAGACTGTCTTACTTAGCAAGTACTTTTGCCTGACGCATTTGGCCCGATTTACTATTGTAAACCTGACATGCTTTGTTGGTTTGTGCGCCAGAATTTGGCACATTGTGCCAGAATTTGTATCTGTGCCAGAATGTGTGCCCCAATTTCTGTCAACACCAGAATTTGCGGCAAAAAAAACTAAAACCTGACCAACCCAAAAAATGGGCGTGGCAGCGGTGGAAAAGGGGCATGGTCACAAAAAAGGGGAGTGTCCCCAACATTTAAAAAAATCCCCAAATATTTACTAAGGTTTCCACAAAAAATGTGGTGGATTTGAACTCTGGAAAATCCCACAGCTCAGAGCAGTTCTAAAAAAAAAAATTAAAAAAAAAGTGCAAAACGTAGGGAAACCTCATTAACCCCTTAAGGACTCAGGGTTTTTCCGTTTTTGCACTTTGGTTTTTTCCTCCTTACCTTTTAAAAAACATAATCCTTTCAATTTTCCACCTAAAAATCCATATTATGGCTTATTTTTTGCGTTGCCAATTCTACTTTGCAGTGACATTAGTCATTTTACCCAAAAATGCACGGCGAAACAAAAAAAAAAATCATTGTGCGGCAAAATCGAAGAAAAAATGCCATTTTGTAACTTTTGGGGGCTTCCGTTTCTACGCAGTGCATATTTCGGTAAAAATTACACCTTATCATTATTCTGTAGGTCCATACGGTTAACATGATACCCTACTTATATAGGTTTGATTTTGTCGCACTTCTGGAAAAAATCATAACTACATGCAGGAAAATGTATACGTTTAAAAATGTCATCTTCTGACCCCTATAACTTTTTTATTTTTCCACGTACAGGGTGGTATGAGGACTCATTTTTTGCGCCGTGATCTGAAGTTTTTATCGGTATGATTTTTGTTTTGATCGGACTTTTTGATCACTTTTTATTCATTTTTTTATGGTATAAAAAGTGACCAAAAATGCGCGTACGCCATTGACCGTACGGTTTAATTAATGATATATTTTTATAGTTCGGACATTTACGCAGGCGGCGATACCACATATGTTTATTTATTTTATTTTTTTACACTGTTTTATTTTTTTATGGGAAAAGGGGGGTGATTCAAACTTTTATTAGGGAAGGGGTTAAATGACCTTTACTAACACTTTTTATTTACATTTTTTTGCAGTGTTATAGGTCCCATAGGGACCTATAACACTGCACACAATGATCTTTTACACAGATCACAGGCGTGTATTAACACGCCTGTGATCAGTGTTATCGGCGCTTGACTGCTCCTGCCTGGATCTCAGGCACGGAGCAGTCATTCGCCAATCGGACACCGAGGAGGCAGGTAAGGGCCCTCCCGGTGTCCTGTCAGCTGTTCGGGACGCCGCAATTTCACCGCGGCGTCCCGAACAGCCCGACTGAGCAGCCGGGTCACTTTCACTTTCGCTTTAGAAGCGGCGGTCAGCTTTGACCGCCGCTTCTAATGGGTTAATACCGCACATCGCCGCGATCGGCGATGTGTGATATTAGCCGCGGGATATATGATCATATCGCGGGAGCCGGCGCAGGATATAAATATACGTCCTGCGTCGTTAAGGGGTTAAATACCGTGGAAAAAAATCTGTTGGGGGAAAAAAAAATAAACAGAAAGAAAACTACACACCACTCCCCTTTCTACCCATATCATGAAGGGCAAGTTTTTTTAGGGCAAATGGGGAGATTTATATAAACCTGTGTAGAGGAAAAGTGGTTACAGTTGCCCATAACAATCAATAAGATTTGTTTTTTTTCCCCCAGTTTTTTAAAAGTGCCTCTAAAAATGCAAGAAACAATCTGAATGGTTGCTATGGGCAACTGAACCACTCTTCCTTTCTACAGGTTCTGATAAATCTCCCCCTATATTCTGGTATAGCAACCTTAGTAAATGTGCCCCAAAATATCTTGTTGCAGTGTAAGCAAGTCTCTGATAGACTATGAAGTGTATCGTTGAAAAAATTTGCCTCTTTGCCTTTAACAGGCAAATGTTAGGTCAATTTTCATACAAAATGATATACCAACTCCCAAGAGTCAATAATAAAGAATGCATCATGTTTAAAGGGGCTTTCACATGTACAAGCATCTTGAGTTTATAGGCTTGTAAATACTGCCTTGCAACCTTTCTGTGAAATATTTTTCTGTATTGATGTTTAAAAATAGATTAATATGATGCGCCTGAGCCGGTGTTATTATATAGGATAAGAAGAACTGCTTTAGGAAAATTTGCTTCTATAAAATAAGCAGATGCCCTTTTGAAGATGAAGGCAAACATCTGTGAGAATATGATTTAATTTGATTTTTGTACTTCTTGTTGGGAGCATCCATTGTGAGATTATTTCAAACCACTGTGTAGTTAAACAGACCCTTTTCAAATACCCTACACTAGGCACTTATGGGAGTACCCCCTTTAACACCCTATCATCCACAGCACAGAGCTGTTATAAACAGAAGACTATTTAAAGGGGTTCTCCGGCACTTAGTCATCTTATCCCCTATCCAAAGGATAGGGGATAAGATGCCTTATCGTGGGGGTCCCGCCTTGACGTCACGCCTTGACGTCATGCTCCGCCCCCTTCAATGCAAGCCTATGGGAGGGAGCGTGACAGCTGTCATGTCCCCTCCCATAGGCTTGCATTGAGGGGGGCGGAGCATGATGTCACACGGGGCGGAGCCTTGACGTCACAACGCTTCAGCCCCGTGATCGACAGTAATCAGACGCGGAGCAAACATGCTCCGGGGACTGATTATAAACGGGGTGCGGCGTGAAAGATCACGGGGGTCCCCAGCGGCGGGACCCACGCGATCAGGCATCTTATCCCCTATGCTTTGGATAGGGGATAAGATGTCTAAGCGCCGGAGTACCCCTTTAAAGTGAGAAGGGATTATTCAAGTCGGACAACCCCTTCGGAAAACCTCAGTCATTGCATTTTAAGGAAGACTGCATTATAATATCTCCATTATTTCCTCCAAGCATTGTTTTTACATTGTACATTGTATTTAAATGTTGTGAGCTTAAAGGGAAGGTGTCACCTACAGTTTTCTGATTAGAGCCAATAAAACTGAAATGTATTATTTTTTCTAATCTGTTTCTATTTTCTGATTGTAATTTTTTTAAAAGGAGATGTCCGGTGCGGACTTTTCCTATTCCATCCTGCCCGGGCTGCAAAAAAAGAGAAAACAAACTTTCACTTACCTTCCTATGTTCCCCTGGAGCTCCGCAACAGCTGATCGGTCGGCCAGCCTGTCTACTACCTGCTTCCCTTAGCCCAGTATATCACACAGCGATTCAGAATATTACCGGCTACAGCGATGTTCTGCCTCGGCCAGTGATAGGCTGAAGCACCGTGTGACGTACCGGGCTAAGGGAAGTAGGAAGTAGACAGCCCGACCGACTGTTGCGGAGCTCCGGGAGCATAGGAAGGTAAGCGAAAGTTTGTTTTCTCTTTTGTTGCAGCCCAGGCAGGATGGAATAGGAAAAGTCCGCACTGTACATCTCCTTTAAGTAATATTTGTTATGGAGGCTGCCATCTTGTCTAAGTTATTTTATTACAGTATATATTGATATACTTTACGGCAGGGCCCATGGCCAATTGCTTTTAGAAAATTTTGAGATACTGTAAATGTAGCTTATCAGTTTCTTCTGTAACAATAGTATTATGCAAAAAGCACTATGTACCTGGACAGTCTTGTAATACTTGGTCAAAGGCTCTGGAGCAGATGCCACGGCAAACACCAGTCTGTTTTAGCGATATAATGCCTTTTGAGTATTGAATGTGAAGAATGCCATGGAATCTTCTTCCATTTTGATGTGTAGGTAAGCTTCAGCTAATTAAATTTTTCTGAAAAATTTTCCACCGTAGAGGTTTGCAAAAATATCCAACATTTACCACAGATCCTGACACTGCTATATTTCTTTATAATTGGAAAAACAAGAGTTGCCTATGGACTCCATAATGCCTTCTGCCTTCTAATACCTTCTATCCAACTCCTTTCCAACCTATGCAGATAGCATATGGAGCAACTTTATCCTTATGGAAACCCATTTACACATGCATTTAAAGGTCTATGGAATTTTTTTTTTTTAAACTAAAAACTGTCTCTTACTGTAAAAAACTTGAGCATTCACATCACAATTTTGTCCTACGGTTCCTGTATATGGTTTTGTATATGAAAACTGGATGCTACCATATCGGAAACCATATACATTGACTTTCCATACAAAACCGTACTCCCCAAGATGCATCCGGTTGTGTACCGTTTTGTGCTTGACAATGGCCGTGAGAGACGGCCGAAACGTCACTCTGGCATTTTTGTTCTGAATAGAGCCACATTTTTGCTTCAGAAAGTGCTGCTTTTTTGTTTTGTGAATTTGCGTTTTTTTGCTTGTGTGTTTTTTTCTGGACAGCAAACCGTAGTCTACTACAGTTTTGTGTCCTGTTTCAAAGGTTTTTGCTAACCGTATGCAAACCGTATGTGTCATATGGTTTTTGGTATTGCTCAGTAGAAGTCTTGACTCATATGAAAAATACTAGAACTTGCTACTTTTCTTGGAATTTTAATAAAACTATGGAATTATTATTTTTTTATTAAAAAATGAATAGTTGTTTTTTGTTTTTTTTACAAAAACTGATGAAACAGGACATCAAGATTCAAACCACATATCGTTTAAAACCATATCCGGTTTAAATTATCAGGATGAGTTTACATACTGTTTTGACAGTTTTTGAAGCATTTTCCTAAAAAAAAAAAAAAATTGAAAACAGTATAGCACAATCGTAATGTGAATGCGCCAGGGAGAAAAAAATTTCAGAAACAAAAAGGCAGTGTTGGTATGGCATTTTATATTTCACTACTGACTCCTAGCTAATACATGTGAATGTTGTGTTTTTTTTCAGAAAGCGTCTTATGTGAAACATAAAATACATAAAACACAAAAACAAAATTCAAGTTCTATGTTATGCTATGCTTACGTAGATATATTTTATTAAGGCTGGGGATACAGGGCAATTGATTATAGGACCAAAAATCACTGTGTCACCCTGCCATAATCACACAACATCTGAACTCATGCAAGTGAATTGGGTGAATGGGGTTGAATGAGGTGTATCCAGGATGCCGATCATGGCAGCGCGATTTGGTGATTTTTACTTGCACGACCAAATATTGCTGTACATTGCCAGCATAAGTGCTGCTCTTGCTATTTTTGAGTGCAAAAATCTATTTGTTAAACCAAATGCATAAATTTCAGGTTTTCTACAGAAAAGCAGTAACAGATAACTGAGATAAAATGGATACTTTACCTTTTATCTTAAAAGTAACAGAATCAACCTATGTATTACTACCATTATACAGTGTGTTCCCTTCCAACAGCAGCTAAAATGTGATTAGGTTGTACAATCCAGATTTATTTGGATCTGTTGCACCCAGCGATTGCTTTCTTTGAACAGACAAAGAATAGACCAAGGCAGCCACACTGTATTGTTTCTGAAGATCTTCCTATTTTATCATATACAGTGAGACAGAGAAACTCAATAAAAAATGGCAATCTTGAATTATTACTGTGGATATTACCTGTAATTTCTCATCTCTCTGTTATTCATTCATAATTATGACGGCCGGGCAGATGTCTATTATGCAAAACTGATTGCTTCTCAACATATTACATGTCAGATTATTGCTGTGCTGTGTACACACTAGGAAAAATGACCTGATGCTAGTTTATCTGAGGCCGGATGCATTGTGAGGCTGAAGACTACTGTGCCCAGGTGCATTAGAGGCACATTACTGCCACTTTCTATTTAACAGCATGTTAAATGCATATGGCTTAACACCGGTCTTACTGTTTATTTATTTTTTATATTTAAAGTAGGTCTAGGAAATGTTCCAAGAAATGCACAAGTAAAATAGTAATGCATTTAAAACAATTGCTACTGACTACTGTCATTCAGAAAGAGTGCTGCAAAACTGAAACAACAATAAAAAATAGATTTGCAACGGTTACAGAATTCACTTCACTATAGTGCAAAATCTTGGGCCTAGGGTACAATGTTTCCAGATTTTTGCCAAGAGACCACCCTGCCTTGGCCAGGGTACTTAGATACAGGACTAGAGCAAAGAAACTGAATCTTTGCCCAGAGTGATGAATAAAACTAAGGTTCCAATCAAACAGCGGAATTTCCAACCGGAAAAACGTAGAAATTCTGATGCAGCAGCCTCCCATTGTTTTCCTATGGCAAAATTTCCGCTGCAGAAAATGGTTATTATTTCAGAGGAATCTGCTCGGACAAGCATTGCCATCAATGGAGACAACATATGTTTAATTGGTCCTAGTGCTAACTAAGTTGGCACCTCTTGCGCACGGAGCGGTTCTAGTGCTGACTGATTGAGTTTTGAGTTTTCCAGGAGGATATTCCACTGTGTAACTGGGTCCTAACTGTGACTTTGTACACAGTTATGAAAACAGTGCTCGAGTACGAGTAATGTTTAAGCTATGTTCACACTGCAGAATTTCTGCATGCAATTATGCATGAACATTCTGCAATAAATTCTGCAGAAATGTATTGCCTATTTACTTCAATAATATTCCTGCAGCGGAAATTCTGCTGTGTGAATGAGACAGCAGAATCCCATTGAAATGCATTGGCTATAAATTCATGCAGAATTTTCATGCAGAATTCCATGCAGAAATTCTGGCATGTGAACATAACCATGAAGTGTGATCACATGATGCAGTTTTTTTAAAGGGTTACTATTATACTATCATTCAAGAAAAAATCTTTTGCCATGCTTTTCCGACAGTTTCTTTTTATAATAACAACTTATAAGTCACTTATTACTTGTCACTGTGACCCCCACTGATGACAAGAAGAGGGTTCCAAGTGTCTGGAGTGAACGGAGCAATCGTTAAAGGGGTACTCCAAGGCGTCTCAACGAGTCGCTATTAACGGACCCTCTTCACTTGACGTCTCTCACCACACACCTGCCTTCGTACTTTGATACCAATACAACCCCTGATGTCTCCATGCCGACTATTTGGGAGGCTCACAAGGCATACATCCGGGGCATACTTATTGCCCTAGGCTCCAAATTGAAAAGGGAATGCTCTAGGCAAGTAACTGACCTACTATCCCGAATAGCCACTCTTGAACAGCAACAGGCAGATGCAGGCCCTAGTTTTAATGATGGGGAACTCGCGTCCCTTAGGGACAAACTGAAAGACCACCTCAATAAAAAATATGCAGAAAACGTAATAAGGTTCCAACAGAAGCTCTTCCTCCATGGGGATAAGGGGGGCAGACTCATGACGGCGATGATCAAAAAGAGGAAGGAGAGGGCGTTCATTTATCAGATAGTGGACGGCCGGGGGCGCATTTGTACCTCCACCTCCGATATCACAGAGGCATTCACCGCCTTTTATCGGTCTCTTTATAATCTTGATCCTGCACACCCGCACCTGGGAACCCGAGACCAGGCCATCAAAGAATTTTTGTCGTCCCTGGAGTTGCCTTCAGTCACCGCGGAGGAGGGCCAGGCACTGCTCAGACCATGCACTGTGGATGAGCTGGCCTCGGTCATTAGGTCCTTTCCCCTGGGGAAGAGCCCAGGCCCTGATGGCCTTGGCCTTTTTTATTACAAAAAATTAGGTGATATTCTCCTTCCCCAGCTTACAAAGTGGTGTAACTCCCTCATGTCAGGGGAACCCCTTCTGCCCCAAGCCCTAGGTGCACATATTACTATTTTGCCCAAAGAGGGAAAGGATCCTGCACTATGCCCGAGCTATAGGCCAATTTCTCTCCGGAATTTGGATGTTAAAATCTGGGCTAAACTTTTATCCCTGCGAATGGGAGACCTCTTGCCCTCCATTATAAATCCAGATCTGACGGGCTTTGTTAAAGGTAGGGAGGGGCGTCATAATTCCCTGCGGGTTATGCACGCTGTCCATTATGCACGGGTACACGGGAAACCACTGCTCCTTCTCGGCACCGATGCCGAGAAGGAATTTGATAGGGTGGCGTGGGACTACATGCAACTCCCACTTAGGAAGTTTGGTTTCCCTCCACCCTTTATTTCGGCTATCATGTCCCTATATCGGGGCCCTAGTGCTCAGTTGAGGATCAATGGCACCTTATCACCCACTTTTTCCATACACAACGGTACCCGACAGGGCTGCCCCTTGTCACCCTCCCTGTATATAGTCGTCATGGAGACGCTCCTGCAGGCACTGCAACAGAATAGTGCCATTAGGGGGCTCACAATTGGAGGCCACACTCACCTCATGGTTTGCAGATGACCTCCTCCTACTGGTGACTAACCCCACTGACTTCCTACCCGCCATCTTAGCCTTAATAGAACACTACGGACTGCTGTCTAACTTTAAAGTAAACTACGCCAAGTCGGAGATACTGAACATTTCTGTCCCTCCTGACCAGGTGAAACGCCTGCAGGCGTCGTCACTGTTTCGATGGCCCTCTGATAGTATCACTTACCTGGGCATAGCCATCCCTCCCTCCTTGTCAGATTTGTATAGATTGAACTACGCCCCTCTCTTGGCGAAAATTAAGACACAGATATCTAGCTACAAACTACCTTACCTGATGTGGCTGGGCAGGCGCAACCTACTCCAAACTTATATCATCCCTTCAATTGTTTATGTTCTACGGATGGTTCGACTGAAACTACCTGCTTCCTTCCTGTCCCAGTGGAGGCAAATGTTTTCTGCCTTCCTGAGGGCTGGTCGGAAACCCAGACTCGCTTATGCGCTTCTGACAAGGAGGAAGGGAGATGGGGGCATAGGCATTCCAAATGTTGAACACCTCTACATGGCCACCCACTTGCAGAGATGGACTGAGATAGCCTCTGGGACGAGTTTGTTGCGTGGGCACTCACTGGAGGCCGATCAACTGGGCTCTTCTTGGTCTATGACCCTGAGGAACATTTGGCTTCCCACCCTTGGGAGCTTATCTATTGTCTCCAACCCCATCCTTAAAGGCACACTGTTAACCAAGATGAAATATGACCAGTCTCAAGCTGGACGTGGTTTGGAGAGGAGAGTGATAACAATCTCACTGCCCTCCTCGCTAATCCCGTACGCAATATCTCCCACACTGGAGTGCCCTGCAGACATACGGGACAGGTTGACAGACACGCCCCTTCTATCCCTCTGTACTGACAGGCGACCCCCCACACCTGAACACATCAAGACCCTACTCCCTGACGTCCCGATTAACTTTCTCCAACTACACCTTGTTAGGAGCACATGTGTAGAGGCCCTCAGAGTGTGCGACATCGCAGGTGAACATACCTGGCTGGAGAAGCTACTCCTGACCGCCCAATCCTCGAAGCATAGGCTCTCTGCGTTCCGCTCATGCCTCCTGGACGCAGGCGCCGCACACATCCCCGCATATCTGTACTCGTGGGAGAGGGAACTGGGTCTTCATTTGACAGATGTTACGCCGAGCGCTCCGGGTCCCCGCTCCTCCCCGGAGCGCTCGCTACACTCTTCTCACTGCAGCGCTCCGGTCAGATCCACTGACCCGGGGCGCTGCGATACCGCCTCCAGCCGGGATGCGATTCGCGATGCGGGTAGCGCCCGCTCGCGATGCGCACCCCGGCTCCCGTACCTGACTCGCTCTCCGTCGGTCCTGTCCCGGCGCGCGCGGCCCCGCTCCCTAGGGCGCACGCGCGCCGGGTCTTTGCGATTTAAAGGGCCACTGCGCCGCTGATTGGCGCAGTGGTTCCAATTAGTCTGATCACCTGTGCACTTCCCTATATCACCTCACTTCCCCTGCACTTCCTTGCCGGATCTTGTTGCCATCGTGCCAGTGAAAGCGTTTCCTTGTGTGTTCCTAGCCTGTGTTCCAGACCTCCTGCCGTTGCCCCTGACTACGATCCTTGCTGCCTGCCCCGACCTTCTGCTACGTCCGACTTTGCTTCTGTCTACTCCCTTGTACCGCGCCTATCTTCAGCAGCCTGAGAGGTTGAGCCGTTGCTAGTGGATACGACCTGGTCACTACCGCCGCAGCAAGACCATCCCGCTTTGCGGCGGGCTCTGGTGAAAACCAGTAGTGACTTAGAACCGATCCACTAGCACGGTCCACGCCAATCCCTCTCTGGCACAGAGGATCCACTACCTGCCAGCCGGCATCGTGACAACAGACTTGGACAGGAACACCATTCTATGTAACTCACATGGTTTCTCAAGGTGCATTAAACTACTTTCACGCTGGTACAAGACTCCAGAACTCCTCCACAAGTGGGGCCTGTCGCCTACCGCCCAGTGTTGGAGATGCAATTCTGAGTGCGGCTCCTTCTCCCACATTTGGTGGTATTGTGCAAAAATACAACCCTTTTGGAGTGAGGTAGGGAGACTGATTACTGCCATCCTAGGCCGCAAGGTTTCTCTCACGCCAACCTTGGTCCTTTTAGGTCTTCCAGACAAGGAGAATCCCTTACATAAAAGATCTCTTCTCGCACACCTGGTCTCGGCGGCCAAGTGCCTAATCCCCCCTCCATTGGAGGAAATCGGACCCGCCCATGACCTCACACTGGCTGCTTAGAGTCGCACAAATATGTAGGATGGAGGAATTATCTAGCTGGAGTACGCGCTCATACAACGCATATTATGCAACCTGGCAACCATGGCTTGCCTAAAAAAATCCAACAGCCTTGACTTTCTTTGAACTCCGCTCGGCACTTACCTACGCCCCTAATACATCCCCCCCCTTAGTACCGCTTTTCTTCCCCCCTCCCTTCCCTTTCCCTACCTACCCCCCCTTCCCCAAACCCTTCTGCCCTTCACCTCCCCGCCGAAGGACTACGGTTACTCACTGTCTCTTCTCCTTCATCCCTACTCTCTATCTCCTCCTCTTTCCCACCTTGTTTCTTCCCTCCTCTTCTTTAGTCTACTTCTTTTACCTGACCTCTTTTCTTCTCCTTCTTGTGTTTCTTCTTCTTTATAACAACCTAACAAACCACATTCCCTAACGCCTTGGTTTCTGTCTCCTCCTTCACCTATCCTACTGCTCTTCCCTTTGGCCCTATTGAAATACTTACTTATAACAACTCTTTCCTTTTCCTATTCTTCTCTACACATAACTACGTTTACTCTCTTCTGCTCATTTGTTCACAACACAATATAGAGCTCTATGGGACCACTCGTGAACCCTAATGGGCTCTCCTCTAAACTGAGCTCTTTCCTGATTGCTATGCCCTAGCCTTAATTGGTATAGTGACCCTGTTGTTCTGACTACACTCTGATGTAGTATATTAGAATATACTGATGTTCTTGTTGAACTGTTTTTATGTTCTTGCCTGTACCCCATGACTTTGGCTGCGACCTAGGTCTGAGGGTTATTTGTTCACTTTTCTTCTAAAACACAAAAATAAAGATTTGAAAAAAAAGGGGGTACTCCAATGGAAAAAAAAAATGTTTTAATCAAGTGGTGCCGGAAAGTTAAACAGATTTCTAAATTACTTCTATTAAAAAAAACTTAACCTTTCCATTAATTATCAGCTGCTGTATGCTCCAGAAGAAGTTGTATACAGTGGGGCAAAAATGTATTTAGTCAGCCACCAATTGTGCAAGTTCTCCCACTTAAAAATATGAGAGAGACCTGTACTTTTCATCATAGGTATACCTCAACTATGAGAGACAAAAAATCCATAAAGAGAAAAAATCCATAAAATCACATTGTCTGATTTTTTAAGAATTTATTTGAAAATTATGGTGGAAAATAAGTACTTGATCACCTACAAACAAGCAAGATTTCTGGCTCTCACAGACATGTAACTTCTTCTTTAACCTGTTGGGGACAAAGGGAGTATGCATACGCCCTTGCGTCCTGGTACTTAAGGACGAAGGGCGTATGCATATGCCTGTGGGAATTTCGGACCGGGGTGACTGCTGATATCTATCAGCAGGTAACCCGTTCAAATGCCCGGGGGGGGGGGGGGGGGTCATCAGAATTCACACTTGCGATTTGCGCCAATTCCGGGTAATTCCGGGTCTATGGTGACACGGTGACCCGGAATATAAGGGAGATCGCGGTTATCTAAGACACCTATGATCCCCCTGAAGGTATAGGAGTGAGGTGTCAGGGGTGCCACCCCTCCTATCCCTGCTATTGGTCGTCTGAAGCGACGATTAAGAGCAGATCGGGAGCGGGGGGGGGGGTTAACTTTCGTTTTCCCCGTCCTGCCCACCCACAATAGGCGGGGCAGGACGGGGAAAACACAGAGGACCGGGGACGAAGATCCATTTACCCCTCCGAAGGCAGCTGGGGCGGTGATCGGTGGGCGGCAATGTCATGCGGAAGAAGAGGACGGCTCCCTGGATCCTACGGAAGCCGGAAGCCAGGAAGCCTAGCAACATCTGGAGGGCTACAGTCTGAGACCACTATACAGTGGTCTCTAACCTGTAGCCCTCCAGATGTTGCAAAACTACAACTCCCAACATGCCCAGACAGCTGTTTGGGCATGCTGGAATATGTAGTTTTGCAACAACTGGAGAGCTACAGTTTGAGACCACTATACAGTGGTCTCTAAACTGTATCCCTCCAGATCTTGCAAAACTACAACTCCTAGCATGCCCAAACAGCTGTTTGCTGTCTGGGCATGCTGGGATTTGTAGTTTTGCAACATCTGGAGGGTCACAGTTTGGAGATCACTGTGCAGTGGTCTATAAACTGTAGCCCTCCAGATGTTGCAAAACTGCAAATCTCAGCATGCCCAAACAGCAAACAGCTGTCTCGGCATGCTGGGAGTTGTAGTTGCGTAGCTTCAGCTGTTGCATAACTACATCTACAGCATGCCCTTCGGCGATCAGTACATGCCGGGAGTTGTAGTTTTGCAACAGCTGGAGACACACTGGATGGAAAATACTGAGTTAGGTAACAGAACCTAACTGAAGGTTTTCCAACCAGTGTGCCTCCAGCTGTTGCAAAAGTACAGCTCCCAGCATGCACGGTCTGTCAGTAAATGCTGGGAGTTGTAGTTTTGAAACAGCTGGAGGTTTGCATCTACAGGGCACATTCACACGGGCAGATTTACAGTAAGTTTCCTGCTTCAAGTTTGGGCTGCGACAAATTTTTCGCCGCAGCGCAAACTCCTTGTGGGAAACTCACCGTAACACACCAGTGCAAATGTACCCTAAAAACACTACACTACACTACACTAACACAAAATAAAGGGTAAAACACTACATATACACCCACTTACATTGTCCCCCCCAATATAAATGTTGCAAAACAACAACTCCCAGCATTTCTGGACAGCCACTGACTGTCCAGGCATGCTGGGAGTTTAGCAACAGCTGGAGGCAACCTGTTTGGGAATCACTGGCATAGAATAACCCTATATCCACCCCTATGCAATCCCTAATTTAGTCCTTAAATGTGCATGGCACTCTCCCAATTCGGAGCCCTGTGGTATTTCAAGGACACAGTTTAGGCCCACATATGGGGTATTTCCGTACTCGGGAGAAATTGCACTACAAATTTTGGGGGGCTTTTTCTTCATTTACCCCTTATGAAAAGGAAAAGTTAGGGGCTACACCAGCCTGTTAGTGTAAAAAAATAAACATTTTTACACTAACATGCTGGTGTTGCCCCATACTTTTTATTTTCACAAGCGGTAAAAGGAAAAAAAGACCCCCAAAATTTGTAACCCAATTTCTCCTGAGTATTGAAATACCCCATATGTGGCCGTAAAATGCTCTGCGGGCGCACAACATGGCTCAGGAGTGACAGCGCACCATGTACATTTGAGGCCTAAATTGGTGATTTGCACAGGGGTGGCTGATTTTACAGCGGTTCTGACATAAACACAAAAACATAAATACCCACATGTGACCCCATTTTGGAAACTACACCCCTCACGGAACATGACAAGGGGTATAGTGAGCCTTAACACCCCACAGGTGTTTGACAAATTTTCATAAGATTTGGATGGGAAAATGAAGAAAAACATTTTTTCACTAAAATGCTGGTGTTACTCTAAATTTTTCATTTTTCATTTGCTTTTGAAGAGAAAATTTGTCCGCAATTGAAGTCCACTTGTGTTTACAAAGCCCCCATAGTGCCAGAACAATGGAGCCCCCCACATGTGACCTCACGGAATGTAACAAGGGGTGCAGTGAGCATTTACGCCCCCTAGGTGTCTGGCAGATTTTTGGAACAGTGGTCCGTGAAAATGGAAAATGTAATTTTTCATTTGCACAGCCCACTGTTCCAAAGATCTGTCAAACGCCAGTGGGGTGTAAATACTCACTGCACCCCTTATTAAATTCTGTGAGGGGTGTATTTTCCAAAATGGGGTCACAGGTTGGGGGGGTCCACTGTTCTGGCACTACAAGGGGCTTTGTAAATGCTCATGGCCCCCGACTTCCATCCCAAACAAATTCTCTCTCCAAAAGTCCAATGGAACTCCTTCTCTTCTGAGCATTGTAGTGCGGCAGCAGAGCACTTGACGTCTACACATGGGGTATTTCCATACTCAGAAGAAATTGGGTTACATATTTTGGGGGGCATTTTCTCCTATTACCCCTTGAAAAAATGTAAAATTTGGGGTAAAACCAGCATTTTAGTGACATTTTTTTTTTTCATTTTTACATCTGATGTTAACGAAAAGTCGTCAAACACCTGTGGGGTGTCAAGGCTCACTGTACCCCTTGTTACGTTCCTGGAGGGGTGTAATTTCCAAAATAGTGTGTCATGTGTTTTTTTTTTCTGTTCTGGCACCATAGGGGCTTCCTAAATGCGACATGCCCCCCAAAAACCATTTCAGCAAAATATGCTTTCCAAAAGCCAAATCTGGCTCCTTCTCTTCTGAGCATTGTAGGGCGTCAGCAGAGCACTTGACGTCCACATATGGGGTATTTCCATACTAAGAAGAAATGGGGTTACTAATATTGGATGGGCCTTTTCTCCTATTACCCCTTGTAAAAATGTGAAATTTGGGGGGAAAAACAGCATTTTAGTGAAAAAAAAAAATTTTCATTCACACATCCGACTTTAACAAAAAGTTGTCAAACACCTGTTAAACGATGTGGAAAATAGGCGATCCTGGTGTGGCACTCACCCGTGCGGCAGGAATGAATATCGAAATCCGATGGTAAAAGTAAGTGGAGTTTATTCAGGATATAAAATGGGACTACGCGTCACGAAGGGACATGCTCCCCTCTTCCTCAGGTCCAAAGGGATTGGACCTGAGGAAGAGGGGAGCGTGTCCCTTTGTAACGCGTAGTCCCGTTTTATATCCTGAATAAACTCCACTTACTTTAACCATCGGATTTCGATATTCATTCCTGCCGAACGGGTGAGCGCCACACCAGGATCACCTATTTTCCACATCGTTTACTCTACACAGACCGTCCTGCCAGACTGGAGGATCCATGCAGCACACCACGACCACTGACCCACACCAGTTGGGCTCCTGAAGCAGCTGTAGATGTTATGCTCTAAACATAACACTACCAGGTGAGCACATTTCTTCTTTGTGATTACCTTGCCTTGTTGGTTGGGAGTAACAGCACATAGACGGGTGCATTGTCCTTTTTTGTTTTACATATTCCACTGTGGGGTATTAAGGCTCACTGTACACCTTTTTACGTTCCTTGAGGGTGTAGATTGCAAAATAGTATGCCATATGAGTTTTTTTTTTTTTTTGCTGTTCTGGCACCATAGGGACTTCCTAAATGTGACATGCCCCCCCAAAAAAATTCAGCAAAATTCACTCTCCAAAATCCTATTGTTGCTCCTTCCCTTCTAAGCCCTCTAGAGCACCCACGGAGCACTTTACATCCACATATGATGTATTTCTTTATTTGAGAGAAATAAGGTTACCAGGGGATTTCTCTCCTTTTACCTCTTGTAAAAATCCCAAAAATGGCTCTACAAGAACATGCCAGTGTAAAAAATGAAGTTTTGAATTTTCTCCTTCACTTTGCTGCTATTTCTGTGAAACAACTAAAGGGTTAACAAACTTTCTGAATGTCATTTTGAATACTTTGAGGGGTGTAGTTTTATAATGGGGTCATTTATGGGGTATTTCTAACATGAAAGCCCCTCAAATCTACTTCAAACTGAACTGGTCCCTGAAAAATTCTGATTCTGAAATTTTTGTGAAAAATTGGAAAATTGCTGCTATACTTTAAAGCCCTCTAATGTCTTCCAAAAGTAAAAACATGTCAACTTAATGAGGCCAACATAAAGTATATATATTGTATATGTGAATCAATATATAAGTTATTTGGAATATCCATTTTCCTCACAAGCAGAGAGTTTCAAAGTTAGAAAAATTTTAGTAACAACGAAAATTTACCACTATGTTAAAGTAGAATATGTCAGCTAATCAAGAAAAAATTATAAATAAGGGTAAGGAAACTTATTGTGTAACTAAATATGTGGCACAATACCCCTTTAAAATATAACTTTTATTTAGATCCTTTAATAATAATATTTTCGACCAATGAGACCACCAATTATGCCTGTCGGGTGTGTATCAGGGCACAGTAATATATTGGCAAATATTATATATATAAAAATAAAGTATATTAAATAGAGCAGGCCAAGATATAGCAAAACGATATATACCAGTCACTATTAGTATATCTATAGTGATATGTAGAAGCTCTATAACCTGCACATAAATACCAATGTAAACATAAAGCCAATATATGTATAGAAATACAATATATGTTTAGAAATACAACATAGGTATATATTATTTTAAATCACCTACAGTTTTCCGCCGATAGCAGCAGGACAGACTGGTCGGCTGAAGTACGGTTATAGGGCGTATTCTGTTGGAATGATGGTATAGAAATACCTAACAGTGGAGGATGAGCCCCCACATCAAATGTTGACTGGCCGCTGGATGGCCCTATGTTGCCCTATTCAATAATAGGAGTTAACCCTAATGATGATGCATCACCACTTACAGACTAAGCATAAAATACAGTGCAATAAATGTGCGAAAAAAATATATTGATAATAACATAAAGTAAAAACATAGACTTCCTCTACGCGTTTCCCCCCATTTTGAATGCTTTTGGGGTTCTTCAGGAGGGAGTAAAATAGATACAGAGTTAAATGCTATGTGAGGAACTGGTAGAAACAATGATATAACAGAGTCTCTCCATAGCTGAGGTGCACATAGATGCCGTGCGTCCCTGTCCCTATTATTAAAGGATCTAAATAAAAGTTATATTTTAAAGGGGTATTGTGCCACATATAAAGTAGAATATGTCACATAAAAACTATCTTGGAATCAGAAAAAATGGTAAAAGCATCCCAGAGTTATTAATGCATAAAGTGACAGTGGTCAGAATTGCAAAAAAGGGTGCAGTCCTTAAAGGGGTACTCCGGTGGTCAAAGTGTTTTTCCCTTTTTGACTTACCCTATTTGTTTTGTTTAATTTCTATTCTTATTGTTTAGGCGACTCTATTTCCGTTCTTTGTTGTCTTTTTATCCCCTACTTTGTTTTCCTATCTTTGCTTCTATTTTCTGTTTCTTGCTTTGCTGAAAACTACAAATCCAAGCATGCCACATGCCTTGCTGGTTTGGGGCGACTCCTTTTTTTTTGTTTGTTTGTTCCGCCCTTTACCCACCCTACTATTTTCCCGGGTCGGCCCCCTTATACACAGCACACTAATATAATCAGCATTGGTTGGGATACACTGGCACACACACACAAAAAGGACTACAACTGCCAGCATGTGTCATTCAGGAGTCTTCAGTCTGTGGTATAACACCAGCATGCTGCCTCTGTAGTCTCCTGGGGGTTGTAGTTCACCACACCTCTGTAGGGCATACACCAGTGTTTCCCAACCAGGGTGCCTCCAGGTGTTGCAAACTACTACTACCAGCTTGCCCGGACAGCCAAAAGCTGTCGGGGCATGCTGGGAGTTGTAGTTTTGATACAGCTGAAGACACTCTGGTTGGGAAACAATGCACTTTGTTTGTAATTGGATAGAACAGTGTTTTCCAACCAGTGTGCCTCCAGCTGTTGCAAAACTACAACTCCCAGCATACCCAAAGGCTGTCAGGGCATGCTGGGAGTTGTAGTTTTGCAACAGTTGGAGGCACACTGGTTTGTAAACACTAGCATACACACACATAACAGGGACTACATTTCCCAGCATGTGTCATTCAGGAGTCTCCCGACCCCCCCCCCCCCCCCCTTCACACATAGAAATTATACCCAGGACGAGATTTATTCCCCTGCAATCTATACATCTCCATCACTTTGTTATCCTCCCCTTCAGATAACACTCTTATCTTTTCTGTCTTCTTTCAGTGCAGACCTCCGTCCTCAGAAGACAGAGAAGGGGGAGGGGAGATGAGGAGCTGTGTACGTCCTCTCTCTCCCCCTGCTCTAGCTTCTTTCTCTCATGCAGACTTGCGACCTCCGGGAGGGGGAGATGAGGGGGCATGGCTTCTTTCTCTCATGCAGACCTCCATCCTCCGAGAGGGGGAGATGAGGGGGCGTGGCATCTTTCTCTCATGCAGACCTGCGTCCTCCGGGGTCTGAAAGAACAGAGAAAAACAAGCCCTGAAGCGCTGTCCACAGCCTAATCCTAACATGGCCGACGCTGTGGACAGTCAGAGATCCAACATAGAACTACAGAACTTCCTGGCCCTCAAACAGGTAAGAAAAAAAAAACACATGCTACACAAACATGTAATACATGTCAATTGCAAAAAACATGAACATTAAAATAAGATGCAATATAGCCAAAAATCTTAACCACCGGAGTACCCCTTTAAGGTGAAAAAGGGCTCAGTCCTTAAGGGGTTAAGAAAATGTGGGGGGGTTTTCAGCATGACAATGATCCCAAACACACCGCCCAGGCAATGAAGGAGTGGCTTTGTAAGAAGCATTCAAGGTCCTGGAGTGGCCTAGCCAGTCTCCAGATCTTAACCTCATAGAAAACCTTTGGAGGGAGTTGAAAGCCTGTGTTGCCCAGTGACAGCCCCAAAACATCACTGCCAACAAAGGGTATATAACAAAGTATTGAGATGAACTTTTGTTATTGACCAAATACTTATTTTCCACCATAATTTGCAAATAAATTCTTTAAACATCAGACAATGTTATTTTATGGATTTTTTTTCTCATTATGTCTCTCATAGTTGAGGTATACCTATGATGGAAATTACAGGGCTCTCTCATCTTTTTAAGTAGGAGAACATGCACAATTGGAGGCTGACTAAATACTTTTTTCCCCCATTTTTTCTGTCTGACCACAGACAGAATCCCCATAACACTTTTTCTGTCTGACCACAAGCAAATCTCCATAACAAACCTATCCTGCTCTGGGCAGTTCCTGACATGGACAGAGGTGTCAGCAGAGAGCACTGTGGTCAGACAGAAAAATAAATTCAAAAAGAAAAGAACTTCCTCTGTAGCATACAGCAGCTGAAAAGATTTTTTAATAGAAGTAATTTACATATCTGTTTATCTTTTTGGCACTAGTTGATTAAAAACATTTTTTTTCCACCGGAGTATCCCTTTAAGTATGTGCTCTACCATTCCATTTAAACTTTTTAGGACTAACAAAGACAGCCAAGTAAAGTCAGCCTTTCTGATATGACTATTTTAGTAAATACTTGTACTCCCCATATTTGAAATATCTCCCAGAATAATTGCTAAAGCTTAAAGGGGTTATCCACCATAAGGTGAATTTAGAACGTACCTGGCAGACAGTAATGGACATGCTTAAGAAGGATCTGCGTTGGTCTTGGGGCTAAATGGCTATGTTGTGATATTACCATTATACTGTGGCTAGCTTTTTGTGAACTGGTATTTCCTGTTTCAGTTTTCTTTTTTTGACTACAAATCCTATAATTCCATTTTCCTCCCTCCCACACATCAGCCACCCCACCCATTGAAACATAAATGAGCTGCATCCATTCAAAAGACCTGTGGTTTTCAATCAGGGTGTCTACAGCTGTTGCATTAGTTGCAGATCTCTCTCTCCCACCAAGCAATTATGACATATCAATAAGTTTTTTAGTTAAAAACTAGAGAGTAGTTTCATATCGAGTGACAGTGTTATCCTGCTCTTGGCCAACTGTGATGCAACAGATATGCACTCAAAAAAGAAATCACAGCGCAATGTGTTCATACATATGCAGATAGATTTAAATCATCATACCACTAGTATGCCAGCCATAGGCTGACAGCAGTTGCAGATGTCTCAAGGTATTTCACCCCAAATCATGGGTGGGTTCATTTAGAGATAATTTTATAAATTCATTCATATATATATATATATTTGTACTGTGTGATAGCGTATATCCATAAGATACACAAATTTAAATCAAAAGACTGGTATTTTTAATATGGGGAATAAAAGTGATAACATTCACATGTACTGAATCGGGCACCATGTGTAGGACCTAGCAATACGAAAAGAAAAAATCCCCCAGAATAATTACTAGAACTCAACTTAATTAAACTTACTCACTTTAATATTCATAAAAAGGGCAACACTTAGTAAAACAAATCCACAAAGCACAACCCTCTCAATGTTTCAGGATACCACACTTCACAACATATACATTTTTAGTTCACAAATAGAGCGTAGTCGCAAACCAAGTGCCAGTTATATCCTGCTGCTGGCCACCACTGGTGCAACTGATATTCACTCAAAAGACAACACACACAAACCACTGCCACAGAAACCAAGAGGCATTATAGTATCCACAATGGAGTGCATAAAGCATCTCCATCTCAAATCCAGATTAACCCTTGATTAGATGCTCCCTGTTACCGCCCTCCATGGCCAGGATTAATCAGGGCCCTTCATTCTGATTCATCACCCTGGTTGTGGGGTCGGTAACTGAGTGATCCTTCAAGTGTCAATCTGGTTTTAAGATGGAAATTCTTTATGCACTCTATTGGGGATACCATAATGTTTATATGTATATTATTTCCAGTGCCTATTAAGGCCTCTTGGTTTCCCTGACACACATTGTAGCGCAGTATCAGACTGTGTAATGATACACAGGGAATAGTAACACCCAGATATCAGTCTATTTACACAGTTCCCATAGGAATAACAGAAACATCACAATGCAGGTAGTGTTATTTTATATTTCATTCAATATTTCCTAAAAAAGACATGTCAAGAGACTGACGGGTCCTCTTTATGTCATACTTTGGCTTTGAACAATACCTTACTGCTATCTTTATTTTCCTTATCTGCTGAGTTCTAAGTGGGCATATTATACATATATTATACATTTTGGATACTGGTTTTCTTTCGGTAATTATATAATGTATGATGTAGCCAAGACATAGGTAAAAGTAAGACTATAAGCTCCTCCAGGATGTAACTGATTATTACATATGGTGATACATGGTATATATATAGCATACATATAGCATATGGTGCCCTTAGCAGCTATCTGAATACAATTGTGTAATTTTGACATTTTCAATTCTGGACTCGATGAGCACATTTTAGTAAACAATCCTTAAACTACTAAATTTTTCATATAATTTGCATCTAGACAACAGAATTTTACTGAGGGATGTGTCTGTGGCTGGCTTACATTGTGTACAGCAGATCATTGGGGATGAAACAAGGGGAAAAAAATCTGTAGGATGATATACTGCCTCCTTAGTCTTGTCAAATGAACCTTTAGTGGATCCTTTCAGAGAATGACTGCATTCCAATTAGTACATCCTATGAATATGTGAATATGTTGATATCTAAATCATGATTAAGGAAAGTCATTGTGACAGTGCAAGGATGCCCTCTTGTGTTTGTGAGAGTAGCTAAGCCTCTAAATGTTTGTCCTGCATAGGATATTACAATGTTAATTATCTCCTGAAATTATTGAGTTTTATAGGAAGCAATTACCGTATTTTTCGCCCTATAGGACGCACCGGCATATAAGACGCACCAAATTTTAAAGGTGCAAAATCTAGAAAAAAAAAAGATTCTGAACCCGACAGAGATCTTCAACCTGCGGACCTCCAGATGTTGAAAAACTACAACTCCCAGCATGCTGGGAGTTGTAGTTTTGCAACATCTGGAGGTCCGCAGGTTGAAGACCACTGGTATAGGAGGTAGTACTCACGTGTCCCCGCCACTCCGGACCCGTCACCGCTCGTCACCGCTACCCTGGATGTCGCTCCATCGCTGTCACCGCGTCCCCGACGCTCCGGACGTTTTCTTCCCCAGGATCCACGCTCTCCGTTGCCGTCATCCCGTCGCCGTCATCCCGTTGCCGTCATCACGTCACTACGCACACCGCTCCTATTGGATGACGGGACGGTGTGCGCGGCGACGTGATGACGTCAAAGGAGAGCGCCGGCCATGCAAGGGATCCCGGCACGGAGCAGACACCGAGTGAGGCAGGTAAGGTCCCTCCCGGAGTCCTGTAAGCTGTTCGGGACGCCGCGATTTCACCGCGGCCGTCCCGAACAGCCCGACTGAGCCGGGTTAGTGTCACTTTTGCTTCAGAAGTGGCGGTCACCTTTGATCACCGCATCTGAAGGGTTAATACAGGGCATCACCGCGATCGGTGATGTCCTGTATTAGCCCCGGGTCCCGGCCGTTGATGACCGCCGCGATAGGTGTGTATTCGCCGTATAAGACGCACCAACTTTCCCCCCCCCCAGTTTTGGGGAAGAAAAAGTGCGTCTTATATGGCGAAAAATACGGTACCTCCATACAATGGTCTTTTTAAAGTGCACTTAGGGATGAGAGACTGTGCAGGGAGTACAGACATAAGAGGATGTGGATGTAGGGTGTTGTAGTCTGTTGACAGGTAGAAAGCCAAAGCCCTGTAGACTACATGCAATGCATTTAAAATCAAAGAGTCATTTACTGTATACAGCTGTAAGTACTTCACGTACAGAATGTGCTGGGTATGATTTTTTTTTCTTCTCTCTGAAACAAAATATTAAACTCCAAAAAACAAATGTGCTTCATCTTCTATAATTATTCGTTTAGCATCTCGAACTTTGAGTTAGACAATATTTCAAAGCCTTTGAACATCAAAGCGATAATTGTGAGGAGAAGCCAAACAAAGGAAGAGAAGTGCAGCTTCACAACTTTACAGAGTAGGCATCTTTCACAAAAAAAATCTATTTTAATTGCTTCTACAGTGAGCTTTCATGCACAGACATCAGCCAGCTTGTAGTTCCAGTTTTACACGGCTTTGCTGAATAAATGGGATGTGTATATATAAATTTAATTGATATTGCTGGAGTAATTATAGCTTTCCCATTTACACAATGAATGGCTGGGGCACTGTTTTATGCCTTAGATTAGCTTCCATTTATACTAATATACTGTGATAGATATAGATAGTACAGATGATGTAGTACAAACGTGCTCTATGCATAGATAGAATGGGCCTTTTCTAACACAAGGGTTGGCAGGTACGAGTTGTGTTTCTTGAGCAACCTTGTATAAAATGAAATACCTGATTCTGAATTGCAGTGAGCTGTGCAGAGAATAGGAAATGCAGAACAAGCTCTGGAATCTGTACTTTCAATATGAATAGCTACAGAGATTGTAAAAACTTATCACACTCCCTTGGACTTTATTTCATGTTTTATTGTGTTGCAACATTGAATTATCGTATTAGACGCACTTTTTCTTCCCCAAAGCTGGCGGGGAAAGTTGGTGTGTCTTATACGGCAAATACACATTAAAACCGGCGGTCCCTGTGGCCATCAACGGCCGGGACCCGCGGCTAATACAGGACATCACTGATCGCCCTGTATTAACCCTTCAGACGCGGTGATCAAAGCTGACCGCCGCGTCTGAAGCGAAAGTGACACTAATCCGGTTGCTCAGTTGGGCTGTTCGGGATCGCCGCAGTGAAATCGCGGCGTCCCGAACAGCTTACAAGAGTCCGGGAGGGACCTTTCCTGCCTCCTCGGTGTCTGCTCCGTGCCGGGATCCCCTGCATAGCCGGCGCTCTCCTTCGTCGTCATCATGTCGTCGCGCACGCTGTCCAATAGGAGCGGCGTGCGTAGCGACGTGATGGCGGCGATGAAGCGCGAGGATACCGGGCAGCAGAGACGTTCCCGAGCGACGGGGACACCCCGGGGATGCAGCGACAGCGATGGAGGGCGACATCCAGCAGGCTGGGAGTTGTAGTTTCACAACATCTGAAGGTCCGCGTTGAAGATCACTGTCCTATACTTTACGTTGTATTTGGTTCAGAATGTTTCTTTTCTAGATTTTTATACTTTAAAATTGGGTGCGTCTTATATGCCGGAACGTCTTATATGACGAAAAATACGGTAGGCGCCATTTACATCATGTTTTGGCTTTCTGTGAACATATATGTAAGGATGACTCTTGACGGGAGGCTGCAACTTACGCCACTGTAAAGGCATATAGTGGGGCAAGCTCTCAAAAGAAATCATTGGGAAGGCTCTGATGAGGTAACTGTTCATGTATGGACTAGAAACATTTATGGACATTAAGAGGATCTATACTTACTATTGTATGCCTACATTATTACTCAGTCTTTTAGTTCTTTTTGTTTTAGATGTAAAACCTATTTAAAGGAAACTGTAATTGTATACCGTCAAGTGAAGATAAGTCAGTCTACAGGTATATCATAACAGCATAAAGACCAAAAAAAAAATATTTTAAACACCTTTTTCTTAAAGCATACAAAAAAGTATTTAGTCAGCCACTAATTTAGCAAGTTCTCCCACTTAAAAAGATGAGAGAGGCCTGTAATTATCATCATAGGTATACCTCAACTATGAGAGACATAATGAGAAAAAACAATCCATAAAATCACATTGTCTGATTTTTAACCCCTTAAGGACGCAGGGTTTTTCAGTTTCTGCATTTTCGTTTTTTCCACCTTACCTTTTAAAAAATCATAACCCTTTCAATTTTCCACCTAAAAATCCATATTATGGTTTATTTTTTGCGTCACCAATTCTACTTTGCAGTGACATTAGTCATTTTACCCAAAAATCCACGGCGAAAAGGAAAAAAAATCATTGTGCGACAAAATCGAAGAAAAAACGCCATTTTGTAACTTTTGGGGGCTTTCGTTTCTATGCAGTGCATATTTCGGTAAAAAGTACACCTTTTTATTCTGTAGGTCCATACAGTTAAATACCCTACTTATATAGGTTTAATTTTGTCGTACTTCTGGAAAAAAATCATAACTACATACAGGATAATTTATACGTTTAAAAATGTCATCTTCTGACCCCTATAACTTTTTTATTTTTCCACGTATAGGGTGGTATGTGGGCTCATTTTTTGCGCCGTGATCTGAAGTTTTTATTGGTATCATATTTGTTTTGATCGGACTTTTTGATCACTTTTTATTCATTTTTTAATGGTATAAAAAGTGACCAAAAATACGCTTTTTTGGACTTTGGAATTTTTTTACGTGTACGCCATTGACCGTGCGGTTTAATTAACGATATCATTTTATAGTTCAGACATTTACGCACACGGCAATACCACATATGCTTATTTTTATTTACACAGTTTTATTTTTTTAATGGGATTCAAACTTTTATTAGGGAAGGGGTTAAATGATCTTTACTAAAAAAAAATTTTACTTTTTTTTTGCAATGTTATAGCTCCCATAGGGACCTATAACACTGCACACACTGATCTCCTATGCTGATCACTGGCGTGTATTAACACGCCTGTGATCAGTGTTATCGGCGCTTGACTGCTCCTGCCTGGATCTCAGGCACGGAGCAGTCATTCGCCGATCGGACACCGAGGAGGCAGGTAGGGTCCCTCCTGGTGTCCTGTAAACTGTTCGGGATGGCCGCGATTTCCCCGCGGCGGTCCCGAACAGCCCGACTGAGCAGCCGGGATAGTTTCACTTTCGCTTCAGACGCGGAGGTCAGCTTTGATCGCCACGTCTGAAGGGTTAATACAGGGCATCACTGCGATCGGTGATGTCCTGTACTAGCCGCGGGTCCCGGCTGTTGATGGCCGCCGGGACCGACCCGATATGACGTGGGGTCACCGCATGACCCCGCGGCATATTGCGGGAGCCGACGGAGGACGTAAATATACGTCCTTCGTCGTTAAGGAGTTAAAGCGCAACTGTCATGGAAATTATACCCCCCAGACTAATAACATGACAGTTTAGATGATGATACGTATAATGCAGCTGTACTTTTGGCTGCTGTTTATCACTCTTTATCAGCCAGAAAATAGTTTTATCGTGCGGTCGGCAACAGTCGGATAGGCGTGGCTGGGGATCGTAATGGCCCACCTCCGCCACGCCTATCCCCTGTAAGTGAGCGCTGGACCACTGTATGATTGACACACAGGTCCCCACCCCCCGATGTCCATGATGTGCGGGCCGGCGTGACTCCACTGAGCCTATACATATAATGTGCACCTTTATGTTATATGAAATACAGTGCCCGTACTCCTCTCCTTTCTTCTCATGGTGCTGGAGACGCGCTGCTTCTGCTTTCACTATAGGCAGTGAGCTCGCTCCCTGCCTCTAGCACTGCGCAGGCGCACAGAGCTGGCGGCAGACAACGGGAGCGAGCTCACTGCCTGTAGTGAAAGCAGAAGCAGCGTGTCTCCGGCACCATGAGAAGAAAGAAGAGGAGTACGGGCACTGTATTTCATATAACATAAAGGTGCACATTATATGTATAGGCTCAGTGGAGGCCCGCACATCATGGACATCGGGGGGTGGTCCAGCGCTCACTTACAGGGGATAGGCGTGGCGGAGGTGGGGCATTACGATCCCCAGCCACGTCTATCCGTCTGTTGCTGACCGCACGATAAAACTATTTTCCTGCTGATAAAGAGTGATAATCAGCAGCCAAAAGTACAGCTGCATTACACATATCATCATCTATACTGTCATGTTATTAGTCTGGGGGATATAATTTCCATGATAGTTGAGCTTTAAGGACCACGGGTTTTTCCTCCTCACCTTTTAAAAATCATAACCCTTTCAATTTTGCACCTAAAAATCCATATGATGGCTTATTTTTTGTGCCACCAATTCTACTTTGCAGTGACATCAGTCTTTTTACCCAAAAATCTACAGCGAAACGTAAAAAAAAAAATCATTGTGTGATGAAATTGACGAAAAAACGCCATTTTGTAACTTTTGGGGGCTTCCGTTTCTACGCAGTACATTTTTCGGTAAAAATGACACCTTATCTTTATTCTGTTGGTCAATATGATTAAACTGATACCCTACTTATATAGGTTTGATTTTGTCGTACTTCTGGAAAAAATCATAATTACATGCAGAAAAATGTATACATTTAAAATTGTCATCTTCTGACCCCTATAACTTTTTTATTTTACTGTGTATGGGGCGGTATGAGGGCTCATTTTTTGCGCCGTGATCTGAAGTTTTTATCGGTACCATGTTTGTATTGATCAGACTTTTTGATCGCTTTTTATTCATTTTTTCATTATATAAAAAGTGACCAAAAATACGTTATTTTGAACTTTGGAATTTTTTTGCACATACGCCATTGACCGTGCGGTTTAATTAATTATATATTTTTATAGTTCTATAGTTTGGACAGTTACACACGCAGCGATACCACATATGTTTATATTTATTTTTATTTACTTTTTTTATGGGAAAAGGGGGGTGATTTGGACTTTTATTAGGGAAAGGGTTAAATCACATTTATTCCCTTTTTTTACACTTTTTTTTGCAGTGTTATAGCTCCCATAGGGGCTATAACATTGCATACACTGATGGCCAGCACTGTTCACTGCAAAGCCATAGCTTTGCATTGATCAGTGTTATCGGCGGCCAATTGCTCAAGCCAGGCATCTCAGGAATGGAGCAATCAATCACCGAAGGGACACGCCGGAGGAAGGTAAGAGGACCTCCGCTCGTGTCCCAGCTGATCGGGACACCGCATTTTCACTGCAGTGGTCCCGATCAGCCCCACTGAGCAGCCGGGCAGCTTTCACTTTTGTTTTAGACGAGGCGTTCAACTTTGAATGCTGCGTCTAAAGGGTTAATAGCGCGCGGCACCGCAATCGCTGCCGCGCGCTATTAGCCCCGGGTTCTGGCTTCAGTTACATGCCGGGACTGACCAGATATGACACGGGGTCACCGTGTGACCCCGCGTTATATCGCGGGAGCCGGCCAAGGATGTAAATATACGTTAAGGGGTTAAAGAATTTATTTGCAAATTATGGTGGAAAATAAGTATTTGGTCAACTACAAACAAGCAATTTTTGTGGCTCTCACAGACCTGTAATTTCTTCTTTAAAGGGATCACGCCCCCTCCCATAGGTTTGCATTGAGGGGCGGAGCCGTGAATCACACGGGGGCGGAGCCGTGATGTCACAACGCTCCATCACCGTGATCGACGGTAATCAGACCCGGAGCGAACACGCTCCGGGGACTGATTTTAATGGGGTGCTGCGTGCAAGATCAAGGGGGTCCCCAGCGGCAGGACCCCTGATCAGGCATCTTATCCCCTATCCTTTGTATAAGGGATAAGATGTCTAAGCGCCGGAGTACCCCTTTAAGAGTCTCCTCTGTCCTCCACTCATTACCTGTATTAATGGCACCTGTTTGAACTTGTTATCAGTATAAAAGACACCTGTCCACAACATCAAACATTCACACTCCAAACTCCAGTATGGCCAAAACCAAAGAGCTGTCTGGAGCCAGTTGATATATAAAAAAAAAGTTTTTTCCTGGATAACCCCTTTAAGCCAGTACATGTCCGGGCCCGTCTAAAGTTTGCTAGAGAGCATTTGGATAATCCAGAAGAGTATTGGGAAAATGTCATATGGCCAGATGAAACCAAAGTAGAACCTTTTGGTAAAAATTCAACTTGTCGTGTTTGGAGGAGAAAGAATGCTGAGTTGAATCCAAAGAACACCATACCTACTGTGGGGGTGGAAACATCATGCTTTAGGGCTGTTTTTCTGCCTAGGGACCAGGACGACTGATCCATGTAAATTAAAGAATGGGGCCATGTTTTGTGAGATTTTGAGTAAAAACCGCCTTCCGTCAGCAAGGGCATTGAAGATGAAACGTGGCTGGGTTTTTCAGCATAACAATGATCCCAAACACACCGCCAGGGCAACAGAGTCCTGGAGTGGCCTAGCCAGTCTCCAGATCTCAACCCCATAGAAAACCTTTGGATGGAGTTCAAAGTCTTTGTTGCCCAGCGACAGCCCCAAGACATCACTGCTCGAGGAGATCTGCATGGAGGAATGGGCCAAAATACCAGCAACAGTGTGTAAAAACCTTGTGAAGACTTACAGAAAATGTTTGACCTCTGTCATTGCCAACAAAGGGTATATAACAAAGTATTGAGATGAACTTTTGTTATTGACCAAATACTTATTTTCCACCATAATTTGCAAATAAATTCTTTAAAAATCAGACAATGTGATTTTATGGATTTTTTTTCTCATGATGTCTCTCATAGTTGAGGTATACCTATGATGACAATTACAGGCCTCTCTTATCTTTTTAAGTGGGAGAACTTGCACAATTGCTGACTAAATACTTTTTTGCCCCACTGTACATGCCATGTTAAAAGATTTTTGAAAACCTGCCTGATTTTGTTAGATTAACCATTTAGAGTGCTGGCAAAGAACTTTTTGGGCTCTAACTACTCTTAATTATCACTAGAGAGTCCCCTCCATGGTGCACAGCTATTTCTCATTCTCTCTACTTCTCTCATTCATTTTTTTTTTTTTCCCTTCACTCCATTTCTTTTCTGTGCACTGGACTAAACAGACTTGCACTGTGTCGGGCTAACTTACACAGTACAGTACTGTAGATGGTATGTGGAGGGAGGATTGGTTACTGATGCGCTGAGCATACAGGAAAGAAACAGCAGAAGCACAGCAAGGAAGAGCTTATACTAAGCACTAAACTGCTGCTGACAAGCAGGAAAGAAAATATAACACTTCAGTTATGTGGACAGTAGTAGGTACACTAGTATTTATGCAAGGGACACCTGTCCTGAGCTTTATGGGTTTTGAGGGATGAGAGGGAAGCCTCGATTTACCTGTTAGGAACAGTGTTGATCATCTTCAGCAGGCAAACCGGCTCAGCTTGCAGTTACACAGTCCAGACTTTCTATCTCTTGTACATAGCAGTAGCTAAGCTCTGTCCCCGTTCACTGTGTTTTGTTCTGATTACTAGACACTGGCTTGGCCTCACAGGCAGTGAACAGACAGATAGCACCTAGTGACTAATATTTCAGAGTAACTATTTAAACATTCATTTTGGACATCCATTGGTCAATATTTTAGAGCTATTTTTGTGGTGTAATTAGCTGGTTTTTTTTTATTAAATAATTTACAAATATGTTAAGAAACACATAGAATATTATATGGAGGAAAGTTGTTTGACAGTGGCCTATCAAATTTTTTAAACCTATCAGTAATGTAATGAATGAACAACCACTTAAAAACAGAAAGTATAATGCTACAGTTGACAAGTTTGCCCCGAACACAATGGCCCAGCTTTGATTGCTATGGGCAAATACGACAGTTTTGGTTACAAACAGATTGATAAATCTGGGCCAAAGTTCTCAAAAACAGAATGACCAATAACATGGTGTGAAGACTACTATCAACAGATTTATAAAGAAACAGATTCTGTTGCTACAACTATTATAGCTGCATACAGTTGTGGGCAAAAAACTAATTTAACATTTTGCTTTAGTTTGACAAAAGTTAAAAGGGTATTCCAGGCAAAACCTTTTTTTATATACATCAACTGGCTCCGGAAAGTTAAACAGATTTGTAAATTACTTCAATAAAAAAATCTTAATCCTTCCAATAGTTATTAGCTTCTGAAGTTTTCTGTCTAACTGCTCAATGATGATGTCACGTCCCGGGAGCTGTTCATGATGGGAGAATATCCCCATAGAAACTGCACAGCTCCCGGGACGTGAGTCATCAGAGAGCAGTTAGACAGAAAACAACAACTCAACTTCAGAAGCTAATAACTATTAAAAGGATTAAGATTTTTTAATAGAAGTAATTTACAAATCTGTTTAACTTTCCGGAGCCAGTTGAAATAAAAAAAAAAAGGTTTTGGCCTGGAATACCCCTTTAAGTTTGGACCCTATAATCAAATGCAAAATAGTATAAGATGGCAAAATGATTGCCAAAACAATACAGAAATATCAAGGGGAAACCTTGCATTCTGCAAAATAACTGCAATTTTGACAGTTTATCCAAAATCGTGGCTTATCCAAAATTAAGGTATTAGTCCAATTCTGAACATATGGCTAGATTTTAAAATAGCTGGTCACTCAAAAGCTTGACTGGTCACTCGAATGTTGGACTGGTCGTAGGACCAGAGCACTCTCTGCTGGACCAAGAAACTGACTGCTGAAATAGCCACATATGGACCCGGCTGTTGGGCGTGAATGAGTTGCTTGGACACACAGTTATAAGTTTTGATAGGACATAAATATGTGTCTGCTCCCTGCCTTGTCACTTGCTTTTGTAGGCCACAGGCTGCAATAAGCCTGTAACCGTCAAGAAAGCAGAAGACGTAGACATTAAGGGGCCTAACTACAGAAAGGGACTTAAAGGAGAACTCCGGCAAAACTAAACTTATCCCATATTCACAGGATAAAGGATAAGTAGCTGATCACAGAAGGTCAGAGGGCTGGGACCCCCTGCGATCTCAGGGACAGGATCCTGGCTCTCGCAGAGAGGAGCGTGTGTCTTCTACTGATATTCATTTCCATGAGAGAGCCTATGATTCCCGAATGCTGTATTTGGATCTTTTCGGCGCTTCCGTAAAAATGTATGTGTAACGGCAATGGTGAAGTGGACCCGCTGAACCTGTGTGGATAATGGTGTGGGCCGTACCAGGGAGCGGACTCTAAGGTGCCGTTGGTTTTACCCAGAGCCTGCCACACTGGACTTGCTGCAGCAGGTGGCACCCAGGTCGCTACCCCTGGTATGACTCGTCCACACAGGCTGCCGAGGTAAAGCGTGGCACAGGAAGGATAAGGCAACTCAAAGTCTGGACAGGCAAGAGGTCAGGGCAGGCAGCATAGGAGTGTAGTAAGGAACGTAGCTAGGAGGTCAGAGGGCAGGCGGCACAGGAGCGAGGTCAGGTCACAGAGCAAGTGGTCAGGTACACAGTAAGGCAATACACTCTTAGGCAAGTGAGCACAAAGATCCGGAAAAGGGGAAACAGGAAGTGCTGACACAGTGTGAGCGAGCAGCAGTAACCAATTAAGGGAGTACTGGCCCTTTAAATTGCAGAGAACCGACACGCACGTGCCCTAGAGGGCGGGTAAACACACACCCGTGACCTGGGACAGCGGAGGAAGCAGGAGGTGAGTAATGGCCTGGTGTTCGCATGCAGGCATGTCCCGCGGCATCGCCTGCAGAGGAGGACGGGGCAGGATAGCGCTCGCGGCCAGCATGTCTGGCCGGAGCCCTCTTTTTAGGTAACAGAAAATTAAGGACCAGGTCACGGTCCAAGATATTTTCCTCCAGCTCCCAGGACCTTTCTTCAGAATGGAACCCCTTCCAGTCGACAAGAAAGTACCGTCTCCCTATAACGGTTTTAGTAGCTAAAATTTCCTTAACCTCAATGACGTCAGAGGAACCATACACGGGAGTAGGGGTGATTTTTTTGGGGGAAAACCGATTGATGATGAAAGGCTTGAGGAGGGAGACGTGGAAAGAGTTCATAATTCGCAAAGAAGAAGGCAGATGAAGTTTGTATGACACAGGATTAATGCAATGCATAACCTTGTAAGGACCCAGGAAGTGAGGACAACACTTATAGCTGGGAACCTTGAAATGGATATATTTGGCCGAGAGCCAGACATTGTCGCCAGTAGAGTAAGTTGGAGGGGGTCCTCTCTGCCTGAGACTTTATCCTGGAGGAGGCGAGAACTAAAGAGTGCCGGGTCTCTTGCCAGATGTTCATAAAATCCTGTAATTGGTCATCAACAGCGGGCACTCCAGAAGAGACAGGTAGAGGAATAGGAGGACGAGGGTGACAGAGGTAGACTGTGAAGAATGGTGGAATTAGCGTAGACTCAGAATCCTTGTGGTTATAAGAGAACTCTGCACAAGGTAAAAGGTCGACCCAATCGTCCTGTCTGGCTGAAACAAAATAACGAAGGTAGTCTCCAAGGATTTGATTCACTCTCTCAACCTGGCCGTTGGTCTGGGGATGGTAGGCAGAAGAAAAGTCCAGTTTGATTTTAAGACGTGAACAGAGGGCCCTCCAGAACTTGGAGACAAACTGAACTCCTCGATCAGATATGATGTGGGCCATGTAGGCAAAAGATATGCTGAAGGAAGTGTTTTGCCAGCTGCGGAGCAGAAGGAAGACCAGGCAGAGGCACGAAATGAGCCATCTTGGAGAAATGATCAACAATCACCCAGATGACTGTGTTGTTACAGGAAGGTAGTAGATCGGTGATGAAGCCCATAGCAATGTGAGACCATGGATTTTCCAGAATAGGCAAAGGCTGTAAAAGACCCGCAGGTTTAAGCCAAGCCAAACCTAGAGAGAGCATCGGCTCTGACATTCTTGTCAGCAGGACGAAAATGAATAAAGAAATTAAACCTGGAAAAGAATAGAGACCATCTGGCCTGCCCAGGGTTCAGTCGCTGTGCAGACTAGAGATATAAAAGATTCTTGTGATCCGTATAGATGCTGACTAGATAAGACGAACCTTCCAATAGATGTCACCGCTCTTCCAAAGCAAGCTTAATTGCGAGAAGTTCCCGATCTCCAATAGAATAGGATCGGGTCTTGACAATACTGGCAAATACCGAGGCAAATGCCGATTTTAATCGGGAGAAGGCTTCTTCAGCCTCAGGAAACCAAGATTTTGGATTACAGTTCTTTTTAGTAAGAGCAACAAATGGTGCAACCAAAGAAGAAAAGTGTGGAATGAACTGACGATAATAATTGGCAAACCCCAGAAAGTGTTGAATTGCCCGTAGGCCAGTAGGTCGAGGCCAGTCCAAAACTGCCGACAGCTTATCAGGATCCATCTGGAGACCTTGGTTGGAAACAATATAACAAAGAAATGGAAGACTTGACTTCTCAAAAAGGCATTTCTCGAGTTTGGCATATAAATGATTGTCCCGGAGGCATTGTAGGACCTGTCGCACATGTGAACGATGCAATCTAAATTGGGCGAGAAGATCAGGATGTCATCAAGGTACACAACAATACATGTGTAGAGTAGATCACGGAAGAGGTTGTTGACAAATTCTTGGAAGACAGCCGGAGGCCAAAAAGGCATCACAATGTACTCAAAGTTCCCATCACGGGTATTAAAAGCCGTCTTCCATTCGTCTCCTTCTCGAATTCGAATGAGGGTGTATGCTACCTGCTGATCCAGCTTGGAGAAAACCTTGGCACCCCGTAGACAATCATAGAGTTCTGAAATCAAAGGTAGAGGGTAGCGATTCTTGATCGTGATTTTATTTAGTCCCTGATAGTCAATGCAGGGGCAGAGTGACCCTTCCTTCTTTCCCACAAAGAAGAATCCAGCTCCGGCAGGAGAGGTGGACTTCCGGATGAAGCTCTTTTGACGATTTTCTTTGATGTTTTGAGCCATAGCTTGCGACTCAGGGACAGACAAGGGGTAAATTCTTCCCCGGGGAGGCGTATTACCAGGCTGAAGGTCGATTGGACAATCATAGGGACGATGCGGTGAAAGACACTCTGCCTGCTTCTCGCAGAACACATCTGAATAATCACGATGCGGTAGAGGCAGACCCAGCAGGAAAGGAGATGGTTTTAGGCTGAGTAGTCATCAGACAGTGGTTCTGACAGTAAGGTCCCCATAGGGTGACCTCGCCAGTTTGCCAGTCGAGATGTGGAGCGTGACACTGAAACCAGGGAAGACCAAGAAGAAGTTCCGAAGTACAATGAGGAAGCACGAGGAACTCGATCTTCTTCTTGTGTAACACACCTGTAACAGAGCTGGATGTGGATCCTCTACCTGTGTGGCTGATGACTCGTATCGTATCGGGGAACAAAGTCTAAGGTGCCGCTGGTCTTCACAAGGCCGCAAGGAAGTGTGGGAGGTGCAACAACTTATAATGTGGTGTCAGGTGTATTCACTGATTATGGGCGTACTGGAAGACTGTGTTTGTGGACCAGGGAGGCGTTGATAAAGTTTCCAGCGGAACCAGAGTCCAAAAAGTTTACAACAGAGAACGATGCCCTGGAAGGAGTATATACTTGGACCGCCATGGTCAAACGAGGAGAGGTAGAATTCACACCTAGGGACAACTCTCCGACGTGCCCTAGGTGCGAGCGTTTCTCGGACGAGTTGGTCATATAGAACATTCGGGCTCCCACACAAGTTTTCATTGCGCTAGCGGGATCTCTCCTGCTGGTTAATTGAGCATGATCCACCTGCATAGCCTCTTTAGCAGAGGGCAAAGAGGATGGTTGAGGTGGACGCTGGAACACGGGTGCCAAATGTGGAAAACGTTGTGTCCGAGTAGGTTCACACTCTTGACGAAGCTCCTCCTGCCTCTCAGCAAAGCGCACATCAATACGAGTAGCCAACTGAATAAGATCATTCATGGAAGACAGAGGATCCTGTGCAGCGAGAACATCCTTGACTCTACTAGAAAGTCCCTTTTTAAAGGTGGCACACTGGGCCTCGTCATTCCAGGCCAATTCGGAGGCTAGGGTGCGGAATTGAACTGCACAATCACCAACAGAAGAGTCCCCTTGGCTTAGGTTCAGTAGTGCAGTCTCGGCTGAGGAGGCCCGTGCAGGTTCTTCAAAGACACAGTGGAATTCCGAAACGAAGGCCTGCAGATTGGAGTACACCGGATCATTTCTGTCCCAGAGAGGAGTAGCCCAGGCCAGGGCTTTTCCAGAAAGAAGACTGACCACAAACGCCACTTTAGCACGCTCTGTCAGGAACTGATCAGCCATAAGTTCCAAATGCAATGAACACTGGGTCACAAACCCTCTACACAATTTAGGGTTGCCTTCATATTTCATGGGAAGAGACAGTCGTATCTTGGAGCCTACGGAAACCACGGAAGCTGCAGACACTGGAGGAGCCACAGGAACTGGTTGTGGCTGTTGTGAGGTGAGGAGCTGCTGCATCATTGAGGATAACTGGTTCAGTTGTAGTGCTTGTTGCTGTATCTGCATAGACTGTTGTGCCACAATAGCAGACAGATTAGCGACATACGGCATAGGCACCTTGGTGGGATCCATGGCCGGATCTTACTGTAATGGCAGTGGTGAAGTGGATCCACTGAACCTGTGTGGATGATGGCGTGGGCTGTACCAGGGAGCGGAGTCTAAGGTGCCGCTGGTTTTCACCAGAGCCTGCCGCAAAGCGAGATGGACTTGCTGCGGCAGGCAGCCCCCAGGTCGCTACCCCTGGTACGACTCGTCCACACAGGCTGCCGAGGTGAAGCGTGGCACAGGAAGGATTAGGCAACTCGAAGTCTGGACAGGCATGAGGTCAGGGCAGGCGGCAAAGGAGCGTAGTCAGGAACGTAGCTAGGAGGTCAGAGGGCAGGTGGCACAGGAGCAAGGTCAAGTCACAGAGCAAGTGGTCAGGTATATACAGTAAGGCAATACACAACGGGAATGCTTTCTCGGGTCTCGGTGATCGCGGGGGTCCCAGCGCTCGGACCCCACTCGCGCGATCAGCTACTTAGGGGGATATCTCCTTTAACTATAGAGGGGACCTAATTACACAGAGGGGCTCAAACTTTTAGATGGGGGGCTTACTACATAGAGCTTAGCTACACAGAAGGGGTCTAACTATAGAAATAGAGGTCTAAATACACATTTACGGGTCTAACTACACAAAAAGGGCCTAATTATGGAAACAAGGGCCTATGAAGATAAGAGGGTCTAACTATAGAGGTGGGGCCTAACTACACAGAGGTCTAACTAAGTAGAGGGGAGACTAACTACACAGATGGCATCTACCTATAAAATGGGGGGCCTATTTATAGAGATGGGGCCTAACAACACCGATGGAGCCTAACTAGACAGGGGGGGAGGTTAAACATAGAGCCTAGTACAGAGGTGGGGAGGGCACTGGAGTGAGGAGCTTAGAATTTAGCGAAATCTGGAATGCAAAATGTCCGATGCAGAAATTGCACTGTGTGAATGGGAAAGTAGAATCCCCATAAAAAAAAAAAAAAGTGCACTAAAATTCGCTGAATTTCTGAGCAGAATATTCCTGCGGAATTATGCTCAGAAATTCTGCCGTGTGAACATGGCCTAAGAAGTCTTCATGGCATTCTGGGATGAACAGAAAACTGAGGAAGACAGCACTAATCAAGAAGAAGTCCCTGGATATAACTTCACAATTATTGTACAGTATACATATTCTGTGTAGCAATGGTATATTCCACGTGACTGCTATTACAATGATTTTAGTGCTTTTTGTAGGATGTTTTCTTATATGTACTAGTATGTGCTATTTGTACGTAGATAATTACATTGTTACACTGTACAACACTATGGTTACACTATATAGCTACAGTATATGTAAATGAGCTGTGAGGAGTCTAATGATGTCATTAGCACAGGTAAAAGCATACCTCAGTCCTCAGGGGCCAGGATAAAGCGGATCTGCGCTTGCTATTCCTCTATCAACATCTCCTTGGAGATGTAAATGATCATCTGAGAAAATAAAGCAGAGAAAGGAAAGGAAGCGCTATATAATGCTGCACATTTATTTAAGTATTTGGACTGATGTATAACTTGTGGAATTGCAAGGTGCAGAGTTCCATGTAGAAAGATGATGTATGTGGAATTTAAAAAAGTACCGTATTTTTCGCCATATAAGACGTTCCGGCATATAAGACGCACCTAATTTTAAAGGATGAAAATCTAGAGAAAAAAAAATTCTGAACCTTCAACCTGCGGACCTCCAGATGTTGCAAAACTACAACTCCCAGCATGCCAACGGCTGTCCTATTGGATGACGGGACGGCGTGCGCAATGACGTGATGAGGGGATTCCGGCACGGAGCAGACACAGAGGAGGCAGGTAAGGTCCCTCCTGGTGTCCTGTAAGCTGTTCGGGACGCCGCGATTTCACCACGGCGGTCCCGAACAGCCTGACTGGGTTAGTGTCACTTTCGCTTCAGACGCGGCGGTCAGCTTTCAGGTTTTAATGTGTATTTGCCGTATAAGACGCACCAACTTCCCCCCCCCCCCCCCCGCCCCAGTTTTGGGGAAGAAAAAGTGCGTCTTATACGGCGAAAAATACGGTATATGTTTGTTGAAAGTCTAATATATATTATACACTAACACCACTTAAAATCCAAAATAATGATGTGAAGAAAGCAGAATCTGTGTCATAACATAATATTATTCCCGTATTCATTAAAATTGCTGAACTGAAGAACTGAAAGCGGGGGGAAATTTACAAATCAAATTTAGCAAATGTGGCTGACAGGTGTGCAGGTGTTGTATTTATGGATAAGCTACATATATATTTTTTGGCGGAAGGGGGGGGGGGTTCTACTGACTTATTACATATTTTCTTTACTTAATTTTTTTAAATAAATAAGAGTGTGGGGGTAGAGAGCTCTGCTGTACTGTAACTTACATTATCATCTGTGAATTATCGCAGCAATACTCACAAAACATGTACATTTTGGTTGGTGGAATTTCGTTTGATTAGGAAGGGGAATCTGTAAGTCCTATATCATGTTCAGAGCTGCAGAAATAGACATAAAAAATTATACCTGTCTCTTAGCTGATGGCGGTTTGCAAAGTTGTAAAATATGTTTTTCTTTCAAGCTCAGGGAGGTGGTGCTGAGCTAGAGCATGCGCGACTCCTCCCTCCCCCCACCCTTATCTGCCTGCATGATTAATGTACAGCAAGCATGTCAAACTCAAAGGCTAACATGGGCCAAAAAAACAAGGTTTAAGTTTATGTGGGCCGCATAAAAAAAAAACATGCCCTCCCTGCACAACACCGCATGTCCCCTATGCACAACAACCCATGCCCCCCTGCACAAGACCCCATGCCCCCTTGCACAACACCTCATGACCCCCTTCACAAGACCCCATGCCCCTTTTGTACAACACTCCATGCCCCCTTTGCACAAGACCCCATGCCCCCTTTGCACAAGACCCCATGCCCCCCTGCACAAGACTGTGCAGTACAGTCCCCCCACATTAGGTGCAGTATAGTTCCCCCACATTAGGTGCAGTATAGTTCCCCACATTTGGTGCAGTACAGTTCCCCCACATTAGATGCAGTAGTTCCCCCACATTAGGTGCAGTACAGTTTCCCCACATTAGGTTGACAGTATAGTTCCCCACATTAGGTGCAGTAGAGTTCCCCCACATTAGGTTGACAGCATAGTTCCCCACATTAGGTGCAGTACAGTTCCCCCACATTAGGTTGGCAGTATAGTTCCCCCACATTAGTTTGGCAGTATAATTCCCCACATTAGGTGCAGTATAGTTTCCCACATGAGGTGCAGTACAGTTTCCCCACAGACATACAGCCTTCAGCCATATACAGTGTATGGCTGGAGGCTGTATGCCTGTTTACTGCCCCACTTCAGTGTTCCGACCACCACTGCTCCTGTCCGGGGTCACGATCTACTGCTATGGCCTATGGGCTATAGCAGTAGGTCCCGGGACCGGAGGAGCGGTGGTCGGAACACTGAAGATGACATGCTGGTGAGTGGTGACTTACCATACCCGCGTGTCCTCCTCACTGCTCCGCTTTTCTCCTATGGGCGCACGCACGATACATCCATGACGTTCCTGCGTGCGCTACCTCCCGGCGGCCCCAGCGTTTTTAAAGTTAACGCGGGGCCGCAGAGAGGTAACTGGGGCATCCTTGTGTCCTGAAAAGATTTTTTGGGACACGGGGATGCCCCGAATGTGACGGGGGCCCCCTGCACGCACAGGGCCGGAGCAGGCGCTCCAGGGGCGCCAATGATGACCAGAGAAATGAATATCTTTGCCGCGGGCCGCATGTTTGACACCCATGATGTACATTGTTTGGCTTTTAGCAATGAGCCTAATACATCAATAATGCAGAGCAGAGAGGGGTGGGGAAGGGAGGAGATGTGTATGTCCTATCTCAGCCCGGCCTCTATAACTCCTGATAAACATGAAAAACAGGATTTTACAACTTTGCAAACAGCCATTAGCTAAGAGACAGGTATCAATTGCTTTATCTCCTTATCAGCTGCCTATCTCCGCAGCTCTGAGCATGATATAGAGGTGACAGATTCCCTTTAATGCCTACAGAATGGAATGTCCTAATAGCTCCTGTAGGTGTAGTGTGATGTTGTCGCAATACTTACATCAATATGATGTATGGGACATTTATGGACATTGGGGGAGATTTATGAAAACTTGTGTAGAGGAAACATTGACTAGTTACCCATAGCAACCAATCAGATTGCTTCTTTCATTTGTCAGTGGCCTTTTAAAAAAATGAAATAAGCGACCTGATTATTTGCTATGGGCAACTGGTCAACTTTTCCTCTGAATCAGTTTTGATAAATCTCCCCCTTAAAGGGCTTATCCACCATATGGTGATTTTAGTATGTACCTGGCAGACAGTAATGGACATGCTTAGGAAGGATCTGCGCTTGTCTTGGGGCTAAATGGCTATGCTGTGAGATTACCATAACACTGTGGCTAGCTTTTTGTGAACTGGTATTACCTGTTTGACTTTTCTTTTTTTGACTACAAATCCCACAACTCCATTTTCCTCCCTCCCACACATCAGCCACCCCACCCATTGAAACATAAATGAGCTGCATCCATTCAAAGACCTGTAGTTTTCAATCAGGTGCTGCATTAGTTGCAGATTGATCCCTCTCCCACCAAGCGATCCCTCCACCCATTGAATCAGAGAGGCTCCCTGTCATCAGCTGACTAGTGAGTCAGGGAAAATCTGAGATAACAGTCATTTTGTATGCTGTTAAAAATAAATATTGGAGTGAAAATCACATAAGAATTGTGAGAAAACCGTCACACACAGGTACAGACACTATATTATGAACTACACTAACTTTACAGCCCCTGTAGCATAGTCAAATAAAAAAAATACCTTTAATACCCCTTTAATGTTTTTTTTTTTTATATGAGTTTCATCCTTATAATGTATAGCACAGCTTAGGAAATAAATTTTGTGATTAACGCAGTATTGACCCACAACTGATGCTCTTAGATTAACCCCTTAACGACGCAGGACGTATATTTACGTCCTGCGCCGGCTCCCGCAATATGAAGCGGGATCGCGCCGCGATCCCGCATCATATCGCGTCGGTCCCGGCGCTAATCAACGGCCGGGACCCGCGGCTAATACCACACATCGCCGATCGCGGCGATGTGCGGTATTAACCCTTTAGAAGCGGCGGTCAAAGCTGACCGCCGCTTCTAAAGTGAAAGTGAAAGTGACCCGGCTGCTCAGTCGGGCTGTTCGGGACCGCCGCGGTGAAATCGCGGCGTCCCGAACAGCTGATCGGACACCGGGAGGGCTCTTACCTGCCTCCCCGGTGTCCGATCGACGAATGACTGCTCCGTGCCTGAGATCCAGGCAGGAGCAGTCAAGCGCCGATAATGCTGATCACAGGCGTGTTAATGCACGCCAGTGATCAGCATTAGAGATCAGTGTGTGCAGTGTTATAGGTCCCTATGGGACCTATAACACTGCAAAAAAAAAGTAAAAAAAAAGTGTTAATAAAGGTCATTTAACCCCTTCCCTAATAAAAGTTTGAATTACCCCCCTTTTCCCATAAAAAAAATAAAACAGTGTAAAAAAAATAAAAAATAAACATATGTGGTATCGCCACGTGCGTAAATGTCCGAACTATAAAAATATATCATTAATTAAGCCGTACGGTCAATGGCGTACGCGCAAAAAAATTCCAAAGTCCAAAAAAGCGTATTTTGGTCACTTTTTATATCATTAAAAAATGAATAAAAAGTGATCAAAAAGTCCGATCAAAACAAAAATCATACCGATAAAAACTTCAGATCACGGCGCAAAAAATGAGTCCTCATACCACCCCATACGTGGAAAAATAAAAAAGTTATAGGGGTCGGAAGATGACATTTTTAAACGTATACATTTTCCTGCATGTAGTTATGATTTTTTCCAGAAGTGCGACAAAATCAAACCTATATAAGTAGGGTATCATTTTAACCGTATGGACCTACAGAATAAAGATAAGGTGTAATTTTTACCGAAATATGCACTGCGTAGAAACAAAAGCCCCCAAAAGTTACAAAATGGCGTTTTTTTTTCGATTTTGTCGCACAATGATTTTTTTTTCCGTTTCGCCGTGCATTTTTGGGTAAAATGACTAATGTCACTGCAAAGTAGAATTGGCGACGCAAAAAATAAGCCATAATATGGATTTTTAGGTGGAAAATTGAAAGGGTTATGATTTTTAAAAGGTAAGGAGGAAAAAACGAAAGTGCAAAAACGGAAAAACCCTGAGTCCTTAAGGGGTTAAACAACAATACAAACCTCATGAAGTGACAGTTTTTTTAAACCACACCTCAAGGCATTTATCAGGGACTGCAGTAAACATTTTAAAATATATGTAGATGGTATAACAAAATGACATTTAGAACCTTTTACATATTAATGTAATGTCCTTTTTGTGTTTTTATATTTTGGTTTCACACTGGGTTGTGGCTGGGCAATTTTATTTGCTATTCTTCCTGGCTAAGGAAAAGTTAAAGCTCTTAGCAAATGACAGCTTGGGTGTGGCTATTTAAAACCGGGCTCTGCTACCCTCTGGGCTGGTGATTTGTGCAATTCTGACTATGTCTGCTTAATCATGCACCTTGCATTTATTTTGTAATATTTCTGAGTTTTTAACCATGGTTAATAGTCCTGTTTATTATAGATTTTATTCTGTGTTACATTTGTCGGTTATTTGGATATTGTATGTCCGTTCTGCTTTAGCCTTGTTTCTTAGTCCGTGTTCACACTGTGAGAATCCTGACCTGTGTGCCTCCTCATTGTGGAGTTTGATTTTGTGGAATCTCTTCAAACTCATCCGTTTCTTAGTCTATTGTTCTGTGTATTCTATTTGTTTCCTTCTAAGTCAGTATCCTGATCACACGGTGGAGTGTGCCCGCTGGCTAGAAGTCGATCTGGAGTAATTTTTTCTGTCTACTCCTTTTGTGGATAGGGGTGTCTATTATGTTCTTTGTAAGTGTCCAGAGTTGTTTGCTGTTCTTTAAAGTTTGTAGTGCACACACATATCACAGGGCACATGATCACTTATCTAGTGTTTCTTCTGTGATTTACTATTGGTCTATAGGGTCCTCTGTGCTTACTCACTGATCTGTGTCCTCTGAACTTAATCTGTTTATGTTAGTTATCTGTTTCCAGTGTGAACAGTGTTCTATGTTTTCTGATCAGTTTAGTGTTTAGCATTCAGTTCTTCTGCTCATCCCCTGCATTTCCTGGTCTCTGCTGTTTACTCATGTTATACCTTGCCTAGCTCATTTATTCATATCTGCCGTTTACCTCGATTCCAGTTTATGAACTTTTTGTTAGTACATTGCATCCTGCCCTGTTTGTGTGTTTATATTCTGTCTTGTATATCCGCTTGTTTGGTAGTTTCTCATTATGTTTCTGGCCTGTGACCGACTATGTATATTATTTGTTTTTACGCCCACTGCACTTAAGCGCAGGTAGGGACCGGCGCTGAGGTTGTCGATGCGCCGTTTAGGGAGGATGGGCAAGTAGGCAGAGTGTTATTAGGGACAGTTTAGGGCTCACTCTCCCTATCCGCCCAGTAGGTCATGACAATTAGTCTGTGCTTCCATAACAAACAAAAAAATGCTTTTGTTCTCTGGTGTCAAGTGTCAAAGAGTCGTTCCCCAGCCCCTGAAGTGCTGAGGGATGGAACACAGACAACTGAAAGCTGAGCCTTCTTTCCAAACACCTCTGCACAATTTGTATGCACAACGCAGAAACGTTATATGGAAAGGGGGCCCTCAGTGTTGCAAACTGTCAATCGAGCAGGGCTGTAAGAAAAAAAAGGCCCAGCCCTCACATGTAGGATGTGCTGTAACATTTATTTATTCATCAAATAGCAGGTCACAAAGAAGAACGCATTACAGCAGCAGCCTTTTTCACCTGTTCCTGTGCTAACAGAGGTCAGGCTATACTTAATAATTGCTGTAGAACTAGCAGTTTAGTATATGCTATTACTGTGAACATGTATGGTGTATACGTTCTGGAAAGGGGTCCCCTCGCAGCATGTGAGAAATTCATGTGGAGGCAATGTGAGCGTACTTAGTTTCATGGGAATCAAGAGGTTAATTTCCGAGAAAGGGAGAGATAACATTAAGATACTGCGTGAAATAGTGGCAAAATGGATCCTAAAAACCAATGCACAAGAAAAGGCAGATATGAATAGCAGGATCGATATAGGGGTTTTCCTCTGAACATTGCTTGTGTATGACGTCGAGAGAAGTTTTGCTACTTAGCTGACGCACACAGAACAGGTGAGATGGTCTGTTGGAGCGTACATGCGTGAAACAATTGTAACCTAACTCCTCTGTAGAACACACAAGGCAAGCTGTTTGCTCAATAAATATGCATCGATAAAGCCGTTGCTGAACCGCAAGTCTGGTGAGTTGCCCTCCTTCATATCTCTTCATTACTGTGCTAGATTATTGTGGACTTTTGCCTCAGAAAGAGTTGTGCACCATTCACGGCATCGGTCGTTGGCTGCAGGATTATAGTGATGGTTCATGTGAATGGAGCAAGTAGTATTTTCTACTGTATGAACAGTCATTGACTGTGTTTCTGCCTTTTTTGATCTGAGCATGCTTTGGTCTCCACAACAAATGAGTAACCCCACCACTGAAATGGATACAACAGGAGCTAATAATACTGCTGACCTGCCAGAGATAGCTGAGACCTCATTAGGTGCAGGTCGTCAGAACGCCAGTTTGTTCTTTAGACAATGCAATATGAATGAGCCCTGCCTCTACCTGAGTACAAAAACTCTGGAATTTAAAATGCAGACTCTTGCAGAGAAAGAGACAAAATTATTTTGGACTTTTAACTCCTTGAATTCCTACAGGGATTGCGTCCGTGTTCCAAGGGGCCTGAGAGGTTAGGAAGAAGCTATGCAATACTTAGATGACCCCATATTTATGCATAAATGGATTGAGCTGCAGAAGAAATATTCCCTGGAAATAATGGAACTTGTGCATGAACGAAATATCGAGGAATATACCACGGTGACAAAAGAGTTAAACTTAAAGGGGTACTCCAGTGGAAAACTTTTTTTTTCTTAAATGAACTGGTGCCATAAAGTTAAACAGATTTGTAAATTACTTCTATTAAAAAATCTTAATCCTTTTAGTACTTTTTAGCAGCTGTATATTTTTTTGTGTTGTCCACAGTGCGCTCTGCTGACACCTCTGTCCGTGTCAGGGACTGTCCAGAGCAGCATAGGTTTGCTATGGAGATTTTCTCCTGCTCTGGACAGTTCCTGACACGGGCATCAGGTGTCAGCAGAGAGAACTGTAGACAACACAAAAAGGAAATACAAAAAATAAAGATTTTCCTCTGTAGCAAACAGCTGCTAAAAAGTACTGAAAGGATTAAGATTTTTTAATATAAGTATTTACAAATCTGTTTAACTTTCTGGCACCAGTTCATTTAAAAAAAAAAAAAAAAGGTCTTCCACCGGAGTACCCCTTTAATAAAAGAGGAACTTCAAAAACGCCACTCTGAAAAAACCTATTGACCTTTTAAAGAAATCAGAGAAAAAACTCATTACACTACAAACTGTTACGCCGAGCGCTCCGGGTCCCTGCTCCTCCCCGGAGCGCTCGCGGCGTTCCTCTCTCTGCAGCGCCCCGGTCAGACCCGCTGACCGGGAGCGCTGCACTGACATTGCCGGCGGGGATGCGATTCGCATAGGGGGACGCGCCTGCTCGCGAATCGCATCCCAAGTCAGTCACCTGTCCCGGCCCCCGGCTGTCATGTCCTGGCGCGCGCGGCTCCGCTCCTTAGGGCGTGTGCGCGCCAGCTCTCTAAGATTTAAAGGGCCAGTGCACCAATGATTGGTGCCTGGCCCAATCAGCCTAATTAGCTTCCACCTGCTCCCTGGCTATATTACCTCACTTCCCCTGCACTTCCTTGAGGGATCTTGTTGCCTTGTGCCAGTGAAAGCGTTTAGTGTTGTCCAAAGCCTGTGTTCCAGATCTTCTGCTATCCACATTGACTACGAACCTTGCCGCCTACCCCGACCTTCTGCTACGTCTGACCTTGCGTCTGTCTAGTCCTTCTGTCCCACGCCTTCTCAGCAGTCAGCGAGGTTGAGCCGTTGCCGGTGGATACGACCTGGTTGCTGCCGCCGCAGCAAGACCATCCCGCTTTGCGGCGGGCTCTGGTGAAAACCAGTAGCAACTTAGAACTGGTCCACTGACACGGTCCACGCCAATCCCTCGCTGACACAGCGGATCCAAATCCAGCTAGCCGAATCGTGACAGTAGATCCGGCCATGGATCCCGCTGAGGTGCCGCTGCCAAGTCTCGCTGACCTATCCACGGTGGTCGCTCAGCAATCGCAGCAAATCGCCCAACAAGGACAGCAGCTGTCGCAGTTGACCGCCACGTTACAGCAACTTCTGCCACTGCTACAGCAGCAACCATCTCCTCCGCCAGCTCCTGCACCTCCTCCGCAGCGAGTGGCCGCTCCCAGCCTCCGCTTGTCCCTGCCGGACAAATTTGATGGGGACTCTAGACTCTGCCGTGGCTTTCTCTCTCAATGTTCCCTACATGTGGAGATGTTGTCGGACCAATTTCCCACAGAACGGTCTAAGGTGGCGTTCGTAGTGAGTCTTCTTTCTGGAAAGGCCTTGTCTTGGGCCACACCGCTCTGGGACCGCAATGATCCTGCCACAGCCACAGTCCAGTCCTTCTTCGCTGAAGTCCGTAGTGTCTTCGAGGAACCAGCCCAAGCTTCTTCTGCCGAGACTGCCCTGCTGAACCTGGTCCAGGGTAATTCTTCAGTAGGCGAGTACGCCATCCAATTTCGTACTCTCGCTTCCGAATTATCTTGGAATAACGAGGCTCTCTGCGCGACCTTTAAAAAAGGCCTATCCAGTAACATCAAGGATGTGCTGGCCGTACGAGAGATTCCTGCCAACCTGCAAGAACTTATCCATTTGGCCACCCGCATTGACATGCGTTTTTCTGAGAGACACCAGGAGCTCTGCCAGGAAAAAGACCTTGATCTCTGGACACCTCTCCCACAGTATCCTTTGCAATCTACCCCTGTGCCTCCCGCTGAGGAGGCTATGCAAGTGGATCGGTCTCGCCTGACCCAGGAAGAGAGGACTCGCCGTAGGGAAAAAAATCTTTGTCTGTACTGCGCTAGTACTGAACATTTCTTGGTGGATTGCCCTATTCGTCCTCCACGTCTGGGAAACGCACGCACGCACCCAGCTCACGTGGGTGTGGCGTCTCTTGGTACAAAGTCTGCTTCTCCATGTCTCTCTGTGCCCGTGCGGATTTCTCCTTCTGCCAACTCCTCCCTCTCAGCCGTGGCCTGCTTGGACTCTGGTGCTTCTGGAAATTTTATTCTGGACTCTTTGGTGAATAAGTTCTGCATCCCGGTGACCCGTCTCGTCAAGCCGCTCTACATTTCTTCGGTCAACGGAGTGAAGTTGGACTGTACTGTGCGTTACCGCACAGAACCCCTCTTAATGTGCATTGGACCCCATCACGAAAAGATTGAATTGTTCGTCCTTCCCAACTGTACCTCTGAAGTCCTCCTCGGTCTGCCATGGCTCCAGCATCATTCTCCCACCCTTGACTGGACCCCTGGGGAGATCAAGAATTGGGGTTCTGCTTGCTGTAAGAAATGCCTCACCTCTGCTCCCAGTCCCGTCTGTCGGGCCTCAGTGTCTCCTCCTGTGCCTGGTCTCCCCAAGGCCTATCAGGACTGTGCCGTGCCTCCTCATAGCCCCCGTCCTGGTGACACTCTGCCCCGTGCCAAGTTTCACCCTCTGCCCTCCCTCCCCATTCCCACTCCTGCTTAACTGCCTGCCTTTGAGGAAACCCTACAATCGCTCCCAGTGTCCTCGTCCCACGTGAAGCAATTGCCGGACAAAAAAAAGTGGGAGACCTAAGGGGGGGTAATGTTACGCCGAGCGCTCTGGGTCCCTGCTCCCCCCCGGAGCGCTCGCGGCGCTCCTCTCTCTGCAGCGCCCCGGTCAGACCCGCTGACCGGGAGAGCTGCACTGACATTGCCGGCGGGCATGCGATTCGCATAGCGGGACCCGCCCGCTCGCGAATCGCATCCCAAGTCACTCACCTGTCCCGGCCCCCGGCTGTCATGTTCCTTAGGGCGCGCGCGCACCAGCTCTCTAAGATTTAAAGGGCCAGTGCACCAATGATTGGTGCCTTACCCAATCAGCCTAATTAGCTTCCACCTGCTCCCTGGCTATATTACCTCACTTCCCCTGCACTTCCTTGCCGGATCTTGTTGCCTTGTGCCAGTGAAAGCGTTTAGTGTTGTCCAAAGCCTGTGTTCCAGATCTTCTGCTATCCACATTGACTACGAACCTTGCCGCCTACCCCGACCTTCTGCTACGTCTGACCTTGCGTCTGTCTAGTCCTTCTGTCCCACGCCTTCTCAGCAGTCAGCGAGGTTGAGCCGTTGCTGGTGGATACGACCTGGTTGCTACCGCCGCAGCAAGACCATCCCGCTTTGCGGCGGGCTCTGGTGAAAACCAGTAGCAACTTAGAACCGGTCCACCGACACGGTCTACGCCAATCCCTCGCTGACACAGCGGATCCACATCCAGCTAGCCGAATCATGACACAAACCACTATAAAGCCAGAAAGAAATGATGATGGCGCTCACCACGTACAGGGTGGAAGCTGTGTTTATTCGATAACCGGCAGATTACAGCGTGGGGAGGAGGGACACCAGGAGCGTGTGAAAGCCTTCTCGTGCACCAGGTGCACTTCTTCAGACCACTCCCCCACTGTCGTCAGTGCCGGCATAAAATATCTGGCCGTGACGTCAGTGGGCATATACACTTTTTTCACTTGTGGTGTTTTTAGAGACATACGCCCACTGACGTCACGGCCAGGTATTTTATGCCGGCAATGACGACAGTGGGGGAGTGGTCTGAAGAAGTGCACCTGGTGCACGAGAAGGCTTTCACACGCTCCTGGTGTCCCTCCTCCCCACGCTGTAATCTGCCGGTTATCGAATAAACACAGCTTCCACCCTGTACGTGGTGAGTGCCATCATCATTTCTTTCTGGTCATATTTCTCTGCATTTCGGATTGAGCACCCCGCCATAGGTGCATTGACTGTGTGTCCGTGAACGTCATTATTTGGGCATATGAGAGCTGTGCCGAGCCCTCTTTCTCTGCATCAACTTGATCTACTTTGCTATTTGCTCTGAGCACGCATTCCTCATTACCCATCTGTATCTCCTGATTAAATATGGAGACTGAAGACGTCAATCATATGGACACTTATCCGGCAGATAATGCTATCACAGCGGGGAGAGAGGGCACCTCGGAATTTTTCACACAATGCAACACTGGTAATGTTTTTCAAACCATCAGTACAAAAGGATTGGAACAAAAAGTTGGCCAACTGGCTGAAGAAAAAATGCGCCTATACTGGACACACACCGAGAGGCTTGAGAAACTATAAAGAGCCGTCTCAATTCCTGGACGATCTAGTATTCATGGCCAACTGGGAAAAATGACACCTTAACTATTCCCTACACATGCTCCGGTTAGTACGAGAAAGAAATGAACTGGAATACAGCAACGTTACAATGCGGCTGCTTCTATATAGGAAGCACTATACACCCCATCCACACTCGGTTCCGTGAACAAGTGCGATCTACAAAAACATTAAAAGGCTGTCCCAGAATTATCGAGCACGTCAACACTGAACATAAAGGAGATACCTCAGTCCTAAAAAATTTCGGATTGGAAAGAGAAATAAAGAAAAGAAAGAAAACAAAACAAAAAACAGAAGAGAAATGAGTGGCCTGGCGGGACTGAGTTGTCCATCTAGAGATGATCTCTCTCCCCATTGTATTGTCCCTGAATCTCCAATATTAAATGATGCACCAGCAGTAAATAATTTGTCCTATATTCAGATAAGTCCTGCAGTGGAGAGTTTACTCTCAAGGGGATTAAGCTACTGCATTCCTGAGCAGTTCAGCCTGGAAGACTTCGAGGCTGACCTCTTCAGAAATGTCAGAAAACTGAACCTTAAAAAATTCTTCTCCAGCTTTGAAAATAAGTCCTCAAAAAAAGAGAAGAAAGAAAGAGAGGAACCCGTGGCAATAGGTCCTCTCGGGTTCAGTATATTGGGAGAGATGAATACTCAAGAAAGGGATTGCTTAAATGCATTACAAGAACTATTGGGAGATGAAAATGTTGAAAACACAGAGAATAATGAAGTCTTGTACTTAGCTGAAAAGTCTGAGTTTACAGACGGGAACAGGTCCAAGATTTTGCCCTCCTTGACCCTGGGCAGAAGCCTCAACTTCTTCCAACAAAAAGTGTTGTCAGATATAAGAGCTTTGTTATACCCCAAGACTGCCCCTAATCTTAGCACTGAAGAATTATCAGCATTAAAATGGCTAAAATCCCCAAAACATTCACTTATAATAAAAAAAGAAGATAAAAGGGGTAATGCTGTAATTAGGTCAAAAACGTATTATGAAAACGAAGTTATGCGCTAACTCAATGATAGCACAACCTACATCAAATTATCTACTAACCCCATAGAAAAACTTAAGTCCAAGCTACAAACGTTTCTCAGAAGCAATGTGGAAATTGGTGTTCTCTCTGAAAAAACTGCAGAGAGACTCTTACCACTTATGCCCAAAGAGGCAAATTGCGCCTATTTTTTTTTACCAAAAAATACACAAGACTCTAGATTCCCCACCTGGGAGACCCATCGTCTCCGGGGTGGGGTCTCTCACAGAGTCTTTGTCGAAACATATTGATTGGCTTCTGAGACCGTTGCTACAAGAAATTCCCTCCATGGTAAAAGACACCAACGATTTTCTGTCCGCACTCAGTGCCCTTTCTTGGCAAGAGGGTTTTATATTAACATCAGCAGTTTGCTGTACACCTGCACCGTTTTTGGATGCATCAATAAAGCTGTTGCTGAATGACTCTGTTCAGGGTGTATGCACTATTTTGAATAGACTCAAAGCACGGTATGCTGAACTTTTGAGTTTACTGAAAATAGCCCATGCGGCCCTAAGTCCAGTCATTGAAATCAATGGGGTCCACTGCTCCAGATGGATATGACTAACTAGAGCACTAACGCAGTTTAAACCTAGCCTAAAAGTAGTTTGGAACATAAATTGCACCTGACAGATTCCCTTTAATATGGAGTTGCCCTCCCTTTGCAGTTATAACAGCTTTCCCTATTATAGGAAGACCTTCTACAATATCTTGGAATGTTCAGGCAATGATGTTGGATGAGAAGGCCTGGATCACAATGTCTATTCTATTTCAACCTAAGGGTACGTTCACACGGGGGGATTTATTTGCGGGTTTCCCGCTGCGTATTTGAAAGGGGACGGACTCTTCTCGGCTGTCCGCAGCAGATTTTCCACAACGTAATTTCCGCTACGGAAAATCCGCCACAAGCCCCATTGAAGTCAGTAGGGTCTGCGGCGGATTTTCCACAGTGGAAATTACGTGGCGGAAAATCTGCTGCGGACAGCCGAGAAGAGCCTGCCCCCTTTCAAATACACAGCGGGAAACTCGCAAATAAATCCGCCCGTGTGAACGTACCCTGAAGGTATTCAATAGGTTTGATTTCAGGGTTCTATGCTGGCCAGTCAAGTTTTTCTCTGCAGTCCAGTGGGTAAGATTTCCTGGCAGTCATTGAACTCAGACTCCTCTATCAAATTGCCAAACAGAGAAGTTCAGCCAGGAAATTCCTTGATGAATTTCCATAGTGTGCATGGGCCCTATGTCTTCTAATGTTCTGAAAAGAAAAAGAATACTGTTATCAAGTAAAGGTGGATTATCTGTTTTACAAGCAGAGACATTAGGATGTTAGAACAATGACCCTTTTGGCCAACCCAAATTATCATCCACATGTAGAAATTACTGTCAGCATCCATGTAGGGTTAAATAATATGGAACTTTCATTCCTTCATGCAAAAAATAATAGTGGTTATTTTTTTTAACATGGAGGAATACAAGTTTCATATGTCAGATTCAAAAACTTTGTATATGTTTTACATCTTGGCAAAGCATTAACCTTTCTAATATAAGAAAATGTTATTTATTTTTATATAAATCATTGCTGAAGCACAGGCATGGACAAAGTCCAGTAATTGAGGGTAGGCTAGCATTCCTCTGCTATCAGACTTGAGGGACCACTGTATACTGTAATAGTCATATCCCTATGCATACATACAGTGAGATGTATGTGAAGAGTACCAGTCACACAGCGAGGTGTATATATAGTACCAGTCATAGAGCGAGGTATATATGTATATACAGTGGGGATCAAAAGTTTTGGCACCCCAGGTAAAATAGTTTATTAATGTGCATAAAGAAGCCAAGGAAAGATGGAAAAATGTTCAAAAGACATCATATTACAGATTAGACATTCTTATAATATGTCAACGAAAGTTAGATTTTATTTCCATAATTTACACTTTCAAAATAACAGAAGACAAAAAAAAATGGTGTCTGCAAAAGTTTGGGCACCCTTCAGAGTTAATATCTTGTACTGCCCCTTTGGGCAAATATGACAGCTTGTAAATGCTTTTTGTAGCCAGCCAAGAGTCTTTCAATTCTTGTTTGAGGTATCTTTGCCCATTCTTCCTTACAAAAGTCTTCCAGTTCTTTGAGATTTCTGGGCTGTCTGTCTCACACTGCTCTTTTAAGGTCTATCCATAGATTTTCAATTATGTTGAGGTCAGGAGATTGTGAAGGGTATGGCAAAACCTTCAGTTTACGCCTCTTACTGTAATCCCCTGTGGATTTCGAGGTGTGTTTAGGATCATTATCCATTTGTAGAAGACATCCTCTCTTAAACTTCAGCTTTTTCACAGATGGCATCCAGTTAGCATCCAAAATTTGCTGAAATTTTATTGAATCCATTTTTCCTTCTACTCGTGAGATGTTCCCTGTGCCACTGGCTGCAATACAACCCCAAAGCATAATTGATCCACCCCATGCTTAACAGTTGGACATAGGTTCTTTTCATTAGATTCTGTTCCCCTTCTTCTCCAAACGTACCTTTGCTCATTCCGGCTGAAAAGGTAAATTTTAACCTCATCGGTCCACAGAACTTGTTTCCAAAATGCATCAGGCTTGTCTATATGTTAATTAGAAAAGTTCCAATGCTAATTTTTGTGGTGAGGATGTAGAAGAGGTTTTCTTCTGATGACTCTTCCATGAAGACCATATTTGTACAAGTATCTCTTTATAGTGGAATAGTGTACCACAACTCCAGTGTCTGCCAGATCTTTCTGGAGGGATTGTGCAGTCAAACGTGGGTTTTGAATTGTTCTGTTTGATATTTTTCTTGGTCTTCCAGATCTTGCTTTAACTTCCACTGTTCCTGATGACTGCCATTTCTTAATTACATTCCGAACAGAGAATATTGACATCTGAAAACGTTTTGCTATCATCTTATAGCCTTCTCCAGCTTTATGAGCGTCAACTATTTTCAGTTTCAGATTTCTAGACAACTGCTTAGAAGAACCCATGGTGCTGATTGTTGGGGCAAGATCAGATGAGTCTGGGCATTTAAAAGCTTTGATATTGACATCACCTGGTCTTCCCAGATGATGATTGAGAACAACCCATGACACTGGCAGGTCTCAGCTTTACAAAGGGGGCAGTGCATGCTATAAATGCTGCAGGGTGGCCAAACTTTTGCAGACACAATTGTTTTGTTTTCTGCTATTTTGAAAATGTAAATGATGGAAATAAAATCTAACTTTTGTTGACATATTAAAAGAATGTCTAATCTGTAATTTGATGCCTTATGGAGATTTTTCCATCTTTCCTTGGCTTCTTTATGCACATTAATACAGTAAATTTGAGTAGCCGTATTAGTCCAGAGATGCACATGCAAATCATAAAATGTTGCAGTATCTTGTAATACCTTTTTTATTGGACTAACAGAATTTTGTAGAGACAAGCTTTCGGGATTCCTCCCTTTATCAAGTCCAAAGCAAATCTAAGCTCACAAGCAGAAGACACAGGTTACATCTCACAAATATGCAGCGGTTAAGACAATAGATGTCACATCTGGAGGAATCCCGAAAGCTTGTCTCTACAAAATTCTGTTAGTCCAATAAAAAAGGTATTACAAGATACTGCAACATTTTATGATTTGCATCTGCACATTAATACAAATTTTTACCTGGGGTGCCCAAACTTTTGATCCCCACTGTAGTACCAGTCACACAAAGAGGCGTGTATATATAGTACCAGTCACACAGAGAGGTGTATATATAGTACCAGTCATACAGCGAGGTGTATATATACTACCAGTCAAACAAAGAGGTGTATATATATAGTACCAGTCACACAAAGAAGTGTATATATAGTACCAGTCACACAGAGAGGTGTATATATAGTACCAGTCACACAGAGAGGTGTATATAGTACCAGTCGCACAGGTAGGTGTATGTGCAGTATACACAGTACCAGTCACATAGCGATGTGTATGTACAGTATATACAGTAAAGAGGGCAAAAAAGTAGGGGCCTCCAGATGCTCCAAAGCAAAATATAGTAATTAAAATGTCACTTTTATTCCGTTAAAAAAAGAAACACGGACGTTTTTTGTGCCAAATGTGGCTCTTAGTCGTGGCAATACTTTACTGGGCATCTGCCCCTTATTTAGTGACAACCTCAAATGTGTCTGCCAGAAGTCAGCGAAGGCCAGAACCAGAATCAGCATGACGAGTGCAAGCTCGATTGCGGCCATACAAAGCCACAAATTGCGGAGCGGAGCGGATCAGTAAGGTATAACGGTACTTGTGAACGGGTCTGTATACCATATTAAACAAATAAACACAGAGTGACATGTAGTAGCATAGATGTTACAAGTGCAAATTAAAGTAGATAGGTTGTACAGGTGCTCAGAAGAGTTAAATGAGTATAGATATAATAAATATATTCACCACATCTATATATCAATATAACAAATGTATATGCATAGTAAGTCTATATCACCTGCAAATGAATATGGACTTATAACCAAATAATAATAATAATGTAATAAAAGTGAGCATTTACTATGCAAGACGCAATTAACAACAGGCAAGATCTATGTATAAAGCAACATGTAATGTGTAGTGAGACCACTGAAAAAATGTAAGATCATATCAGTTTAAATTAACAAGGACTGTAATGATAAATTAATGGGTCAGTAGATGTACATGAAATCATGTCTGGCATTCATGCCATGAGGACTGCGAGAGTCAAAATCCAGAAAGCCTCTCTGGACTTCAACTTCTGGGTCCAATTTCCTCTCCTATGGCATGGGAAAACCCGTTCTATTCCCATAACCTGAAATCCAGTGGTGATCCCTGAGGTGCTTGGTTAGACCAGATACAGATCGGTTGTTACCTAATGCATTACTGGTACATCGAAAATGTTCCGCAATTCGGATTTTTAGTTTTCTGTTCGTGAACCCCACTTACTGTATTTGGCATTTAGTACAAGTAACCATGTATATTACATGGGTAGTACTGCAATTGATCAATGACTTTATGGGTTATTTCCTTTTCATTACTGTGGATGTAAATTCAGTTCTATTTGTCATGAAGGTACAACAGATACACCTAGTGGCACCAAAGCAACAACATCCTTTGGTTGCCAACCAGTTAGCACTGGAGCCAACAGATATAAACTCACTAGGGGACAATAAGTCTCTCATTGATTGTGCTTTTTTAGCTACAAATTTGGTGCCTTTATGTAGTAAATCTGCCAGGTTGGAGTCTTGATGTAAAATGGGCATGTGCTTGCATAGGATTGAACAAATATTATTGAAGTCAGTATTGTATGTGTAGAGAAGGTGGGAACATACGGTGGACCAATACTGCAAGAGGTTAATGGAGGTTCTTGTAAATAAACTGTCTGTCCTTGGAATCAGCTATGCATTTAGCACTGTTTAGCATGGAGGTGGTATAACCTCGCTTTCTCAGACGGTTACTGATAGCTTTACATGCATCAAGGTATACAGTCGATGTGCCCTTTTCGCATTTATAAATTATCCTATGGGGAGATTGCGGATGGTTTGGTTAGGATGGTTGCTTTTGGGGTGTAATATATTATTTCCAGTGGATGGTTTGCGAAAAAGTTGTATATAAACCACATGATTCACATGGTCTTCTGTTAGGGTGACATCTAGAAAATTAGTGACATCTAATTGCAAAGTGAATTTAAGATTATGAGAAGTCTTAAGATATTTTACAAAAGAGGTCGCCTCCTCCTCCACACCAGGAGGAGGTCATCTATATATCGGCCATACCACCCCACTAGGGGGCGAAAGATATTATCTGCCGTATATAGATAGACCTCCTCCCAGTGGGACATGTATAGATTGGCTAAGGAGGGGGAAAATTTGGCCCCCATCGGGCTTCCCGTTACTTGGAAATAAAATTCTCAGTCAAAAGAAAAAAAAGTTGTGTTTTAACACAAACAATAAAACATCCAGTATATACTGTTTGAGAACTTGGCTGTAATTAGAGTATTTGTTTAGATGAAAGGATATGGCTGAAATGACAGCTTCATGTGGTATGCATGTATACAATGTTGTGACATCGCACGACAGCCATTTGTCTTGAGTGTCCCATGAAAAAGATTGCACAGCGTGGAGTAAGGTTTTACCGTCCGGTATGAACCCCATGGCCCGTGACACTGGTGGCTGGAGAAGGTGATCCAGCCACTCACCCAGATGTCCCTGAAGTGAGTCAATGCCCGCCACTGTATGGTGAAGCAGAGGGGGAAACACATGTTTATAGGTTTTGGAAAACCCGTGAAAGATAGGACATTTTGGCAAAGTCTGGTAAGGATGGGTTCACACCACGTTTTTGCAATACAGTTCCCGTATCAGGATTTTGATAAAAAACGGATTCCTCAAAACCTGACTAAACTGTATCAAATCATGTGTACAAATTTTAATCCGTATACGGTTTGAAAAATGATGTCCGGTTGCATCCGTTATTTAAGAAAAAAAGTATACTTTTTTAACTTTTCACTCCATTATGAGTAAAGTTTCACTTGTGCAAAGTCAAAAACCGTATTGTGAAAACCGGAAGGAACCGTACGCACATACGGTTCTGTGCGGTTCCCATTTTCTCCCATGTTAAAAAGAAAGTATACGTTTCAATACAGTAAGGGGCCTTATGTAGCGCTTGTAGCGCGAGACGGTTCCATAGCCCACAAGCACCTCCTTCCTATGTCGTCTCCCTGCACCTTGTCTTTGCATGGACTTCAATAAAGAGCACAGATGAAGCAACAAACGTGGTGCGTCTGCTTGACTTTCTTTCTTGTGGTGTAAAGAACCGTCCTCAGGAATAGCTCTGGGATAGTCTTGGTTACTTGCCACGGGACAAGTTTCCTCGCAATAAGTCGCCAGACAACAGTTCAGCATACAAGTCTGGCTCCTCGCCAGCTTTATTTACACTGGTTGCAGGTAAAAGTCCTAGACCATCTGGTCACTGACTACAACTCTCAGCATGCCCTTTCTACTAACTGGTGAGCTCCCCTCATTCAGTTAAAACATATGCCTCCTGCAACCTGATTACTCACAGTTCACACTGTCACTTGGGCCACTCACAGCTCCTGCTGTGGCCCGCTGTCTCCCCCTACAGCGACATGTTGTTTCCCAGGGAGAGCCCAGATCAGACTGAATCTGTCCCTTATAAACGCCTCCCTTCTCTGCTGTCTCATTCATTAGGCCGCAGGTGAGGGTTGCTCCAAAGTGAGCGATGGAAATCCACCCTTTTCTTGCCACTTTATCACATTGGATACGTTTCAATACTGTTTTTCAACCAGGACCAAAAACCTTGGTAGGCTGCGGTTTTTGGTACGGGAAAAAAAAACTGACAAAACTGTACAGGATACAAAACGGACACAGCCGGATGCATCTTTTGGAATACGGTTTTCAATGGATTGTCAATGCATACTGTTTTGTTCCGGTTCCGAACGGTTTTCAAATCGAAAACATATACAGGAACTATATTGCAAAAATGTGGTGTGAACCCAGCCTAACAAATTATTTTTCTGTTTCTCCCTAAGTATGTGTTAGGAATCACAGCAGGTGGACAGCAGGGGGTGGATCCTCTGGGCCTGTGTGGATGGAGACTTGAGTTGTGCCAGGGAGCGGGGTCTAAGGTGCCACCAGAGCCCGCCGCAAAGTGGGATGGTCTTGTTGCGGCAGGTGGCACCCAGGTCGCTACCCCTAGCACGACTCGTCCACACAGATAGCTGGGGGGTGGCATGACACAGACAGAGACTGGCAGGACGTGGCTGGCAGGACGTGGCGGGATGGCAGAAGGTCAGGCAGATACACAGGTACAGGTAGGAAAACAGGGAACAGTTACACAGTAGTGAGACACAGAACTTCACTATGGCATAAACAACAAAAGATCCGACAGGGAAGCAAGGGCGGAGCAGGAATATATGGACCAGGGGACAGGAATAATCACTTTAATTAAAGAAACAAAGCTCCAGCGCGCGCGCGCCCTAGAAGGCAGAGACATGCGCACAGGAGCAGTGAGGACAGGGACACAGTGGCTGAGAGAGGTGAGTGACGGGCTGGGATTCGCATGCGGGCGCGTCCCGCGATGCGGATCCCAGCCCCGCCGGCAGCAGAGACATGACAGCGTGCTCACGGCCAGTGTGTCTGGCTGGAGCACGGCTGTTACAGTACCCCCCCTTTTCTTTTGAACTAAAAATGTTCCCCACCAAATGAGACCAAGGGTTGTTAGAAATGGGCAAAGGCTGTAAGGAACTTGCAGGGTTCTGTCGAGGAGTCTTCTAACAGGTACTGAAGGAATCACAGGAGGATCAAGAAAGTGATCTTGGCAATATTGTACCCAGGAAGTGACTTTTCCGGTCTTCCAGTCGAGATGTGGAGAATGGCGTTGAAACCAAGGAAGATCAAGAAGAAGCTCTGAAGCACACTGTAGCACATAGAACACAATTTTTTCTTTATGCAAATTTCCCACATGAATGTCAAGGTGTTGTATGCGAAATTGCACCTTACAATTCAGATTCTGTCGATTTACAGAAGAGATGTAGAAGGGCTTGGCGAGACATGACACTGGAAGACAATATTTATGGACCAGGGGGGCACCAATGAAGTTACCAGCAGAATTGGAATCCAAAAGAGCAAGAGGCAATGAAAGAGGTTCTGGCAGAGGTGAACACTTGAACCGAGATGGTCAAGCGATGAGAGGCAAAATTCACACCAAGGGATGCTACTCCAACTTGACCAAGATGAGGATGTTCTCCCGGTCGCGCAAGACGTATGGAGCAGTCTTTGAGGAAGTGCCCCGGAATGGCACAATATAAGCACAAATTCTCACTGCGTTGACAGGATGTTTCCTATTGCATTAAGCGAAAACGGTCCACATCCATTGCCTCTTCGGCAGGAGGCAAAGTAGACAGTAGAGGTGGATGTTGGAACACTGGTGCCAGTCGGGGTAATCGCCGTGTTCGGGCAGGTTCTCCTTCCAAAAGAAGTTCTTCCTGCCTCTCGGCAAAATGCACATCAATACGGGTGGCCAAATGGATAAGTTCGCTCAGGTTTGTCGGAGAATCTCGTGCCGCGAGAACATCCTTGATTCAAGGGGAAAGTCCTTTTTTTTTTAAAGTAGCACACAAGGCCTCGTCGTTCCAGGAAAGTTCTGAAGCAAGAGTGCGGAACTGAACCGCGTAGTCGCCAACGAGGAAGTTTCCTTGGCAAAGGTTCAGTAGAGCCATCTCGGCAGAGGAGGCTGGCATGGGTTCTTCAAAAACTTTGCGGAATTCTGTAAGGAATGCTGACAGGTTCAAGGAGACCGGATCTCTACGATCCCAGAGAGGAGTAGCCCAGGCTAGGGCTTTTCCGGAGAGCAGACTGAAGACATATGCCACTTTAGCACGCTCCATCGGGAACAGATCCGCCAAGAGTTCAAAATGGGCAGAAGACTGTGTCACAAAGCCTCTACACAGCTTGGGGTCTCAGTCATACTTGGAAGGCAAGGACAAACGGAGCTGAGTCCCAGGAGAAGCTGCAAGCCCGGGAGGAGGCTCAACACAGGTGGATGCCGCTGTTGTTGCTGCTGCGCAGCAAGGAGCTGTTGCATCATGGCTGTAAGTTGGTTCAGTTATTGTGCCAGATGGGCTAACTGCTGCGACTGCTGGGACATGAAGGAGGGAAGATCCGAGACATCTGGCAAAGGCACTCCAGCGGGATCCATGGCCGGATCTTACTGTTAGGAATCACGGCAGGTGGACAGCAGGTGGTGGATCCTCTGGGCCTGTGTAGATGGAGACTTGAGTCATGCCATGGAGTGGGGTCTAAGGTGCCACTGGTTTTCACCAGAGCCCGCCGCAAAGCGGGATTGTCTTGTTGCGGCAGGTGGCACCCAGGTTGCTACCCCTTGCACGACTCGTCCACATAGGTAGCTGGGGGTAGCGTAACACAGACAGAAACTGGCAGGACATGGCGGGATGGCAGAAGGTCAGGCAGGTACACAGGTACAGGTAGGAAAACAGGGAACAGGTACACAGTAGCTAGACACAGGACTTCACTATGGCATAAACAACCAAAGATCCATCAGGGAAGCAAGGGAGGAGCAGGAATATATGGACCAGGTGTAATCACTTTAATTAATTGGGCACTGGCCCTAAAAGAAACAGAGCTCCGGCGTGCGCCCTAGAAGGCGGAGACACACACTACAGAGCTGCGAGGACAGGGACACGGTGAGGCAGTGGCTGAGGGAGGTGAGTGACGGGCTGGGATTCGCATGCGGGCGCGTCCCGCGATGTGGATCCCAGCCTCGCCGGCAACAGAGACATGACAGCGCGCCACGGCAAGCGTGTCTGGCCGAAGTGCGGCTGTTACAGTATGCTTATGTATACTCCTTCATTTAATAATTCTTACTACTGATGTGGGGTTAGATGTTACTTTCCTATATATCGTGGTATCATTCAACTGTTCCAAAACCAGTTTCTTATACAGTAGTTTATCCAGTACAACGACTGACCCCCCTTTATCTGATTTGGAGACATTGTGGTGGGAGTTTGAAGCAGAGATTTCAAATCTTCTTCTACCCTTATTTGGAATAAATCCATGGGTTCCACTCGTGAGTTAAAGGGGTATTCTGGGCAAAAACATGTTATCCCCTATCCAAAGGATAGGAGATAAGATGTCTGATCGCGGGGGAGCCCGCCACTGGGACCCCCCGTGATCTCCCTGCAGCACCCACATTCTATGCGGGAGCTGCGGCTCCATTCTATGCGGGTGCTGCAGGGAGATTGAGGGGGGTCCAAGCGGCGGGCCCCCCCGCGATCAGACATTTTATCCCCTATCTTTTGGATAGGGGATAAAAAAATTTGCCCGGAATACCCATTTAACCGGGTAAAAAGTTAATGGTGGAAAAAGTATTGAGTTTCGGTGACAAGTGATTCCACATCAGTAGTGGTGGACACTTTCTGTAAATCAATCAAGGTTTGCAGAGCAGATAGGTCTTGAAAAGATGAAGACAATGGAAGGGAATTCCTTCCCAGACTATTTAAAGGGGTATTCCAGGAATTTTTTTTATTTGACTATGCTACGGGGGCTGTAAAGTTAGTGTAGTTCATAATATAGTGTCTGTACCTGTGTGTGACGGTTTTCTCACAATTCTTCTGTGATTTTCACCCCAATATTTATTTTTAACAGCATACAAAATTACTCTCAGATTTTTCCCAGCTTGCAATGCGGCCGAGACCTGACTCATTAGTCAGCTGATGACAGGCAGCCTGTCTGCTTCAATGGGTGGAGGGATTGCTTCGTGGGAGAGGGATCAATCTGCAACTAATGCAACAGCTGTAGGCACCCTGATTGAAAACCACAGGTCTTATACAGGTGGGTGGGGTGGCTGATGTGTGGGAGGGAGGAAAATGGAATTGTGGGATTTGTAGTCAAAAAAAGAAAAGTCAAACAGGAAATACAAGTTCACAAAAAGCTAGCCACAATGTTATGGTAATCTCATGCCATTTAGCCCCAAGTCAAGCGCAGATCCTTCCTAAGTATGTCCATTATTGCCTGCCAGGTACATACTAAAATCACCTTATGGTGGATAACCCCTTTAAGAAAGAGATGCAACGATCAGGAGAATCCAAGCAAGGCCCAGACTGTGAACTCTCCTGGACATCCATATAGAGGAAATGTGTTTTTACAATTAAAGCTCTAATAAATCTGTTAACATCCTTGATGATTTAACCCCTTAAGGACCAAGGACATACGCGTACGTCCGTGGGAATTTCAGTCCCTGCCGCGCGCCGGGCAGGGACCAGAACGGGGTGACTGTTGATATCTATCAGCAGGCACCCCGTGCAAATGCCCAGGGGGGTCCATCAGATCCCCCATGTCGGTGATCACCACAAATCACCGGTGAATTCACACCGGCGATTTGCCGCAATTCCAGGTAAATAAGGTGAAAATAAGGGGGATCGGGGATGTCCAAGACACCCACGATCCCCCTGAAGGAATAGGAGTGAGGTGGCAGGGGTGCTACCCCTCCTATCCCTGCTATTGGTCATCAAGAAGCGTTGACCAATAGCAGATCGGGGGTGGGGGGTTAAATTTCGGTTTCCTCGTTCTGCCCACCCACAGTAGGCTGGGCAGAACGGGGAAACCGACGAGGACTGGCGCCAAAGGTCCACTTACCCATCGGCGGCGAGGATCGGCGGCAGAAGAGAACGGCAGTGGTCTCTAAACTGTAGAACTCCAGATGTTGCAAAACTACAACTCACAGCATGCCCAGGCAGCTGTTTGGGCATGCTGGGATTTGCAGTTTTGCAACAGATAGAGGGCTACAGTTTGGAGATCACTGTGCAGTGATCTCTAAACTGCAGCCCTCCAGATGCTGCAAAACTGCAAATCCCAGCATGCCAAAACAGCAAACAGCTGTCTGGGCATGCTGGGATTTGTAGTTGAGTACCTCCAGCTGTTGCATAACTACATCTCCCAACATGCCCTTCTGCGATCAGTACATGCTGGGAGTTGTAGTTTTGCAACAGCTGGAGGCACACTGGTTGGAAAACACTGAGTTAGGTAACAGAAACTAACTGAGGGTTTTCCAACCAGTGTGCCTCCAGCTGTTGCAAAAGTACAACATGCTGGGAGTTGTAGTTTTGAAACTGCTATAGGTTTGCCCCCCCATGTGAATGTACAGGGTACATTCACACTGGCGGGTTTACAGTGAGTTTTCTGCTTCAAGTATGAGCTGCAGCTAATTTTTTACGGCTGCACAAACTCCTAGCGAGAAACTCACTGTAAACCTCTGCCCGTGTGAATGTACCCTAAAAACACTACACTAACACAAAATAAAGGGTAAAACACTACATATACACCCCCCTTACACTGTCCCCCCCCCAAATAAAAATGAAAAACATATCGTATGGCAGGGTTTCCAAAACAGAGCCTCCAGCTGTTGCAAAACAACAACTCCCAGCATTTCCGGACAGCCACTGACTGTCCAGGCATGCTGGGAGTTTAGCAACAGCTGGAGGCACCCTGTTTGGGAATGACTGGTGTAGAATACCCCTATGTCCACCCCTATGCAATCCCTAATTTAGTCCTCAAATGGACATGGTGCTCTCTCACTTCGGAGCCCTGTCGTATTTCAAGGAAACAGTTTAGGGCCACATATGGTGTATTTCCGTAATCGGGAGAAATTACACTACAAATTTTGGGAGGCTTTTATTCCTTTTATCCCTTATGAAAAGGAAAAGTTGGGGGCTACACCAGCCCATTAGTGTAAAAAAATACAACATTTTACACGAACATGCTGGTGTAGCCCCATACTTTTTATTTTCATAAGGGGTAAAAGGAAAAAAAGACATCCAAAATCTGTAATGCAATTTTTCCTGAGTACGGAAATACCCCATATGCGGGCGTAAAATGCTCTGCAGGAGCACAACAAGGTTCAGGAGTGAAAGCGCACTATGTACATTTGAGGCCTAAATTGGTGATTTGCACAGGAGTGGCTGTTTTTACAGCGGTTCTGACATAAACGCAAAAAAATAAATATCCACATGTGATATTACAAAGCCCCCCCCCCCTGTGGTGCCAGAACAGTGAACCCCCCCCCACATTTGACCCCATTTTGGAAACTACACCCCTCACGGAATGTAACAAGGGGTATAGTGAGCCTTAACACCCCACAGCTGTTTGACGAATTTTCGTTAAAGTTGGATGGGAAAATGAGAAAAAACACATTTATTTCACTAAAATGCTGGTGTTACCCAAAATTTTTCATTTTCACAAGGGAAAATAGGAAACAAGCCCCCCAAAATTTGTAACCCCATTTCTTCTGAGTAAGAATATACCCCATATGTGGATGTAAATTGCTCTGCGGGTGCACTCAAATGCTCAGAAAAGAGGGAGCGCCATTGGGCTTTTGGAGAGAAAATATGTCCGGAATTGAAGGCCATGTGTGTTTACAAAGCCCCCATAGTGCCAGAACAATGGAACCCCCCACATGTGACCCCATTTTGGAAACTACACCCCTCATGTAATGTAATAAAGGGTACAGTGAGCATTTACGCCCCACAGGTGTCTGACAGATATTTGGAACAGTGGTCGGTGAAAATGAAAATGTAATACTCACTGCACCCCTTATTAAATTCTGTGAGGGGTGTAGTTTCCAAAATGGGGTCAAATGTGGGGGGGGGTTCACTGTTCTGGCACCACAGGGGGGGGGGCTTTGTAAACGCACATGGCCCGTGACTTCCATTCCAAACAAATTCTCTTTCCAAAAGCTCAATGGCGCTCCTCCTCTTCTGAACATTGTAGTGCTCCAGCAGAGCACTTGACGTCCACACATGGGGTATTTTCATACTCAGAAGAAATGGGGTTACAAATTTTGGGGGTAATTTTCTCCTATTAACCCTTGTAAAAAATGTAAAATTTGGGGAGAAAACTGCATTTTAGTTAAAATTTTTTTTTTTTTCATTTACACATCCGACTTTAACGAAAAGTCGTCAAACACTTGTGGGGTGTTAAGGCTCAGTGGACCCCTTCTGACATGCCTTGAGGGGTGCAGTTTCCAAAATGGTATGCCATGTGGGGGTTTTTCTGATGTTCTGGCACCATAGGAGCCTCCTAAATGTGACATGCCCCCCAAAAAACATTTCAGGAAAAACTCACTCTCCAAAATCCCATTGTTGCTCCTTCCCTTCTGAGCCCTCTACTGCGCCCGCCGAACACTTGACATACACATATGAGAAATTTCCTTACTCGAGAGAAATGGCGTTACAAATTTTGAGAGGATTTTTCTCCTTTTACCTCTTGTAAGAATTCAAAAACTGTAAAAAAATTAAGATTTAGAATTTTCTCCTTCACTTTGCTGCTATTCCTGTGAAACACCTAATGGGTTAACACACTTACTGAATGTCATTTTGAATACTTTGAGGGGTGCAGTTTTTATAATGGGGTAATTTATGCAGTATTTCTAATAAGAAGGCCTTTCAAATCCACTTCAACCCTGAAATGGTCCATGAAAAATTCAGATTTTGAAAACTTTGTGAAAAATTGGAAAATTGCTGCTGAACTTTGAAGCCCTCTGATGTCTTCCAAAAGTAAAAACATCTCAACTTTATGATGTTAATATAAAGTAGACATATTGTATTTGTGAATCAAAATATAATTTATTTGGAATGTCTATTTTCCTTACAAGCAGAGAGCTTCAAAATTAGATAAATGCTAAATTTCCAATTTTTTCATAAAATTTTGGAATTTTTCACCAAGAAATGATGCAAGTATCGACAAAATTTTACCTCTTACATAAAGTAGAATATGTCATGAAAAAACTCGGAATCAGAATGAAAGGTAAAAGCATCTCAGAGTTATTAATGCTTAAAGTGACAGTGGTCAGATGTGCAAAAAACGCTCTGGTCCTACAGTGAAAATTGGCCTGGTCCTTAACCCCTTAAGGGATTAATAGAGATTCCGTCTTTTTGTTGGAACAAACGTAAGTCCTTTAGTTAATAGGGCAATTTGTGCTGAAGTGAGTATGGTATCTGATAAGTTTGAGTCCATAGTATCTATCATTTGCGTTTCGCTCTTGTTTTGGTTTGTATGTTCCCGCTCTGCTCTCCTTGTTTTTCCATGTTTATGTCTTTTCCTTTTTTTTCTTTTGTGCGCCTGTCTCTAAAAAAGAAGGCAAATTGGATGGTACAGCGGAATTGTAAGGATTATTTTGTCTAGAAGCAGGGTACCTCCGGGTGTCCGTAGTTATTGTCTCCTCAGTGTCTGAGAGATCGGTACAGTTATCCGTGCTTTCATTGTCAGATGAACTAAATGTAACATTTGTTATTAACGGTAACGGTATGGTTATACAGATTTTCAGAAGTGATCGAGGAATGGATTTTCTGTTTCTATACCAGGTGTATATCGAATTATCTGCATAATCCTTGAGGTCCCTCTTAAATTTACTCTTCAGGTTAAGTTTTGGTTCATTTTTTTCATGTAACTTATGAAGTTCTGGTAAGTGTTCAGATTGTTTCAGTGATTCTGTGATACTACATATTTCATCTTCTAGTTTAGTGATTTCGGTTTGCTCCCTCCCAATAATCAGCCTCGTTAATTTGAATGAGCAATTCACAATGGTGAGCTAAATTCACAATATTTTTCTTTTACAGTATGTACAGTGCCAGTCATAGAGGGAGGTGTATGTACAGTAACAGTGCCAGTCACACAGAGAGGTGTATGTACAGTATATACAGTACCAGTCATTTAGAGAGGAGTATGTACAGTATATATACAGTACCAGTCATTTAGAGAGGAGTATGTACAGTATATATACAGTACCAGTCATTTAGAGAGGAGTATGTACAATATATACAGTGCCAGTCACACAGAGAGGTGTATGTACAGTATATACAGTACCAGTCATTTAGAGGAGTATGTACAGTATATATACAGTACCAGTCATTTAGAGAGGAGTATGTACAGTATATATACAGTACCAGTCATTTAGAGAGGAGTATGTACAATATATACAGTGCCAGTCACACAGAGAGGTGTATGCACAGTATATACAGTACCAGTCATTTAGAGAGGAGTATGTACAGTATATATACAGTACCAGTCATTTAGAGAGGAGTATGTACAGTATATATACAGTACCAGTCATTTAGAGAGGAGTATGTACAGTATATATACAGTACCAGTCATTTAGAGAGGAGTATGTACAGTATATATACAGTACCAGTCACACAGGAGGTGTATGTACAGTATATACAGTAACAGTCATTTAGAGAGGAGTATGTACAGTATATATACAGTACCAGTCACACAGGAGGTATATGTACAGTATATACTGCACCAGTCATATAGAGAGGTGTATGCACAGTATATACAGTATCAGTCACACAGGGAGGTGAATGCACAGTATATACAGTACCAGTCATATAGAGAGGTGTATGCACAGTATATACAGTATCAGTCACACAGGGAGGTGAATGCACAGTATATATAGTATCAGTCACACAGGGAGGTGTATGTACAGTATATATACAGTACCAGTCACACAGGAGGTGTATGTACAGTATATACAGTACCAGTCATACAGGGAGGTGAATGCACAGTATATACAGTACCAGTCATATAGAGAGGTGTATGCACAGTATATACAGTATCAGTCACACAGTGAGGTGAATGCACAGTATATACAGTATCAGTCATATAGAGAGGTGTATGAACAGTATATACAGTATCAGTCACACAGGGAGGTGTATGTACAGTATATACAGTACCAGTCACACAGGAGGTGTATGTACAATATATACAGTACCAGTCACACAGGAGGTGTATGTACAGTATATACAGTACCAGTCATATAGAGAGGTGTATGCACAGTATATACGGTATCAGTCACACATGGAGGTGAATGCACAGTATATACAGTATCAGTCACACAGGGAGGTGTATGTACAGTATATATAGTACCAGCCATATAGAGAGGTGTATGCACAGTATATACAGTACCAGTCACACAGGGAGGTGTATGTACAGTATATACAGTACCAGTCACACAGGGAGGTGTATGTACAGTATATATACATTACCCGTCATATAGAGAGGTGTATGTACAGTATATACAGTACCAGACACACAGGGAGGTGTATGTACAGTATATACAGTATCAGTCACACAGGGAGGTGTATGTACAGTATATACAGTACCAGTCACACAGGGAGGTGTATGTACAGTATATACAGTACCAGTCACACAGGGAGGTGTATGTACAGTATATACAGTACCAGTCATATAGAGAGGTGTATGCACAGTATATACAGTACCAGTCACACAGGGAGGTGTATGTACAGTATATATAGTACCAGCCATATAGAGAGGTGTATGCACAGTATATACAGTACCAGTCACACAGGGAGGTGTATGTACAGTATATACAGTACCAGTCACACAGGGAGGTGTATGTACAGTATATACAGTACGTCATATAGAGAGGTGTATGCACAGTATATACAGTACCAGTCACACAGTGAGGTGTATGTACAGTGTATATACAGTACCAGCCATATAGAGAGGTGTATGCACAGTATATACAGTACCAGTCACACAGGGAGGTGTATGTACAGTATATACAGTACCAGTCATATAGAGAGGTGTATGCACAGTATATACAGTATCAGTAACACAGGGAGGTGTATGTAGAGTATATATAGTACCAGCCATATAGAGAGGTGTATGTACAGTATATACAGTACCAGTCACACAGGGAGGTGTATGTACAGTATATACAGTACCAGTCATATAGAGAGGTGTATGCACAGTATATACAGTACCAGTCACACAGGGAGGTGTATGTACAGTATATACAGTACCAGTCACACCGGGAGGTGTATGTACAGTATATATAGTACCAGCCATATAGAGAGGTGTATGTACAGTATATACAGTACCAGTCACACAGGGAGGTGTATGTACAGTATATACAGTACCAGTCATATAGAGAGGTGTATGCACAGTATATACAGTACCAGTCACACAGGGAGGTGTATGTACAGTATATACAGTACCAGTCACACAGGGAGGTGTATGTACAGTATATATACAGTACCCGTCATATAGAGAGGTGTATGTACAGTATATATACAGTACCAGTCACACAGGGAGGTGTATGTACAGTATATATACAGTACCCGTCATATAGAGAGGTGTATGTACAGTATATATACAGTACCAGTCACACAGGGAGGTGTATGTACAGTATATATACAGTACCAGTCATATAGAGAGGTGTATGCACAGTATATACAGTACCAGTCACACAGGGAGGTGTATGTACAGTATATACAGTACCAGTCATATAGAGAGGTGTATGCACAGTATATACAGTACCAGTCACACAGGGAGGTGTATGTACAGTATATATAGTACCAGCCATATAGAGAGGTGTATGTACAGTATATACAGTACCAGTCACACAGGGAGGTGTATGTACAGTATATACAGTACCAGTCATATAGAGAGGTGTATGCACAGTATATACAGTACCAGTCACACAGGGAGGTGTATGTACAGTATATACAGTATCAGTCACACAGGGAGGTGTATGTACAGTATATACAGTACCAGTCACACAGGGAGGTGTATGTACAGTATATATAGTACCAGCCATATAGAGAGGTGTATGTACAGTATATACAGTACCAGTCGCACAGGGAGGTGTATGTACAGTATATACAGTACCAGTCATATAGAGAGGTGTATGCACAGTATATACAGTACCAGTCACACAGGGAGGTGTATGTACAGTATATACAGTACCAGCCATATAGAGAGGTGTATGTACAGTATATACAGTACCAGTCACACAGGGAGGTGTATGTACAGTATATACAGTACCAGTCATATAGAGAGGTGTATGCACAGTATATACAGTACCAGTCACACAGGGAGGTGTATGTACAGTATATACGGTATCAGTCACACAGGGAGGTGTATGCACAGTATATACAGTACCAGTCACACAGGGAGGTGAATGTACAGTATATACAGTACCAGTCACACAGGGAGGTGTATGCACAGTATATACAGTACCAGTCACACAGGGAGGTGTGTGTACAGTATATAAAGTACCAGTCATATAGAGAGGTGTATGCACAGTATATACAGTACCAGTCACACAGGGAGGTGTATGCACAGTATATACAGTACCAGTCACACAGGGAGGTGTATGTACAGTATATACAGTACCAGTCATATAGAGAGGTGTATGCACAGTATATACAGTACCAGTCACACAGGGAGGTGAATGCACAGTATATACAGTACCAGTCACACAGGGAGGTGTATGTACAGTTTATACAGTACCAGTCATATAGAGAGGTGTATGCACAGTATATACAGTACCAGTCACACAGGGAGGTGTATGCACAGTATATACAGTACCAGTCACACAGGGAGGTGTATGTACAGTATATACAGTACCAGTCATATAGAGAGGTGTATGCACAGTATATACAGTACCAGTCACACAGGGAGGTGTATGTACAATATATACAGTACCAGTCATATAGAGAGGTGTATGCACAGTATATACAGTACCAGTCACACAGGGAGGTGTATGCACAGTATATACAGTACCAGTCACACAGGGAGGTGTATGTACAGTATATACAGTACCAGTCATATAGAGAGGTGTATGCACAGTATATATACAGTACCAGTCACACAGGGAGGTGTATGTACAGTATATATACAGTACCCGTCATATAGAGAGGTGTATGTACAGTATATATACAGTACCAGTCACACAGGGAGGTGTATGTACAGTATATATACAGTACCAGTCATATAGAGAGGTGTATGCACAGTATATACAGTACCAGTCACACAGGGAGGTGTATGTACAGTATATACAGTACCAGTCATATAGAGAGGTGTATGCACAGTATATACAGTACCAGTCACACAGGGAGGTGTATGTACAGTATATATAGTACCAGCCATATAGAGAGGTGTATGTACAGTATATACAGTACCAGTCACACAGGGAGGTGTATGTACAGTATATACAGTACCAGTCATATAGAGAGGTGTATGCACAGTATATACAGTACCAGTCACACAGGGAGGTGTATGTACAGTATATACAGTATCAGTCACACAGGGAGGTGTATGTACAGTATATACAGTACCAGTCACACAGGGAGGTGTATGTACAGTATATATAGTACCAGCCATATAGAGAGGTGTATGTACAGTATATACAGTACCAGTCGCACAGGGAGGTGTATGTACAGTATATACAGTACCAGTCATATAGAGAGGTGTATGCACAGTATATACAGTACCAGTCACACAGGGAGGTGTATGTACAGTATATACAGTACCAGCCATATAGAGAGGTGTATGTACAGTATATACAGTACCAGTCACACAGGGAGGTGTATGTACAGTATATACAGTACCAGTCATATAGAGAGGTGTATGCACAGTATATACAGTACCAGTCACACAGGGAGGTGTATGTACAGTATATACGGTATCAGTCACACAGGGAGGTGTATGCACAGTATATACAGTACCAGTCACACAGGGAGGTGAATGTACAGTATATACAGTACCAGTCACACAGGGAGGTGTATGCACAGTATATACAGTACCAGTCACACAGGGAGGTGTGTGTACAGTATATAAAGTACCAGTCATATAGAGAGGTGTATGCACAGTATATACAGTACCAGTCACACAGGGAGGTGTATGCACAGTATATACAGTACCAGTCACACAGGGAGGTGTATGTACAGTATATACAGTACCAGTCATATAGAGAGGTGTATGCACAGTATATACAGTACCAGTCACACAGGGAGGTGAATGCACAGTATATACAGTACCAGTCACACAGGGAGGTGTATGTACAGTTTATACAGTACCAGTCATATAGAGAGGTGTATGCACAGTATATACAGTACCAGTCACACAGGGAGGTGTATGCACAGTATATACAGTACCAGTCACACAGGGAGGTGTATGTACAGTATATACAGTACCAGTCATATAGAGAGGTGTATGCACAGTATATACAGTACCAGTCACACAGGGAGGTGTATGTACAGTATATACAGTACCAGTCATATAGAGAGGTGTATGCACAGTATATACAGTACCAGTCACACAGGGAGGTGTATGCACAGTATATACAGTACCAGTCACACAGGGAGGTGTATGTACAGTTTATACAGTACCAGTCATATAGAGAGGTGTATGCACAGTATATACAGTACCAGTCACACAGGGAGGTGTATGTACAGTATATACAGTACCAGTCACACAGGGAGGTGTATGTACAGTATATACAGTACCAGTCATATAGAGAGGTGTATGCACAGTATATACAGTACCAGTCACACAGGGAGGTGTATGTACAGTATATACAGTATCAGTCACACAGGGAGGTGTATGTACAGTATATACAGTACCAGTCACACAGGGAGGTGTATGTACAGTATATATAGTACCAGCCATATAGAGAGGTGTATGTACAGTATATACAGTACCAGTCGCACAGGGAGGTGTATGTACAGTATATACAGTACCAGTCATATAGAGAGGTGTATGCACAGTATATACAGTACCAGTCACACAGGGAGGTGTATGTACAGTATATACAGTACCAGCCATATAGAGAGGTGTATGTACAGTATATACAGTACCAGTCACACAGGGAGGTGTATGTACAGTATATACAGTACCAGTCATATAGAGAGGTGTATGCACAGTATATACAGTACCAGTCACACAGGGAGGTGTATGTACAGTATATACGGTATCAGTCACACAGGGAGGTGTATGCACAGTATATACAGTACCAGTCACACAGGGAGGTGAATGTACAGTATATACAGTACCAGTCACACAGGGAGGTGTATGCACAGTATATACAGTACCAGTCACACAGGGAGGTGTGTGTACAGTATATAAAGTACCAGTCATATAGAGAGGTGTATGCACAGTATATACAGTACCAGTCACACAGGGAGGTGTATGCACAGTATATACAGTACCAGTCACACAGGGAGGTGTATGTACAGTATATACAGTACCAGTCATATAGAGAGGTGTATGCACAGTATATACAGTACCAGTCACACAGGGAGGTGAATGCACAGTATATACAGTACCAGTCACACAGGGAGGTGTATGTACAGTTTATACAGTACCAGTCATATAGAGAGGTGTATGCACAGTATATACAGTACCAGTCACACAGGGAGGTGTATGCACAGTATATACAGTACCAGTCACACAGGGAGGTGTATGTACAGTATATACAGTACCAGTCATATAGAGAGGTGTATGCACAGTATATACAGTACCAGTCACACAGGGAGGTGTATGTACAGTATATACAGTACCAGTCATATAGAGAGGTGTATGCACAGTATATACAGTACCAGTCACACAGGGAGGTGTATGCACAGTATATACAGTACCAGTCACACAGGGAGGTGTATGTACAGTATATACAGTACCAGTCATATAGAGAGGTGTATGCACAGTATATACAGTACCAGTCACACAGGGAGGTGTATGTACAGTATATACAGTACCAGTCATATAGAGAGGTGTATGCACAGTATATACAGTACCAGTCACACAGGGAGGTGTATGTACAGTATATATACAGTACCAGTCATATAGAGAGGTGTATGCACAGTATATACAGTACCAGTCACACAGGGAGGTGTATGTACAGTTTATACAGTACCAGTCATATAGAGAGGTGTATGCACAGTATATACAGTACCAGTCACACAGGAGGCGTATGCACAGTATATACAGTATCAGCCGCTGTACAGTATACAGAGCACGCGCCTCACTGTGAACTTCACTTACAAATCTCCCTCCTTTCTTCCCTCCACAGCTCTGTGTAAACAGTGACACACGCGCAGGCAGCCGCTCCCAGCCAATCACAGCGCCTCTCTCCTGGGCGCCTCGTGTGGCAGCAGCTGTATCCGGCCCGCTGATTGGTTTCTTAGACGAGATATACTGATTAGCTGTGAAAGAGCGTGTGGGCGGGGCCGGGAAGTGTAGTGTTTTCAGGTGATAAGAAGCTTCCTGTACACAGCGAGCGTCCGTTACACTGGGTCAGTGACTGCCAGTACATGTGTCATTGTCCTGAGCGTGCCCTGACTGCTGGCACTGAGGTGTTCCTGCATGAGGTGGGTCACTCTTTGTTCGCATCAGACTATAAGCTAATGTAGAACCTGTAGCTGTTCATGTACTACAAGTCCCAGCATGCCTTCTTACAGAAGATGAATGAATACTTTGGAGGAGGGGATAATATATATATATATATATATATATATATATATATATATATATATATATATTGACTGCAATAGGAATTGCCTGGCATTTAACTATAGGTGACCAGTCACTGTCCATAATGCTGTCTTTTCTTCATCTTTATGCTCTGTTCTTGTGTAATTCTCTATTATATAAATCAGTGTCTGCAAACTAGGGAGCCTCCAGCTGTTGCAAAACTACAACTCCCAGCATGCCCAGACAGCCGCCGAAGGCTGTCTGGGCATGCTGGGAGTTGTAGTTTTGCAACAGCTGGAGGCACCCTGGTTGGCAAACAAGGCTATAAATACACTGCAGAATAGGCATCAGAAGTGCCCTCAGGTTTCAGTTGCGTACATTGTTGCAGATTCGGACCTGCATCATTACTCTACGCCTTGCCTGCCCAAAATATATTTAGCATTGAATATGTGATGTCACTGATCCGCGTGTGTGATGGTAGGGTCACACGCGCCATGTTGGTTTTGCGACATATTGACAACTGAGCAGCAAAATACGGCACCTGTGACCCTCCCCTGACGGTGTGATCTACAGCGCACGTTATTGTTCAGAGCACAAATTCGCATACGGCACAAGTTTTTTTTTTTTTTTTGGTGCGCAAAATGTGCGCCAAGCATGCTGCGAGATAATGACCTTGTGCTATATGTTCTGTTCCCTATTGTGCTTTCATAAGGTCAGGGACGTTCTATTGCCCACAGTGTAGACTACGGAAACTACATATGGAAATATTCCGGCTGAAGATTCCGAAGCGGCCGGTGCTGACTGGTTGCTAGTACCGCCAAAAGAATGACAGAGTACGATCTTTTGGCGGATACAATTCCATGGAGAAATGTTTTTCTGCTGAAATTCTGTGGTGTGGGTAATGCAGCAGAATCTCATTGCCAGGAATAGGACTCTGCTGCACCACGATTTTTGAGTGGAATTTCAAAGCGGTATTCTGATCGGAAATTCTTTAGTGTGAACCTGGCCTAAAAAGATACGTGAGCCATATTTGGCGGCAAGTGTAATGGCATGCTTTACCATAGGCCAGTGTTTCCCAACTAGGGTGCCACTAGCTGTTGCAAAATTACAACTCCCAACATGCCCAGACAGCGAAAGGCTCCCTGCTTGGGGAAACTCTGCCATAGGCCAACGTTACATACAGTAAGGCTATTTTCACACTATGAGTATTCATCTGTTATTAAACATCAGTTTTCTGTGTAAAAACTGATGTATAATAATGGATGAAATAACAGGAGCTAATGGCTGAATAACGTCCGTTGAAATAACGGGCATATACATTAGGGATCGACCGATATTGATTTTTTAGGGCCGATACCGATAATCTGTTGAGGTTAAGGCCGATAATTTAAACCGATATTCCGGTATAAATTATCGGCTATTTCTCCCTTTTTTTTTGTGGGGGACCCAGCAGTTGGACTCCCACCAAAATAAAATGGGCTGCATGGTGAAATCTCCTTGGTTCAAGTGGCTTTTCAGCTGTTGCAAAGGAACAACTCCCATCATCCATGGAAAGCTTCAGGGAGTTGTAGTTTTGTCACAGCTTGAGAGCCACTTATTGGGGTATAGTTTCACTGCAGGACTTTCAAGTGACTACAGCTCAGATGAGAAACAGGCAGACTATACAATGGTTTGACTCACAGGAGACGTCTTCTCTGCTGTATTTTCTTTTTTTCTTCATCTGGTCCAGACGCCAGGTCTTCTTCCATCTTCTCTGCAGAGTTAACGCTTGGACATCATTGGTTCCTCATTTTGTCAGCAGATCCTCATTGTCTGTATGTAGACAATAATCATTGTAATCCTGCCAGATACTATGGGGGAGATTCATCAAAATCTGTCCAGAGGAAAAGTTGCTGAGTTGCCCATAGCAACCAATCAGATCACTTCTTTCATTTTTAACAAGGCCTCTGCAAAGTGAAAGAAGCGATCTGATTGGTTGCTACGGGCAACTCAGCAACTTTTCCTCTGGACAGGTTTTGATAAATCTCCCCCTATGCCCTTAAATATAACCCTGCCAGACATCATGCCATACATTTTCATCTGTTTGGCAGAATCCCACCCTTGTAGTGACCTCCCCCGGACCCCTAAGTCCCCCCCACCAGACTCACCTTTGTCCTCGTCTTTCAGACCTCTAAGGGCTTGCCCACACTGCGGACATTCAGTCGGCAGAATTCTGCCTGCAGCAGGCGCCACCTAAGTCCCCAGTGATAGGACCACGCTGACAGCAATGCAGTGTGGCAGAATACTACCCAAAGAATAAACATGTTCATTCTTTGGGAAGACGTCCATTGCGCCAGCATAATTCCACTGTGGCAATTCCACAGTATACACAGAGCAGCAGAATCCCATTTTAAACAATAGGACTCTGCTGCTAGTGGATTTCCACAGTGAAATTATGCCAGCCGAATGTCCGCAGTGTGGATGAGCGCTTATTCCCCCCAGGCCTCTTAGTTCTCCTCCAGATCCCCCTTTTCCCCTTGTTCGGAACCCTTAGTCCAGTGGTGTCCAAACTGTGGCCCTCCAGATGTTGCAAAACTACAATTCCCAGCATGCCGGTTCCATTGGCTGTCCGGGCATGCTGGTAGTTGTAGTTTTGCAACATCTGGAGGGCCACAGTTTGGACCCCACTGCCTTAGTCACTCTCAGACCCTCTGTTATCCTCCTCCAGCCACTAAGTCCCCCCCCAGATCCCCTTGTCTCCTTCTCCACCACACTTTTCTGCCCTCCTCCCTGACTCCTCTATAATTATTAAAACTTCTTCTCTGCCATCAAACACACACACACCACACACACACCTCTTTGATGCTTTATTATCTTCTAACCCCCCCCCCCCCCCCTGTGATTTTCTACACTCCAATTACAGCCCCCTCCCTCATTCCATACTGCTCTTTCTCTCTCCCATCCTCCTTTTCACCCACCTTGTGGGGAGGACAGCTGAAGCGGCTCTGTGGCGGCGGGATGTCCTCCTTCTCCTCCTCCAGCCAGGGTACGGACCGTGACGTTAGGCTCGTGCCTGCGTGGTGTGCTGCGTCCCTGCCTGTTAACTCATCGCTGTTGTAATAAAGAAAACTGTGTCCCTGTAGCAGAATGTGACTCTCCTCCACAGGGACACAGTTTCCTTTATAACACCGGCCCGGAGCGAGGTCCCCTTCAGTGCTGAAGGGGAGGAGAGCGGCGAGGTCCGCATATGCTTTATTACAAGAAAAAGTGCAAGGGCAGATGAACGGCCCCTGTAAATATGCCACTACCGCCTCCTTTGCTGATATATGGGGCTCAGGCCCCAGATAATTTGACCTAGGGATGCCCCTGCCGTGGATGGCAGCGTGAGAAAGGTTAGGGAGCGGGACAGCTGACAGCTCCTGCTCCACCGTGCTGTCAGCTGTCAGGCAATTGCTCCGCATGGCAAAACAAGGTGTGCGCACGAATCGCGGGACTTCAGTTCAGGGCCGGGACTGAAGTCCCGCGATTCGTGCGCACGCCTTGTTTTGCGCATTATCGGAACGTTAGAAGCCGATACCGATAACGGGAAAAAACGTGAATATCGGCCGATAATATCGGCCGTGCCGATAATCGGTCGATCCCTAATATTCATCCATTAACACCAGTTATAACATCCGTCATGTACGGCAGTTTTAACACCTCATCCTACAGACTCGCAGCCGGGACTACTACTACTCCCATCATGGAACAGACTTGTGTCCATGAGGGGAGTAGTAGTTCCCCGGCTGCGGGAGTCTGCCGGTTGCTGGGGAGGCTACATTAGTGTTTGTACTACAACCCCCCCGCCCCCCTCATGGAACAGACTCTGTTCCATGATGGGGGTTGTAGTACAGAGGCTGAGAAAACTCTTGCACCGGGTCTCACTTCTGATTCAGTTATTCAGTCTCACTTCAGTTATTAACCCCTTAAGGACCATGGACATAAGCGTACGTCTAAGCTCCCTGATAGTTAAGGACCCCCCCCCCCCCTTGTTGGCGATCACAGCAAATCGCTGGTGAATTCACACTGGCGATTTGCGCAATTACGGGTCTATGGTGGCCCGGAATATAAGGGGGGTTGGGGTTGTCAAAGACACCCATGATCCCCCTGAAGGGATAGGAGTGAGGTGGCAGGGGTGGGGGTGCCACCCCGCCTATCCCTGCTATTGGTCGTCTATAAGCGACGACCAATAGCAGATCGGAGGTGGGGGGGGGGGGGGGTTAACTTTCGGTTTCCCCGTTCTGCCCACCCACAATAAGCGGGGCAGGACGGGGAAACAGACGGGGACCGGCCCCAGAGTCCACTTACCGCGGCGGAGGCAACGATCAGCGGCGGGGATCGCTGGCAGCAGAGGACGGCGATGCGGCTCCCGGGATCCACTATACAGTGGTCTCTAAACTGTAGCCCTCCAGATGTTGCAAAACTACAACTCCCATCATGCCCAGACAGAAGAATAGAATACCTCTATGCAATCCCTAATTTAGTCCTCAAATGCGCATGGTGCTCTCTCACTTCGGAGCCCTGTCGTATTTCAAGGAAACAGTTTAGGGCTGCATATGGGGTATTTCCGTACTCGGGAGAAATTGCACTACAAATTTTGGGGGGCTTTCTCCTTTTACCCCTTCCGGAAAAACCCCATATGTGGGTGTAAAATGCTCTGCGGGCACACAACAAGGCTCAGGAGTGAGAGTGCACTATGTACATTTTGAAGCCTAAATTGGTGATTTGCACAGGGGTGGCTGATTTTACAGCGGTTCTGACATAAACGCAAAAAAATAAATACCCACATGTGAGCGCATTTTGAAAACTACACCCCTCAAGGAACGTGACAAGGGGTATAGTGAGCTTTAACACCCCACAGGTGTTTGATGAATTTTCGTTAAAGTTGGATGGGAAAATGAAAAAAAAAATGTTCACTAAAAGGCTGGTGTTACCCTAAAGTTTTCATTTTCACAAGAGAAAATAGGAAGAAAGCCCCCCAAAATTTGTAACCCCATTTCTTCTGAGTAAGAACATACCCCATATATGGATGTAAAGTGCTCTGCGGGCGAACTACAATGCTCTGAAGAGAAGGAGCTCCATTCTCCGGAATTGAAATCCACATGTGTTGACAAAGCCCCCCATAGTGCCAGAACAATGGACCCTCCCCACTTGTGACCCCATTTTGGAAACTACACCCCTCACGGAATGTAATAAGGGGTACAGGGAGCATTTATGCCCCACAGGTGACTGACAGATTTTTGAAACAGTGGTCCGTGAAAATGAAAAATGTAATTTTTTTCATTTGCTCAGCCCACTGTTCCAAAGATCTATCAAACGCCAGTGGGGTGTAAATGCTCACTGCACCCCTCATTACATTCTGTGAGGGGTGTAGTTTACAAAATGGGGTCACATGTGGGGGGGTCCACTGTTCTGGCACCACAGGGGGGCTTTGTGAACGCACATGGCACCTGGCACCTTCCATTCCATACAAATTCTCTTTCCAAACTCTCGATGGAGCTCCTTCTCTTCTGAGCACTGTAGTGCGTCGGCAGTGCACTTGACGTCCACACATGGGGTATTTCCATACTCAGAAGAAATAGGGTTTCACATTTTGAAGGTTTTTTTCTCCTATTACCCCTTGAAAAAATTTAAAATTTGGGGGGAAAAATAGCACTTTAGTGAAATTTTTTTTTTTTCCATTTACACATCCAACTTTAACAAAAAGTCGTCAAACACCTTGTTACATTCCCTGAGGGGTGTAGTTTCCAAAATAGTAGGCCATGTGGGTTTTTTATATTTTTTTTGCTGTTGTGACATGCCCCCCCAAAAACCATTTCAGCAAAATTTACTTTCCAAAAGCCAAATGTGACGCCTTCTCTTCTGAGCATTGTAGTTTGCCCTCAGTGCATTTTACGTATTAACATGGGGTATTTCCATACTCTGAAGTGATGGGGTTACAAATGTTGGGGGGCATTTTCTCCCATTACCCTTTGTAAAATTGTTAAATTTGGGGGGGAAAACTGCACTTTAGTGAAAGTATTTTTTTTTATTCATTTACATATCCTACTTTAACGAAAAGTTGTCAAACACCTGTGGGGTGTTAAGGCTCACTGGACCCCTTGTCACGTGCCTTGAGGGGTGTAGTTACCAAAATGGTATGCCATGTGTTTTTTTTTTTTTTCGTTTTTTTTTTTTTCGTTTTTTTTTTGCTGTTCTGGCACCATAGGGGCTTCCTAAATGTGAGATGCCCCCCAAAAACCATTTCAGAAAAACTCACTCTCCAAAATCCTATTGTCTCTCCTTCCCTTCTGTGCCCTCTAATGCGCCCGCCTAACACTTGACATACACATATGAGATATTTCCTTACTTGAGAAAAATTGGGTTACAAATTTTGAGGGGATTTTTCTCCTTTTACCCCTCGTAAAAATTCAAAAACTGGGTCTACAAGAACATGCGAGTGTAAAAAATGAAGATTTTTAATTTTCTCCTTCACTTTGCTGCTATTCCCGTGAAACACCTAAAGGGTTAACAAACTTACTGAATGTCAGTTTGAATACTTTGAGGGGTGCAGTTTTTATAATGGGTCATTTATGGGTTATTTCTAATGCACTTCAAACCTTAACTGGTCCATGAAAAATTCAGATTTTGAAAATTTTGTGAAAAATTGGAAAATTGCTGCGGAAATTTGAAGCCCTCTTATGTCTTCCAAAAGTAAAATCATGTCAACTTTATGATTCCAACATAAAGTAGACATATTGTATATGTGAATCAATATATCATTTATTTGGAATGTCTTTTTTCCTTACAAGCAGAGAGCTTCAAAGTTAGAAAAATGCAACATTTTAAATTTTTTCATCAAATTTTGGAATTTTTCACCAAGAAATGTTGAACAGACGGCCGTGTGAACGCATCCTTAGTCGGCGGTCATACAACAATATACACTAGCTACATTTGAACTCATCAGACATATTTCATTTCCCTAATGACCTGCACTCTCCCTGTTCTGCTGAAAATGTTCCAAACACACTGCAGCCAACACATCAGGCAGTATTATGTGTGTAATTTTACTGCTGTTTTCTGAAAATGTGGTAAAAATTGTGCGATTTTAGTGCAATTTGCATTGTGATTGTGTGATGATTGCACAACTTTGGAAAATAGCTGTAAAATAGTGGTGGTCCAATTTTCAGCAGGAGATTTACCTGGAAAATATGCAGAGAGCTCAGAGCTCGAGTAGTTTACTACATCCAGTGCACTGGCAGTGGCTACAGGGGCAGCTTCACTAAGATGCATGCACCTCCTAATTTGCCAAATCCAAAGGCAACAGGATTTTCCTGACTTGTTGGCATTTCAATTGCCGGTCTTAGGGTCCATGAACAGCAGGAGCCAAATCTGTCCTGTCTGGGCTGAAAGAGTTTACAGTGGTTTTTGGTCCAGGACAAAAGCTAGATACGGTTAGAAAATGACCAGACTGGATTTACTAGCTGACTCCATTCAGCCCATTGAATAAAATGAGGTACGTCTCAGTTTGGGCAGGGATATGACACAAGGCTGTTTTGAAATTTTCCCACTGGATCCAGCCCCAGAGGCACAAAATATAGTGTGAATGCACTCTTAATACATTTTCCTGAACAATGTAAGGAATCCGGCACTGCTTGATAAGTGCTAGTTCACACCAGGTCTGGCACCAGAATCTGCACTTGACCTACACCGATAAGCCAACTATGGTGGTGCTCAACTGATCATAGTAAAAACGCAGCTGAACATGCATAGAATGAAAGTGGATCCAAGCAAAGAATGTGCAGGGAGGCACTCGTGGATACAACAGCATTTATTCAGGTAAGGTCACAGGATACAAGAAAGGCCAATGGGCCGTTTCCCGCACACATGACCTTAATCATGACCTGTGTCATTATGTCTGTGTCACAGGTCATGATTAAGCGCATGTGTGCGTGAAACTGCACATTCTTTCCTTGGATTTACTGGGCCTTTGTTTCCGTGGGTTTGAGCACCGTGAGGAGGACAGCTTAGCCTGGGCTATGCGTGTTGGATGCAGTTCACACTACCTGTAGTAATTGTTATGCGGCAGTGCCGACACACTTTAAGCATTAGCATGAAAGTGGCACTCACCCTGAAAAAGCATCTTTATTGCACGAAACGGCTGCCCTGAACGCCCCTGCCATCCATACCATCCCTTGCTTTGCCATGTTGTCATGCACTGTTTGTGAATAATAAAGATGAATACTGCCATCTCGGGGTGAGTGCCACTTTTTCTATATATGGTAATTTTAATACATGTTCCTCCTTAGAAATTTGCACTGCTGTTTGCCTTATGTATTTATTCATTCATTCATGATCTCATTCATTTTAAGGAAAGAAAAAAACAAAAACTAAAAATGTTAATTAAAGGGGTACTCCGGTGAAATTTTTTATTTTTATTTTTTAAATCAACTGGTGCCAGAAAGTTAAACAGACTTGTAAATTACTTCTATTAAAATCCTCATCCTTCCAGTACTTATTAGCTGCTGAATACTACAGAAGAAATTTTCTTTTTGGAACACAGAGATCTCTGCTGACATCACGAGCACAGTGCTCTCTGCTGACATCTCTGTCCATTTTTTTAAAACTGTCCCGAGTAGGAGAAAATCCCCATAGCAAACATATGCTGCTTTGGTCAGTTCCTAAAATGGACAGAGATGTCAGCAGAGGGCACTGTGCTCGTGATTCAGCAGGCAGCAATGTGTTCCAAGAAGAAAATAATTTACTCTGTAGTATTCAGCAGCTAATAAGTACTGGAAGGATTAAGATATTTCAATCGAAGTAATTTACAAATCTGTTTAACTTTCTGGCATCAGTTGATTAAAAAAAAATGTTTTTTAACTCTTGAACATTCTACTAGAGTTAAAAGTATAGTAAAATTCATTTAGTCGGGCTTCAAGGGGTTCTAATATGTCTCAAAATCAAGAACATATCTCCCTACTCTCCCCTATAAACAAACATACATACAATCATGTAGAGCTGGGTGGTATGAGCAAAAACGTGTATCACAGTATTTTTGTAAGTGATGGCGGTTCCACAGTATTTAACGGTATCTCCCCCCGCCCCCCCCCCCGTCTGTCCCCACATCATGTCACCGCAAGCGCTCCTCTGCTCATCCTCCTATGAGTTGCAGGCTGCCGGCGCTAGAAATCTGTACTGTACTACAAATAACATTTCCCGGGCTCTGGTACCGTCTTCACTGTACTGAGGTCCTCTTACTATTTCCTTGGGACAGGAACCTAGAGAGATGGAGGAAGGCGCCTCATGTGCGGGATCAGTAGATCTTGCAGGTGGGGGTAGGGGACGGTAATTCCCAAGCCGCTTACCAAAGTTGGTTGTGCGCCCACACACAACAAGGTTAAGAGCAGAAGAGATAGAAGGTCCACTGCAGCCCTCCTGGGTAAGAGTAAAATCAAAACCGAATGACCAGGGAGTCAGGAGTTTGTCTGGCGCAGAGAGGAACCATCAGGCAGCCAAGTAAAATCAATGGATTTATTGATAAAATCCATTGATTTTACTTGGCTGCCTGATGGTTCCTCTCTGCGCCAGACAAACTCCTGACTCCCTGGTCATTCGGTTTTGATTTTTGGGACAGGAACGTCACAGAGCCGCCAGCCTATCATCGTCCGTGGCGGGACAGCGGCCGGTGATAGGCTGAGTGCACTGTCATGTATGAAGCCGGCCTGCTCCTTACATGACAGTGGGCTCAGCCTATCATTGGCCGAGGCGGGACAACGCTGTGGCCGGTGATAGACTGATGGCTCTGTGACGTTGCCATCCCCAGGACAGCAGCGGAGGGACCGTGAGGCTGGGAACGTCAGAAGGTGAGTTAAACTTTTTTTGCAGCACGGGCAATGTTATTTGTAGTACAGTACAGATTTCTAGCGCCAGCGGCCCGCAACTCATAGGAGGATGAGCAGAGGAGTGCTTGCGGGTGACATGATGTGGGGACAGTGCAGCTGATAATTCATTGGGGGGGGGGGCGCGGAAGAAAAGCAGAACGCTCGCTGGTCACATATTATTAGTTCCCCGCGCCACGGTGGATAATTCACTCATTCAAGGGGAGGGGGGGAGGGGCCCAATCGGTATTGCGGTATGGGCAAAGTTCAGGAACAAAAATTTTGGTATTCAGTATGAACCGGTATACCACCCAGCACTACAATCATGGCTGTAAATGTTGGCACCCCTGAAATTTTTCTAGAAATGGAAGTATTTCTCACAGAAAAAAGGATTGCAGTAACACATGCTATACACATGCTTATTCCCTATGTGTGTAAAAAGAAAATTTTGAAAAAAACAAAATTGGACATAATGTTACACCAAACTCCAAAAATGGGCTGGACAAAATTGTCACCCTTTCAAAATTGTGAAAAAATAAGATTGTTTGAAGCATGTGATGCTCCTTTAAACTCACCTGGGGCAAGTAACAGGTGTTGGCAATATAAAAATCACACCAGAAAGCATATACAAAGGTGTGAAGTTCAATTAGTCTTTGCATTGTGTGTCAGTGTGTGCCACACTAAGCATGGACAACAGAAAGAGAAGAGAACTGTGAGGACTTGAGAACCAAAATTGTGGAAAAAATATCAACAATCTCAAGGTTACAAGTCCATCTCCAGAGATTTAGATTTGCCTTTGTCCACAGTGCACAACATTATCAAGAGGTTTGCAACCCATGGCACTGTAGCGAATCTCCCTGGGAGTGGACGGAAGAGAAAAATTTAAAAGGTGTCAACCCAGGATAGTCTGGATGGTGGATAAGCAGCCCCAAACAAGTTCCAAAGATATTCAAGCTGTCCTGCAGGCTCAGGAAACATCAATGTCAGCGCAAACTATCCGTTGACATTCCAATAAAATGAAACGCTATGGCAGGTGACCCAGGAGGACCCCACTGCCAAAGTGAACTTGAGTAAGCCAAAATTCTTCTGGGAAAACGTCTTGTGGACAGATGTGACGAAGATAGAACTTTTTGGTAAAGCACATCATTTTACTGTTTATCGAAAACGGAATGAGGCCTACAAAGAAAAGAACACAGTACCTACAGTGAAATATGGTGGTGGTTCAATGATGTTTTGCGGTTGTTATGCTGCCTCTGGCACTGGGTGCCTTGAATGTGTGCAAGGGATCATGAAATCTGAGGATTACCAACGGATTTTGGGTCGCACTGTACAGTCCAGTGTCAGAAAGCTGGGCTTGCGTCCAAGATCTTGGGTCTTCTAGCAGGACAATGTGTGTGTGTGTGAGCTTACACAACCGCTCATGGTAAGGGCATTATCTATTTTACCTCTGTATCCCCTACCTTGCGGTATTACGCTATGGAGTGCTCTTTTCTTCTTTTTTTTTTTCTAGCAGGACAATGACCCCAAACATATGTCAAAAAGCACCCAGAAATGGATGGCAACAAAGCACTGGAGAGTTCCGAAGTGGCCAGCAATGAGTCCAGATCTAAATCCCATTGAACACATGTGGAGAGATCTTAAAATTGCTGTTGCAAAAAGGCGCCCTTCCAATAAGAGACCTGGAGCAGTTTGCAAAGGAAGAGTGGTTCAACATTCCGGCTGAGAGGTGTAAGAAGCTTATTGATGGTTACAGGAAGCGAATGATTTCAGTTATTTTTTTTCCAAAGTGCGTGCAACCAAATATTAAGTTAAGGGTGCCAATAATTTTGGAGTTTGGTGTGACATTATATCCAAATTGCTTTTTTCCTCCCTTTTTTGATTTAGTTCCAATACACAAAGGGAATAAATGTGTGTGTGTATAGCAAAACATGTGTTACTGCAATCCTTTTCTGTGAGAAATACTTCATTTTCTTGAAAAAATTCAGGGGTGCCAACATTTACAGCCATGGCTGTATATGAATCAGGAATTCTATAGGTAACCCTAAAGTGTGACAAGACAAATACAGAATATAGCCATGTTATACAATGTCAGTAAAGTGTGACTGATATAATTCTCGACTTCTGTAAGTATAAGCAATTTTGACTCCAGGTTCTCTGTCTGACCAAGAACGTCTGTCTATAGAAGCAGCAATATTTGGCCGTGTTTAACATATATGCTAATAATTACAAATAGGGATGATGTTGCTGAGCAATCTGAGGAGCTGTATATACATTACTAAAATATTTTTTCAGTCTTGAATATAGACTGACTATAATACTACCACTCAATTCCTTATAGCTTATTGGGGAAGAATTATCAAAACCTGTACAGAGAAAAAATTGAGAAGTATACTGCTTTTATTAAAAAAAAGTTATATATTGACATACAGTTCTGGGCGCCGGGCAGGTGAAATAGTCAAGCATTGAGCCCTGCTTCGGGAAAGCAGCGTTAAATGCCGGAAGAATTCACATGTGACAGGGAAAGACTGTCTTGCCCCGTCACTAAACTGCTATACACTGCATTTGTATGCTGTAGCCTATGTCAGAGTTGCACGCGTAACCTCAATGCAAGTGCCACACAGGACGACGGGACGATGATGTCCTGTGTGGCGCAATCGATGACGTCACTCACTGCACGCACCTCTGCCAGGAAGTCCCCACAGCGAACAGGAAGATGTAAGTAGCAGTGAGTTACTTACTCAAACTTGGCTACTTACTATATAAGGGAAGACCTGCCTACCACTATGGGCTAACCTATCTACTTAGGGCTCCCATTTAAACAATTGTACCCCCTAAGTTTCAACCAGGGTGTCTACCTGCCAGGGTCATATCAATCTGGGGGCCTACCAATTGGTGGGGGGGGGGGGGGGGCATATCTAACTGGGGCATTATTTACTTACAAGGGGAGCCCTACCTGCCTACCTACCTGATATGGGGTCGTACCTATCTTTTAAAGGGACATACCTTAAAAAGGGGGGGGGGGGGGCTACCTACTTAATGGGGCGGACTTGCTTATCAGGGGCCCTATCCACCTAATGGGGTGACATACTGGTTTGCCTATTAAGTTTCTATTAATAAAGACCTTATTTACAGACTATATTGGCTGAAATTATTTTATGTACCAGGACAAATGGATTGTCATGAGGGACAAGTAGATTGTGCTCCGTTTTTGTCCCTTAAACAAGTTAGTTTAAAAGAAAAATTCCACACCCCTGAAGCACTCTGGTTGCTATGGGCAACTGGTCAACTTTCCCTTTGCACCTGTTTTAATAAATCTCACCCATTGAGAATTAAGTTATAAAGACCACATTGGATTTTAACTGTACTGTTGGGCTACCCCTTTACACATTGGCCGAAATTTATCAAAATCTGTGCAGAAAAAAAATCAACCAGTTGCTTCTTTAATTTTTGAGGTCTTTTCAAAAAAGGGTTGATCTGATTGGTTGCTATGAAAAAATTGGTCAACTTTTCCTCTGCCCAGATTTTGATAAATCTCCCCCATTATACCCATATTAACCTAAAAATGGTGGCAGGTTTGGCAGTTTTTAACCTAATGTGTATGGTCACCTTTTATAAGAGCTGAAAGAATTTATTAGGTGGTGAGGTGTACTCTGCCCAGTGCATGCCTGGGGGAACCCACCTTACTGACAGCGCATGCTTGTGGAGTACAAGGCACAACAGCACATCCGGAAGAGATGGAGAAGGTTGAAATTGACCTCAAGTGCTCAATAGGATATTTCAGTCGACTCTGGAATTGTTTGGAGACCAGACACTGTCACTCTTCAGGATAGTGGCACTATCCCCCTCATTCTTTAACCCCTTAAGGACGCAGGACGTAAATGTATGTCCTGGTGCGGTGGTACTTAACGCACCAGGACGTACATTTACGTCCTAAGCATAACCGCGGGCATCGGAGCGATGCCCGTGTCATGCGCTGCTGATCGCAGCCAGGGACCCGCCGGCAATGGCGGACGCCCGCGATCTCGCGGGCGTCCGCCATTAACCCCTCAGGTGCCAGGATCAATACAGATCCCAGCATCTGCGGCAGTGCGCGATTTGAATGAATGATCGGGGTTGCTACGGGGATCCGATCATTCATAACTCCGCACGGAGGTCCCCTCTCCTTCCTCCGTGCGGCTCCCGGCGTCTCCTGCTCTGGTCTGTGATCGAGCAGACCAGAGCAGAAGATGACCGATACTGATCTGTTCTATGTCCTATACATAGAACAGATCAGTATTAGCAATCATGGTATTGCTATGAATAGTCCCCTATGGGGACTATTCAAGTGTAAAAAAAAAAAAAAAAAATTAAAAATCCCCTCCCCCAATAAAAAAGTTAAACGTCAGTTTTTTCCTATTTTACCCCCAAAAAGCGTAAAAAAATTTTTTATAGACAATTTGGTATCGCCGCGTGCGTAAATGTCCGAACTATTAAAATAAAATGTTAATGATCCCGTACGGTTAACGACGTGAACGAAAAAAAAAAAGGCCAAAATTCCTACTTTTTAAATACATTTTATAAAAAAAAAAATTATAAAAAATGTATTAAAAGTTTTTTATATGCAAATGTGGTATCAAAAAAAAGTACAGATCATGGCGCAAAAAATGAGCCCCCATAACGCCGCTTATACGGAAAAATAAAAAAGTTATAGGTCATCAAAATAAAGGGATTATAAACGTACTAATTTGGTTAAAAAGTTTGTGATTTTTTTTTAAGCGCAACAATAATATAAAAGTATGTAATAATGGGTATCATTTTAATCGTATTGACCCTCAGAATAAAGAACACATGTCATTTTTACCAGAAATTGTACGGCGTGAAAACGAAACCTTCCAAAATTAGCAAAATTGCGTTTTTCGTTTAAATTTCCGCACAAAAATAGTGTTTTTTGGTTGCGCCATACATTTTATGATATGAGTGATGTCATTACAAAGGACAACTGGTCGCGCAAAAAACAAGCCCTCATACTAGTCTGTGGATGAAAATATAAAAGAGTTATGATTTTTAGAAGGCGAGGAGGAAAAAATGAAAACGTAAAAATTAAATTGTCTTGAGTCCTTAAGGCCAAAATGGGCTGAGTCCTTAAGAGGTTAAAGGCGTTCTCCGCTGCTCCCTCACACCCCTCCATTAAACTTGCATCAAGGGGATGAGTCTATGACATCCCGAGCTCCTGCCGCCGGCTCCAGCGTTCAAAATAGTTTATTCCAAATGCTGAGCAGCGGAGTACCCCTTTTTAAAGGCACTTTCCAGGCTTAGAAAAACATAGCTGTTTTCTTCCAGAAACAGTGCCACTTTTGTCCTCCGATTGTGTGTGGTATTGCAGCTCACTTACATTCAAGTGAATGGTACTGAGCTGTAATACACAATGTAGCAAAAAGAAGCAGCACCTATACAGATTTTGGCGTTTAACCCCTTAAGGACGCAGCACATTTGGGCCTTAAGGACGCCGACAATTTTATTTTTAGGTTTTTGTCTTTTCCTCCTCGCCTTCAAAAAATCATAACTCTTTTATATTTTCATCCACAGACTAGTAAGAGGACTTGTTTTTTGCTTGACCAGTTGTCCATTGTAATGCCATCACTCACTTTACAATAAAGTGTATGGTGCAACCAAAAAAATACTATCTGTGTGGGGAAATTAAAAAGAAAACCGCAATTTTGGAAGGCTTTGTTTTCACGCCGTACAATTTACGGTAAAAATGATGTTTTCTTTATTGTTTGGGTCAATACGATTAAAATGATACCCATGATAACATACTTTTCTATTACTGTTGCGCTTAAATAAAATAAAATCGCAAATCGCTGCAGGCGATCCGATCATCCATTCAAAGTACCGCGATGCTGCAGATGCCATGATCTGTATTGATCACGGCATCTGAGGGGTTAATGGCGGACATCCGTGCGATTGCGGATGTCCGACATTACGGGCGGGTCCCTGGCTGCTATCAGCAGCAGGGACCTGCCGCGCATGACGCGAGCATTGCCTCGATGCTCGCAGTTATGCATAGGGCATAAATGTACGTCCTGGTGCGTTAAGTACCACCTCACCAGGATGTACATTTATGTCCTGCGTTAAGGGGTTACATTTAAATCATATGTAATTACGGTAGGTGCATGCTGTGTTAGTTCCCAACCACCTAGGTCCAAGCATTTGCAAAAGAATAGAAAAAATACTGCAGCACCACCAAAGTGTACATCACCTGCAAAAGTCATTAGTTCTCACCAAAAATCCAAAGCTTCGGCAGTGTCATAATGCCTGTACAGCGCTGTGGAATATGTTGTCTCTATACAAATAAATAAAATAAAAAATAACATAATGCAGCAATGGAGAGCTAGTTCATGTACAGCTTTGTATAGTCCCTTTGTATAATGTCATAGCAGCAGTTTTGGGGTCCCTTTTAATTTTTCTTTAGCAGTAAGTTGGCAAATACAGGTTAAAGTGAAAAAAATTAGAATATCGTGCAAAAGTTCATTTATTTCAGCAAAAACTAATGCATGATGGAGACTCATTACATGCAAGGCAAGATAGTTTAAATGAGAACTCCAGACCATAAAAATTGTCCCCCATAGTGCCGGCAGTAAAAAAATAAAGATGTACATACCTTCCTCCGCTCCCCCGGGGCCTCCGGTAACCGGCTCCGGTCTCCACCGCAATCCACTTCCTGGTTGCCGGTGGTCGGATGAATCAGCCAATCACCAGCCGCAGTGCAGTCAGACTCGGCTGGCGATAGGCTGAGCGGCAGTGTGAGAACACTTCAGGACACAAAATACTTCACTACACCGGCACCTGCGGCCGGGTCTGAAAACGTCACACTGCCGCTCAGCCTATCGCCGGCCGGTCGGACTGCGCTGCGGCTGGTGATTGGCTGATTCATCCGACCACCGGCAACAGGAAGTGGATTGCGGCGAAGACCGGAGCCGGTTACCAGAGGCCCCGGGGGAGCGGAGGAAGGTATGTACATCTTTATTTTTTTACTGCCGGCACTATGGGGGACAATTATGGTCTGGAGCTCTCCTTTATGCCGTGATTTGTCATAATTGTGATGATTCTGTCTTACAGCTCATGAAAACTCCTACCAGGAGATTTTGGAGCACTTCATGCTTCCTTTCCTTTTAAGATGCATTAATGAAATACAATGGACTTTTGCATGATATTCAAATTTTTCATGTTTCACCTTTAAATGCCAAAGTAGGCACAACCAGTACACTTGTTATAAATAATCTTTCGAGCACAGACATGCGGGGAGCTATCCAAACGAGAAGAAAATAGTAGATATCCAGCACAGGTGCTATGTTAAAAAGCTGATCCCCCATTATATATATATATATATATATATATATATATATATATATATATATATATATATATATATATTTTTTTTTTTTAATCAAATATCTTTTTACTCTTTTTCAAACATATTACAAACATCACATAAGGACAACAACCAGTCCTTCGAAGCACATTCTATGGTACAGTAGTAGTCGTAAGCCAATCCTTATACGAATATAGATGTACCAATGACTAATTAGGCAAAGCAAATAGCAATACCATGAACTTAAATTGGGGGGGGAAGGAGGGCAGGTGGGGGAGGGATCACAAAGGGGGGTGTTGGGCTAGAGGAAAGGAAAGAGGGGAAGGAGGGATCGGGTAGGAAATACATACATGGTCATGTGACTACTACCATGAGAGAGAGCGAGGTTAGCACTAAGATGATCATCTGTGGAACAAGCACCGAAGTGGGGAAGCGTATGGGAATCTTTCCAACCAGGAGGAGGATGAACTCTGACAGAGGCACAGCCTTGACCCCATACAAGTGATGGCGAGTTTGAGTGTCTAGAGCTGTACAGGAGTGCTTGTCTACAGTGCTGCGTGACTTCCCACCCAACTACGTGTAAGTGTTCATATATAAACAATACTCCGTGGATCATCCAGATGGGGCGGCTAGACTTCCTTGTCCATGCAAAACTTGGAGACCAGACACGGTTGCCATAGTTTGAGAAACTTGTCACGAGTCGCATTTGTCTGTGTTACATCCTCTCAAATTTACATATTTGGTGTACATTAGTGAGCCACTCCTCTATGGAGGGGGGGGATCAGTTTGTAGCCAGTGGAGAGGTATAATCGATTATGCTGCCATTATAAGGTGCGTGATAAGTGAGTGGTTCCCTGCTGAGTAGCCAAGGCAGGGTAGTCCTAAAAGAGCCGCTGCCCCCATCATATTTAAAAACAACAAAATGCTTGACCTTATGACCCATGTTGAATGTCAACTACTTAACTATCGTGTAGCAGTAAATTGATCCATTGCTACGATTGTAAAATGTATACTTTGTATTGTATAGTCATAGTGTTTGTTTCTTCACTTTTCAGATCCTATTACAGTGAAAAACAAGGATTTAATAAACCATCATGGATCTATCTTCATTAATAAAGAAGCTTGGTAATGATTGATTATTTATTTATTTTTTGGTAGCAATTATTTTAGATTACAATTTCCTTTTACTTGGGTCATTACACATTATATACAGATGTTAATTTAAAATAAAGTTGGTCAAACCCATTAAATGGGCACTCATTAAAATTAATTTTTGCTGTTTCACTTCTTATGGTAAAAAAAAGGAAAAAAAAAACTTTCTAATGTACATTGTTTCAAAATAAATGAATTTTTCTGTTTTTATTGATGTTTACAAAAAAGCTGCCACTAGGTGTTTCCCTACTTGTCCAGAGCACATTTCCTCCATCTCTTGCACAGACTTTGGACTCCTGCTGGCCTGGCAGAAGTAAAAAATCTGGAAATGCAGTCTGGAGTGCTGAGGGTGTGTGTGCAGCCTTATCCAATCATAGCTCATATCACACCCTGAACTGCTCTGGGCTGTGTGTAGCAGAGTAAGGGAGGAAGTTCTCCCCTGTATGGCTTCAGATGATGTCATGCCTGCTGGGGAATGCCCCTTCTAAGTCTGAGAACCTGACTGAGCAATATCGAGGTAGAACACTAAAAAATGCTAAACATAAAGGCAGGGGGTGGTTTATCATGATGGGGGCAGTGAACTGGGAGGATTATAAAATGTAAGAACATGAGGTGCTCTTTAGTGTTTGCCTATGGTATGTTCCCCTCTCTCCCATTTAAAAAAAAATATGCCAATATGTTTTTAGGAAGGTTGAAATAATTGTTCGGCTGACAGGAATCTCTTGTATGGAAAGTTTTAGGCCTAGTTTTATAACTCCTTAAGGGGCACTCTGGTGGAAAACAAATGTTTTCTAATCAACTGGTGCCAGAAAGTTTTTACAGATTTGCAAATTACTTCTATATAATAATCTTAAAGGAAATCTGTCACCAGTGTCACCTGCACTAACCTGTCGGTAGTGCAGGTGACACTGATGAAAACGCTACTTACCTTGTCCTGTTCTGTGCAGGGGATCTCTGGTAATCTCCTGTTAGCTTCATCGCCGGGCCTGGCTTGGGGCACGGGCGGAGCTTGGTGACATCACCGCTTCTGTTCTCTAGCAGTGGGAGAGTAGCAGTGTGATGTCACTAAGCTCCGCCCATGTCCCAAGCCACTGCTGCTCTCTGCTGGGTCGCGCTGCTAGAGAACAGCAGCGGTGACATCACTAAGCAACCTTGATCATACGATATCTGGTAATAACACTTACGCTGCTGTGTGGACGGCGGGAGGGCCCTTCCTCAGATTGGTGCTCTGAAGCTTTGGCAGTCTCTGCAGGATAGAGCAACAGAGCACCGATAACACTGATCAATGTGGAGCCAAATCTCAGCATTAGAGATGAGTGAAGTTACAGTGATTCGATTTGTCACAAACTTCTTGGCTCGGCAGTTGCTGACTTTAGCTTGCTAAATGTGGATACAGTCCTAGGAGAGTCTCTCCTAGGACTGTATGAACCTTTTCCAGCCCACTGGAGCACCTGAAAGCTGGACCAATTTATGCAGGCTAAAGTCAGCAACTGCCAAGCCGAGAAGTTTGTGACGAATCGAATCCCTGTAACTTCGCTCAGCTTTACTCAGCATTAAACAGTGTACGCAATTGCAAGGTTGCATCTTTAGCCCCCTATGGGGACAAAAAAGTTGTTTAGCAAAGGTTAATAAAAGTGAATTAACCCCTTCCCTAATAAAAGTTTGAATCAAACCCCCCCCCCCCCCTTCCTCTTTTTTAAAATAAAATAATGTAGTCAAAAATAAACCTAATCATATGTGGTACCACCACATGCATAAATGTCCGAACTTATAAGATTAGGTAAACCGCACGGTCAATGGCGTACAGGTTAAAAAAAAAGTCCAAAACTGCACATTTTTTGGACACTAAACAAAAAAAATAATAATAATAATAATAAAAAGCGATCAAAGTCTAATCAAAACAAAAATGGTACTGATAAAAACTACAAATCATGATGCAAAAAGTATATTCCCGTATGCAGAAAAATAAGTTATAGGGGTCAGAAGATGACAATTTTAAACATACGAATTTTGGTGCATGTAGTTATAATTTATTTTTTTAAAGTAGTAAAATAAAACCTACATATATTGGGTATCCTTGTGACCGTACAGACCTACAGAATAAAGACATGGTGTCATTTTTTACGAAAAGTGCACTACGTAGAAACTGAGGCCCCCAAAATTTACAAAATGTAATTATTATTTTTTTTGTTTTCAATTTTACCCCACGAATATAATTTTTTTGTTTTTGTTTTCGCTAGAGCTGGGCGGTATGACCAAAAATGTGTATCACGGTATGTTTGCAACTGATGGCGGTTCCACGATATATAATAATGGTATTTCAACCTCCCCCAAATCATGTTACCCGCGAGCGCTGTTCTGCTTCTCCCCCCCCAAATTATCAGCCCAGCGCTGCGTTGTCCCCATAGGGGAACTAATCACGTCACCCGCAAGCATTGCCCTCCTCGTCCTCCTGTTTTTTGCCGGCCGCCGGCGCTGGAACTCTGTACTGTACGCTGTATCCGTAAGCCAGGGCTGCAAAAGATAAACAAAATAAACTTTTCCCCCATTGGAGAGCCGTCAGCCTATCACCGGCTGCAGCGATGTTCCACCTCGGCCGGTGATAGGTTGAACACGCTGTAATGTAAGAAACCGGCTTCGTACTTCTTACATGACAGTGCGCTCAACCTATCACCGGCCGAGGCGGAATATCTCTGCGGCCAGTGATAGGCTGACTGCTCTCCAATGGGGGAAAGTAAGTTAAAGTTTTATTTTGTCTATCTTTTGCAGCCCGGGCATAGGGATACAGTGTACAGTACAGAGTTCCAGCGCTGGCAGCCCGCAGCAAACAGGAGGACGAGGGAGGCAGCACTTGCAGGTGACATGTGATTAGTTCCCCGATGGTGACAGCGCAGCGTTGGGTTGATGATTAATTCATTCCCGAGGGGGAGGGGCCCAACCGGTATTGCGGTATGGGAAAAATTCATATCGTGCAGGACAAAAATTTTGCTATTCAGTATGAACCGGTATACCGCCCAGCACTATGTTTCGCCGTAGATATTGTAATGAAATTATTGATGTCATTACAAATTACAATTGGTGATTCAAAAAAAACAAGCCCTTATATGGGTCTGTAGGTGCAAAATTGAAAGCGTTATGATTTTTAGAAGGTAAAAAATTAAGTGCAAAAATGAAAATTGGCCGGGTCCTCAACCCCTTAAGGACACAGCCCATTTTCACCTCTAGGACGCAGCCCTTTTTTGCACATCTGACCACTGTCACTTTAAACATTAATAACTCTGGAATGCTTTTACTTATCAATCTGATTGTTTTTTCGTGACATATTCTATTTAACATAGTGGTAAATTTTTGTGGTAACTTGCATCCTTTCTTGGTGAAAAATCCCCAAATTTAATGAAAAAAATAGAAAATTTAGCATTTTTCTAACTTTGAAGCTCTCTGCTTGTAAGGAAAATGGATATTCCAAATTTTTTATTTTTATTTGGATTCACATATACAATATGTCTACTTTATGTTTGCATCATAAAATTGACAAGTGTTTACTTTTGGAAGACACCAGAGGGCTTCAAAGTTCAGCAGCAATTTTACAATTTTTCACAAAATTTTCAAACTCGCTATTTTTCATGGACCAGTTCAAGTTTGAAGTGGATTTGAAGGGTCTTCATATTAGAAATACCCCATGAATGACCCCATTACAAAAACTGCACCCCCCCAAAGTATTCAAAATGACATTCAGTAAGTGTTTTAACCCTTTAGGTGTTTCACAGGAAAAGAAGCAAAGTGAAGGAGAAAATTCAAAATCTTCATTTTTTACACTTGCATGTTCTTGTAGAACCAATTTTTGAATTTTTACAAGGGGTAAAAGGATAAAATTTATACTTGAATTTGTAGCCCAATTTCTCTCGAGTAAGCACATACCTCACAGGTCTATGTAAATTGTTCGGCGGGCGCAGTAGAGGGCTCAGAAGCGAAGGAGCGACAAGTGGATTTTGGAGAGTACGTTTTTCTGAAATGGTTTTTGGGGGGCATGTTGCATTTAGGAAGCCCCTATGGTGCCAAAACAGCAAAAAACAAACAAAAAAAAACACATGGCATACCATTTTGGAAACTAGACCCCTTGGGGAACGTAACAAGGAATTAAGTGAGCCTTAATACCCCACAGGTGTTTCATGACTTTTGCATATGTAAAAAAAAAAAAAAAAAAAAAAAAAAAATTTTCACTAAAATGTGTTTCCCCCAAATTTCACATTTTTGCAAGGGTTAATAGCAGAAAATACCCCCCAAAATTTGTAACCCCATCTCTTCTGAGTATGGAGGTACCCCATAAGTTGACCTGAAGTGCACTACGGGCGAACTACAATGCTCAGAAGAGAAGGAGTCATATTTGGCTTTTTGAGAGCAAATTTTGCTCGGGGGGCATGTCGCATTTAGGAAGCCCCTATGGTGCCAGGACAGCAAAAAAAACACATGGCATACCATTTTGGAAACTAGACCCCTTGAGGAACGTAACAAGGGATAAAGTGAACCTTAATACCCCACAGGTGTTTCATGACTTTTGCATATGAAAAAAAAAATTTTTTTTACACTAAAATGCTTGTTTCCCCCCAAATTTTACATTTGTACAAGGGATAATAGCAGAAAATACCCCCCAAAATTTGTAACCCCATCTCTTCTGAGTATGGAAATACCCCATAAGTGGACGTGAAGTGCACTGGGGACGAACTACAATGCTCAGAAGAGAAGGAGCATCATTGAGCTTTTGGAGAGAGAATTTGGCCATGTGCATTTCCAAAGCCCCCCGTGGTGCCAGAACAGTGGACAACCCCCCCCCCCCCCCACATGTGACCCCATTTTTAAAACTACACCCCTCACGGAAGGTAATAAGGGGTGCAGGGAGAATTTACACCCCACTGGCATTTGACGGATCTTTGGAACAGTGGGCTGTGCAAATTAAAAATGTTGTTTTTCATTTTCACAGACCCCTGTTTCAAACATCTGTCATACACCTGTGGGGTGTAAATGCTCACTGTACCCCTTATTACATTCCGTGAGGGGTGTAGTTTTCAAAATGGGATCACATGTGGGTATTTATTGTTTTGCACTTATGTCAGAACCGCTGTAAAATCAGCCACCCCTGTGCAAATCACCAATTTAGACCTCAAATTTACATGGTGCACTCTCCCTTCTGAGCCTTGTTGTGCGTCCCCAGAACACTTTGCGCCCACATATGGGGTATCTCCGTACTCAGGAGAAATTGCGTTACAAATTTTGGAGGCTTTTTTTCTTTTACCGCTTGTGAAATTTTAAAGTATGGGGCAACACCAGTATGTTAGTGTACAAAAATGTTTTTTTTTACACTAACATGCTGGTGTAGACCCCAACTTTACCTTTTCATAAGGGGTAAAAGGAGAAAAAGCCCCCCAAAATGTGTTAGGCAATTTCTCCCGAGTACGGCGAGACCCCATATGTGGCCCTAAACTGTTGCCTTCAAATACGACAGGGCTCCAAAGTGAGAGCGCCATGCACATTTGAGGCCTAAATTAGGGATTTGCATAGGGGTGGACATAGGGGTATTCTATACCAGTGATTCCCAAACAGAGTGCCTCCAGCTGTTGCTAAACTCCCAGCATGCTTGGACAGTCAATGGCTGTCCAGAAATGCTGGGAGTTTTTGTTTTGCAACAGCTGGAGGCTCCGTTTTGGAAACACTGCTGTAGGATACGTTTTTCATTTTTATAGGGGGGGGGGGGGCAGTGTACGTGTGTATATGTAGTGTTTTTACTCTTTATTTTATGTTAGCGTAGTGTTTTTAGGTTACATTCACACTGACGGCGGATTACACTGAGTCTCCCACTAGGAGTTTGAGCTGCGGCTGCAGCTCAAACTTGAAGCGGGGAACTCACTGTAATCCGCCGCCAGTGTGAATGTAACCTGTACATTCACATGGGAGGGGGGGGGGCAAAACTACATCTCCCAGCATGCACTGACAGAACGTGCATGCTGGGAGTTGTAGTTTTGCAACAGCTGGAGGCACACTGGTTGGAAAATACTGAGTTAGGTAATAGAACCTATTACCTAACTCGGTATTTCCCAACCAGTGTGCCTCTAGCTGTTGCAGAACTACAACTCTCGTCATGTACTGATTGCCAAAGGGAATGCTGGGAGATGTAGTTATGCAACAGCTGGAGGCACGCAAGTACAACTCCCAGCATGCCGAGACAGCCATTTGCTGTTCCTGAATGCTGGGAGTTGTAGTTTTGCAAGATTTAGAGGGGTTCAGGCTAGAGATCACTGACAGTGGTATCTAAACTGTGGCCCTCCAGATGTTGCAAAACTACAAATCTCAGCATGCTAAGACAGCAAACTACTGTCTGGGCATGCCGGGAGTTGTAGTTTTGTAACATCTGGAGGGCTACAGTTTAGAGACCACTGTCAGTGATCTCTAGCCTGAACCCCTCTAAATCTTGCAAAACTACAACTCCCAGCATGCCAACACAGCAAACAGCTGTCAAGGCATGGTGGGAGTTGTAGTTTTGCAACATCTGGAGGGCCACAGTTTAGAGACCACTCTCCAAACTGTCGCCCTGCAGATGTTGCTAGGCAACAGACTCCCGGACACGCGGCGCCATACTCGCCTCCACCGCCGCCATGATCACAGCCGCTGTTGATGGGCAGGGGGAGAGCGCTCCCCCTGCAAACACCATAGATGTCGTGATCAGAACTGATCACGGCATCTATGGGGTTAAGGCTGCCGGGACCGGCGCGATCGCGGCCCCTGCAGCTGCGGTGGGACTCGGCGGTGATTGACAGAGCAGGAGATCGCTTGGACGTATGCATACGTCCATTTGCGCGAACGTGTAGTTCGCCTGGACGTATGCATACGTCTAATAGTGGGAAGGGGTTAAAGGGGCACTCCAGCCCTAATGCATCTTATCCCCTATCCAAAGGATAGGGGATAAGATGTATGATCGCGGGGGTCACCTTTTGTGAGCTCTCCATCACGATACTCAGGCCCTGTGGTTGTCATGTTGTGAGATTACCATAATACTGTGGCTAGCTTTTTGTGAACTGGTATTTACTATTTGTTTCCTTCTTTGCCTACAAATCCCATAATTCCATTTTCCTCCCTCCCTTAGATCAGCCACCCCACCCATTGAAACATAAATAAGCTGCATCCATTCAAAAGACCTGTGGTTTTCAATCAGGGTGCCTACAGCTGTTGCCAATTGATCTCTCTCCCACCAGTTGATCGCTCCACCCATTGAAAAAGACAGGCTCCCTGTCATCAGCTGACTAGTGAGTCAGGTCTTTACCGCACTGAAACCTGGGAAAAATCTGAGACAAGTCATTTTGTATGCTGTTTAAAAATAAATATTGGGGTGAAAACTACATAAGAATTGTGAGAAAACCATCACACACAGGTACAGACACTATATTAGGAACTACACTAACTTTACAGCCCCTGTAGCATAGTCAAATAATTCCTGGAATTCCCCTTTAATGCCAAAATGGGCTTGGTCCTTAAGGGGTTAAGGGTAGCTACAAAAATAGTGTCTTGCAATAAATAATTGCATATTTTTTTTTTTTTTTTTTTTAAACCTCAATTTGACCAGTCAGATTCATGGATATTACCCACCAACTAAGGGAGACTAAACCCCACTAATAAAATTAAGCAAAATGAAGGGCGGTGATGCGCTGCATAGTCTTCAGATGTTGAGGTGGGCAGATATCCAACAGGACCGCCCATCAATATTACTGCCTCTCCTCATGAGTGGAATACAAGCTCTAGTGTTGGGCCTAGCATGTCCTATGGAACACTTGTGCCACTACAAAATTGGCCCATAGGTGACTTACGAAGGTCCGAGAGAACTTTCTTAAGACTGCGCTCTACCCTCTTCCTAAACCTGCCATGAAAAAAACTTTCCGTCAAGAAACCTCTAGATGTCCAAACAAGCTTGGGCACAACCTCAGAAAAAAATTAGAAACAGAGTCAAGAAACAAGCATTTATCATGCTTTATCTGGAATGAAATCAAGGGTCCTGACCTTTTCCTTCATTCTAACCCCTAACCCATAAATTATTAATATACCAGGAGAAAAAACAGCTTTATTTGTAAGAAATGTGAAGTTCTCTTTTTTTTTTGTTAAAATGCCAACTCAAAAGAAACCAACAATTTCCACTCTAGAAACATTCTCTGAATAACATCATTCTGCTGCCCACTCCTAGGCTCTAAATATAAAAGAAAAACCTAAAGTCTGGCTAGAAGTCTCCCTGTGACCTAGGAGAAAATAAACTTGTTAGCTAATGATTAATTCAAGCCTAACATAAATTTAAACTCCTATACCCATCTGCTAATCCTTTTGATTAATTCCCAAGAGTCACCTCTGTTGCTGCTCTGATTCTAAATATACAGTCATCATACAGGAAAAATGCAGCATCCATATTTAGCCTAATAGCCAACTAATGCTTTATTGCCTAAATCAGAAACAGTATATTGATTAATAGTCAGCCAGGACCCTTTCCTTGACTGGTCAGTTTTTGACATTCTACTTAAATGGGTACTCCGATGCAAAACATTTTTTAAATTAACGGGTGCCAGAAAGTTAAACAGATTTGTAAATGACTTCTTCTATTAAAAAATCTTTACCCTTCCAGTACTTTTTAACAGCTGTATGCTACAGAGGAAATTCTTTTATTTTTTAATTTCTTTTTTGTCTTGTCCACTGTGTTCTCTACTGACACCTCTGTCAGTGTCAGGAACTGTCCAGAGCAGCATAGGTTTGTAATGGGGATTTTCTCCTGCTCTGGACAGTTCCTGATACAGGCATCAGCAGAGAGCACTGTGGACAAGACAAAAAAAATTTCAAAAGATAATTTCCTCTAGCATACAGCTGCTAAAATGTATTGTAAGGGGAATTTTTTTTTTTTTTTTTTTTTTTTTTTTTTTAATATAGAGAAGACACTTAAATCAATCTGGCACCAGTTGATATATATATATTTATATAAAAAAAAAAAAATATTCCACCGGAGTACCCCTTTCACCTTGCTACCACAGCCGGGTTAAGCTTATTTATTTTTATTTTTTTTTGATTACCATGGCTCTACCCTGCATGGAGTTGTGGGGTCAGCACATGCTCACTGCATTGTCTGTGAAAGCACAGATATATCTTGTATATTGCTGGTGCTCCCATAGACATGGAGTGCCTGCTCACCCCCACCGCTCCATGCCGGGGAGAGCCAAGGGCCCCTTTCTGGAAATCACGGGGGAGCCCAGCAGTCAGACCCCTGTGTCAGACACTTATCGCCTGTAACCCTTTAAATGTTAGTAAATCTGTCTAGGGGGAATGAAACAGCTGATGAAGCTGTTTAAGGTTTTTTGGTCTTCATATTTTCAGCTCTCTTAAAACATTTAGACACAGATTGTACTCTGCTACAAGAGGAGGACTGTCAGGCCCAAGGCCTGATTATTAAAATCATATATGTGTATTATAAATTATATCTGTGTATAAACTAAGACATGGATGAGGGGTCATTCAGACTGTGTTTTGTGTATTGCATTTTATTGGAGGTCTGGCTGTCTTGGTATCTCCTTTTTGAAGTTGTGCACTCTGGTCCCATCATATAATCAAACAGATAAGGGGCCAGGATGAGAGAAGACCAGAGGGGAGGGGGGAATGGAGTCTCCCTCCCAAGAAAGCAGATATGTTATTTAAAACAATGCTAGACTCAAAGTTGGTTGTTAAATGCTGGGCAAGAAGCTGACAAGACCATCCTAAGAACAGCTGAAACTCACTCTCTTGGAACTGCTATACCATCATGCTGTAAGAACTTCATCTTTTGTTTTCTGAACTTGCCTTGCTAACTGTTTTTATAAATTTTTGTAACTGTATGTCATTTGTTCCTGTATTTTTATATATATATATATATAGCACTGTGATACCTTTTATCAGATTAAATGTTTAATCAGCTCTGGTCTTTGATCTCTAAATATATGAGCTCACCTTTCTAAAGGCAGCTCTGGTGGAAACACGTTTATCTAAGGGTTAATTTGGTGACTTGCTGGGACTAGTAGTGGATACCCAGAGGTCTGGCGCCTTTAACCCTTGCACCATCACACTCTCTCTAATGTCTTGGCTGGACCGATAGGGTGTAATCGTGAAAAGGACTCTTGCAATTGGTAGCCTATTTACACTCCGTTAAGAGTCATTGTTCGCAAAGCATGCTCCCTTCCTCAGTAAGCCATGACTGAATGTACTTTTCTCAGATTAGGAGCTTTTTTTTTTTCTGCGGCAGCATCTGACTATGCCACAGCTCCACATCTTGTTGGTCCTACAAATCCACACCAGTATGCTGCTAAAATACACAAATGAAACACCAAAACTATTTCGCGGCATATACAGTCATGGCCGCAAATGTTGACACCCCTGAAATTTTTCTAGGAAATGAAGTATTTCTCACAGAAAAGGATTGCAGTAACATATGTTTTGCTATACACATGTTTATTCCCTTTGTGTGTATTGGAACTAAACCAAAAAGGGAGGAAAAAAAGCAAATTGAACATAATGTCACACCAAACTCCAAAAATGGTCTGGACAAAATTATTGGCACCCTTAACTTAATATTTGGTTGCACACCCTTTGGGGGGAAAAAAAAACCTGAAATCTGTTGCTTCCTATAACCATCAATAATCTTCTTACACCTCTCAGGGGGAATGTTGGACCACTCTTCCTTTGCAAGTTGCTCCAGGTCTCTCTTATTGGAAGGGAGCCTTTTCCCAACAGCAATTTTAAGATCTCTCCACAGGTGTTTTCATGGGATTTAGATCTGGACTCATTGCTGGCCACTTCAGAACTCTCCAGCGCTTTGTTGCCATTCATTTATGGGTGCTTTTTGCCATAGGTTTGGGGTCATTGTCCTGCTGGAAGACCCAAGATCTCCGACTCAAACCCAGCTTTCCAACACTGGGCTGTACAGTGTAATCCAAAATTCATTGATAATCCTCAGATTTCATAATGCCCTACATTCAAGGCACCCAGCGCCAGAGGCAGCAAAACAACCCCAAAACATATTGAATCTCCACCATATTTCACTGTAGGTACTGTGTTCTTTTCTTTTGTAGGCCTCATTCCATTTTTGGTAAACAATAGAATGATGTGATTTACCAAAAAGCTCTATCTTGGTCTCATCTGTCCACAAGACGTTTTCCCAGAAGGATTTTGGCTTACTCAAGTTCACTTTGGCAAAATTTAGTCTTGCCTTTTTTTTTTTAAATTAACGTTTTATAAATTTTTCAAAGTACAAAAAGTTCACGTAAGGTACAAAAACACAATCAATAAACAGGCCTCGTAAGAAACGCGGTTGTCGATAGGGTGCACACATATGATGCGTACCATCACTGTATAAAGTCAGGTATTCAGTAACAAGACAGGATGTTGAATACATTAAAGTAAATATTTAAAGACACGACAAATCAAACATCAATTATTCAACTCAAGGCACATGGTCCGAGCTTCTATGTGATACAGTAGATAGGGTAGATACAATCAACAACAATGTGGTTGGTGTAAGCAACGTATGGGAAGAAGGGGAGATGAGGACAGAAAGAAGGGGGAAGAAGAGACAGGAAAGGGTTCCAAAGGGACAGAAGGGAATGGGAACGACTACTAGGTTCGTAAGAAAGAGGTTTTAAGACTTACCCAGCGGGTCAGGAGGGCTTCAGAACAACATTGCAAAGCAATGAGGCATGGTGGTTATTTGTGAAAAATGGTCTGTTTAGGTAGGGGGAGCACCGGAAACCGGGTATGCTGTAGGGTTTGGGGGACATACGTTGTCCCCCATAAGATGCATGGACATATAGTCCCTAGAGGATGTGAAATGTGTCCAAGGGTGCCAGATGGTGTTATATTTGTCTATCTGATTTTTGGAGTCGGCTAGCAATTTTTCCATCCTGTGTAGATGGGAGGATTCTTGGAGCCAAGAGGTAATGGAAGGGGGAAGTTGCGATTTCCAAAGTCTTGGAATTACCGTTCTGGCCGCAAGCCTGGCCACTTCTTTAGTGGAAGAGATGTATTGGGGGAGCCAAAGTAAGAATTTTGGGTTTTGATTAAATATAGTACCCTCAAATTGTACCCATTGTTTGTCTGTATAATTGTGAAAGCAATCTAGTACACGGGAGAGGACGGCAGCCAGGTAATACGAGAGGGGGTCAGGCATCTCCAAACCCCCCTCTCTTTTCCTTCTAATCAATATGGTGCGGGCCAGTCTTGATGGTTTGTGCATCCATACAAATCCAGAGCTGAGAGAGGAGAGTTCCTTGAAATAGGATCTGGGTATTAGGCAGGGAATACAGGAGAAAAGATATGAGACAAGGTAGCATATTCATTTTCAGGATATTTACCCTCCCCAGCCAAGAAAAGTCTCTCCGCTCCCATCTGGACAAGTCGGATTTGAGAGAGTAGAAGAGTGGTGTAGTCTTGCCTTTTTATGTCTGTCAGCAGTGGGGTCCTCCTGGCTCTCCTGCCATAGTGTTTCATTTTATTTAAATGTCGACAGTTTGTGCTGACACTGATGCTCCCTTAGCCTGCAGGACAGCTTGAATATCTTTGGAACTTGTTTGGGGCTGCTTATCCACCATCCAGACTATCCTGCGTTGACACCTTTCATCAATTTTTCTCTTTCATTCACGCCCAGGGAGATAAGCTACAGTGCCATGGGTTGCAAACTTCTTGATAATGTTGGGCACTGTGAACAAAGACAAATCTAGATCTCTGGAGATGGACTTTTAACCATGAGATTGTTATGTTTTCGTAATTTTGGTTCTCAAGTCCTCAGACAGTTCTTTTCTCCTCTTTCTGTTGTCCGTGCATAGTGTGGCACACACACACACACACAATGCAAAGACTAAGTGAACTTCTCTCCTTTTTATCTGCTTTTCAGGTGTGATTTTTATATTGCCCACACCTGTTACTTTCCCCAGGTGAGTTTAAGGCCACATCACATGCTTGAAACAATCTTATTTTTCCACAATTCTCAAAGGGTTCCAATAATTTTGTCCAGCCCATTTTTGGAGTCTGTTGTGACATTATGTCCAATTTACTTTTTTTTTCCTTCCTTTTTTGGTTTAGTTCCAGTACACACAAATGGAATAAACATGTGTAAAGCAAAACGTGTTACTGCAATCCTTTTCTGTGAAAAATACTTAATTTTCTAGAAAAATTTCAATGGTGCCAACGTTTACGGCCATGACTGTATTACACTGTACAAAATGTATTTCTTTATACAGTGTAATGCATGCCATGAATAGGAGTGTAAAAAATTCAACATTTCCTAGCGTTTAATTTGTTGATTTTAAGCAGCACATTTGCCCTTCTGCTCCACGGGAGGTTTCTGTCCTCCCTGAGCTCGCCTTTGTAGTGTTTATTTTTGTCATTTTTGCACAGAGCTGGGAAAAAAACACCACAAGCCAAATAGAATTTTTTTTCTAAAGTTGTGATTTCAGTTAAAATGATGCAGTAGCCAGGAAGTTATGATTTGCGACTTTTCAGTTTGTTGCATATTTTGGCGCATCTACGCTTATTTAGGCGCAATTCTACACCAGTTCTCAGTTGGCAGCATTATTAAAAAGTCGCACCGGTTTAAAAGTCACACACAAAGTTGCAGATAAATGTGATCAGCACCAGATTTATCCCATGCCCTGCGCCGTGTAATACATTTGGGGCAGGTACACAGTTTCCATGAGAATTAATGGAGTAAAAAGATGTTCACCTCCTCCACTTTTCATGCATACCCCCTGTTATCCTCAAATTACTCTGGCATTCTACCATACCCCCAAATTTTTCTAATGGCATTTTGATTGTAAGCCCCAATGTGATCGAGAAAGATCTATGTACAGCACTGTGGAATAAGTTATGTAAATGAATAAAATTATAAAAACAGCAACACTGCATGTCAGCCTCTTGTGAACCTATCGTACTAGCCTACAATAGGCAAATTCATATCCCTGTTATTGAATGGATTCTAAATGTCTGTCCACTACTTCTATTGAGGATCAGTAACAGTCATTTGTATGTTATGTAATTAAACCAGTAACCAACTGTACTACACACAACAATAACCACATGACAGGCAGTGAGCTTTAGATAAACAAAAAACCTAAGTGGTTTGAAAGGAACACAGAGTTTACCCCCTGGTGGCTATTGCACTGCACATACCAATCTCATACACAGATCATTGACACGGCAAAGATCAGTGTAATCGGCGGTCGATTTCTCAAGTCTGGATTCTATCCTTTGATTCAATCGCTGACTGAAGCAGGTGAGGGGACCTCCGCTCGTGTTCTAGCTCACCTGGACTTCGCGATTTCACCGTAATGGTCCCGATCAGCCCGACTGAGCTGCTGGGAAGCTTTTACTTTCATTTTAGAAGAATCTTTCAACTTTTGAATGCCGCATCTAAAGAGTTAATAGCGCGCGGCACAATGATCGGTGCCGCACACTATTAGCCCAGGGTCCCGGCTGTCATTAGCCGCTGGGACCGACCTGATATGACGCATTTTATACCGGGACCGAGTGCAGGGCTTACAGGCACTCCCTGCGTCCTTAAGAGGTTAAACAGTCACACAGCCTTGATAGATCACACGTAAGCAAAACCCAGGAAACCGGTTGCAGGGCTTACAGGTACGCCCTGTGTCTTTAAGAGGTTAAATAGTTGCATAACCTTGATAAATCACACATAAGCCAAACCCAGGAAACCCGCTTACAAAAGCATTTTTTTTAAAGCAGAAAAGTTTTCACTTATGTTAATAGCTGAAGTTATTTATCTGCCCTTTTGCCAGTGGCATTGCTAGAGAGTAGTGGGGATTGTGTGTGTGTGTGGGGGGTGGGGGTGGCGTACCGCATCAGGTGACACCCTGACTGGCCTGCCTGGCACAAAATAGCTGCACTCCAACTATCCCGCAACAACCCATCCACCCTCCTCAGAAATGTAAAAATATTAAAAACATTCTATGCCGCACCACGAATATCCGTACTCTGGAGTTTTATTTTGTTTAATTTTGAGCCCGCATTTTGTGATGTGTGTGGGTGGAGTCTTGCGTCGCTGCGCTGAGGCTGGAGTTTACGTCAGGAAGGAAGACAGTGCAGCACCAACAGGCTCATAATCAATAGTGAAGCCACAAAAAAAGGCTTGGTACGCTACCCACCCCAACATGTTTATCAAGCTGTATTACTATGGATGTTTCTCTTTTTTTTATTTTATTTATTCATTTATTTTTTTCAAGGAAAACTTTTAGTGCCACGTATGGGTTATTTATGTAGTATGTAAAAATTCTTACACAATTATTTTGTGCCTTATTCTATTTTAACACAACATTAGTTTTAAATTTTAGTGGGTACACCAGCATGTACGTGTCCTTAAATTAACAAGGTGTGCAGTGTGTATTTTCAACCTTAAAATTAATAGTTTAGTTATAATAATAATTTTTTTTTCTATAATTAACAATGTAGTAGCTTTGTTTCATGATGCAGAACAAGAACAGTTGTTAAAGAGGGTGTTAATTTCCTTTTCTGCAGATGTATGCACTTTCTGTAAGCCAGGTTGGACCTGGAATACATATGCGACTTAAATGGAGATGCAACTTTTCTTCTTCATAAATAGCGACTATCGCATTTGATAAATACATGACCACTGCAAAGGGAAAAAAAGCTATGTGAGCAGACTTAGATTTTTGCTTCCTCCAAAGCTCATTTCTGAAAAGTATAGAAAATTCCATGTATAGAAAAGTTGCACGTGTGCAAGTACATGCAACTTTTTTACGCAAAAAAATCTACTATGGAGCTTGATAAATCTCCCTCAATATGTTTAGTGATTCATGTCATGAGATAGCCGGCCTCTCTCAATAACTTGACATCACGAGCTTCCCACATGAAATGTAAAAGCTATCTGAGGGCCTTATTACACGGAGTGATTGACGCTTGCGCACAACATCTCTCTTCAGCAACATGTGATTTGTAATGTTTATAAAGTATTATAGAGGTAAATTTAGTTTTTCATTTTTAAGCGTTTTCCTTGTTTTTCTCTACCTCAGGCCACCATCTTACAGAAATTCGAGAAAGAACACTTAAAAATATACTTTGTAAATTAGACCATAACATTCTTACTCCTTCTGATCTAATACAAGAAAAGTCATTGTTTGTATGTCTTCTTGAATGGTTCAACTTCCCTACGGTTCCAATGAAGGATGAAGTACTACAGCTTCTAAATAAGTTGGTTAAGGTGCGTATTTAACAACCTAAGTATGCTTTATATGAGCACATTGGTAAAAGCGCGTGCTCACTGCGCAGGTGCAGTACTAGAGGAAGGGAGGGGCGCATGCGCTGTAACAGCATTGTAGTAATCTGGGGGGGGGGGGGGGGGGTTAAAATCTCATGATAGTTGCGCTTTAAAGACCAGCCTGTGAGATGCTGGTCCTATTAAATTCCCTCTTTGTTCCCCTCCAGAAACATTGATTCAAGGGAAGAACCCTTGTGTAATATAGCATGAAGTGGAGCATATGTGGAATAAAAAAAGCTGTGTGGCTCTTTATAAATCAGACTGGAGTAGGGGCCCATAGCAGTCTTTTGGTTCCTATTATAGGTCTTAACAACATGGATGCATGTAGCCTCAGTAATGTTAAGTATTAAAGGGGTACTCCAGTGAAAAAAAAATGGTTTTTAAATCAACTGGTGTCAGAAAGTTATACAGATTTGTAAATTCATTCTATTTAAAAATGTTAAGCCTTCCAGTACTTATAAGCTGTTCTATGCTCTCAAGGTGTGGTGTTCTTTCTAGTCTGACCTGCTCTCTGCCGACACCTCTGTCCATGTCAGGAACTTACCTCCCACACACTTAAGTAGAAGATAAGATGGTTACCCAATGCCACATTATGCAATCAATGGCATTGGCTTTCTGGCCCTGTTCACATTATAGTGATGGAAAGGCCATCAATTATGAAGTCCTGGAAACCCCTATAATTTTCCTTTTTACAGTGGCAATTAATGTGTAGTGAACTTGCCAAAATCAATGAGCAGTCTATGTAATGAGATGGGTCCCCTCGACCGTGTATAGACTTTGTACAGGTTCTCTGCCGTGGCTAATATAGTATAATCCAGACCAATATACTCCCCTCTAATATATGGTATGCATATACCCTTGCAGAACTGTGATGAGCCAGTAAAAAAGTTAGCTCCCCTGTCTATTGAGAGTGATCTGTATTACATATATTCTACATTTTATTTTATTTGCAGTATTCTGTAGCAGCTCAATGGTTAATTGATATTGGTGCAGTGGATTTCTTGTCTCAACTTCGACCAAATTTGGAGCCAAATCTACAAGCTTTAGTGGATGATATTTTGGATGGCCTTTTCCTTCTTCCCACAGAAATGCCATGCAATACATCATGGCAGGCACAGGACTATCCAGGTAATTAAGTGTTGCCAAGTTTTTTTCCTTTTTACAGCTGTAATTTTACAGCAGGCACAAATATTTGATGCGTATATTTTTGTTTTCACTTTTTGCTTATAACAGTAGTGGCTCCTGCTTTACATGAATCAGCAACTTGTATCATATGGGTTTTATGTTAAAAACTCTGTGCAGAAAGTGTGTTCCATGTGTATTGTTAGTGCCAATCTCAGTCGAGGGTGGGCCAGAATACTCTGTGCATGTTGGCTTTAAGTGATGACAGCGGGACCAGAAGGGGCTTAAAGGGGTACTCCGCCCCTAGACATCTTATCCCCTATCCAAAGGGTAGGGGATAAGATGTCTGATCGCGGGGGTCCCACCGCTGGGGACCCCCGCAATCTCCCTGCTGCACCCAGCGTTCGTTTAGAGCATCGGGTGCAGCGCCGGATGCTCGTGACGTCCCAGCCACGCCTCCTCAATGCAAGTCTATAGGAGGGGGCATGACGGCCGTCACTCCCCCTCCCATAGACTTGTATTGAGGGAGTGTGACCGTGACCTCATGAGCGGGGCATGACCGTGACGTCAGGAGCCTCTGCCCCGCATAGCCAGTCATCCGGCATGGAGCAAAGTTCGCTCCGTGCATCGGATGTCTGTGGTGCTGCAGCAGAGATCAGACATCTTATCCTCTGTCCTTTTGGATAGGGGATAAGATGTCTAGGGGCGGAGTACCCCTTTAAAAAGCACACACACACCTCGTCTCTGGAATTGACACACTGCATCCAAATGGGTATACCTCCATAAAGCTCAGAAACCACCTCCCAGACACTCTCTTGGCTTGCTTTGGCCAAAAAGGTTGCACAAACTAAAGCAGTGCTGATTTTTCAGACTCAGCCTTGTTCTTTTTAAATCTGGAAAAAATCCAACACAATTCTCTCAGTTCCGTGCTAATTGTTAGGGATCTTCAGCCCAGAGATCTTTTCATCCCATGAAAAAAGAAGAAACTCTCTTGTCTTCTGCAGAAATGGGCCTCCTAACATCATGTCCAGAGGTCTGCAGCTAGAAGTCCTGCAGAAGTGAGACAGCATGAAATCCTCCCATAATAATCCTTTTTTTATTTTTTATTTTTTCCTTTCCTCCAAAAGCCAGGATGACTCATTGAGTGGTGCATAAAAAGTGCAGTGCCAAAGTAGGGGTCCTGTGGTCAATGTTATATATGTCACAAGAGATGCCAGTGCTTGGGATATGCAAGCTCATTGCAGCTATTTATTCTACTAAGGCTCAGGGGCAAATCACTTGTTCCAGACCTCCTCAATCTTCAGGGAGTTGTTTGCAGTTTACTTAAACAAATGGAGGCATCAAATCCCGATCCCTTATGTATCTTATATATTTTTGCTGGCCGATCATCATCTACTATCCTAAACTGCAATTGATAAGAACAGCCGACCAACTTTCTGTTCTTACTAATTTCTGGAAAAACTTTTGAGCTGGCTTGAAAATACTGAATTGTATATACATTGGTCACTGCCTTATCTCCTTAACCCCTTAAGGACCGGAGGTTTTTCCGTTTTTGCATTTTCGTTTTTTGCTCCTTGCCTTTAAAAAATCATAACTCTTTCAAATTTACACCTAAAAATCCATATGATGGCTTATTTTTTGCGCCACCAATTCTACTTTGTAATGACGTCAGTCATTTTGCCCAAAAATCTATGGTAAAGCGGGGAAAAAAATCATTGTGCGACAAAATTGAAAAAAAAAACGCTGTTTTGTAACTTTTGGGGGCTTCCGTTTCTACGTAGTACATTTTTCGGTAAAAATGACACCTGATATGTATTCTGTAGGTCCATACGATTAAAATGATACCCTACTTATATAGGTTTGATTTTGTCGGACTTCTGGAAAAAATCATAACTACATGCAGGAAAATTAATACGTTTAAAATTGTCATCTTCTGACCCCTATAACTTTTTTATTTTTCCGTGTATGGGGCGGTATGAGGGCTCATTTTTTGCGCCGTGATCTGAAGTTTTTAACGGTACCATTTTTGCATTGATAGGACTTATTGATCATTCTTTTTATTTTTATATGATATAAAAAGTGACCAAAAATGCACTATTTTGGACTTTGGAATTTTTTTGCGCGCACGCCATTGACCGAGCGGTTTAATTAATTATATATTTTTATAATTCGGACATTTCCGCACGCGGTGATACCACATGTTTATTTTTATTTACACTGTTTTTTTTTTTTATTGGAAAAGGGGGGTGATTCAAACTTTTAATAGGGGAGGAGTTAAATGATATTTATTCACTTTTTTTTTTCACTTTTTTTTTTGCAGTGTTATAGGTCCCATAGGGACCTATAACGCTGCACACACTGATCTTCTATGTTGATCACTGGTTTCTCATAAGAAACCAGTGATCATTGATTCTGCCGCATGACTGCTCATGCCTGGATCTCAGGCACTGAGCAGTCATTCGGCGATCGGACAGCGAGGAGGCAGGAAGGGGTCCTCCCGCTGTCCTGTGAGCTGTTCGGGATGCCGCGATTAGCCGCGGCTATCCCGAACAGCCCGACTGAGCTAGCCGGGAACTTTCACTTTCACTTTTAGCCGCGCGGCTCAGCTCTGAGCGCGCGGCTAAAGGGTTAATAGCGCGCGGCGCCGCGATCGGCGCTGCGCGCTATTAGAGGCGGGTCCCGGCTTCACTATGACGCCGGGCCCGCCATGATATGACGCGGGGTTACTGTGTAACCCCGCGTTATATCAGAAGAGCAGGACCAAGGACGTACCGGTACGTCCTTGGTCCTTAAGGGGTTAAAGGGGGGACTATTTTTTTTTTTTTTTTCTTCACATCAACTGGTGCCAGAAAGTTAAACATATTTGTAAATGACTACTATTTAAAAATATTTAGCCTTCCAGTACTTATCACCTGCTATATTCTCCAGAGGAAGTTTTTTTTATAGTTCTTTTCAGTCTGACCACAATGGTCTCAGCTGACACCTCTGTCCCTGTCAGGAACTGTCCAGAGCAGGAGATGTTTGCTGTGGGGATTTGCACCTACTCTGGACAGTTCCTGACACGTACTGAGGTGGCACTTTGGTCAGACTGGAAAGCACTACGCAACTTCCTTTGGAGCATACAGCGGCTAAGTGCTAGAAGGCTAAAAGTGTTATTGTTATTAGTAAGAAAATTCAAAAAAATGCTTGTCAGTGTAGTAATGTACTCTAAGACATGTATGCATAATATGCATGTTTTTATATGTAAAACAACTATTGATCTATGTATTACTATACACAATTTTTTGCACCTCCTTCTCCCCTGTTGTGTGGTCTGCTCAAACATTTTTAAATTTGCAAAGCTTTGTGCCTAAAATACATGTTCTATATAACTTTAAAGGAGATCTGCAGCCTAAGACACTTATTCCTCATCCGCAAGATGAGGGATAAGTGTCTGATCGCAGAGGGGTCCGAACACTGGGACCCTTGCGATCTCCTGTACGGGGCTCTGCTGCGGCTCTCACGTGCAGGAGGCGTGTTGGCCACTGCATGACGTCGCGGCCGACAAGCTCCCTCTGTTTCTCTATGGGAGAGGTGGAGAGGCAGTGTACGGAGGGGGCATGTTGCCGGCCTCAGTGAGGTCGACAACACTTGCATTAGCCACAGTAATGCCGGGTCCCTGTACGGGAAATCGTGGGGGGGTCCAAGCGGTCGGACCCCCACAATCATACACTTATCCCCTATAAAGAAATAAGTTCATAAAATGACCAAGGAGGAACTATTTTGCATATAAATAAAAATGTAACACCTTCTATTGCTTGTCAGTGTGCATGTAAATGCTCCTCTTCTAAAAAAAAAGACTGCAAGCTGTATGATTTCACAGCTGTTCAGCTTGCACTGGTGAAAGCTCTATTATACACTGCACTAAGGCACAGCAGGGAGCTATTCACATCCCCCTTTCCCCTCCCCTGAGAAAAATGTTCCACCTAAAAAGGGCTTGATTTCCAGGGTTTGTTTGCAAAATTTAAGATTTAGCAATCAAATTTTTAAATTAAATATATTAGGAAAATGCTTAGTTTTTAAGGAAACATTAAATGGGGTAAAATATTTCTAACGACAGTAAACGTTAAGATTATTAAATAGAAGATTTCACTGCTGCAATTGTGTGTTAATAGCCAGAAAAGCAGGCAGGACTGTGCTCCACTGAGCGATTCATACATTTCTCTGGACAGAAATAAACAGATCTGTTGGCTGGCTGGGGAGCTGAGCACAATGCTGCCCGCTTCCCTGGCTCATAGCTTAGGCTGGGTCCACACTACGTTTTGTCCCATACGGGAGCGCATACGGCAGGGGGGAGCTAAAAGCTCGCGCTCCCGTATGTTACCGTATGCGCTCCCGTATGTCATTCATTTCAATGAGCCGACCGGAGTGAAACGTTCGGTCCGGTCGGCTCATTTTTGCGCCGTATGCGCTTTTACAACCGGACCTCAAACCGTGGTTGACCACAGTTTTAGGTCCGGTTGTAAAAGCGCATACGGCGCAAAAATGAGCCGACCGGACCGAACGTTTCACTCCGGCCGGCTCATTGAAATGAATGGCATACGGGAGCGCATACGGTAACATACGGGAGCGCGAGCTTTTAGCTCCCCCCTGCCGTATGCGCTCCCGTATGGGACAAAACGTAGTGTGGACCCAGCCTAACATAGCTCACAATCTTAGCAGGTCTCAGCAGTGAGACCCGATACGTTCAACAACTTTTGACATGTCTAATCGACATGTCAAAGTTGTTCTTAATGACAGTGATGCTTTTAACAATGTATAATGTTACAGGGATGTGGAATTCCTATAACCCAATGCCCCGGGCATGCAGTTCCGGGCGCTGGGCAGGTGAATTTTCTAACCCCATAGCCCTGCTTCGGGCAAGCAGGGCCGGACCTGAAAGCCCCCGACAAGCACAGCAGCGCTCAGAGAGACATATGGTGAAGGCTTCGGACACTAGCCCGCTCAATACTCTGCAGCCCCCAGCTGTTTTCAGTAGCTGGGGGCCGCCGCTAATAGCCAGCATGCAGCGATCACCGCGGCTTGCTAATAACCCTTTAGATCGCCGGTGTCAGCTTTGAAGGGACTAAAGGGACATGTGAATGCGCCCTGGTGGGCTAGTGGGGTGGATCGTCGTCGTTGTCGACGCCCCCCTCCCCCCCCCCGCGCGCGCAGCGTGATCGCAGGGTGGTGATCCACTATAGAGGTAGCCGAAGGGCTTACCTCTATTCCCTGGTGTCCGTGGCTCTGTCATTGATAGAGCCTGGCTGGACTTGGCTCTATCAATGGATTGCAGAGCACACAGATCAATGGAGTTCAATAAAACTATTGATTTGTATGAGGAATCCTAATGATTCCTCCTAAAAGTCCCCTAAGGGACTAATAAAGTGTAAACAACAAAATAAAACATTTTAATAAAAGTTACACACATTTAAAGGGGTAGTCCAGTGGTGAAAAACTTATCCCCTATCCTAAGGATAGGGGATAAGTTTGAGATCGCGGGGGGTCCGACCGCTGGGGCCCCCTGCGATCTCTCTGTACGGGGCCCCGGCTCTCCGCCGAGATAGCGGGTGTCGACCCCCGCACGAGGCGGCGGCCGACACGCCCCCTCAATACATCTCTATGGCAGAGCCGGAGATTGCCGAAGGCAGCGCTCCGGCTCTGCCATAGAGTTGTATTGAGGGGGCGTGTCGGCCGCCGCCTCGTGCGGAGGTCGACACGCCCCCTTCCAGCGGGCTGTCGGGGCTCCGTACAGGAGATCGCGGGGGGCCCCAGGGGTCGGACCCCCCGCGATCTGCAACTTATCCCCTATCCTTAGGATAGGGGATAAGTTGCTCACCACTGAATCACCACTGGACTACTCCTTTAACCCCTTCCATTTTAAAAGTTCAAATCTCCCCCTATTCATATATAAAAATATGTAAAAATAAATGGTATCGCTGCGTGTGCAATTGTACGAAATATTAAACATAACGTTATGTATCCCCTATGGAAAATGACGTAAATGTAAATAAAAATAAAAAATACCAAACCACAGAATTTTAAGAATATCCCAGAAAAAAGATATTGGTGCCAAAATGGTACCAATACAAAAAACTGTTCATGGCGCAAAACATTTGCCCTCATACAGCCTCGTATGCGGAAAAAAGAAGTTACAGGGGTCAGAAAATGGCAATTTAAAATTTTTTTGAAAAACTTTTTTTTTATTAGTAAAACATGACTGAAACTATACAAATCTGGTATTGCTGTAATCAGGCGGCCTAAAGTACCAAAATAACATGTTCGCTCAACCACAAGGTAAATGGTGTAGAAAAGAAATCCACCAAATTTGCAAAATTATCTTTTACTATTTCAATTTCACTTCCCCAAAATGTTTTTGTTTCGGAGCATATGTTATGGAACAATTAAAAGGTATAATTATAGTAGGTAGTTATGACTATTAATAGGGCGAGGAGGGAAAAACGAGAGTGTAAAAGCGAAAATTGGCCCGGACAAGTGGATCGTCATGAGGGACAAGTAGATTTTGCTCCATTTTAGTCCCGTGGACAAGTAGTTTTTTTATAACCTTTCCTCACCCCTGTGTAATATTAGAATAGAATGTGTCCTGTACGTGTTGTAACAGTTATGGCTATTCTGAAGTCTTACCTCTAGCAATTTCACTTGGATTTTGCTTGGCAAATTGTCTGCTAAAAATATACAGTACTAAATACACTATCTTGCTAGAAGCCTGTGCCAGGGGACAGGATGTACTGTTGCAGTCACAATTGTTCTTTCTCGCTTTTAGCTGTACAGCAAAAGGAAGATGTATCTGTTGGATATTTTCAGCAAGACGCATTAAGGCTTCAACCTACAGAAAAGATTCAAGAAGAAACCAGAGGTATGGGTCATGATATATGTGTAATATTCAGTTACTTCATTGTTTGGGACCAGGACGAACTGTTGAGGGTTGTTCCTATGTTTTTTCGTCTAATTAAAGCAACACTATAAAAAAAAATAGTTTTATACTCCATGGCCATAACACTATAGAGTTAAACAGCCACATTACTTCTTCTTTTACCAGGTGGCTTTAGTTCCCCAATATGACTATGGGGACTGCTGTGGAAATTGCAACTCTCCCTCTCTACAGGATTTTCATGCAGAATTCCGTGCAGAAATTCTTCTGTGTGAAGATAGCCTTAGGCAACTGCCTATAGCAACCACTCGGATTCCAGCTTTTATTTATCAAATGCCTTTTTAAAAATGAAAGCTGGAATCTAATTGGTTGCAATGGACAACTGCCCCACTGTTCCTGGGCACAATATTTGATACATCTCCCCATATGTATCTCTATGAAAATCGCGATGTGATTCTCAGAGATGTATAAAGAAAGTAGTTAAAGGGGTTCTCCTGTGCTTAGACATCTTATCCCCTATCCAAAGGATAGGGGATAAGATGCCTGATCGCGGGAGTCCCGCCACTGGGGACTCCCGTGATCTTGCACGCAGCACCCCGTTTGTAATCAGTTCCCGGAGCGTGTCCGCTATCACGCCCCCTCCCGTAGGCTTGCATTGAGGGGCGGAGCGTGACATCACACTGGGGCGGAGGCGTGACGTCACACGCCGCCGGCCCCGTGATCGACAGTGATCACGGGGGTCTAAGCACCGGAGTACCCCTTTAAAGAAAAGATTATCCAAACGTGGCGCTTCTCCCATAAAATATTTTCTTAATTTCAACATCAAAGGTATAAAAGGATGGTGATGGCACTTTCAACGCATTTCTAGCTCGTACCGAGCTCTTTATCAAGATGTGCATACAGATACATAGCCAGGACACATTATATAAAGGAATGCTATGAAGTGGACAAGCTGTGGATTTGCCCAGGAAATTGGTACACCCAGACCTTGGCTTCACATTAGGGAGTCCCAAAATGGCGATTCCGGGACTTCCTGTATTACATAACATCATAAAATTATGGAATAGAGTTCCAATATGATTAAAGGTGAAAACCAGTCCCTGTCCTGGTTAATAAATTCATTTAAAAATACAACAGTTCTTAAATACAAATAAAATACAAAAGAAAAGATTCCACTAAAAGTTACAGGTGAAAAAATTGAGGAGCGCTGTTCCACGATCTCTGCATATCATTCATTGATTTACTCAGTAGTAGCGCTATTCTTTGTAATAGAGTGACACTAACAATGTAACAGTGTCAGTACACTGTGTATATGTGGCAGTGATATTGGTTGTAACGGACCAAATGCCAGCTGACATTGAAAAACCTTTTGTCCTAAGGTAATGATTACATATCTTTTCATTGCTTGTGCTTCTAATTAATGTTATTTGATAGTCCAAGAAAACAGTTCAAGATGCGCTATTCGCGCATTGTTTGCGCATCCAATTTGTGCTGTTTGACAATGCGACAGTAATGGGGGAATTGGTAAGTTGTGTAAAGTTGTAAATATACATTTTTTTCTGGATATTTCTCCTGAGATTCCCACAAGTTTGTCCACTATTATCAAACTATACAGGGGCAAAAGAAAAACATTAATCCTTTTTATTTTTATTTTAAAGCGAACGTGCTATTATTGCAGTATGCTTTGAGTTTAATTCGTTAAATTGTTCCATTTCCATTCTGCTGTTACATGGAAGCAGGTATGTCGGTCTTGACCAGGGCGATATGAGAGACTAGTTAGAGGGGGGGGGGGGGGGGGTAAAGAATTGTTAAAAAAGGTTTCTTCTATTGCTGAATGATTGTTTCCGTGATCTCGTTAAAGCCTTCTGGGGGTCAGCGTTCCCATTTTGTAGATCCAGAAGACCTCTCTCTTCTGTAAAAGTTCAAATCTGTTGCTAACTGTACTAGATATATGGTCGATTGGAGTTACTTTGAAGGGTTGCATATTATCTACATGTTTAGTGGCGCAATGCCTCGAGCACCCATGCAAAAGAAAGTGATTTCTAAGATTTTGACGATGCTTGTTGATTCTGCATCTAAGAGCCTGGACAGTTCTCCCTATGTACTGTTTACCACAGGAGCAGTCCAGGAGATGTATCACATAAGGTGTATCACAGGTTAGGTGGTGTTTAATGGCAGAAGTGTTACCATTGCTTTGTGATGGAATGGAGGTAGTTCCATGGCATATTTCCTTGCAACAGAGGCAAGGGGACTTGCAACATATAAAGCTCCCTTTTGTTCATGTGATGCAGGTTTTTTTCTTATGCTGTTTTAACTGGCTCAGCGCCAACAGGTTTTTAAGAGTAGGAGCTCTTCTGAAAGTGACCAAAGGTGCTGCTGTAATGACATCTTTAAGGAATGATCCATTTTTAGGATGTGCCAGTTGTTTCTCAGGACCCTTTTGATGTTTTTAGCGGATTTATTAAATACTGTAATAAAATTACACTGGTTGTCTGAGGATTTCTTTTTAGTGACCAGACATTCTGCTTGCGAGTGTTTTGTTTGCCTTTTCATATGCATGTGCTACCAAGGTTTTGGCATATCCTTTAGCATAGAATAGTTTTTTGATTTTAGTTGCTTGTTGTTTGAATGTGGAGTCTTCCGTGCTATTCTTTCTTATTCTTTTTAATTGGCTGTGTGGGATATTTTTTATCCATTTGTCATGTCCACTTTTGTAGTCCAAATAACTGTTTGTATCAACAGTTTTTAGGAACGTGGAAGTGATGAATCTTGTGGCATCGTGTGTGATGCATAGGTCCAGGAATTCAATCGGTAGGTCACTGGAAGTTGTGGTAAATCTAATCCCCCAGTTGTTATCATTTAGGGAATTCAACAGACTCAAGGCAGATTCCTCTGGGCCATCCCACACGAAGATGAGATCGTCAATATAACGACGATATAGTTAAATGTGTTTGGTCAGACCTTCTTTACCCCAAACATGCTCATTCAAACAACAAGCAACTAAAATCAAAAAACGATTCTATGCTAAGGGATATCCCAAAACCTTGGTAGCACATGCATATGAAAAGGCAAACAAAACACTCGCAAGCAGAATGTCTGGTCACTAAAAAGAAATCCTCAGACAACCAGTGTAATTTTATTACAGTATTTAATAAATCCGCTAAAAACATCAAAAGGGTCCTGAGAAACAACTGGCACATCCTAAAAATGGATCATTCCTTAAAGATGTCATTACAGCAGCACCTTTGGTCACTTTCAGAAGAGCTCCTACTCTTAAAAACCTGTTGGCGCTGAGCCAGTTGAAACAGCATAAGAAAAAAACCTGCATCACATGAACAAAAGGGAGCTTTATATGTTGCAAGTCCCCTTGCCTCTGTTGCAAGGAAATATGCCATGGAACTACCTCCATTCCATCACAAAGCAATGGTAACACTTCTGCCATTAAACACCACCTAACCTGTGATACACCTTATGTGATACATCTCCTGGACTGCTGCTGTGGTAAACCGTACATAGGGAGAACTGTCCAGGCTCTTAGATGCAGAATCAACAAGCATCGTCAAAATCTTAGAAATCACTTTCTTTTGCATGGGTGCTCGAGGCATTGCGCCACTAAACATGTAGATAATATGCAACCCTTCAAAGTAACTCCAATCGACCATATATCTAGTACAGTTAGCAACAGATTTGAAATTTTACAGAAGAGAGAGGTCTTCTGGATCTACAAAATGGGAACTCTGACCCAGAAGGCCTTAACGAGATCACGGAAACCATCATTCAGCAATAGAAGAAACCTTTTTTAACAATTCTTCCCCCCCCCACCCCCCCCCCCCCCTCCCTCTAACTAGTCCCTCATATAGCCCTGGTCAAGACCGATCATACCTGCTTCCGTATAATAGCAGAACGGAAATGGAACAATTCAAGGAATTAAACTCAAAGCATACTGCAAAAATAGTACATTCCTGCAAAAAAAAGATTAATGTATATATTACTCCTAAAGCATACAATAATAATAGTATGTTCGCTTTAAAAATACAAAGATTAATGTACATTTTTGTTTTGCCCCTGTATAGTTTGATAATAGTGGACAAACTTGTGGGAATCTCAGAAGAAATATCCTGAAAAATTTAATATTTACAACTTTACACAACTCACCAATTCCCCCATTACTGTCGCATTATCAAACAGCACAAATTGGATGTGCAAACAATGTGCGAATAGCGCATCTTGAACTGTTTTCTTGGACTATCAAATTTCAAGGTCAGCTGGCATTTGATCCGTTACAACCAAGATCATTGCAGCCTATACACAGCGTACTGACACGGTTACATTTACACTGTCACTCTATTACAAAGAATAGCGCTACTACTGAGTGAATCAATGAATGATATGCAGAGATCGTGGAACAGCGCTCCTCAATTTTTTCACCTGCAACTTTTAGTGGAATCTTTTCTTTTGTCTTTTATGATTTTATATGTATTTAATAACTGTTGTATTTTTAATAAATTTATTATTAACCAGATCAAGGACGGGTTTTCACTTTTAATCATATTGGAACTCTTTATGTGATTGTATAATGTTATGTAATACAGGAAGTCCTGAAATCGCCATTTTGGGACTCCCTAAAGTGAAGCCAAGGTCTGAGTGTTCCACTTTCCCGGGCAAATCCACAGCTTGTCCACTTCTTAGCATGTCTTTATGTAATGTGTCCTGGCTATGTATCTGTATGCACATCTTGATAAAGAGCTCGGTATGAGCTAGAAACGCATTGAAAGTGCCAGCACCATCCTTTTATACCTTTTTGATATTGAAATAAAGAAAATCTTTCATGGGAGAAGCACCAGGTTTTGGATAATCTTTTCTTTAACTACTTTAAAGGCGTACTCCCCTGGAAACGTATTACATTTTTTTCTGCCCATGTTTCACTAAAATGTTAACTGAAAGAAAGGGACTTTTTTTTTTTTTTAAATCAACTGGTGCCAGAAAGTTAAACAGATTTGTAAATTACTTCTATTAAAAAATCTTAATCCTTCCAGTACTACTTAGCTGTTGAATACTACAGAGGAAATTTTATTACATTTTTGGAACACAGGCTCTCTGCTGACATCACGAGCACAGTGCTCTCTGCTGACATCTCTGTCCATTTTAGGAACTGTCCAGAGCAGCATATGTTTGCTATGAGTATTTTCTCCTACTCTGGACAGTTCTTAAAATAGACAGAGATGTCAGCAGAGAGCACTGTGCTCGTGATTCAGCAGAGAGCTCTGTGTTCCAAAAGAAAAGAATTTCCTCTGTAGTATTCAGCAGCTAATAAGTACTGGAAGGATTAGGATTTTTTAATAGAAATAATTTACAAATCTGTTTAACTTTCTGGCACCAGTTGATTTAAAAAAAAAAAAAAAAAAAAAACTTTTTCCACCGGAGTACCCCTTTTAATCCATTTCTGCTTGCCATCCCTTTTGGAGGATCAGGTGATGGCTGACCGCTCAGTGATATGCTGCTCTAGATGTTATGCTCTGAGCAGAACTTATCTGCAACCCTTTCTCATATATACTATGGTAATACACTAGGATCGCGCTCTTCTCTCTTTTTGTCTCTTCAGTTAATTAGTATAAAGAAAGTAGTCACCTTGGAAGTTGGAGAGTTATTGGGGGTACTCCACTAGAATATATTATATATAATATAAATATATATATATATATATATATATATATATATATATATATATATAAATAAAATATATATTTTTTATATATATATATATATATATATATATATATATATATATATATATATATATATATATATATAATATATATATAATATATATATAATATATATATATATATATATATAATATATATATAAAAAATATATATATATTTTTTTTATATATATTTTTTTTTATATATATATATGGAAAAAGTATTTTTTTTTTTTTTTTTTTTTTAAATCAACTGGTGCCAGAAAGTTAAACAGATTTGTAAATTCTATTAACAAATCTTATTCTTTCCAGTATTAATCAGATGCTGTAATGTTCCACAGGAAGTTCTTTTCGAATTTCCTTTCCAGTCTGACCACAGTGCTCTCTGCTGACACCTCTGTCCATTTTAGGAATTGTCCAGAGTAGGAGCAAATCCCATAGCAAACCTGTCCTGCTCAGGACAGTTCCTAAAATGGACAGAGGTGTTAGCAGAGAGCACTGTAGTCAGACTGAAAGGAAATTCAAGAAGAAAATAACTTCTTGTGGGGCATATAGAAGCTGATTAGTACTGGAAGGATTAAGATTTTTAAATAGAAGTAACTTACAAATCTTGGTGCACTTGATAGAAGAATGAAAAAGTCAGCACTCGCCAGTATTCCAGTTCAGCAAAATTTATTGCACATACCCACAGCCTAGTACATGTACAAGGGAGGACAGACAGATGTACCGTGGGGGGTGGGGGGGGGGGGGGGGGGGGGGGGGGTGGTGGTGGGGGGGGGGGTGGGGGGGGAGGGAATCACAGAGGAGGCAACACCGGGGTTTCGCACTGATTACCTCCGTTGTCGCCTCTCTGTGATACCCCCCCCCCGGTACCATCTGCTGTCCTCCCCTTGTACATGTACTAGGCTGTGAGTATGTGCAAATACATTTTGCTGAGCTGGAATACTGGTGAGTGCCGACTTTTTCATTCTTCTATCAAGGGCACCAAGGTTACTTGGTATATGTGTCTGAGCACCATCATACCCATTGCCGCAACAGTGATTTAGAGTCCGCACCGCTGAAGGTACAGAGTAAGCAGTGCCGAACGTCTTGATTATAATTTACAAATTCTGTTTAACTTTCTGGCACCAGTTGATTTAAAAAAATAAAAATGTTTTCCATGGGAGTACCCCTGGAAATGAAGCCTTTTATTAGGGGAAATGGCAGCGAGGCTGTCTATTACTCCATTGTAGTACCATGGTATTGTTAAAGTATTTGGGCATTTCTAGTCACCATATGGTCCACTTGGTATTCCTAAAAATATTAATTGGTTCTATATAGTTATATAAAATAGTATTTTCTTAAATATTATAATATAAATAATATCTGATTAAGATTTTTATGATCTTGGCATGTTTTCAAGTTGACCTGACAAACAAAAATGTGAAGGTCATGCATATACTGTTTACAGCACCCCACTGTCACACAATTTTTACAACCTCGAGGACCCAAAGCTCATGGATGACATAAAGCAAATTAGAAATGGACCATTTATTTTTATTTTTAAATATATATTAAACTAGTTTTCAGAAAACAATAAACAAAACATAACAAATGTTCATAATGTCATAATGATGAAATAAGAAGGTAGAAACCACACGATCGAGAAGAAAACAATAGAGATCTGTCAGGGGCCAATAGTATGCCCTCTACAACTGTCCCCCTTCAAAGGCCCCCCCTCAGGCATGATAGCAATCATATAATCTCCACAGAGAAAAGGAGATGCAGCCCCAGAAAACGATGTTGGCGTCCACCAGTAGAGAGGCAGTCCAAGGAAAATATTATGGTCAGATGGCGAGCGGGAGCCGCAACCCAATCACATGTCCCCCATCACATGTCAAACGGGCACCCAGTGTGGCCCCTTATCCAGGAAACCCCAGTCGAAACCAACAGCTCCTCTGACTCCCAGGGGATCCAAACAAGATGAAAAACCTCAATAGAGAGAGTAGTCATAGCATATCAGGTAAATATAACTCTCCTAGAGAGCCTCTCAGAGACTCTATACCATACCTGGTTGTGTATCTAAAAGGCAGGACAATTTCGGTGATCTCCTGAGAGTGAGTAACAATGAAAGATCTCCATTTCTGGAAAAAACATTTTGTTCCCGTGTCAGGGTGCCGCTCAGCATCTAACCGGTCTACAGCTAGAAATGACTTAAATTGGGCTATCAGCATAGGCAAATCTGGAGTAGTGGGGTCCAACCATTTGGTGAAAGGACATCGAAGTAACCATCAGGTCCCGGCGCTTCCCGTTGGCTAGGGAGCGGATTGCCAGCTGCCACCTCCTCCGCTGTCACATCTGCATTGAGCTCCTGACTGCTCATCAGATAAGGATGGTAAAGCCATCCCCTCCAGAAACCGTGCCCCCTCTTCAGTAGGAAGGACTGTCACTCTGACGCAGAGAGGTAGTCAGAGGGGTCGAGCATCTACGATCCACTAGCAGGTCTACAACCGAATTAAAGGCCCCACCCAGTATGGTAAATGGACCATTAATACCATTTACCTATATCTTCTAGAGAATGAAAAAAGGAGTTGTCACCATTGGGAGCATAAACATTGTAAATATAAGTATTGCGATTGTGAACCAGCGTTTAGTGTGAAAAGCGCTCCCCTTAATCCCGGTCATGTGAGAGAATGCGGTGGGCGAAAGATTTATTGATTCATGTCAATACTCCAGATTTGCCTTCCACCGCTGAGCTTCCCACTACCTTAGCCACCCATAACTTCTGCATTCTGTTGTGCGGTAATAACTCAATTATGAATTATGAATGGTCATAGAAATATTAATTATGAAAAATGAAATTTATGAAAATTATCAAAATTATGACCTAGTGAATTGTAGACAAAGCCAATAAATACAATTCACATCTGAATCCCACTATTTCCTCAGATATCAACAAGTTATTTTTATTACGGGATGACATTAACGCTAAGGATATAGTTTTGCAATGCATATATGCAAATGGATATCAATAAGATATATAAGTAAACATTACAAGCTTGTTAATTGACTACATATAGTAGAACAATACATGTGAGTAGTAAGTAACTTGTTATAATAAAACAAAAGCTACTAGGTTAGGAATATCATATAAGAAAAAGATTACATATCACTGTGTCCAGAGGAAACCTTATGATATCAAAATGGGCAATATCTAATCATAGACATATCAATATGGAATGCTTAATACACTCCTCGCCCCCTTCTAACCAACTACAAATCACAGGATTTCCATCTAAGGATATAAACATGGAAGAATACTTCCATCCCATTCTGGACTATTTTCTAAACATGACTTTGGTAAGACTATTAAGACAAATAGCAGAGTTTTATGATCTCGCTAGACTATATTTTAGAAGGAAGAACTTGAAACAAGTTTACTGTGTGGGAAATATACATACTTTCGTGAGTAGGAATTCTGTCAATATGTCTAAGCAATTATTTAATGCTTTGATAGATTGAGTCCTGATTCTTCTGCAGGTAGAATGAAGTCATACAATATCCTAAAACTATAATTTCAATATGGAGATAATTATTTTATTTAATTTAGTCGCCAATCTAAATGCTGTAATCCACATTATCCCAGTTAGTCTTAATTAAATGGAATGCAATTTTTGTGTCTCTTACCAAGTCTGTGTAAGAACCTTGCTTCTGGTCCTAGGAAAATTGAGCTGTCCATCTCATCGTCATGCATGGCTATTGGTCTGGTACCGTGTGATCAGTCCGATTTGCTGGAATCTCACATGGCTTTTCCACCTTGTTGGACCTCTTTCCTGTGTCTTTGTGTGTTCTCTACAGCCCCTAACATCTGGTTTACCAGACTTTTTAATTAGACACACCTCCCTAAATTGGAATTCCCCAATGAATGTAGGTTGGGCGTGTACATATGGTAATGACTATGACATTAAGATAATACCCAGAATTGAGCATATCACCCATAATGCCTTTCCTGTCAGTGTAATGTGAACTACTCATACGCTAGGGGGTACTATTGCATAAGCAATTAGCATCATTACCATTAAGGGTTAACTGTCAATAACTGGTCTTAAACCCACATTCCACACTTGAAGTATGGAGCACTATATTATAAGTTCAGGGATTATTTTTGATATAAGTAATCAAAACATGGTTTCTCTAGACAGTCACCAACTAGACATTTTCAACACTATCAAATTTATGGGAAAGATGTTAATACAATGGATGATTCTCGAACACGGATGTGTGAATGTCTAGAGACTGTAACTACCCCCCCCCCTTTATCTGTCTTATCTAAACAGCCATAAATATCTAAAGCAACAACCCTTATTCTCTCCCAGACTGGCACTTGAATAGAAGAATTTTAGAATACACTGTGGTCTATTTAAAACATAATAGCAAAATGGACGACATCATGCTATTATGCTATGAAACATAGTGATTCATTTTTTAGGCCTACAATAAGTATGACAATTCTCTGAAAGTTCTGTTCCGTAAGGTGGGTCTCCTGGAGCAAGACCACGTTTGGATGCAGGCGCTTCAGAAAACGCAGAACTTTCATGCGTTTTTTTAGGGGAGCACAGTCCCTTAACATTCCATGTCACAATCTTAGACATATTTTCTGAATAGCCCCTTGGAGGCAAGGAGGAGGGGAAAGGGGCAAGACTGGATAGAGTACGTATAGGAGATGGTACAGAGAAATGAGCTTAAGAGACACAAATAGAATATGCAAGAGAAGGAGCCAATGGAGGAAACCGCCACAACCTAGGAGACTGAAATACGTGTGGACCATGCATCGTATAGGAGACCCAGGGAGGAAGGGCAACCCACACATGGCATGGTACAAAGTATTCCAGAAGTAGAACAAAAACATCAACATAAAAAGCCCAGGACAGACCGACCCCCAGTATAGAACAAGGACTGCCGTCGGGTGGGTAAGGGACTTCCAGGGATGTGGAATTCCTATCGCCCGACGCCTGGGACATGCACCAGATGCATTTCTCCGGCCCTTAGCGTGGCAAGCAGGGCCAGGCCTGACAAGCGCTGCGGCACACAGATCAATTGAGTTCAATAGAACTCTATTCATCTGTATGAGGACTATAAGGATTCCTCCTAAAAGTCTAATAAAGGGTAAAAAAAAAAAAAAAAAAAAAAAAAAAAGTTTTAATAAAAGTTTAAGACACACCTTAACCCCTTCCATGTTAAAAGTTCAAATCACCCCCTTTTCCCATATAAAACCATGCAAACATAATAAAAATAAACCTATTTAGTATCGCTGCGTGCGTAATTGTACGACCTATTAAAATATAACATTATGTATCCCGTATGGTAAATGTAAAAAAAATACCAAACCACAGAATTGCAATTTTTATAATATCACAGAAAAAAAAGTTAAAAAGCAATTAAAAAGTCAGATCCAAACCAAAATGGTACCGATACAAAAAACAGATGATGGCGCAAAAAATTTGCCCTCATACAGCCTGGTAAAAGCTACAGGGGTCAAAAAATGTCAATTAATGTTTAAATTAGTAAAACATGATGTAAACTATACAAATCTGATATCATTGTAATCAGGCCGGCCTAAAGTGTGAAACTAACATGTTATCTGACCACAAGGTAAATGGGGTAGAAAAGAAAACCACCAAATCTGCAAAATTATCTTTTACTATTTCAATTTCACTTTACCTAATATAAATAAATATATATATTATGGAAGAAGATTGCAGCACAGCTCTATTCCACAAACGTTGGTGCTACCGACCAAAAAGCCTGATCAGGGCTTCAATACTATAGAAAAAAGTCCAATGGCGCAGCATTCCAATAAAAAAGGTGCAAATTTATTCACATACCGTATTTATCGCCGTATAACACGCACTTTTTAGGCTAAAATTTTTAGCCTAAAGTCTATGTGCATGTTATACGCTGATAAGCCACTGCAGTTCAATGATTTAAAGCGGGCGCTTTAAATCAATGAACTGCAGTGGCTTTGCAGGTGCAGAGACAGCCAGCGCTGCCGGCTTCTCTGCCCCTGCCTGCTCTGGGGTCTAGAGCCCTGCTGCCGGCCCTTCTCTCCCCCTGGCTATCGGCGCCGCTGCCCGTTCTCTCCCCCTGACAATCGTGCCACCCCATTGCCGGCGCCGATAGCCAGGGGGAGAGAAGCGGCGCCGGCAATGGGGCAGCAGCGCCGACAGCCAGGGGGAGAGAAGGGGTGGCGGCACAGATAGCCAGCGGGAGAGAGGCGGCGGCAGCAGGGCTCTAGACCCCAGGAAAGGCAGGGGGAGAGAAGCGGGCAGCGACGGCCTCTCTCCCACTGCCTTTCCTGGGGGTGTATCGAGGTATACACGCGCGCGCACACACACACCCCCTCATTTTACCATGGATATTTGGGTAAAAAACTTTTTTTACCCAAATATCCTTGGTAAAATTAGGGTGCGTGTTATAGGCCGGTGCGTGGTATACCCCGATAAATATGGTATATCTCATAACAGCAATGTTTCTGCTCCTATGGAGCCATTTTCAAGGCTTGAAAATGGCTCCATAGGAGCAGAAACGTGGCTGTTATGAGATATATGTGAATAAATTTGCACCTTTTTTTATCGGAGTGCTGCGCCATAGGACTTTTTTCTATATATATATATGTGTGTGTGTATGTGTGTGTGTGTGTGTGTGTGTGTGTATGTATATATATATATATATGTGTATATATATATATATATATATATATATATATATATATATATGTATATGTATATGTATATGTATATGTATATGTATATATATATATGTATATGTAGAGGGTAGGCAGCACAACCACGTATTCTAGAAGTCTTGGGGTGCAGGCAAGGATAGCAGTCCCAATCGCAGATGGCTCAAATAATCCAAGATGCAGAAAATGTAGCAGCACACCCAGTAGTAAAGTGCAAAAATTGGGATTTATTGACCCATATCAAATGCATTTGATATGGGTCAATAAATCCCAATTTTTGCACTTTACTACTGGGTGTGCATATATATATATATATATATATATATATATATATATATATATATATATATATACAATATTAGGTCAGAGAATGTTATTGAACAATTAAAAGGTATCATTATAGTAGGTATTTATGGCTATTATAAGGCGAGGAGGAAAAAATGAGAGCGTAAAAGCTAAAATTGGCCCATACAAGTGGATCGTCATGAGGGACAAGTAGATTTTGCTCCATTTTAGTCCTGGAAAATTTCCACACCCCTGGACTTCACTTTTTTTCATGCATGTGGGCCGTCAGAACTCCCACCCTGGACCCCCTATACAGCTAGGGAGTAAGGCGCTAGAAACAGGAACAGACAATAATCGGGCCCTCTGGAAACAGCAAGATCCCTAGAGGAACTACCGGACAGGCAATGACAGGGAGGGGAGCCCCTGGTATACCACAAAGGAATGATTAGGAAAACCATAAAGGAGACGTAAGCCCCGAACCCCCACCCGCTAATCCAAGTGTGAGACCTAGTAATGCTCAGCATAGTGGTGTGGTGTGATTCAGAGTTTTTTCTTCTAATATTCATTTTTTATTCTTTGACATATTGTATATTATTAAATTACTAAAATAGCCTGTAAAAGTTAAAGTATACCTGTCATAGGGTTTTAAGCATTGAACATGCACAGGTAGCTTTAGTCCTTGAATATGTTCAAATATCGATTTTATTTACTTGCTACTCACAAAATGGAGTTCTGATTGTCTCTATAACTCTGGAATCCTTGTGCAGTACAAATTCCTCTGTGACAAGTTAGGCCATATGGGGAATTTGGAGGAGGTAACCTTCTCTCCTTGTTTGTTGTTCTGTGTGTTTTTTTGTCTTTTTTTTTGTCAAAATATGTTCTTGCTTTATTTCCAGTAACAGTACATCATGGTAAACCTACGTGTTTAAAGTTCTCCACATTTCCCTGGTTGACACTGACTACAACAGATAAGCATGTCCTCTCTTCAAATGAATCGTAAGTGCTTATGTTTCTATGAAGGTCATGCTTGACTGAATATGTATTATTAGCCATTATATAAATGGTCCTCCCTTTAAAATATAGGTCATTTCAGGATTAATGTATTTATATTGTAAGAAGTGGGAGAATTTTTATCATATATATAATTTTTTTCATAAGAAATATTTTTTTTATTCTGTTTTTATATTCTATATAATATTTATACACAAAATGTATTTCTAATAAAAAATATATGAAAAGAGCTCCAAAGGCTTCTTTAGTTATGTGCGGTCTATTTTTTTATTCATTTATTTTTGCCAATGTTTAATGCTCCTTTTATTTATTTTTTTATTTTTTAACTGTTACCCCATTTTTTCACTTGTGGTATGCTATGTCAAGAAGTAGCAATCTTGAAACTCCCCAATTGGTCAGTATCTCGTGTGTGATGAGCAGGATTGTAAATACAGGAAATCTTTAAGAAGCAATTTGTATTCATAAGCCAAGTTAAGCCGAGAGAAGAGGAGATATAGATATTTTGATAATTCTTCTGTACCTTAGCTCGTGTACACTGTCTTTGGCTTATAATGGATAGACTGGTGAAGTGTCATGTCGAAGAACTGACGGGAATTGTTGTTTTATCCCCTGTAATCGGAAGACTCCCCATAATTTTATTGCATTTTGTATTTATAACCTCTTATTTCCAAGATACGGTGTTGTGTTGTAGATTTATTCCTGTTGCAGATAAACTGCAGTCACAAGAATAGCTAAGAGATTTTACAATTGGTGCAGTACACATGCATATATTTCTCAGGTCCCTTGAGCCAAACAAATGGGCAAAAGATATGTAGTTATCAGGCAAGTGATACAAGGCATAAATACTCCGAATATAGAAGCTTTGTTCCAGTCCGCTGAGAATTTAGTGCTGTTCATAAACCTTTATTCCCAGACCTGTTTTTGTTTAGCCTTGCGACGTGGTGACATTTGAGTCTGCATCATGTTAAAAAGCAAAGTCAATGGAGGTTTGAAGTGCAGTTTAATTTGTCTTTTTCTCAAGTCACACTGATGGCATCACAATCTGCCCAGATGACTGAAATATTTGGAGCCGTGTAGTGTTTATTAAATTGCAGATTTGTGAGAGTCCTCTCGTGTTCTTGACCAAAGTACTATTCAGGTGTCTCGAGGAGCATTCCGTAGTGTTTCACTGTTTAGCTGTTAGTTTTTCTGGTTGGATTTTAGTACCTGATTCCAGTAAACGGGTCATTTTCATTAAGGAAAGTGGTTTGTTCCACTCGAAAAACATATGTCTGCTTGATACAACGTCTCATAAAGTACAAGCACAGTCGTAAGTGCTTTTTAATTGCTGAGCCACTTGATCTATCATTTGCATTTCAAAATTAATTTCCATGTTCAAAGGCAACTAAACATGAATCATTCTTGGGTGGAATTAAACAGGTTGAAAACTTCATAAACAGCACAATGGGTTTTCTAAAATGAACCCCTTTTTCAATGACCTTCAAGTTTGTGCCTGCCAAATAGTCAATTTCTTTTAGATTTTTTTATTTTTATTTTTTTGCTTTGTTGACTGTAAAATGCAAAGCCGATCTAATTTACTTTTATATTTCTATTAACTACTGTAAGGATTTTTGAGAAATAATAAAAAAGATGTCTGTCTAAATTTCCAGACAAGTATTTAGTATTATTGCACATGCTGTGAAAATGCAGGCGAGATAGCATGTTTGTAAGAATTTAGGCCAAATAAAATGACTGTAATTTTAGCTTTTACTCTTTGTACAGTGCTGTATGAAACACTGAAATCATCTGGTTCCATAAATTTCATAGAGCGACTCATAGGTTTCCAATTTGGGAAATCAAAGGGAGTAAATAAACCCTGGTTACGTATCAGCTGTGTTTTTGGAACATTTATCCTATCCCATGTTCATTTTGAGACATGCTTTGCAAGCCAATTTCTTAAGAAAAGATTTAGCGAAACTGATGCTAAGGAAAAGTGATGCGTTTGACAAAGGGCTGCTGCAAAATTAGAGCTGGAAGCTGGGATTATAGGAAATTATAATATACGTAATGAAACTGGACAGGAAATATTGATGTTGTATAGCACAACTTTTCTAAGATATTTGAGACTATGCCACACAAAAAGTTAGTACGTATAATGAGGATGCGAAGACTAGGTGAGGATACAGTATATGCAAATGAGTCGGCAACTGGCTCGGTGATAGTAAGCAAAGGGTGGGGGATCAATGGAACTTACAAATGTAAAACTCAGAAACGCAGCCGCATATCCACAATTTGTATTTTGATCTACCTGCATCTCAGCATAATTTAAAAAACAGGTTGTTAGTATACATTTTGATCAAAAAGTACAAGCCCACTCACTATGTCAAGGCCACAGTCAGAGTAGGTGCCTAAACTATTACTGGCATAGCACCGAGCGGTGACCTCCGCCACCGCAGCACCAAGCCCAATGACCCAGTGACCAGGCACCCCGACAAAGCCCCGGTCTCTGGGCCACACCACCCCACAGACAAAGCACCACAGCAACAATGGCCGCCACAGAACGCCACACCAGTGTGAATACCTACAATGGGCTCACTGCCAGAGGGATAAGAGAATACTAGGAGGAAACTCATATGCAGTCTCCTGCTAATTAAAAATGCCTGGGCCTAATGGGTGGAGTGCTGGCCATGAAAGAGGGGACAGACTACAAATGTAAACCAAAAATAGAGACATTTTTAATATTTAAAATTTGGTAGGAAGACTCAAAGGGCCCTATTCCTTTTGGCAGTTTCCCAGTCTTTGACTGGGAGAACATGGTAAGTGAGTATCATCTGTTCACACTGTTGCTGTGCTGTGCGGCATCAATTGCTGCTGTGGCACAGTGTCTGTGGGAAGGCACAGCCCAGGTTATGGTTGGACAGCACTGGGGCTGCTCTGCCAGTGGGTTGTTCCCCCTGTGGGCACTTGCAGTTGTGGCGGTGGTGGTCGCCGATCTGTGCAGCACCTTTTTATGCTAGGGACATTAGGGACCCGTTACTTACAGGTGGCCCTGATGTGGCTAGTGGGCTTGCACTTCATGATTATTAAGTATACTAATGACCTGTTAGTTTAATATATTTTGCTGAGAAGCCTAGGATCACTGCACATGTTGTAGATGTGCGACCATGTCTGTTTTTTGTTTGTTTTTATTTTTTTTCTTTATTTGAAATAATGATTAATGAAACTTAGTCTGGGTACCACAGGGGACAGTACCGGGCCCACTTCTTTTCAATATGTTTATAAATTACCTTTGTAGAGGTATGGCAGAATAGAATTTAATTATTTGCAGATGGTACTAAACTGGATACGGTGATCACCATAGAAGAGGATAACATAATATTTTATAGAGGGACCTGGGGAAGCTGGAGGCTTGGGCACAGACATGGCAAAGGACGTTTAATATGGATAAATTTAAGGTTACGCACTTGGGTTGTAAAATCAAAATGTAGAATTGTGTTAAATAATAAGACATTGGGTAAAACTTCTACCGGAAAGGACTTGGGGGTACTGGTGGACAGTAAACTGCCATCAAGGCTAATAAAGTCATGGGATGTATCAAGAGAGGCATAGTCTTGTGTCAAGGACATAATCTTGCCTCTGTATAAATTATTAGTCGGGCTGCAAATGGAGTATTGTGTACGATTTTTGGCACCTTTTATGTAAGGCCATTGCTGAACTGGAGAGGGTGAAGAGGAGGGAGACAATTGATAAATTGAGATAATTTATGATCTGGGAGGATTACAGGACCAATACAGGTTATCAAGCTTGGGGTTATTTGTAGAGATGAGCGAACTTACAGTAAATTCGATTCGTCACGAATTTCTCTGCTCGGCGGTTGCTGACTTTTCCTGCATAAATTAGTTCAGCTTTCCGGTGCTCCGGTGGGCTGGAAAAGGTGGATACAGTCCTAGGAAAGAGTCTCCTAGGACTGTATCCACCTTTTCCAGCCCACGGGAGCACCTGAAAGCTGAACTAATTTATGCAGGAAAAGTCATCAACTGCCGAGCTGAGAAGTTCGTGACGAATCGAATTTACTGTAAGTTCGCTCATCTCTAGTTATTTAGTTTGAAGAAAAGACGTCTTAGGGGCGAGCTGACAACTACTATACCAAAATATTCACTGGAAGAAGGCACACACCACCAAAAAAATAATGATAAATACAGAGATTTTATTAGAACATATACATCAAACATCATATACTTGGAGACATTTAAAAACAATTAAAACAGCTCAAACAGATCATAGCACAATCCTGGGGAAGGGCCATGAACCCCCTCCCACAGGTTAGTGACCCCGTCCTATGGTTATAATACCACAGTGTATGTGGGATAACAGTATGTCACAATCGCCTATCCTGTCCCACAATAACAGATATTCCACAGTTAAAGATAGTGCTCAATGATACTTAGGCAAGGGCAGAGATGGACATCCAATAAGCAAGGACTGGGTCACGCCAGAGCCCCACGCATTCCGTCGCATAGTGACGTCCTCAGGGGTGTCGTGTAGAGCTATAGCTAGAGGAAAGAAGGTTTCACCAACTTCATCACAGATTTTTAGAACTTGACAAGTGGTGCAGTTACCAGAGAGACTTAACATCTGAACAGTAGTCCGTAGCAATCAGGTGTGTTTATTTTTTTGTGTTTTTTTTTTTTTTTTTTTTTTTGGCCTCTGAGAAATTAAGTGATTTGATTTATTGTGAGCAACTGGTCACCCTTTTTCTCTGCACAGGTTTCAATAAATCTCCCCATAAATAATTATGTAACTGCACCCTTTATCACAAGTTCTGATAAATCTTAGGGGTTATGTGGTGAAAAGCTTCCCCCCCCCTTCTTCTCCCCAGCCTTTATTTTCCTCCCTCACTCGCCCAGTTACTCCTGACCTCCAGTGTAAATAGTGTCACCCTCTTCCTGGTGCTGGGGGTCCAGCAGGGTCCAACCTCAACCAGTGATTGGCTGAGAGAAAATGTAAGTTTCCCCAGCAAAAACCCAGGCCAAAAATGTGCAGGTTTAATCTCCCATTGGCTTAATTGGGGAATGTTCAAAAAATCCATGTAGTTTAAAAAGGGGGGGGGGGGGGGGGGGGGGAAGGAAATAAGCAGTGCTTGAAAAAGAAGTACCATGTTGCTGTACTGGGCAAGTCTGGTTAAAAGCTTACATTGAATTCATTGACAACCACTTGAAAAACCACATCAAAATTGCCACCAAAAACTGCACAGCTAGTTCTGAATTGGTCTGTTCATAGCCTCAATATTTGGTCTAATAGGCAAATTCCACTGTTCTCACGTCGGAATTTCCATGCAGAATTACGCTTGGAATGTCCGCACGGAAGTTCCGCTGCAGCAGAGTCCCATTGAATTAAACTGGATTCTGCTGTGCTGTGCACATGGGGGAATTTGTTCATGAACCTGTTCATTCTTTCTGAGGACTCCGCATGGAATGCATAGCTGTCTGAGACGGCACATTAACGTGCGGTCTGACAATGGCCAGTAATGGCCTTGAGACCAGCTAACGTCTATCAGAATCCCCTGTTGAAACATATTGCACATGCACTGATTTTTCATGCAACTTTTTTTTTTTTTTTTTGATAAAATAATTCTAATAGATGATTCTGGTCTCCTGACCCACCATCACTAGTGTAGTACATGGATAAGGCTGTGCTAAGAAGGGGATGTGTCTTTGCAAAGTATAAAATCAGTGCTGCTTTAATAAGCATGTATCAGTAGGTTGTGCATGACCCTGTGATTTCAGGTAACTTTTCAGAATGTTATCCTTGTTAATAGCATTTTGTACCAGTTTACCCCTCCACATCCCTGAGATACACCTTAGAATGGTTGGAGACTAAAATCTATGACTGAGCATTCTGAATCTTGATTCCCATCTCATTAGAACAGTATTTTGCTAGTATATGTTGAAAACCTGTTATGTATCAGATAAAAACCATGCCAACATATACTACAGCCTACTGGCCATGGCCCTTGTCACTTTAATAGTTACAATGTACGGTAGTCAACTAGTGACTGTTTGGGCCATTTCCTGCACATATGTTTATATAGTGAGTGCATTAGACTATTCTTTTTAGTCCCGATAAATAAACATATGTGTGAAAAATGGCCCTAAGTTGGGGCCATTAAAATGAATGGGGCCTCATACCAGTACAGTGTGGTATAAATCAGGATCCCATGATTTTTTTATTTTATTTTTTACAAGCTTCTATATACCGCAGCCCCTCCCCTCCTAATAAACTTCTTTAAACAGTGTAACCTGATCCTTCAGGGAAGCACTGTGTGGCAGAAAGTCTTCATTCTGTTGTACAGATTCCCTTTAACTGAAAAGATAAGTCTGGGGGGGGGGGGGAGCTAAAAGTGGAGAAAGAAGCATATTTTTCTAATAAGATACATTACAGAGTTGCTTATGTTTGTATGCACTTCTTCTTTTGCTGTATACCTCATTGTTTAAAATGACATTTATACTGGAGGCTGCATTATTGAGCGATCCTATTGACTACAAGCCTCCTCCTGATTTCTGTGACCTACATTGTCATAATGGAGACCTTATTTTCTTGCCTGAGGCCCATTGTGTGTGTGTGTTTTTTACATTATATGTACTATATCAGCTTCATATCATAAGACACATTTTGCATAGTTTAAACAATGAGATATCGACATTAAAGTTTGAAGTTGGAATTGCACATTGCTACCATATTGTTAATTTTAGCTCACTGAGAAGCAAAGACCATGGCTTAATTTGGAGAAGTTGTCATCTACTACAAGACGTTGTGATGGAAGATTTCCCTTCTGAGATTTTTCTTCAAAGACCAAAGATTGTGAAGGTTAGACAAAAATGTACAATGTTGATGGTTTTAATTGTTCTACTTTACTACGGTAACACTTCCATAGCCATGTGACCTGTCCACCTTTTGCAATCAATTACTGTATTGCTCCAATACATCTAAAAGGAAGCAACTATGCAATTAGCCTTAATTATGGTTGCCTATCTTTATTGTGTATACAGCTGCTATGGAGACCTGTGTATCCATGGTAACAGACTACAAACAAATCCTCTGTAGCCTGATTCTGGGGAAATTACCATCCATTTGTCCCCTACTTATTAGTGATACATTTTTGGTAGAGTAGCAAGAGCTGGCCCTTGATCATGTGAGTGTTGACTGAAATCAGAATAAGAAGGAGGCAGGAAACTAGCTGTGGGCTGCTGCTTAAAGCCATATGGGGGTACAATTGGTATAACTGTTTAATCTAATAACACTAACAAGTGTTTTCTTAGAAGTATTCTGCAAGCTGTGCATTCTACTGTACTTGTATGTTTTTTATTAGGGATGTCCCGATACTGGTATCTGTATCGGGGCCGATACTAGCTATTTGCATGGTATCGGGGACTCGTTTAATGTCCCCGATACCTGCTGCCGTTCCACTGTCCCGTTCTTCCGTCCTCCGGGCCGCATCATGTCGTCCTATGGAGGAGCATGTGACATATACGTCACTCCGCCTCCTCCCCTGCGCACAGCGTAACGCTACGGAGGAAGCAGAGTGACGTAAATGTCACATGCTCCTCGATAGGACGACATGATGCGGACCGGAGAATGAAACAGTGGAGTGGCAGCACCCGACAGAGGAAGTGAGCTGCCTTCAAGGAGGGGGTCTTCTACTAATGTCTACCGTGGGGGGCCCTGCTGCTGTTTAAACGGGGGCCCACTGTCTAAAGGGGGGCTGTGGTCTACAGGGGTGCTTCTACTTATGTCTATAGGGCGCTGCTGTCTACAAGGGGGGCATCTGCTAATGTATGCAGGGGGATACTACCTACTATTAAAGACAATCTTACAGCAGAGTCACCTGCACGAACTTGAATTCATGGGTAGATGGTGACCCGGTTTCTACCGCTGCTCACCATGTGATCATTGGTCTAACCGCCAATGCAAATTCCCTGTTCTGTCCAATGGAGAAGAGAGAAATCTTGGCTCATACTACAGCAACTGCCTCCATTATACACAACAAGGACCCACGTATCATACGGTAAACAGCGCCAGAAACCGGGTCACCCTGGTGTCAGATTCCCTTTAAAATATAAGTACCGTACTCGTACTTGGTATCGGCGAGTACTAGAATTAAAGTATCGGTACTCGTACTCAGTCTTAAAAAAATGGTATCGGGACATCCCTACTTTTTATTCTCTTATACAGTATGAGACCCATTTTTATGGATTAGTAGATTTCATACCAAATAATTGTTGTATTAATTTCTGCTTTTTATTGCACCCTTAGAGCCTCTTGTCTTTGCTGAGCCTTGCATTTGAAAAAGATGGCCAACAACATTTGGCATTTCAGTCTGCTGCCTGCTTGCATCGCTTGTGTACACTGCTAAGAAGCTGTCTGAACTTTCATAGAGATCCTGGCTTTTTAAGCACTAAACAAGGTAAACAAACATAGTCTAACAGTTATTCTTTTTTTGGATATTGCTTGCCACTTACTGATCATTTCTGGGCTGCACCTGCACTTTTTTTTTTTTTTCCGTGTAGGTGTGCTCGTATTTTTTTTGCAGAAATGTATGCAACTGTCCGAGTCAACTGAATAGGACTTGCAGAAATGTATGCACATGCAGAAACACCCATATTCAGATGAATGAAACTTAGTTTTAGCAGCTGATACTTATGAAACTAAGTGTGAACATTACAATTTAATTTACATAACAAAAATGGAGAAGAAAAAATTGTATGAATATTTTGTTTTAAGGATTGGGAATTTTATTTTATTTTTTTTAAGTGCCAGGTTGCCTTGGAAAATGCCTGGGTCCACTTTTGCTCATGGTTTCCTTCCTATGTGTCGACATGCATTTCCTTTTTATAAATCACTTTTTTAATTTCCCATCTTTGCTTTGTTTAGTCAAAAAGGTGAAATTCATAATGCCTAAACAGCAGTTTCATTTGATGATATTCCCTAAGTGGATTAAACACACATAATTGTAAAGATATTTCTTTTCATTTAATATTTTACAGATGTGATTTCCCAGAATTCCTCTGTGTCATACCATACCCCAGCAACTCATAATTCACAGAATGCTTCCCCTGAAAATGAGCATCTCCGGCCTTCTGTGGTGGGACGGGCTAACCAGAGGCCCAGTGGAGATGGGCAGGATTGGGATGCTACATCCTCCAGGCAAGTGGCCATTAGACTGTGAGCCTTTCATTAATTTTTCTGTATTGTAACTAGTGTAGTTTAAAATGTTCTGTTTACTTGTAATATAAATGTTTAGACATTTATTATTGGTGCCAAATTTAGTAAAATAGTGCATGCTGCTTATTACATTGGCTGCAACTCATTGGACACTTATAAAAGAATATACCTGTTTTTCGTTACATTAACTTATACAAAAGCTGGCGCTCAAGGTATTAACTATTACGTTTTGTTCCCATAATTGTACATAATGCAAAGCACGATGAGCCTTCTTTACAGCACATGTTGTGTGGTTTAACGTTTTTTTTTAGCAAAAGCTTCTGGTATGTACACTAAGTGAATCCATAGGGCAGAGCCGAGCTGTTACATACCTTGGCACACTTTCTTCCTTGCCCTCTGGACTCTTCACTTCAGTCTAGGAGTGGTTAGGAGTTGACAGCAAGTGAGGAGGTTTGCTAGGCTGGGGCACTTGAGAAGCTTGGGTGCATCTCCTTAACACTTGGATGAGAAACAAAGTGTGATTTTATAGGTTGGGCAACCACCTTCCACTTCAGGAAAGTTAATTTGCTTTTATACCCTAACAGCTATCGATGTTGTCTGCAGCTCTCCATAATACTGGAAGATTTACATTATAAATGCAATAAAAGTGTTATCCAGGGTTATAAAAGTCTTAATGTCAGATCCCACAAAAAACAAAAACAATTTTTTTTTTTATATGTTAATCGGTACTTCCTCCTGATCATTTTCCACAATTTTGAAAGGGTGCCAATAATTTTGTCCAGCCCATTTTTGAAGTTTGGTGTGATATTATGTCCAATTTGCTTTTTTTCCTCCCTTTTTTGGTTTAGTTCCAATACACACAAAGGGAATAAACACGTGTATAGTAAAACATGTGTCGCTGCAATCCTTTTCTGTGAGAAATACTTCTTCTTTTTCTTCAGGGGTGCCAACATTTAGGGCCATGACTGTATACATACACAGATTTCTTACCCTTGCTGTTAAACAATTTTATAGAATGTTAATGTTTTTCCTGTGACATTAGAACAATGTATAAGTAGCTCTTGAAGTATAAGCATATTCCAGGTGTTCTCATAGGATGAAAGGTAATTGGTGTTGTATTGATAAAGAGCCCCCTTGGTACTAAATGAGTCCTTCCTCCCAGTAGATAAGTGGGCTTTATATGTTTTAACTATTGGATTTTTGGACTCTGTTTCCCACATTTTTCTCATAATAAAAGAGCAAATGCTTTGAGAGTAGAAACCGAGAAACCTTGATGGAATAGGTTTTCTATAGTTAGAACTCATCATTGCTAGTTGTGGGATTATTGATAAACATTCCATCTATGTAAAGCTTTAGAATCCAATAATACTTATTTTAAAAGGACAATAATGTATGGCATGTGCTATTGAATGCTGTACTTTAATGGGATTATCCAGGATTAGAAAAACGGAGTTGATTTCTTCCAAAAAACAGTGCCACTTCTTTCCTCAACTTGTGTGGTATTGCAGATCCTTTCCATTCACGCTAATGAAGCCAAGTTGGGATACCACACACGAACTGAGGGACAAGGGTGGCACTGTTTTTGGAAGGAATTAACTCTGTTTTTCTATTTCTGGATAACCTCTTTCAAGCTAGTTTTCTTTAGTGATATTATTAAAAGGAAATTTAAAAAATGCTTTGTCTATGTCCTGTCTGTTTAGAGCACTCCATGAGCCATGGTTAGTATCTGGACACTGAAAACAAAGCCATCAATAGAAACATAGGCACCAGAAGCTCATTTTAATTATTCCTTTTACGTCTTTATTTTTACCTTACATTATTGGCTTCTATCTAGAGATGAGCGAATTTACAGTAAATTCGATTTGTCACGAACTTCTCAGCTCGGCAGTTGATGACTTATCCTGCATAAATGAGTTCAGCTTTCCGGTGCTCCCGTTGGCTGGAAAAGGTGGATAAAGTCCTAGGAGATTCTTTTCTAGGACTGTATCCACCTTTTCCAGCCCACCGGAGCACCTGAAGGCTGAACTAATTTATGCAGGCTAAGTCATCAACTGCCGAGCTGCGAAGTTCGTGACAAATCAAATTTACTGTAAATTCGCTCATCTCTACTTCTAACTTTGGGTATAGTTGTTCTTTAAATCGTATCTCCAGTGATTAAGAGCAAAATGAGTAATGGATAGACTGATCATAAAAATCCTGCCTGAATAAAGAATCATATGCTGCCTGAGCTTGTAGTTGGCATTTGCCAGCTAATAGTCATTTCATGATAGCAGCCACAATGTTCTTTAATCTACCAGTGACATGTTATAGAGCAGAAGTCTCTGAGAAGATCGATTTTTATATAGTTTTGTTGGAAAAGATTTAGTAGAACTTGTATCTAAAATATCTGCCCTTTGTGCTCAGGAATCTGATGGGTGGTGTTGCTCAATAATTTGACAGCCTTTGGCTGATTTCACATGGGCATAAATATGGGCAGCCAGTTTAACACAGGCATAAAAATGCATTGGTATTATGACCACATGCCCCAGTCTGGGTCTAATAACCCAAACTGACAGGTGGTCAGACTGGGACTTGTGACTGTAATATACCCATGTAAAGGTGCCCTTCCCTTAATAAGCATGCACACAGGAGAAAGGCCCACCCACTGAATTCTAATTGGAGATTTACAGCTTTGTGTGCACTCTCATTCAGAGAAGGATGGTTTCAAATGGGCATATTACAGCCACAATACCTGTCATTTCGGGTCATTAAACCCACAGTCAGGCACGGTTTTGCTGTCATAATATAGACACAAAAATACATACATAAAATGCCCATGTAAAATTGCTCCTCCTTAAATGATCATGCACACATATAGCTGTCAATCACTGATTAGAACTGCCCACTGGACTTCAAAGCCTACAAGTTATATTGACTCTCTTCCCACAAAGCTTTTATATTCCTCTTCCTAATCTAGTACATACTGCTGGCAGATCAGATTGAATGTTTAATGTGATTGATCCATTTAAGGGGTTTTCTTGATAAATGTCTACAAGATAGGCAACCAATAGCTGATCGGGTGCTGACTCCTGGCACCCCCACCGATCAGCTTTTCTGCACAGCCATGGCACCCAGATGTAAACAATGTATGGAGCTTGGAGCCTTGGCTCCTTACAGGACAGCACAGCTCTTAAGGTACATTAACTTTCCCTGGAAAAGAGCTTTTAAAGGGGTACTCTACTGCCCAGTGTACAGAACATTTTGTTCCAAATGCTGGGTGCGGGGTCGTGACCGCAAGGTCACGCCCCATCGTGATGTTATGACTCGCCCCCTCCCATAGACTTGCATTGAGGGCGTGTGGTGTGACATCACAAGGGACATGGCCGTGACGTCTCTACCCCTGCAGCCTGCACCAAACGTTTAGAACAAAATTTTCAGAGCGCTGGGGCAGTGGAGTACCACTTGAAGTGTGTAAGGATTTACATACTACAGAGAGTATAGTAGAGATAAGGAATGGTAGGAGTAATGTTAGCTAGCATGGTGTAGAAACTGATCGATAGCTGCAGCTTCACTTGGTAGAAATGTCCTCCTTCTGTTGGTGAATCAGCAGGAAGAAAAGGGGGCACTGTGAAGCTTTTACTTTTTTATTGTAGGGGCGCTTTAAGTGTGTGTCTGTCTGATTTTAGGAGAATCTTGTTGGTTGTATTTTATTAAAGATTATTTTATTTTATTTTGATGAGCATTAACATCTGATGTTGAGTGACACAACACAATTGAAATATTTTACTTTTCTTTTAAAGTGGAAACAGCATTCAACCGCATGTAGACTCGAGAACCTCACATTGGTCCCCATTGGACAGAGGCCATTCAGACCCCACAGAACTTGAAAATGAAGATACCTTAGATCTACAATTTCAACAGCTTAGTCTTCCTCAGTTTTGTGTCCTTATTTTGGAAAATGCTGCACCTTTGCTAAAATCAGGTTAGTTTTACATCATGTTCACAGTTTTGTTAAAAATGGCACTGTTTATCTAGTTACCCATAAAACCTCAATCTAAGAGATGGGATTGATGGGGCACATATTTTCCGAGCATAATTGAGATAAAGCAAGAGATGTGTGAATGCTGACTAACCTACTCCTCAAAGGCTGTCCCAGTTCTTTTCATAGAGCAGAGATCTGTGCTGATATTTTCCTAGAAGAATGGTGAAAATGTGGCCTAAATTAACTATTGAGGTAGTTTATCTGCAGTGACTTTCATCCACAGTCAGAGGTTTACTACATGGTCTCCAGATAATGTCCTTTGTAGGTACTACAGTGGCTGCATAGAAAATGCACTGGTACAACTTCTTCATTGCTCTAGTCTCTGAAGAAGGAATGTTATAAACCAAATTGTTCACCTTTTTAGTTGTTTTAAAGCCACTACTTTGAGATCTTTTTCATTTACTTTTTACTCATTCTATAACAGATTGTCTAGCGAAAATAGTTTTTCTATTAATTAACATGCCCAGGCTACCTGCTTAAACAAAAAAACAAAAAAAACAATTTAGATCTTATTTGGTCCCACTTAGCCTCAGGTTTTGCTGCTCCCGGTCTCTGCGTTCCCCTTCCGGTTACTAAGGGGTCAATCTCGTACATTACCACCACAGCCAGTGAGTGGCTGAGCAGCAATGTGATATATTGACCACAGCACCAGAAAATGGAGAGTGACGCAAATCAGGGCTGTGGTCAATTCATCATATTGCTGCTCAGCCAGTCACTGGCTGAGGCTGGACACCCCTGTGGCCATTATAGGGCACTCTGACGTATTAGGCCCTATCACCAGGTGTTGCACGGCGGCAGCCTATGGACATGTTTGTAGAAAAGCTTTTTTCCCGGACAGACCCTTTTTAGTCTTTATTGTATCCATTTGAGTAAATTGGAAAAAAAAAAATTTAAACAGCATATTGTAATGATTTCAGGTGCAAATTTGTGCACAAATTTGTTGTTACCCATTGTGATTTTGTACTTACAAATACAAGGTCCAATTTACCCCAAAATAGAATTAAACGAACTACAGCTCATTGATTAAAAGAAAAAACACAAAAGTCTATTTTTTTTTTTCCCCAAATGCAAAACAATTTTGAAGTGTCTGTAACCTCTGTTAGGATGGGGACCGAGGCTTGCAACCAGTGCAGAAGACACATTCCCTTGCGGACATTTCCTTGATAGCGGAGCGGCGGCAGAACATGCCAGCGCTAGGCCGATCGAATATGTACCACCTTATAGACTGCAATGCAGAGACTGCAGAAAGATTAGAAATGTTTAGTCTTTCTGGGGGCACCTGAATTTGAATTTTTGCACTAGATGTTTCCGGAGCGCAGCAGAATCCCATTAAAATCAATGGGACTCTGCTGCTGTGGAAACTCTTAGGAACTCCTAATAGTGTTAACATAGCCTTATTAAAGTAAGATGCAGGGATATGGAAATCCTACCGCTCAATGCCCAGGACATGCAGTTCCAGGTGCCGGGCAGGAGAATTTTCCATGCACTCAGCCCTGTGCCGGGCGAGCAGCTCCTATAAGAAACTACTGTGACAATCCACCCGGGGGGTCCGCTGATTTATCAAGCATAAGCCAGGGGGTCCATACCTTGTCGAACTTCTTAGGTCACTTACGACTCACATAAAGAGTCTGGTATAAGGGGACATACTTGTTGACCAGAGCCAGCCAACGCAGCAGCGGAGGAGGGGAGGTATCCTTCAAAGTCATCACAACCACTTTGCGGGCACAGAACAGCAGAAAGTGAATCAGTAGGCATCTATGTGAGCTGGAAAACCTACCTCATTAATGACTCCCTGCAGGCACACCGTAGGGGTAAGTATAAAAGGAAAGTCCAGATTATCAGCCAGAAACCCCAGTACCTCCCTCCGGAAGAGAGCAATGACAGGACATTCCCACACAGCATGTAGAAAACTACCCACTGCACCCGAACAACGGAAATAAGTCAGATTGCGAAACACCAATATGTTTCAGCTTAGCCAGATTGGATCAGCATATCTCTACAACTGACTTCTATTGAATAAGAGCCTTCAACCTCCTTCCACTGATCTTCAGACAGATCAGATATATCAGCCTCCCATCTAGGAAATGCTTGTGAGAACGGGCAAGGCCCCAGTGTCTCCAGGAGAGCATGGGCCTGAGTCAAGGGTTTAGAAAGGTCCTTGGTGCCCAGGAGAAGCTCTGCTTCAGAAAATATAGGGGTAAACGTCAAGGAGCCAAACTGTGCCTGAACCGCATGCTTGAGCTGAAGATACCTAAAGAAGGCATTTCCAGGGATGCTATAACGTTCCTTCATGTCTGAAAAGGACAAGAATACTTGATCCTCTCCAAACAAGTGGATCACAAACTTGGCGTAATGAGAACCCCAGAATCTGGCATCCTGTAACCCATGCAGGTAAGGTAAATGTACATTCCCCCACAAGGGTGCTAGTAAAGAGTTCTAGTAATAGCCTTGTAGGAACCCATAATCGCTTCAGCCAAGGCAGTCGCGGAGTTGGACAGAGCCAGATCGATCCACCATGCTGCATACACCAACTGTGAGGCAAGAAAGTAGTTATAAACATCAGCTAAGCCGCCTTGCTTCTTAGGAGCTTGGAGAAGAGCCTGATTGAGTCTGGGTGACTCTTCCTGCAAGTAGAAGGATTCCAGAGCTCCACACAGCGTGTTAAAATGTTTCCTAGGGGGGATCGTTGGAGCTAAATGCAACTGGTATAGGAATTTAGGAAGATAAATCTTTTAAAAAATATTTATCCTGCCGGCAAGGGAAAGAGGGAGTGATGACCAGGCCGTCAGCTGCTCCATAGTGGAGCGTAGCAAGGGCTCCAAGTTGAGGGGCAAATAATCTATCAGGGAGTTATTTACCTCCACCACTAAGTATCTAAAGCGAGAAACCACCGGCACCCCAGCCGGGAGGGGGTTAGGAAGGGGACCCCCAGAGGAGAGTGTCATTAGAGAGGGTTTAGTCCAATTGACCCGCAAACCCGAATTGAATTAAACCGGTCAAGCAGGTTGATAATGGACGAGCGAACCCTCGGCATCCGCTAAATACACAAGGGTGTAATCCGCATAAAGGGAAACCTTCTCTACAATGAAACCCCTGGGAATACCACAGATAGCAGGTTCCCTACGTATGGCTGCCCCTAAAGGCTCCATTGCCAGTGCAAAAAGGAAGGGAGATATAGGGCACCCCTGTCTTGTCCCACAGCCCAGGAGAAAGGGAGCAGAAGCATCTAAGTCTAATCTAGGACCATCGTATAGCAAGCGGACCAAAGTGCAAAATTAGGGACCAAACCCAAATGTACCTAGAACCTCCCACAGATAAGGCCACAACACAGTCAAAAGCTTTGTAAATTTCCAGACTATCACTCCAGTAGGAAAGCCCTCCCTCATTGCAGCTATGTTAAGTTGCAGATGCTTCACGTTAACGTCCATGGCCCTACCTGGCATACACCCAGTTTGGTCAGGATGAATTATAGCGTTAATGACACCATAAAGACTAGTAGCCAACACTTTAACCAAGATCTTAATATCAACATTCAACAGGGAAATTGGTATGTAAGAATCAGGCAGCAATGGGTCCTTCCCAGGCTTAGGGATCACCAAAACAACGCCTCCCACATAGAGTCCGGAAGAGCCTCAGCTATGGAGTGAAACAAGTGGAGTATATGGGCTAGTTGCTCCTCATTCATCCCATACCAATCCCCTATCATCCCATCTAAACCAGGGGTCTTCCCATGAGGAAGGTCACATATAGCCTGTTCCACTTCTTTAATTGTAAAGGGAGCATCTAACACTGCCGCTTGAGCATGACTAAGTATGGGAAGGGATAAGTTACGTAGAAAGAACAACATTTCCCCTTTACAGGGCAAAGAAGGGGCAGCGTATAAAGATGAGTAGAAGTCCCTAAAAACAGTTGATCCCCTTAGGATCTACTACCATAGCACCGTCACTACCCTAAATTCAGGGGATAGAGGCAGCAGGACGACTAGCCCTCGACAAATATGCCAACAGTTTACCATTTTTGTCCCCGAATTCAAAGAGGGCAGCCTCCCTGTCTGCTAACCTCAACTGGACCCTATTCTTCTGAACAACTAACTGGGATTGTTGAGCATTGGCCCATGTCCTCTCAGTCACAGGAGAAAGATTTCTGACAAACTCTGCCTCCTGAACCAGCCTACCCTCCATCTCTGACCGAATGTTCCGCTGGCCCGCAACTCCCGCTATAAAGGCCTCTCAAATTGTGGCTTTGTAATGATCCCATTGAACTAAGGGGTCAGGATAAGCAGCATTATACTCCCAATAGTTATCATGAGCAACCCTTAAAGCCTCAACAACTTCCCCGGCCTGTAGCCATCCAGGGTGCATGCGCCAGATACAGGAAGTGGGAGTTGGGCCTAAATGTAGGCTTACCAACACAGCAGAGTGGTCTGAGATCCCCCTAGTGGTGTAAGAAATATCTCTTGCCGCAGGAAGGAGATCCTCAGTTGCCAATGCGAGATCTATTCTAGAGAATGACCTATGGGCCGCAGAATAAAAGGAAAAGGAAGATTCATTCGGATATTTCCACCTCCAGAGGTAGCATGGTAGCCCCTCGCAATCCAAGCCTTCTTGAGAGCAATAACTTTCTGACCCGTAATTTGAGTCTCCTGTAGACAAACAATGTGAGGAGATTGACGTTTCACAAAATCAAGGCATAAGGCCAGTTTAATTTTGGAATTAAGCTCCCGTACATTCCAGCTAATCACCTTCAGGGTCCCCATCATAAAAGGCACTACTACATACGCCCAGGGGAACCTGCATTAAGACCAGAACAGAGAGGGGCAGAGCACCAGGACCATACACACCAGATTCAACCAAAAAAGACCTACAGGGCACAGACACATAACATAAAAGCAATCAGGCATAACAAAAACATTTCCAAGAACACCCTGTCTAACATTCAATGGGACTTAAACAGCTAGTCCGTAACACAGTGCAGACCTAGACCCTTAAATACAACTTTTACAGAGCTTTAAAGGAACGCCAAAAATACTAAATGCACAACTACCAAAATTACCTCCCGCCACCCCCACCAGGAACCTGTGGAGGCCCTAAGCAGGAACTAACTCCATAACTACTACCTAAAAAAAAAAATACCCCATCACGAAGAGCAGCCCATGGAAAGAAAGTCCAGCACCGCTCAATCCGGAGGCCTGATCGGAGGGGCCGCATCCACTCAATGAAGAGTGCCAGTTGGGGAAGTGAAGAACTTAGTAAAGGCCCCATCCACCACTTGGAGTCTAGCAGGATACAACATTGAGTAATGGTAGCCTTTGGCTCACAGCTTTGCCCGGACCTCTGTGAAATGCACCCGCTGTTTGCAAAGTTCCACAGAAAAATCAGGATAAAAGGACCCTCTGATTCCCTTTAGAAGCAAACTGGGTCTGAGCACCAGGGTCTCGCTGAGAAGGGCCGCCAGAGCGAGAGGACCCATCATCATTAGAAGTTGTCCAAGAGGCTTCAGCATAAACATTGGATTTCTTATTCTTGTTGCGGGGGCCACCCATGATCAACAGGGCCACACAGAGAGCCGGTAGAAAGTCACCAGACACACAGTCCCAGTATCGCAGAAGCAGAACCACTCAAGGCAGGAGCAGCTGATATCAGAGGTCTCAGGCTGACCACCAAGCACCACAAGTCCCAGCAACACAGTAGCCACACTCCAATGTACTTACAGGACTATAGAAGTGTACAGGAGCAGGCAGTGGATAGCCCCCTGAAGCCTGGCAGAGAAGAGATGGCCAGGAGATGGCCCAGCAGCAGGAGGCACAGCAGGATGAGAAGACAGTCCAGCCATAAAGGAGGCAGTAAGGCACCCTTAATAGTAGGGCAGAGGGCAAGGGGCTACAGATGGGAACTGCAGGGAGTCCAACCAGACCAGCAACCACGGAGCCAGGAGCCGCAAGGACACCACAGCAGGCCTGCACTGAGGAGCCCGGGAGTAACCTAGGAGACGGGGGAAGCCACGCCCACGAAGCCTGTAATGGCAGCTCCCAGTCTTCACCTTCAAAGCGATGCAGCCCAAGCCGGGGACCAGCAGAAATTGCCGACCGCAGAGATGAAGCCACCAGACAGCCACAGCAGGAGAAGCCAGCAACCGCTCCAGAAGATCGCCGGGTACAGTGTCTGCCGCCCCCAGCAGATGAGCTCACCACCAGACCGCCGCTCCAGCAACCACCGCGCACCAGCAGGGTCCCGGAGCCTTCCCCGACACCGGATTGCCAAAGGGGCAAGAACCGGCCATTTATACAGGGTTATTTCGGGGCATGAAGTGCCAAGCGGCAGGAGCTCCGGGGCGTGCGACCGCTTAGCTCTGCATCCAAACCACGCCCCCTACATGATGGAAACTTAACAAATTTTGGTATTTCTGTAATCAAAGCGACCTAAAGTATTAAAATACCATGTAAGTTTGACCAAAAGGGGAATGGCATAAAAAGAAACCTCCCCAAATTAGCTAAATTGCATAATTTTTTTTATTTTTCAATTACACCTCACAAAATTTTTTCGGAGCATATGTTATGGAAAAATAAAAGGTGTCACTACAAAGAACAATTGGTCCTGCAAAAAACAAGCCCTCATATGGGTCTGTAGATGGGGAAATATAAGAGGTGGTGGCTATTATACGGCAAGGAGAAAAAACAAAAGTGTGAAAACTAAATAAACTAATAAAGACCTTATTTACATATGATTTGGGTTCAAATTATTTTATGTACCATGACAAGCGGATTTGTATGAGGGACAAGCCGATTGTGATCCATTTTAGTCCCTTGGACAAGTAGTTTTTTATTTTATTTTTTTATTTCCACACCCCTAAAGATGATGTATAAATTTCAAAGCCACAAGACAGATGATGCTGCAGCTGGACAGGATTATTTTCTGGATGGTATAGGGGTCCCTAGTGATGTGTGATTTTTTTATTTATTTTTTTTTTGGTGTATTTGAGTACATGGCGTATTAAAATACACAAAGGAAATACAAATTTCTTACAAAGTATATTAGAAAAGTTAATGGGTTTTTGCCAATTTAAAGGGGTTTCCTGGATACTAGAATTATTTTATATTTCTAGGGAGACAATGACCCCCCCCCCAAACACACACCAAAAAAAAAAAAAAAGCACATGCTTACCTACCTTTCTTCCTAGGGGAATGCCCTATGAGGACTTCTGGTTCCCTGCTGAATGCTTCGGCTGCTACATCGATACAAACTCATCTGTCTTGATTGACTGAGGCGGGACATCGCTGCAGTCAGTGACTGCTCACGCAGTTCCACGAGCGGAGATTCCATGTGGTGTCTGCCGCCAAAATCCTGCGGTGTCACTATTGACAGCAATGGAATGTGCGTGTAATTCTGCCAAAAGATTGAACATGTTCATTATTTCTGCAGATCTATTTCAGTGGTGGCATTCTCTGCCACTGAAAGCTCGCAGTGTGAACGGGTCGTGGAAGACCCACTCACTGCGGGTCGTGGAAGACCCACCCACTGCGCAATTCCACACGTGGAAATTCCATAGTGTGAACATGCCCTTAAAGGGGTACTATGCCCCTAGACATATTATCCCCTATCCAAAGGATAGGGGTTAAGATGTCTGATCGCAGGGGTCCCCGCGATCTCCCTGCTGGGGAGATGAACCTGATCTTGCTGATGTTATACTCCATGAGCTCACAATGCAAGAGGAGGGACTGTGGGATAATGGTCTGTCCTATGAGTGTCAGACACTACTTTTTAATGCCATTCACAACTTGTTAGAAAGTTGTTTGCTTGATAAATGTTTTGTGCGAATTGGAAAATGGTTTGTGAAGCCCAGTGAAAGAGAGGAAAAATCAGTTTCAAAGAGCATTGGGTGTAGCGCTGGAGGCTCGTGACATGGCCACGCCCCTCTAATGTCATGCCAAGCCCCCTCAATGCAAGTCTATGAGAAGGGGCGTAACAGCTGTAACACCTCCTCCCCTAGACTTGCATTGAGGGGGTGTAGCCATGAAGTCACGAGCCTCCACCCCGCATCGCCAGTCATTTGGCACAGAGTGAAGTTCGTGCACCGGATGTCTGGGGTGCCGCACCAGAGATCGCGGGGATCCCCAGCAGCAGGACCCCCGCGATCAGACATCTTATACCCTATCCTTTGGATAGGGGATAAAATGTCTAGGGGCAGAGTACCCCTTTAATGAGTTAGTCAGGAGAATCCATAAAATGCAAGCTGTCATCTGCAAAGCAGGTAATCTTGACTTCCACAGTGTTTTTACCTGGATAGACTAACACTTTAAGATGACGTGCGAGCTGCTCCGAGATTAAATTAATCCAGTTGTGTAAATGTTCACTTGATGGTTAGTGTAGATAGCATTGAAGTATGACCCAAAGGAACCCTTTATTCCTGCGAATTAGACCCAGCCAATCTTGGCTAACATCATTAAACACCTTCTCCGCATCAACGGTCTATAGCGCTGGGATTGACTGACCATAGATCCTCCCCTCTATTGTTGACGCACAATTCTATCTTTTGTAGTTATTTATTTTATTTATAAATACTAAATGTATATAATATATTTTTTTATTTTTTTTTTGCTTAATTACAGAAAGGCGTAAGCTTTTAATCTTGATCCTAGAGCTGCTTACTGAGAACTTGGTCCTGCTTGGTGGTGCCATTTCAGAATACGTTTGGGAGGATGGCAGCCTCATAGGACAGGAATTGGTGAGGGTGCAATGTTTCTGTATGTATTACCTATCTTTGTCATACAGTTAAATGATATTCGCTGTCCATCCTACATTAAGTTTGCATCAACAAAAACTTGCTTTCAAAGCACTCCTTGGCTCATCTCGATAGAAAGGGCCTAGCCAGTCGCCTGGGTTGCTGTGGCAACCCAAGAAGGCAAACAAGACAATGTCTATAGCACCTTTTATTTCTCTATTTCTTTTTCTTCTAAAGGTTATGCATGGACAACAATGCGGCAGAACTTAATTACAAATGATTTTTTGGAGAGGGTTCTTTATTTCTTTCTGTGAATTGTGCACTTCTTATATACTATAAACCTATTCCACTAATGTAATAAGACCTGCTTTTTGCATTTTGCTTTTCCAGAGATGTAAACTGCTTTTCGTGCTTGATACACTTGGGGAGACTATACTGTATCATAAAAATAACAATAGTTCTGAGAAGCCTGACTCTTCTCTTGTGAACCACAGAATGGCATTTATCAGCATCTCTCTTTTTACAATGCGACTACTGCAAACACTTATCCCAGTGGAAAAGGTAAGAGATGAAGAACAATTCTGAAAAGCAGAAACCTTTTAAGGGCTTCTTTGTCAAGATTGTTTTGGTTAATATTAATGCCCCAGGTTATACTCTGCAAGCTTCACTACTGAGCCACACTTTGCAATTGAAGGTGTAGTGTGACCATTCTTTAGACCTAAACTTGCAGTCGGGAATGGATTATCTATACACACCATTGATCAGTGCATTAACCATTGTGAAATAATGCAGTGCCAGCGCACATGATATGCATGTATAATAAATACCCAGTAGTTTATTTCTCTGTTCAAAGTTATACTATTAGTAAAGCTTGCACAACTAAAATTCAGTCTGCTTGTTACCATTAGTATGTCATAGTATTTTTAAAGATGAAAATAACCCAAACTTTCTATTTTAACATATCAGTAACTAAAGTAAAGTGACTCCCATTATGGCTGTGTAGTTCCAAAACATAGAGCAAGAAAACACCTTTGGCCCCATTTACGGAAACCTGCCACAATATTTCATCTAACCTCCCATTGATTTGATGATTCTTTTCTTAGACTACTGTGTCAGAGTTCCAGGAACTCAGTGGCGCTGAATAGGGTTGAAGGCTTTCTTTCTGGAAAACTGGCGGTCTAAGCTCATGGACTACATTATTGTTCTCTTCTGGCACATGTTTAGGTCAGAATGTCAATTTATGATAGATTTTAGCTTTTTGTGTCTGCACTTAGTGTACCCTTGTTTATAAAGCTGCATACAGACAGATGAGTGTCTCACTGACATCTTAAGACTTATAAGCAGAAGCGGATAGGTTTTCTACAGTATGGCTGACACAGCTGATCTGGTTGCTATGGACAAGTCCTAGTTTTTTCTTTGGACTAATTTTACTTCTTCTATCCTAATAGCACTTAGAGCACAGCCAAATCTCACCTGACTTGGAATAAATATTCTCTGGAATATTTCTTTATCTAACTGTTCTGAGGGGGCAGTTATATAGGGGGACAAAACCCCTACACATAACTTTCTCACTCCCCTGCCGCTACTGTCAGTCTCCTGATGTAAGCAATAACTTGTCTGTGGCTGCACAATGACCTTCCTGCTCATACACTAGGAAGTAGTAGGAAGGTCCTTTTCCAAAAATGATGTGAAGACAACAAGATAGATCCATAGAATAAAAACCTATACTTACCCTGCAGCTGTGTGGCCACTTTTATGGATGTGAAGATTTCAGTAGCTTTTATATGTACTTTTGGCCATTCTAATCTTAAATTGCATAGTTTCTTAAAGTTAGTTTCGTAATAATATACATGCATAGCATGTAACTACTCTTATAGCTTCTCCACTGTCTGGGAAAATCTTATCTGTTACACGGTGCTGCTGCTGAGCTAGTATCTGTTACTATTCTCTGTCCTGCATTACATGATATAGTGTGTTCTGTAAGGTCTAGTATCTCTTGAGATACAAATGGCTGCAACATCACTTGTACTAGTATGTAGTACATTTTCAGCATTAAAATGTCGTGTTTCATAGCCCAGCAGCAGCTATGTATCTCCATTTTTTTTTCTCCACTTGCAGTCATGTAGATGTAAAACTGCTTCTCGTGCTATTCATGGGCCTCTGCTGCCCTCTGCCGGTCTACAAATATACACTACAGTCCTCTTAGTTTATTGTATGGAGCTTTACAAATTTTCATCAACAGTAATATAAGGGCACACTACTTTGACGATGTGGTCTTTTTCTGCCTAAAAAAATCTGTCACATTATTCTAGTAATAAAAATAGGTCAATTTAAAGGGAATCTGTCACCTACATTCTCTAATTTTTTTTTTCAACTAAATAAAACAAAGATTTTGATATATTTATCTAGTGTGTGTGTGTGTGTGTGTGTGTGTGTGTGTGTGTATATATATATATATATATATATATATATATATATATATTATATATATATATATATTATATATAATATATATATATAATATATATACACATATACAATCATATGTTCTTTCCATGGTTATGGGAAAGCTATGTTGTCTAAGCAACTTTTCACAGTATGCAGATATCTGCTTTATAGCATCTGTTTGAACCATAGGAACCTGTAGTCTGGAAATGGTGGTTTACTTTTCTGGGAGAGTTTTTCAGGTATGCTCCGTTACCTGTGCAGGGAGGGGGAGGAGGACAGCTGTAACCTTTACCTATTCTGTGGATTCTGTGTTACCTGCCTCCAGTTTTATAATAAATGTGGAATTATTTGTTGTAATGAGATGACTGCTGAGGTTTCTTAAGAACAGCAAAGAGAATGCTATTATGATGCTTATTCCTCAGAGTAAAAACTGCAAGATTTCAGGGTTTTATTATATAGGAATGGGAAAAATTACAACTACCATCATCAAAAATCCTTAACAGTATGTTTACCATGAAACCTTTTCTGATGATACGCTCCCTCGAGTTCCATTAGCATAGGACTCGCTCATAATTCCAATTCAGAAAGATTTTCTCCGTATGATTGCGTTTTCACAAACAGCCGGATTTAAGACACACCCCCTTTGCGATAGAGTTGTTCTTCACTCCAGTGGCCTAAAAATAATGAGGATAGAATGGATAGGTTGATATTCTGCTCATATTCCTAGTCATTGAAAATACATGCTGTGCTAAGCACATTAAGTCACAAAAGTGACTCCCTTTAGTGAGTTTGATTTCTGAAGACGTTACAGCAGAGCTAGGAATTCTAATCAGCGCGCACACTATTCCGTAGAAAGCCGGAGCGCTCACTGAACAAGCTTCTTCAAATTGGTCCTTTAGGGAACTGCACTGGACACATTGATGGCAGGGTTTTATGTCTTTGTGTCTCTCAATGAAATATTTAAATATAATGTTTCTCAATGAAATATTTACATGTTGGTACAATGGTAACTTAAACTGAAGGTTTCCACTGTGCAGAGAAAGTCTTGACCTCTTTGAAATGCATTACTTATTTTTATACAGTTTTTAAAGGTTTGTTCTTTTTCTCTGTTTCTTAAGGCAAATGACGTGTTGTCGGAGAGCTTGATGAATGCTTTGTTTCTCTTATCTGTCGACCTGCCATTTCGTTCCGCATACCCCAGTGTTCATGAATCTGTTATAGCTTTTATGGAGCAGCTGAATTCTGAAGACTATTGGGTTTATAAACAAGCTTCAGAGACTGCCTATTCAATTGAATGTACAACTTCTTTTATGTCCTGCTCCACAAAAGAGGTTTGTACAGTGTGTATTTATTCAGTGCCACAACAAATATCATGCGCTATAGAAGTATGTGTGTGTCTATAATGGTATACATGGTTTTAATAATATAACATATTTTAATTTTTATAACCAGAACTATTCTGTCAATAATCATTTGTCCTATCCTTTTTCTTTGTCTCATTCAGGAAATGCCTGCTCAGCCAATGCAGTTGGAATAGTAGGCAGTCAGAATGGTGTCATTTAAAGGAATATTTTCATCTGAAGAAGTTAAAGGGGTTCTCCACTGCCCTGTTTTCCGGAGCTCCGCTCGCAGCGTTGAAAGTTTTATTACTCCGGATGCTGTGTGCGGGCTTCCGTGTTCGAGGCCGCCCCCTCGTGACGTGACGCCTGCCCCCTCAACGAAAGTTTATGGGAAGGGGGCGCGACAGCGGTCGCGCCCCCTTCCCATAGACTTTTGTTGAGGGGGCGGGCGTGACGTCACGAGGGGGCGGCCTTGAACACGGAAGCCCGCACACAGCATCCGGAGTAATAAACTTCCTGACGCTGCGAGCGGAGCTCCGGAAGACAGGGCAGTGGAGAACCCCTTTAAGGCATTACTGTGTAGTTGTCCAGAGTTTGACATTTCAAAAGTTTTGATTGATCGGTGTCTCAGTGTTTTGGCCCCCACCGACTAGCAGGACAAGGCAGAAGAACCAAAGGCTTAAGTGATCTCTGTCCAACTTCTCCAGATGACCCCATAGACTTATAATGGGGCTGCAGAACGGATTGCTGCAAGTTGGGGAGTGAAAAGCTTAAGCTCATTCTTCGGCCAGCTCATTCTGCTAAACAAACCAATCAAAACTTTTGACATGTCCCTTTGACATGTCAAAAGTTTTTCTTTCTTATGATCGGTACAGTACACTTGAACTGGGAAATGTTTAATGTCCCCGAACACAGTGCGCACCATTAATTCTGTGGAAAATGTTGTCCCTGTTCTTGTGATCAGTTGTAGTCCTAGCGGGCAGATTCTCCACCAATTAAATTATTACTCCCTATCCTGTGAAAAGAAGAGGACTAGCTATTTTCTAAAGATAAATTCTGATGCATAGCCTAAAGTGGGTGGTTCAGTAACTAAAGGGGGTGGTGCATGGTCTTTAAATACATTTGTCATGCACCTTAAAGCCCTGCACTAAATATAAGGAAGTGTATCATTCATGCTTCTGTGTTCTATGGTTAAGTAACAGGAGGCATTTGATTTCGAATTCATTTAGAAATAAGAAATTTTATACGCCTTAAAATTTTATACGCATTGAGATTTAAAGAAAAGAAAATTATAGGCACACTTTAGGTATAACTAGCCAGGTATGACAATAATTCTAATAGTAACAATAGAGTAGCAGCAGCACACAATTCTCTTTTAAAGGAAACCGGTCATTAAAATTTGGCCTATATAACTACCTGGCTGTGACGCAGGCACAGTGGAATAACCCAAACCAATGCACCTGCGCTACAGCCAGCAAGACATGATTCTTCCGGGCATGTGCAAAGTTTTGGCAGCATAGTAATGCTATCAGGCTGTACCTGTGCTGTCTATTATACCTCAGTAAGTGTGGTTGGAGACATCCCTACAGCCCAGGACACAGTAATGACTGCTCCGTGGTGCCCTTCCAGATGACTACTTGCTGGCAATTTGGCTAAAGTGCACACATATAAAAGTCACTTTATTCTCGTTTTATGGATGGGGCTAAGGGCATAGGATGACAGTTAAAGGGGTTATCCGATGATATGTTTTTTTTTTTTGTTTGTTTTTTCACAATATGCCCATTGTGTTTGGCATAAAAAAAATTAAAATAAAATAAACTTTTAATCTCCTCCAGCGCTCCCCTGGTGCCTCCAGTACCCTACTCTCTGCCTCTGGTGCGATCCTCTTTCTGGTTCTGGGTTCGAATCACTGGTGCACCAGTGTCCCGTCTTGACCAGTGCAATGTGATGTTTTAAGGCCCAACACCAGAAAAAAAATAAAGTTTTCCTGAAAAATCACTATTTTTCTGATATAGTAGGACTGTGCTCTGAGAGATACCGTATTTTTCGCCGTATAAGACGCACTTTTTCTTCCCCAAAACTGGGTTGGGGGGGGGGGGGGGGGGGAGTTGGTGCATCTTACACGGCATCAACGGCCGGGACCCGCTCTTAATACAGGACATAACCGATCACGGTGATGCCCTGTATTAACCCTTCAGACGCGGCGATCAAAGCTGACCGCTGCGTCTGTAGCTAAAGTGACACTAACCCGGCTGCTCAGTCGGGCTGTTCGGGACCGCCGCGGTGAAATCGCGGCGTCCCGAACAGCTTACAGGACACCGAGAGGGACCTTACCTGCCTCCTCGGTGTCAGCTCCGTGCCGGGATCCCCTGCATGGCCGGCGCTCTCCTTCGTCATCATGTCGTCGCGCACGCCGTCCCATCATCAAAGAGGAGCGGCGTGCGTAGCGACGTGATGGCGGCGACGGAGAGCGAGGATACCCGGCAGCAGAGACGTTCCGGAGCGACGGGGATGCGACGACGGTGGAAGCGGCGACAGCGACGGAGGGCGACATCCAGGGCAGCGGTGACGGGTCCGGAGCGGCAGGGACACATGCGTATTACCTCCTATACCAGTGGTCTTCAACCTGCGGCCCTCCAGATGTTGCAAAACTACAACTCCGGCTCTCCGGGCTTGCTGGGAGTTGTAGTTTTGCAACATCTGAAGGTCCGCAGGTTGAAAGTTCAGAATCCTTTTTTTTTTTTTTCTAGATTTTCACCCTTTAAAATTGGGTGCGTCTTATATGCCGGAACGTCTTATATGGCGAAAAATACGGTATATTAAAATGCATAATATAGATTATATACCTAAAATGAATGTATTTTCAAGCATAACTTTTAAGTGGTTGAAAATATTTAGCTGAAACTTGGTACACCTTACCATTTGCAAGGGAGGTTTTTTTTTTTTTTTTTTTTTTTTTCTCCTTCTGAAGTCCCTTGCAATTCTATGGGACTTCCGTTACTTCTCCTGAGCACATTACTCTCTGGCTGCAGAGATTGCCCAGGACTTTTAAACATCCTATCGACTGTCCAGCATGCAGGTGCAGAGAATAGTTAGTGCAGGATATGAGGACAGGAGCGCCATTGTTGCTTTTCCTCTTTCACAAGGTTTAGGTAGGAAGAGCGGGCAACACAAAGTACTCTGCTAGTAGCTTCATACAGTACATTTACACTCACAACTTCTTATATTCATAAGGAAATTATTATAAACATGAGCTAAGAAATATAAGAATTTTAAATTAATACAGTTCATGCTACTTTTATTTGAAAATGGGGTGTGATAAAAATTAATGGGTCGTCTTGTCCTCTTTTGGGTCTTTTTGGGCCCTCTAATGGGAATAATACAGATAACTACTCATTCGGTGCTTTACTTGGCATTTTGAAGGCATCTGTATCAGAGGGAAAGTGTTCAAGATATAGGCTGTTAGGGCTAAGTAGCACTAGCCCAAATAACAGGTTGTCCCCTGTTTATTTTTTCAGCCATTTGCCACATTATGCATTAATGGGAGCAATATGTTCTTTTCTTTGATGAATACATGCCTTAATGCACTTTTTCCCACTGCCTTAGGGACCATTGATCTTTGGAAATAGTGCCTTCTTTTGATCAGGCTATTGCCATGCTGTCAAGTGGTGGGAATTTTCCCTCGACACCTATGAAACATTTTATTATAGACCTAGGAGCAGGAATAAAGGCTTCCAGCCACCCCCTCTGACACACATGCTGTCAGTTTACTGGCAGAACTGCTAAATATAGTGTATTTAACAGTATACAGCATAGGCTTAGTAAACTGCATTATGTAAAAACCAGACTAGATATGGTTTGACTATTTTATAAAGTAATATAGAAAAATCTTTAAAATGTAGTTTAATTCTCTGTGCTGATTTTTCTTTTTTTCTTTTTTTTTTTTAATGTATTTTAAATATGGAATAGACAATATAATTTAATATGGAGAGATGTAGTGTTAATGTAATATTTCTCTCTCAGTATCCTTCTGTAACAGCTACATTTGCTGGGTTCTCTCATGCTGTAGATGTCATTAACAATATTGTCATTACTGCTGCAGTGCTAATAGAGGCTGCATTATGTACAGGCAGTTAGTCAATCAATGAAAAATGGGACCTATGGGGAAATTGAATGGATCCATGTAAGGTTTTTAAAGCGGTCTATAAACACACACACTGTAAAATTGTTGCTGGATCTGATGTGTCTTAAAGTCTAGCTCGGTACAAACACATCTAGAACGTGATCTCTGCCAGGTAGTTGGCTAAATGTATGTGACTGAACGCATGCGATGAAGTAAGGACTGGTGCATACGTGTATATTTTATACGAAAAATAGAGCTGCAAGCTCAAGTGTCTTTTTATTTATTAATTTTTTATACTTTGTTTTTTAAAAAGCTGGCTAAAAATCACTCTCTGCTTATCACTTTTTAAAAATTACAGCTGAAACCTGCACCAGCTTGTAGCTGCTGTCATTTTCAGCATATGGTGCGCGGACATCCACAGGTACCACTTATTTATTAAGTTGACTCCACTTCTTAATAAAATTGGTTCATTTTGTATCAACGTGCTTTACCCTTTTAAATTTCACACATAAAATGCAAAATCTAATAACCTTTCCCCATTTGGGTTTCCTGATAATATTTAATATGTCTGCTGCTACTCATAGGGTATGCTCGTTTCACTGGGATCTATACAGTTTCCATAGAACTTTAAAATCACTATGCGATGTTCTCCTTTTTTGGCTACAGAAAGAATAATAATAATATTTGAAGAGGTTACTTCTCCTCTTAAAGAGATTGTCCAGCAACATTTTAAAAAAAAAATTTAAATACGGTTTGGCTGCCTTTTAATAAACACACCAGGTTTTCTTCCTTGTGTTGGCACCCGGGATGTCAATATTCTGACCTATATGAATTCTTCTTTGGTCTATGAAGCATTTTCTTATATATATGTATATGTATATGTATATGTATATAATATAATATAATATAATATAATTTTTTATTTTTTTTTTGTCCCTTTTTTTTTTTCACAGATGTGGCTACTTTGGCAACCAGCAATTATATTGCGGGGTGCTGATCGAAACCCTGACAGGAATGCCACCTGTCAGATTACCACCTAGATCAGTGGTTCTCAACCTTTTTGGCAACTGTACCCCCAAAGGCTAAAAGTATGTCCGCAGGTACCCCTTGCACGTAAATTCGCGAGAGGGGTACCCGCGGACAAAAGCGTGTGCTTACCTTTTATACTAATGCAATACTTAATCCCCATGTGCCATTGTCCCTCCTCCATCTTAATCCCCTTGTGCCATTATTATCCGATATGGCAAAAGGGGATCAGAGGAAGGGGGGTATGGCACAAGGGGATTAAGATGGAGAGGGGGAAATGACACAAGAAGATCAGAGGGATGGAGGAATATTGGCACAAGAGATTAAGATCCGGGGGGGGGGGGGGGGGGGGGGTAGAGAGAGGAGGGTTAATCATCATCACACCCCCCCCCCACCCCCTCCATATTAATCCCCTTGCCTTGTGTTATTATCTGATATGGCAAACTGGTATCAGAGGAAATAAAGGCACAAGGGGGATTAAGATTGAGCGGGGGGGGGGGGATAATCATCACCTCCCCCTCCAGATTAATCACCTTGTGCCATTATCTCCCCCCCCCCCCCCCCCCCCCCTCATCCTGATTCCCTTTTGCCATTGTCCCCCAGGGATGATATATATTACAAAACCCTCCCTCTGTCCCATACACTTATTTTTCACTTTTTTTTTTTTATTTTATTTTTATTTTTTACTTTACCCCGCTTGTTCGTCCCATGTTGCCTATACATGTTTGCAGTGCGTCACGTTCGGCAGGGCTGCACTGACATGTGATGTCCTCCTGCGCTGTGCGGCACCTCCGTGCAACGTCAGGGGAGGTCACACTTCTCCCCGGCAACCACGCAGCTTCCTTACAGAAGCTACAGAGACCTGCTGTGGCCATTCTCTGCTATGTGCTGACAAATACTGGCCAATGCATGGCCGGTATTTGTCAGCGCATTTGCGTACCCCCGCTCAACCCATGGTATACCCCTAGGGGTAAGAGTACCACCGGTTGAGAACCCCTGACCTAGATTCTTAGGTTGCTGCAGACTGGTTTCTAAGGGGTTGAATTTTTTTTACCGAAAAATGCACTGCATAGAAACTGAAGCCCCCCAAAAGATACAAAATGACATTTTTTCTTCAATTTTGTCGCACAATGAATTTTTTTCCGCTTCACCGTGGATTTTTGGGTAAAATGACTAATTTCACTGCAAAGTAGAATTGGCGGCGCAAAAAATAAGCCATCATATGGAATTTTATGTGCAAATTTGAAAGCGTTATGATTTTTAGAAGGTGATGAGGAAAAAATGAAAATGCAAAAAACGGAAAAATGCTGAGTCCTTAAGGGGTTAAAGGGATGCAACCGGAAATATTTATTATTTTTTTTTTTTTTAACCGTATACAGATAAAAATTTGTACACACGTTTTGATACAGTTTAGTCAGGTTTTGAGGAATCCGTTTTTCTTTTATCAAAAACCTGATACGGTAACTGTATTGCAAAAACGTGGTGTGAACCCAGCCTGATTGATGGGGGTCTAAACACTGGGTATCCCCACCGACTCATTCCATTCATTATCTATGGGACTTATGAACACTCCTATTTGCTAAACTTTTACTTTGTTTGGACGTTCCACAGACCACCATTGGGAGACAATTAATTTCCATTCTAGTGATTTCATTTTAGTCACAGTGGCCAATCCCCCACAGATCAGCTAGTTATTACCTCTCATGTGGGACAACCTCTAGCTTGAATAGATAGGGATCTGAGTTCTGAGACCCAAACCAATCACTGGAACAGTCTAGCACAAATCACTGTCTGTGGGACCTCCAAACCTACTGTAGTCATGAGTGGCACTCTGCATTGTTCAGAAGCCCCATAAAGAGTGATTAAGCCGCACACATGCTTGAATGCTGCTCCATTCAGGGAACAGCTGACCTCCATTTTCAAAATTGGTGGGAGTCCCAGATACATTTTAAATGGGAACTGCCCATCATATTGTCTTTTTGAACTGTTGCCATCAGGCCTTTTTTTTCTGGAAATACTGCTATTATACCACTAGAATCATGTAGTCCTTGGCCACTGCTTGTGGACAGTGTCTCAATGAATGTGCACTGTCACGTAGGGACCAGAGATCACCGTTCTTGTGTTCGGTGGGGTCCTAGAGATCCTCTAACCAGTGGACAAGGGATCAGTTTTAATCTTGGGATAACCCCTTTAAGCCCAGTTCCAGTTTTATTATTATTATGGTATTATTATTATTATTATTATATATATTTTTTTTTTTTTTTTTTTTACTTTCCTTGTCTTGTTTAATGAAAGTCTGCAAAATAACAGGTCTCAGCCTGACATTTTTAATTCCTTCTCTATCCTTCATGCCAGTGGGCTGGCTGCAAGGACATAGTGTTCTGTTCTTTGGATCAGATCTGTCACCAGAATACTTGTGAAAGTGTTATGGATGCTGAAAACATTTACCGAACAGAAGAAATCTGCTTAATATTAGTCGGATAAAATAAGACACTAATTCACACCTAGTCTTAATCACTGACCCCTTGTCAGGATTTATAACTGAATAAGAACAAACTATTAGGTATTAGGCACACCTGGATATAGAACACAGTCCCTTAACCAACATGATAAAAACATGATACATAATGGAGAAGTAAAATAAAAGATCCATCTAAATATACCTGTGAATGGATCAATAAATCATTTTAAATTAACATGGTAATTGTATAGGCCATTTGAGTACACGTTATGGCCTCTCTTTGATGCCATAAAATTAGTAAAAGTGACATTTCTGATAAACCACATTAAAGGTGTACTTCGGTGAAAAGCATTTATTATTTTTTTATCACAATGTGCACAGGCTTCCTGTATAAAAAAAATCATCCTTTACTTACCACCTGCACTCCCCTGTTGCCTCCAGTATCCTGCCCTGGCCTCCAGTGCAATCCTAGTCTTTGTGCCTGGGATGTCAGTGCAGCTCAGCAAATCACTGATCACAGCGTGTCCTGCCTTGAGCTGTGATTGCATGAAAACAGACCTAATTTCTTTCAAAGAACGCTCCCGGTCTTTCTCCAGGTTGGGTGTGGTTCTGCAGATCAGTTCCACTGAAGTGAATGGAACCAAGTTGTAATACCGCACCCAAAGTGGGCGACAGATAGGAAGGGGTCTTTGAAATAATTAGGTCTGTTTTTCGATTCCTGGATAACCCCTTTAACTTCTGTAGCAGAATTTCCTAGCTCAATTTTTCCTCCTGATTCTGCATTGAAATTCTGCTGTGTGAACAGTGGTTATTGTATCACTTACTAAAGGTACATTAGATTCAATTCATTAACCTGCCTGAGGACAAAATCTGTCTGATTTGCCCATAACAACCAATTACAGCTCAGCTTTCATATCCTATCAAGCTCTGGTAAAATGAAATCTGAGCTATAATCGGTTATTATAGGCGAGCCAGTTTTTGCTCTCAGGGCAGGTTTACCCATGGCAATGTAATAGACAATCTATGGGTATGAGAGCCTAACTGGGAGTAGCCATTGTTTATTTTATTATTATTATTATTATTATTTTTTTTTTTTTTTAAACCTCATTCACATGTATTTTATTGTAAATTCATTAGAAAATGTCGACAAATGAGAAGTATCTGAATGTGGCCTAAGGATTAATAGATTTTGCTAACCCTACAGAGCCAAAACCTTTGATAAAGTTCTCTAAAGATCACTGACAAATACAATATCTCCTCTTTGATAGTACCGTGTACTGTAACTCCTCTTTACACTGTATCTTGGCAGGTTTAAAGGGGTAATCTGGCAATTAACTTAGAAAAAACGAAATGTTCTTACCTTCCTTGCTCCTATACCACCGGTATCACAGAGCTGTGGGTCCTGCAGTGCAGAGTTTGGATGAGCAGGCGTGTGACATCATGTCGCCAATCAGTGGCCGCACAGAGATGCCCCGCCTCAGTCACTGTTTGAGTAGACGTGTGACATCACATCCCCAAACCCATACAGCTGGGGGCAGAGCTTTGTAATATTGGCAGGGCAGGATGGAGGAAGGTAATTGTTTTATTTAATTTATTGATATTATTTTTATTTTTTTTCTTTAAAGAAAAGAGCCTGACTACCCATTTAACAAATGATGCTTTCTTTTCTGAAAATAGTCCCTTCAGTGGCTTAACCCCTTAACGACCAAGGACGTAAATTTAAGTCCTGGTGCTGCGGTACTTAGCGCTCCAGGATGTATATTTACGTCCTGTACATGACCGCGAGCATCGGAGCGATGCTCAGATCATGCGCGGCTGGTCCCGGCTGCTGATCGCAGCCATTGACCTGCCGGTAATGGCCGACATCCGCAATCGCGTGGATGTCTGCCATTAACCCCTCAGATGCCGCGATCAATACAGATCGCGGCAGTGCGGTCAGAAATATGGATAATCGGATCGCCCGCAGTGCGGCAATTCGATCATCCAGAACGGCGCACGGAGGTCCCCTCACCTGCCTCCGCCGCCTACCACGGGTATTCTACTCTTGTCTGAGATCAGGCAGACCAGAGCAGAAGATCACCGATAACACAGATCAGTGCTATGCCCTATGCATAGCACTGAACAGTATTAACAATCAAAGGATTGCTGTAAATAGTCCCCTAGGGGGACTATCAAAATGTAAATATAAAAGTGAAAAAAAAAATGTGGAAAATCCCCTTCCCCAATAAAAATGTAAAATGTCCTTTTTCCCCATTTTACCCCCATAGTGTAAAAAAAAATTTAAAAAAATACACGTTTGGTATCGCTGCGTGCGTAAATGTTCTATAAACTATTAAAATATAATGTTATTGATCCCGTATGGTGAATATAAAAAACCAAAAAAAAATTGTTTATAAAAGGTTTTATATATATATACAAATGTGGTATCAATAAAATGTAAAAATGTACAGACCTTGGTGCAAAAAATGAGCCCTCATACCCCCACTTGTATACGGAAAAATGAAAGTTATAGGTCATCAAAATAGAAGGATATTAAACGTACTAATTTGGTTAAAAAGTTTGCGATTTTTTTTTTTTTTTTTTGCGCAATAATAATTGAAAAGTATATAATCATGTTTATCATTTTAATCATATTGACCCACAAAATAAAGAACACGTCATTTTTACCGTGAATTGTATGGCGTTAAAAGAAACCTTCCAAAATTTGCAAAATTGTTTTTTTTTTCATTTTTTTATTTCCCCACACAAATAGTTTTCTTTTTGGTTGTGCCATAGATTTTATGGTAAAAAGAGTGATGTCATTACCCAGGACAACTGGTCATGCAAAAAACAAGCCCTCATACTAGTCTGTGGATGAAAATCTAAGTTACAATTTTTAGAAAACGAGGAGGAAAAAACAAAAATGCAAAAATAAAATTGGCCTCGTCCTTAACAAAAAAAAAAAATTGCAAAAAAAAGTAAATAAAGATCATTTAACCCCTTCTCTAATAAGTTTGAATCACCCCCCTTTTCCCATTTAAAAAAAATTAAGGGGTAAATAAACGTGGTATCGGCGCGTGCAATTTCGTATTTTTGGTCACTTTTTATATTATGAAAAAAATAAATAAAAAGCGATAAAAAAAAAAGCTATCTTACATATATTTAGGTGCAAATTTTAAGAGTTATGATTTTTTTTTTTAAAGGTAAGGAGGAAAAAATGAGTGCAAAAACGGAAAAACCCCGGTCCTTAAGGGGTTAAGGTCAAAATGGGCTTGGTCCGGTTAAAGTAAATGAGTGTGAAATAGTCTTTTTTTTTTTTTTTTTTTTGTCTTTTTAACATGTTTTATGCACAGAGATCCACGAGCAATCAAAACTGTTGACATGTGAAGTGTTAAAGTGATTTTTTTTTAAATTAATGAAATAACAGTAAGACGAGAAAGCTAGAACAATGCAAGCATTATTTTAACCTGCTGAACAAAATCTAAGAATCTTGACTTTCTCTGAAGTGCAATTACCATAACAAATGAATCCTCAAACAAATACATGGTGTACAAGTCTCGCATAGTAATTGAATTGACTTTATCTTGCATTTTTTAGGGTGCAAACTCTTTGGAATTGGTAGAACTTGCTGAGAAAGCCCTCACTAGCCTTCCGTATCACAAGCACTTCCCTTTGGTTCACAAGTTTATCCACATCTGCTCAAACATGTAAAGTATTTTTTCCTTCAGTCATTTATACATTTGTTCTGTCTATGTGCAGTAGCTATAAGGAAACAAAAATGTCATCTTCTGCTCTCTATTTTTGTATATTTGTTTTTCACTTTCTATTTCAATATGAATTATTTTCCAAAGTAGTTTAGGCCTGATAAAGGTGTATAAAAAAAAAAAAAAAAAAAAAAAAAATTGCACTGTACGGCTCTTTGCATTTGAAGCCAGCAGAGGTCAGGCAATACCACATAAAGGCAATTCCTGCTAACGTTTAGCTGTTCTTTTCATGTGTATCTTGGATGTGTTGGTATAGCAAATTCAACTGAAGTCTAATTATTCTTCAAAAAAGGTTTAAGTTCATGCTATATTGCTTTGGTTTTATTTTCTTTCTGCTGTCATGTGTAGCATCCTAATGGCATCCATTTTCTGCTATGATGTGCTATGTTATCCATTAGCTATACTATTAGCAATGTTTTATTGGCCGATAAACATGAGCAAGACAATAACATATGAATAGTCTAATACTAAATCCAACCTAAGTGGGGTAATTTTAAAAATATATTTATGTAACATCCATTCTTGCCTTTTGGCCTGTGTATTGCATATAAAATTAATCTGGATGACAAGCATAGTAACTTTGTACTATGTATTTATTCTATTTTCCTACAGTATTTGACATAAAGAGCAACCTAAATTCCACAAACTGGGCATATACCGTATATACTCGAGTATAGGCCGAGTTTTTCAGCACGATTTTTCGTGCTGAAAACACCCCCCTGGGCTTATACTCGAGTGAACTCCCCCACCCGCAGTGGTCTTCAACCTGCGGACCTCCAGAGGTTTCAAAACTACAACTCCCAGCAAGCCCGGGCAGCCATCGGCTGTCCGGGCTTGCTGGGAGTTGTAGTTTTGAAACCTCCGGAGGTCCGCAGGTTGAAGACCACTGCGGCCTTCAACATCATCCAGCCCCCTCTCACCCCCTTTAGTTCTGAGTACTCACCTCCGCTCGGCGCTGGTCCGGTCCTGCAGGGCTGTCCGGTGAGGAGGTGGTCCGGTGAGGAGGTGGTCCGGGCTGCTATCTTCACCGGGGAGGCCTCTTCTAAGCGCTTCGGGCCCGGCCTCAGAATAGTCACGTTGCCTTAACAACGACACAGATGCGTCGTTGTCTAGGCAACGGCTCTATTCCGGGCCGGAAGCGCGGAGAAGAGGCGCCCCCGGTGAAGATAGCAGCCCGGACCACCTCCTCACCGGACCACCTCCTCACCGGACAGCCCTGCAGGACCGGACCAGCGCCGAGCGGAGGTGAGTACTCAGAACTAAAGGGGGTGAGAGGGGGCTGGATGATGTTGAAGGCCGCAGTGGTCTTCAACCTGCGGACCTCCGGAGGTTTCAAAACTACAACTCCCAGCAAGCCCGGACAGCCGATGGCTGCCCGGGCTTGCTGGGAGTTGTAGTTTTGAAACCTCTGGAGGTCCGCAGGTTGAAGGCCGCAGTGGTCTTCAACCTGCGGACCTCCGGAGGTTTCAAAACTACAACTCCCAGCAAGCCCGGACAGCCGATGGCTGCCCGGGCTTGCTGGGAGTTGTAGTTTTGAAACCTCTGGAGGTCCGCAGGTTGAAGACCACTGAGGGCGAATGATGAGAAGAGGATGATGAAGGGGGGGGGGGTGTGGGGATGATGAAGGGGGGTGGGGATGATGAAGGGGGGGTGTGTGGGATGATTACAAGGGGATGATGAAGGGGGGATGTGTGGGATGATAAGGGGATGTGTGGGATGATGACAAGGGGATGATGAAGGGGGGATGTGTGGGATGATGACAAGGGGATGATGAAGGGGGGATGTGTGGGATAAGGGGATGTGTGGGATGATGACAAGGGGATGATGAAGGGGGGATGTGTGGGATAAGGGGATGTGTGGGATGATGACAAGGGGATGATGAAGGGGGGATGTGTGGGATGATGACAAGGGGATGATGAGGATGTTAATGACGGGTCTGGATGATGACAGGGGGGGATGAGGTATTTCCCACCCTAGGCTTATACTCGAGTCAATAACTTTTCCTGGGATTTTGGGTTGAAATTAGGGGTCTCGGCTTATACTCGGGTCGGCTTATACTCGAGTATATACGGTAATATATTTTCAATACAATTTTCAACATTTCTAGTCAATTTGAAAAATTGGAAAAAAGTTAGTCTCCAATTAGACATTGGGGGTAGGGGTAGGGGGTTGTATAATTAGTGCTGATTTTTGTACATTGACAACATTTATTATGTGGGGCACTACACTACATAAATTGCATAAATGACACGATAGTGCAAAAAACTGTGAAAAACTCACACATCCCTATGCCAGCAGGTCACTGGAGTAAATTTACTTAGTAGGGCAAAAAAGTATTTACTCCAATTGTGAAAGTTCTCCCACTTAAAAAGATGAGGCCTGTCATTTTCATCATGGGTATACCTCAACAATGAGAGACATGAGAAAAAAAAATATCCATACAATCACATTTGTATGATTTCTTTTTTTAAATAATTTATTTGCTAATTATGGTGGGAAATAAGTATTTGATCATGTACAAACAAGCAGGATTTCTGTCTCTCACAGACCCTGTAACTTCTTCAAGAGTCTCCTCTATCCTCCACTCATTACCTGTATTAATGGCACCTGTTTGAACTTGTTATCAGTATAAAAGACACCTATCCACAACCTCAAACAGTCACACTCCAAACTCCACTATGGCCAAGACCAAAGAGCTGTCGAAGGACACCTGAAACAAAATTGTAGACCAGCACCAGGCTGGGAAGACTGAATCTGCAATAGGTAAGCATTTTGGTGTGAAGAAATCAACTGTGGGAGCAATTATTAGAAAATGGAAGTCATACAAGACCACGCAAGATCTCACCTCATGGTGTTAAAATGACCACAAGAACGGTGAGCAAAAATCCCAGAACCACACAGGGGGACCTAGTGAATGACCTGCAGAGAGCTAGGACAAAAAGTAACAAAGGCTTCCATCAGTAACACACTACGCTGCCAGGGACTCAAATCATGCAGTTCCAGACCTCCCCCTGCTTAAGCCAGTACATGTCTGGGCCTTTCTGAAATTTGCTAGAGAGCATTTGGATGATCCAAAAGAGTATTGGGAGAATGTCATATGGTCAGATGAAACTAAAGTAAAACCTTTTTGGTAAATACTCAACCCGTAGTGTTTGGAGGAGAAAGTATGCTTAGTTGCATCCAAAGAACACCATACCTACTGTGAAGCATGGGGGTGGAAACATTATGCTCTGGGGCTGTTTTTCTGCTAACAGACTAGGACGACTGATCCATGTAAAGGAAAGAATGAATGTGTTGTGAGATTTTGAGTGAAAACCTCCTACCATCAGCAAGGGCATTGAAGATGAAACATGGCTGTGTCTTTCAGCATGACAATGTTCCCAAATATACCGCCCAGGCAGTGAAGGAGTGGCTTCATAAGAAGCATTTCAAGGTCCTGAAGTGGCCTAGCCAGTCTCCAGATCTCAACTTTTGGAGGGAGTTGAAAGTCCGTGTTGCCCAGCGACAGCCCCAAAACATCACTGCTCTAGAGGAGATCTGCATCTAGGAATGGGCCAAAATACCAGCAACAGTGTGTGAAAACCTTGTGAAGACTTAGAAGAAGCGTTTGACCTCTGTCATTGCCAACAAAAGGTATATAACAAAGTATTGAGATGAACTTTGGTTATTGACCAAATACTTATGTTTCACCATAATTTACAAATTCTTTAAAAATCAGACAATGTGACTTTATGGATTTTTTTTTTCTCTCATTATGTCCTTCATAGTTGAGGTATACCTATGATGAAAATTACAGGTCTCTCTCATCCTTTTAAGTGGGAGAACTTGCACAATTGGTGGCTGACTAAATACTTTTTTGCCCCACTGTACCTTCCACGCTCCCATGCTGCTGCCATTGTCAGTGGTGGCCTTCGCTGCGCAGCACTTCCTTGTATTGGCACAAATACCAGCACAATAAAACGATCGGTGGCACAACACCACCGTAGTCAATGATGGGCTGAGCAGGCTGGGTCTTGTGCCAACAGCACCCCAATAGCCGCTGCAGGGGAGGGAGGAGCGTGTGTGTGTATTTAACATATATATTTTATTTTTAATAGGGGCCAGAGCATGAATCGTAATAAAAATGCACCATAGGGAATATTCTTTTAAATATAAACTTAGATTATTTAACCCCTTAAGGACATTGGACATAAAAGTATGTCCTGGTGCCCTGAAATGTAACACACCAGGACAAGTAGGAGCTGTAGTTGCTTCATGCACAGGGGTTCCCAGCTGCTATGAACCTATTAACCCTTCAGATGCCGTAATCCTGATTACGGCATCTGAATTATCAGGGCATAGTCAGACTCATTTTACCAACCCCAGTGTAATCGCGTGGGCCCTCATTTGCAATCAGAATAAGCTCCTCTCTCAATAAAAATTTTAATCCTCTTTTCCTATTTTACAAAAAAGTGTAAAAAAAAAAATAACTCAAACACCTATTTTGTATTGCCGCATATTTTAAAATTTAAATGTTGAAACGATTAAAATGTAATATAAATGATCACGTACAATGAGCAGCATAATCGTAAAAAAGTCCAAGATTGCTGCTTTTTGGTCCCATCACATCCCAGAATTTTTTTTAATAAAAAGTGATAAAAAAGCCACACATACACAAAAAGTGGAAGTGGAAACTAGATGGCAGTGCAAAAAAAATTAGCCCTTATACAGCCCCGTATACGGAAAAATAAGAAAGCTATAGGGGTCAGAATATTCTGCTACAATTTTTTTTTTTTTTTTTATAGTAGTACAGTTATAGAAATTCATGTAACCATGGGTATCATTTTAATCATATTGACTCACAGAATAAAAGGAAAATGTCAGTTTTACTGTGCACTGCGTAAAAACAAAACCCTTCAAAAGTTGCAAAATTTTAATTTCCCCAAAAAATATTTTTTGGGTTGTGCCATACATTGTATGGTAAAATAAGTTCACAGTTCAATTGGTTACTCAAAAGACAATGCAGAAATGAAGCTGGCTGTGTCATTAAAGGGGTACTCCACTGGCCACCGTTCAGAACTAAATCTTCCGAACGCTGTTCTCACGCTGCGGGGGTCGGCCATGGCCCTCGTGACATCACGGCCACACACCCCCAATGCGAGTCTATGGGAGGGGGCGTGATGATTGTCTCTGGGGGAGTGGGAGTGGGTCCCATAGACTTGCATTGCTGGGGCATGGCCATGATGTCACGAGGGGCATGGCCGACCCCCACAGCGTGAAAACAGCATTCGGAACACTTAGTTCTGAACGATGGCCAGTGGAGTACCCCTTTAAGGCCCAAAAGTGCAGTGTCCTTCAAGAGGTTAAAGCCAGTCTTGTCAAATGTAAGCCTTTGCATTTTTCATATTAAACTGATTCTGAGATAGTCTGAATTGTATCCACGAACTGCATTCACAATCCTGTTTGCTATAGAGCTGAAGTCTCCTGTTTACACTTGTTCGCCCCTCAGAGCTGAAATTACTCCTTTTCACTCGCTCTTTTAGTAGATTTACATGGAGAAAAACTTTATAGCAGACATTGTATAGTAACCATTTGTAGTAAATAATATTTGGGGGATTATTGGATCTCCACTAAACTGTTAGGGATGTGTCTACTATAAACTTTACTGTTTCCAATAACGGCTGCAGAATTGTTAATGCACCTCTATATTATGGTTTAGAACCAGATAAGTAATCCTATACAGCTACAATAAACTGTAAAATGGTCTCCAGAAGTCAATATCCACTTTAACTCTTAAAATTGTTCCCCTTTTGTCTCTGTAAACAGCTGCAGTTCTGCTCAGAGTGGCCCTGTATTACTGGAGGAAAGTCAGAAAGTCCTCTTGCGGATGCTGTCTAATTGGGTGCCTGCGGTGAGGGTACAGGCTTACACCTGCTGTCTCCAGATTGTTAAGGTATAAATTATTGTTTTCCTTTAACACACCATAGTATTTTTATTTAGTAAAGTAGCTGCTCATTTCTTCCTAGGGCTTTTATTGACAATTATTAGTCTTATATAGGTGCACACAGCTTAATTACCATGTAGGATTCCAGCTTCCAACATAATTTGTGATATAAATCGCTGTTCCCACAGTTCTAGCGTAGCCTGGGAGCCTCATATTGCTATTGGATGTCATGCATGTGGTTTGTTGGCAGCTGTAAATAATAATCAGCATTGGGGCTTGTTGATACTTGGCGGTTTTTGTTGAAAAAGGGAAAACCACAGGTAAAAATCTTGACTTGGGATGATTCCGAGAGGTACAATGATTGTGATTTTCCATAAACCTTTTCTTAGAATGGCTCATTTATTAATGTTATAGCAGCACAACTGGGATTGAGGCTGCTTTATGGTTAGAATCATAGAATGTGTTGGCAAATAAGAATCATGCGACCAATCTAGTCTGCCAAATATTCTCAATACTATAAATAATCCCTAAGCCTATCTTATATGGAGGATAGCCTTATGCATATCCCATGCATGCTTAAAGGGGTTCTCCAGTGGAAAACCTTTTTATTTATATTTTTTATTTTTTTTTATATATATTTTTTTTTAATTAACTGGTGCCTTAAAGTTAAACAGATTTGTAATTTACTTCTATTAAAAAATCTTAATCCTGCCAGTACTTATTAGCTGCTGAATACTACAAAGGAAAATGTTTTCTTTTTGGAACACAGAGCTCTCTGCTGACATCATGACCACAGTTCTCTCTGCTGACGCCTCAGTCCAGAGCAGCACATGTTTGCTATAGGGATTTTCTCCTACTCTGGACAGTTCTTAAAATGGACAGAGATGTCAGTAGAGAGCTCTGTGTTCCAAAAAGAAAATAACTTCCTCTGTAGTATTCAGCAGCTAATAAGTACTGGAAGGATTAAGATTTTTTAATAGAAGTCATTTACAAATCTATTTAACTTTCTGGCACCAGTTGATTTAAAAAAAATAAATAAATAAAAAAAAAAAGTTATCCACCGGAGTACCTCTTTAAACTTCACTGTATTTGCAGCTACCACTTCTGCAGGAAGGCTGTTTCATGCATCCACTACTCTCAGTAAAGTAATACTTCCTGATATTACTGCATAAATCTTTGACCCTCTAATATAAATTATGTCCTCTTGTGGTAGTTTGTATTCTTTTAAATATACTCTCTTCATTTACTGTGTTGATTCCCTTTATCTATGTAAAACATTCAATCATATCCCCTCTGTCTCCTCTTTCTTTCAACTATACATGTTAAAGGAATTATCCAGGAATAGAAAAACAGAGAAGCTTTCTTTCAAAATCAGCTCCCCATCTGTCTCCAGGTTGAGTGTGGTTCTGCAGCTCCGTTCCATTGAAGTGAATGGAGCCAAGTTGTAAAACCACACCCAACCTGGAGACAGATGTGGAGCTGTTTTTGAAACAAATTAGCTGTGTTTTTCTCTTCCTGGATATCCCTTTTTAATGTCCTTTTTTGAAGGAAAACGGTCATGTCGTTCACCCACACTAAACCCAGTACACCAGGTTATAATGCGGGTGAACAGGAGACCGATGCCGGGTCTCTGACTAATATACATACCTTCAGTCTGGCACCCGGTCCCTCTGAAAATCGTCTTCTATCTGCAATTAATTGTGTGCTGGAGACGTGCCCGCCAGCTGGATTTGAATATTCATGGTCGCTGGTCACGTGAGTGTTTGTGCACACTGTGCCTCCAGCGTGCAATTCAACGCTGGAGGCGACCAGGTGCCGGACTGAAGGTTTGTATATTAGTCAGAGACCCCACATTGGTCTCCTGTTCACCCGCACTATAACTCGCTGTATTGGGTTTAGTGTGGGTGAACGGGATGACAGTTTTCCTTTGACCTATCCTGCAATCCATGTACTAGTTTAGTAGCTCTTCGCTGCACTTTCTCCTAAGTATCTATATATTTTTTATGTGTTTTGCAGCAAAGCCCTTGAAGCGGACTTTTTAGCAGAAAAACATGGGTGTAAATAAATAATCCCATGATTCCAGACATACTATATATATGTGTATGTGTGTGTGTGTGTATATGTGTGTATATATATGTATATATATATATATATATATATATATATATATATATATATACACAATACAAGAATATGGATGCACTACTGTGGTGGATGTAAACAATACATTGGCTATCCCTCAACACTGATGTTAAAATTGAGACATTCGCCAGTGTATCCTTATATGAAGGACACACCAGAGCCCGCACACCAACGCCAAGGTTTCTCATTTTGGTGCGAGACCTAACGCTAGTCCTACCTGTGCTTGATAAACAGAACAGGGGCCAGTGGGCAATTACGGCAGCATTCGGCTGGCTCACAACTTCCTTCCAGATACCCTCCAGTGTTACTACGCACACATGCAATGGGAGGAGGGAGGCAAGCTGCAAGCCCCACCTGAGTTGGCTATTATGGGTGCCTGGCCTCACAGGTGCTTCCTTAATGCTGCCTGGTAGATATTCAAGGCGCATTAATGTTGGAGTTTACAAACCTCCAAATTTAAATTTTAACAAACAACAAAAAACGTGGTTTCAAATGGCTGGAAGTGCTCAACCCCAAATGCGGTTGTGCATTTATACTGGGGGAGCAGATCCTGCCCTTGTAGTCCGTTGCTAGGGGCGATCCCCAGCATAAAAATGCATACAATGGAGGATGCCTGCAGCGGACTACAAGTGCCACAATAGAACCCTACACCAGATAAACGGTGTGGATATGTGGCACTTGTAGTCCGCTGCAGGCATCCTCCATTGTATGCATTTTTATGCTGGGGATCGCCCCTAGCAACGGACTACAAGGGCAGGATCTGCTCCCCCAGTATAAATGCACAACCGCATTTGGGGTTGAGCACTTCCAGCCATTTGAAACCACGTTTTTTGTTGTTTGTTATATATATATAATATTATATTTATATTAATTATTTTTCATATTCTCCAAGAGCCCAGGCATGTCCAATCCATGTCCTATTTGTATAGCCTCCCCATGGCATGCTTGTATCTGCATACCCTGTTTTACTGATCCTCACTAGATAAAGAGGACATAAGCAGGACTTACCTAGGATTTTGCCATGCCGGGGAATGCCCCCCGGGCTTTTTAGCCTAATTTGTAAAAAAAAAAAAAAAAAAAATTATAAAAAATAAATAAACTCATCTCTGCACTGGAAAGTACTGTGAAAAAAAAAAAAGAATACTAGGCATGTGCTTTTCTTTTTTTCTTTTTTTTTCTTTTTTTTTTTTATATACACCCCCTGTTTTCCTGCTAACAGGTCCAATTTCAAAAAAGAGACTCCAGGTTCTTTTTTTAATTTATTTTTTGGCCCATAAAATGGACTCTCTCACCACTAGTATTCCTGAAGTGATATCTGTTTCATTACAGCTACGCTGCATCCATACCTTTCATTACTATGGCTTAGTCAGTGACTATGTCTGACAACCAGAAAATGACAGTGCTTAAAAGGGTGTTCCAATAAGGAAAACCCATCCTATATCCAGAGAATTGGGGATAAGTGTCTGATTGCGGGAGGTTCAATCTCTGAAACCCCCCCACAATCTCCAAAGTGGGGCTCATCCCTACCCGCTGAGACCCCTATGAGCTCCAGAACAGGGCTCATCACTCCCCGCTGAGCACTATAGCCCCTGGCTCTGGTAGTTACTGGAGATTGATATATAGGTAAGTTGCTAGTACCATCTTTCTCTGTTTTGTCTATTCTGTCTTTATGGGTATATTAAAGAGACCTTTAGCTGCTATAAATGTATTTAGGTATGCTCCAAATAGATGTTGTATTTATGCTTACCTTTGTTGTAATTTTAGGATTCTTTAGGAGTTCACAATGTCACCAAACCTGTGTCTTCTATTTGCAATGGTATAAATTTTCTTCTGCATCCAAAAGTTCTGTATGAAATCGCTACATTTGGCCTGCAGGACTCCAACAATGAGGTGCTTTTTTTTTTTTTTCTCTTAAAAGTATGTTTTTGGACTTTATAGGATATGCAGTCTGATCTGGCGCAAATTTATAATATAGCAGAAGGACCTTATGAGATTGAGATATAGTTTTTTTTTTTTTTTTCTCGCTTCCTTCTCATTCTAGGCTTAGGCGTCCAGTGGGTGGTTTTCTAAGTGATTGACAGTTATCTCTTTATGCACACTTACATAAGAAAAAGGTCACTTGATCACTGTAAAGACTGCCCATTTGTTACTAAAGCTCAGAATGCAAGGTCTTTGCGTCCATTTTCCTTTTATGGTGCTCTTGAGTATAAAATAGAGGGTATATTTATATACTGTTAATAGGCTTAAAATTTTGTTAACGTATACCTGAACATATCGGCACACATTACATAAATTATATAATTGCATTACTTTAAGCAACAGAAAATAAAATAACAATTGCTTATAATATACTATATTTTTCAGACTGCAAGGGTATGTTCATACTGCGGAATCTCCGATCACGGAATTCCGCGAGTGGAGGGATCACTTGGTGGGAGAGAGATCAATCTGCAACTAATGCAACAGCTGTACCCTGATTGAAAACCACACTGATTTGAATGGATGCAGCTCATTTACGTTTCAATGGGTGGGGTGGCTGAAATGTGGGAGGGAGGAAGATGGAATTATGGGATTTGTAGTAAAAAAAAGAAAAGTCAAACAGGAAATACCGTTCACAAACAGCTAGCCACAGTGTTATGGTAATCTCACAGCATAGCCATTTAGCCCCAAGACAAGCGCAGATCCTTCCTAAGCATGTCCATTACTGTCTGCCAGGTACGTACTAAAATCACCTTATGGTGGATAATCCCTTTAACATGTTCATGTCATTAATATGTTTTGACATGTCATCAGTGACGTGCAGAATGAAAGCTCTGTTGCTTGTCCAGGCCTTTGCTGGCCTTTTTCTCCAGAGGGAATACTATAATGAAATGCTTTCGAAGTATACAAGTAATCAAAGGCTCTAATAGATCACCATATAGCCTATGGATCAGTTTAATGCACCCATCAGCCACTCTAAAAAAATGTGCCATGAAAATCTCAGGTACACTGACATATGCCATTCAGATGGGGCCAATCATTTTATTCTTTTGTGTACACACTCCAGGGGTTTAAAAATTAAAAGGTACCAGTCTGACGCTAAATAAATAATCAGATGGTGGTTTATTTTTTGTGGGTATAGAAACATGATTTCCAATATACATAGTTGTGTGCATTGATCTCCTGGCATAGTAAGGTGACAAAATAGTACTTAGAGAGCAGGTTTGTCATTCATACCGCAGTCCTACCCACATTCAGCTAAGTTTTATTTTCTGGACACATAAAATCTTATAGATAGATACGCTTCTGCTATTACAAAGTTCTGTAGACAATCCAATGTATTATGATTGGTTTGCACTGGGTCAATTTGTCAGTAAATATTTTCCTCAGGAAGATTAATTCATTAAAAAGTTTTACAATGTTTACACAATCTGAAAAAATTACCAGAAATGTCATTACTTTTTCTTAGGTTTGTTCAGCTGCTAAAGCTGTTCTAACATATTTCCTCCAAGGGCATCTTGTGATGACTGCTTCTTCTTGGAATAAGTTTATTGAAGCACTGCATCCAGTCCTGCCGCTTTTACAGGTAATGCCCAACAGGATTTACCTATGTATAGCCTATTTTCTTTCTAAAGTACAGGCAGGAATACTTACGTTTTCGCATTGCTGACAAAATACAAACGATCTGGCTGCCCAAATATTGCAGTATTGAATATTGCACACCCTAGTGAATAAATGACCGGAGTGTTGTACTGAGGCTGGAATACTAGTAAACGATCTGATTGCTTTCTTTCCAGTCTTCACTAGAAGTAAATTTAAGCACTTCTGTCATGAGATCCAACATCTATGAATTGCCCTTGTGAGGTTAAATGGTCACTGTTGTTTCAACAAACTTGTCATAAATCAATATTACAAGTGAATATAAAAAGAAATAAGAAAAAAAGAAACTTTGCTCTGGCTATAGAGACACAGTGGGAGCATGAGCTTCTTTTCTGTGATGTAGAGAGAAACAAAGGAGGCGACACTCACCATGCAGGGATTCTTTATTCACTCATTGGTGGCTGGAGGCAGGTGTCAGGCGGGGGAGTAACAGAAAGGACGAGGCTGCGGGCAGCCCCGTCCTCCCTGTTACTCCCCCGCCTGACACCTGCCTCCAGCCACCAATGAGTGAATAAAAAATCCCTGCATGGTGAGTGTCGCCTCCTTTGTTTCTCTCTTAATCACAAGTTTGCTGCTTCTTTTGGGGCTGAGCACCACTCCCGCAGGCTTGTGTAGTCAGTGCATCCACTTGTGCATCCTTGCGTTCCTCCCCAGGCTTATTCTCGTATGTGCCGGCTCCACTTCTACTGTACACTCAAGCTTCTTTTCTGTGTTTGCACAGTGTATAGGAGAGATCATAGCGGCTGGTCTACACCTACTAGCTCAGGGACAGATGAAAATGATAAAGCCCACAGAACAGAAATCTGGTGAAAAATAGAGGGAGAGGGGTAAAGGAAAGAAAGGAACAAGACAGACAAATAAACATACATAGCGCATAGATAAGACCAACTCCACAACCTGGTAAGGAATGACAAGTGGGAGGGTGAAACGTCATGTGTAACATCCCTGGTCGCAGACTAGGGTGAACCTGATAAGTGCAGATCTCTGAAATCGCAGCAGATACAAAGTTGAGTTATGGGCTTGACATGGCGCATTGTTTCTCTACATGCACCTAGAGTACGTTAAGAGTTCCTCAATCCTATGCAAGTGTGCAACTTCCTGAAGCCAGGACTAGAAGGTAGGGAGAAGGAGACTGGACTTCCACAAAACGGGGGATTTTGTTTCCCCTAATAATACGAGGAATCTCAATAGTGATCTGGTCCACCAGGAGAGAGGGCTTGGGAGTAATAAAAGGAGTCTGGCGTCAGTGGCAGGCATATAAACATAATACAGTGTATAAAGTCTAGAACTTGAGTCCAGAGTATTGTCAGCTGGAAACAAGTTTTCTAGACCAATATTTTGTAGGTTTCTTGTGCTTTATTGTAAATCAACGTCTTGTAGCACAGGGTCAAAGCCTCCCTCCAGTCCTAATTGGAGATAGAATGGCCTAGTTCCCTCTCCTAACCCTGTCAAAAAGGACGAGGGATGTCTAAATAGGAATTTAGGAAGAGGTTATGGAGGATGCTAATTGGCTGGGATATTAGTGATGTGGAAACACAGGTCTTCAAATGGCTGGAGAGAGAAGTGTAGGTGCAGACAGTCCTTAGAGGCTGCATAGGAATGTTGCAACTGGGGATACTAAAGTATTGATGATGCTGGGGTACTGCAGCTAGGTAGGATACCCCATTAGTAGGTTTTAAATCAGACAAGGTTAGGAAGTTAGAGAAGGTTATCCAATTATCTCCAGCACAACCTAGGAATGATGCTGAGGAGTAAGCAGAAGCAAAACAAATTTGCTTAAAGGGTAGCTCCCACCATCCTATTTTTTTTCTTTCTGTCCCTGCCTATTGCCAATCTATCCCTACCCCCTCCCTGCTTTTAATTTTATTTTTACTATATTAAAAATGCTTTTTGTCTGCCTGGCAGTGTGCTCACTACCAGGCAGACTTCCTCAGCAGGCACCACGTCACTGATGCCTGCTGGGGGCGACTTCCGCCCTTAGTTCATCTACACAGGGTGCCTCCAGCTGTTTCATCACTACAACTCCCAGCTTGCCCTGACATCTATTGGCTGTCAGGGCATGCTGGGAGTTGTAGTATTGAAACAGCTGGAGGCACCCTGTGTAGATAAACTATTAGTTACATGCGGCGCTAGCCCGTCCCCTCCAGAAGTACAACATATCAAAAAATAAAGTTGGTGACAGTGCCCATTTAAAGACAAGAGTCAGGTGCCCATCGGAGTTAAAGAGGGGTGTGTAGAACAGGTAGGGATTGTGCGTCTCGGTGATGGACGCTATGATGGCGGCATGTTGTCAAGAGTGGATTTGATGAGAGCACACCTAACAAATGAAAGGAGTGGTCTTTTGTCCATATGCTCTGTGTAACCCTTGAAGTGGACCAACTGTCTGTACAGTACGGTAGAAGCAGTCAAGACTGCAGCTAAATAATACGATTGTACCCACGGAGGATGGTCTGGCTCTCCCAGACTGCCAAACAAAGGCACACAGAGCCTCTGGAAGAAAGGGCACTGTAGATGGCTTGGAATAGAGGAAAAAATATATAGCAATAGCGGTAGTATTGATTTTTATGATATTGTTTCTCCCCAATTACGAGTAATCCCTGCACTCCCAGCTGGCAAGTCTGATTTAAGGGAGTGTAACAAGGGTGGATAGTTGGTCTGGAAGGTGTCAGAAAGACAGGCTCTCCAGTCTTTAAGCGATTTGGATTGCTAGACAAAAGGGATAGTTGTCACATAATTGATGGACAATATGAGGGGGCAGAGTAATATTTAGATCCTCACTTAGTAGGATTAAGTTTATTATTGCTATATTAAGATACTTGGTGTGGGATAGACATTAGGGAGAGTAAGACCAGGTTCACACTACAGAATGTTCGTGCAGAACTCCACATGAATTTGCCGCACAAACATTCTGCAGCTGCAGACTCCCATTGATTTTCTCTGTTCACATGGCAGAATCTGCCATGGAAATCCTGATTCCGGCGTCCGCTAAAATATTGAAAATGTTCAATGTTTTTACAGCTTTTGCATGGAAATGCATGTCTGTGATCTGCTGTCTGTGAAATCTCTGGATGGAAATTATCCGTGCGGACATTCCACCATGTGAACATAGCCTAAAGAAGTCAGGGGGAGGAGTGGGAAAGGAGGAGATCATCTGCAAATGCCGAGGGATGTGGAGAACTTTTTATATTCGGATTCTGTCGTATAGCAATGAGATGTTCCATACATGGGACATAAAGGAGTGTTGACAGAGGACAGCTCTGTCTTGTGCCATTACAAATGTAAATGGAGATAAGGTGGCCATTCACTTGAATCTGAGCTTGGGGACAGGAGTACAGTGCCATCAAGTGAGAGCAAGAAAAGCCGGATGTTATGTTGGCGTACACTTTATTCTTACAGACAATTCCCTGTACAGCAGGATTGTCTGCTCTGTGTTACTACATGATTTTTGATTTGTTCTCAAGATTTTTTTTAACCTGAAATGTTATCCGCAGTATCTCAGTTTTCTGCACTAACATCAGCTAGAATTCACTTTGTCTCTATTCCCTTCTTCAGGGTTTTGCCGACATGGAGGAAGCTTTAGGCACTTCTATTGTGGCGTTATGTGAAACATCAGAAAGAGGGGAAGGAGTTTTGCCAAAAGCAACTCTGTTAAAAGCAGCCTTGCGGTTTCTATTTGCCAAAAAACTGACGTTAGTACATTTCTTATTGTTAATAAATATTGTAAATGGCTTTAAAACTTTGGTTTTGGTTTTTAAATCAAAGGTATTTCCGGTATTATATCCATAAGCAGTAATATTTTGTAATATTTTACACTTCAAAAATTGGAAAATGTTTCAAATTTTTCTTAAGTCAATACATTCATTTTTTTATGTATTTATTTTTTTAAGCATAAGAAGTATATACTGGACTTCTGTAATGGAGTAGACTGCTAGGTATTCATGAATGGTTTTAACAGCTGTCCTCACCCACTCACATAAACTGTACTGATGTCTATTGCAGGCTTCCACAGTACGATGCTATGTGCACTCACTCACTGCATTTTTGGCATTTTGTGGGTCATTATTTTTACTGAAACTAGGAGTTGAACCAACACAGAACAACTATAATGGGGATATTTGCACCCTTTCTGTGATTTTTAACTCACTCCTGGTTTTGGTAAAATAATGACACCATTGAGGGCCAAAATACTGTGTGTTCACATAGACTACAGTTTCTTCCTCTATTGTGCAATCTGAAAGTAATTGTGGCTTCCGTTGCCATTTAGTATTTCTGGGATTGTCTGTTTGCTGGCCACTAGCGTGATTCTAGTGAGCCAAATATAATATGAATATAGCTTTTCAAATGTGACATATTTCCAGTAGCTGTCACACTGGACAGTTAGTTTGTTAGGTATGTGTTATGGACCCCACACCTATCCATAAGTTCTAGATGAATGAACATGGGATGAGCTCAATATCTTTCTATACAGTGGAATAGGTCACCAGCACCTGAAAGGAACACTCTTCTTTCCCTGTGCTCCCTCCAGAGTGGTCATACAACAGACCTTTTACCATACTCTGTGTGGTTGTACTACCACTTTTAACAGAACTTAGGAGGAGAGGGACAAGAAGGCTATAGTTTCCTCCAGGAAAGCTGGATAGTTTGGCTCTATAATAAGCCACCTTCTCCTCCTCCTGTCCCCTGAATTTCTACCTCAGTAAGTGCCGATGAATGTGCTTCCTTAGGAACTTGTTAATTTGATGACTGTGATGGAGGCCGTACTTTGGCACCCTTCTCTTAGGCTAATATGGTTTATTGTTTTTAGAAATATACTGGCCAGATAAAGGCCAAAAGGATTATCTTTTTATGGGGATGGGGATGGGGATGTATGTTATGAGCGTTTCTAAAACACTTGCTAAACATTTAAAAAATGTATCGTTAAAGGAGAAGTGTTGTGGAAAAAACGTATCCCCTATCTGCAGGATAGGGGATAAGTTTTAGATCGCGGGGGGGGGGGTCCAACCGCTGGGGCCCCCGTAATCTTTTGTATGGAACCCCGGCTCTCCTCCACAGTAGCGCGTCATGACCCCTGCCCAAAGTGGGGGCCGTCACGTCCTCTTCGTATAGCTCTATGGGAGAGCCGTTCGGCTATCTTTGGCTCTCCCATAGAGCTATATGGAGGGGCGTGGCAACCCCCACTTTGGGCAGAGGTCATGACGCACTACTCTGGTGGAGAGCTGGGGCTCCATACAGAAGATTGCAGGGGGAGGGCAGCCGTTGGACCCACAGTGATCTAAAAGTTTTTTTTACCACAAGACTTATCCTTTAACCTAGCCTTACTGTGTTATCTGTGTAGTGTAACAACCATCACTGTTGAGGGTACTTTACCACCTGCCTTGTATTCAGGTATCACAATATAAATACGTTGAACCGTTTTTCTCCACTCATAATCATCATTGGAGGTGGTTAAAAAGCTTCTGGAAAGTATGATAACTTTTTAACATTCAGCCCAGGCGCTGAGAACTGCAGGAAGAAGTTATAGCCATCATAAAGTTGTGTATAGATAGCTGATAAGAGAAACATTCACAAACGCCTGAAATGACCTATTCCATTTTTATAAGTCTCTTTACAGTTTTTCATCTGTGTTTTATTGTCTTATTTTTCCAGGCTACGTTCATTGGGCATTAAGTGGATAGCAGTCCATTTAATGAATGAGAAGGAGTCGAACTGCAAGCGCCCCGAGCTGCAAGGAAATGTAATATCTAAGGCTGTCAGTCTTTATATCACTGAGCGATCAGTTGACTTAAAACTGGATGACAAAGGAACATCCTTTTTCAAGGTTGATATTGGTATTGCTCACTACATATGCGAACGCTGCTGTATACTTGGTGTAAAGCGCTTGCTCTCTGCTCATGATGTGCTTGTATTTCCAGGCAGGCGCACACAAGTTCTAGTGTTAAGATTGTGTGACAAGTCCATGTGTAGGTGTGTGTATTTTTTAGTCAGTGTAATTTAGCTTAGATGAGGTGTTCAATACATCTAGCCATTATCGCTCGGAGCAGTGCGTGTTTTTAATGCAGTGTACCAGTTTTTTTTAATCATCAGTATTCAATGTGCATTGAATCTGTAGGCAGACATTGTCAGGAAAGTGGCTGAAATCTTTACTTCGGAAACTGTGGACATGGCACTTCGCAAATCAGCCGCTGAACAGCTTGCAGTTATAGCACAAGGTAAGATAAGCAAGATGTTTGTTTTTATTCCTTGTGTCACCTGAGAATAATCAGTTAGATTAACTTTGGGCCTTTACAGAAAGGATACATCAGCAGGTCCCACGAAATCCATTACCTTTCTTCTTGCCGACTTGCCGGTATTAGAATCTCTTTTGGAAAGTTAATTTAAATGGATTTTTTTAAAAGATATGTGTGTGTTTATATAAAACACAACCTGCCTTTTAAACCACTTAAAGGGTAGCTACCACCATCCTATATTTTTTTTTCTGTCCCTGCCTATTGCCAATCTATCCCTAACCCCCTCCCTGCTTTTAATTTTTCTTTTTACTATATTAAAAATAACTTTTTGTCTGCCTGGTAGTGTGCTCACTACCAGGCAGACTTCCCCAGCAGGCACCACGTCACTAATGCCTTCTGGGGACAACACTTCCGCCCTTAGTTTATCTACACAGGGTGCCTCCAGCTGTTTCACCACTGCAACTCCCAGCTTGCCCTGACATCTATTGGCTGTCAGGGCATGCTGGGAGTTGTAGTAGTGAAACAGCTGGAGGCACTCTGTGTTGATAAACTATAAGTTAGTGCCATACGGAGCTAGCCCGTTCCCTCCGTCAAACACCCCCGCCCGCCCGCATACCCCGTTCCCTCCATCACAAACCCCCCGCCCGCATACCCCGTTCCCTCCATTATACTTACAAATACTGCAGAGTCCGGCAGTGGGCGTGCAGTGACGACATGTGCGGGAGGAGTGGCCTCCCAGCCAGTGGCCGGGGAGCCAATGCGCTCGCTCCCGTCTGTCTGACAGGCAGGGAGCGAGAGCAGCCTAAATGAAAAAGGACTGATTGCCAGGCCAAAATCAGTCCTTTTTCAGGCGTGACGTCACGCCAGGCTGCAGCCGGCCACTAGGAGGGAGCTCCCTAGTGGCCGGTTTTTAAACGTAATTTTCACACTGATAATAAAAAATAAAAAAAAAAGACAATATATTAGCAATATGTTGTAGTACATAAGTACTACAACATATCAAAAAATAAAGTTGGTGACAGTGCCCATTTAAGAACTGGCTTTTCTGTCGGACAAGTGGTCCTTTATTGCCGAAAAGATGGAGTTAATGTTCGGAGTTTATTTTTATATGTCAAAAAAATATACAGTCTAAAGAAAAGTCAATTTGCCTCAATCTTTATATACCTATCTAGTATACGCCATTCCAATTCTGGTTATCAAGAAAATGATTGGAATTGTCAGTACTTTGTCATATGCAAACAGAAAATGGCTACAGCACACTTCTAGATCTAATATATATGTGTGGTATGAAACATTTAAAATTGCAATACAGCTATAGAGAAAAGATAGAGGCTCTAAGCATACCATTTGGCTGAATAGTGTGTACCATCCCACCACGCTAAGGTGACCTCATTTGGGTCGGACCCTTTTAAACCTTGACAGCTATCCAACAGTGTCTGCAGCAAATAATACTTAGTTTCCCTTTACAATCAAAACCTTTCCTCTGATGATATTTCAAATTACTTGGACAGTTGCAGTAATTTCTGCAATAAATAGTAATTTTTGTGTGTAAATTTACCCTAAGGGTAGGGTCACGTGCCATATTTTGCTGCGTATTTGCTACTGTGTATTTTACTACCCATTGAAGTCAATGGGTAGGAAAATATGCAGCAAAATATGGTGCTTGTGACCCTACCCTAATGGTCTATTCACATGTACAGTATATTTGATGTGCAGGATTTGATGCTGCAGAGTTCATTGTAATCTAAATGACTCAACACAGCTTCAAATCATGCACAGTAGACAAAGGGTCTATTCATTAAACAGTATCCTGTACATTTAATGACTTATTCTCTTTAAAGCGCATGAAAACATTGTGCACCAGGCTGGCATTTCTTAAATGATCATTAAATCAGTTCTTCACCAATATGATTTCTTATCATTTCTAATTTCAGGAAATATATGTCAAAGAGTAATGTGCAGTAAACTGCAGCTAGTGATTTATAGTAAAATGAGTGGGATCAGATGAGTGCATTTAGCTTTACTGACTTCTTAATTCTGGATGGCTCTTTATTTACAGACATGATGATGCACAATGTAATTAAGGATCTGGGGATTGTGGCAAAGATCCGTAGCATATTACAAAAATGTGTGCAGCAAAGTGGAAAGGTAAGTTCAGCTACTGTAAAAGAAGGCTGTGATAGTGATAGGTATGGTTTGGTGTGTCTCTGTCTGTGTGTCTCTGTCTGTGTGTGTGTCTCTGTCTGTGTGTGTGTGTGTCTCTGTCTGTGTGTGTGTGTGTCTCTGTCTGTGTGTGTGTGTGTCTCTGTCTGTGTGTGTGTGTGTCTCTGTCTGTGTGTCTGTGTGTGTGTCTCTGTCTGTGTGTCTGTGTGTGTTTCTGTCTGTGTGTGTGTCTCTGTCTGTGTGTGTGTGTCTGTGTGTGTGTCTCTGTGTGTGTCTGTCTGTGTGTCTCTCTGTCTGTCTGTGTGTGTCTCTGTCTGTCTGTGTGTGTGTCTCTGTCTGTCTGTGTGTGTGTCTCTGTCTGTCTGTGTGTGTGTCTCTGTCTGTCTGTGTGTGTGTCTCTGTCTGTCTGTGTGTCTCTGTCTGTCTGTGTGTGTGTCTCTGTCTGTCTGTGTGTGTGTCTCTGTCTGTCTGTGTGTGTGTCTGTCTGTCTGTCTGTGTCTCTGTCTGTCTGTGTCTCTGTCTGTCTGTGTCTCTGTCTGTCTGTGTCTCTGTCTGTCTGTGTCTCTGTCTGTCTGTGTCTCTGTCTGTCTGTGTCTCTGTCTGTCTGTGTCTCTGTCTGTCTGTGTCTCTGTCTGTCTGTGTCTCTGTCTGTCTGTGTCTCTGTCTGTGTGTGTCTCTGTCTGTCTGTGTGTGTGTCTCTGTCTGTCTGTGTGTGTGTCTCTGTCTGTCTGTGTGTGTGTCTCTGTCTGTCTGTGTGTGTGTCTCTGTCTGTGTGTGTGTCTCTGTCTGTGTGTGTGTCTCTGTCTGTGTGTGTGTCTCTGTCTGTGTGTGTGTCTCTGTCTGTGTGTGTGTCTCTGTCTGTGTGTGTGTCTCTGTCTGTCTGTGTGTCTCTGTCTGTCTGTGTGTCTCTGTCTGTCTGTGTCTCTGTCTGTGTCTCTGTCTGTGTCTCTGTCTGTGTCTCTGTCTGTGTGTCTCTGTCTGTGTGTCTCTGTCTGTGTGTCTCTGTCTGTGTGTCTCTGTCTGTGTGTCTCTGTCTGTGTGTCTCTGTCTGTGTGTCTCTGTCTGTGTGTCTCTGTCTGTGTGTCTCTGTCTGTGTGTCTCTGTCTGTCTGTGTCTCTGTCTGTCTGTGTGTCTGTCTGTCTGTGTGTCTGTCTGTCTGTGTGTCTCTCTCTGTGTGTCTCTCTCTGTGTGTCTCTCTCTCGCTTCACATTTATGAAACTCTGGATGGAAAAATTACGTCCGGGCGTCTGAGTACGGCCAGTGCGGACTGAATCAGATTCAGTCTATTGAGTAGACACAACCATTCTTCCTGGCTGCGGAATTTCAGCGACTGAATGTCTGCCGCTAAAACTCTATAATGTGCTCTGTGCAGCGGAATCCTATTACCAGCAATGGGACTCTGCTGTATTAGAATTTCAAAACTGAATTCCGCTTGGAATCCAGCCTAAGAGGACCTTTGATCTCGTGATCAAAATGTTCTTAACAGAGTAAGTGCAGGTGTGCAAGATAAGAGCTAGTTGATTGAAGTGAAGTGTATGTGTTCAGCTTGTGTAAGTGTCTATGTGATTGTGCGTATATGACTGTACTGGCTACTGGCCTGAACTATGTGGGACCATCCGCACATCTCAGGTTCAACCCAGGAAGCTGAATGAGCCTGCCACAGGACAAACATGGTAAAGAGGCTCTTAAGAATACCCCTTTAAGGTTTTCAACCAGCTTTCCAAATTAGACTATTTATGCAACAAATCATGCCCTTCCCACACGTATCATATGACGGCACACTGTTTGTCAGAGTTCCCCAACCCAGTCCTCAAGGACCACCAATAGTCCAGGATTTAAAGCATTCCCTGTTCTATTCCAACGGAGTGCATGCTATGTTGATGGGCCTTGAGGACTGAGTTGGGGGCCACTACTTTTAGGTCATTAACCATTTTTTTTTCCACCACTTTTATTGTAGAATATATTTAAAGTTATGTGAGATGTGATAGGAGCAGCTTGAATGTATTTATTAAAGCAAACACTAAGTGTAGTTCTGTTCTGTGTATAGAATTTCTTTTTATCTGCAGGATTTGGAGTGTATGGTTTTGCCATGCCTGGCTTTACTACGAAAGTTGGTGTATGCTGATCCTGTATTGCGCTTGTCACTGACACAGGATACGGAGTTCATCTTGGTTTTAACTAGAGGTAAGATTCATTTTCTGAGAATTGTTTTGTTTTATTACACTTTAGGGTACCAGTTTTCAACGATTGCCTTTGTTGAAAAACTACAGTTTCAGACTAGAAGTTGTATTTTCACAACACATTGGATACCATTGCTTTATGTTATACCTCTTACTGCTGAGTAGGTTAAATAGGATGGCAGGTTTCTTTATGTATTGTGTGGTATAAGAACCCTAGAAGACTACTCTAACAACTGGAACTGTTAATAACTATTCCAGCATGTATAGCGGGAGAGATCATGAAGCAACAAACATCACTATCCTGCAGTGACACGAAAATATATTGCCACCATCAGTAAGACAGTGGTCGATTGTTTGAAGGAACCGGTCACCATAAAAAGGCTATCTAACACATTCGCATCATTTTATAGATCACAAAGAGCTGAGTAGATTTATATATAGGATTATGTAGGGGTCAAGTCGGGGGGAAAAAAGTGTGGGAACTCTTCCACATAAGGACTGGTCCTGCAGGACTCCTGCTAATGGGAACATTGCGCCTGCTGTGGAAAGTGCAGGAACTCAGTTCCCAGCCCTTCCTACAGGACTTGAGCCCTGGGATAATAGTAAAAGATTCAGTATTATTTATTTATTGAAATCCCTGCTCTTTTCATTCTTAGGAGTCCAGTGGGTAATATCACTCAATGATTCGATCACACACTAAACTCCTGAGGAGGGAAAGATCAAAGATTTCAATTAATCTGTGTGAATACATTACTTTAAGTGATAATATATGTGTAATGCCTATTATAATGCATATTATATTTATTTTAGCATCCATGTTACTGCAGAATGACAGTGTTTTACTGGGTGAAGCATCATCTGTGATGTTTCTTCTTCTCTTCGATGAAGTATCAAGAATGGAGACATGGTAAGGTGTACACTGTTTGGAGCGCCATACTTTCACATACTGGTGGTCCACACACTTTGAGCATCTGTTAAGATAGTCTCATTGGTTATATTAACCAATCTGAGCTTAACTGACCTAGATAAATACTAACAGTAGCTTACATGAACAACAAGAACACATTCTTTGAGATCATTCTGCTAGAGATCAGTCCACACTGCCACCACCTGTTAATTTTAGCATGATTTTCTGAAGGGTATGTATCAGCCATCCCTACTAAAGGGGGTGTCACCAATGTTAGTATTACTTGTATAGTAATATGTATTAGCTATATAAGATGATATTTATTGGTGTTTTGTGCTGCTACTTCAAAGTTGCAATAATATTTTTCCTACATATATATATTCCTCCTGTACATGCTTGTTGTAAGCTATGAACTATCCCTGTGGTTGGAGTCATCTTGATAACAACAGACGTCTAGTCCGTAAGATCTGTAGTTAGACTTCCTTAGGTCTGGATGTTTTTTGCAATAAAAATAAACATCCCATAAGTTGTAAACCTTTTGGCACATTTTAGCTATGAAATTAGTAAAGTAGAATGTATTCACGGGGAACTCTTACCAGTGTGAGATGAGACAGGGATTATCACCCGGAGAGGAGCAAAATGTTCTGAGCATCTGCAGTGACAGCAAAAAAGGTGGTTCGGCTGGGTTAAAGTAAATCCGATTTGACAGCTTAATTCTGCATATGAATGTACTAAAAGATATGCTGCATATATGTGAGTCAGGTACATTGGCTGAGATAGGATTTGGAGTGATTATCTATAATTTCTCTCTTGACTTGGGTACATATTTAGTTGTAGAATATAATATACAAATGATCGGAGACTTATTGTATTTATAGGTCAGAGGATGTGCCTACCTCTCCACCTCCATTCAGTTTGCCTGTAGCTGTGGTTAGAAGGTAAGCAATATGTGAACTTTTTGTAACTTTATTATCTGCTACTTGCACATGTAGATCTTTTTTTCCTTTTCTAGACCAAACAGATCCTTTTAGTACCAATTGAACCTGAAGAGACTTTAGTCTAGTCGCCCATTAAGTTACCATTTGGAAATGGTATTTTTCAATCTTGATCTTTTTACACATTAGTGAAGTCTGCTATGTGATCTAACATGGAGCATTGATGTCTAGGTCATTTTTTTTGTTACTCAGTTTAAGGGGGAACTCCAGCCAAATGAAATGACCTTTACACATTAAAGTGAAATGGCCTTGTAATTTATAAATGTAATCTTTGCTGGGCACATACCCTGTTTCTCTCAGCTTTTCGTCCAGGCAGGAAGTCCAGTAGTTCTTAGCAAACGTGATGACTGTCAGTACCCGTTTGGCTGGTTCCGATACATCACTTTGTAACCTCACACTCCCTTCTCCTCAGCTCAGGGAGCCATGAACGCTACATTGTGCAGTGTGTGATTGTCCTTCATTGGCTGAGGCACGCACACACACACCTTCATCTATATTCACTGCTTCTCTAACCATGGGACCTGCTCAACTCTCTCAAGACAGCTCCTCCTGCAGCTCACACAGTAAACAACCGCAGGGGCTCATGGTTTGTAACAATAAAAACAAATCAGCTGGGGTATCTTGTGCAGTCATGGTGAACACACACACATATATATATATATATATTTATATATATATATATATATTTATATATATATATATATATATATATATATATATATATATATATATATATATATTTATATATAATTTTTATCACTTTTGGTTGGAAATCTCCTTTATTGGATAAAAAAAGTGACCTACAAAAAAATAACTATCAGCCATGGTTTTTGTGACAATAGCACCTGTCAAGGATTTATATAGGCAGCAAGTGAATAGTCAGCCCTTGAAGGAAAAATATGTGAGGTTTGTAGCTTGCTGTGTATGGGGCTATGCAACCTCAAATTGCTCTGGGTGTCCATTTGACCCCTTTTCTTCACTGTACTATCAGAACTGGACAATGGAAAAAGGTGGGCCTGGTCTGGTGAATCTCACATTTCCTTTTACACCATGTGGATGCCTAGCAATTGGTGTGCCACTTACATGAAGAAAAGATGCACATTCAGACGAAGTCAAGTTGTAGAAGCCGTATTTAACTCTGAGCATTGTTCATTGGGAGATCTTATGTTCTAGCATTCATTTGGATTTTACTTTGACCTGTATAACCACCCTGTTTTGGGGACATAAGAGGAATTACACAACATTAAGCAGAAAGTTTTAATGTTATCTACATTAACCTGCTAAATAGTACTTTCCCTTTTACAAGTTGTGTCTGCACTGTAAGTCATCTCTGTTCATGTTAGAGTGTGTAATTTATTAAGAGTCCAAGCAACACCTGATATGTAGATTAAGAGCTGGTTAACTGTTGTCTTAGCGGTGCCATCCTGCAATTATTTTGGTGCATAACATTAAGATGATGGTGGACCTTGCAACACCAGCATCTGTAGGTAAGGCTAGCCATGTACTTTAAGGTCATGCTCACAAGTCAGAGATTCCGCTGCAGCACAGTCCCGTTCTATTCACTGCACTGTGCACACAGCAAAATTTCAATGCCAGTTGTTTTCGGCATGGAAATTCTGATTTCAGTGTCCACAGAAAGAATGAACACGCTCATTCTTTTTGCAGACTCTGCACAGAATGCATAGCTATCCATGAGACGGCGCATTCCTGTGCGGTCCTAGCGCCGCACAGTTTGCGGAATGCCCACACGGAGATTCTCCGTTTGAACATAGTCTGAGAAGCTAATATGTGTGCAAAAGTGTATATGAGTGAACAGTAGTCTGGAAGCCCTCCGAGGAGTATCAAAAACAAGAAAATGAGCCATAGAGTCTGCTTAGTCTGTGAATGACTATTGTATCTAGGAGCCAGTGGCAGTGTATTGGAACCAGATCAATTTGATTCTTTACTGCTCCAAGAGTTTGTGTAATACGCTATCCAATATTTATTTTAGATTTCACCTTCCTGCCTCTGTACATACCCATCATGCAGTAAGTCCATACACAATGGCTTCTCCTTTGTGCTCAGACTGGATAACCATGAAGCCAGTATCGGATATGCTTCGTATAGCATGGAATGTGTCTTGGAACCAAGGAATGGATAACTTTTTGAAAAATCTAGAAAAAGAACCAGTTGGAAATGAAAAGTAAGGCACTACATATATTTGTATTGGTTTTATTTCAATGATGTAATTTTTTTTAAATATATCTCACTTTTATATGTTCCATCCCTATTTGTTTTTGTTTAAAGGGAAACTGACAGGCAGTTCACCTGCACTAAACCCTCTAACACTGGGTTATAGTGCGGCTGAACACGAGTACAAAGCGGTAAAACTTACTGAAATTGTTGCCATTAAGAAGATATGGCCCCAGTTGCTATATTGCTGAATCTCTTTAGTGCACAATGGGCGTGGGGAGCCGACTTGCCAAGCTTCCCTGCCTCCGTCCTGTGTGCCACATTATGCCCACCCATCATATGTATATTCATTTTTCTTTATTCTCACATCCTAGTGTGTAGAGTGAGGAAAAACGAATAAGCATATGATGTGCGGGCATAGCGCTGCATAGAGAATGGAGGCAGGAAAGCTCGCAACTGGCTCCTTACTTCCATTGCCCACTAAAGAGGCCCAGATCCTACTAAGGGGGTGCTGTGGCTAATTGCAATATTCTTTTTGGGTGGGTGGGTACACAGTATTTTGGAAAGTAAATTGCAATTTTTGTTTTGCACTAACTTTTGTCTATTCAATCCAGGAAAATAAATTTCTTTATGATAAATTTATAACACCTGTTACTGTGTTATGGTAGTTATTTTGGTTTGTTTGTCTGTATTTCTATGTGCCTCCATGGATCCTTCCACCACCATTCTGAGTCTCCCGACCTGGAACACAGTTTGTACTTAATAGTACATATTACTTTGTATATTTTTTTTGGATGCAGTATTTATGACAACACTTGAACTTGATGGGTCTTTTTTCAACCTTTTTTTTTTTTTTTTAATAATGAAGTGTCTTTAACCCGTTAAGGACTAAGGGCATTATAGGGGGTCAGAAGATGACAATTTTAAGCATACCAAGTTTGGTTCATGTAGTTATAATTTTTTTTATAGTAGTAATATGAATTAAAACCTACATAAATTGGGTATCGGTGTAATCGTAGGGACCTACAGAATAAATATAAGGGGTAATTTTTATGGAAAAGTACAAACGGAAGCCCTTAAAACTTACAATATGGTGTTTTTTTTTTTTTTTCAATCCCCCTCAAATAAATATATATATATATATATATATATATATATATATATATATATATATATATATATATATATATATTTTTTTTTTTCGCTGTAGATTTTGTAATGAAATTATTGATGTCATTGCAAAGTACAATTGGCGACACAAAAAACAAGTCCTTATGTTGCAAAAAGTGCAAAAAACGAAAATTGTCCTGGTCCTTAAGTGGTTAAGGCCAAAACAGGATGTGTCTTTAAGGGGTTAAATTGTGGTCAGGCTGGGCTGAAAAAGTAATGAGAAAACAAACCGTACTGCCTGCTATGATTTCCGGTCTTATTCTGAGCAGAGCGGAGTCCCCGCTGCTCCTTTTTTTTTTTTTTTTTGTGTGATGTCTTGACACAACGTAGTGCCAACTCAACCAGTCACTGGCCGCAGAGAGATGAACAGCGTCAGTAATTGGCTTGACAGCTACTTCCTTGTGTCAAGATGGAGAACAGGAAGTGGTAAGTAGCGAGGACCAGGCACGATTGGAAAGGCAATGGTGGGATATTATGGTAGTTGAGTAATTAAATTTATTTTTTTGTTCACTAAAAAAAATGTTTTTTGGTTTTTTTTAATTGCCGATTTTAATTCCCTGTGCAGGGCCTGGAGGCATGAAGAGAAGATGCTATCTGAGTTTTCTCAGAATTTCTGTGAACAGCGATAACCATGATTTAATGGGTTTTAACATTACAGTATATTGATGTAATTAGTGATTGGTTTTCTGCGACAACAGGGAAAACTCACATATCATGTATTTATTGCCAACCTATGCCCCATTAATAAAAAAGTGGAAAAAAAATTTGAGGAAAAAAAAAACTTCCCATTCCTCTCAAAAAGTATACACCGCCCCAAACCCAAGAGCACCAGTACAAGACATCCTTTGTGACTCCACAACCACCATTTTCAGTCTGTTCTACCACAGCCCTATTTGCTTTTGCACCTTCACAAAAAAACAAAAAAAAAACTTTTGTACTTGGATGATGATCACACGTGTGCTGAGGCAGCATCTAAAGCTAAGGGGGTGGTAGATACATGTAAGGCCGGGTTCACACTGCAGAATATCCGCATGGAAAATCTCTGTGGGGAAATTCTGCAGACTAAGGGCGTCGGCATGACATAGACGACAAAGCATTCCATGCGGAGTGAATAGACTTGTTTGTTCTTTCTGCGGACAGCGGAATAGGCATTTCCGCGCTAGCCATGTGCACAGCGCAGCTGAATCCCATTGAATTTAATGGGACTTTGCTGCTCTGGAGTCTCCGTGCGGAATTACACATGGAAATTCTGCCATGTGTACATAACCTAAGGCTGAAATGGAGTATGTGTTCTCGGCATTAATAATAATAATAATAATAATTAATATATATAGTGGTAAAGTGGACTGAAATGTGGTGGATGAGGTTTATATTTCGCCCGGTTTCCTCAGCCAGGCACAATAAAAAAAAATCCAGAAGGTTATATGCTGCTTTAGCAGAGTATAGTCTGCTAGGGCTCTCTTGTTTAAGTTACATGGGCTGGATTTCCTGGACTGGAGGAATGGTTGGAAGTGGGAGTGTTCCAGTCCACACCCCTAGTCCACTATGGGTTTCCCTAATCCAAGGTGTTCTCAAGTGATGCTTTCTGTGCTGATTGCTAGGGAGAAAGCCCTATAGTAAAGGGCTGTTCGGGTTTAAGTGCTGGAGAGACTGAGATGAGAAGCAGCCACAGCCAGAACTGCATCTCCAATCTACCAGGTCTGAACCTTCCTCTATGGACATTTTGTGAGTTTGCTCTGGGCCAGACATTAGGCCCACAGTAGGATAGTGCGGTACCCTGATGTTTAGTTAGAGCCGGATAGGTTTAGGTTTTGTTGTTTTGTGGCCACTGTGCTTTGTGCCTAAAATCATTTAAATATCCTCTTGGACGTTTGAAACCGGTCAGCTGTGTGAATACTGTCATTGCCGACTCCACTGTGTGAGCTGTTCCTTACAGTATACAAACATACATACAAATTTTGATTTGGATCTGGCCATGAAGGGTGGAAACATCCCCATCCATAAATGGGTTAATGGACTATTCTTCTTCTTATTATTATTGAATTAGACACAAAATTCTTCATAGTGGGCACAGTTAGTGAGTGACCGGCTTCCATCCACACAGCCATATTTATTTGAGCCAAGTTATTTAAGAAAATTCTGCCCGTCTACAAGCTACCGCCTGAGGGAGCTCACTGCTTAGGGATTCAGGTGGGGTTCTCATGTTGAGATAGATGTTGGATAGAAAAGAACACTATACTACTCTTTTTGATCATCAAAAAAAAGGAAAACTTTTTACTCTTGCTTCAATATTTTTGTCTAAACAAAAGACTAAAGAAAATTCTTTGGAAGAGCGAGAATAAGTTGTACTTTTACCTGCAATATGCCACCATAAAATTTGGGCTGTACAGATGTATACCAGGCCGGCTCGCCTAACGATAAGGCATGTCCTTGTTTAGCTGGCTTATGTTCCAGTATTTAGCTTGTGATTAGATATCAGTATGGCAAACAGCTACTTGTGTCAGCTAGATTCTTTATTGCTGTACCTGTGTATAGAACATTTCACTCTGTGACTGTTTTCTTTTTTTCTTCTTTTCCTCTCCCAAGTTTTTCAGATACATTAAAGTTATCCCCAGAAGAAGTCCTGACATTGAGAATGACACACTCAACTAGTGGACTGCAAGATTGCCTGAGCTATATCATTCAGGCTGTGTCTCATGGGGACGTCCGTTCTGCTGTTGCTAGGATGAATTTTTATCTCCTAAATGACAGACTGGTTCTAAACTGCCTCACTGACTATAACATGTCTTCCTTGAAGTATTTGCCTTGGCATACTGCATTAAGCAGGTGAGACCCGCCGCACCATTTCTAATACCTGCTTCCTCTGCATAACATATGCACACACACGTGTGATGATAGAAGTGCCTGGTGCAAGCAGCTTTTTACTTTCCACAGTGTTTATTTAGGCATTCAGGAATCATAAATATTTCTTTTGAGTGAAGCATTCACTTGGGGGCATTGAATTTCTGCAGGAAAACCTTATGCTACAATTACTACTGGTTATAATGCTTATGTACACTGTATATATGTGTGTGTCTGTGTGTTTATTTGCATGCACACACATCCATAATCCAGAACATCTGATGATCTTGAATCGGTTTCCAGTAAAGAACTAAAATATAACAAGACCAGAGGGAACATTGAGCAGAGAATCATTGTTATGAATCCCGTGAGTATTGTAACACCGGCTGTTGGCTGTCCGGGCATGCTGGCAGGTGTAGTTTTGCACACTGGTGTAGATGAATCGATTCCATTTACATGATTATTCCATTTAAAAATGACAAGCATTTCATACACAAAGTATAATAAAACTTTTCAACATACAATAAATAAGCTTTATTTACAGAACAGACACCACAATGCTTTGCCAGATCTGTCATACAATGGATACCATTGGTGCCCAATGAACCTCATAGACTTGTGTTTTCATCTGTTGGATTCTGTTGTGGTTTTTGTCAGTGGACAGCATCTCTAATTGTTCTGTGATTTAGATAGCAGGTATACCTGCATACCTATGTGGTTCTACAAATATCTAGCATATATACCTTCTTTGTGTTTGCATCCATCTGTATAACAATGAAGCAGCTTACATGACCTTTATCTAAATGTTCATTTATAGTATCCAGGTAAACAAACCAAACATATATCTAATTTTTTTTACTTAAAGGAGAAGTCTCCAGAGGATAGGGAATACGTTTTAGATTTGGCGGGGGGTCAGACCGCTGGATCCCCCCGCGATCTCCCGTACAGGGCCCCAGCTCTCCCTCGGAGCGGCCCGTCACGACCCATGCATGAAGGGGCTGCCACTCCTCGTCCATATGTCTCTATGGAAGAGCCGTTTGACTACCTTCGGCTGCATTTCCGGTAAAAGCCAGGGCCCCGTACAAGAGATCGTGAGAGGTCCCAGCTGTCGGAACAACCCCCCCCCCTCCTGTTGTGCACACGACGTTATGTTGAATTACAGCACAAGTGTGGAGTAGCACTGTGCTAACACAGCATTAAAAGCTCTAACATAGGCATTGCAGACCCCTGACAACATGTTTCTGACTGTTGCCAACTGTCTTAAAAAGTGATATATCGCCTTAAAGGCAGGAAATAAGCCGCAGGAAGATGCACACTTTTTCTAGGCAGATTTCAAGTGGCAATTGTGCTTTAAACACTAGAACAAAAAAATAATCGTGTAGAAATCCTGCAGATAACATTCAGGATAATCTGCTGATCTGTTCAGTCCTTAGCTAGTGCTTCACTAAGGGGGCAGGGCTTAATGATCACTTTCTGTCCTGCTGCAAACATGGCAGAGAATTGAAATCCCTTCAACAAGTTATCTTCCAGCCAGACACATAAATGTGGCATGGTTGATCTCCTGGGAAGCACAGTGAAGATTTCTTCTTATATTTCTCATTGTTAATTGTAATGAAACAAAATTGGATCAAAGCAGGTTATGAGATGAAAGTAGAAGGAGCCGGGTCACTTTGTTTTTATTTTGTGTGCTTTTTCGGATTTTAGTATTCCTTTAAGAACATAAATGCAGGCTTTAGTTTGCTGTCAAAGTTTTCTTTGCCCCAAGCAGAAGAAAGGTTAATGTTTGTTCTTCTTCCTCTGTAGGTTTTTGCTGGTTCAACCAGCATGTGCTGAAGATGAAAAGCTACTGGCAGATGTGATGAGCTTCCTAAACAAGATCCTGAGAGAACAGAGTAGAAGCTCAGACTTGCAGGATCTCCAATGGATACTAGAGATGCTACTTAAACAAGTAAGAACAGTACCTTAGAGTATTGCAATTGCCACTTCTGACAGATGATACAGCATTAACATCCATGGCCAATAAAGATAATTTAGCTGTAAAAGAGTATACATTTATTTTGTTCACCTGCCAATGGAATTCTGATGGGAGCACTGAATCTGTCTCACACAGTGCTCCGGGTCTCAATAAACCAGCAAATACTGCAGCAGGAGTGACATTGTATGATAATCAGAAAACATTATTATTTGCTTGCCGGCTCACAGAGTCATTCATCCTGAGGATTCCTGCTGATCTTACTATGTCTCGCATTTATGGGCTCATACAGGACTGGGAAATTTGACTTTTGTCATTGCTGTTTACATTCTCTCTGTCTCTCATCTAAATATTACTGACTCATTGTCTGCTCCTCTTTCCAAAGGTTAAAGTCAGTTTAGTAATGTACTTTATGACCACTTACGGATGAATTCCCTATATATTTTTCTTGTAAAGCGATTTCAGGGGCATTTAATTGAATTCTGTTTTCACATCTACTTACGGACATTGCAGCAAGATAGGAGTGTTCTGCATGAGAGGTCTGCAGGATGATTACCACTGCAGGGCTGGCTAAGCACTGTAAGCTATTAAAACCTGTTGGTAAATGAAAGTTGCATTTGACTTAATGCATTGCAGTCACTTGCAATAGCCACTCGTTCACATGGACACTTGAATTATCTAGGTTTAAATGGTTTTCCTTTCTCTCTTATAAAATTATGTAAAGGAAGTGAAAAAAACTGTACCCCTCAGCCTGTTGCATCTACTTTACACAAATAGACAGAGATCTACAGGGGTTGGACGAAATAACTGGAAGACTATCTTTACAATTTCCTGACACACCTGCCATTTCGGTTAACATTCTCTGCTAGTCCGATATCACTGTGGATGGACTTTACTATTTGTGCTATTGTGAAAATCAGTTTGTTTTAGGGGAGTGACCTGTCAGACCTGACAGAGTTCCACATGGCAATGATTGTTGGTGCCTTCCTGGCATTGGCATCTGTGTCCCAAATTGGTAAGTTAATGGGTATGTCGATTCTCTACCGTTTCCTTAATCGCATCTCAGTTCGGAAAGACCATGTAAACATCTGCAGACAGAAGTAGCTGTGGTTGAAGGTCAGTTTGACACAAGGGACAGAAGAGCATTTTGTTGAATTGTAGCCCAAAAAACAATCTTTTTTTCAGCACATGCTGGTTTCCTTTATTTTAACTGTGTATTTTTTTTTATTTTTTTTAAGCATTGACTTTCGACCACAGCTGCTTCTGTTGGCAGATGTTTTGCCAGTCTTTGCATGTAATGCAATGTAATCAGGAAATAGGTAGACTGCAGCACACCCAGAAACTTGGGTCAAAAAGCCCCTACCAAGCACGCATTAACAGTTTTTCCACTTTAGAACTCTGTCTGGTCTGACACATCATATCATCATGTTCCTTAACCAAATTAACTTTGTTACTTGTGCTGTTATGAAAATCAGTTTGTCAACAGTGATACTGTATAATATACATGAATGACAAGAAAGAGACTTTAGGTTTGTTTTACAGTATGTCTAACCCTGTATAAAATCCAGTTTTTAAAAGCCGGTTTTCACCTAGTGTTAAGACTATGATATGATTCTACTGAAACACTGCACTATTTATTTATTTTTGCTGCTAATGCCAGACTGAAAATGAGTAGAGGTCCCCATTAATGTAAGGCTGCATTCACACCACGTTTTGTACATACGGGTGCCGGATCCGGGGGGATGGGTAAAAAGGGGCGCTCCCTTACCCCAGCCGGATCAGCCCGTGACTCAATTTACTTTAATGATCCGACCGGAGTCAAACGGTGACTCCGGTTGGCTGAGTTTTGACCCGTATGCGGTTTTGGACCGGACCTAAAACCATAGTATACTACGGTTTTATGTCCGGTCAGGAAACTGACTCCGGTCAGCTCAGTTTTGACCAGTATGCACAGTTTGACTCCGGTCGGATCATTAAAGTAAATGGAGTCACGGGCTGATCCGGCTGGGGTACGGGAGTGCCCGGTTTGCCCCTCCCTCCGCCGGATCCGGCACCCGTATGTACAAAACCTGGTGTGAATGCACCCTAAGCTGCAGGCAGCATGTTATAGAGCAGGATTTTCTGCATATATTGGTGTATAGTTTGGAGTGAAAAAATTCTACGCAATCTATAATGTATTCATTACATTTCTGCTTATTATAGGCTTAGGAGTCCAGTGGATGGTGTTATGCATGATTGACAGCACTACCTGTCCAAGTAGACATACAGAAATAGCTGTGACTATTCTCACAAAACCCTATCCTTATCTACATAGCAAATCCTGCACATTACACTACATGTTTAATACGACAGGTTCCTTAGTGTATGTTATAACATGCGCTAGTAGCAGCTAAACTGAACTCAGTCACAGCACTATAATTAGCCAAAAAAAAATTGCATAAAAAAGTTCTCTTTTTCTAACCTGACTGTATCTTCTCAATTATAATGAAGTTCTAGAGGATGATAGATCGGATTAATGATGTATTGCCTACAAGCTAATGATGAATACATTGTAGCACTTAGAGCTCTGAAGCTTCAAGCATTTCACAGAGTTTGGCTGCAGAAATGATATTTTGGTTTATGCAAAGTAATTTGTTTACTGTTATTGATGTTATTACATTGTAACGAAAATGCAAAAAGTAGAAGCATATGTGTTTCTCTTTTATGGTTACATCATGGATTTGGTAATTTGTGAGAACAGGTTGCAAATGTCACCTTGGAATCCACTGTTCTGGGCTATTTATTTTATTTTCGCATAAAAAGACCACTCATGTCAATCACAACTTTCCAGCGTTACGCAATACCAAGGCGCTCAAAGTTAATTTTAATGTTACTTTTTTAGAGTCCAAGTCCACTACTAGATCTAATCATCCAGAAAGAGCAAACGGCCAAAAAGGACTTGGACGATACACAAGCAGCTGTGAGGCAGCATCTGCAGAAAGAGCTGATGGGGTTTTTTAACACGCTAATGCTCTGTTTAACTTCAGTTACTGATCGGTAAGTGCCAACTTGCATTTTAAATCCATATTTTGAATACGCCGGATTAGTCACACAGGGCTTTCAGGACATTTGACTCTTGTGTTGATTTATGAACCATTAAGATTTGAACATTTTCTTTGCTTACTTGTTTGTTTTTCGCCAAGCAGTAAATTAGGAACGTTTCCTTTTTATGTGTAAGTTTAGTCAACCTTGCATCTCCCTTTTTTAATCCTTATGTACCAATTATGAGGCTTGGAAATATAATGATGCTCATTAGACCAAGTAAATGGGAAAACACGCTCTCTTTCTCTCTGATCCAGACTCCTTATTTCAGCGCCCATACCTGTTCATATTAACTTTGATCAGCTCTCTGGACATATCTATGTTAGTTAATAATTGTCATCCTCATACTTTGACAATTCTAGAAAAAATGTTTTATAACTTTGCATTGTTTGATTCCTCTGTTATTCCTCCTAGAAATATGTGTGAATAAATTGACATTGGGGTATTACGAGTACAGTACTGCCAGTTTTAGACTGTAGGAAACTCCTTTTGACATATGGAATTGTATCATCCAATTGTTGATTTGTTCATAAACCTATAATAGGAGTCACAGAAGAAACACATTTTTTCTCAACACGAGTCATGCGAAAAAAATCTTTTCAAATTTTTATTTCATGGAAAATACAAGTGTTTACTAAAACAAGACAAATCAGTAGAGCTGATAGGTCAGCTATGTTCTGCATCAAATCTCCGATGGAGGGGGCTCCATTGCAGAATCAGTTTTATCAGCTGGACTTAAAGGGATACTCCATTTAAAAAAAAAAATTTTATCAACTGGTGCCAAAAAGTTTAAACAGATTTGTAAATTACTTCTACTTAAAAATCTTAATCCTTCCAGTACTTTATCAGCTGCTGTATGATGCACAGGAAGTTCTTTTCTCTTTGAATTTCCTTTCTGTCTGACCACAGTGCTCTCTGCTGACACCTCTGTCCATGTCAGGAACTGTCCAGTGCAGGATAGGTTTTCTATGGGGATTTTTCTTACTCTGGACAGTTCCTAAAATGGACAGAGGTATAAGCAGAGAGCACTGTGGTCAGACAGAAAGGAAATTCAAAAAGAAAAGAACTTCCTGTGCATCGTACATCAGCTGATAAGTACTGGGAGGATGAAGTTTTTTTTATAGAAGTAATTTACAAATCTGTTTAACTTTCTGGCACCAGTTGATAAAAAAAAAATGTTTTCCAGTGGAGTACCCCTTTAAACACTGCTTTAATTGCTGCATTTCTGTGAACATTATGGCAAAAACAAAGATATCCAAAGAATACATATACACTCTAGTTTATTTATGTTTGAAAAAATTGGTGAAGATTTTACTTATTTCCTGGGGCAGATATTTTTGTGATATGTGAGGTTTTATGTTTTTTTTTTTTTTGTATGAAGTAACTAAGGTTTTATCCTTCCTTCCCTCCCTCCTCCTCTCCCTTCCTTCTCTCCCTCACACCTGGAAGTGCTGTTGTACAAGTCCTCTCAGTTTAATTTTGTCTCTGACCATTCCCAGCATTCCATGCAGCCAGAGACAATACATCGCAAGTCACATGGTCTCCAGGTGGTGTGGCTATGCTGCAGTGGGTAGCAGGGTGCAAGGCATTTACTGAAGTAATGCTATCCATCCACCCACTGCAGCATAGCCAAACCCCATGAAAACAGCTTTCATCAAAGCCAAATAGAATTGGGAAAATTCCCTTTTTAACAACTTTATTTTGAGGAAAAATTGTGTAGCTTTGTTCAGTGACGGAACAAATAGGGCAAATAGAATGATGGCCTTTTATAGGTTACTGACTTTAATATGAAATTGAATGTTCACCCTAAAAACAACCAGGCTAACTATAGCTCCCTTTTCCTCATTGCTTTTCCCATTACCATATGGACATTTTATTATTGATTCACAAAGTAAGAAAAGGGTTTTGGAGTTGTTGAAGTGGGACATCTCTGCCCTCTTGGAAGTAGCAGGACGAGCAGGGAACTGGATGGTGTCACACCGGGAGCAGCCATAATAAAATATTTAAATGTAACTACCCAATTACCCCGGTTAAAAGGAAATTATCATGAGATTCATGCTGCTCAGATCATGGTCTGCATAAAACTTGTGCAGGCATTGCGATCCTGTCACACTATAAATTACACTGAGAGGCTTGAGCGTCGCACTGCTGGGAAGAGACGCTTCACTCTAGCCGGTCGAGAGGCGAGCAGGGGCGGTTTCTAACAGCATTTTAGGTTGAGCAGCATAAAATTGATGACAGGTTCCCTTTAATGCTCCCCATAGGTGCAAGTGTCCTGCCAAAAAAAAGTGTTCTTCATAACCACAAAAAAATATAAAAAGTACAAACCTGATGTAGGGGCATCCCATGCATTCAGCACCCTGTGCACATACAGATTTAGCGAGCTTTCACATGATCTATTAGCCCAACAGGACAACTTACTTAGGGTGAGTTCACACATTAAATGAGAATTCCGATTAAACTAAACTGATCCCCCATCCACAGGATAGTGGATAAGTAGCTGATTTGGGGGGTCCGAGCCCTGGGACCCCCTGTGATCTCCGGGACGGGACCCCGGCTCTCGCAAAGAAGAGTACGTGTCATCTACTGGTAGACTGCACGCCCTCCATTCATTTCTGTGAGATCACCAATGATTCCCAAGTGCTGTACTTGGGTCTTTTCGGCGCTCCCATAGAAATGTATGGGCGCCGGGTCCCGATGATCGCGGGGGGTCTAAGCGCTCGGACCCCTGCGATCAGCTAATTATCCCCTATCCTGTGGATAGGGGAGAAGTTTGTTTTTACAGGATGTCTCCTTTTAAGGTTTTTAATTGCAATTATTGACTACAAAGCCAAGATCAGATCATAAATGGATGACGCGTATAAAGGAAAGCTTTAAGCGTTCTCCTATTTTCACATCCATTCCTGGCTTTGTAATCAATTTAATTAAATACCTGAACATGTGAATGCAACTTTAGCGAGCTGTCCTAACTTATTAACGTGATTTGTACCTCGTTACAACCTTCCTACAGACTAAGTCCACTTTGGCACCATAACATAGCTTTTTATTAGCACACCGGGGATAGTGTTAAAATGTGGTGTGGCTAAATCGGTATGTTGCTATATTCCTGCAATACCAATCTCTGAAACAAAAATAGGTAACAGCATTCAGTTGATTGTTGTGCATGTTTGTGGCTGCTGGTCACCTTTAGGTCCTCTAGGTCACCTTAACCCTTTAAGGACTGAGCTCATTTGGGCCTTAAGGACTCAGACAATTATATTTTTACGTCTTCATTTTTTCTTCCTTGCCTTCAAAAAATCATAACTTTTTTTATATTTTCATCCACAGACTAGTATGAGGGCTTGTTTTTTACGCGACAAGTTGTCTGTTGTAATGCCATCACTCACTTTACCATAAAATGTATGGCGCAACCAAAAAAATACTATTTGTGTGGGGAAATTAAAAAGAAAACCGCAATTTTGCAAATTTTGGAAGGTTTTGTTTTCACGACGTACAATTTACGGTCAAATGACGTGTGTTCTTTATTCTTTGGGTCAATGCAATTAAAATGATACCCATGATAACATACTTTTCTATTACTGTTGCGCTTAAAAAAAAAATCGCAAACTGTTTAACCAAATTAGTATGTTTAAAATCCCCCTATTTTGAAGACCTATAGCTTTTTCATTTTTCCCTATAAGCAGCGGGCTAATTTTTAACGCTATGATCTGTACTTTTTGATACCATATTTGCTTATATAAAACTTAATTTTTTGGGGAATAAAATGTTATAAAAAAAGGAGCTATTTTAGACTTTTTTTTTTCTTTAACGTTCACGCCGTTCACCGTACGGTATCATTTAACATTTTATTTTAATAGTTGGGATATTTAAGCATGCGGCGATACCAAATATGTATACAAAATATTTTTACACTTTATGGGGCTGAAATAGGGAAAATGGGACAATTTACGTTTTTATTGGGGGAGGGGGTTTTTCACATTTTTTTTTACTTTTTATGTTTTTACTTTTTTTGCTTTTATTTTTACACTTTAATAGTCCCCATAGGGGACTATTTATAGCAATTATTCGATTGCTAATACTGTTCAGTGCTATGTATAGGACATAGCACTGATCAGTATTATCGGTCATCTTCTGCTCTGGTCTGCTCAATCGCAGACCAGAGCAGAAGACCCCGGGAGATGGCCGGAGCCAGGTGAGGGGAACTCCGGCCGCCATGCTGGATGATCGGATCGCCGCGGCAGCGCTGCGGGCGATCCGAACGTCCATTCAAAGTACTGCGATGCTGCAGATGCCGTGATCTGTATTGATCACGGCATCTGAGGGGTTAATGGCGGACAGCCGTGCGATCGTGGATTTACACCATTACGGGCGGGTCCCTGGCTGCTATCAGCAGCCGGGACATGCCGCGCATGACGTGAGCATCGCTCCGATGCTTGCGGTTATGCATAGGACGTGCAAGGATGTGGAAATCCAATCACCCGACGCCTGGGGCAAGTAGTTTTGGGCGCCGGGCAGGTGAATTGTTCATAGATTTAGCTCTGTATCGGGCTAGCAGGGGCAGACCGACTTCCCCCTTATTTTTCATTAGTGCAGTGCAGTCTGTCCTCCTTCACACAGAAATCCTCCCCAGCCCCGTGCAGTGCGTCCTCTCTCCCCTCCCCCCTGCTCTGTGTTTTCCCCGTGCAAACTTGCTGCCTCCCCGTGGTAGATTAGGTCCTGGGGAGACAGAGCAGGGGGAGGGGATGGAGCTGTGTACCGAGCTGTGTGCGGGGGATGTAGCTGTGTACCGAGCTGTGTGCGGGGGATGGAGCTGTGTACCGAGCTGTGTTTGTCCTCGCTCTCCCCCTGCTTCTTGTGTAATGTAAGAGCGGGGGTGTGAAGCTCAGGTGAGGAGGCCGAGCATGCAGGCGGTGGGAAGGGTGGTTGTATATGTATGTAATGTATCATTAGGGGGGGGTGTATCAGCGGCGGGTGTATGTATGATGTGAGTGTATGTGTGATGTGTGTATGATGTCTGTGTATATATGATGTGTGTATGTAATGTATGTATGATGTGTGCATATGTATGGTGTATATGTATGGTTTGCGTGTGTGTGTGTGATTGTCTGTGTGTGATGTGTATGATGGTGTGTGTGTGTATGTAATGTATGATATAGGGGCAGTGGCCGGTGTATGTATGATATGTGTATGTATGTTTTGTACAGGGGCGGACTGACAAGTGCTGCTGCCAGTTGTGCTATATAATTTTATTTATTTTTAGTGGCTTCTGGCCGCCCGCACTGAATTGCACCCCCAGAATCCCACCCCTTCATACTCACCCGCCAACCAAGAGCCCCACGGTTGCACGCAAACACGTCCGAACCAAAACTAAAACTCCCAGCATGTTGCACCGTAACCTAAACTGTAGAACTATAAAGTGTAACATGCTGGGAGTTGTAGTTTTGGTTCGGGTCAGCTGCAGAGCCATAAGGTGCATCAGGGCATGCTGGGTGTTGTAGTTACTAACTGCAATTTCCAGTATTCCTTGACACAGCCTATGGCTCTGCAGCTGACACAAACCAAAACTACAACTCCCAGTATGTTACACAATAACCTTAACTGTACTACTATACAGTGCAACATGCTGCAACACCCACACAACCATAGGCTGCATCAGGGCATGCTGGGTGTTGTAGTTATCTAGTAACTAAATGCAACTTGCAGCATTTTCTGACACATAAATTAGAGTAAATAAAAGGCATCACACAAACTGGAGAAGCAGAACCGCCCCCCCCCCCCCCCCCAGTAACACAGCGGTGTTCAGTGGTTTCCAATCAAAAGACTCCATATATAAGTCCCTATGAAGACTGAAAAATAGTGATTAAAATATTTTAAAAAGTGCGTATATATGTGAATGTGCATATATATCTGATAATAAATGGTTCCGATAAAAACTACAGATCCCGGCACATAAGATTACCCTCATACATCCCTGTATATGGAGAGATTGGAGTTATAGGGGTCAGATGGGGGGGGCTTGCCTCGGGTGTAAAAGGAGCTAGCTACAGCTCTCCCGCCGCTAATAGCCTAGCATGCTGCGATCACCGTGGCCGCTATTAAACCATTAGATCACCGCTGTCTAAGTTGACAGCAGTGTCTAAAGGGATCTTATATCCATTCCTGGTGGTCTAGTGGGGTGGATCGTACTATTTTGGTTGAAATTATCCATCTACCAGGACAAGGGGTACTCCACAGAAAAACTTTCTGTTGCCAGGAAGTTAAACATTTTTGTAAATTACTTCTATTAAAAAAAAATCTTAACCCTTCCAGTACTTATCAGCTGCTGTATGATTCACAGGAAGTTCTTTACTTTTTGAATTTATTTTCTGTCTGACCACAGTGATCTCTGCTGACACCTCTGTCCATTTTAGGAACTGTCCAGAGCAGGATTGGTTTTCTATGGGGATTTGCTCCTACTCTGGACAGTTCCTAAAATGGACAGAGGTGTTAGCAGAGAGCACTGTGGTCAGACAGAAAATAAATTCAAAAGTAAAGAACTTCCTGTGGATCATAACAGCAGCTGATAAGTACTGGAAGATTTTTTGATAGAAGAAGATTTTTTGATAGAAGTAATTTACAAATCTGTTTAACTTTCTGGCACCAGTTGATTTAGAATTTTTTTTTTTTCCAGGGGAGTACCCCTTTAAATTACCCTTTAAGCAGATGTAGAGCAGGGTTTACCAAACTGCTTCTAAAACCTGAAATGTATGAATAAGTTTAAAAAGAAATAATAATAATAAAAAATTACAAAAATAAAAAAAATGTCTGACAATAATTTATAATCGCAAATACAAATATGTTTACATGTGGTCGCATTACTATTAGTTAGGCTCCTTTCACACTAGTGATTTTTCCGTTATTGAAGTTCCGTCGCATGTTCCGTCACGATTTTTGGCAAAAACCTGCCGTTACAAAACCCCTGACGGCCGAGACTGAATCGCATTACAGCCTATGGGATTTTGTAACTGCCCGTTTGCACCCGTATATGTCCGTAATTCATTACGGGCGTTATATAGTGACGGGACATCATGGCGGAAAAATTACTGCATGCATATACGGGTGCAAATGGCCAGTTACAAAATCCCATAGGCTGCAATGTGATTCAGTAACGGAAAAATCACTAGTGTGAAAGGAGCCTAACAGGTAAGATCACATTTTAGGAGCTAGTTATTCCTTGGTACAGAATGTCATATATTTAAACATTTATTCTGTGATTTTATAGAGTTTTGCTCTATTACATAATTAAGCCAATTATATTTTATCTAAATATTTTTTGTATTTTTTCTTTGTTATATATTTTCCTATTAATGTTATGCAGATGTTGTTGTTGTTGTTGTTGTTGTTAATAAGCTATTCCATGTAGTATAATGCAGATCACTTTTTTCTTTCTCTGCCCGGCATTGTTCATAATTCAGTACACTGTACTAATTTTGTATGAGATGATAAACGGAAAAACTTTATTAGGGAAGAAGAACTAATTGTTGGTTATTACACTGGAAAATAATTAATCCTCTTAACTTTAATAGTTGAATGCATGCTGCTAAGGAGTCTAAGACATATCTGTTTCTGCACTGCAATATTGGCTGAAAGCAAATCTAATGATAAAATGGCTTCCATGAGATGCCGGCTGTTCTCATTTTCACTTCATTCTTAATAGGATTTTTCATGGTTGATATGTTTTCTAATGGTAATTAACCTTTAATGAATGCGGTATAAAAAAATTAAGTTCTGTCTATCCACACAGAACTTAGAAGGTTCATTACCCGTTTTATTTTCTCTGTCTTCACTTAGGAAGCCTAGATATGTAAAGTATGTACGTTACTATTGATGATAGCAGAAGTTCTGTTTTATTTTGGTCTCCGTTTAAAGGCTACATTCTGGTCCTCCTCCTAGCTGACATAGGATATAGTTTTAGTATGTATTGTAGGGCTGCAAGGATTAATCAATATTCTAGAATATAGTCCTTGATGAATCGAGCGCCGATTAGTTTTTAAGCAAAATATTAGTTACAAATGATAGAACAACGGCGTTATGACATATGTAACTCATATTTTGGGTCAGCAGGCAGCACTGCGCTCCGCCCACTTCCTGGCCAACTCCTAGTGCGGGAATATGAAGTTACAGTGCTGTGATGTCCTATTCTCTGCCAGAAAAATCAGTGCCAGCTTATCAGAAATCACTATGAAATCACTGCACAGTAACTTCATATTCCCCGCTGGGAGCCAGCCGGCCAGAGAGGGGGCCGCAGTGCCACCCACACCTCCCTGTAAGGTACAGAGGTGTAGGTGTAGTTAGGACATAATGTGATATAAGAGAAGGCCATTTTCCTTACTTTACTGGTCCCGCATGATTGACATACAGGGCTCCATGCTGGGAGTGGGCTATAGCAAGGAGGAGGCATGCCGCTTCGAGAGCCGACCAGCCCCTCTGACTGTTGACAATCATTGCAAGACAGCTTGAATATAACTTCACAAACCTTGGGCAAAATAAGTAAAAGTACCTTCTCTTAGATTGCATTATGCCCTGATGGTGCCTGCTTTGCTTTAAATTCTAAGTCAGTACATTTAAATTTTTATTAAACCCCCCCAAAAAATAAACTTTATTGGTCACTTTGCAGTTTTTCCTGCATTCATCGATTTAACCGATTAATTTAACGGCAACAAATAAATTGTGCAATTCATTGTTTGTTGCAGCCCTAATGTATTGTAAAAAGTTACAACAGTCATACTCCAACTGGATTCATACAGTCAGGCATCTTAACTTTGAGACCTGGTTGGTCGTATACCTATATGGTCAAAGTGACTCTGGTCTGCTCATTTGAGCTCCCTATACGTTTTTTTTGGCCGGACTGAAAACCGTAGCATACCACGGTTTTCAGTCCAGTCGGAAAACCGGATACTGGGCATTCAAATGATTGAGATGTGGGCCCGATCCAGCTGGGATACAGGAGCGCCCGGTTTTCACATTACCCAGCCGGATCCGGTCATCGTAACTACAAAACATATGTGATTGCAGCCTAAGGTGCATGGATATGGAGACGAAATCAACACAAACAAGTTTTGCAGTGTAGTAGGGTACATTCAGGGTCCTGAAAGAGGCCAGTGCCATTTGTTTAGTAAGTGCTACTGTAGTATCCAGAGGAATGCCAGATTGCAAACTTTCTCTAAAGAACATTGATCAGAGCAACACATGACCCACAGCTTGCATTATTTCTACAGTGCACACTGGTGCCATATCTTCCCAGGTTAGAGAAATGCACACAGCCAGACTAGTTGCAACCCCCATATGCAATACACTGCGTGTTGTCAGGGTATAAAGCAAAGTGCTTTATATGGAAAAAGAAGGATCAAATAAAAATATCAACAGGGTTGATCCTATGAGGTAGACATAAAAAAAAAAAAAAAAAAAAAAAAAAAAAAGAGTACATTTGCAGGTAATTTATGTTGTGCAATAGTAAAACCCACTACTAACAGTTAGATGAAATATAAAAATGATATATTCTATTACACAATATTAATACAGTTGAAATAATCAACCCAAAACCAAATAACAATATATATGTATGCAATACTCTGATTTGGCCACAAGATGGCTCTATACCAAACACTAATTACCCTATCACCTGGACAACACTAGAGGGCAGATGACTAACTGGTCATACAATATAACATGGGAGATGTATGAAATATAAAGACAATTCTCATACCAGATTATTGCTCTGACAATATAACCAATCTTAGATATTTGGTATTATAGTCCTCCCTATTACCTGGCTTGATATTAATTCCCCAGAATATGGATTCCAAGGCAGAGATTTTCATCTGAGTCAATTTAGATGCAATATTCGGTAATATGCATCTTTACCGAATAGCACTAAATTATGACGTAGCTCCTTTAACACTACGGCTCCGCAATAAAGCAAGGCACAACTAAATTTCAAGCAAGTTAATTTATCAATATTTCAGATATTAAAATCTATACATTACCAGATATCTAGGTTTTCGGCCTCCAAGGTAATGGAATGTTAGGAAGTTATTTTCTTATGATGAGCTCTGTGTCTTGTGATGAGATATTTTCTGATAGGTTCCCTGAGAGATATATATGCCCTCCTGACTTGGACACAGGTTTTTAACTTATTTTTTATCTGACCTCTCCACCCATAAGAAACATGATGTCATTCGGTGGGTGTGCCTATGTAGATTGGGACTTAGTTATTCCTAGGTTAACCACAGAGTGCAGTCTAGGATAAGAAATGGACAACTAGCTACTGTATTTATCAGGGTATACCACGCACCGGCCTATAACACGTACACTCATTTTACCAAGGATATTTGGGTAAAAAAAGTTTTTTACCTAAATATCCTTGGTAAAATGAGGGTGCGTGCGTGTGTGTGCATGAGTATACCCCGATACACGGTTTCTGACCCCGCAGAAGCCCCCAGGAAAGGCAGGGAGAGAGGCCGTCGCTGCCCGCTTCTCTCCCCCTGCCTTTCCTGGGGTCTAGAGCCTTGCTGCCGCCGCTTCTCTCCCCCTGGCTATCTGTGCTGCTGCCCGTTCTCTCCCCCTGACTATCGGTGCCGGCGCCCCATTGCCGGCGCCGATAGCAAGGGGGAGAGAAGCGGCGCCGGCAATGGGGCAGCGGCGCCGATAGCCAGGGGGAGAGAAGGGGCAGCGCCGTCCATTGCATAGCAACGACGCAGGGGACGCACACCGGAGGCCTGAAGCAGCGCGGACCCGACCCCGGCAACAGGTAATTATACAACCGGGGATGTGGGAGGCAATGGGTGCCGCTGCCCCTTCTCTTCCCCTGGCTATCGGCGCCGCTGCCCCATTGCCGGCACCGCTTCTCTCCCCCTGGCTATCGGCGCCGGCAATGGGGCAGCGACACCGATAGTCAGGGGGAGAGAACGGGCAGCAGCACCGATAGCCAGGGGGAGAGAAGGCCGGCAGCAGGGCTCTAGACCCCAGGATAGGCAGGGGCAGAGAAGCCATCAGCGACGGCAGGTCTCTGCACCTGCTAAGCCGCTGCAGTTCAATGATTTAAAGCGCCCGCTTTAAATCATTGAACTGCAGCGGCTTATCGGCGTATAACACGCAGGTGTTTTAGCCTAAAAAGTGCGTGTTATACGCCGATAAATACGGTATATTCACTACAATTGTAATATATATCATATGACCATATTATTTATGTCTCTGTCCAATTAGATAATTTCCACAGATTAATTTCTCAGTCATCTCAAATAGATGACTGGAAATATATGAATATTATGTATTAAAATAGAAAATCAAAAATGGAAGTTTTATCCACGTGTGTTCCATCTGGATGGCCAATATCTTATTGGATGCTACCATAAGAAATTATATGAAATATATTGTTTAGCTAAATCTGGCATAACTATCAGTTGTAATAGAAAACAATCTTGCTAATCGTATTAATATTACATTGATCATAGAAGAAGACCTTCATTTCACCCTTTTGCTGAGTTTATACATTCCATTGGTAGATTTGGGGAACACACTTTAAATAGCAAAACAAGTCTGCAAGGGAATTTTCAAAGCTCACAGTCCATAGGATAAGTGTTTTTAGGTCAAGCATGCACTTTAAATAACCTGTTAAAATACACACTGATGAGCTTTTTAAACAATAGTGGCTTATTTGTAAGCGCTTATATTGGGTCTCCAGACATCTGGACTAGGACTCTCCTTGTAAACAAGTTTTAGTATCTGTCTACCTTGGAACAGAAGGCAAAAAGGTGAAGCATTATAACCAGACCTGACAGAAAACAGGAAAATTCTGGCTTCAGAGCCATGATCTAGGAATTCTAGAAGCAAAATAAAATTTCTTGATTTATATTTATACTAATTATGGATGCGCCCAACAATGTCAACACCTTCTATAATAGCCAGTATCTGTAAACTTATTTTAATATTCAAATAATATAAAATCTTATAAAATAACGGAGTAAAACCAGCAGGCTGATAAGATTATTTCATTTGGCCAGTGAGTCAGTCTGATCTATTCTCTCCCGTTTTCTCCTTTAGTTGTTGCACCTTTACTTACTGCCAAATTGGACACACTAGATGTGGCATTTGATCAACAGGATCAGCCCATCTGTTCCAGTTATATAGAATTGTTACCTCAGATTGTGCACTGGGAGCTCGGTGTATATTATACTGTCACTAGGGGAACATGTCACTGGTGTAAGGTCACTGGAAAGGTTCTTTTAAAACCAATAATTCTTTTACACTCTGCAAGGCTTTGTACAGAATAAAGTAACGTATGACACCTATGTAATTTATGCTTTACAATTTGGCGGCTGCTTTGTTTGCTGCTGGAGAATGGTCTGGAATACAGATCTCTGTACATCACTAAACAGATGTGTTTCCATCTCTGCGTATCTGCTTCATGTTAGCCTTACATCAAGAATTGGCTGTTAATTTAGCAGTAAAATGACTGCCAGTGTTGTACAGGTTTGTGCTTTCTATCTCTGTGTCACACGGTGTCGTTTTCTCGACATAATTTTTAAGGCTTGTGATAAGCTATAGACTTTAAGAAACACTGCAGTTGTGATCACTGGTTAGTGACAGGCTGTCATTTAGAAAAGACATGAATGTATAGGGTCTCTTAATTTTCTGATATGACGTGTTAGACTTGAAAACTCTGTTGTGGTGCCATTCTTGTGGCACAGACACTTACATTTACAGGAAAACAATGCTTAAATGACACTTGGCTGTCGCAAACTAATGGGCAGAAGCTTGAAAAAGGTTGCACACAGCGTCTCTAACAGTTACATCATTTATTTGCTGACTTGAGGAATTCGTCCAGTACGCCAAATTGCTCACTGTTTAATGACTGACCCTTTCTGTCTATATGTAGAAAATTCCTCCTTTTGATTATAACATTTGCTCAAGACAGATGTATTCTTACAATGTGTTTTCTTAAAATGCTTTATTGAATACAGTGAAACATCTGAGAAGACCAAGCATAAATGCATTAAAAAGTGGTCTTCTGTTGGGGTGGTTTAGAAAAAATAAATAAATGGTTATTAGTGGGCTAAAAACCGGTCTCACATAAATCTGATCTAGATAAAGGAAGTGATCTTATGGAGAGGTTTCACTGTATTGTGGCGATGCCTTTCAGAATAAAGTAAATGGGTCACCATGCCTACCACCCAAAATCTACAATACTTGGAATTGATAGTTAAATCTTAAGAATATTTACCCATTATATGATGATACTACAGGGGTAGATTGCAACTAGAAAGAATGGCAGATTGGACTCTATAGTGCAACATACCAAAAATTAGCCATTCTCACACAATCATCTCAATGGGGGGTGGCTGCTCAGCATTATAATAATGCTCCAATAAAGATTACAGGAAATAAGTCCACTCTAGATCATGCTCAGAGCTTAAGTGTCAAAGAGGTAGTGCTGAGCCACAGGATATACACCACCTCCTTTCCTTAGCTCTCCCTGCCTTGGCTAATTGATGTGCACAGCTCATTGGTGGAAGATGAGCCCTGTATGTCAATCAAGACTTCACACCACCTTTTTGGCACCTTTCTAAAGGGAATCTATCAGTTTTAGCTCATTCTCAAAGCTAAAGTGTCATATACTTGATCGCTGAAGCCTTTTGATTACAATACATTTGACAGATTTCCCAACATGCAAACACACACAGTGCTACATTATTTTGAAGGGGTAGTCCAGTCTCAAACATTTATGGCATACCCACTGTACATGCCAAAATTGTCTGATAGATGCCAATCCCACCTAGACGACCTATATCCAATTTAATAACTATGCTCCCCAGACCCTTTTTAGTCTGCTTGCTACAGCCGGAGGTGGTCAAGAAGCTGTGAACACCACAGTTAACTGAGTGGCATTATTGAAAAGTGGAGTGGAAGCATTTACGAACTGCAGCAACTGAGCCAAGATGTGGTCGCAAAGTGCATAAATGTTGCCAATGTAGAAAATACGTCCAGCACAAGGATGCAGTATAAAAACGGGTATATTTGAGTTGAAGACAGGCTACAATACACAAAGTCTCTACACGAGACTTTGTGTATTGTAGCCTGTCTTCAACTCAATAAATATACTGGTGGATCCGCGCACAGAAGGTGTGGGATTACTGGGTGAGCGGTCCATTTCCTTTTCTATAAATGTGGCCAATGCTCTGCTTTATGCAAAGTTCCAAACCTCATCTGGCACAAAAACTGTGCGCTTGGAGCTACACTGCAGGTTTTCATATTCAAGCCTTATATTAACCCCTTCCCTACCCATGGCATACATATAGGTCATGGGTCTGGTGGGCAGACATGACTGGTGCCCGCGTCATGACCGGAGATGTCTGCTATTATCAGCAGCTGACATCTGCCGGTAATGACTGACTTCGGCGATCGCGCTGAGGCCCGTCATTCAACTGGTTTAATACCATGATCTATACAGATCACGGCATTTAAACACTAAATGCCGCTATTCCCTGGTGTCTAGTGGTCCCATAGCACCTCCCCCACCCCGCTTTGGATTGCTAGGGAAGCCCGATGTCTTACCTGCTCCTCGGCGTCTTCCTTGGCTCTGAGATTGCTTAGGGCTAACTTAGGCTTCTCTTGGCAATCGAGCACAGACTTCATAGATCAATGTAATGCAATAGCATTACACTGATCTATGTAAGCCATCTGATGATGGCTTATGATAGGCCCCTAGGGGGGCCAAAAAATGTGTATAAAAAAAAAATCCCTCCCCTAATAAAAAAAAAATCTAATCACCCCCCTTTTCCCATTTAAAAAAAAATAAAACAATGTACAAACAAAAAAATAAACACATTTGGTATCGCCGTGTGTGAACTATTAAATTATTATGCATGAGATACCAAGAAGAATGAAGAACGGGGTACTCACCCGGAACATATCCTGAGGAGGTGGTTGATCACCAAACGGGGTCTTCAGCAGGGAGGCGGAAGACTGAATGAGGGGAGCTCAGACGTTGGCCACGGTCCGTATAACGCCAATCTGCGCTTCGTCAGGCTGTACCTCCAGATAGCCTACCTGGTTTATTCACTCTCCATTTTCACTTAATCATAGTAAATCAGCAGTGTCATATCCAGTGGCAATTCATCATTCTCCTTTTTTCTGGTGTTCATATTATTAAATTATTATGATCCTGCATGGAGAACGCCCCAAAAAAAAAAAAAATCACGTTACATTACATCCCCCCCCCAATTTTTTTTTAATAAAACGTGATCAAAAAGCCAGAACTACATGAAAGTGGTACCGTTAAAAACTACAGCTCATGACGCAAAAAGCAATCCCTAAAACAGCTCTGTAGGTGGAAAAATAAAAAAAGTTATAGGGGTGAGAACATGGTAATTTTATTTATTTATTTTTTTTAATATATATTTCAGGGTTTCAAATAATTTTTTATTTTTTTTTTTAACATTAAAACAACACTAAAATTATACAAGTTTGGTATCATTGGAATTGTACTGACCCATATAATAAATATGGAATGTCAGATTTACCGTATTTTGAACTCCCAAAAAATTATTGCCATACAAAATTGTGCAATTCCAATTTTTACTTTGACCTGCATACAATTTTTTTCTGGCTTTGTAATACATGGTATGTTGTAACTTGTCACACAGAAAATAAACCCTATTACAACTTTGTCAGTCAAAAAAAAAAAAGTTAGGGATCTTAGAATGTAAGGAGGAAAAAAACATGAGCCTGAAATCAAAATTTGAAAAGTCATGAATCAGAGGGGGGAGCACCCCCTGGCAGTCTGATGGACCAGTCTGGGTTTGTGGAATGACAAAAGAACGAATGAATTTGGTGTGAAAGAACTTGACTGACCCGCACAGAGCCCTGACCTCAACCCCATCAAACACCATTGGGATGAACATGAACAGAATTGATGAGCCAGGCTTTACCACCAAACATCGATATTTGACCTTACAAATGCATTTACGGATGAATGGGCAAAAATGTACTCAAATTCCCAAATCTTGTGAAAAGTGTTTGCAGTAAAAGTGGTACTCCATTCCTAGACATCTTATCCCCTATACAAAGAATAGGCGATAAGATGTCTGACCGATTTTGTCTGTGGCACCCCAGACATCCGGTGCACGCAGGGAACTTTGCTCTGTGCCGGATGACTGGCGATGCGGGGCGGAGGCACTTGACTTCACGGTCATGCCCCGATTGTGACTTCACGGTCACGCCCCGATTGTGACTTCACGGCCATGCCCCCTTAATGCAAGCCTATGGGAGGGGGCGTGACTTCACTCCCATAGACTTGCACTGAGGGTGCGTGGCCGTGAAGTCACAAGCGGGGCGCAGCTGTCACGTCATAAGCCTCCGGCGCTGCACCTGACGCTCTAAACGAACTCCGGGTGCAGCAGAGAGATCTTTGGATAGGGGAGAAGATGTCTAGGGGCAGAGTACCCCTTTAAGGCCTCTTTTACATTGCCGTCGGACTGCAAGAACTATTTTTTTTTTTCTACGCTAAATTCCTTTTAAAATTACTGGATCACCGACAGACCCCATGCAAGTGAATAAGGTCTGTTGGGACCCGCTTGTAGTCTTTTGCATTTGACCCCTTTTGGGGTCAGATCGGCTCAAAAAAAAAAAAAGAGCAGATCGGACCCTCGGATGCAAACGGCAATGTGACGGTAGCCTAAAACAGCTTCCACTATTTTGTAAATGGAGCACCAACTCCATATTAAAGGGTTTATCGAGGAATTAAAAAAAAACTAGCAAAAATTTGACCCAAAATTTGCACCACACCTCAGGTCATGTGTGATATTACAACTTGGCTTCATTCTCCTTATTGGAACTGATTGGCAATACCACACACAACTTACAATTTTTTTTTTTTTAAGAAATAAGCACAGTTTTTTTTCTAATTTTCTGGATAACCCCCATCAATACATATGCATATATAATAGCCTGTCCTAAAAGCTAGGTGGCTTAATATGTACAGTGGGTGTCCCAATACTTTAATAAATGTAACTTTACTATACGGACTAAAGAACATCTAGAACCTTTCATCATTGCTAATAACTTCCCCTCAGTAGAAAGTCTTCAATCGATAACATGTAAATGTTTAACCAGTGCTTCTCTCAGGTCATTAAAAGTAAAACATTTTTTTTTTTATATATATGAAAAGTGGTAACATTTATTCATTCTGACAAGATAATGAGATGTTTCCATAGGTTACTTATATTTTTGGTATATAGAATTCTGCATAATATAATAGAAACCTTTTTAGGTACAAAAAGTAGTAAAATATCTGATTTTATGTGATGTTTTACTGTATTTATTTATTTTTTGTTATATATGCCATTTTATTCCTCAGGAAGTGTTTGGCTCTTGCTGGCTCCTTTCGAACGCAACTTTCCTTGCAATTGGTTCACTGCTTGAAGGTGTCAGATGCTCCCCATTTTTATGGACTTCCATCATTGGCAAGAACTCTGAAAGGAATGGTGCATTTGACATCAATGCCAGGTTGGAGCTCACATTGTCCATCAACTGAACCAATGTCAATCTGCGTGAAGGCATTAACCAGTCTTCTTGAGGTAAAGTCGTAAAAATAGTTTTACCTTTTGAAAAAGGTCTTTAACTATAACTATTTAGAATTTTTCAAAGCTTAAGGGTAGGGTCACATGTTCTATATCTTATTAATACAGGTTCTAGCATATAACGTGTGTGATCACCCCTTGCCTCTATGGCATACAGTCGGGGGCACACTAATTCCTGCATAGATACAAGAGAACTCATAATAACATGTACACAAAGGAAAAATCGAGTTCAAACAACTCCTTAATTAAAATCATGATTTTATTGAAACAATTTAAAAAACAATGTAAACAGACGCCAATAATTGGAGATGGGATTAAGGTTAGATTCCAGTACAAAAGAATAGGGCTACTGCCAGCTGCAATGGGCTAACATGTAATGTGGTGTAAAAAGTAATCAATATGGTATCTCAGTCTCTAGGAGAACTGCACTGCACATAAATTATTACTACTAAAGTGCTCTATATACGGTATTTATAATATACACTGACCACAATTGTGGGTATTATTGAATATAAATTAGTGCAAACAAGTACCAAAGTAAGTTGCAACCCAAATGTGCATATACATACAAAGATAAAATATTGCGCAATAATAGTATGACAAATAGTGGCACAAGCACTTCTCTATGGATCCATGCAGACTGCAGAGAGACAGACTGGTCAAATTAAGTGCATATGGTAAACTTACCCATATTAAGCTGCAGAGCCCTGACCCCTACGATCGTTTCGGTTTCCCTTTATCAAGAGGTACTGCTGAATAACACCGCACCGCGATCTTTATAGTGCTCGCTATTACTTACAATTAATTACAGCTGTGGATGATTCGTTCGGCGCATGCGATAGTAGTCTTCCGGATGTAAACAGCCGCCCCACTTCCGGCGTCCACACCGCTATGTGCATGCCCGAAAGCAGTAAGCTTCCGGACACGCGCACTACGGCCACGGTCACGTCGGAGGGCGGTATCTAGGATATCGACATGCCGCGCATGCGCACTGAACCAACACAGCCGTACGAAATACTCAGTGCAAACATCTGCATGAATCCATGGGACAGACTTAACAATAGTATACAAGTAAGGACATATATGGATTAAATAGACCCAGTGCAATATTAACCCAATGCTTAAATAAATCGTGCTATATTATAAGTGCATATCAAGATAACATATAACAAAAGGAAAAAATTATTATATAAATATAACATATTACAAGAATGAAATAAAGTGCTGTGCATACAGTGCAAATATATATGTATATCATGTCAGTATTAATTACTGGCAAATCCCCATAAAACAGTATGATTAAAGTGCATATTAATTTACAATGTAACCCAATTACCCAATATATAAAAATACAAATCCTTTGTATTTTTATATATTGGGTAATTGGATGCGCCGAACGAATCATCCACAGCTGTAATTAATTGTAAGTAATAGCGAGCACTATAAAGATCGTGGTGCGGTGTTATTCAGCAGTACCTCTTGATAAAGGGAAACCAAAACGATCGTAGGGGTCAGGGCTCTGCAGCTTAATATGGGTAAGTTTACCATATGCACTTAATTTGACCAGTCTCTGTCTCTCTGCAGTCTGCATGGATCCATAGAGAAGTGCTTGTGCCACTATTAGATTGTCATACTATTATTGCGCAATATTTTATCTTTGTATGTATATGCACATTTGGGTTGCAACTTACTTTGGCACTTGTTTGCACTAATTTATATTCAATAATACCCACAATTGTGGTCAGTGTATATTATAAATACCGTATATAGAGCACTTTAGTAGTAATAATTTATGTGCAGTGCAGTTCTCCTAGAGACTGAGATACCATATTGATTACTTTTTACACCACATTACATGTTAGCCCATTGCAGCTGGCAGTAGCCCTATTCTTTTGTACTGGAATCTAACCTTAATCCCATCTCCAATTATTGGCGTCTGTTTACATTGTTTTTTAAATTGTTTCAATAAAATCATGATTTTAATTAAGGAGTTGTTTGAACTCGATTTTTTCTTTGTGTACATGTTCTATATCTTGCTGTGTATTTGCTGCTGCGTATTTTCCTACCCATTTAAAACAATGGTCAGCAAACACAGCTGCGTAACCTCTGCAACCAGTGATTGACTGAGTTGGCAGTTCCTCATGTCAAAATGTCAGCAGGAAGCGGTGTGCTTTAGGGACCTAGCACCATCAGAATGGTGGGGGGTATGTTAGGTTAGTATAGTGGTGGTGGACATTAAATGGGGCTCACCCACATCTGAAACCTCATCTGAATCTGCAGAATACAAGCTGCAAATCTGTGGCAGAAATGCAAGGGCATGTTACAGATTTTTGTTACAGCTTCCACAATGGATTTTTTTGTTGGAAAACATCATGATGTGAGAATGCTTTAAAGGGGTACTCTGCCCCTAGACATCTTATCGCCTATCCAAAGGATAGGGGAGAAGATGTCTGATTGCGGGGGTCCCGCCTCTGGGGACCCCCGTGATCTCGGCTGCGACACCCCAAACATCAGGTGCATGGAGCAAACTTCGCTCCACTCCGGAGCAAACTTGGCAGGGCCCCCGCTTTGGATAGGGGATAAGATGTCTAGGGGTGGAGTACCCCTGTATGAATACCTTTTATGATGCTTTAGCAACACTGGACAAGTAGATGCTGTTGTATAGTACCTAGAAAGCATTTCATATGAAGACTGTTGTCAAGGCTACAAAGTTTTCTTAACCGCTTATGAGCATACAGTATTCAAACATCTATTTTTTAAGGTGCATCCTGCGCATATTTAATGCTGCAAATTTCAGTGTAAACTGACTGAACACCGCATTAAATCTGCAGTTAAATTATGTGCAGGATACTGTATGTGTGAATAGACCCTTAAGCGGTATTGTGCCATTTTATTTTTATACCATGATGACGTCTTAAAGTCAAGCTGCCATGAAATTGTTTTCTTCTGTTATCAGATCATCTCATCTTTTTATGTCGAATGGGGAGGAAATGCTCTTTCCTATATGGGCAAAGGTGTCACAAAGAGCACCGTTTTGTGCTTGCTTCACTTGTCCCATGAGATGACAGCTGAAGCCAGGAACACGGTAAGAGAAGGGAATTGCATTCCTTGGGATATGTGGTAAGAATTCTATCTGAAGTGCCAGAAACGTACAAATGGATTTTCTTCTTGCCCTGTTTCTTTGAGGTTTGCGGTGTGCTTCGCTGCAGCATTTTCCTCCTTCTTAGATTCTTTGTACAAGGGTTCTATTCCACATAAAGCTGTATGTTTTAAGCCATGACTATTATGCGAACTGCACAGTTAGACAAATGTGGAAAATATTATTTTTTTTCTTCTAAGCATTGAGAAAGGAGGTTTGTTGACAACAATGGTTCAGTGGTTTGGTTTACGAAAATATATTCATCCTTTTCTACCTATCTGATTATGTGCAGATGGCTGTTTGAAACTGTATCTCCTTTGAGGCACTGAAGCAAAATACCAATTAATTCCTCCTTATGGCATACTTTTGGTTTTTTAATGTTCTATAGCCTTGTTTTGTTCCTTATTTCTTTAGATTATTTTTTTTCCCCCAGTCAATATTGTCTAGGTATCCACACTTTAAAATATATTTTTACTTAATGCCTTCTGATTGGGTCATTAAACGTTCACTAGAGCAGCAGCAGGTGCAGAACATTAATAGAAGCGACGCTCTTTATGCATGTCCTAGTAGAATACCGACATTGTTAGTCATGAATCTGAAATTTCCATCATCTGCCAAAAACAAGCGCAGGAAGATCGCAATGGTGAAGTCTGTGATCTTGGACCGTCGCTGATTTCCAGAATGAAAGGCCGCTGTAGAGTGCTCAAACCCCTTTGGCACTGCACGGGGATTTATGTTACTGAACATCTGACACTCCATTTTAAGCCCATTATCAGTGATTTAAATGGCTCTTTACTTAGTTTGTCAGATTTTCCGTTGCAGAAATTGGAGATCAGTACATTTTGTAATGTCCACGAAGAATATATGCCAGGGAATTTCCCAGCAAGCACACGAAGGCCGGTTTTGCATGTTAGGAAAATGTGCAGAATTTTCGCACTGAAAACTCGTGCAGACATTCCACATATTTGCCTGATCCAGCGGGTGCTAGGACCGCTTGGAGATGTGACGTCCCATAGGCTACAATGCATCTGTATGTGGACTCCACAGAAAGCATATACTTGTCTATTCTTTTTGCGGACGCTGGAATCAGAATGTCAGCACAGAATATTCTGCATGGACATTCTGCTGCAGCAGGGTCCCATTCATTTCAATGGGATTCTGCTGCACTGTTTACCTGCAGAATTTCTGGGCCAGATGTTTCTGCCGCGAAGATTCTGATTCCGGAGTCAGCAAGGAAATGCATTGCAGTCTGAGGCGGCACATTTCTGAGCGGTCCTAGCACTCTCCGGATCGGGCATATCTGTGGCCTAAGGAGTTTCATCTTTTTTTTCCTTTTTCATAGAGAATGTTTATTTAACCTCTCTACAGCCTGAAACAGCTTGGATTGTGAATAAAAGTTTAAAACCATGCCCACTTTAGCTGAAAATGGTAAACTGGGTGAAAAACTATGACATTTCATGGAAATAAAATGCATTTTCCCATCTTTTTTTTTAAAACCTAAATTAGTACTTAGAGTTTATTACCCTGTGTATTTGACACTGTAGAAAATCTGTCAGGCAGTGGGAAATGCGCATTGTATTTTATTATAGGCAGACACACAGATCTTCTCCGCCACAGCCCTGTGTGCGCCTGCACCCACAGGACTGCCATTGTTTTAAGACCCTGGACTGAAATTGGGCTATTTAGAGCTTGTATAATGAAAGTTTCTGGACAGCAAACATAAAAGACATATTTGAGAAGGTTTGGAGCCGTCAACGTACAGAATGTATTGATCAATGTTCTCTACTGACTTTTATTTGCATAATCCATATATTGCTTTCCCAGCAATGAATGTGTACTAAGTGTCATGCTGTATGTAAGTGTTCTTTAAGGATATACACATGATGGATCGATCACGCCTGCTGTTATTTGTCTTTCAGGACTGGGTACATCTTTGGTCTTTACCCTATGATCATGGTAGTGAAGAGCAAGTCATACCTAAGCTGGGCTTAGAATGGTTGATTCCTTTGTGGGTTGACAGAGATCCAGAGGTTAGTACAAATTGGAAACTTGGGAGTAAGTGATGTTTGATTCCTCGACCTTGGGGATGTTTATGTATTCTGTGTAATGAAGTATTGTAGTAGAATAGGTGCCTAACAATGAATAATTTATACTCTATTTGCCGGCTGTCTGACAATATTGTAACATTTTTTTTCCCCCGCTAGATGGATTCTATGGTTTTGTCCTTATTAACACCCTGTATATAATAGAGCAAAGACATCTCAGTAAATTGCTTTCAAATCTAGTCTTTGAAGTGTTACATGTTCCATTTCTTATGACAAAAATTAAGAACTACAGATACACAATATATTTAAGGTAGAGACTGAATTTTATTTGCCACCTTCAAATTATGCAGAACAACAATAATAAAATAAAATAACGACCTCATATGCATGGATCACATTATAGAGGCAGCGCTGGTCATACGGTAGTTCCTTGTAATATATTTAAGCACATTACATTCAGTGTGTTATCTGCAGTTGTGCTGCTCTGTTTTTAAATAAATGATGTGATGGGCCTGTGATGTGTGCTCTTCTCCTCTGCAATGCTCCAGGGAACAGTCCGTACAGAATATAGAATGTATCTTTAATTTACTTGGTAATTAAATGTCATTGACTTGTTTCTGACCTTTCATGGTAGGATCAGCTACAGTGAACATCTGCTTTTCAATTTCTTGCTATTAAATAGTTTAATACATTTAAAGGTATCAACAGTTCAGTTGAAACACTTTAAAGAAAACCAGTCTAAAGCATTTTGTTTTAAAGGGGTACTCCACTGGAAAACATTCTTTTTTTAAATCAACTGGTGCCAGAAAGTTAAACAGATTTGTAAATTACTTCTATTAAAAATATAATTCCAGTAATTATCAGCTGCTGTGTGATCCACAGAAAGTTCTTTTCTTTATAGATTAACTTTTTTGTCCGAAGACAGTGCTCTCTGCTGACACCTCTGTCCATATCAGGAACTGTCCAGAGCAGGAGAGGTTTGCTATGGGGATTTGCTTCTACTCCGGACAGTTCCTAAAATGGACAGAGGTGTCAGCAGAGAGCGCTGTGCTCAGACAGAAAGGTAATTCAAAAAGAACTTCCTTGAAAGATCATTTTTATTGGTTGTGTGTGTGTATGTATGTGGATAGATAGATAATAAATTTGACATTTCTGATTGTTCATACAATGTGTTTATCAATCCATTTGTAGAAAAGAACTTCCTGTGGAGCATATAACAGATAAATACTGGAAGGATTAAGATTTTTAAATAGAAGTAATTTACAAATCTGTTTAACTTTCTGGCACCAGTTGATTTAGAGAAACATGTTTTCCAGTGGAGTACCCCTTTAAGGCTTAGACTACGCTGGTATATTAAAGGACATCTGCAGCAAAAAAACAACTTATCCCCTGTCCACAGGCTAGGGGATAAATGTTTGATCGCTGGGGGGTGTGCGGTGTTGTGTGTATCGGGGCTGGACCTGCCGCGGCTCTCCTGTGCAGGAGGCATGCCGGTCGCAGCCGACACGCCTCCTCCATGTAGTTCTATGGGAGAGGCGAGGAGGCAGCGTTCATGCCTCCCTTCCTCACCCATAGAACTGTTTCGGGAGGGGGCGTACCATCTACCTCAGAGAGGTCGATGCTACGCGCATTAGCTGCTCACATAGAGTAGTAATGCGGGTCTTCGTTTGGAGATTGCAGGGGTTCCCATCGTTCGGATGTAGTTTTCAAGCCTCCACCACCCGTTTTGCTCCAAGGCTTCTTCTTGATGCCCCGGAAGAAGCCTTGGAGCGAAACATTGGGTGGAGAGGCCTGCACTCTACTCTTTTCCACTTGGTAATTACTGTTATTTATTGGTCTTGGTTTTAGTATTGGGTGGATTATTTATTTATTTATCCTAATGCATTTATTAACCCCCATACATACCTATGCTATTTGTCTAACTATATGCAATGCCCCATTTGTATTTTTTTGTAAATTTTTTATCATTTGTATTGTCTTCACATTCATGTTAATAAAGTTTTTCTCACATATCTGGTCATTATACGCTGCTCTCTTTTCTATGAGTTTATGCTTAAATTTGGCGTAGATCAGTTACGCATGGGAATTTCTTTGGTGTTTGTTGTACGCTAGTATATTGTTCAATGGTTTGTCACCCTCTGTAGTATTATGTGATGAATCGAAACGCTGTGGCGGTCCGCAACAAAGAGGGTACTTTAGATTTCTTGTGGTCTCTCCAAATATCTGTTAGCAGACTACAGGCTTCTGCTTGCTATAGTGTATAACCTGAAAATAGAGTTAAAAGCTATGCACTACCGCAAGCTTGCACAACTTGGTAGCACCTAGGTTTTAAGTGGCATATTCCTATCTTAATTCAGGTAGTTAAACTACAGGGAATGTCAAGTTGAATCTTTATGCAAATACAGGTGTGATACCTAAAATGTCCTTCTCCTCCTATCCTCCCTTTTTTCACAACTTGTTGTAACCTAGACAATGAGCTGTCAAGGAGAGGAGGAAAGGAGCAGAAATATTAGAAGGAAAGAAGTTTGCAGAATCAATGTATTTAAGAAAAAAACATTTGCAAAAATGTTTTAATTTAACATGCCCTATATACAGGGCAATTTAGACACATTGGTGGACCAGTGCAAAGTTTCTGTAAGAGGGGCCCCCAATTCTAATCTTTTTAAGGATATTTTTTTCTAGACACCGTAGCGCGCTATTACTTGTAGTGTTTTGCACTGTGTTTTAAACATATTTGGAAGACTGCTTTTAAAAGTTTGTGACTCTTTTGAAAAGCATGTGTTTTGGGGTTTTTGATCAGTGATAATATTTAAAGGGGTATTCCATGCAAAAAAGTTTTTATATATATCAACTGGCTCCGGAAAGTTAAACAGATTTGTAAATTACTTCAATTAAAAAAACTTAATCCTTCCAATAGTTATTAGCTTCTGAAGTTTTCTGTCTAACTGCTCAATGATGATGTCACGTCCCGGGAGCTGTGCATGATGGGAGAATATCCCCATAGGAACTGAACAGCTCCCAGGACGGTACATCATCATTGAGCAGTTAGACAGAAAACAACTCAACTTCAGAAGCTAATAACTATTGGAAGGATTAAGATTTTTTAATAGAAGTAATTTACAAATCTGTTTAACTTTCCGGAGCCAGTTGATATATAAAAAAAAGTTTTGGCCTGGAACACCCCTTTAACATTGTGTAATAAAATGACCATGTTTTTACATGTTCACTGCAAAGACGCCCTCATTGGAAAAGGTTTGGACTCCTAGATGACATCCTTTCTGATCAGAGTTGTGTTTTCTTTTTTTTGTCCCCCCATTCAGCCCAGACCGCCATGTTCCAGTCATGAATCATTTCCTTAGAATTGCCTGAAAAGCCTCTTTTGCTCATCACTTTTCTAGCATCCTTAGCACCTCTATACAAACTCCCCATTTAAATGCCCCCAATTGGTAATAATGCCCCCCTAATGTTTTCACACTAACACTTTTGTGCTTTATACATTGAATTCATTTTCAGGATGTAGACTCCCCATTAGGGAGCTAGGAAGGTAAAGCCCCTCTTTGCAACAACAGTCTTCCACCCATTTGGTAGGTACTCCCTCCTCCTAAGTAGTGTCTTTTATGCTATTTTTTCCCACTTTATACACGGTCTGTCCCCCTCCCTCCATTTGGGTGAACTATCTGACCATGTAATATGGGGACCTCCTGGCCCTTGCTTAGCAGCAGACTTTGGGGAAGAGAAGGATCAGCAGTTAGGGCTTATTTTATCCTATCTATCGTTTTATCTATCATCTATCTAGGATTATCAGGGGGCTGTAGTGAAGTAGAAATGCTTACAGGAAGAAGAAAAAAAAATAACTTTCAGCACATATGATGCCCAGAATACTGTAAGATTGTTTTGTGATTAGAACAGTCACTAGTAAAAGCTATACTGATGTTCAGTTTAGTTATTGTTTCCATCTCTCTGCTAGTAGTCTATCTAGGATAGTCTTAAGAGAAATCTAGAAATGTTCTTCTGGCTGTCGCACTGACACACACAGAGCTGTCTTTTTATACACACGTCTGTAAAACTCCTATCAATATATTTTATTAAATCAAGCTTCTTTGGTCACCATGAACATTCTACATTTTCCCATACAAGGCCAATATCTTAGTTTACTTGTCAAGGGGAGGATTTTATGTTTTGCAGAGGGTACAAAAGTATTTTGGAGATACACAGAACACCCCTGAACTTTCCTATATCCGATATGAGTAAGAAGGGGCACCACCTCACTTTTTACAGAAAAGGGCTCCACTTTTTCTATGTACACAATATGCATTGGTTGAAACAAATGAATTGTGGCCTTAAGAATTCCTATTGGTGTCTGGGACTTTAGCATTTGACAGTTACCTTTCCACTTTGCCTTTTCATGGCCTACATTGACACTGTTAGGCTAGGTTCACACCCCGGAATCTTTGGGCAGAAAATTTCTGCCAACTGAATTAGTCGGCGCTAGGACCGCGCGGACACTGCAGTCTCCAGTAGACTGCAATGTGTTCCGTAGGTATTTCCGCCTGAAGAATGAGCAACGTCCTTCTTCAGGCAGAAATTTTAAAGCAGATTTTCCGTTCACAAATTCCGCTTCACAAATTCTGAAGTGTGAATTTGTGAACGGAAACCCATTCACTATACAATACATTTTAGTAAGCGGAATTGCAGGCGGAATTTCCGTAGTGTGAACCTAGCCTTAATGGTATGCACACAGCTGAAGGTTGGGGAATACCGCAATCGCACATGGAAATCACTTTGGTGATTTGAAAATGCATTATAGTTTTGACAATAATCTTCTTTGATATTTATAGCAGTAGTACCTGTGTGTATTTATATATATAAAATACCACCATTGAGTCACTATTTAACTTCCTGTTTGTATCACATGCCTCATGCTTGAGAAAGGCTGTAATTGGACGGCCGAAAAGTCGCAAGACTTTGGGTGAATAAACTTCACATTTGTTTTTCACTACAACGGTGTGCTGCTGGAGTTTCTTTATTTTGGATGTTTACTTCAAGTCTCCGGACCAGAGCCTATACCAGCCGGCACCTGAGCAACTTCTAGTTGTGCTGCTTCTCCCACATCATCTGTGTATGTGTATATATATATATAAGTATCTTAGTTTATGTAACTTAATACAACATTATTATTACAAAACTGAACACATTTAAATGGCTCTAATTTTAGGTAGAAATGTTTGTGTATGTATAAAATCACCACACGTGTGTGTGTGTGTGTATATATAATATATATGATTATTTTTTTTACTGTTCCTAGGTGAGGTTTACAAGCCTGGCTATTGGATCAGCGCTGACATCCATTAAAGAAGGCTGTGTTATTTTGTCTGACAGCTGCCAGAACATTTCTGGAGGCTTATGGGGAATGGTGCTAAGTATCTTTGTTGACCATTATGAATGTAGCATGGTGCGCAGAGAAGTGAGTCATTCTGTTGCCTACCTAGGATATGTTTTTCTTCTAAATAATGACTTGATCTCATGAAATTTTTATGTTCACCAAGACAGAGATATAAAGCTGCTTTAGAGCTAATATGAGAAGTTGTAATGTTGTGAGTGTTCAGTTAATATTGATCAGTACTGATCATACTGATCTTTCTATAAATCTGTAGTAATTCTACGGCAAAATCCATGTATTACTTTTGGATTTTGCTGCAGATTCACCATGATGTTATCCCTACACAGAATGGGAAAATTGTCTACATAACCAAAAGGCTGTGGATTTGAACTGGGTTTTAAAGACCCCATCCACATTTATTGTGCTACAATTTTCTGCAGATTTCCTAGGTGGAATCTGCACCACAAATCCATAGTCTGATCTCTACCTTACTCTTGTGTTTGCTCCTACATCAGAGGTGGCGGAGAGCTTCACCCCTGGACTGAAATTTTTATAAAAGCATGTTACAAAGTGTTCACAGTTTTGTACAGGTTAAAAGGGTATTCCAGCCAAATACATTTTATCCCCTATCCAAAGGATCACTGGGACCCACCGCGATCTCCGTGCAGCACCAGCTTTCTATGCGGGGCTGCACCTCCTGTCTCGGAAACCTCTATGTTTCCGATACTGTAGACTTCACTCCACGCCCCATCGTGATGTCATGCCATGCCCCCTCCATACGTGCCTATGGCAGGGGGCGTGACGTCACGTCTCCAGTCCCGGAAAAAAAGGGGTTTCCAAAACTGGAGACGCAACCCTGCATACAGCGGGTGCTGCACGGAGATCGCGGGGGGATAAGATGTATTTGGCCGGAATACCCCTTTAATTTTTAGAATCCAATCTGTTTTGTATGTATAAAATAAAAAATGTCTTTAGGTAGATAAGCCATATATATAAGGTTAGTATCACTTTGGACAATGATTTTTTTGTTAGAGGATCTTCTTTACAATAAGTTGATCAGAGGGTCCCACCTCTGGGGCAATAGAATACAGCTATAAGGCTATTTCCACATCACGTTATTCAAATATGTTTAGTGTAACATACACACTAAATGAATTCATAGCCTTCTATTGTAAGATGGAGGCCGATTGTCCTTTAAAGGGGTCCTCTGGTGGAAAAAAATTTTTTTAAATCAACTGATGCCAGAAAGTTAAACAGATATGTAAATAACTTCTATATAAAAATCGTAACCCTTCTTGTACTTAATAGCTGCTGTATGCCTCACAGGAAGTTGTATTTCTTTCTGGATTTTTTTTTTTGTCTGACCACGGTGCTATCTGCTGACACCTCTGTCAATGTCAAAAACTGTCCAGGGTAAAAGCAAATCCCCATAGCAAACCTCTCCTGCTCTGGACAGTTCCTGATACGGACAGAGGTGTCAGCAGAGAGCACTGTGGTCAGAATGAAACAAATTCCAGAAAGAAATAAAACTTCCTGTGGAGCATACAGCAGCTAAGTACTGGAAGGATTAAGATTTTTAAATTAAAAATAATTTACAAATCAGTTTAACTTTGTGGCACCAGTTGATTAAAAAAAATCCACCGGTTGATTTTAAAAAATCCACCGAAGTACCCCTTTAAGCCTTAATCTACCAGTATTTATCCGTATACTGCAAAAATAGGCATGGGGTAGTGTAGTAGATGATGGTATCCCATGCCTTGGTATCAATAAAAAAAAATAAAAAAATTAATAATAATAATATTTTACATTTAATAGATGCCATTATAGCCGAAGGTGTAGAACAGGTAAGGATTTGGGTTTCCAAAAAGGGATGCTCTTTTGCTTAAAAATCCAACTTCTGCCTTGGAGTGCTAACCCAGAGATGACAGAATTCAGGTTTTTAAGTGGTTTTTATTTCACACAAATTAAAAGCAAAGGAATACAGTGGACAACGCGTTTCAAAGGGAACCCCCTTCATTAGGTCCATAGAAGGGGGATCACTTTAAAACGCGTTGTCTGCTGTATACATTTGCTTTTCATTTGTGTAAAATAAAAACACTCAAAAGAATGCCTGAATTCTGTCATCCCTGGGTTAGCACTTCAAGCCAGAAGCCGGATTTTTACGGCAAAGTGCATCCCTGCCAGGAAACCCAAATCCTCATCTGCTCTACACGTTCCTGCATAACGGTACCAATGTCAAGCCGCTCCCAGAAATTGGACTAAAATCCCACAAGCGATTAACAGGGTTTTGCCTGCTTGTTCAACACTACAAGGTGAGCAGTTCCCATACCCCACTGTTCCCTGCAGCCCTTTTATACCTCGGATAACGGCAATATTAGCTCCATCTCGGTTTCCCATTTTTTCTTTCTCCCCCATATTCTAGCCTAAGGGTGATGGATAACACTGTATAGCATCCTTTACCATCTTAAGAAGATCACCCTCCACCTCAACAACCATCTGGATGCAGTTAAGAGTTTCTGTTCAGCCAAACAGTAGCAGCTACTTGATATTGGGATCTCCCAAGCCTATTATTAAAGCTTTCTCAGGCTGCTTTAGTAGGAGAAGGCTATGTAGGTGATGGCGCCCACTGTATGTTTATACAAGGAGATACATCAAAGGTATACCATATTTTTCGCCCTATAGGACGCACCGGCATATAAGATGCACCCTATTTTAAAGGTCCAAAATCTAGAAAAAAAAGATTCTGAACCCACCAGTGATCTTCAACCTGCAGACCTCCAGATGTTGCAAAACTACAACTCCCAGCATGCCCGGACAGCCAACGGCTGTCCGGGCATGCTGGGAGTTGTAGTTTTGCAACATCTGGAGGTCCGCAGGTTGAAGACCACTGGTATAGGAGGTAATACTCACGTGTCACCGCTGCCCTGAATTTCACTCCATCGCTGTCACCGCGTCCCCGTGGTGTCCCCGACGCTCCGGACGTCGTCTTCCCCGGGATCCACGCTCTCCGTCGCCGTCATCACGTTGCTACGCATGCCGCTCCTATTGGATGACTGGACGGTGTGCGCGACGATGTGATGATGTCGAGAACAGCGCCGGCCATGCAGGGGATCCCGGCACAGAGCAGGCACCGAGGAGGCAGGTAAGGTCCCTCTCGGTGTCCTGTAAGCTGTTCGGGATGCCGCGATTTCACCGCGGCGGTCCCGAACAGCCCGACTTAGCAGCCAGCTTAGTTTTATTTGCGCTTCAGATGTGGCGGTCAGCTTTGATCGCCGCATCTGAAGGGTTAATACAGGGCATCACCGCGATCGGTGATGTCCTGTATTAGCCACGGGTCCCGGCCGTTGATGACCGCAGGTATTCGCCGTATAAGACGCACCAACTTTTCCCCCCCAGTTTTGGGGAAGAAAAAAGTGCGTCTTATACGGCGAAAAATACGGTACCTGTGGAGCCTTTTTGACATAAATCAAATCTCAACGTCATGTGAACATAGCCTCATCTGTGGTTAAACATGTTGTTTGACAATAAATGGCTTCAGCCAACCACTAACCATGAGTGAAAGAAATGTTTTTGTGTTATCATTCATATTCTCTGAACAATGGTTAAAAAAAATCATAAATTCTGCAAGGGTATGTAAACTTATGAGCACAACTGTATTTGAAGTTAACTTTGTAAATCGGATATCACCTTTGTGATGGAGGATAGGCACACATTGGTGAAAATGTTTTCTAGAGTCCTCCTTTATGCTACTTTCCTTGCTTTGTAATGTCTCTAACATGATGAATACCACAGTTAAAGGGGTACTCCCAGTGAAAAACTTTTTTTTTTTTTTTTTTAAATCAACTGGTGCCAGAAAGTTACAGATTTGTAAATTACTTCTATTAAAAAATCTTAATCCTTCCTGTACTTATTAGCTGCTGAATACTACAGCGGAAATTTTCTTTTTGAAACACAGAACTGTCTGCTGACATGACGAGCACAGTGCTCTCTGTTGACATCTCTGTCCATTTTATGAACTGTCCAGAACAGCATATGTTTGCTATGGGGGTTTCCTTTTACCCTGGACAGTTCCTAAAAATGGACAGAGATGTCAGCAGAGAGCACTGTGCTCGTGATTCAGCAGACAGTTCTGTGTTTCAAACGGAAAAGAATTTTCACTGTAGTATTCAGCAGCTAATAAGTACAGGAAGGATTAAGATTTTTTAATAGAAGTAATTTACAAATCTGTTTAACTTTCTGGCACCAGTTGATTTAAAAAAAAAAAAAAGAATAAGTTTTTCACCGGAGTACCCCTTTAAATGGAAATTGACGTTTTTCACTCTTTGTGCTGCAATAAATATTCAGATTTTTATAAACAGCTGTATTTTCTATAAATGCTGTACGTACAGTGGGCTAAAAAAAAAACTAGTATAGTAACATATTGCTTAGTAAGCACTGAAATGTATTAAAATGAGAAGAAGTGAAACAGTTATTGTTACTCACCTGTACAGCTAGATGTCAGTATTGAGAAATTCTTTTTTGTTTGCAGGCTGGATTCATTCTCCAAAACATGCTTGCTATCCAAATGGCAGAAAATGCTGAATATTCTAAAGAATTCACTTTTCAGGTTAGTAGCATCTATGGGTCTTGGTCATATCTCCTTTCTGAAAAGAAAATAGAATTTGCTTGACTAGCTTAATATTTAGAATAATAACAATAATTTGTTACATACATTTTTAATACAACCGTCTATATAATTGAGCTGAGACACCTCTATCGACCTGGTGGAAACGTACGTTCTAAGTTATCTGCTCTAAAAGCCATTACCTCTGTGTTACAACTGTGCACCTAGAGAAAAGCCGTAAACCTACAAAACTACAGGTAGCGAGCATCCTGTGGATTAGACAAACACGTAGTATTAAGCCCTAGCTTTCATGCACACAGAGGTAAAAGCCAGTGCAGTTTATTTCCTAATGGATTTTTGAAATAATTAACCTCTTTATCACCAACCTTTTTTTTAGCCTTAGAGTGGTTCTATATTTGTTTGAGGATTCATCAGGACTTGGACAGCAGAGTACTTTTTAGTTTTTGGTACTGCATATCACTCCACCACCTTCTTCCCTTTTCTTCTTTGGGACATAGCAGCTTATTGTCAATTTTATAGGGTTGCAAGGGCATAATAGGGTAAAAAACAGAGATAGGGAGAATTCTTTTCATGGTAGGTACTCCTTAAAGGGGTATTCCGCTGCTCAGCATTTGGAATAAACTGTTTCGAATGCTGGAGCGACCGCCGGGAGCTTGTGATGTCATAGCCCTACCCCCTCATGGCCTCACGCCCCCCCCCCACACCCCACCCTACTATGCCCCCTCCCATAGACTTGCATTGAAAGGGCGGGGCATGATGTCCCAAGCTCCTGGCTCCAGCGTTCGGAACAGTTTGTTCCAAATACTGAGCAGCAGAGTACCCCTTTAAAGTAGACTTGTGGATAACCCCACCTGAAAATTAGATTCCATTATCATTTAATAGCTTAGAGTGCCCTGATCACACACCTTTTTAAAGTTATTTCATACACCCTTCCCTTCGCAATATATATGGGTACATTGTTTGTCTTACAACTCAGAGAATCAGTCAAATGGGTGGGACTTAACTTTAATAATGGAAGTATATATCAGGTGATAGGTGGGATTATACAGTCAGGGGGTGTGTATTAGGCATACACATTTCCCAATATACAACAATCACACCCTCTTACTGTATAATTCCACCCATCACCTCATTCACTCCCATTTTTTTTAAATTAATTTGACACCCATCTGACTGAATCCCTGAATTGTCAGACAAACTATAAATACTCCTATCGATTTGTCACCGATCTACACCAGCCCTGACCTGGCTTACAAAACTAGCTGTGGGCAGCATTTGAACATAGTCACACGTTTTGACTCAAAAGTAAGGGGCCCTTTTGTGAGAGAGGGACAATACAAAGTGTTATCCTTATTGAAAAAAAATAAGTGCAATGGCACCATATTTTTCACAAGCCATGTGACTGTTTAATAAAATTTTGCACGTGTACACAAATTTATTTTTTATTTTTATTTTTAAAGTAAAAAAAAATTAACGTGCACAAACCTTGAATACATCAGACAGAGTGGCCAGCCAAAGAGTACAGAACGCTGATGCGCACTTTAGAAACCTTGTAGTACCTATTTTTACCTATTACCTAGTACCTATTTTTTTTATCAGACCTAGCAGACTCGCAAACGCATAACAATTTACTGAGGTTTACATGTGAAGAATGCTGCCTGTCCTTACTATTGTTTTGATATATTAATATTTTGTATTTCTGTCAGTCTGGCTTTCACCAGATTTGTTTGGATATGTCTTTACTACTTTGTAGAGAAAATTTTTGTAACATTTCTATAAATAAACAGTTTTATAAAAATAAGAAACCTTGTAGGATCACAGGATTTGCTGAACTACACACATGTATCTAGTGTGCCTGAGCATACAAGGGGGAGAAACTAGAAGAGTATTTACACAAAAAGGTAAATGTGTATATTGACCAGTATTTTTAGCCAAAACCAGGTCTGAAACCAATTCAGAGAAAACTATGGAAAGAGTTGCACCTTTTTTTCTGTGTTTTGGACTCACTTCTGTTTGTGGCTTAATCCCTAGAGGACGCAGGGCATACACGAACACCCTGTGCCTGCTCCCAGTCTGTGTAGGAGCCTCATACCTGCTATTAATATGGCATTCACCCCCGTGTTCTAAAGGAATTAAATAATGTAATAGACAGACCCCTATTTTTAATATTCAGGGACTCTATAGTAACAGGGACTGTTCCCCAGGACTGGCGCATGGCAAATGTGGTGCCAATGTTTAAAAATGGGTCAAAAGGGGAATTGGGAATTATAGGCCTGTTAGAAAACCCTCAAACAATTTACATACAATGGGGGTTAAACCAAGGAATGCTATTTTGGAGCATCTTGATAAAAATAAATGTATGACTCCATATCAGCATGGCTTTATGAGGGATCGGTCCTGTCAAACTAACCTGATCAGCTTTTATGAGGAGGTGAGCTCCAGACTGGACCAGGGCCAATCGCTGCATGTTGTATATCTGGATTTTTCCAAAGCATTTGATACGGTGCTACATAAAAGGTTGGTGCTTAAAATGAGAATGCTTGGACTGGGGGAAAATGTGTGCAAATGTAACTGGCTCAGTGATAGGAAACAGAGGATGGTTATAAATGGTACTTATTCTGATTTGGTGACTGTTACTAGTGGGGTACCACAGGGGTCAGTCTTGGGTCCTGTCATATTTAATATATTTATTAATGACCTTTGTAGAGGGGTTGAATATTAAAGTAGCAATCTTTGCAGATGATACTAAACTCTGTAAAGCTGTGAACACTGTAGAGGACAGTGCACTGTTACAAATGGGTCTGGATAGGTTGGAGGTTTGGGCTGGGAAGTGGCACATGGGTTCAACACTGATAAATGTAAGGTAATGCACATGGGGAAGAAAAATCCGGGCTGGGATTATGTATTAAATGGGAGAACACCTGGGACGATTGACATGGAAAAGAACTTGGGAGTCTTAGTTAATAGTAAATTTAGCTGTAGTGACCTGTGCCGGGCAGCTGCTGCCAAGGCAAATAAAATCATGAGGTGCATCAATAGGGGCATAGATGCCAGCGACAAGGAAATAATTCTACCGCTGTACAAAAACAAATGGAGACCAAATAACTATGTGTATATATATATATATGTGTATATATATATATATATATATATATATATATATATATATATATGTATATGTATAAAATCAGGGGACCTTACAGAGATCTCTTCCATGATCTATTTATACCCAGGACTGTATCTATAACAAGGGGGCATCCTCTACGTCTAGAGGAAAAAAGGTGTTTACACCACCACAGATGGGGGTTCTTTACTGTAAGAGCAGTGAGACTGTGAAATTCTCTGCCAGAGGAGGTGGTCATGGTGAACTATGTAAAATAATTTAAAAGGGGTCTGGATGCATTTTTGGAAGGTTTATCTTTTCTGATGCCATATTTGGATGCCATATTTGAAGTTGGGAAGGAATTTTTACCTCTAGTATGAGGTGTTTTTTTGCATTCTTCTGGGTCAACTCAGTAGGGACTCATTAGGGTTATAGGTTGAACTTGATGGACTCAGGTCTTTTTTTGACCTTATGAACTGTGTTACTATGTTACCATCAGCAGCCATTGATGGCTGCATTATCTCTTTAAACGCCACAATCAAAGTTGATTGCAAAGTCTAAAAGTGCCATAATTCAGTTGGTGGTTGCTAGTGCAGCTGATCGGGAACACCTTGATGAAATTGTGGGTTTCTGATTAGCCGAGGACTAGTGGGAGAGTTATGATCTGTGTACCGCAAAAACATCATTGTTAGGAAAGATTTATTGGCTTATGATCCTGATTTGTTCCTGCAGGTATTACTATGCAGTGAATACTTGCTTTTGCATATATTATTGCTTATATATTTCATGTACACCGATTCTACAAATTTCTGTATATTTACTTGACTAACAATATAGACTCAATCTATGTGATTTTTGTTTTTTGACGTATTTACCCTGTTCTATTTTTTTTTTTTTTTTGTAACACAACAGATGTCTGAACACTGCACTATTGTACCTGCTTTATGTTGTCCCATATAGGGTTATTTGTATTTTACCTACCACTGTGTATTCATTCATCTGTTGTGCCACTGCTGCTTATGTCAGGTGAACATTCCTCTGGTCTGGTCAGCTGACCTATGATGGGTGTTTCTTTAGTTTCTATATTTTTTTGACATCCAATGTACCTCTTAGATGTCACAGACTTGTGGCTAGGAGAGAGGTTTTTAAACTGCTTTGTAGTATTGCACTGTATGGTCTATGATTACTTCTATGTGAGGAAACATGTCAGACTTGTGCACCATGGTCCCGTTGCATGGGGATGTATATTGGATTTTAATGCTTCAATAAATTTAAATAAACACTGGGTGCGCCCTAGTGAGGACTGTTTGGAGGTGCAAATTACGTAGAAACTTTAGGGTTCTTAACCCTAGGTGTTGCGCTCAAGGCACAACACCTACAGTAGCGTCTGGAGAGAAAGGTACAGGAAATCAGCCACGAGGAACTCCCGGGAATGACGTCGGCCAGTCCGGAAGAGTCACAACATGGTATAATAGAAAATTATTCCCCTGAATAAAGGCGCCTTTCCCAATGTATGTATTATGGATGTTTTATTGCAACGCGTTTCCATCTTGAACTGGGATCTCAAAAAATTTAAAAACATTTTACTACGGAATCCTGTGACTGCTGGACATCTTTTACATAGTTACTTATTAGGGTTTGTAGTAGGACAATTGAAATCGTTATGGCTATGAGATAAAAAAAAAAATATGCAAAAGTAACCAATTGCTGCGTCATGAAGGGGTTAAAAGACTAAACAGAATTCTGTGTACCAAATAGTGTTCTAAAAGCTATTATGCAGGTCAACAAAATGTTTAAGTGCACCTGTTTTTTTAATCTATTTTTTCTTATACATGCAATATGTTTTAAAATCTAGCATTGAATTTTCTATTGGTGCAGCTGATGTTTAGCTAAAAGTAGTAGTTTTATTACAATGTCATTACAGCGTGTGACAGTACAAGAATTTATTTTGTGTAGCCATAGATAAACTTCTATAAACCTGGGGAACAAAAGCTCTTCTAGCGTTTTACCCCTTTTGGCTACACAGTTTTACTTCCTTCCTCAGTGACTGGGATCTAAAACCTGTCCTGAAAAAGAACACATATTTATTTAACATTTTTTCAGATTGCATTAGTCTCTTCTGTAAGGAATTGGGAAAACTAGATTTGATTTAGCATTTTTGGATGACATATCATTGACTTATCATGGCATATGTCCTCTCTGCTGACACCTCTGTCCATGTCAGGAACTGCCCAGAGCAGGAGAGGTTTGCTATGGGGATTTGCTCCTTCTCTAGACAGTTCCTCACATGGACAGAGGTGTTGGCAGAGAACTGTGGTCAGACAGAAAATTTTATTTGAAAATAACTTCCTCTTTGGCATACAGCAGCTAATGAGTACTGGAAGGACTATGATTTTTTTTATTAGAAGTAATTTACAAATCTGTTTTAACTTTCTGGCACCAGTTGATTTAAAAAAGAAAAAACCTACCGGAGTATCCATTTAAGACAAGCTCCATTATTTTCTTTACCACCTTAGAAGCATGTTTAGCCCCATCCCCTATTAGAGTAATATCAAGGCATGAGAATTTTATTTTTGCATGGTACCTGTTAACTTACGATTTGGATAATTGTCACTGATATAGTCCAAAAAAAACTGCAATTGTGCAAGAAGCTTCAGGTCCATGAAATTATAGTCTGTGGCCAACCATGATGCCTCAAGAAAAAGTGGATGTCTCTGGTTGACCTTTCGGCGTTGCATGAGCAGTAGATGTCATGTGACCGACACAGCCTTGGAAGTGACTCTTCGTTTTCCAGTAAACAGAGTGAGTGCCAATGCTGCGGATTGGCGGCAACAGTCACCTGTTGTCTGCTGCTCATCTAACACCAGAACATTAACCGCAGGTAGAATGGTGGATCAGCACAGGAACAGTGATGGAGGTGAGTAAACAAATTTATTTATTTATTTTTTTGAAGATTGACAACCTTTATTGGAAAGGGCTGACAACCTAAACGCTAACCCAGGGTTGGTCAAGTCGTGTTTGTAAATGTTTGTGAAGGTTTAGAAGAAGTTTATTAAAGTTTTTTTTTTTTTATGTATACACTGTATATATCTAAACATGTTTGCTTCCCCACATCTAAACATTCAGCGTTGTTAATAAGGAGTTCCTCTGTCAAAGACAATTCTTTTTTGTTAGGCTTCAATTACACACATCTAGTGATTCAGTGTTTGTCTTTTAGCAGTCAAGCACAAAAACTGCTTATGTTGATTTTTCTTTTAATAACTGCAAAGTTCCAGCTTTTTCTCTTACTTGATTTACATTTCTTTGCAATAGAGATCGCTTAGTCTGCATTTGTATACCACGCAAAGTAGCAGAACTTGTTATCTAATTCTTAATTATATTGCGAACGTTATTTTTGGCAGCACTAAGTAAAGCATTACAGGAATGAATAGGAATTTAAAGCAGGTCCAACATATTTGATTGTTAAAATGTTCAAACGCTGCTTAAGACATCTTATAGAAACAGTGATGCCAGCAGCAACAATGAACAGACAATTCATATTTCGTAGTAGATCTGTGCCCTATATAAATGTAAGTTATGGTAACAATTCTTTTTGGAAATTTATTTTTTGCTTTCCTAATGTGGGTTCTGTACTCTTACAAGTGACATTTTATATACTTTCCCTAGTAGTCTATAATCCATTACCCTTACCAGGTCATATTAATGCCAGATTTAAAAAATAATAATAATTATACAGTTGTGCTTATTAGTTTACATACCCCAAGATGAATTTTAGGATAAACTGAGTGATCACACAAAATAGTCATTTCACCAACATTTGCATACCTGAATTGTAATAGTGAATAAGAAATGTTGTATACATCTTATTAGAGGAAACTACCTATTTATCCTCTTATTAGGCTTCTCCCTCCCTTGACCCATAATTCAGTCCTCTAAATAGTCCTCTATTTTCACTAAAATAGAGGCTCTCTGAGTGATCAAGTGACATGCTGCTCATAGAAGTCTATGGTGAGAGAGAAAGGGAAGAATCAGAAGCTGCATAGTGCAACTGTACTGTAATAATTCTGTTGCAGTTTCTAATAGTATGCTATAAAGAGATAGGAGAACAGAATCCCCTGACATCATAGAAAGGTTTGGATGCTAAGATGAATTTGTTTCCTGACCTTTCACAATGCCATGAAACACAATGCTGTTCTTCGATTGTGCTGCATTGCATATAGGTGAGGTTACTCAACCATGGAGGACTTTTCCCACGTTCTTTAAGCATTGCAGTTATCTCCAGTTCTATTATTACTACAAGATGTCTTTTGTCAGAAGACCTGTTGGATTTCATTTTATCTCCCTGCCGACCCTTCACGCTGTGGATCGTAGGATAGTGACTCTGCCTTTTATGCCCCTGGACACAAATTAGTCAATTGCTCCTATTTCTCATCTATCTCTGTTATAAATTTCACAAGGCAGGGTTGCCTCCTCTCCCTGATGTTATACGTACTCTGCATGGAGCACCTACTGACAGCTATCCATGAACACCCAGGCGTTAAAGATCTTTCATCTATACATCTCTTCCCTACACATGCTTCATTTAATATTTTGGTATTGGGGTCCCCACTATTTTTGTAGTTTATTCTTCTTTCTTAATTTTCTCCTTGGAATAAGAGAAAAAAATATTGTGACTTTTTACAGTTTTTGGGGTGTACTTAACATGTTCTGTAAAAGTTGGTGGGGCGTATCCGTATCGGGCATGGCCTCCCATAACCCTGCAGATTTACTTAAATTTTCAGCAGAAACTGGCTACAGAAATCCACAATAGCTCATAGCTGGCATAGATTCCAATGGTGCAGGAAAACCAAAGATATATTTAAAGTTGACATCTCTTAATACATTAATGGGAAATCCCAATGTTTGTAACTTCCCCCCCATTGACTGTGTTCAGAGGCAATAATTGTAATCAAACAAGGCACATGTTTGGATATTATACCATTCATTGCCATCTCAATATATGTATGTCAGCCCAAATTCGAGAGTATGTAAACTTTTGTGTTTTTCTCTGTGTGATTTCCCTTGTTATTACTATAAATAACCAAATAAGTAAGTATGGTGTAGTGAAAAATCACTGATATTTTCCAAGAATGGTACACATCTTAATAAAAAGGCAGTTGATACAATTAAGATCTTTAGGCTGGGATGAACCCTGTGTAGCCACGTGAAACCGGCTGTAAGTTCACTTTCCTTTATTCAACAGTGTGAAGCTGCTGCAGTGAAATTCCCTTTTAAATTCTGTGGTGGGAATGTGCCTTTGGGACTTAATTTTAGTATTTTTGGAGGAGGTTTTTGGAGGAGCGCTGGCTTGTTGTGGACTCCCCTGGGCCACACAAACTCAACATCTGGGGGGTGGATTATGAAAAACTTCTGCAGTGGTACAGTTGCTTATAGCAACCAGAGTTCAGATTTCATTGTTCAAAACATTTTTTTCATTTTTTGAAAATAGTAAAAGCAATCTCATTGGTCCAATCTCCCCTTGGATCTTTTATGTATTGTATCTCTTGTTTTTATTGGGATATATTGTAAACTGCAAATACAAACTGTATGAGATTATTATTATTTTTTTATCCAGGGCCCGAGCATAAATGATGAAGAGTCGGGAATGCCTTTAACAGGAAAACCTGCAATTAAAGCTCTTTTGAGAGACTATCACTTCTATGAACATGTAAGCTACATGGCCAAAAACTGCTATCTTGGACGTTTTATTTTTGACCTGGATAATTCCATGGAGGCATGTAAAAGTGAAGAAAATGTTAATTGTAAGTATTGTTTATTTCAATTTAAATAATTATTTTCTCCTTAGCATTTAAAGGAAATTTGTCACTAAGCAACACACACACACTAACCAGAGGTACTGGCTGGTAGTGCGGGGGACGCTGATCAATATGATGCCTACCATGCCCGGATCCGTCCAGCCGTTCACCCGTTTCCTTCATTTTTCAATATATGCAAATCATCTAACTGGCATGGGCGGGGTTACTGCCTTCATCTGGCACTGGGACGTCGGCACCGCTTGTCCGCAGCACTGCCCGGCTTATGCATATTCATGCCCTCTCTCCCCATCTCCCTCTCCTCGACGCTCTGTGTGTGAATCCACAGCGCATGTGATGGCTTCCTGTGTACACCCAAAAGCGGCTTCAGCGCAGCTTCATTCCAGCGGAGCTGCAGTAAGGGTGTAGTAAGTAAAGGTGCAGTAAGCCGGTACATGCGCAGTGGAGTCACATACAGAGCGGGGTGGAGAGGGAGATGCGGAGGGAGGGCATGAATATGCATAAGCCGGGCAGTGCTGCAGACAAGCGGGACTGATGCCACAGTTCCAGATGAAGGCAGTAACCCCGTCCGTGCCAGTTAGAAGATTTGCATATATTGAAAAACGAAGATAACTGGCGAAAGGCTAAACTGATCCGGGCTTGGTAGGCATCATATTGATCGGCGTCCTCCACACTACCAGCCAGTACCTCTGGTTATTGTGGGGGGGGGGGGGTTGTGTTTAGTGACAATTTTCCTTTTTAACCCCTTAAGGACCAGGCCCATTTTGGCCTTAAGGACCAAACCAATTTTATTTTGGCATTTTCGTTTTTTCCTCCTCGCCTACTAAAAATCATAAAGCTCTTATATTTCCATTCACAGACCCATATTAGGGCTTGTTTTTTGCTTCACCAATTGTACTTTGTAATAACATCACTTATATTACCATAAAATATACGGCACAACCAAACAAATATTATTTATGTGGGAAAATTGAAAAGAAAACCGCAATTTAGCTAATTTTGGAAGGTTTTGTTTTCACGCTGTACACCTTCCGGTAAAAATGACATGTTTTCTTTATTCTGTGGGTAAAACGATTAAAGTGATACCCATGTTATATGTTTTCTACAATTGTACCGCTAAAAAAAAAATCTCAAACCATTTTAACAAAATTTGTATGTTTGAAATTGCCCAATTTTGACCACCTATAACTTTAAAATGTTTCCGTATATGGGGTGGTTTGAGGGCTCATTTTTTGCTGCATGATCTGTAGTTTTTATCAGTTCCACTTTTGCTTAGGTTTTACTTTTTATAAATTTTTTTCATATTTTTTTGGGAATAAAATTGACAAAAAACTGCTATTTTGGACTTTATTTTTATTTTTCTAAGTTTACGCCGTACACCATACGGGATGATTAACAATATATTTTAATAGTTCAGACTTTTACACACTCGACGATACCAAATATGTGTATTTATTTTTTTTATGCTTTTTTATGTTTCTTTTTTTAAACTTTTTTACACTTTTTATGTCCCCATAGGGGACTATTCATTGCAAGCAGTTGATTGCTAATACTGTTCAGTGCTATGTATAAGACATAGCACTGCTCAGTATTATCGGTCCTCTTCTGCTCGATCTCAGACCAGAGCAGAAGACCCAGGGAGACGGCCAGAGCCAGGTGAGGGGACCTCCGGCTACCATGCCGGATGATCGGATCGCCGCGGCAGCGCTGCGGGCGATCCGATCATCCATTCAAAGTACCGCACTGCTGCAGATGCCGTGATCTGTATTGATCACAGCATCTGAGGGGTTAATGGCGGACATCCGCGCGATCGCGTCCCGCCATTACCGGCGGGTCCCTGGCTGCTGATATATATAAATTACTTCTATTAAAAAATCTTAATCCTTCAAATAGTTATTAGCTTCTGAAGTTTTCTGTCTAACTGCTCAATGATGATGTCACGTCCCAGGAGCTGTGCATGATGGGAGAATATCCCCATAGGAACTGCACAGCTCACGGGACGTGAGTCATCAAAGAGCAGTTAGACAGAAAACAACAACTCAACTTCAGAAGCTAATAACTATTGGAAGGATTAAGATTTTTTAATAGAAGTAATTTACAAATCTGTTTAACTTTCCGGAGCCAGTTGATATATAAAAAAAAAGTTTTGGCCTGGAATACCCCTTTAAAAAACTAAGCAACAATGAACACATATAAACATGTAACATTTATAAAGCGGAATAGTCTATCCAAAGTGCTATCAACTTAAAAGCCAGGGACATTAAACGTAATGTTTTATATCATGCATCTGGGGATGAAAGTTTTCAGAAGCCATTCATTTTTTCCAATTTCCTTGTGCTTTGTTAGGAGAACGTTCACTTGCTTTGAAGCAGATATGCAGTTAAAATTTATCTTCTGATATGTCATAGATGAGTAAAAATGTCACATTGATGTAGCCTGTTATCTGGGACCACCACTGATTTCCAGTAAGAAAGGCCTCGGCCTAGTGTATAAACCCCTGCAGGGCCAAAAAGTGTAAATATGTCCTGGAAATGCGAGGCAGATCGGTATCAAAGACTTTACCAGTGAGATCTTCTTACATGTGTTAATTACATATCGCTCAGTTTGCAGTTTCTTTTCTATACATTTGTTGTACATGCTGGGAAAATCTCCCAGCACATATGGCGAATGTAAGTGGCTGTACTCTGAACGTCCACATATATTGCTAATGGGCTTTCATTGTAAATAAATGTACTGAAAAGCTTAGTCAATTACACTATACAATACACAGAGAAAAATATACTCAAATGCCCAAACAAATGAGAAAATAAAAATGACATTCAGTTAGAAAATGTTGGGTCCAGTAGGAGTATGTTTGATACTATACATCATGGGGCTATCAAAGGGGTATTCCTGGTTTATACATCTTATCCCCTAGGATAGGGTATAAGATGTATGATCGCAGGGGTCCCGCCGCTAGGGACACTCACAATCTCAGTGCAGCCCCCGGCATTCTGTGCTGGGCACTGCTTCCGAGACTGCCATCATGCCCCCTCCCATAGGCATGAATGGAGGGGGGGGGTGGCGTGGGCTGCACCGAGATAGCGGGGTCCCCAGCTGCAGGACCCCTGCAGTCATACATCTTATCCCCTATCCTTTGGATAGGGGATAAGATGTATAAACCCAGAATACTATTAACTGTTCAGATGATGCTGTCAAAACGCCTATCCAATATTACAATTGATAGATCAACCCCTTTTCCCAAATCAAATAAAAAATAGACGAGTGAGTGGAGCACCAGATTCAGACTCTGTCCCGTGCTTAAAAAAGAAAAGAGGTTTCAAATCCTGGCAGTGTAGTGTGGGAGCAGTAGTTGTGCACTGTATTGTATGCAACATTAAAGGGGTACTCTGGTGAAAACCTTTTTTCTTTTAAGATGTGAATTCGGGTAGAAAACAGACATGGTGCACATCTACAATCTTGTATAATGATCTGATTGCTTCTCAGCATAATATCAAAAACTAACAGGTTGTTAGTATACATTTTTGATCAAAAAGTACAAGCCCACTCGCCACGTCAAGGCCACCTATTTAGAGTGGGTCCCTAACGTCCCTAGCATAAAATGGCATAGCACTGGGCGGCGACCACCACCGCCGCGACACCAGTGCCCACAGGGGGGAAACGACCCACTGGCAGAGCGGCCCCAATGCCACTCAAACCAGTCTATGGGCCGCACCTCCCCACAGACACGGCGCCACGGCAGCAACGGACGCCGCACAGCACCACAACAGTGTGAACAAGGTGCAACAGCTCACTTACCATGCTCTCCCAGTCAGGCTGGGAGGCTGCGAGGAAAGAAATGGCCCTTGTGTAGCTGACTACTACTTATATAAGGTTGGGCTGAGGGGGTGGGGAAGAGTGCAGCACATGTTCAAACAAAAAAAAGGAGGGGATAGAAAACACAGTGTGAATTCGGGTAGAAAACAGACATGGTGCACATCTACAATCTTGTATAATGATCTGATTGATCGTTCCCCCCCCCCCCCCCCCCCCCCCCCCGTGGGCACTGGTGTCGCGGCGGTGGTGGTCACCGCCCAGTGCTACGCCATTTTATGCTAGGGACCCACTCTAAATAGGTGGCCTTGACGTGGCGAGTGGGCTTGTACTTTTTGATCAAAAATGTATACTAACAACCTGTTAGTTTTTAATAATATGCTGAGAAGCAATCAGATCATTATACAAGATTGTAGATGTGCACCATGTCTGTTTTCTACCCGAATTCACTTTTTTCTTTTAAATAAACTGATGCCAGAAAGTTAAACAGATTTGTAAATTACTTCTATTAAAAAATCTTAATCCTTCCTGTACTTATTAGCTGCTGAATACTACAGAGGAAATTCTTTTCTTTTTGGAATTCTCTCTGATGACATCACGAGCACAGTGCTCTTTGCTGACGTCATTATAATAATAACAATAGCTCTTTATTTATTCTTGTCCTTAGTGGGATTTGAACCCAAGGCCCCAGCACTGCAAGGCAGCAGTGCTAACCACTGAGCCACCATGCTATGCACGGTTGCTAAAATGGACAGAGATGTCAGCAGAGAGCACTATGGTCGTGATGTCATCAGTGTTCCAAAAAGAAAGGAATTTCCTCTGTAGCATTCAGCAGTTAATAAGTACTGGAAGGATTAAGATTTTTTAATAGAACAAATATGTTTAACTTTCTGGCACCAGTTGATTTAAAAGAAAAAAGGTTTTCACCGGAGTACCCCTTTAATGAATACTTCTGTTCAGTTTTTACAGAAGAAAAGGATATCAATTAGGGAGGAAGATTAATGAACCGTTTGATGCATGTGTCTTTACAGAGGAAGAGGTTCTATGTTTGCTGTTTAAAGTTAAGACAAATAAGTCACAGGGGCCTGATGGGATACACCCAAAGTTATTAAAAGAGCTTAGCAGTGAACTAGGAAAACTGTTAACAAATTGGTTAAATAAATCACTGGTAACAGGAGTCGTCCTGGAAGATTGGAAATAAGCAAAGGTTGTGGCCATTCACAAGAAAGGTAGTAGGGAGGAATCAAGCAACTATAGGCCAGTAAGTCTGACATCAATAGTGGGGAAATTAATGGAAACCCTCCTAAAGGATAGGATTGTGGAACATCTAAAATCTCATGGTTTGCAAGATGAAAAACAACATGGGTTTACTTCAGGGAGATCGCGTCAAACAAATCTTATTGATTATTATTTTTTGATTGGGTGACTAAAATAATGGATGTTGGAGACATTGCATATCTAGATTTTAGTAAGGCTTTTGACACTGTCCCACATAGAAGACTTATCAATAAACTACAGTCATTGAGTTTGTACTCCCATATTTTTGAGTGGATTAGGCAGTAGCTGAGTGACAGACAACAGAGGGTTGTAGTCAATGGAGAATATTCAGAGCAAGGTCTTGTTACCAGTGGGATACCTCAGGGATCTGTACTGGGACCAATATTGTTTAATATCTTCATTAGTGATATCGCAAAAGGTCTCGATGGTAAGGTATGTCTTTTTGCTGATGACAAAGATATGTAAGAGGGTTGTTGTTCCTCAAGGGATACGCCAAATGGAAAAGGATTTAGGCAAACTAGAAGAATAGTCATAACTCTGGCAACTGAAATATAATATGGAAAAGTGCAAGATAATGCACCTGGGGCATAAAAACCCTCGGCGGAATATAGAATATTTGACACAGTCCTGACCTCAGTGTCTGAGGAAAGGGATTTAGGAGTAATTATTTCAGAAGACTTAAAGGTAGGAAGACTGTGTTATAGAGAAGCAGGAAATGCTAGCAGAATGATTTGATGTATAGGGAGAGGTATAAGCAGTAGATAGAGAGAAGTGCTCATGCCGCTGTACAGAACACTGGTGAGACCTCACTTGGAATATTGTGCACAGTACTGGAGACCGTATCTCCAGTAGTAGCTTAGTAGCTCTTCTCTGAACTCTTTCTAGAGTATCTATATACTCTAGAGAGAGTTCAGAGAAAAGCTAGAGAGAGTTCAGAGAAGAGCTACTAAGCTAGTACATGGATTGCAGGATAAAACGTATAAGGAAAGGTTAAAGGACCTTAACATTTTAAAGCTTGGAAGAAAAAAAGAGACAGAGGGGATATGATAGAGACTTTTAAATATGCTCTCCTCCTTTACAGTGTTGATTTCCTTTATGTATTTAAAAGAAGATAAACTACCACAAGAAGACATAGTTTTAAATTAGAGGGGCAAAGGTTTAAAAGTAATAACAAGAAGTATTATTTTACTGAGAGAGTAGTGGATGCATGGAATAGCCTTCCTGCAGAAGTTGTCGCTGCAAGTACAGTGAAGAAGTTTAAACATGCATGGGATAAGCATAAGGCTATCCGTCATATAGGGCCAGGGACTATTGATAGGATTCAGGTTATTGGGCAGACTAGATGGGCCAAATGGTTCTCATCTGCCGACACATTCTATGTTTCTATGGGCATGTTGGTAATTGCTTTTGTGCAGGAGTAGTCACGCTCTCTTCCCGGGAAGAGCCAAGGCCCCGTACACAAAAAATAGATCATGAACAAAAACATCCTGTGGATCGGCGATAGTTTTAAAGCCTCTCATTCAAACCAGACATGCACACCTCCTGCTATATCCTAACTCCACTATTTCCCCATACCTATCCTATTTACCTAAAACCTGTCCTCTTTTTCACTTTCCTATTATACTGATATGCTATTTAGCTGAAAATACCAAAAACATGAAAAAGTAGCTCACAGGTATGAGTTGTTGTTCTTGATGTTTCTTATAACACAGCTCTTCATTTATTAATAAAAACCCTGAGGTAGCATCATTGAATTTCTAATGCTGTTTCTATACTTCGGTATGATGTCTGTATTTCAGGCTCTGAAGATTCACTTTATGTTTGGAATAGTGCTCCTAATGTTTCAAGCACATCTGGGTCTGAGTCCACATTGAGCACAATAGTAAGTAATATTTCGTTATTCTTTTTCCTATGAAATGATAAAAATAAAATACATATTGGCCCTGATTTACGAAGAGTGTAGGGTTTTTGTCTGTAGGTTTGTTTGGTGTTTTTTTGTCCTCTTTTTTTGTTTATTTGCTAAGATTTATTTATTTATTTTTTTGTGGAAAAAGAGACACCACCCCAACATCCAGCCGTGTAAAAAGCCTGAAATTTCCCAAGCATTTGCCGATTTCCTGAGAAATTGATTTGGGTGTAAAATCTGCTCTGTGATATTTTATTTAAGAAATAACACACTTTCACAATTTAGGAATACCATTTGAGCATGCATTTTGACACTGAGGATACAAGCCATAGCGACAATATTCTACGGACCAGATGGAAGTAAAAGGCTGAAAGTGGATTATGTTGGCAATCCTACAAATAAAGTTGTGCATAAAATATTTAATAAATCACTGATAAAGTGAAAAGAAAAACTACCATGTAACAATGCAAACATCAAAGTGAACAGTAAAATTTCCACACATTTAAGTTATAAAAATTAAATATTTGTCCAAATATCCTATCAAGTCAGGAATATAAGTTCCGATGAAATTAGAGTTAAGTGAACTAGTCTTTTTAATTTTGGTTTACCTAGTTCATGTAAATTGCCCATAAGAACCGTGCTGGGGGAAAAAAACGACCATTTTACCTGTTTGTGCAACAGCCTCTGGCAGTTGGGTTTTCAAAATTGAAAATTGTTGGGTTTCGCCCATTTTTTGATAAGCCATGCCCCTGTGTAGGGTTTTCTCAGGTTTTAGTCAGAATGTAGACTATTTTTTGTCCAAACATGTCACTAAAAGTGTTGCACAGGCGTGCGCTTAAATTTAGTCCACAAAACCCGATAAAGACTGTCTGGTTTGGCTTAGTAAATGAGGCCCATTGAGGTTTTCATGTTGAAATATTCTATATTAATTTAAAATAATAGGCCTTTTTTAACTGACTGGTCTTTCCACACTACCATCGGTTTACCTGCTCTGTACTGGTGCATCCATACTTTGTTTTACTTTTATATCTTAACATTGTTCTGTGGACCTTATTTTGTCTTGTATTACATAAAATCCAGTTTCTAGATAAGAAGTTGGAGATTTTATTTGTTATAATGGTAAGATTATTGGAATTAATTGTAATGGGTAAGGGAATTGCTTTTATGTCATCTCACCTCTTAGCCGTCTGCATCTGTCAACAGTAGCCCATTACACTTTATTATTATTATTATTATATTTTAAAATCATCATAAATAAATGAAGGAAGCATGGAAAGCTAGGGATTACACTTCTGTTTGAGGAGAAGTAGAACTGCATTTTAAACAAGTCAGTGTTTGTCAGTCAGCAGGTTTCTCCAGCCATAACTGCACAGCCTTTATCAGAGTGCCAAGGAAGATAAGCAGACACCAGGCTGTGACACAGTGACAGTGCAATCTGTTGTTGAACACATATCCTCCAATGAGGAATTGAATTAGGAGAGAAATGATTTAACTCATGTCATGCCAGTACACGTACAAGCTTTATTTCATTGCTAATTGATGCAAAGAAATTGTGTGTGTGTGTGTGTGTGTATATGTGTGTGTGTGTGTATATATATATATGTACCGTATATATGTGTGTGTAAAAAAAAAAAAAAAAAAAAAATATATATATATATAAAATCTAACTAATTATCTGTGATATAGAAAAAATATATTGGAAGTTGTTACAGTATAGAAATGTAGAGTTTAATTTATAATAATTTTCTTTGCATTATTATAGTTTATCATATTTATTGAAAAAAATGTATTGCAACATGTACATTAAATATATATCTTTTGACTTTGAATCCAAACTGATGGAAACACCCATCTCAGTTAGCTTCTGTTTCTATATACTCTAACTGGCCACTATTAGGTACACCTTGCTAGAACTGGGTTGGCCCCTATTTTGATTTCAGAGCTGCCTTCATTCTTCATATTTTCTACAAGGAGCTGGCAACATTCCTCCTAGATTTTGGTCCACATAAGAACTATGAGGGAGATTTATCAAAACCTGTGCAGGTGAAAAGTTGACTAGTTGCCCATAGCAACCAATCAGATTGCTTCTTTCATTTTTGAAAAGGCCCCTGAAAAATGAAAGAAGCGATCTGATTGGTTGCTATGGGCAACTCAGCAACTTTTCCTCTACACAGGTTTTAATAAATCTCCCCGTATGACATTGTGCAGTTGCAGTAGATTTGTTGGCTGCACAATCATGATGCAAATCTCCACCACATTCCGAAGCTTCTCTATTGAATTGCGATCTGGTGACTGTGGAGGCCATAGGAGTACAATGAACTCATGGTCATGTTCAAGAAACCAGTTTGAGGTGATGTGAGCTTTGTGACATGGTGCATTATCCTGCTGGGATAACCCCTTAAGGACGCAGGGTTTTTCTTTTTTTGCACTTTAGTTTTTTCCTCATCACCTTCAAAAAATCATAACGCTTTCAATTTTGCACATACAGACCCATATGAGTTTTTTTTTTTTGTGCCACCAATTGTACTTTATAACGACAATCAAGCCAGAAAAAAAATATTTGTGGGGCAAAATTGGTAAGAAAACTAAACAAAATGCTATTTTGTAACTTTTGGGGGCTTCCAATTCTATGCAGTGCACTTTTCGGTAAAAATTACACCATATCTTTATTCTGTAGACCATACGGTTACAAGGATACCTAATTTATATAGGTTTTATTTTATTTTACTACTTTAAAAAAATTATAACTACATGCACCAAAATTAGTATGTTTAAAATTGTCATCTTCTGACCCCTATAACTTAATTTTTTTAAATATACAGGGTGGTATGAGGGCTCATTTTTTGCGCCATGATCGGATGGTTTTTATCTGTACCATTTTTTTTTTTTTGATGGGACTTTTTTTGATTGCTTTTTATAAATTTTTTTAGGGTATACAAAGTAACCAAAAATACACAATTTTGGACTTAGGAATTTCTTTACGTGCACGCCATTGACCGTGCGGTTCAGTCAACATTATATTTTTATAGTTCGGACATTTTCACACACAGCGATACCACATATGTTTATTTTTATTATGTTTATATATTTTTTATATGGAATTTGGGAAAAAGGGGGGGGGGGGTGATTCAAACTTTTTTTAAACTCTTTTTATTTAACTTTTTTTTTACACTTTTAGTCCCCTTTCCATAGAACCAAATTAATGTTTGTGCTCTGCGCTCTATTGATAAAGCCTGGTTCAGCCAGGCTTTATCAATCACAGTGCTGGGACAGCTGCAGCAGTAGAGGGAGGGTTTAAATGTCCCTTTAGACGCCGCTGTCAACTTTGACAGCAGCGATCTAAAGGGTTAGTAGCCGGCCGCGGCATGTCTGCTATTAACGGCGGCCCGCAGCTACAGGAATCGGCCGGGGGCCGGCCAGTATGACGCAAGCTCGAGTCAGGAGCCCGCATCATACACCGCTTGCCGTCTCAGGACGAGCCGGCTCGTTCTTAGACGGCAACCGGTTAAGGTCCCTTAAATCTCCTTTCTGATGCTCAGTTTGAAATTTCGCAAGTTATCTTGACCACCTCTACATGCCTTTAAAAGAGAACTGCGTTACTTAACTTCTTATAAGTGTCTAATCGTGGGTAGATCCAAGCAGTCTGACCCCCCCGGGGAAATCCTGCCCGGCCCCGGCTCTCCTCATGAATGGAGCAACCACCGCTCCGTGCACAGACTGATGGTCAACACACTCCTCCCTTCCATGCATCTCTATGGGAGAGCCGGAGATACATGAGCGTTACATTTGTGTATCTCTGGCTCTCCCATAGTGATGTATGGAGCAAGCGTGTTGACCACCGCTCCATGCGCTATTTGGCACTGCTCCATACAGGAAGTTGTGGTTGCTTTATGCATGAGGAAAGTCGGGGCAGGGGATCCCAGTGGTCAGACCCCAGCAATTAGACACTTAAGTACCAGAGTTCCCCTTTAAATGCATTGAGTTGATGCCATGTGATTGGCTACTTAGCTATATTTGTGTTAACACGCAATTGTAAGGTGTACCTAATAAAGTGGCCAGTAAGTGTATTTGGTTAGAGAGAGGATATCCAGAAAAGTAAAAACAAAAAAACAAAAAAGTCATCATTGACAGATTAGACTAAATACGATCTAGTCAGATTGGTTTTTTGGGTCGACCAAAGGAAGTTGATCATTCTGAGTGTGCAAACAGCATCTATAATAAACAATGGTATTGTAAAAGGTATATCAGGATACACAGGATATATTATCAGTAAGGTCAAATATGTTCTTTGTGAAGCAACCTGCACCAAATAGACCCCAGTCTAGTGACTGGTGCCACAGGAATGCCAAATGGGGTTGTTATATCACTCATAACCCTACTAGAGGAGCCTTTGGCATTCTGTTGGACCAGTATTCTTCTGGCTGGTTCCATCATCCTTACATTTCTACCGGTTAGAAACTAATGATCCTGGATCTGTCAGAAATAAAAGCCTTGAACACAACTGTGAACAAAGCTTTATAAATGAATGAACATGAACCATAGAAGAGAAATATATGCCTTTATTTCTTTTACATACAGATGAAAAGTGACTTTGATTTGCATATAGAATGCAGAATCCCTGGACTCTCGATAGCTTGCTGCAGCAATGCCATAACCCAGACGATTAAGACACATTTGCCAAGTTAGGGATTGCAGGGCTTGGAGCAGGTTCCAGTGATCAGAAGATGTCACACGGAGGTGAAGGCAGTTTTGCCTGCCAGCTCTTCCTGTCACATAACTGGAGATTGGCAAATGAAACGCTGTGATGTTTATATTGTCATTTAGCTGCACAGGCACATTGGCCAGTCCCAGTAACTAATGAGAATTCACCATCACATAGTTTATAGACTTTTTAAGAGAAACCTAATCTTATTTCCTCAGTTTTTTACCTTTTTGTCAGTTATTTCCACTCCCATAACTCATTCATTCAGCGGTCAGAGTTTGATGATCTTGAAAGTCACATGATTTAATAGTATTCTATTGATCAGCTTGAGCCCTTCCACAGATGACAATACATGTCGCCCGGTAACTAGACATGGTGGATGTGTTTTCTTTTTTCCCCGCCAGTGATGTTTATTTAATTTGTATGTAATATATTTGCAGCATCTCTCACTTTTGTGCTATGCCCTTTATTGCCTTAAAGCATTATGTACATCCTTAGAAAGGACAGCTTCTCCACTCTGTAGACGGCTGTGCATTTTTGCTTTTCCATTAACCGCAGCATTGTGTGAAACAAAATTGCCCAAGGTGCACTTCATTGTAGACTAGATTGATTTTTCAAACCAACAATATTTGTCAATCTCTTTCCTTTCAAGCGGACTTTGTATAATTTATAGTTGGCCAACACGTTGTTTGAGTTTTAAAGACTGAAGCCGAACATTTTAAGGGTAAACAGAACTGGATGCAACCAAAGTAGCATTTATCTTGGTGTTACCTTTTTCTGAATGTTACTAGACTATATAATGCATGTTTTATACATCTGCCCATAGAGACTGTTTACTTTTAATGACATGGTGTTCTGCATTTAAGATTGTTTCACCCAGGGGCTCTAGTTTAAGCTTAGTAACTTCATTTTGCATTCACATCTTGTTTTATGTTTGCAGATTCTCACTTCATCTGCGAGCAGCTCAGAACGCATGGTTCCAGTCTGTGCTTCTTCAATCTTGGAAAATGCAGCTGATCAAGGGCTAGATCACGGTATGCGTCTAATACTGGTCCTAGTGCAGACATATTTCTTTCCCAGACAAATTTATTCCTTGTATGCATTTGTTTTCCTATAATTTTCTGCCTTTTGTCTCTCTGTGCCGACGTGTAATACTTGTGTGAACCCTTTTAGTGAGGAGATGGTTATACATCTCACTGTCTACTACAGTGACCCCCCCCCCCCAACCTACGATGGCCCTGACATACGATCATTCCAACATACGATGGCCTCTCATGCTTTTGTAAGTCGGGGGCCATCGCATAAACGGCTATCCGGCAGCGCAGACTGCTTCAGCCACCGCCGGATAGCTGTTTACGTTGTGCCCCGTGTGGTCCGCTGACGATCACTTACCTTTCCTTGGGGCTCTGGCGCGTCCTCTTCGGGATCCCCTGCATCGTCCGCGCTCTCAATCGTTGTCATCAAGTCGCTGCGCACGCCGTCCCATCATCCAATAGGAGCGGCGTGCGTAGCGACTTGATGGCGGCGACGAAGAGCGAGGATGCTGGGGAAGAAGAGGCCTTGCTGGAGCGTCGGGGACGCTGCGACAGCAATGTAAGGCGACATCCAGGGCAGCGGTGACAGTCCGGAGCAGTGGGGACACGTGTATAACCTCCAATACCAGTGGTCTTCAACCTGTGGACCTCCAGATGTTGCAAAACTACAACTCCCAGCATGCTTGGTGTTGTAGTTTTGCAACATCTGGAGGTCAGCAGGTTGTAGACCACTGTCCTATACTTTACATCGCACGGATCCCTCAACATACAATGGTTTCAACAAACGATGGTCCATTTGGAACGGATTACCATCGTATGTTGAGGGACCACTGTACTTATGATAATATTAGGTCCTTGGCTCTTCTGTCTGCAGGGGAAAGGGGCAGGCTAATCCAGTCCCTTAAAAAGGTTATCCAACATAAGGTACTGTAAAGAAAGGAAAGAAAGAGGCTCGCTCCTAGTGTAATACTGTTGGTAATTATGATGAGCAAGTGCAAGTTAATGCACCTTACCGTGTCCTGTTGCGCTGAGGGCACAACACCTCGATGTGCATGCAGGCTTGCACGAAGCCGAACTCCGAGTGGTATCACCGGTGCTGGTGAGTAAGTGGCTGCCTCTGCGTCCTTAACCGTGACTGGCAGGTCCGGTAAAACGTAACTGAACTTTGTAGAAAATTTGGACGAGACACGGCGCCTTCTTGTAGTAGATGGGTGGAAATAAAAGATAAAAACTAGCCCAGGTGTATACCAAAAAGGCAATTTTTTTTCAGGATGCAACAAAAGTTTCGAACCCGGACCGGGTTCTTCTTCAGGCAAGTGGATTACAAACAGAGGTGGCGGCAAATTAAAATATCCAGTCCAGCCGACTGCTACCGGGTCACGGTCAGCTGGAGGTTACAACTTGAAATTAGCATACAACAATAAAATTGGCATAAAATTACAATGAACGTATTGAAAAAGAGATCTAAACATTAAAACAGCTCGAAATATTACGTTTTGAGTGCTTTGAGTGCAGTGTTAATCTCAGGTTCTCTGTTTGATGCTGTTGAGTCAGGTGGACATCGCAAGCAGTTCCAGGTGTGTATATTTGGAACTAACCTTGTAGGTTAATTGGTTTAATTGAGGGATGCAGTTTTGTTACCTAGTACGTATGTAGCTTGCGGGAGTCACATGATTGCACATTGGGAGATATAGATCGCATGGTTATACAGTTATGCGCACTTCTGATTGTATATATTAGGCTTTTTCTTATGGTTGAAAAGTAATTTGCCACACGGTTATACAATTCTGCATACTTATGCTTGTATATTTTTTCTTTATATGGTTGAAGTTTTTCTTTGTTCAAAAGTAATTTGTAGTTCATGGGTGGCTTGACAATTTATTGGCAGCGCTGGAGACACATGAGTTTGGTCCCACTCTGGTCCGCAACCATCCACAGCACAGGTAATCCGTAGCACCGGGTGGCCTGTTAACTTTCGGCAGCGCTGGAGACACATAGATTCTGTCCCACTGTGGTTCGCAGCCATCCATAGCAACGGTAACCCGGTTGGCAGTAAGGGCAGATAGTATTCCTAATTACTGGTTTCCGTAGAGTGCTTGAGCGTATCGTGGTTGATGGAGACTTCTTTCCTTCATACGGGGATGCCAGTGTATGCCATTTATAAACGGATTTGAGAAGGTTTGTATAATCTTCTGTGTCAAATTTTGCTTAATCCTTGTAGGTGTCTTGAAACCGGTGGACACTTACATTATCATACAGGGATGTCAGTTTATGTTATTATATGAGATAGTCCCTCTGTGGTATCTTGTGTCCGGTGGAGACCTTTTTTGTGGAGATACCGGTTCAGACAATGGTGGACAGAACTTGTAGAGAATTGCAGACATGCCGTCGTCAGGCATAAGTACGTGAAAGGAAGGAAGGGGGGGGGGGCTGGAGTAGATAAGATGAGTGGTACAATAGTAATTAAATAATGGTTTCTACAATCTCATTAGGACCATGTGGGGAGAGTGTCTCGAGCTTGTACATCCAGTACACCTCACGTTTTTTGAGTAATTCAAACCGGTTTGTACATGCACAACTTTATTGTCAGCTTATTCAGAGCACAGGCAACAATTGTTTCGCTTACAAAAGCTTCTTCACAGCCTATGTATGTATGTACACACTTCACTTGCATGGTTACGTGGCTGGTATCAGATTTCTTTGTCGCCTTTCTTCATATATACACACACATATATATATATGTGTGTGTATATATATATATATATATATATATATATACACACATACATACAATCATGACCTTGTACATATCTAACAAAGCAATATGGGGAATCTGCTCCTAGACCTCTTCATCTCTGGCACGAACAGACATAATGGCGCAGATTTATCAAACTTCCTGGAACACAACAAGCCTGGTTTTTCCCATCACAACCAATCACAACTTGGTGTCTATATTCTAATGAGCTCTGGTAAAATGAAAGCTGAGCTGTGATTGGTTGATATGGGAAAAACCAGGCTTTTTGAGTTTCAGAAAGATTGATAAATCTGGGCCTTATGGATTCAGCATGATAGCTGTTGTAGGATGGCATATATATATATATATATATATATATATATATATATATATATATATCAGAGCTCATTAGGATATAGACACCAAGTTGTGATGGGAAAAACCAGGCTTGTTGTGTTCCAGGAAGTTTTATAAATCTGCGCCATTATGTCTGTTCGTGCCAGAAATGAAGAGGTCTAGGAGCAGATTTGCCCATATTGCTTTGTTAGATATGTCCAAGTCATGATTATTAGGACAACTATATCTATAGAGCCTTAAAGGGTTTTCCAGCAAACTTATATTTTTTTTCTTCAACATAAGTGCCCAGAATGTGTTTTAACATAAAAAAAAATAAAATAAAATAAACCTGCACTCACCCCCGTAGCCTCTGGTATCACAATGCCCACTCTCTGGTGAACTCCACATCCCGGAGCTGCAGACAATACGCCACTCAGCTAATCACTGGCCGAGATGGGATAAAACTGTGGCCATTGATCTGCAAAGCGCCATTGTAACTTGTTGTTTGCATCTTTGAGAACCGAAGTTTACCAAAGACTGGGCCCCGTGATAGCAGAGGCTACAGGGGTGCAAGGGAGGGATAAGTGCATGATTTTGTTATCACACATTTTTACTTAGAACATATTTAGCTGGATAACCATCTTAACAATCTAGGCGGTTACTGTCTATAAGTAATAGTAATTTCACACTTCCAGACTGCTCGAGGTAAGGAAAAACATAATAAGGCCTTCAGAAACTAAAGGTATTTACGTGCTTACTTTTCCACAAAACAAGGAAATGAATCCTCATTATGTCATAGTGGATGGTGAAATGTTTATTGTTTCTTTATGCCCCTAGTGGCCAAATATGTATTCAGAACACAGAACACAGAACACTTATGTAACAGCTATGCAGCATTTAGTTGTTTAGCAGTCAAGTAGCTTATAAATAATGTGTACATTCAAGCGGCTAACTTACAAATGAAACCAGTTCCATTTATTGTACAGTATATAAACCAAAATATTCATGATTTACAATGCATATTTTTAAACCCTTAAGGACTCAGCCCATTTGGACCTTAAGGACTAAGACAATTTTATTTTTACGTTTTCGTTTTTTTCCTCCTCCCCTTCAAAAAATCATAACTTTTATATTTTCATCCACAGACTAGTATGAGGGCGTTTTTTTTTGCACGACCAGTTGTCCGTTGTAATGCCATCGCTCACTTTACCATAAAATGTATGGCGCAACCAAAAAAAATACTATTTGTGTGGGGGAATTAAAAAGAAAACCACAATTTTGCATATTTTGGAAGGTTTTGTTTTCATGCTGTACAATTTATGGTAAAAATGACAAGTGGTTTTTATCCTCTGGGTTAGGGATCGACCGATATCGTTTTTTTATGGCCGATACCGATAATCGGTGGAGGTTAGGGCCGATAACTTATACCGATATTCCGGTGTAAGTTATCGGCTATTTATCCCCCCTCGACACCGCTGCAGGTCATTGATTTAAAGCAGGCGCTGCAGTGGCTTTTACGGTGCCATAGGCCGCCGCCGCCACCACCCGCTTCTCTCCCCTACCTGTGAGGGTGGTCCGGGCCGTCCATCCTTCCTTCCTGTAGTGTCCGGCGGCATTCCGGGTGGAGGGTCCACCGGTCCGGGCTATCCTTCTTCTCCGGGGGTCCTCTTCTCCACTCCGGACAGGCTCCGGCCTAGTACGCTGCATAGACGTCGCTGCGCAGTGACGCCCGTGTGCAGCGACGCACCTGACGTCACGGCGTAGCGGTGTCTATGCAGCGTACTAGGCCGGAGCCTGCCCGGAGTGGAGAAGAGGACCCCCGGAGAAGGACAGCCCGTACCGGTGCACCCTCCACCCGGTATGGCGCCAGACACTACAGGAAGGAAGGATGGATGGATGGCCCGGACCACCCCCATTACAGGTAAGTTTAATTATTTTTTTTTTTATTGACTCGGAGGGTGGGGGAGGGGCCCGACCGGTATAGCGGTATGGGCAAAAATCCATACCGGTATACCGCCCAGCACTACGGTGGGGGTGCGACGCGGTGGGTCGGTCGCGGTGGCGGCGGATCGGGGGGGGGGGTGGTCGCGGTGCGTGGGGCGGGGCATTATCAGCTTATCGGCAAGGTAATTGTCGATACCGATAATGCCCAAAATCTTGATTATCGGCTGATAATATCGGCCATACCGATAATCGGTCGATCCCTACTCTGGGTAAATACGATTAAAATGATACCCATGATTATACACTTTTCTATTACTGTTGCGCTTAAAAAAAAATCGCAAATTAGTACATTTAAAATCCCCCTATTTTGAAGACCTATAACTTTTTCATTTTTCCGTATAAGCGGTAGTATGGGGGCTCATTTTTTGCGCCGTGATCTGTACTTTTTATTAATACCATATTTGCTTATACAAAACATTGACAAAATTTTTTTATTTTTTTTTTGGAATAAAATATTATAAAAAAGCAGCTATTTTGGACTTTTTTTTTTTTTTTACGTTCACGCCATTCACGATACGGGATCATTTACATTTTATTTTAATAGTTCGGATATTTACACACACGGCGATACCAAATATGTATATAAAATAATTTTTTTTACACTTTTTGGGGGTAAAATAGGGAAAATCGGACAATTTATGTTTTTATTGGGGGAGGGGGTTTTTCAATTTTTTTTTACTTTATTTTTTTTTTACTTTATTTTTTTACTTTTACTTTTATTTTTACACTCTTATAGTCCCCATAGGGGACTATTTATAGCAGCCATTCAATTGCTAATGCTTTTCAGTGCTATGTATAGGACACAGCACTGATCAGCATTATCGGTCATCTTCTGCTCTGGTCTGCGGGAAGGCAGATCAGAGCAGAAGACTTCCGGAAGGCAGCAGAGCCAGGTGAGGGGACCTCCGTCTGCCGTGCAGGATGATCGGATCGCCGTGTGACCGCGATGCTGCAGATGCCGTGATCTGTATTGATCACAGCATCTGAGGGGTTAATGGCGGGATCGCGGGTGTCCGCCATTACCGCTGGGTCCCTGGCTGTGATCCACAGCCGGGACCTGCCGCGCATGATGCCGGCATCGCTCCGATGCCCGCGGTTATGCTCAGGACGTAAATGTACGTCCTGGTGCGTTAAGTACCACATCACCAGGACGTACATTTACGTCCTGCGTCGTTAAAGGGTTAATTGGATAGCCAACTTTACTGTCATTAATAAGAATTATTGTAATTATTGTTTTTTTTTAATATGATACAGATTATTCTTTTGTCTTTTCACTGCAGGTCAAAACAATAAAGTCAGAACAGCATCCCTGAGCTCAGAAGAGATTTGCGCTTCTGTGTTCATGCCTGACCAGCGATCCTTAGTCACACCATCTCTATTGTCAGCTGTATGTGGCTTACTGGACAATCTGCTTGTAATAAATCCTGAAGACATAGAAGCTGCTTTGTCTGATGGACATTTGCTGACAGATCTGATTAGGTACATGGAAGGAGACATGGTCTTTTTATTTATTTATTTTTTTCTTCATAGTATGTCATTTTCAAATATAAAAATTATTGAATAAGTTACAACTCAGTGTGTGTGTGTGTATATATATCTATATCTATATATGAAAGAAAGAAAGAACAAGGTCCGGCACTAGGTTGCAGGTAAAAACTTCTTATTTCTTTATTTGAAGATTCTGCAGTACAGGGTAGAAAGTCTGACGCGTTTCGCTAAAGAGCTTAATCGTAGAGTCTACGATTAAGCTCTTTAGCGAAACGCGTCAGACTTTCTACCCTGTACTGCAGAATCTTCAAATAAAGAAATAAGAAGTTTTTACCTGCAACCTAGTGCCGGACCTTGTTCTTTCTTTCACAAGTGAGCAGCCGGAGGCGGCACCGGCCAGTCTGCGGCACAGGTGGCGAGGTTGGCGTGCACAGGGTGAGCGACTCACAATTCAGCCCTTTGATTGAATATATATATATATATATATATATAATCAATCAATCAGTGGGGATCATTAAAAAGTAAGGAAAAATCGCCAACTTAGTAAATACCATGGGAAAAAATATTTCTCCAGAAAAAAAAATAATTACAAAAGAACTCCACTCTTCTCTTCAGGGTAAATCTGGGCGTGTGTGTATGTATGTGTGTGTGTGTTTCAGCATCACTTTCAAACAACTGGAGATATTTTAATGGAACTTGGCACACACTTGTATGTCAACTAAAAATATAGAATAGTTAAAATTAAAGGGGTACTCCGCTGCTCAGCGTTTGGAACAAACTGTTCCGAACGCTGGAGCCGGTGCAGGGAGCTCGTGATGTGATAGCCCCGCCCCTCGGGGGGGGGCGGGGCTATCACATCGCGAGCTCCCTGCTCCGTCTCCAGCGTTCGGAACAGTTTGAGCGCTGAGCAGCGGAGTACCCCTTTGACCCTCGCAAATGGGGGTGGGTTAGGGTTAGAGTTTTTGTCCCATGCAAGTCCATGGGACTTCCACTGCCTTACTCCACAAGCTCTCTTGGTGAGTGTGTTGGTCGGGATATGAGAACAAGAGCATTATAGTTGCTTTTCCTCTCCCACAAGGTTTAGGTAGGAAGACTAAGCAACACCAGGTACTCTTCGCGTATATTATATGGTATCTATAATGTACCATGATAACTTTAATCATTCCTTGGTATGAAGAGCTGTTGATATCTGAAATTCCTTTGCAAAATCTATTCTTTACTGCTGCCGTTTTAGTCAGAGCAGGTACCATTTACAGATTATTGGGCACATTTACATATTATTCTGAAATAAAAAAAGGAAAAAGGAGTTTTTACTAAACAAGATGTAAAAAAAAAAAAAAAAAAAAAATATATATATATATATATATATATATATATATATATATTACCATACTGCTTTGTAGTATAACTCTAGGGCAGTGGTCTCCAAACTTTGTCACTCCAGATGTTGCAAAGCTACAACTCCTAGAATGCCCAGATAGTTTTTCACACATACTGTGGATGAACACACAATGTTTCTCATTGGATAACCCCTTTAAGTGCTTTTATCAGAATCACCTTGTCAGCTGTACAAAGTAATGTCTATCTGCTAGAAACGGTGTTCAGGGAATCTATAGCTGTATACATCACTGCATTAATCCATGTTTGTATGAATAACATGTTTTTCTATAGACAAATTCCCCTTTGCCTTCATAGCCACACACACATTTTATATATATTTTGTCTTTCTTTTTCAGTCTTACTTCTGCGATCATGTGATTATAGTTTAATGTGAAGCTTCTCTGGAGCACAAATGTGCATATGTCATTATGTTTTTATTGCATGAGAAAGAGCTGCATAACTGAAATGATAGAGCCCAGGGCAGCAATTCATTGAATATTTCAGCGTGTCCTTGCTGCATCTGCTGTGTAATGTCATCTGACCGTGTAGAAAAAGCTACTGATTTTCCTTTGTGTCCTCTCATTTACAGTCTTGTAAAGCCGACTGTGCTCGAAAGGTGTTTTTCTGATCTCAAGACTTCGTTCACCCCTGAAGGTTGTGTAAGAAATGTAAAGTCACAGGTCAGTTTTCCTTTCTGCACATGGGCTAATACTGTTATCACCACACAATGGAGCGCTGTCAAACTTGTTGGCTCTCTATAGAACAAGGTAGTTGACCATATTAGTTTGGAATTAATAGTATTACCTGTATTTTGTGTTGGTCTCTGAAAGAGAAGCTTTGTTTCTGTGTCTAGTAAAGAGAAGTAGATTTCTCTCACACTGGTTTTTACTTGTGTGATTTCTGTCTGATGTTAAATCCCTTTCCTTAATGGCCTGTATATATTTTTTCATATATTGGTTAAATAGCTGTACCATTTAATGTACTCTGCACTAATTTCACCCTATATATATATATATATATATATATATATATATATATATATATACACATACATACAGTACAGACCAAAAGTTTGGAAACGCCTTCTCATTCAGAGTTTTCTTTATTTTCATGACTATGAAAATTGTAGATTCACATTGAAGGCATCAAAACTATGAATTAACAGATGTGGAATTATAGACATAACAAAAAATGTGAAACAACTGAAAATATGTCATATTCTAGGTTCTTCAAAGTAGCCACCTTTTGCTCTGATTACTGCTTTGCACACTCGTGGCATTCTCTTGTTGAGCTTCAAGAGGTAGTCACCTGAAATGGTTTTCACTTCACAGGTAGGTGTGCTGGTGTGGAGGAGGAGGTGTGATGGTGTGGGGGGGGTGCTTTGCTGGTGACACTGTTGGGGATTTATTTAAAATTGAAGGCATACTGAACCAGCATGGCTACCACAGCATCTTGCAGTGGAATGCTGTTCCATCCGGTTTGCGTTTAGTTGGATCATCATTTATTTTTCAACAGGACAATGACCCCAAACAGTCTAGAGTAATGTGAACCAAAGGCCTGGGACACATAAAAGGAGGACTGGGTTCCGGGCGCTTCCCCTCCTAGTAGAGTACTGAATCTTAGGCAGGCAGATCCATAGAATAAAAAGGGAGTTTATTCGCAACAATAGTTTCGAGTCTTGTGCCAGACTCTTCTTCAGGCATATGACAAGGGGTTCAAACACATACACTTAAAATACCCGGGACCCAAAATGGTTCCGGGTGAAAGGTCACAATGACATTACTCTTAAATTACAAAATATAACATGCAACATAAAAGGTGATAAAAGCATAAGAATATATACATATATAAAAGTTAAGATTAGATGGAGTTTGGTATAAAATTTATATGTTTGCCCATTTGGCAGCGCTGGAGACTCCCGATCAGCGGAGGTTAATCACGGCATCAGAGGCTGATGCGTGACGCTCGCCATAACGAGTGATGGGGGTGGATAAAATGTAGCGCATAGTAGACAAAAACTTTTGTGAATGAAGAAAATCAAAATGAGGCTGAGTGGTGGGGGTGGATACAATGTAGCGCATAGTAAGCAAAAAGGAGCAAGATAACATAACCTTTGTGAATGAAGGAAATCAAAACGAGGCTATTCACCGGGGACCTGCAGGGAAAAGCAGGGCTTGCTGACAATCCACTATTCCATATTAGGAACGTAATCCTGATGCACGGGAACATTCTAAGTATACCGATCTCAGTATAGGGTGTGCCCCTGAAGACAATATGAGTGTATAAAAAGAAGACATTACCCTGATGGTAGTGAAGGTGCCTATCCAAGGTGCTGTTGTGGGAGTAAGAGCATCTGATCCTGTATGGGCTCCGCTGTATAGGGTCATGACTAAAAAAGTCTCAATGAGTAATAAGGGGGGACTTGAACATGGTGGCAATTGATGAATATTGTCTGTAATAGCAACCAGTCCCACAGTGCAGGTTATATATATGTAAAATATAATAACCAATTGTCACGCTACAGGGAACCGTATGCACCAGTCCACAGTGGAATAATAAGTGATAGTAAACAGGGCAACTGTCCTGGAAGTTGGTGATAATGACGATATGGGAAAAAGTTGTTATAATAAAGAAAATATATATAAAGGAATATAAATAAACCGGTATAGATACAGAGATGGAAATGACTAAATTGGACGGCCGCCGGGGTTTGGATGACAGAGGTGAATGATCGACATCCGAAATTATAGGACTGTTTCAACTATCTCATTTAACCCCTTGGGTGCAACCGTTGACAATTTGTACATCCAATAGATTTCTTTTTTCTTTAAAGTCTCAAAACGGTTAGCACATTCCACTGGAATGTGGTCAATTGGAGTGACCGTGTAAACGTCCTGTTCATCTGGGTGAGTCAGGGCACAGTGTCTTGAGACCCCATGGAGCAGAAACTTTTTCTTGACGTTCTGTCTATGTTTGTTGAAACGGTTTCTGAGAGGTTGTATAGTCCGACCCACATATTGCAAATGGCACTTACATTCCAGGAGATATATAACATAAGAGGAATCACATGTAAGTCTGTATTTGATGTTAAATCTTTCTTGAGTGGTATTGGATACAAAATCCGTCCGCTTGTTTTGAATCTCTCTGCAGCACAGACATCTCTTGGCATTGCACCTATACGACCCCATTGACAAAATGGGTTTTCTAGTGATGAATTTGTGCTGCTTTATAATACTGGGTGCCAATATATTTTTTAGGGTGAGTGCCCTTCGATAGGTAATGGGTGGTTTAGTAGGAAGAATTGCACTGAGAGTGGCGTCATTTTGCAAAATGTGCCAATGTTTATTTAGAGTTTTCTTAATCATACTTGCGGAATCACAGAACGTGGTGATAAAATTAAGCCTCTGTGTATCACTCATATTCTTGGTATTTCTTGGTTTAATACAGTCTCCTTGTGTCTGATCCTTTACTCTATTATAGGCATCACGAACAATAGATTTGGGATACTTCTTCTCTGTGAATCTTTTAGACAAAATCTTTGCTTGTGTGGCAAAGGTGTTATCTTCCGTACAGTTTTTCCTAATTCTCTTGTACTGTCCATATGGCACATTATTCAGCCATTGTTTTTGGTGAGCACTGTTGTATTCCAGGTAACTATTGACGTCTACCTTCTTAAAGTAGGTAGACGTAATATAGTCAGTACCTTTGTGTGCGATATTCAAATCCAAAAAATTGATGTTGTCCTCGCTGTACTCAATAGTAAATTTGATCCCCCAATCATTGGAATTTAGGTAGGCCAAAAATGCCCCTATAGATTCCTCCGGACCCTACCATAGGAAGAAGAGATCGTCGATATAGCGGCGAAAGAGTTGTATATGCGTAGAAAATTCCGGTGATCTCGTAATGAATTTTTTCTCGAATGCCCCCATGAAAAGGTTGGCATAGGCCGGGGCAACCTTTGACCCCATAGCCGTACCGTTACATTGATGATAAACCTGTTTGTTGTATATAAAGTAATTATTCTCCAGTATGAACTTAAGGCCTTTAATGATGAAATTCCTATGATATTCAGTAATGTCAGGATCATTCTCCAAGAATTCTTCCACACATTGGACCCCAATCTCATGGCCAATGTTGGTGTATAACGACGTGACGTCACAGGTTCTCAGGTAAACCCCTGGTTCCCATCTGATGGTAAGCAGCTGCTCTATGAGCTGGGTCGAGTCACGGAGATAACTAGGTAGTGATATAACATGTTCTTGTAGATATAAATCAATGTAATGTGACAAATTACTGGTCAAACAATTAGTGTTAGATATTATTGGACGACCCGGTGGTCTGGTGATGGACTTATGGATCTTTGGCAAGAAGTAGAAATAAGGTTTATCATTGTTGTACTGTAAGAATTTGTGTTCATGTTTATTTAAAATGCCATCTGAGAGGCCACTGTTTATAAGTTTATTGTATTCTTCTAAGATTCTTTTGTATGGATCTTTTCCAATCTGCTTGTAAAAGTTTTTATCCGACAATATATGGAGGGACTCCTCCTCATAATATTCCAGACTCATGATGACCACCCCACCCCCTTTGTCCGCCGGGCATCATGGGGTGGTCATCATGAGTCTGGAATATTATGAGGAGGAGTCCCTCCATATATTGTCGGATAAAAACTTTTACAAGCAGATTGGAAAAGATCCATACAAAAGAATCTTAGAAGAATACAATAAACTTATAAACAGTGGCCTCTCAGATGGCATTTTAAATAAACATGAACACAAATTCTTACAGTACAACAATGATAATAAACCTTATTTCTACTTCTTGCCAAAGATCCATAAGTCCATCACCAGACCACCGGGTCGTCCAATAATATCTAACACTAATTGTTTGACCAGTAATTTGTCACATTACATTGATTTAAATCTACAAGAACATGTTATATCACTACCTAGTTATCTCCGTGACTCGACCCAGCTCATAGAGCAGCTGCTTACCATCAGATGGGAACCAGGGGTTTACCTGAGAACCTGTGACGTCACGTCGTTATACACCAACATTGGCCATGAGATTGGGGTCCAATGTGTGGAAGAATTCTTGGAGAATGATCCTGACATTACTGAATATCATAGGAATTTCATCATTAAAGGCCTTAAGTTCATACTGGAGAATAATTACTTTATATACAACAAACAGGTTTATCATCAATGTAACGGTACGGCTATGGGGTCAAAGGTTGCCCCGGCCTATGCCAACCTTTTCATGGGGGCATTCGAGAAAAAATTCATTACGAGATCACCGGAATTTTCTACGCATATACAACTCTTTCGCCGCTATATCGACGATCTCTTCTTCCTATGGAAGGGTCCGGAGGAATCTATAGGGGCATTTTTGGCCTACCTAAATTCCAATGATTGGGGGATCAAATTTACTATTGAGTACAGCGAGGACAACACCAATTTTTTGGATTTGAATATCGCACACAAAGGTACTAACTATATTACGTCTACCTACTTTAAGAAGGTAGACGTCAATAGTTACCTGGAATACAACAGTGCTCACCAAAAACAATGGCTGAATAATGTGCCATATGGACAGTACAAGAGAATTAGGAAAAACTGTACGGAAGATAACACCTTTGCCACACAAGCAAAGATTTTGTCTAAAAGATTCACAGAGAAGAAGTATCCCAAATCTATTGTTCGTGATGCCTATAATAGAGTAAAGGATCAGACACAAGGAGACTGTATTAAACCAAGAAATACCAAGAATATGAGTGATACACAGAGGCTTAATTTTATCACCACGTTCTGTGATTCCGCAAGTATGATTAAGAAAACTCTAAATAAACATTGGCACATTTTGCAAAATGACGCCACTCTCAGTGCAATTCTTCCTACTAAACCACCCATTACCTATCGAAGGGCACTCACCCTAAAAAATATATTGGCACCCAGTATTATAAAGCAGCACAAATTCATCACTAGAAAACTCATTTTGTCAATGGGGTCGTATAGGTGCAATGCCAAGAGATGTCTGTGCTGCAGAGAGATTCAAAACAAGCGGACGGATTTTGTATCCAATACCACTCAAGAAAGATTTAACATCAAATACAGACTTACATGTGATTCCTCTTATGTTATATATCTCCTGGAATGTAAGTGCCATTTGCAATATGTGGGTCGGACTATACAACCTCTCAGAAACCGTTTCAACAAACATAGACAGAACGTCAAGAAAAAGTTTCTGCTCCATGGGGTCTCAAGACACTGTGCCCTGACTCACCCAGATGAACAGGACGTTTACACGGTCACTCCAATTGACCACATTCCAGTGGAATGTGCTAACCGTTTTGAGACTTTAAAGAAAAAAGAAATCTATTGGATGTACAAATTGTCAACGGTTGCACCCAAGGGGTTAAATGAGATAGTTGAAACAGTCCTATAATTTCGGATGTCGATCATTCACCTCTGTCATCCAAACCCCGGCGGCCGTCCAATTTAGTCATTTCCATCTCTGTATCTATACCGGTTTATTTATATTCCTTTATATATATTTTCTTTATTATAACAACTTTTTCCCATATCGTCATTATCACCAACTTCCAGGACAGTTGCCCTGTTTACTATCACTTATTAGTCCACTGTGGACTGGTGCATACGGTTCCCTGTAGCGTGACAATTGGTTATTATATTTTACATATATATAACCTGCACTGTGGGACTGGTTGCTATTACAGACAATATTCATCAATTGCCACCATGTTAAAGTCCCCCCTTTTTACTCATTGAGACTTTTTTAGTCATGACCCTATACAGCGGAGCCCATACAGGATCAGATGCTCCCACAACAGCACCTTGGATAAACACCTTCACTACCATCAGGGTAATGTCTTCTTTTTATACACTCATATTGTCTTCAGGGGCACACCCTATACTGAGATCGGTATACTTAGAATGTTCCCGTGCATCAGGATTACGTTCCTAATATGGAATAGTGGATTGTCAGCAAGCCCTGCTTTTCCCTGCAGGTCCCCGGTGAATAGCCTCGTTTTGATTTCCTTCATTCACAAAGGTTATGTTATCTTGCTCCTTTTTGCTTACTATGCGCTACATTGTATCCACCCCCACCACTCAGCCTCATTTTGATTTTCTTCATTCACAAAAGTTTTTGTCTACTATGCGCTACATTTTATCCACCCCCATCACTCGTTATGGCGAGCGTCACGCATCAGCCTCTGATGCCGTGATTAACCTCCGCTGATCGGGAGTCTCCAGCGCTGCCAAATGGGCAAACATATAAATTTTATACCAAACTCCATCTAATCTTAACTTTTATATATGTATATATTCTTATGCTTTTATCACCTTTTATGTTGCATGTTATATTTTGTAATTTAAGAGTAATGTCATTGTGACCTTTCACCCGGAACCATTTTGGGTCCCGGGTATTTTAAGTGTATGTGTTTGAACCCCTTGTCATATGCCTGAAGAAGAGTCTGGCACAAGACTCGAAACTATTGTTGCGAATAAACTCCCTTTTTATTCTATGGATCTGCCTGCCTAAGATTCAGTACTCTACTAGGAGGGGAAGCGCCCGGAACCCAGTCCTCCTTTTATGTGTCCCAGGCCTTTGGTTCACATTATTCTAGACTGTATCAGAAATGCTGAGTGACTAGCTCACTCAGAGAGGACTTCAGGAGCTGCTGACCTCATCTTCACCGAGCGATACTACATGCAGATATAGGTGTTGTGCCCTGAGCATGACCACTTCTGGTAAGCCTACCTAATTATCCTAAGGGGCTCACCTGTCTGAACCATCCGCACTAGGAGCGCACCTCTCTTTTTGTCTTTTTCTCTACAATGACCCCAAACACACCTCCAGGCTGTGTAAGGGCTATTTGACTAAGAAGGAGAGTGATGGGGTGCTGCGCCAGATGACCTGGTCTCCACAGTCACCGGACCTGAACCCAATCGAGATGGTTTGGGGTGAGCTGGACCGCAGAGTGAAGGCGAAAAGGGCCAACAAGTGCTAAGAATCTCTGGTAACTCCTTCAAGACTGTTGGAAGACCATTTCAGGTGACTACCTCTAGAAGCTCATCAAGAGAATGCCAAAAGTGTGCAAAGCAGTAATCAAAGCAATAGGGGGCTAGAACCTGGAATATGACATATTTTCACACTTTTTTGTTATGTATATAATTCCACATGTGTTAATTCATAGTTTTGATGCCTTCAGTGTGAATCTACAATTTTCATAGTCATGAAAATAAAGAAAACTCTGAATGAGAAGGTGTGTCCAAACTTTAGGTCTGTGCTGTGTGTGTGTATATATATATATATATATATATATATTATATTGTGTGTATATGTGTATATATATACCAAAAAACAAAGAGAGCGGCACTCCAAGTACGTGTAACCCCGTGCGGGTGTATTTATTCACACATCTGTAGAAAAGCGCAACGTTTCGGCTCCTCAATAGAGCCTTTCTCAAGCATATATATATATAATTTTTTTTTTTTTTTTCAATCTTTTTATTATTATTTTTTTACATCCCTTTTGTCCCTTGTTAATCTGTACTATTGTGAGCAGGCTTCTGGAGTGTGCCACATGGTCTATTTCCCTGTCCCATGCATGGCCTATAGGTCCTGCTCTCTCCCCGTGTCACATCACCACCAGTTAGTCTACGTTCGCCTTTGGCTGGCATAATTGTAGCCCCCAATACATTTCCGTACAGGTAGGTAGATAATAATTTCACCATGGAATCAGGCTATGAACAAAACAGTGCTTTCTTGCCCACAAGTAAGGCTGCTTTCACACTATAAAATGTATCCGTTTTTAAAGATCCATTCAATGTTCCTTATAAAAACCCTAAAAATCAGCTGTTAAACGGGCGTTACAAAATCCCATACGGCCGTTAGAAAATCCCATTATAGTCTATGGGATTTTTACATTATCCGTTTTAACTCGTTATAGCCAGTTATTAAGAACGGAAGTTTTTTTTGTGACGGAAGATAGTAACGGGAGAAATAGTGCATGCACTATTTCTTCCGTTCATGCTCCCGTCACAAAATAATGTCCGTTATTAATAATGGGCTATAAGGGGTTAAAACGGATACTGTAAAAATCCCATAGACTATAATGGGATTTTCTAACGGCTGTTTAACAAGCTTTCAATGCTTATGAGACACTACAGCCAGCAATAAATATATATATATATATATATATATATATAATATATATATATATATATATATATTTTATATAGGGGAATATGCAAAGCAGCTCATTACACAACCTTTTCAGGTAGTGTTCCCTGGTATCAGCTTAGCTCCTGTTAAGGAATATAAAAAGCTGAACGGGATATATGCCAAGCCAGACTACTCCCCAAAAGGGAAGTTTCGACCTCCAGTAGTCTGGCTTGGCATATATCCCGTTCAGCTTTTTATATTCCTTAACAGGAGCTAAGCTGATACCAGGGAACACTACCTGAAAAGGTTGTGTAATGAGCTGCTTTGCATATTCCCCTACCCAGAATGCCTGCGGAGTGCTAAATGGCCTAACCTGAATCTCTGTTACACCTGAAGAGGTGTCCTCTCCCTGAGGAAAGCTTTTATTTATATATATATATATATATATATATATATATATATATATATATATATACATAGATATATATATATATATATATACATAGTTAGTATGGTTGAAAAAAGACATACGTCCATCAAGTCCAACCAGGGAATTGAAGTGAAGGGTGTAAGGGGATAAGGGAAAGTGATGTAGTTTTATAATTCTGCATAAGCATTGTTATATATATATATATATATATATATATATATATATATATATATATATATATATATATAAACAGGCTGTAGATGAGAAACAAAGCTACATTTTTAAAAAGGCCTATGAATAAAATGTTTTTGCACTATAGTCATATACAAAACAGGAGTAAAAAATACATTCAAAGATGTCCGTATAAAAAGTTAATTTGTTTTACATGTACTTACATTTTTACAATGCTTTTTCACATGTCTGTTCAGTAACCTTGTATTTGTTTTTTGTTAAATAGGTGCTTATTTTTCTTCAGTATCTGTCTGCTTTGTCCAAATTTCTGCAGTCGTGCTTGCTTGTCAATGCTAGTTTGCTAGCAGAAGACAAGATCTGGACTTTATCGGCAACTTTGTTCTCATTGCTGTTTGTACAACACAAGAAAGCTTTCGGTATGTGTAATTAAATGCAGTTTGTAGGGTTTGTCTTCTCATAGGAAAAGGCTTGGTAATTGACATTAATGTACATAGCTGCCCGTGCAGCGTTTAAAGGTTGATCAGTGTACACAAAGCGTCCATCTAGCTGCCAATATTTGAGCATTACAAACCAATGCTCTCTAAAACAAGAAATGTTACACTTTGGTTCCCATGAGTTATAATATATATACTGCCACTTGTATTTACTTTTTTTATTAAAAGGGTTATCCCACAATCAAAAGTTATGGTGGTGGGTCCAAATATTGGTACCCCCACCAATCACAAGAATGAAGGTAAAATGTCCCCTGGAATGAGCAGCACACACCACGCATTGCCAAACATTACCAAGAGGTAATTATGTAAGAGGCGTAAAGTGGCAGTGCCATTGTACATTTCTTACATGGCTCATTACCAAGCTTCGCATTGAGAAATGTTCAGAAGTCACATAGTGGATAAAAGGGGCAATGGCTGTGCATGTACATTGTGCTCTGTTCATTCCAGGAACAATTTTCCCATTCTTGGATTGCTGGGGATTATAGTGTCGGTCCCCCATTATTGTGGAAGAACCCACTTAATATACTATCAAGATACATTTACTTTTCATTTCGCAAAGATTTCTATAAGGCTAGGATTCCACTGAGTTTTTTGCACTGCGTTTTTTTTAGGCTTAAAAACGCCAGAAAAACTGCCACTGTTTTTCCCTGCGTTTTTTTATTTTTATTTTTTTCTGGCGTTTTTACCTTTTGTGTGGAATTTGCCTTTTTTTGGCCCCTTTGGTGGTTTGTTCCCAAATTGGTTGGGTACCAAAAAAAAAAAAATTTGGAAAAAAAATTTGCGAAATTTCGTTAGAGGGAAAAAAAAGTGAAGCACACTTTATTTTTAAAATTTTTTAGGTAGTACTACTACTCCCAGCATGGAACCGACTGTTCCATGATGGGAGTAGTAGTACCTGTACTAATGGACAGATCACCCTAATATCGGCCATAATATAGCAGATATGCAGAGCGGCTCTATACAGCGCTCACATCTCTGCATTATGCTCCAGGCCGACCAGTGATGTGAATAGAAATTCACATCATTCATTCATATTTTCCGCCCAGAGTGAGGATTGGCCGGATGGTTGCAGCCAATCACAGCTCTCAGATGGAAATATGAGTGATGTGTGAAGTGAAACGCACACACACTACATTTTCATTATTGTCGGCTACATTTTTATTGCCCAGCCCGCACACATAAATTGATCCCTGTTTAAAAATGTATAAAAGTGTAGTTATAAAAAAGATACATTTCGTGAAATACAATTTTTTTTTAACATCACTACTGTATCTTTTTTATTTTATTTTTTTAATGGCACCCTACGAAATTTTTAATAAAAAAAAGGTATCTCCATCATTTTTTGGATTGCTAAAGTCCAAAAAAAGAATAAAAACTGCTGGCAAAAAATGTCAAAGTTAAAACCAACACAGCATTCTTCTTGGCGTTTTTGCTCTCCCACAGACTTCTATGGGAGGATAACGCCACGATTTCTGTGCAAAAAACACCAAACTAGGTTTTGTAGGGCGTTTTGGAAAACCAGCCTCTGAGCCCAAAATAGCTGAAAAACCGCAAAAGGATAAAAAAAAACGCCAAGTGGATATGGCATTTTGCAGCTTACTATTGACTTGCAGCTAACATCTGGACATGGCATTTTTCGCTGAAAAAACGCAGTGCGGCAAAATGGGTGTTTTTTTACTGTGTTTTTGCTAGAAAATACTCAGTGGAATTCCAGCTTCAAAGCAAAAATTCTGTGAGCTTCCAGTCACTCTTCCTGCTACACCTCTTAGCTGAAACTACTATTTAGGTATCTAATTGTTACAGATTACTTTGAGTATTTTAATCTAAAATAAAAAGGAAAATATTTTCTCCCCTAAGGTGCTTCACTATTTCTGGTACTTCTTCTTGCCATTTTTTGTAAACCCAAAAGAAAGAAGCAGCCATTACTGCTCATATATCAGATGTTGCTTCTTTTTCTAGGCTCCTCAATGGTTTAGCTGTTTACTATGTAGTGATAATGGGTAAAGCAAGGTATCCATGCAAAATTGTGTAATGTTATCCTTCAAGGAAGAAATGTAGACTGACCAGGGCCTAGACAGGATTCTTAAAGTAGTCATCCTGTTTTTTTGCCTATTGACACACATACTGATCAGCTGACTGGAGGGCTGTGACCCCAGCAGCATCATCACATTTACTTTAATAGGATAACTCTGCAATACCTTACACTGCCTTACACGGCCTTTACAATGCTTTCAGGCTTGTTTGTATTTGCAAATATTAAAGCGGCTGCAGTGGGAAAAGTTCCCGGGTGGTTTGCTATTTATTCATGTAAACCTTTGTTCAGTGACTGACAGCTACTGTATGTGTGCATATACACTTCATTTACATTTTGTTATATATTTGGGCCTTGTGCTGAAAAAAAATAAAGAAAACAAGTTTTCTCCTCATGGGAGTGATGAACACAAAAAACTGAATCCTAGAACTTTTTGCAAATATATTAAAATTTTCACATAAACAGAAGTATTTAGACCTTTTTCTATGACACTTTATATGTATCTATGGGGGTTTCTACACCTTGATTGGAGTCACCGGTGGCAAATTCAGTTGCTAAACACAATTTGGAAAGAAGCACCCCTATGTCTTTAACCTCTTAATGACGCAGGACGTAAATGTAAGTCATGGTGAGGTGGTACTTAACACACCAGGACAATACATTTACGTTCTGTACATGACCGCGAGCACCGGGTGGTGCTTGCATCATGCCCAGCAGGTGCTATCAGCAGCCAGGGACCCGCCGGTAATGGCAGATATGAGCGATCGTGCTTATGTCTGCTATTGACCCCCTCAGAGGCAGTGATCAATACAGATCACTGCATCCACGTCATCCATAATGGTGGACGGAGGTCACCTCATCTGCCTCCGTTCCCTTTAAAGAAGTAGGATGAATGGATTCTATAGGTTATCAGAACTTTTTTATGCAAGAGGAGATTTTGGCCATTTAAATTTAAATCACTGTTACCATTAAATAAGAAACGTAAAATGTTGGCGGTTCAGCCATTCAGGTTTACCTTAACTTCTTTTAAACTAGCCCTTACCTTTAATGTGCTTATTTCCTTCTTACTCTCCTTTTTAATGAAATATCTTTCTAGCATCAAATGTAATTGTAATTTAAAGCCTTCAGTAATGCACCATTAAGTCTTCCTACAATTGTACTTACTCTACAATTTTATTCAAATTGCCAAGTTTGTTTTCCTTACTCAGTGCGGTTGAACAAAAATTAATGGTAACTCAGCAATGTACAGCAAAAGGAATCATTGAGTTAATGGATTTTTTTTAAAGACAAAATGTGCTTATTAAAATTTTTCGGAGCATTACCCTCTGGATGTTACAGTATGTTTTGGCTAGCAGAGTGCAATAATCCACCTTTCCCTTCCCATTTCTCTGACTATGCTGGGTTTGTTTTTCCTTGTGTTCCTTCTGAAAGCTGCAATGTTAGTCAGTAAGATTGTAATTACAGTCAATAATGTGTTGTGGATGAGACTGTGTTTCTCCATTATGACTAAGCCCAGGCAAGAGCAGATGTCACTATGAATATTACTAGAAATATGATGTACCATTGATAAGTTGTATGAGGACTTAAAGGGTAACTCTCATCAAAATTAATTTTTGCTGTCGCACTCCTTATGGTAAATTAAAAAATATTTCTAATATACTTTGTTTAAAAAAATGAAGTTTTCTATGTTTTATTTGTGCTTAAAAAAGCTCAAGAGCACATTTCCCCCCATCTTATACACAGACCTAGGACCGAGGTCCAAACACAGAGTGCAGCCTGGAGTGCTGGGGGGGGGGGGGGGGTGGTGGTGTCCAGCCTCATCCAATCATAGCTCATCTCACACTTAACTGCCATATGCTGTTTGTTGGACTCACACCCCTCAGCACTCCAGGCTGTACTTCCTGTGTTTGGGCTTCGGTCCTAAGTCTGTGAGATGGGGGAAAATGTGCTCTTGAGCTTTTTTAAGCACAAATAAAACATAGAAAACTTCATTTTTTTAACCAAAGTATATTAGAATTTTTTTTTTTATTTAGGAGTGCAATAGCAAACATTTGTTTTAATGAGAGTGCCCATTTAAGTGTTGGCACTTGCTCCATTGGGCTGATCTAGCTATGGCACAAGCTGTAGGCCGAGTAGGAAGATATATGCTCAAGATGGTAAAATCCGTTTAAAGGGGTACTCCTGTGAAAACCTTTTTTCTTTTAAATCAACTGGTGGCAGAAAGTTAAACATATTTGTAAATTACTTCTATTAAAAAAATCTTAATCCTTCCAGTACTTATCAGCTGCTGAATGCTACAGAGGAAATTCCTTTTTTTTTTTTTTTTTTGGAACACTGATGACATCACGACCACAGTGCTCTCTGCTGACATCTGTCCATTTTAGCAACCGTGCATAGCAGATGTATGTTAAGGGCAGCCTGGTGGCTCAGTGGTTAGCACTGCTGCCTTGCAGTGCTGGGGACTTGGGTTCAAATCCCACTAAGGACAACAATAAATAAAGCGTTATTATTATTATAATAACGTCAGGAGAGAGAAATGTGCTCGTGATGTCATCAGAGAGCATTCAAAAAAGAAAATAATTTCCTCTGTAGTATTCAGCAGCTAATAAGTACAGGAAGGATTAAGATTTTTTAATAGAAGTATTTTACAAATATGTTTAACTTTTTGACACCAGTTGATTTAAAAGAAAAAAGGTTTTCACCGGAGTACCCCTTTAAGAGATGTCCATTTACAGATAGGAACCTAAAAGAAAATTCACTTACAAACATTTCAGGCCTCAATCACATTTTTGGTCTCTTCTGGCATATTGTGGGATATGTCAAAAAGGTACAGCACACCCATACAGGTTTTAATAAACTATATGTACTTTACTAGTTACTTTGTTTTGGTCCGCTAAACAGAGGTGTCATGCAAATAAAGCATGTCCCAGAATATAGCAGCCCAATTGTAATCACTGGAAGACCATGTGCATTCTATTATGCTATAGGTATGCCGTAGTGTATAGGAAATCAGAAAAAGGAGATGAAGCTCTAGGTGCCATTATCTTTAAACAGTGGTGAGTGAAAATAGTAGTGTTTATACACTCACCTATCCATGTTGTGCTCCAGGCATAACAACAATTAGATTTGGGATATCCGGCGCTGCTAGGCCTTTTCCTGCTTGATCGCGGAGGCGGCCAGTATCCTTATTTATGCTGAGGACTGATCTGCTCAATCAATGAAGTGTGCGGAGGATCCAAGCGAAGGCTTAGGCTGCAGTGTTTCCCAACCAGGGTGCCTCCGGATGTTGCAAAACTATAACTCCCAGCATGCCTGGACAGCCTTTGGCTGTCCAGGCATGCTGGGAGTTGTAGTTTTGCAACACCTGGAGGCACCCTGGTTGGGAAACGCATGCTTAGGGGATCAACTAGGGAAAAAAAAGCTTGACAATGTGTTTCAAGGGGATAAACTCTTCCTTAAAGGGGTACTCCGGTGGAATTTTATAAAAGAAAATAAATTTTTTTTTTTAAATAAACTGGTGCCAGAAAGTTAAACAGACTTGTAAATCACTTCTATTAAAAATCTTAATCCTTCCAGTAATTATTAGCTGCTGAATACTACTGAGGAAATTCCTTTCTTTTTGGAACACAGAGCTCTCTGCTGACATCACAAGCACAGTGCTCTCTGCTGACCTCTCTGTCCATTTTAGGAATTGTCCAGAGTAGCATAAGTTTTCTATGGGGATTTTCTCCTACTCTGGACAGTTCTTAACCCCTTAAGGACCAAGGACGTACCGGTACGTCCTTGGTCTTGCTCTTCTGATATAACGCGGGGTTACACAGTAACCCCGCGTCATATCATGGCGGGCCCGGCGTCATAGTGAAGCCGGGACCCACCTCTAATAGCGCGCAGCGCCGATCGCGGCACCGCGCGCTATTAACCCTTTAGCCGCGCGCTCAAAGCTGAGCCGCGCGGCTAAAAGTGAAAGTGAAAGTTCCCGGCTAGCTCAGTCGGGCTGTTCGGGATAGCCGCGGCTAATCGCGGCATCCCGAACAGCTGACAGGACAGCGGGAGGGCCCCTTCCTGCCTCCTCGCTGTCCGATCGCCGAATGACTGCTCAGTGCCTGAGATCCAGGCATGAGCAGTCATCCGGCAGAATCGTTGATCACTGGTTTCTTATGAGAAACCAGTGATCAACATAGAAGATCAGTGTGTGCAGTGTTATAGGTCCCTATGGGAGCTATAACACTGCAAAAAAAAGTGGAAAAAAAAAGTGAATAAAGATCATTTAACTCCTCCCCTATTAAAAGTTTGAATCACCCCCCTTTTCCAATAAAAAAAAAAACAGTGTAAATAAAAATAAACATATGTGGTATCACCGCGTGCGGAAATGTCCGAATTATAAAAATATATCATTAATTAAACCGCTCGGTCAATGGCGTGCGCGCAAAAAAATTCCAAAGTACAAAATAGTGCATTTTTGGTCACTTTTTATATCATTTAAAAATGAATAAAAAGTGATCAATAAGTCCTATCAATGCAAAAATGGTACCGTTAAAAACTTCAGATCACAGCGCAAAAAATGAGCGCTCATACCGCCCCATACACGGAAAAATAAAAAAGTTATAGGGGTCAGAAGATGACAATTTTAAACGTATAAATTTTCCTGCATATAGTTATGATTTTTTCCAGAAGTCCGACAAAATCAAACCTATATAAGTAGGGTATCATTTTAATCGTATGGACCTACAGAATACATATCAGGTGTCATTTTTACCGAAAAATGTACTACGTAGAAACGGAAGCCCCCAAAAGTTACAAAACAGCGTTTTTTTTTTCAATTTTGTCGCACAATGATTTTTTTTCCCGCTTCACCATAGATTTTTGGCCAAAATGACTGACGTCATTACAAAGTAGAATTGGTGGCGCAAAAAATAAGCCATCATATGGATTTTTGGGTGTAAATTTGAAAGAGTTATGATTTTTTAAAGGCAAGGAGCAAAAAACGAAAATGCAAAAACGGAAAAACCTCCGGTCCTTAAGGGGTTAAAATGATAAAGGGATTTAGGTGCACTACTGTGGTAGATGTAAACAAAGACATTGGCTAACCCTCAACACTGATGTTAAAATTGGGACATTAGCCAGTATGTCCTTATATGAAGGACATGCCAGAGCCCGCACACCAACGCCAAGGTTTCTCAAGTGGCGCGGGACCTAACACTAAACCTAACTGTGCGTGATAAGCAAAACCAGGGGCCAGTGGGCAATTACAGCAGCATTAGGCCGACTCACAGCCTCCTCCCAGATACCCTCCAGTGTGGCTGAGCACACATACAATGGGAGGAGGGAGGCAGACTATAAGCCCCACCCAAGTTGGCTGATATAGCTGCATGACCTCATATGTGCATCTTAATGCTGCCTGGAAGATGTTCAAGGCGCATTACATGTGGAGTTTACTCACCTCCAAGTATAAAGTTTAAACAGCAACAATGATGTGGTCTCAAATGACTGGAGGTACTCAACCCCAAATGCAGTTGTATCTGTGCTCAGCCACACTGGAGGGTATCTGGGAGGAGGCTGTGAGTCGGCCTAATGCTGCCATAATTGCCCACTGGCTCCTGGTTTTGCTTATTATGCACAGGTAGGTTTAGTGTTAGGTCCCGCGCCACTTGAGAAACCTTGGCATTGGTGTGCGGGCTCTGGTGTGCCCTTCATATAAGGATATACTGACTAATGTCTCAATTTTAACATCAGTGTTGAGGGATAGCCAATGTCATTTGTTTACACCAACCACAGTAGTGCACCTAAATCCCTGTATTATTCTAATTGTTGCACATCCACACCGTTTATCTGGTGTAGGATTCTATTGTGGCACTTGTAGTCCGCTGCAGGCATCCTCCATTGTATGCATTTTTATGCTGGGGATCGCCCCTAGCAACGGACTGCAAGCGCAGGATCTGCTCCCCCAGTATAAATGCACAACTGCATTTGGAGTTGAGCACTTCCAGCCATTTGAGACCACATCTTTGTTGCAGTTCTTAAAATGGACATAGGTGTCAGCAGAGAGCTCTATGTTCCAAAAAGAAAAGAATTTCCTCTGTAGTATTCAGCAGCTAATAAGTACTGGAAGGATTACAATTTTTTTTAAATAGAAGCAATTTACAAATCTGTTTAACTTTCTGGCACCAGTTGATTTAAAAACAAAAAGTTTTCCACCGGAGTACCCCTTTAAGTCGATCCCCTAAGGAAGAGGGGAGTTTATCCCCTCCAAACACATTTTCTGGCTTTCATATAGAAATAAATACTTTTATAATCCGTGTGCCACACTGTGGTAGAAGTTGGCATACCTTTTTGACAGTATCTCTAAATATGCAGGTGGCAGCGGACAAAATGTGAATGGGGCCGTAGTGATACAAATATTATGGCTCATGAATAAATGGCAACTATAAAATATTGTATATGTAAGTATGTATAATATAACCCTTACATGCTGGTTCCTAAGCGGCAGTTTACATAGGTAACTGATCAAAATACATTGCTTTTACTTGCATTTACAATGAATTGCACAATTACCGTATATACTCGAGTATAAGCCGAGTTTTTCAGCACAATTTTTCGTGCTGAAAACACCCCCCTCGGCTTATACTCGAGTGAACTCCCCCACCCGCAGTGGTCTTCAACCTGCGGACTTCCAGAGGTTTCAAAACTACAACTCCCAGCAAGCCAGGGCAGCCATCGGCTGTCCGGGCTTGCTGGGAGTTGTAGTTTTGAAACCTCCGGAGGTCCGCAGGTTGAAGACCACTGCGGCCTTCAACATCATCCAGCCCCCTCTCACCCCCTTTAGTTCTGAGTACTCACCTCCGCTCGGCGCTGGTCCAGTCCTGCAGGGCTGTCCGGTAAGGAGGTGGTCCGGTGAGGAGGTGGTCCGGGCTGCTATCTTCACCGGGGAGGCCTCTTCTAAGCGCTTCGGGCCCGGCCTCTGAATAGTCACGTTGCCTTGACAACGACGCAGATGCGTCGTTGTCTAGGCAACGGCTCTATTCCGGGCCGGAAGCGCGGAGAAGAGGCGCCCCCGGTGAAGATAGCAGCCCGGACCACCTCCTCACCGGACCACCTCCTTACCGGACAGCCCTGCAGGACCGGACCAGCGCCGAGCGGAGGTGAGTACTCAGAACTAAAGGGGGTGAGAGGGGGCTGGATGATGTTGAAGGCCGCAGTGGTCTTCAACCTGCGGACCTCCGGAGGTTTCAAAACTACAACTCCCAGCAAGCCCAGACAGCCGATGGCTGCCCGGGCTTGCTGGGAGTTGTAGTTTTGAAACCTCTGGAGGTCCGCATGTTGAAGGCCGCAGTGGTCTTCAACCTGCGGACCTCCGGAGGTTTCAAAACTACAACTCCCAGCAAGCCCGGGCAGCCATCGGCTGTCCGGGCTTGCTGGGAGTTGTAGTTTTGAAACCTCTGGAGGTCCGCAGGTTGAAGACCACTGAGGGCGAATGATGAGAAGAGGATGATGAAGGGGGGGGGGGGTGTGGGGATGATGAAGGGGGGTGGGGATGATGAAGGGGGGGGTGTGGGATGATTACAAGGGGATGATGAAGGGGGGATGTGTGGGATAAGGGGATGTGTGGGATGATGACAAGGGGATGATGAAGGGGGGATGTGTGGGATGATGACAAGGGGATGATGAAGGGGGGATGTGTGGGATAAGGGGATGTGTGGGATGATGACAAGGGGATGATGAAGGGGGGATGTGTGGGATAAGGGGATGTGTGGGATGATGACAAGGGGATGATGAAGGGGGGATGTGTGGGATGATGACAAGGGGATGATGAAGGGGGGATGTGTGGGATGATAAGGGGATGTGTGGGATGATGACAAGGGAATGATGAAGGGGGGATGTGTGGGATGATAAGGGGATGTGTGGGATGATGACAAGGGGATGATGAAGGGGGGATGTGTGGGATGATGACAAGGGGATGATGAAGGGGGGATGTGTGGGATAAGGGGATGTGTGGGATGATGACAAGGGGATGATGAAGGGGGGATGTGTGGGATGATGACAAGGGGATGATGAAGGGGGGATGTGTGGGATGATAAGGGGATGTGTGGGATGATGACAAGGGGATGATGAAGGGGGGATGTGTGGGATGATAAGGGGATGTGTGGGATGATGACAAGGGGATGATGAAGGGGGGATGTGTGGGATGATGACAAGGGAATGATGATGAGGATGTTAATGACGGGTCTGGATGATGACAGGGGGGGATGAGGTATTTCCCACCCTAGGCTTATACTCGAGTCAATAACTTTTCCTGGGATTTTGGGTTGAAATTAGGGGTCTCTGCTTATACTCGGGTCGGCTTATACTCGAGTATATACGGGGTATGTTTTATAGGTATGAGTTGCATTTAGACAGTCAACATACACAACTCTATAGGTGTCTTTTTGGATGGACTCATATTTTTCAGTATTGTGGGGTGATGTTTCCTTTATTTTTTTTTCTTTATTGCAGTTCGTCCAACCTTTCAATGTCTGTCCAGTCCATGTATACATGTATATGGTATATGTAAGAGATTATTTTGTAGTATTGGCTCTACAATTAAAAACCTTTTGTTATGTTAAAGTTGTTTGCCACATCTTGTATGCATTTCTTCAAATCTTTCCCAAAGTTGTCATTGCAGGAATAATCCCTCTTTTATAATATATTTATATATGTATTATTATTATTTTAGACATTGAGATAAAAGCTGCAATTTATCAGTCATGGACAGACATATTTTCATTTTTAACCATCTTGCTAAGAAAAAATGGACCAGGTGTTATCTATGCCATAACAGCAGCCTTGTCAAAGTATGGGATTGCATTGTATGGTAAGTTTTTAATAACATAAAAAATTATTTTTAACCTTTTAAGGACTGAGCCCTTTTTCACTTTAAAGGGGTATTCCAGGCAAAACCTTTTTTATATATTTATTTTTTTATATATATCAACTGGCTCCGGAAAGTTAAACAGATTTGTAAATTACTTCTATTAAAAGATCTTAATCCTTCCAATAGTTATTAGCTTCTGAAGTTTTCTGTTTAACTGCTCAATGATGATGTCATGTGCCGGGAGCTGTGTATGATGGAAGAATATCCCCATAGGAACTGCACAGCTCCCGGGACGTGAGTCATCAGAGTGCAGGTACAACAAGAAAACAACAACTCAACTTCAGAAGCTAATAACTATTGGAAGGATTAAGATTTTTTAATAGAAGTAATTTACAAATCTGTTTAACTTTCCTGAGCCAGTTGCTATATAAAAAAAGTTTTGGCCTGGAATACGGACTCAACCCTTTTTTTTACAATTCTGACCACTGTCACTTTTATGCATTAATAACTCTGGGATGCTTTTACCGATTATTCTGATTCCGAGAGAGTTTTTTTTTTCGTGACATACTCTACTTTAACACAGTGGTAAATTTTCATCATTACTTGCATCCTTTCTTGGTGAAAAATCCCCAAATTTCATGAAAATGTAGAAAATTTAGCATTTTTCTAACTTTGAAACTCTCTGCTTGTAAGGAAAATAGACATTCCAAATAAATACATATACAATATGTCTACTTTATATTTGCATCATGAATTTTACATGTTTTTACTTTTGGAAGACATCAGAGGGCTTCAAATTTCAGACGCAATTTTTCCACAAAATTTTCAAAATCTGAATTTTTCAGGGACCAGTTCAGTTTTGAAGTGGATTTGAGGGGTCTTCTCATTATAAATACCCCATAAATTACCCCATTATAAAAACTGCACCCCCCAAAGTATTCAAAATGACATTCATAAAGTATGTTAACCCTTTAGGTGTTTCACAGGAATAGCAGCAAGGTAAAGGAGAAAATTCTAAATCTTCATTTTTTACACTCGCATGTTCTTGTAGACTCAGTTTTTGAAATTTTACAAGGGGTAAAAGGAGAAAAAAAATAATTTGTAACCCAATTTCTCTCGAGTAAGGAAATACCTCATATGTGGATGTCAAGTGCTCTGTGGGTGCACTACAAAGCTCAGAAGGGAAGGAGCAACAATGGGATTTTGGAGAGTGAGTTTTTTTTTAAATGGTTTTTGGGGGGCATGTCACATTTAGGAAGCCCCTATGGCGCCAGAACAGCAGAAAACCCCCCCCACATAGCATACTATTTTGGAAACTACACCCCTCAAGGAGCGTAAGGCTGGGTTCACACCACATTTTTCAAATATGGTTACCGTATACGGTTTTCCACTATAAATAAGTATGGCAAAAACCGTATACAACCGTATGACTCCAAATTAAAACGTATACGTTTTTTTTCCCATATACGGTTCCAAAACGTATGTACGGTTCTATCCGTTTGCATCCATTTTTGCCAATGGTTTTGCTATTTTGTTGGAATTAGTTTTCCAGCAATTTAATAAAGTTACTATTGTTCTATTGAAATACCAACGGATGTGGGAGTGGGATGTCTGGGATGAATTCTAGAAAGATCTGCATGTTTCAACTCCTAAAACGGATTAGAAAAACCGTGTCCAACCGTATTCTGAAATTCTGTGTACAGTTCTCATAGACAACAATGTTAAAAGAACCGCATACGGTTCGCATACGGTTTTCCAACTGGAGGCAAAAACGTGGTCAACAGCGTTTTTGCCTACTGTTGAAAAATCGGCAAAACCGTATCCGAGGCAAAACTGATGCAACCGTACACAACATTTGAAATACGGTTTACAATGCATTCTCTATGCATACGGTTTCGGATACGGTCGTATACGTTTTTTTGCAGAAAACCGTATACGGTTACCGTATTTGAAAAACGTGGTGTAAACCCAGCCTTACAAGGGGTCCGCTCAGCCTTAAAACCCCACAGGTATTTGATGACTTTTCGTTAAAGTCGGATGTGTAAATGATTTTTTTTTTTCACTAAAATGCTGGTTTTCCCCCAAATTTTACATTTACATTACATTTACAAGGGCTTATAGGAGAAAATGCCCCCTAAAATTTGTAACCCCATCTCTTCTGAGTATGTAAATGCTCACATTTGGCTTTTTGAAAGCAAATTTTGCTGAAATTGTATTTTGGGGGTCATGTCGCATTTAGGATGCCCATATGGTGCCAGAACAGCAAAAAAAAAAAAAAAAAACACATGGCATACTATTTTGGAAACTACACCCCTCAAGGAACGTAACAAGGGCTACAGTCAGCCTTAACACCTCACAGAAGCTTGACAAATTTCTGCTTAAGTTGGACGTGAAAATGAAAAATTAGATTTTTTTTCACAAAAATGCTGGTGTTAGCCCAAATTTTTCATTTTCACATTGGAGAAAAAGCCTCCCAAAATTTGTTACCCCATTCCTTCTGAGTATGGAAATACCCCATATGTGGAGGTAAAGTTCTCTGCGGGTGAACTACAATGCTCGGTCAGAAGAAGAGGAGCACCATTGAGCTTTTTGGTGAGATAATTTGGTTGGAATAGAAGTGGGAGGCCATGTGTGTTTACAAAGCCCCCCATGGTGCCAGAACAGTGGACCCCCCCCCCCCCACCACACACACATTTGACCCCATTTTGGAAACTACACCCCTCACATAATTTAATAAGGGGAGCAGTGAACATTTACATCCCACTGGCATTTGACAGATCTTTGGAACAGTGGGCTGTGCAAATGAAAAATAAAATTTTTCATTTTCACGGACCACTGTTCCAAAAATCTGTCAGACACCTGTGGGGCATAAATGCTCACTGTACCCCTTATTACATTATGTGAGGGGTGTAGTTTCCAAAATTTTCACATGTAGGGGGTTCACTGTCCTGGCACTATGGGGGCTTTGTAAACAATTTCAGACACCTTCAATTTCAGACACCTTCTCTTGCCGAAAGCCCAATGGCGTGCCTTTTCTTCTGAGCATTGTAGTGCGCCCACAGAGCACTTTATATCCACACATGGGGTATGTTCTTACTCAGAAAAAATGGTGTTACAAATTTTGGGGGGCTTTTTTTTCCTATTCTCCCTTGTGAAAATGAAAATGTAGGGTAACACCAGCATTTTAGTGAAAAAAACGAAAATTTGTCAAACGCCTGCGGGGGTGTTTAGGCTCACTATAACCCTTGTTACATTGTGTGAGGGGTGTAGTTTCCAAAATGGGGTCACATGTGGGTATTGTTTTGCGTTTGTCAGAACTGCTTTAAAATCAGCCACCCCTGTGCAAATCACCAATTTAGACCTCAAATGTACATGGAACGCTCTCACTTCTGAGCCATGTTGTGTGCCCGCAGAGCATTTTACGCCCACATATGGGGTATTACTGGGGTAAATTTGGGGGTGTTTTATTTTCCTTTTACCGCTTCTTAAAATTAAAAGTATGGGGCAACACCAGCATGTTAGTGTTAAAAAATAAAAAAAAAGGTGTAGACCCCAACTTTACCTTTTCATAAGGGGTAAAAGGAGAAAAAGACCCCCAAAATTTGTAACACAATTTCTCCCAAGTACGGAGATACCCCATATGTGGCCATAAAATGTTTCCTTGAAATACGACAGAGCTCCGACGCGAGAGAGCGCCATACGCATTTGAGGCCTAAATTGGGGATTTGAATCCGCCACAAACATACCCGACGGCAGTGTTTCCCAAACAGGGTGTCTCCAGATGTTTCAAAACTCCCAGCATGCCTTGACAGTCAATGGCTTTCCAGCAATACTGTTAGTTGTTGATTTTCAACAGCTGGAGGCTATGTTTTGGAAACAGTGCCGTATAAGCCTTTTTTTATTTTATTGGGGGTGGGGGTGGAGACTGTGTTGGGGTATGTAGTGTTTTACTTTTTATTTTGTGTAGTGTAGTGTTTTAAGGGTACATTCACACGGGCAAAGGTTTAAAGAGTTTGAGCTGCGGCGGAAAACTTGCTGTACTTATGCAACAGCTGGAGGCACATTGGTTGCGAAACACTGAGAGTTTACTTTAATCAGTGATTCGCAACCAGTGTGCCTCCAGCTGTTGCAAAACTAGAACTCCCAGCATGTACAGTCTCTCAGTGCATGCTGAGAGTTGTATTTTTGCAACAGCTGGAGGCACACTGGTTGCAAAACACTGAGTTAGGTAACAAACTCTTTTTCACAACCAATGTGTCTCCAGCTATTGCAAAACTGCAACAGTCAGCATGCATTGACAGCCGAAGGGCATGCTGAGAGTTGTAGTTTTGCAACAGCTGGAGGCACACTGCTACAACTCCTAGCATACCATTTGGTAGGCTGTGCATGTTGGGAGTTGTAGTTGTGCAACAGCTGGATGCACACTTTTTCATAGAAAAAATGTGCCTCCAGCTGTTACATAACTACAATCCCCAGTATGCACAGACTACCAAAGGGCATGCTGGGAGTTGTAGTTCGAACTCCATCTGTTGCAAAACTACAACTCCCAGCATGCCCTTTGGCTGTGCATGTTGAGAGTTGTTGCAAAGCAACAGCAGGAGGTGAACAGGCCTCACCTCCTGCTGTATCCTGCTGCTGCCGCCGCCACCGATCCTGAGGGGACCCCCGCCGGACCAGGGCAAGGTAGGAGGCCGGCGCCGATCTCCGTCCCGATCACCACCCAGCAGGTCCGTGATTGGTCGGTCATTCCGACCGTTCAATCACGTTATCGTGAGGCCGCAGCCGTGCCACCTCACTCCTGCTGGGTAAGGGGGCTGTCTCGGACAGCCCCATTCACCCTTTTTTTTCTGGGTGACCAGGTCACCAGAGACCCTATTGACCCGGAATAGCCGCAAATCGCCGATCTGAATTGACCTCAGGACCCCCCTGGGCGATATGCCGGGATGCCTGATGAACGATATCAGCAGGCATCCCAGTCCCTGCCCGGCGAGCCCGAGTCCTTAAGGACTCGGAAACGGGGGCGTATTGATACGCCCTGCGTCCTTAACCCCGGGGGTTTTTCTGTTTTTTGCATTTTCGTTTTTTGCTCCTTGCCTTTAAAAAATCATAACTCTTTCAATTTTGCACCTAAAAATCCTTATGATGGCTTATTTTTTGCGCCACCAATTCTACTTTGTAATGACGTCAGTCATTTTGCCCAAAAATCTATGGTGAAACGGAAAAAAAAATCATTGTGCGACAAAATTGGAAAAAAACGCCGTTTTATAACTTTTGGGGGCTTCTGTTTCTACGTAGTCCATTTTTCGGTAAAAATGACACCTGATCTTTATTCTGTAGGTCCATAGGATTAAAATGATACCCTACTTATATAGGTTTGATTTTGTCGGACTTCTGGAAAAATCATAACTACATGCAGGAAAATTAATACGTTTAAAATTGTCATCTTCTGACCCCTATAACTTTTTTATTTTTCCGTGTATGAGGCGGTATGAGGGCTCATTTTTTGCGCCGTGATCTGAAGTTTTTAACGGTACCATTTTTGCATTGACAGGACTTATTGATCTTTTTATTCATTTTTAAATGATATAAAAAGTGCCCAAAAATGCACTATTTTGGACTTTTGAATTTTTTTGCGCGCACGCCATTGACCGAGCGGTTTAATTAATGATATATTTTTATAATTCGGACCTTTCCGCACGCGGTGATACCATATATGTTTATTTTTATTTTTATATACACTTTTTTTTTTATTGGAAAAGGGGGGTGATTCAAACTTTTAATAGGGGAGGAGTTAAATGATCTTTATTCACTTTTTTTTTTTGCAGTGTTATAGCTCCCATAGGGACCTATAACACTGCACACACTGATCTTTATCATTGATCACTGGTTTCTCATAAGAAACCAGTGATCAACGATTCTGCCGCATGACTGCTCATGCCTGGATCTCAGGCACTGAGCAGTCATTCGGCGATCAGACAGCGAGGAGGCAGGTAGGGGCCCTCCCGCTGTCCTGTCAGCTGTTCGGGATGCCGCGATTAGCCGCGGCTATCCCGAACAGCCCGACTGAGCTAGCCGGCCACTTTCACTTTCACTTTTAGCCGCGCGGCTCAGCTCTGAGCGCGCGGCTAAAGGGTTAATAGCGCGCGGCGCCGCGATCGGCGCTGCGCGCTATTAGAGGCGGGTCCCGGCTTCACTATGACGCCGGGCCCGCCATAATATGACGCGGGGTTACTGTGTAACCCCGTGTTATATCAGGAGAGCAGGACCAAGGGCGTACCTGTACGCCCTTGGTCCTTAAGGGGTTAAGGGTGTAGTCACACACCCCATATCCACTGGGCATTTGAAGTTGTGGATCAAAAATACATAATAATTGCCTTCTTAAATCCGCAATTTCGTATTCGTAATTACGGATTTTGCAGCTTCAAATCTGCAGAGGATCTTGTGTGTGTGAATACACACAAAAGCAAGGCAATTTATTACCATATATTTATTTATTTATTCACTAATTGAAACCAGATATTGATAAATATTCCCATCTTATGTGTTATAATTTTCTGATCATAGTTTTTTTTTTCTTTTCTGTACATTATTATGGGGTCAGCCATTTTGCCTAAGCTGCTTTTAAGAGGATTTAGAATATGAATTACAACATTCACATGGATCATAGAAGCAATAATTTGGAGCCAACTCATTAGCTTGAATTGTCAACTTATTAATAGTGGTAAAAAAAAAATGCAAGATGGATTAAACAAATTATACCCTCCGTGCTGCTGAATGCCATTTAGACACCTAAAAAATAGCCGTTTTTATTATGCCTGTAAACCTTCAGAAAGGTTCCAGCACAGAGACCTCTATTTCAATCAGCAGAAAATAGGGCAGGGGTGGGAGGGAAGAGGTATGTCGTTGAAGCTCCACACTACATCTTCAACTGTTCATCAGCAAACAGAAAAATGTTATTTTCTAAAAAGCATTCAGCAGCACTAAAGGTATAATTTGTTTAATCACCTGTCGGTATTTGCTACAAAGCTAACACAAGGATTACAAATATTCCCTTTTACCTCTATGGCTATGTATCTGTATGAACAATGGAATTCGGACTGTTAGCATTCAGAAATTATTAGTTAATTTAGAATTTTGTACCAATTGGAAATAGTTAGAAACCAACAACTTGATCACTAAAACATGTAATTTAACCCCTTAACGACATAGGGCGTAAATGTACGTCCTGGTGCTTTGGTACTTAACGCGACATGACACGAGCACCGGAACGACCAAGGATGTAAATGTACGTCCTGATGTGACAGTACTTTGCGCACCAGGACGTACATTTATGTCCTGTACATGACCGAGCATTGGAGCGATGCTCGGGTCATGCTCGGACATCAGAGTTTGCGATGATGTCTGCTATTAACTCCTCAAATGCCGGCAATGCGGGCGTTAAATTGGCTGATCGGATCGCCTGTAATGCTACCGCGGGGATCCGATCATCCAGAATGGCGGACGGAGGTCCCCTTACCTGCCTCCGTCCATCTCCTTGGGGTCTTCTGCTCTGCTCGATCTCAAACCAGAACAGAAGATTGCCGATAACACTGAGCAGTGTTAGCAATCAAATTATTGCTATAAATAGTCCCCTATGGGGACATAAAAAGTAAAAAAAAAAAAAAAAAATTTAAATCCCCTCCCTAAAATGTAAATAGTCCCTTTTTTCCCCATTTTACCCCCAAAAAGTGTAAAAAAAAAACAAGTAATAAACATATTTGGATTTGCCGCGTGCATAAATGTAGGAACTATCAAAATATTATGTTAATTATTCCGTACGGTGAACGGCGTAAACATAAGTCCAAAATTGCTGCTTTTTTTGTCACCTCATATTCCAAAAAACATTAATAAAAACAATTATATCACATATATGCAATCGTGGTACCGATAAAAACTACAAATCACGGAGCATATTATACATTCCTGTATACAAAAAAATTAGAAAGTTATAGGGCAGTTCTAAACATACTTTACATACTTTTCTATTATTGTACTGCTTAAAAAAAATTGTAATAATTTAATCATGGGTATCATTTTAATCGTATTGACCCAAATAATAAAAATAACATGTTATTTTTACAGCACAGTATACAGCGTGAAAATGAAACCCTCCGAAATGTGCAAAATTGCAGTTTTCATTTTAATTTCCCCATACAAATAATATTTATTTTGTTTTGCTGTACATTTTATGGTAAAATAAAAGGTATCATTACAAAGTACAATTGGTCATTCAAAAAATAAGCCCCATATGGGTCTGTGGATGGAAATATAAAAGAGTTTTTAGAATGCAAGGAGGAATAAAAAAAATGCAAAAATAAAATTTCCTGTGTCCTTAAAGAAGATATCCCATGCAGCAAAGAAAAAAAAAAAACCTAGCCATTCCATAGTATATTCACCTACCACCTCTCTGACATGTTTGTGATTTTTTTTCCGCCCCCCATTCACCGGCTATTCAGCTCATAAATTCCAGTTACTTCCTGGTTATGGTGGCTATGCCTGTGATGTCAGAGACTACATTTCCCTGCATGCACTGCTCACATTTCCTGCTCTCAGCTGCCTGAGCAGAGAGCTTGTTACCACCCCTAACTTATGTTAGTCACTCCCACATAACACTGAGCTCCAATCATATCCCTATACAGCAGGGTGGCCACGAGGAAACAAAATGTAATCTCAGTGCTCAGAGAGAGGGACCCTGGAGTTGAAGCTGCAGTTTTACACTGTAAAATCCCTCCCTCCCCCTCCTCCTCTCAATGAAACAGCTTTACAGTGGCACAATCACCTCCCCCCTCCTCTGCCCTGCACTCCTCTCTCCCCAGTGCTCAGTGTGACAATTCTACTCTCCCTCCCCTCCATTCTCAGTGTGACAGCCCTACGCTGGCAGCTCCCTCCCCTCCCCCCTCTCCTCCGTTATCAGTGTAAAAACATTAGCAAGGAGAGGGGAGAGAACTATGATGTGAATCAGCCGGCATATAGGCAGTGCTGCTCAGCCAATCACTGCAGAACAGAGGGAGGACAGTGTGAATATTCATCAGATGGGAGGGGCTAAGGCCGAGCTCAGGCAGCTCTCTGCAGCACAGGGGTTTTCTGGGTAATTGTCACGTCACGGCCCCTGGATGCTGCTGATAACAGCCTGAATAGGGGGTCGAAAGTCATGAAAATCTGGAACAGCTGAATTTCCTGTCAGAAACAAGCTTTATCTGCATTCTTCTGTCTAAGCAGCATTGGTAATGGAAGTGATTTACAAACCTGTATAACTTTACCTTCAGCACTAAAAGCTGAACAATTGTTTACTGTGAGACTTGTCCTTTAAGGTCAAAATGGGCTGTGTCCTTATGGGGTAAAAAAAAGGCATTTAAGTGTTCTTCAATAAGTCTTTATCAGTATAGAGAATGTGTTTATTAGTAATTTTATTTCTATGAAGGATATTTATCATTCTTTTCAAACGTATGGCTTTTATGACAATTTTTTTTTTTTTTGCTTACATGCGACCTATTTATCAAATAGTCGCACGACCTTGATAAATAAATCACATGTAAGCAAACACCTGGAAACCCGCTTCAAAAATCTTTTTTTTTTTAAGTAGAAAAATTTTCCCTTTTACCAGTTAGCATTGCTAGAAAGTGACTGGGAAGGAGGGGGGTGTACCAAATTGGGTGACACCCTGCCTGGCCTGCCTGGCACTAAATAGCTGCACTCCAACTATCCCGCAACAACCCATCCACCCTCCTCAGAAATTAAAAAAATATTAAAAACATATATTATGCCACACCATGAATAACCATACTCTGGAGGCTTTTTTGTTCAATTTTGAGCACGCATTTTGTGCCGTGGTGGGCGGAGTCTTGCGTCACTGCGCTAAGGCTGGCGTTTATGTCAGGAAGGAAGACAGCACAGCACCAACAGGCACATAAACAATAGTGAAGCCACAAAAAAAAACCAAAAAAAAAGCCTCTGTATGTTACCCACCCCAAAATGTGCATGAAGCTGTATTACTATGGATCTTTCTTTTTTTTTTAAGGAAAAATTTTAGTGCCACATATGGGTTATTTACGTAGTCTGTAAAAATTCTGCAATTATTTTGTGCCTTATTCTACAGTATTTTAACACGACATTAATTTTAAAATGTAGTGGGTATGCCAGCATGTACGTGTCCTAAAATTAACAAGATGTGCAGTGTGTATTTTCAACCATAAAATTGATAGTTATTAGTTATATAATACATTTTTTCTATAGTGACCATTAACATTAATGTAGTAGCTTTGTTTTATGTAGAACAAAAACAGTTGTTAAAGGGGGGGGGGGGGGGGGAATGTCCTTTTCTGCAGACGTATGCACTTTCGGTAAGCCAGGTTGGACCTGGAATATATATGAGACTTTAAAACAGAGATGCAACTTTTATTCTTCATAAATAGCAACTATCACATTTGATAAATACATGACCAATGCAAAGTAAAAAGAAAAAAAATGTGAGCAGATTTCAGAAATGTGCTTTGGAATAAGCAAAAATCAAAAAGTCGCAGCATGTATAGAAAAGTCGCACGTGCACAAGTATGTGCAACTTTTTTCACGCAAAAAAAAAAATCTACTACGAAGCTTGATAAATCTCCTTCAATATGTTTGTTGGATTTAACTAGCACATTTCAGACTTAAAATGTCCTTACTGAAAGTCTAGGCTATGAGTTGTGGTGCTGGTTTTCAGCCTTTGTCTACTGATATCTAAAGTGGTTCCGATTGTTATGCACCAGCTTGAAGTAAGCTGACATTTTTATATATATATATATATATATATATATATATATATATATATATATATATATATATATATATATATATATATTGTAGAAAAAAATATTGTTTATTATAGTTATTATAATTATTATAATCAGCATTTAGAAATGGTGTCTAGATAAAAATAATAAACAATGACACTTATTATTATGTCATTATTTATTATAATTTTTCATCTAGACACAATTTCTGAATGGTTAATTATTATTATTATTATTATTATTATTATTATGATGTTTAATTTCTTTATTTCTTTATTTTTTATCTAGACACCATTTCTGAATGCTTAGCATTATCTGGGGAATATTTGAATCTGTACATAGCCAGCCTGCAATTTCTATCAGTTCTTCTAGCAGAAGAAGGAAGTCGGCAACCTTATGAGCCACCTGAATCAAACACAACGCTCACTTCTCTTTTAGATGGAAATCTCAGAATGGGAAGTAGCCTTTGCAAGATAATTTTTCAGGTTAGTGTTGTTTTGTATGAAGTATGCATTATATGATAGGTTTGTTATATGTACATCAACAAATAAATAGCCTTATCTAAAATGACCAATTCCTTTGCTCTCTATTATATACAGTACCAGTATCCTAGTGTATACCATGTTTTACTACAGAAATGGCCAAGCAGATGGTCTTACAAGTGAAAATCATGTCATATATACTGTGGGAGAATTCTTTGACATATGTTGGCAGGAAGTCTCTTCCTTCTCACAGCAAGAGCCTTATGGGTTCAGGCATGGGAGATATTCATCTTTTATGGCTCCCGTCACAAAGGATTTTCAAGTCATGAAATTCTGAAAGCTTTTTTTTTTTCTTTTGGAAATTAAATCGTTAATTAACAACCCGAAATGAATTTTCCATTTTTATAGTTTGTAACCAATTTGTAATAGTTTGCTTGTATCATTTTAATAATATTATATAGTTATATTTAATTATATATACCCATGTAATATCTTAATGAATTACCTTAATGTTAAATGTAGACTCATGAAGAGAAATCATCAGAGGACCCTCTAAAACAGCTCTCTGTGAATTGTCTAATTCTTCTGTTGGCTGTCAGCAGAAGCGCCCAGGCATACAGTCTACAAGGTGAGCTTTTGTGTTGTGATTTATTCAGGAGACTATACAAATGATTACATTACATAAGTCAATAAAATCACATGGTTTATTATCCACTACAGCTGGTGTGCACCATACGTGTGGCTAAAATACTCACAAAAAAAACTTTTTTTACTTGTATGTTGCTGAGATTGGGATTCATTTTTTAAAGATGATGTTACCACAACTACTTCTGTTGAAGTCTGCATAGTGGTAAAGCCTTATAACTGTGACATTAACTAAAGGAGAATAAAATGAGAACACCAGATGTTAGACACCATGCCATCTTATAAAATAGAGATTACCGGGAGGAGGGAATAATGGCACAAGGGGATAAAGATAGAGGGGGGATTAAAGGGGTTGTGCGCTGCCCTGACTTTTGGAGCTCCGCTCACAGTGTCCGGAAGTTCAGTACTCCGAACGCTGTGTGCGGGCTTCCGTGTTAGCGGCCGCCGGGTGTGACTTCTCGCCCGCCCCCTCTACGAAAGTCTATGGGTAGAGGGGGCGGGCGTGACGTCACGCCGGGCGGCCGCGAACAAAAGTAATGAACTTCCGGACGCTGTGAGCGGAGCTCCGAAAGTCAGGGCAGCGCACAACCCCTTTAATGGCATAAAGATGGTGGGGGGAATAATGGCACAGAGGATTAAGATGGAGGAGTAGGGGGAGGGGGGATAATCATTACCCCCCTCCATTTTAATTCCCCTGTGCCATAATGCCTTTTTTTTTTTAAACACTACCCGACCTGTTAGGGTATACGGCGCTCCCAGAGTCCTGTTTGGCAGGCCACACAGAAGGGTGACGTCCTTTTGCGCTGTGCGGCACCTCCACGCAATGTCAAGGGGCGTCAAACATCTGCCTGGCAACCACACAGCTCCCGTAAAGTCGCCGCAGAGGAGAAGAGAGCTTTACCGAGAGCTGCCGCGGCCGTTCCCCGCTCTTCACTGACAAATACTGGCCAATGCATGGCCTGTATTTGTCAACGCATTGCGTACCCCCACACAACCAGTGGCGTGCACCTAGGAGTACGCGTGCCACCCTTCCCATTTTAAGAATTTTAGTGATCTCAAATTATATGAATGTCCTTACAGCTACAAATTGCACCTTTCTAAGGATTTATAGATTTAGGTTTTCATAAAGTTGTTTATACCTCTTCTTCTAGCTCACTTTATAGATACCTGTATCGAGAAGATGAAGCACATTCATGCACAGCTGACTCTTGAGTCACTAAAATCAGGAAAATCTTCACAGAAAAAAAAGGTACTTACCAGGTTTTTTCTCGAAATGGAAGACTTGAAATGATAAATGTTGTTGTTTATTCTTTTAACTCCCTTAGTGACCAAGCCAATTGCCCAAAAGTTTTCTTAATTTTTATTTATTTTACTTTACGTCCTGATGTGGCGGTACTTCGCGCACCAGGGACCTGCCGGTAATGGCTGACATCCCTGATCACGCGGATGTCTGCCATTAACCCCTCAGATGCAGTGATCAATACAAATCACGGCATCTGCAGCAGTGCGGCTACATTTTATGCCGATCAAAGGGAGTGAAGGTGAGGGGTCCAGCTCACAAAAAAATAGGTAAAACTTAGCTTTTACTTCACATGGTTAAAAACATGGAACAAAAAGAAAACAACAAAAACCCCATGGGTATACTAAAATGAACGCCGACGCGTTTTGAACTTGCTAGGAGTTCTTAGTCATGGCTGCCATGACTAAGAACTCCTAGCAAGTTCGAAACGCGTCGGCGTTAGTATACCCATGGGGTTTTTGTTCCATGTTTTTAACCATGTGAAGTAAAAGCAAAGTTTTACCTATTTTTTTGTGAGCTGGACCCCTCACCTTCACTCCCTTTGATCTGCATCTTCCGGGATACGGTCCGTGCTCCAAACCTCACTTGCAAAAAAACGCATGAAAACCACATGACAACCGCACATCTATCCATTGATGCCCTCAGCAAGTGGTGAGCTGAACAACCTTTTTTTCCCTTTTTTTTGTATATACATTTTATGCCGCCTTCTTCTGCTCTGATCTGCCTTCCAGCAGACCAGAGCAGAAGATCACCGATATTTACGAATACTGTTCAGTGATATGCATACGGCATAGCACTGATCAGTATTACCATATTTATCGGCGTAAAACACAGATTTCTTAGTCTAAAATTTTTAGCCTAAAGTCTACCTGCGTGTTATACGCCGATAAGCCGCTGCAGTTCAATTATTTAAAGCGGGCGCTTTAAGTCAATGAACTTCAGCGGCTTTTGCAGGTGCAGAGACCGCCACCGCTGCCGGCTTCTCTGCCCCTGCCTGTCCTGGGGTCCCTGCTGCCGCCGTTCCTCTCCCCCTGCTATCGGCGCCGCTGCCCCTTCTCTCCCCCTGTCTGTCGGTGCCACTGCCCCTGCCCCATTGCCGGCGCCGACAGACAGGGGGAGAGAAGGGCAGAGGCACCCATTGCAGGCACTGCTGCCCCATTTCCTCCCTCATCCCGGTTGTATAATTACCTGTTGCCGGGGTCGGGTCCGCGCTGCTTCAGGCCACCGGTGTGCGTCCCCTGCAACGACGCAGGGGACGCACACCGGAGGCCTGAAGCAGCGCGGACCCGACCCTGGCAACAGGTAATTATACAACCGGGGATGGGGGAGGCAGCGGCGCCGGCAATGGGTGCCTCTGCCCCTTCACTCCCCCTGTCTTTCAGCACTGGCAATGGGGCAGCGACACCGATACAGGGGGAGAGAAGCGGTGGTAGCAGGGCTCTAGACCCCAGGAAAGGCAGGGGGAGAGAAGCGGGCAGCGACTGCCTCTCTCCCCCTGCCTTTCCCGGGGGCTTCTGCGGGGTAAGAAACAGTGTATCCGGGGTATACACACGCACACCCACGCACCCTCATTTTACCAAGGATATTTGGGTAAAAAACTTTTTTTACCCAAATATCCTTGGTAACATGAGGGTACGTGTTATAGGCCGGTGCGTGGTATACCCCAATATATACGGTAAGTTATGGGGACATAAAAAGTGTAAAAAAAAAAGTTTAAAAAATGTGAAAAATCCCCTCCCCCAATAAAAATGTAAAATGTCCTTTTTTCCCCTATTTTACCCCCAAAAAGTGTAAAAATAAATAAATTAAACTAATAAAAATTATTTGTATCGCTGTGTGCGTAAATGTCCGAACTATTAAAATATAATATTAATGATCCCGTATGGTGAACGGCGTCAACGTAAAAAAAAAATCCAAAATTGCTGGGTTTTTTTGTCACATTTTAATTAAAACTTTTTAAAAAAATTTTTATAAAATGTATAACATTTTATATACACAAATACGGTATTGATAAAAAGTACAGATCGCGGCCCAAAAATATAGCCCTCAAACCGCTGCTTATGCGGATAACTGAAAGTTATAGGTCGTGAAAATAGAGGGATTTTAAACATACTTATTTGGTTAAAAAGTTTGCAATTTTGAAGCGCAACAATAATTGAAAAGTATGTAATCATGGGTATCATTTTAATCATATTGACCCACAGAATAAAGATAACATGTCATGTTTACCGTAAATTGTACAGCGTGAAAACGTAACCTTCCAAAATTATCAAAATGGTGGTTTTCTTTTTAATTTCCAAACACTAATAGTATTTTTTAGGTGGCGCCATACATTTTATGGTAAAATGAGTTATGTCATTACAAAGGACAACTGGTCTCGCAAAAAACAAGCCCTCATACAAGTCTGTGGATGAAAACATAAAGGGGTTACAATTTTTAGAAGACGAGGAGGAAAAAACTAAAATGCAAAAATAAAATTTGCCTGATCCTTAACCCCTTAACGATGCAGGACGTAAATGTTCATCCTGGTGAGCTTGTACTTAACGCACCAGGACGTACATTTACGTCCTATACATCGCTCCGATGCTCGCGTCATGCGCGGTAGGTCCCGGCTGCTGATCGCAATCACGCGGATGTCCGTCATTAACCTCTCAGTTGCCGTGATCAATACACATCACGGCATCTGCAGCATTGCAGACACTAAAATGGATGATCGGATCGCCCGCAGCGCTGCCGCGGCGATCCGATCATCCAGCATGGCAGCCAGAGGTCCCCTCACCTGCCTCCGCTGCCTTCCACTGGTCTTCTGCTCTGGTCTGCGATCAAGCAGACCAGAGCAGAAGATGACCGATAATACTGATCAGTGCTATGTCCTATGCATAGCACTGAACAGTATTAGCATTCGAATAATCACTATAAATAGTCCACTATGGGGACTATTAAAGTGTAAAAATAAAAGTAAAAAAAAAAGTTTAAAAAAATGTGAAAAACCCCCTCCCCCAATAAAAACCTAAATTGTCCCATTTCCCTATTTCACCCCCAAAAAGTGTAAAAAAAAAAATAAAAATAAAAAAAATTATTAAAAATATTTTCTATACATATTTGGTATCGCCGCATGCGTAATTATCCCAACTTTTAAAATAAAGTGTTAATGATACCGTACGGTGAACGTAAAAAAAAGTCCAAAATAGCTGCTTTTTTATAACATTTTATTCCAAAAAAATTTATAAAAATGTATTACGTTTTATATAAGCAAATATGGTATCAATAAAAAGTACAGATCATGGCGCAGCTTATACAGAAAAATCAAAAAGTTATAGGCCTTCAAAATGGGATTTTAAACGTACTAATTTGGTTAAACAGATTTTTTTTAAGCGCAACAGTAATAGAAAAGTATGTTATCATGGGTATCATTTTAATCGTATTGACCCAAAGAATAAAGAACAAATTTCATTTTTACTGTAAATTGTACGGCGTGAAAACAAAACCTTCCAAAATTAGCAAAATTTCGGTTTTCTTTTTAATTTCCCCACACACACAGTATTTTTTTTAATTCGGGTAGAAAAACATACATGGTGCACATCTACAATCTTGTATAATGATCTGATTGCTTCTCAGCATAATATCAAAAACTAACAGGTTGTTAGTATACATTTTTGATCAAAAAGTACAAGCCCACTCGCCACGTCAAGGCCACCTATTTAGAGTGGGTCCCTAACGTCCCTAGCATAAAATGGCGCAGCACCGGGCGGCGACCACCACCGCCGCGACACCAGTGCCCACAGGGGGGGGAACGACCCACCTGGGAGGCTGCTAAGATTTCTAACCCCTCCTTTTTTTTTTCTCGTTTGAACATGTGCTGCACTCTTCCCCACCCCCTCAGCCCAACCCTATATAAGTAGTAGTCAGCTACACAAGGGCCATTTCTTTCCTAGCAGCCTCCCAGTCTGACTGGGAGAGCATGGGAAGTGAGCTATTACACCTTGTTCACACTGGTGTGGTGCTGTGCGGCGTCCGTTGCTGCCGTGTCTGCGGGGAGGTGCGACCCATAGACTGGTTTGAGTGGCATTGGGGCTGCTCTGCCAGTGGGTCGTTTCCCCCCTTGTGGTCGCTGCCCAGTGCTACGCCATTTTATGCTAGGGACGTTAGGGACCCACTCTAAATAGGTGGCCTTGACGTGGCGAGTGGGCTTGTACTTTTTGATCAAATGTATACTAACTACCTGTTAGTTTTTGATATTATGCTGAGAAGCAATCAGATCATTATACAAGATTGTAGATGTGCACCATGTATGTTTTTCTACCCGAATTCTCATAGTATTTTTTTGGTTGCACCATACATTTTATGGTAGAGTGAGTGATGACATTACAACGGACAACTGGTCGCACAAAAAAAAAAAGCCCCATACTAGTCTGTGGAGGAAAATATAAAAGTTATGATTTTTTTTAAAGGCAACAATGAAAAAATGAAAACGTAAAAATAAAATTGACTGAGTCCTTATGGCCCAAATGGGCTGAGTCCTTAGGGGGTTAAAGCGGTACTCCACTGGAAAACATATATATATATATATATATATATATATATATATATATATATATATATATATATATATATATATATATATATATATATATATATATATATATATATATATATATATATATATATATATATATATATATATATATATATATATATATATATATATATATATATATATATATATATATATATATATATATATATATATATATATATATATATATATATATATATATATATATATATATATATATATATATATATATATATATATATTAATTTTTTTTTTTTTTTTTTTTTTTAAAGCAACTGGTGCCAGAAAGTTAAACAGATTTGTAAATTACTTCTTTTAAAACATCTTAATCCTTCCAGTACTAATCAGCTGCTATATGCACTACAGGAAGTTCTTTTCTTTTTGAATTTCTTTTCTATCTGACCACAGTGCTCTTCTGACACCTCTGTTTATTTTAGGAACTGTCCAGAGTAGAAGCAAATCCCCATAGCAAACCTATTCTGCTCAGGACAGTTCCTAAAATGGACAGAGATGTCAGCAGAGAGCAACTACAAAGTCAGGGAGACAATTTGTACGCTCCATTTAATAACCATTATGTGTGCAAATAAATATTCAACATCGATTTAACATTTAGCAGCTGAACTTGTGTAGTGTGACTCACATGGGGTTGTACGTGAAATACAGACTACTTGATGCATTGTAGAAGTACGCAAACATGCTTCCTGAGGAAGTTACTGAAGGAAACAAGAACGTTAAAAATGGATAGTGGTTAACCTGTGAAGCCTGTGTGCTGAACCAGTAGCACATTGGGGGAGATGTATCATTGCATTTAGACCATTTTTCACGTCTACAAATTTTGCGCAATTGCGCTTTTTTTGCATAGAGCTGCGTTTTTTTTGGTGGACAGTTTTCTAACGTTGTCACCAGTTTGGTCTACCGTACACCACCTAATCCAGTGGACTAGTATGTATCAATTGCGCAAAAAAAGTAGATGTTGCTTTTTTTGCAAGATAAGTAGTCTAACCTAAGAGTGCTAGCAAGGATTCATAGAAAATGGCAGACGGTGGAAGATGCAGGTGGGGATGCAGGAGCTGTCTCTCAGCACTGTAGTACTACAACTACTCCCATCATAGGACAGAATCTGTCCCATAATGGGAGTAGTTGTAGTACCGCAGCGCTGAGAGACGCACATCCGCCGTCTGCGGGACTCTATTGTGACTGTTAGGACTACTACTCCCATCATGGACATACTCTGTCCATGATGGGAGATGTAGTCCTGGGGCTGAAGGACAGATCGCAGCAGGTCATTCTCCAGAGACCCGCTGCAATCTGCATTTATAAACTTAAAAAGCCGGCGGAACATGCGGCTCCACTGCGCTGCCGCCGACTCCCGTATGCAGATGTCACGATTCATAATCCCCGCCGCCGGGAGACAGGAGCTCTGATTGGTGGAAAGCTATTCAACACTATACACCAATCAGAGCTCCTGTCTTCTGGCGGGGATTATGAATTGTGACCGGTCTATACAGGGGAGCGAGTGGAGCAGCTTCTACAGTATATTATTGTTATGTGTATTTCCCCACCACAGACTAATGGTGACCCCCTGTAAAGTGAGCGCTGGGACCGCTGTGTGATTGACACACAGGTCCCCAGCGCAAGTGTCCGGCCCCACTGACCTTTATATGTTATAAATCTTTATGATACACACTGCCCGTCCTCCTCTTCATTCTTCTGATGCCGGAGACGAGCGGCTTCTGTATCATAGTCTATAGACAGAGCGCTCCCTCCCTGCTTCCACACTGCACAGGGCTGGGGCCAGACAACGGCAGGGGGCGCTCTGACTATAGTGAAAGCAGAAGCCACGCATCTCCAGCATCAGAAGATTTATAACATATAAAGGTCGAGATTTATAACATATAAAGGTCAGTGGGGCCGGGCACTTGCGCTGGGGACCTGTGTGTCAATCACACAGCGGTCCCAGCGCTCACTTTACAGGGGGTCACTATTAGTCAGTGGTGGGGAAATACACATAACATTTATATACTGTAGAAGCGGCTCCACTCGCTCCCCTGTATAGACCTGTCACAATTCATAATCCCCGCCAGAAGACAGGAGCTCTGATTGGTATATAGTGGTGAATAGCTTTCCACCAATCGGAGCTCCGGCGGGGATTATGAATCGTGACATCTAGGAGGCGGCGGAGAGTGCAGTGTTGCCGCCGGCTTTTTAAGTAGTATGGGAGTAGTAGTCCTAACAGTCACAATACAGTTTTGCAGCTGGGGGATGTGCAAGAGCCACCCCTCAGCACTGAGGTACTACAACTACTCCCATCATGGGACACAAAATGTCCCATGATGGGAGTAGTAGTCCAAGGGCTGACTGACAGATCTCAGGGGTCTCACTCTTGAGACCCCTTGCAAATTCTCCGCCCCTGCCCCCTATTGATGACATCATAGCATGGCTCTGTTCTCATTATACGTTTTGCATAATGGGAACAGAGCCTTTTTGGCAGTGTGTTCCCAAACAGGGAGACTCCAGCTGTTGTTTAGTTTAGCAACAATTGGAGGCTCCCTCTTTAGGAACACTCTGCATTATGTGCGCTCTCCCCAGGGGAGAGCGCAAAAAATGTACTAACCCATTTTTCGTGTTTTTATTTTCTTGTCATTTCAGATACGTGAATGCGGAGGACTACCTGAGATTCGGTGGACTGTGACGATGACCAGCGTTTTTTAATGTCAATAAAAGGGTTAACGAGTGCTGTGGGGGGGAGTGTTTTTTTTTAAATACATTTTTTTATTTAATGTGTTGTGTTTTTTATAATTGAAATTTCAGGCTTAGTAGTGGAAGCCGTCTTGTAGACAGAATCTATTACTAAGCTGGGCTTAGCGTTAGCCCCAAAAACAGCTAGCGCTAACCCCCAATTATTACCCACAGGGGTGCCGGGAAGAGCCGGTACCAACAGGCCCGGAGCATCAAAAATAGCGCTCCTTGGCCTAGGTGGTAATAGGCTGGGGTTATTTAGGCTGGGGAGGGCCAGTAACAATGGTCCTTGCCCATCCTGGTAACGTCAGGCTGTTGCTGATTGGTTGGTGTCTGACACTGAAAATATGGGGAACCCTATGTGGTGTTGTTTTTTTTGTAATAAAAAAAGTGTGTGGTTCCCCATATTTTCAGTGTCAGTCAGATACCAACCAATCAGCAACAGCCTGACGTTGCCAGCCCTCATTAAACCTTTTATTGACATTAAAAAAACCTGGTCATCATCGCAATACACTGAATCTGACGTAGTCCTCCCCATTCACGTATCTGAAATGAGAAAAAAAAAAGGTTAGGACATCATTTGCGATCTCACCTGGGGAGTGCGCGCGCCCATACTGCAGTGTGTAACAGGGAGCCTCCAATTGTTCTTGTCAGCCTACTGTATCCTGTATATACAGTCATCTATAGATGGCTGTATATACAGGAGAGCGCACAAAGATTTAACTCAGAACTGCTCAGCAGCAGTGTGGGTTAACTCTTCCCTTGCTGGGCTCCTGTATAGTATACATGGATACACTATGCCCCCTGTATACTATACAGCGGGTGGAGGTAAATAGTGATGCTCTGCACCCTTTATATGTTATACATCACTCCTTACCTCCTTACACTCAGTGGGGCGGACGCTCTGCATCCGACCCATAGAGTAATACCTGAAGGCAGTGAAAAAAATACACACAGGGTACAAAAATGTTTGTTTCCGCACACCAGCAAAAATGCAAGAAAAAACAATTCCTCTGTACAGTTTTTGATAAATCTCCCCCAAGAAAAATCTCCAAAATGCAGGAAAAGCTGGGACCGTTTTTCAGGCGTTTTTGCTGGTGGACAAAAAAAACCTCAGTGGAATCCTGAAAAACAATAGAACAAAAGCCCAGCGTCCAGGATACACCACTTTTCCTGTGAGGTGTAGAACAGGTCTACAAATAGAACTGTGTGGAGATTTAGACCATTGCACGAAATTTATCATGGGGCTTGCACAAGTTTGATAAATTTGGAGAAATTGCACCAAATTTAGACCAACCAAAGTGATCTAAAAAAGACGTCCACCAACATTGATACATGTCCCCCATTGTTCTTTTGTTTCATCTTCTGTCCATTTCATGTATAATGAGAGTCCCTTGTTACTAGGGATCGACCGATGTCGTTTTTTTAGGGCCGATACTGATAATCGGTGCAGGTTAGGGCTGATAGCTGATAACTTATACCGATATTCCGGTATAAGTTATCGGCTATTTAACCCCCTGCGACACCGCTGCAGATCATTGATTTAAAGCGGGCGCTTTAAATCAATGATCTGCAGTGGCTTTTGCGGGGCCATAGGCCGCCGCCGCCACCTCCCGCTTCTCTCCCCCTACCTGTCAGGGTGGTCCGGGCCATCCATCCATCGTTCATGTAGTGTCCGGGGGCGTTCCGGGTGGAGTGTGGTCCGGTCCGGGCTGTCCTTCTCCGGGGGTCCTCTTCTCCACTCCGGGCGGGCTCCGGCCTAGTACGCTGCATAGACGCCGCTACGCAGTGACGCCCGTGCGCAGCGACGCACCTGACGTCACGGCATATCGGCGTCTATGCAGCGTACTGGGCCGGAGCCTGCCCGGAGTGGAGAAGATGACCGCCGGAGAAGAAGGACAGCCCGGACCGGTGCACCCTCCACCCGGACCGGCGCACCCTCCACCCGGAATGGCGCCGGACACTACAGGAAGGAAGGATGGATGGCCCGGACCACCCCCATTACGGGTAAGTTAAATTTTTTTTATTGACTCGGAGGGTGGGGGAGGGGCCCGACCGGTATAGCGGTATGGGCAAAAATCCATACCGGTATACCGCCCAGCATCACGGTGGGGGGTGCGGCGGGTCGGGGGGGGGGCGGTGCGGTGGGGCGGGGCATTATCGGCTTATCGGCAAGATAATTGCCGATACCGATAATGCCCAAAATCTTGATTATCAGCCGATAATATCGGCCATACCGATAATTGGTCGATCCCTACTTGTTACCATACTTCTGTGTTATGTGGGTAGTCAGTCCATTTGGTCATTTTTATCGAATGGTTTAGTAAACTGCATATTCAGTAGAAAATAATGTAACTGCTTAAATAGACATTTTACATTGGTCTCTACTGGTAAATTTTTAAAAGTTTTTTTTTTTTTTTTTTTGCTATTCTCTATATTTGTTTCTCGATGAGCCATGACAGCCATTATGATTACCATGTCGGTTTTCACAGGGCTTGTCATTTTATTTTCTTCTTGAATAGGGAATATGCTCAGACACCGATCCCCATGTAACAAAGCTGATTTGCCATTCAAAAATTTGGAATAGCTGGCTTTGAGGTGCAATAAAAGGTGCATTGCCCTTTCTGAAGCATATACATCTAATCCGAGGACCCAGTTATTATTTATGTGGGCAGTCCTCTATTTAAATCGTTAAAATATTGGAGAGCATCCTGGCAAAAGTAGGATATTGACATATATGAGCATGGACCGTTACAGACAATATAGATTTTATCAGCCAAAACATCAGCTAATGACTAAGTTTGGTTCATTTTCCGATCATATACATGTTTTGTTTCTGACCCTAAAGCGTTGTTTGCTGTGCTTTAGGCTCCGATCCAAAATCCATATGCGTTCCAAAATTGACATAAGTATAGTCACTAGCTGATGTTTTCCCATCTTTAAAGTATTAAGGGTCCCATGTCTGTCCATTCTTGTATATGTGGGTATCCAGTTTTTACAGTATGCCGATATATACATGCCTAGGAAGGCACAATTAGTAAATGCACTCCTAAATAAATGTTCTACTGAAAAAAAAATGTTAATGACTGCTACTCATTCTCTGTTATAGGAAGAAAATCTTTGTAAGCAGTTAAAAGTTAACATGCATCTTCTGAGGAACTGTATTTACAAAAGTGAAGAGGGCAAAGTAAGTAGTTGCTTAGTGTCCTGTATTGTACACTATGTATAAAGGGTAAAAGCACAGTCTAGAACACGAACAAATAACAGTAACAAACGTTTTTTGCATAAAAAAATTGTTCCTTTACCGATATCATGCACACTCATACAGCACCATTTGTTTGATTCCTAGAACAGCAGCATATATGTGATCACCAGTCTTACCCACAGGAAATCACAGTGCTTAATGTGTCAGAGGAAGTGGTCAGTCCTGTGAACTACAGGATGACATCATAACCTACCAGATCCCCCCTAAAAGTTCACAAACCCCTCCCACTCAGCTCCATCTGTATACTGTTTCTACAGCTCTATAGTATATAGAGGCTGTTTTCACATTTTGCATGTTTTTTAACCCCTTAAGGACCCAGCCAATTTTCACTGTAGTACCCGGCCATTTTTTGCACATCTGACCACTGTCACTTTAAACATTAATAACTCTGGGATACTTTTACTTTTCATTCTGATTCCTAGATAGTTTTTTCGTGACATATTCTACTTTATGTTAGTGGTAAAATTTTGTCGATACTTGCATCGTTTCTTGGTGAAAAGTTCCAAAATTTTTCGAAAAAATAGAAAATTTTGCATTTTTTTTTACTTTGAAGCTCTCTGCTTATAAGGAAAATGAATATTCCAAATAAATTATATATTGATTCACCTATACAACATGTCTACTTTATGATTGCATCATGAAGTTGACATGTTGTTTTTACTTTTTGGAAGACATCAGAGGGCTTCAAAGTATAGCAGCAATTTTTCACAACATTTTAAAAATCAACATTTTTCAGGGACCAGTTCTGTTTTGAAGTGGATTTGAAGGGCCTTCTTATTAGACAAACCCCGCAAATGACCCCATTATAAAAACTGCACCCCTCAAAGTATTCAATATGACATTCAAAAGGTTTGTTAACCCTTTAGGTGTTTCACAGGAATAGCAGAAAATTGATGGAGAAAATTCAAAATCTTCATTTTTTACACTGGCATGTTCTTGTAGACCCAGTTTTTGAATTTTTATAAGGGGTAAAAGAAGAGAAATCTTTCTAAAATGTGTAACCCAATTTCTCTCGAGTAAGGAAATGCCTCATATGTTTGTCAAGTAGGGATCGACCGATATCGTTTTTTTAGGGCCGATACCGATAATCGGTGTAGGTTAGGGCCGATAGCCGATAACTTATACCGATATTCCGGTATAAGTTATCGGCTATTTATCCCCCCGCGACACCGCCGCAGATCATTGATTTAAAACGTGCGCTTTAAATCAATGCAGTGCAGTGGCTTTTGCGGTGCCATAGACCGCCGCCGCCACCCGCTTCTCTCCCCCTACCTGTCCGGGGTCCTGAGACCTATCACCCCCCCGACCCGCCGCACCGCGACCGCCCCACCGCCCCGGCCCCATTGCCTCCCCCATCCCCGGTTTTATAATTACCTGTTCCCGGGGTCCACTCTACATCTGGCTCCGGTGGCGTCCTCCTGAACTGTCACTGTGCACACTGACGGTGACGTCACGTCGCGCACGTCCCGTCACTGCCCACAGCGTAATGCAGGACGCAGCAGGAGCAAGAAGAAGCGTGGGCCCCGGGAACAGGTAATTATAAAACCGGAGATGGTGGAGGCAATGGGGCTGGGGCGGTGCAGTGGGGGGTGGGGCGGGGCGGGTCAGGGGGGGGGATCAGTCCCGGGGTGGTGTGGAGGGCATTATCGGCAAGGTAATTGCCAATACCGATAATGCCCAAAATCGTGATTATCTGCCGATAATATCGGCCATACCGATAATCGGTCGATCCCTAATGTCAAGTGTTCGGCGGGTTCACTAGAGGGCTCAGAAGGGAAGAAGCGACAGTGGGATTTTGGAGAGTGAGTTTTTCTGAAATGGTTTTTGTGAGGCATGTCGCATTTAGGAAGCCCCTATGGTGCCAGAACAGCAAAAAAAAAAAAACACATGGCATACTATTTTGGAAACTACACCCCTCAAGTCACGCAACAAGGGGTCCAGTGAGCCTTAACACCCCACAGGTGTTTGATGACTTTTCGTTAAAATTGGATTTGTAAATGATTTTTTTATTTTTTTTTTCACTAAAATGCTAGTTTTCCCCCAAATTTTAAATTTTTACAAGGGATAATAGGACAAAATGCCCCCCAAAATTTGTAACCCCATCTCTTCTGAATATGTAAATACCCCATGTGTGGACATCAAGTGCCCTGCTGGCGCACTACAGTGCTCAGAAGAGAAGTCACATTTGGCTTTTGAAAAGCGAATTTTGCTAAAATGGTGTTTGGAGGGCATGTCGCATTTACGAAGCCTCTATGGTGCCAGGACAGCAAAAAAAACACATGGCATACTATTTTGAAAACTACACCCCTCAAGGAACGCAACAAGGGGTACAGTGAGCCTTTGACGACTTTTTGTTAAAGTCGGATGTGTAAATAAAAAAAATATATATTTTCACAAAAATGCTGGTTTTCCCCCAAATTTTACATTTTTACAAGGGGTAATAAGAGAAAATTACCCCCAAAATTTGTAACCCCATCTCTTAGTATGGAAATACCCAATGTGTGGTCGTCAAGTGCTCTGCTGGCGCACTACAATGCTCAGAAGTGTTGGAGCGCCATTGAGCTTTTGGAGACAGAATTTGTTTGGAATAGAAGTCGGGGGCCATGTGTGTTTACAAAGCCCTCCGTGGTGCCAGAACAGTGGACCCCCCCACATGTGACCCCATTTTGGAAACTACACCCCTCACAGAATTTAATAAGGGGTGCGGTGAGTATTTACACCCCACTGGTGTTTGACAGATCTTTGAAACAGTGGGCTGTGCAAATGAAAAATTTTATTTTTCATTTTCAAGGACCACTGTTCCAAAAATCTGTCAGACACCTGTGGGGCGTAAGTGCTCACTGTACCTCTTATTATATTAAATGAGGGGAGTAGTTTCCAAAATGGGGTCACGTGGGGGGGTCCATTGTTCTGGCTCTATGGGGGCTTTGTAAACACACGTGGCCTTCAATTCCGGACAAATTTTCTCTTCAAAATCCCAATGGTGCTCCTTCTCTTCTGAGCATTGTAGTGCGCCAGCAGGGGACTTTACATCCACATATGGGGTATGTTCTTACTCAGAAGAAATGGGGTTACAAATTTTGGGGGGCTTTTTTCCTATTTTTCCTTGTGAAAATGAAAAATTTTGGGTAACACCAGCATTTTGAATTTTTATTTTTTTTCATTTTTTCATCCAACTTTGAAGAATTTTCATTAAACACCTGTGGGGTGTTAAGGCTCACTATACCCCTTGTTACATTCCATGAGGGATGTAGTTTCCAAAATGGGGTCACATGTGGGTATTTCTTTTTTTGCGTTTATGGCAGAACCGCTGTAAAATCAGCCACCCTTGTGCAAATCACCAATTTAGGCTTCAAATGTACATAGTGCACTCTCTCTCCTGAGCCTTGTTGTGCACCCGCAGAGCATTTTACGCCCACATCTGCGGTATTTCCATACTCAGGAGAAATTGCGTTACAAATTTTGGGGGTCTTTTTTTCCTTTTAACACTTGTGAAAATAAAAAGTGTGGGGCAACACCAGCATGTTAGTGTAAATAAATGAAAAAATGTTACACTAACAGGCTGGTGTAGACCCCAACTTTTCCTTTTCATAAGGGGTAAAAGGAGGAAAAGCCCCAAAATTTGTAGTGCAATTTCTCCCGAGTACGGAAATACCCCATATGTGGCCTTAAACTGTTTCCTTGAAATACGTCAGGGCTCCGAAGTGAGAGAGCGCCATGCGCATTTGAGGACTAAATTAGGGATTGCATAGGGGTGGACATAGGGGTATTCAATGCCAGTGATTCCCAAACAGGGTGCCTCCAGCTGTTGCTAAATTCCCAGCATGCCTGGACAGTCAGTGGCTGCCCGGAAATGCTGGGAGCTGTTGTTTTGCAACAGCTGGAGGCTCCGTTTTGGAAACACTGCCATACAATACGTTTTTCATTTTTATTGGGGGGGGGGGGGACAGTATAAGGGGGTGTATATGTAGTGTTTTACTCTTTATTGTGTTAGTGTAGTGTTTTTAGGATACATTTGCACTGGCATGTTACGGTGAGTTTCCCGCTAGGAGTTTGCGTTGCGGCGAAAAATTTGCCGCAGCCCAAACTTGAAGCAGGAAACTTACTGTAAACCTGCCTGTGTGAATGTACCCTGTACGTTCACATGGGGGGGCAAACCTCCAGCTGTTTCAAAACTACAACTCCCAGCATGCACTGACAGACCGTGCATGCTGGGAGTTGTAGTTTTGCAACAGCTGGAGGCACAGTGGTTGGAAAACCTTCAGTTAGGTTCTGTTACCTAACTCAGTATTTTCCAACCAGTGTGCCTCCAGCTGTTGCAAAACTACAACTCCCAGCATGTACTGATTGCCGAAGGGCATGCTGGGAGATGCAGTTATGCAATAGCTGGAGGTACACAACTACAGCTCCCATCATGCCGAGACAGCTGTTTGGGCATGCTGGGATTTGCAGTTTTGCAACATCTGGAGGGCCACAGTGATCTCCAAACTGTGGTCCTCCAGCTGTTGCAAAACTACAAATCCCAGCATGCCCAGAGAGCAAACAGCTGTTTTGGTATGCTAGGAGTTGTAGTTTTGCGAGATCTGGAGGGCTACAGTTAGAAACCACTGTATAGTGGTCTCTAACTGTAGCCCTCCAGCTGTTGCAAAACTACATATTCCAGCATGCCCAAATAGCTGTCTGGGCATGCTGGGAGTTCTAGTTTTGAAACATCTTGAGGGCTAAAGTTAGAGACCACTGTATAGTGGTCTCAAACTGTACCCTCCAGATGTTGCTAGGCAACTCGCCGACTTCCGTACGATTCAGCCGCATGACATCGCCGCCCGCCGATCTCAGTCGCCCGCTGCCTCCGACGCCCACCCGGATGGGTGAGTGGATGTTCGGCGCCGGTCCCCGTTGTTTCCCCGTCCTGCCCCGCCTATTGTGGGTGGGCAGGACGGGGAAAGCAAAAGTTAACTCCCCCGCCCCTGATCTGCTATTGGTGGTCGCTTCTAGACCACCAATAGCAGGGATAGGAGGGGTGGCACCCCTGCCACCTCACTCCTATCCCTTCAGGGGGATTGTAGATGTCTTAGACAACCGCGATCCCCCATATATTCCAGGTCACCATAGACCCGTAATGACCCGGAATCGTGCAAATCGCAAGTGTGAATTAACTTGCGATTTGCCGCGATCGCTGGTCCGATCCCCGCGCGGCGGGGGCCAGAATTCTCCATGACGTACGCATACGTCATGGGTCCTTAAGTACCAGGGTGTCATGATGTACGCGTACGTCAAGGGTCCTTAAGGGGTTACCGTATATACTCGAGTATAGGCCGAGTTTTTCAGCACGATTTTTCGTGCTGAAAACACCCCCCTCGGCTTATACTCGAGTGAACTCCCCCACCCGCAGTGGTCTTCAACCTGCGGACCTCCAGAGGTTTCAAAACTACAACTCCCAGCAAGCCCGGGCAGCCATCGGCTGTCCGGGCTTGCTGGGAGTTGTAGTTTTGAAACCTCCGGAGGTCCGCAGGTTGAAGACCACTGCGGCCTTCAACATCATCCAGCCCCCTCTCACCCCCTTTAGTTCTGAGTACTCACCTCCGCTCGGCGCTGGTCCGGTCCTGCAGGACTGTCCGGTGAGATACTGGTTCCGGGCTGCTATCTTCACCGGGGAGGCCTCTTCTAAGCGCTTCGGGCCCGGCCGCAGAATAGTCACGTTGCCGTGACAACGACGCATAGGTGCGTTCATTGCCAACGTACTCCTGCGTCATTGTCAAGGCAACGCCTCTATTCCGGGCCGGAAGCGCGGAGAAGAGGCGCCCCCGGTGAAGATAGCAGCCCGGACCACCTCCTCACCGGACCACCTCCTCACCGGACAGCCCTGCAGGACCGGACCAGCGCCGAGCGGAGGTGAGTACTCAGAACTAAAGGGGGGTGAGAGGGGGCTGGATGATGTTGAAGGCCGCAGTGGTCTTCAACCTGCGGACCTCCGGAGGTTTCAAAACTACAACTCCCAGCAAGCCCGGACAGCCGATGGCTGCCCGGGCTTGCTGGGAGTTGTAGTTTTGAAACCTCTGGAGGTCCGCAGGTTGAAGACCACTGAGGGCGAATGATGAGAAGAGGATGATGAAGGGGGGGTGTGGGGATGATGAAGGGGGGTGGGGATGATGAAGGGGGGATGTGTGGGATGATAAGGGGATGATGAAGGGGGATGTGCGGGATGATAAGGGGATGATGAAGGGGGGATGTGTGGGATGATGACAAGGGGATGATGAAGGGGGGATGTGTGGGATGATAAGGGGATGATGAAGGGGGGATGTGCGGGATGATAAGGGGATGATGAAGGGGGGATGTGCGGGATGATAAGGGGATGATGAAGGGGGGATGTGTGGGATGATGACAAGGGGATGATGAAGGGGGGATGTGTGGGATGATGACAAGGGGATGATGAAGGGGGGATGTGTGGGATGATAAGGGGATGATGAAGGGGGGATGTGTGGGATAAGAGGATGATGAAGGGGGGATGTGTGGGATGATGACAAGGGGATGATGATGAGGATGTTAATGACGGGTCTGGATGATGACAGGGGGGGATGAGGTATTTCCCACCCTAGGCTTATACTCGAGTCAATAACTTTTCCTGGGATTTTGGGTTGAAATTAGGGGTCTCGGCTTATACTCGGGTCTGCTTATACTCGAGTATATACGGTAAATGTTTCCCAAAAATGTGTTGTTACAGCAATTTCGGAACATCACAGAAAGGACATGACCAAAACATAGTAAAAACATATAAAAATGCATTAAGAATGCAACATGTGAACACAGCTTTTAAAACATAAAATCTTCATAAAACATCTAAATTGCATCATAACAATATTTTTCTAAAAGCACTTTTAAATAAGAAGATGCATCAAAACTGTATGTAGGGTGAACTAACATAAACTCACTTATGAGTCTCGGCTATTTAGGTTTCTATTTACTGCAGTCTAGCCAGGTGATTAGGTTGGTGAATTGCAGTGATGATATTCCGCTCCCTCACTCTGCAAAGCCAGAGGATTCATAGGAAATCTAAAGCAGAAACCATAACTCAAAACCCATGCCTGCCTAATCGACTAAAACAGGTAAAAAAAAAACATACATAAGAACCTTTACCTTCTTCTCTAATAATAGCCTATGCTGCACTAAGAAAAATAATAAAATAGCGTGCTTCTTTAAAAATTACCCCTTCTAGAAAATCCCTAATACTCCAAGTGTCGGGCAAGTGTAACCTATCTGCCAGCTCTATATTCAATGATGTCTGGTAATTTTATTTTAAACTCGCTTTTAGTGCTTCCTGTTTTTTCCTACCTTATCCTTGTGGGGGAGGAAAAGCAACATAGGAGGAAGCTTTTGTCCTAAAAACATTACACTACACTAACACATAATCAAAGGTAAACACTACATATACACCCCCTTACACTGTACCCCCTCCCAATAAAAATGAAATACGTATCGTACGGCAGTGTTTCCAAAACGGAGCAACCAGCTGTTGCAAAACAACAACTCCCGTCATTTGCGGACAGCCACTGACTGTCAAGGCATGCTGGGGAGTTTAGCAACAGCTGGAGGCACCCTGTTAGGGGTATTCTACACCAATGATTCCCAATGTCCACCCTTATGTAATCCCTAATTCAGTCCTCAAATGCGCATGGCGCTCTCTAACTTCGGAGCCCTGTCGTATTTCAAAGAAACAGTTTTGGGCCACATATGAGGTATTTCCGTACTCAGGAGAGATTGCACTACAAATTTTGGGGGTCTTTTTCTCCTTTTACCTCATATGAAAGGGAAAAGTTGGGGGCTACACCAGCCTGTTAGTATAAAAAAAAAAAAAAAAAAAAAAAATGTTACACTAACAGGCTGGTGTAGCCCCATACTTTTTATTTTCACAAGCGTTAAAAGGAGAAAAAGACCCCCAAAATTTGTATCGCAATTTCTCAGGATCACGGAAATACCCCATATGTGGACGTAAAATGCTCTACGGGCGCACAACAAGGCTCAGGAGTGAGAGCACACTATGTACATTTGAGGCCTAAATTGGTGATTTGCCACCCACTGATTTTACAGAGGTTCTGACATAAACGCAAAAAAATAAATACCCACATGTGACCAAATTTTGGAAACTGCACTCCTCACGGAATGTAACGAGGTATAGGGAGCATTTACACCCCACAGGTGTTTGAAGAATTTTCATAAAATTTTGATGGGAAAATGAAGAAAAAAAATGTTTTTCACTAAAATGCTGGTGGTGTTACGCTAAATTTTTCATTTTCAAAAGGGAAAATAGGAAAACAACCCCAAAAATTTGTAACCCCATTTCTTCTGAGTAAGAACATACCCCATATGTGGATGTAAAGTGCTCTGCGGGCAAACTACAATGCTCAAGAGAGAAGGAGCGCCGTTGGGCTTTTGAAGAGAAAATTTGTCTGAAATTGTGTTTACAAAGCCCCCCTAGTGCCAGAACAATGGAACCTACCCCCCTCCCCCACGTGACCCCATTTTGGACACTACACCCCTCATGTAATGTAATAAGGTGTACAGTGAGCATTTACGCCCCACAGGTGTCGGACACATTTTTGGAACAGTGGTGCGGAAAAATGAAAAATATTAATTTTTCATTTGCACAGCCCGCTGTTCCAAAGATCTGTCAAACGCCAGTGGGGGTGTAAATACTCCCTGAACCCCTTATTAAATTCTGTGACAGGTGTAGTTTCCAAAATGGGGTCACATGTGGGGGGGGTCCACTGTTCTGGCACCACGGGGGCTGTGTAAACGCACATGGCCCCTGACTTCTATTCCAAACAAATTCTCTCTCCAAAAGCTCAATGGCGCTACTCCTCTTCTGAGCATTGTAGTGTGCCAGCAGAGCACTTGACGTCCACACATGGGGTATTTCCATACTCAGAAGAAATGGGGTTGCAAATTTTGGTGGTCATTTTTTCCTATTATCCCGTGTAAAATTTGGGGAAAAACCAGTATTTTAGTGAAAATTTTTTTTTTTCATTTACACATCCAAGTTTAACAAAGTCGTCAAACTCCTGTGAGGTGTTAAGGCTCACTGTACCCCTTGTTACGTTCCTTGAGGGGTGTAGTTTGCAAAATATACCATGTGGTTTTTTATTTTGCTGTTCTGGCACCTTAGGGGTTTCCTAAATGCGACATGCCCCCCCCAAAATAATTTCAGCAAAGTTTGCTTTCCAAAAGCCAAATGTGACTTTCTCTTCTGAGCATTGTAGTTCGCCCGCAGAGCATTTTAAGTCCTCACATGGGGTATTTCCATACTCAGAGGAGATGGGGTTACAAATTTTGGGGGGCATTTTCTCCCATTTGGAGGGGAAAAACTGCACTTTAATGAAGAATTTTTTTTTTTTTCATTTACACATCCGACTTTAACGAAAAGTTGTCAAACACCCGTGGGGTGTTAAGGCTCACTGGACCCCTTGTTACGTGCCTTGAGGGGATGTAGTTTCCAAAATGGTATGCCATGTGGTTGGTTTTCTGCTGTTCTGGCATCACAGGGGCTTCCTAAATGCGACATGCCCCCCAAAAACCATTTCAGCAAAATTCACTCTCCAAAATCCCATTGTCGCTCCTTCCCTTCTGAGCCCTCTACTGCGCCCGCCGAACACTTGACATACACATATGAGTTATTTCCTTACTCAAGAGAAATTGGGTTACAAATTTTGGGGGGCTTTTCTCTTATTGTAAAAATTCTACTTTTTGCTACTCCTGTGAAACACCTAAAGGGTTAACACACTTACTGAATATTGTTTTGAATACTTTGAGGGGTGCAGTTTCTATAACTGGGTCATTTATGGGGTATTTCTAAAAAGAAGGTCCTTCAAATCCACTTCAAAACTTAACTGGTCCCTGAAAAATTCCGATTTTGAAATTTTGGGGGAAAATTGCAGTTGAACTTTGAAGCCCTCTGATGTCTTCCAAAAGTAAAAACATGTTAACTTTATGATGCAAACATAAAGTAGACCTATTGTGTATGTGAATAAATATATAATTTATTTGCAATGTCTATTTTCCTTACAAGCAGAGAGCTTCAAAGTTTGAAAAATGCTAAATTTTAAACTTTTTCCATCAAATTTGGTAATTTTTCACCAAGAAATGATGCAAGTATCGACAAAAAATTACCACTAACATAAAGTAGAATGTGTCACGAAAAAACTATCTGGGAATCAGAATGAAAAGTAAAAGCATCCCAGAGTTATTAATGCTTAAACGGGTACTCCGGCACTAAGACATCTTATCCCCTATCCAAAGGATAGGGGATAAGATGCCTGATTGTGGGGGTCCCGCTGCTGGGGACCCCCGTGATCTTCCACGCCGCACCCAGTTAGAATAAGCGTGTACTTTTGTAATATGGTTGTTTAAATTTTTTTTTTTTAATATTTAATAAAGAGAACGGTCCCTGAAAATCCTACCATTAGGGGTCCCCACATCTACTAGGCACTAACCAGTCCCGCAGCAGTATCAGGCTTGTCTATGAGTCGTGGACAAAAGATGACTTAATGACAAGGCTGCATGAGCAGTCACACCAATCAGCTCCCACCACCACAAGGACGGACACGCCCTCTTCCCCTGAGATAATTTCTAACACTGTGAGCTAAGGAAAAGAGGTATTTTTATTTTATTATATAATCCTGAAATCTTGCATTTTACTCTCTTATGGGCCTGTGAATAAGCTGACACTTCATGTCCTGTAGAAAGAACTTTTCAGCAGTCTCAACACTCATACAAGGAAATGTTACATTAGTATATATATAATAGAATTACTCTATTCACAGTATGTGCTGGTCACAGTTTACCTTGGCCCCCCTCAAAGCATGCCCAGAAAACTATCTCAAGTCAATGAGTCAGATCTAGACTATTGCTTTCTATGGTCCTTTGGGCTGCTATAAACCATCCAAAAAGAGTAGAAGCTCATGATATATGGCAGCCCCAAAAAATAATGTACAAACAGAATAATATAATAAAAAATTAGGTTAGAAAAATATACATATCTAATCAATAAAAAAAAAAATCTGATGTGTATTCCTTTAAATGAGCTCTGTCATTAGTGATAAAAAACATGTTTCTGGGTTATTTCATAATGACTGGTACTCTTTAAGCTGGATATTCACATCAAAAAAAAATGTCAAAAAGTTTGAGAAAAAAAAACACTTGCAAAAAAAAGCACAGTTGGAAAGGATATTTTTTTTAAATATCTTACATAAACCATAGCAAGGACTGCAGTCTAATGTATCAACTGTAATTGTTCGCAGTGCAATGCATTATGGTAGTACCATTATTGATGGCTGCAGCAAAATCTTTTGCATCTGATTTTCCTAAGAATATTAATGTTTTTTCTTCTCTGCAAAACATAATAAACTGATATAAAAAAGCAAGTGATTAATATAACAAGGCAATTGTCAGTTCCATGGTGTCATTGGCCTCTTTATTGATGTATGTAACATATTTGTTTTATAGCTCCATTTGACATAAATAACATTATTTTTAGTTTTTCTCATGCTGTTGAGTCTTTTACTTGCACTAATACTTATAATGGCAGTGATATATTTGGCATCTCAGGAATAATTATTGATTTTACGTAATACAATTCGTATGTATGTTCGTGTTTTTGTATCTTGCACACAGTCATGTAATACTTGTGCTATGGTTTTACATGTTCTTTTGACTGTTAAGAACAAAGTTGTCTTTTTGAGGCAAGCTGGACCACACATTCTTGTTTCAGTGAACTTTTCTTTTTGGCAGGCAGCTGCCCTGGAGTCTCAGCTTGTTCCTGTGCTGCATTCTCTGTGGCCATGGCTTTTGATGGATGATACACTGATGCAAGGTGCTTTGCAGGTACTTTGTGTCTACACAGCAAACTTCCCCGCAGGTAAAGAAAAAGATGAACAAATTCTCCTTGCCCATATATCTATCATGCCTAACTTTTATTTCATAACTGTAACTGAAAAGATGATAGATTCCCAAGCACTTTATTTTGCTCTCTGCACTTACGTATTGAAACACCACAGTTTATTAATGTTATGATTGTTTTGACTGTGTTTGTACTTTCTTTGCAATACTGTTAGCAGAACTCACACACCCTGTTCTAGATTAAGGCCATGTTCACTCATTGGATGTTCCTGTTAGAAAGATGTGCTGCAAAATTTTTACTTTGTATGCAACAGATTTGGCCATGGTTTTGGATGTGCAGTAGGCCAATTTAATGGGGCTAATCTGCCCCAGTGCTTACGGACATGGAATCTGGTCCTAAGAAGAGACATGTTGTTTCTTTATCTTTACCTTTTCTTAAAGGGGTATTCCGGGCAAAAACATTTTATCCCCTATCCAAAGGATAGGGGATAAGATGTCTGATCTTGGGGGGTTCGCTGGTGAGACCTCCTGCGATCTCCCTGTAGCACCCGCATTCTATGCGGGGACTGTGTCTCTAGTTTCGGAAACCTCCGGGTTTCCGGTACTGGGGACGTGACGTCACGCCATGCTCCCTCCATTCATGTCATGAATGGAGGGGGCGTAGCGTGACGTCTGGTCCCCAGTCCCGGAAACCTGGAAGTATTAAATATTTTTGCCCGGAATACCCCTTTAAAGAGAACCAAGCATCAGATATTACCATATATAACGCGTGGCATAAATCTAGTAAAGTCTTCATCCTCACCATCCTCTGGGGACTTCCTGCCCCCAAGGGATGGTGAGCATATGAAGTTTGCAAGTCTATACTTAACTAGTCCCATCGGCTCAGGGGTGTGGAAATTTAATAAAAAAACTACTTGTCCACGGGACCAAAACGGAGCAAAATCTACTTGTCCCTCATGATGATCCACTTGTCCGGGCCAATTTTCGCTTTTACACTCTCGTTCTTTCCTCCTCTCCCTAGAATAGCCATAAATAACTATGATACCTTAAAATTTTTCCATAACATATGCTCCGAAAAAAAATAAATAAATAAATAAATAAATATAAATAAATATATATATATATATATATATATATATATATATATATATAATCCCAAAATAAAGCAGCACTACTTATCCAGTCCAACCAAAAAATTGGTGCCAGCGTCCCAAAGGACTTGATCAGAGTCCATCCAAGATAAAAACCAGATACAGGCGCAGCACTCCAACAAAATAAGTGATTTAATGTCTCATGTCAGCATTATATATATATATACACATACATATATAGTATACAAAAAAAAAGAATTGCAGCAGCACACATTGGTCAAAAAATTGAGGCTCTTAGCGCACTTTTTGATCAAAACGTGTCCCCCATCCACCACGGGGAGGTGGCCTCATTTAGGATGGGACCCTAGCACAAATTCTGAGCCTAACGCTCAATATATATATATATATATATATATATATATATATATATATATATATATATATATATATATATATATATATATAATATATATATATTGGTTAAGTGAAATTGAAATGGTAAAAGATAATTTAACAAATTTGGTTTTCTTTTCTACGCCATTTACCTTGTGGTTGAGCGAATGTTATTTTGATACTTTAGGCCGGCCTGATTACAGCAATACCAGATTTGTATAGTTTTGGTCATGTTTAACTAATTTTTAAAAAAAATTCTGAACTTTTTCGAATTTTTTTTAATTACCATTTTCTGACCCCTGTAGCTTTTTTTAAACATTCTTTTTGCATATGAGGCTGTGTGAGGGCTCATTTCTTGTGCCATAATCTGTTTTTTGTATCAGTACTATTTTGATATTGATCTGACTTTTTAATTACTTTTAACATTTTTTCTGGGATATTATAAAAACTTTCAATTCTTTGGTTTGGTATTTTATTTTACAGTTACCGTACGGGATACATAATGTTATATCTTATAGTTCGTACAATTACACACACAGTGATACCAAATATGTTTATTTTTATTATGTTTACATGTTTTTATATAGGAAAAGGGGGTGATTGGAACTTTCAACATGGAAGGGGTTAATGTGTCTTTTATTTCAAAATAATAAAAAAATAAATAATTAACACTTTATTAATCTGTATGAGGAATCTAATGATTCCTCCTAAAAGTCCCCCAACTAATAGAGTCCACCCAGGCTCCATCAATGACAGCCAGGGACACCAGGGAAGCAGAGGTAAGCCCTCCGGCTACCTCTATAGTGGATCCCCAATTGCCGACAAGGGAACATTCACATGTCAGCTTTGACAGCAGCAATCTAAAGGGTTAACAGCCAGCCGCGGCAGTTATCGCATTCTTGCTATTAGTGGTGGCCCCAGCTACTGAAAACAGCTGGGGGCGACAGAGTTTGGAGCGGGCACGAGTCCAGAGCCCGCTCCATACACCCCTCTGAGCGCCACCATGCTTGTAGGGGGCTTTCAGGTCCCGCCCTGCTTGCCCAAAGGGCTAAGGGCCTGAAAAATTCACCTGCCCAGCTCCCGGACCTGCATGTGCCGGGCATCAGGCGATAGGAATTCCACATCCCTGCGGCTGCGCTGTAATCTCGCCCTCTCTGCGTGATTGACAGAACGCGTCACTGCTCTGCTCCCTAAACAGATGGAGCAGAGTGGTGATGTGGGCAGTCAATACCGCAGCGAGGCTATGATTACGCGGGACTTACAAACTTCATATCCTCACCATCCCTTGGGGTAGGAACATTCCCCGGGGATAGTGAGGATGAAGATTTTACTATATATAATGCATTGCCATACCTTATATATGGAAAGATCTGATGTTTCGTTACCTTTAACATTGATTTCAGTGAGAAAACCATGATAAACTGTATTTTTTTACAAGGTTTTAATGTCTGAATCTACTGGCTCTGTATTTTTTTTTTTTTTTTTTTAACCTATTCTAAAAGATGCACTTTTTCCCTATTTCCCCATAGCATCTAGTTCTTTATGTTGGACCAACAACCATCCATCACAGAAATCCACAACAGGCAACTGTATACTGCATAATGTATTAAAGATTGCTGCAGATCCATCTTCCTGTAGTAGCCTTGTACAACAAGTGGTATTCAGTCTCCTTTCTAATGTTGCCGATACTCAAGACTGCAAGTGTGTCATTCAGAAGGTATGAAAAACTGAGAGACTGGAATGTAATATGACAGAGCAAATCTGCTGGCAATATTTAGGTTGAAATTGGCTTTAACGCTTTGGTAGTAGTATTATTAATAAAGGGTAAACAGGTTTGGGTCAGTTGGTTGACATAACCAGTGGTGGCAGTAAGTATGGAATACATAAAACGAAAAAAAACATCAAATCTAGTTGCACCTGAGGAATGCACTTCAGCATTAATACCCTGCCCCAATGAATCTTTCCCATATGTGATGACCCCATTAAGGTCATAAAGAGCATTTATCTTGAAAAAGTCAATATGAGAAGGTTTTGCTACAAAGGTGAAAGAGAAGCAAATGTGTTCCAGGAGAAAATGTAAAACATTCAATGAGAACAAAACAATAAGACTAGTTTCAGGGTATTTTTAGGGAAATTGTACATGTAATTATAAATGTGCATTAAAAGCATTATCAAGGATTAGAAAACAATAGCTGCTTTCTTCCAAAAACAATGCCACACCTGTCCTCAGGTTGTGTTTGGTATTAAAACTCCATTCTCTTCAGTAATACCACATCCCGGAGACAAGGGTAGCAGGGCTGGAAGAAAGCAGCTATGTTTTTCTAATGCTGGATAACCCCTTTATAAGTACTTGCTTAGCTATAGGAACTGACACTGCCCTGTAGTCCGATATCTTGTATTACAATGCATTGCAGAATTGCACTGGCAGAAATGTAATGCTAGTGCTGTGTAATAACATAGGGTTTAGAAAAACACTGAATATAATTGAGTATATATTCTAGTTATAAATGGGTTTAGTTCTGTTTGTTTCTAAATTGCTGTTTGTTTCTTAATTGCTGTTTGTTTCCTCATTTGCAGAGTAATTTTCTACAGAACTTTTTATCCCTGTCCTTGTCAAAAGCTGGTAACAAGAGCCTTAGTGTTACAACTAATCTGTGGCTGAAATTTCTGTGGAATTTGTCTCTGGGGAGTGATGGTCAGATAATGATTATGAAGCTGAAAGGAAGCTTAGACCTTCTTCTGGAGCTTATGAAATACAAGCAGAAGGCTAAGTTCCCCACTGCCCTGATTATTTTACATAACATCTGCTTTAACCAAGCCAATAAACCAAAGATACTTTCCAATGGTAAGGAATAGTCTAGAAAAGCTTGGTATCAAAATTAGATTTTTTGTTTTGTTTACATTTTCCTGTTTAAAGGATGTCTGTACTGCATACATTTTACATATTCCTGTGCCTGGGCTACATAAATAAACAAACTAAACTTTAACTCACCTTCCTATGTTCCCCCATTGCTCCAATATTGGCCTCACGATCCTCCGCTGCGATCCTCTTGCTGCTTCCTGGGGATGGGGAACGTCACAGAGCCATCAACGTATCACCGGCCGCAGTGATGTCCCGCCTCGGCCAGTGATAGGCTGAGCGCACTGTCATGTAAGAAACCGGCCAGAGCTCCTTACATGACAGTGCGCTCAGCCCATCACTGGCCAAGGGGGTGTCGTCTCTGTGGCCGGTGATACGCTGACTGCTCTGTAACGTTCCTGTCCCCAGGAAGCAGCAAGAGGGTCGCAGCAGGGGGACCATAAGGCCGATACCGGGGAACGTAGAAAGGTGAGTTAAAGTTTAGTTTATTTTTGCAGCCCAGGCACAGGAATATGTAAAATTCATGCAGTACAGATGTCCTTTAAGTTGCACAAAAATGAAACACAATACCATCAATCCCTGCAAGATACAGTCCCTGAGGGGTGAGGTTGACCTGATATGTCAAGTAAAGCTGTACAAATGTATTAATGGCCTGTGGTGAAACTATTGCAGGGAAAATGGTTTTTCATAGTGAACTTAAAACATATTAATACAGCACCAGGTTGGAGATAGAAACAACGTCACAGAAATACCTTTAGATTTGCAAACAGCATAGCACCCGCTGTTTGTATAATGTAGCTTGTGGTCCTATGCTGTTTACAGGCTTCCCATCAAAGTCAATGGGTGTTATGCTACTTGAGAAAAACAACTGACTGTGCTCTATTTTGGCTTCCCGGCCACCTCTGGCACCCACAAGCAAGATAGAGGGAGCCAGGAAGCCCTCTTTATCAACTGGGAATACTACTCTAACTAAATTGTCCAGGATTACAAAAACGTATCTGCTTTCTTCCAAAAATGGCCCCAGACATCTCCTCAGGTTGTATGTGATATTACATCTTGCCTCTATTTACGTCAATGAAATTAAGTTGCAATAACCCACAACAACTAACTGCTTGAGTAAGGCCCACAATAGTGTTGAACACACGTTCCACTGTGCCATTGAGAAATATATATATTTTTTTATTATCACGGCCTTAAAATTCTGTTACTTTTGTGGACTTACAATCTGCAGTAGTCAAGGCTAATCAGAACACAATAATAGAAAGCTGAGATAGTGCTGGTTTAGCCTGTAGAGTCCCAAAAAGGAATAGTAAGCAAATGCCTCTAAAGCCCCCAAACGGTAGAACCATCTGTATCCACTCCAACTAGATAGGTTTGAAATTCAATTTAGGTGAAGTCCAGAGAGAAAACCTAGGTAGGCCTACTAAGGCTGGCTTCACACCACGATTTGACCTTCTGATGCACAGATACGATTTCAGGCGATTTGAGCTTCGGAAATCGTATCTGTGCACGGGCAGGTACTGACCGATACGGAGCCATTAACTATTATGGATCTGCGGACCTGATTGTAGTCTGTTAGTGACTACCATCTGGCAGACCACGGTTTTTCAGTCCATGTCAAAAATCCAACATGCTGAGAAAATGACCAGATCGTAGTCACTAGCAGACTATGGTCGGGTGCGCAGCCCCATAATAGTTAATGGCTTCGTATCTGTCAGTACCTGTCCCTGCACAGATACGATTTCAGGCGATTTGAGCTTCTGAATTCCTATCTGTGCATCAGAAGGTCAAATCGTGGTGTGATGCCAACCCAACCAACTAATTGGAAAGATGTCCCCAGAACATGCTAATATAATCTGGAGCTGTGCCCTGTAACCCCCTGGGAGTTGTCCCTGTGTGCTCCAGAAGACACACCACTGTCACCTTGTTACTGCCAAGGCACTTTTTAAGATCAACAGATTTGTTTTGCCATGCTGTCGCAGTGTAGGACACTCCGCATCCCGTGCCATTGTTTTTGTCCCTCTTATTGTTTTTAAATCCATTTTTTGTGGTTTAAGTCTACAAACAAGACTTCTTCCTTGGTATTGATTTAATTTAACACAGTCCAATTATAGAGGACATTGCAGAAGAAATTGTGCATACATAATATGGTGGGTGAACACCATTAATGAGTATCTGTCAAGATAGACAGACTCCACTCCATTAAGAAGTCTGTGTGCGTGTGACCTGAAAGCACAGCAGTCCGGCATTGTCTGCAGTATGGCGATATGCAGCTGGAATAAGTAGGATGTGTTTTCCCCCCACTGATTCTTCATACTGTGCAGGTATGATGTGTGGACAGCTCTAACTGTCCTGACAGATTCTCTATAAATGTAAATGAATTCCCATTTATCTACGTAGTTACAGTAGTCATAGTTTTTTTTTTTTTTACCTGAAAGTCAAGTTACCTAGACATTTTCTTTTTTCGCTGTATATTTCACAGGACTCAGCCATCTTTTGCTTTGACGTTAAATGTATATGTATGACTTGTAACTCTAAATTCATTTTTTTAAATAAAACTATGGGTATATGGAAGCTAGAGATCAAGACATTCAAGAGATCTTAGGCTGTGGATTATTTTTTTAAAGGGTACCTCTCATCAAATAAACTTTTGATATATTTTAGATTAATGAATGTTGAATAACTTTCCAATAGCATGTTAATGAAAAATATGCTTCTTTCTATTGTATTTTCCCCGATCAGTCCTGTCAGCAAGCATTTCTGACTCATGCTGGAGTCCTAAACACTCAGAGCTGCCAGCCTGCTTTGTTCACAGCCAAACAGGCTGTGAACAAAGCAGGCTGGCAGGTCTGAGTGTTCTCCTTTGTGAACAAAGCAGACTGGCAGCTCATAGTGTTTAGGACTCCAGCATGAGTCTGAAATGCTTGCTGCCAGGACTGGTAGGGAGACCCCTAGTGGTCATTTCTTCAAAGTGGAAAATTAAATAGAAAGAAGCATATTTTTTAATAACATGCAATTGTAAAGTTATTCTGCATACATTAATCTATAATATATCAAAAGTTTTTTTGATGAGAGGTACCCTTTAAGTTTTTTTTTTTTTTTTTTTATAGAACTTGGGTGTTAACCCATCAGAGACAACTGCTTTCAGATTAGAGCCAACACAGCAATTGGCCTGGCTCACTTTACTGACTGAGATAATTGTGACTAGCCAGACATTTGGTATAGTATTACATGGCAGCCATTCAGATCATTTGCAGTCTGTGAGACACATGAGCGGTTAAAACTTTCCAAAACTGAAGTTGCTGTTACTTATGGGTCCCGAGTTTTACCAGAATTCAGTGAGAAATCAATGTCCTTTTTCTACTTAGTATTACACTTATGGACTTTTTTGTTCTAGATAAAATTATGACTATGCTGTGTGCCTGTCTGGAAAATGACAACCCCAATATTCAGAGAATAGGAGCTTCTGCATTATGGGCTTTACTTCACAATTACCAGAAGGTGGGTGCAGAATGAGAGAACTTTTTTTTTTAACAATCTTTAACTTTTATTTTTATTTTTTTAAATCTTTATAGATTTGCATTTAAAGAACATTTTTTTGAGCTGTTTATACACATTGTTATGTACAATTATATTGTAGGGTATGAAAGGAATCAAGTATTATTCCAATGACTACCAAGAGATGATGGTTTAGCATAGAAACATAAACTACACTGAATCTTTTAAGTTACCTGGGATTACATAGCTACTTTTATACCTCTGTTGACCTAAACCTTTGGTCCTTTGAAAGTCTGATTCTTGATTTGCCTGTTTTATAACTTTTGCAATGCATCATTTTATCTTTGGGTCTGGTCATACTAGTGGAATGCTTTTGGCTCTTTTCGTTATTTTCTTATGTCAGAGGACGCATAGGCCTTTGTGGAATTTGTGTGGAATTTCACCTTTTACTTAGATGGCAATGCATTTCCTTGCGGAGTGCACAAAAAGAATAGACAAGTCTATGAATGTCAGAACTCCTCCAATTTACTTCTTTGGTTTAGGAATAAATCTGATGACAGATATTGTTTATGATGAAGAGGAAACTTTTTTTCTTTTTGAGCACAGCCTTTACCACTCCTTCTTTCTATTACGTTGATGTGATTTGTTCTACTGTTGTAAATAACATACCTCATGTATCACATCAATTTGTTTGTTGTTGATTTCACTTTGAAAATATCTACCGCCATCCTATCCTTCTCTTTAGCGGTGTTGATAAGTGAACAATGAAAATTCACTTTAATTTAGTATTTCTCGTTTTTTTATTTACTGAACGTCATATTAAAACATTTTTCCAGTCATGTTAAATGACAATTAAAAAGATTTATAAAGGTAGTTTTGAAAGCTTAAAATAATGGAAGATACTTCAACTGTGAATGAAAAACAATGGCTGAATTTAAGATAATTATATGGTATTTGTCATGCAAGATTTTTTCACCTGAATTTATGTCTTAGGCAAAAGTTACTCTGAAGACTCCATTGATAAAAGGAAGAATTGAAGACGCCCTGTCTCTATTGAGAAAAAGTGAGTGAAGTAACAGTGATATGTTTATGTATATTCTTTTTATAGATTGACTATCTCATGATCTGTGGGTTTCAGATCGTTTATTCTATGATGCTCTTTGTATTTTGTCACATTAGGTTTTATAGCTAGTTGTATGGTTATATATTTGAAATATAATTTTAACAGCAGAATGCAAAGATAATAACAAATTGCAAATGTATTATTTTATTTATATGAATCTTTACCATCACAAAAACATAAGGATTTCCACCGATAACCTAAAGGTTTATATATTACTTATTGAGAAGTTACAGGGTTATTTATGCTCTTCAGATGAAATTCTTTAAAGTTGATAAGAGGATTCACCATAATATTGATCACAATTCACAAGCCATATTGGTTGTCATTTTTTAATTAGATTCTCTGCAATAGAGAACTACATGTTGCTTTGTTATTAAGTCTATACTGAAAGAAGTGTTGCTCTAAGCAGCTGCTGCACAGACTACAACCAGTATGTCTGTGGATCCTGTTATAACTTTTTTGCTAATAGCAGTCAGTCATGTAAAACCTTATTTACTGATATTTTTTTACTTTTAACTACCAGAGAGGCACAGAGAGAGAGGGGGAGACAGACAAGTTTGATATAATACACTTAACTACGAAGTGGATTGTCCCAGGAGCTTTGGAATTGTTTGGGAGGGAAGTAAATAAGAGTCAACAAGACTTGGGATTCTCACAGGTCCCCATACTGGTACTTGCTGGGCCAGTTTATCGATCGAGATCTGGATGCTAAAACCCTCACTGATCGCTATAATGAGTGGGATGAAGCACTCGGTGGAATACTTTCTCTTTTTCATCTCCTGACTGCAGGAGACTGACAAAAAAGAAAGAGATTAGGAGAGAAGCGCTCATCTAAGTGTTTCTCCCTGCTCTTTTAACCAATTGGTGGGGTCTCAGCACCCCGACCGATTTTATTATTATTATTTTTTAAATGTCAGTAACAGTTTAAGCTGTGTAACATTCTGTGATCTGATGAGGGCAAGCACGTGCAGCTTAGAATGTCTCTTTGAGTATGGATAAGAACAGCCCAGAAGCTCTTGTTTTCGTGGAGAGCATCAAATGAGCCCTGGACCTATGAATATGATTGGGTGATCTCACTCGCCCCTATCTCAAACAACCACATATATATTAATGGTTAGTTCTTCCATGGTTGTTAAATGCATTGGGGTTCATTTTTATGGGAGTAAAACCGAAGTACTAGAATCGCCTACCATAAGATTAACATCACAATGACTAGATAGGTCTGGGGTTTGAGAAACCTGGGACATTGACTTTGGATATTGATCTGTTGGGAAATATTTCTACATTACCTTTTATCTATTTACAGATGGTTCTTCTTTTGAAGAAAGTCTTGAAGTTTATCATTTGAAATGTCTGGAGAATTTGGAGCTCGTCCTTGCTAGCTGAAGCTGATGATGCACTTCATTCTATGAACAGTTTTTGGAACAAGCCTGTGCTGGATCTGTGACATGATTTCTATACTATGCGGGGAAAATGTTTTTCAGTGCTGCTATAGCCATCACTATCCATTAACATGCCATCTCATATAGGTTTCATTTTTATATAAGAGCACAGCTAATGTTTAACTAGTTCTCAACACTACGCAAGGATTTACACCTTAATGACACTTCAATGAAAGAAGATTTTGCAGCAGATGAAGAAATTTCTTTGCAACAAATTGTAAGGAACAATGTTTTCTGGCTCCTGTGGTAGTCTATTTAGTTCCATTATGTTCCTACTAAACCCGAAAGATTCACTAAATGAGAATTTTCACGTTCCACATGTAGTAAAGCTGAAAGATCATGGAGGGAATTTGTCAAGGGATTTACACAGGATTTTTGGTGTAAAAAAGACGCACGTGCGACTTTTAGTGGTATGCAGGCCTGCGCAAGTTTTTACAATCCAGCTGTTTCACACAAGATCTGTTTTTTACTTAGCTGTAGGCAGGGATTTACTAACTGCAACGTTTGATAAAAAGTCGCAAAAACGTTGCAAACGGCCTAAAAGTCGCAAATCTACACCAAAAAAAAGTTGGCTTAGAAAAAGTAGCGTAAAGTCCCGCCCACATCTAACACCCGCTGGCCGCCCGCATCTATCACCCGCCCCCCGCATCTATCACTGGCTACCTTCATATACCACCCGCTGTTGTAAGACTACAACTCCCAGCATGCCCTTACAGTGAGGACATGCTAGGAGTTGTAGTCTTGCAGTAGCTAGCTGGCGGAGTTAATTGCAGCGGGTGATATATGCAGCGGCGTGTGTTATATGAGGGAGGGTAGGGGGGGCGGGCGACTTGGTGGCATAGTGTGGGGGCAGCGGGTGATAGATGCGGGCTGGTGGTGGGGAGCGGAGCTGGCCAGCAGGGAACCTTGAATATAATACTATAGCGTTGTTATTTCATATTCCCCACCCAGATCTGTGATTGGCTGAGGGGCCTTGGCTAATTACAGCTTCAAGAGGGAAAAATGAAACTACAGTGCTGTAGTTTCATATTCATCGTAGCCGGCCGGGGTACGGAACGCTGGTCACCTGCGCCACATGACTACAAATGTCAGCGTGCCCTTACAGTTGTGTGGTGCGCGCAGGTGACAAGCGCTCCACTCCCCGGTCGGCTCACAGGAATTTGAAACTACGGCACTGTAGTTTCATTTTTCCCTCCTGAAGCTGTGATTGGCAGAGACCCCTCGGCCAATCACAGCTGCAGGCAGGGAATATGAAATTGCAATGAAGTTGTGTTATATTCATGGTTCCCGGCTGGGAAGCGGAGCGCTTGTCACCTGCGTGCACCTCACAACTACAACTCCCAGCCTGTCCTTACTTTAAGGGCATGCTGGGATTTGTAATCATGCCACGCAGGTGATAAGCGCTCTGCTCCCCGGCCGACTACCATGAATATGAAACTACGGCACTGTAGTTTAATTTTTCCCTCCTGAAGCTATGACTGGCAGAGACCCCTTGGCCAATCACAGCTCCAGGAGGAAAATATGAAATTACAATGTTGTAGTATTATATTCAAGGTTCCCTGCCAGCTGGCTCCGCTCCCCGCCGCTCATGCACCACACAACTACAACTCCCAGCATGTCCTTGCTGTAAGGGCATGCTGGGAGCTGTAGTCATGCAGCGCAGGCGGGTAGGAGATGTGCGGACCGGCAGTTGGAGATAAGCGGGCTTCCCTGGCTGTTGCTAAACTACAACTAACATGATGAGAGTTGTAGTTTAGGAAGAAGGTGCCTCCAGTTGTTGCTAAACTGGAGGCTCACTGTTGCTAAATTACAACTCCTGTCATGGTTATAGTTTAGCAACTGCTGGAGGCACCACAAATGTATTAACATATTTTCTGTGTTTTTTTTCTTCTCATTTCATTTCATATGCAGAGGACTTCTTCAGATTTGGTGGATTACGTCGATGACCATTTTTTTATTTTTATTGTTTAATATTAATAAAATGGTTAACAAGGGCTTGTGGGGGAGTGTTTTTTGGAAAAAAAAATTGTAACCGTGTAGCGTTTTTTTATTTTTTTTTCCCTAACAGGATTAGTAGTGGAAGCTTTCTAATAGATGGAATCCATTACTAAGCCGGGCTTAGCGTTAGCCCCAAAAACAGCTAGCGCTAACCCCCCAATTATTACCCCGGTACTCACTGCTACTGCTACAGTGGTGCCGGGAAGAGCCGGTACCAACAGGCCCGGAGCATCAAAAATGGCGCCCCTGGGCCTAGGCGGTAACAGGCTGGCGTTATTTAGGCTGGGAAGGGCCAGTAACAATGTTCCTCACCCACCCCTGGTAACGTCAGGCGGTTGCTGCTTGGTTGGTATTGTGCTGAGAATTAAAATACGGGGAACCCTATGCGGTTTTTATTATTATTATAATTTAATTATGCAAAAAACGTGTGTGGTTCCCCGTATTTTCATTCCCAGCCAGATACCAACCAGGCAGCAACAGCCTGATATTACCAGGGTGGACGAGGACCATTGTTACTGCCCCCTCCCCAGCCTAAATAATGCCAGCCTATTACCGCCTCGGCCCAGTAGCGCCATATTTTATGCTCCGGGCCTGTTGGTACCGGCTCTTCCGGGCACCCCTGTGGTGGTGGGTACCGGGGTAATAATTGGGGGTTATTGGCGCTTGTTGTTTTTGGGGCAAACCCTAAGCCCTGCTTAGTAATGGATTCAGTCTATTAGACAGCCTCCACTACTAATCCTGTTAAGAAAACTAAAAAAAGAATAAAACACCACACATTTAAAAAAAATGTATTCCAAAAAACACTCTCCCACAGCCCTCGTTAACCATTTTATTAATATTAAACAAAAAAATGCTGGTCACGGTAGTCCGAAGTAATCCTTTGCATACACTGAACTGAAATGAGAAAAAAAAAACGTACAAAAAATGGGTTAGTAATAAAAAAATGAAATAAATACATATATATCGCACATTTTTGTCACAAATGCAGCTTTAGAGCAGAAAAGTCACAGAGGAGAAGAGGTGGTGTTCTGAAGTCATTTCTTGGTTTTTGCTTATATATGCTAAAAAAGTGTTTTTGCTTATGCCAAATTTATGAACCCCCCTGTAATAGTATGATAAATGTGTCACACGTAAGAAACGCTTACACCATGGAAAACAGTGTACGTAAGCACAGCTTGATGAATTCCCCTATTAAAAGAATTACCACCTATTTGTGCAAATCCCTAACTATAATATAAGGGAGTTGGCTTAAGGTGATGACAGGTCATAAATTCTGAATGTTGAAAGTTGAAAAATGGAATTAGAAGCTGTTGGTAGTCTTAGCTGTGTTGTCTTTTATATGTGGTACATGTTTTTTCTGTTACAATAGCAATACATTTTTGTTAGCATAATTTTTATGTATTTATTGGTATAATAAAATGATCCGTTATATGATGTGCAGTATCCGTTTATCAAATAGTTTGTTCCCATTTTCTCTTTCTTTCATAACTGGAGAAGATATCTATATATTTATCTGCCTAATACATTTGATAAGTTTAGCCTTTCATTGTCTTTGACTTAATTTGTGCAATTAGTTTTCACAGTGAGAAATTTTATTTTAAATTAGTCTTCATTAAAACTTCAGTGAGCACAGCTTCAGGCATACATATTAAGCATTTCAGTTCATAAGAAGTTGAAAAATCATGCAAGTGATGAGAAACAATGAGAATTGTAAAGATAGCGTCTTAAAAAATGCTAAATTAGCTATGTGTATGAACTATAAAGCAGAGGAGTCTCTTAGATGCCCCAAGCCCCAACAGACTAACTCCACATGGGTCCCTCCACCTGTTTGCTGATATTATACTGTATGTCACTGGATTTCAACAATGTGATAGAATCTGTGTATAAGTTACTCTATTAATTGGTTCCAGGACAAACATTCTACGGTATGTTGAAACCACTGTGTCTTGAAGCCATAGCTCTATTGAAAACTAGTAATTGGTTCCAAAGTCTCCAAAATGTTAACCCAAAAAAGAAAAAATGAAGATTAAATAAAAAAAATGACAAGATAGCTAATGCAGATAAAGCAATTCATTACATACAAAAGTTAGAATCTATAAACCACTTTATACATAGAGTAATAGGATAAGCTTTACTAGACCAAATGTCAGGATTAAAGTGGCACTGACCGGACCAGAAGACACAACCGTAACAGTGAAAAGAGGATTTATATATCCGGATGCAACATGTTTCGCTGGCACAGGTAAAGCGCAGTATAGTACTGCACTATAAGTGTATTCACTTTAGTAATCTAGGCGTTTTTAAAGCCACAGAGCCAGATTGTATGATGAGTATGGTTTTAAGTTATAATGGTCCAGGAGACCACATTGTAACCTGAGGCTGTTGTAACTTGAGAGACCACTGTATGTTATATAATGTAGTAATTTGCATTAAGAGATAACTCTGTATGCATGTTTGCATTACTTGGCAAGTCAATACACATTTAAATATGGCTCCAAAAGTATTAGATTCAGTTTACACCATAAACTGTATAGAGATTTGTAGAGAGTACGGTACTCAAACGCACCTGATATGAAAATTGTGATGTGTTTATATAAAAGTAAACTTAGAAAATTGCAAAGAGTTATAGGCTATGGTACAGCACAACTCAAAATATTGGAGTATTGTTTGTGCTCTTTGTAGATATATGGTCTAGAACCCTGCAGTTTAAAACGCGTCAGCTTTCTCATTCTTCAGATATATATATATATATATATATATATATATATATATATATATATATATATATATATGACACACACACACACACACACACACACACACACACACACACACACACACACACACAGTGTCTCCTCAAGATATCTCTACAGACCGGTGAGCTGGTTTTTCTTTTTTTTTTTTTTTTGTATATGGTATTTTGGGCTTTTAAGCAGTGGATGCTAGCTACTATTTACACCCCACTGGTGTTTGACAGCTCTTTGGAACAGTGGGCTGTGCAAATGAAAAAAAAATTTCATTTTTACCGACGACTGTTCAAAAAATCTGTCAGACACCTGTGGGGTGTAAAGGCTCACTGTACCCCTTATTACATTACGTGAGGGGTGTAGTTTCCAAAATGGGGTCACATGTGTCGGCGGTCGGGTCCACTGTTTTGGCACCATGGGGGCTTTGTAAACACACATGGCCTTCAATTCCAGTCTAATTCACTCTCCAAAAGCCCAATGGCGCTCCTTCTCTTCTGAGCATTGTAGTTCGTCCTCAGAGCACTTAACGCCCACATATGGGGTATTTATATACTCAGAAGAAGTGGTGTTACAAATTTTGGGAGTCTTTTTTCCTATTTCCCCTTGTGAAAACGAAAAAAATTGGGGTAACACCAGCATTTCAGGGAGGAAAAAAACTGACAAATTTTCGTAAAAGTTGGACGTGAAAATTTAAAATAAGACCTGTAGGGTGTTAAGGCTCACTATACCCCTTGTTACGTTCCTTGAGGGGTGTAGTTTCCAAAATGGGGTCACATATTTTTTTCATTTTTTTTTTTTGCGTTCATGTCCTGAGTCCTCTTGTGCACATGCAGAGCATTTTCGTCCACATATGGGGTATTTCCGTACTCAAGAGAAATTGCGTTACAAATTTTGGGGGTCTTTTTTTCCCTTTACCTCTTGTGAAAATAAAGTATGGGGCAACACCAGCATGTTAGTGTAAAAATGTTTATTTTTTTTTTACACTAACATGCTGGGGTAGCCCCTAACTTTTCCTTTTCATAATGGGTAAAAGGAGAAAAATTGCCCCTAAATTTGTAACTCAATTTCTCCCGAGTACAGAAATTCCCCATATGTGGCACTAAACTGTTGCCTTGAAATACCACAGAGCTCCGAAGTGAGAGAGCACCATGCCCATTTGAGGCCTAAATTAGGGATTTGCAATAGGAGCGCACCCGGATACAAGGATAGCACTTGTCTCCACCAAAACCCTATGGCAGTGTTTCCCAAACTGGGTGCCTCCAGCTGTTGCAAAACTCCCAGCCTGCCAGGACAGTCAATGGCTGTCCGGCAATACTGGGAGTTGTTGTTTTGCAACAGCTGGATGCTCCGTGTATGAAACTTCCTTATGAGACGTTTTTCTTTTTAATTGGGGAGGGGGACGTGTAAGGGTATGTATGTAGTGTTTTACTTTTTATTTTGTGTAGTGTAGTGTTTTTAGGGTACATTCACACATTCGGGGGTTCACGGTAAGTTTTCAGCTGGGGGTTTGAGCTGCGGCAGAAAATTTGCAGCAGCTCAAACTTGTAGAAGGAAACCCACTGTAAACCCGCCCGTGCAAAACAACAACTTAACACCTTTAATCAGTATTTCTCTTCTGTCCACGCCCATGGAGATTAGCTACAGTGACAAGGGTTGCAAACTGCTTGATAATGTTGCGCACTGTGGACAAAGGCAAATCTAGATCTCTGGAGATGGATTTGTAACCTTGAGATTGTTGATATTTTTCCACAATTTTGGTTCTCAAGTCCTTAGACAGTTCGCTTCTCTTTCTGTTGTCCATGCTTAGTGTGGCACACACAGACACACAATGCAAAGACTAAGTGAACTTTTCTCCTTTTTATCTGCTTCCAGGTGTGATTTTATATTGGGCACACCTGTTACTTGCCCCAGGTGAGTTTAAAGGCACATCACATGCTTGAAACAATCTTATTTTTCCACAATTTTGAAAGGGTGCCCATAATTTTGTCCAGCTCATTTTTGGAGTTTTGTGTGACACTGTCCAATTTGCTTTTTTCCCTCCCTTTTTTGGTTTAGTTCCAATACACACAAAGGGAATAAACATGTGTACAGCAAAACATGTATTACTGCAATCCTTTTCTGTAAGAAATACTTAATTTTATCGAAAAATGACAATTGGATAGGCTGAGCCCACTGTCATGTAAGAAGCCAGCTTCTTACATGACAGTGGGCTCAGCCTACCACTGGCCGGGACGGGACATCGCTGCGGCCAGTGATAGGCTGGCGGCTCTCAGACGTTCCAGTACAGCGTGAGGCCGACGTAGGTAAGTTAAAGTTTATTTTGTTTATCTTTTGCAGCCCGGGCATAGGGATACAGCGTACAGCAGTGGTCTCCAACCTGTGGATCTCCAGCTGTTACAAAACTACAACTCCCAGCATGCCAGGACAGCCGTTGGCTTTCCAGGCATGCTGGGAGTTGTAGTTTTGCAACATCTGGAGGTCCACAGTATACCAGCGCCCCGCAACAAAGAGGAGGAGGGCAGTGCTTGCAGGTGACATATGGGAGTAGTACCCCGCTGGGCTGATAATTAATTGGGGGGGGGGGGAGCAGAACAGCGCTGGTGGGTAGCATGATTTGGGGGGGGGGGTGAAAGAAATACTGTTGTATACCGTGGAACCGCCATAAGTTACAAAAATACCGTGATACACATATTTGGTCATACCGCCCAGCTCTAACTGTATCTATGTTGTTTTAAATGTGTCATGCACTTAGTACCTTATTCGCACTTTTCTTCTTTGTTCCGTTCCCTCATTCCCTGGTTTTACCTTCCCTGGTGGATATAAATAGAAAAAAGCAAAGGTGCTCCATAGTGGAGAATCACTGGTATAATCATAAACCAGGGGTGAGCTGCCACTTACTGCTACAAGTTGTGTACCTGCATACACAACAATGGATAACATTTGTATATGCATGATGTCCCGTCTTCAGCCTTCCTTGTAGGTAGATACGATCTAGAAGGATTTTCAAAATGGCACAGGAATACCTTGGTGCTGATCGGGATGAATGGAGCAGTAGTTGCAATACTTGAAACAAAGACTTTATTTGGACCAGGGTGCAACGTGTTTCGCTGCGCATGCGCAGCTTCTTAAGGCATGGCAGGTAGGGGAAACACTCTAGTATATATACCAGAGGGTATTAACCCATACAGCTTATGTTAACAATTAAACTCCCAGTAAACACTTAACAGTATTAATAGAAAAGTCTATATAAATACATTGCACATACACATATCGCCAAATGAACATACAATATATTGCACTGAATTAACATATCACAAATACAATTACACACAACATAAAAACGCTAGCCCTTGTTCAAATTATACAGTCTAGAAATTACATAAAAATTACATAAAAAATACAGAAGTACAAAAAATAACATTCCTAAAAATCAAAAACACAGAGAATAGTAATAACAATAACCTCATTGAACATTTACAATGGTTTCATTTAAACTGCGGAACCGACGTCAACTTGTGAATCCAAAAGGATTCACTGTTAATTTAGACGTTTGTATCGGTTCGGCACATCCACAGGAATGGATTTCAAAATAGTTTTAAGGAATCCATAGAATTATGATGGGTTACTGTAAAGTGTCTTGAAACACTAAGGCTCATGAAACTATGTTTGATGTTCCATCTGTGTTTATTAATACAGGATTGCACTGTCTGTACCCGTATTGACCCACGTATTGTAAATTGCAATCCCAAGATAACAAATAGATCGCATAATTAGTCTCACTGGTCAAGTTACCTTTCACTTCCTAGTTCTTTTTTGTCTGGGATGATGAAAAGCCTGATGTCGTCGTAATCAAAGTACAACAAAGACACAGATTTTTATACCACGGGGCACAACTAGGGACAGTCTGAACAGCAGCCTCAAGGGTGTTCTCTTTTTTCAACCTACTAGGTGCAATCATATTTTTGAGATTTTTCTGACACCTAAAGGTGACATTAGGTGTATGCGGTATCATATCTTTTAGTATAGGGTCACTTAAAATTATAAACCAATTTTTCTGTAGAATTTTTTTAAATATTCATAGCCTCCCTATTAGTTTGTTACAAAGTTAAATCTGAAACTATTGGTTTCTCCTTGGATATTTATTTTAATTTTATTGTGAATACTAGATCTCATTGTTTTTATTTTTTACTCTTTTATAAGCCTCTATCAAGATAGGGACAGATTTGTAAAAAAAAAAAAAAAAAAAGGTTATCCGAAATCTAAGGACAGCTGCCTGTGCATCAAAATTGCAATCAGAGGGGAAATTCTTGTGGATGTGCAGGTACTGCCTGTAGGGTACCCCCTTAGCCAACTGGGGTAATGTGCACTATTAGAAGCTATTGACGTTGATCTGCTTGAAAAAAGTCTTGGTTGCTATCTGCCCTGTAATGGTTTTAAAAGTTTCCAGATCCAAAAATTGTATAGAACTACTCGAATAGTGTTCTAAAATGAATAAAATGGCCTTTATCAAAACATGTAATTGTTCCTTGTCAAGGCTACAGTCTTCATACAGACAATCACGAATAGCAGCAACTCCTAAAGTGGTTTCAATATTGGAGTAGAGGGAGCACACGTCTAGCATCAAACAAGAAAAACATGAGGGTAAACTAATATCACTAATTTCCTGTATAAGTTGGGCAGAATCTCTCAAGTATGATTGTAATTGTAAAACATAAGGTTGTAAAAAAAAAAAAAAAAAAAAAAAAGGTCAATAAAGAGGAAAAGATCAGCAGTCATGGACCCAACACCTGAAATAACAGGACGGTCAGGGGGTTTATTAAGCTTTTATGTAACTTGGGTAAATAATAAAAAATTGGGTAAATTATCATTATTGATAGAAATATGTGCTCCCTCTTATCCAATAAGGACATATCCAATGCTTTTTTGATTAAAGTGCCATAAAGTTCAAAATATTCTACTGAGGGGTCATTTTTTAGGGCCACATAGTAATTAGTATCTAACAAAATCCGTATCACTTCAGTTATGTATGCAGTGCGATCAAGTAAGTCTACGCCACCCCCCTTGTCAGCAGGGCGGACTACAATAGAGGTATAATTTTGTAAGGTTTTAATTGCATTTCTCTCTAGGTGTGTTAAATTATCTTTTTCTTTTAAAGAAATTGATTTTTCACTAAGTCTATTAAACTTCTTTACAACTACTGTATAGAATGTTTCCAAATGGCAATCCCTATGGTGAATAGGGTAAAAGGAGGATGGTAGTTTAACTTCCACATGTCTAATCCCATTGTCAGCCAGATGTGTCACTAAAGGTACATACTCCTCATTACTAGGCACCAGAGAACCAGTATTTTTCATTCTTTCTATTATTGAAAAGTGCCGACTGAGGCTCTTTTCACACTACAAAATTACTCCGTTTTAAATATCCGTTTGAAATTCCGTCAGAAAAGGTTCAAAAAATGATGTTATACATCCATTACAAAATATCATTAAAGTCTATGGGATTGTTTTATTATCCGTAAAGATCCGTAATAGTCCGTTATGACTAATGGACGTTAGTTTTTTCGGAACATGTGACGGGTCTTGCACTAATTTTTATTCCGTTTCAAGTAACGGATATATAAACGTCCGTCATATTTTAACATTGAAGTCTATGGCGGACGGACGTTAGTAAATTTATCCGTAAATGTCCGTTATTGAAACGGACGTTCATTTTACTGAGCATGCTCAGTAAAGCCTTCTGGAGCCTGGTCACATGGTTTTGCTCACGCCCCCTCCCTCTCTCTACTTCCTTGATCCTGCAGGAGGCAGCAGCTGCATCAGCAGGATCCTACGTAATCTACGTACCCATTCCTAATTTGCTGAAATTTTATCACCCCACACTGAAGGTGAGTACATGTTTTGCTATATTTTTTCATTTTTTTTTTACTTTTTCAGTGTATTTGGGAATATGTGCTTGTAGCTGCCTGCATTTTTGTCCGCAGTTTGTATGGGTTAATGAATGTTTGGTAGTGAAGTTTGCATTATCGTTTTGGACCGTGTGGTGCCACTCTGTGCCATTTTTATGTCCGCCATGTGCTTGCATTTTTGCAGGACATGTGCATTTTTGCATGCAGTTTGTGTGTAGTATTGAATGCTTTGGGTAGGGAAGTTTGCATTATCGTTTTGGACCGTGTGGTGCCACTCTGCACCATTTTTATGTCCGCCATGTGCTTTCATTTTTGCAGGACGTGCATTCTTGCATGCAGTTTTGATGGGGGCTTGAATGATGTTGCTAGTAGTGTGCTGATTGTTTTTTGACCTTGTGGCGCAACTTTGCCTTTTGTGTGTATATATATATATATATATATATATATATATATATATTTGATTTATTCCCCCTTTTTTTTTTATTTATAGAAAAAAATGCCAAAGAAAAATGTGAAATCGAAACACGTTGAAAAAAATAAAAAAAATTCCTGATGACACCTCCTCAGAAGACGATTCAGAATCTGGTAGCAAGAAGTCCTCAAGCTCCAGTGTGAGTATTTTTAGATTTTTTGAAAAATTATATATCAATTTATTTGCATGTTTAATATTTCATTAAACATAATTTATTTTTTCTAGCATCATCATATTCCTTATCCGAAAAAACATAAAACTTCTAGGTGGTCATCTATGAAAAAGGTGAATTTTCTCTCCTTTTTGACTGTTTGTTTATCATGACAAATTCTTTATTTTTTACTATTTTTCTCTCCCTCACCCCCCCCCTGCCCCCCCCCCACCAGAAGCACAAAATTCCAAAAAGTTCTTCTTCAGAATCAGACTCTACACAAGAAAGTACCTCAAGTGTGAGTATTTTCCCATTTGAGTAATTTTTTTTTCCATGGTTTTACAGCATGAAAATGTTCCTGCACAGGAGATTTCTGCCCAGGAATCCGAGGAGAGTGTCCCTCAAGTGTCGGCCCCCCAGGACTCCCAGGATAGGCCTTCCAAAGAGCCCGAACCAGTATGTATAGTACCAATTTTTGCATTTTGTTGTACATCTTTTAAAACGTAGATTACATTTTTTTTTTAATATATATAGCGTCCCACGCCTCGGCTCACGCCCACAAGAGGCAGACCCAGTATTCGTGGCAGAGGACGTGGTCGCGTGAGTATTTTATAAATTGTGATTTCTTGCATAGTCAAATGAATAAAGTATAGTTTTTGAAAAACTAATCACATGAATCTTTATATTTTCAGGGTGGCGCTCGGCCTGGGCGGGCTGACGAAGGGCAGGGCGGGCCTCATGTGATCATAGATGACACCCTACTGATCGCAATGATCGCGGCTCGTCCAGCTCTTTGGGATAAGTCCGACCAGAATCACGCCAAGCATGAGTACTGCCGGGCTCTTTGGATGGAGATATACAGAGCAATCTGTAACACCTGGGAGGACCTGTTCACACATGAGCAATGGATTGTCGATAAATATTTTTTAAATTTTTTTCATTGTTTTTAGATGACTTTTATTGTTTTTATTAATAAACATATTTTCTTTCTAGGTGATGGAATAAAAAATCACTGGCACTCCATCAGGGCCTGGCACATGAGGGACTTAAAGGAGGAGAAACAAAGGCCCAGTGGTTCTGGGGCCTCCGACAAAACACCATATGTCCACCGCCCACTCCTCGGATTCCTGCAAAAATGCCATGAAATGCGGAAGTACGTCATATCTATTTTATTCTCCATTTGTAAATTTAAATATTTTGGAAAAATAGACTAATTATGTCTTTCAATCTTTCTCTTTCAGAACACAATCCAGTGTCAACATGGCTCCATTGCCACCACCTGGACCCCCCTCCCCCACCTCCCAACCCCTCCCTGGCCCATCCCCCGACACTGCTGATCAGGGGCAAGAAGCTTCTCCCCTACCAGCTTCCTCAGCGTCCCGACCAAGTCGCCAGAGGATAGAAGTATCCTTTGGAGATTTGGTCCGGCCTTTGGGGACTGGTAGGAAACAGCAAGTGATCCTGGACAATCTCATAAAGCTCACAAGTGAGAGCTTTATGAAATTGGATGATAGAGTGGAAGCCTTAAGGGAGGAGTTTTGCCAGTCACGGCAGGCGGGGGCAGGGCCGTCAACTGGTCCCCCTTCGGATATTCTACTCCATCTCCAGAGCCCGGCTCACTTGGTAGAGAAAATGCCCTTTGACAAGCAGTGTCAGTTCCGCAAGGAGTCAACAGACCTTGTGCTTAGACTGTGCTGCCCCACTCCAGACACTCCCGCCCCCCCCCCCCCCCCCCCAGAACTCCACCAAACCTCCCGACCCCCCCCCCACCTTATCACTCCCCATATTTACACATGTCCCCTACCCCAAGTTCACCAGGCCGTCACCGTTTCCGCCACCGTTTCCCAGCCCGTAACCGTTCCCCAGACCGTCACCGCTCCCGCCCCAGCCACCGCTCCCCTTCCCACCGCTACAGGACCCACACCCTGCCCCACTCCCTGGGAACTCCACAGCATTTGGGCCTTACATCCACACCCTCCAATAGATGGTCCAAATGCTGTCCCAGGGAGAACCCTCTTTTTCAACCCCATCCTTCATACCTCTTCCCAATTTTCCTCTGCCACCCAATATTCCCACCCCTGTCACTCCTTTTCAACAATATTCCTTTACCCATCAGCATTCCTATTCCCTGGAAACGCCCAGAGTCAACCCACAAGGTAGAGTTGACACCTTGCGGCCCCTGGAGGACCCTAGTTTCCAATACCCTTCCCAAGTCCTTCCCCAGCCCTCTTTCACAGACCTATGATTATCTACCTGTGACCTACCTACTTATGACAAGGCTGTGGGGATATTGTTTTGGCACTAAAGCCATGTTAAAAAAAAAAAAAAAAAATATATATATATATATATATATATATATATATATATAGTTAAATTATTATTTATTTTAAAAAAAAACATAATAAAAGTGTTTTTATTTTAAAAAGATTTATTGACTGTCTATTTTTTACCCAAATCAAGGTTTTGCTTTCACGATATTAAAGGTCTTTTACCAGACAGTGTTTCATTCACAATGTTGTGGTAGAAGGTACAACTCTACTATCTTGAAATCAAAATGGGGATAAGCACAATGCTAGCATGATGTTGGAGGGTGTACATTCTATGCTCCAGTGTAGACATGACACTGGGTCGTAGAATGTATACCTTCCAACATCATGCAATCAGTGTGTACAAACACAACATGATATAAGCACATTGCTAGCATGATGTTGGAGGGTGTACATTCTATGCCCCAGTGTAGACATGACACTGGGCCGTAGAATGTATACCTTCCAACATCATGCAAGCAATCAAACACACAATGATATATACATAAGCAAGATCTTTATTGCCCCAAAAAAATTAAGAATTCCAACAAAGTTCACAACATACGATCCTGCCAAGACACCATGCCAGCTTCTGTCAGGAAATACTGTGAAAAATCGTCTCTGAGACGCATGATGGCCTGGGTAGCTCTTCTGGATGTCTGCTGTAGTCCAGGCAGAGCCGATTCAACTTCTTCTGGATCACTGGGGAAAGGCTCCTTGGTTAGGATGAAGTTGTGTAGAACAACAGCTGCCTTCACAACCTGATCAACCACGTCTGGGTGCAATTGGATTGGCTGTGTGAAGATCCGCCATTTGCCAACAAAAATTCCAAAGGCACACTCCACATAGCGTCTTGCACGTGACAGTCTGTAATTGAAGATCTGCTTGTGTTGGTCTAGTCCTCGGCTGGAGTAGGGCTTCAGCAAGTTGCCACACATCTGGAAAGCCTCATAACCAATAAAAACAAAAGGCATTGGCGGTCCATCGGTCCCAGGAAAGGCCCTTGGTTCAGGAAGTCCCATCTTACCAGAGTAGATCCTCCTCCCCATGACAGAGTTCTTGAACACACGCGAGTCATGACCCAATGTCCACTGCTATGAATCTGTACTGCGCATCCGCAATGGCCATAAGTATAGTGGAGAAGAACTTCTTGTAGTTGAAGTACTCGGACCCCGTGTGTGCTGGCTTCTGGATCCTGATGTGCTTCCCATCGATTGCACCTACACAGTTTGGAAACTGTGATACTTCGTGGAACTTCTCTGCAGTTTGAAGCCAAAGTTCTGGAGAAGGTTGTGGGAGAAATACTTCTAGAAGGCAATCCCACAGGGCATTGCAGGTGGTCTGGACAATCCCAGAGATGGTGGAAATTCCCAGGCGAAACTGGAAGTGGAGCGACGAAAAACTCACCAGATGCCAGGAACCTTAAAAAAGATAATAAAAAGTGGGTTTAGTATTTTGTAGAACAGAATGAATGAAAAAAATTAAATAAAATATTAAATACCTGAGGGTTACCTTCTCAGGTGGGTGTCTTGCCGACGTATCCGTTCACTGATGCGTGCTAGAAGGTCATCGAATGTTGATACAGACATCCGTACGTAGCCTGCAAACTTGTCAGGGTGCTGCCGCAGCTCCACATACAAAGTGCTGTGAACCCCATGGGTCATCCGTGCCGCAGTGATGGGATGGATCCAATATCTTCAACGGCGTTGGCGGCGTCTTTCAGCATCTCGTATCCTTCTTCTCATTGGGAACGCCACAGCAGAACAGGGTAACTGTAGTAAAGGTAGGTGGGAAACATGTTGAAATTAAAATATGGTCTAGTCTGTACTCACCTCAGTGCTGAAATTCAGATTGCTAGAAGATCATTGAAGCACCCTTTTTATACCCTACCCTTTGAATAGGAGGCGTAGCTTCTATTGTGTCAAGGTGTGAACAGGTAGGAGAGTTCAAGAAAGGGTGAAAGGTTTTTACTAACGGACGTTAGATAGGAATGCTATAACGGATATTTACGGATAAACCTTTATCCGTTACAATAACGGAAGAATGGGAAAATATTTATCCGTCAGTTAATCCGTTCATAAACGTCCGTTAATACCGTATTTTTCGCCGTATAAGACGCACTTTTTCTTCCCCAAAACGTGGGGGGGAAAGTTGGTGCGTCTTATACGGCAAATATACGCCCGAGGCTGCTGCGGGCGAGAGCGGGAAGTCAGCGGTAAGTACAGAGGCTGCGGCGGTGTGGTACAGCGCTGACTACCCGCTCCCCACCCGCAGCAGCCTCATGACCGCCGGTGAATTTTTCACCTCACACCGGCTATGTTTATTGCCCTAGGACTGGAACTTACAGTTCCGGGCGCCGGGCAGGGGAATTACTAATAACTGTATACTAAAAACCAGGGTGCCTCCAGCTGTTCTGAAACTACTACTCCCAGCATGCCCGGACCGGCAAAGGCTGTCTGGGCTTGCTGGTAGTTGTAGTTTCACAACAGCTGGAGGCACCCTGGTTTGTAGTATACATGAATTCGTTTTTACCTACTCTGGCCGGCCCCCGCCTGCAGCCGCACACAGGAGCCGGCCCGGGCAGATAATCATAGGTTTTCCTATGCCGGACATCCCTATGTCCCGAAAAATCTTTTCGGGACATAAGGATGTCCGCGGGTCACTAACCATTCCCCGGCCGATGCGCGCCCTCCTCCGGTCCTCCTGCGGTCTTCCTGCGATCCTCCGCCTCTCTATGGTTGTACGCACCGGACGTCAGTGACGTCCCGTGCGTACAACCATAGAGGCGCCGGAGGAAGACGCGCACCGACCGGGGCTTGGTGAGTGACCGGCGGCGCGTAATCTTCAGTGTTCCAGTCACCGCTCCTCCGGTCCCGGCACCTACTGCTATGGTCCATAGCAGTAGATTGTGACACCGGGCCAGAGGAGCGGTGACCGGAACACTGTGGGGTAAGCAGTACAGACATACAGCCTCCAGCCGTACACTGTATATGGCTGGAAGCTGTATGTCTGTGGGGGGAGCTGCCTACCATTGTGGGGGAACTATACTGCCAACTATTGTGGGGGGGGGGAGCTGCCTACCATTATGGGGGAACTATACTGCCAACCATTGTGGGGGATCTATACTGCTAACCATTGTGGGGGAACTATACTGCCAACCATTGTGGGGGAACTATACTGCCAACCATTGTGGGGGAACTATACTGCCAACCATTGTGGAGGGGGGGGAGCTGCCTACCATTGTGGAGGGGGGGGGAGCTGCCAACCATTATGGGGGAACTATACTGCCAACCATTGTGGGGGAACTATACTGCCAACTATTGTGGGGGAGCTGCCAGTGCCTACCATTGTGGGGGAACTATACTGCCAACCATTGTGGGGGGGGAGGGGGGAGGAGCTGCCTACCATTGTGGGGGGAACTATACTGCCAACCATTGTGGGGGGGAGGGGGGAGGAGCTGCCTACCATTGTGGGGGAACTATACTGCCAACTATTGTGGGGGGAACTATACAGCCAACTATTGTGAGGGAACTATACTGATATAAAATATTTTACTACAGTATTTGGTTCAGAATCTTTTTTTTCTAGATTTTCCTCCTTTAAAATTGGGTGCGTCTTATATGCCGGAGCGTCTTATATGGTGAAAAATACGGGTAGGTTTAAAAATAGTAGCAACGGATATTTAAAAATGGAAAAACAGTCAATAGTGTGAAAGAAGCCTGAGTGTAAGCTTACACACACATTGGTTCAAGTCCAGGAATAACTGAAAGTCATTTGGACGGGCAGTTGGACAAAAAGACAATCCCTTTGGCAATAGATTAGTTTCACCACTGTCAGATAAAATATAACTAGATACATTTAAATGATTTTATTCTTTCTTTTTTATCTCCTGGGAATTCTGCAGGGAATACTGGATTTTTTTTCTGATTTTACATCTCCCTCCTCTACAACATCTGGATTTTCTTTTTCCTGACCTCTTGAGGTGGAAGAGACCGGGGGGGGGGGGGGGGGAGGGGGGAGGGGGGATAATGAGTTATCGGGTGGTGTTGGGCATTCACATGAGTGACTAATGGCATTCTGCTGGCAATGACATGTTGGCAATCTAAAAAAGAAATTGATTCTGGTGTCTGTAAATCTGAATGAGTGAACTGAGGAGCAGAAGGTGGCAATGATAGGGTAAGAGAATTATCATGTATTGTGAGAAATGAAGTGTCTGAATTTATCTGTATTACTAGTATCTATATGGATGGAAGACTGAGTCACAGGCAAAAAAGAAACAGGTGAAGTGGCTTGATCATGTGTCATCATTAATTTATTCACCAAGTGGTGGTAGCAGTGGACAAACCATATCAGGTGCAGGTTTTTCTAGAGGATTGTGAGGACTAAGATTGTACCACATTATTCCCTAGAGAGGGGTCAGCTTTATTTGTATGGTGATGTTCCATGGTTACTTGTGGAGATACTTGTGAAGGTACTTTGGATTTATCTATATTCAGTATATTACCTCTAGGAGTATGTAATCTCCGTATATTCCTGTATGTACCAAAGGTGGATTTCGTGATTCGGTGGAGTGCGTCCCTGGTCAGTGTGTCGTGAATACATAGGGGGAGCAATTTTCGCCACATCAGAATTTGTTCTATTTTTGGGTCTGGTAGAACTATTCACACCAGGTACTGGTGCGGATAGCTCAGAAGTCCGAATATCATTATTTGTTATATGATTATATATCTAATATAGACCCATCTAACTTGCGATACTCAGAATACTGAGAAAATCTAGACAATGAGTTTAAGTTCCCCAGCCTTTTGTTTAACTGTATTAGCCACAGATTTCCTTTTTAAAATCAATCTGCTCATGAGACCCCGCGAGCGTTGCCTCTGTACAATCATCCCATTCTTTGGTAAAAATAGGATCATCTGGGAAGGATGTTTCAAATGGCAATCTCAAGCCACTGATATCTGACATATATCTCTGTAGAAATAGTACATCTAAACTGTTGTAATTCAGTTTCACAGTAGTTTTCATAATCGTGGGAATAAATCCATCATCATTTTACAGTCACTATCAGTAAGGTTGTAAAGATCATAATTTCTGTTCGGGATAATCACCTGACCAGTAGAGCCTATAAGCTAGTGAACTAAATTAAAAGTGTAATAAAAAAAATATATATATAAAGGTGCTAGACACATAAAAATTAGATATACATGGCAAGGATTAGGTAGTGTGATATATTTAAAAAAAAATAGTTTTTGTTGGATCTGACGGGTATACTTTAATGAATTTCAACAATTCTTCCAGGAGCAGCACTTTCACATTCTGGAACTCGAACTGAAGCAGTGTCCGTGAAAATCTATAGAAAAAAGCAAAGGGGCTCCATAGTGGAGTATCACTGGTATAATGATAAACCAGGGGTGGGGGAGGTACCTGCATACACAACAATGGATAACGTTTGTATTGGCACGATGTACCATCTGCAGCCTTCCTGGTAGGTAGATATGATCTAGAAGGAGCTTCAAAGTGGCACATGAATACCTTGGCGCTGATCAGGATGAATGGAGCACTATCACGAATTCCACCTTTGGTACATACAGGAATATACGGAGATTACATACTCCTAGAGGTAATATACTGAAAATAGATAAATCCAAAGTACCTTCACAAGTATCTCCACAAGTAACCATGGGACATCACCATACAAATACAGCTGACCCCTCTCTAGGGAAATAATGTGGTACAATCTTTCAGTCCTCACAATCCTCTAGAAGAACCTGCACCTGATATGGTTTGTCCACTGCTACCACCACTTACCTTGGTGAATAAATTCATGATGACACATAATCAAGCCACTTCATCTGTTTCTACTTCGCCTGTATCTCAGTCTTCCATCCATATAGATACTAATAATACAGATAAATCAGATATTTCTTTAGACACTTCATTTCTCACAATACATCATAATTCACCTACCCTATCTTTGCCACCTTCTGCTCCTCAGTCCACTTATTCTGATTTACAGACACCAGAATCTATTTTTTTTTTTAGATTGCCAACATGTCATTGCCAGCAGAATGCCATTAGTCACTCATGTGAATGCCCAACACCACCCGATAACTCACTATTCCCCCCGTCTCTTCCCCCCTTTAAGAGGTCAGGAAAAGAAATGAAAATCCAGGTGTTGTAGAGGAGGGAGATGTAAATAAATAAAAAAAAACGTATTCTCTTGCCTGCAGAATTCCCAGGACAAAAAAAAATAAAATATAACTAGATAAATTAAATATTTTTATCTGATAATATAAGGGATTGTCTTTTTGCACAACTGCGCATCCGAATGACTTTGTCATTCCTGGACTTGAACCAATGTGTGTATAAGCTTACACTCAGTTGGCACTTTTCAATAATAGAAAGAATGAAAAATACTGGTTCTCTGGTGCCCAGTAATGAGGAGAATGTACCTTTAGTGACAAATCTGGCTGACAATGGGATTAGACATGTGGAAGTTAAACTCATAGGGATTGCCATTTGGATACATTCTATACAGTAGATGTAAAGGAGTTTAATGGACAGTGAAAAATCAATTTCTTAAAAAAAAAAAATAATAATAATAAGTTAACACATCTAGAGAGAAATGCAATTAAAACCTTACAAAATTATACCTCTATTAGGGTATGTTCACACTACGGAATTCCGTGGTGTGAATTTAACATTAGTGTGAATGGATCTCCGCGAGACCCGTTCACACTGTGGAATTTCAGCGGCAGACAATTCCGCCGCTGAAATTGTTCCGCGCAAAGAAAGAACAAGTTCATTCTTTGCGCGGAAGTCCGCGAGTACTGCATAGCCGTCAATGGTGATGGCGCAGTGCCGCAGGATTCTACCGCCGTTGGCTGCCAGGCTGAATCTCCGCTTGTGGAATTCTGCGAGCGGAGATTCCGTTCACACTCCGTAGTGTGAACATACCCTTATAGTCCACCCTGCTGACAAGGGCGGTGGCGTAGCCTTACTTGATCGCACTGCATACGTAACTGAAGCAATGCGCATTTTGTCAGATACTAATTACTATGTGGCCCTATAAAAATAACCCCTCAGTGGAATATTTTGAACTTTATTGCACTTTAATCAAAAAAGCATTGGATATGCCCTTACTGGATGAGAGGGAAAACCAGTTTCTATCTATTAAAAACTATAATATACCCAATTTTTTATGTACCCAAGTTACATAAAAGCTTAATAAACAGGTCGTCCTGATATTTCAGGTGTTGGGTCCATGACTTCTAATCTTTCCCACTTTATTGACCTTTTTTTTTTTTTTTTTTTTTACAACCTTATGTTTTACAATTACAATCGTACTTGAGAGATTCTGCCCAACTTATACAGGAAATTAGTGATATTAGTTTATCCTCATGTTTTTCTTTTTTGACACCAGACGTGTGCTCCCTCTACTCCAATATTGATACCACTTCAGGAGTTGCTGCTATTCGTGATTGTCTGTATGAAGACTGTAGCCTTGGCAAGGAACAATCAGATTTTTTGATAGGGGCCATTTTATTCATTTTAGAACACTATTTTTTCTTTAAATTAAGTATTATATAGACAGACCAAGGGCTGCGCCATGGGGACTCGTTTCGCCCAAGTTATGCAAATTTATTCATGGAGCGATTCACGTCTCAATACATGGCGCAGTCCCCATTTTTTAACATTTTTTTTTTTTTTGCTGATTTATAGATTTGCTTTTTCATATGGTGTGGCACTGAGGCTCAGGCAGAACAATTTGTAGAGGAATTAAATCATAACTCATGGGGTCTGCAGTTTACTATGCACTATTCGAGTAGTTCAATACAAATTTTGGATCTGTAAATTTTTAAAACCATTACAGGGCAGATAGCAGCCAAGACTTTTTTCAAGCAGGTTGACATCAATAGCTTCTTAAATGTTAATAGTGCACATTACCCCAGTTGGCTAAAGGGGGTACCCTACGGGCAGTACCTGTGCATCCGCAAGAATTTCACCTCCAATTGTGATTTTGATGCACAGGCAGCTGTCCTTAGGGACAGATTTGTAGAAAAAGGTTATCCGAAATCTATCTTGATAGATGCTTACAAAAGAGTAAAAAATAAAAACAATCAGATCTAGTAATCACAAAAAATGAAAAATACACAAGGAGAAACCAATAGATTCAGATTTAATTTTGTAACAAACTATAACAGCTAGGCTATGAATATCAAAACAATTCTACAGAAAAATTGGTTTATAATTTTAAGTGACCCTATGCTAAAAGATTTGATACCGCATACCCCTAATGTCACCTTTAGGTATCCAAAAAATCTCAAAAATATGATTGCACCTAGTAAGTTTAAAAAAGAGAACACCCTTGAGGCTGCTGATCAGACTGTCCTAGTTGTGCCCCGTGTTTAAAAAATCTGTGTCTTTGTTGTACTTTGATTAAGAAGACATCGGGTTTTCATCATTCCAGACAAAAAAGAACTAGGAAGTGAAAGGTAACTTGACCTGTGAGACTAATTATGCAATCTATTTGTTATCTTGTGATTACAATTTGCACAACGTGGGTAGCACCATACAGTTGTGATCCCGTATCCCGTGGGTGCGATCCTATATTAATAAACACAGATAGAACATCATAGTTTCATGAGCCATAGTGTCACAAGACACTATACAGTAACCCATCATAATTCTATGATTCCTTAAATGTTACTATTTTGGTATCCATTCCTGTGGATGTCCAACAGATACCAATGTCTAATTAACCGTGAATCCTTTTGGATTCACAAGTTGTTGACCTTGGTTCCGCACGGTTTAAATGAAACCATTGAAAATGTTTGCTGATGTACTATTGTTATTACTATTCTCTGTGTTTTTTCTTATTTTTAGGAATGTTATTATTTGTACTTCTGTATTTTTTTGAATGTGAACAAGGACTAGCGTTTTTGATGCGTTTTTATGTTGTGTGTAATTGTATTTGTGATCCGTTAATTCAGTGCAATATATTGTATGTTCTTTTGGCGATATGTGTATGTGCAATGTATTTATATAGACTTTTCTACTAAGGTTGTAAAGTGTTTACTTTTTTTTAAGACCGAATACGAGTACCGATACTTAAATTCTAGTACTCGCCGATACCAAGTACGAGTACTTTTATTTCAAAGGGAATCTGACAGCAGGGTGACGGTGTCTCTGGAGCTGTTTACCATGCTGATATGTGGGTCCTTGTTGTGTACAATGGAGGCGGCTGCTGTAATATGAGCCAAGATTTCTCTCTTCTCCATTGGACAGAGCAGGGAATTTGCATTGGCGGAGAGGACGATGATCACATGGTGAGCAGCAGTAGAAACCGGGTCACCTGCACTATCTACCCATAAATCCAAGTTAGTGCAGGTGACTCTGCTGTAAGATGGTCTGTAATAGTAGGTAGTATCCCACTGCAGACATTAGTAGCAGCCCCCCCTTGTAGACAGCAGCCCCCCCCCCATAGAATGCAGGCCCCTCTTTTAGACTGCAGGCCCCCCTTTTAGACTGCAGCCCCTCCTTGTAGACAGCGCCCCCCCCCCTTGTAGACAGTGGGCCCCGTTTAGACAGCAGCAGCAGGGCCCCCCTTTAGACAGCAGCAGCAGGGCCCCCCTTTAGACAGCAGCAGCAGGGCCCCCCTTTAGACAGCAGCAGCAGGGCCCCCCTTTAGACAGCAGCAGCAGGGCCCCCCTTTAGACAGCAGCAGCAGGGCCCCCCTTTAGACAGCAGCAGCAGGGCCCCCCTTTAGACAGCAGCAGCAGGGCCCCCCTTTAGACAGCAGCAGCAGGGCCCCCCTTTAGACAGCAGCAGCAGGGCCCCCCTTTAGACAGCAGCAGCAGGGCCCCCCTTTAGACAGCAGCAGCAGGGCCCCCCTTTAGGCAGCAGGGCCCCCCTTTAGACAGCAGCAGCAGGGCCCCCCTTTAGACATTGGTTGCAGCACACAGCTCACCTGCGGCTGTCCTCCGTCGTGTGCTACCGATCTGCTACCCCGTTCTTCCGTCCTCCCGGTCCGCATCATGGCGTCCTATGGAGGAGCATGTGACACATGCATCACTCCGCTTCCTCCGTAGTGTTACACCGGGCGCAGGGGAGGAGGCGGAGTGACGTGTGTGTCACATGCTCCTCCATGGATCACTATTAAGCAGACGGGAGGACCGGAGAACGGGGCAGCAGAGCGGCACCAGGTATCAGACATGGTATCGGGGACATTAAACGAGTCCCCGATACCATGTAAATGGCTAGTATCGTCCCCGATACCAGTATCGGTATTGGGACATCCCTAGTTAATACCCTTTGGTATATACTACAGGGTTTGCCCTACTTTCCTTGCCTGAAGAAGCTACGCATGCGCAGCGAAACGCGTTGCATCCTGGTCCAAATGAAGTCTTTGTTTCAAGTGCTCCATTCATCCCAATTAGCACAAAGGTATTCCTGTGCCACTTTGAAGCTCCTTCTAGATCTGGTGTATATAAGGATACTTACCACAGTAGGTAGGCATGTACCTGTGCCAGAAGAAGCGTCTCCATGACGTGAAACTCGTAGCCGTCTGTGGTATTCCCTCATGTCTGAGAGTGTCCCCTCTCCCTCCCCGCATGTGCTTTACTGTACATCTGCACGCATGCTTTGAATAAAACATTAAAACTGAACTTCACTACAATTGGGTGACTTATTTCTTTCTAATTGAAGTTAGACTACTTATTTAAACCTGGTCTGCACGCTCGAGGAGGTTCCTCCTGTGTATCCAGTGTATAGGGAGTTTAACCCTTTGGCTAGCGGAGCGCAGCAGTGCCATATTGCCTTTACTTCTACATCATTGTAAATAAGATGCAGTGAGTGTAATGATTAAATCTGTACAGGATCTACAAAGGTAATGCTTAAAGTGGTAACCTAATAATGACACTCTAGTGGATCACTAGGTGTCACATAGCTCATTATGACAGATAAGTATCAATACATATCATCACTGTGTGTGTGTGTGTGTGTGTGTATATATATATATATATATATATATATATATATATATATATATATATATACACACACACAAAGAAGCAGAAGCGGCACTCCAAAGTCACAACAAATCGTGGTTTATTCACTCATCTGTGAAAGCGACGTTTCGGCTTATCAATAATGCCTTTCTTATGCTATAAGGAAGCTGATTCAAGCCATACCACATATGTTAGATCCATATGCTGTACACTTTATCTCTATACGATAGAAAAAACAACATGCACCTTTATAACAAGTAACCAAAGTACAATCATGTGCTATATCAGATATACTGGTTTATGCAGTACAATACATAATAGGCACAGATACAATGTAGTATCCAGGAAACAATGCAATGTGATGCAATGAATATCATTGTTCATGAGAGGCAGAGCCTAATGCCCCAAGAGTGTAGTGCAGTGCACCAATAATATCAGAATATCCCCAAAGAGAAGAAGAGAGAGGGCACCCGTGCGTGTATTGACAATATACTCATCTGGTCACTGACTGGTCAGAAAATACTGTTCCAATGCGTTTCAAGCCCCCCCAGCTCATCAGGGGGCTGCATTATGGAAAAAAAGACAATCCAATAATGGCCGATATGGAACAGCATAGATGGAAACTTCTGCATGACCAATCAGATCGCTTCTTTCATTTTTCAGAGGCCTTTTCAAAAATGAAAAAGCAATCTGATTGGTTGCTATGGGCTTTGTGCAATGGAGGCGGGTCCAAGCATAGATGAAGGTATATGCGGGGTAGGCCGGGTCCTGCCTCCATTGCTCAAAGCTGGCTAATAACTGATCTATTTTGGAACCAGACCATGGATCTGGATAAGGGTGCATTCACACCATGTTTTACCCATCCACCAAGAGGAAGTGGCCTAATTTTGGATAGGACCCTAACACACTCATTCCCATCACCTCTGCTGGGCAAATAGCCTCTGACGTGCAGGATCCACTATCAAGTTTAAAAAAAACTGAAAAAACGAAAAATAGTTAGCACAACTACCTAATACATGGGTGCAAGCTTCTGTGGCAAATGCAAAGTATACAAAAAGATTGCATAACCACACTTGGTAAAAATGTGGAGGCTCTTAGCACACTTTTTGATTAAAACATGTCCCCCCATCCACCACGCGGAGGTGGCCTCACTTCGAATGGGACCCTAACACGCTCATTCCACTCGCCTCTGCTGGGCATATGACTGGGTGACATGCAGGATCCACTATGAATTGCTGATGAAATCTTCTCTTTGTATACTTTGTATTTGCCAAAGCAGCGTCCAACTGTGTATTAGGTAGTTGTGCTGGCAGTTTTCTTTTCTTTTCTTTAGCATTGATATTGCAACTGGTATGTTTTTTTTAAGTCAAATAAAGAGGAAATATAAAAAATAAAAATACTGCTTAGGGGTTAGCTGTGGTCACTTGCATATAAAGAATATTTTCTGATTATTTATTTAGTTTCACTTTTCTTGCCATGAATGTTGCTCCTATGTCGGTCTGTACAGTTTGGGAGATATCTAGACTGACTAATCCCCCATATACCTTCTCAGTTATGCCCTGTTGCCCTTGGTTATGACCATCATTCATGCTCAGTTCAACTGCATATTGATTGTTCTCTTTATTGTGTATGCAGGCATGTGGGAAAGTGAGTGTGCCGTTGCATAGCAACCACAGGGTCAGAGTTCAAAGAGAAACCAGGAACTGATCAGATCCATGTGGGAGCAGAACAGTACAGGATGTTACCCACTTCCTAAAAAAAAAAGCCAGAACATTTGTCTTCCTTTACCTACATGTATGTGCTACACAGCTGATTGTACTTAGCTTTGTGGGAAAACCCCCATTGGCGTAAGTTCACATTAGCTGATTTTGTTTCAAACTTGCAGCGTGTTTCCTGCTGCGAGTTGGAAAGGGTGCTGTCTCCGGCTCTCCGCATGCGGTCAGCAGCAGATTTTCGGCAGCAGAAAATCCACCACTGACCCCATTGTTGTCAAGTCAGTTACAAGGAATACCATCAAAAAAATCTGAACCACCTTTAATAAATGTCAAATAGCACATGTAAAACATTTGACAGAGTGATTGTAATGGTTCTTTTTTGTGGGGAAAACATGATGGATTTCTGCTTTCTTACCCTACTACACTAAGTAAGTCTTTCTTCATGCAGAGGATCTGATATACCAGTGGTCTCCAACCTGCGGACCTCCAGATGTTGAAAAACTACAACTCCCAGCATGCCCGGACAGCCAACGGCTGTCCGGGCATGCTGGAAGTTGTAGTTTTGCTACATCTGGAGGTCCGCAGGTTGGAGACCACTGTGATATACCGTATGTGTGCATTCAACATCTTGTTGCCACTCAAGTTAGACTGAGGCTGCATTTCACACACGCATGATTTTGAACAGATTGGGGGAGATTTATCAAAACCTGTCCATAGGAAAAGTTGACCAGTTGCCCATAGCAACCAATCAGATCGCTTCTTTCATTTTTCACAGGCCTCTGCAAAATGAAAGAAGTGATCTGATTGGTTGCTATGGGCAACTGGGCAACTTTTCCTATGGACAGGTTTTGATAAATCTCCCCCATTGTTACCAAATCCCCAGGAGCAGAACTAATACAGATAAAAAGTGACAGGGACCAATTTGAGAGAGAAGTTCTGTACAGTTCTGCAGAAAATGCTGGCACTATATAAATAAAGAATCTGCAAACATATCAATTAAAGATATTTGCACCTTTTTTTTTAATTTTTTTGTCTGTTTTGGACCAATTCCTTGTTTGGGCTAAAATATTGACCAAAATGAGCACCAAGGGGGAGATTTATCAAAACCTGTGCAGTGGAAAAGTTGCTGAGTTTCCCCTAGCAACCAATCAGATCGCTTCTTTCATTTTTAACAAGGCCTCTGCAAAGTGAAAGAAGCGATCTGATTGGTTGCTATGGGCAACTAAGCAACTTTTCCACTGCACAGGTTTTGATAAATCTCCTGTAGAGATGAGCGAATTTACAGTAAATTCGATTCGTCATGAACTTCTCGGCTCAGCAGTTGATGACTTTTCCTGCATAAATTATTTCAGCTTTCAGGTGCTCCCGTGGGCTGGAAAAGGTGGATACAGTCCTAGGAGACTCTTTCCTAGGAATGTATCCACCTTTTCCAGCCCACCGGAGCACCTGAAAGCTGAACTAATTTACGCAGGATAAGTCATCAACTACCGAGCCGAGAAGTTCGTGACGAATCTAATTTACTGTTCGCTCATCTCTAATCTCCTGCTAAATATTTACCAAAATTGGTGCAAACACAGACTTATTCTGCTGCGGTTTTCATTACTGTAGTTTATATTGTCAACAAGGGCAGCGGTGAATGTGGCCATAATCCGGTTTTAACGCTGCACCTTGAACATCATCAATAAGTGGCGTAAAATAGCAAAAGTATGTTAAAAAAGAAAAAGTATCCAAAATCGGCACGGTTTGGGTTTGTTTTTGTTTTAGATACATTTCTGAGACCACTTAGCAGCTTCATCCTGCCCCAAGCCTCTCTGCGTCTTCATCTCAGTTTATTCTGGGAGCCATCAGGAAATGATGTTGCGGTGCACAAGTCATATGCTGTCATTACTTTCCTCTTTCTTTAGAAGTGTAAAGATCCCCAACTTAAGAAGATGAAAACGATAGTCGGTCTGCTCTTCCTGTACACAGTTCAAAGTAAGGTCTTGTTTATTCATGATTTCATTACAATGTTATATGAACTATACAGTGTAGATTTGTGTCTAACTTTTGCGTTCTTGTTTTTCTAGCTATTCATCTTGAAGAAATAGTGGATACCACTTTAGTACTCAGAAGTACAATAACTTTGGACTGCAGCTATTCAGGCAATGCAACCGCTATACAGTTTCACTGGTCGAAGGTCAATGGAACGTTTGAAGAAACAATATGTACTAGGCATCAAAGTTATGGAAAATACATTTCAGAAAAGTACATGAGTAGACTGTCATTTGTAGTTGAAAATTCCGCATCAGATGTATCTATAATATTGAAAGAGACCTCAGAAGCAGATATTGGGATCTACATCTGTTATGTTGCCCTTTTTCCAACCGGAACAGTGAAAAAAGTAATAGCAGTGCAAGCAGGTAAGATTGTGTTTTTTAGTACCATATTTTGCCATGATACCTGCCTACAGTAATAGAGGACCCTGTGAGCACCTACACAATAGTAAATAACCAACATTACTTTTTCATGTCATGAATGTAAATGTTATTAACCTCTTAAGGATGTAGTCTCAAATGTACTTATATCCCATATCCAAGGGATCAAGGAATGGGTGTCTGGTCATGGGCCGCTGCGACTCCCCACGATCTTTTGCGCGATGCCTCAGCTGTCTTTGTGCACGCAGAGTGGGGGTCAACTCCCCCTCCATACGCCTTCAAAAAAGTGAGACTACCCCTTAAGGACTCTTTTTTTTTAAGCATTAATAACTGAGATGCTTTTACTTATCATACTGATTTTGAGAGTTTTTTTTTGTGACATATTCTACTTTGTTACTAGTAAATTTTCATCAATACTTGTATCATTTCTATGTGAAAAATTCCAAGAAAATGTAGCTTTTTGAAACTGCTTGTAAGGGAAATGGACAAGCCAAATAAATTATATATTAACCCCTGAAGGACCAGGCCATTTTACACCTTAGGACCAGAGCGTTTTTTGCACATCTGACCACTGTCACTTTAAGCATTAATAACTCTAAGATGCTTTTACCGAATATTCTGATTCTGAGATTGTATTTTCTTGACATATTCTACTTTATTTTGGTGGTAAATTTTCGGCGTTAGTTGCATCCCGGGACCAGAGACGCGGTGGGCGGAGCACCGAAGCTGACGTGCCGCTGGTAAATTACCATGCTAGCCAGCGCGCGTCCTCCTCCTCAATGCTCCGCTCCTATGGGCGCACGCACGGGATATCAGTGATGTCCCTGCGTGCGCTACCTCCCTGCGCTCCCTGCGTGTTTTTAAAGTTAATGCGGGACAGTGAGTGCATCCTTGTGTCCCGAAAAGATCTTTTGGGACACAAGGGATGTCATTAAAAATAATCTGGGGGAGAGGGGGCAATTTCCCCGTTAACCCCCTCCCCCCCCCCCATGGATCCGCCATTGGTCCTCATGTGTCAGATTGCTGCTCATCCAATGTTTAGTAAAGTTTCCATTCATGACATGGTAAGCCAAGTTTTGTAGGTTATATAGCCTGCCATGAATAACCACAGCATAATAGCAACATCAATGTTTTTCTGCTGTATATGTTTCCTTTTTGTATGGAACTTTTTGGGAAGGAAATAGATAGCATATCAATTTGTGACTAGATGTATCTACAGCACATGCACAAGACACCAATGGTTTAAGACAATTTCCTGTGTATTATAATTTACCTGTAAAGACCGCCGTGAGCATGTCTTACAGTATTAGGGTATGTTCACACAGGCGTAAAATGTCCACACCAATAACAGTACCGCTCGGAAATGCACCGTCACATAGACAGCAATGAATTTATTTGCTGCCAAAACATGTTCAATGTTTTTGCTGACGCCTGAATCAGGATTTCTGCATCAGAAACATCTGGCAAGGAAATTTTGCTGTGGGCACAGTGCAGCAGAATCCCACTGAAATCAATGGGACTCTGCTGCTAGGAAATTCTGCGGGGAAATCCTGCCGTGTGAACATACCCTTAGTCTCAGTAAGTTGTCACTGGTGATAAGATGTGGCACAGGTGAGAATAAATAGTGCAGTGCTGCAACAGTTGATTAACATTTTTGTTTTCCAATAAACTTGCACACCCTACCCTTGTGGTGCCCTAGGCAGATGCCTACCTCTACCACCTCTATTCACCTTTGAATAGGCCTATCAAAAAAAATATGCAGGACCTCTAATTCTCTGATTTCCATCAATTACCAGTTTCTGTCTTATTCCACATGGATAAGGCTGAAAACAAAGCCTTGGCATGTTCCAGCAAATCCTTATTTACACACGTAGTCCTCCCTAATAGCATTGTTAGACGACAGACGCTGCAGGAAAAATGTTATATAGGGCCATGTGCACAGTTTTAGGCAAAAACTTCTGATAGTTTGTTTTTGTGCCTTTTTTTATGTTTTTAAGTAGTTACTTGCATTTTTAAAATGTTCTTCTGACTTCAATGTCCGTTTTTTTTCCCCAAAGCAAATGCTATTATACAATTTGCAAACCAGCCATTTATTAGATGAAAAGGTTCCAGAAAAGTACAGCTGTAAAATGTTCTATGTGAATTACCAGCAGATTTCTCTTTTCCATTAAGTTCAATTATTTTTTTTTTCATTCTACTACTATTTTAGTTAGATTTTAATGTACAAAATGTAAAGAGTCCTGGGCTGTACCAGAATAGGAGAGTGCCATGTTCTTTTATACTGCACATCATAAGGAGTAGGATGCTACTTGTACACCACAAGACCCAGGAGCGCTGTATTGTTTTTCTACTATCTGAGCTTTTTCATACATGGGACTGAACTGGGTCATATAATGACTAGGAACAGGATAAAAGCATCTGCATTGTTTACATGGCATAGTGGCTGGAGGCAAACCTAAAGCATTACAGATAACATTTTATTCCTCCATTTGGAAGATGTCTAATGGAGTTGCTAATAATAAATGGTCAGTTCAAACACACACTGACACAAAAGGTTAAAAGGTTAAGAGAAAAACATGTTTGAAAGAAGAAAAAGTCAAGCTGTGCTGCAGCAGATAAAAGTCACTTAAAGGGTTACTCCACTGAAAATTTTTTTTTTAAATCAACTGGTGCCAGAAAGTTAAACAGATTTGTAAATTACTTCTATTAAAAAATCTTAACCCTTCTAGTACTTATCAGCTGCTCTATGTTCCAGAGGAAGTTCTTTTCTTTTTGAATTTCCTTACTGTCTGACCACAGTGCTCTCTGCTGACACCTCTGTCCATTTTAGGAAGTGTCCAGAGTAGGAGCAAATCTCCATAGCAAACCTCTCCTGCTCTGGACAGTTCCAAAAATGGACAGAGGTATAAGCAGAGAGCACTGTGGTCAGACAGAAATGAAGTTGAAAAAGAAAAGAACTTCCTGTGGAGCATATAGTAGCTGATAAGTACTGGAAGGATTAAGATTTTTAAATAGAAGTAATTTACAAATCTGTTTAACTTTCTGGCACCAGTTGATTAAAAAAAAAAAATGTTAACCAGGGGAGTACCCCTTTAACTATGATGCTTGTGGCAATAACAGCAGCTGGAGTGCGCTTACTTGCATATATAGAATGAGCCCACATTGTAAGACATTTAAAGCCCTGTTTTCATTTAAAACTATATGGGTTTTTTAAAATAGTAAAATATTTAGCATGCAGTAAACACACCAGGTGAAATGGGTGTCTGGGGGAACCCTATTGTCCCAATAGATGGCACTCCCTCAACAGACCCAGCTGATGGTATGGACTCCAACAGAGCAGTTTTTTTTTTTTTTTTCTTTTTTATGTTTTTAAACTGCCACTGCTTAATCCACAAATTGCATTAAAAGGTATAGGAAAAAAAATTGAGAGAGAACTTTGCTTCATTCACTCCAATGGAACTGAGCTTCAATACCACACACAACAGAGGACAGAGGAGGTGGTACAGTTTTTTTTGAAGAAATCACTTATGTTTTTCTAATCCCAGACAACCCCCTTCAACCTTATGGATCGACTTCTGGCTTTGGCTTGAAAACTGCCATGACAGTATTCTAAAGAAAAACCTGCCAAGGATAACTCCATGCAAAAGTATATGGAAAGTCCAGCTCACCCACTTGCTCCTGTGCTCAGATCCACACCCAGGCTCCGTGTGTCCAATGGCAAAAGAAAACGAAGTGAAGCAGCACTTGGAAAACAGCAGACTTTATTTTTCAAATCCTCTTAAAATAGTACAAGACTGTGGCACTTCCATGTTCTGAGGTTTCTTGATGCGTTTCGAGCGCATGCGCTCGAAATGCGTCAAGAAACCTCAGAACATGTGAAGTGCCACAGTTTTGGAAAACAGCAGACTTTATTTTTCAATTCCTCTTAAAATAGTACAAGACTGTAGCACTTCACATGTTCTGAGGTTTCTTGATGCGTTTTGAGTGCATGCGCTCGAAACGCGTCAAGAAACCTCAGAACATGTGAAGTGCCACAGTCTTGTACTATTTTAAGAGGATTTGAAAAATAAAGTCTGCTGTTTTCCAAGTGCTGCTTCACTTCGTTTTCTTTTGCCAAGGATAACTCCAGCCTGAATGCCTCAGATAGGGTGTGCCCCTTAAATTTTTGAGCAGTGGTATAGCATTTCCTACTATAAACATAGGATGAGGAGTTACTATAGGGTTACCTGAAAGGGGGACTTTGTATGGAAACTGCAGTTTTTTTTCTAATTTCACCCCACAAATATTTTTTGTTTTGCAGTACACTGTATGGTAAAATAAAAGGGGTCGCCACAAAGTACAATTGGTCATGCAAGTAATAAGCCCTTATATGGCTTTGTAGATAGAAAAATATTATGGGTCTTATAACACAAAAACTAATATTAAAGGAGTACTATTGTGCAGGACAACGTATTCTCCTATCTAGATCCCATCTCCTGCATGGAACCCCAGCTCTCCCCAGGGAATGGGGCATGTCAACCCCCGCACGAAGCGGCATCTGACATGTCCCCTCCATGTATCTCTATGGGAGAGCTGGAGATACAGGGTTTGGGTATCTCTGGCTCTCCCATGGAGATACATGGAGGGGGCATTTCAGCCGGCGCTTCGTGCGGGGGTCGACATTCTCCGCTCCTAGTCGTACCCCCTGCGATCAGACACTTATCCCCTATCGTTTAAATAATACACCTTTAACTGAGTTTTTTAAAGAGAAAATAATACAAAACAATAATTTTGTGTTTACTTTTTATACACATTACCCTTCATACAACAAATAAATAACTATAAAAGGTATTAAAATGAAATCTAACTGTTCCTTTTATTTATCCAAACCACTAACTCTCCTTCCTCACCACTTGCAGTAAATAACAACCAAACCTGTCATTCCTTCAACCTTCTTCCTTATAAAGAATTCTATACTCCTATGTAGCCCATCAGTGGTGTAGCTATAGAGGTCGCCATGGCGACTGGGCCCCCACGCTATATTTACAAAAAAAAAAAAAAACTTCTGCTCCCCGGGAGACCCCCTTCTCTGTTGGTGCTGAAGGGGGGCCTCATTTAGTCCGGTACCCCGGCCCCAAGTAAAGTCGGCTGGGGGAAGGGACACTGCCGCTTTAAGAGCAGCAGACGTCGGAAGCACGCACCTGACGTCACGGTCCCTGCCCCAGCTGCGCAGGAGGACGAGGACATCCCGCCACCGCCTAGAAATGCTGCATCCTCCCTGCAAGGTGAGGAGGTGGACGAGGCTGGAAAACAATGACTGAGGGTCAGAGGTGAGAGTGGCGGGGGTGGGTTTGCTGGCTAGAAGAGCATGGAGCAGTGTTTCCCAACCAGGGTGCCTTCAGCTGTGGCCAAACTACAACTCCCAGCGTGCCTGGATAGCCAAAGGCTGTCTGGGCATGCTGGGAGTTGTAGTTTGGCCACAGCTGGAGGCACCCTGTTTGGGAAACACTGGCGTGGAGTATGACAGGGGGGGGGGGGGGGGTTGGAAAAAGGAACAAGGAGCAGTACTGGGAGGGAAGCACGAATAAGCCCCCCTCTGACCTCCTTTTCCAATACACTGGGGTTAGAAAAGGAGCATGGAGAAGGGGAGGGTGTTGGAAAAAGTAGCATGGAGGAGGACAGGGGTTAGAAAAGGAGCATGAAGGAGGACGGGGTGGCGGGGGGGGGGGGGGAGTTTAGAAAAAGGGGCATGCAGTGCCGTTCATTTACAGCATGGCTATAAAGTTAGCGCAGTGACATCCTCTGACCTCAGAAGCCAGTGTTTTCCAACCATGGTGCCTCCAGCTGTTGTAAAACTACAACTCTCAGTGTGCCTGGACAGCCAAAAGCTGTCTGGGCATGCTTGGAGTTGTGGTTTTGCAACAGCTGGAGGTGCCATGGTTAGAAAACACTGGCTCACAGTAAATATCTTAAAGGAGTACTCCAGGATGCAAAAATTTTCATTCAGACTGCCGGCAGTAAAATAATAAATATATACACGCACCAGGGTAGCGGCCTTCGCCGCGATCCTTTTCCTGGTTACAACAGCAATCTGCCACTAACAAGCACCAACACAGGGACCTGCGAGTCACCGTGGGCACATGCAGTGTACTCTGAGACATTGTGTAACGGCAGATTGCTGCTGCAAGCAGGACATGGGGGAAAACAGCTGGAGGCACACTATAGGGTCAAGTCATTGATGGATCAGCAGAGTAACATACACTATTGATCTGTTACATGTGACCCAACCCTAAGGGTGCATTCATGTGTGCATTTGTTTGGTGCAGATTTGCTTCAGCAGATTTTGCTGATGTGTGTGCATGTATGATGTGTGTATGTATGATGTATGAATGTATGAATGATGTGTATGCATGTACTGTATGTATGATGTATGAATGTATGAATGATGTGTGTGTATGTACTGTATGTATGATGTATGAATGAAATCCTGTTCAGAGGAAAAGTTGCCGAGTTGCCCATAGCAACCAATCAGATCCCTTCTTTCATTTTGCAGAGACCTTGTTAAAAATTAAAGAAGCGATCTGATTGGTTGCTATGGGCAACTCAGCAACTTTTCCTCTGGACAGGTTTTGATAAATCTCCCCCGATGTGTGTGTATGTACTGTATGTATGATGTATGTATGAATGATGTGTGTGTATGAATGATAGATGTGTGTAAGCAAGATGTATATATGATGTGTGGAGATGTATTCTGTGGGGGGGGGGGTCTGGAGGCGGCGGGTGTATGTATATGTGTGTGGATGATGTGTGTGTATGTATGAATGATGTGTGTGTATGAAGGACAGATGTGTGTAAACAAGATGTATGTATGATGTGTGGAGATGTATTCTGTGGGGGGGATCTGGAGGCGGCGAGTGTATGTATGATATGTGTGTATGTACTGTATGTATGATATATGAATGATGTGTGTGTATGAATGATAGATGTGTGTTAACAAGATGTATGTATGATGTGTGGAGATGTATTCTGTGGGGGGGGGGGATCTGGAGGCGGCGGGTGTATGTTTGATATGTGTGTGTATGATGTGTGTGTATGTACTGTATGAATGATGTGTGTGTATGTACTGTATGTGGCAGTATTATATTCAGGGGTACAGTAGGAGGCAGTATTATATTCAGGGGTACAGTAGGTGGAAATATTATATTCAGGGGTACAGTAGGTGGCAATATTATATTCAGGGGTTACAGTGTGTGGCAGTATTATATTCAGGGGGTACAGTAAGTGACAGTATTATATTCAGGGGATACAGTGTGTGGCAGTATTATATTCAGAGGGTACAGAAGGTGGCAGTATTATATTTAGGGGTACAGTGTGTGGCAGTATTATATTCAGGGGGGTACAGTATGTGGCAGTATTATATTTAGGGGTACAGTGTGTGGCAGTATTATATTCAGGGGGGTACAGTATGTGGCAGTATTATATTCAGGGTACAGTGTGTGGCAGTATTATATTCAGAGGGTACAGTGTGTGGAAGTATTTTATTTAGGGGTACAGTGTGTGGCAGTATTATATGCAGGAGGTACAGTAGGGGATACAGTGTGTGGCAGGATTTTATTCAGGGGGTACAGTATTTAGCAGAATAATAATGATTACTGTCTTCATACAGAGGATGAGGATCTACTGACAAAGTGAGAACCAATGATGTTCGGGTGTCAGACTCTGCAGAGAAGATGGAGCTGGAAGACGTCCTGACGTCTGGACCAGATGAAGAAGAAAAGAAAAGACAACAGAGAAGATGTCACTCAGGTCACTGATATCATTGTGTTTTCTCCTGACTGTCCCATCAGAGCTGTAATCACTTGTAAGTTCTGCAGTGATGATGGGTGATGCTTTACCCTAAGCTGTGGCTCTACAGCTGTTGCAAAACTACAACTCCTATAATGCCTGAGGTACTCCAGACATGATGGGAGTTATAGCTTTATAACAGCTGGAGAGCAACTGGAACCAAGGTGATTGGTGGGGGTCCCAGTAGTTGGACTCCCTCCATAAATATGGGCTGCTTATTGTTCAATGTCTGTTTTGTCTGTCTGGCCCTGCCTGTTAGTCACTTCTATAGTTGTGTATACTCCTGACTGTGTCCCCTCAGTGCTGTAGTCACTGATTTCTTTGTGCGGCTGAGTAAGGGGTCGTCCGGGATTGGGGAAGCGGGTCGTCAGGTGGTAGGGGGGCCCAAGGCAATTTTTCGCACCGGGGCCCTGTGGTTTCTAGCTACGCCCCTGGCGCGCGCAATTAGTGATGTCATCGCATCAGCAGAGCAGGACGCTGGGACGCTGACTTCCTGCACGGCGCATGTGATGACGTCAACTGACGCGCGCATCCCTGCAAAGAAGGGTTGTTATAGGCTGCAGCAGGGAGATGTAAGTGCTGTAGCTGTGAAACTTAACTTAACTTGCCTAATAAGGGAGGAGCTGCTTATCACCAGGGGCTAACCTATCTTCTTAGGGGGTGTAATTGTTTAAATAAGAGCCCTACCTGCCGGGGGAAATATTTATCTGGGGGCCTGTACACCTATTGTGAACCCCTATCTATCATCAGGTAGGGCTGCCCAGTAGGTAGACAGGCCCCCAGATAGATATTACCCCCATCAGTGATGGGATCATATCTATCTGGGGCCTCTATACCTACTTGGGAACACTATCTGATGGGGATCATATCTATCTGGGGCCTGTATACCTACTGGGGAGCCCTACCTGATGGGGGTCATATCTATATGGAGGCCTGTGTACCTACTGGGGAGCCTTACCAGATGGGGATCATATCTATATGGAGGCCTGTGTACCTACTGGGGAGCCCTACCTGATGGGGGGTCATATCTATCTGGGGGCATGATGGGGGCATTATATGTGAGGGGCACATGATGGGGGCATTATATGTGATGGGCGCATGCGGCCCAGCCTCACCCAGCCTCTACCTTCAGTGGCCCCCAGATAGTTTGAGTTTGAGACCCCTGCAGTAAATATATATACTGGGTACCCCACAAAAAGTTTATTAGAACTGCTGAGCAGCTCTACTCAACTATTTCCTTGCCGAGCTGGTGCATAATGCTCAAAAAAAAGCAGCGATATACACATCACTGTTATACTGTATATACTTGCGGGGCATTAGATATATATGATGTATATGTATATCTACTGCTCAACATCAGCTGTGCTCGTAGCCGTACAGCAGCAGGCACAGCTCAGTCCCGATCTCTGCAGGGACAGTATACAGCACTGCACTATGCAGCACTGTATATTGTGTGGTGGCAGAGGTAGTAGTGATGCTATGTATCACTACGTCCCTCTGAGGATGATGAAACTATGGTGGTTTTGTTAAAAAAAAAAACAATCTCAGGATGCTGTGATTTGGGTCAGAGCAACAAAAAAAAAAAATCTTAAAATGCTAAGTGGTTTTGGCATTATGCGATTCCCTATGGACTCCCTGCTAACATCTTGCCACAGTGATTATCCTGCAGAAAAATGCTGTGGGGCAGTTTGGGTGTGTTTTACCCCACAAAAACCAAGTGGATCACTAGTAATTTGAGAAATGTTGACATCAGCGGTCTAATCCATTTTGGATTTACCGTATATTTTCAGATAAGTTCTATAATAAAATCTCCCCCTGTAGAGGTATTGGGTTTAATACTAAGCCGTCATTATGTTACTATATTACTTTTAAAGGGGTACTCCGCTGCTCAGCGTTTGGAACAAACTGTATCGAACCGGCGCCGGGAGCTCATGACGTCATAAACCCACCCCCTCATGATGTCACATTCTGCCCCCTCAATGTAAGTCTATGGGAGGGGGCGTGATGTTGTCACGCCCCCTCCCATAAACTTGCATTGAGGGAGCAGGGCATGACGCCATGAGGGGACGGTCTATGACGTCACAAGCTCCCAGCGCCAACTCCAGCGTTCGGTACAGTTTGTTCTAAATGCTGAGCAGCGGAGTACCCCTTTAAATTCAAGAAGGATAGAAGGGACAGATGGACCATGGTTGGGTAATACTGCGGGACACTATGAAGGCCTAAGGAGCTGCAGGAACACACAGGTTAATCACATAGGATTATACCAAATATAATACATGAAAAGTAAAAAAAAAATATATATATAATAAACTACAATGACACAAGGATATGTTTTATGGGGAATTTATTTTTTTTATTTTTTTATTTTATATATTTTTTTTTTATTTTTTTTTATTGCAGACAAGGTAAGGAAATGTATAGGGATGAGGGGGAGGTAGGAGCGGGGATTGAGGAGGGGGTGTGAATTGGGGAAGGGTAAGAACAGGGATGGTGGGGTGGGCAATGGAATACATTTTTTTTCTTCCAGTCTAGAATCCCAGAATTTTTTTTATCTTTTCCACTTTGGTCTCCGGCCATTCCAGCTCCATAGTTCTCTGATTATACAGAACGTGGACCTTCTGCTCTGGTTTTGAATCTGTGGCTGTAAAATGACAATAGTAATAAACCGATTAAATACATCTCAGCTGATAGATATTGTGCATTCTCCATCCCCATCCATCTCCCCATCATGTCCTCCAGCTGTACAACTCTACTGCTATGGTGTTTGCTTCTCTCCCCCCAGACTGGGTGTGTGGTTACTATGTACTATGAGAATTGTCTTATTCTTACCCGGCAGGAAAACCTCTACTTCCTCCAAGTCTCCTCCTTGCTCCTTTTTCCTATTTTCCCTTTTCATTCTAAAATGGTGAAATAGTAAAAGATTAGTGTAATAATAGGGTATAGAAGATGATGCAGAAGTGTAAGGAGGGGAGAAGATGGAGATCTCTGTTCTGTAAGGAGGGGAGAAGGTGGAGATCTCTGTTCTGTAAGGAGGGGAGAAGGTGGAGATCTCTGTTCTGTAAGGAGGGGAGAAGGTGGAGATCTCTGTTCTGTAAGGAGGGGAGAAGGTGGAGATCCCTGTTCTGTAAGTAGGGGAGAAGGTGGAGATCCCTGTTCTGTAAGGAGGGGAGAAGGTGGAGATCTCTGTTCTGTAGACCCTCTGCTGCTTCTACTACAGATGGGGAGGAAAGTGTTTGTAGGACAATATTGTGTCGTGTGTAGAACATTCACTTACTTTATATAATGGTACACGCCATATCCAATTCCCCCGGTGATAACCAACATCACAAGAACAACAGTAATGATAATTTTCACATTCACTGAAACTGCAGAAGAAAAAGAATCTGTATAAATGATCAGATTTTTAAGGGGAAATGGAGCATCTAGAAAACGATCATGGAAATAATAATGGTCTGTACCATTAGATATACATTACAGGGGGGGGGGGGGGGAGGGGGAACCAAAAGGACCAGGAATAAACCCGTCTTTCTGTGACATTGGTTCTGGATTGGTTCTAGGATTTCCCGCCGGGTCAGAGAAGGAAGAAGGAGGACATAGTGCGGAAGCCTGAGCGGAAAATACAGCGACCGCCATCTTCCCCGAACAGAAGAAGAGAAATAGAAGTATAAATTCTAAGACTTACGGACGCCCATCCTTCCTCTTCGCCTTTACTCTCTATCAAAGGGATTTTTCCCCTGATCGGCCTTTACAGGACATACACAGCATTGTGACATCACTTCTGTGTACAAACATGACATCATCACTCTTGTGTATTCAGATCCCCAGTATTATACATTGGAGAGATTAATGGAGCAAAATGCCCCAAACATGTTGCTTTTTAGTTTTTTTTTTTTTTATATAGAATTGAAAGGGAATTAGAATAAAATACAGAGTGATCCCATTATACGGGTTCATGTCAAATCATAACGAATGTCACCTCATCTCTGGGAAACAAGTTCTTCTGATCCCTCCATGTTTAGGACATATTAGAGTGTACAGATACACCCTGGTACTTAAGGACCAAGTATGCAGAATATGAAAAAAAGGAAGCAGATATTCGAGGCGCAACAATGTGCCGTTACCCTTAGCAACCAACTTGTTTGTAAGAGATAACGGTCTTGCTCACCTTTTGGTGTTGTACTTTGAGAACAGTTTAAGTGACTTTAAAGCAAGACACTCACTGCTAATGATGGGCAGCTGTAGAATCATTCAATCCCTTAAAGGGGTATTCCACCCCTTAACATCTTATCTTCTATCTTGGACCGCCACGATCTCCGGGCCGCCACAGTGAACTTACTGAACAAGGAAGCTTGGGGCCTCTGTGTTCATGACTAGTGATGAGCGGCATAGGCCACATTCGAATTAGCGATATTTCGCTAATATATGGATGAATATTCGTCATATATTTGCGAAATTCGCATATTCGTTATATTCACTTTTTAATGCGCATGTGCGAAAATTTATGCGCACATGCAAAAATATATGCACATATTTGCGAATATATTGATCCCTCCCTTCTTTAATGGTATAGCGAACTAATGGGCTAGTGCAGTGGTCTCCAACCTGTGGACCTCCAGATGTTGAAAAACTACAACTCCCAGGATGCCCGGACAGCCGTTGGCTGTCCGTGCATGCTGGAGTTGTAGTTTTGCAACATCTGGAGGTCCGCAGGTTGAAGACCACTGCACTAGTGCATTAACTCTGTGATTTTTTTGCCCATTGAAACCAGGGGCGGATCCAGAGTCGAGTCTCGGGAGGGGCACTATTAGAGTATTTTGTGTTGGCGGACAGAAAATAAGATTACGGAACTTACAATATTATTAAATGTATCATACAGTCCTAACCTTGTTTAAGACTCTTAGACCGTGCTCATATGTCAGAATAATAATCAAATATACCAATTGCCACAGAATGGGAAAGTGCTAAAGAGGTTTTTACCATTTTAAAACTACAGCTCCCAGTATGACCTAAGCAGTGGTAAGGGGATGCTGGGAGTTGTTGTTTCACCCATCATTACTGCAGAACGTACAAGTGACTCCAGCTCTGATAGGACACAGTAAGGAGAATACACAATGATATCAGTGATTACAGGTGACGTCTTCTCTATAGTCTTTCCTTATCTAATTCAGATGCTACATACCACCAGGACTTGTTCCAGCTAAATGTTCTCCCTGCAGAACTTGACGCCCAGATGGCTCCTCACTATGTCAGCCGATTCTGATCCTCTATATGAAAACAATAATTATTATAATACTGCTAAACACTGTATTGTTCTAATACAATACCGCCACACACCCTCTGAATATAATTCTGACACACGGTACCTCCTGAATTTACAACACACTGTACCCTCTGAATATAATACCGCCACACACCATACCCTCTGAATATAATACTACCACACACTGCACCCTCTGAATATAATACTACCACACACTGCACCCTCTGAATATAATACTACCACACACTGTGCCCTCTAAATATAATGCTACCACACACTGTGCCCTCTAAATATAATGCTACCACACACTGTGCCCTCTAAATATAATGCTATAACACACTGCGCTCTCTGAATATACTACAACACACTGCGCTCTCTGAATATACTACCATACACTGCACTCTCTGAATATAATACTATCACACACTGCACTCTCTGAAAATAATACTACCACACACCGTACCCTCTGTATATAATACTATCACACACTGCACTCTCTGAATATAATACTACCACACACCGTACCCTCTGTATATAATACTATCACACACTGCACTCTCTGAATATAATACTGCCACACACTGTACCCTCTGTATATAATACTACCACACACTGCACTCTCTGAATATAATACTACCACACACTGCACCCTCTGAATATAATACTACCACACACCGTACCCTCTGTATATAATACTATCACACACTGCACTCTCTGAATATAATACTACCACACACTGCACTCTCTGAATATAATGCTACCACATACTGCACTCTCTGAATATAATACTACCACACACCGTACCCTCTGTATATAATACTATCACACACTGCACTCTCTGAATATAATACTACCACACACCGTACCCTCTGTATATAATACTATCACACACTGCACTCTCTGAATATAATACTACCACACACCGTACCCTCTGTATATAATACTATCACACACTGCACTCTCTGAATATAATACTGCCACACACTGTACCCTCTGTATATAATACTACCACACACTGCACTCTCTGAATATAATACTACCACACACTGCACCCTCTGAATATAATACTACCACACACCGTACCCTCTGTATATAATACTATCACACACTGCACTCTCTGAATATAATACTACCACACACTGCACTCTCTGAATATAATGCTACCACATACTGCACTCTCTGAATATAATACTACCACACACCGTACCCTCTGTATATAATACTATCACACACTGCACTCTCTGAATATAATACTGCCACACACTGTACCCTCTGTATATAATACTACCACACACTGGACTCTCTGAATATAATACTATCACACACTGCCCTCTCTGAATATAATACTACCACACACTGCACTCTCTGAATATAATACTACAACACACCGTACCCTCTGTATATAATACTATCACACACTGCACTCTCTGAATAGAATACTACCACACACTGTACCCTCTAAATTTAATACTACCACACACACTGCACTCTCTGAATATAACTTGCTGTGCAGTGCACCCTCTGAATAAAATACCCAAATGTTTTGTGGCCCATAAAAAACGTACCACCCCAGAAATTCCTCATAATTTACAATATACTTCTGAAATACAAAACACTCTGTGCCTTCACATATAGTAATAATGCCCCATCGTGTGCCCCTACATATAATGATTATGACCCGTCCTATTCCCCCCACATAATAATAATGCCCTGTGCCCCTAACATATATTGCCCCCTGTGGTGTGCCCTTCACATATAATGCCCCCGTTCTTTGCCCTTCACATATAATGCCCCCATCATGCGCCCCTCACATATAATGCCCCCTGTGCTGTGCCCCTCACATATAATGCCCCCTGTGCTGTGCCCCTCACATATAATGCCCCCATCCTGTCCCCTCAGGGGGCATTATATGTTAAGAGCACTGACCCCTGTCATGTGTCTCTCACATATAATGCCCCCTGTGCTGTGCCCCTTACACATATTGTGCCCCTTACATATAATGCCCCCCTGTGGGGCTGGACTGGGGGCATTATATGTGTGGGGCACAGCACAGGTGGCATGATATGTGAGGGGCACAGCACAGAAGGCATTATTTCATATAATGCCCCCTATGCTGTGCTCCACACATATAATGCCACCTGTGCTGTGCCCCACACATATAATGCCCCGTGCTTTGCCCCACACATATAATGCCCCCTGTGCTGTGCTCCACACATAATGTCACCTGTGTTGTGCCCCACACATATAATGTCCCCTGTGCTGTGCTCCACACATATGCCACCTATGCTGTGCCCCACACATATAATGCCCCGTGCTTTGCCCCACTCATATAATGTCCCCTGTGCTGTGCCCCTCACATATAATGCCCCCTGTGCTGTGCCCATCATATATAATGCCCCCATCATGCACCCCTCATATATAATGCCCCCATCATGCGCCCCTCATATATAATTCCCCCATCATGCGCCCCTCATATATAATGCCCCCATCATGCGCCCTTCACATATAATGCCCCCGTCATGCGCCCCTCACATATAATGCCCCCTGTGCTGTGCCCCTCACAAATAATGCTCCTGTCATGTGCCCCAAACATAAAATGCCCCCTGTGCTGTGCCCCTCACAAATAATGCTCCTGTCAAAAAAGCGAATATTCATTCGTAATTGCGAATATATAGTGCCATATTCGCAATATTTGCGAATTCGCGAATATGTGATATTCACTATTAAAATTCGAATTGCGAATATTCACGAGCAACACTATTCATGATGTCATGCAGCGCCCCTTCCATTCAAGTCTATGGGAGGGGGCGTGACAGTGCTAGTACACGGCTGTCGCGCCCTCTATGATTGACATGAATGGAGGGGGCATGACAGCTGTGGTCACCTGCATCAGATTACAGGGTGCCGCGCAAAATTTCCGCTATGCAGTAAAAATGATGTTATTTGTATTCTGTGGGTCGGTACAATTATGGCGAGGCCCAATCTATATCGTTTTTTTTTTATCTTCTTTTAACTTTTCACAAAATCCTTTTTTATCCCTTTTTTGTGTTGCCATGTTCTGACAGCCATAACTTTTATATTTTCCGTCCAACGCCATTGTGTGAGGGATTATTTTGTGCGATACGAGCTGTACTATTTATTGGTACTATTTTTGCGATACATGTTACCCTGCGAACTGCTTTTTGTGTTTGTTGTTTTTTTTATTTTTTATTTTATTTATATTTTTTATTTATTGGGGTGATAATACAGGGCTTTTTTGGGAAAGGGACATTTTTTTTTTTTTTTTTACACCTATTATTTATTGATAAACCTTTTATTTTATACATAATGTTATAATATACTGTACATCTGTACTGCAGCACAGGATAACAGTCACTACAAGCCTATAGCTGGACCTCAGAGGCTTCCGTACTAGTGTGTCACCTCAGCAGTAGGAAGATTACAAGAGGAGGAGGTTTGGTACAGTGTGTCACCCTAGTAGTAATGAGATTACATGAGGAGGAGGTTTGTTACAGTGTGTCACCCAGTAGTAAGGAGATTACATGAGGAGGAGGTTTGTTACAGTGTGTCACCCCAGTAGTAAGGAGATTACATGAGGAGGAGAAGGTTTGTTACAGTGTGTCACCCTAGTAGTAAGGAGATTACATGAGGAGGAGGTTTGTTACAGTGTGTCACCCAGTAGTAAGGAGATAACATGAGGAGTAGGAGGTTTGTTACAGTGTGTCACCCCAGTAGTAAGGAGATTACACGAGGAGGAGTTTTGTGTCACCCCAGTAGTAAGGAGATTACATGAGGAGGAGGTTTTGTTGCAGTGTGTCACCCCAGTAGTGAGTTAATTATATAAGAAGGAGGTGTGTTACAGTGTGTCACCCTATTGGTAAGGTAATTACATGAGGTTTGTTACAGTGTGTCACCCCAGTAGTAAGGAGATTACATGAGGAGAAGGTTTGTTACAATGTGTCACCCAGTAGTAAGGTAATTACATGAGGAGGAGCTTTGTTACAGTGTATCACCCCAGTAGTAAGGAGATTACATGAGGAGGAGGTTTGTTACAATGTGTCACCCAGTAATAAGGTAATTACATGAGGAGGAGGTTTGTTACAGTGTGTCACCCCGGTAGTAAGGTGGGGCATATCAAAGGGCAGAGCCAATGGGAGGAATCAAGGGGTGGCAAAATTAGCTTTCGCCAATTCCCTATTAAGTGTCTGAACCCTGGGACCCCCCCCCCCCCCCCGTGATCACCTGCATGGCATTCCAGCTATCCCCAGGAACGGAGCTTGTCGACCCCCTCACGAAGCAGCTGCTGACACATCCCCTCTATGTATCTCCAAGGGAGAGTCGGAGATCCAGCATTCGGGTAACCCCAGCTTTCATATAGAGATACATGGAGGGGGACTTGTTGGCCGCAGCTTCATGTGGGGGCTGACACGCTCCTGGGGAGAGCCGGGCCCTGTGCAGGAGATTTCGGAAGGGGGTGGGGTCCTGCATGATTGTACTCCTTTAAAGGAGTACTCCACTGCACCAGTAGTCGGAATATTTTGTTCTAATCGCTGGGTGCGGGCTGCGGGGGTTGTGATGTCATGGCCATGGCCCTCATCACGCCCCCTCAATGCAAGTCTATGGGAGGGGGTGTGGTGGCAGCCAAGCCCCTCCCATAGATTTGCATTGAGGGGGCGTGGCATGATGTAACGACGGGTGTGGCCATGATGGCACAACTGGGTCTGTGGAATGCCCCTTTAAACAAATTCATCCATATTATTAACTAAAGTATAAGCAATGGCCTCATGCTGCTCAATACAATCTCTTTGAGAAGACCACGCAAAATTGCACCGAAAACTGGTCTTCTGGGGCAGTTGGTCTTCTAAAAGAAAATGGTCACTTTTCCTAATTTATGGTGGACTGAAAATGTATTTGCTGATATCTGGTCTGGATAAGGACAGGGGTGTAGCTATAGAGGGTGAAGAGGTAGCAGTCACACTGGGGGCCTTAAAGCACATCTGCCCCATAAGAGACCAGTATTATAATTGGCACATGGGGTCCTTTTGCAGATTTTGCATTGGGGCCCAGAAGTCACAAGTTACGCCTATGTAGCCCATGAAACACTGCAGATCTTAACCCTTTAAGGACCAGGCCCATTTTGGCCTTAAGGACCAGGCCAATTTTAATTTTGCATTAACATTTTTTCCTCCTCGCCTTCTAAAAATCATAACTCTTTTATATTTCCCTCCACAGACCCATATGAGGGCTTTTTTTTGCGTCACCAATTTCACTTTTTAATGACCGCTTATTTACCATAAAATGTACAACTCAAAAAATATTGTTTATGTGGGAAAATTTAAAAGAAAAATGCAATTTAGCAAATTTTGGAAGGTTTTGTTTTCACGGTGTACACTTTAATCGTATTGACCCACAGAATAAAGAAAACATGTCATTTTTACCATAAAGTGATACCCATGATATATGCTTTTCTATAATTGTACCGCTTAAAAAAATCTCAAACTATTTCAACAAAATTAGTATGTTTGAAAAATTGCCCTATTTTGACCACCTATAACTTTCTAATTTTTCCGTAAACAGGGCGGTATGAGGGCTCCTTTTTTGCGCCGTGATCTGTAGTGTTTATCGGTACCATGTTTGCTTAGGTTTTACGTTTTATAAATTTTTTGTAAAAAATTTTGGGAATACAATGTGACAAAAAAACTGGAATTTTGGATTTGTTATATTTTTTTACGTTTACGCCATTCACCATATGGGATGATTAACAATATATTTTAATAGTTCAGACTTTTATGCACACGGCAATACCAAATATGTTTATTAATTATTTTTAACGCTTTTTGGGGGGTAAAATGGGAAAAACTGATTTTTAAACATTTTTTTTACATTAATTTTGTTACACTTTAATAGTACCCATAGGGGACTATTTATAGCAACTATTTGATTGCTGCTACTGTTCAGTGCAATGCATAGGGCATAGCACTGATCAGTGTTATCGGCTATCTTCTGCTCTGGTCTGCTCGATCTCAGACCAGAGCAGAAGACCCCTGGAGACTGATAAAGGCAGGTTAGGGGACCTCTGTCCACCATTATGGATGATCGGATCCTCACAGTAGCGCTGCGGGCGATCCGATCATCCATTTAAAGTACCGCACTGCCGCAGATGCCATGATCTGTATTGATCACGGCATCCGAGGGTTGAATGGCGGACATCCGCGCAATCGTGGATGTCCGCCATTACTGGCGGGTCCCTGGCTGCTGATAGCAGCCGGGACCTGCCACGCATGGATGCATTACGGTCATGGCAGAGCGTAAATGTACGTCACTGTGCGTTAAGTACCACGGCACCATGACGTACATTTACATCCATTGTCGTTAAGGGGTTAAAGAGTACCTGTCATCAAACCATATTTTTTAAACTATCTCAGATTATATTCCCTAACTACTCCTAACACTCCTCCTGTCCTTAAAATTTTCTTTCCAAGCTTTAAAAAACTCTATCAGAACTTTCCCCTTTCTCACATTGTGTGAACTCCCAGCAGGAGAAAGTGGGCGTTCCTTAGCAGGCGCAACATCACATAAGCCTGCGAGAGCTGTGCCTTGCCATGCTCCGCATGCACTTCCTGAGTTTGGTCTCCTGTCAGGTCAGAAGGAGACCAAACTGACTGTTTGAATAGAACAAAGCCACCTAGCAGCTGTTTTTTTATAATCACATTTAAAACCTATGGAGGTCTTGTACTCTTAAAATAGTACAAGACTGTAGCACTTCACATGTTCTGAGGTTTCTTGATGCGTTTTGAGTGCATGCGCTCGAAACGCGTTAAGAAACCTCAGAACATGTGAAGTGCCACAGTCTTGTACTATTTTAAGAGGATTTGAAAAATAAAGTCTGCTGTTTTCCAAGTGCTGGATCACTTCGTTTTCTTTTGCCAAGGATAACTCCAGCCTGAATGCCTCAGATAGGGTGTGCCCCTTAAGTTTTTGAGCAGTGGTATAGCATTTTCTACTATAAACATAGGATGAGCAGTTACTATAGGGTTACCTGAAAGGGGGACTTTGTATGGAAACTGCATTTTTTTTTCTAATTTCACCCCACAAATATTTTTTGTTTTGCAGTATACTGTATGGTAAAATAAAAGGGGTCACCACAAAGTACAATTGGTCATGCAAGTAATAAGCCCTTATATGGCTTTGTAGATAGAAAAATATTATGGGTCTTATAACACAAAAACTAATATTAAAGGAGTACTATCGTGCAGGACAACGTATTCTCTATCTAGATCCCATCTCCTGCATGGAACCCCAGCTCTCCCCAGGGAATGGGGCATGTCAACCCCCGCACGAAGCGGCATCTGACATGTCCCCTCCATGTATCTCTATGGGAGAGCTGGAGATACAGGGTTTGGGTATCTCTGGCTCTCCCATAGAGATACATGGAGGGGGCATTTCAGCCGGCGCTTCGTGCGGGGGTCGACATTCTCCGCTCCTGGTCGTACCCCCTGCGATCAGACACTTAATTCCTTATCGTTTAAATAATACACCTTTAACTGAGTTTTTTACAGAGAAAATAATACAAAACAATAATTTTGTGTTTACTTTTTATACACATTACCCTTCATACAACAAATAAATAACTATAAAAGGTATTAAAATGAAATCTAACTGTTCCTTTTATTTATCCAAACCACTAACTCTCCTTCCTCACCACTTGCAGTAAATAACAACCAAACCTGTCATTCCTTCAACCTTCTTCCTTATAAAGAATTCTATACTCCTATGTAGCCCATCAGTAGTGTAGCTATAGATTTCGCAACGGTCGCCATGGAGACCGGGCCCCTTGCTATATTTACAAAAAAAAAAAAAAAAAAAACTCCCTGGCAGTTCTGCTCCCCGGGAGACCCCCTTCTCTGTTGGTGCTGAAGGGGGGCCTCATTTAGTTCGGTCCCCCGGCCCCAAGTAAAGTCGGCTGGGGGAAGGGACACTGCCGCTTTAAGAGCAGCAGACGTCGGAAGCACGCACCTGACGTCACGGTCCCTGCCCCAGCTGCGCAGGAGGACGAGGACATCCCGCCACCGCCTAGAAATGCTGCATCCTCCCTGCAAGGTGAGGAGGTGGACGAGGCTGGAAAACAATGACGGAGGGTCAGAGGTGAGAGTGGCAGGGGAGGGTTTGCTGGCTAGAAGAGCATGGAGCAGTGTTTCCCAACCAGGGTGCCTTCAGCTGTGGCCAAACTACAACTCCCAGCCAAAGGCTGTCTGGGCATGCTGGGAGTTGTAGTTTGGCCACAGATGGAGGCACCCTGTTTGGGAAACACTGGCATGGAGTATGACGGGGGGGGGGGGGGGTTGGAAAAAGGAACAAGGAGCAGGACAAGGGGGGGGGAGCATGAATAAGCCCCCCTCTGACCTCCTTTTCCAATACACTGGGGTTAGAAAAGGATAATGGAGAAGGGGAGGGTGTTGGAAAAAGTAGCATGGAGGAGGACAGGGGTTAGAAAAGGAGCACAAAGGAGGACGGGGGGTGCTTAGAAAAAGGGGCATGCAGTGCCGTTCATTTACAGCATGGCTATAAAGTTAGCGCAGGATCTCCTGCACTCACTTCATAGTAGTTGCGCATAGTGACATCCTCTGACCTCAGAAGCCAGTGTTTTCCAACCATGGTGCCTCCAGCAGTTGTAAAACTACAACTCTGTGTGCCTGGACAGCCAAAGGCTGTCTGGGCATGCTGGGAGTTGTAGTTTTACAACTGCTGGAGGCACCATGGTTGGAAAACACTGGCTCACAGTAAATATCTTAAAGGAGAACTCCAGGATGCAAAAATTTTCATTCAGACTGCCGGCAGTAAAATAATAAGTATACATACCTGCTGTCGCTCCCCAGGTGCCTCGAGGGGAGCGGCCTCCGCCGCGATCCTTTTCCTGGTTGCCGGTGGTTGGTGAGGCATACTGACACTCACCATCCGCAGCGAAGTCCTGCTTCGGCCGGTGATAGGCTGAGCGGCGGTGTGACTCACCGACCACCGGCAACCAGGAAAAGGATCGCGGTGGAGGCCGCTCCCCTGGTGCGTGCATATATTTATTATTTTACTGCCGGCAGTCTGAATGAAAATGTTTTCATCCTGGAGTACTCCTTTAAGTTAGAGAAAAAAAGTATATATTGTGGAAACCTCTCATCATAAATCATCCTTTACAGATTAACATTAGGGTAGGGTTACATGTCTGCGGATCCATCGATGTCTTGACTCTATTGAGTGCCTACTGCTGTTTCCCCCCTGTGTGCTGCTCACAACAGCAATCTGCCACTAACAAGCACCAACACAGGGACCTGCGAGTCACCGTGGGCACATGCAGTGTACTCTGAGACATTGTGTAACTGCAGATTGCTGCTGCAAGCAGGACATGGGGGAAAACGGCTGGAGGCACACTATAGGGTCAAGTCATTGATGGATCAGCAGAGTAACATACACTATTGATCTGTTAGATGTGACCCTACCCGAAGGGTGCGTTCACGTGTGCATTTGTTTGGTGCAGATTTGCTTCAGCAGATTTTGCTGATGTTTGTGCATGTATGATGTGTGTATGTACTGTATGTATTATATATGAATGATGTGTATGCATGTACTGTATGTATGATGTATGAATGATGTGTGTGTATGTACTGTATGTATGATGTATGAATGATGTGTGTATATGTACTGTATGTATGATATATGAATGATGTGTATGCATGTACTGTATGTATGATGTATGAATGATGTGTGTGTGTGTGTGTATGGACTGTATGTATGATGTATGAATGATGGGGGAGATTTATCAAAACCTGTCCAGAGGAAAGGTGGCTGAGTTGCCCATAGCAACCAATCAGATCCCTTTTTTCATTTTGCAGAGACCTTGTTAAAAATTAAAGAAGCGATCTGATTGGTTGCTATGGGCAACTCAGCAACTTTTCCTCTGGACAGGTTTTGATAAATCTCCCCCGATGTGTGTGTATGTATGATGTATGAATGATGTGTGTGTATGAAGGATAGATGTGTGTAAACAAATGTATGTATGATGTGTGGAGATGTATTCTGTAGGGGGGGGGGGGATCTGGAGGCGGCGGGTGTATGTATTATATGTGTGTGTATGTACTGTATGTATGATATATGAATGATGTGTGTATGTACTGTATGTGGCAGTATTATATTCAGGGGGTACAGTAGGATGCAGTATTATATTCAGGGGTACAGTAGGTGGAAGTATTATATTCAGGGGGTACAGTAGGTGGCAGTATTTTATGCAGGGGATACAGTGTGTGGAAGTATTATATTCAGGGGTAAAGTAGGTGGCAATATAATATTCAGGGGGTACTGTAGGAGGCAGTATTATATTCAGGGGTACAGTGTGTGGCAGTATTATATGCAGGGGATACAGTGTGTGGAAGTATTATATTCAGGGGTACAGTAGGTGGCAGTATTATATTCAGGGGGTACAGTAGGTGACAGTATTATATGCAGGGGATATAGTGTGTGGCAGTATCATATTCAGAGGGTACATTGTTTGAAAGTATTATATTTAGGGGTACAGTGCGTGGCAGTATTATATTCAGGGGGTACAGTAGGTGGCAGTATTATATTTAGGATTACAGTGTGTGGCAGTATTATATTCAGGGGGTACAGTAGGTGGCAGTAGTATATTTAGGGGTACAGTTTGTGGCAGTATTATATTTAGGGGTGCAGTGTGTGGCAGTATTATATTCAGGGGTACAGTAGGTGGCAGTAGTATATTCAGGGGATACAGTGTGTGGCAGTATTATATTTAGGGGTACAGTGTGTGGCAGTATTATATTTAGGGGTACAGTGTGTGGCAGTATTATATTCAGGGGGTACAATATGTGGTAGTATTATATTCAGGGTACAGTGTGTGGCAGTATTATATTCAGAGGGTACAGTGTGTGGAAGTATTTTATTTAGGGGTACAGTGTGTGGCAGGATTTTATTCAGGGGGTACAGTATTTAGCAGAATAATAATGATTACTGTCTTCATACAGAGGATGAGGATCTACTGACAAAGTGAGAACCAATGATGTCCGGGTGTCAGACTCTGCAGAGAAGATGAAGCTGGAAGACGTCCTGACGTCTGGACCAGATGAAGAAGAAAAGACAACAGAGAAGACGTCACTGATATCATTGTGTTTTCTCCTGACTGTCCCATCAGAGCTATTATCACTTGTAAGTTCTGCAGTGATGATGGGTGATGCTATACCCTAATCTGTGGCTCTCCAGCTGTTGCAAAACTACAACTCCTATAATGCCTGAGGTTCTCCAGACAAGATGGGAGTTATAGCTTTATAACAGCTGGAGAGCAATGGAACCAAGGTGATTGGTGGGGGTCCCAGTAGTTGGACTCCCTCCATAAATATGGGCTGCTTATTGTTCAATGTCTGTTTTGTCTGTCTGGCCCTGCCCGTTAGTCAGGAGTATACACAACAATATAAGTGACTGTGTCCCATCAGTGCTGTAGTCGCTGATTTCTTTGTGCGGCTTATTAAGGGGTCGTCCGGGATTGGGGAAGCGGGTCGTCAGGTGGTAGGGGGGGGGGGCCCAAGGCAATTTTTCGCATCGGGGCCCCGTGGTTTCTAGCTACGCTCCTGGCGCGCGCGATTGGTGATGTCATCGCATCAGCAGAGCAGGACGCCGGGACGCTGACTTCCTGCACGGCGCATGTGATGACGTCAACTGACGCGTGCATCCCTGCAAAGAAGGCTTGTTATAGGCTGCAGCAGGGAGATGTAAGTGCTGTAGCTGTGAAACATAAGCAGCTCCTCCCTTATTAGTCAAGTTAAGTTATCACCAAGGGCTAACCTATCTTCTTAGGGGGTGTAATTGTTTAAATAGGAGCCCTACCTGCCGGGGGAAATATCTATCTGGGGGCCTGTACACCTATTGTGAACCCCTATCTATCATCAGGTAGGGCTCCCCAGTAGGTAGACAGGCCCCCAGATAGATATTACCCCCATTAGTGATGGGATCATATCTATCTGGGGCCTCTGTACCTACTTGGGAGCCCTATCTGATGGGGATCATATCTATTTGGGGCCTGTATACCTACTGGGGAGCCCTACCTGATGGGGGTCATATCTATATGGAGGCCTGTGTACCTACTGGGGAGCTCTACCAGATGGGGGTCATATCTATATGGGGGCCTATGTACCTACTGGGGAGCCTTATCAGATGGGGATCATATCTATATGGGGGCCTGTGTACCTACTGGGGAGCCCTACCTGATGGGGGGTCATATCTATCTGGGGGCATGATGGGGGCATTATATGTGAGGGGCGCATGATGGGGGCATTATATGTGATGGGCGCATGCGGCCCAGCCTCACCCAGCCTCTACCTCCAGTGGTCCCCAGATAGTTTGAGTTTGAGACCCCTGCAGTACATATATATACACTGGGTACCCCACAAAAAGTTTATTAGAACTGCTGAGCAGCGCTACTCAACTATTTCCTTGCCGAGCTGGTGCATAATGCTAAAAAAAAAAAGCAGGGATATACACATCACTGTTATACTGTATATACTTGCGGGGCATTAGGTATATATGATGTATATGTATATCTACTGCTCAACATCAGCTGTGCTCGTAGCCGTACAGCAGCAGGCACAGCTCAGTCTCGATCTCTGCAGGTACAGTATATAGCACTGCACTATGCAGCACTGTATATTGTGTGGTGGCAGAGGTAGTAGTGATGCTATGTATCACTACGTCCCTCTGAGGATGATAAAACTGGTGGTTTTGTTAAAAAAAAAAAAAATAACATAGTCTCAGGATGCTGCGATTTGGGTCAGAGCAAAAAAAACAAAAACCTAAAAATGCTAAGTGGTTTTGGCATTATGCGATTCCCAATGGACTCCTTGCTAACCTCTTCCCACAGTGATTATCCTGCAAAAAACGCTGTGGGGCAGTTTGGGTGTTTTTTACCCGCCAAAAACCAAAAGTGGATAACTAGTAATTTGAGAGATGTTGACATTAGCGGTCTAAACCATTTGGGATTTACCGTATATTTTAAGATAAGTTCTATAATAAAATCTCCCCCTGTAGAGGTATTGGGTTTAATACTAAGCCGTCATTATGTTATTATATTACTATTAAAGGGGTACTCCGCTGCTCAGCGTTTGGAACAAACTGTATTGAACGCTGGAGCCGGCGCCGGAAGCTCATGATGTCATAAACCCACCCCCTCATGATGTCGGGGCGTGACGCCATGAGGGGACGGTCTACGACGTCACGAGCTCCCAGCGCCGACTCCAGCGTTCGGTACAGTTTGTTCTAAATGCTGAGCAGCAGAGTACCCCTTTAAATTCAAGAAGGATAGAAGGGACAGATGGACCATGGTTGGGTAATACTGCGGGGCAGTATGAAGGCCTAAGGAGCTGCAGGAACACACAGGTTAATCACATAGGATTATACCAAATATAATACATGAAAAGTAAAAAAAAAAATATATAATAAACTACAATGACACAATGATATGTTTTATGGGGAATTTATTTTTTTTATTTTTTTATTTTATATATTTTTTTTTATTTTTTTTATTGCAGACAAGGTAAGGAAATGTATAGGGATGAGGGGGAGGTAGGAGCGGGGATTGAGGACGGGGTGTGAATTGGGGAAGGGTAAGAACAGGGATGGTGGGGTGGGCAATGGAATACATTTTTTTTCTTCCAGTCTAGAATCCCAGAATTTTTTTTATCTTTTCCACTTTGGTCTCCGGCCATTCCAGCTCCATAGTTCTCTGATTATACAGAACGTGGACCTTCTGCTCTGGTTTTGAATCTGTGGCTGTAAAATGACAATAGTAATAAACCGATTAAATACATCTCAGCTGATAGATATTGTGCATTCTCCATCCCCATCCATCTCCCCATCATGTCCTCCAGCTGTACAACTCTACTGCTATGGTGTTTGCTTCTCTCCTTCCAGACTGGGTGTGTGGTTACTATGTACTATGAGAATTGTCTTATTCTTACCCGGCAGGAAAACCTCTACTTCCTCCAAGTCTCCTCCTTGCTCCTTTTTCCTATTTTCCCTTTTCATTCTAAAATGGTGAAATAGTAAAAGATTAGTGTAATAATAGGGTATAGAAGATGATGCAGAAGTGTAAGGAGGGGAGAAGGTGGAGATCTCTGTTCTGTAAGGAGGGGAGAAGGTGGAGATCTCTGTTCTGTAAGGAGGGGAGAAGGTGGAGATCTCTGTTCTGTAAGGAGGGGAGAAGGTGGAGATCTCTGTTCTGTAAGGAGGGGAGAAGGTGGAGATCCCTGTTCTGTAAGGAGGGGAGAAGGTGGAGATCTCTGTTCTGTAGACCCTCTGCTGCTTCTACTACAGATGGGGAGGAAAGTGTTTGTAGGACAATATTGTGTCGTGTGTAGAACATTCACTTACTTTATATAATGGTACACGCCATATCCAATTCCCCCGGTGATAACCAACATCACAAGAACAACAGTAATGATAATTTTCACATTCACTGAAACTGCAGAAGAAAAAGAATCTGTATAAATGATCAGATTTTTAAGGGGAAATGGAGCATCTAGAAAACGATCATGGAAATAATACTGGTCTGTACCATTAGATATACATTACAGGGGGGGGGGGGGGGGGAGGGGGAACCAAAAGGACCAGGAATAAACCCGTCTTTCTGTGACATTGGTTCTGGATTGGTTCTAGGATTTCCCGCCGGGTCAGAGAAGGAAGAAGGAGGACATAGTGCGGAAGCCTGAGCGGAAAATACAGCTACCGCCATCTTCCCCGAACAGAAGAAGAGAAATAGAAGTATAAATTCTAAGACTTACGGACGCCCATCCTTCCTCTTCGCCTTTACTCTCTATCAACGGGATTTTTCCCCTGATCGGCCTTTACAGGACATACACAGCATTGTGACATCACTTCTGTGTACAAACATGACATCATCACTCCTGTGTATTCAGATCCCCAGTATTATACATTGGAGAGATTAATGGAGCAAAATGCCCCAAACTTGTAGTGTTCTTTTTTTTTTTTTTTTTTTTTTTTTTATATAGAATTGAAAGGGAATTAGAATAAAATACAGAGTGATCCCATTATACGGGTTCATGTCAAATCATAACGAATGTCACCTCATCTCTGGGAAACAAGTTCTTCTGATCCCTCCATGTTTAGGACATATTAGAGCGTACAGATACACCCTGGTACTTAAGGACCAAGTATGCAGAATATGAAAAAAAGGAAGCAGATATTCGAGGCGCAACAATGTGCCGTTACCCTTAGCAACCAACTTGTTTGTAAGAGATAACGGTCTTGCTCACCTTTTGGTTTTGTACTTTGAGAACAGTTTAAGTGACTTTAAAGCAAGACACTCACTGCTAATGATGGGCAGCTGTAGAATCATTCAATCCCTTAAAGGGGTATTCCACCCCTTAACATCTTATCTTCTATCTTGGACCGCCACGATCTCCGGGCCGCCACAGTGAACTTACTGAACAAGGAAGCTTGGGGCCTCTGTGTTCATGACTAGTGATGAGCGGCATAGGCCACATTCGAATTAGCGATATTTCGCTAATATATGGATGAATATTCGTCATATATTTGCGAAATTCGCATATTCGTTATATTCACTTTTTAATGCGCATGTGCGAAAATTTATGCGCACATGCAAAAATATATGCACATATTTGCGAATATATTGATCCCTCCCTTCTTTAATGGTATAGCGAACTAATGGGCTAGTGCAGTGGTCTCCAACCTGTGGACCTCCAGATGTTGAAAAACTACAACTCCCAGGATGCCCGGACAGCCGTTGGCTGTCCGTGCATGCTGGAGTTGTAGTTTTGCAACATCTGGAGGTCCGCAGGTTGAAGACCACTGCACTAGTGCATTAACTCTGTGATTTTTTGCCCATTGAAACCAGGGGCGGATCCAGAGTCGAGTCTCGGGAGGGGTACTATTAGAGTATTTTGTGTTGGCGGACAGAAAATAAGATTACGGAACTTACAATATTATTAAATGTATCATACAGTCCTAACCTTGTTTAAGACTCTTAGACCGTGCTCATATGTCAGAATAATAATCAAATATACCAATTGCCACAGAATGGGAAAGTGCTAAAGAGGTTTTTACCATTTTAAAACTACAGCTTCCAGTATGACCTAAGCAGTGGTAAGGGGATGCTGGGAGTTGTTGTTTCACCCATCATTACTGCAGAACGTACAAGTGACTCCAGCTCTGATAGGACACAGTAAGGAGAATACACAATGATATCAGTGATTACAGGTGACGTCTTCTCTATAGTCTTTCCTTATCTAATTCAGATGCTACATACCACCAGGACTTGTTCCAGCTAAATGTTCTCCCTGCAGAACTTGACGCCCAGATGGCTCCTCACTATGTCAGCCGATTCTGATCCTCTATATGAAAACAATAATTATTATAATACTGCTAAACACTGTATTGTTCTAATACAATACCGCCACACACCCTCTGAATATAATTCTGACACACGGTACCTCCTGAATTTACAACACACTGTACCCTCTGAATATAATACCGCCATACACCATACCCTCTGAATATAATACTACCACACACTGCACCCTCTGAATATAATACTACCACACACTGCACCCTCTGAATATAATACTACCACACACTGTGCCCTCTAAATATAATGCTACCACACACTGTGCCCTCTAAATATAATGCTACCACACACTGTGCCCTCTAAATATAATGCTATAACACACTGCGCTCTCTGAATATACTACAACACACTGCGCTCTCTGAATATACTACCATACACTGCACTCTCTGAATATAATACTATCACACACTGCACTCTCTGAATATAATACTACCACACACCGTACCCTCTGTATATAATACTATCACACACTGCACTCTCTGAATATAATACTAACACACACCGTACCCTCTGTATATAATACTATCACACACTGCACTCTCTGAATATAATACTGCCACACACTGTACCCTCTGTATATAATACTACCACACACTGCACTCTCTGAATATAATACTACCACACACTGCACCCTCTGAATATAATACTACCACACACCGTACCCTCTGTATATAATACTATCACACACTGCACTCTCTGAATATAATACTACCACACACTGCACTCTCTGAATATAATGCTACCACATACTGCACTCTCTGAATATAATACTACCACACACCGTACCCTCTGTATATAATACTATCACACACTGCACTCTCTGAATATAATACTACCACACACCGTACCCTCTGTATATAATACTATCACACACTGCACTCTCTGAATATAATACTGCCACACACTGTACCCTCTGTATATAATACTACCACACACTGCACTCTCTGAATATAATACTATCACACACTGCCCTCTCTGAATATAATACTACCACACACTGCACTCTCTGAATATAATACTACAACACACCGTACCCTCTGTATATAATACTATCACACACTGCACTCTCTGAATAGAATACTACCACACACTGTACCCTCTAAATTTAATACTACCACACACACTGCACTCTCTGAATATAACTTGCTGTGCAGTGCACCCTCTGAATAAAATACCCAAATGTTTTGTGGCCCATAAAAAACGTACCACCCCAGAAATTCCTCATAATTTACAATATACTTCTGAAATACAAAACACTCTGTGCCTTCACATATAGTAATAATGCCCCATCGTGTGCCCCTACATATAATGATTATGACCCGTCCTATTCCCCCCACATAATAATAATGCCTGTGCCCCTAACATATATTGCCCCCTGTGGTGTGCCCTTCACATATAATGCCCCCGTTCTTTGCCCTTCACATATAATGCCCCCATCATGCGCCCCTCACATATAATGCCCCCTGTGCTGTGCCCCTCACATATAATGCCCCCTGTGCTGTGCCCCTCACATATAATGCCCCCTGTCATGTGTCTCTCACATATAATGCCCCCTGTGCTGTGCCCCTTACACATATTGTGCCCCTTACATATAATGCCCCCCTGTGGGGCTGGACTGGGGGCATTATATGTGTGGGGCACAGCACAGGTGGCATGATATGTGAGGGGCACAGCACAGAAGGCATTATTTCATATAATGCCCCCTATGCTGTGCTCCACACATATAATGCCACCTGTGCTGTGCCCCACACATATAATGCCCCGTGCTTTGCCCCACACATATAATGCCCCCTGTGCTGTGCTCCACACATAATGTCACCTGTGCTGTGCCCCACACATATAATGTCCCCTGTGCTGTGCTCCACACATATGCCACCTGTGCTTTGCCCCACACATATAATGTCCCCTGTGCTGTGCTCCACACATATGCCACCTATGCTGTGCCCCACACATATAATGCCCCGTGCTTTGCCCCACTCATATAATGTCCCCTGTGCTGTGCCCCTCACATATAATGCCCCCTGTGCTGTGCCCATCATATATAATGCCCCCATCATGCACCCCTCATATATAATGCCCCCATCATGCGCCCCTCATATATAATTCCTCCATCATGCGCTCCTCATATATAATGCCCCCATCATGCGCCCTTCACATATAATGCCCCCGTCATGCGCCCCTCACATATAATGCCCCCTGTGCTGTGCCCCTCACAAATAATGCTCCTGTCATGTGCCCCAAACATAAAATGCCCCCTGTGCTGTGCCCCTCACAAATAATGCTCCTGTCAAAAAAGCGAATATTCATTCGTAATTGCGAATATATAGTGCCCATATTCGCAATATTTGCGAATTCGCGAATATGTGATATTCACTATTAAAATTCGAATTGCGAATATTCACGAGCAACACTATTCATGATGTCATGCAGCGCCCCTTCCATTCAAGTCTATGGGAGGGGGCGTGACAGTGCTAGTACACGGCTGTCGCGCCCTCTATGATTGACATGAATGGGGGGCATGACAGCTGTGGTCGCCTGCATCAGATTACAGGGTGCCGCGTAAAATTTCCGCTATGCAGTAAAAATGATGTTATTTGTATTCTGTGGGTCGGTACAATTATGGCGAGGCCCAATCTATATCGTTTTTTTTTTATCTTCTTTTACCTTTTCACAAAATCCTTTTTTATCCCTTTTTTGTGTTGCCATGTTCTGACAGCCATAACTTTTATATTTTCCGTCCAACGCCATTGTGTGAGGGATTATTTTGTGCGATACGAGCTGTACTATTTATTGGTACTATTTTTGCGATACATGTTACCCTGCGAACTGCTTTTTGTGTTTGTTGTTTTTTTTATTTTTTATTTTATTTATATTTTTTATTTATTGGGGTGATAATACAGGGCTTTTTTGGGAAAGGGACATTTTTTTTTTTTTTTACACCTATTATTTATTGATAAACCTTTTATTTTATACATAATGTTATAATATGCTGTACATCTGTACTGCAGCACAGGATAACAGTCACTACAAGCCTATAGCTGGACCTCAGAGGCTTCCGTACTAGTGTGTCACCTCAGCAGTAGGAAGATTACAAGAGGAGGAGGTTTGGTACAGTGTGTCACCCTAGTAGTAAGGAGATTACATGAGGAGGAGGTTTGTTACAGTGTGTCACCCCAGTAGTAAGGAGATTACATGAGGAGGAGGAGGTTTGTTACAGTGTGTCACCCTAGTAGTAAGGAGATTACATGAGGAGGAGGTTTGTTACAGTGTGTCACCCAGTAGTAAGGAGATAACATGAGGAGTAGGAGGTTTGTTAGTGTGTCACCCCAGTAGTAAGGAGATTACACGAGGAGGAGTTTTTTTTTAAAGTGTGTCACCCCAGTAGTAAGGAGATTACATGAGGAGGAGGTTTTGTTGCAGTGTGTCACCCCAGTAGTGAGTTAATTATATAAGAAGGAGGTGTGTTACAGTGTGTCACCCTATTGGTAAGGTAATTACATGAGGTTTGTTACAGTGTGTCACCCCAGTAGTAAGGAGATTACATGAGGAGAAGGTTTGTTACAATGTGTCACCCAGTAGTAAGGTAATTACATGAGGAGGAGCTTTGTTACAGTGTATCACCCCAGTAGTAAGGAGATTACATGAGGAGGAGGTTTGTTACAATGTGTCACCCAGTAATAAGGTAATTACATGAGGAGGAGGTTTGTTACAGTGTGTCACCCCGGTAGTAAGGTGGGGCATATCAAAGGGCAGAGCCAATGGGAGGAATCAAGGGGTGGCAAAATTAGCTTTCGCCAATTCCCTATTAAGTGTCTGAACCCTGGGACCCCCCCCCCCCCCCCCGTGATCACCTGCATGGCATTCCAGCTATCCCCAGGAACGGAGCTTGTCGACCCCCTCACGAAGCAGCTGCTGACACATCCCCTCTATGTATCTCCAAGGGAGAGTCGGAGATCCAGCATTCGGGTAACCCCAGCTTTCATATAGAGATACATGGAGGGGGACTTGTTGGCCGCAGCTTCATGTGGGGGCTGACACGCTCCTGGGGAGAGCCGGGCCCTGTGCAGGAGATTTCGGAAGGGGGGTGGGGTCCTGCATGATTGTACTCCTTTAAAGGAGTACTCCACTGCACCAGTAGTCGGAATATTTTGTTCTAATCGCTGGGTGCGGGCTGCGGGGGTTGTGATGTCATGGCCATGGCCCTCATCACGCCCCCTCAATGCAAGTCTATGGGAGGGGGTGTGGTGGCAGCCAAGCCCCTCCCATAGATTTGCATTGAGGGGGCGTGGCATGATGTAACGACGGGTGTGGCCATGATGGCACAACTGGGTCTGTGGAATGCCCCTTTAAACAAATTCATCCATATTATTAACTAAAGTATAAGCAATGGCCTCATGCTGCTCAATACAATCTCTTTGAGAAGACCACGCAAAATTGCACCGAAAACTGGTCTTCTGGGGCAGTTGGTCTTCTAAAAGAAAATGGTCACTTTTCCTAATTTATGGTGGACTGAAAATGTATTTGCTGATATCTGGTCTGGATAAGGACAGGGGTGTAGCTATAGAGGGTGAAGAGGTAGCAGTCACACTGGGGGCCTTAAAGCACATCTGCCCCATAAGAGACCAGTATTATAATTGGCACATGGGGTCCTTTTGCAGATTTTGCATTGGGGCCCAGAAGTCACAAGTTACGCCTATGTAGCCCATGAAACACTGCAGATCTTAACCCTTTAAGGACCAGGCCCATTTTGGCCTTAAGGACCAGGCCAATTTTAATTTTGCATTAACATTTTTTCCTCCTCGCCTTCTAAAAATCATAACTCTTTTATATTTCCCTCCACAGACCCATATGAGGGCTTTTTTTTGCGTCACCAATTTCACTTTTTAATGACCGCTTATTTACCATAAAATGTACAACTCAAAAAATATTGTTTATGTGGGAAAATTTAAAAGAAAAATGCAATTTAGCAAATTTTGGAAGGTTTTGTTTTCACGGTGTACACTTTAATCGTATTGACCCACAGAATAAAGAAAACATGTCATTTTTACCATAAAGTGATACCCATGATATATGCTTTTCTATAATTGTACCGCTTAAAAAAATCTCAAACTATTTCAACAAAATTAGTATGTTTGAAAAATTGCCCTATTTTGACCACCTATAACTTTCTAATTTTTCCGTAAACAGGGCGGTATGAGGGCTCCTTTTTTGCGCCGTGATCTGTAGTGTTTATCGGTACCATGTTTGCTTAGGTTTTACGTTTTATAAATTTTTTGTAAAAAATTTTGGGAATACAATGTGACAAAAAAACTGGAATTTTGGATTTGTTATATTTTTTTACGTTTACGCCATTCACCATATGGGATGATTAACAATATATTTTAATAGTTCAGACTTTTATGCACACGGCAATACCAAATATGTTTATTAATTATTTTTAACGCTTTTTGGGGGGTAAAATGGGAAAAACTGATTTTTAAACATTTTTTTTACATTAATTTTGTTACACTTTAATAGTACCCATAGGGGACTATTTATAGCAACTATTTGATTGCTGCTACTGTTCAGTGCAATGCATAGGGCATAGCACTGATCAGTGTTATCGGCTATCTTCTGCTCTGGTCTGCTCGATCTCAGACCAGAGCAGAAGACCCCTGGAGACTGATAAAGGCAGGTTAGGGGACCTCTGTCCACCATTATGGATGATCGGATCCTCACAGTAGCGCTGCGGGCGATCCGATCATCCATTTAAAGTACCGCACTGCCGCAGATGCCATGATCTGTATTGATCACGGCATCCGAGGGTTGAATGGCGGACATCCGCGCAATCGTGGATGTCCGCCATTACTGGCGGGTCCCTGGCTGCTGATAGCAGCCGGGACCTGCCACGCATGGATGCATTACGGTCATGGCAGAGCGTAAATGTACGTCACTGTGCGTTAAGTACCACGGCACCATGACGTACATTTACATCCATTGTCGTTAAGGGGTTAAAGAGTACCTGTCATCAAACCATATTTTTTAAACTATCTCAGATTATATTCCCTAACTACTCCTAACACTCCTCCTGTCCTTAAAATTTTCTTTCCAAGCTTTAAAAAACTCTATCAGAACTTTCCCCTTTCTCACATTGTGTGAACTCCCAGCAGGAGAAAGTGGGCGTTCCTTAGCAGGCGCAACATCACATAAGCCTGCGAGAGCTGTGCCTTGCCATGCTCCGCATGCACTTCCTGAGTTTGGTCTCCTGTCAGGTCAGAAGGAGACCAAACTGACTGTTTGAATAGAACAGAGCCACCTAGCAGCTGTTTTTTTTAATCACATTAAAAACCTATGGAGGTCTTGTACTCTTAAAATAGTACAAGACTGTAGCACTTCACATGTTCTGAGGTTTCTTGATGCGTTTTGAGTGCATGCGCTCGAAACGCGTTAAGAAACCTCAGAACATGTGAAGTGCCACAGTCTTGTACTATTTTAAGAGGATTTGAAAAATAAAGTCTGCTGTTTTCCAAGTGCTGGATCACTTCGTTTTCTTTTGCCAAGGATAACTCCAGCCTGAATGCCTCAGATAGGGTGTGCCCCTTAAGTTTTTGAGCAGTGGTATAGCATTTTCTACTATAAACATAGGATGAGCAGTTACTATAGGGTTACCTGAAAGGGGGACTTTGTATGGAAACTGCATTTTTTTTTCTAATTTCACCCCACAAATATTTTTTGTTTTGCAGTACACTGTATGGTAAAATAAAAGGGGTCACCACAAAGTACAATTGGTCATGCAAGTAATAAGCCCTTATATGGCTTTGTAGATAGAAAAATATTATGGGTCTTATAACACAAAAACTAATATTAAAGGAGTACTATCGTGCAGGACAACGTATTCTCTATCTAGATCCCATCTCCTGCATGGAACCCCAGCTCTCCCCAGGGAATGGGGCATGTCAACCCCCGCACGAAGCGGCATCTGACATGTCCCCTCCATGTATCTCTATGGGAGAGCTGGAGATACAGGGTTTGGGTATCTCTGGCTCTCCCATAGAGATACATGGAGGGGGCATTTCAGCCGGCGCTTCGTGCGGGGGTCGACATTCTCCGCTCCTGGTCGTACCCCCTGCGATCAGACACTTAATTCCTTATCGTTTAAATAATACACCTTTAACTGAGTTTTTTACAGAGAAAATAATACAAAACAATAATTTTGTGTTTACTTTTTATACACATTACCCTTCATACAACAAATAAATAACTATAAAAGGTATTAAAATGAAATCTAACTGTTCCTTTTATTTATCCAAACCACTAACTCTCCTTCCTCACCACTTGCAGTAAATAACAACCAAACCTGTCATTCCTTCAACCTTCTTCCTTATAAAGAATTCTATACTCCTATGTAGCCCATCAGTAGTGTAGCTATAGATTTCGCAACGGTCGCCATGGAGACCGGGCCCCTTGCTATATTTACAAAAAAAAAAAAAAAAAAAACTTCCTGGCAGTTCTGCTCCCCGGGAGACCCCCTTCTCTGTTGGTGCTGAAGGGGGGCCTCATTTAGTTCGGTCCCCCGGCCCCAAGTAAAGTCGGCTGGGGGAAGGGACACTGCCGCTTTAAGAGCAGCAGACGTCGGAAGCACGCACCTGACGTCACGGTCCCTGCCCCAGCTGCGCAGGAGGACGAGGACATCCCGCCACCGCCTAGAAATGCTGCATCCTCCCTGCAAGGTGAGGAGGTGGACGAGGCTGGAAAACAATGACGGAGGGTCAGAGGTGAGAGTGGCAGGGGAGGGTTTGCTGGCTAGAAGAGCATGGAGCAGTGCTTCCCAACCAGGGTGCCTTCAGCTGTGGCCAAACTACAACTCCCAGCCAAAGGCTGTCTGGGCATGCTGGGAGTTGTAGTTTGGCCACAGATGGAGGCACCCTGTTTGGGAAACACTGGCATGGAGTATGACGGGGGGGGGGGGGGGGGGGGGGGTTGGAAAAAGGAACAAGGAGCAGGACAAGGGGGGGGGGGGAGCATGAATAAGCCCCCCTCTGACCTCCTTTTCCAATACACTGGGGTTAGAAAAGGATAATGGAGAAGGGGAGGGTGTTGGAAAAAGTAGCATGGAGGAGGACAGGGGTTAGAAAAGGAGCACAAAGGAGGACGGGGGGTGCTTAGAAAAAGGGGCATGCAGTGCCGTTCATTTACAGCATGGCTATAAAGTTAGCGCAGGATCTCCTGCACTCACTTCATAGTAGTTGCGCATAGTGACATCCTCTGACCTCAGAAGCCAGTGTTTTCCAACCATGGTGCCTCCAGCAGTTGTAAAACTACAACTCTCAGTGTGCCTGGACAGCCAAAGGCTGTCTGGGCATGCTGGGAGTTGTAGTTTTACAACTGCTGGAGGCACCATGGTTGGAAAACACTGGCTCACAGTAAATATCTTAAAGGAGAACTCCAGGATGCAAAAATTTTCATTCAGACTGCCGGCAGTAAAATAATAAGTATACATACCTGCTGTCTCTCCCCAGGTGCCTCGAGGGGAGCGGCCTCCGCCGCGATCCTTTTCCTGGTTGCCGGTGGTTGGTGAGGCATACTGACAATCACCATCGGCAGCGAAGTCCTGCTTCGGCCGGTGATAGGCTGAGCGGCGGTGTGACTCACCGACCACCGGCAACCAGGAAAAGGATCGCGGCGGAGGCCGCTCCCCTGGTGCGTGTATATATTTATTATTTTACTGCCGGCAGTCTGAATGAAAATGTTTTCATCCTGGAGTACTCCTTTAAGTTAGAGAAAAAAAGTATATATTGTGGAAACCTCTCATCATAAATCATCCTTTACAGATTAACATTAGGGTAGGGTTACATGTCTGCGGATCCATCGATGACTTGACTCTATTGAGTGCCTACTGCTGTTTCCCCCCTGTGTGCTGCTCACAACAGCAATCTGCCACTAACAAGCACCAACACAGGGACCTGCGAGTCACCGTGGGCACATGCAGTGTACTCTGAGACATTGTGTAACTGCAGATTGCTGCTGCAAGCAGGACATGGGGGAAAACGGCTGGAGGCACACTATAGGGTCAAGTCATTGATGGATCAGCAGAGTAACATACACTATTGATCTGTTACATGTGACCCTACCCGAAGGGTGCGTTCACGTGTGCATTTGTTTGGTGCAGATTTGCTTCAGCAGATTTTGCTGATGTTTGTGCATGTATGATGTGTGTATGTACTGTATGTATTATATATGAATGATGTGTATGCATGTACTGTATGTATGATGTATGAATGATGTGTGTGTATATGTACTGTATGTATGATATATGAATGATGTGTATGCATGTACTGTATGTATGATGTATGAATGATGTGTGTGTGTGTGTGTATGGACTGTATGTATGATGTATGAATGATGGGGGAGATTTATCAAAACCTGTCCAGAGGAAAGGTGGCTGAGTTGCCCATAGCAACCAATCAGATCCCTTTTTTCATTTTGCAGAGACCTTGTTAAAAATTAAAGAAGCGATCTGATTGGTTGCTATGGGCAACTCAGCAACTTTTCCTCTGGACAGGTTTTGATAAATCTCCCCCGATGTGTGTGTATGTATGATGTATGAATGATGTGTGTGTATGAAGGATAGATGTGTGTAAACAAATGTATGTATGATGTGTGGAGATGTATTCTGTAGGGGGGGGGATCTGGAGGCGGCGGGTGTATGTATTATATGTGTGTGTATGTACTGTATGTATGATATATGAATGATGTGTGTGTATGTACTGTATGTGGCAGTATTATATTCAGGGGGTACAGTAGGATGCAGTATTATATTCAGGGGTACAGTAGGTGGAAGTATTATATTCAGGGGGTACAGTAGGTGGCAGTATTTTATGCAGGGGATACAGTGTGTGGAAGTATTATATTCAGGGGTAAAGTAGGTGGCAATATAATATTCAGGGGGTACTGTAGGAGGCAGTATTATATTCAGGGGTACAGTGTGTGGCAGTATTATATGCAGGGGATACAGTGTGTGGAAGTATTATATTCAGGGGTACAGTAGGTGGCAGTATTATATTCAGGGGGTACAGTAGGTGACAGTATTATATGCAGGGGATATAGTGTGTGGCAGTATCATATTCAGAGGGTACATTGTTTGAAAGTATTATATTTAGGGGTACAGTGCGTGGCAGTATTATATTCAGGGGGTACAGTAGGTGGCAGTATTATATTTAGGATTACAGTGTGTGGCAGTATTATATTCAGGGGGTACAGTAGGTGGCAGTAGTATATTTAGGGGTACAGTTTGTGGCAGTATTATATTTAGGGGTGCAGTGTGTGGCAGTATTATATTCAGGGGTACAGTAGGTGGCAGTAGTATATTCAGGGGATACAGTGTGTGGCAGTATTATATTTAGGGGTACAGTGTGTGGCAGTATTATATTTAGGGGTACAGTGTGTGGCAGTATTATATTCAGGGGGTACAATATGTGGTAGTATTATATTCAGGGTACAGTGTGTGGCAGTATTATATTCAGAGGGTACAGTGTGTGGAAGTATTTTATTTAGGGGTACAGTGTGTGGCAGTATTATATGCAGGAGGTACAGTAGGGGATACAGTGTGTGGCAGGATTTTATTCAGGGGGTACAGTATTTAGCAGAATAATAATGATTACTGTCTTCATACAGAGGATGAGGATCTACTGACAAAGTGAGAACCAATGATGTCCGGGTGTCAGACTCTGCAGAGAAGATGAAGCTGGAAGACGTCCTGACGTCTGGACCAGATGAAGAAGAAAAGACAACAGAGAAGACGTCACTGATATCATTGTGTTTTCTCCTGACTGTCCCATCAGAGCTGTTATCACTTGTAAGTTCTGCAGTGATGATGGGTGATGCTATACCCTAATCTGTGGCTCTCCAGCTGTTGCAAAACTACAACTCCTATAATGCCTGAGGTTCTCCAGACAAGATGGGAGTTATAGCTTTATAACAGCTGGAGAGCAATGGAACCAAGGTGATTGGTGGGGGTCCCAGTAGTTGGACTCCCTCCATAAATATGGGCTGCTTATTGTTCAATGTCTGTTTTGTCTGTCTGGCCCTGCCCGTTAGTCAGGAGTATACACAACAATATAAGTGACTGTGTCCCATCAGTGCTGTAGTCGCTGATTTCTTTGTGCGGCTTATTAAGGGGTCGTCCGGGATTGGGGAAGCGGGTCGTCAGGTGGTAGGGGGGGGGGGCCCAAGGCAATTTTTCGCATCGGGGCCCCGTGGTTTCTAGCTACGCTCCTGGCGCGCGCGATTGGTGATGTCATCGCATCAGCAGAGCAGGACGCCGGGACGCTGACTTCCTGCACGGCGCATGTGATGACGTCAACTGACGCGTGCATCCCTGCAAAGAAGGCTTGTTATAGGCTGCAGCAGGGAGATGTAAGTGCTGTAGCTGTGAAACATAAGCAGCTCCTCCCTTATTAGTCAAGTTAAGTTATCACCAAGGGCTAACCTATCTTCTTAGGGGGTGTAATTGTTTAAATAGGAGCCCTACCTGCCGGGGGAAATATCTATCTGGGGGCCTGTACACCTATTGTGAACCCCTATCTATCATCAGGTAGGGCTCCCCAGTAGGTAGACAGGCCCCCAGATAGATATTACCCCCATCAGTGATGGGATCATATCTATCTGGGGCCTCTGTACCTACTTGGGAGCCCTATCTGATGGGGATCATATCTATTTGGGGCCTGTATACCTACTGGGGAGCCCTACCTGATGGGGGTCATATCTATATGGAGGCCTGTGTACCTACTGGGGAGCTCTACCAGATGGGGGTCATATCTATATGGGGGCCTATGTACCTACTGGGGAGCCTTATCAGATGGGGATCATATCTATATGGGGGCCTGTGTACCTACTGGGGAGCCCTACCTGATGGGGGGTCATATCTATCTGGGGGCATGATGGGGGCATTATATGTGAGGGGCGCATGATGGGGGCATTATATGTGATGGGCGCATGCGGCCCAGCCTCACCCAGCCTCTACCTCCAGTGGTCCCCAGATAGTTTGAGTTTGAGACCCCTGCAGTACATATATATACACTGGGTACCCCACAAAAAGTTTATTAGAACTGCTGAGCAGCGCTACTCAACTATTTCCTTGCCGAGCTGGTGCATAATGCTAAAAAAAAAGCAGGGATATACACATCACTGTTATACTGTATATACTTGCGGGGCATTAGGTATATATGATGTATATGTATATCTACTGCTCAACATCAGCTGTGCTCGTAGCCGTACAGCAGCAGGCACAGCTCAGTCCCGATCTCTGCAGGTACAGTATATAGCACTGCACTATGCAGCACTGTATATTGTGTGGTGGCAGAGGTAGTAGTGATGCTATGTATCACTACGTCCCTCTGAGGATGATAAAACTGGTGGTTTTGTTAAAAAAAAAAAAAATAACATAGTCTCAGGATGCTGCGATTTGGGTCAGACCAAAAAAAACAAAAACCTAAAAATGCTAAGTGGTTTTGGCATTATGCGATTCCCAATGGACTCCTTGCTAACATCTTCCCACAGTGATTATCCTGCAAAAAACGCTGTGGGGCAGTTTGGGTGTTTTTTACCCGCCAAAAACCTAAAGTGGATAACTAGTAATTTGAGAGATGTTGACATTAGCGGTCTAAACCATTTGGGATTTACCGTATATTTTAAGATAAGTTCTATAATAAAATCTCCCCCTGTAGAGGTATTGGGTTTAATACTAAGCCGTCATTATGTTATTATATTACTATTAAAGGGGTACTCCGCTGCTCAGCGTTTGGAACAAACTGTATTGAACGCTGGAGCCGGCGCCGGAAGCTCATGATGTCATAAACCCACCCCCTCATGATGTCGGGGCGTGACGCCATGAGGGGACGGTCTACGACGTCACGAGCTCCCAGCGCCGACTCCAGCGTTCGGTACAGTTTGTTCTAAATGCTGAGCAGCAGAGTACCCTTTTAAATTCAAGAAGGATAGAAGGGACAGATGGACCATGGTTGGGTAATACTGCGGGGCAGTATGAAGGCCTAAGGAGCTGCAGGAACACACAGGTTAATCACATAGGATTATACCAAATATAATACATGAAAAGTAAAAAAAAAAATATATAATAAACTACAATGACACAATGATATGTTTTATGGGGAATTTATTTTTTTTATTTTTTTATTTTATATATATTTTTTTTTTTTTTTTTTTTTTTTATTGCAGACAAGGTAAGGAAATGTATAGGGATGAGGGGGAGGTAGGAGCGGGGATTGAGGACGGGGTGTGAATTGGGGAAGGGTAAGAACAGGGATGGTGGGGTGGGCAATGGAATACATTTTTTTTCTTCCAGTCTAGAATCCCAGAATTTTTTTTATCTTTTCCACTTTGGTCTCCGGCCATTCCAGCTCCATAGTTCTCTGATTATACAGAACGTGGACCTTCTGCTCTGGTTTTGAATCTGTGGCTGTAAAATGACAATAGTAATAAACCGATTAAATACATCTCAGCTGATAGATATTGTGCATTCTCCATCCCCATCCATCTCCCCATCATGTCCTCCAGCTGTACAACTCTACTACTATGGTGTTTGCTTCTCTCCTTCCAGACTGGGTGTGTGGTTACTATGTACTATGAGAATTGTCTTATTCTTACCCGGCAGGAAAACCTCTACTTCCTCCAAGTCTCCTCCTTGCTCCTTTTTCCTATTTTCCCTTTTCATTCTAAAATAGTGAAATAGTAAAAGATTAGTGTAATAATAGGGTATAGAAGATGATGCAGAAGTGTAAGAAGGGGAGAAGGTGGAGATCTCTGTTCTGTAAGGAGGGGAGAAGGTGGAGATCTCTGTTCTGTAAGGAGGGGAGAAGGTGGAGATCTCTGTTCTGTAAGGAGGGGAGAAGGTGGAGATCCCTGTTCTGTAAGGAGGGGAGAAGGTGGAGATCTCTGTTCTGTAAGGAGGGGAGAAGGTGGAGATCCCTGTTCTGTAAGGAGGGGAGAAGGTGGAGATCTCTGTTCTGTAAGGAGGGGAGAAGGTGGAGATCTCTGTTCTGTAAGGAGGGGAGAAGGTGGAGATCTCTGTTCTGTAAGGAGGGGAGAAGGTGGAGATCTCTGTTCTGTAGACCCTCTGCTGCTTCTACTACAGATGGGGAGGAAAGTGTTTGTAGGACAATATTGTGTCGTGTGTAGAACATTCACTTACTTTATATAATGGTACACGCCATATCCAATCCCCCCGGTGATAACCAACATCACAAGAACAACAGTAATGATAATTTTCACATTCACTGAAACTGCAGAAGAAAAATAATCTGTATAAATGATCAGATTTTTAAGGGAAATGGAGCATCTTGAAAACGATCATGGAAATAATAATGGTCTGTACCATTAGATATACATTACAGGGGGGGGGGGGAACCAAAAGGACCAGAAATAAACCCATCTTTCTGTGACATTGGTTCTGGATTGGTTCTAGGATTTCCCGCCGGGTCAGAGAAGGAAGAAGGAGGACATAGTGCGGAAGCCTGAGCGGAAAATACAGCGACCGTCATCTTCCCCGAACAGAAGAAGAGAAATAGAAGTATAAATTCTAAGACTTACGGACGCCCATCCTTCCTCTTCGCCTTTACTCTCTATCAAAGGGATTTTTCCCCTGATCGGCCTTTACAGGACATACACAGCATTGTGACATCACTTCTGTGTACAAACATGACATCATCACTCTTGTGTATTCAGATCCCCAGTATTATACATTGGAGAGATTAATGGAGCAAAATGCCCCAAACATGTTGCTTTTTAGTTTTTTTTTTGTTTTTTTAGAATTGAAAGGGAATTAGAATAAAATACAGAGTGATCCCATTATACGGGTTCATGTCAAATCATAACGAATGTCACCTCATCTCTGGGAAACAAGTTCTTCTGATCCCTCCATGTTTAGGACATATTAGAGTGTACAGATACACCCTGGTACTTAAGGACCAAGTATGCAGAATATGAAAAAAAGGAAGCAGATATTCGAGGCGCAACAATGTGCCGTTACCCTTAGCAACCAACTTGTTTGTAAGAGATAACGGTCTTGCTCACCTTTTGGTTTTGTACTTTTAAGCAAGACTTTAAAGCAAGACACTCACTGCTAATGATGGGCAGCTGTAGAATCATTCAATCCCTTAAAGGGGTATTCCACCCCTTAACATCTTATCTTCTATCTTGGACCGCCACGATCTCCGGGCCGCCACAGTGAACTTACTGAACAAGGAAGCTTGGGGCCTCTGTGTTCATGACTAGTGATGAGCGGCATAGGCCATATTCGAATTAGCGATATTTCGCTAATATATGGATGAATATTCGTCATATATTTGTGAAATTCGCATATTCGTTATATTCACTTTTTAATGCGCATGTGCGAAAATTTATGCGCACATGCAAAAATATATGCACATATTCGCGAATATATTGAGCCCTCCCTTCTTTAATGGTATAGCGAACTAATGGGCTAGTGCAGTGGTCTCCAACCTGTGGACCTCCAGATGTTGAAAAACTACAACTCCCAGCATGCCCGGACAGCTGTTGGCTGTCCGTGCATGCTGGAGTTGTAGTTTTGCAATATCTGGAGGTCCGCAGGTTGGAGACCACTGCACTAGTGCATTAACTCTGTGATTTTTTGCCCATTGAAACCAATAGACCCATTGTGGTCTATGGCGATCTCACAGTATGTAAAACTTTAATATAAGCAGGAGGGTCTTTGCAGTACAGTGAATGGGAGACCCTCGTGGTGGTTCGAGTCCCACGGATGGAGTGTTACAGTGTTGTGGTTAAACTTTTCTTTCCTGGAAAAGCTGCTGAGTTGCCCATAGCAACTTTCATTTTGCAGAGGCCTTGTGAAAAATGAAAGAAGCGATCTGATTGGTTGCTATGGGCAACTCAGCAGCTTTTCCAGGAAAAGCTGTTGAGTTGCCCATGGCAACCTATCAGATCGCTTCTTTCATTTTTCACAAGGCCTCTGTAAAATGAAAGAAGCAATCTGATTGGTTTCTATGGGCAACTGGACAACTTTTCCTTTGCACAGGTTTTGATAAATCTCCCCCTATGGGGGAGAGCTATCAAAACCTGTCCAGAGGAAAAGATTCTAAATTGCCCATAGCAACCAATCAGATTGCTTCTTTCATTTTTAACAAAGCCTTTGAAAAATGAAAGAAGCAATCTGATTGGTTACTATGGGCAACTGGGCAACCTTTACTCTGCACAGGTATTGATAAATATCCCATGATGTTCCTTAACCTCCCATTCATTCATTCATACCCAGCCTTACACATAACATCCAGTTTCAATTAACCCCAATACCCATATTTGGTACACCATTAACCTAGTTCCCACAGTTCTAAGGCTTTCTTAATTACCAATTGACCTACATTTGTCAATCATGAGTAAAAAAGTTGACTCACAACACTGTATTACTCCGTCCCACCCCAGGACTTGAACCACTGCAGTCTCCCATCCACTGTACTGCCAAGACCATCCTGCTTATCTTACAGTTTTATATACCATGAGATCCCCATAGACCACAATGGGCCTATTGGTTTCACCAGGCGAAAAGTTACAGAGTTAATGCACTAGTGCAGCGGTCTCCAACCTGCGGACCTCCAGATGTTGCAAAACTACAACTCCCAGCATGCATGGACAGTCAACAGCTGTTGCTCAATATTCGCAAATATGCGCATATGCGAAGAGCAGAGAGGGATGCAGTGATCACTGTGATGTGTACTGTGAACAAAAAAAAAAGCAACCATTCATTCGTAATTGCGAATATATAGTGCCATATTCGCAATATTTGCAAATTCGCGAATATGAGATATTCACTATTAAAATTCGAATTGCGAATATTCACGAGCAACACTATTCATGACGTCATGCAGCGCCCCTTCCATTCAAGTCTATGGGAGGGGGCGTGACAATGCTAGTACACGGCTGTTGCGCCCTCTATGAGTGACATGAATGGAGGGGGCATGACAGCTGTGGTCGCCTGCATCAGATTACAGGGTGCCGCGCAAAATTTCCGCTATGCAGTAAAAATGATGTTATTTGTATTCTGTGGGTCGGTACAATTATGGCGAGGCCCAATCTATATCGTTTTTTTTTTATCTTCTTTTACCTTTTCACAAAATCCTTTTTATCCCTTTTTTGTGTTGCCATGTCTGACAGCCATAACTTTTATATTTTCCGTCCAACGCCATTGTGTGAGGGATTATTTTGTGCGATACGAGCTGTACTATTTATTGGTACTATTTTTGCGATACATGTTACCCTGCGAACTGCTTTTTGTGTTTGTTGTTTTTTTTATTTAATTTTTTTATTTATATTTTTTATTTATTAAGGTGATAATACAGGGCTTTTTTGGAAAAGGGACATTTCTTTTTATTTTACACCTATTATTTATTGCTGGACCTCAAAGGCTTCCGTACTAGTGTGTCACCTCAGCAGTAGGAAGATTACAAGAGGAGGAGGTTTGGTACAATGTGTCACCCTAGTAGTAAGGAGATTACATGAGGAGGAGGTTTGTTATAGTGTGTCACCCAGTAGTAAGGAGATTACATGAGGGGGAGGTTTGTTGCAGTTTGTCACCCTAGTAGTAAGGAGATTACACAAGGAGGAGTTTTTTTTTTTTTAAGTGTGTCACCCCAGTAGTAAGGAGATTACATGAGGAGGAGGTTTTGCTACAGTGTGTCACCCCAGTAGTGAGTTAATTATATAAGAAGGAGGTGTGTTACAGTATGTCACCCTATTGGTAAGGTAATTACATGAGGTTTGTTACAGTGTGTCACCCCAGTAGTAAGGAGATTACATGGGGAGGAGGTTTGTTACAGTGTGTCACCCCAGTAGTAAGGTGGGTTCATGAGGAGGAGGTTTGTTCCAGTGTGTCACCCCAGTAGTAAGGAGATTACATGAGGAGAAGGTTTGTTACAATGTGTCACCCAGTAGTAAGGTAATTACATGAGGAGGAGGAGGTTTGTTACAGTGTATCACCCCAGTTGTAAGGAGATTACATGAGGAGGAGGTTTGTTACAGTGTGTCACCCCAGTAGTAAGGAGATTACATGAGGAGGAGGTTTGTTACAGTGTGTCACCCCAGTAGTAAGGAGATTACATGAGGAGGAGGTTTGTTACAGTGTGTCAGCCAATGGGAGGAATCAAGGGGTGGCAAAATTAGCTTTCGCCAATTCCCTATTAAGTGTCTGAACCCCGGGACCCCCCCCCGTGATCACCTGCATGGCACCCCAGCTATCCCCAGGAACAGAGCTTGTCGACCTCCTCACGAAGCAGCTGCTGACATATCCCCTCTATGTATCTCCATGGGAGAGTCGGAGATCCGGCATTTGGGTAACCCCAGATTTCCTATAGAGATACATGGAGGGGACTTGTTGGCCGCAGCTTCATGTGGGGGTCGACACGCTCCTGGGGAGAGCCGGGCCCTGTGCAGGAGATTTCGGAGGTGGGGGGGTCCTGCATGATTGTACTCCTTTAAAGGAGTACTCCACTGCACCAGTAGTCGGAATATTTTGTTCTAATTGCTGGGTGCGGGCTGCGGGGGTTGTGATGTCATGGCCATGGCCCCTCATCACGCCACACCCTCTCAATGCAAGTCTATGGGAGGGGGTGTGGTGGCAGCAAAGCCCCTCCCATAGATTTGCATTGAGGGGGCGTGGCATGATGTAACGAGGGGTGTGGCCATGATGGCACAACTGGGTCTGTGGAGTGCCCCTTTACAAATACATCCATATTATTAACTAAAGTATAAGCAATGGCCTCATGCTGCTCAATACAATCTCTTTGAGAAGACCACGCAAAATTGCACCGAAAACTGGTCTTCTGGGGCAGTTGGTCTTCTAAAAGAAAATTGTCACTTTTCCTAATTTATGGTGGATTGAAAATGTATTTACTGATATCTGGTCTGGATAAGGACAGGGGTGTAGCTATAGAGGGTGAAGAGGTAGCAGTCACACTGGGGGCCTTAAAGCACATCTGCCCCATAAGAGACCAGTATTATAATTGGCACATGGGGTCCTTTTGCAGATTTTGCATTGCGGCCCAGAAGTCACAAGTTACGCCTATGTAGCCCATGCAACACTGCAGATCTTAACCCTTTAAGGACCAGGCCCATTTTGGCCTTAAGGACCAGGAAAATTTTATTTTTGCATTTACATTTTTTCCTCCTCGCCTTCTAAAAATCATAACTCTTTTATATTTCCATCCACAGACCCATATAAGGGCTTTTTTTGCGTCACCAATTTCACTTTTTAATAACATTGCTTATTTTACCATAAAATGTAGAGCGCAACTCAAAAAATATTGTTTATGTGGGAACATTTAAAAGAAAAACGCAATTTAGCAAATTTTGGAAGGTTTTGTTTTCACGGTGTACACTTTATGGTAAAAATGACATGTTTTCTTTATTCTGTGGGTCAATACGATTAAAGTGATACCCATGATATATGCTTTCTATAATTGTACTGCTTAAAAAACATCTCAAACTATTTCAACAAAATTAGTATGTTTGAAAAATTGCCCTATTTTGACCACCTATAACTTTCTAATTTTTCCGTAAACAGGGCGGTATGAGGGCTCCTTTTTTGCGCCGTGACCTGTAGTGTTTATCGGTACCATGTTTGCTTAGGTTTTACGTTTTATTAATTTTTTGTAAAAAATTTTGGGAATACAATGTGACAAAAAAACTGGAATTTTGGATTTGTTATATTTTTTTACATTTACGCCTTTCACCATATGGAATAATTAACAATATATTTTGATAGTTCAGACTTTTACGCAAACGGCAATAGCAAATATGGTAATGTTCTTTTTTTACGTTTATTTTTTTACACTTTAATAGTACCCATAGGGGACTATTTATAGCAACTATTTGATTGCTGATACTGTTCAGTGCTATGCATAGGGCTAGAGATGAACGAACTTACAGTAAATTCGATTTGTCACAAACTTCTTGGCTCGGCAGTTGATGACTTTTCCTGCATAGATTAGTTCAGCTTTCAGGTGCTACGGTGGGCTGGAAAAGGGGATACAGTCCTAGGAAAGAGTCTCCTAGGACTGTATCCACCTTTTCCAGCCCACGGGAGCACCTGAAAGCAGAACTAATTTATGCAAGTAAAGTCATCAACTGCCGAGCCGAGAAGTTCGTGACGAATCGAATTTACTGTAAGTTCGCTCATCTCTACATAGAGCATAGCACTGATCAGTGTTATCGGCTATCTTCTGCTCTGGTCTGCTCGATCTCAGACCAGAGCAGAAGACCCCTGGAGACTGATGGAGGCAGGTAAGGGGACCTCTGTCCACTATTATTGATGATCGGATCCCCACAGTAGCGCTGCTGGCGATCCGATCATCCCTTTTGAGTACCGCACTGCCGCAGATGCCATGATCTGTATTGATCACGGCATCCGAGGGTTAAATAGCGGACATCCGTGCGATTGTGGATTTCCGCCATTACTGGCGGGTCCCTGGCTGCTGATAGCAGCCGGGACCTGCCATGCATGGATCGGTGCTCGCGGTCATGGCAGAGTGCAAATGTACGTCACTGTGCGTTAAGTACCACGGCCCCATGACGTACATTTACATCCATTGTCGTTAAGGGGTTAAAGAGTACCTGTCATCAAACCATATTTTTTAAACTATCTCAGATTATATTCCCTAACTACTCCTAACACTCCTCCTGTCCTTAAAAAAAAAAATTTCCAAGCTTTAAAAAACTCAGAACTTTCCCCTTTCTCACATTGTGTGAACTTCCAGCAGGAGAAAGTGGGCGTTCCTTAGCAGGCGCAACATCACATAAGCCTGCGAGAGCTGTGCCTCGCCATGCCCCGCATGCACTTCCTGAGTTTGGTCTCCTGCCATGTCAGAAGGAGACCAAACTAACTGTTTGAATAGAACAGAGCCACCTAGTAGCTGTTTTTTTTAACCCCTTAAGGACCAAGGACGTATCGGTACGTCCTTGGTCCTGCTCTTCTGATATAACGCGGGGTTACACAGTAACCCCGCGTCATATCACGGCGGGCCCGGCGTCATAGTGAAGCCGGGACCCGCCTCTAATAGCGCGCAGCGCCGATCGCGGCGCCGCACGCTATTAACCCTTTAGCCGCGCGCTCAGAGCTGAGCCGCGCGGCTAAAAGTGAAAATGAAAGTTCCCGGCTAGCTCAGTTGGGCTGTTCGGGATAGCCGCGGCTAATCGTGGCATCCCGAACAGCTGACAGGACAGCAGGAGGGCCCCTTCCTGCCTCCTCGCTGTCCGATCGCCGAATGACTGCTCAGTGCCTGAGATCCAGGCATGAGCAGTCATGCGGCAGAATCGTTGATCACTGGTTTCTTATGAGAAACCAGTGATCAGCATAGGAGATCAGTGTGTGCAGTGTTATAGGTCCCTATGGGACCTATAACACTGCAAAAAAAAAGTGAAAAAAAAAAGTGAATAAAGATCATTTAACTCCTCCCCTATTAAAAGTTTGAAGCACCCCCCTTTTCCAATAAAAAAAAAAACAGTGTAAATAAAAATAAAATTAAACATATGTGGTATCACCGCGTGCGGAAATGTCCGAATTATAAAAATATATAATTAATTAAACCGCTCGGTCAATGGCGTGCGCGCAAAAAAATTCCAAAGTCCAAAATAGTGCATTTTTGGTCACTTTTTATATAATTTAAGTCCTATCCGATCAATAAGTCCTATCAATGCAAAAATGGTACCGTTAAAAACTTCAGATCACGGCGCAAAAAATGAGCCCTCATACCGCCCCATACACGGAAAAATAAAAAAGTTATGGGGGTCAGAAGATGACAATTTTAAACGTATTAATTTTCCTGCATGCAGTTATGATTTTTTCCAGAAGTCCGACAAAATCAAACCTATATAAGTAGGGTATCATTTTAATCATATGGACCTACAGAATAAATATCAGGGGTCATTTTTACCGAAAAATGTACTACGTAGAAACGGAAGCCCCCAAAAGTTACAAAACAGCGTTTTTTTTTTCAATTTTGTCGCACAATGATTTTTTTCCCGTTTCACCGTAGACTTTTGGGCAAAATGACTGACGTCATTACAAAGTAGAATTGGTGGCACAAAAAATAAGCCATCATATGGATTTTTAGGTGCAAAATTTAAAGAGTTATGATTTTTTAAAGGCAAGGAGCAAAAAACGAAAATGCAAAAACAGAAAAACCCCCGGTCCTTAAGTTGTTAATCGCATTAAAAACCTATAAAGGTTGAGAATTTTAACAGCAAGTAAATAGCAAAGAGTCTCATAATTACATAATAGAACAAAATATTAAAAGTTTAGTTTGGTGACAGGTACTCTTTAACCCCTTCCCAACCTATGACATACCGGTATGTCATGGATAGGGTGAGGGGAATATGACACAGGCCCGCAGGTCGGGTCTGCTTCATAACCAGCAGATCCCCACTGCCATCACTGCCAGTAATGACGGACATTGGAGCTGGCTCCAATGTTCCTCATTGAAATGGTTAAATGCTATGATCAATATCAATCACAGCATTTAAACATTAAATGCCGGTAATCCCAGGGGGCTAGGGGACCCATCTGCAGCTCTGCCATGTAAGCGCGGGCTTAAGATAGGTTGTCAGGGAAGAACAGGGACCTGTCTGTCCTTCCTGGTCCTTGGTGGATCAATGATTTCTTCACCCCTTAACAACGCAGGATGTAAATGTACGTCCTGGTGCGATGGTACTTAACGCACCAGGACATACATTTATGTCCTGTAAATGACCGGCGGGTCCTTGGCGGACATGAGCGATCGCGTTTATGTCCGCCATTAACCCCTCAGATGCCGTGACCAATACAGATAACGGCATCTGCGGCAGTGCGGTCAGAAAAATGGATGATCGGATCACCGGTAGGGCTGCTGCGGGGATCCGGTCATCCATAATGGCAGAAGGAGGTCCTCTCGTCTGCCTCCGTCCGTCCGTCTCCTGGGTTCTTCTGCTCTGGTCTCAGATTGAGCAGACTAGAGCAGAAGATCACCAATAACACTGATCAGTGCTATGCCCTATGCATAGCACTGAATAGTATTAGCAATCAAATTATTGCTATAGATAGTCCTCTATGGGGACATAAAAAGTGTAAAAAATAAAATAAAATACGTTAAAAAATTTGAAAAATCCCCTCCCCCAATAAAAATGTGTATTTACCCCCAAAAAAGTGTACAAAAAAAAATTAACAAACATATTTGGTATCACCACGTGCATAAATGTCCGAGCTATCAAAATATGTTAATGATCCTGAACGGTGAACAGCGTAAACATTATATAAAAAAAAAAAGTCCAAAAGATTTCTTGTCACATCATATTCCCCAAAAATTATTAAAAATGTATTAAAAGTTTTATATACGGGACCCCCGCAAGATATTCTTTGGATAGGGGATAAGATGTCTTAGGGCCCGAGTACCCCTTTAAGGATGCCTTTGGCAGTCCACAGCAATCGAGTGCTGAAAAGATAGGTGCAATAGCATTACACTGATCTATGTAAGCCTTCTATTGATGGCTTTTCATAGGCCCATAGGGGAGCCAAAAATATAGATATTTTTTTAAATATAAAAAATTCCTCCCCCTAATAAAAGTACAAATCATCCCCCTTTTCTCATGGTTCAAATAAAACACTGTAAAAAAATGATAAACATATTTGATATTGCTGCAAGGGTAATTGTCCGAACTTTTAAATTATGATGTTCCTGATGCTGAACAGTAAAAGGCGTGAACGCAAAAAAATTCTGAACGCCAAAGTTGCAGATTTTTGGTCACTTAATGTCCCAGAAAAAAATGTAATTCAAAATGATCATAAAGTCATAGATACGCAAAAGTACTGTTAAAAAACTTCAGCTCATGGCACTAAAAATAAACATTAAAATCGCTCCATAGGTGGCAAAATAAAAAAATAAAGTTATAGGGGTCAGAACATGGCGTTAAACAACCTTTTTTTTTTTTTTTAGGTTTTCGATTTTTTTTTTATCTTAAAACTAAACAAGAATTACCCATGTTTGGTATCATTGGAATCATGCTGACCCATAGAATAAAGATAGATTTACCATATTTTGAACCCTGAAAACATTATTGCCCCTCAAAATTGCGCAATTTCATATTTTTTTCAATTTTGCCTTACATATATATTTTTTTCTGGCTCCGTAATACATTATATGATCAAATAAAGTGTGCCAATTAGAAGTAAAACTTGTCCTACCAAAAAGAAGCCCTAATGCAACTTTGTCAGTAGAAAAATAAAAAAGTTATAGGTCTTAGAATATGGGGAGCAAAATAAAAAACGTGATCCAAAAATAAAAAATCACTGGGTCATGAAGGGGTTAAAGCAGAAGTAATGTAGAAGCTTCAAAAGAAACTATCTGTGCTTTGATTTCAGAATGTAAAATGGGTGGTTTTCAAAGTTTGCGGGTTTCTTTTTAGGATATTCACCATGTGGTAAAGCTGGCATGTTGTTTTTCTCCTTTAGGTCAGCATAGTTACAATAATGGACAGTTTTTATAGTTTTTGTTATGCTTTACTACTTTAAAAAATGTACTTAAAAAATGTTTAAAATTGCCATATTCTACCCCTATAAACTTTTACATTTTGTAACTAAAGAGGTACATGAAGGCTAATTTGTACACTGTAATCTGTAGTTATTGGTGTTAATCTTAGTTCTTGAGAATTTATTATTTTTCATCACTTTATTTCTGGGATGTGATGTGACCAAAAAGAACCCTACAGTTTGGCATTTGGTATGTTTTTAGTTTTTTGTTTATGGCATTCACCTGGAATCAGTAAGGTTGTACTGGTAATTGATTTAAAGGGGTACTCCACTGGCCAGGCTTCCAGCTGTGTTCGGAACTAATTTTCTGAACGCTATGCATGTGCTGCGGCGTTCAGCCACGCCCCCTTGTGGCATCAGACATGACATCACATGGGGGCGTGGTCGACCCCCGCAGCGCACGCGCAGCATTTGGAACTAAATGCTGTGGAGTACCCCTTTAATGATGATCTTGGGGAGGTGGTCACTGGGCATCAGGAGAAGGCAGAGCTACTGAATGGGTTCTTTAGTTCTGTATATACAAAAGAAGAGGGAGGAGCTGACGCAGGCCGGGCCAGTCCTGGTGAGACACCAAGGTTTCTCAAGTGGTACGGGACCTAACACTAAACCTATCTGGCTGGATAAATAAAGCCAGGAACCAAATTACGGCAGCCTTAGGTCCGACTTGCAGACTGCTCCCCAGTTACCTCCAGTGTGGGCTAAGCACACATACAATGGGAGGGGGGAGACAGGCTACAAGCCCCACCCTGGTTGGTTAATTTATAGCAGGCCTCACAGGTGAAACCCTAATGCTACCCAGTAAGATAAAAGGGTGCATTAGTATAAGCCTTAAACAAAAGAATACCGGCTTATAGTTACATGCAGGTGGTTGTAGCAGGAAACTCTAAACCCCAAGTGCAGTTGTCCACCTTTGCTGGGGTGAAGGTCCTGCACTTGTGATGCGTTGCTATGGGCGATCCCCAGCAAAAAATGCATACATTGGAGGCTGCCTGCAAACGGTCACAAGTACCACAGTGGCATCCTGACACCAGATAAATGTGTATGTGGATGCGTAATGCATGATTCACACTAAACAATTACATACACGTGGTCTGAGGTGATAGGAGGTGCTCAACCCAAAGTGCAGTTGTGCACCTACGTTGGAGTGGAGGACCTGCACTTGTGGACCACAGTATGGTTTCACTCCTGTGGTAAATGTAAACAATGACATTAGCTAACCCTCACAATTGATGTAAAATTGAGACATTAGCCAGTATATTCTTATATGAAAGACATACCTGAGGTTTCTCAAGTGGTACGGGACCTAACACTAAACCTACCTGGCCGGATAAATAAATCCAGGAACCAGGACTAATGACACCCAAGAGTTCTTAGGGAACTCAGTTCAGTAATTTTTGTACCCTGGTTCAATATATTTAGAAAATCTATGGTGCCTGGTATTGTGCCAAGGGACTGGCGCAAGACGAATGTGGTACCAATCTTCAAAAAGGGCTCTAGGTCTTCCCCAGGTAATTATAGACCAGTAAACTTAACATCCATTGTGGGAAAATTGTTTGAGGGGCTCATAAGGGACTACATACAGGAATACATAGGGAAGAATAGTAATATAATAGTCCTGGTAGGTAGAGACAGCTGATCGGCACTGCTCTATCCCTCTCTGTATAGGTGGGAAGTACTTCGCAAGGGGAACTGCGTGTGGAGGTGCTCAACTACTTAGAAATGCAGACTGTCCAACATCGTACAGGTAAAGAAAAAAGCGTAGTGGCACTCACCAGGTTCGTTACTTCATAGATTGCTTTATTCCATTAAAAGGTGCAGTGACATTGGCGGCATCACATCCAGCCGGACCGGGACGCCAGTGCGTTCGCTTGTTGGGTTACAATTGTTTCACGCTTGCGCGCTTCAACAGACCCTCCCTCTCACCGCTTCCCTCACCTGTATATCACTACCTACAACAGGTGACGTCAGAGGCGGGAGGGATTACAACAAGCATAAGTTTAAAACCAGTTACAAAAGAAACTAAATTTAAAACCAAAGTACAGTTACAAGAAAGTGCCCAAATCTATTCTATCATTAAGACCTACATTGTCCTGTTCCCGTGTTTTTAAAATCCAGCGGGCCTCTACTTCACGTAACTCTTTAACTATATTCACTCCTTTCCGCGGGGTTAACCGTTTAATCCCTGTGAATTTTAATACGTTTGTGTTTCCATCGTGGTCTTTATTCACATGCTCAATAAGGCGCAGGGACCCTTTACCTGAATTAACAGACCAAACGTGCTCTCTGAACCGAGTGTTCATGGCACGTATGGAACTTACCGCAAGTACATATGATTGCATAAACCACATGGCTAGTTCTGCAACACATGTACTCGGTTACCTCTTTGGTTACCCTGCCCACTGTCACATTTTTCCCGGATGAGAACTGAGGACACCATTTACATCTCTTACATTGAAAATTGCCTTTAACTGACATTTTCTTCAACCAATTTTCCGAACTCACTTCTTTAAACTTGCTGCTGACTAATTCATCTTTTAGATTCTTAGTTCTTTTAAACATCACTAGAGGTCTTTGTAATCTGACGGCTCCTAACTGCGGGTCTCTTTCGATCAAGCTCCAATTTTTTGGGATCGAACTTCTAATTAAATCAGAAAGGGGGCTATATTTAAATGAAAAACAGAACTTCTCACTAGTTTTATCAGTATTACCCCCTCTATAGTTTTTCTTCTTGCTACCTTTTAGCAGATCACTTCTGGTTACTTTTTTTGCTCTAAAGCGTCGCAGAGGACTTCCCTCGGTTATCCTCTTAGCGACAATCTCTGCATCAGCTCCTCAAAAGCCTCTGGGGAGCTGTTAATCCGTTTCAAACGCAACAATTGCCCATATGGAATAGCTTTTCTGGTGTGAACGGGGTGCTAGCTGTCAAAATGTAATATTGAATTGGTTGCAGTTTCTTTTCTATAACCTTTAGTAACCAATTGACAGTTTTCTACCACCACCTTCACATCCAAGAACTCAAGTTCAGTGTCACTACATTTAGATGTAAATCGCATATTCATGTCATTGCGATTTAGACATGTCACGAATCCTTCGAAGTCAGACTGTGTACCCTCCCACAGCACAAAAATGTCATCTACGAACCGTAGATAACATCGGATGTGTTTTAAATATTTGTTTTGTGTGGAGAATACAAATCTGTCCTCGAAATGAGCCAGGAACAAATTAGCGAATGTACGCGCTACTGGCGTGCCCATTGCTACTCCCCGTTTTTGTGCGAATCATTGCTCGCCAAATTTAAATACATTGTTCCCTAGAACAAATGTAAGTGCTTCACAGACAAAGTTGATATACTTATCACTCTTGTCTGTGTTCTCCAAGATTTTTCGGATGCACTGGGTTCCATCCCCCTGCGCTATACGAGTGTAAAGGGACTCCACGTCTATAGATGTTAACAGGATAGTATAATAGTATAAGTAATAGCCAGCATGAGTTTACCAAGGATAGAAGTTGTCAAACTAACCAAATTTGCTTTATGAAGATGTTAGTAGAAGCCTTGACAGAGGGGTGCTGTGGATATAGGGGGAGATTTATCAAACCTGTGCAAAGAAAAAGTTGCCCATAGCAACCAATGATATTTTCTTTCATTTTGCAGAAGCCTTGTTAAAAATGAAAGACGCAATTTGATTGGTTGCTATGGGCAACTGGACAACTTTTCCTCTGCACAGGTTTTGATAATTCTTTCTTATAGTGTTTTTGGATTTTGCAAAGGTGTTTGACACTGGCTTAAAGGGTTTCTCCGGCACTAAGACATCTTATCCCCTATCCAAAGTATAGGGGATAAGATGCCTGATGGCACGGGTCCCGCCGCTGGGGACCCCCGTGATCTTACACGCATCACCCCATTAGAATCAGTCCCCATTGAGGGGGCGGAGCGCGTCATCACACAGGGGCGGGGCCATGACATCACAATGCTCCGGCCCCCGTGATCACCAGTAATCAGACTGGAGCAAACGTGCTTCGGGGACTGATTGTAACAGGGTGCTGCATGCAAGATCATGGGGACCCCCGTGATCAGGCATCTTATCCCCTATCCTTTGGATAGCGGATAAGATGTCTTAGTGCCGGAGTACCCCTTTAAGGATCGTACCCAGAGAGTGGTGGTCAATGATTCGTACTCTGATTGGTCTCCAGTTATTAGTGGTGTACCCCAAGGTTCAGTACTGGGCCCGCTCTTGTTTAACTTATTTATTAATGACCTAGAGGATGGGATTAACAGCCCAATTTTTTATCTTTGCAGATGACATCAAGCTTTGTAGTATGGTACAGTCTATATAGGATGTGCATAAGTTACAAGATGACTTGGACACACTGAGTGTCTGGGCATCCACTTTGCAGGTGAGGTTCAATGTGGATAAATATAAAGTTATGCATCTGGGTACTAAAAACCTGCATGCGTCGTATGTCTTAGAGGGGTTAAACTGGGAGAGTCACTGGTAGAGAAGGATCTGGGTGTACTTGTAGATCATAGACAACAGAATAGCATGCAATGTCAGGCAGCTGCTTCTAAGGCCAGCAGGATATTGTCCTGTATCAAAATAGGCATATACTCAAGGGACAAGGACATAATACTACCCCTTTATATAGCATTGGTGCGGCCTCACCTGGAATTTACTATTTAGTTTTGGACACTGATTCATAAAAGGGACGTTATAAAGCAGAGACACGCAACTAAACTAATAAGAGGCATGGAACATCTTGGCTATGAGGAAAAATGTAAGGAATTAAATGTGTTTAGTCTTGAGAAGAAAAGTTTAGGAGGGAATGTGATAATCTTAAGTATATAAATGGCCCATGCAAAAAATATGTTACAGGTACAAAAAATATGTAAAAAAAAAAAAAAAATGTTCCAGTTAAACCCTTCAAAGAACAAGGGGGCACGCCGTTTGTTCGAAGAAAAAGATTTAGTCTACAGGGGTGACAAGTCTTCTTTACCCTAAGAAGTGTGAATTTATGGAACAGTCTAACTTAGGAACTGGTCACAGCAGGAGCAGTTGAAAGCTTCAAAACAGGGTTAAATACATTCCTAGAACAAAATAACATTAAAGCTTACGCAAAAAATATAGAATCCCTTCCCCTTCATTCACTCATACCCTTTCCCTTCACCCCCTTGTTTGAACTCGATGGACATATGTCTTTTTTCAACCGTACTAACTATGTAACTATATTATAACCCTTCACGAACTTTAAACATAAATGCATGTCCTGGTGCTCTGGTACGTAACACATTAGGATGTACATTTATGTCCTGAGTTTTGGTCCAGCTATAAAGCTAGTGCCGGAGCTGTGCTCACTTCTTCAACTGTAATTAAGGGCTGCTATCATCAGCCATGCACTCCTAGTCAATGACAGAGAAAAGCCAACTCATTTTTATCCATCATTAACCATCATTTTTACCGTAAAGTGCACTGCATAAAAAACGAAACCTCTAAACGTGTTAAATTAGGCCAAAATAGACTGTGTCCAAAAGGAATTAATAGTTAAATAGGCTATGTCATTTGAACATATTTTGCATAGATCAATAGCACAAATGAGTACAAGAAACTTTGATAACAGTAGACAGAAGTGTTTTTGTCTTATAAAATATAATACAAACCTCTACCCTCCCCCCCACCATAGACCATAGGGCTATGACGTAATGAGCTCCCGGCGCCGGCTCCAGCATTTGGAACAGTTTTTTCCAAACGCTGAGCAGCAGAGTACCCCTTTAAGGAGACCTCTTCAGTTGTGAAGGCAGGTACAGTATCTGATTCCAAAATAATGTGTTGTATAATGAGCACATTATGATGTCTTTCCAAAATGTTGAACTAGCCTTTGGTGTCAATTTTTACAAAAGCAAAAAATATTGTTTCGACTCGATATAGTAGGTGAGAACAATAAAACATATTATGCACCACTTTACCTCTGTTCCTTGGAAATGTATCTCAAAAGTTAAGCCTCATTAAAACATGTTGGAACTATCCTTTTGGGCTGGATTCTCACAGACTGTTTTGGTCTCTTTTTAACCAAAACCAAGAGTGAAACCGGGAACAAAGAAAAAACTATAGTGGAGAGATTTTTCCTGTTTTTGGAACCACTTCAGGTTTTGGCTAGAATACTGACCAAAATACAGAATAAATACATATAGAATAAAGGTGGTCACTGGTAGGTACTATATTACTTGGGTGGTTTTATTTCTTCATTCAAATACACTGTAAAATGGCTGCACAGCTAAAAGTAGATTTGCCTTTTATTTTTGTGCATTTTCTGATATATTTTTATTGCCTAAACCCTAGGACATTGTATGTTTGTGAAAATAATAGTAATTTCTTCAAAAAAAATCATAAGAACTGTAATATCTGGCATTAGCTCTAAATCATGTCACGGTAAGAAGCAATACATTTATAGGAACTGTTGTTCTTTTTTTTTAATGCAAAATATAGTTTAAGATAAAGTAGTTTGAACAGAATAATTGAATCCAGGTCTACAAAGAAATTGAATTTCTGAGGAAATTTATCAAGAATGATTTAGGAGGTGTGGTGTAAATTTTATGAGCTACGGAATTTCAAAAGCAAAAGGGATTGTTTAATTATAAAAATAAATACATTTCTATGTTAATTTTTCTGAGCTTCTAGTATTTGCTTGTAAATAGTTTTCTGTAAAAAGGGATTCATTTTTGCCGAGAGAGAATATTTTTTAATATTCAGCATTTTACTTGCACAGTATACGGCAACCTAAAGGGGCTGTATGAGATAGATCTGAGAGAGATCTGCATTTCTATGTTTTCTCAGAAACAGCGCCTCTTTTCTGTATAAGCTTTGTGTGGTATTACAGGTCATTTGAATGAGACTGATCTGCAAGAACATATTTTTATCAACTGAGGCAGGAGTGCAGTGAAAGGTAGCACCTGCTATAAAGCTGTAGGTTGATAGCACAGGATTGGCCACTGACAATAGGAGCTGGTCAAATTTCCCTGTACACTGGGTTTAGGAAACCACAGCACCCAAATCCAAATGTTGAATTATGCATATACTGTATATTTATTATTAATTGAAGTTTTGACATCAGCAGGTAGATGAATTTAGAAAGCCGAATTAGTCATAAATGCCACATATGATAGATAAACTTTGACAAACATTTAACCCTCTTGGGCCTTGCTTGAGCGGGATATGTGGGTAGCAATATAAATACTAGAATTTTCATAAGCTGTGTACACATCCAAATTTTTTTCCTTAAATAAAATATAAATACCAATATAATACAACTTTTACATATAAGACAAATAAACCAAATAGATACTATGTTAAAGGAGAACTCTGGGATGTACCAACTTATCTCCTATCTTAAGGATAGGGGATAAGTGTTAGATCGTGGGGTGTCTGACTGCTGGTCCGCCCCTGCCGCGATCCCCCGCATGGAGCCCCGACTCCTTTCATGAATCGAGCCTTTTTGACCACAGCACGAAGCTGCGGCCAACACACCCTCTTCATGCAGTTCTATGGCAGAGCTGGAGATTGCCAAAAGCAGTGCTCCGGCTCTCCTCTAAAGATGCATGGAGGGGGCATGACGGCCGCTACTTCGTGCGGTGGTCGACACGCCCCATTCATGCTGAGCACCGGGGCGCCAATCAGGAGATCACAGGGGGCCCCAGAGGTCGGACCCCCCCCCCCCGTGATCTAACACTTATCCCCCATCCTTAAAGGGGTATTCCAGGCCAAAACTTTTTTATACATCAACTGGCTCCAGAAAGTTAAACAGATTTGTAAATTTCTTCTATTAAAAAATCTTAATCCTTCCAATAGTTATTAGCTTCTGAAGTTGAGTTGTTGTTTTCTGTCTAACTGCTCAATGATGATGTCACGTCCCGGGAGCTGTGCAGTTCCTATGGGGATATTCTTGCACAGCTCCCAGGACGTGACATCATCATTGAGCAGTTAGACCGAAAACTTCAGAAGCTAATAACTATTGGAAGGATTAACAGCAACAGAAGAATGCAGCAGCACACTGCCAGCACAAGGATATAGGTGAAACATGAAAATGCAGTTAAAACATGGAGAGCTATACAGCTATGGTGTAATAGATGCAAATGTGAAACTATGAAATAGTGAGGCACTTAGCTCGCAAATTTGTCTCCGCCGGCGGTCATATTGGAAGGATTAAGATTTTTTTAATAGAAGTAATTTACAAATCTGTTTAACTTTCCGGAGCCCGTTGATATATAAAAAAAAGTTTTTGCCTGGAATGACCGCCGCTTCTAAAGTGAAAGTGAAACTATCCCGGCTAGTCAGTCGGGCTGTTCGGGACCGCCGCGGTGAAATCGCGGCATCCCGAACAGCTTCCAGGACACCGGGAGGGCCCTTACCTGCCTCCTCTGTGTCCGATCGACGAATGACTGCTCCGTGCCTGAGATCCAGGCAGGAGCAGTCAAGCGCCGATAACACTGATCACAGGCGTGTTAATACACGCCAGTGATCAGCATGAGAGATCAGTGTGTGCAGTGTTATAGGTCCCTATGGGACCTATAACACTGCAAAAAAAATGTAAAAAAAAAAAGTGTTAATAAAGGTCATTTAACCCCTTCCCTAATAAAAGTTTGAATCACCCCCTTTTCCCATAAAAAAAATAAAACAGTGTAAATAGAAAAAAATAATCATATGTTGTATCGCCGCGTGCGTAAATGTCCGAACTATAAAAATATATCATTAATTAAGCCACATGGTCAATGGTGTACGGGGAAAAAAAATTCCAAAGGCCAAAAAAGCGTATTTTTGGTCAGTTTTTATACCATTAAAAAATGAATAAAAAGTGATCAAAAAGTCCGATCAAGTACCTATAAAAACTTCAGATCACGGCGCAAAAAATTAGTCCTCATACTGCGCTGTACGTGGAAAATAAAAAAGTTATATGGGTCAGAAGATTACATTTTTAAATGTGTAAATGTTCCTGCATGTAGTTATGATTTTTTTCAGAAGTACAACAATATCAAACCTATATAAGTAGGGTATCATTTTAAACGTATGGACCTACAGACTGATGATAAGGTGTAATTTTTACCGAAATATGCACTGCGTAGAAACGGAAGCCCCCAAAAGTTACAAAATGGCGTTTTTTCTTCAATTTTGTCGCACAATGATTTTTTTCCCTGTTTTAACGTGAATTTTTGGGTAAAAGGACTAATGTCACTGCAAAGTAGAATTGGTGACGCAAAAATTAAGCCATAATATGGATTTTTAGGTGGAAAATTGAAAGGGTTATGATTTTTAAAATGTAACGAGGAAAAAGCGAAAGTGCAAAAACTGAAAAACCCTGAGTCCTTAAGGGGTTAAGCTAGGGGATAAGTTGTTACATTCCAGAGTTCTCCTTTAATATGATCATATCCGGCATAGTTATCTATGTTATATTGGCATCAGTCATCAGATAAAAAATTCTAATAGGGGAAGATTTATCAAACTTTATGGAAAGGCACAGTGGTACAGTTACCCATAGCAACCAATCAGATTCCAGTTTTTCTGTTTCAAAGGCCTATAAAAAAATATAAAAGAAATAACCAAAGTAAAAAACGCCATAACTGGGCCATCCATATGTCGTATTAAACAAATCCGCAAAGTGAATAAGAATAATACCAAGATACTGTATTGAAATCATGGAGGCTGAGCATAATAACCTTCTGTAATGGCACCATACTAAGAACACAGGCAAGTTAAATAGTAAGTGGGTGTAAGGCAAGGGGACGACATGAACTTGTGATATAATCACATCAATACAGCTGAGCTCTCAGCATATCGTAATCTCTGAGGCAGCCCACACCGATGCACTGACCCAGAGACCAGCGGAGGCTGTCAGAATCATCTGGACAAATAAAATCAGGAAAATAGAAGAGAAATTAATATCAGTATGGAAAAAAGAAAAGTAAACAAGAAGGAAAAATAGTAAATAGAAAATATACATGAATGGAGAGAATAGGGAGTAGAAAATGAGTGAATAAAGAGAGAACATGTAGAAAAAGGAGAATACATATGAATGAATGGAGAAAAAGAAAGAAGAGAACTTAGATAAGTAAAATAGAGATGAAATGGCTGCATTGTTGTCCCATATTAGCCAATGATTGGTTGAGCGGGAAAGTCCTGCTTCGAACTCTCATCTAAGAAACAAGCAGAAAAGACGATTGATAGGGAATTGAAAGGGGCCAATTGGGATCTGGGAAGGGACCAGGGGTTCCTGGCTTTCTTTTTCCTTCTACTTTTATATGGCCCCAGCAATATTTTTTTTTTTTTTTAAATGTCTGAGTACCCCTTTAAATGTTGTCATAGGGAAACTGAAATCCTAGTGTTTGTGTCTGAGAAATGAAAATTAGGTTGGGAGCCCCACTGGAGGTTATAACTAGTTTTAATGTTGACCATCTCTGGACACTGTCAGTACTATATAAGTAACAGAAATAAATAAGATAAGGAAGGTTTCAGTAACATGTAAAGGTGTCTAAATTCTGCTAAGAGTGGCTCAATTAAGATAACTGCCACCTTAACAATGGATATAACAGCAATTAATATGTCAATATCTGGTTGTAACTGGCAATTCTGTTTTTTTTTTAACTCTTTAACTTTGTGTGCATTCAAGTAGGGAAAATACACTTTTTAGAATCAATAATGCAATAAAAACAATTGGCCTGTCACTTAATCTACCCTAAAAGGTATCCCTATAGAAAAAGGGGTTAACACATTGGGGATTCTTTGAGAAAGAACCATAAATAAACAGCATTTTCTAGGATATGAATGTTTTTTTAACCAGATATTAGATGTGTATTTTTTTTAATGTTTTACCTAGATTTTCTTTCCTGAAACATGTGATTTTTTTTACTGATTCTATCTTCTGTTTGAAATTTTTGATCCTTTTTTAGGTCATTATATCTTGCCTGATCTACATTTGACTGGATTTAGAGATATGCTTTACAGTAAGCCCATGGACATAGACACAAAAGACTATTTACCTCTATTTGAGAGACTTGCAGACATGTTCTTTGACCTTTGCAGAGGTGGAGAGTAGGGGGATTTGGGGTCATCTGAGCTCTCACTAGGACTATTGTGAATAATCTGATCCCATCTTATCTATGTGCTGGTGTCAACTTTTACTATGCATGTAGACATCAGAAAAAATGAAAGTCGGCACTCACTACTTCTTCAGAGTATCTTCTTTTTATTAAATACTCACATATTAATACAGGAAGGGGCGAAACATAGAGGGGAGGGGGTACCACAAGGCGACAGCACTGTTTCGCACTCTTGCGTGCTTCAACTGAGGCCAGTTGAAGCATGCAAGAGTGCGAAACAGTGCTGCCGCCTTGTCGTACCCCCCTCCCCTCTATTTGTCATCCCATTCTGTAGGAATATGTGAATATTTAATAAAAACAAGATACTCTGAAGACGTGGTGAGTGCCGACTTTTATTTTTTCTGATGTCTATATGCAAAGTTTAAAGTCTTCAGTCAGAGCACCACAATATGCTTCTTACTTATATAGGCAGACTGTCCAGTGTTGACGCACAAAGAGTCCAAGTGTTATAGCAGTGCCGGACTTCATCTCTTTTTTGCTCAACTTTTACTATGCTCCTGTTTGTGATGATAATGTTGAAGGCACTAGATAGTAAAATAGAAAATTTGAAAAACCGCCACTGAGGTTTAACGTGTAAACTTGTTTCAAACAATAGATCCTTTTCTGTTGATAAATTGCCTTATATTAAAAGCAAACTGTAACGTTCCTGAAGCCTAATGGCGGTTGCCAAACTTCTAAAATCTTTTATTTCTCTGGTAAGTGTCAAGTAGACGGAGTCAAGTTTCTTAAATGTCATAGCCTGACACACCTCTTTGCTCACCCATACCTCCCTGTACATCTAACAAGGAGGGTCTGGGAGGTGGGGTAAGTGTGGAGGTGTGGCAGACTGTAGCACTTGAGCAGCGTGGCTCCACCACAAATTTTTTTTTTCAGTAAAAAAAAAGAGAGAAATATTGTTACAAAAAATGTTTGCTGTTGTATTATTTCTATATGCAAAAATGTCTTAATTTTATCATAATATATATTATTTATCATCATATATATTTATTTGGTTATTCCTTTACAGATGATTTTGGTCATATTGAGCCTTCATCACACCAGTCCTTTAAAGAAAACGCTAGCATTACTTTGAACTTCCTATACACCTTATTGGGAGATGTGAAGCAAGTGACTGTACAAAAATTTACAAGTGGGAAGATTGACTTAGTTGCATCCTGTGCACATGTAAGGAATGGAAGAACACGCCTGTCATATGGTTTTGATTTTATTCATCACAGCTTTGTGAACTGTTCAAACCTTCAAAATATTACTTTAATAATCCATAAAGCATGCGTCACCGATGATGGACTCTATCAGTGCCTTTTTTGGTCAGATGTCAAGACTCAAACCATCTCCAAAAGGGTGTACTTGCAGAAAAAGGGTAAGGGCAATTATTTTATTTTTTTTATACATTTTTAATCTTTGAGAACACTTAAATGGGTGCTGTCATTTGCAAAAACGTTTTCTGTAAAATAGATAATTACATTATACTGTATGTATATTTGTATTATTCAGTGATTTAAAATGTTTTTGTGGTGAAAAATGTTATCTTGTCTCTGCGGCTATTGCCTGTGTGTCTCTGTGCAGAGACATAATACAGGAAGTGTTGTCGGGACAAGCAGAGCTCTGTGTAGTGAAGGTAAGCAGGTCTCTGTACACTGAGGACAAGCAGGGCTCTGTGCATTGGAGACAAGCAGGGCTCTGTACACTGAGGACAAGCAGGGCTCTGTACACTGAGGACAAGCAGGGCTCTGTGCACTGAGGACAAGCAGGGCTCTGTACATTGAGGACAAGCAGGGCTGTGTGCACTGAGGACAAGCAGGGCTGTGTGCACTGAGGACAAGCAGGGCTCTGTACACTGAGGACAAGCAGGGCTCTGTGCAGTGAGGACAAGCAGAGCTCTGTGTAGTTAGGACAAGCAGGGCTTGCTGCACTGAGGACAAGCAGGGCTCGGTGCACTGAGGACAAGCAGGGCTCTGTACACTGAAGACAAGCAGGGCTCTGTGCACTGAGGACAAGCAGGGCTCTGTGCATTGAGGGTCTATGACACTCCCCCTGCTCTAACAGCAGGTTGATTGACAGGCCAGGGGCCAGCACAGAGCCCTACTTGTCTGCCACACTACCTGTACACACAGTAATGCAGCACACTCACAGAGGTGTCCGGCTAAAGCGCATGCCAGGAAAATGTAATAAAAAAAAACAACAAAAAAAAAACCAACAACACATTTAAACATAAATAATTTAAATGGGAGATGGGATATCTTTTTGATGATAGATTATATAACAGGACTTGCCTATTTCCCTTATTACATTACTTATAAAACTTTTTAAAACATTTTTTTTTAGTGGGTCTTCTTCTTTTTCTAAAACATGCTATTTTTGTCCATGGACTCTTCTGACATTGTAGCTGTTTCAGTTTTAATCCTTTTTTACAGAACCACTTTAGGTCTTCATGGTCACCCCTTGGGCCATGTCTCAAAGATGATTTCATTAAAAAATCCCTTAATATATGGAAGGATCTTCATGCTACTTATAACCAGATTTTTCCAATAAATAGATTGTAACATAGTGACATTCAGTTGCTGGGTTCTTTACTAGTCAGGATACAGAGGCGGACCCTGAGTCTAGTCTCGGGAGTATAATGCGGTGGTTGACACGCCCCCTCCATTAGACTTGCATTTAGGGGGCGTGGTGTGATGTCACAATGGGCATGGCTGTGATGTCACAATGGGCATGGCTGTGACGTTACAACCCCTGCAGCCCACACCCAGATTTTGGAACAGAATGGGGCAGTGGAGTACCCCTTTAAGTACACAGCATAGTTCCCCCACACTAGGTAGGCAGCATTGTTCCCCCACACTAGGTTGTCAGCATAGTTCCCCCCCACATTAGGTTGTCAGTATAGTTCCTCCACATTAGGTTGTCAGCATAGTTCCCCGCACATTAGGTTATCAGCATAGTTCCCCCACATTAGGTTGTCAGCATGGTTCCCCCACATTAGGTTGTCAGCAAAGTTCCCCCCACATTAGGTTGTCAGTATAGTTCCTCCACATTAGGTTGTCAGCATAGTTCCCCCCACATTAGGTTATCAGCATAGTTCCCCCACATTAGGTTGTCAGCATGGTTCCCCCACATTAGGTTGTCAGCAGAGTTCCTCCCCCACATTAGGTTGTCAGCATAGTTCCCCCCCACATTAGGTTGTCAGCATAGTTCCCCCCCACATTAGGTTGTCAGCATAGTTCCCCCCGCATTTGGTTGGCAATATAGTTACCCCATATTAGGTTGGCAGTATAGTTCCCCCCCTCCCCCACAGTAGGTTGGCAGTATAGTTACCCTCCACATTAGGTTGTAGTTCCCCCACATTAGGTTGGCAGTATAGATCCCCCACATTAGGTTGATAGTATAGTTCCCCCCACATTAGACTGGCAGTATAGTTCCCCCCACATTAAGTTGTCAGCATAGTTCCCCCACATTGGGTTGTCAGCATAGTTCCCCCCCACATTAGGTTGTCAGCATAGTTCCCCCTACATTAGGTTGTCAGCATAGTTCCCCCCACATTAGGTTGGCAGTATAGTTCCCCCCCCCCGCATTAAGTTGGCAGTATAGTTCCCCTCCGCATTAGGTTGGCAGTATAGTTCCCCCCACATTAGGTTGTAGTTTAGTTCCCCCACATTAGGTTGGCAGTATAGTTCCCCCACATTAGGTTGGCAGTATAGTTCCTCCCACAGTAGGTTGGTAGTATAGTTCTCCCACATTAGGTTGGCAGTATAGTTCCCCTACAGTAGGTTGGCCATATAGTTGCCCCCACATTAGGTTGGCAGTATAGTTCCCCCCACATTAGACTGGCAGTATAGTTCCCCCACATTAGGTTGTCAACATAGTTCCCCCAGATTAGGTTGTCAGCATAGTTACCCCTACATTAGGTTGTCAGCATAGTTCCCCCCTACATTAGGTTTGCAGTGTAGCTCCCCCAACATTAGGTTGGCAGTACAGTTCCTCCCCACATTAGGTTGGCAGTATAGTTCCCCCCACATTAGGCTGGCAGATTAGTTCCCCCCACATTAGGTTGTAGTTCTCCCACATTAGGTTGTCAGCATAGTTCCCCCACATTAGGTTGTCAGCATAGTTCCCCCCACATAAGGTTGGCAGTATAGTTCACCCCGACATAAGGTTGGCAGTATAGTTCCCCCTACATTAGGTTGGCAGCGTAGCTCCCCCAACATTAGGTTGGCAGTATAGTTCCCCCACATTAGGTTGGCAGTATTGTTCCTCCCACAGTAGGATGGCAGTATAGTTCCCCCACATTAGGTTGTAGTTCCCCCACATTAGGTTGGCATTATAGCCCCCTACAGTAGGTTGGCTGTATAGTTCCCCCCACAGTAGATTGGCAGCATAGTTCCCCCCACATTAGGTTGGCAGTATAGTTCCCCCCTACATTAGGTTGGCAGTGTAGCTCCCCCAACATTAGGTTGGCAGTACAGTTCCCCCCCACACTAGGTTGGCAGTATAGTTCCCCCCACATTAGGCTGGCAGTATTGTTCCCCCCACATTAGGTTGTAGTTCCCCCACATTAGGTTGTCAGCATAGTTCCCTCACATTAGGTTGTCAGCATAGTTCCCCCCACATTAGGTTGGCAGTATAGTTCCCCCCGACATAAGGTTGGCAGTATAGTTCCCCCTACATTAGGTTGGCAGCGTAGCTCCCCCAACATTAGGTTGGCAGTATAGTTCCCCCCACATTAGGTTGCAGTTCCCCCAAATTAGGTTGGCAGTATAGTTCCCCCACATTAGGTTGGCAGTATTGTTCCTCCCACAGTAGGATGGCAGTATAGTTCCCCCACATTAGGTTGTAGTTCCCCCACATTAGGTTGGCATTATAGCCCCCTACAGTAGGTTGGCTGTATAGTTCCCCCCACAGTAGGTTGGCAGCATAGTTCCCCCCACATTAGGTTGGCAGTATAGTTCCCCCCTACATTAGGTTGGCAGTGTAGTTCCCCCCTACATTAGGTTGGCAGTACAGTTCCCCCCCACACTAGGTTGGCAGTATAGTTCCCCCCACATTAGGCTGGCAGATTAGTTCCCCCCACATTAGGTTGTAGTTCCCCCACATTAGGTTGTTAGCATAGGTCCCCCACATTAGGTTGTCAGCATGGTTCCCCCCCACATAAGATTGGCAGTATAGTTCCCCCCTACATTAGGTTGGCAGTGTAGCTCCCCCAACATTAGGTTGGCAGTATAGTTCCCCCCACATTTGGTAGGCAGTGGCCCTCACAGACATACAGCCTTCAGCCATATACAGTGTATGGCTGGAGGCTGTGTGTCTTTGTACTGCCCCACTTCAGTGCTCCGACCACCGCTCCTCTGGTCATGATGTACGGTTATGGCCTATAGACCGGAGGAGATGGCGCTGGTTAACTTACCATGAGATGGCGCTGGATAACTTACCATACCAATTGCCCCTTTGTCCCCTCCCGGATCCACCACTGCCAGGATAATAGATGTTTTAAAAGTTAGTGAGCAGACGGATTTAAAAAAAAATAAAAAACACTTTGTTTGTCTCTATTGTTTTCTAAAGGCACTTTTCTTGTACCTTGATCTTGAGAATTATGAATGATCACTTTTTATGCCTGAACTTTAATAACAAGAATCTACAATACATTAGCCCACAAGATTTTAACAAAATGTCTATCTTTATTAAACTGTAACAACAGGTAGAAAAAAGCACCCATAAAATGACCCACCCTTAAAATACCCCCAACAAAAAGCCAAGCAGAACACCCCCGGGATGTATGAAAAGGGATCACAGTATTTGCCAATAGTACAAAAAATGTTCAGTATAAGTAAAACCAGCACGCGTGTTTCGGGCAATCCCTTTCTCAAGAGGCGCCTCTTGAGAAAGGGATTGCCCAAAATACATGTCGAGGTAGCGGGACAACATCTAGGGATCAGTCAGCATGTCACAATCAGGTAAAGTATTGGTTTAAGATAGTGTAATAGCGTGCTGGTTTTACTTATACTGAACATTTTTTGTACTATTGGCAAATATTTTAATCCCTTTTCCCTGTTCTGCTTGGCTTTTTGTTGGGGGTATTTTAAGGGTGGGTCATTTTATGGGTGTTTTTTTCTACCTGTTGTTACAGTTTAATAAAGATTGATATTTTGTTAAAAACTTGTGGGCTAATGTATTGTAGGTTCTTGTAGTGGATATCATTAGCCTTTTGGGCTTGTAGGTAATATATGAACTTTAATAACCCCTGTTTTATAATATCAGACTTTGAGTCTTATTTTATTTTTCCATTGGAACCTATTAAGTGCTGTAAATTCATCTCTGGTTATACACAGCTGAATGAAAATATATATGTTGAAATCTTTAGTTTATACAAAAGAACCGTCCAGTGTGTCGTATAGAATGGCTTTAAAAACACTTGAGAAAATGTAATAAAATAAAAAAATATGTTTCTATTGGAAAAACAGCTACAGGTTTTGTTTTATTGAATTTAACACATTGTTCTACAATGATAAAATATTGCCATTTTCAGTTCATTGTTATTTTTTTTGCTACTTGAAATAGTTTAGCAGCACTAATCAATATCTTACACTGCATAGTAATAAATCTGCAAGTACACTGAATAAACAGTGCTTACCCTTGTCCATGGATAAGCACTTGCATATTTTTTATTGGTTCCAAATGATAAGCTATCAGTCCAAGATGGGTCCATGATTTGCGGCAAAAGCTTTGTTGTATCCATTAAGATATGGATCATTTGATGGATATTTTATGTTTGGGTTTATCAGGGCTAATAATATCCAATGAATCTAAGTATAGCAGTTTTTATATATTCAAATATATCTGCTCAGACTTTATAGATATCTTCATGAGCACAAAGCTGGTTTTCAGTATTCATAAGACGCTGGCTCTTTGAGATTCCTGTCCAGTGAAAGCTGTTTTGGGTCTGTAATAAAATATATTTTTGTGTTGGCACTTTACTTATTAAACACTGTGTAGTCAAACGTATGTGAATCCTAATTTAGATATTCAATTTAGATGATTTAGCCACACCCATTACAAAAAGAGGTACAGAATGAGGCACACTATGGGCTTCATTTACTAAGAGTACCGGGTTTTTACTAGTGGGAAAAATTGTTTCAGACTTGCAGGATTCCTCTATATTTACTATTGGGAAAAGTCGGGAACATTTTCTGGCCAGCTTTTACCCACAGGATTTTCTGTGAACTCAATAGTAAATCGGTTGGATTGTGAAACCACGCCCCCTTTCCAACCGCCCGCGCCCCTTTGTGACAGACCACGCCCTTTTTTGCAGCTTTTCACAGTGCAATGTCGGGTTTGTTGGATTTTCCAGGCGCACACTGTCGCAGACTGGCGCAGTCATTTCTCAGACACTCTTTGCCAAAATAACCAGACAAAAACTGGTCGTTTTCAGCTTAGTAAATGAAACCCAATATTACTGGTGCTATAAGTAAGGCTGCCTTTAACCCCTTAACCCCTTCCCGACCTATGACATACCTGTACGTCATGGGTGGCAAGGTGTTCTCGACCCATGACATACAGGTACGTCATGGACATTACTGCCGCTACTCACGGCATCCCGCAGCGCCCGGAAAGATGGTGGCTATCACTGATAGCCAGCCATCTTACCGTGCGACCATGGGGGGTTTCATCCCCCACCCCCCCCAGCGATCGCTGCTATCAGCTGGTCAAATCTGACTAGCTGATAGCAGCGCGGTGTGTGAGTTCCGATCACGGGGATCGGGACACACACCGCTCTGCTAAGTGTCCCTGACCCGTCCCCCGGCGTCACTTACCCGTCGGAGCGGTGTCCCGAGCGGTCCCGGCGTCCTCCGTGCGGTCCCGGCGTCCTCCGTGCGGTCCCGGCTGCGCTGCGTCCCGGAGGTGAGTTTCCGGCAGCAGTGCGGCATCTTCATTGGCAGCAGTGAGATCGCCGTAAAGCGATCTCACTGCTGCCTCTGAGAGTTTCAAAACTGCAACTCCCAGCATGCCCAGACAGCCTTTGGCTTTCTGGGCATGCTGGGATTTGTAGTTTTGCAACATCTGGAGGTCCACAGTTTGGAGACCACTGTATAATGGTCTCCAATCTGTGCTCTTCCAGATGTTGCAAAAGTACAAATCTCAGCATGCTCAGTCTGTCCAGGCATGCTGGGAGTTGTAGTTCTCTAACATCTGGAAGAGCACAGATTGGAGACCATTATACAGTGGTCTCCAAACTGTGGACCTCCAGATGTTGCAAAACTACAACTCCCAGCATGCCCAGACTGCCCAAGCATGCTGGAAGTTGTAGTTCGGCAACATCTGATCCTTCAGATATTGCCGAACTACAACTTCCAGCATGCCTTGGCAGTCTGGGCATGCTGGGAGTTGTAGTTTTGCAACAACTGGAGGCACACTAGTTGGGAAACATTGTCCGTTTCCTACCTCAGTGCCTCCAGCTGTTGCAATTGTTGCAAAACTATAACTCCCAGCATGCACTGACAGACCATGCATGCTGGGAGTTGTAGTTTTGCAACAGCTGGAGGCACACTGGTTTGGAAACACTAAGTTTGGTTGCAAAACACTTGAAAGTTTATTACTTAACTTAGTGTTTCCAAACCAGTGTTCCTCCAGCTGTTGCAAAACTACAACTCCCAGCATGCACGGACAGCCAAAGGGCATGCTCGGAGTTTGCAACAGCTGGATGTTTGCCCCCTCCCCCCAATGTGAATGTACAGGGTACACTCACATGGGCGGAGGTTTTTTTTTTTTTTGCAATATATTTTTATTCAACATTTTCAGAATAACACAAAAACATATCAGAAATATCACGATCCCCATCTGGGAAAAACAACGGACCGCGATCCAACATACAATACAATAACTGTCTTAAATGGGCGGAGGTTTACAGTGAGTGCTGCAAGTTTGAGATGGCGCAAATTTTGCGCTGCAGCTCAAACTTCCAGCGGCAAACTTGCTGTGAACCTCTGCCCATGTGACTGTACCCTAAAAACACTACACTACACTGACACTAACCTAAAATAAAAAGTAAAAAACACTACATATACACATACCCCTACACAGCCCCCCTCCCCCCAAAAAATGAAAAACGTCTGGTACGCTACTGTTTCCAAAACGGAGCCTCCAGCTGTTGCAAAATAATAACTCCCAGTATTGCCGGACAGCCATTGACTGTCCAGGCATGCTGGGAGTTTTGCAACAGCTGGAGGCACCCTGTTAGGGGTATTCTACGCCAGTGATTCCCAATGTCCACCCCTATGCAAATCCCTAATTCAGGCCTCAAATGCGCATGGCGCTCTCTCACTTTGGAGCCCTGTCGTATTTCAGGGCAACGGTTTTGGGACACATATGGGGTATCGCCGTACTCGGGAGATATTGCCTTACAAATTTTGGGGGGCTTTTTCTTCTTTAACCCCTTATGAAAAGGTGAAGTTGGGGTCTACACCAGCATGTTAGTGTAAAAAAATTAATTTTTTACACTGACATGCTGGTGTTGCCCTATACTTTTCATTTTCACAAGAGGTAAAAGGGAAAAAAGACCCTCTAAATTTGTAACGCAATTTCTCCTGAGTACGGAGATACCCCATATGTGGGCGCAAAGTGCTCTGGGGGCGCACAACAAGGCCCAGAAGGGAGAGTGCACCATGTACATTTGAGGCGATTTGCACAGGGGTGGCTGATTGTTACAGCAGTTCTGACAAACGCAAAACAATAAATATCCACATGTGACCCCATTTTGGAAACTACACCCCTCACGGAATGTAATAAGGGGTGCAGTGAGCATTTACACCCCACTGGTGTATGACAGATTTTTGGAACAGTGGTCTGTGAAAATGAAAAATAAAATTTTTGATTTGCACAGTCCACTGTTTCAAATATCTGTCAAACGCCAGTGGGGTGTAAATGCTCACTGCACCCCTTATTAAATTCCATGAGGGGTATAGTTTCCAAAATGGGGTCACATGTGGGGGGGGGGGGGGGGGTCCACTGTTCTGGCACCATAGGGGCTTCCTAAATGGGACATGCCCCCCAAAAACCCTTTCAGAAAAACTCACTCTCCAAAATCCCATTGTCGCTCCTTCCCTTCTGAGCCCTCTACTGCGCCCGCCGAACACTTTACATACGCATATGAGGTATTTCCTTACTCAAGAGAAATTGGGTTACCAATTTTAGGGTGATTTCTCTCCTTTTACCCCTTGTAAAAATTCAAAAATTGGGTCTACAAGAAAACGCGAGTGTAAAAAATGAAGATTTTGAATTTTCTCCTTCACTTTGCTGCTATTCCTGTGAAACACCTAAAGGGTTAAAACACTTACTGAATGTCATTTTGAATACTTTGGGGGGTGCAGTTTTTATAATGGGGTCATTTATGGGGTATTTCTAATATGAAGATCCTTAAAATCCACTTCCAACCTGAACTGGGCCCTGAAAAATTACGATTTTGAAAATCTTGAGAAAAATTGGAAAATTGCTGCGGAACTTTGAAGCCCTCTGGTGTCTTCCAAAAGTAAAAACTTGTCAATTTTTTAATGCAATCACAAAGTAGACATATTGTATATGTGAATCAATATGTAATTTATTTGGAATATCCATTTTCCTTTCAAGCAGAGACTTTCAAAGTTAGAAAAATGCAAAATTTTCAAAATTTTCATGACATTTTTAGATTTTTTACCAAGAAAGGATACAAATATCAGTGAAATTTTACCGATAACATAAAGTAGAATATGTGACGAAAAAACAATCTCGGAATCAGAATGATAAGTAAAAGCATTCCAGAGTTATTAATGTTTAAAGTGACAGTGGTCAGATTTTCAAAAAATGCCCAGGTCATGAAGGTGAAAATGGGCTGGGTCATGAAGGGATTAAGGACCAAGGGCGTACAGGTACGCCCTTGGTCCTGCTCTCCTGATATAACGCATGGTTACACAGTAACCCCGCGTCATATCACGGCGGGCCCGGCGTCATAGTGAAGCCGGGACCCGCCTCTAGTAGCGTGCAGCGCCGATCGCGGCACCGCGCGCTATTAACCCTTTAGCCGCGCGCTCAGAGCTGAGCCACGCGGCTAAAAGCGAAACCTAAAGTGGCCGGCTAGCCCAGTCGGGCTGTTCGGGATAGCCGCGGCTAATAGCGGCATCCCGAACAGCTGGCAGGACAGCGGGAGGGCCCCTACCTGCCTCCTCGCTGTCCGATCACCGAATGACTGCTCAGTGCCTGAGATCCAGGCATGAGCAGTCATGCGGCAGAATCGTTGATCACTGGTTTCCTATGAGAAACCAGTGATCAATGATGAAGATCAGTGTGTGCAGTGTTATAGGTCCCTATGGGACCTATAACACTGCAAAAAAAAAGTGAAAAAAAAAGTGAATAAAGATCATTTAACTCCTCCCCTATTAAAAGTTTGAATCACCCCCCTTTTCCAATAAAAAAAAACATTGTAACAGTGTAAATAAAAATAAACATATATGGTATCACCGCATGCGTAAATGTCCGAATTATAAAAATATATCATTAATTAAACCGCTCGGGCAATGGCGTGCGCGCCAAAAAATTCCAAAGTCCAAAATAGTGCATTTTTGGTCACTTTTTAAATCTTTTAAATAAAAAGCGAACAATAAGTCCTTTCAATGCAAAAATGGTACCGTTAAAAACTTCAGATCACGGCGCAAAAAATGAGCCCTCATACCGCCCCATACACGGAAAAATAAAAAAGTTATAGGGGTCAGAAGATGACAATTTTAAACGTATTAATTTTCCTGCATGTAGTTATGATTTTTTCCAGAAGTCCGACAAAATCAAACCTATATAAGTAGGGTATCATTTTAATCATATGGACCTACAGAATAAAGATAAGGTGTCATTTTTACCGAAACATTTATTACGTAGAAACGGAAGCCCCCAAAATTACAAAACGGCTTTTTTTTTTTCAATTTTGTCGCACATTGATTTTTTTTCCCGTTTCTCCGTAGATTTTTGGGCAAAATGACTGATGTCATTACAAAGTAGAATTGGTGGTGCAAAAAATAAGCCATCATATGGATTTTTAGGTGCAAAATTGAAAGAGTTATGATTTTTTAAAGGCAAGGAGCAAAAAACAAAAATGCAAAAACGGAAAACCCCCCGGTCCTTAAGGGGTTAAAATGGGGCAAAAGAGGTTGGCTCAAGCAGCTTCCCATTGAGCCTGTTTTGTTACCCAGCCTGAACTAAAGGGTCCATACAGCTACATGCAGCACTACAGTCTTCCACCACCAGGGGGAGCTCTGCCTGTACTCAGCGGCTTTAGCCCTCTGTCATTTGTCTTCTGAATCTTGTCTAGCCTGAGGCAGTGCCCACACACAATAAGCCACTCAGTCTTCTGTTGTCTATCTCTATGATTGTTACACATGGTGACTGAGGTTCCCGTGTGTGAGTATAGACTGTATATGGATTAAGTTCACTGTATTTTTCCAGCACTACTATTGGTGAGAATACACAAATTATTTTGTGAGGCTTTGGCTACTAAACTACAGACTTGTAGCTGTATAATGATGCCCTTACATTAGGTAGCATATTGAGATTGCAGATCGGTTTTAAATTTGGCACTTTCATAGGATGCCACCTTTGTAGTCAACTGTGTTGTTATTATTAAGTTGAAGTGTCTAGGAGTAACAGCTTGTAACCTTTGCAGTCAACAGCTACTGGCATTCTGTCTCTTATCTCCGCTGCCAGGTCCTATTCTGTACCTTGCTCCCTGCTCCCAACTGCTGCAATTCTATTGTTTCTTTCTTTCCTGAAGCTTCACCTCTGGTACATGCTTTTGGTTTGGTTATTTGAAGAGATAATACATGCATACAATACATACAAAACCTGTCCTCCTCCTATCCCAGCTTACCGTATTTTTCGCTCCATAAGACGCACCTGACCATAAGACGCACCAAGTATTTAGAGGAGTAGAACAAGAAAAAAAATAGGGCCCAGTAATGAAGAGTGTTGTAAGTAGAAAATTGCTTCTACACAGTGAAGAAACACACCTGGCACCGCTCTAGGGTGATTGATAAGTTTGTAATGCTGTCAGTAGGTTAGGCGCTTGTTCGCATCAGCTGGTGTGTTAGTGGTGCTCACGCTAGCAGATACAGTAAGGCAATCATCCAAAATAGCAGTAAGGAACAAAGCGGATCACTCACCACAAATTCAATGCTGTGCACTTTATTTAGAGATGATGACAGTGGCTATACATAGACAGATGGAACGGCAGGGAAGTAGGTGTTGTGGAGCCTCTTCCGGAGCGACGGTGCCGTTTCACGCTCTCTGGGCGTTTCCTCAGGCCCGCAATTGACATCACAGGTAATGCCTCCTTCATACAGACCATGTATTTCATAGCAATCAATGTAATAACAGATAAAATTTGTCTAATACATATAGACTATATAAAAACAGGAGAGCCGAACCTGGAACTTTAAAGAAAAGCTGAGAACTCATTCCGTTTATTTAGACCTATTGCACCTGTACCATCTAGCTCCGCTATCCAGCGGGCATCCTTTTGCAGCAGTGTTCTATGTCTATCTCCTCCTTTTTCAATAGGATCTACCTTCTCCAGACCGGCAAATTTTATGTGTTTAAAATTCCCTTCATGGGCTTCTTTTATGTGTGTAATTAATCTGGGCACCCCTTTCCCGGTTATTACCGACCTTGCATGTTCTCTTATCTTTCAAATAACCTCCTCTTCGTTTTTCCTATATAGAAAAATCTGCAGGGACATGTCAGGCAATATATTACATAAGTGGCTTTACAGGTTATTAATTGTTTGATGTCTATTATTTATGGACCTAACCTGAAAGTGCACTCAATAAGGTTAAATTCACACATGGAGCAATGTCCATATTAAAAAATTCCCTGTGGTTTTCTGTCAGCCATTATGTTTTTTTTATTTTTTGGCTATGTTTTTTATGTAGTCCCCTATTGTTCTATTTCATTTAAATGTGATGATCGGTCTGTTCGCTGCTGTTTCTTTTATATCCTGATCTTGTTCCAAAATGTACCAGTTACGATGAATAATGTCTAAGAGTGTTTGATTCATTGGGGAGTTGCAAAAAGAGAAAACGAATTTCTCTTTTCTTTTTTTCTTTTTATTTTCCTGTTCTTATACATTAACTCACTCCTTGGTTTTTGTTCTGCTCTTTAAAAAGCTTTATTCACCACCTTCGTAGGGTACCCTCTAACATGAAACCTATTTTTTTATTCCTCTGACTACTGTAAAATCCATCTTTTTTTTAGTTTATTCGTTTTAGTCTGATAAATTGACTATATGGCATGCTATCTTTCATTTTTCTCGGGTGGGAGCTGGAGTAATGTAGTAGGGCATTTTTTTGCTATACCCTTCCTGAAACCTTTTGTTTGTAATTTCTCCATTCTCAATGAATATCTCAATGTCCAAAAATTCGAGGGACAAATTACCGTACAGGTGTGTAAATGTCATGTTCACTTGGTTGGCATCATTGAGAGATCCCACGAATTCATTAAATGTGTCCACAAAACGTTTGAATAATTTGATGTTCCTTATGTATGGGTTTTTGGTGGTGAGTACTACTTCTTTCTCCAGTACAGACAGAAACAGGTTGGCAAATGCACAGGAGACCGGAGTCCCCATTGCTGTACCCTGTCTCTGTCTGTACCAGATGCCCTTATATTGGAAAGCGTTATATTCCAGGATGAATCTTAAAGATTCATCTATAAAATCAATAAATTCTTCTGATTTTTCCTGTCCAGCCAATAACTCTTGGGTCGCCTGTACACCTGCATCATGTGGGACACATCTATAGAAAATGGCTTATGCTCTGTTGCATCACTTCCATACACTGAATGGCCAATGGAGATGACGTCAGAACAAGTACAATACAGTGAGCTAAATGTTCAGCCTAGTGAGAGTTTTCAAAGATACTGAAAACTTTGTCATGTCGTTTTGGGAATTCAGATATTTATTTTGCACCAATATTCCCTTTCTGGACTATGGTAGGGAAGTTACACTGATGACCACCTCCTCATTTGGATGGGTTAGATGGTCTTCTGTGCCACCACATGCAGAGTACATCAACAACAATCCATTCCGGCTGAGGTTCACCCATCAAGTGGAAGGATCACAAGTTTCATTGGAATGTCACACTGCAGTCAGCGTATCACCGGCCACAGCGATGTCCCGGTCATGTAAGGAGCCCAGGCAGCAGGGGGAAAACAGGGTCCTTACATGACAGTGTAATCCCCGGCCGGGGCGGAACATTGCTGTGGCCGGCGATACACTGACTGCAGTTTGATGTTACGAGCCTAAGAAGCGGGGAGCCGAGCAGCGCCGAAGGACCGGGATGCCAATATCAGCACAACGGGGGAACGTAGGAAGGTGAGTTAAAGTTTTTAGTTTTTTGGTTTTTTTTGCAGCCCGGACACAAGGGAAGGGAAAGGTTTTGCACTGCAATTCTCCTTTAAAAAGTAATTCTAAATCGCTCCCCACCCTGGTTTTGCAATATTGACCTCAGTTCACACACAAAAAAAGACATTGTTCAGCGGTTTTTACCCATTCTTTATTCTTTACTCCATTAAAAAACAATTTTTTCTAAATCAACTGATGCCAGAAAGTTAAACAAATTTGTGAATTACTTCTATTTAAAAATCGTAACCCTTCCAGTACTTAGCTGCTGTATGCTCCACAGAATGTTATTTTCTTTTTAAATTTCTTTTCTGCCTGATCATAGTTCTTTTCTGCTGACACCTCTGACTGTCTCAAGGACTGTCAAGAGCAGGATAGGTTTGCTATGGGGATTTGCTCCTGCTCTTGTCAGTTCCTGAGACAAACAGAGGTGTCAGTAGATAGCAATGTGGTCAGACAGAAAATAAATTTATAAAGAAAAGGACTTTCTGTGGAGTATACAGCAGCTGATAAATACCTGAAGGGTTAATATTTTTTTTAAATGGAAATAATTTACAAAACTGTTTAATGTTCTGTCACCAGTTAATAAAAATTTTTTTTTTACACCAGAGTACCCCTTTAACCCCTTAACCCCTTAAAGACCAAGGACGTACCGGTATGTCCTTGGTCCTGCTCCCGTGATATAACACGGGGTTACACGGTAACCCCGCATCATATCACGGCGGGCCTGGCATCATAGTGAAGCTGGGACCCGCTGCTAATAGCGCGCAATTAACCCTTTAGCCGCGCGCTCAAAGTGAAAGTAAAAGTAAAAACTGCCGGTTAGCTCAGTGGGCTGTTCGGGATAGCCGCGGCGAAATCGCGGCATCCCGAACAGCTTACAGGACAGCAGGAGGGTCCCTACCTGCCTCCTTGCTGTCCTATCGCCAAATGACTGCTCAGTGCCTGAGATCCAGGCATGAGCAGTCAAACGGCAGAATCATCGATCACTGGTTTCCTATGAGAAACCAGTGATCAATGATAAAGATCAGTGTGTGCAGTGTTATAGGTCCCTATGGGAGCTATAACACTGCAAAAAAAAGTGAAAAAAAAAGTGAATAAAGAGCATTTAACCCCTCCCCTATAAAAAGTTTGAATCACCCCCCTTTTCCCATAAAAAAAAACAGTGTAAATAAAAATAAAAATAAACATATATGGTATCACCGCGTGCGGAAATGTCCGAATTATAAAAAATATATAGTTAATTAAACCGCTCGGTCAATGGCGTACGCGCAAAAAAATTGATAAGTCCTATCAATGCAAAAATAGTACCGTTAAAAACTTCAGATCATGGCGCAAAAAATGAGCCCTCAAACCACCCCATACACGGAAAAATAAAAAAGTTATAGGGGTCAGAAGATGACAATTTTAAACGTATAAATTTTCCTGCATGTAGTTATGATTTTTTCCAGAAGTACGACAAAATCAAACCTATATAAGTAGGGTATCATTTTAATTGTATGGACCTACAGAATAAAGATAAGGTGTCACTTTTACCGAAAAATTTACTACGTAGAAACGGAAGCCCCCAAAATTTACAAAACAGCGGGTTTTTTTTTCAATTTTGTTGCACAATGATTTTTTTTCCATTTCACCGTAGATTTTTGGGCAAAATGACTGATGTCATTACAAAGTAGAATTGGTGGTGCAAATAATAAGCCATCATATGGATTTTTAGGTGCAAAATTGAAAGAGTTATGATTTTTTAAAGGCAAGGTGCAAAAATACGAAAATGCAAAAACGGAAAAAACCCCAGTCCTTAAGGGGTTAAGGACTCAGCCCATTTGGACCTTAAGGACTCAGACAATTTTATTTGTATGTTTTCGTTTTTTTCCTCCTCCCCTTCAAAAAATCATAACTCTTTTATATTTTCATCCACAGACTAGTATGAGGGCTTGTTTTTTGCGCGACCAGTTGTCCGTTGTAATGCCATCACTCACTTTATCATAAAATGTATGGTGCAATCAAAAAAATACTATTTGTGTGGGGAAATTAAAAAGAAAACCACAATTTTGCAAATTTTGGAAGGTTTTGTTTTCACGCCGTACAAGTTATGGTAAAAATGATGTGTTTTTTACTCTCTGGGTCAATACGATTAAAATGATACCCATGATTATACACTTTTCTATTACTGTTACGCTTAAAAAAAATCGCAAACTTTTTAACCAAATTAGTACGTTTAAAATCCCCCTATTTTGAAGACCTATAACTTTTTCATTTTTCCGTATAAGCGGTGGTATGAGGGCTCATTTTTTGCGCCATGATCTGTACTTTTTTATTAATACCATATTTGCTTATACAAAACTTTTATTATAAAAAGCAGCTATTTTGGACTTTTTTTTATTTTACGTTCACGCCGTTCACCGTACGGGATGATTTACATTTTATTTTAATATTTCTGATATTTACGCATGCGGCGATACCAAATATGTATATACACTTTTTGGGGGTAAAATAGGGAAAATGGGACAATTTACGTTTTTATTGGGGGAGGGGGTTTTTCACATTTTTTTTAACTAAATTTTTTTACTTTTTTTACTTTTATTTTTACACTTTAATAGTCTCCATAGGGGACTACTTAAAGCAAGCACTCGATTGCTAATCCTGTTCAGTGCTATGTATAGGACACAGCACTGATCAGGGTTATCGGTCATCTTCTGCTCCGGTCTGCGGGAAGGCAGATCAGAGCAGAAGACGCCGGGAAGGCAACGGAGGCAGGTGAGGGGACCTTCGTCTGCTGTGCAGGATAATTGGATCGCCGCGGCAGCGCTGCGGGCGATCCGATCATCCTGTTAAGTGACCGCGATGCTGCAGATGCTGTGATCGGTATTGATCACGGCATCTGAGGGGTTAATGGCGGACATCCTCGGGATCGCGGGTGTCCGCCATTACCGGCGGGTCCCTGGCTGCGATCCACAGCCGGGACCTGCCGCGCATGATGCCGGCATCGCTCCGATGCCCGCGGTTATGCTCAGGACGTAAATATACGTCCTGGTGTGTTAAGTACCACGTCACCAGGATGTACATTTACGTCCTGCTTCGTTAAGGGGTTAACATTTCTGACATAAAATTTCAGTAACATGTTGGTAGCCTCCCTGAAAGCATAGGCCATTAAAAAAGGTCACAGCAGACAAGGGGAGATTTGGCAAAAAAAACTTAGAGATCATGAAGTATTTTGGATGTACCAATTGGATACCACTACCCCGAATGGTTAAAATCTTAAGAGAGATTTAATGTTCTACTATTTATTCACTTTATCTTAGGGGTGGTGTGCTACCCAATTGTCTATGCTAATAGCAATAATTATAAAACCAATGCCTAGATCATAGGGTACGGGAAAAAAAACTGTTCAGCATTTATCTATCGTAAATATACTGTAAATATGCGAACATAGAAATTAAAGTATATAGGCCATATACTGTCTATGTATATATAGATGTATATATAAATGCAAAGCAGCTCATCACACCACCTTCTCAGGTTTCATGCCCAAAGATCAGCGTTAGCTCCAGTTACGAAGTCTCAGAAACTGATTGGGATTTATGCCAATCTCACCACAGCCAAGCCAGAACACCCTGCTCTGTACTGACGAGGGGCAAGCACCCCGAAACAGCTGTCTGCAGATGGGTCTTCTTTCCTTGCAGGGAGAATTCTGGCTTGGCATAAATCTCAATCAGTTTCTGAGACTTCGTAACTGGAGCAAGAGCTGATCTTAGGGCATGCTACTTGAGAAGGTGGTGTGATGAGTTGCTTTGTATATTCCTTTACCCAGAAAGCCCACGGAGTTCTAATGGCCTCTTTGAATCTTCGTTCACGTCGGAAGCGGTGCTCCTCCCTAAGGAGAATACTTATCCCTTTTAGCTAACATATACATCAAAAGTACATGTATGTAAATAGGATCTGTTATGTTGCAACATTTTAGCATGATATATAGTCTATAAAGGATCAGGGCTGCCATCAGAAATTTTGGGGCCCCTTACACAGCTTGTAGTCTGGGAAGCCCCCCGAACCCCGCTCACTGTGGCACATGCTAAATTTTATCTTGGTATCGGGTCTTAAAAACATAAAATAATATGGCAACTCCATATTAGTTCTAGAGTGACTAAATAATACCACCATACTGTAAGGAAATAAAAGCCACTATACACAGACCAGTATCACTAACACCACCACAATACAAGGGATGTATAATTCACACCATGACCACTACCATCACCACTGACTAACACTGCTTTATTGTTATTGAATAAAAAACAAATAAAATAAAATCCTTTTCAAAGGATTCTGACTGATTGACTGATTGTATGTAGTCATTCAATCAATCAGCAAGCAGTGTACAGTGGCGGGCCCCCAGTGGTCAGTGAGTGACAGACACAGTCACTCACTGACAAGCTAAAAAAAAAAAAAAAGGACAGAGCCGGCCGGGCCCCCCTGAAGCTCATGGCCCCTTACAGGAGTAGGGGTTTTACCCCCCTGATGGTGGCCCTGTAAAGGCAAATTCCTCTAAGATGTTAGGTTACAGTGCACACTATACATCAAATGCAGCTAGGAAGTGAGGTAGTTTGAGCGATCTCTGATAGTATATGTTTTATACTTCTAATGTTTTTTGCTAATTTTTATTGAGCGTTTGAGACCACAACATAATCGAATATATACCAAGTCTGGGTGTTGGCTTGTCACACTTCACCTGAGGCATGAGGTGTGTCTTTCCCTCCGATTATGAGCACCTATAAATACCTGGTCTCAGTTGTGCCATCCATGACAAAGTATGTCAGAAACGCATTTGGTCTGAACACAGTGCCAAGTGCTGTACTGCAAATTTTATGGAACAAACAATAAAGGCTAATGTTTCAAAACTCACATAGGGCTGGACATTTCCCTCATTCTTCAAGTCTTTTGAGGGCTGGAACCGAGCCCTGTCCATGCCGAGGAAAGAGAGAGAACCTGAGAGGTGAGCTGGTGTTTCGGTGCCGCAATGCATGCTTGTTTGTATACCTTCACAATAGTACTGCAGCATTGTCCCATTGAAGTGAATGGGGCAACACCACAATACCTTGTATCATCATAGCTAATAGTAACTTGCCATGGTCACTCCAAATAGCTGATCAATAGAGGTGCCAGGAATAAGACCCCCTCTTATGTAATATTCATAGCCAATCCACTTTAAATGTAAATCTGGAATTAAAAGAAATATACAAAATTAAAGATAAGCAAATATTTGCTGCTACCATATGCCATGTTCATTCCCATTTATTTATCTTAATATGTTTTACCTTTTTACATTTTAATTTTATGCAGATTATGAATGTACAAATTGAAAATCTCACTTTGCATAGAATCACTTAGCTACCGATTTAATCTTCAAATTCCACTGATTTCTTTTCTCTTAATATGCCTCATAGACAACACGCATAAAAGCAGTATAATAAAGTGCAACAAATACTAAAAGAGAAGAATAGAGGGCATAAAATTCCTTCACAGTTTGCTAATTTTTTTGTTGTCACATAATGGTATGTTTTGGATCAAAGCTTTATTTTCCATTTCTCATATGTAATCACTAATTTCCATGTTGAGAGATTAAGTGGAAATAATGACAGATTATTTTCAGATGCCATATATATAATGAATGTGACTAATGATAATTGCTTTATCAGGCTTTGTATGAAAGGTTAGAGCATTGAAAAAGGTTAGACACTTGAGAAATGTTAGACGTTTGATTAAAAGCAAAACCTACCATGACCTATTATCCTTCTCTTATCCTTCTATTATCCTATAAATTTATCAGATTGTTTATCAGCACCACATGGTAAAGTACAATCAGGGGTTAAGCTATAGAGGGTGCAGAGGCGTTAATAAACTCAGGCCAAGGTGCTTAATGTGTATCCCACACAAAAAAATAAAATATATATATATCTCAGTAATGTACACATGTACATATAATTTTTATGCATCAAGCGCCTGGGTCTCTCCATCCAATCATTGCAGGCTCCTCTGTAACCCCCTTCTTGCTTTTTTTGTATGCTGCAGTCTGATAGGACAGGAGTGAGCACAGAGGAGTGCTAGATAGGATTATGTCCTGGATGTTATGGGTTGTTTTTATAAGCCCTGATTTTATAAGCCATGTTTTCTATAAAAAGGAAATACAATTTTCCTAGGAAGTATATAAGAAAGGTTAATGTTTTGCCAAGATGTACAACATAGAAAAAGTTTTTGAATCTGACAATTAGCCCACAACTCCTCTTTCATGTAAGATGACACTATATTAGATAGGTTAGGGTCTTACAGATTTAGCATTTGGGCACAGAAACTTTAAGCTACATTCCTGCTACAAAGTAAATTATATACCGTATTTATCAGTGCTTAACACGCATTGTTTAGGCAAAACATTTTTGCCTAAAGTCTATCTGCGTGTTGTACGCCGATAAGCCGCTGCAGTTCAATGATTTAAAGTGGGCGTTTTAAATCAATGAACTGCAGCGGCTTTTGCGGGGCCAGAGACCTGCCATCGCTGCCCGCTTTTCTGCCCCTGCCTATCCTGGGGTCCAGAGACCGCCGCCACCACTGCCCCATTGCCTCCCCATCCCCTGTTTTATAATTACAGTACCTGTTCCTGGGGTCCGCGCTGCTTCTGGCTCCGGCGGTGTCCTGCGATGTTGCTATGCGTTTCGCTGTGCAATGACTATTGATGTCTTCAACGCAATGTCACAGTCAGTGGCCCGGCACACAGTGAAAGCTAAGGATGCCTCGGGAGCCAGAAGCAGCGTGGACCTCGGGAACAGGTTATTATACAACTGGGGATGGGGGAGGTAATGGGGCAGCGGCGGCAGCAGTCTCTGGATAGCCAGGTGGAGGGAAGCGGAGGCAGCAGCAGGACTCTAGACCCCAGGAAAGGCAAGGGGAGAGAAGCAGGCAGCGATGGCGGTCTCTGACCCTGCAAAAGCCGTGCTTCTGCGGGGTCAGAAACAGTCTAACAGGGTATACACATACACACACGCACTCTCATTTTACCAAGGATATTGGGGTGAAAAACTTTTTTTACCCCAATATCCTTGGAAAAATGAGGGTGCGTGGTATACCCCGATAAATACGGTAGGTAAATCCACTTTTCACTTTTAAAACTTTTCTTTATAAAATGATATGCTTATTCCCTTACTGTCTCCGTTAAAGGACAAATCAAATACCCATTAAATGAAATGTCTCTTTCTTTCCGATAAAGGATTGTCAACCTTAATTTTAATTCTTTTTGCGTTTTCGAATTTACTTCACATATTACTTTGCAATATACACTGGCAATTACACCAAATAACATAGGCTTAAATTGTTTTACTATTAATAAAGAAATAAATTAATCTGAGATGATTTTCGTGTATTTACTGGACTGTAAATAATAACAAACAAATTGTGAGTATCAAACTTAAAAACTGTTATACATTTTTTCCATCAATAAACAAGTTAACCATTTTTATTTTTTTCATGCTTACACCAACAGTCAAATATCAAACATGAGGTTAAAATATGAGTAAACTTGCATATTATTTATCCAATTGAGGCTGATGTTTTTGAGGCATGAGTTAGCATACCCCACTGTTTTATTGTGCATTGCTTCCATGCAAGAGGAAATTATGCTTCCTAACACCAGCAAAACATATTCAGGATTTAAGTAGAAAATAATCTGAAACTTTGACAATAGTATGTGGCCAAATTAAAAGCATATTTCAGGATTTTTTTTATTTGACGATTCAACAGGGGCTGTAAAGTTAGTTTTGTTATTATTATTATTATTTTTGCCCCAATGTTTATTTTTAACAGCATACAAAATTAGTGTTGTCTCAGGTTTTCCCAAGTTGCAGTGCAGCCCAAGATGTTACATCACTAGTCAGGTGATGATAGGGAGCGTGTCTGCTTCAATGGGTGGAGTGACCGCTGGGTGGGAGAGAGATCATTCTGCAGTGAACTGTAGTTTTGCAACCGCTGTAGGAACCCTGGTCAGAAAACACTGATCTGTTGCATGGAAAGGATCACAGGTGTGTTTCAATGGGTGGGGTGGCTGATTTAGGGAGGGAAAGAAACGACCTTACACTTACGGAACACCGCCATTTAACCCCAAGACAAGCACAGATCTTACCTAAGCATGTCCATTACTGTCTGGAAGGTAAGTACTAAAATTAGCTTATGGTGAATAACCCCTTTAATCCCCAGACATACATTTAGAGTACCTCCAATAAAATAAAATAAAAATAAAAAAAGCAACAAAAATTTGCAATGCTTTCAAATCCTTATGTAAATTGCCTAAGTAAAGCCTTTTCTCTGTGGATTAGTAAAAGTATCCAGAAGAAAAGGAATTATTGGTTTTCTGATCTGCTAAATAAGTGCATTAATATTGATCCATCTATAATCAAACTGCCTTTTTAACAGACAGTTACATATTATACCTTATCCATGTATATTCTTTAAAAAATAAATAACAAAAGAACTAGTGAATGGGTCTAATTAGTGAATTAAAATAAGCTTAGTGTCCAGCATGTAATTTAATAAGACTGAGGAATCACACGTTGGTATACCATGTGTTGGTGCCAGATGCAGACCTCAATGAATTTCCCTCTTATGTCCAGAACTGTGTTAAAGGGATATTCCAGGATTTTTTTTTATTTGACTATGTTACAGGGGCTGTAAAGTTAGAGTAGTTCATAATATAGTGTCTGTACCCGTGTGGGATGGTTTTCTCACAATTCTTATGTGATTTTCACTCCAATATTTATTTTTAACAGCATACAAAATGACTGTTGTCTCAGATATTTCCCAGGTTACAATGCGGCCGAGACCTGACTCACTAGTCAGGTGATGACAGGGAGCTTGTCTGCTTCAATGGGTGGAGCGATCGTTTGGTGGGAGAGAGATCAATCTGCAACTAATGCAACAGCTGTAGGCACCCTGATTGAAAACCACAGGTCTTTTGAATGGATGCAGCTCATTTATGTTTCAATGGGAGGGTTGGCTGATGTGTGGGAGGGAGGAAAATGGAATTGTGGCATTTGTAGTCAAAACAAGAAAAGTCAAACAGGAAATGCCAGTTCAAAAAAAGCTAGCCACAATGTTATGGTAATCTCACACCATAGCCATTTATCCCCAAGACAAGTGCAGATCCTTTCTAAGCATGTCCATTACTGCCTGCCAGGTATGTACTAAAATCACCTTATGGTGGAGAACCCCTTTAAGGATGTGGTAAACTGCAATTATTATACATTAGATTTTAAGAAATCCGTACTCCTAATTCCCCTTATTGGGAATTTAAAGGGGTTCTCCGGTGCTTAGACATCTTATCCCCTATCCAAAGGATAGGGGATAAGATGCCTGATCGCGGGAGTCCCGCCGCTGGGGACCCCCGTGATCTTGCATGCGTGTTCGCTCCAGGTCTGATTACCGGCGACCACAGGGCCGACGGCGTGTGACATCACGCCTCCGCCCCCCGTGTGACATCACGCTCTGCCCCTCAATGAAAGCCTATGGGAGGGGGCATGATTGCTGTCACGCCCCCTCCCATAGGCTTGCATTGAGGGGCAGAGCGTGACATCACACGGGGGCAGAGGCGTGACGTCACACGCCGTCGGCCCTGTGTTTTAATATATTTTTATAATCTTATATGGTACATGAACATTGATGGACTGTCACCGATTTAAACAAGTGATCATCCTATTTTCCAGTAAGAGTACCACCCAAGCCCATGGACTTTGCCTGATATTGCAGCTCAGCTCTATTCCTATGAATAGGAATAGGCTGCTATTGCAGACAAATCTCAAGGGCAATGTGTGTTTCTGTTTCTGCGAAATTACATATTTAAAATATTCTAATCTGGGACAACTGCTTTGAAATCACATTGATTACCAATTGCTAAAAAGGTCACTTTTTATATGTTTTGTCACCCATTCCTGTACTACTGTTTCTCAGTATTTTGTGTTTTTTTTAGGTACCACTTCATTTAGCATGTTGGCCTTAATATGTGGAGCATCTTCCCTTGTTATTGTTGTGATCTTCACGATAGCAGCTTTATGTCTTGTAAGGTGAGTGTTATGTATGCTTACTTGGGCAGCTAAAGCTCTTTCAGGTATGATATGTAAAATATATTTTGTCTCAAATTAAAAAAAAAACTATTTTTATCAATTTTATGTAGGTTTAGCTTTATTTAAGGAATCTTGAAATCTGCAGAACTTTAAATATTTTGTTGTTTTTTGAATCCATAGTCCCCTCATACTGGTTTTATATTTAACTATCCCATTCTCGATGGTTACTCGTTTCTGAATGCAAACTAAATTTTAATTACATGTATTATGGTCATTAGTGATGTCGCGAACATAAAATTTTCGGTTCGCGAATGGCGAACGCGAACTTCCGCAAATGTTCCGCAAACCGGGCGAACCGCCATTGACTTCAATGGGCAGGTGAATTTTAAAACCCACAGGGACTCTTTCTGGACACAATAGTGATTTAAAAGTTGTTTCTAGGGAACTAATACCTGGACTGTGGTGTGCTGGAGGGGGATCCATGGCAAAACTCCCATGGAAAATTACATAGTTGATGCAGAGTCTGGTTTTAATCCATAAAGGGCATAAATCACCTATTATTCCTAAAATTCTTTGGAATAACGTGCTTTAGCCCCTTTTAGGCAGCACACAGTTAGATCCCCCCTTTAGGCAGCACATAGATTCCCCCATATTAGGCAGCACATAGTTAGAGCCCCCTTTAGGCAGCACATAGATTCCCCCATATTAGGCAGCACATAGTTAGAGCCCCCTTTAGGCAGCACATAGTTAGATCCCCCCTTTAGGCAGCACATAGATTACCCCATATTAGGCAGCACATAGTTAGAGCCCCCCTTTAGGCAGCACATAGTGGGACTTGAACAAGGCTGACCCTCCACTTCCTAAGCCTGCAGCATGCTGAATGAGGGTAAAATGGCGTCCGTGCAAGAGGTAGGAGGGTCTGGAAGGGAGGGACTGCTGCTGATTGGCTGTAATGTGTCTGGTGACTCTTACTCACAGGGTCAAAGTTTACTGCAATGTTAAAGTATAGGGGGCGGATCGAACTTCACATATGTTCGCCCGGCGATGCGAACGCGAACATGCTAAATTCGCAGGGAACTGTTCGCCGGCGAACAATTCGCGACATCTCTAATGGTCATATGCTATGTTTGATTTTGCTTTAGGATAGAGAAATGGAAGGCACCCCATTAGACAATTGGTCCGTGGCAGATTCTTTTATTGAATCGGTGCAGACAACTTACAAATTTGGAATGCCAGACTGACAGAGACAGATATGATTGACAGCCATTTTGCACCATTCCAAGGCGCTTCGATGGACGAAATGGTGTGAAAAGGTTGTCAATCATACCTGTGAGTCAGGCGTTCCACATTTGTAAGTTGTCTGCACTGATTCAATAAAATAATCTGCCACGGATCGATTGTCTAACAGTGAGTCCCTTCCATTTCTCTCTCTAACGCTTTTAATTGGACTGTGTCTTTATGGGAATAGAGTAACTCTGTGATCGGGGGAGTGGATCCCATGCTGTAATGTACATTGCTAAGCTTACTCTGGGCTCTGCAGGCTTAAAGAGATATAATTGTGAGCAGTGCCGGCTGCTGTGTCTTTAAGATTGTTTGCTATGTTGGATTTGTAAAACTAAGAAAGCTTGCCAAGTTACTTTGTTAACTCTTTAGGAGATAAATTAAAGGACATAATAATTATTATGCCCCATCGGATGGCATACTACCTGGAGGGACATCTTCGACCTCCCATAAAGTTCTGAACACCTGTCTTTTGTTTAAAAACTTGTGTTCCAACTACTTAAATGTTATCTCCCACTCTTTTAGTCTGCAGGATTATCATCTTCAGCAGCAGCAGTTCAGTTCTTAGCAGTACCCCTTCCTTGGTTTGCCGGTTCTGTTTGTTTCCTTTCTGCTCACATCGAACCTTGCCAAGCCAATCCATCAGCAACCCCTTTCTCCTCTATACTGTTCAGTCCAATGCAATTTTATCAGCACTCTTGCATGGCATTGCAGAGTGGAGTAGGTTCTGTCCTGTGAGTGGCCAATGAAGTAAAGGAAAGGATGTCTAGGTGTGAATGCTGCTGGAAAACCCAGCCAAGAATGATAAATAGCTGTGCACTATGGAGGGGACTCTGAGGAGCTTCATAACAGCAGTGGGAGGATTAAAACCATAACCCATCATTTGAAAGTCCATTTGCTTTAATATTTTAAGGATGAAGGGTGTACAGGTACTCCCTTGCATCCTGGTGCTTAAAGGAGAACTACGGCATCATTTTTTTAAGTCCCCCTGTGCCCTGGCTGCAAAAATATAAAAAACAAACTTTAACTAACCTTCCTACCTTCCCTTGTTGCGGAGATATAATATAAACACAAAGGGGGACATTTATCATTAGGTGTCTATTGTAGACACAGATCTACCCCTTTACACTGCTTGTCTAAGTTACGTTCTTGCTCAAAATTTACAAAAGTTGGGCACGTCCTTACATACATTTTGTGCTAATATAGAAATGCCACCATACCATGCACTCCTTCTCTACCTCACACTTAACAGAGCTGTGGCATTTTCCCCGGTACACTCCTCACATAGCTAGAAGTGCTGGAGCAGCAGTGTGTGCCGAACAAAACTCTCCAAAATGGTAAAATCATAAATCTTTATAAAGTACACAGAATGTCTGGGTTTAAAAAATATGTAATTTTGCTGAACAATCTGTCCCCTTACCTCTATTTCAGTGTTTACCAACGAGAATGCCACCAAGTGTTGCAAACCTTGGCATGCTCGGAGTTGCAGTTTTGCAAAAGCTGGAGGCACCCTGGTAGGTAAACACTGTGTACATGTACCAGAACTGAGTGTGTGTGATTATGTACATGTAGCAGAAATGAGTGTGTGACATGTGTATGGAGCAGATCTGAATGTCTGATTATGTGTAAGCATGACCACGCACACACTCAACTCTGCTACATACACCTGATCACACACTCAGCTCTGCGGCATACACAATCACACACTCAGCTGTGCTGCATACACACAATCACACACTCAGCTCTGCTGCATGCACAATCACACACTCAGCTCTGCTGCATACACACAATCACACACTCAGCTGTGCTGCATACACAATCACACACTCAGCTGTGCTGCATACGCAATCACACACTCAGCTGTGCTGCAGACACAATCACACACTCAGCTCTGCTGCATTTACAATCACACACTCAGCTCTGCTGCATACATATGATCACACATATACATAGACCTAATAGGGCTCGTTCACATGGCCCTCTGCATCCGTTAATAAATGCCCTTTCTGCAATCCATATGATATTTGAACAGCTGTAAAATGATCCCATTGATGTCAATGGGATTTTTTTTACAATCCTTTATCACCCGTTTGCACACGTTTGCTTCCTGGTATGTTTTTCTTTGAAGGGAGAAAAGATGGAGCATGCAGTATTTTTTCTCCTGTCAAAAATAACGGAAAAAAACACATATTATAAATTTAACATTGAAGTCTATGGCAAACGGATGAACCTTTAATGTCATCAGTTTGCCCCCAGTTTATAATATCTGTTTCTGAACTGTTATTACTTCTGAGCATGATCAGAAGAGGTGACATCAGCAGACTCCTGCAGTGCTGAGGGACCACTACTATTCCCATCATGAAACAGACTCATTTCCATGATGGAAGTAGTAGTTCCCCCAGCTGGGGAGGCTACATTAGTGTTTGTACTACTACCCCCAGTCATGGAACAGAGTCTGTTCCATGTTAGTGGTAGTAGTACAGGGGATAAGGGATTGATCATACTGGGTCTCACTTCTGAGACCCGATGCAATCAGCAGTTATAAAGCAGGGTAGCAGGCGGAATGCTGTGCTCCCCTGTGATGTATTTACTACTGTGTAAACTTTAATTTTGAAATCCTCAGCCGGGAGCCCTGAATGGCCAGCACCGAGGAGCCATTCAGGGCTCCTGGTAGGGTTTTTAAACTACTACTTTGACCCCCCAAATGTAGGCCCCCATGCATATGTATAATAATTAATTGGCCCCAGTGTGTTTATAATAATTCATTGGCCCCAGTGTGTTTATAATAATTCATTGACCTTAGTGTGCTTATCCTTATCCACCCTCCCCCCCAGTGTCCTTATTTCCCATCCCACTGCCTGCTCCTCATCTTCTTGGAGCAGGGCAGCAGCGGGACATGTCGGGAACCGTCGGCGGTGAATGAATGGATGAAGCCGGCATGTTCTGCATGTAGGCTTCATTCACCATTATTATAAACACACTGGGGCCAATGAATTATTATAAACACACTGGGGCCAATTAATTATTATAAACACACTAGGGCCAATGAATTATTATAAATATGCATGGGGGCATACATTTGGTGGACAAAGTAGTAGTTTAAAAACCCCGCCGGGAGCCCTGAATGGCACCTTGGTGCCGGCCATTCAGGGCTTTCGGGCAGGGGATTTCAAAATGAAAATTTACACAGTAGTATATACATCACAGGGGAGAGCAGCATGCCGCCCACTCCTCTGCTTTAAAACATGGAACATACTCTGTTCCATGATGGGGGTAGTAGTACAAACGCTACTTCCATCATGAAAAGGAGTTTGTTCCGTGATGAGAGGAGTAGAAGTCTGGCTGCAGGAGTCTGCAGGCGGCTAGTACATGTGCTATATTTGTGTTAAAAAAGTCGGCAATGGGCAAAGTTTGACAGTGTAAACAAACCTTGCGCAGGTAATAAATTATTGTCCACTGTATTTTTCGCTCCATGGTGCACAAACAATAGACAACATCTGAAATGTTCCATCAAAAAAGACGCACACTGCTCAAAATATAAACATCAAAAAGGGGTCAAATAATTGATAAATGTCTCCCAAAGAGTAAGTCCTGCCAGTGTTAACAATGTGAAATGTGCAATCCCACTAGGGAGTTCCACCTCTCCCTTTTAGACATGTGACCACATGCAAAGAACTCATCTGCAAGGTATTCTGGTAATTATTATAGATATATAAGGATGCATGAACGCTGTATTAGCGTCAAGTCCAACAGCCAACACAGGTAAGTCACACGGTGCATGGGTCCAAACTCTTAGCAGAAATCAAGAAATTCAGGATAATCACCAAATAGCTTACTTTTCAACTACAAGGAAAGAAAGATGTCCAGCGCACGCACGTGTAAGAGGAGCTTCTTTATTCAGTTGCCATAGGATACATCAGGCACTCCGGTAACGTGACGCGTTTCGGCCCGCATGGCCTTAGCCATGACTAAGGCCCTGTGGGCCGAAACATGTCACGTTACCTGAGTGCCTGATGTATCCTATGGCAACTGAATAAAGAAGCTCCTCTTACACGTGCGTGCACTGGACATCTTTCTTTCCTTGTATGTACTCTGACTAGCCCTGGTCCTGTCCATGCGCACTATCCTGGGGTGAGCTGGATCTACTTGTATGCACCTACTTTTCAACTAGGATGAAAGTCTAGTACATATTAGTCCCCCTAGATAGATATAAACAATCGGATCTAGTCAAGGGATGACATGATTACGTAGGGAGACTGAATGTGTTATAAAGATTTTATTACTAAAATATGATGCAAAAATTATGTTACATGTAAATTCATGTGAACAGAAAGCCATAGGGGAAGAAAGAAAAAGACACATAGAAAGACACATAAAGAGACAAATAAAAATAGAATTGAAGTTGAAGACATAACACATGGGCCCTCATTTACTAAGAGTGGAGTGCCGGTTTGTGTTTTTGCAAGTCCTTTACTCCTTTTTTTTCTGATGCTATTTACTAATCTGTCGCCCAATTTCCCTTTCTTTCTGTTGCAGGTTTTTTTTCTGTTGCACAAAATGTATTCTGTTCCATGCTGGGGGTAGCAGGATTCACTCAGTTTTTAGGAATTTACCGACAGCTCTGAGCAGTCGGTTTTCTGTGAAGCAAAAGTGTTTCTGTGAAGTGTTTTTTCTCTTTTTGTCGGGAACACGCCCCTTTTGTTGGGAAAAACGCACTTTTTTTTCACTCTGAGTGATTTTGATTTTGTCGGGTTGTGCGCCAGATTCTGGTGCAAATTCGGACACAGACAGAATTCTGGCGCAAAATCCGACAAAAAGTGTCAGGATCCTGTTAGTAAATGAGGGCCATTGTGTGTAAAGGAACACACAGATAAAGATGAGAAAATGAATGCGTGAATAGTATATAAATAAATAAATAGAAGAATAGATGCATGAATAAATAATTAAATCATTACACACAAAGGTGAATTTGCTGGTGCAAGTGAGCTGAAAAATGATAAATATAGTGGTGTTAAGGGGGTGAATATACCATCATGATAAGTGAAACAATTAATCAGGAATAAGTCTTCCATGTTGTCATGAATAGGGGGTTTAGGTAGAATAAAACACACACACAGAAGAGATGGAAAAGGGGAAAGAGAAAAGGAAAATAGAGAAAACATTAACCCCAGATAGATGGTATAACAGAAAAATGTATATATGATATTCAACTTACCAGCCCAAAAAGCTTTTCGGATATATTCCTCCATGGGTCACTAATATCCTGGGCATAGTATGCTGCTCAAAAAATAAAGGGAACACCAAGATAACACATCCTAAATCTGAATGAATGAACTAATCGTATGAAATACTTTCCTCTTTACATAGACGAATGTGCTGACAACAAAATCACACAAAAATGTCAATGAAAATCAAATTTATCAACCCATGGAGGTCGGGATATGGAGTCACACTCAAAATCAAAGTGGAAAACCACACTACAAGCTGATCCAACTTTGATGTAATGTCCTTAAAACAAGTCAGAATGAGGCTCAGTATTGTGTGTGACCTCCAAGTGCCCGTATGACCTCCCTACAACACCTGGGCATACTCCTGATGAGGCGGTGGACAGTCTGTGGTGCAACGTGGCGTTGGTGGATGGAGTGAGACATGATGTCCCAGATGTGCTCAACTGGATTCAGGTCTGGGGAATGGGCGGGTCAGTCTATAGCATCAATGCCTTCCTCTTGCAGGAACTGCTGACACACTCCAGCCACTTGGAGGAACCCAAGGACCCAGGGCCAACCGCAACAGCATATGGTCTCACAAGGGGTCTGAGAATCTCCTCTTGGTACCTAATGGCAGTCAGGCTATCCTTTGCAAGCACATGGAGGGCTGTGCGGCCCCCCAAAGAAATGCCATCCCACAACATCACTGACCCACTGCCAAACCGGTCATGCTGAGACTGTTGCAGGCAGCAGAACGTTTTCCATGGCATCTCCAGACTCTGTCACGTCTGTTACATATGCTCACTGTGAATCTGCTTTAATCTGTGAAGAGCACAGGGTGCAAGTGGCGAATTTGCCAATCTTGGTGTTCTCTGGCAAATGCCAAACATCCTGCACGGTGTTGGGCTGTAAGCACAATCCCCACTTGTGGACGTCGGCCCTCATACCACCCTCATGGAGTCTGTTTCTGACCGTTTGAGTGGACACATGCACATTTGTGGCCTGCTGGAGGTCATATTTTGCAGGGCTCCGGCAGTACTCCTCCTGCTCCTCCTTGCACAAAGGTGGAGGTAGCGGTCCTGCTGCTGGGTTGTTTCCCTCCTATGGCCTCCTCCACATCTCCTAATGTACTAGCCTGTCTCCTGGTAGCGCCTCCATGCTCTGGACACTACGCTGACAGACATAGCAAACCTTGCCACAGCTCGCATTGATGTGCCATCCTGGATGAGCTGCACTACCTGAGCCACTTGTGTGGGTTGTAGACTCTGTCTCATGCTACCACTAGAATGAAAGCACCGCCAGCATTCAAAAGTGACCAAAACATCAGCCAGGAAGCATAGGAACTGAGAAGTGGTCTGTGGTCACCACCTGCAGAACCACTCCTTTATTGGGGTGTCTTGCTAATTGCCTATAATTTAAAACACCTGTTGTCTGTTCCATTTGCACAGCAGCATGTGAAATAGATTGTTAATCAATGTTTCTTCCCGAGTGGACAGTATGATTGCACAGAAGTGTGATTGACTTGGAGTTACGTTGTGTTGTTTAAAGGGGTACTCCGGTGGTTAAGATGTTTGGCTATATTTCATCTTTTTAATGTTCATGTTTTTTGCAATTGACATGTATTATATGTTTGTGTAGCATGTGTCTTTTTTTCTTACCTGTTTGTGGGCCAGGAAGTTCTGTAGTTCTGTGTTGGATCTCTGACTGTTGTCCACAGGTTAGGATTAGGCTGTGGACAAGATGTCAGAGCTTTTTTTTTCTCTGTTCTTTCAAAACTGCATGACAGAGATAGGCCACGCCCCCTCATCTCCCCTCCAGGTGGTCACAGGTGTGCATGAGAGCAAGAAGCTCCTACACATCTCCTCATCTCCCCTCCCCCATGCTTAGTCTTGTGAGGACGAAGGTCTGCACTGAAAGAAGACAGAGAAGATGTATGTGAAGGGATAACAAAGTGCACAGGCTGGGGATGTATAGACTGCAGGGGAATAAATCTCGGACTGGAGATGATTTCTATGTGTAAAGGAGGGGGTGGGGACTCCTGAATGACACATGCTGGGAGTTGTAGTCCCTGTTATGTGTGTGTATGCTAGTGTTTACAAACCAGTCTGCCTCCAGCTGTATCAAAACTACAACTCCCAGCATGCCTGGACAGACTTTAGGCATGCTAGGAGTTGTAGTTTTGCAACAGCTGGAGGCACACTGGTTGGGAAACACTGGTGTATGCCCTATAGAGGTGAGGTGAACTACAACCCCCAGGAGACTACAGAGGCAGCATGCTGGTGTTATCCCACAGACTGAAGACTCCTGAAGGACACATGCTGGGAGTTGTAGTCCCTATTGTGTGTGTATGACAGTGTATCCCAACCAAGGCTGATTATATTAGTGAGCTGTGTATAAGGGGGCCGACCCGGCAAAATAGTAGGGTGGTAAAGGGCGGAACAAACAAACAAAAAAAAAGGAGTCGTCCCAAACCAGCAAGGCATGTGGCATGCTGAGATCTGTAGTTTTCAGCACAGCAAGAAACAGGAAATGGAAGCAAAGATAGGAAAACATAGTGGATGATAAAAAGACAACAAAGAACGGAAATAGAGTAGGCTAAACAACAAGAATAGAAATGAAACAAAACAAATAGGGTTAGTGAAAAACACGTTGACCACCCCTTTAAGTGTTCCCTTTATTTTTTGGAGCAGTGTATATGACATCCGATATCTTCTGACTACTAGATATAAAAACACTTACCATAAACACCACAACAAACAAAAATATATAGTCCTACTAACCCTTGCTCTCACCCCTAGAATTCATCTATTTTACTCTATAACTCACCTAAGAAACCAGTAAAGAGGAGCTCCTCATCAACCTATCCGGAAATACAGACTTTAGGTTGAAGAGGTATCTGGCCTCAATCTGCAATAAGCTGTTGGAGACGAAACCTTCACAAATATCTGTTCTAACACTTTCCAAACCACAAATCCATAAGCCCCAGGGTCTTCCCTGGTGGTACCATAGAAAATGATCTGCAACTGAAGTCAGAGTCCTATCACGTCCAGTATCTCGTTGTCCAGGGAGATCGTGGCAAGTGTTTCTGTATTCTTTTTCGTAGCTGTTGACTTGTTTGTCTGACACAGACCTTATTACATGGACATACAATTGCATATATAGTATTTACTGTTTTGCAATTAATATAGCTCCTAACAGGATATTCCTTTCCGTCCGCTGGATTCACAAATATGCGTGTTGGACACATGTATTGGCAGACATTGCAGTTTCCACACAGAAAAGATCCTTGGTATTTTTGTCCCCTCTGTAATCTGTTGGCTGGCCTTTGGAAGTAGCTATGTGATAAAAGGTCTCTCAAATTGGGAGCCCTTCTGGATATGATTGCAGGTCTCATGGGTATCAGTTCCTGAATGTGGTTATCCATAGAGAAAATATTCCAGTGTCTCTGTAAGATGTTCTGAAGTATATCCCATTGGCTGTTATAAGTTGAGATAAATCGAAGTTCATCTGTTTGAGCTCGTTTTGTGGTCCCCCAGAAGTTCGGTTCCATTTTTAACTCTTGCCCATTAGGAGGCTCTGAATATTATTCTTCTTGAATATCCGCGTTCTTCAAACTGGTCCGAAAGTTCAGCTGATTGCTTTCGAAAGTCCTGTTCATTGCTACAATTTCTCCGTACTCTTGAGAATTGTCCTACAGGGATGCCCCGAAGCCTATGTCCTGGGTGAAATGGTGAGTAGTGCAAAAGGCTATTTGTAGCCATTTTATTTTTCCCGATAGAGGGTTGTCTCCACTCGACTCCCACTGCAGGATAGTTTCAAATCGAGAAATTCTACAGAGGAAGGTGAGATGGAACATGTCAAAACAATATTTGAGATCATTATGGTTGAGGAAGGAGATGAACTCAATACACTCCTCCCTCAAACCTTGCCAGAAAAACAAAATGTCATCAATAAAATGGTACCAATGTAAAACCTTCTGGAAAAGCCACGATGTGTACACATGTGTCTTCTCCCAATGCCCCAAAAAGAGGTGTGCATAGGAGGGGCATTACCAGAAATCTGCAAAAAAAAAAACTGTCGCTCAAAAACAAAATAATAATGGTGTAACACAAACCTAAGCAAATCAATCAGAAAGGAGTCAATTTTCCAGTGGAATGTCCTGAATGTCCAGAAAGTGCATGGTGGCCGTAATTCCATCTTCATGAGAAATATTAGAATACAGAGATTCCACATCGCAAGTTACAAGTAGGGTATTCTACGGTACAGTAAGATCTTCCAAATTTTGGATCAAGTGGATGGAGCCTCTGATATAGGAGGGTAAAGAGGTAACCAAGAATTGTAAAATGTAATGCAAAAAGTTACAAGCTTTTTCGCAGAGACTCATGATTCCCTATATAATCGAGCATCCGGGTGGGCACTGTAAATTTTTGTGGACCTTAGGCAACATATAAAAGTTAGCAATCCTTGGATTATTTACCTGCATGTATTTCTTCTTTTTCTTCGTAATAGCCCCATGCTCTGCGGCCGAATCCAATAGATGCAATATTTTTTTCTTAAAGACAGAAGTGGGATCAGAGGGAAGTCTGTAATTGTAGTTGGTGTTTGTAAGTTGTCTCTCTGCCTCCAACATGTATTGTTCAACTGGCCATAATACAAAATTGCCACCTACATCTGCCTCCTTAATAAGGAATTATTTTTTTCATTAGATCCCTAAGGGCTTTCTGCTCTTGGCCCGTTAAATTCTTTCCTGTAATTGTGTAAGGGGGCAGTTGTTTGATATTTTCCTTAACCATATTGAAAAATATGTGAATAGCAGGAAACAGAGATAGCGGATGAGTTGTTTTAGAAGGGAAATAACACGGAAGTCTATTCACAGCTTCACCCACCTTGTTCTGACCCTGATGAGGGTATCCATGTTTCTGAATCCTTATGAGGTCTGATCAATAATATATACTATTATAATATATTAGTGTTGGCTGCCAGTAAACATTCACCTCCATATCTGCTACTACTCAATGGCGTTGGTCACGTTCAGGGTAAAGCGATGAATGAGATTGTGCTTTTAATAACCTTTGTAATACTCCTTTATTAACAGTATTTAATAAAAGCAGAGTTTAATTTCAATTTGTGAAACATGATATAGAAGGTATTATTAACCCCTCAGGGTTGTTTGTTGGATGAAAAAGATACTGTTCATGATTCACAGCAGACTGTCTCATCTGTCGAGCATGGTGAAGATAACATTGAGTATATGTGACCGCCAATGGGACAGATTCCTTTGTCTTTATTGATGTTGTGACTGCTGACAAAAGCAGCAGGAAGGATTCTGAGGTTCAGATTCAACAACAATAACCAAACATCTAAGGCATACAGTGAAAGCGCCATAAGTAGGATGATGTGCAATAGCCAAGTTAATCACCTGATCTCAATCCAATCGAGGATGCATTTCACTTGCTAAAGGCAAAGCAAAGCTTAAAATGCTTCAAGAACAGGCAGGAGCTGGAGACAACTACAGTAAAAGCCTGACAGAGCATCACTAGGGAAACAAACTAAGCTTCTGGTAATTTCCCTAAAGTTCCACACTTCAAGCAGTCTTTGACTGCAAAGGATTTGTAATTATGTTCTACAAATGGCAATTTAAAGGATTGTGTTGGTTTGTCCAATTACATTAGTGCCAGTCAAATGCATGGGGGGAGGGGGGCATTGTCTAAAAAGAGTAGTAATTCCTATAAACTTATAATAAAGTTGAAATTTTAACTCCAATGTGCTGTGTAAGGCAGCAGTAATGACATTACCTTAGTCAATATTGAACTATTCACTGATTTTACGGACTGTATTAATCTACTGTATCCAAATTCAGATTTACCACTTTTTTATATCCCAATGAGGTGTGATATTCCAAGTAACAAACTCTCCTATGTAACGTAAAGCTCGTCTTAATCGGCATTGCAATTTAGTCATTTTAATTTCGTTTTCTTTTTATTATTATTAATTGTTCCTTAATTAGATTTTTCATCCATAATGGCAGTTCAAACCTTCCAAGCATTATGAGAGTAAGATAACCCCTTTTGTGAGGAGTACACTAACTAGACTTTAGATATGATATTACAGTAAAGAATAGCAGCTGTGCAGGGTCAGGGAGTCAAGAATAGACTTCAGTAGTCAAGGAGACAGCTTAAGCTCTTCATTGTGAGGACCCCGCAAACATCTCTCACTCTCCATATCTCAGCTTCCCAAACCTCTGTATGTGTGACATGGGTGGTAGAAGGTTACGTAACTGCAGTTTTGAGTGGAATTAAGTAGGAAGTAATATACAGTATGTATTTCAATTGATGAGTTGAAGTATCAGAAAAAAAAGCTTAAAGAGGCACTGTCATTGTGAAAAACTTTTGATATATTATAGATATACCGTAATCATAAGATGCCTTTCTACAATATAAATGTATTTAAAAAAATGAAAAATTCTCCAAGAATTTAAAACTAAAAATAGCCGCCACTAGGGGTTGTCTGTCTTTATCCAGACAGACTGGTCTTGATTTTGCTACATACTGGATACTGGCCGTAAAGCGTGCCGGTATCTAGTATAGGCGATCCCCACGGTATGAGATACAGTCTATGTGCGGGCACACACTGCCTGGGAACGAGCACAGGGAGCGCACACACACAGGCATTGTGCAGTAATCCCACAGTGTAAACCTTGTATCGCTATGAGGCACAGAGGAGTCTGCAGCCAAGCAATAGAGCTGAAACTTCCCTTGTGAAGCATAGAGCTCTGTATAGTTAGGATTAGCAGTAATTAGGTGACAAGGTAGACCTCCAGGGACTGCAGACATTGTCTCCCCTACTTAGGACACTGACACAGCTGCAGAACTACAACTCCCAGCATGCTGGGAGTTGTAGTTTTGCTAATGCTAGGAGAGATGTAACCATCTGCCTGCTCACATCTCCCCTAGCATTAGCAGAACTACAACTCCCAGCATGCCCTGACATTGAGGACAAGCTGGGAGTTGTAGTTTTGCTTATGCTAGGGGAGATGTGAGCAGACAGCATACAGAGGGAGGGGGCGGAGACCTGCACAGTGAGGCCACGCCCACTCCTTTGGAGAGCAATTCAAGCAAGTGAGCAACAATGAAAGTGTAATAAGAAAAAAAATAAAGGTGCTAGACACATAAAATTTAGATGCACATGGTCGGGATTAGGTACTGAGTAATATCTCCCTGTTTTTTTTTTGCACTATGACAGGTATGCTTAAGTTATTTATAAGTAACCTTATAACAAAGAACTTAAGGAACAGTTTTAACAGTTTTCTTTTGGTCAACTTTCTCTGTAAACTATAAGTTTCTGTGACCTTGCCTAGCCCACTATTAGAGTTTCTTGTCATCTTTTTCCAAAATAAACCTCTTGATGCGTGTACAAATACTTGCCTGTTCCATAAAATATTTAACAAACCATTAGTCTGAAGAAACAATTATACTGAATTAGAAGTGGTCATGAAGCATAAGAGACGCTGCCTTCTTCAGATATGTACTATGTGACCTTCAGCATTAAAAATAGAATATAGGAATATTCAGCAGCCAGTCATATGAACAAAATAAAACAGAACATGTTTGATAATCAAAGTACCTGCTTCTTGCCTCATGTCGGATACATTTGTGGCTATTTTATTGTTGAATTTATTTTGACAATTTTAATTCAACTTTTACCTTTGTGTCTAGTTTGTGGATGTCACATTACCTAAATCTTTCATCAGCTCGCCCCTCTCCCCTTTGTTTCAACATTCTCATTATAGGGTATTAAGTGTACTGTAGGATAGATAATAGGTAGTGAGTGCACAGCCTGTAGAACAGTGTTTAATGTTGTGTACCCTCGAAATAATTCAACCCACCGCCATTTATGTCTAAACCTTGGCAACAAAAGTGAGTACACCCTAAGTGGAAATGCCCAAAGTGTCAATATTTTGTGTAGCCACCATAATTTTTCAGCATTGCTTTAACCCTCTTGAGCATGGAGTTCACCGGAGCTTTACAGGTTACCACTGGAGTCCTCTCCCACTTCTCCATGACAACATCACAGGGCTGGTGACTGTTAGAGACCTTCTGTCCCCCACCTTCTGTTTGAGGATGCCCCGCAGATACTCAATAGTGTTTAGGTCTTGAGACTTGCTTGGCCAGTCCATCACCTTTACCCTCAGCTTCTATAGCAAGGCAGTACATGTCTTGGAGAAGTGTTTGGGGTTGGTATTGTCTTGGAATACTGCCCTGTGATCCAGTCTCCAATGAGAGGGGCACAGCGCAGAATACGAAGAACCCAAAATTTACAAAATTACTTTTCCCTCCCCTAATTTTGCCCCACAAATATTCTTTCTCTGCGTTCGCTGTAAATTTTGTGATGAAATTATTGATGTCATTACACAGTAAAATCGGTGGAACAAAAAATAAGCCCTCATATGAGGGCGAAAGTGGGAAAAAAAACGTGGTCCTTAAGGGGTTAAACACCCCTGAAAAATTTAATCTAGAATCTGATTGGTTCTTCTGGGAAACAGCTTTACTGCTCCCTTGCATAAGTTTAAAAAAAAATCTCTGTCACATAAGCAAAAACAGAGATGAAGTAGCTCCACCTCTATGTAATATTACATTCAATGTGCTTTCAAGTCCTTGCAATGTTAGGCCTCGACCTCCTGGCCCCAAGACGCATGCAAAAATAAGAAACATACCACAGCACCCCTTTCATGGTCTTAGAAAGCTCCATCTGGCTTTTATTGGTCGCCAAAAATATCGACGGTCGACAGAACCATACTACATTCATGAAGTAGTGGACGTGTTTTGAGTGCGATTGCACTTTTTATCACAGATGATGCCCCTGTCCAAGTGGTCTCCTTACATACTTACCTATAAATACCTAGGGGAGGGACATCATGATGTCATTATGGATGCAAAAGATTAAATGTGAAAACAGTTAAAAAAAAATTACATTATAATAATGAACTAATATGATGGTATAATCAAAAAAATAAAATATTTTAAATTGTATTACATTGACAAATGGAATCTACTAGTGGAATGGCTATGAAATTTTGAAAAATGTACAGAGGCATCCAATTTATTTCTGCGGTTGGCATTGTTCACATCACCGATATGCTCCACGGCTCTGACTTTTAATTTATGGGTTGAGCACCCTACATATTTTTTATTGTAGTCCGAGCGCTGGATGTAGACAAGGCTACTTGAACCATAGTTCAGGAATTGTTTGATAGGATGGTTCTAATTGTTTGAAGATCACTAAAAGTGTAATAATTTTTTAAATTTTTGCAAGTTTTACAAGGAGTTCTGCCACATCTATGAAAACCATTGCCGTGCAGCCATGTACATATAGATGGGGGATTGGAAAAGAAAGTAAGTCTTTTTAGTGTATTGGCTTTTTTTTTTTTTTTAGAATGGCACAGTCATTGCTTAGAATTTGTGACAATATCTACAAATGCTTATTTAGAATTTGATTGACCCTGTTGAAGTGTGGATTGTAGGTGAGGGCCACACCCGGTTTGTTTAAGGCCTTAGATTTTGTGGGTGTATGCAAGAGTAAGTTTTTTTTTTTACAAGTTTTTTTTGGCTACTATCCATATCCAATAATATATGAGGATAGCCCCTTTCACTGAGTCTATGTGTTAATTCACATGCTTGATTGGTGTAGGTATTTGGGTCACTACAATTATGTTTAAAGGGGTACTCCGGCGATGTTGTGTTTTTGCATTCCGTTTTGTATTATATTTGGCCTAACCTATATGCTGTGCGAGTCGTGTTGTTGCCATTTGTTTTCTGTGCAATTTTAACTTTTTTCCTCGGCGGAAGTATGGTATTTTCTTGGTAGTTGCGGAGCTCACGACCACTTTCATATCTCCGTTCGGCGCCCATCTTGCGTTCATGACATCACAGTTTTCCTCTCTGTGTTTCCTTCTGGCCGATCCCCTTCTTTGAATATTCATTGTGTTCTTCTTAGTTCCGCCTTCTTGGGTCGCGCCCTTCTCCGTTCCCAATCATATCATTGGCGGTTTCTTGGCCAATCATTCTTTTTGTTTGGGTCATGTGATTGCTGTGTGCTCTCCTCCTTTGGTGTTTCACTGTCATTGTGAGGTTTGGTTGCACTACAGCGCTGGTGCCGTATTTTAGTCAATTTGCGCATGCGTTTATTATGTGGCTGTCATATCAGTAATTTTCATAGTTGCCTTCAGCTGTTTATGCATCTGTTTTTTCAGTAGCGTGTTATCATTGCTATGTAGGGAAGCTTAGCATCAGGTGCCTTCGCCAGCATGTTAGGCTACACCAAAGGTCCCACACACTTGTACGCCGGCCGAAAAAAAAAAAGGACGGGGACATGCAAACCAGGAAGGAGAGGCGGAAACATATACAAAGTGAGGGAAGGCAAATAAGGAAAATAAACGCCCAACAGACGTCATCACCACACCCACCAAAGCCAAAAAACCACATGATGTCCCCGCAACAGCTCATGGGAAAATAAGTTTGCAGACCGGAAGTCGGGAAAAAAAAACAACCGAACGCGGAACGCGAACAGAAACACTTTGGACCCACGAACACAGCGCAACACGTCAGGCAACTATTTGGTGAGTAAGACATGGGGGAGAGTGGTGAATGGGTGGAAAAAAAAAACAGCGCCGGAGTACCCCTTTAAGTCGGATCATGTCTCCAATTGGGATGGCACGAATGGTGTGTTTGGGATAACTATTTGCCCTATCCGGCAGATAGTTATCCCAGAGATGCATTGTCGGGGAATGTCTACCACCACTTCATGTGGTGGTTAACAAAGCTCCATGCACAGAGTGGTGCCCGCTTAGTGCATGGGGAGAGTTAGCGCACCGGGCAGGAGATTGCGGGAGGTCCCAACGGTCGGAGCCCCATAATCAGACACTTATCCCGGAGTACCCCTTTGAGATGAATTGATTGAAATTTAAATAATTGACAAACAGTTGTACGGAAGACATGACTCCCTCCTCCATATCACTCACTCAACTTCTGTGTTCTTCCTTTCCTAGTAGGGTTATGCCTAATATGGTGTAGATGGTACTATCACTCAATTACTCTTGACTGCAGAAGGTAGAAGTATGTGTTTCTAAGATATGTAATTGTTGTAGAACAAGAAAAGTTTGTTGTTCTTTAAAACATATACTCCTATAGTCGGTAATGATGTCTAATGCAAGGGTACCTGCGTTACATGTTTTTTTTTTAGACAAGTTTATTACCCCTATGGCTCATTGGCCTAGTTTCTGGCTTTCCGTGTTTTCACTCATTTTTGTTTGTGTTCTTGGCCACCTCAAACAATATTTTCTCTTTTTGTTAGTTTTTTTTGAGATTTGCAATTGTATGTTTTTTTAACCGGATGCTACGGAGCTCTCTGATTCAGTGCTGTCTCCTTTATCTGTGTCTTGCTCTGATGAACTGAACGTGATTTTCGGTTTCTGATGGATGTTTTTTTTTTTAGTTGTAGAAATATATAGAAAAACAAGTGCCCTGTAAACCACCAGTTCAGGTGTGTGTTCAGTTTATTCTGTAACTAGTCTGATTTGACTGCTGTGGTAGAGGGAGCATGTATAAGCCAAAAACAGTTAACTCTATTACTAATAATTGATTCCTTTTATCAATGTAATACAATTTTAGATATTTTCTTTTTTTGTATTATGCCAGCATATTAGTTTTTTGTTAGTATGCTATTTTTTTTAACTGTTTTCACATTTAATCTTTTACACACATAATGATGTTATGCCGCCCCTCTCTTGGGTCTAAGTTTTTAAGAAGACCACATGGACAGGGGTGTCATCTGTCATAAAAAGTGCAAACACATTCGAAACACGTAAGCACTAAGGCTAAGTTTCCACTTGTTTTTCTTTTTTCTGGCAGTTTTTGGAATACTGCCACTGCAGTTTTTGAGCCAAAGTCAGAAGTGGATCCATAAGGGAGGAGAAGTGTAAGTCCTTCCTTTATATGTCCTATTCCTTTTGAATACATTTCTGGCTTTAGCTCAAAATCTGCAGTGGCAGTATTCCAAAAACTGCCAGAAAAAAAACTTAGCCTTATGGTGTGTTGTATCCTTTCAAAACAACCAAATAAAGCTAAAGTATTATGCCAAGTGCCAAGTAACTCAGTCAGTATAGATCTGGGCACCAAAGACTACACGAAGGTGAGCTGAATTTACTTCTCATTTATCTGAGCTGGTACTTAGACACATGGCACCAAGATTTAAAGGAGTTTTCCCTCAAAGCAAAGTTGGTAAAATCAGATATTTGCCACATGTGTAATGTAAAGGAGTAAAAATGTGCTACATTAGTCTACATCACTGTACTCCTCCATGGATCTTATCACTAGTGTTGAGCGGCATAGGCCATATTCGAATTCGCGAATATTCGCGAATATATGGACGAATATTCGTCATATATTCGCGAATATTCGCATATTCGTTATATTCTCGTTTTATTTTCGCATATGCGATAATTCGCGTATGCGAAAATTAACATATGTGAAAATTTGCATATACAAAAGTAACATACGTGAAAATTCGCATATGCGAAAATTAGCATATGCTAATTTTCGCATATGCGAATTTGTGCACGCCACTCTCACACAGTAGTATTACAGCCTTCTTTACACCACGGAAGTTGGAAGCAGAGAGGGATGATCACTGTGATGTGTACTGCGAAGAAAGAAAGAAAAAAAAAAAAAAAAAAGAAAAAAAAAAAACGAATATTCGTAATTACGAATATATAGCGCTATATTCGCGAAATTCGCGAATATGCGATATTCGCGAATAATATTCGAATTGCGAATATTCGCGAGCAACACTACTTATCACCTACTGGTTTCTTCTCTGAATTGGAGCTGTCGCGGTGTTAGTCTTTATGCTTTCCCACAATCCCTCTTGCTTGCATGCACTGTGCAGACCAGCTGCCAATACTTTCAGTACATACCTGGAGATTGCTGTTGAACTGAGCATGTGTGACTACCTTGGTGAAAGCCATAAATTAGTTGTAACCAAGGACAACAGTTATCAAACCAAACCAGGCATGTGGAGGATTGGTAAGTATATATCTCTCAAGCTGGACATTTTCAGAAATGCTTTTCATGCATTATATTTTTAATTGAACATAATGCATCTATATAGACCTACTAATGGTAATAAGTAATTCCCTGCTTAAACTTAATGCAAGTTGCCATGGCCTCCTGGTGTTTCTTAAAGGAAGGAGGAGGTGGGAAGAGATGCCATCAGTTACCATAGTGATTTTCCATACTTAGCAGGAAAAGAGTGCTACACTGAAAAGAGTTGAATGCATTCAATGTATACAATTCATAAAAAAAGAAAAAAAAAAAAAAGAAAAAAAAAAACGGCATTGCAGTGGTTGATTTTCCTAAGATTTTCCATACATAATGTTTCTAATCTTATCCTGTAATAGCATAATACATTATAACAGATTTTGATTTAGATTGTTTATGACATTTTTGTACTTTTAAATTTAGGAAAAAGAAAAACAAGAAAATCCAGGCAAAACAAGTAAATGTCAGCTTCAATTCAACATATCCTCAGGTAAAATGACTAGTAATCAATAGGATAATCAATATGGATACGGAGTGGAGAGAAGTAAGGCCTGAAGCCCATCACTGTCATCTTGAAATGTATTGGCTTCTTAAAAGAAAAGATATGTGTACGCTCCCATCGCAGATCCCCAAATACAGAGTTTTATTTCTTATTTTAAGATAGAGAAAGGAACGGACTGATTCGATTGTCTTCACCCACTGTCCTAAAATGATATATAACTTATTTGCTTTTTGGATTTGTGATAATGCACAAGTATAGCTGGTGTTTTCATAAACTTAGATTTAAAAAGGAATTACCTGATTTTTGGTTCTGTGAATGTAAGAAAGGGACAGCAAAGTTAGTCCAGTTACTAATATACTTCACATACCTGTTTTTGGTGGCTGGTATCAAATTATTTGTCTTTTTTCCTGAGAAGTTCATTTTTTGTAGCCTATGAAATCAGTGTTGTCTCAGACCTTTCCCAGCTTCCTGTGCTGCCCGAGACAATACATCACAAGTCAGGTGCTGCAAGGGGGGTTGGCTTCTTCATCTGTTGTGTGTGAAGCCAGCCCCCTGATGACATTACTGGCACATGTGTGTGCATTCATCGTCACACAGATCCACAGATTGTGGGTCAGGTGATGTCAGGAAAATAATGTGATCAAAGGGAGCATGGCTGTGCTGTAATGGGTGGGGAAAATTACATGTGGGAGGGAAATAAGTCCCCTCCCAACTTGAAATAAAGAATCTTGGGGATTGTAGTCTGAGGGAGGCCACAGAAACAAGCCAGCAACATGATCGGGGACACAGGACACGGCCATTTACCACAAGCACAGATCCTTGGAAAGCATATCCATTACGGTATGGCACTTAATTTCTAAAGTCAACTAATGTTGAATACCCCTTTCATTCAGACTTATATCCCTGTCCTCCCTTTGATTTCATGTCACTAAACCATAATTTTGGTTGTTCATGATATCTACTTTGTACATGACTGTTTCTTTACATAGCTTGGAAAATTCCAGAAAATGATCTAATAAAAAGAGGCTAACTGATTGGTGCAAAAAAATGTAAATAAATCAAAGAACAGCAACAAATGGCCTCCTTGTGAAGATGCTGAAGGAAATAGGTACAAAAATATATATAATTATAATAAATGATGTCATATATTGATGTGACCTCAAGGCTACTCAGCAAGTAAGAAGCCACTGTTCCAAAGACGCCATAAGAAATACAGGTTACAATTTATAACTGCACATGAGGGCAAATATTTTACAATGTGGAATAATGTCCTTTGATCTGATAAAACAAAAATGAAACTGTGTGGCCATGCAGACCATTGTCTTGTGTGTAGGAATATGAAGCATACTAGCAAACTAAAGAACATTATCCCAACTGTGAAGCACAGAGATGGCAGCATCATGTTATGGGGGTACTTTGCTGCAGATAGGACTTGTGTAGTTCACAAAATGAATGGCATTTTGAGGAAAATTATGTGAAGGGAAAGGTAGTGAAGTGGCCATCACAAAGGCCTGAGCTTAGTCTCAGATAAAATTTATAGACGGAACTGAAAAAAATTCTGGGAGCAAGAAGACCTACGAATTTGAGGTCTGTGTTCAGGTCCAGAGCACTCCAGATCAGGATTCATTTAAATAACTCTGCTTTATTCAGCTTTTTCAACTTAAAATAACTTTGGTTTATTCTGCGTTCCCTCAATATTGAATAGTCTACCTGTCCCAAGGCTAAAAACACCCCACAGCATAATGCTGCCACCACCATCCTTCAATATAGGGACGATATTGGGCAGGTAATTTGCACATGATGCTTAGAATTGAGGCCAAAAAGTTCAATCATGGTTTCATCAGACTAGGCAATCTGGTCTTTTTAGGTGATTTTTTTTCTTATACTTTTCAGGCAGGCTTTCATTTTTTCTTTTACTGTTTATCATTCTTACCAAGGCCCTTCTCCCTGATTACTTACTTCTCCAGCTCTGTGCCTTTACAATAATCAAAAGAAAAAGGAGGCACAGGAGCTAAATTTCCAGTGTCACTGAAAAGGCTCTGAATACTTGTGTCCATAAAATTCTATTGAATTTCAATGAAAAATTTAGTTTTTTGCACAAGGCCTAAAAATAACAAAATGTGAAAAAAGTGAAAGAATCTGGCAGGCTTTACAAGTAGATCACTGATATTATTGATCAGTACTATGTCAACAAATGACTGCTTTTAATAGTCCCCTTTAGGGAACTTAAAGGGGTTATCCACCATGAGGTGATTTTAGTACGTACCTGGCAGACAGTAATGGACATGCTTAGGAAGCATCTGCGCTTGTCTTGGGGCTAAATGGCTATGTCATGAGATTACCATAACACTGTGGCTAGCTTTTTGTGAACTTGTATTTCCTGTTTGACTTATGTGTTTTTGACTACAAATCCCACTATGCCATTTTCCTTCCTCTCGCACATCAGCCACCCCACCCATTGAAACAAAAGACCTGTGGTTTCCCACAAAGCGATCCCTCCACCCATTGAACCAGACAGGCTCCCTGTCATCAGCTGACTAGTGAGTCAGGTCTCGGCCGCATTGGAAGCTGGGAAAAACCTGACACAACAGTAATTTTGTATGCTGGTAAAAATAAATAGTGGGGTGAAAATCACAGAAGAATTGTGAGAAAACCGTCACACACAGGTACAGACACTATATTATGAACTAGACTAACTTCACAGCCCCTGTAGCATAGTAAAAAAAAAAAAAAATCCTGGAATTCCCCTTTAAAGAGAATCCTTCATAAGTGTCACCCACACTAACCTGTTGGTTCAGACTTGTAGTGCGGGTGACACTGATGAAAATAATACTTCCCATGGGTATATCCGTGGTCCCGTTCACCCTTTATCCCCCTCATTCAGACAGCAGGCTTGGTCAACAGGCTGCGATCCAGAAGCATGCTAATGTCTCCCGGGTGCTGCTTCCTCAAGCCTGCCTGTAGTCCGGTGGAATGAGGGAACAGCAGTGACCTCAGCGTGCTCCAGGAGCGTCTTCCGTGCACCAAGCCTGCCATCAAAGTAAGGAGAATAATGGCCAGCCCATGGTGAGTATTATTTTTATCAGTGTAACCCCTACTACAAGCCTGTACTAACAGGTTAGTGTGGATAATAGTGATAATAGATTATTTTTTTTATTTTATTTAAAGAATAAGATATGTTTTTAACCCCTTAAGGACCAGGCCATTTTACACCTTAGGACCGGAGCGTTTTTTGAACATCTGACCACTGTCACTTTAAACATTAATAACTCTGGAATGCTTTTACCTTTCATTCTGATTCCTAGATTGTTTTTTCGTGACATATTCTACTTTATGTTATTGGTAAAATTTTATCGATACTTGCATCGTTTCTTAGTGAAAAATTTCAAAATTTGCTGAAAAAATTGAAAATTTTGCATTTTTCTAAATTTGAAGCTCTCTGCTTGTAAGGAAAATGGATATTTCAAATAAAAAAAAAATTATTCACAAATACAATATGTCTACTTTATGTTTGCATCATAAAATTGACGTGTTTTTACTTTTGGAAGACACCAGAGGGCTTCAAAGTTCAGCAGCAATTTTCCAATTTTTCACAAAATTTTCAAACTCACTATTTTTCAGGGACCAGTTCAGGTTTGAAGTGGATTTGAAGGGTCTTCATATTAGAAATACCCCACAAATGACCCCATTATAATGACCCCAGTATTCAAAATGACATTCAGTCAGCGTTTTAACCCTTTAGGTGTTTCACAGGAATAGCAGCAAAGTGAAGGAGAAAATTCACCATCTTCATTTTTTACACTCGCATGTTATTGTAGACCCAACTTTTGAATTTTTACAAGGGGTAAAAAGAGAAAATTTATACGGATGTTTGTAGCCCAATTTCTCTCGAGTAAGCACATACCTCATATGTCTATGTAAAGTGTTCAGCGGGCGCAGTAGAGGGCTCAGAAGCGAAGGAGCGACAAGGGAATTTTGGAGAGTACGTTTTTGTGAAATGGTTTTTGGGGGGCATGTTGCATTTAGGAAGCCCCTATGGTACCAGAACAGCAAAAAATCCCCACATGGCATACCATTTTGGAAACTAGACCCCTTGGGGAACGTAACAAGTGGTAAAGTGAGCCTTAATACCCCACAGGGGTTTCACGACTTTTGCATATGTAAAAAAATATATATATATTTTCACTAAAATGTGTGTTTCCCCCCCAAATTTCACATTTTTGCCAGGGTTAATAGCAGAAAATACCCCCCAAAATTTGTAACCCCATCTCTTCTGAGTATGAAGGTACCTCATAAGTGGACCTGAAGTGCACTACGGGCGAACTACAATGCTCAGAAGAGAAGGAGTCATATTTGGCTTTTGGAGAGCAAATTTTGCTCGGGGGGCATGTCGCATTTAGGAAGCCCCTATGGTGCCAGGACAGCAAAATAACCCCCACATGGCATACCATTTTGGAAACTAGACCCCTTGAGGAACATAACAAGGGGTACAATGAGCATTTACCCCCCACTGGTGTCTGTCAGAACTTTGGAACAGTGGGCTGTACAAAATTTTTAATTTGCACAGCCCACTGTTCCAAACATCTGTCAGACACCAGTGGGGGGTAAATTCTCACTGCACCCCTCATTACATTCCGTGAGGGGTGTAGTTTCCGAAATGGGGTCACATGTGTTTTTTTTTTTTTTTTTTTGCGTTTGTCAAAACCGCTGTAACAATCAGCCACCCCTGTGCAAATCACCTCAAATGTACATGGTGCACTCTCCCTTCTGGGCCTTGTTGTGCGCCCCCAGAGAACTTTGCGCCCACTTATGGGGTATCTCCGTAGTCGGGAGAAATTGCATTACAAATTTTGGGGGGCGTTTTTCCCTTTTACCTCTTGTCAAAATGAACAGTATAGGGCAACACCAGCGTGTTAGTGTAAAAAAATTATTTTTTTTACACTAACATGCTGTTGTAGACCCCAACTTCACCTTTTCATAAGGGGTTAAAGGAGAAAAAGCCCCCCAAAATTTGTAACACAATTTCTCCAGAGTACGGCGATACCCCATATGTGACCCTATTATGCTGCCTTGAAATACGACAGGGCTCCAAAGTAAGAGCGCCATGCGTATTTGAGGCCTGAATTAGGGATTTGCATAGGGGTGGACATAGGGGTATTCTACGCCAGTGATTCCCAAACAGGGTGCCTCCAGCAATACTGGGAGTTGTTGTTTTGCAACAGCTGGAGGCTCCATTTTGGAAACAGTGGCGTACCGGACGTTTTTCATTTTTATTGGGAGGGGGGCTGTGTAGGGGTATGTGTATATGTAGTGTTTTTTACTTTTTATTTTATTTTGTGGTAGTGTAGTGTAGTGTTTTTAGGGTACAGTCACACGGGCTGGGGGATTACAGCGAGTTCCCGCTGCGAGTTTGAGCTGCCGCGCAAAATTTGCTGCATCGCAAACTTGCAGCCTGATACTCACTGCAAGCCCCCTGCCCTGCGGACTTCAAGGGGCCGGGCAGGACGGGAGGAAGTAACCGCCCCCCCCCTTGCGATTGGTTGGTTAGTTAACCGACGGATCGCAGGGGATCGGAGGAGGTGGCAGGCTTGCCACCTTGCTCCTAGTCTTCAGCATGGTCCTGGCTGTCTGTGACAGCCGGGATCATGCGAAATTACCGGGCGGTCGGGTCCCAGAGACCCGATCAGCCCGGTATCGCCGCAGATCGCAAGGGCGATTTCCCTTGCGATTTGCGGCGATCGCCGACATGGGGGGCCTACATGGCCCCCCTCGGCGTTTGCCCTGGATGCCTGCTGAAGGATTTCAGCAGGCATCCAGTTCCGATCTCTGCCCGGCGAGCGTCAGAGACCGGAAATACAACAGGACGTTCTCTAACGTCCTTGGGCATTAAAGCCCAGGTAGTGAGGACGTTAGAGAATGTCCTATGTCCTTCCCCAATAAAATGTAAATCGCCCCCTTTCCCCGTTTACAAAAAAATGGGGAAACTCCCCCCCAAACATACGTATATACATATATAAAAACACAGATCACAGCACAAAAAATTAGCCCTCATGCAGCCCCATATACAGAAAAATAAGCAATTTATAGGGGTCACAATAGTTATTTACTTATTTTCCTTTCTTCCTTTTTTTCTTCTTCTTTTATTAAGTAGCACAATAGAAAAGCATGTATTCATTTAATCGTATTGACCCACAGAATAAAGCAAACACGTCAGTTCTACCATAAAGTGAAAACTAAACCCCCCCAAAATTTGCTAAATTGCGGTTTTCTTTTTAATTCCCCCCCCCCACATACACACAAATAAAAAAAATTTGGACTCGTCCTAAATTTTTATGGTCAAATGAAAGGTGTCATTTCAAAGTACAAGAACAAAAACAAAAGAGTAATGTCTCCTAAAAAAAGAGAAGGAAAAAAAACATAACACAAAAATGAAAAGTGTCCTCAAGGGGTTAAGAATGAGTTTAGGCTACTAAATAGAATGTCAGAGAGTCCACACTTTTCTGCTTGATCTGAGCAAATGTTTTTCATGTGCTTTTTTTTCCCTAACACTTTTTTTTTTTTCTTCAGCTTCAACTAGACACTGGTGATGGAGAGCACGTGTATGCCAATTTTGTATCCAATACATCATTCTCAAGATCATGGACTTAGAAGTGGAGCCTATAAATTAGGATCATGTAATGGGAGGCAACAAGACAGCTATAAACAAAATTCCTACTTTATAGGAAGATGACTTATTATTGTATCTATGATTAGAAGGAATGTTTAAAATATTGGAAAAACATTTTTAGAGTTTGGGATTGTGATAAAAAATGAACCTATACTCTGTATACTCCAATACCTGTTTTAGCCCTCACTGCGCCCAGTGCTGCGGCCTTGGTTCTATCTTTTGGCTAGGTTTACTATATGCTTTTTTACCCATGTCACCACTGAAGCCAATCAGTGGGCTCAGTGGTATTTGGCTGCTTCAGTACAGTATGCTTATGTTTTGCATAAACAATGTAACCTAGGGGTGGGTGGGCATCTAGTTAGTAAACCATACATATGTTCAAAAGGTTTTGTGGTCTCCAAATGGTTCCTGATCATGCACTCCTTAATATTTATATTTCAACACCAAGAAGGAAATGTTGTGGAATTAGGTAAAACACAGGATCAGAGATATGTTTAAGGACACCTCCAGAGATGCAGTCCCACACTCTCATCACAGTTTGGCATGGAGAAATGGCGGTCAGGTTTCTATGGCAACTGTACAACACCCAGTGAGTTTGGTGCATTAGTAGACTCTTCCATGGAACTTCTTGGGCATTATACAGTACCTTGCCAACCCAACTGGCCAGTGTCAGCTTTGTCTCTCCACGCTGAACTGTGCAGAGCGCTTGGGACCTTGTCTCTAGGGTTATGCTTTAGCTATATGCAAATGCTGAAAAAATAAAAACAAGATACTAAAAACATCTCAATTTTTTCAGTAGATTATGATCGTAGCACAAAAATTCCAGCACATACACACCCTGGAATGTTATCAGTGAGGGAATTAATGGTTGTACGAGGAATGTTCTACCATGCTCAATGCTCTTGGATATGCGAATCATCACCACCTGCAGACTTGTCTCCCATCTAGCACATCTCGAGGAAGTTAAATGAAATGGAAGCTGGATATTTTCCTGCAACTTCCTCAAAGAACAACACGAAAGCTAGTCAGTGTGGGAAGCCGCAGAAACAAATTCTATCTACTTTGGTCGCTTTTAATGTGTTGTGCCTATACTCGCACAACACAGTCACGTGAGTGTGTTTTCCACATATTGTTAAAGCCCCCTCCTGATACCAGGATTCCACACAAGGGAGTGCTCCTCTGATTTTTGCTTGTATCTAGCACATCTGGGACGCCATTGGTCGGAAATCATGGAGCTGGCAGAGGTGAACCTTAATGATTTGCATTCCCAAGTGCAGCATTGCAGAACATTTCACAGACAACCATTTCTAACCTCATTGATAGCATGCTATGGTGTTGTAATGCATGCACTTCTGAATGAGGTGCTCATTCTCAGTACTGAGATGTTTTGTATATTTTGTTTCCTTTTTTTTAATCATTTGCATATCAATGTTTAGTAATGTACAGTAGCTTTGGCTTATTTTTTGGTTGACCAACAACCCCCAAACATGTGAAATGAACACTTAGGCTTGACATCATGTTTTGGTATGAATGTATTTGTGACCATCTGATTCCCACTTTGCTTCCACGTACTGTATGTACTGGGGCAAATATTAAAGATAAACCTGGCAGGTCCCTGGGCTTCTCCCTTCACCAAGGCTGTTAATCAGGCCAGTCTGGACGGGAGGGCATGGCAAGTTTGACTGTGAGATGCTGCATCCTCTCTACTGTAACTGGTCATGTCATACCCCATTTTTTTTTTAAGCTCTTTGCTGCATCCAACAGAGCTGAGGAAAACAGATTAGGAACTGCCCTCCTCACATGCAAGGTCCTGGGATCAACGAGTGTCCCTGGGGACTTGACTGTTTCTGTTTAACTTTTTTTCTCTTTGGATGTATTTTCTTTTGGAATATGCTCTATATGGAGGAGATTTATCATTGTTATCTTTAGAAAGTCATTTATTTTTCCTTTGGATTTCCTTATGTGCAACATATATATGATACTATGGTGGGGTTTGATAAATTTGGACAAACAACAATAAATCACTTCAGAACACCATTTTGCATGATTCCTCCTCAACTTTTTGAAAGTGCTCTCTAAAGCCAGTTATGCAAGTCAGGTCTGGACTGGTGTAGATTTGCAGTGTTTTGGAGGGCTTTGCGACTTTTTGTGCAACATTTGTACTTGAGAAATCCATTACTACTTCAAAGTGAAAACAGAAATTGACTTTAAATTGAATTTCTTACTGTGCAAAGTCACAAAAAAAAAAAAAGTGCTTTGGCGCACATGTGACATTTCATGCACCAAATATAAGCAAGAAAAAAAAGCTCTAAAAGACCGATAAATGTTCCCCTATATATCTACTTTATGTCTGCAGTCAAAAGTTTTTGTTAATTTATAAGCCACCTTGGAAGCTGGGTCACTTTGATACTTTTTTATATTTCATGTATGTCCTTTTTTAAATTTCATAATAATAATTACTACACATCCATCCTAAGTACTTTGTTTTCTCTTTTTTGGTTTTTAATATCATTGTATGTGCCGGGCATTGTTTAACTTTTCTGATTGGTTGATTTTACTTTATATGCATGACAACCCTTTATTTATGACAATATACATTCTATACCAAGGCAGGCTAATATATCACTGATGGCCTGGAGAAAGCTGACCAACCTCCTTTTTGGGCACTGATGGGCATTGTACTGGTTTTCATTTAAAGGGGTACTCCGCTGCCCTGTGTCGGAAGCTCTGCTCGCAGCGTCCGGAAGTTTATTATTCCGAACGCTGTGTGCGGGCTTCCGTGTTCAAGGCCGCCCCTCGTGACGCCACGCCCGCCCCCTCAGCGAAAGTCTATGGGAAGTGGGCGTGACGGCCATCGCGCCCCCTTCCCATAGACTTTCGCTGAGGGGGCAGGCGTTACGTCACGAGGGGCGGCCCTGAACACGGAAGCCCGCACACAGCGTTCGGAACAATAAACTTCCGGACGCTGCGAGCGGAGCTTCCGACACAGAGCAGCGGAGTACCCCTTTTAAGGGAATTCTTAAAACTCTTTGGAGAAGATAGCACGTTAAATTATATTTAACATACATGTGCCTTTAGGTGCTATATGGTGGTCACAATTTCTGTTCCATTGCAGCTTAATCTATTACTTTTCTGTTGTAAATTCTATGGGGGACATTTATCAATGTTTGCTTATGTATTCCTTTTTTTAGCAATTTTTTTTCTTACAAATTTTTTTTGCTTATGTGCAATTTATTTATCAACTGGTTTCCGCCTGTTGATACATTTCTTTCACGTAAGCAAATTTTTTTTTTGCTTTGGTAGAGGCTTTTTCTGCTCCATGTCTGAGCTGGAGTAAATTTAGTAGGTTTTTTCATGCAATGTGACTTTTTTGCGACTTTCGCACTTGATAAATCTCTGACCACTCCAAGTCAAAAATCCCTTTTTGCTTTGGTAAGCAAGTTTCCTTTTTTTTGCTTAGGGCACTGAACAATCAAAAAGTCACACAAAAAATAGAGCAGCCGCACTTACGACTTTTTTGTGACAATTTTAGGCAAAAAAAAAAAACTACTAAATGCTTTGATAAATGTCCCCCAATAATGATTTGTGCAATGAATGCTACTCATGGTTGGAGACCTACTTCCTATAACCTGCTTCTTTAAAGAAGTTCCTGAATCCTGAATAGTCTGGATCTTGCAAAGTTTTTTGCAAGATCCAGACTATTCACCTAAATTTCTCATGAGAAGCACCACTAGACAACTCAGTGGTATAGAGAGAGGACACATATAATGCAATAGGTTTAAGGGTTGATTTGTATGTTTTGGCTTGGCTAAGTTAGAGAAAAACAGACAGCAGGGTCCCAAGAACTAAACTGAATATAAAGGTAGATGGTACTGGTGACTCTTTTTATAAAACTTCTTACTAGGTCAAAAGGGGTTCAACCGTTCAGTAGATATTCATGTTGCAAATATGGTAATTTGGGGTAATGGAGGCGGCTTCGGCTATATGTTCAATACTTTGCCCCGCCCACTTCTGTGATAATTCCACCTCATTCTGACTAACTCTGCTCTCTCTATAAATTTTCATCCTGTCTTCTTCAGCATGTCTGTAAAGGGCGCAGAGTTATCAGCAGAAGGGGCAGAGTTATTGTCAATCATAACCTATGTTACACTGAGCGCTCCGGGTCCCCGCTCCTCCCCGGAGCGCTCACGGCGTTCTCCTGTTCGCAGCGCCCCGGTCAGACCCGCTGACCGGGTGCGCTGCGATAATGTCCCCAGCCGGGATGCGATTCGCGATGCGGGATGCGTCCGCTCGCGGTGCGCATCCCGACCCGCTTACCAGACTCGTTCCCCGTCTGTGCTGTCCCGGCGCGCGCGGCCCCGCTCCCTAGGGCGCGTGTGCGCCGGGTCTTTGCGATTTAAAGGGCCGGTGCACCACTGATTGGCGCATGGGTTTTAATTAGTGTCTTCACCTGTGCACTTCCCTATAATACCTCACTTCCCCTGCACTTCCTTGCCGGATCTTGTTGCCATTGTGCCAGTGAAAGCGTTCCTTGTGTGTTCCTAGCCTGTGTTCCAGACCTCTTGCCGTTGCTCCTGACTACGATCCTTGCTGCCTGCCCTGACCTTCTGCTATGTCCGACCCTGCTCTTGTCTAATCCCTTGTACTGCGCCTATCTCAGCAGTCAGAGAGGTTGAGCCGTTGCCGGTGGATGCGACCTGGTTGCTACCGCCGCTGCAAGTCCATCCCGCTTTGCGGCGGGTCTGGCGAATACCAGTAGCAACTTAGAACCGGTCCACCGACACGGTCCACGCCAATCCCTCTCTGACACAGAGGATCCACCTCCAGCCTGCCGAATCCTGACAACCTATACAGCCACCGCCTCTTTTGTACATTAAAAAAAATACAGTGTTCCCTCAAGTTACAATATTAATTGGTTCCAGGATGACCATTGTATGTTGAGACCATAACTCTATGGAAACCTGGTAATTGGTTTTGAAGCCACCAATATGTCATCCAAAAATAGCAAAAAGTGAAAAATAAGTTGATAACTAATATAGATAAAGCAAATCCTTACATATAAAAGTAAAATAGAGCTGCTGGATACAGTAAATCACTGTCTATGTAAAGGACAGAAGCTTCTTCAGGGTCCTGTTCAGTACACGCAATGTCCTAAAAACGTAACACTGAGTCGCCCTCACCTGTTGTCTAAAGGAGCAGCTAACTGTGGTATAGGTTAAGAGAAGTACAGAACATGTAGTATGACCCTGTACTGTAGGGAGGCGCTACCAGACAGGAATTCAGTTTATACACTTCAGTAATACAGGTGTTTTACCAGTGAATGCCCATTCTTATTGGTCAGATCTTTCAGCCATTGACACATTTCGCAGATCTGGACTGTCCGTAGCATTGTATGTTGAGTCTGTTTTCAAGTTACAATGGTCCAGAAAAGACCATTGTATGTGGAAACTATTGTATGTTGAGGCCATTGTAAGTTGATGGATCGCTGTACCATACTAGCAACAAGATGGATATCTACTGAATGGCTGCACAGATTTTCACCTGGTAAGAAGCATTAGAAACAGGGTCACCCACACTAAATATATTTACAGTAGTTCAGTATAGATGACCCTGCTGTGAGTTTTCCTTTGAGGAGCGAACTATTGTTTGGAAATTCCTAAAGTCTAAGCATTTAATATGATAAGTTCCACACTTGTATTAAGTAGCTTTACATGGTTGTTCGGACATTATTGATTTTTAAATTTGCTCTAGAGAAATAAAAGCTGAAACATTTGGTAAAACCGGTTTATGCATGAGATCCCTGGTGTGTATATTGTGCTCAGCTTTTGCTCCTTTCATTGATCTGTGTATGTAACTTTTGTACACATTTACATTATCTAACTTTACTCTTTAATATCCGTACATGACTTTTAAACTCCCAAAACACAATGACTATGTAAGGCAATGATAATAGACACGAGTCTGAGACCCAGAATCATCACATATTTAATCTGTCTGCAGTTCTGAGACTCATTAATGACATTCAGCTCATGAACATTTCTGACTATAAAAGATTACGAATTATAGCTCATAGGTCTCTTTCTTCTATGATGAAGAAGATGGTTCTTAGATTACTGCTTAGTTTTAATGAGTTCTGTGGTGGCATCTGGTATTGAAATGAGACAGAATGTGGGAAATATAAAACTCTCTCATTGCATTATTTGGCAAGTACTGATTGCTCCTGCTGTGTTAAAATCAGCTAATCCCTTTGTTCCAGATGTCTTCTTGATTTTTGCAAAAATCAAAACAATAAGAAATTACTTTGCATTCGTATTTTGCATGCCTGTGCATACATCTGCATTGGTTAATAAAGTTGGCGTTTTACATGACGTTATGCAGTATTTGTTTTTGTTTTTTATTTCCTGTTTTTGTATTTTATTTGCATATGCCTTCCTTTTTTTAAGTGGAATGTTTCATATTTATTCTGAATCTTTAATAATGAGAGCCATTTTTCCCCTGGTTATGTAGTAAAACAGTTAGGGTATGTTCACATTGAGTATTGTGAACGAAATCTCGGCTCGCAGAATTCAGGAAGTGGAGATTCCATCTGGCAGCCACCGCTAAAATAGTTCAGCGGTAGGACCATGCGGCCCTGCGCCATCACCATTGACGGTCCATGCAAAGAATGAACAGGTTCAGTGTTTGTGCTGATCAATTTCAGCAGGGGAATTTTCCGCGGTTAAAATTTTGCAGTGTTAATGGGTCTGCGGAAGACCCATTGACACAAAAGGTAATGTTCGCAGCACAAATTTACGACGCGCAATTCTGTGCGAGGAAATTCCGCTCAAATTACCCAGTGTGAATATATCCTTATTCAGATTCTATTTGGTAAAGTGTAATGGACGCTAATTACAACAGGGGAAAAAAAGGATTTAGTCAGCCACCAATTGTGCAAGTTCTCTCACTTAATAAGATGAGAGAGGCCTGTAATTTTCATCATAGGTAAACCTCAACTATGAGAGACATAATGAGAAAAAAATCCATAAAATCTAATTGTCTGATTTTTAAAGAATTTATTTGCAAATTATGGTGGAAACTAAGTATTTGGTCAATAACAAAAGTTCATCTCAATACTTTGTTATATACCCTTTGTTGGCAATGACAGAGGTTAAACATTTCCTGTAAGCCTTCACAAGGTTTTCACACACTATTACTGGTATTTTGGTCCATTCCTCCATGGATATATCCCCTAGAGCTGTGATGTTTATGGGCTGTCGCTAGGCAACACGGACTTTCAACTCCTGCCAAAGGTTTTCTATGGGGTTGAGATCATGAGACTGGCTAGGCCACTCCAGGACCTTGAAATGCTTCTTACGAAGCCACTCAATTATTGCCTGGGATCATTGTCATGCTGAAAGACCCAGCCATGTTTCATCTTCAATGCCTTTGCTGATGGAAGGAGATTTTCATTGAAAATTTCAGGATACATGGCCCCATTCATTCTTTACTTTACATGGATCATTCGTCCTGGTCCCTTAGCCGAAAAACAGCCCCAAACATGACGTTTCCACTCCCATGCTTCACAGTAGGTATGGTGTTCTTTGGAGGCAACTCAGCATTCTTACTCCTCCAAACACGACGAGTTGAGTTTAGACCAAAAAGTTCTATTTTGGTTTCATCTGACCATATGACATTCTCCCAATACTCTTCTGGATCATCCAAGTGCTCTCTAGCAAACTTCAGATGGGCCCGGACATGTATTGGCTTAAGCAGGGGAACACATCTGGCACTGCATGATTTGAGCCCCTGGCGGTGTAGTGTTTTACTGATGGTAGCCTTTGTTACATTGGTCCCAGCTCTCTGCAGGTCATTCGCTAGGTCTCCGTTCTGGGATTTTTGCTCACCGTTCCTGTGATCATTTTGACACCACAGGCTGAGATATTGCATGGAGCCCCAGATCGAGGGAGTATATCAGTGGTTTTGTATGTTTTACATTTTCTAATAATTGCTCCCACAGTTTGAATCTGCAACAGACAAGCTGCTTGGTGTGAAGAAATAGTCTTCCCAGGCCTACAATTTTGTTTCTGGTGTCCTTTGACATCTCTTTGGTCTTAGCCATAGTGGAGTTTGGAGTGTGACTGTTTGAGGTTGTGGACGGGTGTCTTTTATACTGATAACAAGTTCAAACAGGTGCCATTAATACAGGTGAGGAGAGAGGATACTCTTAAAGAAGAGGTTAAAGGTCTGTGAGAGCCAAGAGAACTTGCACAATTGGTGGCTGACAAAATACTTGTTTTTGTCCCACTGTATAATGATACATGTGGGAGATTTATCATTGCATTTTGAGCTGTTTTGTTGTCTATATTCGGCACAGTTTAGGTGCAGTGGTTATTTTTTTTCCCTACAACTTTTCAAATAGAAATTCTTCACAATGTTGTCTTGCAGTACACCATTTGGGGAAGATTTATCAAAACCTGTCCAGAGAAAAAGTGTCTGAGTTGCTTCAGATCGCTTCTTTCATTTTTGAAAAAGCCTCTGAAAAATAAAAGAAGCAATCTGATTGGTTGCTATGTGCAAATCAGGTGCTTTTCCTCTGGATAGATTTTGATAAATCTCCCCATTTATCCTTTTCACTATGCAGTGGTCACGTATTTATAGAGACTTTCGTAAAGAGTCGCAAATTATAGCGCAAAGAGGAACATCGGGGCACAAATCTACACCATCCAAAAGAAGGTGTGAGAAAAACCTTTAAACAAATAAAATATACAAAGTACTGGTAACGCATCAAATTTATCATTGTCCTTGTGACTTTTTGATAAATTTGTTGGATGCAAGTCAAAACCACCATCAAAAAAAGGGTGGAGAAAAACATCTGCACTAGGACATCCTTTGATAATTGTCAGCCCATATTCTTATATACTGTGTTCCAGACACAGTATATTTTCTTTACTCTAGTGCTAGTGATATTTTAGATGAGTTAAAGGAAAACTGTCACCCTGATCACCCGCACTAAACCCAATACACAGGGTTATACTGTGGGTGACCAGGAGTGCAACGAGGTGTCACTTACCAAATTCCATCCAGTGATATTGCCCGACAAAAGTCCCGTGCTCAATTCGGTTACCTGTGCGCAGGAGGCAGGGCCTCAATGGCTGTCCGCCCCCTGCTTCTTTCTGCCTCATGAAACACTCTACCTCTATTAGTATATTCAAATTCTGCACTGCGCTCTGAGGCAGGAGCGCAAGCGCAGTTAGTTTACATACTAGTGACGTGAATTACATGTCACGTAAGAGCTGCCCTCTGAGGTCGGAGCACATGCATTCTGGCACAGGAGCAGAGCGCTCTGGCAAGAAGAGGTCTCGCGTCACTAAGATGTGAGAGCTGTTTGTAAACTAACTGCACTTGTGCTCCTGTCTCAGAGTGCAAGCGTATTTAGAATTTGAATATACTAATAGAGGCAGATTGTTTCAGGATGCAGAAAGAAGCAGGGGGCGGGCAGCCATCGGGGCCCCGCCTCCTGCGCAGATAACCAATTTGAGCACGGGACTTTCGTCAGGCAATATCACAGGAGCTACTGGATGGAATTTGGTAAGTGACACCTTGTTGCACTCCTGGTAACTCACACTATAACTCTGAGCATTGGATTTAGTGTGGGTGATCAGGGGGACAGTTTTCCTTTAAAACCATGTTTCCATTTACAATGCATTTAAAATAAAAATGTAATTAAATTAATCTTAACTTGTTATATCCTACCATTTTGTGTCAGAAGTTCACGTACACAAAATCCCAATTTATTACTTAAAGGGGTTATCTAGAAAAAAAACTTTTTTTTTTTTTAATCAACTGGCTCCAGAAAGTTAAACAGATTTGTAAATTACTTCCATTAAAAAATCTTAATCCTTTCAGTACTTATGAGCTTCTGAAGTTAAGGTTGTTCTTTTCTGTCTAAGTGCTCTCTGATTACACATGTCTCGGGAACCGCCCAGTTTAGAAGCAAATTCCCATAGCAAACCTCTTCTAAACTGGGCGGTTCCCGAGACACGTGTCATCAGAGAGCACTTAGACAGAAAAGAACAACCTTAACTTCAGAAGCTCATAAGTACTGAAAGGATTAAGATTTTTTTAATAGAAGTAATTTACAAATCTGTTTAACTTTCTGGAACCAGTTGATATATATATAAAAAAGTTTTTTTCCTGGAATACCCCTTTAAATATGTTCCATTATCTAAACATGTTAAATTGGATGGAAACACTGGTGGTGTCCGCACTGACCAATGAACCTGTGCTTGAACTGTGAAATTTTAAGCCTAGATCTATCTGTTATAGAATATAATATATATCCCCCTTTGGAACCATGATGTCTAGGTTTTGCCATTTCTTCATTGCCCAGTGTATGGGATCTTGAAACATCTAAGTCACCTTCCTGTCATAAATAAAACCTGTGTAGTATTTTTCACTTAAACATGATTAAGAAGCCCCATAGACGTGTAATGCATATTCATAAAATGCAAACTAAAAGTCCGACAGGTGGGGACTCACTACTGGGACCCCCTTCCATTAAAATAAAGCAGGTCACTTGCGAATGGAATGTCAATGCGAATGCAGCGTGACAGTCATGTAAAATGGAAAAGAAGGAGAAAACTGGTCAACCATGACATCTCCAATATTTTAGCAAATCTCATGATATTTACTGTAGTCAGTAAGTATTGTTCTACACACTCAAACATTAATCTTCATATGAAAAGTCTTACCACTGTAAGGCAAACATGTATTAGAGATTAAGGAATGTATTGGGCATATCACACAGAAATCCACTGACTATTACCAGTACTATTGATATGGCATTTCTTATATGGATTAAACAAAATAACTAGAAAATCTCTTTTTTTACTTAGTGAAGCTGAACTCTTACTGACACACCTGCCATCAGCCATGTAGCCTTTATTGCTACTGATAACATTTTAACTTCTACTGTTCTAAAAATATGTTTGGTTTAGGGACATGATATGTCAGGCCTGACAGAATTGCCTGACAGAATTCCAAAAGGGGAATGATTATTGGTGTGTGCACAGTAGGGGCACCTGTGACCTGAGTTAGAGTTGATGGGTGTGTTAAGGTCTACAGTTCCTCAGTAAGCAAAGACAAGCAAAACATCTGCAGAAAGAAGTAGCTATGGTTGAAAGCCAAAGCTTGACATAAGGGACAGAAAAAAAACGAAAACAAAAAAAAACTTATTGAATTGCAGCCAAGAACACATTTTGTTGTAAATCTGTTTTTATAAACAAGTAAGCACTGATGTTACAATATGAAAATAAGCAATATTTGCTTTAGAAGAATTCTTACAATAGGATACATAAAATGGCATGAAAAAAGCAAAGGCTATTCAGCAGGTTATTATTAGAAGAAGAACCAAACCAATAACAATAAGGCAGCAATAAGGTGGTAATTACATTACTACTACTCCATGCTTCACTAGGAAATAAATGACCATTAAATATAATAATCGCAATGTATCTTGCATAACTAATAGATCAAGCCAGGTATGTACTTGCTGACGGTTTGTACAGATGCTGGTGCCCTTCAAATCACATTTAACTCTGCAGTAATATGAGTGGCTGAAGGTTTTTTTGTGCGCTTCTGTCCCTTGTGTCAAGATTAATTTTTTCGTCCAAACCCTATATATATATATATATATATATATATATATATATATATAATATATATATAATTTATTTTCATAACTGTTAATCTTAATATTTTTACATATTTTAGATGTCTTTATGAACAAAACCAGTATTTCTAATACCATATGTTAGATATTTCAGAGTACACCAGGGGAATAAGATGACATAACATGTATTTGTTTTTTTTGAAGCTATTATTATTGTTTTACTTTCTGTTGGGTTCAGATGTACAGGAGAGATTCTATCCATGTCTCTCCTGGCTCATACAATCTGCAGATCACTGCCAATAGGCTTGAATTAATAATGCTATTATAATGAGCTATTCCAGTTATTGCTCAATTGGTGAATTGACACATATTCCCATTTTTACACAATGCCCACAATGCTGTGCCTACAGGGCTCCTTGTAGGAAATTTAGATAAATGAACTGACACCTGCTCAAAGTGAAACAACTGTTACCAGAGCCTCTTCCTCCCATCTGCTAATAGCTGACATCCTGACTGCTCGGTAATAGATGGCGTGCTGTATATCGCTTCTTACTGTTACAGTCCTTTTTTGGCTTAATTTTTCTAAGCCCTCAAAAGCACTCAAGTGAAAGAATAACAAGGTCAGGGTGACATGAAAAATATATCACATGCCAACATTTCTTATCAGCTGTCAGATGGGACAGATCGTCATTCAGTAAATTGAAGAAAGATTTATGCAAAATGATTGTTAAATAATTTTGTTGCAGCCACATAACCAAAAATCTATACATACGTCTGAAAGAAGATCAAAAACAGTTGCCGAAAAAGTATTAAACCTGACAAGAAGGTAAGTCACTTTGTAATACCGTCACCTAGATACTGGGCTCTGTGCGCTTCTATTTTTTATGCTTTAGTTTCTATGCAGGAACAGTATTGTGCTTAGCTATCTATTAGATCCAGTGCATCAATTCTTTATTTCCAAGCTGTAAACAAAACCTCATGTTACCACAGACAGTTTCATTCTTAGTGTTTTATTCATACGGGAAATAACTTTGTGTATTGTTCTGCCATATTCTTTGTATTCACCACATGTTGTATCAACTGCTCTACCACTCATGGGTAATTCGTGGAAACGAAAGTTCTGCTTTGCTCTCTTGTACACATCATAACCCCCTTATTTGTAAAGGATGGGGCTCTGATGTGAAACATTTATAAGAGTCTTCAAGACCTTTCGAAAATGAAAGATGTTCATAACAGGTGAGATTAGTAGACAGTAACTGTGGGAGTTTAATGTGTTCCATACCTTGCTTTAGGCTTTGTGACTTTGCACTAAGCTCTATCCTTATGCCACACTGCATAGACCAGATGATCAATACAAGTTTGTGATGCTGTCCTTTAAAATTATTTTCTTTTGGCCAGATTTTACACTGCATTAAGCAGTGTCCATCCTAATCCATATAATGTAATTGCCATGTGTTGTACAGATTCATCGACCCTCCACATACTTGATGGAGGCCAGAAATGGGCCAATTTGGCCTCCATTCAGGACGTATGTAGCAGGGTCTGGTTAATGGAATAGCATGGAACTCTGCACTATTTTGCTGAAGACGTATTCTACACAAAATACCTTTTTTACTTTTATTTCACAATGGGACCTTATGTATAATGGGTACCACTAAGTGGTATAGGTCGGGGATTCCTTCAATTGTATGCATCTGACAGACACTGAGTGTGAAACCGCTCATAGACAAGACCAGAAATGTCTGCCTTTTTCTATCCTGTTCTAGTCAGTTATGAGACAGTATGGTTTAGCAAGTAATATATTTAAGTTTGTCAAATGCACATGCCTATAAGAAGACAGATTAAGGGAGAACCTGTCAGCCGCAATTCTCATTCTAAACTGCTTGCACTGTTAGATAGCTACCTTTCATATATCTGTCTGACGATAAAAACAAGCAATCTCCAGGTAGCAGAGCGGGATCAATGGAAGCGCTGAGACCAGATAAGAAGTTAAAAGGATTTATTTCCCATGATGCAACGCGTTTCACGGTCACCCGCTTCCTCAGGCATGCCTGAGGAAGCGGGTGACCGTGAAACGTGTTGCATTATGGGAAATAAATCCTTTTAACTTCTTATCTGGTCTCAGCGCTTCCATTGATCCCGCTCTGCTACCTGGAGATTGCTTGTTTTTATCGTGATTCTATTTCAGCGGGACGAAGCTGCAGAGACCCTTTGATGATACACCCTGTTCCATTGTTGTACTTGGTTGGAGTACAACTTCATGTGGTAAGCGCAATTCACACTTAGCGTAACCAACTCATCTTTGGTGTTACACTACGGAGCGCATCCGTTTGTGCTTTTTTTAATTTCATATATCTGTCTGGGCATCCATAACATAGAAATATGCTTTTATTCATTGATGTAATAAAGAGGTGTTCCCAAGCCCTTGAAGTGCTGAGGGTTGTAATGTGTCTTTGCTCCTCCTCTCCCCCCCCCATCACTGCTTGAGTGACAGTCAGCTGGAAGCCAAGTAGCTTCCAAATCTCAAACCTGCACACAATTTGAATGCAAGGTGCTGGTATGAGCTTTAGAAACAGGGCCCAACTTTCAGCTGACTGTCAATCAAGTAGGAATAGGGAGGGTAGAGGGAGCAAGGAGGTATTTCAGCCCTTAGCACTTCAAGGGCTTGTGAACTCCTCTTTGACCCTTGGCACAGCAAAAAGAAAAACAAACATATTTATATGTTATGAAAGCACAGACAGATAGTGAGGAGTGCATGTCATCTACCAGTAGACAGTACGTGCTCCATTCATTTCTATGGGAGCACCCATAATGCCCAGGTGCTGTACTTGGGACTTTTCGCACTCCTTAAGAAATGAATAGCGGCGACCCCCCAAGAACAGCTACTTACTTAAATGGGCACTGTCAGATTCAAAAACTTTTTCTATGTGGTACATCTTGGCAAAACATTAACTTTCCTAATTTACTTCATAAGAACATTTTTTGGAACATGGCTTTGTCTAAGCTTAAGCACCGGTATGGACAAAGCCCAGTAATGAGGGTGGGCAAGTACTCTGTGCTCTGTCTTATAGGTCTGAAGAGAGCATAGAGGAGTGCTACAAGAAAGGAGAGAGCACAGAGGAGTACTATCAGACAGGAGAGAGCACAGAGGAGTCCTATCAGACAGGAGAGAGCACAGAAAAGTCCTATCAGACAGGAGAGAGTACAGAGGAGTACTATCAGACAGGAGAGAGCACAGGGGAGTGCTATCTGATAGTACTCCTCTGTGCTCTCTCCTGTCTGATAGCACTCCTCTGTGATCTCTCCTGTCTGATAGTACTCCTCTGTGCTCTCTCCTGTCTGATAGCAACATATTTGAAGGGGTTATCCAGGAATAGAAAAACACAGCTAATTTCAAAAACACCCAAGCAGGAGACAGACGGGGAGTTGTTTTTGAAAGAAAGTAGCCCTGTTCTTCTAATCCTGAATAACCCCTTCAAGTTAATTTTGGCTGGAGTTCTTCTTTAATCTGTGATGTTAATCAATTACCTTTTAGGGTTACGACCCGTAGTCCAGCTTCATCTTGCTGGTCACATTGCTCAGTACCAACGATGAACTAATATGAGATACTCAGCAATATGGGAGCACAATATAAAGTGCACAAGAAGGTTGAGACTCATGCTTCAGCAGCCAGGGTGTAGATGTCAGCAATGCATCATGGGAATTGTAGTCTGTAACCCACAGTGGATGCTGTTGAAGCGCTGTCAACTTTTGCTGTACAGAAGAAGAGCACACAGGAAGCCACAGTGTGACAAAAAAAGGTGATTGTACATATTTAGGGTTAATGTTATTCTGCTGCTTTTTGTGTACTATCCCTGTATATTTTTGTCCAAAATCTGGAGTACCTCTTTAAGTTGGAAACAGATGGAGGATAGTGACTGTAGAGATATTCCTATCAGCCCAATCACGGCAATGTAAAAGTTTTACTGTATTTTACACTTTACTGAACAATGTGACAAAACACATTAAACAATTAGGTTCTTATTTGAGAAGATAAAATCAATATAAAATAAAAAGAGAAATAACTCAGACTTTGAGAAATCATTTCTATAACTTGATGTACTGTTCCAATAACCTGCTGACACATGGCAAACAATAAACCATGTACTGTAGCTGGTGGGGAAAAAAAGCAAATATCTGTAACGATAACACAAAACTCCTGAGACTCAAAGACAGACAAACAATAAAAAGTGAAAGCAGAAAAGGCTGCAAGAACAGAAGGCTGCGGTGCTCAATATAACCCCTGGAATTATGGGTTTGATGCTATTGTTCTGCACAAGTAAATGATGTTTTCTGGTTTTTATATTTGTGTGGCAGTGTGTATATCAAGGGGGTAGCTCATTATTTCCACATATACCTTTAACCTTAACTAGTGATAAAAACGGTCTCCATTCTCTCTTTCTCTCTGTATATATATATATATATATATATCAGTATAATCCACTTTATAGATATTCTTGTGAATACAAAGGATGTTCATGAGTTACGTGTTGTCCACAGAGATACATTTTACAACTAAGTGCTTGTAGGCCACATTTCTTTTTAAGGTAGATAACACGTAGAGTGCATGACTGGCATTGGATTCAGTCCTAGCATTTCAAAGCACATAGGCCTACTTGGTGTGTGGTGAGAAATATGTTTGTGCACTTGTAGGTTATGTATAATGGGGGTGGAGTATAAATCACATTTACAGCATGTAGGAGTTACTGTAAAAATAATGTATTTCTAAGTTTCCCCAACACTATTACCTCTCTCACGTGTGATTTCAATCTCTCTACAGGGGTCTAAGGTTTTGCTAGAGAAGATAAAGATCAGGGGCAGAAGGCATATGTTTTCCCCTTCCCCATGTGACCACATATTACCACTGCATAGTGACAATTAAATGTTTCACACAGTAGACCACCAATTATTACTCTCTGTGCCTTAAAGGGGTACTCCAGTGGAAACCTTTTTTTCTTTTAAATCAACTGTTAGTTAAACAGCTTTGTAAATTACTTCTATTAAAAAATCTTAATCCTTCCAGTACTTTTTAGTTGCTGAATACTACAGAAGAAATTATTTTCTTTTTGGAACACAGAGCTCTGTGCTGACATCATGACCACAGTGATCTCTGCTGACACCTCTGTCCATTTTAAGAACTGTCCAGAGTAGGGGAAAATCCCCATAGCAAACATATATGCTACTCTGGTCAGTTCCTAAAATGGACAAAGATGTCAGCAGAGAGTACTGTGCTCGTGATTCAGCAGAGAGTACTGTGTTCAGTAAAGAAAAGAATTTCCCCTGTAGTATTCAGCAGCTAATTAGTACTGGCAGGATTAAGATTTTTTTTAATATAAGTAATCTGTTTAACTTTCTGGCACCAGTTGATTTAAAAAAAAGAAAAGGTTTCCATCGGAGTACCCCTTTAAGGATACTGTGCTTAGTTGTTTTATTTTTAATTTTTATTTTTTTAACCTCCCAGACCTCAAGTTTAGCTTAATATATGCTCACTCTCTTCATTGTCCTATTCCCTTTGATGACTGGATTCCTCTTGGTTTAGTTCTAGGTTTGGCCAATAATCAACCCATGAAATAGGGCCCCTAATAGGGCCCCTAAACACATGAGAAGAGAGAAGTCTGCTCACAAGGAAGCTCTGAGTATTTACTCCCCCTCCCTTTATTATTCTTACTCTCCTCCAGCCCGAAATAACCCCCTTCCTGTGGAACCTATCTATATCCCTTAGTAATGAGCTGTGGTCCAGTGGAAATGGCAAGGAAATTTTCCTCACAGAAATCCTCTTTCTGCTTCATGGTAAAATAGAGAAAAAATTAAGTGGAATTAGTGTGGAAATCCAATTGACTTCATAGGATTTTACTCACAGATAAACATGTCCAGTCTTAGGACAGAATTCAGATCAGCATCAGAAGTTTTAGTGCAGAAATCCCAGAGTCTCCGTTATCTCAGTAAAATGAATGGGAGTCTGATTCCAGTGTGGGATTTACCACAGAATCTCACTATGCCCACCGGTTCCCAAGAAATCGGGTTTTTCCATTTTGGCTGACTGTCTCTACATAATGTAGCTGAATAGTTCAATCAGCTGCAAAGACTAATCTGCTTATGTTGATTTCTTTGTAGACAATATCATTCATTCTGGATCTAGCTTATGTCACTGTTCCTTCCGTGGACCTGTCATTTTGTAGTTAAAGGAATACTGTAGTGGAATAGGACTTATCCTCTGTACAGGGTAGTGTTAGTCCACAGGAATCGCTTTGCTGACCCCGCCGGAAGCCGCGGCAGACACGTCCCCTCCATGTATCTCTATGGGATACATGGAGGGGGCATGTCGGCCGCTGCATCATGTGGGAGACGGAACGCCCCCTTTCTGCGGACTGCCCAGGCCCTGTACAGGGGTTTGCGATCTCTAAATTATCCCCTATCCTTTGGATAGAGGATAAGTTATATTCCACTACAGTATTCCTTTAAAGGTAAAGTGTTAAAGTGTACAGTTAAAAATGTAACTGAACCCTTTAGAATAACCTGGATCTCTGCAATTATAACTAATAAAATGTGTTATGATTGTTGTAGGCAGGCAAACACAAACAATCCCAAAAAATAGCACACAAACAAATGTATTATACGTGTTTTTTGTTGAGTACATTAAAGCATACCTTTACAGTTTTAGGCACTTAAATATTCGACACCGGCATACCTTCACAAACATCCCTTTTACACCCCTCTCTGTCTCCATAGAATCCATCTTCTGTGCAAGAACCAGGATAATGTCATTTTATGGTGCTGGGTCTCCTGCTGAAGACAGAATTGGGAGCATCAGGGATTGGGACTGCTTTGCTGCCTTAGTGCCTGGGCGCCTTGTGATCATTAAAGGGGTACTCTGGTGAAAAACAATTTTTTTTTTATTAACTGGTGCCAGAAAGTTAAACAGATTTTGAAATTACTTAAAACATCTTAATCCTTTCAGTACTTATTAGCTGCTGAATACTACAGAGGAAATTCTTTTCTTTTTGGAACACAGAGCTCTCTGCTGACATCAAAAGCACAGTGCTCTCTGCTGACATCTCTTTCCATTTTAAGAACTTTCCAGAGTAGGATAAAATCCCCATAGCAAACATATGCTGCTCTAAAATGGACAGAGATGTCAGCAGAGAGCACTGTGCTCGTGATTCAGCAGAGAGCACTGTGTTCCAAAAAGAAAATAATTTCCTCTGTAGTATTCAGCAGCTAATAAGTACTGGAAGGATTAAAATTTTTTAATAGAAGTAATTTACAAATATGTTTAACTTTCTGCCACCAGTAGATTTAAAAATAAATAAATAAATAAATAAAAATTTCCACCATCATACCCATTTAACCCCTTAAGGACTCATGACGTACTGCTATGTCATGAGTCCGCTCCCTATCTATAACGCGGGGCCACGGTGTGGGCCTCTAACAACAGCCGGGACCCGTGGCTAATAGTGCGCGGCACTGATCGCAGTCCGGCGCGCTATTAACCCTTCAGATGCGGCGATCAAACTTGATTGCTGCGTCTGAAAACGAAAGTAAACCGTTCCCGGCAGCTCAGTCGGGCTGATCGGGACATCGCGATAAAATCGTGATGTTCCGATCAGCTGGGACGCAGGCGGAGATCTCACCTCTCTCCGCGGCGTCCGATCGTCGATTGATTGCTCCAAGCCTGAGCTACAGGCTTGAGCAATCGACCGCCTATCTGACTGATCCCTGAAAAGCTATGGCTTTGCAGGGATCAGCATAGGAGATCAGTGTGTGCAGTGTTATAGGTCCCTATGGGAGCTATAACACTGCAAAAAAAATGTGAAAAAAAAAAGTTAACAAAGGTCATTTAACCCCTTCCCTATGAAAAGTTTGAATCACCCCCCTTTTCCCATAAAAAAAAAAAATGGGTAAATAAAAATAAACATATGTGGTATCGCCGTGTGCGAAAATGTCCGAACTATAAAAATATATCATTAATTAAATCGCATGGTCAATGGCGTGTGCGCAGAAAAATTCCAAAGTCCAAAATAGTGTATTTTTGGTAACTTTTTATATCATGAAAAAATGAATAAAAAGCGATAAAAAAGTCCGATCAATACAAAAATGGTACCGATAAAAACTTCAGAACACGGCGCAAAAAATAAGTCCTCATACCAGACTGTACGTGGAAAAAAAAAAAAGTTATAGGAGTTATAAGACGAGAATTTTTAACATATAAATTTTCCTGCATGTAGTTATGATTTTTTTCCCGAAGTACGACAATATCCAACCTATACAAGTAGGGTATCATTTTAACCATATGGCCCTACAGAATAAAGATAAGGTGTTATTTTTACCGAAAAAAGCACTGCGTAGAAACGGAAATTGAAATTTTTTCTTCAATTTTGTCGCACAATGATTTTTTTTCCATTTTGCCGTGGATTTTTACATAAAATGACAGATGTCACTGCAAAGTAGAATTGGTGGTGCAAAAAAATAAGCCATAATATGGAATTTTATGTGCAAAATTGATAGCGTTATGATTTTTGGAAGGTGATGAGGAAAAAATGAAAATGCAAAAACGGAAAAACGCTGAGTCCTTAAGGGGTTAAGGAAACAATGGTTTGTAGTCCATGACATCCAGCTAAAGAGATTTTGAGTGATGCCCAACAAGACAATGACTCAAAGCACACAAGTAAATCAACTAAATAATGGTTGGAAAAAAGATTTACAATGAGGAATGGTCCAACATTATGCAAAATGTATTTGCAACAACAGGAGATGTTTGTTGAAGGTAACTCCTGATTTAAAGGTTATTACATTTAATGGGTAGACAAAAGGAGGAGGATATCCGGCTCCCAAGACTGGATAAAAATTATGACTTTATTGATGCATATTAAAATCCAAAGTAGAAAATGAAGTAGGCTAAAAGCACAAACGAAACGCACCTAGGTGCGTTTCGTTTGTGCTTTTAGCCTACTTCATTTTCTACTTTGGATTTTAATATGCATTAATAAAGTCATCATTTTTATCCAGTCTTGGGAGTCGGATATCCTCCTCCTTTTGTCTACCTGTTGCGCCTGGGAACACGGCCCCTGTCTTCACTCCGAAGCTTCCACTGGAGGGTGTGCTGAATGCTGAATATTACCACGATTTGGGTCTGCATGCTGCAAACGGTGAGCTGAACCTTATTATACCTACTTGGAACCTATTAATGGGTTACTCCGGTGGAAAACTTTTTTTCTTAAATGAACTGGTGCCAGAAAGTTAAACAGATTTGTAAATTACTTGTATTAAAAAATCATTATCCTTCCAGTACTTATTAGCAGCTGTATGTTACAAAGGAAATTCTTTGCTTTGTGAATTTCTTTTTTTTTTTTTTATCTTGTCCACAGTGCTCTCTGCTGACACCTCTGTCCGTGTCAGGAACTGTCCAGAGTAGCAAAGGTTTGCTATGAGGATTTTCTCCTGCTCTGGATAGTTCCTGATACAGGCATCAGGTCTCAGCAGAGAGAACTGTGAACAAGACAATAAAGAAATTCAAAAAGCATTCAGTTGCTAAAAAGTACTGGAAGGATAAATATTTTTTTAATAGAAGTAATTTACAAATCTTAAAAAAAGGAGATGTGCAGCTCACAAAAAATGAGTCTAGATGTATTTATGGTATAGTACTTGCACCAAAAAAGTACAAATAGGATTTAAAAAAGAACAAAAAATGTAAACCATCACCTCAAGACTAATATCAGATAAACCGATACATGATTATTTTATTCAAGAAAGAGGAACCGTGCTTCAAATTGATGATGATAACAGAATACATATATTAAAATATATCAAAAGGAATTCATATAAAGATTGTATTATACTATATATATATATATATATATATATATATATATATATATACATATACATATACAATCTTTATATGAATTCCTTTTGATATATTTTAATAAATGTATTCTGTTATTATCATCAATTTAAAGGGGTACTCCAGGGTTTACACATGTTATCCCCTATCCAAAGGATAGATGCCTGATCGCGGGAGTCCCGCCGCTGGGGACGCCCGCGATCATGCACGCGGCACCCCTAAGTAATCAGTCCCCGGAGAGTGTTCGCTCCGAGTCTGATTAAGGTCGACCGCAGGGCCGGAGGCGTATGACGTCACACCCCCGCCCCTGTGGGACGTCACGCTCTGCCCCTCAATGCAAGCCTACGGGAGGAGGCGTGATAGCTATCACGCCCCCTCCCGTAGGCTTGCATTGAGGGGCGGAGCGTGACGTCACACATAGCTATCACGCCCCCTCCCGTATGCTTACATTGAGGGGCGGAGCGTGACATCACACGGGGGCGGGGGCGTGACGTCACACGCCGCCGGCCCTGCGGTCGACCTTAATCAGACGGTGTTCGCTCCGGGGACTGATTACTAACGGGGTACCGCGTGCATGATCGCGGGCGTCCCAAACTGTGGGACTCCAGCGATCAGGCATCTTATCCCCTATCCTTTGGATAGGGGATAAGATGTGTAAGCACCGGAGTACCCCTTTTATGCACGGTTCCTCTTTCTTATATAAAATCATCATGTATCGGTTTATCTGAAATTAGTCTTGAGGTAATGGTGTAAATTTTTTGTTCTAATTTGCAAATCTGTTTAACTTTATGGCACCACTTGATTTTCCACCGGAGTATTCCTTTAAGCTCATGGGGACCAAGGGCATACGGGTATGCCCTGGAGCTTAAGGGCGGGCAGGCATAATTTAGCAGGCATCCCGTGACAATGCCTGGGGGGTCCTGAGACCCCCCCATGTCAGCGATCGCTGAAAGTCGCCGTTCAATTCAGATTGGTGATTTGCGGTGATTCCGGGCTGATCGAGTCTCTGGTGACCCGATAACCCAGAAAATAGGAATGATCGGAGTTGTCAGAGACAGCCTCAATCATCCTAAAGGATAGGAGCGAGGTGGCAGGGGTGCCACTTCCTCCTATCCCCTGCCATTGGTCGTTGGGGTTGGGGCCGGGGGAGTAAACTTAATTTCCCCCACTCTGCCCGGCCCTGGAAGCCAGGACAGAGCGGGGGAAGATGGTGGCAGGTACCTGCGGCAGGCGGGGACTGAGGAACGGCGAGTGGAGCAGGGGAGGACGGGCAGGCAAGTGGAGGCAGCTGCAGCATCAGAGGCAGCAGTGAAGATCGCTGTAAAGTGATCTTCACTGCTGCTTCTAGGAGTGTCACAACTACAACTCCCCTGTGCAGTGGTCTCCAAACTGTGTCCTTCAGATGTAGCAAAACTACAACTCTCAGCATGCCCAGACAGTCCAGGCATGCTGGGAGTTGTAGTTCTGTAACATCTGGCCCTTCAGATGTTGCAGAACTACAACTCCCAGCATGCCTGGACAGTCTCAGCATGCTGGGAGTTGTAGTTTTGCAACATCTGGAAGGGCACTGTTTGGAGACCACTATACAGTGTTGTATAGTACTGTAGCACTCCAGATGTCAATTCAAAGCATGCTGAGACTGTCCAGGCATGCCGGGAGTTGTAGTTCGGCAACATCTGGCCCTTCAGATGTTGCTGAACTACAACTCCCAGCATGCCTGGGCAGTCGGAGCTTCTTGGAGTTGAAGTTTTGCAACATCTGGAGGGCTACAGTTTGGAGACCACTACACAGTGGTCTCCAAACTGTTCTCCTCCAGTTGTTGCATAACTACAACTCCCAACGTGTCCTTCGGCTGTCTGGGCATGCTGTGAGTTATACTATTGCAACAACTGGAGGCACAGTGGTTGGGAAACACTGTCTGTTTCCTAACTCAGTGTTTCCCAACCCGTGTGTCTCCTGCGGTTGCAAAACTATAACTTCCAGCATGCACTGACAGACCATGCATGCTGGGAGTTGTAGTTTTGCAACAGCTGGAGGCACATGGGTTGGGAAACACTGAGTTAGGAAACAGACAGTGGTGCGGAAACACTGCGGTAGTCTGTTACCTAACTCAGTGTTTCCCAATCCCAACCAGTGTGCCTCTATCTGTGGCATAACTACAACTCCCAGCATGCATGGTCTGTCAGTGCATGCTGGGATTTGTAGTTTTGCCCCCCCCCCCCCCCACGTGAACGTACAGGGTACATTCACATGGGAGGGGGTTTACAGAAAGTTTCCCGCTTCAAGTTTGAGATGCAGCTAATTTTTCGGGAAACTCACTGTTAACCCCCGCCCATGTGAATGTACCCTAAAAACACTACACTACACTAACCCTAAATAAAGAGTAAAACACTAGATATACACTACACCCTTACACTGTGCCCACCCCCAATAAAAATAAAAACATCTTGTACGTCAGTTTTTCCAAAAAGGAGCCCCCAGCTGTTGCAAAATAACAACTACCAGTATTGCTGGACAGCCATTGACTGTCCAAGCATGTTGGGAGTTTTGCAACAGCTGGAGGCAGGGGGAAAACTCATGCACAGTGTTTTTGGTGGAGGAGGCAAGTGTAACACTTTTTTTTACACTAACATGCTGGTGTTGCCCCATACTTTTCATTTCCATAAGAGGTAAAAGGAAAAGAAGACCACCAAAATTTGTAACACAATTTCTCCCCAAGTACGGAAATACCCCATATGTGGGTGTAAAATGCTCTGTGGGTGCACAACAAGGCTCAGGAGTGAGAGCGCACTATGTACATTTGAGGCCTAAACTGGTGATTTGAACAAGCTTGGCTGCTGGTTACAGCGGTTCTGACATAAACGCTAAAAAATATATGTGACCCCATTTCGGAAACTACACCCCTCACGGAACAAACAAGGGTACAGTGAGCATTTACATGGCCCCTGACTTCTGTTCCAACCAAATACTCTCTCCATAATTCTATTGTCGCTCCTTCCCTTCTGAGCCCTCTAGTGCACCCACAGAGCACTTTACATCTACATATGAGATATTTCCTTACTCGAGAGAAATGGGGTTACAAATTTTGGGGGACATTTTCACCTACTACCCCTTGTAAAAAATGAAGAATTTGGGGAAACAGCAAAATTTATCAACGAAAATTTACCACTAACATAAAGTAGAAAATGCCACGAAAAAGTATCTTGGAATAAAATTCATAAGTACAAGCATCCCAGAGTTATTAATGCTTAAAGTGACAGTGGTCAGAATTGCAAAAAATGCTCTGGTCCTTAAGGTCAAAATGGGCTTGGTCCCCAAGGGGTCAAGGATTCACTTTTTCTCCCTGCACTGTGGATGTTTACTAAAATACTTAGTAAAATAAATGAACTGTGCAACTGTGCATTACTAGTTAGTATGTATCTATAATTGTGACTTAACCCCTTAAGGACCAGGGTTTTTTCCGTTTTTACACTTTTTTCCTCATCACCTTTTAAAAAATCATAACACTTTCAATTTTGCACCTACAGACTTATATAAGGGCTTGTTTTTTGCACCACCAATTGTACTTTGTAATGACATCAATCATTTCACCACAAAATTTATGGTGAACCAAGAAAAAAAAATGTGTGGGGCAACATTGGAAAAAAAAACACCATTTTGTAATTTTGGGGGGCTTCCGATTCTACCCAGTGCACTTTTCATAAAAATGACACCATATCTTTATTCTGTAGGTTCATACAGTTACAATGATACCCAATTTATATAGGTTTTCTTTATTTTACTACTTTAAAAAAATTATAACTACATGAACCAAAATTAGTATGTATAAAATTGTCCTCTTCTGACCCCTATAACTTTTTTATTTTTCTGCATATGGGGCGGTATGAGGGCTCATTCGTGATCGGAAGTGGATTGTCCCCAGCGATCTTGCTGCAGGGGTGTGATCCACCCCACTGGACCCCTAGGGAGCAGTTAAAAGGTGCCTGTAGACTCCGCTGTCAGCTTTGACAACAGTGATCTAAAGAGTTAAAAGCCGGCCATGGTGTTCGCCACATGTTGGCAATTAACGCAGGCCCTCAGCTACAAGAATCAGCTGGGGGCCGCCCGGTATGACGCGGGCTCGAGTCCGGAGTCCGCGCCATACTGCTTTAACGGCACAAGGACATGTATACACGTCTTTGGATGTTAACCAGTTAAATTTTTAAGTTAAATATTTAATTAACAGTTAATGTAGAAATATAGGTAATTCAAAAGGAAAAAGTGACATTTACTTGCAATTGTAAATTACTTAATTTTCCTACTCTTTGTCACCTATCTGTACAGTATACTGTATGTAGAACCTATTTTAAGATGTATACAAAGAAAAAATGTTGTAATCCGCTCACCATTCCACAATACAATCCAATAGTCCTGAACTGGCCAGGTGCACGGGGCATGATTGCCGCAATCACGGTGAAGAATAAAAAGAGGCAGCTCCCTTGGGGAGAAAACCAGCACTCCCATTTCAAGATGTACCCAATAAAAACCCAATGACAAACACAGGAAACTTTTGATGCAAAAGAAACCAAGCTGAAGTATTCAAAGCCTTTTATTCCAACATAGTAGGCATTACGGCATACAGACCAGGACTTCAAATAAAATAAAGAATTTAAGTAAACCAGTTTAGATTATCTTTAATGAAGTCTTTAATTTTACCTCCATTATAATAGGGCATTAATATAGCTCATTTAACATTTAATGATGATAAAGAGCTGACAAGAACAAGAGTTTCATGTGACAAGGATGAAGTCAACAAAATTGGGCTAAGTTTTGAATTCTTGAGAAGAAAGTTCCTTTCTTTTATGTGGAGTAATAATTAAAGGGGTACTCCGGCACTAGACATCTTATCCCCTATCCAAATAGCCATCATGCCCGCTCCCATAGACATGAATGGAGTTGGCGTAATGTGATGTCACAAACAGGGAAGCCCCAAACTTTTGTGTTCAGAATGCTGCGGTGCCAGTCCAGAAATCACAGGGGACCCAGTGGCGGGACCCCTCAGAAATCTAATGCCCTATCATTTAGATAAGGCATAAGATGTCTAGGGACGGAGTACCCTCTATTTTAAAATGTAGTCCTACCAGATGATAAAACTTTAAAATATTTTTCCTTATCTTATAGACTTTATCAAAAGACAACATCTCAAGTACTGTAAAAATGAGCCATGAAATACAACAGCTTAATCCTTGATATGAATACAGTGACCCCCCCGACCTACGACGGCCCTGACATACGATAATTTCAACATATGATGGCCTCTCAGAGGCCATCGCATGTTGAAGACAGCATCAACATGTGATGCTTTTGTATGTCGGGGCCATCGCATAAACAGCGCAGACTGCTTCAGCAGCCACGCCATTTAAGGTGCCCCGTGTGATCCGTTTATGATCACTCACCTGTCCCCTGCACTCTGGACCGTTCTCTTCAGGATCCCCTGCATCGCCATTGCTCTTCTTCGTCGTCATCACGTCGCCGCGCTCATCGTTCCAACATCCAATAGGAACGGCGTGCACAGCGACGTGATGACGGTGATGAAGAGCGATGATCCCAGCCAGCAGAGACGGTCCGGAGCGGCGGGGACACCCCGGGGATGCGGCAACAGCGATGGAGGGCGACATCCAGGGCAACGGTGATGGTCCGGAGCGGTGGGAACAGGCGAGTATAACTTCCTATACTTTTCCTTGCACGGATCCCACAACATACGATGGTTTTATCTAACGATGGTTCATTTGGAATTAATTACCATCGTATGTTGAGGGACCACTGTATATAGAAGATAGAATAATGCTGGCAATTACTAATAAACTATCAAAGGGCTTCTAGATAGCCACTGCTTTGAATGCAGCGGCCATCAAGCATGTGTGCTACTGCTCCATTCAATCTTTATAAGACACAGGTAGATTGTCCATTACAGGGTTATGAATGTAATACACAAAGCTGGTCAGCTATTTTACTTCCATACAGCTTATTTTTCTGGTCAACCTCTCCCTTAGCTGCATATAGATTTACCCATGCAGTTCCCTGCCTTCTTGTCTTGTCACTATTCAATGTGTGGCATTCTTATGTACGTTCCATAGTTTATTTAAAGGGTTAGACACATTAAATGTGAAAAGGGGCCCGGTCTGAAGGGGGCCCTTCGACTTTCTTAATTGTACCTAGCAGCATCCTTCTATCAGATTACATGTAAAGAATAAGGTTAATGTATTTCATAGCTCAGAAATACTTGTGGGTAGTTTGAAAATTATAAGAAGTATACTTTATGATAAGGGGCCCCGTTGACTATTTTTGTGCTGCCTACATGTATCAGTACATAAGCAGAAGGCACGCCTACTGTAAATTGAGGTAGCAACAAATGTGATAGCTCACATGCACTCTGATCTTCTCGCTCCTCTTCTTATAGTCTCCCTGCATTTCAATGAAGGACACCATGATACACAACTCTCTAAATGGAAATACCCTTTAAATCTGTTGTTAGCTCGGACATTGCAAACCATCTAATAGCCACCAAAAAGCAGTTTCAATATCAGATATCAAGCTGTCAGATTAAGTTATTCAATTCTAATTTTCTTCTCTGATTCGGCTTTACTTTCATCTTGGAAAAACGCTGTTTTCCTATAAAAATAATAAGTCATGCTCATGATAAAAATCTATTTTCTTGAGATACCATCACTGTGCATCCAGCTAATTATATCATCGAGGAATACAGAGAAGTTAACCCTTAAAGTGGGCAAAAATAACTAAATGGATGGAAAACTTAAAACCTAACATGCAAATCTTCAGGTCAGGAAATGTTATCCAGCTTCTAGCTCTTGGAATTGTTGTTACACTGATCTAAGTGGTATCTAGTGGAAACCAAGGAATGAAGCATTCTAAGTCTTTACCTGTAGTTTTGCATTTTGCTCTTACTTGTGACTTAGATGCAGTTTTTTTTACATATTCTATTTGTGTCTCTGAGAAATAGGGTGCGCAAATGTTTTTGTGTTTTCATCAATTTACCTGGACTCATACAGAGCAATATTCAGAGACATATGATAGGGATAGTGGGGGAGATTTATCAAAACCTTTTTAAAAATTAGACACAATCTGGTCACTATGGGCAATTGCTGCATTTTCCCCTGCACAGGTTTTGATAAATCTCCCCAAATATCAAGATTATTATTGTTTGCGTGGGATTCATTAATAGGTTAATTTTTACAGTTCATAAAAAAAAGCACTAAAGATCCATACACGTAGCTGATGCCTTACTATTTTAGCTGGACCATATATATATATATATATATTTTTTTTTTATGTGTCAAAAAAATTATGCTCTCAAATCTTTTATCCTGTTTTTATCCCGTTTTCTGTGTTAACATGTTGATTATTTAGTGTTTTGGTTCCCTACTTACTTTATACTTTTAGGTTACATAGTTGCATAGTCACAATATCAAATTTTACCATATGGTGTCCCTACTATTTTGTCAAAGATGAAGCAAAATAACTAGTGTGTTGGCATTTTTATTTTTTTTTGCTTCCGTTCAATTATTATATGCACCTCACCAGCATTAGTGTAAAATTGGATGGATTTGTTCGTAGCATGTATTTAAAGGAAGATGATGTGTGATAGTTTTTTCAGATACAGAGTGTCTGCTAAGGTCTATTTATTTATTGTTTTTACCACTTGTCTTTACCCATTTGTGTGTGTTGGAAAGTGATAATATTCTTAGGCTTGTACACATTTTAAATTTAAAGGAGTTGTCCTATTTTAGAAGCCAAATCTAATTTGGAGTTTATAGATCCTCAAACGTTTGCTCTAGGGCAGTGTTTCACAAGCACACTCCTTAAGTACCCCCAAACAGGTCATGTTTTTAGGAGGTGATATAATAGTGGCGATGCCTGATGCACTGACCACAATTATATCACCTGTGAAAGACTAACGAAATTCTGAAAATGTTACCTGTTGTGGGTACAAGAGGAACATTCTTGGGAAAATCTACTCTAGGGGGCCCAGTGATTACTGTACATTCATTGCAGACAGCTCATTGATTTTAAAGGGTACCATGTAATGCTAAATATTTCCATGTGATGGCACTTTAGGGGGAGTGAACACTTTCTTTAAAGGTTCCCTCACAGATCAGAACTGCTTTCTACAAGGAGAACAACTTATGATCAGCTTATTTCTGGTTGAGCCATCTAACGAAAAGTGATTGTGACATACAGATTTAACTATTTATAAATAGCAGCCTGAACAATGCTGTATACACTAAAAGAGATCCATATTGGGTAATGTATAAAGTGAATGTATCACGGCCATTACATTGTCAGATTTCAGCTTAAATGTAATGTCATTTTGATGTTGTTATATTACAGGTAGAGATGAGCGAACTTACAGTAAATTCGATTCGTCACAAACTTCTCGGCTTGGCAGTTGATGACTTTTCCTGCATAAATAAGTTCAGCTTTCAGGTGCTCCCGTGGGCTGGAAAAGATGGATACAGTCCTAGGAGACTCTTTCCTAGGACTGTATCCACCTTTTCCAGCCCACCGGAGCACCTGAAGGCTGAACTAATTTACGCAGGATAAGTCATCAACTGCCGAGCCGAGAAGTTTGTGACAAATCGAATTTACTGTAAATTCGCTCATCTCTAATTACAGGATATATGTCTTCAAATAAATCCCTATGTATAATAAAGTGTAATAGTAGATACCAGCTTTCTATTGTATCCTAACGATTTGCAGTTTAAAGAGCTCAGTATCTTTTCTTCAACAAATTCATTTGAATATCTTGCTCGGAATATCAATTTATTCAGATTTTCAGATCCTGATAATTGTGTTACTTTTAATCCCAACATGAGGAAGTTTAAAATGGCCTAAAATCCGAGTGAATAACACTGTAAATGAGATTGGCCAGAATTTAGTCACAATCTAATCACTACCCTACTGAGATAACTGGCTTCCACATTGACACCGACTTGTGATTCAATCATCTCTGTGAGGATATTGCATTTATACCAAAAGCTTATGTCTGAACTTCAAGGGAAAGTCTACAAAAAAAAAACTGAGTGTCACTAATATACTATATAGGGCAAAAGGTTTTTGAACACCTGACTGTCACACCTACATATGTATTCACCCTTTTTATGAATTCAGTTAAAGGGGTTGTCCAGCGAAAGAAACAACCTGTGTATGGTTTCAATAAGTGCAATAAAGCAACTTACTAATATGTTATTGGCCACACTGCACAGATCTTTTATTTTCAGCTGAGCGTTCTTGCTTGTAGATGTAACATCACATCACAGTCTCAGAAAGCAGTCTGCTCCCCTCCTGTCTTCTCGGGACTAGACCAATGATGTGAAGAGGGGTCATTATTATTGCCAAATACTTATTTTTACTGTCTAGGTGGCACCATGGGGCTTTATGACTTTGTTAGGGGTCCAAAGTTCGGAGAGATGCTGTCTGTGGGGCACTTTTTTTAGAGGATTTACAGTAATAGGGAAAAGTAGGGTAGCAACAGGCACAGAATTGGGGATAGCAGCAGAATGAGGTGTATGTAGATATTGGAAATAGGTAGGAAGTGTACTGGAAAAGAGAGAAGCCAAAGATGTCTGGGCTGGGAACACAAATTTTGATCGCAAGGTCTTAATGGTGGTCAGGGCCAGTTGGAAAGGATGGGAAAAGCAAATGACTGCCATCAGAGAAGTCACTAACTGGGAGTCATTGAGTTTACCAGTGATTTATTGTATTCACTAATATAATCTGCAGAGTCTCTGTGTAGATCTGATATCTTACCACTATATGGGCATTATATTGATTCTGAATAAAGTTGATTATTCTGTAATAGCATGGTAAGGTTATTGAGTATAGCGGTACAGTTTGTGATTGTATAGCAGTATCATTGATCATATTGGTTTTTGTATAGTTCATTTTGTTTAGTACGTGGATGTAATATTTGGTCCTGGTGGAGTGGTATTATTTTAATAAATATATACAGTGGGGAAAACAAAGTATTTGATACACTGCTGATTTTGCAGGTTTTCCTACTTACAAAGCATGTAGAGGTGTATAATTTGTATCATAGGTACTCTTCAACTGTGAGAGACGGAATCTCAAACAAAATTCCAGAAAATCACATTGTAGGATTAAAAAAAAATGATTTGCATTTTATTGCATGACATAAGTATTTGATACATCAGAAAAGCATAACTTAATATTTGGTATATTTAGAAACCTTTGTTTGCAAATACAGAGATCAAACATTTCCTGTAGTTCTTGCCCAAGTTTGCACAAACTGCAGTAGGGATTTTAGCCCACTCTTCCATAGAGACCTTCTCCAGATCCTTCGGGTTTCGGGGTTGTCACTGAGCAATATGGACTTACAGCCCCTTTCAAAAATGTTCTATTGGGTTCAGGTCAGGAGACTGGCTAGGCCACTCCAGGACCTTGAGATGCTTCTTACAGAGCCACTCCTTAGTTGCCCTGGCTGTGTATTTCGGGTCGTTGTCATGCTGGAAGACCCAACCACGACCCATCGTCAATGCTCTTACTGAGGGAAGGAGGTTGTTGGCCAAGATCTCGTGATACATGGCCCCATCCATCCTCCTCTTAATATGATGCAGTCATTCTGTCCCCTTTCCAGAAAAGAAGCCCAAAAGAATGATGTTTCCACCTCCAGGCTTCATAGTTGGGATGGTGTTCTTGGGGTTTTACCTATCCTTCTTGCTCGAAACATGGCGAGTGGAGTTTTGACCAAAAAACAATTTTTTTTTGTCTCATCAGACCACATGACCTTCTCCCATTCCTCCTCTGGATCATCCAGATGGTCGTTGACAAACTTCAGATGGGTCTGGACATGCGCTGACTTGAGCAGGGGGGTCCAGTTAATACAGGTAATGAGTGGAGAACAGGATGGCTTCTTAAAAAAAAAATAACAGGTCTGTGAGAGCCGAAATTCTGACTGCTTGGTAGGTGATCAAATACTTATGTCATGCAATAAAATGCTAATATATATTTTTTTTTAAATCATACAATGTGATTTTCTGGATTTTTGTTTTATATTCCGCCTTTCACAGTAGAAGAGTACCTATGATAAAAAAATACAGACCTTTACGGGCTTTGAAAGTAGGAAAACCTGCAAAATCGGCAGTGTATCAAATACTTGTTCTCCCCACTGTATGTATATTAATCATTTTATATGTGTGTATGGAGAGATATACTCTGGGTCTTGAGCCTTAGTTTGTTAGTGCTCTACTTTCTGTAGTGTCAGCATCTGTTGGATAGTAATAATAATAACAATCAGAATTATTTATCCTGGCTTCATGGTCAACTGAAAGTTTGCTTTGAAATACAATAAGAAAAAAACAAAACAAAAAAAACACCAGTCTGGATACGAGTGGAATCAGGTCATGCATTATTCCCAGGAGAGCACGGATGGCTTGGAACTGAGTGGGACAGTTTCTATGTGGGAATATTTCAAATCCCAAACATAAAGGGTTGGTCCCAGTCACAAGCTTCCTATAAAAAATAACTTATTATAGATCCATGCAAATTTAAAAAAAAACATATGGGGAGAAAAAGAAAAAAATTGAAACGTTTAGTTTTATTATTTTTATTCCCATGGGTATTTTTGCAAATGTTAAAGAATCTATAATAAAAAGTTATAGGAAACTGGTGACTGGGACCAACCCTCTTTGTTAGATTTCAAATACAATGTCTGGCTTAAAATAGGGCTCTATCTACCTTAGTATAATATAATAGAAAAAGACAAATAGAGAAATGGTGTGCAGATCATCAAAAGGATACCGATGGTGAAAAGGTGCAATGGTTGGCACCTTACCCAGCAGTGTTATGCTAAAAGCATAACGTCCCAGAATGCGAATAACATAAAACAGGTTTGTAGCCTACAGGTGTTCTGGAAGTTGATCACCGGTGATAGATCCACATGGAGCAGTACTATGTACCAAGAAAATGGGACATCTAACAGGGCGCTGAACCCTGGACTGTGAATGAACTTTAGAGCAGAAGAAGGAAGATTTTTGTCGAGTTCAGCGCCCTGTTAAATGTCCCATTTTCCTGGTACATAGTACTGCTCCATGTGTGCTCCATAGGAAAAGCTTTATGTTTATCTTGCAAACCAAATATAGACAAAACTGGTGGACCTGATAAATTCACTATTTAAGTTGGTGTAGCTAGATCCATAAGATATGATATTAGACTACTTTAACCAATGACAAAACACACCAAAAATCTGCACATCATTTGGAGAAGTGAAATAGCTCCAGCAAACTACTCCAAGGTTCCATTGTAATAAGTTATTCGAAGGTTCCAATTTGAATGCTCTCTTGGCCCCAAGTCTGTCTACAAACTGGTATTGACAGTAATTATAAGACCTTTAACAGAAAAAAGTGGAATAAAAAAAAACAATAAATAAATAAATAACTGAAAATACACTTAATCTTCTACAGGGATTTCTTAGTTTTCCATTTGGAATCCTCGATCTCTGCCATCATTGTAATTCATCTTTCGTGAGTGCCCAGGGTGAAGATGACTTGATGACCCAACTTTCAAATTCCAGTTTACATTGTCTCTGTAGTCAATAGCCTTCTGAATGTCACTAGAGGATGCACGAGCAGTAGATGGAGTCATAGCCACTAAACACCGACAAGGGCTGCTGGTACTTCTTGCACGGCTCAGAGGAGTAGCTGGAAAACGTCTGTGCACGAGACATCTTTGTTGTACTGAAACGGTTACCTAAAGTGATCAGAGTAGATAACATAGTTTACAAGACAATTTCTAAGCAAGCAAATCAATACATATGTTGTTATTCGTCAATTTATTTTCTTGTGTTGTCAGGACTACCAGGAATGCAACAGAGTAGCTGATATGACATTCTTGTGATATGACCTCTCGTTATCAGTAGAGATTCTATTAGTCAGACCCAACTGATCAGCTGGTTATTCCTTATGCTATAGGGTTATATGATAGGGGATACCTGGGATAACCCCTTGAATAGAATTACTTATAGATGTGTCTATCTTTTGCACCTAATAACTTTGTAAATTAATACAAGAGGTAGAGTGAATATTAGTGCATTTTGGAGTGACCCTGCCAGATCCATATTTACATAGCATGATTGTTTCAATTCAACATACTAACATACTAGGTGGATCCAATATACCCATTTATTATTAGCAAGCAGAGCATATTGTTCATTTTAATGAAATATAAAAAAGCTATTGAATATAGGAAGCAATTGTTTTCATTAAAGGGGTACTCCAGTGGAAAATATTTTTTTTAAATCAACTGGTGCCAGAAAGTGAAACGGATTTGTAAATTGCTTCTATTTAAAAATCTTAATTCTTTCAGTACTTATCAGCTGCAGTATGCTCCAAAGGAAGTTGTATAGTTTTTATTCAGTCTGACTACAGTTCTTCTCTGCTGAAACATCTCTCCTGTGTCAGGAAGTGTCCAGAGCAGGAGAGGTTTGCTATGGGGATTTAAAAGTACCCTGGACAGTTCCTGACAAGGACAGAGGTGTCAGCAGAGAGCAGACTGAAAAGCACAAGAGGTTACAGCATGAGCAGCTACAGAGTCCAGTGATGTGAAAGGGGGAGATGGTGTTACCACTCATTAATTTCTGTCAGAATGGGCTTCCTGCTGCTCTAATCTAATGAGTCATAAAGGCAATGAGCAGTAACACCAGCTCCTCCTTTCACATCATTGGTCTTGTCACATGCTGACAGGAGGGGGGGGGGGGGAAGGAAAGACAAACTGCTTTCAGAGCCTGTTATCTGACATCACAGCTTACAAGGGAGAGACCACTTGTAAAATGGAAGAGCTGTGTGCACTATGGCTAAAAACATATAAGCAAGTTGCTTTATTATACTTTTTGACACCATAGTTTTTTTTTCTTTTGCCAGTAAACCTCTTTAAAACATCTCATAATGACAATTTTCCTTTTTTAAGAACACATAGGTGTTGCGAACAACATAAAATCAGCCGTGTGTGTGTGTGTGTATATATATATATATATATATATATATATATACATATACATATACATACATATATGCTTAGTACTACTGTATATGTCTAAATTGATTTATGATGCCGTCTTCAATACCATCCTGTATTATACTTGCTACCATTCTATGCTTCTCAAATTTTATATAACATTAGTTAATCTTGAGTCTATGTTCATACATTGTAAAAATGAAAAGCAAAAGACTTCCGTATTAAAAAATGTTTTAAAATAACATCAGTAATTCTGTTTCAATCACAGAAGCATGTTTGGTCAGTGTGTGCCACTTTTCCTTAGACTTTCATTTTGTACATTATTAGATAAAAAATGCGGATCTATTTTATTCCTATATAATACATGTATTTTGCTGTTCATTTTACATGTGTTAACATACAGTAGCCTCACATTTGAAGGAAAATGAAGGGTTAAATAATAAAATTAATAACCTTGTTCCACTCAGACACTGCCTCAGCAATTCTAGACAAATCTAATACTTTGAAGAGGTTGGAAGTTTGCAAATTGTTTTTATATGGATTTAATAAAATTGGAAATTTCCCATTCAGTTAGGCACTTTCTGCTTTGTTTCACTGATTTCAAGTACTCTTCAGGACCTTAGGAGCACATATACAATATTATTGATTTATATTACAAGTTCAGCATGCTCACTGGAGGATGTCATTTATACAGCATAGAATTATAATAGCCAGATAATCTGCACGTAGCACCGAATATTTCCTAATTTTAAAGCCCTATGTGGGATAGATTGGTTGCTATTGCCTATAATACATTTATACACCTAATAATATGAATGCTATTTTATAAATATGATATGTTTTCTCAATATGTGGGAACAATGTAGCAAAAAATGGGCAATAGCAACTAAAAATAACATCTTCTTTGTGAAAGGCTGATACTCTGATCACTGTTTGGCAATTTTTTTTTTAAATCTGCCCACATGTTTTATGTAGCAGCAAAAAATATTATTCCTCTGCAACACATCTGTAACACAACAGTAAGTTTAAAAAAGCCAATATTTCAGCCAGGGGGTTTCAGATATATATTCTACTTTATTATTGTAGTATAAAATCCATATATCCAGCAACTAGAGGTAACATAAATGCTGGATCTGACGTGTTTTGGACACGTGGATCTTAGTCATAGATCTATGATGAATCTATGACTAAGGTCCGCGTGACAAAACGTGTCAGATCCAGTGTTCAAGTTACCTCTAGTTGCCTGATATGTGCATTATATACTACAATAATAAATCTGAAGTTACATCCGGAACCCCCTAGCTGGAAAATTGGCTTTTTGCAACTGGTGTTTGTTTGGCTTTACTCCAAGCTATCCATGCTGGACGTTGCATCAAGAATAAAAGGTGAGAGCTGGCTGTTGTGTGCAATTGTACATTCTTGAACTTGTACAACTGTGTAGGACTACACAGAGATTTTGGCTGACATTGGTCTCATGGCCAAAAACACTGCAGGGATTGTGCTGCACTGTAGATAAGACAACTGAATGGGTTTGTGTTGCGACCCACAAATGGCCCTAATGACACCCGAGAGTGGCACAAAATTAATCTCTTATGGATTTATTGCAACTTTCAGATTACAGTTGAGGCCAAAACTTATGGGTGGGTCACAACATATCCCAATGTAGTACAATCCTTGAAGAGTGATCTAATGATTTTGGCAATTTATTGCAACCAAATTAACTATGTAGCTCTAGCCTAATGGAAGTAAGCACCTGCACCAATAATTTAGCAACAGTTGGGCTGTCTAAACGGTATTTTATCAAGGGTCGTTAACTTGTAGATAGTTGATTGGCACTGATTACCGGCGACTACAGGGCGGGCGGCGAGTGACGTCACGCCTGCGCCGGCGTGTGACGTCACGCTCCGCCCCTCAATGCAAGCCTACAGGATAGCTATCACGCCCCCTCCCGTAGGCTTGCATTGCAGAGCATGACGTCACACGCTGTCGCAGGCATGATGTTACACGCCGCCCGCCCTGTAGTCGCGGGTAATCAGTCCCGGAGCGAACACGCTCCGGGGACTGATTACAAACGGGGTGCCGCGTGCATGATCCCGGGGGTCCCCAGCGGCGGGATTCCCGCGATCAGGCATCTTATCCCCTATCCTTTGGATAGGGGATAAGATGTTTAAGCACTGGAGAACCCCTTTAAGGGGTTAATGTAAATAAAAAAGCCAATAGATAAAAGTAAATATCCACAGCAGAAACAGATATGAACAGATTCCTTCAGGTTGGAACAGACTGTCCTGTGTCCTTTATAGAACACACTAGAATAAAGTTTCATCACAGCAGTACAAATAAATAGTAACCGTGTGATGTAAAAATAAATCAAATTCTCATAGACATAAGTAGTGATAGGCTGTGCACTTGAAATTATTGTTTTGATTAGCAGGATAGCGATGGAGCCCTAGGGAGAGATATTTGGTGTACAATATTCTTAGATAACAGCGGAATAAACTATATGGAACACTGAAGCACTGGAGCAGCTGTGCCTTTTAAACACCCCCATTTCCTAGTCTAATGCATACATCTGGGTCAAAGTGGCACAATCTCCAGAACTCACAGGTCTGACTGAGCAGAGTGAGTTGCTTGCGTGCTGAGTTATATTTTAGCTTATATGAGACTTAGGAACTAAACAACACTGACTCTGCCCTCCACATCCCAAATAAGCTTGTATGAGACTTAGGAACCAAACAACTCTGACTCTGCCCTCCACATCCCAAATTAGGGCTTACTGCCCGGGTTTAGATAGTAGACTGATAGACTGGAGTTGCCCAAGACTTTGTATCTCCTGTAATCCTCTTCTTTGCTAATGGGGTCCCTGGGCTCTCATGGATCTTCTCCCCACTGCAGACTTGCTTCTGACTTGCTGAATGACCTGCTCGGCGGGATCCTGTGAAGGGTGCTGTCGCTCTGAACAGATTTGTGCTGCAACTGGATTTTCTTAGGCCTGTCCTCATGTAGTATGGTACAGGTCCACAGCAGAGGTCTAGAGGTGACCTCCACTCTCTTCTCCAGCAGCAAGCCCTGAATGGCTGAGACAGGCATGGGATCCATTTAGCATCCTCCTGCACAGAGTTAACCTCTTAGGGCACAATAAAGCATAAAAGTGCATTCACAGTATATTACAAAATAAAATAAATTGTATATTTAAACCTGAGTAGTGGGCCTGGAGCAGACACAGTAGGTGACATCCACCTGACAGGTCAGGAAGACAGGTGTGTTCCACACCAGGACAACACAATATTAGTATTATTTCATGGTTGTACTTTCTGTTTGAGCAGTTGCTCATTACATTACTACAATTCCTATAAAATATTGCTTTCCAACAGCTCTTCATCACAGCCCTCCCATCCTGCCTACTTCCTTCCCACAGCACCCCTGCCAGGTCCCTGCCCAAAGCTGTTGCAGAACATCTTATTTCACAGCAGACTATGGCTCAATCAGTGAAGTTTCAGAAGAAGAAACACCCACATACATGTACACCACAAATTCATGAAAAAAGCATCGAGGGATTTTGAAAGGGTGAAAAAGCACCAAAAATTAGAAGGCCATGTAGGCATTTCATATTTCCCCCATTGACTCCCAGCTACATTTGGCCGCTGTGTTTTTGGCCCAAAAAAGCCATTAGGGGAGTATGGATTTTTCGTGCATTTTTGGACAAAAAACAAAACAAAAAAACTGTGTTCTTGTTTCCAGTTTTTCTGAACATAAGGGGATGTAAGTAATCTTCTATTAGAAAGCTTTGCTATGTTAAACTGTGGTGACCCACGGTGTATGGCGGGACCACTGGTGTAGCGGTGTAGGTGGTTGGGCAAGATGTTGTAAACCCCTAGGGTTCGTGACGCCAGAGTGGTTTTCGGGTACCGGAACCACACGAACGGTATCTCCGCTATTCCAATGGCTAGTTAGTGAAAGGAGAGTCCACAACCAGTTATGGTTTAACAGAGGGCTTACTGAGTTAAGACAGATGGAATTATCTTCACAGCTAGGCCAGATTCCCAGAGAGGTAGCCAGGAACCCAGAAGGACCTTGCCGCTTGCTGGGACCAATTAGACTTGTAATAGACTTTAGAGATTAACTATAGGCTGGACTTGACTATGGGTAGTGACAGCAGACATAGACTTTTGACTTACTGGAATGACTGTAGCTTTGTGGTCTTTCAGATGCTGGTCACTAGCACTGAGACATCTGTACTGGCTGGTTCTCAGTAAAGGAAGAGAGAGAATTATAATAGCCACGCCTTTATATAGTGGGGGGCTGAACCAAAGCCCTTTGGTCAAGCTGCGGGTCATAGGTTAATCTGGTGTTCTCTGGGTAATATCATGTGACAACATAACATAACATGTGACATTCCACAGGTCCTTTAGACATCTCACAGCACCTCAGGTCCTTCAGACTAGCTATAAATTAGGACACTGACTAGAATCCTATGACAATAAATGACACTTATAATAACAGCAGGGGAGACACTGCAGGAGAGCCCCCAGGTCACTGAAGGACTCAACCTGACAGGGCCTAAGTGTAGTGCAGGACCATGTCCCATACTGGGATATTACAAACCCCCCCCACTTAACATTAGCCTCCCTCGACGCAGGTTCTGTCAGAGTTTAGGGTCGAGCTGTCACGCCCCCTCCCATAGGCTTGCATTGAGGGGCGGAGCATGAAGTCACATGGGGGCGGAGGTGTGACGTCACGTGCCACCTGCCCCGTGGTCACCGGTAATCAGACCCAGAGCGAACATGCTCCGGGGACTGATTTTAACTGGGGTGCTGCGTGCAAGATCATGGGGGTCCCCAGCGGCGGGACCCCCGCGATCAGACATCTTATCCCCTATCCTTTGGATAGGGCAATAAGATGTCTTAGAGCCGGAGTACCCCTTTAACCCCTTAACGACCAAGAATGTATATTTACGTCCTTGGCCGGCTCCCGTGATATAACGCGGGGTCACGCGGTGATAAGATAGGGGATAAGATGTCTAAGCGCCGGAGTACCCTTTTAAAGTTTTTTCTGGTCGATCAAATCCCTCCTCTGAAAAGAGGAGGGGACCGCACTGCAGTGCTTATGCGCAGAGAACTGCAATGGATCTTTGATCTCCAGACTCTTCCGCCATTGGGCCTTAATGCTGAATTTGTGATACCAAACCATTAATTATGCCATTGTCCCAACATGCCTGCTGAATTCTGTAGATTGTCTACCTCTGTATGTGCAAGGTAATTTTTAATGCCGGTTGGACGGTCCCTGCATGCAAAACTCAACTTAAAATCCATAGTGGCGGGATGACCCCTCACCCTGAATATTTTATAATCTCTCTTTGTGTTTTCGTATTGGCCTTATGTACGCCGTCATTTAATTTTTATTTACTCTTATTTTTATTTTTTCTTAATTTCCCCACAGGTCCAGTGAATGTGCTATGTGAGAATTTGGACACATCTGATATTGGGATTGCTTTGTCCCACCCCCAATGAGTTGGTCCCTAGTTTGGTGTCTCCTACACGCTCCAGTCTTGGAAATGTGCTTTGAGATACCATAATAATCTCCCCTAGGATATCTATGATGTCTTAAAGTGGAGAATTTAAGACCAGAGGGGTTTCAGATTGCTGTGTCCTTTGTGCATATGTTCTGTTTGCATGTTTGGACCTTAAAGGGATGGCAAGTCCCTTATGATCTAATTGGGACCGCTGCCTCCCATATGTGCTGCCATTTATGCTGTAATTTTTTTTATCATTACATCAGTTCTGACATACATTCCCATCTCATATATGGCCCCCATTACTTCGCAACTCTTGTGCGCATGCGCATCTCATTACAGACATGCGCACTGCGAGATTTCAATCTAAGCGCCCATTCTCGATGTGCACTTGCGCATACTTGCTGCGTTTTCACTGGTGCCTTCCAGACCTGCGTGTCATCCCGGTCACTTCCTGTCGGCGGTTGATGCACACGGACCATGCCACCACTGCCGACATGTTTGTTTACAACTGCATGCAGTGCCCGCCCATACCCCCGCCTCTGTAAGTGATCTTTTAAAGATTTTTTTATCACTTTACACCTGCGCATATCACTATATATACACTGTAATTGTATATGATGTATGTAATTAGGTCCAGTGCCATTACTGCATTGATGTTCACTTTGATCACTGTTATACATATATGTTATGATGTATATGTAGATTTGTTTATTTGCATAATCAATTGATGACATCACTTCCTATGCCTTATAAAATGTATCTCTTGCACTATGTACTTTGCTTGAGAAAGGCTGCATTGTAGCAGCTGATACGTTGTCATGTGTTTCTGGATGGAATAAACGCTACCCACTTGAATCATTACTTTGGAGTGCCGCAGTTATCTTTGTGTGTTTGTGTCCAGCTATGGAGGCCTGTGGCCAGGGGTCCCTACTCTGACGTGCACCCAGCATCTATTCACATTCAGGAGAGCTGCTACCCTTTTTTTGCTTTAGGTCCTTTAGACTAGCTATAAATTAGGACACTGACTAGAATCCTATGACAATAAATGACACTCATAATAACAGCAGGGGAGACCCTGCAGGAGAGCCCCCAGGTCACTGAAGGACTCAACCTGACAGGGCCTAAGTGTAGTGCAGGACCATGTCCTGTACTGGGATATTACAAAACAATTACACTAATATGTAATTTTCTATCATTCTGGTTCTCCTTCTCCAATATCCTGTGTTGTTCCAGATCTGAAAGAATTACTTGTGACCTATAAGGTTTAATAGGGGACCTCTACTCATGGCAACATAACAGAAGCCTTACAGATAGGAGTCCAGGTATGACCGCTGCCCATCATTATGTAACACATAGAAAGGAAGCAGTTAACAGAAAGCCTGGTACAAATCCCTTGGACTTGGCAGACTTTATTTTCACTTAACAGATTGCTTACTTGCTTTGGATATTATCCCCCCCCCCCCTATCTCTCATCTGCTGTAGTAACATCTATGGGAAATGCAAACAGAACTCTCCAGGTCATCAATGAGATTTTTGTGCCAGTACAGTGGCTTACTGCAGGCAGCAAAACCATTCTTCTACAATATGAAGCAGATTTATTTCTAGGGCATCTCTTTTCATCATTTTAACAATTAACTCTGTAATCCTGTTAAATGACCCTTGGTGAACATTTCCGATGTAACACGTATAATCCATTTCTATCCGTGGATTTTAGAAATCTTTAATACCTATCAAATAATATCTTGACCAAAATAGCTTTATTTTAGATCTCTCTATAGTTTAGCTCTATCTATCTATCTATCTATCAATCAATCATCGTATTGTGTGACTACTGATATGTTGTCTGCTTGCACTATGGAATAAATCACTGTTCTTAATTTTCATTCAACCGTGGTGTCCTGAATCAATCCTTCTGCTATCTATCTACCTACCTACCTACCTACCTATCTATCTAGATACCTACCTATCTACCTACCTATCTATCTCATATCTATCTCATATCTATCTATATATATCTATCTATTTATCTATCATCTCAGTCAAACCATGTGCTTATATGCTGATAAATGCAAATGAGAGTGACTGCAGATGGTTACTATTGACTTATGTGCCCGATGCTAACTTGGCTATATTAATAGACATTGGGATGCTGGACAAGAAAGAATTGCTTATTCCAGGCAAAATAACAAAATTCAGTTAATGTTTCTTATCCTAAGTGGCAGATTGTTACTGAATGGAAAGGATACAAATATACAAATGATTGGAAACAGGAACTAAGGAAAATAAATTATAACAGTAGCCCCTAAATTATCATGGTAAAACCAGACTAATGTTTTTTTAAATGCTTTCATGACGCCTGATGAAGCGAAGGCCATTTGTAGGATATTTACAATTCTAGCAGTCTATTTCGAGAACATGGCACATATACAATGCTGTAAATATTGATTCAGTGATTCATAGGACAGTGGTTAAGTGTAATAAACATTGATAAACACATAGCAGAGTTCTTGTAACGTCACCAGTATTCACAGTGTATTGGTAAACATGGTCATTACCCCCACACAGTCCAAATCTCCCATATAATTATAGTCATTGCACAAATGCTGCATGAAGAGATCATTACATTTAGTCTGCCTGGCGGGAGCATTGAACTGGCCAGAAGAATACCAATGCAACCTAGTGCGATTTGTGGAATGCATTAAAATGAAATGCAATCAATATAGAGGAGATTGCACATTCTTTCTTTCTCTTGTAGATGGTGCAGAGTTTTTTATTTTGGTAAATGAAATGTTTCATACTGCACATTATAGAAAGTAATTTGGAATTATTTGTGGAGAAGATTAACCGCGCCACTATGTTATATCACCCGTTAGGTTCAAATTGTTCTTCTATTACCATTTGGTTCCAGTAGCATTTTGTTTTAGCTTGTGCTGATCAAAGACACTTTGTTAGATAATTCAAAGTGGTCTTAACTCTCTGGCAACCGTGTAAATAACTAAGCTATTGGTATCTTGGTATATGAGGCAATTGAGTTGACCACTCTAGCAGCTAGCAATTCTTAATGCAAAGGTAGGTGATATCACTAGTGTCAGATAGCTGGTACTTTCACATGTGATCAGGTCATTGAACTGTTAAGAATGAGGCCCCTTACCAGAATGGTTCAACTCAAACAGCCATGACCACAAGGATACAGCATCTCAACTATTTTTTAACATGAAGGATTGCAGTGATCACCAAACTATACACTGACTCTAAAAATTGCCACAATACCTCTGAATTATACCACTAAAATATCTGTTGTTAATTTAGGGTAAGTACATGGGCAGGGTTGGGGAGATAGGAAGTTAGGCTACATTCACATCATGATTTTGCCATACTGTTTTGAATCAGTTTTTGTTTTGCAAAACTTATCCCTCATAAACTGACAAAATGTTTGTATGCAATCGTATGCTAATTACAGTTTCCATTGACCATAATGTTATAAAAACCACATAAATTTTTTTTTTAGAACCGACACATAACCCTTTGTAAACAGAAAAAAATGTCAGAACCGTTCACAAAAACCCTGGTTAACTATGGTTTTGTGCACAGCAAAAAAAACACACAAAACCTTACAAAAACATACACAACCGGATACATCTTGTTAATAATGTTTGTGTACGGGAGGTCAATGTATGCAGTTTGCCATACGGTTGTGTATGGTTTTTAAATACCAAACCATATACAGCAACTGTACAGCAAAACCATGATGTGAATGGACCATTAAAGGGGTTCTCTGGGGAACCAAAACGTGTCTCCTATTCTGTGGATAGGGTATAACACAGTTATAAACCAGGCTGAACACAGTTGTAAACCAGGCGTTAGTGCACACAAACAATATTTTTATAACCCTAAAAGATTAATTGACATGCTCATTTTAGGCCAACTATTTTTTTTCTTTCTAGCCATTAAGAAAACAAGTGTTTTTCATGCAAAACAGACAATTTGTTGAGGCAGATTTTTCATGAAAAACTATTTTATTTACCGCTGAAAAACCCATAAACATTGTGTGAACATAAGGTTAGATGGAAGTTCAGTGGGAGAGATCATCGAAAACTGATGGTAAAATTGACTTTTTTGTCCAGAGCAACCAGTCACAGCTCACCTTTAATTTTAGCTTGTTAAGATATGAAAGCTGAGCTTTTATTGGTCACTATGGACAACAAAGAATGTTTTATTATTAGACCATTTTTGATTACCTCCACCTGTATCTAGAGTGTGCAGAAATGGTCAATCATAAATAACTTAATTTCAAAATTCATTCAGAGTTTACACTTTATTAACTATCAAGACCAGGGTTACAAAACTGCTTTGTTTTCATTGGAAACTAACTGATCAATGTGACTACAAAAGACATTACAAACATTTTAAGGGATATTCCCATCTCCATGATCAGTTTTTAAATTGTATCATTTTCAAACGTATCTCCTTTTCATCTTACTGCTTCTTTTCTCTGTTCCTTGTTTACTGCTGTTCTCAGGGTTACAGACCACCTCTTTGCTCTGGAAGCAATGGCCAGGCTGCTGATGTCACTCCCTCTATCTGCACATAGCAGGAAAGGGCAGAAATCCCATACATACATACTTACTCCCCTGCCACCTAATCTGCTGGGAACCTAATCTTTATGTAAACATCATCGCTGAAACTCCAGACACCTGAATTTTGCTGCTTGTGTTCAATGTTTACTATGTCAGTGAGTCAGGCAAATTGCTAGTAGCTTGCACACAACTAGCTAATCATCTGTGTCTGAAGTGTCAATCCCAGAACAAGTGCCCTCCCTGCTGAAAAAAGGAAGTGGACAGAGGCTTGGCTAGATGAAAGAGGAAGATGAGAAAACCATTTTTACCTCGTAAAGACACAGTTCTTTTGGGTCTTAATAATAATTATAATGTAATAATCACATAAAGTCACTCAAATGCTGTGGTTGTTGTTGTTTTTTTGGCCTTTGCCACCCCAGAGTAAATGTATGGCTCTGCACAGGAACAAGTTAAAGACGACAAAAGCAGCCATTTGACAAATCACATTTTAAGGACTGGTTCCATTCCTTTCCATATGACCTGCTAGGGCGACTGTAGCTGCATCCTTATCCTCCAGGTCATCTGTTTACTGTTTTACAAAAGATGGATCAATTGGTGAGTAAGCAGGTTTGTGAACAGGCAGGGAAAGCAAATCTACATGCTACTTAGAAATTACGGATATGTGAATAAGATATATTACTAAGTGTCATGTATTGTCATGTTATGTGTACTACTGATCTTCTATAGTAAAGACTATTTTGTAAACCCAATTTAATCCTTTTTTAAGTAAAATGTATCCTTGGGTTGCATTTATACAATCTTCCATTTTGGTTGTGTACATCTCTAGTTGTGAAGTCGTTGTAAACTGTCCAGACTACAATTGGAAATAATGATAATGTTATCTTTTAAATATTTAAGTAAAAATCCTAATGTGTTAAATGTTGCTCTTCAGTTCATGAAGATCCTTAGTTTGCCAAAGCAATAGTTTACTAATATTTCATATAATGGAGATTAAGAGTATCTGATGTCAGCTCTTAAAGCTTTTAGCCTTCATGTGCTACTTTAAGAAGGTTGCTTAGTGACACTTCTGGGCTTACAGCCAAGTATGTAACCTCAATTTATCACCAAGCAGGCGGTTGACAAAGCATGACTGCTTACTTGGAGGTTTGGGGTATAGGATACATTGTTTTATTTAACTTTTTTTTTTCTTGTAACCACATATGAATTATCTAATGTTTTTTACCCAAAAATTTTTTAAATACCAATGTTAAAGTTTACACTAATCTTTGTAATGTTACACTATGGCCCTCATTTATTATATTTGCATTTTTATGCCAGTCTAAGGCTAGGTTCACCTCAGTGCTCGGAGCTCTGTTTGCTGATTCCATTACTGTATTATGACAGTACTTATAAACTCCTGCATGTCAGTTTTTTCTCTCTGCTAAATTCATGCAAAATCACGGGCATATAACAAAACCCCTACAGACCCCATTCAAAGTAAATGGGACCTGTCGGCTTCCGTTGATGCCTGCTGTCACAACCTCAGTCCCAGACCCATTTTTAGCTGTTGCAATGGAGCTCGTAAGGAAGCTCCACAATGCTGATGTGAACCTAGACTAAGAAAAAATCTAGGAATCATTTAAAATGCCATTTTTCAGCATTGATTGAATCCTTAAATTGTGGTGCACGTGGGGATCGGGTGTTATCAAGGTAACATTTTTTTTTTTTTAAAACAGCAAAAGTTGCTTATTTCATTACAATTACAAAATGTTTGCATAATTAAGCAACTTTTCTCTGCTGCCCTTGCCAAATAGGTGGGGCTTATGTCAGAAAGGATGTGGTTATGCCAGAAGCAGGCATGGCCACCCCTGCTCAGCGAATTTAATACAGATTACACTTGCTTTGCTAGCAAGTGTAAACTGTAGTTAAAATCTCTTCCAGCTCTATGATTTCAGGATGGGCTCATAGGCAGCCTTCAATAGGTAGGGATTTATGTAGAGGCATGCACCTCTACGTAACTCCAGTGAGCCTGTGCACTGGCAGGGGATTCATTTTATAGGCATTGAAGGTTTGGTGTTCACGTTTTTGAATGAATGATTAACTTAAAAGCCATAAAGTAGTACAAATTATAGATCAGATTAAGAATTTTATTGTAGAGTTTTGTAATTCAATTAGGTATTTATGGGTAAGGTATGAGTAGTTTTGTCAAGGCTAGGAGGAAACAAAATAGCTTCCCCAATGTTTTCCTCTCTACCTTGGACTATATGTTATGTACTATTAAGATAGGGCTGTGCCTTCAATAGTATTACGCAGTAAGGCATAGGGAAGTGTCTACTATATAGATGTGTTCGACTTCATCCTTGTGAGGAGCCATATCTGAAGGAATGTATGGTATGTGTTAGGCTTCACAGCTGTGAGCAACCATAGCTGTGTTGGCACAGAATTTGTTTGACTTAAGCTCGGTGGGAAGCCATATTCAGAAAAGTGTGGGCCAAGCGGGACTGCAGTCCTATGAGGAGTCAAAGCTGGGTCAGCGTGGGCTCTGTGAAATGTCAGCCATAAGTGGGTGAGTAAATGGTTAGAGTAAAGGGACAGTTTGGCTGAACTGTGACCTGGAAAGTGGCCTTTAGTTCTATTCATTAAAGAAAAAAAACATTAGACTGGTGGGAATATGAAGGAGTGTTAGCCCAAAACGCTCTTGGAAGAAAGTCAAATGTATAAAGAATGTACCTGATCCTGTGTAAAAAGAAAATTTTAATTGGTGCTTGTTGCACTGCAAGTTAAGGTTAACATGTGTAAAGTTAAAGTGATCTAGGGAAGACTGCATTGACTTGTGTGAAGGTAAACTTAGTGTATTACTACTGTACTGTTGCCATTGCAAGTTAGGTGAGTTGAATCTTATTTACTAACAAGGACTTGAACTGAAACTATATAACTACTTGGTGGTCTGAGGCCATACTCCTGCTGGACAGAGAATTGCGTGATTGGCATGTTTGCATGCTAACATAAAAGAATAAATAGGAATACATTTTGTGAAAAGTACTGACCTACCAGTAATTATTATTATTAATTTTTATAACATCCTTGGTTCTTGGACACTTTACATTTAATAAAGAGTGTAAATATATGACACAAACTCAGATATAGTAAACATGAAACATAGTAAATATAGACAGATATAGAGGAAAAGAGAGCCATGCCTGTACAATCTACAAAGGGAGGAAAGAAAAATGGTAGGAGGACAGCTGGTCATCCATAAGAATATTAGTAGCCTTTTTCAGGTCAGAGACAGCACATCATAGGCTTGTAGAGATAGGTCTTCAGGTTGCTTATGAAGTTCTGATGGTAAATAAGAGGTAGATGTGTTGAAGCAGCATGTTCCAGTATATGGGGAAGCACAGGAGAAGTCTTGGAGATGGTTGTGTGAGGTGGGGGAAGAGCACAGGTGGAGGTGTAGAGAGGATCAAAGATTACATGAGAGGTGGTATTGGGAGATCAGATTAGAGATGCATGGGGGGGGGGGGGACAAATCGTGGATGGCCTTGTATATCATGGTAAACAATTCAAACTGAATTTGTAAGGAAACGGGCACAGGAGAGAAGCAGAGGAAAAGAGAGGTGATAGGTGGATTAGTCGGGCATCAGAATTGAGGATGGATTGAGGGGAGCAAGAGTGTTTGATTGAGGCCACGGAGGAGGATGTTGCAATAGTCCAAGAGGGAGATGATGAGGGCATGTACCAGTAGTTTAGTTGAGTCAAAGTTGGTGAAGGAGCGGATTTAAGAAATGTTTTTGAGGTGAAGGCAGCAGGCGGTGGTAATGGTCTGGATGCGTGGTTTCAAAGACAGCACGGAGTCAAATGTGTGGGACTGAGGAGAGAGTGGAACCACTGATTGTCATGGATAGGTCAGCTGAGAAGAGAGATGGGGGAAAATGATGAATTCCATTTTCTTCATGTTAAGTATGAGAAAGCAAGAGTAGAAGAAGGAAATAAAGAGAAGTGACGTCTGGACCAGAGAGATTGAATTGAGCATCATTGGCGTAGAAGTGGTACCTAAAACCTAAAGCCATGCAATGCAATTGTATAATCTGTCCCAGGCTCAGTGTGGATAGAGAAGAGTAGGGGCCCCAGGACTAAGCCTTTGGGGGACTCCAACACGGAGAAGGGGCAGGGAAGTCAGGCAGATGTGTATGAGGTTTGAATGGTTGTGTGGTGTTAAGAGTGCTGGACAGTGACAGGAGGGCAATATGATGGATGGAATTTGGTAAAGGGGTCCAGGGTTAGGAGAGATGTCACCAGTGGTAAGGAGAAGCAGGGACAGGGAGTGTGGTACTGGGGGGAGGTCAGTAACTTTGGTGCCTAGGGAGGAGATAATAATGGGCCAAATAAATCTTCTGGAATAGGAGAGTGTGAGAGAAAGGATGGTATGGTATAGTTCCCTTAGGTTGCCTTCCTTTTGGTATAAATTCTGCTGGACACTTAGAAGCCAGCACTTAGATGCAGGCCCGGCGCTTGCATTAGGCAGACCAAGCGGTCGCTTAAGGGCGCAAGGACCAGGGGGCGGAAAAATCAAGGACTTTTTTTTTAATGCTTTGTTGCGCCGCCCGCTGTGTTATTCGTGCCATGTGTCCAAAAGCACCCCCTCCTTCAGCTGCCACCCACCCCTATCCCGTAGCACCCCCGAACCCCCTGTCATCCAATGCGCCCGCTCCTGTCCTGTAGCACCCCCGAACCCTCCCCCCAATTTGATGCGCCCGCTCCTGTCCCGTAGCACCACTGTAACACACCCCCTCCCCGTCTGATGCGCCCGCTCCAATAGCGCTCCATTAAATCCTCACAGTTGCGGCGGCAGCCCGGGCCTGCTGAGAGAGTGTAATTGTTTTAATGATTTCCAGATAGGTTATACTGCAGATACCACAAATCCCTATCTGCCATCAATTTTGACTCACTTATTTCTGGGTATTTATTTTAATAGTCACCAATAAAAGTACATTTTTAGGGGTTATTCATTAGTGGTGTTTGTCCCCGTGTGTGTGTGTGAGGGTGGGGGGTGGGGTGTCAGTGTGTGCATGTGTGTGTGTGTGTGTGTGTGTGTGGGGGGGGGGCAGTGTGTGTGGGTGTGTGAGTCTGTGTGTGTGTGTGTGTGGGGGGGGGTAACTATGCTACCGTGCTGAACCTGCTACTTAATGTGGGGAAGCCAAATGTGGGGAACCTGCGACTTAATGTGGGGAACCTATTACTTAATGTGGGGAAGCCTAATGTGGGGAACCTGCGACTTAATATGGGGAAGCCTAATGTGGGGAACCTGCTACTTAATGGGGGGAAACCTAATGTGGGGAACCTGTGACCTTATGTGGGGAACCTGCTACTTGATGTGGTGAACCTGCTACCTAATGACCAAATGTGGGGATACCTAATGTGGGGAACCTGCAACCTTATGTGGAAAACCTGCTACTTAATGTGGGGAACCTGATACCTAATGACCCAATATGGGGAAACTGCTTCCTAATGTGGTGAAATTATACTAATTTGTGTGTGGAAACTGGGGTTGTGGGGCAGTAGCACCGTTATCATCCACCAGCAACACCACAATTCCCCCCCCCCTCCCGTAGTAATGGCAGCTTATGGGATATATGGGGTGCTGCTGCGGTTGTGGTATTGTATTTAGAGGACTCACTGTATGGCAAGGTTATATTCAGAGGGCGCAGTGTGTGGTAGTATTATATTCAGAGAGCAGAGTGTATAGTAGTATTGTATTTAGAGGGTAGGTGTGTGGCAGGTTATATTCAGAGGGTGCAGTGTGTGTTGGTATTATATTTAGAGGATACAGTATATTGACAGTATTATATTCAGAGTGTACGGTGTGTGGCAGATTTATATTCAGAGAGTACAGTGTGTGGCAGATTTATATTCAGGGGTACAGTATGTGGCGGATTTATATTCAGGGGTACAGTATGTGGCAGATTTATATTCAGGGGTACAGTATGTGGCAGATTAATATTCAGGGGTACAGTATGTGGCAGATTTATATTCAGAGGGTAAAGTGTGTGTGGAAGGTTTATATTCAAAGAGTGCAGTGTATAGTAGTATTATATTTAGTGTCTGTCAGGTTTATAATAATTATTGTTTTTATATAGAGGATGAGAATGCGCTGACATAGTGGGGAGCCATCTGGGCATCACATTCTGCAGAGAGAAGATTCAGCTGGAACAAGTCCTGGTGGTATCTACATCTGAATTAGATAAGGGAAGACTATAGAGAAGACGTCACCTGTTGTCAATGATATTATTGTGTATTCTCCTCACTATGTCCTATCAGAGCTGTAGTCACTTGTACGTTCTACAGTTATGATGAGTGAAACTACAACTCCCAGCATGACCTCACTGGAAAGGGCATGCTGGGAGTTGTAGATATGCAACAGCGGGCGGGTGGCATTTTTATGCCAGGGTTCCCCCAGCATTTGCTAAAAGACATCTCCCATCATTCAGTGTGGAGCATTAGGTGGGATTTTGTTGGAATAGGAGCAGGGCAATGGTGTGACCAAGGGCAGGAGTCTTGCTTCTTTTTTTTTTTTTTTTGTCCAGGTGCCGTGAGAGTTGTCAGCATTGTTATAAAATGATATTAAAAAATACAGAATTTTGTAGGAGCTTCTATGGCGGCTGTAGTTTTTCATTGTACTTCATTGGGGGGGGGGGGGGGGGGGGCAGCATTTTACTCTTGGACCCAGGCAGCACAATGCCTTTAGGCCAGCCCTGCTCAGGAGCAACGGAGCGTCACATAATTAAGGTACAAAATAAATAAAAGAAGACTAAGGAAGAAGTTTGGGAGGGGAGGCTGGGGAGAGCAAAAATACAAAGATGGGGTGCAGGGGGGGAAGCTACCGGAAGGTTGGGGGTTGAGGAGACTGAGGAGGGGGAGGTGTTGTATATGTATGATTGATAAGGGGGGGGGGGGCGCTGGGGATTGTTACAGAGTTATCACTGTGTTATCTTAGGTGTTACATAGGACTGCAGGTCACATTTACTACATTATCTGTACTCAGAGAGTTATCACTGTGTTATCTGTGGTGTTACATAGGACTGCAGGACACATCTACTACATTATCTGTAGTCAGAGAGTTATCACTGTGTTATCTGTGGTGTTACATAGGACTGCAGGACACATCTACTACATTATCTGTAGTCAGAGAGTTATCACTGTGTTATCTGTGGTGTTACATAGGACTGCAGGTAACATCTGCTACATTATCTGTACTCACGTGTGGGAGTTCTGGTGGCCGGGGGTGGGGGGTGGGGGTCGACTAGGGGGGGGGGGGGAAATGGAGTTTCGCTTGTGTTGGCAGAATTCCTTGCACCAGCCCTGCTTAGATGTTCCAGTGCAAATGGCACTTGGAGATGCAGTGCAAATTTATATGAAGTGGCTGCTATTGCTTAACTAAAAATGCCTAGGTGGGGCAGGCTGTGGCAGGTTAGCTGTCCAAAAACCCAAAGTGGCCTTGTACGACAGGTAAAAACTTCAGGTGCAGCCTGATTCTCGTCGACCTGTATGTAATGGTCCCAGATGAAAAATAGTTTAAATTTGTTAGGATCTACAACTTTTAGGGGGACATTTATCAATCTTTGCTTATGTATTTCTTTATTTAGTTATTTTTTTCTTACAATTTTTTTGCTTATGTGCAACTTAATTTATCAACTGGTTTCAGCCTGTTGATAAATTTCTTTCACATAAGCAATTTTTTTTTTTGCTTTGGTAGAGGCTTTTTCTTCCCCAAAAAAGCGTAGCTCCCACCATCCTTTTTTTTTTTGCTAGCCCGTTCCCCCCCCCCACTACGGCACTAGCCCATTCCCTCCTCGCCCCCCCAACCCTCATACCCCGTTCCCTCATTACACTTGCAGTTACTGCAGTGTCCGGCAGCGGACGTGCAGGGACAGCGGCGGCAACGAGGCGGCGGCGGTGATGTGCGGGAGGAGTGGCCTCCCAGCCAGTGGCCGGGGAGCCAATGCGCTTGCTCCCGCCTGTCTGATTGACAGACAGGGAGCGAGTGCAGCCTAACTGAAAAAGGACTGATTGCCACTCCAAAATCAGTCCTTTTTCAGTAGCCAGTTTTTAAATGTAAATTAAACCTTTTTAATGAAAAAAAAATAATAAAAGTATATTAGAGATATGTTGTAGTACATAAGTACTACAACATATCAAAAAATGAAGTTGGTGACAGTGCCCATTTAAGTCCTTGTACACCTTTTGTCTTTCAAAGCAAGCAGTTTTGCCAGTCTGCTTAGGACATCAAGATGCAGGTTTTGCAAGGCTGTCCGGAACATATTATGTAACGTACCTCTGTTTATTTCATATCATAAATATTATGTTCTCATTCATCAGCAACATGTCTAATAGATCCAATGTAGTCATTTTATAGAATGTTATTATGTAACAGTCATGGGTGAAGCTATGCTTATGTAATACCTTGGAAATTATATCAATTCTGCTTTACCATCTATAGGTTATAGCTGTGTTTGCTGCTTGCTGATGCTACAGTGCTCTTCTTCTATGTTTTCCTTTTTTTATTACCCTAGTTCATGCCGCTGTACTGCCGAAGGGCCTGTTCATTATTTTATGCTCTGAATCTCAATTGCTGCTCTTATATGAGTTTAAGTATTACACATCAAACATACTCATTGCAAGACAAGGAAAAGATCTCTGAAAGTTTAAAGAGGTATTTGAAGGCTTTTACTTTGGCCATATTGGGTTTTTACTTAATTTCCTTTGGGAAGTATGAGAAAGACTTTTATTGCCGTGGTACAGACGGGGTGAATAAATATATTGTTACCGCTGGAATGAACTAAGGTACTCTTATGATCCTTAGGGTATAAAGAAAAAAACAACAATTGGAAATAAGTTTAAAAAGAGTTTACGCAAAATGTATGCACTGTAGCTTTATACATTACCAAAGGATACATACAAAGCATTAGGTAAGTTTTCAGACCCTTTACTTATGTTAAGGCTTTGTGCTAAAATTAAGGGCCATAAAAAAAGAAATAAAATAAATCTAGTTCCTAGTTATCCCCTATCATTCTATACTCAGTACCCATTAAGGACAAGTTGAGAATAGAATTTCAGAACATTTTGCACATTAACCCCTTAAGGACTGAGCATTTTCCATTTTTGTACTTTCGTTTTTTTCCTCCTCACCGTTTAAAAATCATAACTCTTTCAATTTTGCACCTAAAAATCCATATGATAGCTTATTTTTTTGCATTACCAATTTTACTTTGTAATGAAATCATTCTTTTAACCCAAAAATCTATGGTGAAACCAAAAAAATAATAATAATTGTGCGACAAAATTGAAGAAAAAACACAATTTTGTAGATTTTGAGGGATTCTATTTCTACGCAGCAATTTTTTTTTTGGAAAAAAGGACACCTTCTCTTTATTCTGTAGGTCCATATGATTAAAATGATACCCTACTTATATAGGTTTAATTTTGTCTTACTTCTGGAAAAAAATCATAACTATATGCACGAAAATTAAAATGTTTAAAATTGTCATCTTCTGACCCTTATAACTTTTTTATTTTTCTGCGTACGGACGGTATGTCATTTTTTGTGCCGTGATCTGAAGTTTAAAGTGGTACCATTTTTGTGTTGATTGGACTATTTGATCACTTTTTATTCTTTTTTTTCATGATATAAAAAGTGACCAAAATACGCTATATTGGACTTTTGATTTTTTTTTTGCGCATACGCCATTGACCGCGCGGTTTAATTAATGATATATTTTTATAGTTTGGATGTTTATGCACGCAGCAATACCCCATATGTTTATTTTTATTATGGTTACATATTTTTTTATATGGAATCTGGGAAAAGGGGGGTGATTTAAACTTTTAATAAGGAAGGGGTTAATGGGTGTTTTTTTTTTAACTTCTAATTCAACTTTTTTTTTTTTTTTTTTTTTTACACCTTTAGTCCCCTTAGGGGACTTTTAGGAGGAATCATTAGATTCCTCACACAGATCAATGTGGTTTCATAGAACCACATTGATCTATGTGCTCTGCGATCGATTGATAAAGCCGGCATTCACAGCACAGCAGCCGGCATAGGACGTGAGGTAAACCCTCCAGCTACCTCAGCAGTGGATCAACATTGACAGTGGCGATCTAAAGGGTTAATAGCCAGCCACGACGGTCGCCGAATGTTGGTTATTAATGCCGGCCCCCAGCTACAGGAATCAGCTGGGGGCCGGCTGGTATGGCGCAGGCTCGAGTCGGGAGCCCGCGCCATACAACGATTGCCGTCTCAGGACGGGCCGGCTCATCCTTAGACGGCAACTGTTTAATTAAAAAGGAAAAAACTAAGTTTTACATAAAGTTTTGAGACTCTTTGCTATGCCACTTGATATTTAAAGAGTAAATACAGAGATATTCTTAATGGAAACCTGATCTAAAGTTCTCTGTGCCAAAGGATCACCTTTCAACAAGACAATAACTCTAAGAAAACAGAACAACACAGTAGGGTCCAGCCATTTTTGGAGATAACTGATGGTCTACTGTTAAAGCTCAAAAGGATCTGCAGAGAAGAATGGCAGAAATTGCTCAAATCCATATGTGCAAACGTTGTGGCATCAACTCCAAGAAGACTGGAGACTGTAATCTCTGCCTAAGGTTCTTCAACTAAGTGCTGAGTAAAAGATCTGAATACTTATCTTAAAGCAATATTTTGTACTTTTCAATAAATTAGGAACGATTTCTAACACTAGGGGGATTTATCATTGACATTTTATTGGCTGAAACGTGCAAAATTTTTGCACAGTTAGTTCTTATACCAATAATGTGTGCAATTTTAAAATATACAATGTTGGCAATGGTGACTGTGAAATGCAATCCCTTCTTCTTGACTATGCAGTGGATGAGATTTATTAACTGCATCTTTTTTTTTAAACTGCACAAAAATAATGTGCAAATGATCAAATAAAAATAAAAAATGCAAATTTGTACAACCTCTGCCTTACCTTAGAATTTGCTGTAGGATGTAAATTTTTCTCAGGTGATTTTTTATTTGTGCTAAATTTATCAAAGTCTGCGCACCGTTTTGCTGAATGTGGCGCAAATAAGCCAAAAACGCAGCAAAAAAACCCAAAACAAAACATGATAACATTAGTTGTTTTAAGGATCTAAAAGCGGCCAAGAAGTTGTATATGGCTATTTTCTGTCTAAAGGAAAGCTATTTTGCATATTGATCACCTTGTGGCAATGGTACCTGTCAAGGGGTAAGATATATTAAGCAGCAATGAATAGTCAGTTCTTAAATTCTAAGTGTTGGAAACATATCTGACTGACTCATAGATTCTACAAATCAGCAGTTCTTGTGGAGTTGTTACGCCGAGCGCTCCGGGTCCCCGCTCCTCCCCGGAGCGCTCGCTTCACTCTCGCTACTGCAGCGCTCCGGTCAGTTCCACTGACCCGGTGCGCTGCGATACCGTCTCCAGCCGGGATGCGATTCGCGATGCGGGTGGCGCCCGCTCGCGATGCGCATCCCGGCTCCCGTACCTGACTCGCTCTCCGTCTGTCCTGTCCCGGCGCGCGGCCCCGCTCCCTAGGGCGCGCGCGCGCCGGGTCTCTGCGATTTAAAGGGCCACTGCGCCGCTGATTGGCGCAGTGGTTCCAATTAGTGTGTTCACCTGTGCACTCCCTATTTATACCTCACTTCCCCTGCACTCCCTCGCCGGATCTTGTTGCCATTGTGCCAGTGAAAGCGTTTCCTTGTGTGTTCCTAGCCTGTGTTCCAGACCTCCTGCCGTTGCCCCTGACTACGATCCTTGCTGCCTGCCCCGACCTTCTGCTACGTCCGACCTTGCTTCTGTCTACTCCCTTGTACCGCGCCTATCTTCAGCAGCCAGAGAGGTTGAGCCGTTGCTAGTGGATACGACCTGGTCACTACCGCCGCAGCAAGACCATCCCGCTTTGCGGCGGGCTCTGGTGAAAACCAGTAGTGACTTAGAACCGGTCCACTAGCACGGTCCACGCCAATCCCTCTCTGGCACAGAGGATCCACCTCCTGCCAGCCGGCATCGTGACAGGAGTTAGTGCCAACCAAGAGTGATCAGAGGAAGGACAAAAGACGGACAAGCAACAGGATCATGAGTTCCCAAGACTCACTGATGCTTATGGGAAGCAAATTTTAGCCCAACTTGGAGCAGTCCACAGAAGTACTACTACAGCACAAATTGCTGAAAAAGTTAATGCTGTGGCTTATTTAAATGTAATATATGTTGTGGCAGTGCTCTGTTGCCCTTATAGGGCATGGTTTCCTGATAAATGGAAATAAGCATTCCCAGAATGAGCTTTCATGCATTTAAATAAAACCTCCTTTTGGGATAAACATTTACTAAGTGGCGCAGAACTTCTCTAACAGCAAACTTCTTCCTGTATTCATGTGTCTTGAAGCTATCTGACTTAAAGTCGGCAGCTTAGTGAAGGAGCAGCAGGTAGCTCATTTAAGGATAATCCAACAAGTGTTCATTAGGGTGGTGTCCTAATATCATGACCCTCCCAGATGAGCACCTTTCTTGATGTGACTGCTCAGACCTGTCACTTGACAGTCAGGATTAACCCTATGTGGTGCACTGTGCTTTTGTTTAAGATCACAGAGTGCAGCTGATTGCTGATTTATTTTATACTCTTTTTTTAGTCTCCACAGGGGACTATTTATTGCAATCTTTAGAGTAAAAATACTGATAAGTGCTATGAATAGGCATATCACTGATCAGTGTTATCTGCAATCTACTTCTCTGTTCTGCTAGAAGGCAGACCAGAGAAAAAGACAGAAGGAGCTGGCTGGGAGCTGGTAGGTGGAACACCAATGGCCATTTTTACTGATCGGGCCACCGTAGTGTCACCGCGGGCGGTCTGATCAGTCCTCTGCCCTCTAGAGGTTACTCTTATGGCTGATCTGTGTATAGATATATGTGAAACAAAGAAAGATAACCTAATACTCATGAAACATAGTATGCTTTTTGGAACCTCTGACTTCATTCAGTTTTTTACACGAAACACAGTATGCAATCCACAAGTAGTGACTTAGGATTGTAGACAAATGTTCATCAGACAAATGTACCTCTTGCTACAGCCTGATTCTTACAATGTTTCTATATGTCTATATGTCCCGTTCAGTTAATAATTGGCTGGTGTAAAAGGCCCTTAAGGCGCACACAGCTAAAGAATGCACTTCTGTAATTGCCTAAAATGTTCTACTATGCTTCATTGTTTTGTATAATTTAGTGTGAAAAAATGCTTAGGGATATTATATTACTCATGAATTAATAAAAAAATGAGTAAAATGTATTTTATTAACAAAAGTATACGATGTGAGTGAAGGTATGTTCGCACCTACCACCATTACGTTGTCATAGTTTTTTAAGATCACAAGACATAAAGTAAATTAAAATATATTTTTGAATATTTCAATGAGACTCCATTGTGAAAAATAAATAAATAAAAAAAAAGCATCAATCGTTCTTTGTTGTGGTAATGAACATTACTTATGGGGACAGAAAAACTCTGCATATGTTGTATGGATGTGATTGAACTGATGGAAAAGGAAGTTTTTTTAGCTTCCATCTACCTCTTGACTTAAAGAAACATTGGATAGAAAAAATTTGTCCCAAAGACAGCAATAATTAAAACAGATGTTTTTCAAGTTGATGATGGTAATGGGATGATGGTAAGAAAAACTAATGCAGTGGAAAGCAAAAGTTTTGCATCTATTTGTCTAGACAAACTATTTTTTGTTACATAGTTACATGGTTTATTTGGTAGAAAAAAAGACAAATGTCCATCAACTTCAACAGAGCAATTGAACTCAAAGACAACTGAGTTAGAACCCTCAATGCAATTGTCAACAGGCAGACTAAAGCAAATTACCTTAAAGGTGTTTTCCAGAGAGCAGACAAAGTATTAACTTTCCTCACTCCCCAATGTTCCATTTCCACATTGGTTTAACTTCCAAAATGGGGGAAGAAAGGGGTCCATTACTCTATCATTATCATTACATGTGGGAAAAAGCATTTCCCCCTGGCTGATCGTGATTTTGAGTACCCACTTCTCCATCTTGGTAGTTATACTGGGACTGAGACAGGACTAAGGTAGAAGTGAAGTGCCGGGGAGCAAGGAAAGGTTGTAGCTTTACTCTCTGAATAACCCCTTTAAATATGACAGATCGTGAGCTAATATATATTATAGTATTTTCCGGCATATAAGACGACTTTTTAACCTGGGAAAATGTTCCAAAAAGTTGGGGGTCGTCTTATACACCGGGTGCTGCAGTCAGCCGGGACTGCTGACTGCAGTACCTGCCCCATTGCCCCCCCCCCCAGATTAATTTCCCCTGTCACATTGGGGACATCCCTGTGTCCCAAAATGTCTTTTCGGGACACAAGGATGTCCCCGTTACCTTTCAGTGGCCCCGCGTTAACTTTAAAAAATCAGATGCCACCGGGAGGTAGCACACGCAGAGATGTCACTGACGTCCCATGCGTGCACCCATAGAAACAGCAGAGCGGAGCCGAGCAGCGAGGAAGCATGCATAGTAAATTACCAGCGGCATCTTATCTTTGGTCCTCTGGTCCCGGGACCCACTGCTATGGCCTATAGGCCATGGCAGTAGATCATGACCCCGGACTGGAGGAGCAGTGGTCGGGGCACTGAAGTGGGGCAGTACACAGACATACAGCCTCCAGTCATACACTGTATATGGCTCAAGACTGTATGTTTGTGGGACCCACTGCCTACCATATGTGGGGGGGGGAACTATACTGCCAACCTAATGTGGGGGAACTATACTGCAAACCTAATGTGGGGAAACTATGCTGACAACCTAATGTGGGGGGAACTATGCTGACAACCTAATGTGGGCGAACTATGCTGACAACCTAGTGTGGTGGAACTATGCTGACAACCTAATGTGGAGGAACTATGCTGACAACCTAATGTGGGGGGAACTATGCTCACAACCTAATGTGGGGGAACTATGCTGACAACCTAGTGTGGGGGAACTATGCTGACAACCTAATGTGGAGGAACTATGCTGACAACCTTATGTGGGGGAACTATGCTCACAAACTAGTGTGGGGGAACTATACTGCCAACCTAATGTGGGGGGAACTATACTGGCAACCTAGTGTGGGTAGTACCTATAGGGGTAGTCTTATACGGCGAGTATATCCTAAACTAATTTTAACTGTAAAAGTTGGGGGCTTTCTTATACGAAGTAAAATACGGTATGTTTTTTTTTTTTTTTTTTTTTTTGTCTATGGTTATAGGTTTATTACATATCTCCTCTGTTGGATGTGTCTACTGTGCTAAGGTCATCACTCATAAGTTCAGAACAAGTCTGATCCTTTTGGACTATCTTCAAACATATTCCTTGAATCTTCAAGATATCTGGAAACCTGGAGCTTGCTTTCAGTGATAAATCAACTGTTTTAAAATTGCTGAATATGTATTAAAGGGAACAGCAGAGTTTAAAAAAAAAAAAAAAAAGATGTGATTTAATAAAAGGATCTGATGAATTATGATTTGTGATGAAGCAAGTATATTATGTTCTAAACTGAGAATATGTTTATCTATATTTATATATATATTAAGTAATTTTACTCACAATGACCAATCAGAGCCCAGCTTTTACTTTACCAGAGCTTGTTAAGAAATGAAAGCTGAGCTGTGATTGGTTGTTATGGGCAGAATCTCTCCAGCTTTCCTCTCACACATTTTGATAAATCAGGGTCATTATGTTCTCATTCCATGTTATAAATATTTACACCGTTTCCCTGTCATTCAATTTTAATACATTTCAGATGTCAGAAACCCAATTAACATTCAGGTTCCATATCATTGCTGTCATTACTATGTGATTATGACTGTTCATTTAGTTCTGTAAATAGAAACATCATTTTTGTTTTATTTGTCTTCACCAGATTGACTCATACATTTTCTGAAGGTTTATTGGTGGCGGGACAATTATCTTAGGTAATACAGTTCTTGGCACAATCAACACCATGAATATTTTATGGTAAGAGTGTATATGCTAGTTAAGCAAAGAGTAATTCATATAATGGAGGACACAAATATTTTGTTACTTTTCTTCAGAGTTCATTACTAGTAAGCTTCTTAAGAAGGATTTTTAATTTTCTGTAAAGTTTGATTCTACAACTTTCTACTATGCTTCAAGGAGGAGAGGGGCTATTAAGGTGTTACTCCCATTTTTCAGGTGTACAAAAGTCGCACATTTTTGTGCTAGCACTATTTTGTATAAACATTTTTAAAATGCTGTCCTGGGTGGAATTTAGGAGGGGACATGACCTCCCATGGCACTGTGGATTTACCCCACAGGAACCAAAAAGAAGCAGAGAGTATCAGAGGGTGAGTGCCATCAAAGCAACAGCAGACCAGGATAGAGGCAGATGAGTTTTTTTTTTAAAGGGGTACTCTGCCCCTTGACCTCTTATGCTCTATCCAAAGGTCCTTTGGGACCCCCCGCGAGCTCCGTGCAGTACCCAATGTTCTGAAAATTTTGTTCATGAACATCATATTCAGAAAGCTTGGTGCAGGCGGCCGTGGTCGCGACATCACACCACGCCCCACCATGACATCACGTGACGCCCCCTCCATTCATGTCTATGGTAGGGGGCATGTTGTGATAACACGCGGCACCGACTCCATTCATGTCTATGGGAGGGTGCATGACATCACGACCATGGCAAGAAAACTTGTGTGCCTACAACAGCCTCTTTAACTTATAGCATATTGCTTGAACTGGAATACAGCTGTATAAACTTGTTGTACTGAGAGCAAGCATGTAGAACACAAGTTTTCAGCCTCTGTATGTAACCAACTCATGTAATTATTCACTCACAGTAACAGTACTTTCAAAATAGTGAGACATTGAAACAATGAAATTTGTAGACCTTTTCATTCCTACAGTAAATATTAATATTAACCTAAAACTGTGAGGTGCCTCAAGGGTATAGATACAAACTGTATTGTACAGATAAATGTATGTACATGTGTAGGGTATTACAATGGCACCCGCAAATGTTTATACTCTTAAAGTGTCTCTGTCTTTTCAGAAAGCTTTTGGCATGACTGTAAAGTAATCTGTGTTATGTTATATGAGTATTTTAAAATCCAAACAACATGACCTCGTGGATTCTTGATAAAATCTGATTTTGGCTTGACCTCTCTCAGGGTTTTTGTACTTTCGTTTTTTCCTCCTTATCTTTTAAAAATCATAACCCTTTCAATTTTGCACCTAAAATTCCATATTATGGCTTATATTTTACCAAAAAATCCACGACAAAATGGAAAAAAAATTCATTGTGCACCAAAATAAAAAAATAAAAAATAAAAAACATTTTGTTAATTTTGGGGGCTTCTGTTTCTGCGCAGTGCATTTTCTGGTAAAAATAACACATTTTCTTTATTCTGTAGGTCCATAGGATTAAAATTATACCCAACCTATATAGGTTTGATTTTGTCTTACTTCTGGAAAAAATCATAACTAATTGCACGAAAATGAATACGTTTAAAATTGTCATCTTCTGACCCCTATAACTTTTTTATTTTTCCATGTACGGGGTGGTATGAGGGCTCATTTTTTGTGCCGTGATATGAAGTATTTAGTGGTACCATTTTTGTATTGAGCAGACTTTTTGATTGCTTTTTATTAATTTATTCATGATATAAAAAGTGATCAGAAATACGCTATTTTGGACTTTGGAATTTTATTGCGCATAAGCCATTGACCGTGCGGTTTAATTAACGATATATATTTTTATAGTTCAGACATTTCCACACTTGGCAATACCACATGTTTATTTTTATTTAAACAGTTTTTTTTTTATGGGAAAAGGGGGGGGGGGTGATTCTTACTTTTATTACGGAAGGGGTTAAATTATCTTTATTAACTTTTTTTTTTTACACTTTTTTTTGAAGTGTTATAGCCCCCTCTAGTGGCTATAGCACTGCACACACTGATCTGCTACACAGATTATTGCCATGCATTACCAAGGCAATGATCAGTGTTATCAGCGGTCGATTGTTCAAGCCTGGATTTAAGGCTTGGAGTAATCAATCACCGATCGGATGCGATTTCACTGCAATGGTCCTGATCAGCCCGACTGAGCTGCTGGGAGTGTATTTTTGTTACATTAGACATTGGCGTCTAAAGGGTTAATAGTGCTTGGCACAATGATCGGTGCAGCACGCTATCAGCCCAGGGTCCTGGCTTTCATTAGCTGCCGGGACCGACCCATTATAGACTGGGTGCAGGGCGTACAGGTACGCCCTGCGTCCTTTAGAGGTTAATGCCCAAGCAATTTTTTTTCCATTGTCTTAACTTTTTTATTTTTACGTCGACAAAGCTACATGAGAGCTTGTTTTTGCAGGACAACTTGTACATTTTAATGCCAATTTGGACTACACATTACTTTTTAATCATTTTCTATTCTGTTTGTTGGGTGGAATAACCCCTTAAGGACTCCTTTTCACCTTAAGGACTCAAACATTTTTCATTTTTTACTCCTCACCTTCTAAAAATCATAACTCGTTCAATTTTACAATTACAGACCAACATAAGGTTTTTTTTTCGCGTCACCAATTTTACTTTATAATGATAACAATCAGCGGCAAAACAAAAAAAATATTTGTGGGGTGAAATGGAGAAAAAATACATAATTTTGCTACTTTTGTTTAGGTCTTCCGGATCTACGCAGTGCACTTTTCGGTATAAATGAAGGTCCCTATGCTCCTTTATGTAGGTTTTATTTATTTTACTACTTTAAAAAATGATAACTACATTCAACAAAATTATTATGTATAAAATTGCCATCTTCTGACCCCTATAACTTTTTTTCCACGTACAGGGCTATATGAGGGCTCATTTTTTTCTGTAGTTTGTATCACTACCATTTTTGTTTTGATGTGACTTTTGATTGCCTTTTATTAATATTTTTATGGTATATGAAGTGACCAAAAATGCACAATTTTGGACTTTGGTATTTTTTTTATGTGTACTCCATCGACCGTGCGGTTTAGCTAACCTTATATTATAATAGTTCGGACATTTACGCACGTGCCGGTACCACATATGATTTTTGTTTTATTGCATTATTTTATTAAAAAAATAAGAAAAAGGGGGTGATTCAAACTTTTATTAGGGGGGGGGGGGAGCTTGGAGCAGTAGATCACCAATCAGACAACAAGGAGGCAGTTGAGGACCCTCCTGTCGTCCAGTAAGCTGATAGGGACATCGCGATTCTGTCACGTAAGTCAAGACCAGCTCCGCTGAGCTGCCAGGATAGTTTTACTTTCACTTTAGATGCTGCGATCAATTTTAATTGCAGCATCTAAAAGGTTAGTGCCAGGCATCAGCCCGATCAGCGGTGCCTGGCATTAACCCTGGGTCCTGGCTGCTGATAGCATTTGGGACAAGCTTATAGGGGACATCGCGATTCTGTGGCGATAGTCCTGACCAGCTATGCTAAGCTGCCGGGATAGTTTTACTTTCACTTTAGATGCTTTGATCAACTTTGATTGTAGTGCCTAAAGGGTTAATGCCAGGCATCAGCCTGATCGACGGTGCCCGGCATTAACCCTGGGTCCTGGCTGCTCGGCTTGTGAGAACGCTTTAACCCAGTAATGGGACTCAGGACGTAAAGGTACGCCCTGAGTCCTTAAGTACCAGGACGTCAGGGCATACCTGTATGCCCTGCATCTTTTATTTATTTTTATTTTTTTTATTACCACCACATATTAAAAAAAATAATAATAATACAATATTTAATAAAAAAAATTTTAACCCTCCTCCCACCCATCCCCCACACCCTATCCCCCCTAGAGGAAGAAGAAGAAAAGAGAAAAAAATAAGAAAAAAAAAATTTACATTTTTTTTTTTACAAATTAACAAAAATTTTTTTACACAGTGATCAATTTGCGGGATAAATAATAAAATAATTTTATTGTTCAGGTTGTTATGGATGTGGAAATAACATATATATAAAAAAAAAAAATATATATATATATATATATATATATATATATATATAGTGGGCGCACCAGGTAAAAATTTGTATTAATGTGCATAAAGAAGCCAAGGAAAGATGGAAAAATCTCCAAAAGGCATCAAATTACAGATTAGACATTCTTTTAATATGTCAACAAAAGTTAGATTTTATTTCCATCATTCAGACTTTCAAAATAACGGAAAACAAAAAAATGGCGTCTGCAAAAGTTTGGGCACCCTGCAGAGTTAATATCTTGTACTGCCCCCTTTGGCAAGTATCAAAGCTTGTAAACGCTTTTTGTAGCCAGCCAAGAGACTTTCAATTATTGTTTGAGGTATCTTTGCCCATTCTTCCTTACAAAAGTCTTCCAGTTCTTTGAGATTTCTGGGCTGTCTGTCACGCACTGCTCTTTTAAGGTCTATCCATAGATTTTCAATTATATTGAGGTCAGGAGATTGTGAAGGTCATGGCAAAACCTTCAGTTTACGTCTCTTGATGTAGTCCCCCGTGGATTTCGAGGTGTGTTAAGAATCATTATCCATTTGTAGAAGCCATCCTCTCTTTAACTTCAGCTTTTTCACAGATGGCATCAAGTTAGCATCCAAAATTTGCTGAAATTTTATTGAATCCATTCATCCTTTTACTCGTGAGATGTTCCCTGTGCCACTGGCTGCAATTCAACCCCAAAGCATGATTGATCCACCCCATGCTTAACAGTTGGACAGAGGTTCTTTTCATTAAATTCTGTTCCCCTTCTTCTCCAAACATAGCTTTGCTCATTCCTGCCAAAAAGTTCAATTTTAACCTCATCGGTCCACAGAACTTGTTTCCAAAATGCATCAGGCTTGTCTATATGTTCATTTGCAAAGTTCAAACGCTGATTTATGTGGTGAGGATGTAGAAGAGGTTTTCTTCTGATGACTCTTCCATGAAGACCATATTTGTACAAGTATCTCTTTATAGTGGAATAGTGTACCACAACTCCAGTGTCTGCCAGATCTTTTTGGAGGATTGTGCAGTTAAATGTGGGTTTTGAATAGATTTTCACAGAATCCTGCAAACTTTTCTGTCTGATATTTTTCTTGTTCTTCCAGATTTTGCTTTAACTTCCACTGTTCCTGGTGACTGCCATTTCTTAATTACATTCCGAACAGAGGATATTGACATCTGAAAACGTTTTGCTATCTTCTTATAGCCATCTCCAGCTTTGTGAGGGTCAACTATTTTCAGTTTCAGATTTCTAGACAACTGCTTAGAAGAACCCATGGTGCTGATTGTTGGGGCAAGGTCAGATGAGTCTGGGCATTTAAAACCTTTGAGATTGACATCACCTGGTCTTCCCAGATGATGATTGAGAACAATCCATGACCTGCAGGTCTCAGCTTTGCAAAGGGGTCAGTGCATGCTATAAATACTGCAGGGTGCTCAAACTTTTGCAGACACCATTTTTTTGTTTTCTGTTATTTTGAAAGTGTAAATGATGGAAATAAAATCTAACTTTTGTTCACATATTATAAGAATATACAAGTGTGTGTGTATATATATATATTTATTTATTTATTTGGTTTTTCTTTTTATTTATTTATTTTATGTTTTATGTATAGAAAGGTAAATAAAGGGAAAACATATTTTCTTTTTGGGAGGGGGGGGGGGGGGGTTCATTTATTTTATGTTAATGTTTACCTTTCACTAGTCCCACAAGGGTACTGATAGCGATCACCAGATCACTGGTATGATACACTGCATTAGTTCTTGCTGCACAGCAGGGCTGGTTACAAAGGCAACCATGGCAGGCCTGGGGGCCTTCACAACATACCTGGCTACCATGGAAATATAAGAATAGGATCGGAGGACCCAGGGATCGCAGGGGCTGATGCCAAAGGTAAGTTGCATTCTCCACATGAACGAGTCATGATTTCATTGTAGCATGTGAAGGATTAAGCTGCCTGAAGCATAGTTATCTCCAAACCTGGTAATTACAGCAAGAGCCTGACTATCATATTGATGCCTAAGCTCTGCCCTTTTTTTCCCCCCTCATAGCACTGCTGTTTTCACTGCGGGCTAGAATAAGCACACAATAATGATCAATGTAATGAGATGTATCAGCGGTCATCAAGAGGTTAAAATTAATTTTAAAGTCATTTCCAGTATTAAACTAGGGCTCACATAGCACAACAAGGTAAGGGGTGAACAAAAGGAATTACAGTACAAAATTTCACAATAAAAAATTACCAGGTTAAAGGGCAGAGAATAAGCAAAGTAACAGCATCATAAATCCAGAGAGGTTAAGAGAAAATTAAATATGAAATATTGAATTCCTATAACTACAAATGAATTAAAAATCCATTACAAAAAGTTACAGTAAATGCTTTTGTTTAATGAAATGAGATCTAATAAACCTTTAATTCCTGTGCATTGCTAGGTCAATAACATTTGTTCAAACACTTTTCATTCTCTACCCAAATTCAGTGCTCATTGGGCCATGTTAGCCACCAGTTTGTAAATATAGGAAGAGGAGGGGCCCTATATGTGAAAGACAGCATAAAATCTAACCTAATACAAGTTAGTGAGGCCAACATAGAGTCAGTTTGGGTTACATTGCAGTTTGGTAATCATACAGTAACTTGTGTTGGTGTGAAATATTGACCACCTGGCCAAGTTAAAGAATTAGATGATCTACTAGTTGAAGAAATTGCTAAAATGACACTGAAAGGAGAAGTTATCATTATGGGAGACTTCAATCTTCCGGATATAAACTGGAAAACCAAAATAGCTAATTCTGCCAGGAGAACAGATATTCTTAATTCCCTACTGGGATTATATTTACAACAAGTGGCTGAGGAGCCACCCCGGGGGGAGGCAATTTTGGATTTGGTATTCACAAATGGGGATTTGGTATATGATGTTATTGTAGGCAAAAGCTTGGGATCTCGTGATCATCAGTCAGTGTGGTTCAATATAAGAACAGTGAAGGAGTCAAACCACACAAAAACAAAAGTTTTAGATTTTAGAAAAACAGACTTTTCAAAAATGAGATTAATCATAAATGAGTCCCTATCAGACTGGAACAGATTACATGGAGTCCAAGAGAAGTGGGACTACTTAAAAGATGCATTATTCAAGGCAACAGAAAATTGCATTAGACTTGTCAGTAAAAGCAGAAAAAGGTAGAGACCACTGTGGTACTCAGCTGAAGTGGCCAAAATCATAAAAAACAAAAAGCTAGCATTTAGTAATTATAAAACAACCCAGAGCAATGAAGAAATCTACAAAATTAGGCAGAAAGAGGCCAAGCAAGTTAAAAGAACTTCTAAAGCGCAGGCAGAAGAAAAATTAGCTCAGTCTGTGAAAAATGGAGATAAGACATTCTTCAGATATGTAAATGAAAAAAGTAAATTAAAACAAGGAATAACTATATTAAAAACAAAGGAAGGAAGGTATGTAGACAAGAATAAAGGGCTAGCGGGCTGCCTTAATGAATACTTCTTTTCAATTTTTAACAGAAGAAAAAGAAGGAAAAGGATATCAATTAGGGAGGAATACTAATGAATCATTTGATGCATGTGTCTTTACAGAGCAAGAGGTTCTATGTTTGCTGTCTAAAGTGAAGACAAATAATCACAGGGGCCTGATGGGGTACACCCAAAATTATTAAAAGAGCTTAGTGGTGTGTTAGCAAAACCGTTAACAGATTTATTTAGCCAATCACTGGTAACAGGAGTCGTCCAGGAAGATCGGAAATTAGCAAATGTCGTGGCCATTCACAAGAAAGGTAGTAGGGAGGAATCAAGCAACTATAGACCAGTAAGTCTGACATCAATAGTGGGGAAATTAATGGAAACCCTACTAAAGGATAAGATTGTGGAACATCTAAAATCCCATGTATTGCAAGATGAAAAACAACATGGGTTTAGTTCAGGGAGATCATGTCAAACAAATCTTATTGATTTTTTTTTACTGGGTGACTAAAATAATAGATGGCGGAGGGGCAGTAGACATCGCATATCTAGATTTTAGTAAGCCTTTTGACACTGTCCCACATAGAAGACTCATCAATAAACTACAGTCATTGAGCATGGACTCCCATATTGTTGAGTGGATTAGGCAGTGGCTGAGTGACAGACAACAGAGGGTTGTAGTCAATGGAGTATATTCAGAGCAAGGTCTTGTTACCAGTGGGGTACCTCAGGGATCTGTACTGGGACCAATTTTGTTTAATATCTTCATTAGTGATATCGCAAAAGGCCTCGATGGTAAGGTGTGTCTTTTTGCTGATGACACAAAGATATGTAACAGGGTTGATGTTCCTGGAGGGATACGCAAAATGGAAAAGGATTTAGGCAAACTAGAAGAATGGTCAGAACTCTGGCAACTGAAATTTAATGTGGAGAAGTGTAAGATAATGCACCTGGGCATAAAAACACTCGGGCAGAATATAGAATATGTGATACAGTTCTGACCTCAGTATCTGAGGAGAGGGATTTAGGAGTAATTATTTCAGAAGACTTAAAGGTAGGAAGACAATCTAATAGAGCAGCAGGAAATGCTAGCAGAATTCTTTGATGTATAGGGAAATGTATAAGCAGTAGAGAGAAGTTCTCATGCTGCTGTACAGAACACTGGTGAGACCTTACTTGGAATATTGTGCACAGTACTGGAGGCTGAATCTCCAAAAGGTTATAGATCCTCTAGAGAGAGTTCAGAGTAGAGCTACTAAACTAGTACATGGATTGCAGGATAAAATGTATAAGGAAAGGTTAAAGGACCTTAACATGTATAGCTTGAAAGAAAGAAGAGACAGAGGGGATATGATAGAGACTTTTAAATACATAAAGGGAATCAACACGGTAAAGGAGTAGAGCATACTTAAAAGAAGAAAAACTACCACAAGAGGACATACTTTTAAATCTTTACCCCTCTAATTTAAAACTAATATCAGGAATTATTACTTTACTAAGAGAGTAGTGGATGCATGGAATAGCCTTCCTGCAGAAGTGGTCGCTGCAAATACAGTGAATGAGTTTAAACACGCATGGGATAAGCTTAAGGCTATCCTTGATATATCCTTCAAGATAGGGCCAGGGACTATTGATAGGATTCAGATTATTGGGCAGACTAGATAGGCCAAATGGTTCTTATCTGGCGACACATTCTATGTTTCTATTTTAATTAAAGAGTACCTGTCATCATCTAAACTTTCCCTGATCCCCCTTCCCATCTGTCCCTTTCTCTAACTATGCCTATCCCTGTGTTTATTGAGGTTTAAAACGCTGTGGAAATACCTTTTTTTTATTCCTCTTCATTAGCTCAGGAGCACTGTCTTTCTGAGGGGTGGAAGGAGGCGGGTCCCGACAGGCATGATGTCACATGAAGCCTGGCCGGGACTCTGCTTCTGCCAGTCTTCCTGTATGCTGCTCTCCCTCTGCAGCAGTGTTTCCCAACCAGGGCACATCCAGCTGTTGCAAAACTACAACTCCCAGCATGCCCAGGCAGCCAACAGCTGTCCGGGCATGCTGGGAGTTGTAGTTTTGCAACAGCTGCAGGCACCCTGGTTGGGAAACACTGCTCTGCAGTGTGCATACAGACTAAGTACAGGGAAGGGACGGCAGCCTGTCTCTATCTCCTGTGTCTCTCTGCACTAAAAAGTCAATGCTGAGAACCAGGGGCGGTGGGAGCAATTACAGAGGCAGTAATTAAGATGAATGTCGGGGGGGGGGCACAGAGCAGGGGGTGCAGTGAGATAATACAATGTATAAGATAACGTGTGGTGAGGGGCAGGGAGAACACAGAGCAGGGGGGAGGGGGAGGTGACTGGCTGTTATATGAGAGGCATGTGCAGGCTTGTAGCTCACAGTACTGAACTTTCGGTGGAAGGACCAGAGCCCTTCAGCATTAGTCCTAAAAGCTGTACACTTACTATGAAAAGCATAGGATGCTGCTTGCAGACCAGGCATAGAAGAGTGACCCCCTAGTGGCCAAAAGTATAAAATGAAAAAACTGGTATAAATATTAATATTTTTTAATGAAGATATATTACAATATCTCTTCATTAATTATTATGAACAACATATTAAAAGTTTTTGTTGATGACAGGTACTCTTTAAAGTAAACAACTACAGTTAATTAAACCTTATAAAAAAAAACTGAACTTTAATAAATTAAACCATTTATAAATATAAGTTGCTTCTCTTTTGGGGGTTCTGTCTAAATCCTTATTCAAACTTTTTGTCTATTTCTGTTCTACTTTTGTGTTAACTGTTAATGGAAACCAAAAGAAAAGAGTCAGATGTTGATCAAGGCAAATTATGGAGAGAGAAATAGACTATATTTACATAGTTACATAAGGAGAGATTTGTCAAAACCTTTGTAAAGGTAGAGTGTTGCAGTTATCCATAGCAACCAATGAGATTGCGTCTTTCATTTTTCACAGGCCTCTTAAAAAATGAAAGAAGTAATCTGATTTGTTGCTCTGGGCAACTCCACCGCTCTTCCTCTGCATAGGTATTGATGAATCTCCCCCATAGTTCTTAAGGTTGAAAAAATGACCAGAATCCATCAAGGTCAACCTATAACCTTATTTTGTCTCTGCTGTGTTGATCCAGAAGAAGTAAAAAATAATGAGGCTGATGCCAATTACATTATACCATGGGAAAAAAATTCCTTTCCGACTCCAAATATTGCAATCAGACTAAATACCTGGATCAACGTTCTGTTCCTATAGACTATGCTATTGAAGGTCTAAGGGTCCTGTTTCACGTTAATGGTTAAAAAGGCTGATATTTTCCTTTGGAACTCTCACATGCAATAATCCAAAACAACGATCCAAAGAATCTCTGGATCATTTTTTTTTATTATGGAATTTGAGAGTTCAAGTGGAAATTGCATCCCTGCTGGAAGAAATTCATGAAAGCACTAGGTGAGCTGATTTACTGAATACTATGGTATTTTCCTGTGTAATAGGGCCAGCAATCGGCAAACAAACAAACGCTCCTTCGTGGTTCTGATCCATCACAAAATCATCGGCCATTGACCAGACATTCCAATTCCACCGAAACGCCACAACAAAAGCCAATCCAGGCTCTCTAAATGAGCACAGATCTATGAGATTAGCATTTATTTACTTTATGGGGTCTAGCCATCTAATAGGGCTCTAAAGGAAAAGTCTAAGAGGACATAATGAAGACCATAATCTATTTCTTGAACTCACTCTCTAAAGTTCATTTCCAAAATTTGGGGCCCCTGTTTACATTAATTAAAATGCAATAGAATTACACAGAGAGAAGCCATCTCTGGGCCAGAGGACATCAATCTTTCATGGTCTAATCTTTGGCCACAGCATTCCATTGAGTGGTACATCTCATTTATTGTCTACAACAGATCAGCAATACATTCATACTGGCAGCTGTTCCTGATACTGTATGTTATTCCTCCTTTCCACCCAATAAAGGTTGATAAGATGTCTTAAGGATAAGCCAACAATGTTTAGGTCCAAGAATTAGTTTTTTAAAGTGTGCTTTACAAAATGAGAGTTGATCACATGACTGCAGGGCCAATAGATTCTGTTTGCGTTAAAAAACTAAGAGATAAATAATAACGCATATAAACTGTATACACAAACAGTCACATACTTTTGATCAACACTACTATGTAAAGTTTTACTTCAGATCATAGTACAAGAAGAAAGATGAGGAGGCACTCACTTCTTTTGGTGCGGCAGGTTTCTATATTTGCAGGGCAAACTGAAGCGGAGCAGCATCAGCAGGTCCCGCTGATGCTGCTTCGCTTCAGTTTGCACTGCAAATAAAGAAAATTGCCACACCAAAAAAAAATGTGAGGGCCTCCTCATCTTTCTTCTTGTACTATGGACTATGCATGTTTCGCTCTGGAGGATGAAGCACCCCATTTGGTACAGTCAGGAACCTGCTTCCCTGCAGTGCTGTGTTTTGTGGCTGATTGCCAGAGCCTGCTAGAGATTGCCTACATCTGAGACATCAGTGCCGGTGTCTGTGTCTTTACCTGTTTATTTAAGATGTATTTGTGCTCAGGGCTTCCACTCGTGTTCGTGTCACAAACCTGTTACGTATCTGCATGGAAAACCTAAACCTAAAAAACAGTGGTTGAACTGTGCCCATAACCGCAGCTGAGGGCAGGCTTTTAGAGGACAGGCTTTTAGAGGGCAGGCTTTTAGAGGGCATACCCTATAATAAATTAATGAAAATGAAAATAATATAGGGAGGGTTGGGAGGGATCTGCAAAAATGTCACACATGCCCCGCTAGTGAGAGCAGGGGGAGTTATATACACCTGTCCCCACCCACAACCCCTATATGCCCCGCCTAGTAGTTTAGTGGTGGCTTACACTTGTGCTCAGGACTTTGTGTCACAAATGTTTTATGTATCTGCATAGAAAACATTAAACCTAAAAAACAGCAGTTGAACTGTGCTCATAACCTTGGCCGAGGGCAGGCCTTTAGAGGGCAAAAGACATAACCCAGTAGGTTAATTAATAGAATGCATAAACCTCATAAACAATGCCACACCCTAACTACACTGACCCTCACAACCCTAATTCAGATCTTATAACAGTAGAATCTACTAACTGGTTATGAACAAAGGCTCTACCTGGTAATGAATAGCTATGACCACTTTGAAGAATAAGCCAGCACTGACTCAAGACCAGGCTAGCATACTAGCTAAACATACTGACCTGTGTCATTAAGCCAAGGGAAACTGATAGCTGCCTGTCAGGCCTAACACTGCGCTATCCAATCCCTATTTTTTTAGAGGCTAAAAACACAAACTGTTAGCCAACTGAGCCACAAGTTACCTGACCCCATGACAAACCTTGACCATGATCTGCATATTTACCTGTAATCAGAACTAAGCTCGAGAAACTTACCTGAAGACTACCCGAACTGTACCGACAGCCATACCATAAATTACCCACCAACTCGACTCTGAAGAAATGGATTGTTGCGGGTAATCAATCCTTGCATAACCATCGTGCCTGCAGACAAGCCAAGACTATGCATAGACCATATGCCTACCTGTCTACCTGAGAGGTCTTATGTACCATCGATTACACTTGAATAACCCCTTCCTGGACACTAAACCCAACCTTAAACCTACGAACTACTGCCTCAAAACTGAACTCCTGGGGGATGTCCTGCCACGAGTGACAGATAACTTAATTTCCGCCGTGCCTGTAAACATGACAGTCTCTTGCATAACCCTCGTACTTGTAGGTCTATTCGAGAACCACCATGCCTGAAACTTCACCAGGTCTTTTTTGTAACCATAGTGCCTTTACGAGACAGGTCTTTTTGTATTCATCGTACCTGTAGATGTGATAGGTCTTTGCGTAACCCTTGTGCCTGTATGTGGGACAGGCCTGGCATAACCATCATTTTTTAGTTTTTTTTTTAATACCAACTATGTGTCATGAAACTTTAACTCAAAAAGCATGTCAGTAACAATAACTTTGCAGTGCATCCTACTTCAAGTATGGCAGGTATGAAGGGAATACGACCCCTATGTGCCATGATGTTGTTGCTCTGAAACCGTGTTAGTAACAACAACTGCACAGTGCATCCTCCTACAGACGTGTTAGGTATAAAGAGTATACAGCCACCTATTTGTCGTGATTTTGTTGCCCTGAAGACTTGTCAGTGACAACAACTACGCAGTGTATTCCCTTGCACACGTGATAGTTATGATGGGTATACCACCGTCTATGTGTCGTGATGTTGTGGCTCTGAAAGCGTGTTGGTAACAACAACTATGCAGTGTATCTCCTGCAGACATGGCAGGTATGATGGGTATACCATCACCTATGTGTCATGATTTTATTGTTCTGAAGATATGTCCGTAACAACAACTGCGCAGTGAATTCCCCTGCAGACGTGTTGCGTGTGATTTGTATACAACCACCTATGTGTGGTGATGTTGTCGCTCTGAAAACATGTCAGTAACAACTACTATGCAATGTATCCTCCTGCAGACATGGCAGGTATAATGGGTATACCACAGCCTATGTGTTGTGATGTTGTCACTCTGAAGACGTGTCAGTAACAACAACTGTGCAGTGCATCCCCCTGCAGACATGGCAGGTACAAAGTATATACAACCACCTATGTGTCCTGATGTTGTTGCTCTGAAAACGTGCCAGGAACAACTACTATGCAATGTATCCCCCTGCAGACATGGCAGGTACAATGGGTATACCACCGCCTATGTGTCGTGATGTTGTCGCTCTTAAGACATGTCAGTAACAGCAATTGCTCAGTGCATCTCCCTGTAGAGGTGGCAGGTACGAAGGATAAACAACCACCTATGTGTCGTGATGCTGTTGCTCTGAAAAACATGTCAGTAAGGACAACCACTCTTTGTATCGCCCTGCAGACGTGGCAGGTATGAAAGGGTATACAACCACCTATATATCGTGATATTATTGCTGTGCAGACATGTCATTAACAACAACTACGCAGTGCAACCCCCTGCAGACATAGCAGGTATGATTGGAAAACAACCACAGTGAGCGTAAAGAACTGTATAAATGCCCTGCGTAATATAAATACCCTGAGTGCCTGAACCAATACACAAGCACATGCGCAGCACAAAACACCAAGGGTACACGCGAAGTATGAATGTATGAACAACGAGAGTGTGTGAACCGTATGAATGCCATGAACGTGAATAGTAGTGATTCCATAAGTGTCTGACCATTATAATTACTAAGAGTGTGTGAACAATAAAGATACCACAATCGTGTGAACCGTATAGGTGCCATGAGCGTATGACAGTATGAGTGCCGTGAGTGTTTGATCAGTAATTGCCAAGAGCATAAGGACAGCATAAATGCCACAAGCATATGGACGGTGAAAAGCCATCAATGAATAAACAGTATGAATACTATGAGAATATGAAACCACATCATATCATAAGAATCGTGTAAACACTATACGTGTATGAACAATATAAATGCCATGAGCATAAACACAGCATCAATTCCACGAGCATATGATTACAAATGCCATGAGCATGTGAACAGTATAAATACTGTGGCTAATGAACAGTATAGAGTCCAATAGCATATGATAAGAATAAATGCCATGAGCGAATCATGGGCCAATGAAAAGTATAAACCACCACTAGCGTGTGAACAGTATGGCCACCAGCGAATGAACAGAATAAATATTATGAGTGTATAAACAGTCTTTTCATATTTAGAACACGTATGCATGTTCTAAATACCCTGAGCGTATGAATAGTATAAATGCCATAAACGTGTGAACAGCATAAATACTAAGAGCGTGGACAGTATAACTGCTATGAGAGTATAACCGTATACCTGCCCTGAGCATATGAATATTATAGTGCCATGAACCCACAAGCGTGTGAGGTATAAATGCCATGAGTATATGAATAATCTAAACACTATGATGAACAGTATAATGCCATGAGCGTATGTACAAAAAGAATGCCATGGGCGTATCAAATGTATCGCTGCCATGGTTGTGTCAACAGTGTAGATGTCTAGCGTGTATGAAGAGTATAAATGCCACTAGGGCATGGCAATAAATGCTATGACATAATACAGAAAAACTACAAAATATAAATATTATCACCTACACATTATGAAATCGCTAATATGTGTGCTTATTGTGAACTCAACATGTATACCCACTGAAATTGCTATGCAGATTACACATTACACATACTCACTGAGCACAACAGATGTGTAATTAATAATGCAAAGAACGTATGCATCCCAAATGCTATGAACATATACGCACTGCAGGCACTCTAATAAGTCTACAACAGGTTTATGCACAGTAAACACCCACCCACCACAACCCTTATATGCCCCACCTAATAATTTAGAGGTGGATTTCTCCAGCCCCTTGCACAAATACAGCCTGATAGGCTTACACTAAAGCAAGTTTTGTACCCGTATATGGGAGCTACTTTTTTTTTAATTAATGGTCTGCTCAGGTAAATGAACCAGAAAGATTGCCTTGATACACCCATATATCAACAATAGAGAAATGCTATATCAGACTTCATTAGCTTCACCTCTTCCTTCAGGTAATAGTAGAAGAATGTGTTTCCAGCTACTTCTATAGGATTTATAGTGTGTGACAATGATGGTGTAGACCGTGGATATTAACATCTTGGAAGTGATATTTGTATACAGAGTGCTGGGATATTTTTGTATGTGAATGAATATTTCAAATACCATATTATCTGTAAACAGAAGATCTTCTGCCAGCACAATGGTCATGATACTGCTGCAGAATAAGCAAAAGGAATAGAGATAAACTGATTTAGAGGGGATAATGTTGATAGTTCAGAGCAGCTAGAAAATAACTACTTGGAGCCATCTATTGCATGGCCTTTATAGTGACAACAATCATTACAATTTAGTTCATTCAGCAGAAATCTGTTGCCAAGCTGGCAGGATCACTTTATTTACTTGATGCAAAAGATCTTTAATGACACAAGCCCAGAAAACGGTCCCTGACTTTCCACTTAATTCAAAGAGATAATTGTCTCATCATGTGATGGGATTGTATGAGCGCTGCACCTCCGTCTGCCCAGATTGTCCTATACTTCAATTAACTTTAATAGCTTTAACGTGACAAGTAAATGCATAGATAACACGTCTTCTGCAATCTATGAATCCCTTCACTCCTTTCATTTTAAGGAACAGCTAGCTCTTATCCCTGGCAATGAAAAGTCTGGATGGATTTACTCTTCTAAGGTGCTAATCTTATTAAAGTGCATTGAGAGTACTATTATTCAAATGTATGGCCATGTCAACTACCCTGCTTCTCTGTTTATGTACTATAGTACATCAGAAAGGTAAGCAGTCACATTTAATAAATGCTGTCGGCAATTTTCAGGAAATTGGTACTAAAATATCAGCTAAACCAAACATGATGGAACATTTAGGGCTTAAACAAATGCACTAAGAAAAGTTTCAGGGACTTGTGTGTACTTAGAGTTTGACAATAAAATCAGGAAATATTACCACTGAAATACCATTAGCTAAGCTAGTATAAGAAAAATTGGAAAATTTGTCAATAATGTCTTAAAGGACTTTGAGTCAACACAAAGGGAAGTCTTACAAGAGTTAAGACAGCAACTTTTTAAGTGGAAAACATTTGAACATAGGAAGGTGTATAGTTCTTTTGAGTCTGACCACAGTGCTCTCTGCTGACACCTCTGTCAATGTCAGGAACTGTTCAGAGCAGGAGAGGTTTGCTATGGGGATTCGCTTCTACTCTTGACAGTTCCTAACACGACCAGAGGTGTCAGCAGAGAGCACTGTGGTCAGACAGAAAAGAACAACTCAACTTCCTGTGGATCATACAGCACCTGATAAGTACTGGAAGGATTAAGATGTTTTAATAGAAGTAATTTACAAATCTGTATACATTTTTGGAACCCGTTGATTTGAAAAAATATATAAACATTTTTTTCACCGGGGTACCCCTTTAAGCTATAATAGTATGCAGTGGTTTTGTTTGCAGCCTTTTAATTCTTAGGCAAACACTTTTTGTCCGAATTCGTGAACATTTCCGTTCGTTTAGAACTGGTCACGGTGCTCCTAAATTAATTTCCCACATTTAAGATGTACATAGCAATGACCCCTCCTGCTTAAAATTTGCTGCCTTGGAGAGAGTTGATCCATCTAAATACAGAGAGAGGTGCGTTGGATCGTTCACCTGGATGCAACTGGCAGTCTAGATTTGAACGACCGCAACAAATTGCTTTCATTCCTGACTTAGCATACCATATCCACAATTTCTGCGGTTACAAAAAGAATAAACAGCAAATTTTAAATATTTCAACAACAAGCTGAAGAATTAAAACAGCGCCTCATCGAACGACAATACCCTCTAACTGTCAGAGAAGATAGTCTGAATAAAGTACAAAAAATTGATAGATCTGAACTATTAAAAATGAAATCCAGACTTAGTACCAAACAAAAACGAATTGCTTCCATTCCTGACTTAAAACAAATAACATTCTTATTTTAAATAATTGGTGCCTTAGACACGACTGCAATATATACATTACCTGTATGTACCTTTTTTCTTGTATAGCGATCCTTTGTTTATGTGTTCCCATAACAACCTTGATGACGTGTTCAATGCCCGTAAGTTCAGTGCGTGCGTCCACGCCAATGTATCAAGTCGTGGATGCGCAGGTGAAGCGCAAAGCAGTGCTGTCAGGATACCCCCATCCTCTACACCCTGCCCACTGTGTGTCTGAATATGCATTGTATCATCTAATAAAGAGACCCCTGGATGGTGAGTGCTGACTACTGTTCTTCTTATATACGAACACCTACTGCTATTTATAGCACTGTGCACTACCGCAACCAGGGGAGGTGTGGATTTTTCTGGCTATCCATTCAGGGATTAGTGGGAAGACTAGTAGTGGAGCTGCCAGCGTAATCTCGTCTCATTGGACTTTACATTGCTGTTATTCTTACACATCTGAGCACCCACTAGAGAATTCGTTCAGTTACCCATATGGAAATGGAAAGCAATACTGCCAGTTCGGCTTCAGAAACGACACTACAAGCGGGCAGGGCAGAGGCAGGGGATTATTTCTTATCATGCAACACTATGGATCCACTCACCGTTCTTGGTGTAAGAGCCTTAGACCAAAAAATCATTTCCATTGCAGACAAGTAGTGTCGTCTTTTTTGGACGTAAACTCCCTCCAAGCATATGAAAGCAGCTCTAGAACCCTGAGAGGCCTCAGAATCTACAAATATCCATCCCAATTCACCGTTGACAATGTATTCATGTATGAATGGGAACAAGCCCACCGGGAACGTGCTGCAAGATTGACTAACATTGTTCTCCGCAAAAACCAAAAAGAATATGATAACATTGCAGTTGATGTATGCCGCACAAAAACAGAATATCGTACCAGAGTTAGTGAAACAACAGCGGCTGCGTTTTTCAAAAAACTTGAGAAGAAAATGACTGTGACTCAGGCTGAAATTAAGGAAAAAAAGAGAGAAAATTTGTTAGGGACAAATCGGACTATGACTCTCGCCAGGTTTTTACTTGGAATGCTAAAAAACCACCCATGAGACGCAACCGCAGAGGTCAAATATATAAAAAATTGAATAATTCAAGAAGATCATCGTTTGATCGATGGACGACGGACTCTGACACCACACAGTCGGATGAATCCACATATCGTGCAACATCGAATCCCACTCCATTCAACTCAGGTTCTGTCCCTTTAGGCAAAAAACTAGGAGGGGCCGAGGGAGGAAAAGAAGGCACGATAGCATTAAAGAGAAAAGGGGTGTCATGGAAGGACTAATCCCGTCATCAGAGACTGACCCCAATACAATCGATTTACCATCTACTATCACGAAGGACAATGTCATCAATATTACAGATGTCCCCCTATCTAAGGACTGTATCTCACTCCTATCGAAGGGCCTCAATTTCGGACTGTGCGAGGCCTTCGACTTCGCACAGTTTGAAATCGATATGTAATCAAACTCGTAAAATAAATTTACACAAAATATTCAGAAATACAGAAACGTCTGCTATTCGTGATCAACCTAAAGAAGGAGAGACCCCGGTTATTATAGGCCCATTGGGTTTTTCACCTATTAATGCCCTAAACTTGGAAGATAGGGAGTGTTTGGATTTATTGTGCAACCTATCAGAGGTAGAACCCATTTATCCTAGTGTTAGTGAGGTTGAGGTACTCTCGTATAAAGGCGGCAATCCATCCAAATTTTCTCCCCCTATCCAAGCGGGCAGCCCTTTAGATTTATTTAATAGAGCTGTCCGACAAGAGTTAGAAGCATTATTATACCCAAAACCAATTAATAACCTAACTGCTAGTGAGGAGAGAGCTCTTAGGTGGCTGGCCTCCAGATCAGACCTGAAGGTTTCAAGAGCCGACAAAGACGGCAGAACAGTTGTTATGACTGGACAATATTATTTAGAAGAAACCCAGCGCCTACTGGGAAACAGGACCACCTAAGAGCCACTGTCCTCGAACCCAACCCCTAAAACTTTAACATCTTTACGTTCATTTTTGAGATCTCAATGTGAGAAAGGTCTCTTTCACAATGTATTGCTGAAAAATTACTACCTAGTTGCCCAAAATTTGCTAAATGGTACTTCTTAGCAAAGGTCCACAAGTCACAGAGCCGACCCCAGGAAGACCTATTGTTGCGGGGGTATATGCTGTTCACCAGTGTATATGGTGGGAATGAATTCGATTTTCTAGATTTTAAATTAATAATTGAAAACAACTCATTAGTTACTATGCAAACCTATAGCCCGTAATTCATTACTCCACTATAATAGCTCCCACCCATTACACATAAAGAACAGCATACCATATTCACAATTTCTGCAGTTAAAAAGAATAAACAGCAAATTTGAGATATTTCAACAAGCTGAAGAATTAAAACAGCGCCACATCGAACGACAATACCCTCTAACTGTCAGAGAAGATAGTCTAAATAAAGTACAAAAAATTTATAGATCTGAACTATTAAAAACGAAATCCAGACTTAGTACCAAACAAAAACGAATTGCTTCCATTCCTGACTTAAAACAATATAACATTCTTATTTTAAATAATTGGTGCCTTAGACACGACTGCAATATATACATTACCTGTATGTACCTTTCTTCTTGTATAACGATCCTTTGTTTATGTGTTCCCATGACAACCTTGATGACGTGTTCCACGCCCTTAAGTTCAGTGCGTGCGTCCACGCCAACATATCGAATCATGGAAGCGCAGGTGAAGTGCGAAACAGTGCTGTCCTGATGCCCCCATCCTCTACACCCTGCCCGCTGTGTGTCTGAATATGCACCGTATCATCTAATAAAGAGACCCCTGGATGGTGAGTGATGGCTACTGTTCTTCTTCTTATATACGAACAGCTATAAACTGACCCTGATACTCACCTTTAGGGCAATTGCAGATAAGGTGGTTTCTTCACCTATTTGGAGTAATACAGTGGATATACGTATATATATATATATATATATATATATATATATATATCTTTCTAATCTATATATATATATATATATATATATATATATATATGTACCAAAAATGATTTGCAGCACTACTTGCCAATCCCATATAGATGTGTGTGGAAATTTTCTTTGTGGTCAGATATAACAGCATCTATAAAATAAAAATGACATTTAGAATAGATTTGTCCTGGTTAGTTGTTGATTCTGGGTTTTGTCCCGGAGTAGCACCTGGAATTCATAAATCTCTACTAGCCCTAATATGCACCATAATTGTTGCTGAGTTTCCTTCTGTTAGTTACATTTTACATTTTTCTTTGGTTTTATACTGAGCAGCTGGACCGGCAACTTGTAAGAGAACCTGTCAACATGATTTATCATCCTTTGATTGGAGACTACATAAAAATTACTGTCATGTCTTGCTTCTATTAATTATACAAATGCAGAATTTTACTGCTTATTTATATTTTCTTACCTGCAGCATACACTATTGAATTAATATTTGAACCACTGTGCTGCTGCATTAAAGTGTACCAATAAGGCTGGTTTAATAGTGTTAAGCAGTGTCTACTGGATGTGCATGTCCATGTTCCAAAATGTATAGTGTGAAGTATACATTTTTAAATGGATCCCGCCCAATGGACTAGCATGGGCAACTCTGCTAGGCAGATAAGGGGGGTAACGTAGTGATAATGACAAAAGCTTACTATATAGCCGAAGCCGCTAGACAATTAAGTAACAATGAAGGGTACAAAAAAAAAATACCAAAAATTGCCTTCTAAATTAAGGTCTTTTCTGAGGTGTTATTCTGAGAAAGGTGTCATTTCAGAAGAAACAGCACTAAAATTTCTCCCGACCACCCCACGTGCCCCCCAATGGTACTTTCTTCCTGACGGCCCCTCCCAGATGCCCTATTGTTTCTGAATGGGGTCCGTCACTGAGCCTCTTTCCAATCTCTTTGGATTGGTTCTTGCGCCCTTTGACCAGGGAAATTCTTTCCCTGGTAAAGGATACAGCAGATGTCAGCAGAGAGCACTCTGCTCGTGATATCAGCAGAGAGCTCTGTGTTCCAAAAAGAAAAGAATTTCCTTTGTAGTATTAAGCAACTAATAAGTACTGAAAGGATTAAGATTTTTTAATAGAAGTAATTGACAAATCTGTTTAACTTTCTGTTGATGTAAAAAATAAATAAATAAATAAATAAAGGTTTTCCACCGGAGTACCCCTTTACATAAAGCTGAAGCACAATATGCGGTGAGTGGCCTCTTGTTATTCTCTTTAAACATATTGGGGGACATTTATCAAAGCATGTGGGAGCGCACCCTAAAAGGTTTGCTTCACTGAAATTTCCCAAGAGCACAATAGCTTCAGTAATTCTTAAATGGAAAAAGTTTGGAACAACCAGAATTCTTCCAAGAGCTGGTCACCCCACCAAGCTAAGTAATTGGGAAAAGAGCCTTGGTAAGAGGTGCCCAGGAACCCATTCTGGTTAAGCTCCAAAGATTTTGTGCAGAAACTTCAAAAAGATCAACAACAAAAAAAAGGGCAATTCACTGTGTATTGAAGAAAAACTGTCACCCTGATCACCCAGGAACTGGGAGTGGTGGGGGAACATTCATATGCTAGTTCTGAGTATTTAGATATCTATGTGTAATGAGCATTGAAGTAATTATGTTATTAAGCCAATAAAAACAAAAATGAAGCCCAAAAAGATCCATCAACAGCAACTATCCTGGTTACTAGTTCTTCTCAAGCAGGAATGACGCACAAAAAATAAACAAATAAATAAATGTGTGTATATATATATATATATATATATATATATAGATAGATAGAGAGATAGATAGATAGATAGATATAGATATAGATATAGATATATGTATATATATATATATATATATATATATATATATATATATATTTTTTTTTTTTTTAAGAACAGGCTGTTCATGTGCATGTCTTTTATACCAGTGACATTTTACAGAAGTAAAGCTAATTTTATTGAATGTTTAACTTTTACAATTTTGAACTTGTATCTCTCTGTACATATTAGCTTTCCCTGCTTTTCACTGATTGAATTTATTTGTAACACTTATTGAATTTGTTATGCTTTTTTTAACAGAACACTGTGTTCCGAAACTTGTTTATCTTGTTTTTCTATCTAAGTTGCTAACGGCAACACATTTGCCTTTCTCTGCAGGCTGAAGTGCAGTTGTTATACTTTTAGCTTTTACAAATTCAGTTTATTTTGTCCTACATGAAAATGTGTTTTCTGCATCTGAATTGCCAGATTGGTTTGATTTTTTTAAACCTATTTTAACCTTTTAGTTAGGCTTTTTTTTATTTTTTTATTAAAGAGAACATGTTAGCTCCCTGATGGCATGTAAGCTGTCCCCTATACCAGACAGACGCAGGGCACTGTGTTTAGACTTTATAAACAGTATGTTTTCCCTGACGTCACACTTTAACGAATACTCCGGTGGAAAACTTTTTTTTTTTTAAATCAACTGGTGCCAGAAAGTTAAGTAGATTTGTAAATTTTCTTAAATCTGAAGGGATTTTTTAAATATGGGCAAACTATATGTTTTGTTTGTGAACATGCGGTTAAAATTTCTTCAATAGCCATGAATGATCTTAAACCCATTGCTATTCAACAGTTCATCAATTGCCAGTCCAAGAACACCTGAGAGGGGTGAATAGTACGTCTTATACTAATGCCTCGAATGTGTCAAAACATTTCAGAATGGTACACTCAGGTGACGTGTCTGAGTTTTATGATATTGAAATAGTCCAGCAATCAGAAAGAGGTGGTGACCGTATAAAATCTTTGCATAATAGAGAAGTTTTCTGGATTTACTCACTACACACATTTCAGCAATATGGTCTTAATTTAAGGTCTGATGTTATTTTGCATTACTAAATGTTTTTTTTTTTTTTCTTGTATTATATACGAAGGTTTTTTCGCAAGTAGAATTTGTATTGTTTGATTCTGTTCGAAAACTATATGTCATGTTTGATATCATGATTTGTAGTGGCGAGGTATTTGGGACTCGGAACTTATATATTTTTCCACCTCCCCACTACCCATCATGGATCTGATGAAGGATCACATGACCTGAAATGCGTCATGCTCAACGTTTCCTGAGTTTTATTCTACTGTCATTGTTGCCTGAGACGAATCCATGTCAATGTTTTAATCTGGAGGAAAATAAAGGTGAAGTTAATTTTAGCACTGGCTTTTGCTGTTCTATATCAGATTTGTAAATTATTACAGTACTTATTAGCTGCTGAATACTACAAAGCAAATTATTTTCTTTTTGGAACACAGAGCTCTCTGCTGACATCATGAGCACAGTGCTCTCTGCTGACATCTCTGTCCATTTTCAGAACTGTTCAGAGTAGGAGAAAATCCCCATAGCAAACATATACTGCTCTGGACAGTTCCTAAAATGGAAAATGTCAGCAGAGAGCACTGTGCTCATGATGTCAGCAGAGATCTCTGTGTTCCAAAAAGAAAATAATTTCCTCTGTAGTATTCAGCAGCTAATAAGTACTGGAAGGATTAAGATTTTTTTATAGAAGTAATTTACAAATCTGTTTAGCTTTCTTGCACCAGTTGATAAAAAAAAAAGTTTTACACCAGAGTACCTCTTTAAGTAAAAACAACTTTAATAATCAGTTCAGGCACCTTGCAAGTAGACTTGGAGACAGAGCTGAAGCAACATATACAAACACTGCCTATACCCTCCTCCAACCCACTCAAGCTTGATTGACACCCAGAATTCTGGGGCTTCATACAAAACCCACCACTCCCGATTTCAATTGAGGTATATTTTTAATATCTTTAGACCTTAGACCAGCCCGTAAATTTATTTAGACCCCTTACCCACACCCTTAAAGTAGTCAGATAACAGAACAGACCACTGAAGTAAAAAGACCCAAGATCAGATCCTTAAATTAATCAGACCGATAGACTACACAGTATTGCAGTTTTGTGCCGTTGTTTTACATTCTTCATCAACATATTTTCTTTTTTTGGAGGCTATTTTTGCCACAGAAAAAAATTTTACACAAAAAATTGCATGTGAAGGAGGCCTTGAAGGGGTACTCCAGTACATTAAAAGGTATTCCTTATTCATTGGATAGAGGATGAGTGTCTGATTGCAGAGGTTCTCTACACTGTGTGAATCACGGGGCCACATGGGCTACATAAATTATCTGTTCTCAGGTATTTCTGGCGCTCCCATAGACAAAGAATGGAACATGTGTCAACACATTACTCCGGGTGGGCCTAACTACTATATGGGGGCACAGAGATGGGTACAAAGTGGGCACTATTACAGTGTGGGACAATGCAGATGGAAAGTTTGTACAGAGTTGGGGAGGATTCTGGATTCAAGGAGCCTAAAATGTTTATAATTAACAATAAACAGAGCAGTCCTACTAGGCTAGGGGAAAAAAGGTTATAGAAATCAGAAGAATTGAAATAGGAGAGAAAAAAGGTTTGTGTCAAATATTGGACATTTATTTAAAATAACAATGATACTCTTAATGACTTAATGGTGATGTCCTTGGCAGGGCCCTTGCTTTGGACAACACACAATATAATACAAATGATATATAAAATGTAAAATACATAAAAACACAATTGCTAGCTAAAGTTGCACAAATGAGGTGGCTAGTAAGCACAGTGGGACAGTCTGGAAATTGCAAATGTCCTATTTGTTATAGGTGATGATTGGTGTGAATTGTAGTCTCAGTGAGGGTATTTAGTGCAAATAGCGCTGAAAGATTAAATCCACAGTGTTGGCTGTAGTTGCAGCGCTCGACAGCACTGGAGACTCCCAGTGCTGAGCCCACTCTCCATGTCTGCGCAGGGCTGTCTGTAGAATAGGCAGATGCGCGTGGTAGCGCTGAAGCTTCACCAAGTTTCACACAGTATCACGAAGTTACTCCTTCTATACCCCGACGGCACGGGGACAGGTTAAAGAAGGTGATAAAGGATAGGCACTAGGTACCTCTTACGGGCTCTTCAAATGCTCGGTGTTCTGCGTGTATCTGCGTTGGAAGTCCTCCGGGCTCTGCCTTCTATACCCCAGCGGCACGGGGAGAATAAGCAAGAAGGACAGAGCTCCAAGGCTGAATGGCGGTGCTAGCTGCGGCTAGTTAGTAATGCAAGTCTCAGACTCTGCTGGGGTAACCGAGTGTCATCCTCTGCTGGGGTAGCGGAGCGTCCCTGTTAAGTCCCATCTCTGTGCAGCGAAACAGTCTACGACCAGACGCGTTTCGGGGAGCCATGTCCCCTTTTTCAATGGTTAGGGTAAGAAGACTACGGCCAACACTGTGGATTTAATCTTTCAGCACTATTTGCGTTAAATACTCTCACTGAGACTACAATTCACACCAATCATACCCTATAACAAATAGGACATTTCCAGACTGTCCCACTGTGCTTACTATAGCACAGACCCCGTGTCCCAGCCACCTCATTTGTGCAACTTTAGCTAGCAATTGTGTTTTTATGTATTTTACATTTTTTACATCATTTGTATCATATCGTGTGTCGTCCAAAGCAAGGGCCCTGCCAAGGACATCACCATTAAGTCATCAAGAGTATCATTGTTAATTTAAATAAATGTCCAATATTTGACACAAACCTTTTTTTCTCTCCTATTTCAATTCTTCTGATAACCTTTTTTTCCCCCTAGCCTAGTAGGACTGCTCCGTTTATTGTTAATTATTAGTATCTATAAGCACATCGGGTGTGTGCAACGCAGTATCCTCGGCCTGGGTCCTCTTTTTAAGTATTTTATGTAGAGCTCCCATCTTTGCATCTTCCAATTAGCCTAAAATGTTTGCCTGGCAGACTCTGTAAAGACAATATACAGTATATATATAAGAAAAAATGCAGCAGCACTCCGTGGTGAATGAAAAAAAAAGGATTTAGGCTTTAATCATCAAGTGTAGTACACAACGTTTCGACCGTCTCACACGGTATATATATACATATATATATATATATATAGAAGTATATGGCACTCTCCTTGATGGTGCACAATGGGATTCCAATCTATTAGTAATTAGTAAAGAAAAACGTGGCACTCAATTGTTTGAGATTCTTGAGTATTTTATTAAAGCAATCCAATAATACAGAAATGATCTGACGTTTCGGTCCAAGTGAGGACCTTCCTCTGAAATTAGGATAACTGTGGAGGCAGGGAATGGTGGTAGAGTCAGCCTGGAGCCAGGAGTGGTGCAAATAGTAATGAGACAGAACACATTATTATTTGCAGCACTCCCCGACTTACAAACTCTGTAAAGACAAGTTGGCAAGGAGAAGTCAACATTTATCCTATTTATCTGCATTAGGGAGGCTGTGCTAAGCAGGGGAACCAGTGCTGTGTGCTTTTCCCCAGGGCCAGCCCCTGGCACGTCTCCTTACTTGCAGTTTTTTTCCTGTTCACAAACTGGGCCCTCATACAAGCCAACATAATGAAGCTGTGTGCGAGACTACAAATAGGACAGACAAGCTACTCAAAAGTCATGCTCACTGCTCTCTGGACCCTTTTGCAGGGCCATGTCAGTATTTTATTTTTTTAAAAGGGGTTCACATCCATATAATTAAAACAATTGGTCACATTATGTCTTGTCAATTGATTTGCTAAATTGCTCAGATCGATGAGGTACAGAGACAGAACAGATGTCACTTGAGCTTGGATGCTCTCTCTTTTACACAATGACCAAACAACATTTTACTGGCATCCCAGAGGCAACTGTATGTATCTCACAATTATATAAAAAAATATATATACCAATCACAACAATATGAACAAGCCCCTTGAAATTCTATAAAAATCATAGACAGTATTATCCAAAAGTTTACTTTTATGTTATGCACAAGAATGTAGCAAGGTCAGTTATTGAGGAATCAGTACAATACAAAAAGTTACTGTTTCTATCATTTTGCTAAAGTGACAATAAGATGGCATTGAAAGAATTCTAAATGGCATTTAGCAAATCTTATTAGGATGCACTGATTTTCCCAGCATGCACCTCCACCAAGCAGTCCAGCTCTGATCAATTTTGTAATTTACCATAGGTTATACTGCTTCCTCAGTGTACATGACAGGTTATTCACTGCTGAAATAAGTAGAACTTGCTTTGTCATGCTTTTTATTACAGTTATAACTATGACCAATATTCAATTTTACTAAACTTTTTTTTGGAAAATGTTGGCATAACAGCAAGCAAAGCAAGCAACTAAGATGAGATCTGTGTAATTCAATCACTGGGAAGGAAGCCATAATCTTAGTCAGCTTTCTTCACACTTTCTACAGCCAAATAATTGGTGTGACATTTCATTTCTCCTTATTGTGAATAATTCCCTGTGAGAAACTTCACTATTTACCAAAGCCCTTTCTAAGCAACAACAGTCATATGGCTTTTGTTTTATGTACCAAGTCAGATGTATCCTTAATGGTTTTAAATTGTACAGTGGGGATCAAAAGTTTGGGCACCCCAGGTAAAAATGTGTATTAATGTGCATAAAGAAGCCAAGGAAAGATGGAAAAATCTCCAAAAGGCATCAAATTACAGATTAGACATTCTTATAGTATGTAAAAAAAAGTTAGATTTTATTTACATCATTTACACTTTCAAAATAACAGAAAACAAAAAAATGGTGTCTGCAAAAGTTTGGGCACCCTGCAGAGTTAACATCTTGTACTGCCCCCTTTGGCAAGTATCACAGCTTGTAAACGCTTTTTGTAGCCAGCCAAGAGTCTTTCAATTCTTGTTTGAGGTATCTTTGCCCATTCTTCCTTACAAAAGTCTTCTAGTTCTTTGAGATTTCTGGGCTATCTTTCATGCACTGCTCTTTTAAGGTCTATCCATATAGTGTTGAGCGGCATAGGCCATATTCGAATTCGCGAATATTCGCGAATATATGTATGAATATTCGTCATATATTCGCGAATATTCGCATACTCGTTATATTCTCGTTTTATTTTCGCATATGCGAATATTCGCGTATGCGAAAATTTACATATGTGAATATTAGCATATACAAAATTAGCATATGCGAACATTCGCATATGCGAAAATTAACATATGCTAATTTTCGCATATGCGAAGTTTCGCACGCCAGTCTCACACAGTAGTATTAGATCCTTCTTTACACCACACAAGCTGGAAGCAGAGAGGGGTGATCACTGTGATGTGTACTGAAAAGAAAAAAAAAAAAAAAAAAAAACGAATATTCGTAATTACGAATATATAGCGCTATATTCGCGAAATTCGCGAATTCGCGAATATGCGATATTCGCGAATAATATTCGAATTGCGAATATTCGCGAGCAACACTATATCCATAGATTTTCAATTATGTTGAGGTCAGGAGATTGTGAAGGCCATGGCAAAACCTTCAGTTTACGCCTCTTGATGAAATCCTCCGTAGATTTCGAGGTGTGTTTAGGATCATTACCCATTTGTAGAAGCCATCCTCTCTTTAACTTCAGATTTTTCACAGATGGCATCAAGTTAGCATCCAAAATTAGCACAAATGTTATTGAATCAATTTTTCCTTCTACTCGTGAGATGTTCCCTGTGCCACTGTCAGCAATACAACCCCAAAGCATGATTGATCCACCCCCATGCTTAACAGTTGAACAGAGGTTATTTTCATTAAATTCTGTTCCCCTTCTTCTCCAAACGTACCTTTGCTCATTCTGGCCAAAAAGTTCAATTTTAACCTCATCGGTCCACAGAACTTGTTTCCAAAATGGATCAGGCTTGTCTATATGTTAATTTGCAAAGTTCAAATGCTGATTTTTGTGGTGAGGATGTAGAAGAGGTTTTCTTCTGATGATTCTTCCATGAAGACCATATTTGTACAAGTATCTGTTTATAGTAGAATAGTGTAACACAACTCCAGTGTCTGCCAGATCTTTCTGGAGGGATTGTGCAGTCAAATGTGGGTTTTGAATAGTTTTTCTCACAATCCTGCGAGCTGTTCTGTCTGATATTTTTCTTCGTCTTCCAGATCTTGCTTTAACTTCCACTGTTCCTGATGACTGCCATTTCTTATTACATTCTGAACAGAGGATATTGACATCTGAAAATGTTTAGCTATCTTCTTAAAACCTTCTTCAGCTTTGTGAGCATCAACTATTTTCAGTTTCAAATTTCTAGACAGCTGCTTAGAAGAAACCACCTTTGAGATTGACATCATCTGGTCTTCACACTGGCAGGTCTCAGCTTTGCAAAGGAGGCAGTGCATACTATAAATACTGCAGGGTGCCCAAACTTTTGCAGATGCCATTTTTTTTTTGTTTTCTGTTATGTTGAAAGTGTAAATGATGGAAATAAAATCTAACTTTTGTTGACATATTATAAGAATGTCTAATCTGTAATTTGATGCCTTTTGGAGATTTTTCCATCTTTCCTTGGCTTCTTTATGCACATTGATACAAATTTGTACCTGGGGTGCCCACACTTTTGATCCCCACTGTAAAATTGTGGCATCAATTTTCTTTATCAGTACACAATCTTATATTTTTTTTGTACTGAATATATTAATAAAATTTTTTAATGGAAAGTCTGTGGTCAGCTGTAAGCAGACTGACCAACAAGTGGAGGCTGACAAATCGTTTGGTGATTTGCCCACTTTCTCAAAGACTGACCGCTGACCATATACTCTCTGCCCAGAAGCATGCTTTAATCTAAGCATCAATAAAGATTCGACATTTTAACCAGGTGAATGCCACTTGCTTTTCTCTTGTATATTTTTTTCCTTTGATGTATGCTATGTACCTAAAGTCTGCACTCCGGATAACTTCTATAACTCCCTGCTGCTTCCACCTTATGACTATTATGCCTACTCTCTTTAAGTAAATCTGCTGCAAAGGTCCCTAGCCTGTTTGGGAAATTTGGCATCCGTGGAACAATTGTGTCGTACCTATGGGTTCTGTTTTTCAGGTATACCTCCATGTAGGGGTGGGGGATGAAAACTAATCAATAAAAGCAGATTATTAGTAGCAGTAGGTTTACAAAAAAAGTGTATTAACAGTTTATCACCCTATTTAGAGATCTTCAGAGCCAAAAAGTTATTAGAATTAGAATGAATTTTGGATGTATTAATATTAATATTTGATATGTCCAGGCGGGATGCACGTTCCCACAACAGGATGAGTATACCTGTCCAACGATCTTGTGGGTACTGGCCAGTGTACCCACGAGATTGCAGCAGGGTCTCAGCTGTAACACACAACCGGGAGACTGCCGGGACTGAAGTAAACTTTGGTCCTGGCAGTTTAGCCCTTACAGCCGCAGTTGGAAGCGACTGCTAGCTGTAAGGAGATTGATAGAGGGAGGGGGCTCCCTCTGTGTCTCTCCATGTGGCCATGCATCCAAATATGGCCAAAGCTGGGGTACTCCCTAACATGGGACAAGCAGCATAATAAAATGTGTAGTGGATTTCATTCATTTCAGAAGCTATTTTAAAAAAATGTATCCCACAAATGATGCATAAGGGGAAAAAAAAGCGATTTTAAATATTTTACATTGACTTATGCTAATACCATCAATACAAAAAGGCCTTAAAGAACTACTAACCTAATTGAATACTTTAGGGGGTGTATTTTTTTTTGCGCACCCAATTCTACTTTGCAGTGAAATTTGTAATTTTACCAAAATATCCACAGCGAAATGGAAAAAAAATTCATTGTGCAACAAAATTGAAGAAAAAATGCCATTTTGTAACTTTTGGGGGCTTCTGTTTCTATGAAGTGCATTTTTTGGTAAAAATTACACATTATTTTTATTCTGTAGGTTCATACGGTTAAAATGATACCCTACTTATATAGGTTTGATTTTGTATTACTTCTAAAAAAAATCATAACTACATGTAGGAAAATTTCTACGTTTATAATTGTCATCTTCTGACCCCTATAACTTTTTTATTTTTCCACATACTGGCCGGTATAAGGGTTCATTGTTTGCGCCATGATCTGAAGTTTTTATCGTTATAATTTTTATATTGATCGGAATTTTTGATCGCTTTTTATTCATTTTTTCATGATATAAAAAGTGACCCAAAAAATGCTATTTTGGACTTTGGAATTTTTTTGCACGTACGCCATTGACCGTGTGGTTTAATTAACAATATATTTTTATAGTTTGGACATTTCCGCATGTGGCAATTTCACATATGTTTATTTTTATTTACACAGGTTTTTTTTAAATGGGAAAAGGGGGGATTCTTTCTTTTCTTACGGAATGAGGTTAAATGATATTTATTAACTTTTTTTTACACCTTTTGTTTGCAGTGTTATAGGTGGCTATTTCACTACACATACCGATCTCATACACAGATCATTGCCGTGCATTGACACGGCAAAGATCAGTGTAATCGGCGGTCAATTGCTCAAGCCTGGATTTCAGGCTTGGAGCAATCAGACGCCGATCGGACACGACGGAGGCAGGTGAGGGGACCTCCGCTCGCGTTCTAGCTGATCAAGACATCACGATTTCACCGCGATGGTTCCAATCAGCCCGACTGAGCTTTACTTTAATTTTAGATGCGGCGATCAACTTTGAACGCCGCGTCTAAAGGTTTAAAAGCACGCGGCACAATGATCGGTGCCGCACGCTATTAGCCCAGGGTCCTGGCTGTCATTAGCCGCCGTGCGCAGAGCATACAGGTATTCCCTGCGTCCTCAAGAGGTTAAGTAAAATTTTAAATGTTAATTAAAAATAAATAAATGTTTTCAAAATTTAGTCTATGGTCTAGTTTTGCTTAGTAAGACAGTGAAAAGCAATATGTTGGACCCATGTCTCTTCAAAGACCCGATAAGTGGAAATCCGAAACTTAAAGTTTATTTGTAAAATAACAAAAACAATGCATTTCAGGGATGGAAACATGTTGTTTTTTGCTTTTACTTTAAGATCTGGATTACCCCTTATATGTTCTTCTGGGCTGAAGAGTAGCTCAGCGAGAAAGATCCAACCTATTACCATGCATTATTACATTGCCTTGCACTCTTTGTCATTTTAATGTTGTGTCATATTCTCTACTTATAATGCAATACCATGTGTTCATGACTACTGTTTTTGATCACATGGTATTTTAAAAATCTTCACCTCTGTTTCACTGTTGTGTGAATATTTTAGTTTGAAGGATTTGATTATTGTAAAAATTCAACCTAAAAAAAGCACACTAAGGGGCAGTTTTCAACTGAAACCCCAAGCATGTCTCTTTGCATTCTAGGATTTAAGTAAAAAAAAAAGAAAAAAGTAAGACCTTTATGTAAGCATCATGAAATGTTAATGTTTACAACCAAGTTGTAAATAAATTATTCACTGGGAAAAGTCCGCTTTTATTAACACTCAATAAAATGTGCTAACTTGTATCTAAACCAGGCTGTTATAGATACAGTATGCACATATATGAGCTGTTAATGTAAGCCATTTACTAAATGGAGTCAATAGTTTCATAGAAAATGGACACTATAAAGACACAATTTTTTAAACACTTGCAGACCAAAAGAAAGGATGTAATAGTTTCAAGAATGGCTATGATCATGTACATTTCATGGTTATAATCCTGTTCATATGAATCAAGTGTTTATCATAAAAAAATAACAACAAATATACATATTTTCATGTTATACTTTCAAAGTTTATATATATATATATATATATATATATATATATATATATATAAAAAATAATAGGACTCATTATGAATAGTAGTTACCATTAGGGAATGAGGCTAATGAATTATAATTTACCCTCCAGCCATGCTGCATGGTGGTGAGTAAAATCAGTGGACCATACCAGCCAGTTTGTCTAGAAGAAAAGCCATTTTTTGAGAATACCCTTTATAACATCCTAAAAGGGGATATGGATTGACGATATAAAGGCTAGACCACCCTTACAAGTATCTTACAGCCTATGAATATTTGCAGTGATATAGCCATAGAAGATTAAGCCACACATGGAATTGGATGTTGATGTTTTTCTTACAAAAAGTTATAATTTTTAAAAGTAGTTCAATAAAACCAAACCTATACAAATTTAGAATAGTTGTAATCATAAAGAGCCACAGATGTAATATAACTTGTCAATTTAACTGTAAAGTACAATATGTAAAAGAAAATCTCCCTCGACAAAAAAAGCTAATTTGCACCACAAATTACTATTATTATATATTTTGGGGTAAAATAAGTGATGTTACAAAGTACAATTAGTTCCGCATAAAACAAGCCATCATATTACCATGTAGGTGAAAAATGTAAGTTGTGGATTTTAAATGGCAAGAAGGAAAAAAACAAAACACAAACATAAAAATTGGCCCAGGTGGTATTAATCCCCTCCTGCTTGTGTATTAAGCCTTCTTAAGCATTTTTAGTGTTTGTATCAGTTGTAATGTTTTACAAAATTGTTATGCTTGATGTATTACTCTAATGTTTTCCTTTCTTTCTGTTTGATTATAATATATTGAGCCCCAGCACAAGGAAGAAGGCCAGGGCTTAATGAGTCACACTGCTGCTCAGCCAAAGGCTGGGCAACTTAGAGGTTAAGGTGGCCATACATTTTCACTAACTGTTGGCCGAAAGTTCTATTGGACAACAGTTATCTCTCCCAACCTCTACATACACATGAATGTTCAGCATGGCCAAATGTTCCTGTCATCTCTATGGGGAAGAAAGGGGAGAGGTAAGTGGCATTCTGACAGCTTTGGTGTTGTCTTATCCCTCCCAGAACAATGGAGCGGGGCATAAGAAATCCAACATGTCTCACCCTTCTCTCCACTGATATTATCTGACATTTACATTTTAGACAGTCATCTTTGGCCAACTTAAGTGTAAGGTGTGTAGACATCTTTAGTCTCATTCCCTTCCAACAGCTAGTTGGTTGGGATCCTGCAGGTAAGACTTCTATACTATATATCACACATCAATGGCCAACATATTTAATGCATATAATTCTATTTGAAATAATTTTAAAGTCAGTATTTTTTAGCACTTGAGGAGGTTGGGACTAGTGTGTAAAATTTAAGGTGCAAAAAACTTTTTAAAAAGCAAGGACATATTCTCTATGGAGCACACTGGATGATTTACTGTATTTAAAAAAAAATTGCATTAGGGTATCATCATTTTTGGCCTAATTTTAGAATCTACGATTGTTGTTAGGTGCATAAAGATAGCTAACTTTTTTCTCCCATTTATAAAGTAGAGTTTTGTCTTTCATTTTGCATATTTTCCATAGGTTTGTTCTTTGTTATTTTGGCTGTCTATTCTCATATTGTTATTTGATAATGTAATTCTAATCCACAGCCCATTTTACAGAAAATATCCTTTATTCTCTGTTTATTATGCAATATAACATTGACAAATTCACAACAGATGCAGACCGTAGAGTTACACTGCAGTTCCCTATGACTATACAGACCAAGATTCCACCAAGGTCATCATTCATAGGATTATTCATTATAAGAATAATTGGGCAATCATTGGCAGCTCAATTATTAATGATGAATGTTGTATCCATTTTTAGGCATCTCATTTTACTTCCAAGAAGTTGGCTCGCCAAGCAAAATCTGCTGTTTTGACACTAATGTTAATGTTTTTCTAGTCAGATTGAGAAATGAGTTCTACACTGAGCCATCTATTGACATCCACATTACTGTGTTACTGTAATCTACTTTGTCAGTTACCTTAAAAACATAACAGCATTGATACTGAAGATGTGTGAAGTACTGAAGTATGCCCCTGACATCAATAATTTAGACTGTTTTATGTGTGCAGGTAAAGTTTTCTTTGTTCATTTAATTGTACAGAATAAAAGCACATTGAGACTTGTTTATCCAATTTATGACTAACTTTATTGTATCTACCACGGAGTAGTCTGCAGTTTACTGAGAGATGATAATGGTGGGAATACGTTTTGCGAACATGGTGTACCATATAAATTATATTGGAACTGCCTTTGTTTATCTCTTCTTTGGACACATTTTTACAGTGTTGAGTAAGGTAAATTTTTGTTACTGGTTTTTAGATGATGCAAACCAAAGGTTTAAATGTAGTGGACATTTACTTTTTTTTTTTTTATTAACTTTGATGATCTTTACCAACAGAGGGTAAGGACAGAAAGTTTGGTTACTTGGATACATTTACAGAACTTCTGCGTAAAAACAGAGTGCATTTTAAAAGCCACTCTTATTTTAATTGTCTCAAGCTTTCTATGTATTAAAAAGGCAGACAGGCACTTAAATGACCACCGTATAACACTTCCGCTGCAGTAATTTGTGCCAGATTGCGTGAACAAGTGCCATGAGGTACATTTTCTAATTTATTTCAGCTTTTTTTTATGTGTGTGGATATTCTTTAAATGGGCTCAGAAAAGGGCTCCTAAGGGATTGGGACTTAACACAAAAAAAAAAAAAAAAAAATCTGACACAATCTTAGACTTCCTTGAGAGAGAGAGAGAGAGAGAGAGAGAGAGAGAGAGAGAGAGAGAGAGAGAGAGACTGAACTCTTACAATCACCTATTGTAAATTGGCTGATGCCATGTAATTTACTTTTAGGTAAGACTTTTCATGGTACTTCTTCCTTTGATGATAGTGAGGAGACTCTTATAAAGGGATCTCTACAGAACAGGAAGAGTCAGCTTAATATTAGGATAACTTATTATTAGGCAAGATTTGAGATTAGTTTATAATATAGATCATAAAACCAAAAAATGTAAACAATTGCCCAAAATTCCTAAAAAAAATATGTCTTGCATTAAAAACTTGATTGAAACAATAAGTTCATTTCTGATGGTGCAATCCCTTTAGGTAAAACACAAAGTACACTGGCTTCAAAAAAAAGGTTCAAATCTGTAGGAACCTATTAAATTCCCAAATTCTTAGATGCCCCAAATTCCAAATGATATGTTTTGCATAATTTTGCAGACAATTTGCAATAATCTGTATTTTCTTTTTATTTAAATCAAATCCTCAAATTTTTTAGGGATGCTCAAATATGATTTTAGACTGTAACTATACAATTAAATCAGACATTTATTTCCAATGGATTGCTAGTCATGTAAGCTTCCTTTTAAACAATGGTCCTATTGTTTACATAAAATCAGAACAATTCATTATAGATAAGTACCTGCATCCCTGGCTTGATGTCATCAGTTCTTGACCAAGAAACCAAGAAATCTGAAGAATCTCCCATCAGACATCCTAATGGCAGCAAATAAAATTGTTTTATGAATTGTTCAGACATTGCAGTTGTCTATACATTACTACTGGTTCTTTATATGAAGTTATAGGATTTGTAAAAATAAATTGATTCTTGTTATTACATATAATAGTTGCTTTTGGGTCTTTTTATATTTTATTCCCTCAGCATAGCTTATGAGCAAATTTTTTCTATTCATTATTGTAATATTCATGAAACATTCCTCAAACAAATGAAAGAAAATAAAAGATATTTTAAGTAATAGAAGATGTTTTTCAAAGTCAAGTAGGGTAACAAATTGTGCAATCAACAAAATTATCTGAATTAGCACCGTGTTGCTCCTCTTTGGGCATTTGTGATGGCATGAATTCTTTAAGGCATGAATTTCATTAATAATAAATATTAAACATCAAGCGAGTTTCTCGAAGACGGGTTGACAGATCACCTTTGCAGGATAAAGACTTGTCATGAAGCAGTTTTCTTTTCATTTCAACCTTAATTTTCAACTGGATTGAAATCTGTATGTCTTGAAGAAAAAGCTTAAAGCATACATGTTGTTTTACAAGATTTCTAATCACCTTGGTGACAAGGTGATTTTAGTGCTCTCACTGCTGTTATTGAGCCCCTGAGAGCCCCCTTCTATGATGCACAACTATTTCTCATTCTCTTTATGTTAGAGGGCAGGACCAGAGCTGGACGTTTGCGGTAGTACACACAGTTGTATTTCGTTTTAGTTGTCTGACCAATCAAAGCACAGCATCCACTTCTTAGAGAAGAAGGATTTTGCGTGGTATGGTATCCCTGTTTTCCAGTTCAAGCCTGCTTTGAAGCAAATAACAAAGCCTCAACTCCTTTTTACAGAGTGAACTTTAATTCCTGTTGCAAAAGATAACATGAGTCAGCTCTGTGTCGGTCACTGTTTTTTATGGCACAGTGTGGCATGTCAAGAGGTTTTAACCAAAACTATCTCCAATCCACATCAAGTCAGAGTTGGTGCCAAGTTACTAACAGTCATCATCGTCTATCTTATGCCCTGCCACAGGAAACTGTAATACCTGCAACAGTGAGTACAAGTCTTCTCAACCTGTGTAGACCCTTCAAGATAGAGATAAATTTTCATCAGACTGTGTATCCTTTAACCCGTTAACGACGCAGGATGTATATTTATGTCCTGCGCTGGCTCCTGTGATATAACGCATCATATCTGGTCGTTGTTGGTCGCCGAGACCCCCGACTAATACCGGATATCACCGATCGCGGTGATGCCCGGTTTTAACCCTTCAGACACGGAGACCAAAGTTGATCGCCGTGTCTGAAGTGAAGCCGAAACATTCCCGGCAGCTCAGTGGCGTTGTTTGGGACCGTCGCGTTGAAGTCAGGGCATCCTGAACAGCTTGCAGGACGCAAGAAGAATCCCTACCTTCCTTCTGCTCATCTGATTGCCGAATGACTGCTCCATGTGAAAATAAAGTGTTAATAAATGTGATTTAACCCCTTCCCTAATAAAAGTCTGAATCATTAATAAATATTGTTAATTAAATCACACGGTCAATGGCGTACACGTAAAAAAATTCCAAAGTCCAAAATAGCGTATTTTTGGTCACTTTTTACACCATAAAAAAATGAATAAATAGCTATAAAAAAGTACGATCAAAACAAAAATGATACAGATAAAAACTTCAGATCATGGTGCAAAAAATGAGCCCTAATACCGGCCAGTACGCAGAAAAAAAAAAATAATTATAGGTTTTAAACGTATACATTTTCCAGCATGTAGTTATGATTTTGACAAAATCAAATCTATATGAGTAGGGTATCATTTTAATCGCATGGACCTACAGAATAAAGAAAAGGTGTAATTTTTACCGACTGTGAAGTACTGCGTAGAAATGGAAGCCCCCAAAAGTTACAAAATGTTTTTTTTTCTATTTTGTAGCACAATGATTTTTTTTTGTTTGGCCACAGATTTTTGGGTAAAATGACTGATGTTATAACAAAGTAGAATTGGTGACACAAAAAAAAAGCCATCATATGGATTTTTAGGTGGAAAATTGTAAGGGTTAAGATTTTTAAAAGGTAAGGATGAAAAAATGAAAATGCAAAAACTGAAAAATGCTGAGTCCTTAAAGGGGTACTCCACTGGAAAACATTTTCTTTTAAATCAATTGGTGCAAGAAAGTTAAACAGATTTGTACATTTTTTCTATCAAAAATCTTAATCATTCCAGTTCTTTTATGATCATCAGCTGCTTTTATGATCCACAGGAAGTTCTTTTCTTTTTTAATTTCCTTTCTGCCTGACCACAGTGCTCTCTGCTGACACCTCTGTCCATTTAAGGAGCTGTCCAAAGTAGGAGCAAATCTCCATAGAAAATATATACTGCTCTGGACAGTTGCTGACATGGACAGAGGTGTCAGCAGAGAGCACTGTGGTCATAATAGCAGCTGATAAGTACTGGAATGATTAAGATGTTTTAATAGAAGTAATTTACAAATCTGTTGAACTTTCTGGCACCAGTTGATTAAAAAAAATATTTTCCAATGCAGTACCCCTTTAAGGGAGTTAACATTCATCAGCAACACTAAAGTAATTTTAGCATTACCAAAGCCTTTTCTTGTCAGTATTTCTGTTAGCAAAGCACCTAAAGGAAACAGTGACGAATTTTCATGCATCCACTCAAAGTAATATTACATTGCAACCCTGTCCTGTGAGGAATACATTGTCTGAATTGTGCACAGTAGACTTAAGTAAAGTTCAATCTGTGTCTGGAGCATTCCTTATGCACGCACCATCACTAATACCACCCCCCAAACACCTCATCTAAGTGTACCCCAGGGTCAAGGAATACCGCCTATTGTGCAGACTTTCAGTTATTTAAACTCGGAAGAGCTAACAGGGGGAGCATCAGAGTGAGCCACACATGACCACAGTAAAGACTTTCCCTGTGGGACTATTACCCTCAGCTGCCCTCAACTACCCCCATCTTCCTTCCGGGCACCTTGCTATACCATGATATCATAATGCTGGTGAAAGTGCACTAAACTGAACAGGCTAACATTGTGCTGGGGGATGATTTACAGTACACTACTATATATGGCATGTGGAGGGAGAATGAGTTACTGATGCATTGGCTTTACAAGGTGCTTTGTGAGCAGAAAGGAACTAAACAGCAAAAGCACACTAAGCTCTAAACAGTAGCTGCTGGTAATGATGACAAGGAAGGGAAGCAGTTATTTACCTTTCAGATACAGCAGGCATCATCTGGAGAAGGCAGACAAGCTCAGCTTGCATTCACACAGTCAAGACTTTCTCGTGGCAAAGCAAAAGCTAAGCTTCACCACCGATTCCAGTGTTTTGTCTTGGTGTGGACTGAGAAATGCGGAGGAGACAGAGTTGTGTGGAGGTGAGGAGAGACCCGGCAGTCAAATGCGTTCGCATCACGGGATGCAAACCACAGCGGCGCCGGTAGCAGAGACAGGGATGCGCTTGCAGTCAGCAAGTCTGACCACAGCACTGACTGTAACAGTGCCCCCCATAGGTCTCCCCCTCTTTTTGGGCCGCAGGAACCGATGAATTAGACCTTGGTCCAGTATGTTCTTTTTAGGTTCCCAAGATCTTTCTTCAGGCCTGAACCTCTACCAATCCACCAAGAAGAAGAATTTTCCTCTAACGATCTTGGTGGCCAAAATCTCTTTAACTTCAAAGATGTCAGAGGAACCAGAGAAAGGAATGGAAGAGACATCCCATTTAGAAAAACGATTAAAAATAACGGGTTTGAGGAGAGAGACGTGAAAAGAGTTCTGAATTTGTAGAGATGGAGGTATATGGAGTTTGTAAGATACAGGATTAATGTGTTGCATGACCCAATTTGTAGCTGGGAATCTTGAAATTAATATTCTTGCCGGATAACCAGATTTTGTCCCCAGGTGAAAAGATCGGAGGAGGTCTTCTCTTTTTGTCTGCCTGCAATTTCATGTGGGTGGATGCAAGAATTAAATAGCGCAGAGTTTCTTGCCAAATAGAAGAAAAGTCCTGTTACAGAATATTCACTGTAGATACTTCAGAAGGAACAGGTAGAGGAAGAGGAGGATGAGGGTGATGGCCGTAGACAATGTAGAACGGGGAAGTTTTAGTAGCTTCAGAGTCCCGGTGGTTATATGAAAACTCTGCTCAGGGAAGCAGGTTGGCCCAATTGTCTTGTCGAGCAGAAACAAAATGACGTAGATATTCTCCGAGAATTTGATTCACCCTCTCTACCTGACTGTTGGACTGGGGGTGGTATGCAGAAGAGAAGTCAAGCTTGATCTTGAGACAAAAGCAGAGAATTTGGAAACAAACTGAACCCCACGATCAGAGACAATGTGAGATGGTAGGCCATGCAAACAAAAGATATGTTAAAGGAATTGATCCGCCAGTTGTGGAGCAGAAGGAAGTCCAGGGAGGGACACAAATTGAGCCATCTTGGAAAAATGATCAACGACCACACAAATTACTGTTTTGTCCATAGCAATGTGAGACCAAGGGCACTCCGGGATAGGCAAAGGAAGTAAAAGACCCGCACGCTTGAGCAGAGGAGTCTTGTCACGGGCACAGATCGTACAGGAACGTACAAAATCAGTGACATCACGCTCCAGGTTCGGCCACCAGTAATGTAGGGTGATCACTTGAATGGACTTCCATACTCTAGCATGCCTGGCTAGTAAAGAATGATGACCCCAATACAACACTTTGCGTCTCTGATGAGGAGGCACAAAAGACTTCGCTGGAGGGACTTGCTGAAGAACAACAGGCACTACCGTAATCATGCATTCAGGAGGAACAATATGCCGAGGAGTAGAGTCCAGACCTTTTACGTCAGAAGCTCTAGAAAAAGCATCAGCTCTTACATTCTTGTCCGCAGGTCGAAAATGAATAAAGAAATTAAACTGGGAAAAGAAAAGAGACCATCTGGCCTGCTGGAAGTTCAGACGCTGTGCGAACTGAAGATATAAAAGATTTTTAAGGTCCATGTAGATACTGACAGGACGAGTTGATCCTTCCAATAAGTGACGCCACTCTACTAAGGCAAGATTAATGGCTAAGAGTTCCTGATCTCCAATAGAATAGTTTCTCTCAGCAGGCGAGAACGTCTTAGTAAAGAATCCACAAGTCACCATTTTACCTCTGTAGGACTTTTGAGTTAAGATGGTGCTGGCTCCTACTGAAGAGGTATCTACTTCAAGAAAGAACAGCTTTTCTGGGTGGGGTCTAGACTGAACAAGTGCAGATATGAAGGCACATTTCAAATGGGTAAAAGACTCTTCTGCTTCTGGGGACAAGGACCTGGGATTACTGTTTTTCTTGGTGAGAGCCACAATCGGAGGAATCAAGGAGGAGAAATGTGGAATGAACTGTCTATAAGAAGGTCGTGGCCAATTGAGTACCGAAGACAACTTGACTGGATACATCTGGAGGCCTTGGCTAGAGACAATGTAACCCAGGAACGGAAGACTGATCTTCTCAAAGAGGCATTTCTCGAGTTTGGCATAAAGATGATTATTCCGCAGGCAACGTAAGACCTGGCGCACATGCACCTCCAAGTTGGGAGAGAAGATCAAGATATCATCTAAATAGACCACGACACAAGTGTAAAGAAGGTCCCAAAAGATGTCATTAACAAAATTTTTGGAAGACAACCGGGGCGTTACAGAGTCCAAATGGCATAACTAAGTACTCAAAGTGCCCATCATGTGCATTAAAAGCCTTCTTCCATTCGTCTCCTTCTCGAATCCTGATTAAATTATATGCTCCTCGTAGATTCAATTTGGTGAAGACCTTGGCGAAGAGCTCAGAAATAAGAGGTAAAGGATACTGATTCTTGATGGTAATTTTATTGAGACCAAAGTAGTCAATGCAAGGGCGAAGAGAGCCATCCTTTTTCTCCATGAAAAAGAATCCAGCACTGGCAGGAGAGGAGGATTTCTGGATAAAACCCTTCTGGATATTTTCCTAATAATACTGAGACATGGCGGTGTCTTCCCCAGGGAGGTGTAGTACCAGGCAGAAGCTCAATAGGACAATCAGGGGGTCAATGTGGATGAAGACTTTTGGCCTGTTTCTTGCAAAAAAACATCAGCAAAGTCCTGATAAGGAGAGGGAAGACCGGGCAGAGAAGAAGGAGAAGGAAGAGAGTGCTTCAATTGCGGTGCCAACAGGCAGAGATTTTGACAACCTTGACCCCAGCGAGAGACTTCCCAAGTTTGCCAATTGAGAACCAATGTTTGAAGTTGCAATCAAGGTAAACCCAAGAGAATTGCAGAAGTACAAAAAGGAAGCACATAGAACATGATCTTCTCTTTGTGTAAAACTCCCACGTGCATCGTCACAGGATCCGTGTTGTATTGTACCGCAAGGTTCAAAATTTCACCATTGATGGAGGAGATGTATAGGGGTTTGATGAGCCGTATCACCAGAAGTCGATGCTTGTGGACAAGGGATGCATTGATTAAATTCCCTGCTGAACTAGAGTGCAAAAAAGCAGAGGCATGAAACGAAGTCCCGGAAGAGGTGAATATTTGGACCTGCATAGACAAATGAGGACAGGAGATATTCTCACCTAGGGACGCCTCTCCAACGGGCCCTAGGTGCATGCGTTCCCGGACAAGGAGGACGAAGAGGACAATCTTTTAGGAAATGTTCCGGATTGGCACAATAGAGGCAAAGATTTTCCTCACGTCGGTGAGACCTATCATGCTGTGACAGGTGAGCCCGGTCCACTTGCATAGCTTCTTCAGCAGGAGGTAAGGCAGGTGACAGAGGAGTCCGCTGGAACACCAGAGCCAGTCGAGGGAAACGACAAGTACGAGCAGGTTCACGCTCGAGATTGAAACATAGAGGCCCTCATTTACTTCGAAAATCGGGTTGTAAGTCTATCTTGCTTTCTTACCCGACTGCTTTTTTCCCCTGGTATTTATTATTATGTCGCATCTTGTTTGTCGCACGTGCGTTTTGTTGGTTTTGTTTTCCAACTCCTCTGAGCTGTCGGGAAAAAATCCACAACAATTCAACAAATTCGGGTTGGAAACCTTTATAAATACGTGGGAAAGCTCAGAAATGTCGGGTTACGCCCCTTTTTCGGGTTTGGGAGAATCCACATCGGGTCCGTCGGGAAAAAATGTTGCATCGTGTCGCAGACTGGCGCACCATGTCTGCGACATGGCGCAGACAAAGATGCGACAAAAAAACCTGACAAAAGAAGTCGGGTTTAGAATAGTAAATGAGGGCCAGAATGTGTTTGCAGATAATAACCATTTGGCCCATCTAGTCTGCCCAATAATCTGAATCCTATCAATAGTCCCTGGCCCTATCGTATATGAAGGATAGCCTTATGCTTATCCCATGCATGTTTAAACTCCTTCACTGTATTTGCAGCGACCACTTCTGCAGGAAGGCAATTTCATGCATCCACTACTCTCTCAGTAAAGTAATACTTCCTGATATTACTTTTAAACCTTTGCCCCTCTAATTTAAAACTATGTCCTCTTGTGCTATTTTTTCTTCTTTTAAGTATGCTATCCTCATTTACCGTGTTGATTCCCTTTAAGTATTTAAAAGTCTCTATCATATCCCCTCTGTCTCTTCTTTCTTCCAATCTATACATGTTAAGGTGCTTCAACCTTTCCTGGTGAGTTTTATCCTGCAATCCATGTACTAGTTTAGTAGCTCTTCTCTGAACTCTCTCTAGAGTATCTATTTCCTTTTGGAGATACGGCCTCCAGTACTGTGCACAGTACTCCAAGTGAGGCCTCACCAGTGTTCTGTACAGCGGCAAGAGAATCCAAGCATTCTGCTAGCGTTTCCTGCTGCTCTATTACATTGTCTTCCTACCTTTAAGTCTTCTGAAATAATTACTCCTAAATCCCTTTCGTCAGATACTGAGCTCAGGACTGTATCACATATTCTATATTCTGCCCAAGGGTTTTTACGCCCCAGGTGCATTATCTTGCACTTACCCACATTCAATTTCAGTTGCCAGAGTTCTGACTAGTTTTCCTAAATCCTTTTCCATTTGGCGTATCCCTCCAGGAACATCAACCCTGTTACATATCTTTGTGTCATCAGCAAAAAAGACATACCTTACCATCGAGACCTTTTGGGATATCACTAATGAAGATATTAAACAAAATTGGTCCCAGAACAGATCCCTGAGGTACCCCACTGGTAACAAGACCTTGCTCTGAATATTCTCCATTGACTACAACCCTCTGTTGTCTGTCATTCAGCCACTGCCTAATCCACTCAACAATATGGGAGTCAAAGTTCAATGACTGTAGTTTATTGATAAGTCTTCTATGTGGGACAGTGTCAAAAGCCATACTAAAATCTAGATATGTGATGTCTACTGCCCTTCCCTCATCTATTATTTTAGTCACCCAGTCAAAAGTGGGGTGAATTTCCTCTTGCCTCTCGGCGAAGCGCACATCAATACGAGTGGAAAGGAGAATGAGTTCACTCAAGGTAGAAGGAAGATCCCGTGCGGCCAAAGCATCTTTGGAAAGGCCGTTTTTAAAGGTGACACAAAGGGCTGCATTTTTTCAGCCAAGTTCAGTAGCCAGGGTGCAAAATTTGACCGCATACTCGTCAATAGAAGAATCCCCTTGATGGAGGTTCAGAAGTGCAGTTTCTGCAGAGGAAGACCGAGCAGGCTCTTCAAAGACACTACAGAATTCTGAGAGGAAAGCTTGCAGATTTATAGTCACTGGGTCGCTTCTGTCCCAGAGAGGAGTGGCCCAGGCCAGAGCCTTACCAGAGAGCAGACTTACCATGAAGGCCGACAGTTCGACACGAATCCCCTGCAAAATTTAGGGTCTCCTTCATACTTCGTTGACAGGGATAAATGAAGTTTGGGATCAACGGTTGCTGCAGACACTGGTGGAACCACTGGAGCACGTTGCGGCTGTTGTTGCTGCTGCTTGACATTGAGGAGCTGCTGCACTTGTTGTTCAATTTGCTGGGACTGCTGGGCCACAATAAAAATGAGGTCAGAAACATCCGGCATAGGCACCTCAGTGGGATCCATGGCCGGATCTTACTGTTACGGCTGTGGGGAGATGGATCCACTGACCTGTGAGGATGACGTTGTGGGCCGTACCAGGGAGCAGAGTCTAAGGTGCTGCTGATTTTCAGAAGATAGGGATGGACTTGCTGCGGCACGCAGCACCCAGGTCGCTACCCCTGATACGGCTCGTCCCCACAGGCAGCCAAGGTATAACATGGCACAAGGCTGGCGGAAATGATGCAAGGTCATGTAGCAAGAGGTCAGAAGGCAGGCGGCACAGGAGCAAGGTCAGGATACGTAGCAAGGGGTCAGATAGACGGCAAGGCAAGACACAAGTAAACACTTTCTCTTAGGCAATAAAGGCACAAAGACCCGGCAAGGATTAAAGGAAGTGCGGGGCTATATAGGGTCAAAAGAGACTAGCACCAATCAATGGTGCACTAGACCTTTAAATTTTAAAGAGGCGGCGCATGCGCCCAAGGAGGCGGGGACGCGCACGCCAGCAGACACGGAGAGCGGAGGAGACAGAGTGGCGAGGAGGTGAGGAGAGACCCGGCGGTCGCATGCGTTCGCATTGTGGGATGCGAACCACAGCGCCGCCGGAAGCAGAGACAGGGATGCGCTTGCGGTCAGCAAGTCTGACCGCAGCGCTGACTGTAACAAAATCACTTTTGTTGTTGGTGTGCTGTGATAAATTCTTTGCAAGTCCACCAAAACTAACAAAATAACTTCAAAACACTATCTCTGACTTTAAAAAGCACGTTTCTGGAGAAGCACTAAGATGGTTTATGTTTGAAGGTTTTTCTCAACCATTGTGTTGTAATTTTGCATATTTTTATATATTTTTTAAAGACAACTGATAAATTAATGACCAGCCTGTCTAGAGATGTCTTAAGAAATCAATTATATTCTAAGTTTTTTTTTTTTAAGTGCCAAAAATATGCAAATCCCCAAATTTACAAAAAACAACATCATGCAAATTAGACCAAAAAACAAGTTATAAAAGGCTCATAAATCTCCCCCTGTATAGCTAGCCTAAAATTACAAAAACTCTAGGGAAAACCCAATACACTGTTAGTATTCAGAAAGGACATGACTGCTATCTTTAAATACATTTTGAGGAGCTATAGTGGTGCATGAAATGCATTATTCTTTCTCATCTTCACTTTTTTCTTCATTTTAAAGACAATCCTATCTAAATAGTCAGTTCTATCTCTTGATTTAATCTATCCCTTGAGATTTTTAACAAGAAATAGAGAGTGCCCCCATGCTGTTCTGTGTTTTTCCCTATTTCTATTGTTACTGGAGAAATAGATATGACATCACTTGGGGAGGTTCATCTCTACTATCATGGAATTAATACATTTAAAAAGTGGAGCCAATTTTACCTAATTGAAACATGTAGTATATATTTGGGTGCTAGAAACATTATACACAGGTATCTTCCTTGTTTTACTTTATAGCCAGCATTCAATCACATCAATATTTTACACCAAAGAGTGGAATATGCCTTTAACCCCTCAGAGTTGCAGCAAAAATGTAACATTTTTTGCTATTGTCTACCCTTATCTTACAAAAGCCAAATCTATTTTATTTTCCTGTCAGCACAGTCATATGAGACCTTCATAACTATGAGGCAAACTATTCAGTTTACTATAAAACACACTAAGAAACTTTATTAGTTGTGATACAGTATGGAAAAATGAAAATAAAAGTCTAAAGAAATGTATTAGGTTTTGTTTGTATAGTGTTTATTATGTTATACGAGTTACATATCAGTATAGCAAGTTTAAATGTCTCTGAACGCTGGCTACCATGTATTACATCTATTTTATAAATCCCTATAAAAGCATTGTAATTTTATTACATCTTTTCATTCCCATAAATCATTTACAACTTTACTATACACAAAAAATAGTTAATGGAATAAAATAAGTGAAGCCTTATAAATGTCAAATACAGCATTAACTGTAAGAACCCGTAGGGTTAATCTGCACTGAGGTCTTTTGTTATTCTGGTTACTGTGCAAACACCCTGTTCTCTGGATGGTCAGCTGACCTCGTTGGCTTTTCACCTGCTTAGCTCCCTATTTAAACCCTTAGTATTCATCAGCCCTTGCCTGCCAAAGAACTCATGCTTGTAGCTAACGTTTGTACTTTATATTGTATTTCTGGCATATTTGACCCATTGGCTCCGCTCTCTGATTCCTCTCCTGTTTCTGCTATTTGGCTTTTTCTGTTATCTCTTGGTACTGACTCAGCTTGTGGACTGTGACATATTGTGTGTCTGTTAAGTTATATTAGTTAGTGTGTGTGATTGCAAACAGTGTCCCGACCTTCATCTGTATTGTAAGTTTATTTTGTTGACGTTTTACTCCCTGCACTTATGCAGGCAGGGACTGTCACCGTGGTTGTGGACCTGTCGCCTAGGGCGGGTACGCAAGTAAGCAGGGCAAGTGGAAGCGGGTGAGTTCAGAGCTTCACAATTCCTTGCCCATGCATGACATTAAACCCTTCTTTACCAGGCCCATTTTAGCCTTAAAACTATTTTGTAAGTTGAGTTGTTCTTTTCTGTCTGATCACAGTGCTCTCTGCTGTCACCTCTGTCCATGTCAGGTACTGTCCAGAGTGGGAGAAAATCCCCATAGCAAACCTTTCCGGCTCCAGACAGTTCCTCACATGGACAAAGGTGTCAGCAGAGAGCACTGTGGTCAGACTGAGAAGAAAACTCAACTTCCTCTGTAGTATATAGCAGCTGATAAGTACTGGAAGGATTAAGACTTTTTAATAGAAATCATTTACAAATCTGTTCAACTTTCTGGCATCAGTTAATATGAAAAAATTTCCACCAGAGTACCCCTTTAAGGATCGGATAGATTATAATTTTTGTCTTTTTAATTTTTCCTTCCTTTTAAGAGGCAGAACTCTTATTTTTCTATTCACAGATCACATGAGAACTTGTTTTTTTGCGTTAACAATTGTACTTTGTAATGACACCTTTCATTTTACCAGAAAATGTATGGTAAATTCTAAACTTATACTTCTTTGTTCTGCTGCATCCATTTCTGCCTTCTGATCTGCTAAAAAGGCTTTAAATGACTGTTAATAACATACATCCTCTCCTTAGTGATTTGGGGAGGGACCAGTAGCTCCATTCAGATTGGTCAGTACAGCCCTTTTCTGTCCATGAGCTCAGATCTTCAAAGTACTGTCTATAATCATTGCCTGTGAAAAAGTTTTACCTGTACCTGCAAGGTGGCAACTCTATTCCTTCCACAGCAAGACCTCCCTCTTCTGGGTCCTGCACCCCAAAGCTTCAGAAGAAAAGGTACACTCTGAATACGATTTTTTATACATCATATGACCATGAACTAGTGTTTGGAATAAAGGTGATGTTTAGACCATCCTAAGTGCAGGGGCATTCTCCTTTGAAATAAGGATTCTGTCTACCGATGACCAGCAGAACCTGCTTAGCACTTGAAACCAAGGGTAAGTGTTATGAACACTGCTTGTTTTTTAGAAACAATGAAACACCTTTGAACAAAACAAGCACCTGGTAACTATATTGCTTAAGAGTCATGGGGGATTGGTCACTGGGTAGTCTGGTGTGAAACATGATTGTCAGAGGAAGAATGGTTTTGGTGTGTGCAGGGATTTAACATATACATGTAATAAAGGCAGTCTCAAAGGTTCCAACCAGGAAGCAGCTACACTAAGCAGCATGCAGCGTAGGAAGGCTTGAAGACACTCAAGTACAGAGGGCAAGAGGAGATCAACAGTTCAATCCCATTCCATGAAATTGGGATACACTGCAATGAAAAATAGGTATGCTTAGTCTTTAACAGTTTTTTTTTTTTTTTTATTCATGAAGAGTATTTGTGGAGAGATGCCTTGTCTCTGATCTTAAGCCCTGCCCCCAGAGTAGTCCTCACCACTCATCGGCCCTACAGCACCATCTCCTTTAAAGGGTTAAAGAACGGGGAGGCAGGTAAGCAATGCTATTTGTTTCTACAGAATTTATAGGCCTTTTTTTTTTACACTACATTGAAATACTCCTTTAATAACATATTTTAAATGCATTACATGTTCTTAAGTAAAAATATTAATAGTCTAGATTTGTGAACGCAATAATATAATTGTTCATATACTTCTGTGACCGATTCCTTTACTTTATGGTATGTGACACAGAGAGGGGGCATTATTTATTCTAATGTCATTAATTGCACATACTGGACCTTTTTTTTTTTTAGATTGTTTTCTCCCCTGATATTTGCTGCCAGTCTACACTACTTTTATTAATGAAGCTGCCAACCTAACTTTTCAGTCTACAAGGAACAGATTAAACTTGCCGGCAGCACTGAACGGATGGAAAGGATTGATTATTAGATTTCAGTTCACATTATAATACTATTAAAAAGTAATTTATGCTTTATATGATTTAAATAAAATGTGAAAATAACACAAATAATTTACATTACTTATTAGGCTAGAATTCTACTGAGGTTTTTCATGCAAAAATGTTGCCGCACTGCATTTTTTCTGTGAAAAAACACTGTGGCCAGATGTTTGCTGCAAGTCAATAGTGAACTGCAAAATGCAAGATCCACTTGGCGTTTTTCATTTTGTTGTTTTATTAATCCTTTGGTTGTTTTTCAGCTCTTTTGGGCTCAGAGGCTGGTTTTCAAAAATGTTCTCAAATTCAGAGTATGGCTTTTTTTTGGGAAAATCTTGGCATTTTCCTCCCATAGAAGTCTATGGAGGTGAGAAAAACGCCAAGAAAAACACCATATGGGTTTTAACTTTGGCGTTTTTGCAGGTGTTTTTTATTCCTTTTTTGGACTTTTTTGGGGCCTTTTTTTTGCTAAATTTCGTAGGGTACCATTGAAAAAATAAAATAAGATACAGTAGTGATGGAAAAAATTGTATTTAATGAAATTTATATTTTTTAGAACAAAATTGTTATTAATTTTTAAACAGGGTCTGAAGAAGCGTTAATGCGCACGCGCAACAGCTGTCACCCAGTTTTACTCTGATTAGCTGAGTCCTTGGAAACGTCCGTGCACCGTGTCTGTTTTTGCACCTTAAAGAAATAAAGAATTATTAGCACAGTACCCCGGTGAGTGACGTCCCTGCTTTCTACACATGTTTTGGTATTTTAATTATGTGTTTAATAAAATGTGTGTTTTTACTTTTTTAACTATTTTTTTTTAGATTGTTTAGGTAGTACTACTATTCCCAGCATGGAACAGAATGTTCCATGATCGGAGTAGTAGTACCTGTACTAATAGACAGATCGCAGTGGGCGTCACTTCTGACACCGGCTGCCATCCTCTGGTATAAGCTATAGAAGCCGGTGGCCGGCCACACTTCTCCGCTCCATTGCCCGGCACTATACTCTGCTGTGATGTGAAATTCTTTTCACTTCACAGATTCATATTTCAAGAACTGCACAGAGTAGAAAAGTTTTGCTATGGGGATTTGCTTCTATTCTGGACAGTTCCTGACACAGGCGTCATCAGTGAGCACTTAGACAGAAAAGAACAACTCAACTTCAGCAACTCATAAGGACTGAAAGGATTATGATTTTTTAATAGATGTAATTTACAAATCTGTTTAACTTTCTGGAGCCAGTTGATCTATATATAAAAAGTTTTTTCCTTGATAACCCCTTTAACTGCAGGTACTACTGCTCCCAACATGGAGCTGTAGTACCTGCATTAATAGACAGATTGCAATGGGTGTCAGAAGTGACACCCGGCCAATCTGTCTATTAGTACAGATACTACTGCTCCCAGCATGGAGCAGAGTGTGCTCCATATTGGGAGCAGTATTACCTGCAGTAAGGGACAGATCACAGCAAGTTTCACTCTTGACCCCTGTTGCGATCCTCTTGATGTGAATTTTGTGACTCAGTTGTTTCTACAGGGCCGGGAGAACAGCTGATGCTGAGCAGTAGATATACATCGTATATCTACTTTCCACCAAGAAATTACAGTGAGCCTGCAATGTGTATACAGTATACATATTGCTGGCTCACTTAATCCCTTGCTGAGCTGTGCGCTATGTGCCAGCCTAGCAAGAAAATAGTTAACTTACACTGCTGGACAGTGTAGGCTAACCCTTTGGGCGGTACACACTATATACAGTTATCTATAGATAGCTGTATATAGTGTAAACAGAAGACAAAGAAGTACCCTTACCTCCCTCCAGTCCAGGTTGGGTCTCTGTAGCTCTGCCCCTGGTGATTACATCATTATGGGCGGAGCTACATACGGGAGCCAGGCTGATAAGGGTGTGAGGGTGTGACAGGGAGATTCCAGCTGTTGCTAAAGGCTGTCTGGGCATGCTGGGAGTTGTAGTTTTGCAACAATTGGAGGCTCCCTGTTTGGGAAGACATTACATTATGGTCGCTCTCCCCAATGGAAAGCGGCAAAAATGTCCTAACCAATCTTTTGTGTTTCTTTTTTCTTCTCATTTCAGATCAGTGTATGCAGAGGATTATGGCGGATTAGGAGGACTACTGCGGATGAGTTGGATTTTTTTTTCCTTTTAATAAAATGGCTAATGAGGGCTTTAGGGGAGTCTTTTTTTTAAATAAAATAATTTTTCCAATGTGTCGTGTTTTTCTTTTTTATTGAATTTTCACACTTAGTAGTGGAAGCCTTCTTGTAGACAGAATCCATTACTAAGCTGGGGCTTAACATTAGCCCCAAAAACAGCTAGTGCTAACCCCCAATTATTACCCCGATACCCACTGCCACAGGGGTGCCAGAAAGAGCCAGTATCAACAGGCCTGGAGTGTAAAAAATGGCGCTCCTGGGCCTAGGCGGTAACAGGCTGGCGTTATTTAGGCTGGGGAGGGGCCAGTAATAATGTTCCTCGCCCACCCTGGTAATGTCAGGCTGTTGCATATTGCAATGTCTTCCCAAACAGGGAGCCTCCAATTGTTGCAAAACTTCAACTCCCAGCTTTTGGCTGTCTGGACATGCTGGGAGTTGTAGTTTAGCAACAGCTGGAGTCTCCCTGTCTGGGAGGACACTGTCAGAAGGGTCTGTTCACATTATACAAAATGTAAAATGTGAACAGAGCCTCACACCCATGCCAGCCTGGCTCCCATATGTAGCTCCACCCCTAATGATGTTATCACTAGGGGGCAGAGCTACACGGACCCAACGGGGACAAGGAACGAGGGACGTAAGGGATTCTCCTCTTCTGTATACACTATATACAGCTTTCTATAGATAGCTGAATATAGTGTATACCGCTCAAAGGGGCTATAGGAGCAGGGAGTCCTGTCAGTCTGGTGACAGTATTCCAGGCTTCTGTATAGTATACACGGGTACACTATGCCCCACTGTATACTATATGGACGGGGGAGGTAAGTTGTGATGCTATACATCACTACTCACCTCCTTACACTCTGTGGACCGGGCACTCAGCATCCAACCCACAGAGTGGTAACTGAAGACAGTGAAAAAACTGCCACAGGGGGCGGAGCCTAGCCGCGGATAGAGATGGACGCGTGAGCTCTCGGCTCTCCCGTCTGACCAGGGAATCAGCACCCTAAACTCTCTTGTCTTACACGAAATATGGTCAAATACGGCAAGTCAGCTCCAGGAGATCCTGGGGATTCACCAAGACCCGGGAGGAGCCAGGCTGACATGGCAAAATTCTTCAAGAAGAAGGGAGGCCTCTCTCCCGCTCGCCTGCACAAGATGGCGCAGAACACGCTTCCACTAATAGACTCTGGAGATGAAGGTGAGCGAGAGAGCGAAACTGAAGAAGGGGCTCCGGCGCAGCTCACCCAGCAGTTTTTAAAATCTTTCATGAAGAAAGCCCTGACTCAGGCTATCAAGCCGGTCCTAACGGAGCTGGCGGAAATTAAGTCAGATGTCCAGGCCATTGGCTACCACACGGAAGCGCTGGAGTCTGCCTGCGCAGCGCTGTCTACCCACTCCTCTGCTATGATGGACCGGGCTACACTCGTGGAGTCCCATCTGAACTCGGTATATGCGCAAATTGAAGACCAAGAAAATCGCAGCCGGCGCAAGAACGTTCGTTTCAAAGGACTCCCAGAGTCTTGGGCAAATGAAGCGCTGCCCGGGATTGCCGCTGAAATCTTTGCGGGCTTACTGGGCACTGACCGAGCTTCTAAAGTAGTCATTGAAAGGATCCACAGGGCCCTTAGGCCGAAGCCTAAGCCCACCGAACCACCGAGGGATGTCATTTGTGGGCTGCTATCTTTTGTTGACACAGCGGAGATCCTTCGAGCAGCAAGAGAGCAAAGAGCCATCTGCTATGGAGATGCCCAAATTGCACTCTATCAAGATATAGCCCCCTCTACCTTGGCAAAAAGGCGTCTCCTGAAACCCTTTCTGGGAAAACTAAGAGAAAAAGGCCTAATGTATGCCTGGCCTTATCCTTTCGGCCTATCGGTCTCCTGTAACGGGCGCAGAATTACCATCAGAACCCCTGCAGATCTCGACAAGGCCTGGTCAGCTCTGGATCTTCCCCCGATGGAGGTCCCCTCCTGGCTCCCGATCTCAGACTTGGCCCCCCTCCCCCCGCTGCCGAAACTGGACGATTGGAGAATAGCCTCCCGCACGAAGCCTGGCAAGGCCAAGAAGGCCGCTGGTAAAGAAAATCCCCCGCAGCGCTGAAGTGAGGGGTGCTGAAGTTTTTCACTCTGCTGGAACCGGAGACTCAACAAGCTGACGGCTGTTTTATACCCTCACCTGATGCGACCAGGCGCTTCTGAGAGCCTAGGTATGACTTACTGCCCAGGCGGACTCTCCTGGAAGGAAGGTACTGTACGAAGTCCCTGTCCCCATCCTCCCTCTCCTCCCTGGCCTTAGTTATGGCCCGTCTTCGTCCCATCTTCTTGACCTCGCAGCAAACCCACGAACTTTCCCAAGCCCTCACCTCCTCCCTACAAGAACTGCAGTTCCCTGCACGCAACAGGATGGACACTCGGAGCCCGGGCTTACCCCATTGATTCTCCCTTAACCCTCACGGCCCTAGGGTCTCTCTCCCATATCTTCCAGCCTCAGCAATCGACAGTTGACACCTTGTTTTGTATCAGAACCTATTCACTCCTGGTCCCCTGGAAGATACAGGCTTCACTCACCTCCCCCTTCCCCCCCCCCTATCCAGTAGGAGGATTGCTGATCAGGACTGTTAGTTGCTGGCCCCCGGTCCACATGCAGGCCATTAAGCACTGAACTCATAAGACTCAGCCTTGAAACAACTATAATGTGGTGCTATTACTTGAAGGGTCTAGGGGGGACCACCTCAGGGGTCCTTTGTGGGTGCTGTAACGCGCCTGAGTTTTCTATCATTGCCTGCGGTGCACTTCCATGTACTCACCTCTTATATACCTGAAGCATCTCCCCCCCCCCTCCTTTTTCCCCTGCACTCCCTCTACCTCCACTCCTCCCCTTTCTTCACTTACCTCTCTTCAAGCAGCCTACTGTCCCACCGTCCCCTCCTCCCCCCTCCCCCCCCTCTATTCCACTCCCATATTCTTCCCTTCCTTTCCCCTTTTCTTCTCTCCCCTCCCCTCCCTCATCATGCCCCCTCTATGCCTCCCCATCCCCACCCCTGATTCTCCCTTTCTCCTCCTCCCTTTTCTGCCCTATTCCCCTGCCCTTTCTTCCCTTCCTCCCATCCCCCTTCCCATCCCCTGATTTCCCCGCATTTCCTCTATCCTTCCTTCAACTTCCCTTCCCTTTCTCTTCTCCCACTACTGTTTTTGCTAAACATTATTTACTCTCTCCCGCTTTTCCTTCCTTCCTCGACGGACCGCTATTATCCTGTTTGCAGGCCTGGGTTTGTCTCATCGTTCTGGCTTCTCTGCCGGACTAGGCCTGGTTGCTTATTGTTATGCTTGTTGATATGTGCTACTTGCTATGTTATTATCTAGGTTGATCTGTATACGTATATACTAGTAGGGTGCTGTACCCTGGTGCACTCAGACTAGGTTCTGTACTTTGTACACCCCCCCCCCCGCTCGAATTGGTACACTGTGAGAGTTACCCTTTATTGAGCTACTCACTAACCATCCTCCCGCCTATCCTTACCCCCCCTCCTTGATACACTCCCTATTCCCGCTTTAACCCTCTCACCGAATTTTCTTTCCGCACCCTATCTCCTTTTCTTTCCTTCCCCTCCCCCCCTCTACTGGTTTTCTAATTAGCTCTGCCAAAAGCCGGCTATGTCGGACGTGCATTTTGCCTCTTTTAATGTTAGAGGGCTCAATACCCCCGAAAAAAGACACCATGTGGTTGATCATCTCAAGAGTCTCGGAGTCTCTGTGGCTTTTCTACAAGAGACGCATTTTAAGAGAGATAAGATACCTAAAATGCCGATTAAACATTTTCCACATTGGTTTCACTCATGCCATGGCTCCTCGGCATCGAAGGGGGTTTCTATAGCCTTTAGCTCATCCCTACCGGTTGAAGTATTGAACCAATATGAAGATTCCGAAGGTAGGGCATTGTTTCTGCGTGTTCGCCTATTTAACTACACCTACACCCTGGCAAATATTTATGCCCCGAATCACGCCCAGGTGCCATGGCTCATCAATACACTCTCCGCCCTGAAAGCTTTCTCGGAGGGACCCATCATCCTGGGCGCAGACTTGAATGTTACCTTAAACCCCTGCCTAGACTCCACATCTATGCATGTCGGCGTTTCACAGAAACAAATTGCTAAACTTCACTCTAAACTTGCAGACTCCTGGCGGTTCCGGAACCCCTCCGTTCGAGATTACTCCTACTTCTCATCCTCGCACAAAACCTATCAGCGGATTGACTACATCCTAATTCACGCCTCCCTGCTACCACTGGTGAGTGATGCCCGTATTGGGGTGATTGCGATCTCAGATCACGCTCCTGTTTCTCTGTCTCTGTCCCTTTCCTCTCCCCCACCTCTGCTCCCACATGGAAGCTGAATGAATCTATACTAGAAAATCTCGCTGCTCTAGCTGACCTAACGTCCCACCTCAAGCTGTACTTTGACGCTAATTGCACACCTGACTCCCCCCCTCCCCCCCCCTCTAATCTGGGAAGCCCATAAAGCTTACATTAGAGGCATCTTCATTTCCTGGGGAACTAGGTTAAAGAAAGTTTACAGAGAAAAAACTGACCGCCTGCTAGCCGCTATCTCGGATCTTGAGAGGACACACAAGAGATCTCTGGTAGAGGCTACTTTAGTGGAACTTAAGGCACTTAGGGAGCAACTGCTTTCCCACTTGCACGATAGATCCTCCAAAGCTTACCTGCATCACCAGCAAAAAATATATTCACATGGAGACAAGGGAGGGAGGCTAATGTCTTCTCTCTTGAAAAAAAGGAGGGCCAAACAGAGAATACATCAGATTAAGGATGGGACTGGTAGGGCACTTACGGACACCTCCCACATAACTACAGCTTTCCATCAGTTCTACACAGACCTCTACAATCTTCCTTCACCCCAGATTTGCACCTCTCACCCAACCCTGCCCTCGGCCCAGGAGGCCTTTCTTGAAGACCTACAGCTTCCTCAACTAGACTCGTCCATGGCCTCTGCCCTACTCTCCCCGATTACGGAACTGGAGGTCACTAAAGTCATACAATCCTTCCCCCCCGGGAAAAGCCCGGGACCTGACGGTCTACCCCTTCGTTACTATACTAAATTCCTGGACTTACTGGTCCCTCATCTTACTAACTCTTTTAATCATCTACTGAAGGGAGGTACTCTACCTCGACAGGCCTTGGAGGCCTATGTGACCCTCATTGCCAAGGAGGGGAAAGACCCTACGGAGTGTGGAAGTTATAGGCCCATCTCCTTACTGAATTTTGATCTTAATGTATGGGCCAAACTTCTCCCACAGCGCCTCAAACCATTGCTGCCTCACCTGATAGCACCTGACCAATCTGGTTTTGTTCCGGGCAGGGAGGGTAAGACCAATACGATCAAGCTACTTTCATGTGTACACTACGCACACTCTTGTAACCGGCCCTTAGTCCTTCTCGGTGTAGACGCCGAGAAGGCCTTCGATAGAGTCAGCTGGCCTTACATGAAAGCAGTCCTCCTCAAGTTCGGTCTCCCTCCTGCTTTCATAGACGCAATATTTTCCCTGTGCTCGGACCCTTATGCCTCCATACGCATAAATGATTCATTGTCCCCTCCGTTCTCGATAGCGAATGGCACCCGGCAGGGATGTCCCTTATCCCCCTCCTTGTTCATCCTGGTGATGGAGACCTCCTCCAAAAAATCAGGCAGACACCAGAGATCAGGGGGTTTGAAACTCCGGAGGGGAGCTCAAGACACTAGCATTCGCTGACGACTTGCTCTTCCTTCTGCCGGACCCCTTAAACGGGCTTCCCTGTCTGGTGTCACTATTCTCAGAATTCAGCATTGTTTCAAATTTTAAAGTTAATGTTCACAAATCAGAACTTCTAAATGTTACGCTGCCCCCTCGAAGTATTGCCACTTTGCAAAATAACACCCCTTTCCCATGGGCCCGCTCCTCCTTAAAGTACTTGGGAGTTCATATAACACCATCTATTGCTCAACTTTATAAAGCTAATTTCAAACCACTCCTCACAGAGATCCAGCAGCTTTTGGCTGAATACGACAATCCCTTAATCTCATGGATAGGTAGACGCAATGTTTTGCAGACATACGTGGTTCCAAAAATAACATACAAGCTAAATATGCTGCCCATAGCACTTCCTACATCTTTCTTCCTCTCCCTACGCAGAGCGTTTTCACGCTATTTATGGAAGAACAAAAGACCCCGCCTGGCGAGATCCCTGCTAGCTAGGCCCACTGACAGAGGAGGTTTGGGAATGCCAGAGATCCATGATCACTATAGAGCCATACAGCTGAGAAGATGGATCTCCTGTCATAGGTCATCTCACTCCTCTCCCACTACGCAGCAATTTAGGGAGGCACTGTGGTCTCAATGGGCGTATGGCCCGGATTTCGTACATCATCTCTGGGTTCCTAAACGACGAGTGTTCTCACATTCCCACCCCCACCTTCTCTTCCTAGGTATCTTCACGGTCTGGGCTTCTCTAGCTTCTGTCCTGTCTCCTACGACCTCCCCTCTTCTACCTGCCTCTCTCATACCGGTGATTCTGGATCGCATGACCCCCACATACCGCTCTCTCTGGTCTAAATTGGAGGGTTTCACAATCAGCCAGATTTTCGACAACGGGAGGGTTCCGGATACGGGGGAAATCACCTCGCTGCTGCCAACGGTGAGGTTGTCTTTTCTCCAGGTGGCCCATCTCAGATCCTGTTTTGAGGTGTTCTGGAAGGGAGTGGCTCAGCTGAGAGCGTTGACTGCTTTTGAGACCGAATTAGTGTCACCGCCGAGAAGATGGTTTAAACTCTCGCACTCAAGGAAGTGGTGTGCCTCATGTGGCTCATCCCCAACCCCTGGCTACCTTTCTTCTTGGGCGAAGGAGTTGAATATAGTTCTCTCAGATAATGATGTAGAATACATCCTAAGGCACTCACAGGGGTTTTCTAGATGCATAAGATTGAGGGAAATGCACTTTAAACTTTTGTCCAGATGGTACAGGACTCTGGAATTCCTGCATGCGCATGGTCTGTCCCCTTGTAAATTGTGTTGGAGATGCAGCACGCATACTGGCAATCACACGCACATCTGGTGGACCTGCCCAGGCCTGACCCCTTTCTGGACGGAGATAGAATCAAAGATAAATGAGATACTTTCCACTAATCTTAAACTTCGGCCGGAGATGGTGCTGATTGGCAAACCTTCACCCTCTTATCAGTCCCACAAAACCAAACTTCTCTCACACCTCATATCCGCTGCTAAATCATTAATACCCTTAAAGTGGCTTACTCCCACACCGCCTACGATCCCTGAGTGGGAGTCGAAGGTCCACCAGATCTGCAATGCTCTCCCCCCCCCCCCCCAGGGGGTTTTCATGTGGCCGCCCACGATACCCCCCCCCTTCTTCACTTCTACCTTTTCTTTCCACCCCCCCTCCCTCTGGTCCCTCCCCCACTCCTTAACCCCCCTCCTTATCTTCCCCCCCTCTCCCACATCCCCAGACTGCGCTTCGGTGCAGACCCTTATCATAACTGTTAGATTATTTGTTTATACTGCTAGAAAATTTGTTCTCTTGTAACTTCCTTATGATAAGCTCTGTTATGTTTATGGATGTTTGTGTTGGAAAACCAATAAACATTTATTTGAGAAAAGAAAAGAATGCCACAGGGTAAAAATTTTGCTGTTTTCACACACCAGGAAAACACCAGAAAAAACTGACAAAACGCTAGAAAAAGCTGTCGTTTTTCTGGCAGTTTTTCCAGGCATTTTTGCCTGTGGTAAAAAACCTCAGTGGAATCATAGCCTTAGTCTTTTTTTAGCTAGCCTGACTAAGTATTAGAAAAAGGTATTGCAATGGCGTGTATAATAAAGAAGCACAATAGCAAAGACTAAAGTCTGCTATTATGCAGTTAGACTTTGACATTCAAAATAAGGAGCCTCCCCATGCTTTTTATGACCTTCACATGAATTACCCAACCCATAATTTGCAAAGACTGCAGTTTCATGGGGGAGGTTAGTTCTGTGCAGACTCTATGACATGACCCTATATTATATTTTTAAAAAAGTGAAAATTTAAACTGCACTTAAAAGGTCGACCCCCCCCACCCCCCCCCCCCCCCCCGCTTAACGGGGCTGCTCACCTTGGAGTGCTTTGCTTAGGGCACAACACCTTTTTGTGCTTTGACTAAAATTAAGCTACTGCTGCTGCCATCATTGGAGTAGAAAATATACAGTTTCAAAAATTAACAAGTTATTTAATGCAACTCCTTTGATGCACTTTGAGACCATGCCAGACTCTTCATTAGGATACTCATCATTATTAATAATGTGTTGTGTATTTAAATGGTATTTTTATGATGACTCCATTGCGTAACCTGAGTGACACACCCAGAAAATGGTACTATGAGGGTCTAGTCAAACGGGTAAAATTTCGCCACAAATGAGAAGCCCAATAGACTTCTATGTGAGAAGCCCAATAGACTTCTATGGGATTCCACACTTCTGAATTTACGCATGCAGAATCTCCGCACCAATTCCACACTAATTCCACACAAAATCCGCACAAGCCAGAAACCACCCAAGGTAGCTGAAGCGGAATTGGTGCAGAAATTCCGCCCGTATGAATAGACCCTAACAGTACCAGACCAAGTGTATGATGCTTTAGAAATGTGTCAGCTGTTTTGCTGTTTTTCTATGGATAAGTAAATTTGATTTTTAATCTTCTTTGTAGATACATGATTTTAAATTTATAGTGGTGCATTAGTATAATATACCATAAGGAGTGACAAACAGAAATACAAAAATACTCAAAGCAACAAAGTAGGAAGCATTTGTCCTCATATTCTGACCCCATATCCCAACCTCACATCTTGTCCTTATATCCCATCTTCATATCCGGTCATTATATCCCATCCTCATATCCCGACCCCATATCCCCCCTCATATACCAATCTCATATCCCATCCTCATATCCCATCCTGATATGTAGTCCTTATATCCCGACCTCATGTCCCATCCTTACATCCCGCCCTCATATGCCAAACTCAAATCCGACCTCTTATCCTGTCTTCATGTCCTGTCCTCATATCCCATCCTTATATGGGGCTGAGTTGTGATGAAGATACTGTAAGCCTAAAATAGAGAGGGGCATGGCTTTGTGGGAGTGGGTGGTGTATGCATTTTCTATGCTTCTTTTTATAAATTACTGCACAATTAGAAAATTTAGGCTGGTGGACCATGATCAATTTTGGGGAACATGTATTGAAAATAATACATTTCGGTAAAATTCTATTGGGTCATTCTTAAAGGGGTATTCCAGGAAAAAACTTTTTTTTATATCAATCAATATCTCGGGAAATGCCCAGTTTAGAAGCAAATCAACATAGCAAACCTCTTCTAAACTGGGCGTTTCCCGAGACAGGTGTCATCAGAGAGGACTTAGACAGAAAAGAACAACCTTAACTTCAGAAGGTCATAAGTACTGAAAGGATTAAGATTTTTTAATAGAAGTAATTTACAAATCTGTTTAACTTTTTGGAGCCAGTTGATATATATAAAAATGTTTTTTTTCCTGGAATACCCCTTTAATACTGATAACATTATAATATCTAGAATCAAATTTGCACATTTTGCTCATTGTAATGTCTTCAAAAAGTTTCACCAGTAAATGCTTATATCTGCTTTTCCAGTCACCTCAAAATGCTTTGAACAGTCTCAGACATAAAGGTCACTGCATAAGATGATTTCAATGAGCTCATACTTTACAAGAAGGTGACATGTTAATCTGGGTTGTTAGGTGCTGAATGCCATTTCATGTCTCAGCGATGACCTATGGTCATTCTTTTTTTTTATTTTTTATAACAAAATGGATAAAATAAACATTAAACTAAAATCTTAGGATATAATAAAATAACAGATATGATGAATAATATATACATGTATATATATATATATATATATATATATATATATATGTGTATATATATATATATATATATATATATATATATATATTACAGATGAGCGAATCAAAGTCAAATTGGTTACGAATTTTAGGAAATATTCTATTCGATTCACAACGAATGCGAATATCACTTTGATTCTATCACGCAAATTGCTTCATTAAACTCCTTTTTACAACGTTACAGGCTCCAGGGCATCTAAAATGGCAGATCCACATGTCAGTACATGGGGCAAGGGACGCTGGGAAGGCGGGAAGGCAAGCCGGGAAGAGAAGTTGGCGATATGACCCTGAATCGCATGCAGGATGCAGCCTATCAGCAGCCAGTCACCCCAGTGATGTCACAGCCCTATACAATCGGCAGCCATATTGTGGCCAGCCACATCATTCATTACACTGCAGAGACATAGGACGGACACTCTGTGTGTGTGTTACAGCAGAGAAGAGCGCATTCCAGCAGCATTTAATATCTTCCTAGTCATCAGCATTCTTGTTGACGGAGAGCATTGTTTTTTTTCACTGAAAAGGATTTTATTTTTATGGTAGCACTAGCAAACATACATGCTCAATAGAGATTTCAACATTGATCTTTTAATATTAGAGGTTGTAAAGCCCTCTTATGTACACATCCTGCCGCCTGATCCAGGCTGTGTGTTTCAGGAACTACTTGGCTTACTGATGCTGCTGGGCCTGTGCCTACATTTTTTGGATGTTAGCACCAGCTAACATACATCTTTTATACAGATTTAAATATTCACCTTTTGATGTTAGGGGTTATTAGGCCCCTTGTGTACTTCTGCTGCTGCCTGATCCAGGCTGTGTGTTTCAGCAACTATATGGTTTAGTGATGCATCTGGGCCTGTGCCTAAAATTTATTGATGTTAGCACTAGCTAACATACATCTTCTATATAGATTTCAACATTAACATTTTAATGTTATGGGTTGCGAAGCCCTCTTGTAAACTCATGCTGCTGTCTGCTCCAGGTTGTGTGTTTCAGGAACTACTGTGCTTAGTGATGTTGCTGGGCTTGGGCCTTAAATTCTTTGATGACAGCACAAGGTAACACCTCGTAAATATTTCAACATTGATCTTTCAATCTAAGGGGTTATGAAACCCTCTTGTGTACTGCTGATGCCTGCTCCTGACTGTGTGCTTCAGGAACTTCTTGACGTACTGATGCTGCTGGGCTTGGGCCTTAATTTTTGGATGTTAGCACTAGCTTACATACATGCTTCATTGAGATTTCAACATTGATCTTTCTGTTACGCCTAGCGCTCCGGGTCCCCGCTCCTCCCCGGAGCGCTCACGGCGTCTTTCTCCCTGCAGCGCCCCGGTCAGTTCCGCTGACCGGGAGCGCTGCACTGTTTTGGCCGTTGGGGATGCGATTCGCACAGCGGGACGCGCCCGCTCGCGAATCGCATCCCAGGTCACTTACCCGTCCCGGTCCCCTGCTGTCATGTGCTGGCGCGCGCGGCTCCGCTCTCTAGGGCGCGCGCGCGCCAGCTCTCTGAGACTTAAAGGGCCAGTGCACCAATGATTGGTGCCTGGCCCAATTAGCTTAATTGGCTCCCACCTGCTCCCTGCCTTTATCTAGTCTCCTCCCTTGCACTCCCTTGCCGGATCTTGTTGCCTTGTGCCAGTGAAAGCGTTTAGTGTGTCCAAAGCCTGTGTACCTGAACTTCTGCTACCCATCCTGACTACGAACCTTGCCGCCTGCCCCCGACCTTCTGCTACGTCTGACCTTGCTTCTGCCTACTCCCTTGTACCGCGCCTATCTTCAGCAGCCAGAGAGGTGAGCCGTTGCTAGTGGATACGACCTGGTCACTACCGCCGCAGCAAGACCATCCCGCTTTGCGGCGGGCTCTGGTGAAAACCAGTAGTGGCTTAGAACCGGTCCACTAGCACGGTCCACGCCAATCCCTCTCTGGCACAGAGGATCCACTACCTGGAAGCCGAATCGTGACAGTAGATCCGGCCATGGATCCCGCTGAGGTGCCGCTGCCAAGTCTCGCTGATCTTCCCACGGTGGTCGCTCAGCAATCGCAGCAGATTGCCCAACAAGGACAGCAGCTGTCGCAGTTGACCGCCATGTTACAGCAAATTCTGCCTCTGCTACAGCAGCAACCATCTCCTCCGCCAGCTCCTGCACCTCCTCCGCAGCGAGTGGCCGCTCCTAACCTCCGCTTGTCCCTGCCGGACAAATTTGATGGGGACTCCAGACTCTGCCGTGGATTTTTGTCTCAGTGTTCCCTGCATATGGAGATGTTGTCAGACTTGTTTCCTACTGAACGGTCTAAGGTGGCATTCGTAGTAAGTCTTCTTTCAGGAAAGGCCTTGTCTTGGGCCACACCGCTCTGGGACCGCAATGATCCTGCCACAGCCACAGTCCAGTCCTTCTTTGCTGAAGTCCGAAGTGTCTTTGAGGAACCTGCCCGAGCCTCTTCTGCTGAGACTGCCTTGCTGAACCTGGTCCAGGGTAATTCTTCCGTTGGCGAGTACGCCATACAATTCCGTACTTTTGCTTCTGAACTATCCTGGAATAATGAGGCTCTCTGCGCGACCTTTAAAAAAGGCCTATCCAGTCGCATCAAGGATGTGCTGGCCGCACGAGAGATTCCTGCCAACCTCCAAGAACTCATCCATTTGGCTACCCGCATTGACATGCGTTTTTCTGAGCGACACCAAGAGCTCCGCCAGGAAAAAGACTTAGATCTCTGGGCACCTCTCCCACAGCATCCTTTGCAGTCTTCGCCTGGGCCTCCCGCCGAGGAGGCCATGCAAGTGGATCGGTCTCGCCTGACCCAGGAAGAGAGGAATCGCCGTAGAGAAGAAAATCTCTGTCTGTACTGTGCCAGTACTGAGCATTTCTTGGTGGATTGCCCTATCCGTCCTCCACGCCTGGGAAACGCACGCACGCACCCAGCTCACGTGGGTGTGGCATCTTTTGCTTCTAAGTCTTCTTCTCCACGTCTCACGGTGCCCGTGCGGATTTCCTCTACAGCCAACTCCTCCATCTCAGCCGTGGCCTGCTTGGACTCTGGTGCCTCCGGGAATTTTATGTTGGAGTCCTTTGTTAATAGATTCAGCATCCCGGTGACCCGTCTCGTCAAACCGCTCTACATTTCCGCGGTCAACGGAGCCAGATTGGACTGCACCGTGCGTTACCGCACAGAACCCCTCCTGATGTCTATCGGACCCCACCACGAAAGGATTGAGTTCTTCATTCTCCCCAACTGTACCTCTGAGGTCCTCCTCGGTCTGCCTTGGCTCCGGCTTCATTCCCCCACCATTGATTGGACCACCGGGGAGATCAGGAACTGGGACTCTGCCTGCCACAGGAAGTGTCTCTCCCCCCCTCCCAGTCCCATCAGGCAAGCCTCTGTGCCTCCCCATGGCCCCCGTCCTGGTGTCACACTGCCCCGTGCCAGGCCTCGCCCTCTGCCCTCCCTCCCCATTCCCACTCCTGCTGTACTGCCTGCCGTTGAGGAAACCCTCCATTCTTTCCCGGTGTCCTCATCCCAGGGGAGGCAGTTACCGGACAAAGAGAAGGGGAGACCTAAGGGGGGGGGTACTGTTACGCCTAGCGCTCCGGGTCCCCGCTCCTCCCCGGAGCGCTCACGGCGTCTTTCTCCCTGCAGCGCCCCGGTCAGTTCCGCTGACCGGGAGCGCTGCACTGTTTTGGCCGTTGGGGATGCGATTCGCACAGCGGGACGCGCCCGCTCGCGAATCGCATCCCAGGTCACTTACCCGTCCCGGTCCCCTGCTGTCATGTGCTGGCGCGCGCGGCTCCGCTCTCTAGGGCGCGCGCGCGCCAGCTCTCTGAGACTTAAAGGGCCAGTGCACCAATGATTGGTGCCTGGCCCAATTAGCTTAATTGGCTCCCACCTGCTCCCTGCCTTTATCTAGTCTCCTCCCTTGCACTCCCTTGCCGGATCTTGTTGCCTTGTGCCAGTGAAAGCGTTTAGTGTGTCCAAAGCCTGTGTACCTGAACTTCTGCTACCCATCCTGACTACGAACCTTGCCGCCTGCCCCCGACCTTCTGCTACGTCTGACCTTGCTTCTGCCTACTCCCTTGTACCGCGCCTATCTTCAGCAGCCAGAGAGGTGAGCCGTTGCTAGTGGATACGACCTGGTCACTACCGCCGCAGCAAGACCATCCCGCTTTGCGGCGGGCTCTGGTGAAAACCAGTAGTGGCTTAGAACCGGTCCACTAGCACGGTCCACGCCAATCCCTCTCTGGCACAGAGGATCCACTACCTGGAAGCCGAATCGTGACACTTTCAATGTAAGGGGTTATGAAACCCTCTCGTGTACTGCTGATGCCTGCTCCTGACTGTGTGTTTCAGGAACTACTTGGGTTACTGATGCTGCTGGGCTTTTACCTTACATTTTTAGATGTTATCACTAGCTTACATACATTCTTCATTGAGATTTCAACATTGTTCTTTCAATGTAAGGGGTTATGAAACCCTCTTGTGTACTGCTGATGCCTGCTCCTGACTGTGTGTTTCAGGAACTACTTGGCTTACAGATGCTGCTGGGCTTGGGTCTTACATTTTTGGATTTTTGGATTTCAACATTTATCTTTCAATCTTAGGGGTTATGGAACCCTCTTGTGTACTCCTGCTGCTGACTGCACCTGTCTGTGTCATTCAACAACTACATGGTTTAGTGATGCTGCTGGGCTTGGGCCTTACATTTTTGGATGGTATCCTTGAGTTACTCTCCCAGCATTATTGCCATGTTGATACCAGACCAGTAATAAAAGGAATATTCCCAAGGACTAGCAGAAACAGGGAACTGTGGATAATTACCACAGGCTGTTGGAATTGACTGACAATCCCAGGTGGTAGATTTACCATTTTGAAGTTCCTCAGTTCCAGTAGGCTTTAAGTTGTTCTTTCTTTGTTGTGGTTCTTCAGTTGCAGAATTAAGTTGTATCATCTTTTCTGTTCCTCCAATGAGGTAATGTTACTGGAACACACAATACTCATATTGTCATCTAATGAAGGATCCTTTGCTTCAGAGAACATATCTATCATTTTATTATTTTGAATGTCAGGTAGTATTCTGACAATTTCTGATTATAAAGGAATTTTGTAATCTGGGACATATTTTTAAGTGCACGGTAGCACATTTTTCTGCCCTCATAAGTGCATACCACATACCTACATCTAAGTATTGTACTATTTTGTATCTGTTAATCTGTCAAGGGACTATATACTGTGAAAGGACAGCCAATAAGTACACACCTGCTGCTGTTCTAGACAAATACTGTTTTAAGCGAAGTGAAGCATATTGTACTCCACTCATTTACGCAATAAGTATATCAGGCAGAGTGGTGAAATTTGAATTACAAAATCCATAATATCAATTTCAAAATCTTAAATTTAAATTTAAAAATCATAAATTTCAATGGTCTCGTCATGCTGCTGCCAAATCCAGACTGTGCCATTCAGCCAATATACGGTTTACTGATGATGCTGGGCCTGGGAATAACATTTTTTGTTATGGTGGCACTAGCTACCCAAAATCTTCAGTTTAAATTTCAAACTTCGTCTTTTTTTCTCAGGGATTTTGAAGCCCTGGGGTCTCCTCATGCTTCAGCCAACTCCAGGCTGTGTCATTCAGGCAATATATGGTTTACTGATGCTGCTTGGCCTGGGCATAACATTTTTTGTTATAGTAACACTAGCTACCGAAAATCTTCAGTTTAAATTTCAAACTTCGTCTTCTTTTCTTAGGGATTGTGAAGCCCTGGCGTCTCCTTATGCTTCAGCCAACTCCAGGCTGTGCCATTCAGGCAATATATGGTCTCCTCCTACTGATGCCACCGACAGGCTCTGTCATTGTGCTGCCATGTGACATGTGACTCCTTGTTAGATTAGGTCCTTGGTACCCACACGTCGGGGCCTGAGGCACTAAAACTTGGGAGTTAAAAGTTCCATTTCAAAATCCTCAATTTCAAAATCTTATATTTCTATTTAAACGTCTTATATTTCAATGGTCTCCTCATGCTTTTGCCAACTCCGGGCTGTGTCATTCAGGCAATATATGGTTTACTGATGCTGCTGGGACTGGGTCTGGGAATAAAAATGTTGTTATGGTATTACTAGCTTCCCAAAATCTTCGGTTTAAATTTCAGAATTCATCTTGTAATCTTATGGATTGTGAAGGCCTAGTGTCTACTCATGCTTCTGCCAACTCCAGGCTGTGCCATTCAGGCAATATATGGTTTACTGATGCTGCTGGGACTGGGAATAAAAATGTTGCTATGGTAGCACTAGCTACCCAAAATCTTCGCTTTAAAATTCAAACTTCATCTTTTTTTCTTAGGGGTTGTGCCATTCAGGCAATATATGGTGTACTGATGCTGCTGGGACTGGGTCTGGGAATAAAAATTTTGTTATGGTAGCACTAGCTACCCAAAATCTTTGGTTTAAATTTCAGATATCATCTTGTAATCTTAGGGATTGTGAAGGCCTAGTGTCTACTCATGCTTCTGCCAACTCCTGGCTGTGCCATTCAGACACTATATGGTCTCCTCATACTTCAGCCAACTCCAGGCTGCGCCATTCAGGCAATATATGGTTTACTGATGCTGCTGGGACTGGGTCAGGGAATAAAAATGTTGCTATGGTAGCACTAGCTACCCAAAATCTTTGCTTTAAAATTCAAACTTCCTCTTTTTTTCTTAGCGGTTGTGAAGTATATCAGGCAGAGTGGTGAAATTTTAATTACAAAATCCATAATATTAATTTCAAAATCTTAAATTGAAATTTAAAAATCATAAATTTCAATGGTCTCGTCATGCTGCTGCCAAATCCAGGCTGTGTCATTCAGCCAATATACGGTTTACTGATGATGTTGGGCCTGGGAATAACATTTTTTGTTATGGTTGCACTAGCTACCCAAAATCTTCAGTTTAAATTTCAAACTTCGTCTTTTTTTCTCAGGGATTTTGAAGCCCTGGGGTCTCCTCATGCTGCTGCCAACTCCAGGCTGTGCCATTAAGGCAATATATGGTTTATTGATGCTGCTGAGACTGGGAATAAAAATGTTGTTATGGTAGCACTTGCTACCCAAAGTCTTCGGTTTAAAATTCAAACTTTGTCTTTTTTTCTTAGTAATTGGGAAGCCCTAGGGTCTCATGCTTCAGCCTACTCCAGGCTGTGCCATTCAGACACTATATGGTCTCCTCCTACTGATGCCACCTCCAGGCTCTGTCATTGTGCTGCCATGTGACTCCTTATTAGATTAAGTCCTTTGTACCCACATGCCGGGGCCCGGAATACTTGGGAGTTAAAAGTTCCATTTCAAAATCCTCAATTTCAATTTCAAAATCTTAGATTTCAATTTCAATGGTCTCCTCATGCTTTTGCCAACTTAAGGCTATGTAGTTCAGGCAATATATGGTTTACTGATACTGCTGGGCCTGAGTCTGGGAATAAACATTTGTTATGGTAGCACTAGCTACCCAAAATTTTTGGTTTAAATTTCAAAGTTCGTCTTTTTTTCTTAGGGATTGTGAAGCCCTGGTGTCTACTCATGCTGCTGCCAACTCCAGGCTGTGCCATTCAGGCAATATATCTTTTACTGATGCTGCTGGGAATAGGTCTGTGAATAAAAATGTTGCTATGGTAGCACTAGCTACCCAAAATCTTCGGTTTAAATTTCAGAATTCGTTTTGTAATCTTAGGGATTGTGAAGGCCTAGTGTCTACTCATGCTGCTGGCAACTCCTGGCTGTTCCATTCAGACGCACCTTATGTCTCCTTATGCTGCCAACACCTCCACACTGTGTCATTCAGCCACTATATGGTCTCCTCATGCTGCCAACACCTCCACGCTGTGTCACTCAGTCAATGTATGGTCTCCTCATGCTGCTAACACCTCCATGCTGTGTCATTTAGCCACTATATGGTCTCCTCATGCTTCAGCCTCATCCAAGCTGTGTCATCCAGCCACTATATGGTCTCCTCATGCTGCCAACACCTCCACACTGTGTCATTCAGCCACTATATGGTCTCCTTATGCTGCCAACACCTCTGCACTGTGTCATTCAGCCACTATATGGTCTCCTCATGCTGCCAACACCTCCACGCTGTGTCATTCAGCAGCTATATGGTCTTCTCATGCTTCAGCGTCATCCAAGCTGTGTCATTCAGCCACTATATGGTCTCCTCATGTTGCCAAAACCTCCACGCTGTGTCATTCAGCCACTATATGATCTACTCATGCTGCCAACACCTCCAGGCTGTGTCACTCAGCCACTATATTGTCTCCTCATGATGCCAACACCTCCATGCTGTGTCATTCAGACGCTATATGGTCTTCTCATGCTGCCAACACCTCCATGCTCTGTCATTTAGCCACTATATGGTCTCCTCATACTGCCAACACCTCAACACTGTGTCATTCAGCCACTATATGGTCTCCTCATGCTGCCAAAACCGCCACACTGTGTTATTCAGCAGCTATATGGTCTCCTCATGCTGCCAACACCTCCACATTGTGTCATTCAGCCACTATATGGTCTCCTCATACTGACGCCACCTCCAGGCTCCGTCGTTGTGCCGCTCTGCGGCAGTGATTCTAAAAGTGATGCTGGAAATCTGCATGTCATTCTGAATAACAGTATTATTTCACTACCCCAGCACACTCCATATGCATGTTAGAACACAGGAAAGGGTTCTATACCCCTATTGAGGCTCTCTGTAGGCCAGAAATAGACATTTTTAACCCCTTAAGGACCAGGCCATTTTATACCTTAAGGACCGGAGCGTTTTTTGCAATTCTGACCACTGTCACTTTAAACATTAATAACTCTGGAATGCTTTTACTTATCATTCTGATTCCGAGATAGTTTTTTCGTGACATATTCTACTTTAACTTAGTGGTAAAATTTTATCGTAACTTGCATCCTTTCTTGGTGAAAAATCCCAAAATTTGATGAAAAAAATGAAAATTTAGCATTTTTCTAACTTTGAAGCTCTCTGCTTGTAAGGAAAATGGATATTCAAAATATATATTTTTTGGGTTCACATATACAATATGTCTACTTTATGTTTGCATCATAAAATGTATGAGTTTTTACTTTTGGAAGACACCAGAGGGCTTCAAAATTCAGCAGCAATTTTGAAATTTTTCACAAAATTGAAGTGGATTTGAAGGGTCTTGATATTAGAAATACCCCATAAAAGACCCCATTATAAAAACTACACCCCCCAAAGTATTCAAAATGACATTCAGTAAGTGTATTAACCCTTTAGGTGTTTCACAGGAATAGCAGCAAAGTGAAGGAGAAAATTCTAAATCTTAATTTTTTACACTCGCATGTTCTTGTAGACCCAATTTTTGAATTTTTACAAGAGGTAAAAAGGAGAAAATTTTTACTTGTATTTGAAACCCAATTTCTCTCGAGTAAGCACATACCTCATATGTCTATGTTAATTGTTCAGCGGGCGCAGTAGAGGGCTCAGAAGGGAAGGAGCGACAAATGGTTTTTGGGGGGCATGCCGCATTTAGGAAGCCCCTATGGTGCCAGGACAGCAAAAAAAAAACACATGGCATACCATTTTGGAAACTAGACCCCTCAGGGAACGTAACAAGGGGTAAAGTGAACCTTAATACCCTACAGGTGATTCACGACTTTTGCATATGTAAAAAACATATATATATTTTTTACCTAAAATGCTTGGTTTCCCAAAAATTTTACATTTTTAAAAAGGGTAATAGCGGAAAATACCCCCCAAAATTTGAAGCCCAATTTCTCCCGATTCAGAAAACACCCCATATGGGGGTGAAAAGTGCTCTGCTGGCGCACTACAGGTCTCAGAAGAGAAGGAGTCACATTTGGCTTTTTGAAAGCAAATTTTGCTCTGGGGGCATGCCGCATTTAGGAAGCCCCTATGGTGCCAGAACAGCAAAAAAAACACATGGCATACCATTTTGGAAACTAGACCCCTCGGGGAACGTAACAAGGGGTAATGTGAACCTTAATACCCTACAGGTGTTTCACGACTTTTGCATATGTAAAAAAATATATATTTTTTTTACCTAAAATGCTTGTTTTCCCAAAAATTTTACATTTTTAAAAAGGGTAATAGCAGAAAATACCCCCCAAAATTTGTTAGGCAATTTCTCCCGAGTGCGGCGATACCCCATATGTGGCCCTAAACTGTTGCCTTGAAATACGACAGGGCTCCAAAGTGAGAGCGCCATGCGCATTTGAGGCCTATATTAGGGACTTGCATAGGGGTGGACATAGGGGTATTCTACGCCAGTGATTCCCAAACAGGGTGCCTCCAGCTGTTGTAAAACTCCCAGCATGCCTAGACAGTCAATGGCTATCTGGCAATACTGGGAGTAGTTGTTTTGCAACAGCTGGAGGCTCCGTTTTGGAAACAGTGGCGTACCAGACGTTTTTCATTTTTATTGGGGAGGGGGGCTGTGTAGGGGTATGTGTATATGTAGTGTTTTTTACTTTTTATTTTATTGTGTGTTAGTGTAGTGTAGTGTTTTTAGGGTACAGTCGCACGGGCGGGGGGTTCACAGTAGTTTCTCGCTGGCAGTTTGAGCTGCGGCAGAAATTTGCCGCACCTCAAACTTGCAGCCGGATACTTACTGTAATCCTCCGCCCATGTGAGTGTACCCTGTACGTTCACATTGGGGAGGGGGGAACATCCAGCTGTTGCAAAACTACAACTCCCAGCATGTACGGTCTATCAGTGCATGCTGGGAGTTGTAGTTTTGCAACAGCTGGAGGCACACTGGTTGCGAAACACCGAGTTTGGTAACAAACTCAGTGTTTTGCAACCAGTGTGCCTTCAGCTGTTGCAAAAGCTACAACCCCCAGCATGTACGGACAGCGGAAGGGCATGCTGGGTGTTGTAGTTATGCAACAGCTGGAGGCATACTACTTTGGCTGGGGATGCTGGGGATTGTAGTTATGCAACAGCTGGAGACACACTGGTTTGCTACTTAACTCAGTGTGCCTTCAGCTGTTGCAAAACTACAACTCTCAGCAGTCACCGACAGCCAACGGGCATGCTGGGAGTTGTAGTTATGCAACCACCAGATGCACCACTACAACTCCCAGCATGCACTTTAGCTGATTGTGCAAGCTGGGAGTTGTAGTTATATAACAGCTGAAGGTACACTTTTCCATAGAAAGAATGTGCCTCCAGCTGTTGCAAAACTACAATTCCCAGCGTGCCCATAAGGGAATGCTGGGAGTTGTGGTAGTCTGCCTCCTGCTGTTGCATAACTACAGCTCCCAGCATGCCCTTTTTGCATGCTGGGAGCTGTTGCTAAGCAACAGCAGGAGGCTGTCACTCACCTCCAACGATCCTCGCCGCACAGGTCAGTCCCTCGTCATCGCCGCCGCCACCGCTGCTCCTGGGGCCCCGATCCCAACATTCACACCGGGGATCGGGGTCCCCAGCACCCGGGGTGCAAGTCCCGCACCCGCTCACGTCCTCCGGAAGATGGGCGGAGCAGGGTTGCGGGAGTGACACCCGCAGCAGGCGCCCTGATTGGTCGGCCGGTAATCCGGCCGACGAATCAGGGCGAACGTGAGGTGGCAGCAGTGCCACCTCACCCCTGCTGGGTCTGGCTGTTCGGGGCCATCTCTGACGGCCCCGATCAGCCAGTAATTCCGGGTCATCGGGTCACTGGAGACCCGATTGACCCGGAATCCGCCGCAGATCGCTGGACTGAATTGTCTAGCGATCTGCGGCCATCGCCGACATGGGGGGTCATAATGACCCCCCTGGGCGATATGCCCCGATGCCTGCTGAACGATTTCAGCAGGCATCGGGCACCGGCTCCGCTCCAGATGACTGGTGACCATGTGACCCAGAAAATAAGAGGGATGGGGGGATCGGGAGTGCCACCCCTCCTATCCTTGCTATTGGTCGTCCGGAGCGACCATAGCAGACCGTGGGAGGGGGTTAAAGTTTGGTTCCCCCGCTTTGCCCACCTATCGGTGTCCGGGCAAAATGGGGGAACTGTCCAGGGACTGGTGCCGAAGGTCCCTTACCTGGATCCCGGATCCCGGAGCGCTATCCTCAATGCGGGGATCCCCCACGTACGGCGGCAGCAATTCATCCGGGTCCTGCCAGGTGAGTTGTTGCCTAGCAACATCCGGAGGGCCACAGTTTACAGTGGTCCCTAAACCGTGGCCCTCCAGATGTTGCAAAAACTACAACTCCCAGCATGCCCAGACAGCTGTTTGCCAACCATTGTGCCTCCAGCTGTTTCAAAACTACAACTCCCAGTATGCATGGTCTGTCAGTGCATGCTGGGAGTTGAATAAAGAGTAAAACACTACATATACACATGTACACTGCCCCCCCCCTACCACCCCTCTTCCCCAATAAAAATGAAAAACGTATTGTACGGCAGTGTTTCTAAGATGGAGCCTCCAGCTGTTGCAAAACAAAAACTCCCAGCATTTCTGGACAGCAATTGACTGTCCAAGCATGCTGGGAGTTTTACAACAGCTGGAGGCACCCTGTTTTGGAATCACTGGCATAGAATACCCCTATATCCACCCCTATGCAAGTTCCTAATTCAGGCCTTAAATGCGCATGGCTCTCTCTCACTTCAGAGCCCTGTCATATTTCAAGGCAACAGTTTAGGGCCACATATGGGGTATTTCCGTACTCGGGAGAAATTGCCTAACAAATTTTAGGGGGCTTTTTCATTTTCACAAGAGGTAAAAGGGAAAAACGCCCCCCAAAATTTGTAATGCAATTTCTCGCGAGTACGGAGATACCCCATATGTGGGCGCAAAGTGCTCTGGGGGCGCACAACAAGGCCCACAAGGGAGAGTGCGCCATGTACATTTGAGGTGATTTGCACAGGGGTGGCTGATTGTTACAGCGGTTCTGACAAACGCAAAAAAAAAAACACACCCACATGTGACCCCATTTTGGAAACTACACCCCTCATTGTAATAAGGGGTGCAGTGAGAATTTACACCCCACAGATGGATCTTTGAACATTTTGCACAGCCCACTGTTCCAAAGATCTGTCAGACACCAGTGGGGGGTAAATGCTCACTGTTCCCCTCATTACATTCTGTGAGGGGTCTAGTTTCCAAAATGGTATGCCATGTGTTTTTTCTTTTTTTTGCTGTCCTGGCACCATAGGGGCTTCCTAAATGTGACATGCCCCCCGAGCAAAATTTGCTCTCAAAAAATCAAATAGGACGCCTTCTCTTCTAAGCATTGTATTTCTCCTGCAGTGCCCTTCAGGTACACTTATGGGGTACTTCCATACTCAGAAGAGATGGGGTTACAAATTTTGAGGGCTCTTTTCTGCTATTAACCCTTGCAAAAATGTGAAATTTGGGGGGAAACCCACATTTTAGTGAATTTTTTATTTTTTTTTTACATATGCAAAAGTCGTGAAACACCTGTGGGGTATTAAGGATCACTTTATCCCTTGTTACGTTCCTCAAGGGGTCTAGTTTCCAAAATGGTATGCCATGTGTTTTTTTTGTTGTTTTCCTGGCACCATAGGGGCCTCCTAAATGCAACATGCCCCCCGAGCAAAATTTGCTCTCAGAAAGCCAAATATGACTCATTCTCTTCTGAGCATTGTCGTTTGTCCGCAATTCACTTCAGGTCCACTTATGGGGTACTTCCATACTCAGAAGAGATGGGGTTACTAATTTTGGGGGGTCTTTTCTGCTATTAACCGTTTAAAAAATTTGAAATTTGGGGGAAAACCAACATTTTAGGGAAAAAACAACCAAATTTTTTTTACATATCCAATAGTCGTGAAACACCTGTGGGGTATTAAGGCTCACTTAATTTCTTGTTATGTTCCTCAAGGGGTCTAGTTTCCAAAATGGTATGCCATGTGTTTTTTTTTTTTTGCTGTTCTGGCACCATAGGGGCTTCCTAAAGGCGACATGCCCCCCAAAAACCATTTCAGAAAAACGTACTCTCCAAAATCTCCTTGTCGCTCCTTCACTTTTGAGCCTTCTACTGTGCCCGCCGAACACTTTACATAGACATATGAGGTATGTGCTTACTCAAGAGAAATTGGGTTACACATACAAGTATACATTTTCTCCTTTTATCCCTTGTAAAAATTCAAAAATTGGGTCTACAAGAACATGCGAGTGTAAAAAATGAAGATTTTGAATTTTCTCCTTCACTTTGCTGCTTTTCCTGTGAAACACCTAAAAGGTTAAAACACTTACTGAATGTCATTTTGAATACTTTGGGGGTGCAGTTTTTTTAATGGTGTCATTTATGGGGTATTTCTAATATGAAGACCCTTCAAATCCACTTCAAACCTGAACTGGTCCCTGAAAAATTGCGAGTTTGAAAATTTTGTGATAAATTGGAAAATTGCTGCTGAACTTTGAAGCCCTCTGATGTCTTCCAAAAGTAAAAACTCATCAATTTTATGATGCAATCATAAAGTAGACATATTGTATATGTGAATCCGGAAAAAAAAATTGGAAATATCCATTTTCCTTACAAGCAGAGAGCTTCAAAGTTAGAAAAATGCTAAATTTTAATTTTTTTCCTCAAATTTGGGGATTTTTCACCAAGAAAGGATGCAAGTTACCACAAAAATTTACCACTATGTTAAAGTAGAATATGTCATGAAAAAAATAACTCAGAATCAGAATGATAAGTAAAAGCATTCCAGAGTTATTAATGTTTAAAGTTACAGTGGTCAGATTTGCAAAAAAGGGCTTCGTCCTAGAGGTGAAAATGGGCTGCGTCCTTAAGGGGTTAATGCTCAAAAGTTCACAGTGATTTATGTAAAGATATGTCGGAAGGGTCACATTTTAACATTTGCTGTATAGCTCAGCTTAGTATTTGCCCATATACTGAAGTTCTTTTATAATACCCTATTTTCCATGTTGTAGTCTACCCTCTTGGTTTTGTTCGAAATCACAACAAATCTGTTTCCAATTGAAAACTTTCAATTGGAATAATAATTTAAAACAAAGATTGTTGAAGCCTCTACAATTCCCAGTTGAGCAGGAGGTCACACATTAAAGGAGGAGAGTATATTTAAAAGAAGAAAAACTACCAACAAGAGGACATAATTTTACATTAGAATGGCAAATGTTTATGCAGTAATATCAGAGAGTAGTGGATGCATAAAATAGCCTACAGTGAAGAAGTTTAAAGGGGTTATCCAGTGGAATTAGGTAATTTCTTGTTGTTCCCAGGCTGCCTACAAAAAAAAAAAACACTTTAACTAACTTTCCGCCACTCCCTCATAGCTGCGATGTAAAGTGCTGCATCCATGGCAGGTGCCTCTGCTTTCCCCCGAGCCGCAGAGCATAGCGCATACTGCTAGGGAAACTGACAATGCTGCTGAGCTACAAGGGAGCTGCGGAAGGTGAGTTAAAGTGTTTATTATTTTTGTAGGCAGCCTTGGGACAAAAGGACGTTATCTAATTCTACTGGATTACCCCTTTAAGCATGCATGGGATAGGCATAAGGCTATCCTTCAAATAAGATAGGACCAGTTCTATTGACAGTATTTAGAATATTGGGAAGATTAGATGGGCCAAAAGGTTCTTATCTTCCGACTCATTCTATGTTTTTATGGAGGACCAAAGGCAGTTGCTCCTTTTGCCACTCTTACATTGTTTTTCTGTGTTCAAATAATCAGTATGCTCTCTCAGAACCCAGGGACAGGGATTGACCAAAACTGTCATCCCATTGTGCCTCAAAAACATTTTCTACCCTAGAAATGGATGGGAACTGCCTGGAGTAGTGTAAAGTTTAGGCACACTAACTATTGTTCTTTTCACTTGTAAATAGGTCGGCAGAGGATAAAAACAGGAAAGTCAATAATCATAAACAAGTGCAGTTGCTTTCAACAGCATGAATGATTCCAGAAAAAAATGTGACAAAACAAGTGGATTTTGTTCTTACTGGTAAAATGCATTTTCTCAAATCAATATGACTAAAAACAGGTAGAATACATTTAGGATTTTTTAAAACAACTTTAACATTTAAATGTGATCATGCTTCTGCATATGTATTATTATTAATGTTGTTATTATTATTATCTTGCTAATCTGATTTAGTGTTTAGGATTAAAGGGGTACTCTGCTGGAAAACATTATTATTTTTTTTTAAATCAACTGATGACAGAAAGTTAAACACATTGTCACATGTTGCTCTCCGGCCGCTGACTCCGGCCGTAAGCGCAGCGTCCCCGGCTCCCGGCGGGGCTGGGATTCGCATCGCGGAACGCACCTGCATGCGAATCCTGGCCCGTCCATTACCTCGTTCCGCTCCTGCTCCTTCCTCTCAGCCCCGGTGCGCGCGTCCCCATTCCTTAGGGCACGCACGCTGGGGCTTTGAAATTTAAAGGGCCCCATAATTAGTAAATGCACCTGCCCCTATGTTATAAGTTGTTTGCACCTCCCACACTTCCCTGCCGGATCTTCAGTGCTCATTGCCTAAGAGAAAGCATTCCTATTGCCTGTTTTGCCTACCCGTGTATCCAGACCTTTCTGCTATGTGTTTTGACTCCGAACCTTTGCCACCTGCCTAGACCTTCTGCTACGTTGACTACGCCTCTGTCTCATCCTCAGGTACCTTGCTTTGCCCAGTTACCTGTGTGGTCGACCCATATTTGGGGTAGCGACCTGGGTGTCGCCTGCCGCAGCAAATCCATCCTGCTTTGCGGCAGGCTCTCGTGAAGTACACCTTAAACTCTGCTCCCCGATACGGTCAGAGTCATCAGCCACACAGGTAGAAGATCCACATCCAGCTCCGTGACAGCCCGCATTCAGGGGCGTGACACAGATTTGTAAATTACATCTATTAAAACATCTTAATCCTTCTAGCACGTATAAGCTTCTGTATGCTCCACAGAAAGTTCTTTTCTTTTTGAATCTCCTTTCTGTCTGACCACAGTCAGACAGAAAGGAGATTTGGAACTGTCCAAAGAAGAATAGGTTTGCTATGGGGATTTGCTCCTGCTCTGGACAGTTCCTGACATGGACAGAGGTGTCAGCAGACACATACCTGTATCAATGTTGTATTGTAACCAAGGAAGGTGTCAGTGACCAGATGACTTGTGGGTGACCTATAAGACCTCTACAGGGTCTCCCCCATATATATATATATATATATATATATAAAATGTATTTGCTGCTGGCGCTTTTCCACAGACATAAAGGCAATACATTTTTAGATTTGTCTAAAACTACCTCTTTTTATATTTATTTTACTGCAGTTTTTTTACACTGTGTGAACCCAGCCATAATCTCATAATCAAATAGGAGAGAATGTAAGGAAAAAATATAAAGGTTTATTCTTAATGTTTTTATAAATGGTACACTTATAGTTCAAATAAATAACGAACTCCTGTATAGTACCAACAGAGTGGGGAGTGACTGTTAAAACATACCTTTTACTACTTTTAACAGTCACTCCCCACTCTGTTGGTACTATACAGGAGTTGTCATTTCTTTGTTGTCTCTGGGAGTTTGGGTTTGCTGCTAGACCCATTATTTCTGTTTTCAGCTTACAGTTCTTGTACACAAATACAGAAAAGTGGCCGGTTCTTGATGCATAAAGAAAAAAAAAAAAAAAAAAGATATACTATCATTTTTGTCCTTCGAATAGTTTATTCATTAGATCTCCAATGCATGACATATTCTATGCAAAGTTCCTTTTTAGTCAGTCAGACATTAGCAGAAGTTCTTAAATATGCACATGTCAATTCTGGTTGTTCTGGACAAAATCTCTCAGCTGTGAACGGAAAAAAATAAAAATTACTTTTTCCACCCATGTGAAAACGTAAATGTGTGTTCATTTGTCCATGGTATTTGTCTTGTTCTCCCTCATAAGACATTGTAGACAGAACATTATGTTTGAATCTCTTTTTAGAACATGTATTAGAGATGAGCGAATTTTTGAAAAATTTGATTTGGACGATTCGCCGAATTTTCCCCAAAAATGTAGTTCGGTCTGAATTTATTCACAGCAAATCGCTATTAAAAACATCTATTTCTGGGCTACAGAGAGCCTCAATAGGGGAGTAGAAAACTTTGCCTTGCCATAACACACATAGGGAGTGTGCTGTGTTAGTGAAATAATTCAGTATGACATGCAGATTACAGGCATCGCTATTAGAATCACTGCCACAGAGCGTCTGGATGTGGCACCAGGGTCGGGAAACCATATTGCGTCAAAATTGAAGAGATTAAAGAGATTTTTTTAATGTAATTTTTATTTTATTTTATTTGAATTTATTTGAACTCATTTTTGAGGACCCATTCTGGTGAGCATCGAGCTGGCGGTCCGCCGCGAGGTGAGCTACCACAGCCCCTGCCTCTCAGAGCCCACGCCCCCGACTGTCTTACACTGTGTGGAACTGCAAATGTTTAATTTAATCAGTTATGGTTCATTGTTTTCGCTCCAACCTGGTTCATTGGATTCTTGTGATAATTGCAGAGGTAATATATGACGATGACTAGAGAGGAGTGAATTTAAATATTAGATTTGTCCAATTTGATTCGCTCATCTCTATTGAGTAACAATTTGAGGGCCATTCCAGCTTCAACAGTGTATAATTGCTTCAGTGTATAATTTTCTGTACACAAAAAGCTCGTAATTGTATCTTAAAATCAAGCTGGTGGTCCGCAGCGAGCCCAGCTACCACCTGTCCCAGCCCCTGCCTCTCAGCGCATCCCCGTGCTCTGAGTGTCCACTGGAAAAGTGGGTGCATAAAGCTAGAAGTGGCTGCAGTGAAAAAGCTCGTACTTGGTCCTTTGCCAAATGAGCTACGACATGTTCCAGCCCCTGCCTCTTAGCAGCCCCCGACTGTGGAAGTGCCAATGTTTCATTTAAACAGTTATGGTTCATTGTTATTGCTCCAACCTGTTTCATTGGATTCTTGTGGTAATTCCACAGGTAATATATGAAGTCGGTGACCATAGGGCCTCAGTCTTGAAAAGATGACATCGATTTTTTTCAATGTAAGATTTTGATTAGACTCCCAAGTTTAACCCTTTAACGACCACAGCAGCAGCCGGGGACCCATGTCCCATTGATGTCCGCCATTAACCCCTCAGATGCCGTGATCAACACAGATCGCGGCATCTGCGGCAGTGCAGTACTTTGAATGGATGATCGGATCGCCCGCTGCAATCCAATCGTCCAGCATGGTGGCTGGAGGTCCTCTCACCTGGCTCTGGCCATCTCTCAGGGTCTTCTGCTCTGGTCTGAGATCGAGCAGACCAGAGCAGAAGCTCACCGATAATGCTGATCGGTGCTTTGTCCTATGCAGAGCACTGAACAGTAATAGCAATCAAATGATAGTCCCCTATGGGGACATAAAAAGTGTAAAAAAAAAGTTGAAAAATGTAAAAATAAAAAGTAAAAAAAAGTGAAAAATCCCCAATAAAAATTTTAATTGTCTGTTTTGCCCATGTTACCCCCAAAAAGCGTAATTTTTTTATAAACATATTTGGTATCGCCGCATGCATAAATGTCCGAAATATCAAAATATAATGTTAATGATGCCGTACGGTGAATGGCGCAAATGTAAAAAATAAAACAAGTCCAAAAAAAAAAACAAGTCCAAAAAAACAAGTCCAAAAAAAATGAATGGAAAATTATCTAAAAGTTTTATATATGCAACTGTGGTATCGATAAAAAGTACAGATGACGGTGCAAAAAATGAGCCCTCACACCTCCCTATATACGGAAAAATGAAAAAGTTATAGGTGATCAAAATAGGCCGATATTAGATTACTGTTACGCCTAGCGCTCCGGGCCCCCGCTCCTCCCCGGAGCGCTCACGGCGTCTTTCTCCCTGCAGCTCCCCGGTCAGTCCCGCTGACCGGGAGCGCTGCTCTGTCATGACCGTTGGGGATGCGATTCGCACAGCGGGACGCGCCCGCTCGCGAATCGCATCCCAGGTCACTTACCCGTTCCCGTCCCCTGCTGTCATGTGCTGGCGCGCGCGGCTCCGCTCTCTAGGGCGCGCGCGCCAGCTCCCTGAGACTTAAAGGGCCAGTGCACCAATGATTGGTGCCTGGCCCAATTAGCTTAATTGGCTTCCACCTGGTCCCTGACTATATCTATCCTCCTCCCATGCACTTCCTTGCCGGATCTTGTTGCCCTTGTGCCTAGTGAAAGCGTTTTGTGTGTTTAAAGCCTGTGTACCAGAACTTCTGCTATCTCCCCTGACTACGAACCTTGCCGCCTGCCCCCGACCTTCTGCTACGTCCGACTTTGCTTCTGCCTACTCCCTTGTACCTCGCCTATCTTCAGCAGTCAGAGAGGTGAGCCGTTGCTAGTGGATACGACCTGGTCACTACCGCCGCAGCAAGACCATCCCGCCTTGCGGCGGGCTCTGGTGAAAACCTGTAGTGGCTTAGAACCGGTCCACTAGCGCGGCCCTCGCCATCCCTCTCTGGCACAGAGGATCCACTACCTGCCAGCCGGCATCGTGACAGTAGATCCGGCCATGGATCCCGCTGAAGTTCCTCTGCCAGTTGTCGCTGACCTCCCTACGCTGGTCGCCCAGCAAGCTCGTCAGATCGCCCAACAAGATCACCAGCTGTCGTACTTGACCACCATGACACAGCAACTCCAGTCACAACTACAGCAAGTACAGTCACAGCTACAGCAGCAACAACCATCTCCTCCGCCAGCTCCTGCACCCCTTCCGCAGCGAGTGGCCACTCCTAGCCTCCGCCTGTCCTTGCCGGACAAATTTAATGGGGACTCTAAGTTTTGCCGTGGCTTTCTTTCGCAATGTTCCCTGCACTTGGAGATGATGTCGGACCAGTTTCCTACTGAAAGGTCTAAGGTGGCTTTCGTAGTCAGCCTTCTGTCTGGAAAAGCTCTGTCATGGGCCACACCGCTCTGGGACCGCAATGACCCCGTCACTGCCTCTGTACACTCCTTCTTCTCGGAAATTCGAAGTGTCTTTGAGGAACCTGCCCGAGCCTCTTCTGCTGAGACTGCCCTGCTGAACCTGGTCCAGGGTAATTCCTCCGTTGGCGAGTACGCCATACAATTCCGTACTCTTGCTTCTGAACTATCCTGGAATAATGAGGCTCTCTGCGCGACCTTTAAAAAAGGCCTATCCAGCAACATTAAAGATGTTCTGGCCGCACGAGAGACTCCTGCTAACCTGCATGAACTCATTCATCTAGCCACTCGCATTGACATGCGTTTTTCTGAGAGGCATCAAGAGCTCCGCCAGGAAAAAGACTTAGATCTCTGGACACCTCTCCCACAGTCTCCACTGCAATCTGCGCCTAGGCCTCCCGCCGAGGAGGCCATGCAAGTGGATCGGTCTCGCCTGACCCTGGAAGAGAGGAATCGCCGTAAGGAAGAGAATCTTTGTCTGTACTGTGCCAGTACTGAACATTTTTTGGTGGATTGCCCAATCCGTCCTCCACGTCTGGGAAACGCACGCTCGCACCCAGCTCTCGTGGGTGTGGCGTCTCTTGATGCTAAGTCGGCTTCTCCACGTCTCACGGTGCCTGTTCGGATTTCTACTTCAGCCAGCTCTCCCCTCTCAGCCGTGGCCTGCCTGGACTCTGGAGCTTCTGGGAATTTTATTCGGGAGTCCTTAGTGAATAAATTCCGCATTCCGGTGACCCGTCTTGTCAAGCCACTCCACATTTCCGCGGTCAACGGAGCCAGGTTGGATTGCACCGTGCGTTACCGCACGGAGCCCCTCCTAATGTGCATCGGACCTCATCACGAGGAAATTGTATTTTTTGTCCTTCCTAATTGCACTTCTGAAGTTCTCCTTGGACTACCCTGGCTTCAACACCATTCCCCAACCCTGGATTGGTCCACTGGGGAGATCAAGAGTTGGGGTCCCTCTTGTTCCAAGGACTGCCTTCAACCGGTTCCCAGTACTCCCTGCCGTGACCCTGTGGTTCCTCCTGTATCCGGTCCCCCTAAGGTCATTAAGGACTCTGCCTGCCACAGGAAATGCCTCTCCCCCCCTCCCAGTCCCATCAGGCAAGCCCCTGTGTCCCCTCATGGCCCTCGTCCTGGTGTCACACTGCCCCGTGCCAGGTCTCGCCCTCTGCCCTCTCTCCCCATTCCTACTCCTGCTGTTCTGCCTGCCGTTGAGGAATCCCTCCATCCTTTCCCGGTGTCCTCATCCCAGGGGAGGCAGTTACCGGATAAAGAGAAGGGGAGACCTAAGGGGGGGGGGGTACTGTTACGCCTAGCGCTCCGGGCCCCCGCTCCTCCCCGGAGCGCTCACGGCGTCTTTCTCCCTGCAGCTCCCCGGTCAGTCCCGCTGACCGGGAGCGCTGCTCTGTCATGGCCGTTGGGGATGCGATTCGCACAGCGGGACGCGCCCGCTTGCGAATCGCATCCCAGGTCACTTACCCGTTCCCGTCCCCTGCTGTCATGTGCTGGCGCGCGCGGCTCCGCTCTCTAGGGCGCGCGCGCGCCAGCTCCCTGAGACTTAAAGGGCCAGTGCACCAATGATTGGTGCCTGGCCCAATTAGCTTAATTGGCTTCCACCTGGTCCCTGACTATATCTATCCTCCTCCCATGCACTTCCTTGCCGGATCTTGTTGCCCTTGTGCCTAGTGAAAGCGTTTTGTGTGTTTAAAGCCTGTGTACCAGAACTTCTGCTATCTCCCCTGACTACGAACCTTGCCGCCTGCCCCCGACCTTCTGCTATGTCCGACTTTGCTTCTGCCTACTCCCTTGTACCTCGCCTATCTTCAGCAGTCAGAGAGGTGAGCCGTTGCTAGTGGATACGACCTGGTCACTACCGCCGCAGCAAGACCATCCCGCCTTGCGGCGGGCTCTGGTGAAAACCTGTAGTGGCTTAGAACCGGTCCACTAGCGCGGCCCTCGCCATCCCTCTCTGGCACAGAGGATCCACTACCTGCCAGCCGGCATCGTGACAATTACTGATTTTGTACAAAAAGTTTTAGGTTTTTTTAAGCGGTACAAAAATATAAAAGTATCTAGCCATGGGTAACATTTTAATCGTATTGACCCACAGAATAAAGAACACATGTCATTTTTACCATAAAGTATACAGTGTGAAAACAAAACCTCCAAAATGTGCAAAATTGTGGTTTTCATAAAAATTTCCTCCCTAAATTTTTTTTTAGGGGTTTGCCGTATGGTAAAATGAGAGGTTTCATTTCAAAATACAATTGGTCAAGCTGAAAAGCAAAAAACAAGCCCTTATATGGGTCTGTAGATGGAAATATAAAAGAGTTATGGATTTTAGAAGGCAAAGAGGAAAAAACAAAAACGCAAAAATAAAATTGGCCTGGTTTTTAAGGTGAAAATGGGCTTGGTCCTTAACGGGTTAATGTCCCGGGTGCTTGAAGCAATTACTTTAAGCTAATACTGTATAACCACAAAACCCAATATAAGAAGGAGTCACATGGTGGCACAATGACAGAGCCTATAGGTGGCCGCAGCCCAATGAGACCATGGGGCCTCACAATAGAAAATTAAAGATATTTAGTAAAATTTTAATTGAAGATTTTATATAGATTAAAATTTTAAAAGTTTAATTTAAGGTGCCAATAGCATGAGGAGACATGGTGGCACAATGACACAACTTGGAGGTGGCAATGTCAAGGATCGACCGAGAAGAGGCATTAAAATGTGAGTGACGGCTGCTGCATATGGCTGAGGGCCGGCACAAGAGATTCACACCGGACAGGCTGTTGGTGTAATATCTCCTTTCTCTCAGCATACTCACTAAGGAGCTGCCTCAAGGAGTTCTGATTTAATCCAGGAAGTACAGTTGGTTTTTACATTGTACAAAGAAGGAGGTTTAGCTTTGACATCAAAATTAGCATGTTACATTTTGATTGGTTGTTCGATTATTGTCCGTATATATTAGCATATCTTGTGTCCATTAATTTCTTCCTTGGCCAAAGTTCATTTAAGCAGCCCTCTCGCTCTAATACTGGAAAATTCCAGTTCTTTGCCCTTCTTATACAATCTGCATCTTCCTCAAATGTTTTAACTTCCAACATCTCATTTTGGGCCTTCTGGCGTTGTTCCAAAGTTACTTAGTCACGAGCTGTTTGCAAGCTCAGGAACATGGTGCATAGTTTGAGTAGGTAACATAGCTTTTTTCAGCATTAGAAATGACATATAAATATATAAGTATTAATAAATATATATATATATATATATATATATATATATATATATATATATATATATATTGATCGGCAGTCAGAATCATTTTAATCAACTTTACAGCAGCAGCATGAGGAGACCATAATGTGGCCCAATGACACAGCCTGGAATTGGTGGAAGCAAGAGGAGACCATATAGTGACAAACCGACCCAGCCTGGAGGTGGCAACAGCCTAACAAGACCATAGGGCCTTTCAATTGAAAAAATTAAAGACATATTTTAAAATTTAAATTGAAGATTTTCAATAGATTAACATAATTTTTATGTAATGTACCAGCAGCATGAGGAGACCACATGGCGGCAGAATGACACAGCCTGGAGGTGGCAGGAGCATAGGGAGACTATATAGTGGCAAATTGACCAAGCCTGAAGGTGGCAGCAGCAAGAGGAGACCATAGGGCCTCACAATTGAAAAGATTAAAGATATATTTTAAAATTTAAATAGAAGATTTTAAATAGATTAACATAAAAAAAAATTAAGAATGTTCCAGCAGCATGAAGAGACCACATGGCGGCAGAATGACACAGCCTGGAGGTGGCAGGAGCATAAGGAGACCATAATGTGGCAGAATGACCAAGCCTGGAGGTGGCAGCAGCAAGAGGAGACCATAGGGCCTCACAATTGAAAAGATTAAAGATATATTTTAAAATGTAAATTGAAGATTTTAAATAGATCAACATAAAAAATGTTATGTAATGTGCCAGCAGTATGAGGAGACCACATGGTGGCTCAATGACACAGCCTTAAGGTGGCACCAGCATGAGGAGACCAAAATGTGGCAGAATGATCAAGCCTGGAGATGGCAACAACAAGCGGAGACCATATGGTGACAGCCTGGAGGTGGAGGGAGCCTAAAGAGACCATAGCGCCTCACAATTAAAAAGATTAAAGATATTTTTTTTAAACTGCCACACCACAGAGCAGCTGATTTTCCCCCCAACAATCCGCACTGACTTACTGCTACTGCCATCTACTCCAGGGACCCTTGTTACACTACCTCCCGGGCAGGTAGGCTGCCACGAAGCAGGAGATCTACCCGGGCACGCTTGGCTCCAGATTTTCCACTGCTGCCATCATGCTGACTCCCAACCATGCTACCACCTTGGCTCAACTGCTGCCTCACGGGCAACCTGCCACCCTCTTCTCCTGATGATGATGAAGCCCCTTCTGCAACCGGCTCCCAAGTGAAATCAGCTTCATCATCATCGAGTTGTGTCTGCACGTCACTGATGTCCTCCTCAGGTTCCTCAACAGTGTATGCTTCAGGAGCCTAAACGCTCCTAACACCACCTACCATGCCACTCTCATCATCACTACTTGCCTGCCTAGCGAAGGAAGTGAGGGATATCTCCTCCACTTCTTGGCCGAGCAGTAGCTGCTGACTGTCCTCTAGTAGATCGTCCTGACTAAAAAGTGGAGCTGAACCCATAGCATAGGATACTTCTATGGGGGAGGGAACAGCATTGGCAATTGGAGGACAGGGACTGCTACCGGGCCATGCCAACTGAGGGTTATGTCTGAGGAACCCACCGACTGTTGAATGGGGGTGTCAGATGTCACTTGTCATGAAGTGGATGACCGAGTTAACCAGTCAATGACAGCAGATGGGTTGCTGGTCGAGACACGAATGCTAGCTGATACTAGGAGCTAAGGCCTCTCGCTGCATCTCCTGTTGCCACTCGCCCCTAGTCTGCTGCGACCTCTGCCTGCCTCTGATGAATTTAGGCCTCTACCACTCCTCTATGCACACCCTGGCACTTCTCTGCCTGACATACTTAGTGCGTATATAAGGGGAGGACAATACGCTTCACTACGCTTGAAACAGTATTTGTCTAGAACAGCAGCAGGTGTGTACTTTTTTCTGGCCTTTCACATTAACTAGGCGCTTAAGACTTTATCAAGAACAAAATGGTACACTACGTAGATGTACATACGTGGTATGCACTTATTAGAGATGAGTGAATCGAAGCGGACGAACCCAAATTCTTTACAAATTTCAGGAAATATTCGATTTGCAACTAATGCAAATATCGCCATGATTCTATCGCACGAATCGCTTCATTAAACTCCATTTTACAGCGTTCCAGGCTCCAGGGCATCAAAAATGGTGGATCCACATGTGAGTACATGGGGCAAGGGACGCTGGGAAGGTGGGAAGGTAAGTAGGAGGTATGACCCTGAATCACATGCAGGATGCAGCCTTTCAGCAGCCAGTCACCCCTGTGATGTCACAGCCCTATATAATCGGCAGCCATATTGCGGTCAGCCACTTCATTCATTACACTGCAGAGGCATAGGACGGACAGCCTGTGTGTGTGCGTTACAGCAGAGAAAAGCGCATTCCAGCAGCATGTAACATCCTCCTAGTCACATCAGCATTCTCGTTGATGGAGAGCATTGTTTTTTCCACTGAAAAGGATTTTTATTGCAGCTGCAGACATTAACCTCCCAGTCATTTTCTTCGACATAGTATTACAGAGAGGGGCAGATAGCTGTGTGTTGCCTCATACATTTCAACAAGCTGCATCAACTTCATAAACCTTAGCAGAGGAGGCTGGAATAATTTTTCAGCGCAATTCAGAGTCTTAGTTTCACAAAAAATCATCTACTGGTTATATTAGTTGGTATATCGTGTAATAACCAGCAGTCCATTCCTAATAGTCTGTCACAGAGTGCAATTTTGTGTTTATTATACAGCCTTTTTTGGCTGCAGCACTGTTGTGTACTGCTGGTGTTTTACAAAAATATATATTTTTTAAGGGTTCTGTAGCACATTTTTCTGCCCTCATCAGTGCATACCGCATCCGTACATCTAAGTAGTGCTCTATTTTGTACCTGTGAATCTGTTAAGAGCCTACATACTGTAAAAAGACAGCCAAAAATAATCACTGGCTGGTGATTTAAAAAAAAAAAAAATTACAGAGTTTTTAGGCGCATTGTAGCGCATTTTTCTGCCCTCATAAGTGCATACCGCATATGTACATCTAAGTAGAGTACTATTTTGTTCCTGTTAATCTGTCAAGGGCCTAGATACTGTGAAAGGACAACCAAAAGTGCACACCTGCTGCTGTTCTAGACTAATAATGTTTTAAGCCTATTGAAGCGTATTGTACTCCCCTCATATATGCACTAGACTTGTGCACTAGAAAAATTTTTGTTTAATTTTGTTTCGTTTTTTCGTTTTGGAAAAAAATTTCGGTTCGGCAATATTTTCGGTTTAGATTTTTCGGATACATTCGGTATTCGGTTATTCGTGTTGTTTTTTCGGATACATTCGGTATTCGGGTACATTTTTTTGTCTTTTTTGGGACTTTAGCGATCCTAATAAATAATGGAGATACCTTTTTTATTAAAATTTCGCAGGGTATCATAAAAAAATCATAATAAAAAAGATACAGTGGTGATGGAAAAAATTGTATCTAATGAAATGTATCTTTTTTATTATGAAATGTTTATTCATTTTTAAACAGGGATCAATTTATGTGAGCGGGTAAAGCACAAAAAATGGAGCCGACAATAATAAAAATGTAGTGTGTGCGTGTTTTTCACTTTTTTTTAAAACATTTTTTAGGTAGTACTACTACTCCCAGCATGGAACACACTCTTCCATGATGGGAGTAGTAGTTACCTGTACTAATTGACAGATCGCAGGGTCCCTTGCGATCCTATTGTATAATGTATAGATGCGGCGGCTGCTCTTCTATGGTCCCCTGCACTCACGTATATATACACATATTCATATTTCCCGCAGAGCTGTGATTGGCCAGATTGTTCCAGCCAATCACAGCTCTCTGTGAGAAATAGGAACATGTGTATACATACGGCTGTGCAGGGGACCATAGAAGAGCGGCCGCCGCATTCATACATTATACAGGAGGTTCGCAGCGGGTGTCAGGAGTGATACCCGCAGTGATCTTTCCTTTACTACAAGTACTACCACTCCCAACAAGGAGTACACTCTGCTCCATGCTGGGAGCTGTAGTACCTGCATTAATAGACAGATCGCAGCGGGTGTCAGAAGTTACACTCGCTGCCATATGTCTATTAATGCAGGTACTACAGCTCCCAGCATGGAGCAGAGTGTGCTCCATGTTGGGAGTATTAGTACCTGCAGTAAGGGACAGATCCCAGGGATGTCACTTCTCCTGACACCCGCTGCGATCCTCCTGATGTGAATGTCGGGATCAGCTGTTCTCAGGGCTACAGAGCCGGGAGAACAGCTGACGCTGAGCCGTAGGTATACATCGTATATCTACTGCCCAGCAAGAACTTACAGTGAACCTGCAATGTGTATATACAGTATACACATTGCTGGCTCACTTAACCCCTTGCTGAGCTGTGCGCAATGCGCAAGCCCAGCAAGGGAAGAGTTAACTTACACTGCTGGACAGTGTAGGCTAACCCTTTGGGCGGTATACACTTTATACAGCTATCTATAGATAGCTGTATACAGTGTATACAGAAGACGAAGTCCAGCTTACTTCCCTCGAGTCCCGGGCTGGGTTCGTGTAGCTCCGCCCCTAGTGATGGCGTCATTAGGGGCGGAGCTACAGAAGGGAACAAGGCTAGTTAATCTGAAGCTCTGTTCACATTGTACGTTTTGTATAATGTGAACAGACCCTTCTGGCAGTGTCTACCCAGACAGGGAGACTCCAGCTGTTGCTAAACTACAACTCCCAGCATGCCCAGAGAGCCAAAGGCTGTCTGGGCATGCTGGGAGTTGTAGTTTTGCACCAATTGGTTGCTCCCTGTTTGGGTAGACATTGCATCATGGGTGCTCTCCCCAGCGGACAGCGTCAAAAATGTCATAACCAATTTTTTGTGTTTTTTTTCTTCTCTTTTCAGATCCGTGTATGCAGAGGATTACTGCGGATTCGATGGATTACGGCGGATTATTTATTTTTTCCTTTAATAAAATGGTTAACGAGGGCTGTGGGGGAGTGTTTTTTTAAATAAAATAATTTTTCCAATGTGTTGTGTTTTTTTTTATTTTTATTGAATTTTCAGGGCTAGTAGCGGAAGCTGTCTTATTGACGGAATCCATTACTAGGCCAGGGCTTAGTGCTAGCCCCAAAAACAGCTAGCGCTAACCTCCAATTATTACCCCGGTACCCACCGCCACAGGGGTGCCGGGAAGAGCCGGTACCAACAGGCCCGGAGCGTCAAAAATGGCGCTCCTGGACCTAGGCGGTAACAAGCTGGCGTTATTTAGGCTGGGGAGGGCCAGTAACAATGGTCCTCGCCCACCCTGGTAACGTCAGGCTGTTGCTGTTTGGTTGGTATTGTGCTGAGAATGAAAATACGGGGAACCCTATGCGTTTTTTTTTTTATTTAAATAAAAATTAAAAAAAAAAAACGCATAGGGTTCCCCGTATTTTCATTCTCAGCACAATACCAACCAAACAGCAACAGCCTGACGTTACCAGGGTGGGCGAGGACCATTGTTACTGGCCATCCCCAGCCTAAATAACGCCAGCCTGTTACCGCCTAGGCCCAGGAGCGCCATTTTGACGCTCCGGGCCTGTTGGTACCGGCTCTTATAATGGGTCCGAATGCACGAAAACGGTAAAATTCGTTAATTTAGACATTCGTGCCGAACCGAATTGCACATGTCTAATATGCACTAAGTATGTCAGGCAGAGAAATGCCAGGACGTGCACAGAGGAGAGGCAGAGGCCTAAATCCTTTAGGCAGAGGTCGCAGCAGACTAGGGGCGAGTGGCCTGAGCTCCCGTTATCAGCTAGCGGTTGTGTCTTGATCAGCAACCCATCTGCCGTCGTTGATTGGTTAACACGGTCATCCACTTCATCACAAGTAACATCTGACACCCCCAGTCAACAGTCGATGGGTTGCTCAGACACAACCCTCAGTTGGCATGGCCCTGGAGCAGTCCCTGTCCTCCCATTGCCTCTGTCCTACAGTATGCTGTTCCCTCTCCTACAGAAGTATATTATGCTGTGGGTTCGGCTCCTCTATTCACTGAGGTCAGTCAGAAGCTACTGCCCAGCCAAGAAGTGGAGGAGACATCTGCCGCTTCCTCCGCTAGGTGGGCATGTAGTGAGGAGGAGAGTGACGTGGGAGGCGGTGTTGCCAGTGTTCAGGGTCCTGAATCAGACATTATTTAGGAACCTGAGGAGGACATCAGGGACGTGCAGACACTTGTTGATGATGATGAAGCCGATCACAATTGGGAGCCAGGTGCAGATGGGGCTTCATCATCATCAGGAGAAGAGAGTTGCAGGTTGCCCGTGAGGCAGTAGCTGAGCTAGCAAGGTGGTAGCATGGTTGGCAGTCAATGTGATGGCAGAAGTTGAAATCTGGAGCCAAATGTGCCCGGGGGAAACCGCCTGCTTTGTGGCAGCCTACCTTCCCGGGAGGTAGTGGAACAGGGGTTCCTGGAGACGTCGGCAGTAGCAGTCAATTAGTGCGGACTGTTGGTGGGAAAATCAGCTACTCGGCAGTGTGGCAGTTTTTCATCAAGCATCAGGAGGAGGTTCACATAGTCACATGCAAGATATGTCGGCAGCAGATGAAGTGTGGCCAGGTTCCCTATGTTGGCACCACGGCCCTGCATCAACATATGCTTCGCCACCATAAAGTGGCCTGGGAGAACTGTGGCTCCAATGTAGTGGTCCAGCCTGCTGCATCAACCAGTGGCACGGGGCTCCCTCTTTCCACAACCACAGCTGAAGGGTTCTATGTGTCATACCCTCCTTCTGTCGCTACAGATGCTCCTGCTTCTCCCACTTTTAGTCAACCATTCCACCAACAATCCATCCACGAAGCCATGTCCAAGAGACAACAGTAAGCGCCCACTCAACCAATGGCGCAGAAGCTGAATGTGCTTCTGTCTAAGTTGCTGGTGCTGCAGTCCCTCCCTTTTCAAGTGGTGGACTCTACACTTTTCAGAGAACTGTTGGCTTGTGCCCTCATTTCTTTGCAAAGAAGGCACCTGCCCTCCACAATTTTGTGCAAGAGAAAGTGGGCCATTCCTTGAGCCTGTCGGTGTGTACCAAAGTACACGGCAGCGCCAACGTCTGGAGCTGTAACTATGGTTAGGGACAATACATGTCATTTATGGCTCACTGGGTTAATGTGGTTCCTGAACAGCCACAACCCCAACTTGGACAGGTCATGCCGCTTCCTCCTCCACGCTGTCAGCCCGTTGGTCCTGTGACAGTGTGCGACTCTGCCTCCTCATCCTCCAACGTGTCCTCAGTCTCCACTGCCCGGACAAATCTCAGTGGTCCTTCAGCATACCATGTGTGCAGGGCAAAACGGTGTCACGCTGTTCTTCATATGGTTTGCCTTGGCAAAAAGAGTCAAACAGGGGTGGAACTGATAAAAGTAATTTGTAAAGAAATTGGTGCATGGCTTACTCCACAAAAACTGGAAATGTGACCCATGGTAACCGAAAACGGAAACAACATCTTGGCCGCGCTGTGACAAGGAAAGGTGAGCCATGCTCCCTGCATGGTACATGTGTTAAATCTGGTTGTCAAGCAGTTCCTGAAGTGTTCCCCATTTCCAAGACATCCTAACAATGGGAAGGAAACTTACTTTGCATGCACTTCAGCCACTCGTACACTGCAAAGCACACCCTCAGCTGCAGCATCAGAATGGTATCCCCCAACATAGTCTGATTTGCGATGTTGCCACACATTGGAATTCCACCCTCCATATTTTGGAGCGACTGTACGAACAGAGAAAAGCCATCACCGATTTCTTGACGATCCAAGTGGATAGGAGTACTCTCCTGTGTAACTTCAATGTGAACCAGTCGCAGCTCATACGTGACACCTGCCGTTTGCTCAGGACCTTCGAGGAAGCCACATTATACGTAAGTTACCAGGATTACGGAATGAACAACGTTGCGCCTATATCTAACGGCCACATGAGCCCTGTGAGGGCTGAACTGGAGGAGGAGGATGAGGGGCACAGTTGAGCACAGTTTAGGCTTCATGAGATTGGCGGTATTTCTAGTCATCTGACAGGAGAGGAGGAGCATGATCAACTAGAGGAGCTAGGTGGTTATGAGGAAGGCGAGACACAGGACCCAAACACACCGTGGCAGTATGCAATGGAGATGGAGACATCGAGTCCCTCAAAGTCACTTGCACAAAGGGCACGATGCATGCTCAGTTGCTTGCGTAGTGACTGCCGAATTGTCAACATTCGGCAGTGGGATGACTTCTGGCTCTCCACCTTATTGGACCCTCGCTACTGGCACAAAATGGGGGCCTTTTTTACACCCACTGAGAAGGAGGACAAACTGACCTAATACAATGAGATCCTACATAGTCAGTCATTGGCACCATTGTTCATCCACTAGCAAGTCTTACTCATGAGGCCCTCTGCGCTCACCTTCCACTGCCATGGCTGCTGGGGTGGCAGGAGCAGTACCAGCTCCATCAGCAGCAGCCTGAGTCTACAGTCGCTGATGAGTACCTTTCTTCACCCGCATAGTGAAGCAACTCATCAGCGGCAGGTAAACATGGAGCAGGACCTGAAGCAGCAGGTGGTGGCATACCTTGACATGGCCATGCCAACAAACCTTGAAGATCCGCTGGACTTCTGGGCAGCTGAACTTGATTTATGGCCGCAACTAGCAGAGTTTTCCCTGGAAAAGCTGTCCTGCTCGGCCAGTTGTGTGCCATCAGAGCGGGTGTTTAGTGCGGCGGGGGCCATAGTCACCCCAAGGAGAACTCGTCTGTCCACGAAAAATGTGGAGAGACTGACCTTTATGAAGATGAATCAGGCATGGATCAGCCAGAATTTCCACCCACCAATGCCAGATGCATCAGAGTAGATTGACCATGGTGCTACACCAACACTTCACATATATGTACAGTGCCAAACAGATTTAAGGCACTGCTCCCAAGTTACAAACATTCCAGCCACCTTCATCATCGGGTACTGGTATTGCCACCCACCGCATCACTCTGTCACCGGGTCACTTTCAGGACTCCTGATGCTGCTGCTGCCACCTCCAGGCTGTTTCATTCAGCCACTATGTTGTCTCCTCATGCTTCGGCCACCTGTGCCTACCTTTTTTTTAATGTTAGCACTAGCTAACATACATCTTCTATACAGATTTCAACATTGACATTTTAATGTTAGGGGTTGTGAAGCCCTCTTGTATACTCATGCTGCTGCCTGCTCCAGGCTGTGTGTTTCAGGAACTACAGTGATTAGTGATGTTGCTGGGCTTGGGCCTTAAATTCTTTGATGATAGCACAAGGTAACATACCTCTCTAATAGAGATGTCAACATTGATCTTTCAATCTTAGGGGTTATGAAACCCTCTTGAGTACTGCTGCTGCCTGCTCCTGACTGTGTCTTTCAGGAACTACTTGGCTTACTGATGCTGCTGGGCTTAGACCTTAAATTTTGGGATGTTAACACTAGCTTACATACATGCTTAATTGAGATTTCAACATTGATCTTTCAATCTTGGGGGTTATGAAACCCTCTTGTGTACTCCTGCTGCTGACTGCTCCTGTCTGTGTCATTCAGAAACTACATGGTTTAGTGATGCTGCTGGGCTTGGGCCTTGGTAGCACTAGGTACCATACATCTTCAATAGAAATTTTAAAATTCATCTTTTATTCTTAGAGATTGTGAGGCCCTATTGTCTCATCTGCTGCCAACTCCAAGCTGTGCCATTCAGACACTACATGGTCTCCTCATGCTTCAGCCAACTCCAGGCTGTGCCATTCAGCCACTAAATGGTCTTCTCCTATTGATGCCACCTAAAGGCTTTGTCATTTTGCTGCCATGTGACATGTGGCTTCTTGTTAGATTTGGTCCTTTGTACTCACATGCCGGGGCCCGGACACATAAACGTGGGACTTAAAAGTTCCATTTCAAAATCCTCAATTTCAATTTCAAAATCTTACATTTCTATTTAAAATTCTTATATTTCAATCATCTCCTCATGCTTTTGCCAACTCCAGGCTGTGTCATTCAGGCAATGTATATTTTACTGATGCTGCTGGGCCTGGGTCTGGAAATAAAATCTTTTGTTAATGTAGCACTAGCTACCCAAAATCTTCAGTTTAAATTTCAAACTTCGTCTTTTTTTTTTTTTTAGGGATTGTGAAGCCCTGGGGTCTGCTCATGGTTTAGCCAACTCCAGGCTGTGTCATTCAGCCAATATATGGTTTACTGATGCTGCTGGGCCTGGGTCTGTGAATAAAAACTTCTGTTATCTTAGCACTAGCTACCCAAAATCTTCGGTTTAAATTTCAGAATTAATTTTATAATCTTAGGGATTGTGAAGGCCTAGTGTCTACTCATGCTGCTGCCAACTCTTGGCTGTGCCATTCAGCCACTATATGGTCTCCTCATGCTGCCAACACCTCCACACTGTGTCATTCAGCCATTTTATGGTCTTCTAATGCTGCTAACACCTCCACACTGTCATTCAGCCACTATATGGTCTCCTCATGCTTCAGCCTCATCCAAGCTGTGTCATTCAGCCACTATATGGTCTCCTCATGCTTGATCCTCATCCTCACTGTGTCATTCAGCAACTATATGGTCTCCTCATGCTGCTAACACCTCCACGCTGTGTCATTCAGCCACTATATGGTCTCCTCATGCTGCCAACACCTCCACGCTGTGTCATTTAGTCACAATATGGTCTCCTCATGAGCCAACACCTCCACACTCATACTGATACCACCTCTAGGCTCTGTCATTGTGCCACTCTGCGGTAGTGATACTAAAAGCGATGCCGGTAATCTGCATGTCATTCTGAATAACAGTATTATTTTACTACCCCAGCACATTCCATATTCGTGTTAGAACACAGTAAAGTGTTCTACACCTCTATTGAGGCTCTCTGCAGGCCAGATATAGCCGTTTTCAATACAGATTCGCCGCAAATAAATTTGGATCGAAACAAATCTTTTTTTTAAAAATCGGCCGAATCGAATTTTTCAAAAGTTCGCTCATCTCTAGCACTTATGAGAGGAGTACAATACACTCGACTACACTTAAAACAGTATTTGTCAACAACAACAGCAGGTGTGCACTTGGCTGGCCTTTCACAGTAACTAGGCCCTTAGGACTATAACAGGAACAAAATGGTACACCACGTAGATGTACATACATGGTGTGCATTTTTGAGGGGAGTACAATACGCTCCACTACACTCAAAATAGTATTTGTCTAGTACAGCAGCAGGTATGTACTTTTGGCTGTCCTTTCACAGTAACTAGGCCCTTGAGACTTTAACAGGAACAAAATGGTACACCACCTATGTACACACAGGTTACACTTAATAGAGGACAATACGCTCCCCTATGCAACCTGTTTTAGGCACTAATAGCAGGTGATTATTGCTTCAAGTGCTCTGCTCACCCTAACTGGCTGGCTACTATTAGCTTTTCAGTTGTTGTACACACCAGTGCTGCAGCACGCAATCGCTGTGTACAACACCCAAAATTGCATTTTCTCTCTCAATCTCTCTCCCTTCCCTTTCAGTGCTTCTAGGCTGGATTTGGGCTTGAGGTGAATCACTGCTGTAAAAATGCTTTTCTGTGCAACACATACTGCTCTTTGTCCCCCTCTCTCTCTCTCTCTCTCTCTCTCCAATAGAATGCTGGAATGGCTGGCTGCAAGATAGCTGCCAATTACATAGGGCTGTGACATCACAGGGGGTGGCTGGCTGCTGATAGGCTGCATGCTGCAAGTGATTCAGGGTCATGCCACCTTTCTGTGTTCCCGCCTTCCCTGTATTCCTTGCCCCATGTCCTGACATGTGGTGCCGCCATCTTAGATGCCCTGGAGCTTGGACCGCACTAAATGGAGTTTAATGAAGCGATTTGTGAGATCGAATCGCGGCGATATTCTGATTCATGCAAAGCAAATGTTTCCTAAAATTCGTAACGCATTCAATATTCGTCAGATTCGATTCGCTCATCCCTAACATGTATATTTGACAGCTGCTTTGAGGAAAATATGCTTATGAACTTTTTGGGACATGAAACAGAATTTAACCAGGGCAATATCTGGATTGGGGGTTTATGTTCTACCTGCATTTTATTTGGTACTTGCTACATCATGAAATAATGGGCAATAAATAATGAAATAAAACCGGAAAGTAAATAGTGGTAATATAGCTGTTGATTAACCACTTTCCTGATTATACAGAAAGTATGCCCTATAGCCTTAACTTAACAGCAAAGCAAAATAGGAAGAGAAAAGTAATTATAAAGTAGTACTTGTAATTATATTTGTACAGCGCCAGACTTTCTAACTTCTAGCTTGCTTCTCTAAGGACTGGTTATCAGTGATTAAGAATCCCGAGCATTCCCACATTCCCTCATCTTCATTGGTTTTACTGGCTATTGGCTAACCTAGCAGGCATTATTAATACATTTGGTGATATTACAGACATTGCATTAATATATGGAGATGCTCAGTAAGCATCCTTGAGGAATGTTCAATAATGGGAAAAAGATTCACAAAGCCATGTTCTCACACAGCTATTGGGGCCATTTTACAGTTCAAACATGGCTCTAAACACAACTTTTAATTATTATTGTTAATCTAAACACAACTTTTAATTATTATTGTTATTAATAATATAATTATTATTATAAATAATATATAAGTACAAATGGACATTTTTTTTTAACATATATACATTTTACAACCATCATTTTTATGGCCCTTAAAGAAGCTGTCCAGCAAAAAAAAAAAAAAAATCCCCTATCTGTAGGAACCCCCACGATCTCCTGGCTCTGCTCAAGAAAATGACGTTTCGCACTGAGCACATCAACTGGTCTAAACACGTCCCTACTGTTCATCTCTATGGAAGAGGCGGACACACAGCATTCGTGTGCCTCTGGCCCCGTACGGAAGATCGCGTGGGGTCCCAGCAGTCCAATTCGCCATGATCAGACACTTATCCCCTATGCTGCAGAAAAGTGATAATTCTTTTTTTCACTGGACATCTTCTTTAAATTAAGTATAGAACCTTTTTTGGGGCACTTTACAGCCCAATACATGTCAGATTTTTGTTCCAAATAAAAATATATAGCTTTAGCTACAACCCAAAAAAGCCTAAATATCTGGTTGAAAAAATGTCTGCAGAATAGTGAAAGAATGGGAAAAATATCCCAAAAGCAAAAGAAAAAAAAAACACAAAAGAAAAAAAAAAAAAAACCTTAATTAATAATTTCTGGCATTTATTGGAACTGTAAAATTACGGTTCAAGAAATGGAGTATGAACATACCTTAATATATTTATTTTAGTTTATGTGCACAATTCTGTTGATCCTAGTTTGTGCGGATGCCATTGGTTTTGATGGGAAAAGTAGTGATACACTAGACATCTTGGCAGAACCTGATGAAATCTATTATAAAACAATGGGTTCCATAAGGTACCATTGTTGTGTAATGAAACGGCAGATTGTATTGGCTTCTGTTATGAATAGAAATGAGAATGCAGAGTCTAATAGAATTACCGCAAGAAAAAGCCTCCACATTAGTAAGGAACACAAAACATTTGGAAACTTTGTACATATAATTGATGCGTACTATCTGTATTATCTTTTGTTATACGTTATTCTAGAATATTCTCATGTTACAATGCCCATTTTTATATAATCAAACAAGTATTTCTTTGCAACACAAAATTGTATGGAAAGCTATTATAAATGTTTTCACCCAATAAAGAGAAACAGAAAGAATATAGAATCTTTACAAAATAGTTGTGACCTGATACAGACTTCTCAAACTTTCTTTATTTGTGCCGTAAAAGGTAAAACATAAGAAGGTAAGCTAGATAAATGATTTTTTAGCTAATGATAACTTCTGTATAAATCTGCTGCCCAAGCTGCAGCTCAACAACAATTCACCCCCTCATGATTTCAGTCATGGATGAAAAAACTAAAACAGTGGTCCATTAAAAAGTGTAAAAACTTCTCTGGAAATATGCAGCAGAGCTGAAATAGTACAGTTTTTAAAGCATAACTCTGATATTGGCCCAGCAGAAGGATACCACTTTACATTTCCTCTCAACCTGCGACTTGCATGCTGCTAAAGACATCAGGATAAGGGTTTGCTGGAAGTTTTTTTTACAATTCTATGTATATGGGACTTCCAACAAATCTGTTTCATGATCACTTTAGCCTCTGGCAAGTCTCAGGCTTTAATCCCTTAAGGGCCAATCCAGTTTTGAACTTTAACCCCTTAAGGACCAAGCCCATTTTGGCCTTAAGGACCAGAGCATTTTTTTAACATCTGACCACTGTCACTTTAAACATTAATAACTCTGGAATGCTTTTATCTATCATTCTGATTCCAATAATGTTTTTTCGTGACATATTCTACTTTAACATAGTGGTAAAATTTTGTGGTAACATGCATCCTTTCTTGGTGAAAAATCCCAAAATGTCATGAAAAAATTGAAAATTTTACATTTTTCAAACTTTGAAGCTCTCTGCTTGTAAGGAAAATGGATATTCCAATTTTTTTTATTATTCACATATACAATATGTCCACTTTATGTTTGCATAATAAAATTGATGAGTTTTTACTTTTGGAAGACATCAGAGAGCTTCATAGTTCCGCAGCAATTTTCCAATTTTTCAAAAAAATTTCAAACTCGCTTTTTTTCATGGACCCGTTCAGTTTTGAAGTGGATTTGAAGGGTCTTCATATTAGAAATACCCCACAAATGACCTCATTATAAAAACTGCACCCCCCCAAAGTATTCAAAATGACATTCAGTCAGTGCTTTAACCCTTTAGGTGTTTCACAGGAATAACACTAATACTTAACTTTTAATAATTTGCGCTAAAAATCTGGGGACTGCAACCCCGAGGCCAAAAAATCTATCTAAAAAGAAATTATATCTTACTATGAAGTGGCAATAGAGACCCAATAAAGGTCAAAGTCAGCTCATAGATGAACACAATATATTACTATCAACAGCCACAATCGGTCAATAATTGGAGTATAGACCACAATTCCTAAAATAAAGGAGGGGATATAGGTGGGGGTAGATGGGGAAAGGACCTAGGAAGGTAAAGGCCGATGGAGATGATGGGCCGCTACCTATCACTCTCCCTATAAATCCCCTACTCTATACCTAATCCTAGGCGGAGTAGACGCCCTGATAAGGGCGGCCCCGCACCGGAACCTAACCTGTTAAGTCACCTAGATGCCCTACAATAAGAACAATTAGGAAAAAACTCTCTGTCTCACTGGGGTGCCCTACATAGCTAGAGGGACAGGGATAGATGCCCCTATCTAGATATATTACCAGTCTGATAATGTGAGACTTCACCCTTGGGTGAAAAATATAGATTAGTTGTATCAATCTTATAACAGACTAGGTATAGTATTGGAAATTGTGATTTCCATAAAAAGTTGGATGCCCTGATGAACAAACAGCGATATCTCCAACTGAGACCCTATCTGACCCAAAAATCACACTCCTGCCTTCTCATTAGAGGAAACAGATTATGGTACTGGAAAAATAGTGTGAACAATACAAAAAAATATTGCACATTAACAAGGTGTTACTGGCAATCAAGATCAATTACAAACTGACAGGTACCGTCTGGGCCAGTAATAGATAAAACAGCTTAAAGGCCCAGATACCCAAATCACATAGGTCTCAAAAAACAGAAGATAAAGTCCATAAAGGAAACCCAATAAGTAGATGTAAATATATGGAGAATCACAATTGAATATAAATATAGGTCAAGGTTGTACTTATCCGATGTGGATGTTGATTAGAGATGTCCCAACGCGTTTCACGCCCCCCCCGTTCTTCAGGGGACAATTGGGGGCTATATACATAATCAAAGATGATGGCCGATAGAGGAGCAGTATAGATGGTAACTGCAGAAGGACCATCCTTGACCTATATTTATACAGAATAATGATAAGGTGTAATTTTTACCGAAATATGCACTGCGTAGAAACGGAAGCCCCCAAAAGTTACAAAATGGCATTTTTTCTTCGATTTTGTCGCACAATGATTTTTTTTTCCGTTTCGCCGTGCATTTTTGGGTAAAATGACTAATCTCACTGCAAAGTAGAATTGGCGACACAAAAAATAAGCCATAATATGGATTTTTAGATGGAAAATTGAAAGGGTTATGATTTTTAAAAGGTAAGGAGGAAAAAACGAAAGTGCAAAAACGGAAAAACCCTGAGTCCTTAAGGGGTTAATGTATGAGAATGGCAGAGCTTCCTAATGGTTTTTGTTTATAGTGGGACCAATGAGAGAGTATGAAAATATCTAAAGATTTTACACTTTAGATATTTATATAAAATATGTTGGCCAGCACTCAACATCCCTGCGGACAGTTTGGGGAATATCCTGTTGTAGCCTTGACTAATGTATTATGAGCAGGAGTCTAGTACCACCTGGTGAGATTCCTCTAGTTGGTTTCCAGATATTAAACAATCTCATGTGCAAGATGTCCAGATGTGTGGCCATTCTACTTCTATTAATTCTTTACCGGTCTGCTTTCTTCCTATGAACTTACGGCAAGAAATGAAAGGGCATGACTTATAAATTGTATCAATGCCAAAGATGTGGGGCCATGTTTGAATACAGATCAAAGAAAAGACTTAGGGCCATTTTAATTGGCAGCACTAAATGAGGGCCAATCTAGGTGATCGGTGCTCAATTACAGAGCCTTAACAAGGCTTGAATCAGTTGTGCATCAGTTGTGTCGTCATTATCTGCTGCACATTTCTTGTTTACACAGGGTGATGTGTGATTTTATTGGCTGCACAAACGATGTGATCAGCAGAGTTGTTTGTCAGCTGATTGCTGGCCTTTTTTAGGCTGGGTTCACATATGTCCGGTATAAGCGATCTCAGCCTAGATCACAATGCAACTGATTTCATAACTGATGGCAACGTGCATCAGTTGTGATCAGCTGTATGGCATTCGGCGTCCATTGTTTCTGGACGCCAGACAGGGGAATGTAACAAGCTGCGTTCCCCTGTCCAGTGCCATCCAATGTGTCCAACCATCCGGTGTCAAAATTGAGATGCTGGTTGATTGTGAACTGTCCCATTCAAATGAGGCATGCATGCCAGAGGGAAACTATGCCGGATGCAGGCCATATGTGAACCCAGCTTAAAGGGGTACTTCAGTGGAAAACTTTTTTTTAATCAACTGGTGCCAGAAAGTTAAACAGATTTGTAAATTATTTCTATAAAAAAATCTTAATCCTTCAAGTACTTATTAGCTGCTGAACACTACAGTGGAAATTCTTTTCTTTTTGGACCACAGTTCTCTCTGCTGACATCTTTGTCCATTTTAGCAACTGTACAGAGCAGCATATGTTTTCTATGGGGATTATCTACTACTCACCACCAATTCTACTTTGTAATGACATCAGTCATTTTACCCAAAAAATCTACAGCAAAATGGAAAAAAATCATTGTGCGACAAAATTTAAGAAAAAACACCATTTTGTAAATTTTGGGGGCTTCTGTTTCTACGCCGTACATTTTTCAGTAAAAATGACACTTTATCTTTATTCTGTAGGTCAATATGATAAAAATGATACCCTACTTATATAGGTTTGATTTTGTCGTACTTTTGGAAAAAATAATAACTACATGCACCAAAATTAATACATTTAAAATTGTCCTCTTCTGACCCCTATAACTTTTTTATTTTTCAGCATACGAGGTGGTATGAGGGATAATTTTTTGTGCCATGATCTGAAGTTTTTATCGGTACCATTTTTGTTTTGATCGGACCTTTTGATTTCTTTTAATTCCTTTTATTCCAACTGCTATTTTGGACTTTGGAATTTTTTTTGCATGTACGCCATTGACCGTGCGGTTTAATTTACAATATATTTTTATAGTTCGGACATTTACACATGCGGCAATACCACATATGTTTATTTTAATTATGTTTATATATTTTTTATATGGAATTTGGGAAAAGGGGGGTGATTTGCACTTTTATTAAGGAAGGGGTTAATATGTATGTTTTTAAACTTTTTTAAACTTTTTTTTACACTTTTAGTCCCCTTAGGGAACTTCTAGGAGGAATCATTTGATTCCCCATACAGATCAGTGTGATTACATACAATCCCATTGATCTGTGTGCTCTGTGCTCCATTGATAAAGCCTGGCCCTGCCCGGCTTTTTCATTCTAAGCACGGGAACCGGCATGAAAGGAGAGGTAAGCCCTCAGGCTACCTCAGTAGGGGAACCCCCCTCCCACGATCGCGCTGCGGGGGGTGATCCATCCCACTGGACCACCAGGGACTGGATACAGGCACCTTTAGATGTCGTTGTCAACTTTGACAGCGGCGATCTAAAGGGTTAATAACCGGCCGCGGTGATCGCCGCATGTCGGCTATTAACGCCGGCCCCCAGCTACAGGAATCAGTTGGGGGCCGGCCGGTATGATGCGGGCTCAAGTCAGGCGCTCGTGTCATACCCCGTTAATGGCCATTGGACGAGCATATACGTCCATGGTCGTTATCGGGTTAAAATGGACAGAGGTGTCAGCAGAGAGCATTGTGGTCATGATGTCAGCAGAGAGCTCTGTGTTCCAAAAAGAAAATAATTTCCTCTGTAGTATTCAGCAGCTAATAAGTACTGGAAGGATTAAGATTTTTTAAGAGTAGTAATTTACAAATATGTTTAACTTTAATTATGGCACCAGTTGATTAAAAAAAAAAGTTTGCCACCGGAGTACACCTTTACCACAACCTTACTATTGGGAATGAGCATTTCTTGTCAAAGGGTCTATAATTTGTAAATACCAGAAAAGTTCTGTACGGAGAAAGAAAAACTCTTTTGAAAATCAGAGAAAACGGTAATCCTGCTACCGATCAGGCCTGAAACAAATCCAATCACAGGCAGAAGAGTGCATTGCTATATATAAATTCATTTGGAAAGTCTTTAGAACATTTCATTTTTTCACATTTGGATGGGCTGAGACCTTGTGCTAAAAAAGCATGTTTTCCTCCATCGATTTGCACTCAATAGTGAGAATTTGAAAACAGAATTTTAAAAGTTTTTGCAAAATATATTAACCCCTTAACCCCTTAAGGACACATGACGTTCTCATACGTCTCCATTTCCGAGTCCTTAAGGACACATGACGTATTTTACCGCCCCCCCGCAACCATCTGGAGCGGAGTCGGTGCCCGATGCCTCCTGAAATCGTTCAGCAGGCATCGGGGCATATCGCCCAGGGGGGTCATGATGACCCCCCCATGTCGGCGATGGCCGCAGATCGCTGGACAATTCATTCCAGCGATCTGCGGTGGATTACGAGTCAATCGGGTCTCCAGTGACCCGGTGACCCGGAATTATTGGCTGATCGGGGCCGTCAGAGACGGCCCCGAACAGCCAGAGCCAGAAGGGGTGAGGTGGCACTGGTGCCACCTCACGATCGCCCTGATTCGTCGGCCGGATTACGCGCCGACCAATCAGGGCGCCTGCTGCGGGTGTCACTCCCGCAACCCGCTCCGCCCCTCTTCCGGAGGACGTGAGCGGGTGCGGGATGTGCACCCCGGGTGCTGGGGACCCCGATCCCCGGCGCCCCTGTTGGGATCGGGGCCCCAGGAGCAGCGGCGGCGGCGACGACGAGGGACTGACCTGTGCGGCGAGGATCGTTGGAGGTGAGTGACAGCCTCCTGCTGTTGCTTAGCAACAGCTCCCAGCATGCAAAAAGGGTATGCTGGGAGCTGTAGTTATGCAACAGCAGGAGGCAGACCACCACAACTCCCAGCATTCCCTTATGGGCATGCTGGGACTTGTAGTTTTGCAACAGCTGGAGGCACATTCTTTCTATGGAAAAGTGTACCTTCAGCTGTTGTGTAACTACAACTCCCAGCTTGCACAATCAGCTAAAGTGCATGCTGGGAGTTGTAGTGGTGCATCTGGTGGTTGCATAACTACAACTCCCAGCATGCCCGTTGGCTGTCGGTGACTGCTGAGAGTTGTAGTTTTGCAACAGCTGAAGGCACACTGAGTTAAGTAGCAAACCAGTGTGTCTCCAGCTGTTGCATAACTACAATCCCCAGCATCCCCAGCCAAAGTAGTATGCCTCCAGCTGTTGCATAACTACAAGACTCAGCATGCCCTTCCGCTGTCCGTACATGCTGGGGGTTGTAGCTTTTGCAACAGCTGAAGGCACACTGGTTGCAAAACACTGAGTTTGTTACCAAACTCGGTGTTTCACAACCAGTGTGCCTCCAGCTGTTGCAAAACTACAACTCCATGCATGCACTGATAGACCATACATGCTGGGAGTTGTAGTTTTGCAACAGCTGGATGTCCCCCCCCCCCCAATGTGAATGTACAGGGTACACTCACATGGGCGGAGGATTACAGTAAGTATCCGGCTGCAAGTTTGAGGTGCGGCAAAATTTCTGCCGCAGCTCAAACTTCCAGCGAGAAACTACTGTGAACCCCCGCCCATGTGACTGTACCCTAAAAACACTACACTACACTAACACACAATAAAATAAAAAGTAAAAAACACTACATATACACATACCCCTACACAGCCCCCCTCCCCAATAAAAATGAAAAACGTCTGGTGCGCCACTGTTTCCAAAACGGAGCCTCCAGCGGTTGCAAAACTACAACTCCCAGCATGCACTGATAGACCGTACATGCTGGGAGTTGTAGTTTTGCAACAGCTGGATGTCCCCCCCCCCCAATGTGAACGTACAGGGTACACTCACATGGGCGGAGGATTACAGTAAGTATCCGGCTGCAAGTTTGAGCTGCGTCAAATTTTCTGCCGCAGCTCAAACTGCCAGCGAGAAACTACTGTGAACCCCCGCCCGTGTGACTGTACCCTAAAAACACTACACTACACTAACACAAAATAAAATAAAAAGTAAAAAACACTACATATACACATACCCCTACACAGCCCCCCTCCCCTCCCCAATAAAAATGAAAAACGTCTGGTACGCCACTGTTTCCAAAACGGAGCCTCCAGCTGTTGCAAAACAACTACTCCCAGTATTGCCAGATAGCCGTTGACTGTCTAGGCATGCTGGGAGTTTTACAACAGCTGGAGGCACCCTGTTTGGGAATCACTGGCGTAGAATACCCCTATGTCCACCCCTATGCAAGTCCCTAATTTAGGCCTCAAATGCGCATGGCGCTCTCACTTTGGAGCCCTGTCGTATTTCAAGGCAACAGTTTAGGGTCACATATGGGGTATCGCCGTACTCGGGAGAAATTGCCTAACAAATTTTGGGGGGTATTTTCTGCTATTACCCTTTTTAAAAATGTAAAATTTTTGGGAAAACAAGCATTTTAGGTAAAAAAAATATATATTTTTTTACATATGCAAAAGTCGTGAAACACCTGTAGGGTATTAAGGTTCAAACTACCCCTTGTTACGTTCCCCGAGGGGTCTAGTTTCCAAAATGGTATGCCATGTGGTTTTTTTTTTGCTGTCCTGGCACCATAGGGGCTTCCTAAATGCGGCATGCCCCCAGAGCAAAATTCGCTTTCAAAAAGCCAAATGTGACTCCTTCTCTTCTGAGACCTGTAGTGCGCCAGCAGAGCACTTTTAACCCCCATATGGGGTGTTTTCTGAATTGGGAGAAATTGGGCTTAAATTTTGGGGGGTATTTTCCGCTATTACCCTTTTTAAAAATGTAAACATTTTGGGAAAACAAGCATTTTAGGTAAAAAAAATTTTTTTTTTTACATATGCAAAAGTCGTGAAACACCTGTAGGGCATTAAGGTTCACATTACCCCTTGTTACGTTCCCCGAGGGGTCTAGTTTCCAAAGTGGTATGCCATTTGTTTTTTTTTGCTGTTCTGGCACCATAGGGGCTTCCTAAATGCGGCATGCCCCCAGAGCAAAATTTCCTTCAAAAAAGCCAAATGTGACTCCTTCTCTTCTGAAACCTGTAGTGCGCCAGCAGAGCACTTTTCACCCCCATGCGAGGTGTTTTCTGTATCGGGAGAAATTGGGCTTCAAATTTTTTTCTGCTATTACCCTTTTTAAAAATGTAAAATTTTTGGGAAACCAAGCATTTTAGGTAAAAAATATATATATTTTTTTTACATATGCAAAAGTCGTGAATCACCTGTAGGGTATTAAGGTTCACTTTACCCCTTGTTACGTTCCCTGAGGGGTCTACTTTCCAAAATGGTATGCCATGTATTTTTTTTTTGCTGTCCTGGCACCATAGGGGCTTCCTAAATGCGGCATGCTCCCCAAAAACCATTTGTCGCTCCTTCCCTTCTGAGCGCTCTACTGCGCCCGCTGAAAAATTAACATAGACATATGAGGTATTTCCTTACTCGAGAGAAATTGGGTTTCAAATACAAGTAAACATTTTCTCCTTTTTACCCCTTGCAAAAATGCAAAAATTGGGTCTACAAGAACATGCGAGTGTAAAAAATGAAGATTTTGAATTTTCTCCTTCACTTTGCTGCTATTCCTGTGAAACACCTAAAGGGTTAACACACTTACTGAATGTCATTTTGAATACTTTGGGGGGTGTAGTTTTTATAATGGGGTCTTTTATGGGGTATTTCTAATATGAAGACCCTTCAAATCCACTTCAAATCTGAACTGGTCCATGAAAAATAGCAAGTTTGAAAATTTTGTGAAAAATTTCAAAATTGCTGCTGAACTTTGAAGCCCTCTGGTGTCTTCCAAAAGTAAAAACTCATAAATTTTATGATGCAAACATAAAGTAGACATATTGTATATGTGAACCCAAAAAAAATATATTTTGAATATCCATTTTCCTTACAAGCAGAGAGCTTCAAAGTTAGAAAAATGCAAAATTTTCATTTTTTTCATCAAATTTTGGGATTTTTCACCAAGAAAGGATGCAAGTTACCATCAAATTTTACCACTAAGTTAAAGTAGAATATGTCACAAAAAACAATCTCGGAATCAGAATGATAACTAAAAGCATTCCAGAGTTATTAATGTTTAAAGTGACAGTGGTCAGAATTGCAAAAAACGCTCCAGTCCTTAAGGTGTTAAATGTCCTGGTCCTTAAGGGGTTAAGGACCCAGCTATTTTACACCTTAGGACCCGGCCATTTTTTGCACATCTGATCACTGTCACTTTAAACATTAATAACTCTGGAATGCTTTTACTTATCAATCTGATTCCGAGATTGTTTTTTCGTGACATATTCTACTTTTACATAGTGAAAAATTTTGTGGTATCTTGCATCCTTTCTTGGTGAAAAATCCCAAAATTTTATGAAAAAATTGAAAATGTTGCATTTTTCTAACTTTGAAGCTTTTAAGGAAAATGGATATTCCAAACAATTTTTTTTTATTCACATTTCCAATATGTCCACTTTATGTTTGCATCATAAAATTTACGTGTTTTTACTTTTGGAAGACACCAGAGGGCTTCAAAGTTCAGCAGCAATTTTCCACAAAATTTCCAAACTCACAATTTTTCAGGGACAAGTTCAGGGACTAATTAAAAAAAATTACATTCAGTCAGCGTTTTAACCCTTTAGGTGTTTCACAGGAATAGCAGCAAAGTGAAGGAGAAAATTCACAATCTCCATTTTTTACACTCGCATGTTCTTGTAGACCCAATTTTTGAATTTTTACAAGGGGTAAAAGGAGAAAATTTTTACTTATATACTATTATAAGCACATACCTCATATGTCTATGTAAAGTGTTCGTTGGGCGCAGTAGAGGGCTCAGAAGCAAAGGAGCGACAAGGGGATTTTGGAGAGTATGTTTTTCTCAAATGGTTTTTGGGGGGCATGCTGCATTTAGGAAGCCCCTATGGTGCCAGAACAGCAAAAAAACCACATGGCATACCATTTTTGAAACTAGACCCCTCGAGGTACGTAACAAGGAATAAAGTGAGCCTTAATACCCCATAGGTGTTTCCCGACTTTTGCATACGTAAAAAAAAAAAAATAGCAGAATATACCCCCAAAATTCGTAACCCCATCTCTTCTGAATATGGAGGTACCCCATAAGTTGACCTGATGTGCACTACGGGCGAACTACAATGCTCAGAAGAGAAGGAGTCATATTTGGCTTTTTGAGAGCAAATTTTGCTCGGGGAGCATGTCGCATTTAGGAAGCCTCTATGGTGCCAGGACAGCAAAATAACCCCCATATGGCATACCATTTTGGAAACTAGACCGCAAGAGGAACGTAACAAGGCGTAAAGTGAGCATTTACCCCCCACTGGTGTCTGTCAGATCTTTGGAACAGTGGGCTGTACAAAATTTTTAATTTGCACAGCCCACTGTTCCAAAGATCTGTCATACACCAGTGGGGTGTACATTCTCACTGCACCCCTCATTACATTCCGTGAGGGGTGTAGTTTCCGAAATGGCGTCACATGTGTTTTTTTTTTTTTTTTTGCGTTTGTCAAAACCGCTGTAACAATCAGCCACCCCTGTGCAAATCACCTCAAATGTACATGGCGCACTCTCCCTTCTGGGCCTTGTTGTGTGCCCCCAGAGCACTTTGCGCCCACATATGGGGTATCTCCGTAGTCGGGAGAAATTGCATTACAAATTTTGGGAGGCTTTTTTCCCTTTTACCTCTTGTAAAAATGAAAAGTATAGGGCAACACCAGCATGTTAGTGTAAAAAATTTATTTACACGCTGGTGTAGACCCCAACTTCACCTTTTCATAAGGGGTGAAAGGAGAAAAAGCCCCCAAAATTTGTTAGGCAATTTCTCCCGAGTATGGCGATACCCCATATGTGACCCTAAACTATTGCCTTGAAATACGACAGGGCTTCGAAGTGAGAGCGCCATGTGCATTTGAGGCCTGAATTAGGGATTTGCAAAGGGGTGGACATAGGGGTATTCTACGCCAGTGATTCCCAAACAGGGTGCCTCCAACTGTTGCAAAACTACCAGCATGCTTGGACAGTCAACGGCTGTCCGGCAATACTGGGAGTTGTTGTTTTGCAACAGCTGGAGGCTCCATTTTGGAAAGAGTGGCGTACCAGACATTTTTCATTTTTATTGGGGAGGGGGGCTGTGTATATGTAGTGTTTTTAACTTTTTATTTTATTTTGTGTTAGTGTAGTGTAGTGTTTTTAGGGTACAGTCACACGGGCGGTGGATTACAGCGAGTTTCCCGCTGCGAGTTTGAGCTGCCGCGCAAAATTTGCTTCTTTGCAAACTTGCAGCCTGATACTTACTGTAAGCCCCCTGCCCATGTGAATGTACCTTGTACATTCACAGGGAGGGACCTCCAGCTGTTGCAAAACTACAACTTCCAGCATGCACAGTCTATCAGTGCATGCTGGTAGTTATAGTTTTGCAACAGCTGGAGGCACACGGGTTGGGAAACACTGAGTTAGGAAACAGACAATGTTTCCCAACCAGTGTGCCTCCAGTTGTTGCAAAGCCACAACTCCCAAACATTCTCAGGCATGCTGGAAGTAATAGTTCGGCAACATCTTTAGAGCCAGAAGTTGCCGAACTACAACTCCCAGTATGCTTGGAGTTGTAATTTTGCAGACCACTACAGTTTGCAGACCACTAATACAGTGGTTTCCAATCTGTGCCCTTCCAGATGTTGCAAAACTACAACTCCCAGTATGCCAAAACTGTCCAGGCATGCTGGGAGATGTAGTTCTGCAACATCTGAAGGGCCAGATGTTACAGAACTACAACTCCCAGCTTGCCTGGACAATAAGGGCATGCTGAGGATGTGTAGTTTTGCAACATCTGGAAGGGCACAGTGGTTCCAAAACTGTGGACCTCCAGAAGTTGCAAAACTGCAACTCCCAGCATGCCCAGACGTCAAGGGCTGTCTGGGCATGCTGGGAGTTGTAGTATACAGGGTCCCATTACAGCAATGCATGTCGCTTTACGGCGACGTGCATTGCTGTAAAGGGCCCGACCGTGGCTGAAGAGGAACTCACTTGTCGTCGCCGCCGCCACCGTCTTCATCGCCGGGATCCGGGTCTTTAGGGACGAGGTAAGTGCCGGGGCTGGTCCCCAGCACTCCCCCGCCCCCTGCCGCGTCCTCCGGTCTTCCTCTCGTCCTCTCCGGACTTCAAGGGGCCAGGCATGGCGGGAGGAAGTAACCACCCCCCCCTGCGATTGGTCGGCAGGCTTGCCACCTCGCTCCTAGCCTCCAGCATGGTCCTGGCTGTTTGTGACAGCCGGGATCATGCAAAATTACCGGGCGGTCGGGTCCCAGAGACCCGATCAGCCCGGTATCGCCGCAGATCTCAAGGGCGATTTCCCTCGCGATTTGCTACATGGCCCCCCTCGGCGTTTGCCCTGGATGCCTGCTGAAGCCTTTTAGCAGGCATCCGCTTCCGACCTCTGCCCGGCGCGGCAGGGACTGGAAAACGCCACGACGTACGGGGACGTCCTGGGTCCTTAAAGCCCAGGGTGCGGGGACGTCCCCGTACGTCCTGGGTCCTTAAGAGGTTAAAAATGAAAAACTACAATTTGAAATAGACTTATAAGGGTACTCTGGTGGAAAAAAATTTTTTTTTTTAATCAACTGGTGCCAGAAAGTTAAACATATTTGTAAGTGACTTCTATTTAAAAATCTTTACCCTTCTAGTACTTTTTAGTGACTGGAAATTATTTTCTTTTTGAATTTACTTTTTTGTCTTGTCCACAGTGCTCTCTGCTGACACTGCTATCCCTGTCAGGAACTTTCCAGAGCAGTATAGGTTTGCAATGGGGATTTTCTCTTGCTCTGGACAGTTCCTGATACAGGCATCAGGTATCAGCAGAGAGCACTGTGGACAAGACAAAAAAGAAATTCAAAGAATTTCCTTTGCACACCTTTTGATTAATCTCCCTAAATGTGTTGCATTTTTTATTTTGGGGGCTCTTCTATATGGTCTACCCAAATATACAAATTGTATAACGTTCCAATTTTGTTAATATTTGCACCATACATACACACCCTGCTGGCACAGGAGCAACCACCATCTTTTGCCACTGTACCACTGTTGTGCTAAATTTTAATAAACTTCTTAAAGCATTTTCAAGATGTCAATTGTTTCAATTAGCATGCCTTATTTGGGCCATAAAAGCCAAAATTTCCTCCAACGTAGCGACGGGATTGACAGGTGCTGGACACACAGACTAAAAGGATTTCAAGTTGAGGTCCCTTTAGTCTGTGTGTCCAGCGCCTCTCAATCCCGTCGCTACATTGGAGGAAATTTAGGCTTTTATGTTTGAGGTTGTACCTGGAGCGGCTGCAGGCACTCAAATTGCTACTATGTTCTATAGTGACACTTGGTGGAGTGTAACTCTATGTGGTAAGCACCACTTTTACTATACCAATCCTGGTCTTAAACGGTATCACACTACGGAGCGCTGTCTGTGTCTTCTTTTAGTTTAATTGAGCCTTGTAAGTTCCAGAGCTGTTAGATCTCTTAAGCACATTCCCTTTTAACTGCAAAATAATTAGCATTTTTAGACTTGCTCCGGGGTTAGTTTTACAAATATAAAATTACATGGCATGGTCACATTTTTTTCACAACATTAAATGAGAGCAAACTGTTTCCCTCTACATGATGGTAAAACTGATGCCAACAAATAAAATTATTTATGATATTATAATGTTCAGCAAATAAACAATGGCCCAAATTTATGAAAACAAACTAATTCATAGACTACTTTGACAAAGAATTCTCCAGAATTATCACAGTGGCTCTGACGGCTTCACAAATCTATTTATCGTATTTCTCGTCGTATAAGAATACACACCTATCGGGTCGGTGCCTGCGGCCATCAACGGCCGGGACCCGCGGCAAATACAGGACATCACCGATTGCGGTGATGCCCTGTATTAACCCTTCAAACGCGGCGATCAAAGTTGACTGCCGCGTCTGAAGCGAAAGTCACAGTAGCCCGGCTGCTCAGTCGGGCTCTTCGGGACCGCCGCGGTGAAATCGCGGCGTCCCGAACAGCTTACAGGACACTGGGAGGGACCTTGCCTGCCTCCTCGGTGTCTGCTCCGTGCCGGGATCCCCTGCATGGCGGCGCATTCCTTCGACGTCATCATGTCGTTGCGCATGCCGTCCCGTCATTCAATTGGAGCAGCGTGCGTAGCGACGTGATGACGGCGACGCGATGACGGCGACGGAGAGCGTGGATCACGGGGAAGAAGACGTCCGGAGCGTCAGGGACACGGCATGACGGGTCCGGAGCGGCGAGGACACGTGAGTACTACCTCCTATACCAGTGGTCTTCAACCTGCGGACCTCCAGATGTTGCAAAACTATAACTCCCAGCATGCCCGGACAGCCATTGGCTGTCCGGGCATGCTGGGAGTTGTAGTTTTGCAACATCTGGAGGTCCGCAGGTTGAAGATCACTGTTGGGTGCAGAATCTTTTTTTACTAGATTTTGCACCTTTAAAATTGGGTGCGTCTTATATGCCGGTGCGTCCTATAGGGCGAAAAATACGGTATGTGATAAACATAGGTTCCATAAAATGGTTCACATTAATAATTGTGTACTAGGCATACATCCAGTATAAAATGAGGCACATGTGGATCATTTAGATAAAGCACGCTAAGAATAGGAATTTAATCAGACACTTGTTACATGGCTTGTAAGAGCGAAAACAGAATTGTTGCATGCCATTAGGAGCAGAGATCCTACAAGTAAGCATTAAATTACGTTTGTCCACTTTATGAAAACCAGAATATCTTGTTTTAAAACATCAAAAGATCTCATCAGGGGCCACGGGATAAAAGCATGATATAAACAGATATTCTGATGATAGCAATTTGCATTGCAAAGTTCAGAAAGTCACCTCTGAATTGCCGAAGCTGCGTACACAGTGATTTGCCATCACTTACTAAAATAATAACAAAAATGTCAATTTTGAGAATCAGAGTTCCCATTGAGGTTTATGACAACTGATAAATTGCAAAGAAAGGGAGACTGGCAACCCAAAGAAAAAAAGCAATTTGAACGAGTCTTTCTCAGCATGAAATAACCTAAAAGCACAATGATATCTTTTTTTCCCAACCACTTGCCTTGTAAGCTGTAAATTTCCCCAACGCTATTTTGTCTGGTGATATGATGCCAGTACGCGCTCCGAGGAAGGGATATGGACTTGGACAATGTCATTGGTTCTGTCAAATTAGTCTGCAGCTGAAAGCAAAGCACAATAGAAATTATTTGTTACTTTTATATAAAATTAAATACAGGACTTTACCGGTTAATAACAACAAATAAACTAGGCAAACATATATCAGTATAACGTGTACGGCAGCAGATGTCATCCCTGAACATTTACTTACCAGGCCGGTTAAATAATAGTTTTTTCCCTCTCTTAGTAGAGGCTGATTTCTCAAAACCCTGTGCACAGTCATTACTATTCCATATTTTAAATGCAAATGAATATAATCCTTCATCTCTCTCGAGTCACAAGTCTTTAAGTAACAGAATCCGGAGACATTAAGTCAACTTTTGGTATATCTGAGGGATAGCCGTGTTCTATTTTGGAAAAGTGGCTTAAAAAGGCTTTAAAGGAAGAGTGCATAATTATCTGCTGACAGTTCTTATATAGTGGAATAACCAAGACAATAACAAGATGCAGAGCACAATATATAGCAAATAAACATATTATTCAGATTTTTAGTGCGAAAGGCAATGCTCCTGCTACTGCAGGCATATTTTATTTTAATACAAAGATATATAGCTGAGATATTGTTAACCAATGTTTAAAGGATTTTTACAGCACTGACAGGTTCCCTAATTGCTGCAGGGTCTAAGACCACTTCATCCTTTCATCCGCATTACAGAAGAATGTGCATGTTCTCATTCTCACGGAGGATTTCTTTTTGCGCCTTCTAACCAGGTGCAGGCATAATGCACTAGAGGTGGAACATGATTATTTTTAATAGATGGTAACCAAGGGAAGGACACGGGTTGCACCTTTTAGGAAAAGTTTAAGGAATGAATGGAGAGTGTACTTGGCTTCAGGTTTTCTTTCATGTTTTGTCTAAGCTTTATCAAAAAATCACTATATTTACAAACAACAAAATAGTCTTACATCTGAATATATGATAAATGTATGATCTGTGAAAGTTGGTTTGTAAATCCTGGATGTAGAAGCTTTTTATATGAAGTCTGTATGTCTTTGTCGGGTATATAGTGAAGAGTCGGCTTAAAGATATAAATATTTACACATACAGTGGTTCCTCGAGTTACGATGGCGCCAACATACATTTTTTTTTACATATGATGGCCTCTCAGAGGCCATCGTATGTTGAAGTAAGTATCGACATACGATACTTTTTTGCGGGGCCATCACTATGATTTTACCTACCGGTGCGGGCTGTGGGGTGCCTTGGTGCGGGTTGCCATGGTGCTGGGTGCCATTGTGAGGGTTGCCGGGGTGCCGTGCTGCGGGGTGCCGTTGCGCCGGAGTCCTCCACTTGATGCTGATTGGCCAATCCGCAGTCATGTGATGACGGCGGAAGTCGCCAGCCTGCGTCTATGCCACCATTTGAGGAGCGCCGCCCATGAGGAGAAGACGTGAGGAGCTGGTGAGTATGACTTAGTAGCTCACTCACGTGGCGGAGTTGTTAATCCCTCACCCCACGGCAGCGTTAATGCTGCTGCGGGGTGAGGGTTTAACGCTACCGCTGCCATGGGGTGAGGGGTTAACTTTACCCCTCACCCCATGGTAGTGTTAGCGTTAACCCCTCACCCCGCAGCAGCGTTATTGCTGCCGCAGGGTGAGGGGTTAATGCTACTGGTGCCATGGGGTGAGGGGTTAACTTAACCCCTCACCCAATGGCAGCGGCAGCGATAACCCCCTCTCCCCAGGACATAACAGCAGAGACCCCAGGCCTGGGCACAAGGCCCCCCAGGCCTGGGCAAAGGACCCCCAGGCCTGGGCAAAGGACCCCTAGGCCTGGGCAAAAGACCCCCAGGCCTGGGCAAAAGACCCCCAAGCCTGGGCAAAAGACTCCCAGGCCTGGGCACAAAGCCCCCCAGGCCTGGGACAAAAAACCCCAGGCCAGGGCACAAATCCCCCCCACCCCAGGCCTGGGCACAAATCCCCCCACCCCAGGCCTGGGCACAAATCCCCCTCACCTCAGGCCTAGGCACAAAGCCCACCACCATTTCATGGACTCAGGGACCAATTACCAGTTTTCCATAGAGATCAACATATGATGGTCTTGGAGCTCCAGAACCAATTACCAGTTTTCCATAGACATATGTACTCAACATATGATGGAGCCAATTACCATCATATGTTGAGGGACCACTGTATTATATTTAATATACATCAAATGTCTAGGTTGAATCTAGACAGGATGAAGCACAGTGCTTTGTGTAGAGAAAATATGATGGAGATTTATCAAAACCTGTGTAGAGTAAGAGTGGTGCAATTGCCCTTAGCAACCAATATGAAAGTAACAATTTGATTAGTTGCTATGGGCAACTGCACCACTCTTCCTCTACACAGATAAATCTCCCCCAATATTCTTAACCCCTTAAGGACGCAATTTTTTATTTTTACATTTTCATGTTTTCCTCCTGGCCTTCTAATAGTCAACACTTTCCACCTACACACCAATATGAGGACTTGTTTTTTGCTCCATTGTAATTTGTAATGACATCACTAATTTTATCACCAAATGTATGATGAAACATAAAATAAATTAAAAAATTAAAAAACGCACATTTTGCTATACACATGTTTATTCCCTTTGTGTGTATTGGAACTAAACCAAAAAGGGAGGAAAAAAAGGAAATTGGACATAAAGTCACACCAAACTCCAAAAATGGGCTGGACAAAATTATTGGCACCCTTAACTTAATATTTAGCTGCACATCCTTTGCAAAAAATAACTGAAATCAGTTGCTTCTTATAACCATCAATAAGCTTCTTACACCTCTTAGCCAGAATGTTGGACCACTCTTCCTTTGCAAGCTGCTCCAGGTCTCTCTTATTGGAAGGGCGCCTTTTCCCAGCAGCAATTTTAAGATCTCTCCACAGTTGTTCAATGGGATTTAGATCTGGACTCATTGCTGGTCACTTCAGAACTCTCCAGCACTTTGTTGCCATCCATTTCTGGATGCTTTTTGACGTATGTTTGGGGTCATAGTCCTGCTGGAAGAACCAAGATCTTGGACGCAAACCCAACTTTCTGACACTGGGCTGTACAGTGCGACCCAAAATCCGCTGGTAATCTTCAGATTTCATGATGCCTTGCACATATTCAAGGCACCCAGTGCCAGAGGCAGCATAACAACCCCAAAACATCATTGAACCTCCACCATATTTCACTGTAAGTACTGTGTTCTTTGTAGGCCTCATTCCGTTTTCGGTAAACAGTAGAATGATGTCTCATCTTGGTCTCATCTGTCCACAAGACGTTTTCCCAGAAGGATTTTGGCTTACTCAAGTTCATTTTGGCAAAATGTAGTCTTGTTTTTTTTTTATGTCTTTGTGTCAGCAGTGGGGTCCTCCTGGGTCTCCTGCCATAGCGTTTCATTTAATTTAAATGTCGACAGATAGTTTGCGCTGACACTGATGCTCCCTGAGCTTGCAGGACAGCTTGAATATCTTTTGGAACTTGCTTGGGGCTGCTTATCAACCATCCTGTTGACACCTTTCATCAATTTTTCTCTTCCGTTCACGCCCATAGAGATTACCTACAGTGCCATGGGTTGTAAACTTCTTGATAATGTTGCGCACTGTGGACAAAGGCAAATCTAGATCTCTGGAGATGGACTTGTAACCTTATGATTGTTGATATTTTTCCACAATTTCGGTTCTCAAGTCCTCAGACAGTTCTCTTCTCCTCTTTCTGTTGTCCATGCTTAGTGTGGCACACACAGACACACAATGCAAAGACTGAGTGACCGTCTCTCCTTTTTACCTGTTTTCAGGTGGGATTTTTATATTACCCACACCTATTACCTGCCCCAGGTGAGTTTAAAGGAGCATCACATGCTTGAAAAGATCTTATTTTTCCACAATTTTGAAAGGGTGCCAATAATTTTTTTCCAGCCCATTTTTGGAGTTTGGTGTGACATTATGTCCAAATTGCTTTTTTTCCTCCCTTTTTTGGTTTAGTTCCAATACACACAAAGGGAGTAAACATGTGTATAGCAAAACATGTGTTACTGCAATCCTTTTCTGGGAGAAATACTTCATTTTCTAGAAAAATTTCAGGGGTACAAACATTAACGCACATGACTGTATATGTCGATCATATACATGATTTAAAATATATTGACCAGGAGAAGTATACATGAAATATATTATCTAGTTATTAGAGTACTATTATAGAAACGCTAAAGAACAAAAAATGGCAAGTAAAACTTGATAGAAAACAAAAGAGCTGCCAATTCTAAAACAAAATTCTTTGGATAAATAAATCCAAGATAGCCTTGTGCCTTAAGGATTGGAAGAAAAGAACATGCTTAGAGAAGAATAAAAATATAGTGTCTCAAGGAGCTCAAATTAACACTGCACGCAATTTGGGGGTGAGTGCTAAAAAATCCACAGGTTTATTGTCACGATGCCGGCTGGCAGGTAGTGGATCCTCTGTGCCGGAGAGGGATTGGCGTGGACCGTGCTAGTGGATCGGTTCTAAGTCACTACTGGTTTTCACCAGAGCCCGCCGCAAAGCGGGATGGTCTTGCTGCGGCGGTAGTGACCAGGTCGTATCCACTAGCAACGGCTCACCTCTCTGGCTGCTGAAGATAGGCGCGGTACAAGGGAGTAGACAGAAGCAAGGTCGGACGTAGCAGAAGGTCGGGGCAGGCAGCAAGGATCGTAGTCAGGGGCAACGGCAGGAGGTCTGGAACACAGGCTAGGAACACACAAGGAAACGCTTTCACTGGCACAATGGCAACAAGATCCGGCAAGGAAGTGCAAGGGAAGTGAGGTGATATAGGGAAGTGCACAGGTGATCAGACTAATTGGAACCACTGCGCCAATCAGCGGCGCAGTGGCCCTTTAAATCGCAAAGACCCGGCGCTCGCGCGCCCTAAGGAGCGGGGCCGCGCGCGCCGGGACAGGACCGACGGAGAGCGAGTCAGGTACGGGAGCCGGGGTGCGCATCGCGAGCGGGCGCTACCCGCATCGCGAATCGCACCCCGGCTGGAGGCAGTATCGCAGCGCCCCGGGTCAGTGGATCTGACCGGAGCGCTGCAGTGAGGAGAGTGTAGCGAGCGCTCCGGGGAGGAGCGGGGACCCGCAGCGCTCGGCGTAACAGTACCCCCCCCCCTTGGGTCTCCCCCTCTTCTTAGAACCTGAGAACCTGAGGAGCAGACTTTTGTCTAGGATATTGTCCTCAGGTTCCCAGGATCTCTCTTCTGGACCACAACCCTCCCAATCCACTAAAAAAAAGGTTTTCCCTCTGACCTTTTTTGATGCCAGAACCTCTTTGACGGAGAAGATGTCCGAGGAGCCGGAAACAGGAGTGGGAGGAACAGATTTGGGAGAGAAACGGTTGATGATGAGTGGTTTATTGAGTGGCATTAGGAATACGAAGAGAAGGAGGAAGAAGAAGTTTGTAAGAGACAGGATTAATCTGGCACAAAATTTTGAAAGGACCAAGATAGCGTGGTCCCAACTTGTAGCTAGGGACACGGAAGCGGACATATTTAGCGGAGAGCCATACCTTGTCTCCAGGGGAAAAAATGGGAGGAGCTCTTCTTTTCTTATCCGCGAACTTCTTCATGCGTGATGAAGCCTGTAAGAGAGAATTTTGGGTCTCTCTCCATATGATGGAAAGGTCACGAGAAATTTCATCCACAGCGGGCAGACCAGAGGGCAAGGGGGTAGGGAGGGGGGGAAGAGGGTGACGGCCGTACACCACGAAAAATGGGGATTTGGAGGAAGATTCAGAGACTCTGAAGTTATACGAGAATTCGGCCCATGGATGGAGATCTGCCCAGTCATCCTGGCGGGAGGAAACAAAATGTCGTAAATAATCACCCAAGACCTGGTTAATTCTTTCTACTTGTCCATTGGATTGGGGATGATATGCAGAAGAAAAATTTAATTTAATCTTGAGTTGTTTACAGAGAGCCCTCCAGAATTTAGACACGAATTGGACGCCTCTATCCGAGACGATCTGCGTAGGCAACCCGTGAAGACGAAAAATGTGTACAAAAAATTGTTTAGCCAACTGAGGCGCAGAAGGAAGACCAGGAAGAGGGATGAAATGTGCCATTTTGGAGAATCGATCAACGACCACCCAAATAACAGTGTTGCCACGGGAAGGGGGTAAATCAGTAATAAAATCCATACCAATCAGAGACCAAGGCTGTTCGGGGACAGGCAGGGGATGAAGAAAACCAGCGGGCTTCTGGCGAGGAGTCTTATCCCGGGCACAGATAGTGCAGGCTCGCACAAAGTCCACAACATCCGTCTCCAGAGTCGGCCACCAATAGAAGCGGGAGATGAGTTGCACAGATTTCTTGATGCCCACATGACCTGCGAGATGGGAGGAGTGACCCCATTTGAGGATTCCGAGGCGTTGGCGTGGAGAAACAAAGGTCTTTCCTGGAGGAGTTTGCCTGATGGAGGCTGGAGAAGTGGAAATCAGGCAGTCAGGAGGAATGATGTGTTGCGGAGAGAGTTCAACTTCCGAAGCATCCGAGGAACGAGAGAGAGCATCGGCCCTAATGTTCTTATCGGCAGGCCGAAAGTGAATTTCAAAATTAAATCGGGCAAAGAACAGAGACCACCGGGCCTGGCGAGGATTCAGCCGTTGGGCAGACTGGAGGTAGGAGAGGTTCTTGTGATCGGTGTAAATAATAACTGGAAATCTTGATCCCTCCAGCAGATGCCTCCATTCCTCAAGTGCTAATTTGATGGCTAGAAGCTCTCGATCCCCGATGGAGTAGTTCCTCTCCGCCGGAGAGAAGGTCCTAGAAAAAAAAACCACAAGTGACAGCATGCCCGGAAGAATTTTTTTGTAGAAGAACAGCTCCAGCTCCCACTGAGGAGGCATCAACCTCCAATAGGAAGGGTTTGGAAGGGTCAGGTCTGGAGAGCACGGGAGCCGAAGAAAAGGCAGACTTGAGTCGTTTAAAGGCGTCTTCCGCTTGAGGAGGCCAAGACTTGGGATCGGCATTTTTTTTGGTTAAAGCCACGATAGGGGCCACAACGGTAGAAAAATGTGGAATAAATTGCCTGTAATAATTGGCGAACCCCAAAAAGCGTTGGATAGCACGGAGTCCGGAGGGGCGTGGCCAATCTAAGACGGCCGAGAGTTTGTCTGGATCCATTTGTAGTCCCTGGCCAGAGACCAAGTATCCTAGAAAAGGAAGAGATTGGCATTCAAACAGACATTTCTCAATTTTGGCATAGAGTTGATTGTCACGAAGTCTCTGAAGAACCATACGGACATGCTGGCGGTGTTCTTCTAGATTGGCAGAAAAAATCAGGATATCGTCCAGATATACAACAACACAGGAGTATAAAAGATCACGAAAAATTTCATTAACAAAGTCTTGGAAGACGGCAGGGGCGTTGCACAGGCCAAAGGGCATGACCAGATACTCAAAGTGTCCATCTCTGGTGTTAAATGCCGTTTTCCATTCATCCCCCTCTCTGATGCGGATGAGATTATAAGCACCTCTTAAGTCCAGTTTAGTAAAGATGTGGGCACCTTGGAGGCGATCAAAGAGTTCAGAGATGAGGGGTAGGGGGTAGCGGTTCTTAACCGTGATTTTATTAAGACCGCGGTAGTCAATGCAAGGACGTAGGGAGCCATCTTTTTTGGACACAAAGAAAAATCCGGCTCCGGCAGGAGAGGAGGATTTACGGATAAAGCCCTTTTTCAAATTTTCCTGGACGTATTCAGACATGGCAAGAGTCTCTGGGGCGGACAGAGGATAAATTCTGCCCCGGGGTGGAGTAGTGCCCGGGAGGAGGTCGATAGGACAATCATAAGGCCTGTGAGGAGGTAGAGTCTCAGCTTGTTTTTTGCAAAAAACATCCGCAAAGTCCATATAGGCCTTAGGGAGACCGGTTACTGGAGGAACCACAGAGTCACGGCAAGGGTTACTGGGAACCGGTTTTAGACAGTCCTTGGAACAAGAGGGCCCCCAACTCTTGATCTCCCCAGTGGACCAATCCAGGGTTGGGGAATGAAGTTGAAGCCAGGGAAGTCCAAGGAGAATTTCAGAAGTGCAATTGGGGAGGACCAAAAGTTCAATCCTCTCGTGATGAGATCCGATGCTCATTAGAAGGGGCTCCGTGCGGAAACGTATGGTACAGTCCAATCTTTCATTGTTTACACAATTGATGTAAAGGGGTCTGGCGAGACTGGTCACTGGGATGTTGAACCTGTTGACGAGAGAGGCCAAAATAAAATTTCCTGCAGATCCAGAGTCCAAGAAGGCCATAGTAGAGAAGGAGAAGGCAGAGGCAGACATCCGCACAGGCACAGTAAGACGTGGAGAAGCAGAGTAGACATCAAGGACTGTCTCACCTTTGTGCGGAGTCAGCGTACGTCTTTCCAGGCGGGGAGGACGGATAGGACAATCCCTCAGGAAGTGTTCGGTACTAGCACAGTACAGGCAGAGGTTCTCCATGCGGCGTCGTGTCCTCTCTTGAGGTGTCAGGCGAGACCGGTCGACCTGCATAGCCTCCACGGCGGGAGGCACAGGAACGGATTGCAGGGGACCAGAGGAGAGAAGAGCCGAGGAGAAGAAACGCCTCGTGCGAACAGAGTCCATATCTTGGCGGAGCTCCTGACGCCTTTCGGAAAAACGCATGTCAATGCGAGTGGCTAGGTGAATGAGTTCATGTAGATTAGCAGGGATTTCTCGTGCGGCCAGAACATCTTTAATGTTGCTGGATAGGCCTTTTTTAAAGGTCGCGCAGAGGGCCTCATTATTCCAGGATAATTCTGAAGCAAGAGTACGGAATTGTACGGCATACTCGCCAACGGAAGAATTACCCTGGACCAGGTTCAACAGGGCAGTCTCAGCAGAAGAGGCTCGGGCAGGTTCCTCAAAGACACTTCGGATTTCCGAGAAGAAGGAGTGTACAGAGGCAGTGACGGGGTCATTGCGGTCCCAGAGCGGTGTGGCCCAAGACAGGGCTTTTCCAGACAGAAGGCTGACTACGAAAGTCACCTTAGACCTTTCAGTGGGAAACTGGTCCGACATCATCTCCAGATGCAGGGAACATTGGGAAAGAAAGCCACGGCAAAACTTAGAGTCCCCATCAAATTTATCCGGCAAGGATAGGCGTAGGCCAGGAGCGGCCACTCGCTGCGGAGGAGGTGCAGGAGCTGGCGGAGGAGATGACTGCTGAAGCTGTGGTAGTAACTGCTGTAGCATGACGGTCAGTTGAGACAGCTGTTGGCCTTGTTGCGCTATCTGTTGTGACTGCTGGGCGACCACCGTGGTGAGGTCAGCGACAACTGGCAGAGGAACTTCAGCGGGATCCATGGCCGGATCTACTGTCACGATGCCGGCTGGCAGGTAGTGGATCCTCTGTGCCGGAGAGGGATTGGCGTGGACCGTGCTAGTGGATCGGTTCTAAGTCACTACTGGTTTTCACCAGAGCCCGCCGCAAAGCGGGATGGTCTTGCTGCGGCGGTAGTGACCAGGTCGTATCCACTAGCAACGGCTCACCTCTCTGGCTGCTGAAGATAGGCGCGGTACAAGGGAGTAGACAGAAGCAAGGTCGGACGTAGCAGAAGGTCGGGGCAGGCAGCAAGGATCGTAGTCAGGGGCAACGGCAGGAGGTCTGGAACACAGGCTAGGAACACACAAGGAAACGCTTTCACTGGCACAATGGCAACAAGATCCGGCAAGGAAGTGCAAGGGAAGTGAGGTGATATAGGGAAGTGCACAGGTGATCAGACTAATTGGAACCACTGCGCCAATCAGCGGCGCAGTGGCCCTTTAAATCGCAAAGACCCGGCGCGCGCGCGCCCTAAGGAGCGGGGCCGCGCGCGCCGGGACAGGACCGACGGAGAGCGAGTCAGGTACGGGAGCCGGGGTGCGCATCGCGAGCGGGCGCTACCCGCATCGCGAATCGCACCCCGGCTGGAGGCAGTATCGCAGCGCCCCGGGTCAGTGGATCTGACCGGAGCGCTGCAGTGAGGAGAGTGTAGCGAGCGCTCCGGGGAGGAGCGGGGACCCGGAGCGCTCGGCGTAACATTTATTAAGTCCACATAAGCGCGTTTTCGGAGGCAATCCTCCTTCCTCAGATAACAGACAAAACATGAGCTCACAAAATAAAATAAAAAATACACACACATACATTTGATGACCGGTGCCAGAGATCTTAACTCATAGTGACATATAGTGGGCGTGCTAGATATAACCATCAATAAGAAAAAGACACATAGGAATAAACATTAACAACATCATATCTCACCAATACGTGTAATCTGTGGAGTGGCTGGCTACACATCTTGCAGTCAGAGTGTGCCATGGTGCCATGGTGCGCTGCAAGCTCCTGGACGAGGGACACCAGAAATGACTTTCCGCCCAGTCAGGAGCTGCGTCACAAGCCGCAGCCTTGAAACGCAGCGCGGGACGCAGACCACTGAGGCCGCGATGTTCCAATCCAAAGAGTCTGTCATAATACATAGTACTGATGGATATACAATCTGAAATACACTAATGGGCTGAAAATAAAAATGAACTAACCTAATTATTATTTATTCATCCCTCTCATAATGAAAATAGAGTATCACAAATAAATATATTGGCATACTCTAAATAAATAGTAAAAAACTGATGTAAAAATGAATCATGTCTATTTGGAACATCAGCTGAGATATGTTCAATGGAAGTAATCAAAAAGACAGTAAAATCACAATTGAGATGGAGACTTGCGTGCCTGGACACGCTATGTAGGTCGTACCCTCTGAAGACATTATAACAGCGGTTATTGATTCTTGACCTTAAATTCTGAGAGGTGCGATCCACATACTGTAAGTGACCGGTGAATTCCAAACCGTAAATAACAAATGATGTACCACAATTTATAAAGTGCCTAATGTTAAACATTTCACCTGTAGTGTTACTTACAAAAGATTCACAACATTTACACCTGGTAATGTTGCATCAATAGGAACCGCACATCGTAGCTAGGGCTCTAGGACTAGATCTGCTAGGCTTTAATTGACTTGGAGCTATAATACTGTTAATATTTTTTTGCTCTAAATTACTATTTTTTGGGGGTAGCTTTTTCCCCATAAATGGGTCATTCAATAATATGGACCAATCTCGAATGAGTAGTTCTTGAATATTTCTATAAGAAGGATTAAAAGTAGTGACTAGAGACGAGCGAATCAAATCTTACGAACCCAAATTCATTACGAATTTCAGGAAAAATTCAATTCTGATCGAATACGAACTTCGCCACAATTCGATTGCACGAATCGCTTTATTAAACTCCATTTTCCTGCGTTCTAGGCTGTTTTAGACCTAAGATGGCGGCTCCACATGTCAGTACATGGGGCAAGGCACCATGGGAGGGCGGGAAGCTGACGCGGGAATCAAGGTAGGCGGGCTGACCCTGAATCACATGTGAGATACAGCCTATCAGTGTTCACTGACCCCTGTGATGTCACAGCCCTATATAATCGGCGGCCATCTTCCCTCTGGTCATTTCTTCTATGCACGAGATAGGGAAAGGAAGTGACTGCACGTCTGTGTGCTGATCGCATACAACGGTGTTCTACAGCATCCGACCGCTACGAGTAGCGGTGACATCAGCATTAGGGAAAGACACAGGGCACAGTGTTTCTGCTGTTCTGACCGAGAACGATTCTTGCAAAACCTCGTATTCTTGTTACTCAATATAGCAGGCAGAGAGGTGCTGCATAGCAGTCACCTGCGTCATAGATCTCACAGCTGTTTTACCTGTATGGAGCATCTAATCTCCTCTTTTTTCAGCCCAATTGAGTTTTTTCTGTTGCTCCACAAATCTGATTCTCACAATTGTGTGACAGAGTTCAATTTAGGGTTTAATCCCTGTAAAAAAAAAAAAAAATCTGTGGTGCTGCCCAGTTGGGTCCTGCTGCTGTTCAGAAATAAGTCATATTAGTGTGGACTTTAGTGCCTTTTTACCATTTTTCACCTGTTAATCTGTCTCTGTGCTAAATTCAGTGTTATACCACACGTTATACACCTGCTGGTGTATGAAAGAAAAAAAAAGATTTTTCTGCATATAAATATGCTTAACAGTGCCCTTATCATTGCAAAAGGCCTACATACAATCAAATAGTGTACCATATACTACCTTTTTTTCTGTCTCTGTGCTAAATTCAGTGCTATACCACACAGTATACACCTGCTGGTGTATGAAAAAAAAAAAAAGTTTTTTCTGCGTATAAATACGCTTAACAGTGCGCTCATCATTGCAAAGGACATACATAGAAACAAGTAGTGTACTATTTACTACCTGTTATTCTGTCTCTGTGCTAAATTCAGTGCTATTCCACACATTAGTATACACCTGCTGGTGTATTAAACAAAAAAAGTGTTTTTTCTGCGTACAAATACGCATACCAGTGCGCTCAACATTGCAAAGGGCATACATACAATAAAGGAGTGTACTATTTAGTAACTGTTATTCTGTCTAGGGCCTACATACTGTGAAAGGACAGCCGTAAGTAATCGCCTGCTGCTGTTCTAGACAAATACTGTTTAAAGAGTAGTGTGGCGTATTGTAATACCCTCATAAACGCACTAAGTATGTCAGGCAGGGAAGTGCCAGGACATGCACAGAGAAGGGGCAGAGGCCTACATACGTCAGGCAGAGTTGGCAGCAGACTTGGGGCAAGTGGCAGCAGGAGTCGCAGCAATAGGCCTGAGCTCCCGTTAACACCCAGCGGTCGTGTCGTCGAACCATCTCTCCTCGTCAATTGGTTTGCACACTCATCCCCATCATAACAAGCGACATGTGACAACCCCAGTCAAGAGTCGGTGGGTTCCTCAGACACAACCCTCAGTTGGCATGGCCCGGGAACAGTCCCTGTAATCCCATTGCCTTTGTCCTATGCTGTTCCCTCTCCCAAAGAAGTATCTCATGCTTTGGGTTCAGCTCCACTATTTAGTGAGGACAATGTAATAGAGGACAGTTAGCAGCTAATGGGCAGCCAAGAATGTGAGGAGACATGCGTCGCTTGCTCCGTAAGGTGGCCAAGTAGTGATGCGGAGCGTGACGTGGGAGGCGGTGTTGCAATTGTTCAGGGTCCTGAAGCAGACACTGTTGTGGAACCTGAGGAGGACATCAGTGACGTGCACACATCTTTTGATGATGATGAAGCCGATCGCAATTGGGAGCCGGGTGCAGAAGCCGGGGCTTCATCATCATCAGGAGAAGAGATTTGCTCTTTGTCTATGAGGCAGCAAGGCGGTAGCACGGTTGGCATCAGCGTGGTGGTGGCAGTAGTGGAAATTCAGGAGCCAAAAGTGCCAGGGAGAGACCACCTGCTTCGTGGCAAGCTACCATTCTGGGAGGTAGTGGAACAGGGGTTCCTGGAGACAGAGCCAATAGCAGTCAAATAGTGCGGACTGCGGGTGGGAAAATCAGCTACTCTGCAGTGTGGTTGTTCTTCATAAAGAATCTGGAGGACCTTAGCATAGCCACATGCAAAATCTGTCGGCAGAAAGTGAAGCGTGGCAAGGGTCCCAATCTCGGCACCACGGCCCTGCGTCAACACATGATTCGCCACCATAAAGCAGCCTGGGATAACCGTGGCTCTGATGTAGTGGTCCAGCCTGCTGCATAACCCAGTGGCCATCCGCTCCCTCCGTCACCCAGCCAAGGCTCCACCACCTCAGCCAAAGGGAGCATTGTGTCAAACCCTCCTTCTGGCGCTCCTGATTCTTCTGCTTTTAGTCAGCCATTCTGCCAACAATCGATAGGCTAAGCCATGTCCAAGAGACAACAGTATGCGCCCACTCATCCAACTGTGCAGAAGTTGAATGTGCTCCTGTCCAAGTTGCTGGTGTTGCAGTCCCTCCCTTTCCAACTGGTGGACTCTGCAGCTTTCAGGGAATTGATGGCTTGTGCCGAGCCCAGGTGGAGAGTCCCAAGCCGTCATTTCTTTGAGAAGAAGGCAGTACCAGCCCTGCATAAGTTTGTACAAGAGAAGGTGGGCCAGTCCTTGGGCCTGTCGGTGTGTTCAAAAGTGCACGGCAGCGCCAACTTGTGGAGCTGTAACTACGGGCAGGGACAATACATGTCTTTTACGGCCCACTGGGTAAATGTTGTTCCTGCACAGCCACAACAGCAACTTGGACAGGTCACACTGCTTCCTCCTCCACGCTCTCGCTCCCAGGCAGTTGTTCCTTTTAAGGTGTGCGCCTCCTCCTCCTCCCCCGTGTCCTCGGCCTCCACTGCACGTCCAAATCTCGGTGGCCCTTCATCGTACCATGTGTAGGGCACAGCGGTGTCAAGCCGTCCTTCACATGGTTTGCCTTGGCGAATGGAGTCACACAGGGGAGGAACTGCTAAAGTTCATTCGTGAAGAAATCCGAGTATGGCTTACTCCACGAAATCTGGAAATGGGAACCATGGTGACCGACAATGGGAAGAACATCGTGGCTGTGCTGCGACAAGGAAGTGTGAACCATTCGCCCTGCATGGCACACGTGTTGAATCTGGTTGTCAAGAAGTTCATCAAGTCTTCACCCCATTTGCAAGACATCCTGACAATGGCAAGGAAACTGTGCATGCACTTCAGCCACTCGTACACCGCCAAGCACACTTTGCTTGAGCTGCAGTGTCAGAACGGTATCCCACAACATAGTCTCATTTGTGACGTTGCCACACGTTGGAACTCCACCCTCCATAAGTTGGACAGACTATACGAACAAAGAAAAGCCATCACCGATTTTTTGATGATCCAAGCAGATAGGAGTATTCCCCTGTGTAACTTCAATGTGAAAGAGTGGCAGCTCATACGTGACACCTGCCGCTTGCTGAGGCCCTGTGAGGAAGCCACATTTTTTGTTAGTCACTCGAATTACGCCATAAACGACGTAATTCCACTCCTACATTTACTCCAAAAAATGACTGAAAACATGGCTGGTCACTGCAATGGAGACGTTGTGCCTACATCAGAAGGCTACATGAGTCCTGTGGGGGATGTACTGGAGGAGGATGATGAGGAGCAGAGCAGAGCACAGTTTTCGGTGGATGAGATGGCCGGTGTTTCTAGTCATTGGACAGGAGAGGAGGAGCAGGTGCAGCCAGAGGAGCTGGAGGGTTATTACGAGGGAGGCGAGACAGAGGACCCAGACACACCGTGGCAGTATGCAGTGGAGATGGAGGCAGGTAGTCCCAGCGAGTCACTGTCACAAATGGCACGATGCATGCTGAGTAGTGCGTAGTGACCCCCGAATTGTCAAAATTCGTCAGCGCGATGACTTCTGGATCTCCACCTTATTAGACCCTCGCTACCGGCCCAGAATGGGGGCCTTTTTTACACCCACTGAGAGGGAGGACAAACTGACCTACTACAGAGAGCTTCTACGTAGTCGGTTGGCCGATGCCTATCGGCCACATGGTCCATCCACTTGCAGGTCTGACTCGGGGGCCCTCTGCGCTCACCTTCCACTGCCACGGCTGCTGGGGAGGGGAGGGGTGGCAGGAGCAGTACCAGCTCAATCAGCAGCAGCCTGAGTCTACAGTCGCTGATGAGTAGCTTCCTTCAGCCGCATAGTGAAGCTACTCATCAGCAGCAGGTGGACATGGAGCAGGACCTGAACCAGCAGGTGGTGGCATACCTCGACATGACCGTGCCAACAACCGTTGAAGATCCGGGTTACTGATGCAGCAGAGGTGGGGCCTGGGTCTAGGAATTAAAAAAAAATAAATTGTGTGGTTCATTATTTTTGAGAAGAAAGTCTTTGGGTGGTCCACCGTCCTGCCTTATGGAGTCTTCTGAAATTTTGGATATGCTCTTGTTCTTACACAAAGGTATACATTTAAAAAAAAAATTATACAATTTTGTTGATTTTGGTGCGGATTGTGAAACCCTGTGTGTATTGGTGCATCAGCCAACTCCAGGCTGTGTCCTTCAGGCAATAAATGGGTTCCTGATGCCGCAGAGGTGGGGCCTGGGTCTGGGAATTTAAAATTTTTGAATAGCGGGTGCTACCTATGAGAAATCTTTGTCAAATATTTCTCATATTGTGTTGTTTTTTTGGGGGGATTGTGAAGCCCTGGTGTGTAGTGTACTCGTGCAACAGCCAACTCCACGCTATGCCATTCAGCCACTATATGGTGTCCTCATGCTGCCAACACCTCCACACTGTGCCATTCAGCCACTAGTTCGCTCATCTCTAGAAGTGACAAAACTTAAATAAAAATCATTACAAGTAAAGTCATTGCTAGTAGAGATGAGCAAATTTTTGAAAAATTTGATTTGGCCGATTCACCTAATGTTTCAAAAAATTTTGATTTGATCTAAATAAATTTGCCGCAAATTTTTATTAGTAATGTATTTTAATAATGTGTTTAATAAAGCGTGCGTGTGTTTCACCTGTTGTGATCTTTCTATAAATGCAGGTACTACAGCTCCTAGCATGGAGCAGACTGTGCTCCATATAGGGAGCAGTAGTACTAGCAGGTAAGGAAAAATCACAGTGGGTGTCACTCCTGACACCCGCTGTGATCATCCTTTATAATGTACAGATGCCGGCTGCTCTTCTCTTGTCCAACTGTAGTATGAGTATATGCCATATAGATACCTATTATTTATATTTCCCACAGAGATCTGTGATCGGTTGGAACCATCTGGCCAATCACAGCTCTCTGCAGGAAATATGAAAAAGTGATGTAAATTCTATTCACATCACTGGCCAGCCAGAGTATAGTGCAGAGATGCGAGCACCGGAGAATGCTGCTCCATCTCTGCAATAGGACAATCGCATCAGGTGTCAGGAGTGACATTCAATTTTTGGGAGCGGGCAGGGACCAGACAATTCAGCGCTCAATATTAAAAATGAATGAGGAGCGCATTTCATAATTTTTTTTTCTAGTTTTCGTTCTAGATCATAATTATTTTTTATTTTTTTTTAGCCCCATTTATTTTATTTTATTATTTCAGGCATTTAGATGTACTGTCATGAATAATTGCGAAGGTCAGAGATGAGCCAAGGACAGGGACATCATTAATAATAATTTGTGTGGGCAAAGTGTGGGTTTTATCTTTAAATAATTGCATTCTTTTTCGGTGAGTACACCTTCCATGTATGCCAATTCAACAATGTATCAAGGGTTTGGATCACTGTTCACTTTACTATTACTACCAAGACTTCCCCCCTCCCCCTTTGTCTGCTCCTTTAATAATAATAAATCCATTCTCTGTGAGGGATTTAAGGACCATTCTCTCTTTACTAGTTAAATTATCGAATGTATTACAATTAGAATTGACATTTCTGAATTCCGCAGCTACCATATTGAAAAAAGTATCTACATGAGGTCCTTTCGAATTAAGAGGGTAAAATAAGAAGCATGGTTTTAAGGTCATAGTAATGGGAGGTGGATTGATGGTTGCCGCAAATTCAGACCCAGTTTTGACATTTGGTAAACCATTGGCATCTTTTAGAGATGAGGGAACTTACAGTAAATTCGATTCGTCACGAACTTCTCGGCTCGGTAGTTGCTGACTTTAGCCTGCATAAATTAGTTCAGCTTTCAGGTGCTCCGGTGAGCTGGAAAAGGTGGATACGGTCTTAGGAAAGAGTCTCCTAGGTCTGTATCCACCTTTTCCAGCCCACCGGAGCACCTGAAAGCTGAACTAATTTATGCAGGCTAAAGTCAAGCCGAGAAGTTTGTGACGAATCGAATTTACTGTAAGTTCGCTCATCTCTAGCCTCTTTCATAGAAAAAAAAAATCTCCTTACTGTAAGATTTTGGTTACATTCGTTTAAATTGAGAAATAAAATGAACTCATCGATTTTTGAGCTTGGACAGAACGACAGCCCTTTGCCAAGGAATGCCTATTCTGCATCATTAAAGGAAAACTGTCACATATTTTCTCCCGCACTATCCACATGTACTGGTGGATAGTGCGGGAGACGCTGATTAAAACGAGCCCTACCTTGGTCTGATCCGCGCCGCCATTCGCCCGCAATTGTAGTTTTAATCTCTGTGTATATCCGGCTGTAACTGGCAAAAGCGGGGCTTCTGTGGGCCGCTCATGAATATTCATCCCTCCCTCTGGTTAGGAGCGGCGAAGAGAGGGAGAACAGGAGGGATGAATATTCATGAGCGGCGCGGACGTCAGTGTCAGTTAGCCCGCAGAAGCCCCGCCTTTGCCAGTTACAGCCGGATATACACAGAGATTAAAACTACAATTGCGGATGAACGGCGGCACGGATCAGACCAAGGTAGGGCTTGTTTTAATCAGCGTCTCCCGCACTATCACCAGTGGCACCAATACCAGTGGATAGTGCAGGAGAAAATATGTGACAGTTTTCCTTGAAGTGAATATTGGGACAGATTGAATATTTTTATAATTTTTTTTTTTTTTTGGTGAGGCGCCTCCCACCGCGCCCTCCTTGCCTTCCTTGTATGGTCTTCTCTTTGAGACTATTTGTCTCACAGGGAACAGACTGAAGTACTCTGTTATGCAGTTCTTCTGCAAAGGCTCTTTTGTGTGAAGAACTGTAGTTGGGGTAGGAGGATGTAGAGTTCTCCTTGCCGGAGTCAAGAAAGGAGGAAGATCTAAAAAAGAGACCAAGGAGGATTCTATAGAATGGTCAGCTGTCTCGATAGATGAAATATTGGACATGATGGGGAGGGTTGGATTGAGATGAGTGACATTTGTAGGAGCTGTGGGGGTATTGTATACAGTAATGAGTGAATCATCAAGATCCACGGAGGACAATCTATCCAAATGGATTAATATATCTACTTCAATAATAAAGGCCAAGGAGGCCAAGGAGGATAATGGATGAGATGAGATAGCTATCCCAACAGACTGCATATTATCAATAACAGTACCGGATGTAGAAACAATCATCTGTAGGGGGAATGCAGAAAAAATGGGTGAGGATGACAAATTGTTAGAAGTATGGATGCAATAGGTGGCACTGTGTGGTCATTGGTGTGTTTTGACTTAATGTTGGAAGGTGTGCCCATATTGCTAAGATTACTTCTATTAAAAGTTATTTTTTGTGGAGACAATTCTGGATCCAAAGAAGTATCATGGTAACTCCTATTTGGATAGTTTTTATTATTGTGGTGTGGTTTATCATAATGACATGGTGTAGTGTTATTTTTATGATGAGTAGTGAAATATATTCTCTCTTTTGTTCTGTTTTTCCAAATGGCACCACCAGAGGGGTCTAACTTCTGATTGGAGACAATAGGATGAGTAGTCACATTAAGGGGCTTGTGTGATTTATCTGTCAAGGGAATGTTTGTTTTAATTGGTTTCAACCAAAATGTTATGTTATCTGTATCGTAATCAAAGCGATCACGTTTTAATTTGCCACATTTCTTATCTAGGATCTCTTTTTCATATCCCTTTGTCCGCATCGTTAATAAACATTCACATTGTGTGAAGAGGAAAGGATGAGCACACCACATCATCTATTAAATATTGTGTTATGGCATATATATGGCAGTATATATGGAAGTGGGTGTTTATTGATGATATTACTGCAAATATATGTATCAGAATGAACTCTGAAGTGTACATGGAATATATTTCAATGGCTAATTGAGTCAAATGACCACCACTTGATTGAGCATGATTTTGACTTACTGAAGACAAAACTCAACACAGAAACTCACAAATAAGCAATAACTACAGGCGGATGCAGTAAAAATCTGGCAAAGCATCTTGAAGGGGTACTCCCGTGGAAAACTTTTTTTGATAATCAACTGGTGCCAGAAAATTAAACAGATTTATAAATAACTTCTATAAAAAAAATCTTAATCCTTACAGTTCTTTTTAGCTGCTGAATACTACAGAGGAAATGGTTTTCTTTTTGGAACACAGTGCCCTCTGCTGATATCATGACCACAGTTCTCTCTGCTGACATCTCTGTCCATTTAAGAACTGTCCAGAGTAGGAGAAAATCCCCATAGCAAACATATGCTGCTCTGGACAGTTCCTAAAATGGACAGAGATGTCAGCAGAGAGCACTGTGGTCATGATGTCAGCAGAGAGCTCTGTGTTCCAAAAAGAAAACAATTTCCTCTGTAGTATTCAGCGGCTAAAAAGTACTGGAAGGATTTATTAGTAGAAGTCATTTGCAAATCTGTTTAACTTTCTGGCACCAGTTGATAAAAAAAAAAAATGTAAACATAATTTAAACATAATTCTTATGTTTATAACTTTGAAATAAAATAATATTAATAGTAATAATAATAATTATAACAATTATATAGCTTCAAGTTTGTAAAAGAATGAGTGAACCGGCACTTGCACAACTGAAGTTCATAATTAAACGCTGACCACAGAGAACCTCGCCTGATCCTGATGTCCGGGGTGCATACTCTTATTGAAACAATCACAAGGTAATGAAAGGAAAAAAAGGAGACTGCACTCACCATCCAGTGATCATAATTTTACTTAAGTCAGTAAGGCATATACAGTACGTGCAGAACAGGCAGGAGAAAATTGGAGGCAGAGGTGATGATGGGACAGTCCTGTTTTGCACACTAAGCGTGCTTCCACTAGCCGACACCACACAATTATATAGCTTCAACAAATTCCTCAGCAATTTTCATGTTAGTTTGTCTAATTGCTTTTGAGCCCGTGATTTTTGGCCAGGGGGTTTTGGAGGGTTGGGTGCAACTTAAAATTACACAAGCCATTCACTGAGCAGTGTAGGGGCCTGGACACTATGTGGGAGTGCAAGCTCTGGAAGCTAGTCAATAGGTAACAAAGATTTTGGTTAGAAGATGAAGGTGTAAAACACCTTTCCAAAATAACTGAATGGGCCGCAATCCACAAACACCGCCAACTCTAGACTGCATTTTAAGACTCCTCAGAACTTTAAAAAACACAAGTAAAAAAAATCTTTACGCTATATTTTTTTCTCCTTGTGACGCATCACAAAATTAACTATAATCCTTAAGTTAATATCTATGTTGTATTATGTGATTAGGTGGTCAGTATACTGCAGTTTCTTTAAGGGAATATTGCTTCATTTGTGTTGACGCCAAAAACATGCTTATAGAAAAAGGGCAAAAAAACATTAAGTGCAGTAAAAGAACTAATTTACATAAGCAAACACAAGCAATAAAATCACGGCACAATGTTTTTCCTGATTTGGGGATTTTATTTTTTATTTCCAGAAAGTTTGTTTTTATGGAACAGTTTTTACAATCTTTTATAACAGAGAATAGAAGCATCTGGCATGCTGCATTAACAGCGCAGAATGTGTTCTAAACCCTATATTTGGCCTGAATTCACTCGATTTCTTTTTAGTGAAAAATGTTCCTGTTCATTTAATGCTTTTATATTTCTAAAACATTTGGGATAGATACTGCCTCACTAAGCACATAGACTATGAAGAAGACAAAAGCCAGAATAATTGGGTCATTTTAATACTAAAAAGACCATGGGTTTACTTTTTATGATGCATGACCCCAAAAAAATCTCCCAAAATGAAAGTAAGATAATGTTAAATTGTACTTTATTTTCCAGCTGCTTGAAGAGTTTTAAATGTTATCTCATTAAGCTTTAGAAACCCTTGAAGGTGTATTCCAGATTTATTTATTCCTTTATAGAATAGAAAATCATACAATCTTCTATTATACATGGATTTAAAATTCTGCTCACTTACCTTTTAAATACCAATGCAGTAGACTCTCTGCACTGTAGAATGTCATATTCCACAGATAAGTCCCATGTAATACATCAACTAAATTGGACTAAATATGATGTTGGATCCTTATAAACAGATCTCTTGACCACTAGACAGTTTAACCGCATGGCACTGGAGTAACTGTTTTATTGTTTTTTATCGCCATGTTCCAAGACCTATAGGGAGTTACATTTAAAATTTTTGGGTTAAATATATATAGAGATGAGCAAACTCTGGTCAAACCTTGCAAACTGGCAATGAACTAAGCTAGCGGATTTTGTATGCTTATAAAAACTAAAATTAAGCTGCATAAGTATATCCTTGGTTGTTGGCAGATGCCTGCAGGTGTTAAAATGCACATGGGATTATGGAAAAACGCAGTGGCTTTTTTCAATATTTAAATAATGATCCCTTTTTGGGAGTTGAAACAGAATTGGTGTCCCAAATGAGTGAAGAACAATTAGCTTTTGTATAAAAACTTAAATAATTAGCCTGTTTGGAAGTAGCAGCAGTAAAGGTGATGGCTGAATGGTCATAGTTTCCAACGTACAGCAGGAAGTGGCCAACTTGTGTACTGTAGTAACCAGGGTACAGCAGGGGGTGGTGGACTGGTGGAACTTGTAGTGGTCAGCCGACAGCACAAGTGGTGTTTGTAATGTCTATTCTGTGGCATCTGGCATAAGAGGCTTAAATTCTATTCTGAGCCATACCTGAGTGTTTCCATGTTGCTGCCAGACAATCTTTTTCATTTATGGTATGATGATGCTATTTGCTGTGCTGAACACTCTCTCTGATGCCACATTGGGGGGTTAAGAAGTGGTTTATAAAATTTTAAAAAAGAGGTTCAGGAAATGTTTCCAGACCTGGCTGGGATTAGCAGCAGGAAGAGTGATGGTGGACTTGTGGTGCTAGTAGTAGCCGGCATACAGTAGGAGGAGGTGAACTGGTAAGAGTTGTATTAGTCCTGATTACATAGAGGACTTAGATCCTGGCTATGCCTTGCTTTCTCTATACAGAACCTTCATCTGACTTCCTGCATCTGGTAACATAGTAAAGTAATTCCACACAGAAAGATACCATAAAGTGTTAGGTACACCACAACCTGACTGTGCCCCTCCTTTGGACTTCTGATGTCTGATCGTGGGGTCCTTGTTTCCCCATAGCATATTCACCATGTTGTCTTATTGTGCAGTGATCCCTCACCTTACAAGGGCTTCAACATACAAAATTTTCAACATACAATGGTCTTTTCTGGACCATTGTAACTTGAAACCAGACTTAACATACAATGCTACACAGTCAAGATTTGCAAAATGTGTCAATGGCTGGAAGAACCGACCAATCAGAATATACATTTCACTGGTAACACCCCCTGTATTCCTAAAGTGCATGCACAGACTGGCTGTCTGGAAGCGCCCCCTACAGTCCAGGGATGTACTACATGTTCTGTACTACTCTTTACCTGTGCCAGGGATAGCTTCTCCAGGTGGGGGCATCTCCATTCTACATTGTTTGTGTGTACTTTACAGGACCCTGAAGAAGCTCCTGTTCTCAGCATAGACAGTAATTTACTTACTTTTTTATGTAAGGACTTGCTTTATCTGTATTAGTTATCTAAATACTTTTCTTTAATCCTCCCTTTTTCCTATTTTTGGATGACATTTCAGAACCAATTACCAGATTTCCATAATGTTATAGTCTCACATACAATGGTTTCAACATACAATGGTCATCCTGGAACCGATTAATATTGTAACTTGAGGGACCACTGTATTTCAAAACACCTACCACCACCAGTCCCACTAGTGCTATGGTCGGCTGCATCCCCCTCCACCATCTCAGCAACACGCTTCAAAGGCTGACCATGACACAACTCCTCCTCATGGCAGATGGTCTAGGATGGACATTTTCACCATGCCATGTAACTGTAGACAATGAGGAATCCACTGACAGCTGGCTCACCATCATATTGTAAGTCTCTTCTTTCTCCTCCTGAGAAGACCTTGAATAAGCTAACAAGTCCACAATGGCCATACTATCCTTTGAAAGCACACAACCCCTGTAAGACATGGATTGCTACTACGGCCCCCATTTACCTGGCTGCTGCTGCTACCTGTACTAGTGAACTAGCAGCTGTGTTTTCTTTCGTTTATTGTAAAAGATGTTAAGGTTATTTTGATCTCTTTGGGACAAGTTTTTATTAACCAACTAGTCAACTTTAAAGGAAATCTGTCACCAGTATCACCTGCACTAAACCTATCACTACCGACAGCTAGTTCAGGTGACACTAATGAGAATGATACTTACCTTGTCCTGTTCTGTGGCAGGGTTCTTCTGTAATCTCCTGGACAGGCTTGGGGCACGGGCGGAGCTTAATGACGTAACTGCTGCTGTTCCCAGGACCCGGGACCCAGCAGAGAGGGTCTTGGGTGCTGGGAACAGCAGCCGTTACGTCATTAAGCTCTGCCTGTGCCCCAAGCAGGGTGCTGGAGCGAAGATACCAGAGAAGATTACAGGAGAACCCCGCCACAGAACGGGACAAAGTGAGTACTGTTGTCATCAGTGTCACCTGCACTACCTGTCGGTAGATTTCCTTAACCTCTCAATGCTTTGAACTGTGTTGTTATCTCACAACCAGGTAGAAATAATTTGTGTGCAGATAAACTCAGAAAATATATGCCAATAGTTGTTCATTGTACTCACTTTCAATCTTACAACCAGGTAGGTATTAGGGATTGACCGATTATCGGTATGGCCGATATTATTGGCCGATAATCACGTTTTTGGGCATTATCGGTATCGGCAATTACCTTGCCGATAAGTCGATAATGACCAGCCCCCACCGCACAGCGACCGCCCCCCCCCCCCCCCCAGACCCACCGCACTGCGACCGACCCCCCCGACCCGACGCACCTCGTCGCACCCCCCACCGCACCGCCCCCATTGCCTCCCCCATCCCCGGATTTATAATTACCTGTTCCCAGAGCCCGCGCCAGTTCTTGCTCCTGCTGCGTCCTGCGTTATGCTGTGCGCAATGACGAGTGATGTGACGTGCGCGACGTGATGTGACGTCACCGTCAGTGCGCACAGTGACAGTTCAGGAGGACGCCACCGGAGCCAGATGTGGAGTGGACCCCGGGAACAGGTAATTATAAAACTGGGGATGGGGGAGGCAATAGGGCCGGTGCGGTGCGGGGGGGGGGGGTCAGTCGCGGTGCGGCGGGTCGGGGGGGGGCAGTCGCGGGTGCGGCGGCGGTCGCGGTGCGGTGGTGGGGGGAGTGGTGGCGGTGATAGGTCTCAGGACCCCCGGACAGGCAGGGGGAGAGAAGCGGGTGGCGGCGGCGGCCTATGGCGCCGCATAAGCCACAGCAGTGCATTGATTTAAAGCGCCCGCTTTAAATCAATGATCTGCAGCGGTGTCGCGGGGGGATAAATAGCCGATAACTTATACTGGAATATCGGTATAAGTTATCGGCTATCGGCCCTAACCTCCACCGATTATCGTATCGGCCCTAAAAAAACGATATCGGTCGATCCCTAGTAGGTATACTGTGTGTGCAAAAAAAAAGACAATATAAATAAAGGCATTTAAATGGCTAAGGCCTGTTCAATGTACACACTTTTTATTGCGCTATTTGTTATCTTGCAACCAGTTAGGTATACTGTGTGTGCAATTAAACTAAGAGTATATACATGCAGGCGCTCATCCTATTTCAATGTACCCGCTTTAAACTGTTATCTTACAACCAGGTAGGTATACTACATGTGTAAATAATTTACAACAATCAAACACATGTAAAGCTACACACCCCGGGAGATAAAAATAATAACCACCTATATAAGGCAACATATTGTCACGATGCGGCTGGCAAGAGGTGGATCCTCTGTGCCAGAGAGGGATTGGCGTGGACCGTGCTAGTGGACCGGTTCTAAGTTACTACTGGTTTTCACCAGAGCCCGCCGCAAAGCGGGATGGTCTTGCAGCGGCGGTAGTAACCAGGTCGTATCCACTAGCAACGGCTCAACCTCTCTGACTGCTGAAGATAGGCGCGGTACAAGGGAGTAGGCAAGAGCAAGGTCGGACGTAGCAGAAGGTCGGGGCAGGCAGCAAGGATCGTAGTCAGGGGCAACGGCAGGAGGTCTGGAACACAGGCTAGGAACACACAAGGAAACGCTTTCACTGGCACGATGGCAACAAGATCCGGCGAGGGAGTGCAGGGGAAGTGAGGTATACATAGGGAGTGCACAGGTGAACACACTAATTAGAACAACTGCGCCAATCAGGGGCGCAGTGGCCCTTTAAATCGCAGAGACCCGGCGCGCGCGCCCTAGGGAGCGGGGCCGCGCGCGCCGGGACAGGACCGACGGAGAGCGAGTCAGGTACGGGAGCCGGGGTGCGCATCGCGAGCGGGCGCCACCCGCATCGCGAATCGCATCCCGGCAGGAGGCGGTATCGCAGCGCACCCGGTCAGTGGATCTGACCGGGGCGCTGCAGTAGCGAGGATGTTGCGAGCGCTCCGGGGAGGAGCGGGGACCCGGAGCGCTCGGCGTAACAGTACCCCCCCCCTTGGGTCTCCCCCTCTTCTTGGAGCCTGAGAACCTGAGGACCAGACTTTTGTCTAGGATATTGTCCTCAGGTTCCCAGGATCTCTCTTCAGGACCACAGCCCTCCCAATAAACCAAAAAAAAAGTTTTCCCTCTGACCTTCTTGGAGGCCAGTATCTCCTTTACGGAGAAGATGTCAGAGGAGCCGGAAACAGGAGTGGGAGAAACAAGTTTGGGAGAGAAACGGTTGATGATGAGTGGTTTAAGAAGAGAGACATGAAAGGCATTAGGAATACGAAGAGAAGGAGGAAGAAGAAGTTTGTAAGAGACAGGATTAATTTGGCACAAGATTTTGAAAGGACCAAGATAGCGTGGTCCCAATTTGTAGCTGGGGACACGGAAACGGACATATTTAGCGGAGAGCCATACCTTGTCTCCGGGAGAAATAATGGGGGGAGCTCTTCTTTTCTTATCGGCAAACTTTTTCATGCGAGATGAAGCCTGTAAGAGAGAATTTTGGGTCTCTTTCCATATGGTGGAAAGATCACGAGTTACTTCATCCACAGCGGGCAAACCAGAGGGCAAGGGAGTAGGGAGGGGGGGAAGAGGGTGACGGCCGTACACCACGAAAAATGGGGATTTGGAAGAAGATTCAGAGACTCTGAAGTTGTACGAGAATTCGGCCCATGGAAGAAGATCTGCCCAGTCATCCTGGCGGGAGGAAACAAAATGCCGTAAATAGTCACCCAGGACCTGATTAATTCTTTCTACTTGCCCATTGGATTGAGGATGAGAAGCAGAAGAGAAGTTTAATTTAATCTTGAGTTGTTTACAGAGAGCCCTCCAGAATTTTGACACGAATTGGACGCCTCTATCCGAGACGATCTGCGTGGGCAAACCGTCAAGACGAAAAATGTGTACAAAAAATTGTTTTGCCAACTGAGGCGCTGAAGGAAGACCAGGAAGAGGAATAAAATGTGCCATCTTGGAAAATCGATCAACGACCACCCAAACAACAGTGTTGCCACGGGATGGGGGTAAGTCTGTAATAAAGTCCATACCAATCAGAGACCAAGGCTGTTCGGGGACATGCAGAGGATGAAGAAGACCAGCGGGCTTCTGGCGAGGAGTCTTATCCCGGGCACAGATAGTGCAGGCCCGCACAAAATCAACAACATCCGTCTCCAGAGTCGGCCACCAATAGAAACGAGAGATGAGTTGCAAGGACTTTTTGATGCCCGCATGGCCAGCGAGATGGGAGGAGTGACCCCATTTGAGGATTCCGAGGCGTTGGCGTGGAGAAACGAAGGTCTTCCCTGGAGGAGTTTGCCTGATGGAGGCTGGAGAAGTGGAGATCAGGCAGTCAGGAGGAATGATGTGTTGCGGAGAGAGCTCTTCTTCCGAGGCATCCGAGGAACGAGAGAGAGCATCGGCCCTAATGTTCTTGTCGGCAGGGCGAAAATGAATTTCAAAATTAAAACGGGCAAAGAACAGAGACCACCTGGCCTGGCGAGGATTCAGCCGTTGGGCAGACTGGAGATAGGAGAGATTCTTGTGATCGGTGTAAATGATAACTGGAAATTTTGATCCCTCCAGCAGATGCCTCCATTCCTCCAGTGCTAATTTAATGGCCAGTAGCTCTCGATCCCCGATGGAGTAGTTCCTCTCCGCCGGAGAGAAGGTCCTAGAAAAAAAACCACAAGTAACAGCATGCCCGGAGGAACTTTTTTGTAGAAGGACCGCTCCAGCTCCCACTGAGGAGGCATCAACCTCCAATAGGAAGGGTTTAGATGGGTCAGGTCTGGAGAGCACGGGAGCAGAAGAAAAGGCAGACTTGAGCCGTTTAAATGCGTCTTCCGCTTGAGGAGGCCAGGACTTAGGATTGGCATTCTTCTTGGTTAAAGCCACGATAGGAGCCACAATAGTGGAAAAATGTGGAATAAATTGTCTGTAATAATTGGCGAACCCCAAAAAACGTTGGATAGCACGAAGTCCGGAGGGGCGTGGCCAATCTAAGACGGCAGAGAGTTTATCAGGATCCGTTTGTAGTCCCTGGCCAGAGACCAAGTATCCTAGGAAAGGAAGAGATTGACATTCAAACAGACATTTCTCCATTTTGGCATAAAGTTGATTGTCACGAAGTCTCTGAAGAACCATGCGGACATGCTGGCGGTGTTCTTCTAGGTTGGCAGAAAAAATCAGAATATCGTCCAGATACACAACAACACAGGAATATAAGAGATCATGAAAAATTTCATTAACAAAGTCTTGGAAGACGGCAGGGGCGTTGCACAGGCCAAAGGGCATGACCAGATACTCAAAGTGTCCATCTCTAGTGTTAAATGCAGTTTTCCATTCGTCCCCCTCCCTGATGCGGATGAGATTATAAGCACCTCTTAAGTCCAGTTTGGTAAAGATGTGGGCACCGGTTTAAGACAGTCCTTGAAGCAAGAGGTACCCCAGCTCTTGATCTCTCCTGTGGACCAATCAAGGGTTGGGGAATGGCGTTGAAGCCATGGTAGTCCAAGGAGAATTTCGGAAGTGCAATTGGAGAGGACCAAAAACTCAATTTTTTCGTGATGAGGTCCGATGCACATTAGGAGGGGCTCCGTGCGGTAACGTACGGTACAGTCCAATCTTTCATTGTTAACACAATTGATGTAGAGGGGTCTGGCGAGACTGGTCACCGGGATGTTGAACCTGTTGATGAGAGAGGCCAAAAAAAATTTCCTGCAGATCCGGAATCCAAGAAGGCCATAGTAGAGAAGGAGAAGGTAGAGGCAGATATCCGCACAGGCACAGTAAGGCGTGGAGAAGCAGAGTTGACATCAAGAACTGTGTCACCTTTGTGCGGAGTCAGCGTACGTCTTTCCAGGCGGGGAGGACGGATAGGACAATCCTTCAGGAAGTGTTCGGTACCGGCACAGTACAGGCAAAGATTCTCCATGCGGCGTCGTGTCCTCTCTTGAGGTGTCAAGCGAGACCGGTCAACTTGCATAGCCTCCACGGCGGGAGGCACAGGAACGGATTGCAGAGGACCAGAGGAGAGAGGAGCCGGGGAGAAAAAACGCCTTGTGCGAACAAAGTCCATATCCTGGCGGAGCTCCTGACGCCTTTCGGAAAAACGCATGTCAATGCGAGTGGCTAGATGAATGAGTTCATGCAGGTTAGCAGGAATTTCTCGTGCGGCCCGAACATCTTTAATGTTGCTGGATAGGCCTTTTTTAAAGGTCGCGCAGAGGGCCTCATTATTCCAGGATAGTTCAGAAGCAAGAGTACGGAATTGTATGGCGTACTCGCCAACGGAAGAATTACCCTGGACCAGGTTCAGCAGGGCAGTCTCAGCAGAAGAGGCTCGGGCAGGTTCCTCAAAGACACTTCGAATTTCCGAGAAGAAGGAGTGTACAGAGGCAGTGACGGGGTCATTGCGGTCCCAGAGCGGTGTGGCCCATGACAGAGCTTTCCCAGACAGAAGGCTGACTACGAAAGCCACCTTAGACCTTTCAGTAGGAAACTGGTCCGACATCATCTCCAAGTGCAGGGAACATTGTGAAAGAAAGCCACGGCAAAACTTAGAGTCCCCATCAAATTTATCCGGCAAGGATAGTCGTAGGCCGGAAGCGGCCACTCGCTGCGGAGGAGGTGCAGGAGCTGGGGGAGGAGATGATTGCTGAAGCTGTGGTAGTAGCTGCTGTAGCATCACGGTCAGTTGAGACAGCTGATGGCCTTGTTGCGCTATCTGTTGTGACTGCTGGGCGACCACCGTGGTGAGGTCGGCGACAACTGGCAGTGGAACTTCAGCGGGATCCATGGCCGGATCTACTGTCACGATGCGGCTGGCAAGAGGTGGATCCTCTGTGCCAGAGAGGGATTGGCGTGGACCGTGCTAGTGGACCGGTTCTAAGTTACTACTGGTTTTCACCAGAGCCCGCCGCAAAGCGGGATGGTCTTGCAGCGGCGGTAGTAACCAGATCGTATCCACTAGCAACGGCTCAACCTCTCTGACTGCTGAAGATAGGCGCGGTACAAGGGAGTAGGCAAGAGCAAGGTCGGACGTAGCAGAAGGTCGGGGCAGGCAGCAAGGATCGTAGTCAGGGGCAACGGCAGGAGGTCTGGAACACAGGCTAGGAACACACAAGGAAACGCTTTCACTGGCACGATGGCAACAAGATCCGGCGAGGGAGTGCAGGGGAAGTGAGGTATACATAGGGAGTGCACAGGTGAACACACTAATTAGAACAACTGCGCCAATCAGGGGCGCAGTGGCCCTTTAAATCGCAGAGACCCGGCGCGCGCGCGCCCTAGGGAGCGGGGCCGCGCGCGCCGGGACAGGACCGACGGAGAGCAAGTCAGGTACGGGAGCCGGGGTGCGCATCGCGAGCGGGCGCCACCCGCATCGCGAATCGCATCCCGGCTGGAGGCGGTATCGCAGCGCACCCGGTCAGTGGATCTGACCGGGGCGCTGCAGTAGCGAGGATGTTGCGAGCGCTCCGGGGAGGAGCGGGGACCCGGAGCGCTCGGCGTAACACATATGGTGGCTACCCCTGTATAGAAGGTAAAAAAACCAAAAGTGGTCTGGCCAAAATAATTCTCCCAAATATGTGTACAAAAAGCCTAAATATAGACTTCAATTGAATGATAATACCCAAGAAAATATTGAGCTATTCACAAAAGTAATAACTTGAAAAGTTTATTGGTACAACAGTGTAACATATAATAAAAACATATTTAAAATCAAGGAGGAATTCAAGTAACAGAAAGGCGGCAGCCTAGGACATGTATAAATCATGACCATAAGTGCAAAATGGATAAAGAAGGCAGTATGAATGAAAAAATGGTAATAGTATGAGCTGTGCCAATGCAAAAAGTCAAAATCTACCATGCAATAGCAGTTATATAGGAAAAATGGTCATAAAGGATTATGAATGGCTAAATTTGCTGAATATAAATAGAGAATTGCATGCCGTATGTAAACAGGGCATGGAAAGTGCTAGTGACCAATTGATTTAGTGAAACCCAGCAAAATGGAGATGGCAACAGCCCAAGAGAGATAATACTGACCACACTGCTGAAAGTACTCTAAATCCCAGGATGCCGCCACCCCAAGTGTGCACCCTATGTGTGCAAATAAAAAAAAAAATTATAAGGCACTTTAATTGGATAATGCCTGTTCAATTTGCACACTTATTATTGTGCTGTTATTTTACAACCAAGTAAATATACAGTGTGTGTGTTTAATATATATATACACGCAAAGATGCTATAGATGGCTAATGCGTCTTCAATGTACAAACCTTAAACTACCTTATCTTACAACCAGGAAGTTTTATTGAGTGTGCGATTAAACAAAGAAAATATATGTAAAGGTCCTTTAGATGGGTAATGTGTTTTCAATGCACACACTTTTTATTGTGCAAGTATCTTACAACCAGGTAGGTATTCTGTGTGTGATTTAACCAAGAATATAAACCTACAGGCACTATAGATGGCTATGCCTGTTCAATGTATACCCTTTGTACTGTGTTATCCTACATTCAGGTAAGTATTCTGTGTGTGCAATTAAACAAAGAAAATATACATAAAGGTGCTTTAGATGGCTAATGCCTGTTTAAAGTACACACTTATTAATGCGCTATCTTACAACTAGTACCAGTGTTCAATGAACACGCTTTAAACTGTGTTATCTTACAACCGGTAAGAAAACTGTGTAGGTTATTAAACCCTGAAAATATATGTAAAGGCGCTTTAAATGGCTATGCTGCATTCATGTTGCTTTAAATATGTATTGCTATCATACAGGTCAGCCCACAGATTTGTTCAGTTGTACAGATATTTGTATGTGATACTATTTATGACCTGGAACAATGCTGGCTGGGATTTGTAGTGCACAATGAGACTTCTGCAGGTAGGGACAGGAGGTCCCATAGATAATCCCACAGATCAAGGCTGTGCTCAATTGTATAGATTAGGGTTTGTGCTCAGCCTGCTGTGGAGGTTACAATATGAGGAGGCTTTTTGGCTTTTGCAGGCTTTCTTTGTCTTCAACTCATACTGTCTCTGTCTTTTCAGAATGCTTGCAGCAGCGCAGCAGTACATTACTTTAAAGATGTTGATGAGACCCTACCCCCTTGCTGTCTCCTTTTGTTCTGGGAGCTGATTGTCACATAAGCCAGAAAATCAGCTGGGGTCATCATGTCATATTTGCAAGGAGTGCTGGTCAACCTGCCATCATTTCATTGCACCAGTGCATTTCCTAGTTCACACAAGCTGTGGCCACCCCGAAATTCAGGTCGAATCCAGGTTTGTAGGGCTCAGCTCGCTCATCTCTAAACATAATGTATAAAAAAAATTGTACTCAGTGAAAGGAATAACAGAATATATTGAAATGTTATCTATTAATTTATTTTACTGCATTCATTGTGCTATATGAAGACATGTAACTTAAAACTGAAGACTTTTGTGTTTCCATATTCTGACACGCTTTTTTTTATTTTTACATCGATTGAGTGTTATGAGGACATTTTGTAGGATGAGCTGTCATTAGTATATGTTTGTGGTACTTATACCGTCTTGATCATTGACATTTTGATTAGTGTTTGTACCTTTGAATATAAGATTTTGATTAATATAAACAAAATGTTTTTGCAGTGCTACATTCAAAGCTCTATAACATTTTATTTTCTCCATCGACAGAGCTGTACGAAGACATGTTTTTTTGCAATACAAGCAGCAAATTTTCTTGGGGTTTGGACATGACTGTGATAGCTTTGCTTCTTTGGCAAGTTTCACATTTTTTCTCTCTCTCAATTTTTCTTTTCTTTTATAATTGCACTACTTTATAGTATTATATGTCTTTACAGACATGGCAATAACAAACTCCAGTATGTGGTTGCTCTACTGCTTCTATAATATTGTGTAGTAATTCAGTATTTCAGCATATTATGTGTGTCAGTTTAGTGGCTATACAAAATAAAGGGAGAAATAAGCAGATATACTAAAATGCAGTAAAATCTTAATCTTTATTTGCAAAAGATATACAAAAATACATGGATCCAAAAAAAAAAAATACAGTACAATTAAAGCAATTAAAATTGCTCTAACCAGAGCAACCCCCAAAAAAACATGAGGGATGGATATAACCAACCTCAAGAGCTCTGTGGGGGGGGCACATGCTGTCTGCCATTTGATCCCCTGTCTGGTATACTGCACTAGTTTGCATGTTTTACTTTTGAATTCATTGCTATATTTACGCTCTGTAGGATAGCAAGTTCATTCTGTGTATAAAGTATAGGGCAGCATTACTTTGCATTGATTTTATACTGTGTAATTTGATTCTCTACGCTAGGTATTGTTTTTTTCTGCCACATATATGGTTTACACATGAGGTTAGGGCTCTAGACAGACTGAGCAGTATTATCTGTCTATCATTTATATACATGTGCCCTCTTGAGCTTGGTTATGTCCTTCCCTCGTGTTTTTGTAGGAGGTTGCTCTAGTTAGACACACTTTCACACTGCTGGTATGCTCCGGCAAATTCGGATGTCAAATTACCTTTTTTTTTTTTGCAGTTTGCCGGCCGTAATTTTTAAGGAGCATACCAGCAAATAACGGGTCCCGATGGACCCCATTGAATTCTATTTTTGGAGTAAAAAAGGCAAAGAAAAAGACGGTGCAAGCACTAATTTTTCTCTGGCTTTTCGCAATCCTAAAATAATGGGCTTCTCACTGTTGGAGACAGCTGACAGTGTGAACGTAGACTTAGAGTAATTTTAATTATTTTTAAATTTAATGTGTCTTTTGTATATCTTTTGATAATAAAGATAAATATCTAATACAGAATATTGCTGTTATTGATAAGTGTGCACTGCATTTTAGTATGAACTCTGATATAGAGGTTGAGCCCCCGTGTTTTTGTGTTTGGTTAGTTTAATGCCTATGGCAAGGAAGTATAAAATATTGCAACCCACTGGCACTCTATCATGCCATCACAGTAAGAGAGGTGACAAGGGGAATGAGCATTGTCCAAAGTATCTAGGGGTGACAAAACTGGGATCAAACCTACGCTATATGGACAAAAGTATTGAAACACAACTACTGTTGTAAGATGCCCTGTACTTCCAAATCTGTTCATGAAATTTCTTCCCTCCTAGATCCCTTCTCATGATTTACTGTGAGTAGTAGTATTTAAAGTAAGACTGACTCAATAACCATGGCAACTTACCTAACCAGAAAGTGGAGACCACATTACATTACAGACTAGGGTCACTAAGTGCTGAGACACATAGTGCATAAAAGTTGTCAACACTCTCATGGCTTTAATAACTAAACCTCACATGACATTACAATCAGGAATTTGGAAGGATTCTCAATTGACAACTCAATTTTCTTCCTTTCAATTAGTCAAGTCCCAGAGCTGGTAAGGCCTGTAAGAGTTTTCCCTTTTAATTGCAAAGTAATTAGGATAATTTTTTAGACTTATTCTGGTATTTGCTTTCAAAATGCAAAATTATAAAGTAATTCCATATTAAATTTTTCGCAACAGTGAGTGATTCCATAACTTCTACCTTTACATAATCTTGAAAAACATGTATCATGAAGTAATGTTTGAGGAAGCTAGAAGGTTTAGCTATAAACCTCTTCCCCACCTGACATATTTAGATGTTTTGCTCATATATTGTTTTTCCTCCTTCTCTTTGAAACCTGTCAGGCTAGGTTACCACTTGTTTTATTTTTGCATAAACAACAATAACAAAAAACCCCACCTATTATGCACAGCGTTTTTTCCTTAAAAAGGTTGCGGACAGATGCTAATGTCAATAGGAAACAGCAAAATGCCATATCCACTTGCCTTTTTCCAGTTTGGTGTTTGTTTTCATCAATTTTTTGGGGCAATTTTGGGCCTGGCCTCATGTTGAGACTTTGGTGTTTTTTTTTGGGAAAATCTTGGTGTTTTTCTACCATAGAAGTCTATGGGAGTGAAAAAATACCCCCCCAAAAAATTAAAAAAAGCCATAAGGGTTTTACCATTGGCGTTTATTGCGGGCGGTTTTTATATATTTTTTTATGATACAAAAAAGGGATGGAGTTAGCTTTTTTTTATAATTTTTTTTTGGTTCACATAAAAAATTTCAAAAAAGATACAGTAGGGATGAAAAAATTAGCAGGGAATTAAATTTATATATTTTTAGAACAAAATTGTTATTAATTTTCAATCAGGGACCAATTTATGTGAGCGGGCAGGGACATAAAAATGTAGCTGGCAATATTAAAAATGGATAAAGGGGCCAGACATGTAATTGTAAATATAACATTTACAACATAGCCGTTTAGTCCAAGACAAGTGCAGATCCTTCCTAAGCATGTCTATTACTGTCTGCCAGGTATGTACTAAAATCACCTTATGGTGGATAACCTCTTTAATTTTGTGAAACTTTTTATTAATTATGTATTTTAATAATGTGTTTCATTTTTACTACTTTTCAACTTTATTTTCTTTATTTTCAATATTATTTAGGTACTACTACTATTCCCAGCATGGAACAGACATCACAGATTCATATTTGGCATTGAGAGTTGTGTTTGACCAGATAGTGCCGGTTAATTACAACTCTCAGCAGTATATATATATATATATATATATATATATATATATATATATATTGTGAAGATCATGTGAAGAGAACTTCAGATCACAGCACAGTACAGTGCCAGGCAGGGGACTAGAGAAATGTGGCCCATTTCTCCAGATTATAAAGGATGATCGCAACGGGTGTAAGGAGTGACACCCACTGTGATCTGTCTATTATTGCAGGTACTATAGCTCCCTGCATGGAGAAGAGTGAGCTCCATGTTGGGAGCAGTAGTATCTGCGGTAAGGGATAGATCACAGCTGGTGTCAGTCTTGACACCCGTTGCGATCGTCCGTTATATTCTTGAGATGTGAAGCGGATTTCTGCAGCTCTCCGCATCTTTGCTCTGTACTCCAGCGAGTGATGTGAATAGAAGTTCACATCACTGATTCATATATGATGCCCAGAGCGGTGATTGACTGGCACCATCTGGATAATCACAGCTCTGAACGGCAAATATGAATCAGTGATGTGAATTTCTATTCACATCACTGGCTGGCCCTGAGTTCATAGCAGATATGCGAAACTCTGCAGAGTTCCACTCCTCTTCTCAGGAATATAAAGGATGATCGCAACGGGTGTCAGGAGTGACACCTGGGGCGATCTGTGTTTAGTACAGGTACTACAGCTCCCAGCATGGAACAGTCTGTTCCATACTGGGAGTAGTAGTACCTAAATTGGGTCAAAAATAGAGAAAATAAAGTTAAAAAGTAGTAAAAATAAAACATACTTTATAAAACATTATTAAAATACATTACTTTTACATTGTCGGCTACATTTTCATGTCCCTTCCCTTTTACATAAATAGGTCCCCGATTAGAAATTTATGAAAATTTTGTTCAAAAAAATTACAATGTTTTCCATCCCTACTGCATAATTGTTTTTTTGATACCCAACCAAATTCTAAAAAAGCACCTGCAGGGAAAGTATAGGATAGTTAATTTAACCCTTAACTATCCCCATTTGTGAGGGTCAGGGATTTTGTTTAACCCCTTAACGACGCAGGACGTATATTTACGTCCTGCGCCGGCTCCCGCGATATGAAGCGGGATCGCGCCGCGATCCCGCATCATATCGCGTCGGTCCCGGCGCTAATCAACGGCCGGGACCCGCGGCTAATACCACACATCGCCGATCGCGGCGATGTGCGGTATTAACCCTTTAGAAGCGGCGGTCAAAGCTGACCGCCGCTTCTAAAGTGAAAGTGAAAGTGTCCCGGCTGCTCAGTCGGGCTGTTCGGGACCGCCGCGGTGAAATCGCGGCGTCCCGAACAGCTGATCGGACACCGGGAGGGCTCTTACCTGCCTCCCCGGTGTCCGATCGACGAATGACTGCTCCGTGCCTGAGATCCAGGCAGGAGCAGTCAAGTGCCGATAATGCTGATCACAGGCGTGTTAATGCACGCCAGTGATCAGCATTAGAGATCAGTGTGTGCAGTGTTATAGGTCCCTATGGGACCTATAACACTGCCAAAAAAATGTTAAAAAAAAAGTGTTAATAAAGGTCATTTAACCCCTTCCCTAATAAAAGTTTGAATCACCCCCCTTTTCCCATAACAAAAATAAAACAGTGTAAAAAAAATAAAAAATAAACATATGTGGTATCGCCGCGTGCGTAAATGTCCGAACTATAAAAATATATCATTAATTAAGCCGTACGGTCAATGGCGTACGCGCCAAAAAATTCCAAAGTCCAAAAAAGCGTATTTTGGTCACTTTTTATATCATTAAAAAATGAATAAAAAGTGATCAAAAAGTCCGATCAAAACAAAAATCATATCGATAAAAACTTCAGATCACGGCGCAAAAAATGAGTCCTCATACCACCCCATACGTGGAAAAATAAAAAAGTTATAGGGGTCAGAAGATGACATTTTTAAACGTATAAATTTTCCTGCATGTAGTTATGATTTTTTCCAGAAGTGCGACAAAATCAAACCTATATAAGTAGGGTATCATTTTAACCGTATGGACCTACAGAATAATGATAAGGTGTAATTTTTACCGAAATATGCACTGCGTAGAAACGAAAGCCCCCAAAATTTACAAAATGGCGTTTTTTTTTTCGATTTTGTCGCACAATGATTTTTTTTTCCGTTTCGCCGTGCATTTTTGGGTAAAATGACTAATGTCACTGCAAAGTAGAATTGGCGACACAAAAAATAAGCCATAATATGGATTTTTAGGTGGAAAATTGAAAGGGTTATGATTTTTAAAAGGTAAGGAGGAAAAAACCAAAGTGCAAAAACGGAAAAACCCTGAGTCCTTAAGGGGTTAAAGTCCCATGCAAATCAATGGGAAATGTATGTTCCCACATAACTTCCGTACGGCTGCAGATGTTTCAATACCTGGTACACATATTACGGGTCGGGATATAAGATTGGGATAGGGGGTCGGGATAGGCGGTCGAGATAGGAGGTTGAGATAGGAGGACGGGATAAGAGGTCGAGATAGGAGGTTGAGATAGGAGGTCGAGAAAGGAGGACGGAATAGGATGTTGAGATAGGAGGATGGGATAGGAGGATGGGATAGGAGGATGGGGTAGGAGGTCGGGATAGGAGGTCGGGATAGGAGGTCGGCATAGGAGGTCAAGATAGGAGGACAGGATAGGAGAACAGGATAGGAGGACAGGATAGGAGGTCGGGATAGGAGGTCAAGAAAGGAGGTCGGGATAGGAGGACCTGAAAGGAGGACGGGATAGGAGGACGGGATGGGAGGTCAGGATAGGAGGTCGGGATAGGAGGACGGGACATGAGGACGGGATATGAGGACGGGATATGAGGACAGGATATGGGGTTGGGATATGACAACAATATATGAGGATGAGATATGAAGTCAAAAGCTTCCCTGTTGATTTTCCTCCACAACAAGGACTAGGAAGGAAAAACCAGGCAATGCCGGGCACTCAGCTAGTACAACAATAAAAGTCAGGCAATTTTTTGTTTATTTTTATCAATAATCAACAACAATAATAATATTGTTTTTCTTAGTTTGAAAAACTGATAAAGGAGTGATATTTCAATTTTATTGAGATTTTTAAATATTTGCAATAATTATGTTTTATTTTTTTACACTCAAGGTTCAGTTACTCATTCATTTTAGTGCAATCCTGTGCTCTACTAGTAGTCTGTGCCAGGCTGTATTAGCAGATCTGTCACCAGCAACAGGAGCCTTCAAAAGGCCCTAGGCTACCATAACACCTGATTAGCAACCTTGACGGCATTGCCAGGTGCTGAATGGACAAGAATGGCATGTGTCGAACAATTGAATAGATGCAATAATTGCTATTAAGAGAGGGCAGTAAAATCTGATGTGATACACCTTCTCCATGGTGTTTACATGTAAAATATGATCATATTTTCTATGCATTGTGGACATCCCTAGTTTTTCCCAGTCTGCTGGAAGGGAGCATATGTTAAAGTGAGCTTAGTGATCTGTTCACATTGGTGTGGGGCTGTGTAGGGGTCATTGTTTCTGTGGTGCTGAGTCTGTGGGGTGGTGTGACTAAGAGCTAGGGGGCATGGTCTAGCAGCAGTGGGGTTGTTGGGCCACTGGGTTTTACTTCAAGGGGCACTAGTGTTGTGGCGATGGTGTTGCCACCCAGGGTCACAGTCAAGCCATTCCAGTTAGGGACCTTTTTTAATCAGGAGGCCACAAAGAGGCAAGGGGGCCTATACAGTTTGATCAAAAAGTATACTAACTTCCCGATGTTAGATATTGTGAAATTGTGCTGAGAAGAATTTGACCAACATATAACAAGTGGATGTGCGGCCATGTCTTTTTCTCTAAATTTGTGATAAATCCATTTTGTGTTGATGTGAACAAATTCGAAATACAAGGAAATGGTAAAGAAAACATCTAACATTTTTATTTTTTCTGCTGCACTATTACTGTTTGTCTTTGAGAGTTTGTTAATGAATGCTGTCTAGTGTTCCATTCCATAGATCAATAGAATGCAGTTTTCCCTCCAGAGCACAAAGTATCTGCCATGTTGAGAACAAATGTCAACATTCATTTGATACGTCATGTTGTGCTCCGGTAACATGTTCAGTTCCTGTTGGTTTGTGGAAGTAGACGTTGGACAACAAGCTGTTCTATCTATTGCACATGCAGCCGGTAACACTGCACTAATTAGGTAAATATTTCAGCAATCAACAAAAAACCCAGACTGAACCCAAGCATTAAATTGCTCATTATCTTCTAAACTGCAGAGGACTTTTCTCATTCCTTTCTTTTAACAGAATAACATATGGTATGTAAGATAAGTCATCCATAACAAATAAATACTGAGAATAATGTGCATTAACTTATCCTTTCATGGGTATTGATACAAAAGAAGATCAAGTGAGATTTATGTTGAGATCCTTCAGTTTACAATACTGTATAATTTTATTCTAAGGCTAAATTTGAAAAACAACATATCATTTTGAAGGCGATAACTCTATTGATAAGTAGTTTGTTGTTAAAGTTATACCTAAAGTGAAAAAAAATATATTTTATTAAGTAAAATACTCAAACTTCACAAATAAACTGCAATTAATGCTTTAGGGCAAATTTGTTATGTTTTTTAAAATATCATTTTTCACACTAGTCAGATATCTTACACAGATCATTTAGCATAGTGTAATAAAGAATCAAGAATAGCTGGGGTCGGGCCAGCCTTCCCTTCCTTCTAGTGCAGTAGTTCTCAACCTTTTTTGCAACTGTACCCCCAAAGAGTGAAAGTATATTATAATAAGTCATAAAAGTACTCAATTTCATAATGGCGTGTGCTTACCTTTCTAATGCGATACTTAATCCCCTTGTGCCATTATTCCCCCCTCCATCTTAATCCCCTTGTGCTCTTATTCCCCCCTCCGATCCCCCTGGGCCAATATATGAGACACATACAATAACACCCTTCCATACTGCCATGTTTCACTTAGTTTAACTTGCTTACCAGGCCAGAGTCTATCTCGTTCGGAAGGAGTCGGAGGGCCGAACTGACAGGTGACGTTCTTCTGCACTGTGTCGGCACCTCCGCGCAACGTCAAGGATGTCACACTTCAGGCTAGGAGGCCACTGCAGCTCACATAAAGCGGCCACGGTACAGTATAGTGAGCTGCCATGGCAACCGCTGTGTCTAAAACCTGCTCTGCGCTTACAAATACTGGCCAGTGCATGGCCGGTATTTGTCAATGAACTGCCGTACCCCCACATAACCCTCGGCGTACCCCTAGGGGTATGCATACCCCTGTTCTAGTGGAGGGTTTCTGAATATTTCTCAGGCTGGGTTTACACCACATTTTTGCCATACTGTTTTCAATCAGTTTTTCTAAAGAAAACCATATGGCAAAAAAAGGATGGAACCGTATGGGAAAAAGTAAACAGTATGCGTGTTTAAACCGTATACTGTTTTTAAAAGTGCATACGGTGGTTCCGTCCATTGTTAAATATGCATACCCCCTTTCATGGAAAGTATGACTGACACACGATAATGCCGTCTCACCTATCTAACAGAGTGGCAAGACTGTCAGAGTGAATACCAAGCCCTATATTTCTGGAACAGGGGGAGGGGTGGGATTTTGTGGTCTTTTATGGCCCAATAACAAGCTCAGCATTAATATCTGAAAAAATATTAATGCTGAGCTTGTTACCTAAGAACATACCTGCCTAGTTAGAGGGGCTTCCTAAGAATATACCTGCCTACTATGGGGGAGGGAGGCACTAACTGTGGACATACTTTTCTATTTGGAAAAACTGCATACCTGCCTACTAGGAGGAGGAAAACCACCTACATAGGGATGTCTTACCTAATAAGGGAACTATCTAACTATGGTGGGGAATATACATATCAAATGGGAGAACTACACGCCTACTGTGGAAGATATAACTCAACAAAAGAGAAACAGAACATGGCTGCTTATCCATAGTGATGAGCAGCAGGGGCCATATTCGAATTCACGATATTTCACGAATATATTGATGATTATTTGTCCTATGTTCGCAAAATTTGCATATTCGCTATGTTCATTCACCTTTTTTCCATGCGCAAGTTTGCATGTGAAAAAAACAAACAAAAAAACAAAACAAATATTCATCATTACGAATATATAGCACTATATTCTAAATACTCACAAAATCGCTAAGTGCCGATGTTCGCAATTAAAATTCGCATTGCGAATATTCGTGCTCAACACTACTTATCCAAAACAAGTACTAACTGCTTCTCAACATAATTTAAAAAACTAACAAGTTGGGGACAAGTCATGGCGGTTTGAGCCAATGAAGAAGAAAACGAAATAGGACAGCTTTGATCAGAGAAGAAGTCACCTGTGAGTCACTGGATGAAACTATAATTACTTATATGGTCTGCACTTATACAGAGTGTAGAGTTTGTATGTACCTCTTAATGGGCACTGTATAGGGGGAATACTGGGCTATGTACAGTGGTTTTATTTAGTAAAAGTATGGTGTATTAGTCAGTTGCTGTGTGTTGGTAATGTCACTTCCTAGTGTATTGCTGTTAATTGTCCCTTGTATTATTGGTAATATTGGTCTGTGCATAGTGTTTCATACCCAGCAACAGCTTGGTGATATTATCCAATCATTTTGTGATGGTAATGGTAGTGATCATAGTGTGGTGGTATTATTTTCCCCTTATATACTAGTATTAATGATAACATTGATATACTGGTTGGTTAATAACACTTTGATGGTAATATGTATGGTGATAGCTGCTCCTTGTTTACTGGTTTTATTGAATAATAACTTTATGACTGTTATTTAGCAGTATACAATATTACCATGTATAGATACTTAGACCGATATTAGAGATTTATATTGGTCTATATGAAACCTATGTGGTTTATCATATAATTAATGCCAGTAAAATTAGGTGCAGTATATAAATGATATTTATATCGTATTGAACCAAAATAATCCATTATTGAATAATAACTTTATGACTGTTCTTTAGCAGTATACAATATTACCATGTATAGATACTTGTCTTATGTTGTCTTGGAGATATATATGTATTATATGTATTATTTTTCTGTGTTATTTATTTAACACTAAGGCTACATAAACATTGTTTATGAATCATAAAACATGGTTATGTAGCCAATAAAAAATTTCCTAGGCACAATCCTTATAACATTCTACTGAGTTTTATATTTAATTTCACTTAAATGGAGGTCTGAAATAAATTTGGTCAACAAAAGGGCGCTACAAGGGCGCTACCATGTAGCATTACAACATAGGACCCCAGGGGGTCCAAAAGAATTATTCTCATCATATGTCTATAATAAATGAATAAACTTTATTTCAATTCAGTAAAATTGTATAAGGTGATTTCTAAATAAAGTATTAAAACTACAGTCCTTATTTGGTTTTGTCTCTTTATTATATCGAATATTGTGAAAGGGTGCAATCACTAGTACGACATTTGCTGCTACTTATTATATTTTAAGCTTTGGTATCCTCTATGGGTATACAATTTTATTAGAGATTTATATCGGTCTATATGAAACCTATGTGGTTTATCATATAATTAACTCCTTGGGGACGGAGCCCATTATAACCCTAAGGACGGGAGCATTTTTTGCAATTCTGACCACTGTCACTTTAAGCATTAATAACTCTAAGATGCTTTTACTTTTCATTCTGATTCCAAGATTGTTTTTTCATGACATATTCTACTTTATGTTAGTGGTAAATTTTTGTCGATACTTGCATCAATTCTTGGTGAAAAATTCAAAAATGTTATGAAAAAATTGAAAATGTTGCATTTTTCTAACTTTGAAGCTCTCTGCTTGAAAGGAAAACAGACATTCCAAATAAATTATATATTGATTCACAAATACAATACGTTTACTTTATGTTTGCATCATAAAGTTGACATGTTTTTACTTTTGGAAAACATCAGAGGGCTTCGAAGTTCAGAAGCAATTTTCCAATTTTTCACAACATTTTCAAAATCTGAATTTTTCAGGGGCCAGTTCAGTTTTGAAGTGGATTTGAAGGGCCTTCATATTAGAAATACCCCATAAATTACCCCAATATGAAAACTGCACCCCTCAAAGTATTCAAAATGACATTCAGCAAGTTTGTTAACCCTTTAGGTGTTTCACAGGAATAGCAGCAAAGTGAAGGAGAAAATTCAAAATCTTCATTTTTTACACTCGCATGTTCTTGTAGACCCAGTTTTTGAAATTTAACAAGGGGTAATAGGAGAAAAAGCCCTACACGTGTATGTGTAGTGTTTTACTTTTTATAATTTGTTAGTGTAGTGTAGTGTAGTGTTTTTAGGGTACATTCACACAGGCAAGGGTTCACAGTAAGGTTCCTTGAAGGAAACCCACTGTAAACCCATCCGTGTGAGTGTACCCTGTACATTCACATGGGGGGGGGGGCACCCCAAACCTTCAGCTGTGGCAAAATGACAACTCCCAGAATGCACTGACAGACCGTACATGCTGGGAGTTGTAGTATTACAACAGCTGTAGGCACACTGGTGGGGAACCACTGAGTTAGAAAACTGACTCTAGCTCAGTTATTCCAACCCGTGTGCCTCCAGCTGTTGCAAGACTACAACTTCCAGCATGTACGGTCTGTCAGTGCACTCTGGGAGTTGTAGTTTTGCAACAGCTGGAGGCACACGGGTGTGAATCACTGAGTTAGGAAACAAGACTCTAGCTCAGTGTTTCCCAACCAGTGTGCCTACAGCTGCTGCAAAACTACAATTCCCAGCACGGCCAGACAGTCAGGGATGCTGGGCGTGTAGTTCTGCAATATCTGGCCCTTCAGATGTTGCAGAACTACAACTCCCAGCATGCCTGGACAGTCTGGACATGCTGGGGAAGAACAGTTTGGAGACCGCTAAGTAGTGGCCTCCAAACTGTAGCCCTCCAGATGTTGCAAAACTACAACTCCAAGCATGCCCAGACTGTCCAGGCATGCTGGGAGTTGTAGTTCTGCAACATCTGAAGGGCCAGATTACAGAACTACACGCCCAGCATCCCTGACTGTCTGGCCGTGCTGGGAATTGTAGTTTTGCAACATCTGGAGGGCTACAGTTTGGAGACCACCATATAGTGGTCTCCAAACTGTGCCACTTCAGATGTTGCAAAACTACAACTCCCAGCATGCCCAGACAGTCAGTGCATGCTGAAAGTTGTAGCTTTGCAACATCTGGAGGACCACAGTTTAGAGACCACTACACAGTTGTAGTTTTGCAGCTTTTAGAAGGCCACAGTGAAGATAATTTAGCGCGATCTTCACTGCAGCCTTTTCCGCCGCACTTTCCGGCCACCGCTCCTGCTGCAGCCGCTGCTTCGTGGATGCCGCCGGTGCCGCCTCCGAAGGTCTGGATAAGCCGGGCCATGCTCCCCCCTCTCCGCCCATGTTCCCCCGCTCTGTACCGACTTCCAAACGGTGGCCAGAGCGGGGGAAATGAACTCTAAACCCCCGCCCCCCTCCTGCCATTGGTGGTCAACCTGCAACACTGCCACCTCGCTCCTATCCTTTAGGCTGGTCGGAGCTGGCTCTGACAGCTCCGATCAGTCTTATTTTCCGGGCGATAGGGTCACCAGTGACCAGATTTGAATTGACCTGCGATTTGCTGCGATAGCCGACATGGGGGGTCTCAGGACCCCCCTAGGCATTGCCACGGGATGCCTGCTGATATCAGCAGTCATCCCGGTCTGATCAACGCCCGGCGAGCGGCAGTGATCGGAAATGCCGAGGGTGTATGGATATGCCCTCCGTCCTTAAGTGACGGGACTCGAGGGTGTATGCATACGCCCTTCGTCCCCAAGGAGTTAATGGCAGTAAAATTAGGTGCAGTATATAAATGATATTTATATCGTATTGAACCAAAATAATCCATTAGCCTGTTGTGCACCACAAGCTGTGGATATGAGTGTGGCCACTGCCACAAACTCGGTTGTACATTCATTATCTATTTATTTTTGAAGGACTAGAGACCAAGGGAATTGATGCTAAAAAACTGAATCTGTCTACTTCTAAGTGTAGCTTTCTCAAGGAGGTCACTGACACCAATTTCATTTTATTTGATAATAACTTTGTGACTGTTATTTAGCGGTATACAGTATTATCATGTATAGATAATTGTCTTATGTTGTTTTGTTTTTGTCTTGGAGATATATATGTAAGACATACGTATTTTTTTTTAACCCAATGCTGTACATCTCATAGCCTGGGGCTATGATATTTGTAAAAGTAGCATTGTATTTTCTGTGTAATTTATTTAACCCTAAGGCTATGTTAACATTGGCTATGAATCATATAACATGGTTATATAGCCAATGAAAAATGTTGTAGGCACAATCCTAATAACTAGAGATGAGCAAACTTGTAAAAAATTCGATTCGTCCGATTCGCCGAATTTTCTGAAAAAGTTCGGTTCAGTCCGAATCTATATTAAAAACGGCTATTTCTGGCCTACAGAATATATATTTCATTAGGGGTGTAGAATAGTTTGCTTTGTTCGAACACGCATAGGAAGTGTGCTGGGGTAGTGAAATAATACTGTTATTCAGTATGAAATGCAAATTACAGGCATCACTATTAGAATCACTGTGGCAGAGCATCTGAATGTGGCAGCAGGGAGACCATATGGTGTCAATAGTGGCTGAATGGCAAAGCCTGAAGTTGGCGGCAGCATGAGTAGAACATATAGTGGCTGAATGGCACAGCCTGGGGTTTGTGGCAGCATGAAGAGACCATATAGTGTCTGATTGGCACAGCCTGGAGGTGGCTGAAGCATTAGGAGACAATATAGTGGCTGAATGGCACAGCCTGGAGGTGGGGAAGAATGAGGAGACCATATAGTGGCTGAATGGCACAGCCTCGAGGTGGTGAAGCATGAGGAGACCATACAGTGGCTGAATTGCACAGCCTGGAGGTGGCTGAAGCATGAGGAGACCATATAGTGGCTAAATGGCACAGCCTGGAGGTGGGGAAGAATGAGGAGACCATATAGTGGCTGAATGGCACAGCCTCGAGGTGGTGAAACATGAGGAGACCATACAGTGGCTGAATTGCACAGCCTGGAGGTGGCTGAAGCATGAGGAGACCATGTAGGGGCTGAATGGCACAGCCAGGAGGTGGCTGAAGCATGAGGAGACCATGTAGGGGCTGAATGGCACAGCCAGGAGGTGGCTGAAGCATGAGGAGACCATATAGTGGCTGAATGGCACAGCCTGGAGGTGGCTGAAGCATGGAGACCATATAGTGGCTGAATGAGACAGCCTGGAGGTGGCAGCAGCAGCATCAGGAGTCCTGAAAGTGACCCGGTGACAGAGTGGGGCGGTGGGTGGCAATAACAATACCCAGTGACGAAGGTGGGTGAAAGAAGGAGAACTTGGCAAAAGATGTGTGGCATCAGGTGGGTGAAAGGATCAAAATAGTAGCTGAGGCAGGTAGGCAGAAGAAAATGGTCTTTTTTGTCAAAGTATTGGTGTGCACAAGTAAGTATTGAGGATGTGCATTACGTAAAACTTAACTTTTCTTAGGATAAAATATATAGACCCCAATTTTTTTTAAATCTAACAAAAGGAAAGGTGTGCAAAAAACATTATGTGCCACCAAGGGAAGGGAACAATGTATGGTCCATTGTAACAGGTGTGGGTAAAAACTTCCCCTGTAAGGCCCTAGTCTCGCACTATTAATTTGCACTATGAAATCGGCTGTGCCTTACATTAGCCGTGGGTCCTGGCTGCCGTAGCAACCGGGACCCACCAGGTTTAACCCGTTCTCAGCTGGTGAGAACGGTTTAAACCCATTAAACTGGACCAGGGCATACAGGTATGCCCTGAGTCCTTAAGGATATGGGATGCAGGGTGTACACGTATGCCCTGTGTCCCCAAGAGGTTAAAGGGGTACTCCACTGAAAAACATTTTTTTTAATCAACTGGTGCCAGAAAGTTAAACAGATTTGTAAGTTACTTTTATTTAAAAATATGAATCCTTCCAGTACTTATCAGCTGCTGTATGTCTGACCACAGTGCTCTCTACTGACACCTCTGTCCATTTTAGGAACAGTCCAGAGTAGGAGCAAATCCCCATAGAAAACCTATCCTGCTCTGTACAGTTCCTAAAATGGACAGAGGTGTCAGCAGAGAGTACTGTGGTCAGACAGAAAGGAAATTCAAAAAAGAAAAGAACTTCTTGTGGATCATAACAACAGCTGATAAGTACTGGAAGGATTACATTTTTTTAATAGAAGCAATTTACAAATCTGTTTTACTGTCTGGCACCAGTTGATTTACATTTTTTTTCCCAGTGGAGCACCCCTTTAATGTTAATGAATTGATCTTGTTCTCCTACCATACAGGTAAAAACATGTTGTTTTAAGTTAGTATTTTTTTTTCTCATTTTACGCAATGACAGCGGAAAGGCAGTGGAACCTTAAAGGTACTATTATCATGGCATCTATGAGTCTTCTATTTTTCTCACATATCAAATGATCTCACTACATTTGTACTGGTGGAAAACAGATGAAATATAGGGAAACAGGAAGGGCGGTAACTGGGCCAGGGGAAATGGGGGTGGTGGAGGGAGGGGGAGGAACAGTAAAGAAAAGGGAAGCATGGGTGGAGAGGAAGGGGAGGGGGGAGAAAACAGATCATAAATAAGTAAAAACCACATACCTGAGCACCATCAGTCAACTCGTCCATGGTGAAGGCCTTTGTCCATCGCTACAGGAAAGCTAGTAGTGAGGTTGGAGAAGAGGTGTCATGGATAGAAAGGAGCCTAGGCTGTACGATAGAGAAGAGTTTCAGTGAAGGCAAACCATGGTCACCAGATCGCAGTATACCTATCAGTAGCACCAGAGGAGTCTGCCATCAGCTCCTCCATGCAATTGACGAAAATAACCTATTTATACCAGTCAGAGATTGTTGGAGGGCTGGCATCCTTCCAGCGTCTAGGTATCACAGTCCTAGCCGCCATCAAAATGAAGTGGGCCAAAGCTTTGAAAGGGGATTTCCTAGTCATCGGCAGAATTGACAGGAGGAGCACTTTCGGGTCATTGGAATTGGATACTCCAGCGATGGTTTGGATGCCTGACAATACGGTGGTCCAGAAAGGACTCAGGGAAGGGGAGGACCACCAAAAGTGGGACATGGTTCCTCGAGCTCGAGCCCCCCCCCCCCCCCCCCACACATCACCAACACAAATAAGAGACGTCGGGATACATTATGTGGACCACCTAGACATTATTTCATAGTTTGTCTCTTGTGCCCCATAGGAAATAGACAGTTTATGACACATCCGGAAGGCTGCAGACCAATCTGTCAGGGCAAAGGTTGTGCCCAGTTCCTCCTCCCAGGCCGTCACAAACTTTGGAGGGCTCTGTTCAGCCTTATCAAGAAGGAGGCCATAGACCAGACCTCCTAAGTGACCAGGGAGGAGGAAGTACACATCTCTTCAAAGGGAAGGAGGGGCCTGTCCAGTCTCAGGTCCCGGACCACGGTTGTCACAATGTGGCGGAGCTGCAAATATTGCATGTACTTGGTTGGCATGCGGAGGATGATCCAGCACCAGGTCTTTTTAAGGGTGAAGCAGGATACCAGCTAGTAGACCTCTGAGGGAGAGGGTCGGAGGATCTGTCATACCCATGAAAGAGGAACAGACATCTCCGGGGGGGGGGGGGGGGGGAGCACGGGCTTCGCAGGATAGGATCTTAGTGTTGATCAAGTATGCAGTTCCCTGGACACCCAAGGTAGGGTAGCATGGGCTGTAGGCAAGAGTGTTCCCAGGGGTAACCAAAGGAGAGATAGGACCTCAAATCTAGTACCAGAGAGTTCCACCCCAACCATAGTTTGGTGGAGCGGCCGTAAAAGAAGTCCAGAAACCTGGCCAGTGTATTTGCAATGTAGTAGGCCTTGCAGTCCGGGACCGCAAGCCTATCCATATGTTTCCGTCTAGTCAAGATCTTTCTGGAGATTCTCGATGGCCGCCCTGCCCAAACAAACGTTCTGATTAGCTTATTGAGTTTGCAAAAGTATGAGGGGAGGAATGGCTACAGGAACCATCAGAAAGAGGTACAACAGTCTGGGGAGTACATACATTTTGAGTATGTCGGCCCTACCCACCCAGGAAAATGTGCCAGCAGACCACTTTGATAGGTACTTCTCCAATGTCACCTTCGGGAGAAGAAAATTAAGAGAAAAGGCATCAAGTGTATCAGCTGGAACCTGAACACTTAGATACTTGATAGACCTCGGAGCCCAATGGAAGGGATGTTCCCGTTTAAGACAGGAGACGTTAGTAACATTCAAGGCCATGCTCTTTGTCATGTTAATTTTGTGGTTGCCAAAATGTGAGTAGAGTTGGAGGGTACAGGAGACTGCAGGCAGGGAAGTGTGGGGGGAGAGCAGTCTGTTGTATGTAGTCGGACAAGGAGATGTGTGGCAATGGGGTTGGAGGGGTGGGTCAGTGTTGATGGAGGGAGGTTGTAAAGGTCAGTGTAGTAGTGTTTGAATGTCTTCAAAATGTCAGAAGTAAGGAATGATTTCCCACCCCCCGGTTTGCTAATGGATGGGATGTACTGAGACATGCACTGGTCCACCAAAGCCCTGGCTAGGGACTTTCCTGGTCTGTTGCCCCACTCATAGAAGGTCTTGGAGCATCTCTGCCTGAACTGTTTGTACTTATCATTCAGGAGAGCACAGATATCGTGGCGCGTCTTAATGAGCTCTCTCAAAGTGGAGTGTTGTTGAGACCGTTTGTGCTGGGCTTCCAATACACTCAGCTTCTCAAGGAGTTTCCTCAATTTAGTCCCCTTTGCTTTTTTAAGGCGGGAGCCATGGCTAATCAGGGCCCCACGCAGTACGCACTTTAGGGCTTCCCACTGCACAGGTAGGGGGGTCAGGTCAGTCGCGTGGTCAGATTGAAAGTTGGCAATTGTAGTTTTCAAATCCGACAAGCAGAGTGCATTGAGGAGGATGGACTCATTAAGTCACCACGAGAGCTCTGGGGTGCTTAAGAAGGGGATCTTGATCGTGCAGTGGACCGGGACATGATCAGAAAGGAAGAGGTTCCCTATCTGTGAGGAAGAAAGACAGGGCAAGTAATGATGGGTCATAAACATGTAATCTAGTCTGCTGTAAGTTCCATGGGGGCTAGAGTAGTAGGTGTAGTCCCGATCCCCCAGAATGCTGGAGGCGCCACACATCACACAGCTGGAGGGAGTGTAGTTGGCGTCTAAGGTGGCTCAGCTGGCGGTAGGAAATAGCTGATTGCTGTGTGGACGCATCCAGCAAAGGCTGGAGGGGGAGGTTGAAGTCGCTAGTTAAAAGCACCATACCCTGGGAAAACCTGCTAGATCTTCTAGAGTGCAGATGAGGAAGGAGACCTGAGTACAGTTGGGGGTGTAAATAGTCGCCACTGTCACCACCTAGTCCAGAATCATGCCTCTCAAAAATAGAAATCGAGCCTCTCGGTCAGCTCGTACCTCTTGTACACAGAAGGGCAGAGATCTGTGAAAACCAAAAGATACCCCCTTCGAGCGAGAATCCAGATTGGGGCTATGGAACGAGGTGGGAAAGTAGTGGAACAGAAGCTAAGGGACAGTGAGTGGCATCGTCAACCTCCAGGGGTGGTGCCAGGAGGAAGCTCAACAATGTGGACCTTAAGCAATATTGCAATGTCTGATGCTTCCTCAGTCCCAGCCAGGTCTCGTGTGGATATGTACTGACGCCAAAAGAAGGCATTCAGCAGCAGCAGTCACCGAGGGTCGATAAACAGGGTTCCAAAAGGTCTTAGTCCTTCAGCAGGTAAGTCAGGGTTCAACCACTGTTGTATGCAAATTGTTTGAGTGTTTTCTAAGGGATGTTATTTTGGAGTTTCTTGATAAAAATAAATGTATGACTCCATATCAGCATGGCTTTATGAAGGATCGGTCCTGTCAAACTAACCTGATCAGCTTTTAGGAAGAGGTGAGCTCCAGACTGGACCTGGGGGAATCGCTGGATGTCTTATATCTGGATTTTTCCAAAGCATTTGATACGGTTCCACATAAAAGGTTGGTGCATAAAATGAGAAGGATTGGGCTGGGGGAGAATGTGTGTAAGTGGGTAAGTAACTGGCTCAGTGATAGGAAACAGGATGGTTATTAATGGTACTTATTCTGATTGGGTGACTATTATTAGTGGGGTGCCACAGGGGTCCGTCTTGGGTCCTGTTCTATTTAATATATTAATTAATGACCTTGTACAGGGGTTGAATAGTAAAGTAGCAATATTTGCAGATGATACTAAACTCTGTAAAGCGATAAACACTATAGAGGACAGTGCACTGTTACAAATGGATCTGGGTGGGTTGGAGGTTTGGGCTGGGAAGTGGCAGATGAGGCTCAACACTGATAAATGTAAGGTTATGCACATGGGGGAAAAAAATCCGGCCTGGGATTATGTATTAAATAGGAGAACACTTGGGACCACTGACGTGGAAAAGCACTTTGGAGTCTTAGTTAACAGTAAATTTAGCTGTAGTGACCAGTGTCGGGCAGCTGCTGCCAAGGCAAATAAAATCATGGGGTGCATCAATAGGGGCATAGATGCCCACGACAATGAAATAATTCTGCCGTTGTACAAATCACTAGTCAGACCACACATAGAACACTGTGTACAGTACTGTGCACCAGTGTATAATAAAGATATAGTGGAGCTAGAGAGGGTTCAAAGACGGGCAACCAGAGTACTACGCAGAATGGGAGGACTACAGTACCCAGAAAGATTATCAGAATTAGGGTTATTTAGATTAGAAAAAAGAAGGCTTAAGGGTGACCTAATAACTATGTATAAATATATCAGGGGATCGTATAGAGATCTCTCTCATTATCTTTTTTTTACCCAGGACTGTATCTATAACAAGGGGGCATCCTCTACGTCTAGAGGAAAGAAGGTTTCTACACCAGCACAGACTTTACTGTAAGAACAGTGAAACTGTGGAATTCTATGCCTGAGGTGGTGGTCATGGTGAACTCTGTAAAAGAGTTCAAAAAGGGGCTCGATGCATTTTTGGAGAATAATAACCTCACTGGTTATGTATAATAGATTTGTAGGGACAGAACGGTTATCCAGGGATTTATACTGACTGCCATATTTGGAGTGGGGAAGAAATTTTTACCTCCTAGTATGAGGGTTTTTTGCCTTCCTCTGGATCAACTCAGTAGGGACTCATCAGGGTTATAGGTTGAACTTGATGGACTTTGGTCTTTTTTCAACCTTATGAACTATGTTACTGTCACGATGCCGGCTGGCAGGTAGTGGATCCTCTGTGCCAGAGAGGGATTGGCGAGGACCGCGCTAGTGGACCGGTTCTAAGTCACTACTGGTTTTCACCAGAGCCCGCCGCAAAGCGGGATGGTCTTGCTGCGGCGGTAGTGACCAGGTCGTATCCACTAGCAACGGCTCACCTCTCTGACTGCTGATGATAGGCGAGGTACAAGGGAGTAGACAGAAGCAAGGTCGGACGTAGCAGAAGGTCGGGGGCAGGCGGCAAGGTTCGTAGTCAGGGTGGATAGCAGAAGTTCTGGTACACAGGCTTTAGACACACAAAACGCTTTCACTAGGCACAAGGGCAACAAGATCCGGCAAGGGAGTGCATGGGAGGAGGTTAGATATAGTCAGGGAGCAGATGGAAGCCAATTAAGCTAATTGGGCCAGGCACCAATCATTGGTGCACTGGCCCTTTAAGTCTCAGGGAGCTGGCGCGCGCGCGCCCTAGAGAGCGGAGCCGCGCGCGCCAGCACATGACAGCAGGGGACGGGAACGGGTAAGTGACCTGGGATGCGATTCGCGAGCGGGCGCGTCCCGCTGTGCGAATCGCATCCCCAACGGCCATGACAGTGCAGCGCTCCCGGTCAGCGGGACTGACCGGGGAGCTGCAGGGAGAAAGACGCCGTGAGCGCTCCGGGGAGGAGCGGGGACCCGGAGCGCTAGGCGTAACAGTTACTATGTTGAGGAAGTGGACCGACCTTGTCCTGTTGTCTCTTGTGCGACCGCTGGGAGGCTCTGGGTGCCGGCAAAGGAGCATAGGGATCATTCAGGAAAGCCAGCCAGTCCAGTAGCAAAAATGGGGGGAGGTTAAGAGCAGCAAGGAAGGGTGGTAAGTCTGCGTGAGCACGGATTCCACCGTGGCACCAGCTGTGACATGGAGGGCGAATGGGGAAACCCCATCTGTAAAACATGTTGTGGTCTTCAAGTAAGCTTAGGAGGGGTCTCAGTAACGCTCGCTGACGAAGAGTGCGCCTCGACAAGTCTGGATAGATTTGAAGAGTCGCCCTGTCGAAGTCAATGTCACCCCGCTGCCTCACTGACTGCATAATCTGTTCTTTCAGCATGTAGCAGTGGATTCGGCATATTACATCTCTCGAATGAGCAGGGTCAGAGCTTTGCGCTCTCAGAGCTCGATGAACTTGGTCAATTTCAATATGGGTGTCAGGGGGTTGGTTAAGGAGCATGTTAAAGATCCCTGTGACAGTAGATAGGAGGTCAGGGGTTCGGGTGGCCTCGGGGAGCCCGTGGATGCAGACATTATTCCGGTGACTACTGTTCTCAATATCATCTAAATGGTTCGCCAGTGCTTGATTCTTGGAGTCTTGTGAGCGTAGGGTCGCCTACATGTCTCTCATAGAGGCCAGGACCGTCACTTGGAAGTCTTCCAGAGCTATCACCCTCCCTTGGAGTTCAGATACGTTCTGTTTGACCAGTTGCAAGCCCTGTCTTCAGGCATACTTCAAGTCAGATGCTAAGGCAGACATGTCTGACTTGGTGGGTAGGAGGGCCAAGAGTGCCTGAAATTCTGGGTGACCCTTAAATAGGGCAACCGCTTGAGCAGGTGGTGGTAGTGAAGATGAGAGCATATCACTTCCGCGGTCGGGTGAGTTCTGAGTTCGAATAGATTGGTGTAAAAGCATAGGTTTCTGTTGCAACGGGCTAAGGGCCTCAATGCCCAGGCTTCTGGGGTTTGTGTGTGTAGCAGGGGCCAGGTTCTGAGAGGGAGAGGGCAGCTTCTTGACCTCCATCACCTCCAGACGGTCACTACACTGTGGCAGACAGTCCATGTCCTCAGTCATATCCCCCGTTACATGGTCTCCCTCAGAGTAAGACATTAGCTGGCTGTGGGAGGGGGAGCATGCCAAGCTTCTGAATATGGAGGGGATTCTCTGGGAGATGGAGGGAGCCCCTACTGAGAGACCCGCTGGAGAGGAGGGCATGTGGAATGGCTGTGGCTGTTGCAGGCCCAACACTACCCCTCACTACACGCACCTCCTGCCTCTCACGGCTCTGTGCGAACGGGGCAGGTTGTCTCTCCGGAGTAGCAGGGGGAGACTGCTCAAGTCGCTTACTACCAGCTTCTTCTGCACCACCCGGTGCTTCTTCAACCGAGTAGGTGAGGAGCATGGCAGGGGGGATCCGACAGCTTCCTTCACTGCGTGGGCAAGGTGAAGGGACACTCCCGTCGGTGGGTGACAAGGTAAGTCCAGCAGGGCCACCATGCGTCCGCTGAGTTGTGGAGCGGCAGCGCCGACCATGCTTCTTCTTGTAACTGGCAGGGATGGGGCGGGAGCTGATTAAGCTGGCGGCCCCCGCACAATCTTGGAGTGCCCTGGCATTGGGTCCGAGATACAGGGAGCCCCTGCAGGGGGGGCAAAATAGTTAGAAATAAGGACCACTGCAGACTGGGACATCTTCAGTGGTTTGCAGTTCCTCCACGACCTTCTGGATCCCATCTAGGCGACGATTATTCCCCAATAAATGGCTGTGGACACAGAGCTCAGGCAGTATGCGACTGTCTCCTCACATGGCTAGCCACGCCCCCCCCGTAAGGTTAGTATTTTATAGGGGTCAATGAATAGTTATGATATGGTAAAATTGGTTTAATCTGTGAATATTTGCTAAGGTGATAAGTAGATTTCCTATTTTAGATAGAAACTGGGCTGAAGGTTACAGGTTGTTGCCTACTGCTTGTAAAAGTAACACCTAGAGATGGGAAATAAAAATCAGTATGCTATGCTCACCTTGTTCTCAATCTTCCCTTACTGGGAGTACCTTAACTTGGCTTAAAAACCCCCTTTGTCTCTCTTATCAACTAGGATATGTAATGTTATGTGGGGTATTTACTAGCTGTGACACAGTATGAAACTATGTGAATAATAGAAAAAAAGACAAGGGACCAGAGACAGTGCTATATACTGTAGGGCAGTTATTTCAGGTGGATAACCATAATTACAGTAGATGGATGAATCTGCTCACCTTGGAGTATTGCACTCAGGCACAACACTGTGAAGCGCTTTAGATGGACAGATGTTGGGAGGCAACCGGCCATCGATACCGTTGTCACAACGGTGCGGGATACAGGTAAACAATCTGGATAAGCATGACCTGGTAGGGTTCCCCTTTTGCCATAAACAAAATCAACTTATGGCTTGCGGCGCATCACTGGAGGACACAATGGTGGTGAGAACAGTGTGTCTTTTATTAGGAAAGTATAAAAGACAGCTTCGTGGACAACGCGTTTCACGGAACTGAAGAAGAAGGAAGAGTCCTTAGAAACACGTTGTCCACAAAGCTGTCTTGTAAACTTACCTAATAAAAGACACACTGTCCTCACCACCATTTTGTCCTCGGGTGATGCGCCGCAAGCCATAAGTCACATTTTTTATGGAAAAAGGGGAACCTTGCCAGGTCATCCTTATCCAGAATGTCTACCTGTATGAAACAAGGAGCATATGCAAATTGAGTATCAGGAGTTCTAAAAATGATTGAAAGTAACATATGTAACAAAGTATGAAAGCCACAAATGATTGCCATTCTTAGTCTTTGTTTTAGTTGTGGTGTTTTCTTTCCCTTAATAATAGAATCACAGAACTTTTTACTATTGAACTCCAATGTTTGCTAATTATTATAAATAGCTTTTATAGCAATTTTCTGACTTCTGCAGACTACTTTAAACTGTTACCGGCAGTCTGCATTTGGCAAGAAATAGGCAGCCATAATATTGTTAAGTGCTACAGCTGCCAGCTCATTAGTATCAGATAGTGTTGTTACTGGAGAAGCATATTGGCTCTTACAGGTGTATTAGGATTTGTATGCATCACAGTACCAAAACCAAAATGCATGCAGTGGTGGCAGATATGAAAATGTTTTGTTAATAAGAGAGATCATTGAAAAATGACTATATTAGTTTTAGATGAATCAAAGGTAAAAGAAATCCAGAAAACCATGCATTGCAAGAGTACTATGCTATTTACAAGCAAAGCAAACCTGACATTAATGGGTACACCAGGGGACCACATTTGATTCTACTCCATTTATACAAAGGCAGAAGTGGTAAAGACTGGCCAAAGTGGGGAGTTAAAGCTCAAAACATTGTATATTGATCTGTTTCTCCATATATCCAGTCTGCCTTTTGCTTACAGTTCAGGACAGCTTTTCTGCATTAGTATGAATGATATTTACATAAATTAAATTTGGTTTCCTTAACCCCTTAAGGACTCAGGGTTTTTCCGTTTTTGCACTTTCGTTTTATCCTCCTTACCTTTTAAAAATCATAACCCTTTCAATTTTCCACCTAAAAATCCATATTATGGCTTATTTTTTGCATCACCAATTCTACTTTGCAGTGACATCAGTCATTTTACCCAAAAATTCACGACAAAACGGGAAACAAAATCATTGTGCGACAAAATCGAAGAAAAAACGCCATTTTGTAAATTTTGGGGGCTTCCGTTTCTACGCAGTGCATATTTCGGAAAAATGACACCTTATCATTATTCTGTAGGTCCATACGGCTAAAATGATACCCTACTTATATAGGTTTGATTTTGTCGTACTTCTGGAAAAAATCATAACTACATGCAGGAAAATTTATGCGTTTAAAAATGTCCTCTTCTGACCCCTATAACTTTTTTATTTTTCCACGTACAGGGCGGTATGAGGGGCCATTTTTTGCGCCGTGATCTGAAATTTTTATCGGTACAATTTTTGTCTTGATTGGACTTTTTGATCACTTTTTATTCATTTTTTAATGGTATAAAAAGTGACCAAAATACGCTTTTTTGGACTTTGGAATTTTTTTGTGCGTACACCATTGACCCTGCGGTTTAATTAATGATATATTTTTATAGTTCGGACATTTACGCACGCGGCGATACCACATATGTTTATTTTTATTTACACTGTTTTATTTTTTTATGGAAAAAGGGGGGTGATTCAAACTTTTATTAGGGAAGGGGTTAAATGACCTTTATTAACACTTTATTTTTTTTGCAGCATTATAGGTCCCATAGGGACCTATAACACTGCACACACTGATCTCTCATCCTGATCACAGGCGTGTATCTCTGTTGACACCTCTGTCCATGTCAGGAACTGTCCAGAGCAGGAGAGGTTTGCTATGGGGATTTGCTCCTGCTCTGGACAGTTCCTGACATGGACAGAGGTGTCAGCAAAGAGCATTATTGTCAGACAGAAAAGAACAACTCAACTTCCTCTGTAGTATACAGCAGCTGATAAGTACTCAAAGGATTTAGATGTTTTAATAGAAGTAATTTACAAATCTGTTTAACTTTCTGGCACCAGTTGATTTGAACTGGGTGCCCCTTTAATAGAGATGAGCAAATCTGCAGAAATCTGTTTAGGGTGGAGTTGCTCAAATTGGAAATAATTCACTATTCCACGTGCAGAGTGCAAATGTACTATTGTACTATCATCATTGCTTACCTCTGGGCAGCTGTTTACATTCACTGGGCATGGCCCTTTGTGCCTGCCCCAGTGGTTGTTAACTGGGTGGTGAGACATTCAATGCATGTATTGTCTTTCAGTGTACAGGAGCACAGATGACTGGAATCCCTCCTCCCATTCACCTTAATCAACCCCCCCCCCCCCCCCCAAAAAAAAAAGAAAAAAAAATGAGTTACCTATAATTCAGGAACCTGCATTAACTAGGTGATGCCATGTTGTCAGCATCAACCAGAATCTTTCAGCATCTTATGAAGTCAACACCACAAATAATTCAGGTCAGGCTGTTGTAAGGACAATAGGAAGAAGGAAACTGTACAGATGTGCCCTTCCATACCTTTCCTTGTGGCGCAACATAAGCATGATAAAAAAAAACTCAACGCATAATTTTACGATCATTTGGGATGTATATGCTATGTGTGGCCACCCCCAGTGGTTGTGATGTAAATTGCAGCTTGTTGAGGCTTTTACTAACATGTCAGAATATTGTATTACATTTGTATCATAAGAAATCGGAATCCTTAACATAAATCAAGAAAAGGTAAGAAAAGGACATAGCTTTATCTAATAAAGTGGCCCTGGCCAGTTTAGATAAAAAAATTACTTAACCCCTTAAGGACCAGGCCATTTTACACCTTAAGGACCGGAGCCTTTTTTGCAATTCTGACCACTGTCACTTTAAACATTAATAACTCTGGGATGCTTTTAGTTATCATTCTGATTCCGAGATAGTTTTTTTGTGACATATTCTACTTTAACTTAGTGGTAAAATTTTATGGTAACTTGCATCCTTTCTTGGTGAAAAATCCCAAAATTTGATGAAAAAAATGAAAATTTAGCATTTTTCTAACTTTGAAGCTCTCTGCTTGTAAGGAAAATGGATATTCAAAATATATATTTTTTTGGGTTCACATATACAATATGTCTACTTTATGTTTGCATCATAAAATTTATGAGTTTTTACTTTTGGAAGACACCAGAGGGCTTCAAAGTTCAGCAGCAATTTTCCGATTTTTCACAAAATTTTCAAACTCGCTATTTTTCAGGGACCAGTTCAGGTTTGAAGTGGATTTGAAGGGTCTTCATATTAGAAATACCCCATAAAAGACCCAATTTTAAAAACTACACCCCCCAAAGTATTCAAAATGACATTCAATAAGTGTTTTAACCCTTTATGTGTTTCACAGGAATAGCAGCAAAGTGAAGGAGAAAATTCAAAATCTTCATTTTTTACACTCGCATGTTCTTGTAGACCCAATTTTTGAATTTTTGCAAGGGGTAAAAAGGAGAAAATTTTTACTTGTATTTGAAACCCAATTTCTCTCGAGTAAGCACATACCTCATATGTCTATGTTAATTGTTCGGCGGGCGCAGTAGAGGGCTCAGAAGGGAAGGAGCGACAAATGGTTTTTGGGGGGCATGCCGCATTTAGGAAGCCCCTATGGTGCCAGGACAGCAAAAAAAAACACATGGCATACCATTTTGGAAACTAGACCCCTCAGGGAACGTAACAAGTGGTAAAGTGAACCTTAATACCCTACAGGTGATTCACGACTTTTGCATATGTAAAAAAAATATATATATTTTTTACCTAAAATGCTTGGTTTCCCAAAAAATGTACATTTTTAAAAAGGGTAATAGCAGAAAATACCCCCCAAAATTTGAAGCCCAATTTCTCCTGATACAGAAAACACGTCGCATGGGGGTGAAAAGTGCTCTGCTGGCGCACTACAGGTCTCAAAAGAGAAGGAGTCACATTTGGCTTTTTTGAAGGAAATTTTGCTCTGGGGGCATGCCGCATTTAGGAAGCCCCTATGGTGCCAGAACAGCAAAAAAAAAAACACATGGCATACCATTTTGGAAACTAAACCCCTCGGGGAACGTAACAAGGGGTAATGTGAACCTTAATGCCCTACAGGTGTTTCACGACTTTTGCATATGTAAAAAAATAAAAAAATTTTACCTAAAATGCTTGTTTTCCCAAATGTTTACATTTTTAAAAAGGGTAATAGCAGAAAAAAAACCCCAAAATTTGAAGCCCAATTTCTCCAGATTCAGAAAACACCCCATATGGGGGTGAAAAGTGCTCTGCTGGCGCACTACAGGTCTCAGAAGAGAAGGAGTCACATTTGGCTTTTTGAAAGCGAATTTTGCTCTGGGGGCATGCCGCATTTAGGAAGCCCCTATGGTGCCAGGACAGCAAAAAAAAACACATGGCATACCATTTTGGAAACTAGACCCCTCGGGGAATGTAACAAGGGGTAGTTTGAACCTTAATACCCTACAGGTGTTTCACGACACATGTAAAAAAATATATATATTTTTTAGCTAAAGTGCTTGTTTTCCCAAAAATTTAAAATTTTTAAAAAGCGTTATAGCAGAAAATACCCCCCAAAATTTGTTAGGGAATTTCTCCCGAGTACGGCGATACCCCATATGTGACCCTAAACTGTTGCCTTGAAATACGACAGGGCTCCAAAGTGAGAGCGCCATGCGCATTTGAGGCCTAAATTAGGGACTTGCATAGGGGTGGACATAGGGGTGTTATACGCCAGTGATTCCCAAACAGGGTGCCTCCAGCTGTTGTAAAACTCCCAGCATGCCTAGACAGTCAACGGCTATCTGGCAATACTGGGAGTAGTTATTTTGCAACAGCTGGAGGCTCCGTTTTGGAAACAGTGGCGTACCAGACGTTTTTCATTTTTATTGGGGAGGGGAGGGGGGCTGTGTAGGGGTATGTGTATATGTAGTATTTTTTACTTTTTATTTTATTTTGTGTTAGTGTAGTGTTTTTAGGGTACAGTCGCACGGGCGGGGGGTTCACAGTAGTTTCTCGCTGGCAGTTTGAGCTGCGGCAGAAATTTTGCCGCACCTCAAACTTGCAGCCGGATACTTACTGTAATCCTCCGCCCATGTGAGTGTACCCTGTACATTCACATTGGGGGGGGGGGGCATCCAGATGTTGCAAAACTACAACTCCCAGCATGTACGGTCTATCAGTGCATGCTGGGAGTTGTAGTTTTGCAACAGCTGGAGGCACACTGGTTGTGAAACACCGAGTTTGGTAACAAACTCAGTGTTTTGCAACCAGTGTGCCTTCAGCTGTTGCAAAAGCTACAACCCCCAGCATGTATGGACAGCGGAAGGGCATGCTGGGTCTTGTAGTTATGCAACAGCTGGAGGCATACTACTTTGGCTGGGGATGCTGGGGATTGTAGTTATGCAACAGCTGGAGACACACTGGTTTGCTACTTAACTCAGTGTGCCTTCAGCTGTTGCAAAACTACAACTCTCAGCAGTCACCGACAGCCAACGGGCATGGCTGGGAGTTGTAGTTATGCAACCACCAGATACACCACTACAACTCCCAGCATGCACTTTAGCTGATTGTGCAAGCTGGGAGTTGTAGTTACACAACAGCTGAAGGTACACTTTTCCATAGAAAGAATGTGCCTCCAGCTGTTGCAAAACTACAAGTCCCAGCATGCCCATGAGGGGATGCTGGGAGTTGTGGTGGTCTGCCTCCTGCTGTTGCATAACTACAGCTCCTCAGCATGCCCTTTTTGCATGCTGGGAGCTGTTGCTAAGCAACAGCAGGAGGCTGTCACTCACCTCCAACGATCCTCGCCGCACAGGTCAGTCCCTCGTCGTCTCCGCCGCCGCCGCTGCTCCTGGGGCCCCGATCCCAACAGGGGCGCCGGGGATCAGGGTCCCCAGCACCCGGGGTGCACGTCCCGCACCCGCTTACGTACTCCGGAAGAGGGGCAGAGCGGGTTGCGGGAGTGACACCCGCAGCAGGCGCCCTGATTGGTCGGCCGGTAATCCGGCCAACGAATCAGGGCGATCGTGAGGTGGCACCAGTGCCACCTCACCCCTGCTGGCTCTGGCTGTTCGGGGCCGTCTCTGACGGCCCCGATCAGCCAATAATTCCGGGTCACCGGGTCACTGGAGACCCGATTGACCCGGAATCTGCCGCAGATCGCTGGACTGAATTGTCCAGCGATCTGCGGCCATCGCCGACATGGGGGGTCATCATGACCCCCCTGGGCAATATGCCCCGATGCCTGCTGAACGATTTCAGCAGGCATCGGGCACCGGCTCCGCTCCAGATGGTTGCGGGGGGCCGGTAAAACACATAACGTTCTCATACGTCATGTGTCCTTAAGGACTCTGAAATGTAGACGTATGAGAACGTCATGTGTCCTTAAGGGGTTAAAGGGGTACTCCGCTCTAAACATCTTATTAGTTGTAAGATGTTAGATCGTGGGGTTCCCGCCACTGGAGATCCCGCCACTGGGGATCTCGCCACTGGGGATCTCGCCACTGGGGACCCCCCCGCAATCTCCAGGTCGGCAGTGGTGGCGTCCGGAACACGGAATCATGCAGCTTCCACATTTGTGATGTCACGGCATGCCCCCTCCATTCATGTCTATGGGAGGCGACGTGACATAGCCATCAGGCCTCCTTCCATACATGTGAATAGAGAGGGCGTGGTGGCTGGCATCGCCAGGGGTGTCACAGCAGAGATCACGGAGGTCCCCAGCGGTGGGGCCCCTACGATCTAACATCTTATCCCCTATGCTTTGGATAGGGAATAAGATGTTTACAGCGGAGTACCCCTTTAACTTCACTGTTTCTGTCATATTCTAAGACAATAAAATATCCATTAACAATTGCAGTCAATTCAATCACTATTTGCTTTTTAACGCAGGATGACTAAAGCTCCAGTAATTGCATTTTCTGAAACCTGAGTCATGGTTATTATTTCAGGCCTAAAGACATATTATGGAAAGACATGAAACAGTTTACATGACAGCTGGAAATATCACTGATGCAGTGATATATAGTGAATTGGGTAAAATCATTTCTAATACCTTAGACTTAGAAATGAAAACGTAAGCATGACTCATTTGGCCAAAATAATAGTTGTTAAAGCCTTGTATTTACCGTATTTTTCGCCGTATAAGACGCACTTTTTCTTCCCCAAAACTGGGGGAAAAAAGTCGGTGCGTCTTATACGGCGAATACACCCCTATTGCGCGCGGTCCCTGCGGCCATCAATGGCCGGGACCAGCGGCTAATACAGGACATCACCGATTGCGGTGATGCCCTGTATTAACCCTTCAGACGCGGCGATCAAAGCTGACAGCCGCGTCAAAAGGAAAAGTGACACTAACCCGTCTGTACAGTCGGGCTGTTCGGGACCGCCGCGATTTCACCGTGGCGGTCCCGAACAGCCCGACTGAATAGCCGGGTTAGTGCTTACAGGACACCGGGAGGGACCTTACCTGCCTCCTCGGTGCCTTCTCCATTCAAGGATCCCCTGTATGGCCGGCGCTCTCCTTCCTCGTCATCACGTCATCGCATACGTGCTCCGGCGTGCGTAACAACGTGATGGCGGCGACGGAGAGCAAGGATGCCGGCAGCACAGACGTTCTGGAGCGACGGGGACACGGCGACTGCAATGGAGCGACATCCAGGGCAGCGGTGACAGGTCCGGAGCGGCGGGGACACGTGAGTATTATCTCCTATGCAGTGGTCTTCAATCTGCGGACCTCCAGATTTTGCAAAACTAGTTTTGCAACATCTGAAGGTCCGCAGGTTGAAGACCACTATTGGGTTCCAAATCTTTATTCTTTTAGATTTTGCACCTATAAATTGGGTGCGTCTTATACGCCGGTGCATTCTATAGGACGAAAAATACGGTATATTCCAATGAAAAGATTTTCATTTACATTAATGCAGCTGTTAACATTGTAGAGTAGAGCTAAGATTTTTTTGTCAAGCTGCTCTTACTATTTCATGTTTGTGAAAAGTAAAGTCTATACATTTACTGAACTGTACTCGGCACGTTAATGTTATTGATAATTAATGGGGTCTGTGCTATGACAGTAGAGGGTAGTCATGGTCCCTGGACTTCCCAGTTTGGACAAGTGAATTATTACAAGTAATATGCTGAAATTCTAGCTGCAACTTTAATTTCAGACAAAGGAACGTCAATAGCACTTTGTTGAAACAATGGGATTCCTATCATAATATATATATATATATATATATATATATATATATATATATATATAGACAAAGAATAAGTCAGCCAGCACTTTAGTTCATTCCAAACTATTATATGGACCTGGCCTACAGGTGCACGCTACTAGGCTAGATATACAGCAACAGAAGAATTCAGCAGCACACTGCCAGCACAAGGATATAGATGAAACATGAATATGCAGTTAAAACATGGAGAGCTATACAGCTATGGTGTAATAGATGCAAATGTGAAACTATGAAATAGTGAGGCACTTAGCTCGCAAATTTGTCTCCGCCGGCGGTCAAATAGCTTGGACCGTCCCACCGCGATAAGGTGGCCTCATTGGGATGGACCCTACACTGTGAATATGCCTCTGTGTGAACAGTTCAGTAAGCATGGCAGGGTCTGGAACATCCAAGACACCTTATATACACACCTGATAGAGGTGGGTGGGGTGCAAGGCCAACATGGAGGTAGCCACTCCCCCATATGTGCAATACAGACAAAGAATAAGTCAGCCAGCACTTTAGTTGATACCAAACTATTATATGGACCTGGCCTACAGGTGCACGCTACTAGGCTAGATATACAGCAACAGAAGAATGCAGCAGCACACTGCCAGAACAAGGATATAGATGAAACATAAATATGCAGTTAAAACATGGAGAGCTATACAGCTATGGTGTAATAGATGCAAATGTGAAACTATGAAATAGTGAGGCACTTAGCTCGCAGATTTGTCTCCGCCGGCGGTCAAATTTGCGAGCTAAGTGCCTCACTATTTCATAGTTTCACATTTGCATCTATTACACCATAGCTGTATAGCTCTCCATGTTTTAACTGCATATTCATGTTTCATCTATATCATTGTGCTGGCAGTGTGCTGCTGCATTCTTCTGTTGCTGTATATCTAGCCTAGTAGCGTGCACCTGTAGGCCAGGTCCATATAATAGTTTGGTATCAACTAAAGTGCTGGCTGACTTATTCTTTGTCTGTATTGCACATACGGGGGAGTGGCTACCTCCATGTTGGCCTTGCACCCCACCCACCTCCCTCAGGTGTGTATATAAGGTGTCTTGGATGTTCCAGACCCTGTCATGCTTACTGAACTGTTCACACAGAGGCATATTCACAGTGTAGGGTCCGTCCCAATGAGGCCACCTTATCGCGGTGGGACGGTCCAAGCTATTTGACCGCCGGCGGAGACAAATTTGCGAGCTAAGTGCCTCACTATTTCATAGTTTCACATTTGCATCTATTACACCATAGCTGTATAGCTCTCCATGTTTTAACTGCATATTCATGTTTCATCTATATCCTTGTGCTGGCAGTGTGCTGCTGCATTCTTCTGTTGCTGTATATCTATCCTAGTAGCGTGCACCTGTAGGCCAGGTCCATATAATAGTTTGGAATGAACTAAAGTGCTGGCTGACTTATTCTTTGTCTGTATTGCACATACGGGGGAGTGGCTACCTCCATGTTGGCCTTGCACCCCACCCACCTCTATCAGGTGTGTATATAAGGTGTCTTGGATGTTCCAGACCCTGCCATGCTTACTGAACTGTTCACACAGAGGCATATTCACAGTGTAGGGTCCGTCCCAATGAGGCCACCTTATCGCGGTGGGACGGTTCAAGCTATTTGACCGCCGGCGGAGACAAATTTGCGAGCTAAGTGCCTCACTATTTCATAGTTTCACATTTGCATCTATTACACCATAGCTGTATGGCTCTCCATGTTTTAACTGCATATTCATGTTTCATCTATATCCTTGTGCTGGCAGTGTGCTGGTGCATTCTTCTGTTGCTGTATATATATATATATATATATATATATATATATATATATATATATTAGGCAATCTAAACAGTTCATGATGTTTTGGTCCTGGCACTAGACAGCATCAAAATTCAGTATGACATAGTCTGGAACTAAAAATTAATAGGTAGAGTAACTAGCAGTAAGTGCTAAAGAAGGGTCTACATTCTTTGTACACAAATGAACACCAAGTGAAGCTTCTTCACATGTCTACCTTTCCTCTAATCATCTTCTAAACTGTACAGGGTGGGCCATTTATATGGATACACCTTAATAAAATGGGAATGGTTGATGATCTTAACTTCCTGTTTGTGGCACATTAGTATATGTGAGGGGGGAAACTTTTTAAGATGGGTGGTGACCATGGCGGCCATTTTGAAGTCAGCCATTTTGAATCCAACTTTTGTTTTTTCAATAGGAAGAGGGTCATGTGACACATCAAACTTATTGGGAATTTCACAAGAAAAACAATGACGTGCTTGGTTTTAACGTAACGTTATTCTTTCATGAGTTATTTACAAGTTTCTGACCACTTATGAAATGTGTTTAATGTGCTGCCCATTGTGTTGGATTGCCAATGCAACCCTCTTCTCCCACTCTTCACACACTGATAGCAACACCACAGGAGAAATGCTAGCACAGGTTTCCAGTATCCGTAGTTTCAGGTGCTGCACATCTCGTATCTTTACAGCATAGACAATTGCCTTCAGATGACCCCAAAGATAAAAGTCTAAGGGGGTCAGATCGGGAGACCTTTGGGGCCATTCAACTGGCCCACGATGACCAATCCACTTTCCAGGAAACTGTTCGTCTAGAAATGCTCGGACCTGAGACCCATAATGTGGTGGTGCACCATCTTGCTGGAAAAACTCAGGGAACGTGCCAGCTTCAGTACATAAAGAGGGAAACACCTCATCATGTAGCAATTTTGCATATCCAGTGGCCTTGAGGTTTCCTTTGATGAAGAATGGCCCCACTATCTTTGTACCCCATATACCACACCATTCCATCAATTTTTGTGTTCCAACAGTCTTGGATGGATCTATCCAATGTGGGTTAGTGTCAGACCAATAGCGGTGGTTTTGTTTGTTAACTTCACCATTCATATAAAAGTTTGCCTCATCACTGAACAAAATCTTCTGCGTAAACTGAGGGTCCTGTTCCAATTTTAGTTTTGCCCATTCTGCAGCACCTGAAACTACGGATACTGAAAGCCTGTGCTAGCATTTCTCCTGCAGTGTTGCTATCAGTGTGTGAAGACTGGGAGAAGAGGGTTGCATTGACAATCCAACACAATGGGCAGCACATTGAACACATTTTATAAATGGTCAGAAACTTGTAAATAACTCATGAAAGAATAAAGTTACATTAAAACCAAGCACATCATTGTTTTTCTTGTGAAATTCCCAATAAGTTTGATGTGTCACAAGACCCTCTTCCTATTGAAAAAACAAAAGTTGGAATCAAAATGGCCGACTTCAAAATGGCCGCCATGGTCACCACCCATCTTGAAAAGTTTCCCCCCTCACATCTACTAATGTGCCACAAACAGGAAGTTAATATCACTAACCATTCCCATTTTATTAAGGTGTATCCACATAAATGGCCTACCCTGTATTTTCTGGTATAGACTTATTTTTTGTGTTCTTGTGTCATGTTTTTGCTGATGATTTGTTTGTGTATGGTGGGGGAGGGAAGCAATGGAAAGTTCCATACAGACCTCCATTTAACCTAAGGCCATCCCAAGGCATGGTGGCCTTGAAGTTTCCATTGAGGAGTAACCCAGCTTGACAGAATAGACTCATCATCAACATTTCAATAAGGATTTATGGAAACAGAATCTGTTTTGCTGAAGAATGATTACTGACTAATGCATGGCCTGTAGACATTTCAAAGATTGCTTATTTATCAGCAGTCTAAATTTAGAATTACTGTACTATTTTGCATTCAACATAAATCCTTATAGAGTGAAGTGTTGCTTTATTGTATAGACATTTCACATGCCAGTGAATTCATACACTGGAAATATGTAGTGCACGTATGAGAACTACAGGTGATTTATTGCTGGTTTACTGCCTGAAACAGAGATGGATTGCTACATACAAATTATTGGATAAACATTCTCACTTTGTATGTATCAAAGTAATAGAACCTGTCTTGAAATAATTATTTTATTGTTATTGGTACTTGAAAACATAGATGACAATCTAGTCAACAAGGAGTGTAAAACTCATACACCCCCCCCCCCCCTTATGTAAAATTCTGTTCATATATTGTTTTGAGAAAGTTTCTATTGGTATAGTATTATCGTCATGTTTGTGCTGTACTGGAGTGTGTTGTACTTTACTGTTATCTACCCTATTTAAATAGAGTTCTATGTTATGTACTGTAGCATTTGCAAATGTCACTAGATATCACTGCTGAAGTAAAAACTGTAGTTACCACAGGAATGTGTGGTAGAAGCCACATGCAGTGCCTAGAGTAGTGCTTAGATCTGTTTAGGAGTGGTTTTATCGCTAAGCGTAGTAGGTGTGTTTAGACGGTGGGGGGAAATCATGTTGTTGGTATACCTGATGAGGAACATGTGGAGATGGTCCATAGTGGGTCAACTAAGGTTCAATAGGTAAGAGATGTCATTGGAATATCACCAAGTAAGCTCTGGAGAACGTTACAGAGAACGTAACATGAGCTGACTGAGAATATCGTTGTCATTTTAGACTTGTGGGCTGGGATGGCCCAACTACGGGAAAGACAATGTGTTTAAGGTGGTCTGTTTCTGAAGCAGCATAAGCTATAATTTGGAGGCTTTCTGTAGAGTTTATAATATATTAGATATATTACCCTTGTGGGGAGCCAAGGAAGTTTGAGTTGTGTGAGACCTCAATCCTATACCCAGGCTATAACTGGGATTGCTAGAGGCTGTGTGCAATGAATTGTATTTAAAGTTAATGTTTATCTTTGTCAAGCTGTGGAGGTCTGTGTAAAAAGAATACTAAACTAAGATCTTTGTAGACCTGCCTAAAGTTAATCTGTTTAAATGTTTTTAAATAATGTTTAAGATAATGTTCAAGTGTTCTGTGTCCCCAGGAGTGTCCAAAGCCATCAAGTGTTAGTTGCACTCCCCCTGGATTGTACCACAAAATTCATTTGAGCTTCTAACTTAAGTATACTGTACCACTGTTGTCTGAAAAAAAAAAACTTTTGTTTTTTCTAAGGTCCAGATATTGATAGTAGAAAAAAATGAGAAAATAGAGTACAGATTCTTCTAAAAAAATTTAGCATATTGTGCTAAAGTTCATTATTTTCCATAATGTAATGATAAAAATGAAACTTTCATATATTTTAGATTCATTGCACACCAGCTGAAATATTTCAGGTCTTTTATTGTTTTAATACTGATGACTTTGGAATACAGCTCATGAAAACCCAAAATTCCTATCTCAAAAAATTAGCATATTTCATTCGACCAATAAAAGAAAAGTGTTTTTAATACAAAAAAAGTCAACCTTCAAATAAGTATGTTCAGTTATGCACTCAATACTTGGTCGGCAATTCTTTTGCAGAAATGACTGCTTCAATGCGGCGTGGCATGGAGGCAATCAGCCTGTGGCACTGCTGAGGTGTTATGGAGGCCCAGGATGCTTCAATAGCGGCCTTAAGCTCATCCAGAGTGTTGGATCTTCCGTCTCTCAACTTTCTCTTCACAATATCCCACAGATTCTCTATGGGGTTCAGGTCAGGAGAGTTGACAGGCCAATTGAGCACAGTAATACCATGGTCAGTAAACCATTTACCAGTGGTTTTGGCACTGTGAGCAGGTGCCAGGTCGTGCTGAAAAATGAAATCTTCATCTCTATAAAGCTTTTCAGCAGATGGAAGCATGAAGTGCTCCAAAATCTCCTGATAGCTAGCTGCATTGACCCTGCCCTTGAAAAAACACAGTGGACCAACACCAGCAGCTGACATGGCACCCCAGACCATCACTGACTGTGGGTACTTGACACTGGATTTCAGGCATTTTGGCACTTCCTTCTCCCCAGTCTTCCTCCAGTCTCTGGCACCTTGATTTCCGAATGACATGCAAAATTTGGACTTTGGACCACTGAGCAACAGTCCAGTGCTGCTTCTCTGTAGCCCAGGTCAGGTGCTTCTGCTGCTGTTTCTGGTTCAAAAGTGGCTTGACCTGGGGAATGCGGCACCTGTAGCCCATTTCCTGCACACGCCTGTGCACTGTGGCTCTGGATGTTTCTACTCCAGACTCAGTCCACTGCTTCCGCAGGTCCCCCAAGGTCTGGAATTGGTCCTTCTCCACAATCTTCCTCACGGTCCGGTCACCTCTTCTCGTTGTGGAGTGTTTTCTGCCACATTTTTTCCTTCCCACATACTTCCCACTGAGGTGCCTTGATACAGCACTCTGGGAACAGCCTATTTGTTCAGACATTTCTTTCTGTATCTTACCCTCTTGCTTGAGGGTGTCAATGATGGCCTTCTGGACAGCAGTCAGGTCGGCAGTCTTACCCATGATTGCGGTTTTGAGTAATGAACCAGGCTGGGAGTTTTTAAAAGCCTCAGGAATCTTTTTCAGGTGTTTAGAGTTAATTAGTTGATTCAGATGATTAGGTTAATAGCTTGTTTAGAGAGGCTTTTCATGATATGCTAACTTTTTGAGATAGGAATTTTGGGTTTTCATGAGCTGTATGCCAAAATCATCAGTATTAAAACAATAAAAGACCTGAAATATTTCAGTTGGTGTACAATGAATCTAAAATATATGAAAGTTTAATTTTTGTCATTACATTATGGAAAATAACTAACTTTAGCACAATATGCTAATTTTTTTTTTAGAAGAACCTACCTTTTTAGAAGCTATGAAGCTTTTCTGGGTGGCTTCTGTTATAAAAAAAATATTGACTATTCTATACAGGATCATAGTAAAAGGGTGGGAAGATGAGTCTTATGTTGAGATAAAATGAATAAATAAATACATAATAGCAATAATAATAGCTCTTAGCCATCCAAAGCTTATTTTGATTGTGGTACATAGCAGAAGCAAGTCTTAAGTATGAAAAGGTAAATGTATGTATCTGTGCATTGACTATTTAAACAAGCTTTGACAGTATACAGGATATTTTTATTATATATCTTTTGACTTTCCATGCTGACTAGTGAAAGCACTGCGGATGCTCTGAAATGAGAATCCTGAATAGCTTTATGTGTGATCTAAACTAATTGGCAGACCCAATGTCTTTGTGATTCAGTAAATTAACTTTGCTTTTACATTACGTAACAGAACATATTTTATATAATGGAACCAAAATCAAAACCTTTTGAGACAGGTTTTGTTTTGTTCCTGGCTGCCAAAAGGCGTGAGTTCACTGATCTGGCTTAATACATTCACAGATGTTTTAAAAGCCTGGCAAAGACTGAAATGCTGTAATGCCAATGCCAAAAAGCACATACAGCTTTCATAAACATATTGACATGTTTATCAAGACTCAAAAGGGAAAAACTGTAATGGAACAAGTCACCTCATATTTCTTTGGGACAAAATAATTGCAGAAATGAATTAAAAATGAAAGGTTAGAACAATAATACAGATTACTTTTGTGTACAAAACAAAAATGTAATGGTCTTTATCTGCATGCAATGGTTAGAGTTAAAGGAGAAGTCTGCCCCCAGACATCTTATCCCCGACCGTGGGGGTCGGGCTGCTGGGACCCCCGTCATCTTCGGCCTGGCACCCCGGATGCTAAACATTTATGTTTACACTGATTTTGGGCAGTTATGTCCTTGACATCTCGCCCCCTTCATGCCCCCTCCATTACTATTTGTTGGAGTGGGCATGACGAGGTGCTGGACAGGAGATCACAGGGGGGTCCAGCAGCCAAACCCCCATGATCAGACATCTTATTAATTATCCTTGGATTGGAGATAAGATATGTAGGGGCAGAGAACCCCCTTTAAGTATAGAACACAATATATAGGATTCTTCAAAGCTGAAGAGCAAATTAATCTGGACCACTGGAGGACATCATAATAAGAAAACATCTAAATTCTCAGTAATGAATGCACATTTTACATTAAATAAAAATGCCCATTTATTTCTGGAAATAGAACTGCTATAAGCAGCCTCAGTCTCTTCCAGCATATGGTCACTGTCATTTTAACCAACTTTGCATTAATCAATAGTGAATACTATATAAGAGACTTTGCAATGTGTAATACAAAAAAAAATGCTTATTCATCCTTTAATTGGGCTCCTTTTCTGCCCCTCCCCCTCTTAAACTTATGATTTACGCTGTAAAACAGCTCAAATCTATCCTGAGAGGAAATATGAGCTAGAAGATCACAGAGATTAGGCCCATAGAAGTCTACAGAAAAACGAGCAGGACGGGTGAGAAGTGGTTGGAAAGAGAAAGTGCCAAAAAAATAGACTACAGAGAAACTATATGAGTTTATAGTAAATATTTTAACACATATATTTTAGGACTTGATTTACAGCATAGACTGCTTAGTAATGTCTATAATGTCAGCTCTATAATGTCATCCATGCTGCTGCTACTTTGAGTATAGTGTAATGTGATCATTTGTGTGATACACTGCAATACTTCTGGTTTTCATTCATCAGCATAACACTAACAGTCAGCCTATTAAGCCATGTGTCTGTTGTGCTAAAATGGCAGACCTGGGAGCCTTTCATGACCATGATAACACGTTGGCACCCTGAAATAACATAATGAGGGGTCTGAGGGTCTGAGAAAGAAACACTTTTCCTCTGTCTAAGCATTTTAAGACTACAGTTGCTACTGTTGCAGCAGGAGCCTGGCTATGTGTATTATCTGGCTATGCCAGTTGCCACTGATCTCATGAGTACAGTGGTCAGAACCTATGAGATCAGTGTGACCTATATTTCTATTATAGCGTGCAAAGGAACCCTAACTCTTGACAGATATATGCATCATAGAACACCAAGGGGCTATATAATAATTGCTTTACAGGTTTTATAAACCTTTATTTATATACTGTATACCCATATATGCCCCAAATTGTAATGATTAGTATTCATTTATAATGATATGGTTTCCTCCTTGTGAAAAGGAATAGATTTTCACTTATATTAATAGTAGAAAACATGCTTAGTATTTAATTCCAGTAAGGATTAACTCTAATCCAATTGGATTGTGTTTAATAAATAATAGGGCACTCATGAATAATCAGACGGAGAATCATGGATAAATCTGTCCAATTAATTAACATTATGATTCATGGGAAGAAATTATTTCTAACACATTTACAGGTTTTTCATTTGTTTGCAGTCACAGCGGGTGATTTTTTTTTAGTGTTTACTGTTCGACAGGTCAAGGGATTTCATTGTATTGGTTTATTTCTTACTTGCCAAAACTCTTTGCTGTTGTATATCTAGGGACTGATGTAGAGACTTTATTTATGCAAATATTTGGTGTTGGTTTATTTAAAAACAACAATAACATGATGTAATATTTATATCTTATATCATTAAAATACATAAATGGTTTGTGTGTTTATAGTTGAAAATATTTGAAATAAAAAGGTTTATCTGAGATTTACCATTCATTTCAGTTACATGTGAAAGGAAACACAACTTAGAGAAAATATACATATAAGTTTTAAATATCCCAGCAATTTATCTTTAATCCCCTTTCCATCATATTTAATTGTACACTGCTGGCGATGAAAATATATATGAAGTATTCCTCTCCATGTATCACTAGAGATCAGCTTCCTTTTTTCTTTTTATAATCTATGTCTGGCTCTAAGGCAATTGGCTGCAGAAGTATTCCTCCCCCACAGCTGTGTGTGCTATAGGAAATCAGGAATATTAAACCTTTCACTTTGGCTAAGACATAGTTGTCTGTCAGAAAAAGGGAAGATATCCGAAGGAAATCAGCATCTGTGTTCATGGTGGCATAAATACTAGAGGAGAGACCTGACAGTTGTTATTATAGCCAAAAACTAGTAGTATCCATGTCCATACAGAGGTAGGTATCAATTAGTCAATACTATAGATGATGGATAAGGTCAGGAACTTACTTCTGCTGTGTGCATTAGCCCTCTACTACATTTTACTGTATTATGACTAGAGATGTCGCGAATTGTTCGCCGGCGAACAGTTCCCGGCGAACTTAGCATGTTCACGTTCGCATCGCCGGGCGAACATATGTGAAGTTCGATTCGCCCCCTATACTTTAACATTGCGGTAAACTTTGAACCTGTGAGTCAGCAGACACATTACAGCCAATCAGCAGCAGTCCCTCCCTTCCAGACCCTCCTACCTCCTGCACGGACACCATTTTACCTTCATTCGGCATGCTGCAGGCTTAGAAAGTGGAGGGACAGAGAAGCTGCTCCTGCAGTAATAGGGAAAGCGATAGCTAGGTTGCTACTAGGTGGAGTATTCAGGGTCCACTTTACTCCTAAAGCACTAGTCTAACATGTTCTTTAAGGACAGCACCCAAAAAAGCCCTTTTTAGGGCTCAAATATCAGTCTGTGTGTCTTGCAACAGCTGGAGGCACCCTGGTTGGGAGGGAACCGCTGGTTAAAAGGGGTACTCCAGTGTAAAACTTAAGCTCCTTCAAGCAACTAACTACAGTATTAAAAGGGCTATAAGTTCAGTCCGTGTGTTTTGCAACAGCTGGAGGCACCCTGGATGGGAGGGAACCGCTGGTCAAAAGGGGTACTCTGGTGTAAAACTTCATTTCCTTCAAGCAACTAACTACAGTAACTGCTGGAGGCACCGTGGTTGGGGACCTCTGCTTAAAAGGGGAACTCCGCTGGCAACCTTTTTTGCTCATTGTCTCACTAGTGCAAATCACATTTGGTGTGACAGTTGTTCAAATTTAAAAAAAATACCTTTTTTGGCTGTGAAATAAAACCAGTGCTGCCTAAAGGGGGGCTCTAACTATGTGCTGCCTAATATGGGGGAATCTATGTGCTGCCTAAAGGGGGGATTTAAATATGTGCTGCCTAAAGGGAGGCTCTAACTATGTGCTACCTAATATGGGGGAATCTATGTGCTGCCTAAAGGGAGGCTCTATGTGCTGCCTAAAGGGGGGCTCTAACTATGTGCTGCCTAATATGGGGGAATCTATGTGCTGCCTAAAGGGGGGATCTAACTATGTGCTGCCTAAAGGGGGCACCATGTGCTGCCTAAAGGAAGGCTTTACCTATGTGCTGCCTAAAGGGGGGCTCTAACTATGTGCTGCCTAATATGGGGGAATCTATGTGCTGCCTAAAGGGGGGATCTAACTATGTGCTGCCTAAAGGGGTGCTCTATGTGCTGCCTAAAGGGGGCTAAAGCACGTTATTCTAAAGAATTTAGGAATAATAGGTGATTTATGCCCTTTATGGATTAAAACCAGACTCTGCATCAACTATGTAATTTTCCATGGGAGTTTTGCCATAGATCCCCCTCCAGCACACCACAGTCCAGATATTAGTCCCCTTGAAACAACTTTTAAATCACTATTGTGGCCAGAAAGAGTCCCTGTGGGTTTTAAAATTCGTCTGCCCATTGAAGTCAATGGCAGTTCGCCCGGTTCACTGGTTCGCGAACATTTGCCGAAAATTTTATGTTCGCGACATCACTAATTATGACATCACTACATGATCAAGGCTCCTTTTACATATGTCCGGCATCCAGCACAGTTTCCCTCCGGAGTGCACCAGAGGGAAAATTATGCTAGAACTGATCCCATTCACTTGAATGGGACAGTTCACCATCATCCAGCATCTCAATTTTGACGCCGGACAGATGGACTCGCCAGAAGGCACCGGAGAGGGGAACACAGCTTGCTGCATTCCACTGTCAGGCGTCCAGGAACCATGGACGCCGGATGCCATACAACTGATGACAACTGATGCATGTTGTCATCAGTTGTGGCATTAGTTGCTTCAAAATCTAGGCTAGGTTAACCTATGCCGGATGCCGGACATAGGTGAACCCAGCCTTACTCATTGTTTTATGACATTATTGCATGCACTGCACACTGTACCTTTGCTTTGACACCGTATGACTTTTTGGAATCTTACATGACCATGTGCAGTATTCCAGTATTGTGACATCATAATGGGTGAGTATTATCTCTGTAGCAACGTATCATCCTTTTGTTATAATTGCACTGGACATATGGTTTCCCTGTTGCAACTTTATTAAGCTAAGTATTTTTTTTATTGTAGCATAGTTATATGAATTTGCAGTGTCCCACTACATGAGTTTCCAGTGTTCTATCTGAGTTGTAGGGCATGAAACTCCAATACAAACAACTCAAGGGTGATTTTATCTCCCTTAAAATCCTGTTCTTGCACTTAGTATTGCACTGCTTGCTATCTATACTTGCATATGTAAGTAAATAGCATGCATTCCTTGTACCTTGGTGACATCTCATGGAGTGCACTGCAGAAGAGAGGTAGTGAGAGCCTGTTACCAAGCCTTGGGTCACATTGACCTACTGTCAAGGAAATAGAACCAGATAGCCAGGTTGCCAGTCCTTTCTAATGGGGTTACTACAGCTAAGTGTTCAGTTAAATGTTTTAGTGTACTGGTCAGAAGGACAGAAGACAGTCTAGACAGCAAGGATCGAAGAATATAAGAGCATTGTGACAACCAGCACTCAAAAACTTCCTGAAAGGCCTGGTCAAATTAAGAGTGGCTAGTGAGGCTACAAAAAAGATCTACACCCCGCAGGTGGAAATGGTAGAAGTACAGAGAAACTACAACTAACAGGAATATTGCTTCTGGAGCCAACCTGCAATGCAGCCTGCTATACAGGGGACTTTGAGTGACTTTAACATTTTATCTGGCTGAGTAAATAGACTAGTAAATATAAGGAAATAAGGAGACCGCAAAATACTCTACAAGTTAGTAAACTAGGAGAACACTTGCACTGGTCAGGTATATCTATATACTATGTTAGAAGTCTACTACCATGATAAAATCTACATTGGGAAGAAAACTGTATTGCTGTATTGGAAGAAGTTGAAAGCAAAGAAGGAACTGTTATGGTTGTTAATCACATGTTGTCTGCAGTTATTTGACCTCTGTCCTCCACCTCTACACCTGGTAATTTTCCTGCATACTGCAGAAGAACTGCTACAAAAACCTTGTGCCTTGTGACAAAATCATTGAGAAAACTATGGGAAAGCTGTAGAACAGCAAAGCCCAGTCTTCCCAAGGATGCGTAATTCCCATAGTGCCCACCACTAATGGTGTCCTATCTGGCTGTTAGTCGATCCTGTCCGATCAAGTGTTGCAAATTATTTGTGCACAATGAGAAGATGGAACAAACTGTACATTGTGCACAATGAGATATGGAACAAACTGTAGACCAAGTGAAACGCTTTTCAACTTCTGAACTTGCTGGCTATAGTGGGGTTTTGCCCAATATCTAGCTTTTACTATACCTCTCTATTCTCCGTAATAATTCTGTAAGAGTCTTGTAGTGATATGCTATATATTCTGAAACCAAACAAAACATTCTCTTATGTTTTTCTTTTGTTACTTTAATAATGAGTGTCCCAATATGAATTTTCTTTAATGGGATGCCCATCCTTTTCTTACATTAAGTTGGTCAGGATAATTACTCTATGGTTTTAGGATCCCTTGTGTTTGAGAACCACATTCTAATTGTTATTTCCATCTTCTTAACAGCCTTTGCACTGTATTTTATTGTCTAAGTTATGAAAATCTATCACTACTGCTCTAGGGCCCGAATGTGACTAAAACAACAGCAAGGGTATGTTCACACATGGCAAATTTGTTTCTGTGTAGTCTCTGCTGCACGAACATGATGTTTTAAACCACTTTTGGAAATATGGGACAGTAGCACACATTTCTGCCACAAATCTCCCATGTGCGAAAACATCCTTGCAGTTCAAGTGAAAGGACTCACACCAGTGTTAATTTTTTCTGTATATATATAAAAAAAAAATATAATAATAATCCTATACACATGGATGGAATATGGCTCAGTTTATCCTTTACTGCATGGAGCCATAATCCAGCACCTTCATATTTCTATGGGGTCCTAAAGTACCTTCTTATATTTCCGATTTCATATTAAAAGTTAATAAAACATTTTACTGTCTGATTCAGTATAAAAGTTTATACTATAATTTATAGTGTTAAAACAGTACTTCAGTAAAACTAAAATATACAAGACAAGCTTAGTGCCAGCTTATGTTCTTATTTTTAACCAAAAAGCATTTCTGAGACATGAAAAAAGTGAAAAGCTAATTTAACAACTGCAAAAAGAAAAGTTAATATAATGATACAGATAAAATAGTTCTACTAATAAATAAGAAGTGTCTAAGGAAAAGATATGCCAATAACCATAACATATGTTCAATAAACCCTACAATGTTCTGCATGTTACCAGCACAGAATTCTGTATCCTTCTGGCTGACCTTTTTGTGTTCTTTTATAAGCTATCATCCATTCTTTATTATGATCTCACACTAATCAGCCATTACTTTAAGACCACAGAGAGGTAGATTGTATAACATTGTTATCTCTTGGCAAATGCACCTGTCAAAGTTTGGGATATATTAGGCAGGAAGTGAACTGACAATGTTTAAAGTTATAGCTTTGGAATCAGGGCAAGTGCACAGATCTGAGCAACTTTGACAAGGACCCATCTGGTTTGGTCCCACAGAAGAAATACTGTGGCAAAAATTGCTGAAAAAGTTCATGCTAGAGCAAAAGGTATCAACAAAGTTGTAGGTTTTGACTTGGCCTCAAAAATTCCCCAGATCTCAATCTGATCCAGCATGTGTTGGATGTGATAAAAGAAAAAAAAAAAAACAAGCCCAATCCATAAAGGCCCCACCTCCCAATTTCCATGACTTAAAGGATTTGCTTATAATATTTTTGTGCTAGATACACCAAAGCACCTGCAGAGGTCTTTTAAAAAATAAAAATAAATTACATTCTGTATTGGATGGCTCTGTCTCAGCAGCAAATAAAGATATTTCCAGCATATCGACCTGACAGAGGCCAGAAGGACACACTTTTTTTATCTCAACTGGGTGGTAGGGAGCCTATGGGTACATCTGCAGAATATGCCAGGAGCACCAGGGATCACTCTGGCTTATCAGGAAACAAGGTGTAGATAGACAAGGATCAGAAAATAACCAATCACAGACAGTTAGATAAATACATAAGGAGGGCAGACGCATATCAAAACCAAATCAAATCTAAAGCACGTAGATACCTTACATGCTAGTAATCTCTATTGGGGATAAAGCAAATAAAGCATGGAGGCGAAACTATGGGTGGAAGCGATACACTTCTTGCACCCCTAGAGACAATAAATTGTCGACACAGTTGGGTCACTCACGGCACCAAAGGTCCTGGCCCCCACATGTGATGGCTGCACTAGAAGTATCCTGCAAAGGTATAAATATACTGACCAGAGCTGAAAAAAGATCTAAAAATTATCCTGAGGTATTGGAAAATGCAATGTCTTTTTCCAAGCGGTCCAAAAACAACCTGGTGATTTAAGAAGTAATAGATTTTTACAAACCGTCAAAAAATTGTCACATTTTAGGGGAATAGCTTCCAAATACCACAAATAAAAACTGTTAAGCTTAAATTTGAAATGACTGTTACATTTGCAATGTTTGCCTGTGTGCAAAACTAACACAAAATGGCCCTTATTTACTAAGCTCAAACCAACTAGTGTCTGCGCCAATGTGCAACTGTGTGCGCCAGAAAATTCTGACAAATCCGACAATGCATTGTTAAAAGCAGAAAAGGGGTGTGGTCTGTCGCAAAGGAGCATGCTCTTCCACAAAAGGGGCATCGTTTGACAACCCAACCTATTAACTATTGAATTCACAGAAAATCCTGTGGCTGGAAATTTCCCAACTTGTAAATCTGTGAATACCTATGGTAAAAAGAGTGGAATCCTGCTAGTCGGAAACAACATTTCACACTAGTAAAAACCCAACACTGATAGTAAATAAGGGCCGTTATGTACTGCTATTTGCCAACAATCAATGTACCACAAAAAAACTGGCACACTTGATATCCAACAAAACAGATTTTGCTATTGATACTGCTATCTGTGTTTTTCACTGTCCCTCTCAGAGATCCTCTCCTAACAACTGCTATCGCTAAAATGGCTGAAGCTATGTAGATATGCTTTTATATTAGCTCTGATATCAATCTCCTAATTTGATAGGAGAGCTCTTTGCAAATCTTATGGGCTACCCTGAGATCATTTAAATGTTCCCCTTCCTGATGCTATTTTAGCAGAATTGGTTGTAAAGAGCCACCCAAGGATAGAGTTTGCGTCATACTGAACTTTTAGCAAAGTTCTGACTGAACCCGATGGATCTAGTTGACTCATCTCTATTTGTCAATTAGCTGTTGAATGGGAGTGGAAAACAATGTTTCTCTGTGTTATGGCCCTGTTTAGAGTATTTAAGAATGCACTAACCTACACCTACAGGAAGATAGATATTATAGCAAAAGCAATTGACATATAATTCCACGTTGAGCTCTGAGCATATTCTCATGTAGCCCTAACCAATTGAAAAACTGGACCTGAAACAAAAACATGGCAATGGAAACAACCTATAGGTAAAAAGTTTAGAGTAGGTTTTCTCTATAGGTGCTTACCCTAATGATGATGTATGCCACATAATACTATAATTCAGTATGGGAATGGACGGCCATCATTTTAAATGAAAAAAGTATTATTTCTGGTCTGTGAATTACACAATTACACTGAATTTATTTTTACGAGCAGAGCTTCACCACCAATACTAATAACTTTGCTAGCTTAGCATGTACTAGTGAGGTTAGTTAAAGGGGTACTCCACTGGAAAACATCTCCTTTTAAATCAACTGATGGCAGAAAGTTAAACAGATTTGTAAATAACTTCTATAAAAAAATCTTAATCCTTTCAGTACTTATCAGCTGCTATATGCTCCACAGGAAGTTCTTTTCTTTTTGAATTTCCTTTCTGTCTGACCACAGTGCTCTCTGCTGACACCTCTGTCCATTTTAGGAACTGTCCAGAGTAGGAGCAAATCCCCATAGCAAACCTCCCGGCTCGGGACAGTTCCTAAAATGGACAGTGGTGTCAGCAGAGAGCACTGTGGTCAGACAGGAAGGAAATTTAAAAAAAGAAAATAACTTCCTGTGGAGCATTTAGCAGCTGATAAGTACTGGAAGGATTAAGATTTTTTTAACAGAAGTATTTTACAAATTTGTATAACTTTCTGCCACCAGTTGATTTAAAAAGAAATGTTTTCCAGTGGAGTACCCCTTTAAGTATATCTGCTACCGTTCTTGTGCAATATATCAATTACTTTGAAATGTTTATACCTAAAAATTTCTTTGTATAAACATACACTTCCGATAATAAATTTCAAGACAAAACTAAAACTAGCATATCAGGAATATCTGGTACACATGGGGGGATTCCCACTGTGCTACCTGCAGTGGTTGGTACGACTGCAGAGAAATAATGTAAAAACTGAATTTTCTCATACTCAACTGATAAATCTATTCTGTAACCATGTCTACATGTCATTTCAGATATTAAGGTTTAAATCTGAAGTCTTGCCAAAGCCTTTATTAAAAATTTGAAAACAAGACTTGAATTTTTGACAATATAATATTGGAACAAAACAAAGGATTTTATATGCTGCAATCTATCCACTACAGTGCAAATAATACTGTTATTTTAACTATACAAAATATGCCAGCAAATGCAATATAAGTTTATCTATGTCTGTACATCAGTATTATCATTAGCCTATTGTATTTGTAAGTTTAGTGCCATGGTATATGATCAAAGCCACCAATAAATTCTACTTGTTTAACTGGCTGTGTTCCATTTTTGCAAGGGTACAGAGAAGCTCAGTGTTCACAAAGGAGTCCTCAAACACTGAACTTCGACAAAGACTTTGATTCACACTAAGGCCCACTAAGAGTTGAGTTGTAAAAATTAGGCTGGGTTCACATATGTCTGGCATCCAGCCTAGATCTTGACGCAACTGATTCCATAACTGATGACCACGTGCATCAGTTGGCATCAGTTGTATGTCATCCGTCATCCATTGTTTCTTGACGGCAGACAGGGGAATGCAGCAAGCTGCATTCCCCTGTCCGGTGCCCTCCGGCATGTCCAACCATCCGGCGTCAAAACTGAGACACTGGATGATTGTGAACTGTCCTATTCAAATAAATGGGATCAGTTCTAGCATCAGTTTCCCTCCGGTGCACGCCGGAAGGAAACTATGCCCGATGCCTGATATATGTGAACCCAGCTTAAGGAGGGCTAACAGATGAACATGCATTTGAATGTTCGGTATTTGCTTTATTATTATTATTTGTTATTGCATTATTATAAAATTGCTATTTGATATGAACAGGAGCTATCTGGTAACAGTAGGTCATCAGACACCTATGCCCTGAGCATCTGTCTGCAATTTAACTTAAAAAGGCATGGACCTGTTAAAACACGCGGGGGGGGGGGGGCATGTTTTTGTAGCAGCAAAGAGGCACTTCCCTGGATGCAGTGTGTTGATGTGCCTTATTGTTGTGCCTTTTTGATATATGCCCTTTTTAAAAACTGACTGTGAAATCCCGGTGTGGGCACTTTCCGAAGTGGTGGAAGTTTATTATTTGCACCTTTTGGCAAAAGCCACAAGCCACAAACTCATTCCATACCTTTTCATTGTGGCTGGAGTGCATACAATTTATAGTAAATTTGATGCACGGCAGACAAAATAAACTCAACAAATTCTGTCAGGAAAAACGGCATCGTAAAGGCAACATTAATAAATGTCCCCCAGGAACTTTGAGTTCATCTTCTTTGCTCTGTACTTGGATTTAAAGTAGTGAATCAGATAAATATTTTTGACTGAAACCAATAGAACTACAGTTACAAATAGGAAGTATCAGATCCAGATTGTAGTCAAGATAAAAGGAACAGTCACTAAGTCCATAGTCTAGTAAAGTCCAATCCTACAATGGGTCCACAGAGAAATGTCAAAACAGTCAAAAGTAGATGCAACAGTGACAGCGACTATGGCTTTTTTTTTATCATTATTAAAAAAAAAATCACTTTTGTTGAACATGATTATATTGCACAGCACTGAATATACTCACGGTTATGTTCTCCATATATTTAAGTATGTTATCTATCCTTATACCCATACGTATATTGCTTGCTTGCTGTCATGGTGGGCCCCAGTATGGTAATTGCGCCTTGGATAGGTCTATATATGTACATCATCTATATGCGCATGCATACTTTATCTGTTTATAGAATTATAGGAGGATAGTAGGTGGGTGTGTCACAGAAGGTCACACACATCGCCAGGTCATGTGGGCGTCTCACTGATCAGGTGATACGCACCGTTCGTCGGTGTGTGCGTTCCATTATGTTTATGCGCTTGCTATGCCATCATCACGTTCCATGCGCACACTTAGTATGTGGTGCGAAAGGGAAGTGACGTACACTCAGAGTCTGGAAGTGACTCCAGGCGTCTCACCACCGCCACCACATGCCATTACATGACTTCCATCTGCAAGGTATGTCTTATTAATTAGGGTACATAAACTCTGGAGCGCTATGTAGAAGCACAACACCCCTGAGGAAGTTGCCAGGTGGCAACGTAACACGTGGAGTCCTCTGTGGCCCAGTCCCTATCTTCACCACCACCACCATCCCTCAACTTACAATGGCCTCAACATACAACAATAGTTTCAACATACAATGGTCTTTTCTAGACCATTGTAACTTAAAATCAGACTAAACATACAATGCTACAGACAGTCCAGATCTGTGAAACGTGTCAATGGCTGGAAGAACCGACCAATCAGAATGGGCATTTTACTGGTAAAATCCCTGTATTACTGAAGTGCATGCACTGACTGGCTGTCTGGTAGTGCCTCCCTTCAGTACAGGGGGGTACTACATTTTCTTTACTACTCTTTACTGTTGCCACAGTAAGCTGCTCCTTTGGACACCAGGTAAGGATGGCTACATTTTACTTTTTTAGGTCATTGGGTGTACTGTACAGGACCTTGAAGAAGCTCCTGTCCTCTACATAGACAGTGATTTACAGCTTCCAGCAGATCTATCTTACTTTTACATGTAAGAATTTGCTTTATCTGTATAAGTTATCTACTTATTTTTCTTTAATCCTCAATTTTTCCTATTTCTGGATGACATTTTGGTGGCTTCAGAGCCAATTACCAGGTTGGCATAGAGTTAGGGTCTCAACATACAATGGACCATTATACAATGGTTGTCCTGGAACCGATTAATATTGTAACTTGAGGGACCACTGTATAGCAATCATAGCAGCTGTAATAGGGTGTAGGAATGTCCTTACTTTACAGTAAAGGTATTGTACACTGATGGATTTCACCTGTATGTATGTTCTCCTTTGTATAGAAGATCTCATGCAAGAAATTACCATTTACCCCTTAAATTGGTGCTCAACTGAAATTATCTGCTGTCACTACAGACCAATGTTCTATTGACACTGTGATAGGGGTCCTTCCTTGTCTCAAGGGCTGTAATCACACCTATTGAGGCGTGATTGACAGCGCAGGTTAGTTTGACAACATCACTTTATTGTCAGAAGCAGCATTGTGCTTGGGCATGCAGATCTGTAACCCTCTAGGCTCCTCTCACTTCTAGGCCACTGCACGTGTCCAGAAATAATGGCTCTTCCGGGTATACACAAGATTCCGGCAATGGAGCGATGATATGCCGTAACCAGATGGCAGTTAGAAGTCTATAGTAAAAAATGAAATTGTGTACATACAGCTTTCTCTAAATACGTATTATGTTAATGCTTTTCTCCATAGGTTTCTCAATGGAATGTCACAAATGCCTGATAAAATGCCCTTTACAAGACAACACAAAATAAAAATGTCTCTAAAAATGGTAAAACCACCATTAAATAAACATGTACATGCATTTTAATATACAAAAACACAGTATTACAGTGTAAGGGTTCATTGTAAAGGTGTCATGGAAGCCAACCAGGTCATGGAGTATATAACAGGAGCATACTTATCGGGATCTGCCATAATACACCAGGTGTACCATGCCGATGCACATTTAAATTTAGCTGTTTTTTTTTTAACCCTTACAAAGAAGTATATTGGTGACTGTTAGTTTTTAAAGAGGACCTGTGGCCCCGACATGTCGTTTTTTGCAAACACTCTGAAACATTTTTTCTTATAGCTCTGTGTTGTGCTGTTCCTTTGCAATACATAGAACTTTATGACTAAATAGCCAACTGGGTGTTACCAGCTGAAGCATGTCCCTGCAATGTCTGGCCCTGTCAGTATTGACTGGTCTCAGAAAGTGTAGGGAGACGCCCACAACTGGTAACACCCAGCTGACTATTTAGTCATATATTTTTATTATTTTATTGGGAAGAATGTACTGAAATAAGCATATCAGGAAAGGCCACAGGTACTACCCAACTGTGTATAATTCATAATGCAGCTCCAATCTGGAGCTCTAAAATAAACCTACATTGAAGCAATGAACAAGTTTAACATTCAAAATTCAAGTCTATTTTTGAAATATTGATAAGAATTGCACTATAGTATTATATTATACTTACTCTTGCTTTTTTCTCCAGTTCTAACATAAGCCTTTCATGTTGCTCTGCTATCGCCAGTGTTGCAGAATGGACTTTCTGATAGATCATCTCTCCTTCTCTTGTTTGAAATGTAAATAGCCCTTCACCCGTGTCACACATTCTATAAATGGAAAAATACATCTATATCAACAAATTGTGTTTAACAAAAAATAACAAGTCTTTCAATATATACAGTAAAATAACTGCATAAAATCATTGCGTTATTAAGAATATAAGATTTGTTTCACTTATTTAATGAATTTTACACGGATAAATTAATTGCAGATCAATTCCTTATTTCACTATATATATATATATATATTTTTGTTTATATCAGACTATTAACCATTTCCACATGTTTATCTGTATGAGTGTTAATAGGAGATTGTGTTAAGTGGTTAAGTGTGATCACAATTTAAATGATGAATACAGATTGCTGCAAAAATTTTAAAGGATGCTTTAATATTAACAAAAACTCATTGATTTTCTTGACATACATTGATAAACATCCAATGATTGTAAACATTATTGTTACTATCATCCTTTCATCTCTTATCATATGAAGACTTAAAGGGTCTACACACAGTAAAAAAAAAAATCTGTATGTCAATATTTCCTCTAGCTTATAAAACAAACAAACAAACAGTCTATTTGAAATACAGAATGGTTCCTCTTCCTGTTTGGGTGAATGTTAAAAGTATATCTTAAGAACAATGGATTAGTCTTATCTGGTATTCATTTTATTGATGCAGCCTAAATGCTAATCCTTTTCTTACGCCTACTGCCCACCTGAATGTAGCATTGGAACAGATGGGTAAAGGAGGTTGAGACAAAGTAAATGCTTCAGGGAAATACATACTAGAATTACTTGTGTCCTAATCTTTAGATTACACTAAGGCTATGCTCACACGGCAGAATTTTCTTATTGCATTTCCTAAATTTCCTCTACATCATATCCAAAAACCATGGCACACAAGTAATTTACAGCAAATTTCAAGAAAAATCTGAAGGTCCTGACAAGCAAGAGGAATTTACTTGTCAATTCTTGACACAGAAAATATTATTTGTCAGGATCTTTCATTTACATCAATTATACTTTGACTAAAAAGGTAGAGATGAGCGAACTTTTGAAAAATTCAATTCGGCCAATTCGCCAAATTTTTCGAAAAAATTTAGTTCGATCCGAATTTATTTGCGGTGAATCTATATTAAAAACTGCTATTTCTGGACTACAGAGAGCCTCAATAGGGGTGCAGACCACTTTACATTGTTCTAACACGCATGTGGAGTGTGCTGGGGTAGTGAAATAATACTGACATTCAGAATGACATACAGATTACAAGTATTGCTTTTAGAATCACTGCCATAGAGTGGCACAATGACAGAGCCTAGAGGTGGCATCAGTATGAGGAGACCACATAGTGGCTGAATGACACAGCGTGGAGGTGTTGGCAGCATAAGGAGACCATATAGTGGCTGAATGATGCAGTGTGGAGATGTTAGCAGCATGAGGAGACCACTGGTTGCTGAATGACACAGCTTTGAGATGGCTGCAGCATGAGTAGACACTAGGGCTTCACAATCCCTAAGATTAAAAGATGAATTTTGAAATTTTAATTTAAGATTTAGGGTAGCTAGTGCTACAATAAAAAATTTTAGGCCCAGGCTCAGATCCATCAATAAACCATATATTGGCTGAATGACACAGCCTGGAGTTGACTGAAGCATGAGGAGACCATATAGTGTCTGAATGACACAGCCTGGAGTTGGCAGCAGCATGAGTAGACACTAGGGCTTCACAATCCCTAAGATTAAAGATGAATTTTGAAATTTAAATTACAGATTTAGGGTAGCTAGTGCTACCATAAAAAAAATTTAGGCCCAGGCCCAGCAGCTTCAGTAAACCATACATTGGCTGAATGACACAGCCTGGAGTTGGCTGAAGCATGAGGAGACCATATAGTGTCTGAATGGCAGAGCCTGGAGTTGGCAGCAGAATGAGTAGACACTTGGGCTTCACAATCCCTGAGATTAAAAGATGAATTTTGAAATTTTAATTTAAGATTTAGGGAAGCTAGTGCTACCATAAAAAATGTTTAGGCCAATGCCCAGCAGCATCAGTAAACCATATATTGGCTGACTGACACAGCCTGGAGTTGGCTGAAGCATGAGGAGACCATATAGTGTCTGAATGGCACAGCCTGGAGTTGGCAGCAGCATGAGTAGACACTAGGGCTTCACAATCCCTGAGATTAAAAGATGATAACTGATATTTAAACCAAAGATTTTGGGTAGCTAGTGCTACCATAACAAAATTTCTATTCCCAGACCCAGTCCCAGCAGCATCAGTACACAATATATTGCCTGAATGGCACAGCCTGGAGTTGGCAGCAGCATGAGTAGACACTAGCACTTCACAATCCCTAAGGAAAAAAGATGAAGTTTGAATTTTAAACCAAAGATTTTGGGTAGCTAGTGCTACCATAACAACATTTTTATTCCCAGACCCAGGCCCAGCAGCATCAGTAAACCATATATTGCCTGAATGACACAGCCTGGAGTTGGCTGAAGCATGAGGAGACCATATAGTGTCTGAATGGCAGAGCCTGGAGTTGGCAGCAGCATGAGTAGACACTTGGGTTTCACAATCCCTGAGATTAAAAGATGAATTTTGAAATTTTAATTTAAGATTTAGGGAAGCTAGTGCTACCATAAAAAATGTTTAGGCCAATGCCCAGCAGCATCAGTAAACCATATATTGGCTGACTGACACAGCCTGGAGTTGGCTGAAGCATGAGGAGACCATATAGTGTCTGAATGGCACAGCCTGGAGTTGGCAGCAGCATGAGTAGACACTAGGGCTTCACAATCCCTGAGATTAAAAGATGATAACTGATATTTAAACCGAAGATTTTGGGTAGCTAGTGCTACCATAACAAAATTTCTATTCCCAGACCCAGTCCCAGCAGCATCAGTACACAATATATTGCCTGAATGGCACAGCCTGGAGTTGGCAGCAGCATGAGTAGACACTAGCACTTCACAATCCCTAAGGAAAAAAGATGAAGTTTGAATTTTAAACCAAAGATTTTGGGTAGCTAGTGCTACCATAACAACATTTTTATTCCCAGACCCAGGCCCAGCAGCATCAGTAAACCATATATTGCCTGAATGACACAGCCTGGAGTTGGCAGAAGCATGAGGAGACCATTGAAATTGAAGATTTTTAAATGGAACTTTAAACTTCCAAGTTTTAGTGTCCCGGGCCCTGGCGTGTGGGTACAAAAATCCAAATCTAACAAGGAATCACATGGCAGCACAATGACAGAGCCTGGAGGTGGCATCAATAGGAGGAGACCATGTAGTTGGTGAATGACACAGCCTGGAGTTTGTGGTAGCATGAGGAGACCATATAGTGTCTGAATGGCACAGCCTTGAGGTAGCTGAGGCATAAGGAGACAGATTAACAGATTAACAGGTACAAAATAGTACCTGACTTAGATGTAGGTATGTGGTATGAAATCATGAGGGCAGAAAAATGCACTACAGTACAGTTAAAAAAGTACTTGAGTACAACACCAGCCGGTGAGTACTTTTGCCTGGACTATCACAGTTAGAGATGAGCAAACTTACAGTAAATTCGATTCGTCACGAACTTCTCGGCTCGGCAGTTGATGGCTTATCCTGCATAAATTAGTTCAGCTTTCAGGTGCTCCGGTGGACTGGAAAAGGTGGATACAGTCCTAGGAAAGAGTCTCTTGGACTGTATCCACCTTTTCCAGCCCACGGGAGCACCTGAAAGCTGAACTCATTTATGCAGGAAAAGTCATCAACTGCCGAGCCGAGAAGTTCGTGACGAATCGAATTTACTGTAAGTTCGCTCATCTCTAATCACAGTATGTAGGCCCTTGACAGATTAACAGGTACAAAATAGTACACTACTTACATGTAGGTATGTGGTGTCAGGTATGCACTAATGAGGGCAGAAAAATGCGGTACAGTGCGCTGAAAAAAACATATTTTAGTAAAACACCAGACGGTGATTACTTTTGCCTGGACTTTCACAGTATGTAGGCCCACGACAGATTAACAGGTACAAAATAGTACACTATTTAGATGTACAAATGTGGTATGCACTCATGAGGGCCGAAAAATGTGGTACAGTATTGTTAAAAAAACTTATTTTAGTAAAACACGTACCTTTGCCACCTGCCTTGACCTCCTGATAAGTTTGACTACACATCTGCCTCATCCTCTAGTACCTCATCTTGCCCAGCTACCTGTGTGGTCGAGCCGCGACGGGGGTAGCGACCTGAGTGCCACCTGCCGCAGCAAGCCCATTCTGCCTTGCGGCGGGCTCTTGGTGAAGACCAGTGGCACCTTAGACTCCGCTCCCCGATACGGTCCAAGTCATCACCACACAGGTTAGTAGGCCCCACATCCAGCATCATAACGTCACGATACGGCCATGGATCCCGCTGGGGTTCCTCTGCCAGATAATCTGGATCTTGCTTCTATCATGGCGCTCCAGTCACAGCAGTTGGCCCAGCAGGCACAGCAGTTTAGTCAGTTTTCCGCCATGATGCAGCAATTGCTAACTGCTTACCAACAGCTGCAAAAGCCACAGCCTTCTCCTACTCCAGTGCTGACTCTGCTTGTCTCTTCCAGAGAAATATGAGATGGATCCCAAGTCCTGTCGTGGTTTGAACTTATGGCGGAACAGTTCCCTACGGAACTAGCAAAGGTGGCCTTCGTCATCAGTCTCCTAACTGGAAGGGCAACTTCGCTTTGGGACCGCAGTGATGCTCTCACAACCAATCTCCAGGTTTCCTGATGGAATTTCGGGATGTTTTTGAAGAACCAGCCCGAGCCTCCTTCACTGAGACAGCACTGTTTAGTCTTTCGCAGGGCAACTCCTCTGTGGGCGAGTACGACATTCAATTTCGTACCCTGGCATCTGAATTATCTTGAAACAATGAAGCTCTATGTGCCACTTTTAAGAGAGGACTTTCTAGCCATATCAAGGATGTCTTTGCCACCTGGGAATTGCTCACTACCCTGAATGAACTCATACAGTTGGCGTCTCGGATAGATTTCAGCTTCTCTGAACGACGTGAGGAACTTCGCCGAGACAGGGAGTCTGCAGGTCATGTGGCAGCATGACGTAATGCTGTCAGCTCCGGGCCTTCGGACCATCCCTCCGACCGCCTGATGAAGCTAGGGAAGAATCCTTGCTAGCTCTCCCCGGCTCTCCCCCCCCCCCCCCCGGCAAAAGAACCATCGCTAGCGGAAGCGTCCTTACCGGAGTCTAGGGCTGTCTTATGATCCGGATATGAAACGCTCGGGCACGGCCAAGCCAGCTCAGGCTCGTGGATGGGGGCCTGGCAGCTTCACGGTGAGTGGCTAGGTGAGCCCATGTGACTGGGACACACGTTATCTATCCCCGGAGCGTTCCCGGAAGATGCCGAGGCACGCTGAGGAACACTGGGGTGAAGAGCCAGGACTATGCCTGGCTGGAGGAACATTGGAGACGTGGCTGTTAAAAAGAACTGTAAGTGGACTCACCATAATCCGCGATATGGCTGGCACAATACTAACTGTCATGATGAGCGGGAGCAGTGCAGTGAAAGGGAACGTACTTAGTAATGGCCACATTGCATCTGAGTTGCGGTAATGCCCTGGTTGAGGGGAAGGGCTGGAGTCATGATGTGTGGCTTGTGGGGGCTTTGGGATGCTATGGGGCCTTCTCCTTGCAGGAGTGCTGGGTTGGGTTTGCTATTGAGATGCTGTGCCTTGTCAGACTTTGCTGTTCCGCTATCCCTCATGCGAATAAATGAGGGGGATCCAGATACAGTATATTTTGGACTATTTGCTCCTTCTCAGAGGCTGGAAAATGTGCTACATTATACTTTCTTATCTACCTGTTTCTCCCTCAGCAAAGTGAGAGGCGGTGACCTACACTCAAATTCTGACTTGGAGCAAAACACACCACTGAAATATTGCTAGCAACAAGTGGGGTGGGGTGGGGTGGGGTGGGGGGGAGTGATGCCCCATATAATACAAGAATGGATACATTTTTGAAGTCCCCACTTGATAATATTAAAACCAGGAATCAGAAACAAGCGGGACAAGAACAAGAATCGCATAACACCATGAGCGGATTGAGATTCGCTATACTACAGTCAGGGGAGGATGATTTAGAAAGTGAAAGAGGGAACCTAGACTCACATGTTCTGAATACAAGGCACTGGAGGATCTAACAACGCAGGTGGGAGCTTTAAGTGCAGAAGTCTCCTTTATAAGAGAGGATACTAATAAAATTAAGGACAGAATTAAGCAAATAGAAAAAGCGGTACCACGTATGGAGAATTTGCTGGGTGAGATGAGATAAGAACGGGAAGATATGAAAGAAGATAATAAATACCTTAAAGAAAAGGTGACAGATTTAGAGGATAGATCACAACGTAATAATGTACGGATTGTGGGGATTCTGGAGGGTGAAGAAGGGGAAAACCATATATTTTTTATTGAAAAATGGCTGAAGGAGGTTGCTGGGGACTTTCTGCTTACCAACTTATTTCATGTTGAGAGGGCCCACAGGATCCCCACGAAGAAGCCCGCTCCGGGACTTGCCCCAAGAACGCTTTTGGTTAAGTTACTATGTTCTCAGGACAGAGACAGCTTACTAAAGATCTCAAGAGAAAAGGGAGCAATATCATTTGGGAACTCTAAAGTGTATTTGTACCCGGATTTCTCAAGGGACACACAGCGTAGAAGAATGGCCTATAATCCTGTTAAAAAGAGACTGCATGCCGCCGGCATTCAATTTTCTCTATTGTTTCCAGCTAGGTTGAGGATAATATTTAAAGAAAGGGTGTATTTTTTTGTTTCAGATGAAGAGATTAGTAAATGGTGGGGAGCAGAAGATATATAGAAGGTGGTTGGGGGGTAAGTGGCATAGTGTAGTTTAGAGATTCGTGGGATTGGCATGAATCAGGAGGGGTGAGGAGTGGGGGTCGGGGGTGGGGTGGTTAAGGGGTGGGTAGGGGAAGGGGGGATGGGAAGGGTTGGGGAACTACCAGCTGGGATGCGCCCCATAGTTAGAGGGGGAGCCCATCGGTTACAAAAGAAAGAACTGGGAAATTTTTATGCTAATGGGTAATGGTAATAAAATTCTTATTTGGAATGTTAGAGGGTTAAAAAATAAGAGTAAACGGGTAGCAATATTTGATAGAATAAATAGACATCTTCCTGCAATTGTATGCCTTTTAGAGACCCACCTGACTAAGGAGTCTCTGACCATTCTGAGTAAGGGATGGGCAAAAGAAGTTTTCCACTCTACCTTCTCAAAATACTCATCAGGGGTGTCGGTTTTAATCCATAGGGCAATAAATATTCAAGTGCTAAACTCCCAAATTGATTATAGAGGTAGATTTGTATTTCTCTATGTCAAATGGGAGGGCAGGTTATCGATTTTAGCATTTACATATATTCTACCTCCTTTTTCAATAGAAGTGCTTCAGGTGCTAATGGATTTCCAAAAGGATAAAGAGTTCACTGACCTGTGGGTAATGGGTGACATGAATTGCGTCATGAATAAGGAGATGGATTGGCAGGGTAGAATTCTGGGAAATAACAATACCCTTTTGTATAATTGGTGTCAAGAGGTGGGATGGGAGGATGCTTGGCGAAGTCTATACCCGTATAAGAGGAAATTTTCCTGTTATAATGCCACTCACAAAACAGCTTCTAGAATTGACAAGTTTTGGTTAATAGTGCAGGCATAATATTTACTCATAAAATAGTGTACGAACCCTGGTGTATATCGGCTCATGCAATGTTAGTCTGTTATATAAAAAAAGGAGATGAAGAAACAAGAAGCAATAAGGAGTATGTATATAAATCCCCACTGGTTAAAAATTGAGGATGTAACAAAGGGGGTAAGCACTGAGATCAGAGAATTCTGGGAAATAAATAAAGAGACAGCAGATACCCTAGTAGTCTGGGATACATTAAAAGATTTTCTGAGGGGGCTACTCATTAGGAATATCGCTAGGTTTAAAAGGAAATGTAAGGAGAAGGGTATAATGGGAAAAATAGCTGTAGCCGAGTGTGTATATGAGAACAACCCTACTGAAGAGAATTGGGGTCAAGTAAAACAGGCGCAAGACATGTACAGTAAAATTGCCTTAGAAAAGGCCCAACATGCTATCTTCTTTAGGAAACAAAGACAATAAAGACACTTATTTGGGGATTATTAACCAGAAAGGGAAAAAAAACGATTGTAGGTATAAAAGACAAAGTAGGAAGGGAATGTACGAAACAGGAGGAAATAACAAATGTAGCAACTCAATTCTATCAGGACTTATATTCTAGGGAAAGCCATGTGTCAGATGGGGAAATTGATACATTTTTTGACAAGATAGGGCTTTCTCGTATTAATGAGGAAGAAAAGTATAAGATAGGGGAAAGGATTAGCGTTGCAGAAGTGGAATCTGCCCTGAAGTCGTTTTCACATAATTCTGCCCCGGGGTTGGACGGTCTGGTCTTTGAAGTGTATAAAAGTTTTAGCGATCTGCTATTGCCATACCTTTCAGAGGTTTATAATGAATCCTTGAGTAGGGGGAGTTATCCCCAACTATGGCTGAAGCCATTATTGTATTGGTTCCCAAGAAAGGAAGGGAAAGCGGTGTAATGGATGATTTTAGGCCAATTTCGCTCTTAAATAGAGACGAGAAAATATTAGCTAAAATATGGGCCAGGCGCTTGCAACAAGTGATTGATAAGTTAATAGGGAAGGAACAAAAAGGATTCATGCAGGGGAGAAATATTTACAATAACATCAGAAGGTGTTTGACAGGGTGGAGTGTGGCTTCCTCTTCAAGATAGTGGAACACATGAATCTTGTAGAATATTTTTAACAAGGGTTTGAGGTCCTTATACAAATTCCCTAAAGCCAAAATTAATATCAATAACATAATTTCCCGGGAGGTGGTGTCGCTAAAGAGAGGAACTAGGCTGCCCCCTGTCACCGCTCCTCTTCTCCCTTTTCATTGAACCACTAGCGCATCTGATTAGGGGCTCTAGGCTGTTTGATGGGTTTGGTGTTGAGGGAGAGGAGGAGAACATACTTCTTTACGCGGATGACGTGGTACTATTTGTAACAGACCCTAGAAGAAAATTATCTAGTATTATTGAGTTAATTAAGGATTTTGGTAAATATTCTGGCTTTCAGATTAACTGGAAGAAATCGGGGCTATTGATGTTGTCAGGAGACAGCCAGGGTTTTCAGGGAGAGATACATGTGTTGCAAGAAAATGAGGACCTAGATTATTTAGGAATCAAAATATCTAGAACTATAGAAGATTTTGTTCAGCTGAATATTGTTCCATTGAGACAAGTAAGAAATAAAATTCAAATATGGAAAAAACTGCGCATGAATATGGCTGAAAGGATTATTCTGTTAAAAATGATAATTTTTCCTATGGTCCTGCATGTGGTAAGAGCAGCACCTTTATGGTTAGGGGAACATCCCTTTAATAAAATACAGAGTGAGATTAATGGTTTTTTATGGGATGGGAAACAGACACGTATGAAACACACATTTTTGAGTCCTCCCTTGATTAGTGGAGGCTTTGGTATACCAAATATGCAATTGTATTATATAGCGGCACAAATTGAATACATGATTAAGGAAGATGACGTTTGAAAAGTCTTTTTTTCTAAACTGGGTAGTAAGGGAGGTAGCACAGTGGAGCTAATTGAAGGTGGAAGATGTATGCACACCGATTGGGGAAGAATTCCTATCTGTAATATGTTTAATAAAGTATGGAGATTTACGAGATGCTTATTAGGGATTATGGGGAGTATGCACTATACACTATTGTGGGGTAATGGATATTTTCCAGAAATGTTGAAACTGAAAGAGTGTGTAGACTGGGAAAAAAATGGGGTTATTAGAGTCAAAGACTTAGTGATAGAGAACACGTTAAAAGAGTGGAGAACACTTAACTGGGAATTTAATATTAATCAGAATAATTATTTTTCATACTTACAAATTAAAAGCGCATTTTAGAAGGAGAAAAATAATCCCAGATGGGTAATAAATAGACACGAGTTAATGGATCATATATTTGGGCTTTGCTCCTCTTCTATAAAGGTACTGGGTAATGTATATAAGGGATTGGTTAGATCTTCCCTGGAAAAATCTCCTCCAAAAATTAGGGATAAATGGAAGCAAGAGGTGGGTCAGATAGAAGGGGAAGAATGGAGGGAAGTGTTTAGCAATATTGCACACTCATCCTTTAATACGAATCATAAAATCTTAATGATAAAATTAATACATAGGATTCCGTATACACCTGGGTTTTTACATAGAATAGGAAAAAGAGTGGATTCAAAATGCCCAAAATGCTACTTGGAAGGAGCAGACTTGTCACACATGGTGTGGGGCTGCCCAAAACTGCACTCGTTTTGGATGGAGGTATATAAAATCGTAGAGATGAAACTGGGAATAAAGATAATGTTCAATATTAAAACTGCCATTCTAGGGATAGGATTAAGGGAGAAGGATAAGAACAGTGTCATAATTAAGGTCTTTGGAATGGCTAGAATAATCATGGTTTGCACCTGAGGGTCCATACTGCCATGAGTGGCAGAAAAAAATAGAACAAATGAGAAGATTTGAGGCTATCTATTATCGTGTGGAAAAAGATGGGTCGAAAAATTTAGATTGAGTGGAAGAAGTGGGGAGGCATCCTAGCTGGTAGTGGGGTGGGGTAGGGATCCCGGTGGGACGGCGATTATTGGGGAAAATGTTTATATGTGACTGTATTTTTGTAATTTTGATATCATGAAATAAAAAAAGGACAAAAAAACAAACAAACAAAAAAAAGACAAAAAAAAAAAAAGACGGAGTTTGCACGACCTCGGCGCTTTTCTCGTCTGCCACCCGTCTTCCAGCAATCGGTGGTCTCGCCTGACCCTGCAAGAAAGAACCTGCCGACGAGCTGAGAACCTCTGCCTATACTGCACCAGTGCAGATAATTTCCTCAGAGATTGTGCTCTGCGTCCACAGTCACAGGGAAACGCTCGCACCTAGAGTTTGTAGGAGAGGCCTCCCTAGGTGTGAATACCTCGTCTCCACAACGGTCCAGCTGTCTCTACACTCCAAAGAGACTATCTCAGTTCTGGCCTTCTTGGACTCTGGTTCTGCAGGGAACTTTATCGATGCCTCATGAGTGCATAGGTATCATCTGCCAGTAACACACCTTCTGAAGCCTTTGTACATCTCTTCGGTCAACAGAGAAAATCTGGACTGTACTATCATATTCAGAACCCTTGTCTATGCAAGTTGGAGTTCTGCATAAGGAAAAATTGTCCTTCTATGTACTTCCACATTGTACCTCCACTCTTCTACTAGGCCTTCCCTGGTTACAACTACATGCCCCGCATCTTGACTGGAAGAATGGAGAAGTACTTCATTGGGGAACTTACTGCTATAACAACTTTTTCCATACCTTTCTGTCCAAGTTGGTGTCTAATTCCACCCCTCCGCTCGGTCTGCCGTCTTTTCTTCAGGATTTTGCTGACGTCTTCAGCGAGAAACAAGCTGAAGTTTTACCTCCACATTGTCCTTACGATTGTCCTATCAACTTATTGCCTGGAACCACACCTCCTCGGGGAAGAATTTACCCCTTGTCTGTTCCAGAAACTCAGGCCATGTCTAACTATATATACAAGAAAATCTAAAAAAAGGTTTTATCAGAAAGTCATCCTCTCCTGCTGGAGCCAGATTCTTCTTCATGGAGAAAAAAGACAGATCCTTGCGACCTTGCATCGACTACCATAAAAAACTGCTATCCACTTCCATTGATCTCTGAGTTATTTGATCATCTACGTGGTGCTAGGATCTCCTCCAAACTCAACCTACGAGGGGCCTATAATTTGATTCACATCCGTGAAGGGGATGAATGGAAGACTGCCTTCAATACTCATGATGGACATTTTGAGTATCTTGTGATGCCATTCGGGCTTTGTAATACTCCAGCAGTCTTCCAGGAGTTCGTCACTGACATTTTTCATGACCTTCTATACTCATGTGTCATTTTCTACTTGGGCGACATACTCATCTATTCGCACAATGTCCAGTCTCATCGCCTTCATCTCCGCCAAGTATTACAGCGTCTCCGAGAAAATCATCTCTATGCTAAACTTGAGAAGTGTATATTGTCACCAGTCAAGGTCTTCAAATGGATCCCAACAAGTTGTCCGTAGTTCTGGATTGGCCACGCCCCACTGGTTTGAAAGCTATTCAGCGCTTCCTTGGCTTTTCTAATTACTATCCGCAGTTTATTCCTCACTATTCCACCTTGGTTGCTCCCATCGTTTCGCTTACCAAAAAGACTGCTAATCCTTGTGTCTGGAATCCAGAGGCTGAAGAAGCTTTCAAACAGTTAAAGTGCGCCTTCCCTTCTGCTCCTGTTTTATCTAGACCCGATCCCAGCAAGCCATTCACCTGAAGCTCCTAAAAGATTAACAGGCACAAAAAAGTACACCATTTAGATGTAGGTATGTGGTATGCACTTATGAGGGCAGAAAAATGCGGTACTATAGGTTTACAAAAACTTATTTTAGTAAAACACCAGCCGGTGATTACTTTTGCCTGGACTTTCATAGTATCTTGGCCCTTGACAGATTAACAAGTACAAAATAGTACACTACTTAATGTATGTATGCGGTATGCACTGATGAGGGCAGAAAAATGCCGTACAGTACGCTTAACAAAAACTTATTTTTGCACAAAACCAGCAGTACACAACAGTGCTGCAGCACAAACAACATGTGTATTAAACACAAAACGTCACTCTGTCAAAGACTATTAGGGATGGACTGCTGGGTATTATACCGTCTACAGACTAGTATAACGAGCAGATGATTTGTTGTGGAACAAAGGCACAGAATTGCGCTGAAAAATTATTCCTGCCTCCTCTGCTAAGGTTTATAAAGTTGAGGCAGCTTGTTGAAATGTATGAGGCAACGAACAGCTATCTGCCCCTCTCTGTCATATAATGCTGATGAAAGTAACTGGAAGGTTAATGGCTGCAGTAAAAATCCTTTTCAGTGAAAAAAAAACTGCTCTCTGTCTGCCAGAACGCTGATGTAACAAGGATGTGAAACACTGCTGGAATAAGCTTTTCTGCTGTAACACACACAGCGATGTCCGTCCTATCTCTATGCAGTGTAATGAATGATATGAAGGAAATGGCTGCCGAACACAGTATATAGGGCTGTGACATCACAGGGGTGACTAGCTGATAGGCTGCATCCTGCTTGTGATTTAGGGTTATCCCGCCTAGTTCCCTTCCCCCCTTGCCTTTCCGCCTTCCCAGCATTCCTTGCCCCATGTACTGACATGTGGATCCGCCATTTTAGATGCCCTAGTGCCTGGTCCACAGTAAATGGAGTTTAATGAAGTGATTCACACGATAGAATCATGGCGATATTCACATCCGTTGCAAATCAAATATTTCATGAAATTCGTAAGGAATTTTGGTTCCTCAGCTTCGATTCGCTCATCTCTAATTACAGGCAGAATTTCCACATGAAAATTCTTAGGCGGGGTTCACACAGAATTTCTGACCAGAGAAAATCTGTGTGGAAATCTCCCAGAACATTGAACAAGTTTAATGTTCTGGCATCATTTTTTGAGTGGATTTTTTAGCCTGAAAATCCTCCTAGAAAATTCTGCGTGTGCACTGTGCAGTGGAATCCCATTGCCAGCTGCACCAGAATTTCCGAGCAGAACTTCAAAACCAAATCCTGGATGGAAATTCCGTAGTGTGAACCCGGCCTTATTGGAATCTGCTGCAAATTACTTGTGTGCCATGGTTCTTGCATTAGAAGTAGAGTAAACTCAGTGAGAAAATTCTGCCCTGTGAACATAGCCATACAGGGTTATTTTGACAAACCATTCTTTGAGATTAATTTTAAAGGCCAAAAATTCCTGAAAGTTTAATGTTTTTTAACCTTCATTTTGCATTCGAGAAATTTTTGACTCTTTTTTTTCTTCTTCTTTTTTTAAAATAAATTTTATAAAGCAAAAGCTATAGCTCAAAAAGGGCCCATAACAATTTAGTATGAACATAGCCTAAAACAGAAAGAAAGGAGGAGGGCAGAGGAGGATAAGGCTAGGTTCAGATATATTGGCACTATTTCCCTCCAGCGTGCACCAAAGAGAAACTGATGCTAGGACTAAGGCTGGGTCCACACTACGTTTTGTCCCATACGGGAGCGCATACGGCAGGAGGGAGCTAAAACCTCGCGCTCCCGTATGTGACCGTATGCGCTCCCGTATGTCATTCACTTCAATGAGCCGACCGGAGTGAAACGTTCGGTCCGGTCGGCTCATTTTTGCGCCGTATGCGCTTTTACAACCGGACCTAAAACCGTGGTCAACCACGGCTTTAGGTCCGGTTGTAAAAGCGCATACGGCGCAAAAATGAGCCGACCGGACCGAACGTTTCACTCCGGTCGGCTCATTGAAGTGAATGACATACGGGAGCGCATACGGTCACATACGGGAGCGCGAGGTTTTAGCTCCCTCCTGCCGTATGCGCTCCCGTATGGGACAAAACGTAGTGTGGACCCAGCCTAATTCAATTCATTTGAATGGGACAGTTCACAATCATCCAGTGTCCAAATTTTGAGGCCGGATGGTTAGACACGCAGGAAGGCACCAGACAGGGGAAAAGAAGCTTGCTGCATCCCATTGTCTGGTGCCAGAAACAATGGATGCCAGTTGCCACACAACTGGTGACAACTGATGCACATTGTCATCAATTGCAGCATAAGTTGTGTCAAGATCTAGGCTCAGTTCCCCTATGCCGGATGCCGGACATGTGAACCCAGTCTTATTATTATTATTTTTTAAGGTTTTACTTTAACATGGATGTCTGTGAAATCTTCTGAATCATTCTGCCAAATAAAGAGTTGTATTTTATTAGCTAAAACCTTGAAGTAAGGTTATGATCACACAGCTGTTATGCTCTAACCCATTCAGGGTCGATTAGGCACTTTTGTTTGGTACCAAATGAACCTTGAATGGGTCAGAGCACAATAAGGGAAAGTAGGCAGGGTGGAAGGGCTGTGAGAAAAAGATGAGGGAAAGCAACACATTCTGGGAATTAAAGTACTGAGCAACTATTCAACCAGAAAATAGTGAGAGGACATGGTAAGAGAGAAAACTACAAGCCCACAAAACAATTGGATTTTTAGTGGTTTTAGGACAGGTAAGCAATGCTTTATGCATCTGCAGCATTTCTATGTTTTTTTAAAATTTTTTACCTGACATCAGTTCCCCTTTATTCCTAACCCCTGGAGAAAAAAAGAGCATAACTACAATGTGGCTTATCTATTGTTAATTAAAGGGGTACTCCGCCCCTAGACATCTTATCCCCTGTTTAAAGGATAGGGGATAGGATGTCTCATCGCGGGGGTCCCGCCGCTGGGGACCCCTACGATCTCTCCTGTAGAACCCCTGTTTCTCAGCTGCACAGAGTGAGGATCACTATGTGGCTGATGACAGGCGATGCAGAAAACGGAGTATCGTGATGTCATGGCTCCGCCCCCTCATGATGTCATTAGGGATGAGCGAATTGAATCTGACGAATCCAAATTTGTTGCGAATTTCAGGAAAAAATTTATTCACAACGAATGTAAATATCGCTGCAATTCGACTGCGTGAATCGCTTCATTAATCTCCATTTAGTGCGGTCCAGGGCATCTAAAATTGCAGATCCACATGGGAGGACATGGGGCAAGGAATCCTGGGAAGGCGGGAACAAGGGCAGGAGGGATGACCCTGAATCACATGCAGCATGCAGCCTATCAGCAGCCAGTCATCCCTGTGATGTTGCAGCCCTATATAATTGGCAGCCATCTTGCGGCCAGTCACTTCAGCCTTTTACTGCAGAGAGAAAGAAAGGGACAGACAGTGCTGTGTGTTGCACAAACAAGCAATTTTCCATCAGCGATTCACCTCCCAGTCACATCAGCGTTCTGTTGCCCAGAGAGAGGGACAGAGATCAGTGTTTGTTGCACAGAAAAGCATTTTTACAGAGAGATTCATCTCCCAATCACTACAGCGAGCAGTGTGTAGCACAGAACAGCAGCGATTCGCCTTAAGCCTAAATCCAGCCTAGAAACACTGATAGGAAAGGGAGTGAGATTGAGAGAGAAAGTACAATTTTGGGTGTAATACACAGCAACTGTGTGCTGCAGCACTGGTGTCTACCGCTGGTGTTGTACACAAATGCTTTTTTAAGTGTACTCGAGCGCATTGTGCTCCCCTCATAAGTGCATACCACATACATACATCTAAGTGGTGTACTATTTTGTTCCTGTTAAAGTCTAAAGGGCCTAGATACTGTGAAAGGCCAGCCAAAAGTACACACCTACTGGTGTTGTACACAAATACTGTTTTAAGCGCAGTGGAGCATATTGTACTCCCCTCATATACACACTAACCATGTCACACAGAGAAGTGCCAGGACGTGCACAGAGGAGTGGCAGAGGCCTAAATTCATATGGCAGGGGTCGCAGCAGACTAGGGGCGAGTGGCAGCAGGAGTCACAGCAAGAGGCCTGGGCTCCCGGTATCAGCTAGCGGTCGTGTCTCTACTAGCAACCCATCTTCTGTCATCGATTGGTTAACACGGTCATCCACTTCATAACAAGTGACATATGACACCCCCCAGTCAACAGTCCCTGTGTTCCTCAGACACAACCCTCAGTTGGCATGGCCCAGGAGCAGTCCCTGTCCTCCCATTGCCTCTGTCCTATGCTGTTCCCTCCTCCACAAAAGTATCTTGTGCTGTGGGTTCAGCTACCCTATTTAGTGAGGACAATCTAGAGGACAGTCAGCAGCCAACTGTTACTGCCCAGCCAAGAAGTGGAGGAGACATCCGCCGCTTCCTCTGAGAGGCAGGCAAGTAGTGATGAGGAGAGTGGCTTGGGAGGTGGTGTTGCGAGCATTATGGCTCCTGAAGCAGACACTGTTGAGGAACCTGAGGAGGACATCAGTGACATGCAGACACAACTTAATGATGATGAAGCCAATCGCACTTGGTAGCCGGGTGCAGAAGGGGCTTCATCATCATCAGGAGAAGAGGGTTGCAGGTGCCCATGAGGCAGCAGCTGAGCAAGCAAGGTGGTAGCATGGTTGGCAGTAAGCATGTGGCAGAAGTTTAAGTCTGGAGCCAAATCTTACCGGGGTAGATCACCTGCTTCGCGGCAGCCTACCTTCCCGGGAGGTAGTGAAACGGCCCTGCGTCAACATATGCAGCATCACCATAAAGTGGCCTGTGAGAACCGTGGCTCCGATGTGGTGCATCACTCAGTGACATGCCACTCCCTGTTTCCGCCAGCCAAGGCTCCACCACCTCAGCCGAGGGGAACCGTGTGTCATACCCATCTTCCGTCGCGCCAGATGCTCCTGCTCCTCCTACTTCGAGTCAGTCATTCTGCCAGTAATCCATCGGTGAAGCAATGTACAAGAGACAACAGTATGCACCCACTCATCCAACGGCACAGAAGCTGAATGTGCTCCTGTCCAAGTTGCTGGTGCTGCAGTCCCTCCCTTTTCAAGTGATGGACACTGCACCCTTCAGAGAACTAATGGCTTGTGCCGAGCCGAGGTGGAGAGTCCCAAGAGGTCATTTCTTTGCGAAGAAGGCAATACCAGCCCTGCACAGTTTTGTGAAACAGAAAGTGGGACACTCCTTGAGCCTGTCGATGTGTACCAAAGTGCATGGCAGCGCCAACGCGTGGAGCTGTAACTAATGTCAGGGATAATACATGTCCTTTATGGTCCACTGGGTGAATGTGGTTCCTGCACAGCCACAACAGCAGCTTGGACAGGTCATGCTGCTTCCTCCTCCATGCTCTCAGGCCGTTGGTCCTGTGACTTTGTGTGACTCCGCCTCCTCATCCTCCACCGTGTCCTCAGCCTCCTCTGCATGGACAAGTCTCAATGCCCCTCCAGCATGCCATGTGTGTAGGCCACGGCGGTGTCACGCTGTTCTTCACATGGTTTGCCTTGGCGAACGGAGTCACACAGGGGAGGAACTGTTCAAAGTCATTCATGAAGAAATCGAATCATGGCTTACTCCACGAAAAATGGAAATGGAACATCTTGTCTGCGCTGCGACAAGGGAGCCTGAGCCATGCGCCCTGCATGCCACATGTGTTCAATCTGGTTGTCAAAATGAAAAACGCCAAGTGGATCTGGTATTTTGCAATTCACTATTGACTTGCAGCTAACATCTGGCTGTGGCATTTTTTTTACAGAAAAAAACGCTGTGCGGCAAAATGGGCATTTTTTATTGACATTTTTGCATGAAAAACCTCAGTGGAATTCTAGCCTAAGGGTATGTTCACACAAGCGGTTTCTCGCAGCATATTTCGCTGCAGATCCACTGGTGAAGGCCCGCTCTATGCTGTCTTTACATGCGCCTGCACGTAAAGGCAATACGCCGCTACTAGCAGACACACTACGATGTGCGAGTCACAGTATACTCGCACATAGCAGGAGCTTTCTGCCTAGCTCAGAGCAGCGAGAGTGGTCGCGATGTGCGAGTACGCCGCGCACATCGCTGCAATGTGTCTGCTCATCGCGCCATATTGCCGCTACGAGCAGGCACATGTAAAAACAGCATAGAGCGGGCCTTCACCAGCCGATTCGTAGCATAAAATACGCCACGAAAAACCTTGTGTGAACGTACCCTTAGCGTATGTTCAGACGAGCGGATCACCAGCATATTTTACGATGCAGATCCGCCAGCGAAGGACACCCTGTAGATGTGGGTGCTCAGAGCGGCAATACGCCGCTACGAGCAGACACACTGCTGCAATGTGAGAGTCGCCGTGCATGCACGGTGTACGATTATACTGCGCATGCGCACGGCGAATCGCACATCGCAGTGTGTCTGCTTGTAGCGGCGGATTACCACTCCGAGCAGGCACCTGTAAAGGCAGCATACAGTGGTCCTTCAGCTGCGGATCCGCAGCGCAATATGCAGTGGATCCTCCACTGAAGGACCGCTGTATGCTACCTTTACAGATACCTGCTGGGAGCGGCAGCAATGCGCCGCTACGAGCAGACACACTGTGATGTGTGATTTGCATCGCGCAAGCACAGTATACTGGCTCATCACGCGGAGAGCAGGGGGAATGCCGCGATGTGTGTGAGTACACCACGCATGCACAGCGGCTTGCACATCGGTTCAGTGTGTCTGCCTGTAGCGGCATATTGCCTCTCCAAGCAGGCACCTGTAAAGGCAGCATACAGAGGTCCTTCAGCGGTTGATCCGCAGCATAATACGCGCTGGGGATCCGCTCATGTGAACGTACCCTTAAAGTGGAGCAATCAGCATTTTTTTCACATAAGCAAATAAGCAGCATGTGCCCTCAGGGCAGCGTTGATTGCCTCAAGTGCCCAGAGTTTCCATCCCCCAACAGCACACAGCACAGAGGCTGTAAATCAAAGAAAGGACAAGGAGGACAGCATTAGTAGGGGATGGAAATACTGAGCACTTAAGGTGAAGGTGCTTTGAATCACTATCTGGCACTGAAATTACTTGCTCTTTTCCATTTGCAGAAAACATGCCACTGCTATACAAACTGATCAAAAATAAACAAGTGAGCTGATCTGCCATTCAAAAGGTTGATATATCTGTGAATTATACTGTTTTGTTCGCCTGCCTTCAATTTTCCAGTAATATTTTGTTTCCCTTTTGAACATAGTAAATGCCTCCAGGCTAAAACATGCACTATTTCTGCAGTAAGCATAACACATTTTGGACAGTTGTTTTTATCTATAAACCTACAATACAGGCTGTGTTCTAACCGTAGTATATATTGAGGGGGATATAAATAAAAACTGGGAAAACAAAAATTGTCTGGTGGTGCCCATAGCAACCAACCACAGCACATGGTTTATTTGTTTTGTTTTTCACAGTTTTTATTGTTAACCTCAGTATGTTACACAAATAGTACATAAATATATATTACAAATATTTAGAGTACTACATATATTTCATGTATTGCATTTCTTACACAAAAGTTAGTATATTACCCATATTTTATTGTAGTATTATCCATATTTTATTGTACTTTATTAAGGTATTTTATGTATATATTAAGAGTATTTACAGTAGAACATGTCTTACAAAATACTTCTAGTAGCAAATATATAACCCATATATTACGGACATCCTTTTTAAAACGCATTATATTATGAATGCATATGTAGCAAAAATAACAAAAAGGGAAAAAAAGGAGGTAGAAAAATAACATATACATTGTACACAACATGAATGACATTGTCACGAACAGCGATCAAGGTTAGAGGCACAAATTATAGTATACAATACCTATTTGAAATGCAGTTGGAGAGGCAATGTGTGTCAAGGATTTACAATCCATAGAAAAACAAAAAATAGGTCACTAATAATATAGGAGACACAGTAGTAATACAAGGCAAAAAATTTCTGCTTGTGAAAAGGGAGGAAAATAATTTAAAGGGGTATTCCGGGCAAAAACATGTCTGATCGCGGGGGGCCGGCTGCTGAGAACCCCCGTGATCTCCCTGCAGCCCCCGCATTCTATGCGGGTACTGAATCTCCAGTTTTGGAAACCTCCAGGTTTCCGGGACTGTGGACGTGACGTCACGCCACGCCCCCTCCATTCATGTCTATTTCTGATGCGGGTGCTGCAGGGAGATCGTGGGGGGTCTCAGCAGCGGGGCCCCCGCGATCAGAAATCTTATCTCCTATCCTTTGGATAGGGGATAAAATGTTTTTGCCCGGAATACCCCTTTAAGTAGAAGGTTGTAATTACAAATGACTGGGGCAGGGGGAGGCCAACACAACCAAATCAGTGAATTAGGTAATAACTTTACATAAGTAAGGCTATGTTCACACTCAATTTTGTGATCCCTACATTTAGCCTTATTTTAAGCTGTGTTTTTTTGCATTAGGCTATCTTTCTGTAATACCACCTGCATAATGTAACATAAGAGGTGCTATGTGCCATTAGGTGACGCTACAGGCCTTAGACTGTCTGAAATCTATAATATTTAGTCATTATCTGTAGATAAAGATAATCCACCATTCTCTTCCATGTGGAAAAACTTTGTGGTCTACCACCAATTCATTTATTTCAATGGTTTTCCTGATCAAAAACAGCGGCACAGTTGTATTACACATTTGCCACAATTTTGGCTCAATGTGCACCAAAAAAATGTATTGGATTTCAGCTACATTAACTCTTGAAACATTTTTGGACCCTTTTTCTGGCTGGTCTGAAAAAGGTACCGTATATACTCGAGTATAAGCCGACCCGAGTATAAGCCGAGACCCCTAATTTCAGCCCAAAATCCCAGGAAAAGTTATTGACTTGAGTATAAGCCTAGGGTGGGAAATACATCATCCCCCCCTGTCATCATCCAGACCCGTCATTAACATCTTCATCATCATCACCGCCTTTCATCATCCAGACCCTCATCATCATCACCTGTCATCATCCCCTTGTCATCATCCCACACATCCCCCCTTCATCATCCCCTTGTCATCATCCCACACATCCCCCCTTCATCATCCCCTTGTCATCATCCCACACATCCCCCCTTCATCATCCCCTTGTCATCATCCCCACCCCCCTTCATCATCCCCTTGTCATCATCCCACCCCCCCCCCCCTTCATCATCCTCTTCTCATCATCCGCCCTCAGTGGTCTTCAACCTGCGGACCTCCAGAGGTTTCAAAACTACAACTCCCAGCAAGCCCGGGCAGCCATCGGCTGTCCGGGCTTGCTGGGAGTTGTAGTTTTGAAACCTCCGGAGGTCCGCAGGTTGAAGATCACTGCGGCCTTCAACATCATCCAGCCCCCTCTCACCCCCTTTAGTTCTGAGTACTCACCTCCGCTCGGCGCTGGTCCGGTCCTGCAGGGCTGTTCGGAGAGGAGGTGGTCCGGTGGGATAGTGGTTCCGGGCTGCCATCTTCACCGGGGGCGCCTCTTCTCCGCGCTTCCGGCCCGGAATAGAGGCGTTGCCTTGACAACGACGGAGAAGTACGTTGGCAATGAACGCACCTCTGCGTCATTGTCAAGGCAACGTGACTATTCTGAGGCCGGGCCCGAAGCGCTTAGAAGAGGCCTCCCCGGTGAAGATAGCAGCCCGGAACCACTATCGCACCGGACCACCTCCTCTCCGGACAGCCCTGCAGCACCGGACCAGAGCCGAGCGGAGGTGAGTACTGTACAGAACTAAAGGGGGGTGAGAGGGGGCTGGATGATGTCGAAGGCCTCAGTGGTCTTCAACCTGCGGACCTCCGGAGGTTTCAAAACTACAACTCCCAGCAAGCCCGGACAGCCGATGGCCACTGCGGGTGGAGAGTTCACTCGAGTATAAGCCGAGGGGGGTGTTTTCAGCACGAAAAATCGTGCTGAAAAACTCGGCTTATACTCGAGTATATACGGTATGTGGTCTTGGTAAAAGGGGGACATAGCTAAAAGGGATGTATGCTTTCCCAATTAATTTACTTGAAATGGGTGCAATTTCTAGCATAATTTCTGGTGCATGCTACACAAAAAAACAGAAACATAAATGAACATGCATTTTTCATCTGGACAAGGATGTACTCATCAACAGGTACCAAAATAATAAATACCACAAAGCTCCGACAATACAGTCAACATGTTGGATCCTCAGCAAATTTACCTCAATGTTTCTCATGTATTTGTGAATGATTATTCCATCAGTGTACACATTGTTCAATAACAAAGAACCAGAATTGATCAGTGTTATCGGCGGTCGATTGCTCAAGCCTGCATCTCAGGCTTGGAGCAATCAATCGCAGAAGGGACGCGCCGGAGGAAGGTAAGAGGACCTCCGCTCATGTCCCAGCTGATAGGGACACCGCATTTTCACTGCGGTTGTCCCGACCAGCCCCACTGAGCAGCTGGGCAGCTTTCACTTTCGTTTTAGACCCGGCGTTCAACTTTGAACGCCGCATCTAAAGGGTTAATAGCACGCAGCACCGCGATCGCTGCCGCGCGCTATTAGCCCCGGGTCCCGGCTTCAGAAACATGTCGGGACCACCCCGATATGATGCGGGGTCAACGCAGTTATTTTATGCCTATTTTTTTTTCTTTCATTTTACAATGTGTGAACCCAGCCTTAAAATTTTCTGCATTACAAGGAATTGGAGAACTCACAACAGATGATGCCAAATGTGTCACTTCCTCTCAGAATACATGAGTTATTGGGCAGACCCACACAATGTGCCAAGTAGCCCTTGTACCAGAGTGGAGTTTCAACTGGAATATTTGTTGTAGGAGGTTACAGACCATACTAGTCATTTGGTGGATAGGTAGATGCTGATATTGTTTCTGCCTGTGGTGATCCTGGATAGGCTACAACACTTTGGTTCATTAGTTTATGAAATGCATTTCAGGTTGGAGGGAGGGATTGGCTGACACCACTGGTATGAGTATTTGAGTCAGCCTTCTAAATAGTGGAGGTAAGGCAGAGCCAATCCAGTAAAGTCTATGGGCACTGTATTAAATCACCAGCTGAGCAACACCAGTGAAAGAGCTGCCTAAAATATAACTTTATTCCTAGATTTCTTTGAAAAATTTACAAAGCAAAAATATGTGTTTTTAGTGCTTGTATACTGGTTTTGGATAACAAGAAAAAGAGCTGCTAAGATAAAGTAGATCCAATTAGGAGTGCTATATTGTTCACACAAAAGCACATCCAAGATAGATATGAACGTTATAGTACGTTCTAAAAAATCCATTTCTGGTGACCAGTTCACCCAACGCGTTTCTGTCACCTTCTTCAGCGACGTTTAAGGGGAGTATTCAGAACATAAGGGGTAATCTCTAATATTAAGAGATTCGCAGTGTACAATAGTGCATATATCATGCATTCATCAAACAGTCACAATTTGCCATTTAATGTATATAGTACTGTCAGATGCGTTTGTATATAGTACTGTCAGATGCGCTCTTAATCAAGAAATGTGTTAAATGAAAATTAAACTGTATGGGTATATCTCATTTCATGAAGTCTTGTGCCAGCGGGGGTCTGCCCTGTAGAAAAAAATGGAACAAAAAGACAGACAGCGCTCCGTAGTGTGATACCGTTGTTGCACGAAAGTGACTATGGTGGACATCACACTTACCACAAAGGGTTGCACTCCACCAAGTGCAACAATGGATCAAGGTGTAGAAATCAAAGAAAATGAGGTGTCCGCAGCCACTCCACGTCTCGTAAGGTACAGATACAACAGGGGTGGAAACTCCAAGGTGTAGATGGGATACAGGGTGCTCGACAACCAGGTAGCTAGACCAAACATTTATTCACCCATAATGCAACACATTTCACAGCACAACTGCTTCATCAGACATCATGCCTGATGAAGCAGCTGTGCTGTGAAACGCAAAGCTGCCGAAGGAGTGATGTTAAAGTGGTGGACAGGAAAATGTCTTGGCACACAGAGTTTACGTAAAGGGAATATGCAGAATCAGCAAAACAGCTTATTTACTAAAAACAAAATAAAAAAAAACAGCACATTGTTTGTCTGCAGTCCTATTGAAGTGAATGGAGCCAAGTTGTAAAACCGCACACAACATAGAAACAGGTGTAATGCTGTTTTTGAAAAGAAATTAAAGGGTTACTACTACAGCCAGAAATAATTTATCCCCTATCCACAGGATAGAGGATAAGTAGCTGATTGTGGAGGTTCGACCACTGGGCCCCACACCACCCCCCCACCCCCCGCGATCTCCTGAACGGGACCCTGCCCCGCTAAGTCGACGGCACATGCTCTATCGAAATGAATAGAGCGTGTTCCATCTAGAGATAGACGATACACGCTCCGGACTGAGCGGGGCGGGGTCCTGTTCAGGAGAAAGTGGGCGCCCCGTTCAAAGGAACGGGAACAATTGTAATGTTTATTATATTTTTTTCATTCACAATTTTCTGCACAAGAGGTGAAATAATTTTAGGCGTACACCTGTTAAATCAGTGGTGAGTTACAAGCTCCTGTCATATGTCACTGTTGTATGCTTAGGATCGGGTTGTATGCATAGAATTTGGTAGAGCAATTTAAGTTGTTATACTTGTCTGCTCTAACCTAATTTCGGGAGAGATTGTACATCACGGATGTGCGTCGGCCTGTCTATCCTGGGGGACCGACGTATGACTCCGTACTCACCACATATGGTCTCTATTAAGTAGCCCATTGGTCAGGACTGACTTTGGACTATTATGGTCACTTACAGGTGTTGTGGTATTTTGGTTAATGCATGCCACATAATTATAGTCACAATCTAATAAGTTATTAATTTTAAAGCATATCAATAAAATGTATAAGTTTTAGCTATATCTATTATTAGGGTCCAAAAGGGCTGCAAAACTATTTTTGATTGACCTTAATGGTTATCTTGTTGATTCTGTTGTCTTGAGAGCGCACTGGTCAACATGCATAAACTTTATTCAGCAGCAAATGCATCTTGAAAGAGGAGGATGCCAACATACACTGGAGAGGACCAGGAGAATGCCAACAGAAAGAGAATGCCAACAGAAGGACATCGGTGAGAAATGAATCAATTGAACAAGGAGCAGCAGTGGAGAGTCCATGGAGGATAAATAACAATGACAGATAGACTAGTGCCAATATCCTCTACTTAGGATTTAATCACAATCTACTTCTGACTTTAAGGTATCTTTACTTTTTTAGTAAAACCCAATACTACATTAAAGGGGTACTCCGGTGCTTACACATCTTATCCCCTATCCAAAGGATAGGGGATAAGATGCCTGATCGCGGGAGTCCCACAGCTGGGGGCCCCCATGATCATGCATGCGGCACCCCGATTGTAATCAGTCCCCGGAGCGTGTTTGCTCTGGGTCTGATTACGGTCGACCGCTGGGTCGGCGGCGTGTGACGTCACGCCTCTGCCCCCGTGTGACGTCACGCTCCGCCCCTCAATGCAAGCCTACGGGAGGGGGCTTGATAGCTGTCACGCCCCCTCCCGTAGGCTTGCATTGAGGGGCGGAGCATGACGTCACATGGGGGCGGGAGCGTGATGTCACACGCCGCCGGCCCTGCGGTCGCCAGTAATCAGTCCCGGAGCGAACATGCTCCGTGGACTGATTACAAACGGGGTGCTGCGTGCATGATCACGGGCATCCCCAGCTGCGGGACTCCCGCGATCAGGCATCTTATCCCCTATCCTTTGGATAGGGGATAAGATGTGTAAGCACCGGAGTACCCCTTTAAGGTTTAGGGACAGGATTTCTATCTGAATTAGAAATGACAAACAAGTGATACTTATCTACCCGGTCCCCCATAGCTCCCATGCCATATACTTCAGACCCTGCAGTAAGCAGTAAGCAGCTAGGGTCTGGAATACTTTCTGAATGCATTGTATTCCAGGTAATAGATATAGATAAGCAAAAATACAGTATATAGAAATAATACATATAGATGTAATATAACAAATAGGTACAAATTATAGCATTTGAAAGGGGTTCTTCATGAGTACATATGGAGAATACAAGTAACAAAAGTAACAATATAAAATATGAATTTCTATTAACAATATGAAACGTTCCTAATTTCCTTCTATAAAATATTTATAACAGTGAATCACAAGAGATTACCTAATGGTCAAGGGTTGAATCTACAACTTATTTATGTCTTGTGAATAGATAAGGGGAGGATAATGCAAAGTAGACTTTTTTTTTACTTTCTGACATTTGTACTATGTTGAGGCTTCTGTTTTGTATGCAAGAGTAAACTTTTGATGACTCTATAATCCTTCAGCTCTTTCTTCATGCCAGATGTTTCATTTAAAATCCATATTGTAACGATGTCTGGCAGTTAAAATTGATGCAAAGATGTTACTTTTCTATGACAATGAACTGTCACTTAAAAATTCCTAAACTGCACTAACCTCATTAAGGCTGCATTCACACTTTGTTTTTACATTACAGGTGCCGGATCTGGCTGGGGGAGGGGCAAACCGGGCTCTCCCGTACCCCAGCCAGACCAGTGCTGAACTCCAATTACTTTAATAAGCCGACCGAAGTCAAACGGTGACTCCGGTATACTACGGTTATAGGTCCGGTAAGAAAACCGGATACGGGTCAAAAATGAGCTGACCGGAGTCACCGTTTGACTCCGGTCGGCTCATTAAAGTAAATGGAGTTCAGCGCTGGCTGGGGTACAGGAGAGCCCGGTTTTCCCCTCCCCAGCCAGATCCGGCACCCTCTGTTGCCTCCAAGAGTTCTCATTATTGTCATTTCACATATAACAATTGCACTGTAAGCAGCTTAAGATTTATTTAGGCCATTAAAGTAAAATAATATGACAATATTTTCCTCGGTATAAGCTCTATAGATAACAAAATAATAGTATATTACTCACAAAATAAAATAAAAAAATTCCCCGGAACAATACAAACCACTATTAAAACTTATTAGCCTCCTTTATCCCCACTCTGCAGCTTTGCACTCTTTACTATTCCTGTATTTCCCAATACATTGCAGTCTGGCCCTGCTCCCTAGTTACCAGAACTCTCTTCTTCTGTCTTCCTCCACTGACCTGCACAGAAAGTAATCCCTTACACACAGCCCCAGAGATCTCACTAATAATGTTCTTCTCCACTTTCCCCAACAATTTAAACTTTTTATTTACCATTTGTACTTCATATGCTTAACTCTACAAGACATTTCTATGAACTTATGTGCAGTACTAGTTCTCTCTTATTATGTGTAATGTCTACCAATGTATGCTACAAAAAGTGAACACAGAAATCGGCAGAACAAGGAAAAGCAGGGGTGATATTACTGGCATCAATGTAAGTGTCACGATGCCGGCTGGCAGGTAGTGGACCCTCTGTGCCAGAGAGGGATTGGCGTGGACCGTGCTAGTGGACCGGTTCTAAGCCACTACTGGTTTTCACCAGAGCCCGCCGCAAAGCGGGATGGTCTTGCTGCGGCGGTAGTGACCAGGTCGTATCCACTAGCAACGGCTCACCTCTCTGGCTGCTGAAGATAGACGCGGTACAAGGGAGTAGGCAGAAGCAAGGTCGGACGTAGCAGAAGGTCGGGGCAGGCAGCAAGGATCGTAGTCAGGGGCAACGGCAGAAGGTCTGGAACACAGGCTAGGAACACACAAGGAACGCTTTCACTGGCACAATGGCAACAAGATCCGGCAAGGGAGTGCAGGGGAAGTGAGGTGATATAGGAAATGCACAGGTGAACACACTAATTGGAACCACTGCGCCAATCAGCGGCGCAGTGGCCCTTTAAATCGCAGAGACCCGGCGCGCGCGCGCCCTAGGGAGCGGGGCCGCGCGCGCCGGGACAGAACAGACGGAGAGCGAGTCAGGTACGGGAGCCGGGGTGCGCATCGCGAGCGGGCGCTACCCGCATCGCGAATCGCATCCCGGCTGGCAGCGGAATCGCAGCGCCCCGGGTCAGAGGATGTGACCGGAGCGCTGCAGCGGGGAGAGTGAAGCGAGCGCTCCGGGGAGGAGCGGGAACCCGGAGCGCTCGGCGTAACAGTACCCCCCCCCTTGGGTCTCCCCCTCTTCTTAGAGCCTGAGAACCTGAGGAGCAGACTTTTGTCTAGGATGTTGTCCTCAGGTTCCCAGGATCTCTCTTCAGGACCACAACCCTCCCAGTCCACTAAAAAAAAAGTTTTCCCTCTGACCTTTTTGGAAGCTAAGATCTCTTTGACAGAGAAGATGTCCGAGGAGCCGGAAACAGGAGTGGGAGGAACAGATTTGGGAGAAAAACGGTTGAGGATGAGTGGTTTGAGAAGAGAGACGTGAAAGGCATTAGGGATACGAAGAGAAGGAGGAAGAAGAAGTTTATAAGAGACAGGATTAATTTGACATAAAATTTTGAAAGGACCAAGATAGCGTGGTCCCAACTTGTAGCTAGGGACACGGAAGCGGACATATTTAGCGGAGAGCCATACCTTGTCTCCAGGGGAAAAAACGGGAGGAGCTCTTCTTTTCTTATCCGCGAACTTCTTCATGCATGATGAAGCCTGTAGGAGAGAATTTTGGGTCTCTCTCCATATGATGGAAAGGTCACGAGAAATTTCATCCACAGCGGGCAGACCAGAGGGCAAGGGAGTAGGGAGGGGGGGAAGAGGGTGACGGCCGTACACCACGAAAAATGGGGATTTGGAGGAAGATTCAGAGACCCTGAAATTATACGAGAATTCGGCCCATGGGAGGAGATCTGCCCAGTCATCCTGGCGGGAGGAAACAAAATGTCGCAAATAATCACCCAAGATCTGGTTAATTCTTTCTACTTGTCCATTGGACTGGGGATGATATGCAGAAGAAAAATTTAATTTAATCTTGAGTTGTTTACAGAGAGCCCTCCAGAATTTAGACACGAATTGGACGCCTCTATCCGAGACAATCTGCGTAGGCAACCCGTGAAGACGAAAAATGTGTACAAAAAATTGTTTAGCCAACTGAGGCGCAGAAGGAAGACCAGGAAGAGGGATGAAATGTGCCATTTTGGAGAATCGATCAACGACCACCCAAATAACAGTGTTGCCACGGGAAGGGGGTAAATCAGTAATAAAATCCATACCAATCAGAGACCAAGGCTGTTCGGGGACAGGCAGAGGATGAAGAAAACCAGCGGGCTTCTGGCGAGGAGTCTTATCCCGGGCACAGATAGTGCAGGCTCGCACAAAGTCCACAACATCCGTCTCCAGAGTCGGCCACCAATAGAAGCGGGAGATGAGTTGCACAGATTTCTTGATGCCCGCATGACCTGCGAGATGGGAGGAGTGACCCCATTTGAGGATTCCGAGGCGTTGGCGTGGAGAAACAAAGGTCTTTCCTGGAGGAGTCTGCCTGATGGAGGCAGGAGAAGTGGAGATCAGGCAGTCAGGTGGAATGATGTGTTGCGGAGAGAGCTCAACTTCTGAGGCATCCGAGGAACGAGAGAGAGCATCGGCCCTAATGTTCTTATCGGCAGGACGAAAGTGAATCTCAAAATTAAATCGGGCAAAGAACAGAGACCACCGGGCCTGGCGAGGATTCAGCCGTTGGGCAGACTGGAGGTAGGAGAGGTTCTTGTGGTCGGTGTAGATAATAACAGGAAAACTTGATCCCTCCAGCAGATGCCTCCATTCCTCAAGTGCTAATTTAATGGCTAGAAGCTCTCGATCCCCGATGGAGTAGTTCCTCTCCGCTGGAGAGAAGGTCCTAGAGAAAAAACCACAAGTGACAGCATGCCCGGAAGAATTTTTTTGTAGAAGAACAGCTCCAGCTCCCACTGAGGAGGCATCAACCTCCAATAGGAAGGGTTTGGAAGGGTCAGGTCTGGAGAGGACGGGAGCCGAAGAAAAGGCAGACTTGAGTCGTTTAAAGGCGTCTTCTGCTTGAGGAGACCAGGACTTGGGATCAGCATTTTTTTTGGTTAAAGCCACGATAGGAGCCACAATGGTAGAAAAATGTGGAATAAATTGCCTGTAATAATTGGCGAACCCCAAAAAGCGTTGGATAGTACGGAGTCCGGAGGGGCGTGGCCAATCTAAGACGGCAGAGAGTTTGTCTGGATCCATCTGTAGTCCCTGGCCAGAGACCAAATATCCTAGAAAAGGAAGAGATTGGCATTCAAACAGACATTTCTCAATTTTGGCATAGAGTTGATTGTCACGAAGTCTCTGAAGAACCATACGGACATGCTGGCGGTGTTCTTCTAGATTGGCAGAAAAAATTAGGATATCGTCCAGATATACAACAACACAGGAGTATAACAAATCACGAAAAATTTCATTGACAAAGTCTTGGAAGACGGCAGGGGCGTTGCACAGACCAAAGGGCATGACCAGATACTCAAAGTGTCCATCTCTGGTGTTAAATGCCGTTTTCCACTCATCCCCCTCTCTGATGCGGATGAGGTTATAGGCGCCTCTTAAGTCCAATTTAGTAAAGATGCGGGCACCTTGGAGGCGATCAAAGAGTTCAGAGATGAGGGGTAAGGGGTAGCGGTTCTTAACCGTGATTTTATTAAGACCGCGGTAGTCAATGCAAGGACGTAGGGAGCCATCTTTTTTGGACACAAAGAAAAATCCGGCTCCGGCAGGAGAGGAGGATTTACGGATAAAGCCCTTTTTTAGATTCTCCTGGACGTATTCAGACATGGCAAGAGTCTCTGGGGCAGAGAGAGGATAAATTCTGCCCCGGGGTGGAGTAGTACCCGGGAGGAGGTCGATAGGACAATCATAAGGCCTGTGAGGAGGTAGAGTCTCAGCTTGTTTTTTGCAGAAAACATCCGCGAAGTCCATATAGGCCTTAGGGAGACCGGTTACTGGAGGAACCACAGAGTTACGGCAAGGGTTACTGGGAACCGGTTTTAGACAGTTCTTGGAACAAGAGGACCCCCAACTCTTGATCTCCCCAGTGGACCAATCCAGGATTGGGGAATGAAGTTGAAGCCAGGGAAGTCCAAGGAGAATTTCCGAGGTGCAATTGGGGAGGACCAAAAGTTCAATCCTCTCGTGATGAGATCCGATGCTCATAAGAAGGGGCTCCGTGCGGAAACGTATGGTACAGTCCAATCTTTCATTATTTACACAATTGATGTAGAGGGGTCTGGCGAGACTGGTCACCGGGATGTTGAACCTGTTGACGAGAGAGGCCAAAATAAAATTTCCTGCAGATCCAGAGTCCAAGAAGGCCACAGTAGAGAAGGAGAAGGCAGAGGCAGACATCCGCACAGGCACAGTAAGACGTGGAGAAGCAGAGTAGACATCAAGGACTGTCTCACCTTTGTGCGGAGTCAGGGTACGTCTTTCCAGGCGGGGAGGACGGATAGGACAATCCCTCAGGAAGTGTTCGGTACTAGCACAGTACAGGCAGAGGTTCTCCATACGGCGTCGTGTCCTCTCTTGAGGTGTCAGGCGAGACCGGTCGACCTGCATAGCCTCCACGGCGGGAGGCACAGGAACAGATTGCAGGGGACCAGAGGAGAGAGGAGCCGAGGAGAAGAAACGCCTCGTGCGAACAGAGTCCATATCTTGGCGGAGTTCCTGACGCCTTTCGGAAAAACGCATGTCAATGCGAGTGGCTAGGTGAATAAGTTCATGTAGATTAGCAGGAATTTCTCGTGCGGCCAGAACATCTTTAATGTTGCTGGATAGGCCTTTTTTGAAGGTCGCGCAGAGGGCCTCATTATTCCAGGACAATTCTGAAGCAAGAGTACGGAATTGTACGGCATACTCGCCAACGGAAGAATTACCCTGGACCAGGTTCAACAGGGCAGTCTCAGCAGAAGAGGCTCGGGCAGGTTCCTCAAAGACACTTCAGATTTCCGAGAAGAAGGAGTGTACAGAGGCAGTGACGGGGTCATTGCGGTCCCAGAGCGGTGTGGCCCATGACAGGGCTTTTCCGGACAGAAGACTGACTACGAAAGCCACCTTAGACCTTTCAGTGGGAAACAGGTCCGACATCATCTCCAGATGCAGGGAACATTGGGAAAGAAAGCCACGGCAAAACTTAGAGTCCCCATCAAATTTATCCGGCAAGGATAGGCGTAGCCCAGGAGCGGCCACTCGCTGCAGAGGAGGTGCAGGAGCTGGCGGAGGAGATGACTGCTGAAGCTGTGGTAGTAGCTGTTGTAGCATAACGGTCAGTTGAGACAGCTGTTGGCCTTGTTGCGCTATCTGTTGTGACTGCTGGGCGACCACCGTGGTGAGGTCAGCGACAACTGGCAGAGGAACTTCAGCGGGATCCATGGCCGGATCTACTGTCACGATGCCGGCTGGCAGGTAGTGGACCCTCTGTGCCAGAGAGGGATTGGCGTGGACCGTGCTAGTGGACCGGTTCTAAGCCACTACTGGTTTTCACCAGAGCCCGCCGCAAAGCGGGATGGTCTTGCTGCGGCGGTAGTGACCAGGTCGTATCCACTAGCAACGGCTCACCTCTCTGGCTGCTGAAGATAGACGCGGTACAAGGGAGTAGGCAGAAGCAAGGTCGGACGTAGCAGAAGGTCGGGGCAGGCAGCAAGGATCGTAGTCAGGGGCAACGGCAGAAGGTCTGGAACACAGGCTAGGAACACACAAGGAACGCTTTCACTGGCACAATGGCAACAAGATCCGGCAAGGGAGTGCAGGGGAAGTGAGGTGATATAGGAAGTGCACAGGTGAACACACTAATTGGAACCACTGCGCCAATCAGCGGCGCAGTGGCCCTTTAAATCGCAGAGACCCGGCGCGCGCGCGCCCTAGGGAGCGGGGCCGCGCGCGCCGGGACAGAACAGACGGAGAGCGAGTCAGGTACGGGAGCCGGGGTGCGCATCGCGAGCGGGCGCTACCCGCATCGCGAATCGCATCCCGGCTGGCAGCGGAATCGCAGCGCCCCGGGTCAGAGGATGTGACCGGAGCGCTGCAGCGGGGAGAGTGAAGCGAGCGCTCCGGGGAGGAGCGGGAACCCGGAGCGCTCGGCGTAACAGTAAGATATGTAACAGAATAATTTTTTTATCAATTGCTATAGATAAAATGTTTATTTCCCTTCATACTGTGGAAATAACCACATTTTTCATAGAATAACTCTTTAAGATGATTTGAAAATATATTTTAGATATAAGGTGAAAAAACAAAGATGCTAAAGTTTTTATTGTTTTTATTGCTCTTTTAGCGTATGTTCCCATCTGCATCTGTCTGGGGCCTTCTCAGTTAAACTGAAGTCATACCTATCAGGTAAATGGGTCTGATAGAGCCACATTGGCATACACTAACTTCCCTTGACACAATAAATATATTCATAGACATATTCATAGGGTTTAGCACTCTGAAAAATTAAAAAGGCCTTGGGGTCAAATTACCTTCCTAGCCAAACACTCTTCCATCCTATCACCAATTTTATCTACCGTGTTTCTCCGAAAATAAGCCCGGGTTTTATATTAATTTTAGTCCCAACAAACACACTAGGGCTTATTTTCAGGGTAGGGCTTATTTATTTATGGGGGGGCTGCAGGAGTGTGGAGGATGGGGGGCTGTAGCAGTGTGGAGGATGGGGGGCTGTAGCAGTGTGGAGGAAGGGGGGCTGCTACAGCCCCCCATCCTCCCACAGCCCCCCATCCTCCACACTGCTACAGCCCCCCATCCTCCACACTGCTACAGCCCCCCCATCCTCGGGTCGGGTCTGCGGGCATTACTGGCGGCCACGGTCCGGATCTGGACCGCGGTCCGCCAGTTGATTACCCCTGGCCTAGGTCTTATTTTTGGGGTAGGGCTTATATTGCAGCCCACCCTGATAATACTGCTAGGGCTTACTTTCGGGGTAGGGTTTATTTTCGGGGAAACACAGTAATATCTTCATCAAATCAGCCATACTAGGTTCATTTTCTCCAGAAACAATACTAGCAGCTGGTGAGTCCTAGATTGGAGATTACTGTTGTAATCTACAAGACAAGAATATTCAGAAAGTTACACAGCTTTCTAAATAGCTTACACACAACATGCATGTTATATTGCTGAGTGTAGGAGACAGACACTGCATAGAAAGAGCCCAAAAGGGTTTCTTTAGAAAAATAAAAAGGATAAAATTAAATAAGTAAATAAGCATAAAATGGCAGTGCAACTGTCATCACAGTAAATTTAGATTGGCCCCATTCAGCTGTTAGCTGGCCCATTTTTTTAAAACTCATGACAGCAGTTAACACACCGAGTCTGACTGTTCACTCTTCCACGTCTGTAGCTGCCATATAACACCACTATATATAGAATTAATGTTATCACCATACTGTTAACCAGGTAGCCAAGGTCAATATTACCTATAATACCACTTTACAACAGCAAAATAATACAACATGATCAAATATTACTGCCTCATGACTGAATAGTACCACCATAATGTCACAAAACAATGACTATTACTCTAAGACCAATATTACTTCCATAAAGAGGTCATACAGTGGCAAATACCAAGCACTCTGCAAGTTGTCTATCTACAGTTATCTATATATATATATAAAACTCAATGTGTGTGTGAGCATGTGTGTGTGTGTGTGTGTGTGTGTATGTGTTCCAGCATCACATCCAAACAGCTAAAGATATTAACATGGAACTTGGCACACATGTTACTTATATGTCAACAACAAACATAGGATAGGTTATTTAACCCTTACTCACCCCTATTTGCCAGGGTTGGGTTTTTGGTTTAAAGTCCCATACAAGTCTATGGGAAATATATGTTACTGCATAATTTCCAAACGGCTGGAGATATTTCGATAATACTTGGTCACATGTTACTTATATGTCCACTTAAAATATAGGATAGTTAATTTAACCCTTACCTACGCCCATTTATGAGGGTTGGGGTTTTTGTTTAAAGTCCAATGCAAATCAACGGGAAATGTATGTTCCCACATAACTTCCGTGCAGCTGGAGATATTTCGATAATACCTGGTACACATATTATTTATATGTTAAATAAAAAGATATGATAGTTAAATTAACCCTTACCTACACCCTTACATAAAAGATAGGTTTTTGTTTCAAGTCCCATGAGAGTATATGGGATTTCCTGTACCTTACTCCACAAGCTCCGCTCTGCATCTCCTGGGGAATGTGTCAATCCGGCTTGCAAGCCACACCCCATCTCACAAAGAGAGGAAGTCAGGATAGGAGGTCGAGATATGAGGATGGGATATGAGGTCGGGATGTGAGAACGGGATATGAGGTCAAGATAGGAGGATGGGATAGGAGGTCAGGATACGATGGGATAGGAGGTCGGGATAGGAGGTAGAGATATGAGGTCAGGATATGAGGACAGGATATGAGGTTGAGATAGGAGGACAGGATAGGAGGTAGGGATATGATGACAGGATATGAGGTCAGGATATGAGGTCGGGATATCAGGACGGGATATGAGGACGGAATATGAGGACGGGATAGGAGGACGACATAGGAGGACGAGATATGAGGACGGGATATGAGAACAAGATAGGAGGTCAGGATAGGATGTCGAGATATGAGGTTGAGATTGGGGGTGTAAGAAAAAATCGATTCACTCGATTATCGCGATTTTTCATTTGCGATACTGTATCGATTCAAAATATTTTTGAATCGATCCTTTTAGGGATATGGAATTCGTATATCCCCACGCCCGGGACCTGCAGTTCCGGGCACTGGGCAGGTGAATTTTTCTGGCTCGTGTAAGCAGGGCCGGACCTGACAAACGTGGCGGTGCTCTGGGTGTATGGAGCGGGCTCCCGACTCGTGCTCACTCTGTACTCTGCAGCCCCCGGCTGATTTCAGTAGCCGGGGGCCGCCGCTAATAGCCAGCATGCGGCGATCACCGCGGCTGGCTATTAACCCTTTAGATCGCCGCTGTCAAAGCTGACAGCGGCGTCTAAAGGGACCTGTAGTCCCTGGTGGGCTAGTGGGGTGGATCGCAACCCCCTGCCCCCCGCAGCACGATCGCAGGCAGGGGATCCACTGTGGAGGTAGACGGAGTGCTTACCTCTACTTCCTGCTGTCCCGTGGCTCTGTCATTGATAGAGCCTGGCTGGACTAGGCTCTATCAATGAATCACAGAGCAATGGAGTTCAATAGAACTCTATTCATCTGTCTGAGGAATCTAATGATTCCTCCTAAAAGTCTAATAAAGTGTATAAAAAAATGTTTTAATAAAAGTGTAAAAGACACACATTAACCCCTTCCATATTAAAAGTTCAAATCACCCCCTATTCCTATATAAAAACATGTAAACATAATAAAAATAAACATCTTTGGTATCGCTATGTATTGTTTTTGAGACAGAATCGGGAAATATCGCGATATATTGTCTCGTAAACAGAATCAGGATATATTGCGAAATATCGTATCGTCATACGTGTATCGCGATACGTATCGTATCGCCAAATTCTTGCCGATTCACACCCCTAGTTGAGATATGAGGTCAAGCAGCTTCTGTTACGTATGGGCAAGGAAGAGTGAGGCGCTGAACTCGCCCGCTCCCACTTGCCCTGCCTACTGCATACCAGCCCTAACAAACGGTCCACCACCATGGTAACAGTCCCTGCCTAAAACGTCAACAAAATAAACTTACAATACAGACAGAGGTCGGGAAACTGTATGGATAACATACACTAACAGAAATAATAACTAAACATACACACACAATAGCCCATATTTATCAATGAGCCTGAACCCATAATTGTCCTGTTTTCTCCATAGCAACCAATAACAGCTCACCTTTCACTTTACCAGAGCTCGTTAAGATATGAAAGTTGAGCTGTGATTGGTTTCTGTGGGAAAAACCAGACAATTAGGGTTTCATGGCGTGGCATGGCATCACAAATACGGAAGCTCCAAGCTTCCGTGTTCAGAAAGCAGCGGCGCCAGCTTGTAGATTGCAGGGTCCCAGCTTGTAGATCAGATGTCTTATTCCCTATCCTTTGATTACAGGATAAGATAAATCTGCGCAGAGTACCTCTTTAATGGCTATCTTGAGCATAGGCCATACTCACAGACTCAAAAAATCTATTAAAAAATTTACATCTATATAAACACAAATACATATTTGTGTAATTTCACTAAATGCAATGTGACTACTAATAAAAACTTGAAATATTTACTAATTTCCTATGAAAACTTCTTAGCAATGATTATATTAGCTGTACAATAGAAAAGAGGAATAAGTAAACAATTGTAAGGATTCCTCCTTGGGGATTAGCTCTGGGATCGTCCTGGACACTGCCACGGGACATGTTTCCACTCAATAAACCCGCAGACAACAGTTATTCATGCATGCCTGGCACCTTGCCAGCTTTATTTAGACAGGTTGCAGGTAAAACAAAACATAACTCAGGAACAAACCAAAGTCCTAGACCGTCTGGTCACTGACTACACATATCAGCATGCCCTGACTACTATCTGGTGAGCTACCCTCAGCCAGCATAAAACATGTGCTCCTGCAACCTGTTACTCACAGTTCACACCACTTCTTCACTTCTTGGACCGCTCACAGTTCGCTGTGTGTTTCCTCAACAGGGTCCGTGTGTCTCCCCCTACAGCGACATGCTGTTAACCAGGGAGAGCCCCAACTATTCTGTTTCTTTTCCTTTTAAACACACTTTCCCTTCCTGATACCTCATTAATCAGGCCACAGGTGGAGCATTCTGCAGAGATAGCAAGGGAAATACACCCTTTCCTTGCCACACTGCCACACATTGTACTATGGATGTTGAATACTATTAATTGGTCACAGTTCATTTTTAATCCTTCAAACATATCTGCAAGTATGTTCTATCGGCTATGTAACAAAAGCAGTGTGCAGCTGTCAACAGGATGGTAGGTGCTTGCTGTGGGAATTTTTATTCCTTGGTTCAATAACAGACATTATGCTTTAACAAGGCCCATTAAGTAATTGGCTCATTGGAACACGAAACATATGGATTTCCATATGACATGCACAGCCATAAGAAACATGTTTGTGTTAATACAGAAAAAAAACAAGCCACATATAGAATTGTCTGCTAGTGACATTCAAATGACTCATGTATTAGAAGGATGAACCAGAGGAAATAGTTTATTTTTTCACTATATAGGTTAATTGACTGCGACATCTCTCACCACCACCAAGCTGGCCTGTGGAAGAATGGCAGACAAATGAAAGATATTTGTCAGATGTACTGCCTGCAGCAAAGGTTGCACTTCAGCTTCAAATAACCCTGGCATCTGTGTATCTTCTATTGAGAAAATTAATATATCAACCTTGGGTCACATAAAAAAGGAGAGAATTTCCAAAGAACTGTGCCTCAGTATTTATTCCAAAGTCAGCAATCTTCATGGTTCAATAAACAGCACGGGTAATGCGTTCTCATCCATACAAATGGATTCTAGGGAGAGAAAGCCGTTTACAATGACATGTTTAATTATAGTATTCCAGAAGAAGAAAAGAAAAAGTAGGAATTTTTTTTTTTTCCTTTCTGATTATTTGTTTGTTATTATAGCCTCTTTGCCTCTGTGGAATGTATATACTTTGATATAATGCGCACATCCTTCAAAGAGCAACATCTGTCAGCACACAAAGTTGAAATGTGTGTAAGGAAATTGACTCCATGACTAGACTGCTGAATTAAAGTCTCAATGGACATAAAATATTGCGTGTTTGCCCTGCTTTTCTATAGATACAATTGAAATTCATATGAAGGTAGTTTTATATGTGCCCAATCTTATGGGCCCACTGGGGAATTTATATACTTAGATTTTTATAGTAGACACTCAAGATAATATTGTTTGTTGTTCGTAGGATTGTTATTCAGAAATACAAAGTGTTCAAAGGTAAAAGAACTGTATATTGCTTATTAAGCATATCTATTTCCAAAGGGAAAGTACCTGAACCTTGTGGGAGGGGAAAAGCAATGCAGTCCTTTCATTTTTGTTGCCTCTAATTGATTGCACTTGGCCTATGACTTTGAATATCTGTCTGGTAAAGCAGCCATAGAGCTTTTCCAGTCTCCTGAAGCCCCAGCAGTGAAAGGCTACTTGTCCTCTATGCACTCCTTACTGCAACAACAATGCCATGTCCTCTCCCTACCCTCGCACTAATGTATTTTCTCCCCTCTCACTCCCCGTCACAACCCCGTCCCCTTTCAATGCCCCCACACTAACCATTTTCTGCACCTGCCTGTCAGACAGTCAAAGGGGTACTCCGGTGAAAACCTTTTTTTCTTTTAAATCAACTGGTGGCAGAAAGTTAAACATATTTGTAAATTACTTCTATTAAAAAATCTTAATCCTTCCTGTACTTATTAGCTGCTGAATACTACAGAGGACATTCTTTTCTTTTTGGAATGCTCTCTGATGACATCACGACCACAGTTCTCTCTGCTGACGTTATTATAATAAAAATAATAATGCTTTAGTTATTGTTGTCCTTAGTGGGATTTGAACCCAAGTCCCCAGCACTGCAAGGCAGCAGTGCTAACCACTGCGCCACCATGCTTCCCTTAGCATACATCTGCTATGCATGGTTGCTAAAATGGACAGAGATGTAATTTACAAATATGTTTAACTTTCTGCCACCGTTGATTTAAAAGAAAAAAGGTTTTCACCGGAGTACCCCTTTAAATCAAACTATATAACATTGGTCCAGCAGCAGGATGTTTGAAACTCCAAGGCAATCTCTGAGTCAGAATTTTCTTGTGGAAGTTCACTTGGAATGTCTGACCGGAAATTCGGCTGCAGGAGAGTGCCGTTGAATTCAATGGGATTCTTCTGCGCAGTGCACACGGTGGAATTTCCGTGCCAGATGTTTCCAGCATGCAAATTCAGTTTTCTGTGTCCGCAGAAAGACTGTAGCTGTTCATTCTCTCTGCAGACTCAGCACGGAATGCATAACCGTCTCTGAGACACCCTCACTCTTCAGAATGTCCGCACAAAAATTTTCCGTGTTAGCATTCTGATGTGTGAACATAGCCTAAGAGTAACACCATCAGGAAATGTACCTGTGATGATAAAGTATGACTTACTCTCAGGCTGTGGAGATTGACAATATATAAGAACGTTTTTAAACTCTACTACAGTCAAGGAAGTTTATATAAATAAATTACAAGTTACTTAAATTTTACATGAAAAAACAATAAATTATACTGAATAGTTTGTTACAAAGCTAAATATATATCTGCTTAGCTCCTCCTGCTCTGCTGTATTTCTCTAATAGACTGTGTGTAACAGAATCACTTTAAAGGGGTACTCTGGCCCCAAGACATGCAGCACCCACCTGTTAGCACTGCTGGAAGCGCTGGAGGCTTTCAGTGTTATGCATCCCGACCACGGGGACGGAGTATCGTGACGTCACGACTCCGCCCCGTGTGACGTCATACCCCACCCCCTCAATGCAAGTCTATGACAGGGGGCCAAGGTGACCAACAATAGAATTGGAGCATTGACAACATAGAATGCTCTTTTGAAGGTTTAAGTTTCACCGTTTGAAGATACTATGCTTGCTTTACTATTTACCTTGAAGCAAACAATGATCAAGTTTATAGCATCATACATTCAGAAGGGATGACCGTCATTGCACACAGTGGATAAGGGTTCTATCATAAAGCTATTTTATAATAATATTTTTCATTGTGTATAAAATAGTTAAAATAATCTTTGTTTCTATTACTTGTATGTGGTCCCTCTGGGCACATAGGGGGAGATTTATCAGAACCTGTGCAGAGGAAAAGTTGACTAGTTGTCCATAGCAACAAATCAGATCACTTCTCTCACTTTTCAGAGGCCCTTTTAAAAATGAAAGAAGCGATCTGATTGGTTGCTATGGGCAACTCAGCAACCTTTCCTCTACACAGATTTTGATAAATCTCCTCCATAGTGTTGACCTTTTTCCACAGAACATTGCTGACTACATTTAAAAGGTCACTATTAAATTAAAACTCCTCCCTAAAGTATTTCTCTTTATCTAGTCTACTAAAATGTAATTGGCATTAATACTCCTTTAGGCTATGCGCGCACACAGATTTTGGGAAGTTTTTAGGGAGGTTAAATGGCTTCAATATAGCCGTTTTATTTCTTTTTAATAAAAAAGAAGCCCAAAATTCAGCATTTTTTTTTATTATTATCATCGAGTGAACTGTTAGTTCATTCAATGCTTTATTTTAAAGCTGTAACTGTTTTGGCCATAAAATAAGGTGTTGGGAACTTTTTTATTCAGCTGATTAAGCTCCCAACAGCATCTGTAAATGTCTTATTTCTAAAAGGACATCTTAAAATACATCCCAAAAAACTGCTATAAAAACTGTAAAAAAGATTTCAAAAAAAACAAAAAGAATCTGGAAGTTTTTGAAGTTTTCACAGGAGAAAGAGTAAAATACAGCAAATAGTTAAAAGATCCTTTCAAAGGGGCCGATTATTGGGCAAATAAGGGTTTGTGTAAATGGGCCAGCCATCAGCGGCTGATCTCATCTTTTGTGTGGTTATTCAAACCATCATCAGTTTCACATGGTCCTGTGTAAATAGGTAAGGTACAGTAGCCAATGATACAGTTAAAGGGCCGCATGAATGATCCAGCAATTGTGGGGAATGCAATTGATAGAGCCAATCAGGGCTTGTTGTTGTGTTCTGTCAACCTGTGTAAAGAGGCCTTAAAGGGGTACTCCGCTGGAAAACATTTTTATTTAAATCATCTGGTGCCAGAAAATTTTTAATTTTAATTTCCTTTCTGTCTGACCACAGTGTTCTCTGCTGACACCTCTGTCCATTTTAGGAACTGCCCAGTAGTGTTGAGCAGCATAGGCCATATTCGAATTCGCGATATTCCGCGAATATATGGACGAATATTCGTCATATATTCGCTAAATTCACATATTTGTAATATTCACGTTTTATTTTCGCATATGCAAAAATACGCGTATGCAAAAATTAGCATATGCGAAAATTAGCATATACAAAAAAAATTTGCATAAGCGAAAATTCTCATATGCGAAAATTCGTATATGCTAATTTACGCATATGCGAAAATTCGCACACCAGTCTCACACAGTAGTATTAAAGCCTTCTTTACACCACACAAGCTGGAAGCAGAAAGGGGTGATCACTGTGATGTGTACTGTGGGGAAAAAAAAAAAAAAGAATATTCGTAATTACGAATATATAGTGCTATATTTGCTAATATTCGCGAGCAACACTACTGCTCAGATTAGGAGCAAATCTCCATAGCAAACCTCTCCTGCTATGGACAGTTCCTAAAATGGACAGAGGTGTAAGCAGAGAACACTGTGATGAGACAGAAAGAAAATTCTAAAAGAAAACAACTCAGTTGATCAGTTGATTTAAAAAAACATTTTTGTCCAGTGGAATACCCCTTTAAGTCCTACACGTGGACGTGTTTTAGTAACAATCTGTTTAACATATAAAAAAGTTGACTGGGCGTTCATCTTCTGTACATGACAATATCTGCCTCTCTGTGTTGTGACTGCAGTAATATATAGATTAGAGTCCTGTTAAATGGGCACTGTCACCAACTTTATTTTTTGATATGTAGTAGTACTTATGTACTACAACATATCTCTAATATACTTTATTATTATTTTTTTTCATTAAAAAGGTTTAATTTACATTTAAAAACTGGCTACTGAAAAAGGACTGATTTTGGAGTGGCAATCAGTCCTTTTTCAGTTAGGCTGCACTCGCTCCCTGTCTGTCAATCAGACAGGCGGGAGCGAGAGCATTGGCTCCCCGGCCACTGGCTGGGAGGCCACTCCTCCCGCACATTGCCGCCGCCGCCTCGTTGCCGCCGCTGTCCCTGCACGCCCGCTGCCGGACTCTACAGTAACTGCAAGTATAATGAGGGAACAGGGTATGCGGGGTGGGGGTGGGGGGCGAAGAGGGAACGGGCTAGTGCCGTAGCGGTGGGGGGGGGGGGGGGAATGGGCTAGCAAAAAAAAAAAATTTGGAATGTGGGAGCTACCCTTTAAGTGGCACAATTTTAAGTCAATCAAGTATTTTAGGACAACTAGGAGGTGTTCAGGATTTTAAAGGCTGTGTATCCTATTCCAGGCATATCACTATATTTGAAGACAGCAATTCTGCTCATTGCCCATGAACAAGCCTAGCACCATAATAATAGCATGCTTTTTATATATATCTGAAACAGGTAAGGGATGCAGTTCAGATAGGATTTGTATCCTCACTGCATATATATTAAGGAATAAAGCTAGTTGTTTCAAATATGATGTCTACTTGTATGGCAAGTTCCTCAAAGAGTACTACTCACTCACTCAGCAGTTCTTAGCTGACCAGTGGGCTATATGGAGAAACAATCCATTCATTCAGAAACTTGCTCTGATAAAAGGCTGGACTAGACCATAACATGGGCTTTATGCAATTCTAAGAATCACACACTATCTATCGAGAAGATTCAGTATGACTCCGAAACAGTAGGAAGCTGTAGCCCTCCTCCAATGTAAAACCAACAGGTCTCACGTCTCACTGTTGCCACTGTGGCTCTGGTTAAGATATAACTACGTTAGTAGTGCTTCCAGGACATAAGTTATCTTACATAGATTACATCTATGTTGGAATTTAAAAATGGTGTTCAAAGATGGAATTTTTAAGTGAGGGAGGTGGTTTTAATAAATAAAAGTAGTTTTTTGCATTATTCCAAGGTCCAGAAGTTAGTGGATGATAAAACATTAAAAAACAGATTTTGTTTTAAATATACTCCATGATAAGTAGTATGTTCCTAAAGCTGTCAATATTGGCAAGAGGACCTCGGCCCTTCTAATAGCTGTCAATGGTGTAAATTTTATTCTTGTGTTAAATATTAGAGATGGGCAAATCGAAGCTGACGAAGGGGAATTTGTTTCGAATTTCATAAAAAATTTGAACGTATCCAAATTTCCTCGCGCTTCGTGGTAACGAATCGCTTCATTCACTATGTTTTGTGCGGGCCAGGGGCTAAAATGGCAGCTACACGTGTGAGGACATGGGGCAAGGAAGTCTGAGAAGGCGGGAAGGCAGGTAGGCGGGATCAACCTGAATCACATGGCAGCATGTAGCCTATCAGCAGTCAGCCAGCCCTCTGATGTCACAGCCCTATATATTTGGCAGCCATTTCCCGGATGTTTTACTAAGAGAGCAGAGGCTGTGTGTGTGCATTAATCACTGTTACTGACAATACAGATCTTTACAGAGTTGAATCCATTCAACTCAAGCCCGCATTCATTCTGGCTACAGAGGGAGAGAGCAGACACTGTGTGGTCGCTAATCAGCGTTACTGACAATACAGATCAGCACAGGGGAAATCCATTGTCCTTAAGCCCGCATCACTGCAGGCAAGTAGGGAGAGTTTAGAAGTCGTTTCATAGTCTGCCAATTGAGATCATCAAAGGAAGCACTCCCCATTCAAAGACTGCAAGCAACCATAGTGCAGGCAGGGAAAGTTCAGAGAGAGAGAGAGGGAATGCTTTTTTCTGTTGCAACTGTACTGGGGTGTTCTACATTTTTCTGGTTAAAGCTAATAGGGGGCAGTAAGTGTAAAAGCACTAAAAGACTTACACACTAGATTGTTACGCTTATTTCTGGTACATCCGTACTGGGGCATATTATTCTGGAAATTTTTTTTTAATATATACGCACTCCGCTGTTGTATGTGTAGTGGCCTGTTGGTGTAAAAGGATATTTATACACACACATCGAATGTTCCGCAAGTTTCTGTTGCAGCCATATAGGGGCATATTGCTCTATAAAAAGAAAAATATATACGAACACCACTGTTCTACATGTCAGGCAGAGAAGTGTATGTCAGGCAGAGAAGTGCCAGGCCATGCACAGAGAAGTGGTAGAGGCCTAAATTTATCAGGCGCAGGCAGAGGTTGCAACAGAGCAGGGGCACGTGGCAGCAGGAGTCACAGCGAGAGGCCTGAGCTCCCAATGTCAGCTAGCGGTTGTGTCTCGACCAGCAACCCAACAGCCATCATTGATTGGTTAACTCGATTGTGCACTTCATCCTAAGTGACATTCGACACCCCCAGTCAACAGTCAATGGGTTCCTCAGACTCATCCCTCAGTTGGCATGGTCCGGAAGCAGTCCCTGTCCTCCAACTGCCTCTGTCCTATGCTGTTTCCTCATGCAGAGAAGTATTGTATGCTATGGGCTCAGCTCCACTGTACAGTGAGGACGATCAACTAGAGAAAATATATTAATATATGTCACCTGTTCACACTTGGGCGGTTGTCCTGCGTTTTATAAGTGAGGGCTCCCAACTCACTGAAAATCCAAGTACAAAATGAAAAACGCCACCCACAACTTTGTTTTTTTATGAGTTGCTTTTAGTGAAAATTTTAAAATTCACAATAATTTAGACAAATTCTTTGCAAAAAAGGTAGATGTTACAAAATTTCAATTCACCCAAAGTGAACCTTCTACGGACGCGCTCGACACTCTCCAAGCTGTAGGAAGTCTTCACCCCATACCTGGGTTTCCTTCAGTGCATTGACCTTCCTCTCATGAATGGGAACAGACTGGAGCTTGCGTCGACACCTTACGACGTTTCGGAGACCACACCTCCTTTCACAAGTATCCCTAACTTGCCAAACATTTTGTTGAACAGAATCATAGGATCAGTGAATTGAGGTGGATGATAATTGAAGAAATACAAGGTACCACTGAAAGTGAAATAAAGAAGCGATTACTACAACGTGAAGTCTATTGGATCGAGACACTTAATTCATTGAGTCCAAATGGATGAATGAATCATGTAATTTTGGAGTATACCTGTGAGAGGTATGCTGTCCGTAGTTCCATCTATTTTCTTGATGTCAGCTTTTTAGTATGGGATTTTAATCCTATTATTCTCATTTGTAGAGATAAGGTCTTGCGAGATTGACATGCCTATGTAATGTGGTGATGGTGTGCACGTTAGGTATACTTGAGAAAGGAGGCGTGGTCTCCGAAACGTCGTAAGGTGTCAACGCAAGCTCCGCGCAGTGCATAGCAACGACGCAGGGAACACACACCGGAGGCCTGAAGCAGCGCGGACCTGACCCCGGCAACAGGTAATTATACAACTGGGGATGGGGGAGGCAATGGGGCAGCGGCGCCGGCAATGGGTGCCGCTGCCCCTTCTCTCCCCCTGGCTATCGGCGCCGCTGCCCCATTGCCGGTGCCGCTTCTCTCCCCCTGGCTATTGGCGCCGGCAATGGGGCGCCGGCACCAATAGTCAGGGGGAGAGAACGGGCAGCGGCGCAGATAGCCAGCGGGAGAGAAGCGGCGGCAACAGGGCTCTAGACCCCAGGAAACGCAGGGGGAGAGAAGCGGGCAGCGACGGCCTCTCTCCCCCTGCCTTTCCTGGGGGTGTATCGGGGTATACGCATGCACACACACGCACCCTCATTTTACCAAGGATATTTGGGTAAAAAAACTTTTTTTACCCAAATATCCTTGGTAAAATGAGGGTGCGTGTTATAGGCCGGTGCGTGGTATACCCCGATAAATACGGTAGTTAGATTTCAGAAAAATCTAAGCAAAAATAACATTGGATTTTTTTCCTTCTCCCATTCAGCAAGAAGGCAAGGTTGGGTAGGCAGGCTTGGTGTAATTTATTTTCTTTTTTTGTAATATTGAAGACAATGATATATTGTAATCTTTGGTATTTAAAATAAAGTATTGACTTGGCATGAAATCCAAATCACTTTTTGAAACTCAGTAGCTGGAGTGAAAACTTATTTTTAGGAAAAGATACCTAAAAAGGTGGTGGGATTGAGCTGTTTTGTCCTTTTTTTTTAGGTGAAAGGGGTAAGATTTCTCCTGTGGAGAAATCTTACCCCTTTCACCTAAAAAAAAAAGTGTTTAAGGGTAGGGTCACACATTGGGTATATGCAGCATATTTCACGATGTGCAAAATCTGCTGTACAGCAGGAAATACACTGTGTATTCTCCTTTGATCACATAGGGCTTCCCCGCAGCAGCCCTGTGTGCACAGTGAGGTTTGGAGGCAGGCCATGTGACTGTGATGCGCTGGGCCTCCAAACCTCACTACACACACAGGGCTGCCGTGGGGAAGTCCTGTGTGTCTGATCATAGGAAAAAATTTCCAACTGCACAATGGATTTTTGCACAGCATGAAATACACTGTGTATACGTAACGTGTGACCTTACCCTAAAAAGAAAAAAAAAAAAAAAAGAATAGACAATCCATACACTGTGATAGCATTCAGAGACAAACATTGTAGTTCAAAACATTGCACATTCTGACTGTCTGTCATCCTGAGGGCCACACCAGAAGGTCCCATAGGTCAAATGTTTTAGATTGATGACCTGAGTAATTAAGAATGATATGCAGTCTATGGTATAGACCCTTAAAGATGTTAGTGTTAATTTCCCTTTTTTCACCTGTTCTTTTTATCTTCAGTTTTATTATTTATAAAATTCAACTTAAAATAGCATTTAACTACTGTGTAAGGCGTAGTATCAAAATAAAATAAATTCATAGTAAAATATGCTCATTTAATCGTATTATCGCCACATATTCCAGATGAACCTCCAGTGAATTTTGAATCATTGGATAGAATTATGACAGGAAACAATTAGCCTGCCCACCAATCGATAGGAGAGCGAAACAAACCTGCCATGTGTCATTGAAAAGTAAAATATGATCAAAATAGGCACTTTCAATTTATGCACACATTTTAAGGAAGGAACACTTATCCTCTAATTCATGTCTCCTGTTTTGCCATGTAATCATACAGAGCTGGGGCACTAGCCAGGGATTTTGAGTAATGACACGGAAACGCGTACTCATTGGTTCATTTGCATTTCATTATCCGACATCCCTGTCTTCAGTAGAAGCAGTGGCCTGAATTAAGCGAGGATCCAAGATTGTCTGAACAGTGCTGCAATGTGCCATCCGCTAGGAAAAATTTTGTCCTAGAATTGATCATTTATAGCTAGACCTTAATGCAAAGATAATATTCTAAGGATACAAAACCAGGACTTAATCTGCATCTGAAATGGCCATGAGAAAAGATTTTAATTTGATTTTACAGTTTTTTTAATTCTTCATTGTGCTGAGTGCAATTAATAAACCGGAAAAAAGTATCCAATAATATTTTTCATCAAGACTTATAATACTGCATATCACTTTATGGCTAGGTTCAAATACCATAAAAGTTAAAGCAAAATACGGATGTAAAATCTGCATAAAAAAAGACGGACATGTTTTTTTTTGATAACTGTTTTTTTTTAAATTAGTTTAAAAAAAAGAAAATAACATTCACATTTTTGCATTTGTACAAAATCATAAGGAAAAAAATGAAAAGGAAATAGAAACAAAACATCAATATAGAAGGGATACAAAGGTGAAATAGTGATCTCAATAAATGTCTCTTAGGGTACCATCACATATGTGCAGCTATCCGACTCCGTTTCCCTCAGGTGATTTTATACAAACTGATTGTTAAACTGAGCCTATTCATTTGAATGGGACAATTCAGATTAATTCAGCATCTCAAATAAAAAGCCAAATCGCAGGAAACGCAGGACAGGGGAACACATCATGTATCTTGTTCCCCTGTCCAGCCTGCAGAAATGACTGGGTGCTGGACTATGCAACAACTAATGCACTTTGCCATCAGTTGTGGCCGATGATCTGGCTCAGTACTATCCAATGATTAAGAGGTTGTACCATTACTTTTGTGAATACTGACTAATTGGGGCACTTTCTATTGTCTTAAATGCAGCTGTATTGTGCTGGCTCAACTCCTGTGCCTCCTTCATACACGTACTTCAAATGCCAGGAAGGGGTTAAGTAAACAAATCTGATCTCACAAGCTAAATAGTTGTAATAACACTGCGAATGTGCTGATGACCATTTTCTCTCAGACCATTTACTGCCATCAGAAATGTTGGGGCCCCTTACACAGCTCAAGGCCTGGGCCCCCTTTATAGTTGGCGGTCACCCCTCTGTTAAAGGTAACCAATAGCAAAACATTTTATAGCTGTACATAAGTGTTTCTACCATGTTTCTATGTCTTGGAATGATAACTGTATTCTTGAGAAAACAAGCTTCATAAATGTCCTGCATTGTATGTATCAAGTAGTCCCCTGGGCGGTGCAGCGTTACTTTGTTCCCAGCCTCGACACGGTGGAATTCCAAGCCATACCCAAGTGCACCAGATCTCCTTTTTCATATATTCAATATTTTCCCACTGCTGTTTATAATACATTGGTCAAGTGCAGCCAACACATTATTTATTGTTTATAGGGCAATGCCTCTGTCTATTGAGAATAAATGGAGGGCTGATCCACTCCCTTTATTTTAAGGGACATTTTATCTCCATTCTGATAATTGGCGGGGTCCCAGCAATGAGACCGCCACAGATCACCTAGTTATTTAAAATTGTGGGAAAACCCCTTCAGGGTGTATTCACACGTGCGGCAGTATCCTGCACATATTTTATGCTGCATATGTAAACTAAATGCCTGTACACAGCTTGGAATCTGCAACATGAAATATGCACAGAGTACTGTACATGTGAATAGGACCTCCTACACTGATAAACTGACAACAACCACTATCATTACAACAACAGACCTTATAAGTTATTACAGTACATTTATATCCAGTGATACCCCTATATGCCTAAATACAGAGTACAGTCAGTAACTGTATGTTTGTATAGTGACAGCTAGTAGCAAGTGTTGTGTCTGGCCCACCAGCGGGCCCTCCTGGGGTCCAGGCCCCTTACTGGAGAACCAGTTGTACCCCTCTGATGGCGGCCTAGACTCCCAGACATTGTGGCATCTCTGGGCCTAACTTAGGGGGCAGGGGGAGCGACTGCGATTGTTGTTCAGAGAACAACAGGAAAAATGTTGGTGCATGACCCAAGGGGACAATTTTACCAAAGAGTGTGCACCAATTTAGTGAAAATACATATTGTGTGTCTGAAACACCGCCCATGGTGAATCTAACAGTATTGGTAAATCCCCCCACCCCCACTGTTGTGAGCTGGGCTTGCTTAGGGGTGGTGGTATAATTTACTGGAGTTTTTCTTTTAAGCTAACCATCTATGTTCTGAATAAAAATGATATATTTGATGTTCATTGCAGGAGAAAACAAATAAAGATCACCACAGTCCTAGAGCTGCTTTTATTTCAATGTTTACAATGTTTGGTATGGCAGTTTGACAATTCTAGATGTGGTTTGGCCTAACTTATTGATAAAGAAGAGGAATCAAGCAAACCAGTCTAAATAATAGAAATTACATTTTTCATTTAATTTATCAATTCATCTATTCATCAATATGTCCAAGTAAAGAAAAACAGATGTGTCTAGCTAAGCATTTTAATATTTTTTACATTTTATTCTCCATTAACTGGAATAGTTTATGAATTGTTTATGAAAGTTTCATTAATCAGAACTGCCATTGGGTTAGAGAAGATAATACTAAATAATAAGTCACAGAGTGACCGATTCCCTTTTCAGTAAACAAGGCATTTGCTTACCTTCCTGATTCAAAGGTAAACCAAGTGGAGTCTCTTCCATATCTTCTTAAAGAGCTAAGCGGCCACATAACCAACTTCACTTTTGCATTGTGAATATCCCACAGATAGATGTTTTCATGTGTGATCTGCATTGTGCATTCTCCATAGATGTCTAAATTTGGTGTTGGCATAAGATATACATTGAACCTTTCTAAATAAATTTAGAGAAAAAAGGAAGAAGTAAGTACTAATATGCATATAGGATTTTACATTTATTAAAACTGTACACAAAAAGATCAGAAGGAAAATTTGGTAGACTTATTTTTGCATATTAAGAAACCACATTTACATAAATTCTTCACACATATCTACTTGCAAGTGTATGACATTATGAGAAATAGCATTTAAATAATTGTGAAAGTAAACAAAAGGAAAATCCCATCCCAGTGCTGATAATTTGCTAAATAAAATATAAACCAGCATTTAGAGCACCTGATGGGCCATTATATAATGATCTGGCCCTGGACAGTAAATAGCACAGACACAGCTTGGCTGCTCTTTCTCTTTGCTAGGTCACATGAGGAGAAAAGTTTTTAGACCTAGCCAATTTCCTGTTCTGTTTGCTGCAAATGGACCATGATGAACATGGTTCCATGTGTTGTTTAGGACAGTTTCACCCAAGGCTATCCCAAGGTCAAAGCTGAGAGGGCATTCATCTCCAAAATCCTGTTTCTTGCTCCTTACAGCATGGCTATCACATTCATAATCAACTAGCTGAATTACTTGCATATGCCCTGCCTACTGCACATAACCATGAGTAAAGTCTTTCGAGTATCTGCACCAAGGTAACCAGTCTGTGGAGGCCCTTGACAGTAAAGAATTACCTTATTGGTAATGTAGTGTGCCAGTAAAGGTGTTCCAGCTGCTACCCACCACAGAGTTGTCGAGATGTTGAATGTATAAATGTTTGCTGGATGGAGAATCTTGCAAATGTATGTCTTTGGATTGTACTTAATTTATAGTATACACTGAGGTCTTACAGAGTGCTAAGGGTTAATTTATATTACATTTCTGGATCTAATGTACATAGCTAAATGGTAATTTGGTCACATGTTACCTCCTAACCAAAAATGGCAGGAGAAAGTCCCTAGTCCAACCTTCCTCTCCTTGGGAAATGGGAGAAACCAAACCTGTCAGTGAGTAGTCTGGCTCTGGGTTTAGCCAATGCCATGTGTTTCCCTTTGACCCATAGGGGGACCCACCAGGTTAGCAAAACCACCCAGTCATTTGTTACTATAGACTTTGCCTGAGTTACTACTACCCTCAAAGGGCCCTGGACCACTCCAACAATCCTGCTCATGTGCACCACAGATGTGCATGGATTGATAAATCCATGATCTTTTACTGGCAGGTCTTAACTTAAAAACGGTATGAAATGCTGGTCCTATTTAACCCCTTAAGGAATCAGCCCATTTTGGCCTTAAGGACTCAGACAATTTAATTTTTACGTTTTCATTTTTTCCTCCTCGCCTTCTAAAAATCATAACTCTTTTATATTTTCATCCACAGACTAGTATGAGGGCTTGTTTTTTGCGCGACCAGTTGTCTTTTGTAATGACATCACTCATTATATCATAAAATGTATGGCGCAACCAAAAAACACTATTTTTGTGGGGAAATTAAAACGAAAAACGCAATTTTGCTAATTTTGGAAGGTTTCGTTTTCACGCCGTACAATTTATGGTAAAAATGACATGTGTTCTTTATTCTGAGGGTCAATATGATTAAAATGATACACATTATTACAAACTTTTATATTATTGTTGCGCTTAAAAAAAAATCACAAACTTTTTAACCAAATTAGTACGTTTATAATCCCTTAATTTTGATGACCTCTAACTTTTTTATTTTTCCGTATAAGCGGCGGTATAGGGGCTCATTTTTTGCGCCATGATCTGTACTTTTTTTTGATAGCACATTTGCATATAAAAAACGTTGAATACATTTTTTTATAATTTTTTTTAAATAAAATGTATTAAAAAAGTAGGAATTTTGGACTTTTTTTTTTTTCATTCATGCCGTTCACCGAACGGGATCATTAACATTTTATTTTAATAGTTCCGACATTTACGCACGCGACGATACCAAATATGTCTATAAAACAAAAATTTTACGCTTTTTGGGGGTAAAATAGGAAAAAACGGACGTTTTACTTTTTTATTGGGGGAGGGGATTTTTCACTTTTTTTTTACTTTTACTTTTACATTTTTTTACATTTTTTTTTACACTTGAATAGTCCCCATAGGGGACTATTCATAGCAATACCATGATTACTAATACTGATCTGTTCTATGTATAGGACATAGAACAGATCAGTGTTTTCGGTGATCTTCTGCTCTGGTCTGCTCGATCACAGACCAGAGCAGGAGACGCCGGGAGCCGGACGGAGGAAGGAGAGGGGACCTCCGTGCGGCGTTATGAATGATCAGATCCCCGCAGCAGCGCTGCGGGCGATCCGATCATTCATTCAAATCGCGCACTGCCGCAGATGCCGGGATCTGTATTGATCCCAGCACCTGAGGGGTTAATGGCCGACGCCCGCGAGATCGCGGGCGTCGGCCATTGCCGGCGGGTCCTTGGCTGCGATCAGCAGCCGGGATCAGCCGCGCATGACACGGGCATCGCTCCGATGCCCGCGGTTATGCACAGGACGTAAATGTACGTCCTGGTGCATTAAGTACCACCTCACCAGGACGTACATTTACGTTCTGCGTCCTTAAGGGGTTAAAGGGGTACTTCCCTGGAAAATATTTTTTTTTTAAACAAATTCAACTGGTACCAGAAAGTTAAACAGATTTGTAAATTACTTCTATTTGAAAATCTTAATCCTTTCAGTACTTATCAGCTGTTGTATTGTACGTTCTTTTCTTTTTGAATTTCCTTTCTGTCTGACCACAGTGCTCTCTGCTGACACCACTGTCCATTTTAGGAACTGTCCGGAGCAGAATAGGTTTGCTATGGGGATTGGCTCCTACTCTGGACAGTTACTAAAATGGACAGAGGTGTCAGCAGAGAGCACTGTGGTCAGACTGAAAGGAAATTCAAAAAGAATAGAATTTCCTCTGGAACATACAGCAACTGGAAGGATTAAGATTTTTAAATAGAAGTATTTTACAAATCTGTTAAACTTTCTGGCACCAGTGGATAAAAAAAAAAATCCAATATGTAAAAAGGGCTGAATTTGCACTCACCGACCACGTAGTTCACTTTTTCACAGGACCTCCGTGCGGCAAGGAGGCAAAGATGAGAGCGCTCAGAGGTTAACAGCCGTTTTCGCATACAGCTGTGAGCTTTTTCCGACCTGAGGAAGGCCGGAAGAAGCACACAGCTGTGTGTGAAAACGGCTGTTAGGCTCTGAGCGCTCTCATCTTTAGTCTCCCTGCCGCACGGAGGTCCAGTGAAAAAGTGAACCACGTGGTTGGTGAGTGCAAGTTCACCCCTTTTTACATATTGGATTGCATTTCTATTTCTTTGACACTTAGCACCCCGCCAGTTCAATTATGATTGTCAGCTTCTGTCCCTGAACACGAAAAAGACTGTGCTATATAATAGTCCTACAGGTGTGCAATTCTTTGACTGTGCCCTCTGTTCTCCATTATATTTTGGATAAAAAAAAAAAAAAATGTTTCTCAGTAGAGTACCCCTTTAAACCCCCCCTCCCATCCAATGACAATTGTACTTGTTTGCCACTTTACTCTCATGGCCTTTAGCTGTCTTTTTTCCTACTCACCTATACTCCTAGGGTAAGCACATTCCTTTACCCTCTGTGTTCTACCCATTGCACGTGCAGTTTTTGGAGAGGTCTTTAGACCAGGTCCGTTCATGGAATCGAGTGGTGTCCCTGCGATCCAAGGCCCACACAATAATTTTCTCAGAGAGGGGACAGTCATCTCAGCAGTCTACAGCTTTGTTTCCTCAGTCTCTCATGACCCAGCAATTGCTCTTGTTTGCTGCAGTCTCTACTGCTCTGCACAGCTTCTTTTGTCTAGCACTAGTTTTAAACATACTGCTCAGGTGGGAGCCTTGCCCATTTATGCAAACATGGGGACTCTTCCACATATGGAGACTTACTCACTCATGCACAAATAAGCATGGTGAACAGCACCATGGAACACGATTGGAATTCCATGGTGCAAAGTAAATTACCTGCACAGAAACCACAACAAATAACGCATGGCAATTTCATGTTTACATATTTTATATACAAAGGGGCCTAATACATTGATAATTGTGGAACATCAAAGAATTCTACATACATAAATGTTAGTGTTTCCTAATTTCTGCAAAATAAGAAATTACACTTTTAGTTGATATTCCATATTATTGTGGGTTTTGTGCAATTATAATACTTTATGCCCAAAAAAGCAGAAGATTGATAATAATATGTCTTAACATTAATGGTTAATTATGTCCCAAAAGCTGCAATCTAATGATAATGAAACAGACACCAAAGGAAATGGCTTTTAGGAATTATTAGTGAGATCAATAGAAGCACATGAAAAATGTGACTGTTAAATGGCTTTAGGCTTGTCATTGGTTATATCATTCATTCAGCTGACAAGTCTGTTCCAAGTGCAGAAAAACCTACAAACACTATAAAATTAAATATTCAACAAGCTTCTATATACTGTAAGTCTGCAAAGCTGTGGGGTCTGAATTGCCAATAATACAAAATCTCAAAAATGTTTATACTGAAAAGAATTATGTCAGAATAAATTATTTATTTGTGTTATTTAGCATAATGTTAAATTTGCATAGTGTTAAATATTCATTCAATTAATGTAATCTTGTTATTAAACAATTATCTTTTGGTGTATAAAAAACTTTATATATAATTGTTTATTCAATTTATTTAGTTTAATCAATTTATATTGAGGATTTAAAAAAACAATGCAATTTTTGCATTTTTAGAGGAATAGAAAGAAAAAACAAATAAAACATACAGTCTTAAAGGTTTTATATGTTTAAAAAAAATTAAAATAGAAAAAAACATTTCAATTTAAGAATTTAAGGTTAAAACTTTAGGGCTAGAACCCTTTTATCTTAGCCACGGTAAGGCTAGGTTCACACTACAGAATCTCTGGGCAGAATTTCTGCCGGAGATTTAACCGGTGGCACTAGGAAAGCACGGACTGCATTGCCGTCCTCATAGATGGCAATGCATTTCTGGGTAGATCTTTTGGGAGATCTGCTCAGAAATGCATTGAAATCTATGGGGGCGGCAATACAGTCCGCACGGTCCTAGTGCCGCCGGCTTGGTCTCCGGCAGAAATTCTGCCCAGAAATTCCACAATGTGAACCCAGCCTAAGGGTCCATATCCATCGATCCCAATCACCTTATGGAGGCCAAAAGTGTCATGGGGGTTTTTATTAGGGGTTTCACAGTGGCTCCCATCATGACTTTGCGCTAGAGGTGTCCATTAGGGAGTCCTCCACTCCAACTTATACCTGGACTGGATGCTACATAAATGTGGTATGAAAAAATGTTTAAAGGTAGGATTAGGATTCTATTGTACTAAATATATGCTGAAAGTGCATATGTTGGGGAGCTTCCTTCACTTTCCCTCTATTTTTGCTGGATAAGGAAGCACAGTCCTCCATACTTTCCGACCAAATACATATTGAATTTCTATGTAAAATATAGGGTGATGGAAAGTGCTGGACACCAATTTTTTTCTGGTTTTTATGTGTTCATTTAATTAAGCTCCTCTCTTATACATTTATTTTATTTGCTACATGGAAAGAGAAGAAAACAAATATCTATTTTTGGTGGAGCAAAACAAGAACATAATCCAGAAAATAGAGAAAGCAGGCAAACTCACCGCATCTGGTACGTAACGTGACAGTCAGGAGGGACGGGGAGGAATCGAGAGGTGCTATGGAGCACCTCCCGATGCCTCCCCATCCCTCCTGACCATAGTGTTAACTGCCTGATGCAGTGAGTTTGCCTGCCTTCTCTATTTTCTGGATTATTGAGTTGCATATGTCTTTTCTAATGAGCGGAGCACCCCGTAGGCACTATTGATTTGTGGTCAGCGCTGAGTCCTACTATTTATGCCATGGACAGGTATAGGTATAGCCTAGCATGTAGTGCTCTCCTGTTTTTCTCCCTCTGCTACAGTTTGTTTTTGCTTATTGGATCTAAGAATATGTTTTTGGCCTGATAAAGCAGGTTCTTTTGACTTTTGTGGGGAAATTGATGTAGCTGTATTTTCAAGAGAGGTAAGAAAGCTAGCAGTTCTGGTTTATTTATGAGGGAAAGAGTGGTTTAACAGCTTATTCTCCTTGGCTGAAATACAACCAGAAAAGAGGGGAAAAACAAGCTTAGGTATGATGGAAGACCTCACAGTGACTTTGAAGATTATTCAGTTTTGTGCGATTAATGATTATTTCTTTCTTGCTACATTGTGTGAATGGCCACTATAGGCTGTAATATCTAATATATGGGTTTATTTAAAGAGTACCTGTCACCAAATAAAACTTTTAATATAGTGTTCCTTGTGTAATTATCAGACACTTTCCTGAGGGAATGAAATGGCGCCGTCGCTCCGGGCGGGCTCCTTACCACATTCTGCCCTGCCGTTACATCTGTTTATGTGTAGCCACCTTTGTATTCAAGAATAAAGAGCACAGCATTGGAAGTTGGTGAGTGATCTGTGTCTTTTCTTTTTCCTCTCTTACATGAACCCTTTCCCATTCACTTGCTTTTAAAATTATACACAAATATGTTTAAAATGCAATAGAAAAAATGGCCACTAGGTGGCTCTGTTCTGTTCCCAGCCACAATTAATACAGTGTGTTTGTTTTCCTCCCGACTTGGCAGGAGACCAAACTCAGGAAGTGCTTCTCTGCACTGAGCTTTATTGACAGCTGCACAGAGCCTCACTGAAAGCTGCAAAGAGCCTCATTGAAAGCTGCAAAGAGCATTACTGATACATGTATGGACCCTCACTGAAACGTGCACAGAGCTTGAGGTCTTCTATTCATCACAGTGCTGCAACCATGTGAGGGCGGAAGTGGTCCCCCAGCAGGCTTCAGTAATGTCATGCCATCTGAAAAACACCCACTTTCTCCTGCTGGGAGATTGCACTATGTGAGTAGGAATAAAGGTATGATACAGAGCTTTTTAAAGCTTGAATTTTTTTTTAAGGGTGGAAGGAGTGTTAAGAGTTGTTAGGGAACATAGCCTGAGTTAGTTGAAAAAAGTTTATTTGGTGACAGGTACTTTTTAACTTATCTGTAATGTAAGGACATTTTATTTCTAAGTAAAATATTGTGTGATTTATTATAAACCTTATTTTGAATCTATAAAGGTTTTTTTTTTCAAAATTCTGGAAAAAGTTGGTGTACAGTTCTTGTGAGTATTTAGGCATGTCATCACTGTAGCCGAGTAAAAAACAAAAGACAGGGAATACCCAAAAAGGAATGGAGGGGATATATCAGGTTTGGGCTTTTTAAGTTATTTCCCCCCCTTGAGCCAATCCTTTTCAGTACTTCCCATATAATATTTTGCTCAGTATTTTTAACCAAAAGCCGAAGTGGTACCAACACAGAGAAATGCTACATTGGTGCCACTCATGGCTTTGGTTAAAAATACTGATCAAAATAAAGTGTGAACATTAAATAAAAAATGTAATAATTTTTTATGAGGTTTGTTTCTTATGATTAATATTAAAAGAAACTAAATCTAGACATGAATAAGAAATCTAGATAGAAAAATAAACATATTTAGTCAATCTGAAAGGCATTCAGCATAAATTTTGTTACAAACATTTTGCATCTAAAAAGAAAAAAAATACAAAAGGCTGCCTCCGATTATCCCTTTTTATAAATTATGATTAGTAGAGATGGGCAAATTTTTCAAAAATTTGATTCTGCCGATTCAACGAATTTTCCCAAAAAATTTGGTACGATCCGAATATATTTGCAGCAAATAGCTATTTAAAACGGCTATTTCCTGGCTACAGAGAGCCTCAATAGGTGTGTAGACCATTTTGCCTTGCCGTTACATGCATAGGGAGTATGCTGTGGTAGTAAAATAATACTGTTATTCAGTATGTAGAAAGAAGGCTTGCAGCAAAGCTCTTTCCTTTAGAACATAGACTTTATTGAAGTAATTACATGACACACAGGAAAGGGAAGACGGTCGTGACGCGTTTCGGTCTGATCACCGGACCTCAGTCATACAAGTGGAAGTTTAAAATCCAGAGTCTTATAAGGAAGGGTGGAGATGACGGAACTCCCACACCTGTGGAGCTCCGGCATCTTAACCCTTTACATACAAAATATTAAATACCTTAAATGCATACAATAATAATAAATGACAATACTGGGGTATTGCTCGCTCGTCCAAGGCAATAATATAGAATGATAGTACTCTAAATAATCAAAACATGAGATACCTGGGATGGGTTGTAGGAGAGGACGCCTAGAAAACCGTATGAACTGGGGTAAATGTAAACAGGGTCATACATAGTAAATAAGTAAAATTGATGCACTCTAAATACAATAGAATGTATAATTCAAAATAAGATACACGCAGAATATACAGAATTGCATCAATACATATGTAAAGAGTATGAAACCAACTCAGAACATAAAACGACAGGAACCATACTTAATTAGTAATGAATGACTGTGTTCAGTCGTTTATTTAACCTGTGGAGGACACGGCTCCCCAGCTTCAAAATCCCAAAAATCTCTCGATCCAACAGTTTATGCTTGATGCTGCCCCCTCTAATAGGGGGGAGTGACATGTTCCCAACCCTGCAATATTAGGGTTGATAAATAACCTCCATGGCACAATGCCTGGAGATCATGGAGACGTGTCTGTTATTAAAGTTGGCTAAATCGGATAAGTGTTTCCGTATTCGTACCTTGAGGGGATTTGTTGTGCAGCCCACATACTGGAGTTGACATTCCTGGCAGGTGAGCACATAAACAACATATGCTGTGTTGCAATTGATGAACTGTTTGATTGTATATTGTTGGTTGTCAAAACAAGATTTGATTGTAGTAGAGCTTTTCATTACTCCGCAGCATATGCACCTATTGTGCCCACAGCGATATGAGCCCTGTTGTTTTAACCAGGTAGGTTTATTCCCCCTGTCTTCTACAAAGAGGCTAGGGGCCAATTTTTGTCCAATAGTTGGAGTCCTTCTAGAGCTACATCAGTAGCCATATCTGAGAGCCTCTTTGTATGTAACATCAGAGACAATGAGCCGGTGTACTTATGAATGATTCCACAAATGTCCCTGAACTCTTCACTGTAAGTAATGACAAATGTAATTGGTGAGACAGATTTATTACTAATTTTGCTAGAATTCTTTTAAGTAGCAATAAGATCTGACCGGGCTTTCTGAGGAGCAATCCTGATGCCCCTATCTATGTTCCACGGTGCAAACCACGGTTGTGTAACCGTGTAGAGGTTTGTTCAGACTCACATGGGAAATCGCTCTGGAGAGAGCAGTTCCTGCGGACACGTATCATTTCTCCCACTGGGAGATTATGGACCACATGTGGGGGGTGGCAAGATATTGGATGCAAAATTGCATTGACCGCAGTGCTTTATCTGTACGTACTTGTGTGTATTAAATGTTGGTCCTGATCACCCCCTATGTGTAGATCCAGAAAATGCCCTTCTACCCCTGTGTGTGTAACCATGAAGGACAGATTGCATGAGTTACTATTTAGGTAGTTGGTAAAGTCCGGTATGGCAACCACATCCGATCCCCATATAAATATGAGGTCATCTATGTAGCGGCCATATCAGAGGATGGAAGAGCAAAACAGGTTATGGGGTTTGAAAAGTGTCCCCTTTCCCACCAACACATAAATATGTTAGCAAGAGAGCGGGAAAATGTTGCCCCCATAGATGCTCCGGTTGTCTGCAAGAAAAAAAATCCTGGTTAAACATGAAAAAATTTTGGCTCAAAAGAAATAAAATAAAATATTCACAAAAACTGTTGGAATACCTTGCATAGGTGTTCAAGAACCAGGACAAAGCTTGTAATGTTAGATGATGGGATATTACAGAGTAGAGGGAAGATACATCTGCTGTTATCCAACTGTAGGAACTTTGCTAGTCAACTTTATCCACAATGTTGTGAATGTGCTTGGTATCCTTGAGGTACCCTGGCATCAAAAGGTATCCAAGGTTGAAGCATAGCATCTACCCAGGAGCAGATTCTTTCATTTAGGGAAGAAATCCCAGCCACGATTGGCCTCATGGGTGGAGGAAAGACCTACTTGTGAACTTTTCAGAGCGAGTGGAATATTGGAATAATAGGACTATCCAAGATCATATAGTCAGCTTGTTTTCTGTCCAAAACACCACTCCCTCACAAATCCACAAGCACCTGTAACTCCCGTTTGAATGACAGGGTGAAATCTCTGGACAAGGGCCTGTACGTATTGGCATCCTGTAGCATAATCATATTTAGATTACAGTACAGCTCCTTGTCCAGGATCACCACTGCTCCCCCCTTATCAGCCTGTCTTATTATAATATCAGGCATCTCACTCAGCTGTTTAAGTGCCCGTTGTTGTTTAAACGATAGGTTGTTTCTCTTTCTCTTGTTCAAGTTGCCTGACAGGTACTCTAATTCCTTCTCCACCGCATTCTGGAATTGATCTTATATAGGCATACAAGATGAAATGGGGTGAAAATCAGGATTGGCAGTGGAGAAGTCTGGAATATCAATAGAATGAGGTGGATCATAAAGCTCCTGTAAGTCGAACACGACCATCTACTCCTGGAATTTAATCGCAGACGCCGTGTCCGACACAGGAGCTCCATGTAGCTCCATATCATATTCGATATTATCAGAAACTGACACATTTGAGGCAAGATCTACATGCTGGGAATCATTTATCAAAAAATCTACTGAAATATCATCATTAGCTTAAGCACCCTGCTTTATTACATCAAAATGTTTTCTGATAGTGCTATTCCGAACAAATCGATTAACATCAAGCAGTGTCTTAAACAAATCAAAGTGGCAGGATGGGGAGAAAGATAGTCCCTTGGACATGACATCAAGTTGCTCACTTGAGAAAACCTTGGCTGACAAGTTAAACATGGGGACTTCTGCTACTTCTTGTTGAGCTGGGTGTTGCTTATGGTGGGGACAGTGTTTCCTCTCTGCCCGGCGTTTTTTGACCTCATGGCAGGTGGAGTAGCCCGAGGGCCGGTGGCTACTGGGGAAGCAGCAGCACTCGGTGCAGAGAGGAAGTGGTGTACAGGGGGGTCCCCAGAGTCCAAACCCAATTCTATAGAATCAACATCAGAGATAATGAAACTGACCTAGAGTAGATATGTTTTTATCCGTGTCTGGCCATTGGAAAACAGAGTCCGGTTTATAGTCCTGCAGATCCCGAACAAACTTACTCTGTTTCACCTCCGCTATAGACTCCTCCAATTTGGCAAGGTTTTCCATGATCTTTTCATCATACTCTGCGAATGAAGGGTGATTCTCGAACTGTAGGAGATTGTTCTGTAGGTCTGTGATTTCACTGCTGGCATGACAGAGTGCTTCCTCCTCATATGTTATGATTAGTTGCATGAACTTCATTGAGGACACTGCCAGCAGCTGATCCCAGTCCTTGCTAAATTGATCCGAAAAGATTGTGGTAAGGAACTTTCTCAGACAAAGGCCTTTACGTAGCATGTTATTTTCAGCATATTTTTTCAATGTAGAAACATCCAACCACGTCTTTGTTTCGTTGAGACTAATGTGTCCTCCAGTTTCCACAGCGCCCTGTGTGTCGGTATTTTTAGTTTTAAAAATGTGCAGCGTACCTTCAATTTGGGACGGGCGTTCTTTGACAAGTTGAAGGCATAGACTGGGAGCCATATTGTAGCATCCCTGACAGGATTACAGGAGCAACAGCAAGATCCAAAAGTTCATATATCAGGTGTGAGTAGTCAGCTCACCTTGCCGCCGGGCAGTGCGCGGAATGGTGTGGATGCACCCATAGATATTGTAGAAAGAAGACTTCCAATATGTAGAATTTATTGAAATAATTACATGACACATAGGACAGGGAACACAGTGGTGATGCGTTTCAGTCCGATCACCAGTCCTTAGTCATACAAGTGCAAGTTTAAAATACAAGAGTTTTATAAAGGAAGGGTGGAGATGATAGAACTCTCACACCTGTGGAGCTCTGGAATCTTAACCCTTTGAATGCAAAATCTAAAATACCTTAAATGTATACAATAATAATAAATGACAAGACTGGGGTATTGCTTGCTCGTCCAAGGCAATAATATAGACTGTTAGTCGTGTAAATAATCAAAACATGAGATACCTGGGACGGGTAGCAGGCGATGATACATAGAAAACCGCATGAACTGTGGTAAATGTAAACAGGAAGTAGAGAAATGGCGAGGTTCTCAAGGACTGTGGGTTGGTTTATGTAGGTGAAATGAATCTATGTATAGTGTGTGAGAATTAGTACATAGTATGTGGACAGAGGTGTCAGCAGAGAGCACTGTGGTCAGACTGAAAAGAACTATACAACTTCCTCTAGAGTATACAGCAGCTGATAAGTACTGAAAGGATTAAAAATTTTAAATAGAAGTAATTTAAAAATCTGTTCAGCTTTCTGGCACGGATGATTAAAAAAAAATGTTTTACACTGGAGTACCCCTTTAACCCCTTAAGGACGCAGGACGTAAATGTACGTCCTGGTGAGGTGGTACTTAACGCACCAGGACGTACATTTACGTCCTGTGCATAACCGCGGGCATCGGAGCGATGCCCGTGTCATGCGCGGCTGATCCCGGCTGCTGATCGCAGCCAGGGACCCGCCGGCAATGGCCGACGCCCGCGATCTCGCGGGCATCCGCCATTAACCCCTCAGGTGCCGGGATCAATACAGATCCCGGCATCTGCGGCAGTTCGCGATTTAAATGAACGATCGGATCGCCCGCAGCGCTGCTGCAGGGATCCGATCATTCAGAACGCCGGACGGAGGTCCCCTCTCCTTCCTCCGTCCGGCTCCCGGCGTCTCCTGCTCTGGTCTGTGATCGAGCAGACCAGAGCAGAAGATGACCGATAACACTGATCTGTTCTATGTCCTATACATAGAACAGATCAGTATTAGCAATCATGGTATTGCTATGAATAGTCCCCTATGGGGACTATTCAAGTGTAAAAAAAAATGTAAAAAAATGTAAAAGTAAAAGTAAAAAAAAGTGAAAAATCCCCTCCCCCAATAAAAAAGTAAAACGTCCGTTTTTTCCTATTTTACCCCCAAAAAGCGTAAAAAACATTTTTTATAGACATATTTGGTATCGCCGCGTGCGTAAATGTCCGAACTATTAAAATAAAATGTTAATGATCCCGTATGGTGAACGGCGTGAACGAAAAAAAAAAAGTCCAAAATTCCTACTTTTTAATACATTTTATTAAAAAAAAAACTATAAAAAATGTATTAAAAGTTTTTTATGTGCAAATGTGGTATCAAAAAAAAGTACAGATCATGGCGCAAAAAATGAGCCCCCATATCACCACTTATACGGAAAAATAAAAAGTTAGAGGTCATCAAAATAAAGGGATTATAAACGTACTAATTTGGTTAAAAAGTTTGTGATTTTTTTTAAGCGCAACAATAATATAAAAATATACAATAATGGGTATCATTTTAATCGTATTGACCCTCAGAATAAAGAACACATGTCATTTTTACCATAAATTGTACGGCGTGAAAACAAAACCTTCCAAAATTAGCAAAATTGCGTTTTTCGTTTTAATTTCCCCACAAAAATAGTGTTTTTTGGTTGCGCCATACATTTTATGATATAATGAGTGATGTCATTACAAAGGAAAACTGGTCTCGCAAAAATAAGCCCTCATACTAGTCTGTGGATGAAAATATAAAAGAGTTATGATTTTTAGAAGGCGAGGAGGAGAAAAGGAAAACGTAAAAATTAAATTGTCTGAGTCCTTAAGGCCAAAATGGGCTGAGTCCTTAAGGGGTTAAGAACTAAGGTAGTATCGTTGTTATAGATGTATAAGAAAGTGAAATATTCAACTGTATGAAATCAGCTTCTGCCGCCTGTTCTCTTAACAAAGCCTCTCCCAGGCCTGTGTCACCAAACTTTTCATAGGTCCAAAACGGTTTCAAACTTCCCCATGTGGCAACTTTCTCCCTCTTTCAAATACAAAACTGTGGTGCTCTGACCTCAATTAATGTTCCTGCTAAATTACAGTAGGCTTCCTCTCTCTCTACTGGTGTCAGTAGGTCTCACCAATGCTTGCCTCCAGATGTACTCATAATACTATCAAGTTGGAGGATTGTTTTGTTCAATCTCACTCTATTCCAGGAACCCCACTTCATTATCCCTCTTAATATCTCCAATCCCTGGCCTACAATCCTGGCTCTATGACCTAGGCCACTATTTAGCACTCCAGGGCAGAATACAGGGCAACCAAATATGATGGCCCTCCCTGCTCATGACAACCCTTCTTGCTAGTGACCACTCTCCTATCACAGACATGTGTGGAATATCTAATAAATTATATATTACTACTGCTAGCAGCCTTGGCTGATGGCTTTCCTTTAACCTGTACGTGCAAATAATAGTTAATATATTCTACTTGTAAAAGTGCATAATACCTCTAGTATGAAGTCATAATTTTTAAGACACATATATAAGGGCAACCTGAATGCAAGGGTATCTGTAACCATTTGCTTGGTAGTAAGATATTTATATAGGAAATGCTAGTTGTAGACAAAGTCATAATTCCTCTTATTTCTGTAGAACCAGAGCTCCACATAGCCATATTGTAGAGATTAATTGGTGTGACACCAGACGGTAAAACAAAAGTACATGGCCTGTATTTTATAATCTAGAATGATTTATTGTTTTGGGTCATAAAAGTACAAGCGGAAATTATTGAACTACTTTTAGTTCCCAAAAGTCATTGTACGGCAATGATGGATTTAGCCCATGATCATTTATTCACTGGGCACCTTGAGTTCACACATGTCTAAAAGTAGAATCTGGAGGCATGCTATTCGTGTAATCTGTTATAGGAGAAAAAAGTTTTTTTTCTGGCTCTTTTAACATATCATGGGTTTTATTGTATTATCTGTGCAGAATAAAAAATGTTAATAGGAACTAGAAACAAATAATGGTTAAATAATTGAGAATTTTTTTTACTTCACTACTTACAACCCAGATGTACATGCTAATATTATGGACATGTTGATGGTGGTGGATCTTCATTTATGTTACCTTATGTGATCTAACTGCTGCTTGGTAGGTACTAGAACAGCAGTATTATCTAGGATAACACTGAACCAGGAAAATGTAATGGGAAAGTCATAGAGGTGAACATGTATCATAATGATAATGTGTGCAGGTATGAAGGTAACTAGTAGATATGGGGGGGGGGGGGGGGGGGGATTGTCACCATAAATTCAGCCAGAAGTGCTCTGCAATTTTATAGTTTGTATGTTAAGGACTAATGTAATTCATTTATTAGCTGACAAATACAGTTAAAGAGACTAGGGAAGGATATATAACAATAGGATGGATTCTGTATAATGTTCAAGCATACATAACTACTGCTTTCGAGAATATCATTCCTTCCTTGGTGATCAGCATTTCCCTGCTGCCCTAAAACTCTCTTTAGGTACATCATTTGCAGCAGAACTCTCTTCTACCTCTTCTACTTTTCTAAACAGAAAATATTGTATATTTTCTTGGCATTCAAGGTATGTATCCTGGTAACTGGAGTTCCAATTGAACATATAGGAATTGTACTGTACAATGCCATTTGGACAAGGTGTGCCGCTAACTTATTAATTTATTAATAAATATTTTGTTTTCCAGTATATGGCATGTTGCAGTTCCAGCAGTCGATCTGAAAGACTCCTCTCATAAATACAAATACAGATTTTGGCATGGAGGGTGAGGTGCCATAAACTGGAACAAGGAAGCTGCCTGTATGATGGCTTGATGTCAGCATGAGAACTTTTTTCATTCCCAAATTTAAAATAGGAGAGAACCCCTTTCTGTGTAATATATTACTCTTCTAACACAAAAGAGTTGTCATATTAAATGGGGAACTCTGACCCTAAGACATCTTAACCCCTATCCAAAGGATATGTTTATTTTTATTTACACAGGTTTTTTTTTTTTTATGGAAAAGGGGGGGTGATTCTTACTTTTATTAGGGAAGGGGTTAAATGATCTTTATTAACTTTTTTTTCACATGTTTTTTTTTGATCGCCGCATCTAAAATGAAAATGAAAGCTTCCCGGCATCTCGGTCGGGCTGATCGGGACCGTCGCGTCCGATCTGTGCAATGATCTGTGTATGAGATCAGTATGTGCAGTGTAATAGTCACTGGGGGGGGGGGGGGGGGGGGGGGGAGGCTATAACACTGCAAAAAAAAAGGGTGAAAAAAAAGTTAAAGGGGTGTTCCAGGCAAAACCTTTTCTAATATATATCAACTGGCTCCGGAAAGTTAAATAGATTTGTAAATTACTTCTATTAATAAATCTTAATCCTTCCAATAGTTATTAGCTTCTGAAGTTTTCTGGGACATGAATCATCAGAGAGTAGTTAGACAGAAAACAACAACTCAACTTCAGAAGCTAATAATTATTGGAAGGATTAAGATTTTTAAATAGAAGTAATTTACAAATCTGTAAAAAGGAAAAGAATGTGTGCAGCTCACAAATCTACCATCCGAGGATATAGTTGGTTATATGCCGAAACCCCAAACGGACAGAAATAAATAATATGAAGAGAGAAAATATATAACCAATCCTTCTAGGATTTTTCCCCGAAGGGTACACAATGAATCCAAATATAGTATGGAGAAATTTCAATTGATATAAATTTTATTAAACATGTATAAAACAATTGATAAAATTGTATAAAATTAATCTAATCCTGGCACAGATATATAAAGGTGAGCAATCCACTGGGCCCTAGTGGTATTGATCACAAAAATGAAAAGACTTGATTCTAACAATCATATATGGTGGAAAAAATTATTAAAAAAAAAATATATGTGTAAAAAAAAAAATTATTAAAAAATATATACCGGTCTGGAAAAAGGGGATTGAGTCCTTTTCTGGTGCAGCTGATGAAATATCTTAGTGATGAATAAATGGACCAGTAGTGTATACACTTGTACAATTGATTTTATCAGTCTATTGACTAGTACAGGCTTACTGGTCTGTGTTAGATGCTGCTGTCACAGTGTGTCTCACTCGCTCCTGGCGCTTGTTGTTGTCTCCGTCCACCATACGCCGGCTGCTCTGGCACAGGGCTGTCACTCGTGCAAAGTTCGGATTATGCAGGGGTACGTTTGGCACAACGTCCCCAGTTGCCTCCGTGCTGCTCCTGTAGTGGTCTTGCAGGGCGGGCGCAGCGCTGGCGTCCCTCGTGGATGATGATGATGGAGAATATTTTTTTCTCAGGGCGGGTGGAGGATGGATATTTCCCAGCAGATTTAGGTTAGTAAGAAATCGTGGTATGAGTCCAGGTCGGACTACAGCTGCAGTGGTGGATATTTCCAATGTGTAGCAAGTCTCTGTGCCAGGTTCACACCAACGATGTGTAACAAGGTGCGGCAATTTAACCTAGACGCGTTTTAGGGTTCTTTTGCTGAATAGCATGACCCTTTCTTCAGTAGGAAAAATACAGAATATATTGAAGCTTCTCATATGGATCATTTATATATGGTGGTTCACATTTGGAGCTAATTTGTGAACAGAACAGAAATAATATCTGGCCTGGATTACACAACTGAGTCTAGTAACTATTAGTCCAAGTTCAGACTAAATGATAGCGTTTTTATTCACATATATATGTGTTATAAAGCAGGAGAGGAGTTAAACAGCAACATGAATCTTACTACTATAAACACAAGGATAACCTATAAAATCGCATCCAACTTATTGGATGCAGAAAAGAACTAATATCTTAACAATAAAACAATATTATCTATAAATACATATTACTTGAAGACATATTCATATAATGTTAAGATAAAATAAAGAACAATATAATTGAAAGTGCATAGAATGAAATAAAAAATAAAATAAAAATGATAAATAAATAAAATAAAAATAAATATAAATAAAAATAAATATGAAAATAAAAATAAAAATAAATATAAATAATAATACATAAAAATAAAATGAAAATGAAAATAATAATGACAATAAATAAAAATGAAAATAAAAATAATGATAATCATAATAAATATAAGTAATAATAATAATAATGGTAATGAAAATAAAAATTAAAATAAATAAAAATTAAAATAATGATAAATATAAAAATAAAAATAAATAATAATGATAAAAAAGTAAAAAATAAATAAAAATAAAAATAAAAAATACAAACAAAATACAATAAAAATAATAATAAAATTATTTTTAAAAACGGAATAGCAAAATGGACATTGTATATCATATTGGGGATGGAGATGACATTCTTGATGAGGTCGAGGGGGTTTGTATCATCTCCAGTGGGCACCTCCTATTGATTAAATAGAGGCGCACAATGGTAGAGGAGCAAACCCCCTCAAAGGAAACCGAATAGTTCCAGACTTGAATTGAGACCATTGGGTTCCAAAGTACCGAACTCAAATATCTTTTTACTTTCAGCTTTACACCCCCTATCATTACATTTCACTAAGTTTCACAAAAAAGATCCATCAAGTCTCACTTTCAAAGGTTTTCAAATTGTTAGGCCAAACTGGAGGGGTGGAAGTTATATGATCCAGATGTCAAAAGCTGAAAGTAAAAAGATATTTGAGTTCGGTACTTTGGAACCCAATGGTCTCAATTCAAGTCTGGAACTATTCAGTTTCCTTTGAGGGGGTTTGCTCCTCTACCATTGTGCGCCTCTATTTAATCAATAGGAGGCGCCCACTGGAGATGATACAAACCCCCTCGACCTCATCAAGAATGTCATCTCCATTCCCAATATGATATACAATGTCCATTTTGCTATTCCGTTAATAATTTCATTATTATTTTTATTGTATTTTGTTTGTATTTTTTATTTTTATTTTTATTTATTTTTTACTTTTTTATCATTATTATTTATTTTTATATTTATCATTATTTTCATTTTTATTTATTTTATTTTTTATTTTCATTACCATTATTATTATTACTTATATTTATTATGATTATCATTATTTTTATTTTCATTTTCATTTTTATTTATTGTCATTATTATTTTCATTTTCATTTTATTTTTATTTATTATTATTTATATTTATTTTTATTTTTATTTTCATATTTATTTTTATTTATATTTATTTTTATTTTTATTTTATTTTTATTTTTATTTTTATTTTATTTATTATTATTTATCATTTTTATTTTATTTTATTTTTTATTTCATTCTATGCACTTTCAATTATATTGTTCTTTATTTTATGTTAACATTATATGAATATGTCTTCAAGTAATATGTATTTATAGATAATATTGTTTTATTGTAAAGATATTAGTTCTTTTCTGCATCCAATAAGTTGGATGCGATTTTATAGGTTATCCTTGTGTTTATAGTAGTATTCATGTTGCTGTTTAACGCCTCTCCTGCATTATAACACATATATATGTGAATAAAAACGCTATCATTTAGTCTGAACTTGGACTAATAGTTACTAGACTCAGTTGTGTAATCCAGGCCAGATATTATTTCTGTTCTGTTCACAAATTAGCTCCAAATGTGAACCACCATATATAAATGATCCATATGAGAAGCTTCAATATATTCTGTATTTTTCCTACTGAAGAAAGGGTCATGCTATTCAGCAAAAGAACCCTAAAACGCGTCTAGGTTAAATTGCCGCACCTTGTTACACATCGTTGGTGTGAACCTGGCACAGAGACTTGCTACACATTGGAAATATCCACCACTGCAGCTGTAGTCCGACCTGGACTCATACCACGATTTCTTACTAACCTGAATCTGCTGGGAAATATCCATCCTCCACCCGCCCTGAGAAAAAAACATTCTTCATCATCATCCACCACGAGGGACACCAGCGCTGCGCCCGCCCTGCAATACCACCACAGGAGCAGCACGGAGGCCACTGAGGACGTTGTGCCAAACGTACCCCTGCATAATCCAAACTTTGCACGAGTGACAGCCCTGTGCCAGCGCAGCCGGCGTATGGTGGACGGAGACAACAACAAGCGCCAGGAGCGGGTGAGACACACTGTGACAGCAGCATCTAACACAGACCAGTAAGCCTGTACTAGTCAATAGACTGATAAAATCAATTGTACAAGTGTATACACTACTGGTCCATTTATTCATCACTAAGATATTTCATCAGCTGCACCAGAAAAGGACTCAATCCCCTTTTTCCAGACCGGTATATATTTTTTAATAATTTTTTTTTTTACACGCATATATATATATATATATATATATATTTTTTTTTTTTTTACTAATTTTTTCCACCATATATGATTGTTAGAATCAAGTCTTTTCATTTTTGTGATCAATACCACTTTTTATCAATTGTTTTATACATGTTTAATAAAATTTATATCAATTGAAATTTCTCCATACTATACTTGCATTCATTGTGTACCCTTCGGGGTAAAATCCTAGAAGGATTGGTTATATATTTTCTCTCTTCAAATAATTTACAAATCTGTTTAACTTTCCGGAGCCAGTTGATATATTAAAAAAAAGTTTTGGCCTGGAATACCCCTTTAACCCTTTAAGGACCTAGGGCGTATGGATACGCCCTGGCTTTCTGGTACTTAAGGACCCAGGACGTATCCATACGCCCGTGGGAATTTCAGTCCCTGCCGCGCGCCGGGCGGGGACCGGATCGGGATGCCTGCTGATATTGTTCAGCAGGCATCCCGTGCAAATGCCGAGGGGGGTCATCAGACCCCCCCCCCCCCGTGTCGGCGATCGTGGCAGATCGTTAGTGAATTCACACTAACGATCTGCCGGGATTCGGGTCATACGGGTCACGTGTGAGCCGATGACCCGGAGATACAAGGTGATCGGGGGTGTACAATACACCCCCTATCACCCACTGTATCTATGGGGAGGTGGCGATTTAGTCACCCTCCCAGGAGCGCTGCTATTGGCTGGACGATCGTCCATCCAATAGCAGCCGGCAGGGGAGGGGTTAACTGCATCTTCTTGCAGCTCTGCCCGTTAACTGAGTTCAGTCAGCGGGCAAAGATGCTCGAAGGTGCCAGGGACCCCCCCTCTGTGCGATCAGAGCCCCCTCAGGGAAGAAGATCTGCAGGGACAGAGCAGGGAAAGAATACACTCCAGAGCAAGGTAGGAGTGAGTGTAAAAAAAAGTAAAAAAAAAAGTAAAACTCCCTAATAGGTCCCCAAGGGTCCACCACAAATTTTTCAGTGTGATCCGGGCCCTATTAGGCGTTCAGGGTGCTGCATTTGCCCCCCCATTTTTATTTTGTCCACAATTTTTTTTCCTCCCTTATATAACGGTGTGTGATTTCTAATCACACACCGTTATATCTAATAGTTACACCAAGCACTCACTACATACATCCCCCCCCACACAGACACACCCTCCCCCCCGCCACCAAACCCCCCTGCCAAAAAAAAGGCGATGGCTCGCCAGGCATTTTCGGCAGGGGAGGCATACGCTTTTCTTGCCTCCGACTCCGAATCTGTCAGTGAGGACAAAGAAGATCCAACATTCCTGTGTTCTTCATCATCCTCCTCATCATCTAGTAATGATGACGAGCCCCCTGCACGGCGGCGGAGACGCCGCCAGGCAAGGCCACGCACCCCCCATGAAAGTGGCCCAGTGGCCGGCACTAGTACGAGTGACAATGCCACTCGTACTAGGAGTCCGACCCCCCAGGCGATTTTACCGGAGCCCCCTTCCGGTGAACCTGTCTGGAGACCCCCAGAAGGTTATCAGCCACGGGTTCTGGAGTTTGTTGGCAACTCCGGAATCCGGATTGACACGGCTGGGTTCACTGAATTTGACTATTTCAGTTATTTTTTTCAGTGACAGCCTGGTCAATCTAATGGTGGAGCAGACGAATCTGTATGCCAGGCAGTTCATCGCCCACCACCCTAATTCTTTTTTAGCCAGGTCCAATGAATGGTACGCCGTCAGTGCAGCCGAAATGAGGACATTTTGGAGCCTCGTGCTGCACATGGGCCTGGTCAAAAAGCCTAGCGTCAGGCAGTACTGGAGCGGGGACATCCTATACCAGACCCCGCTGTACAGTATGGCCATGGCACGGAAGCGGTTCGAGGCCATTCGGAAATGCCTTAATTATGCAGATAATGAGGCATGTCCACCCCGAGGTGATCCCGCCTATGACCGGCTTTACAAAGTGAGGCCGGTCATCGATCACTTTGGGGCCCAATTTTTGGAGGCCTACGTACCGCTTAGGGAGCTCTCTGTAGATTAGTCTCTTATCACTTTTAAGGGGAGACTCATATTCCGCCAGTATATTCCCTAGAAGTGGGCGCGGTATGGCGTGAAGCTTTATAAACTTTGTGAGAGTACCTCCGGGTATACTTACAAGCTTAGGGTGTATGAGGGACGAGATTCCCGTATTGAACCCCCAGATTGTTCCCCCACTCTGGGTGTTAGCGGGAAAATCGTTTGTGACCTTATGTACCCATTGCTGGATAAGGGTTACCACGTGTATGTGGACAACTTTTATACCAGCATCCCTCTCTTCACATCCCTCCCAGATCCACGTCCGCTTGTGGGACCGTGCGGAAGAATCAGAGAGACCTCCCTCTAAATTTTCTGCAGACACCTATGTCCAAGGGTGAGTCCCGTGCCCTTGCCCATGAAAACCTGTTGCTGGTCAGGTATAAGGATAAGAGGGATGTCCTTATGCTGACCACAATTCATGACAACGGCAGCTCACCTGTCCCTGTGCGAGGTACCACAACAACGGTCCTCAAGCCCGATTTTATTCTGGACTACAATCGGTATATGGGGGGAGTTGATCTTTCTGATCAAACCCTGAAGCCATATAACGCCATGCGGAAAACACGTGTATGGTACAAGAAAGTTGCCTTCTACTTGGTACAGGTTGCCATGTACAACTCTTTTGTACTGTACCAGAACGCTGGCAGCACAGGGACATTCCTCCAGTTCCAAGAAGAAGTCCTAAAGGCCATGATCTTTGCTGACCGGGAAAGAGCAGGCCGGAGTTCAGAAGGAACTGAAGTAATAGGTGCCAGGATCGTCCCAGGCCAACACTTTCCAGGTGAGATCCCCCACACTGGAAAGAAGCGACGAACCCAGAAAAAATGCAGAGTGTGCCACAGGAGGGGGATACGGAAGAATACCACCTATCAATGTGACACTTGCCCCAATCATCCGGGCCTCTGCATTAAAAACTGCTTCAGGGAGTATCACACTTCAATGCGGTACAAAATTTTCCCTTTTCATTTTAATTTTCCATAATTTGACCCCAATGTACCAAGTCCAGAGTACATTCCAAATTTTAACCCCATACAACCACTAAATTGCCCCAAAAAAAAATTCAGAAAAAAAAGAAATTAAGTAAAAATAAACTGATAAGACCTCTGGGGGTATTTAAAAAAAAAAAAAAAAACGGGTCCTGGGTCACTGAGTCACTATCATCGGGGACTTTTTATGTTGCCTGAAATGCGCATTTGAGGCAACAGGTTAGGGACGGCCACACACATCACATTCCCAGAATAATGATTCAGAGTATAGGGTTTGGGTTGGGCATATTCTTTAGTTTTGGCTATGCTCTGGGTCATCATTCTGGGAACATAACCTGTTTTATAATTTTTTGTCCCACTGTACCCCATTTTAGTAACTTACCCCATGTAACGTTTATTAATTACCCCATGTAATGCCCCTTGAGGGGGGGTCCCACTGTTCTGGCTCCACAGGCAGCGATTTCAAAGCTCAAGGCCCCTGACTGCACTCCTGTTCTTCTGTGACAAGTCCAGATATGAGGTATGTCCTTATGCCAAAGAAATGTATTTACAAATAAATTTTTTTTTTTTGCTGTTCTGGCACTAAATGCGACATGCCCCCCCCCATTTCAGCAAAATTTGCAAATGTGACTCCTTCTCTTCTGAGCATTGTAGTGCGCCCGCAGTGCACTTAACGTCCACACATGGGGCATTACCATACTCAGAAGATATGGGGTTACACATTTTGGGGGGCATTTTCTCCTATTACCCCTTCTAAAAATCAAAATTTTGGGGAAAAAACTGTATTTTAGTAAAAAAAAAAAAAAAAAAAATTAAAATAATTTACACATCCAAAGGCTCACTGTTACGTTCCTTGAGGGGTGTAGTTTCCAAAATAGTATGCCATGTGTTTTTCTTTTTTTTTTTTTGCTGTTCTGGCACCATAGGGGCTTCCTAAATGCGACATGCCCCCCAAAAAACATTTCTGCAAAATGTGCTTTCCAAAAGCCAAATGTGACTCCTCTTCTGAGCATTGTAGTGCGCTCACAGTGCACTTGACATCCACACATGGGGTATTACCATACTCAGAAGAGATCGGGTTGCAAATTTTGGGGGGCATTTTCTCCTTTTACCCCTTGTAAAAATGTAAAATTTAGGGGGAAAACCAGCATTTTTGTGAAAAATATATATTTTTTTCATTTACACATCCAACTTTAACGAAAAGTCGTCAAACACCTGTGGGGTGTTAAGGCTCACTGTACCCCTTGTTACGTTCCTTGAGGGGTGTAGTTTCCAAAATAGTAGGCCATGTTTTTTTCTTAACTGTTCTGGCACCATAGGGGCTTCCTAAATGCGACATGCCCTAGAAAAACCATTTCAGCAAAATGTGCTTTCCAAAAGCCAAATGTGACTCCTTCTCTTCTGAGCATTGTAGTGCGCCCGCAGTGCACTTGACGTACACACATGGGGTATTAACATACTCAGAAGAGATGGGGTTACAAATTTTGGGGGGCATTTTCTCCTATTACTCCTTGTAAAAATGTTAAATTTGGGGGAAAACTAGCATTTTAGTGAACAAAAAATGTATTAACACATCCAACTTTGACATAAAGTCGTGAAGCACCTGTGGGGTGTGAAGGCTCACTGTACCCCTTGTTACGTTCCTTGAGGGGTGTAGTTTCCAAAATAGTATGCCATGTGTTTTTTTTGTTGCTGTTCTGGAACCATAGGGGCTTCTTAAATGTGACATGCTATCCAAAAACCATTTCAGAAAAACACACTCTTCAAAATCCCATTGTCGCTCCTTCCCTTCTGAGCCCCCTACTGTGCCCACCGAACACTTGACATACACATATGAGGTATTTCCTTACTCGAGAGAAATTGGGTTACACATTTTAGGAAGATTTATCTCCTTTTACCTATTGTAAAAATTCAAAAACTGGGTTTCCAAGAACATGCGAATGTAAAAAATGAAGATTTTGAATTTTCTCCTTCACTTTGCTGCTATTCCTGTGAAACACCTAAAGGGTTAACACACTTACTGAATGTCATTTTGGATACTTTGAGGGGTCCAGTTTTTATAATTGGGTCATTTGTGGGGTAATTCTAATATGTAGGCCCTTTAAATCCACTTCAAAACTGAACTGGTCCCTGAAAAATTCCAATTTTGAAAATTTTGTGAAAAATTGGAAAATTGCTGCTGAGCTTTGAAGCCCTCTGATGTCTTCCAAAAGTAAAAACATGTCAACTTTATGATGCAAACATAAAGTAGACATATTGTGTATGTGGATAATTGTATAATTTATGTGGAATGTCTATTTTTCTTATACGCAGAGAGCTTCAAAGTAAAAAAAATGCAAAATTTTCAATTTTTTCATCAAATTTTGGAATTTTTCACCAAGAAATGAAACAAGTATCGACAACATTTTTCCACTAACATAAAGTAGAATATGTCACGAAAAAACAATCTCGGAATCAAAATGAAAGGTAAAAGCATCCCAGAGTTATTAATGCTTGAAATGACAGTGGTCAGATGTTAAAAAAATGGCCGGGTCCTTAAGGTATATTTGGGCTGGGTCCTTAAGGGGTTAATAAAGATCATTTAACCTCTTCCCTAATAAAAGTAAGAATCACCCCCTTTTCCCATTTAAAAAAAAAAAACTGTGTAAATAAAAATAAACATATGTGGTATTGTCTCGTGTGGAAATGTCCAAACTATAAAAATATATCATTAATTAAACTTCCAAAGTCCAAAATAGCGTATTTTGTCTAACTTTTTATATCATGAAAAAAATGAATAAAAAGCGATCAAAAAGTCAGTTCATTACAAATATCCTACCAATAAAAACTTCAGATCACAGCACAAAAAATGAGCCCTCATACTGGCCCGTATGTGGAAAAATAAAAAAATTAAGATGACAATTTTAAACGTATACATTTTCCTGCATGTAGTTATGATTTTTTTCAGAAGTACAACAAAATCAAATCTATATAAATTGGGTATCATTTTAACTGTATGGTTATACAGAATAAATTCTTTATACAGAATAAAATTAACGTGCAATTTTTACTGAAAAATGCACTGTGTAGAAACGAAAGCCCCCAAAAGATACAAAATTGCATTTTTTCTTCAATTTTGTAGCACACTGATTTTTTCTTTGTTTCGCTGTAGATTTTGGGGTAAAATTACTGATGTCATTACAAAGTAGAATTGGTGGCTCAAAAAATAAGCCATCATATGGATTTTTAGGTGCAAAATTTAAAGAATTATGATTTTTTAAAGGTAAGGAGGAGAAAATTAAAATGCAAAAATGGAAAAAACCTGTGTCCTTAAGGGGTTAAGGGGTTAAACTGAGCAATAAGGCCAAATTGGCTTAATAACTAAGGGTACTATGCAGTGCCACTAATGGCCCTGCAGACTAGGTTTATACATATTAGTGCTTTTATGAACATAACAATTATATCTATAAACTATTATTATAAGGCATAAGGTTTCAATATGTGATAAAGATTTTTTTTTTTTATTAAAAGGTTATTAACTGCACTTTGTTGTCTCGAGTGCTCACTAACATACCCTCACTAATATACCTGAGGTATAGTTAATATGTAATCTACCAGCTGCACTCAACATATACCATTACCATTTATGGTAACTCCTCGTAGAACCTACCAATTACTTCTACTGTTGTCTACTTATGTTTAGAAACTGCTCAATGAACACTTTTTATTTGTTATTTATATTAATTAATTTAGTTATAGATAATTTAGAGATAATTTTGTTCATGGAAAATTGGCAAAATAAGAAAGTATATTAAACGTAAAGGGTTTATACTGAATATACCCTTTGATAGTAGACATGCAAATGGGCTGCTCCATTGCCCATTTATTGCTAATAGGTTGGAGTGCTGAGGCGTCAGACCCCCCTTATCAATGGGAATTTCCATAAAACCACTATATTTTGAATTGTTTTGTTATCGAAGTATGTTACAATGCATTCATCACATATTCTTGACTTATAAGCCGATACTGACCAAATGAGAGGTTTTCCATGTTTGTACAGCATTGTAGGAGTGTTACATTGATACTGATATAAAATCAATTACTCACCATTCTGTTCTCTTTGCACCCCAGCAGCCAGCAGATCTGGTTCACCAAGGCTTATATCATTAAGTCTTGTTCCTAAACACTCCATGCATAGGGACTTGCACCACTCCTCTGCTTCCAGCTCTGGAAAGAATGACATATCAAATATAGGAGAAAATATTATATATAAAACTGTTTACAACATCAGTGTACTATGAGTATATGCCTACTTTGCCTCTTATATACAGATTTTTACAGGAACCACAGTTAAATAAAAATGCCTATTATGCATAACACCAGTGGCTATATTTAAACAATTATATTCACTTAAAGGGGTACTCCGCTGCTAGACTTCTTATCCTCTATCCAAAGGATTGGGGATAAGATGTCTGATCATGGGGGTCCTGCTGCTGGGGCCTGCACTAACTGTGTACCTGCACCAAATTTATTACATGGTGCAGGGCATGTGATAAATATGGTGCTGATCACATTTCTTACTTCAAGGAAATCTGTTTACAACTATGAAGACGTGGTTTCAGATGGCAGGAGGTGCTCAACCCAAAATTCAGATGTGCATTTATGCTGGGGGGGGGGGGGGGGGGGTAAATCCTGCACTTGCAGTCTAAAGGTATACAGGGCAGTTAAGGGGTATACAGAGGCAGTCTTGGGATATAAAGGAGATGTCTGGGGTATAAAGTAGCAGTCTAGAGGTATACAAAGGCAGCCTAGGGGCTACAGATGGAGCCTCAGGTATACAGGAGTTGTCTGGGGATATGTAGGGGTAAAAAAGGGCTGAAGGGGATGTCTGGGGGTATACAAGGGCATTCTAAGGGTTTATTGTGGCAGTCTATGGGTATACAGAGGATGTCAGGGAGTGGGGGGTATACAGAGGTGGTCTAGAGATGTATACATATGGATGTAGATGTACTCCATGAGGATAAACAGATTTATACTCATAGAGGACATCTACATCCAGCGCGTCTGGACAGGTGAGTGTTACTATACGCTGAACTTTGATACACACTGAGTGAACTTCCCAAATACGGCTATCACAGTGGAACTTATGTAAAGGGGGAGGCTGCCAATACTAATTTGCATCTTTAGTCACTATCCACTTCTATTTGTCAATCTGTTCGGATTTTATTACTACAAAGACTTTGTCCTTTTTTATTTCTGTTAGGTGGTCCATATGTTATTTATTCATAGTACTTATGTATATTCACAATTGTATGCACTAATTATTTTAAGGTGACCGGAGCAGTACACAAGGGCCCTGTGGGCCGCACGTCATTTTATTAATTGATTTATTTGAATACATATATTTTTTTATACTATTGTTTGCTAAATATTTAAATAAATATATGATATTTTAGGAGGTGCTTGTCAATGAATTAAAGTGACCATAAACAGATAAATAAATAAAAGTAATTCCAACTTTACAATTTAATTGAAAGCATCAGTAATTTATGCCTAGTAGAAGTATAAAAAAATGTAAGAAATTATACTTACCTACCCCAAGCCCCACAGCTGCCATGCCGCTAATTCCTGTCCCCCCGTCCCCCTCCCCTGTCACCCCTACTTCCTGGTTCCTTTTAAACCATTATCCCTGCAAGAAGTTCCCCGCTAAACCAATCACTGACTAAGGTGAGACACAGCTGGAGCCACTGATTTGCTAAGCTAAGTAGGGCAGTTCCTACAGGAATGACATGTCACCAGGAACCAGAGATGAGCAGGAACCAGGATCAGCAGTGCGGCCTCTTTAGTGGCTCAGGGTAGGTGAGTATTGCCTTTTTATTTATTTTACGTGACAAGGCTTATATTAAAAATGTTTACCCCCAGAAAACCCCTTAAAAATGTCTTAACCTATCAAATCATCAGGCTACAGATCTGTCCATCCCTATTTCTTACATGGCAACCTTGTCTGCTTAGATTTGCTTCTAGATATAAACCCAGTCCAAACACAAAAACATAAAATCAGTGCATGGAAGCTGATTTTTATGCAGTGCATAGTGAAAGTATTCGGCCCTCTTGAACTTTTCGACCTTTTGCCACATTTCAGGCTTCAAACATGAAGATATAAAACTGTAATTTTTTGTGAAGAATCAACAACAAGTGGGACAGAATCATGAAGTGGAACAAAATGTATTGGATATTTCAAACTTTTTTAACAAAAAAATACTGAAAAATTGGGCGTGCAAAATTATTCAGCCCTCTTAAGTTAATACTTTGTAGCGCCACCTTTTGCTGCAATTGCAGCTGTAAGTTGCTTGGGGTACGTCTCTATCAGTTTTGCACATCGAGAGGCTGAAATTTATGCCCATTCCTCCTTGCAAAACAGCTTGAGCTCAGTGAGGTTGGATGGAGAGCGTTTGTGAACAGCAGTTTTCAGTTCTTTCCACAGATTCTCGATTGGATTCAGGTCTGGACTTTGACTTGGCCATTCTAACACCTGGATATGTTTATTTGTGAACCATTCCATTGTAGATTTTGCTTCATGTTTTGTATCATTGTCTTGTTGGAAGACAAATCTCCGTCCCAGTCTCAGGTCTTTTGCAGACTCCATCAGGTTTTCTTCCAGAATGGTCATGTATTTGGCTCCATCCATCTTCCCATCAATTTTAACTATCTTCCCTGTCCCTGCTGAAGAAAAGCAGGCCCAAACCATGATACTGCCACCACCATGTTTGACAGTGGGGATGGCGTGTTCAGGGTGATGAGCTGTGTTGCTTTTACGCCAAACATAACGTTTTGCATTGTTGTCAAAAAGTTTGATTTTGGATTCATCTGACCAGAGCACCTTATTTCACATGTTTGGTGTGTCTCCCAGGTGGCTTGTGGCAAACTTTAAACAACACTTTTTATAGATATCTTAAAGAAATGGCTTTCTTCTTGCCACTCTTCCATAAAGGCCAGATTTGTGCAGTATACAACTGATAGTTGTCCTATGGACAGAGTCTCCCACCTCAGCTGTAGATCTCTGCAGTTCATCCAGAGAGATTATGGGCCTCTTTGCTGCATCTCCGATCAGTCTTCTCCTTGTAAGAGCTGAAATTTTAGAGGGACGGCCAGGTCTTCGTAGATTTGCAGTGGTCTCCTTCCATTTTAATATTATCGCTTGCACAGTGCTCCTTGGGATGTTTAAAGCTTGGGAAATCTTTTTGTATCCAAATCTGGCTTAAAACTTCTCCACAACAGTATCTCGGACCTGCCTGGTGTGTTCCTTGTTCTTCATAATGCTCTCTCCGCATTTATACGGAGACTTGATTACACACAGGTGGATTCTATTTATCATCATTAGTCATTTAGGTCAACATTGGATCATTCAGAGATCCTCACTGAAATTCTGGAGAAAGTTTGCTGCACTGAAAGTAAAGGGCTGAATAATTTTGCACGCCCAATTTTTCAGTTTTTATTTGTTAACAAAGTTTGAAATATCCAATAAATTTTGTTCCACTTCATGATTGGGTCCCACTTGTTGATTCTTCCCAAAAAATTACAGTTTTATATCTTTATGTTTGAAGCCTGAAATGTGGCAAAAGGTCGAAAAGTTCAAGGGGGCCGAATACTTTCACTATGCACTGTATTATGACATAAGCCCCTCACATTCAACATTGACTTCTGAGCACCCAAAACATCTACATTTTAATAGATTTTATTATACAGAGTGCAAAACCCTGATAAGTCTTCAGCTTTCAAAATGTGATTGATCTGTGAATGACACTAAATGACTCTTCATTAACTGTAAGCCAAAATAAAAAAATAAAAAAAACGCACACAACTGAAGCATAAAATACACAAACCCAAATTAAACATTTCACTAAATTAATGGACTGGTTCTGATTTGGCTTTGAGAATACAAGGCCCTCAGGAACAGGTTTGTGACAGCTTCTTTAATTGAAAGACTTGTTTGTGACTAGGAAGCATAACATTCTGTTCAATATTTTAACAAAATAAAATTAATCTGTTCTTGTAAACAGATGTATTTGGAGACTGCAGCCATTTCCATTTTAATATAAAGCCAGAGCTGTCTAATGTGATTAATGACATCATTTACAGATGCAAATACCGTATGAATGCCACTAAGTACCTACAGCACAAAACTTTGTTTTCCTAGTCAAAACTACCAGGAAATTACAGATTACAAACATGCACTTCTAGTTCCTATTTCTTTTCTATTCCAGTGCCAAAAGATTTAAATTATAACTTGATGTTGTAGATGGAGAACAGAATTAGTATACTGGTATAAGGTTGCTACATATTTTTTAAAGAGTACCCGTCATGATCTTATTACATTTTATAATCTTCCCAGTTCGCTGCCCCCATCATGATAACCCCCCACTGCCTTTATTATTATTATTATTATTATTATATTTTAGTTTTCTACCTTGATATTGCCCTGTTCTTTTTGCTCAGTCTCAGTCAGATTCACAGACTGGGAAGGGGCGTTCCCCAACAGACATGACATCATCTGAAGCCACACAGGGGAGAACTTCCTCCCTAACTCTGCTACACACAGCCCAGAACAGTTCAGGGTGTGCAGCATTGGGTGTGTCCCTTTTTGAGCACCTCCAGACTTCCAGAGGCAAAGCAGAGCAGGTGTTCCATCAGCCTTTCCCAGGAGTGTGGCTGCCTCCTGGGAAGGGTCTTCCTGCATGGAGCCCTGGGAGTCTCGGGCCTCCACTTCCCGTTCTTCCAGGCTGGCAGGGGGTGGAGAGCAAACAGTGACAGCCATTATTCTGGCAAGAGGGAGAAGATTTAGCAGAGTTTGCAGCAATGCAGGCTCTGCTCTCCAGGAGACAGGTGCCAGCCAGAGATCTGGTGGAAGGAAGGCGAGGAGGAAAAGTGTTGAGTTGTGGGCTCAAAGAGGACCCAAAGAGTCCAGCGCGACATACTGCTCCTGCATCGACGCTTGGTTTGCAGAGTAAAGCCAGTGCGGCAAGGAGCTGTGGATGGCCAGAGAGGATCTGGGTGTGGCTCAGAATCTGGTGAACATGGGGTCCAAAAAGAACAGTCCAGAACTAAAGAAGAGGATCACAGCGCTGAAAAGCGAGACTGTGAAGCTGGAGGAGGGGAGGGCAGAAATCCTGGAGGGGAGTGGTCTCTTCCGGGAGAAGCTGATGAATGTAGTCTCTCCCTTCTTCCAAGACCAGCACTCCGCTCCACCCATTTGGCCCAGGCGTTTTTAATTAGCAGGAAACTGCATAAGGGTTTCCTCCTACCATTCTCCCAGCCCTCTGGCAGTGGTAGGTTTCATACTGGTGTGGTTCTCTGTGGCGGCCGTTGTTTCTGTGATGCTTTGTCTGTGGGGTGGAGTGGCCCAGAGCCATGGGCTTGGTCAGCCAGTAGTGGGACTGCCTGGCCACTGGGTCGCTCCCCCCCATTGGGCATGGGGTCTCGGAGGCAGTGGTCGCCGCCGGGGGCTACGCCAGTGTCAGGTTAGGGACCCACTCTAACGAGGTGGCCTTGACGTGGCGAGTGGGCTTGTACTTTTTGATCAAAATGTATACTAGCAACCTGTTAGTTTTCGAAATTATGCTGAGAAGCAAGTAGATCAAATTACAAATGGTGGATGTGCGGCTGTGTTTCTCTTTATGTGTTGCATGAGGATGATGTATTGCCTTTCCCTACTCCCTGTGACACCCAGACCACCAAGACCCAGGACAGCTACATCGAGTCTGCTTAGGTGGCACTACCGCTAAGTGATAGCAAGAAGAATGATATGGAGAGTGAGGCTGGGGGATTGTTGAGGGCTATAGTGATGCAGGAGTCCCCAGCCCACCTCCAGAATTTTACATTCGGTGATGACCAGGGAGAGGATGTATTAATAAAGAGAAAAGCAAAAAAACAGAAGACCCAGGATACTGTGCATTATGGGTTCCATCCTTTCTAGAAGTCTGGGCCAGCTGCAAAGCTGGTTCAGGCTGCTGGGCCCCCCAGTCTGCCAGACCCCACTTTTATAATGGAACGGGGCCAGCATGGGGGGTATAGCAAGGCGTCAAAGATGGCTGCGGACGCAATAGATGTGAAGTCCACTTATCCTGTGGGCAGGGTAGGGCAGGATGGGCTCATGGTGGGCAGCTCTGGCTCTGCAGGACCGCCCCAGGGTGATAGGGGGCATGTCCGAGCACCAGAGGCAATTTATGCTGCCGTGTGCTCGGGGACAGTGCTCCGAGTGCTGTGGGCATTACCGACACTGCAGGGCACTCCCATGTGAGGGGGGGGGAGTGTCCGGGCGCCGGTGGCAGAGAGCGGTGGGTCCATGTGCTCGGGGGGGGGGGGGTTCCCCAAGTACTGTGTGTTCTGTGGGTGCTGCGGGGCACTCCTTTGTCAGGGCGGGGAGTGTCCGGGTGCCGGGATCAGAGCCCATGCGGCAATGCAAACGCTAGCATTGTGGCAGGAGCTAAGGTGCGCTCTGAGGGGCAGCCCCAGACTCGGGAAGTAACATTGCCCATAGAGTGAAGAGGGAAAATCATCAGCATCGACCCCAGCAGCAGTTAAGCCGGCACAAAAGATCATACTCAAACCGGCAGTACTATACTACAAGTCCCAGTCATCCCAGAATGTGTTATGCAAGATACTAAGGGTGTACTATTTAGTTTTCCCCCAAGTGGATTTAACTGTGAATTTTAAGATACTAAGGGTGCAAGATTGGAGTGGATGTGGGAGTGCCAGCGGGGTGAATGTTGGTGGGAGTAGTAGTGGTATGAATGGGAAGTCCGTTATGGATGGAGAAAAGGATAATGGGAGTAGTCGTGTGAATGGCGGCTCTGGGTCTGGTCCGGCTGATCCTCCCCCCCCCGGTAGTGACTGCTCTTAGGAGCTATGCCAATGTCGCTGCAGGGGGGGGGGTTTGGGGGGGTCTCCTGCTCTGTCCGGCTCTGCAGGCCAGTTGCAAAAGCGCCTCCTGGAGGCTCTGTGTAGGGGCGACAGGTCGATCCAGGTATAGGGAAGAGGTGAGGTTGATCTGTCTTTCTGGACAGAGAGGCATGGTTTGGGGGCGTTCCGAGAGCAGAATGGGTAGGTGGTCTGGTCCCTCCCGACAATCAGGCAGGACAATAATCATAGGAATGTGGTCCATCTGATTTGGAGGGGCGAGGATGCGTGCCCACCTCACGCTCAAGTGGTTGAGCTCCTCCTTCAGATGGAATTCAGGGCGAGTGACATCTCCCCTATGGTTCATCTGAGTTTGATGTGAGTTTCGTTCAGCCAGAGGGTCTTGAACTCTTCTGGTCAAACTACGAAGTGGCGAAGAATGAGCCAGTCTGGCAGGATTTTGCCGTAAAGGCAATTTCCTGTCAGAACTTGGTCAAGAAAATGACCATTTTGACCCGTTACGAGTCACTTTCTTGACCTGACTCAGATGGTATGGGGATGTGACGGACATGCCTAAGAAAAACTTGGATGAGCACGAGATCTGGTCTGGGGCCTGGACGTTTGACGTCAAACTCAAGCGTTCAGGGAGTACGGTTGCCCACATTCCGTCAGCTGCCTTCCTTGGATGTGATAGGATCCAGGTCTTCTACCAGGGGCAGCCTAAGGTCGGTCACAGGTGTGGCAGCCCCACCCATTTTAGCACAGCCTGTACTGTGCAGGTCTGCGCTTTGTGTGGTGGGGTGGCTCATCTGGCAGCATCCTGTAGGCAGATCCGGTGCCACCTGTGTGGTGTCCTTGGACACCCTTTTAGCAATTACCTAGCGCCATTGCCTGTACAGCGGCCACTCCGGCTGAGGAGAGCTGTGAAGTTGCCTCGGCTAGGGAGGGTACAGGCAGGGATGGGGGCACAACAGGGCTAGTGAGGAGGAAAAAGGGCCTCGCCAAACTAAGGCAGAAGGAAAATCATAAGAGAAGTAGGGAGCTGGAGAGTGCCCAGGTGATGGGGATAGCTCCGGCCCCTACTCCTGAAGCTGGCCCTGTAACCGCTGAAGCCCTGGAGGAGAATGTGCTGGATGAGGAGATCAGGATGCTTCACAGTGAGGAAGACAATTTAGCCGACCCTTCCGATTTTTCCCACTATGAAAGTGTGGATGAGGAGAGTGGGGAGAGGGCCAAAAAGAAAGACAAGGGCAAAAGAAAAGGGAGAAAGAAGAGGTCTTAGCCCTCTGTTCCTTGTACTACGGGCCTGGCCCAAAACGGAAGCCCCCCTCTGATTGACCTGTCAAACCGGTACCTCGTCCTCAATACCATCTCCTCCCCCTCCTTGGAGGGGGAAGGTGAGGGCGAGGTGCCTAGGGAGAAGGAGCCTCTGGGGGGAACTGGGCACTGTCCTGTCGAGGCACCTTCCTTGGAAGGCAGGGCTAGACCGGGGCCAGACGGAGACGAAAGGCAAGCAAAGGTAAAGGGTGTGGCCGTCTGATTTAATCACCCTGTATGGTGGCACTAACCCCATTGACGCTGGCATCTATTAATTGAGCCAGCATAAAGTCAGATACGGCATGATTTGCAGTCTTTGATTTTCTCGTCCATGTTGACGCCAACATTTTCTTTTTACAGGAGACCAGGTTGTCAGATCTAGCCTCTCTGGTTAAAGCCAGAAAAGAGTGGACACCCTACCACTGGTCTCTTGCGGCTGAGCCGTATGGTGGGGTGGCGGTGCTTTTTACCGCTCCTGTTGAATGCTGACGGGTTATTGAATTAGAAATGGGGAGGTGCCTGATCTTATATGTCTTCATGAAAGGGACAAGAGCTCCGGCTCATTAACATCTATGCCCCACAAACCAGGTTGGTCCATAAGGATCTCTTTATGAAGATTGAGCCCTTTCGATTTACGAGTCGGCAAGTGATTTTTGGAGGGGACTTCAATAATGTCATGAGGTCCCAAGATAGGAAAGGTTCCAATAATCAGCTGACTTATAACTGTGTGGCCCTCAATAATATAGTTAGGGAAGCTTGCCTAGAAGATGCCCAAATCCGGAGTTTCCCCTTTCATCGAGGTAGCTGCAGGTCTAGGTTTTATTTGAAGGAGGAAGCTGTCTCCTCTGCAGTGTCCGTGGTTGAGGTGGAGTTCTCTGATCACTGTATGATTTTGTTTTCCCTGAATGTTTCAGAGACCCCCCCCCCCCCCCGGATGGGTAAAGGTTGTTGGAAGCTGAATTTGTCCCTCCTGTAGGAAGCGGAGGTAAGACGGTCCTTTGAGGATTTTCTTCAGAGTCAGGTACCTTTACTGGACCTATGTAGTAGTAAGTCAGAGTGGTGGGAGATATTCAAGAAGCGGGTTGCAGGGTTCTTCCGCCAGCTCTCGAGCCTCAGGTCCCTGAATAGGTATCACATGAATCAGGGTCTGAGGAGGAAACTTGAACTTCTGAAGTCTTTGGTTTTTGAGAGGGATTAAGGGAGGTACCGCTCGCCCGACCCTTACAGAAACTGCAAGATGTCAGTGAGTAGTAAAGTCATTTCCAGACTGTTTGATAGTACAGGATCTTTGAATTGGTCCAGATCAAGGATCTTGGAGGTCATCAGATCTTTCTACTCGCAATTATTGGGAAGGAAGGATCTAGATCAGGATGTGATGTTGGGTTTCCTGGCTGAAGCTGTTCCTGAGCCAGTGGTAGACCCCTGTCTTGACGTTTTGGCAGATGGGATCAGGGAAGAGGAAGAGAGACTGGCGATCAAGTGGATTGCCCTAAGAAGTCACCAAGTCTAGATGGCTTAACATCCGAGTGGTACAGGACCTTTATTGAGTCTTTAGCTCCCCTCTTGACTGAGGTATTCAATGAGTGTCTCCCCTCGGGCACTCTGCTGAAGTCAATGAGGAGGTCAGCCCTGATTCTTCTGTCAAAGGGGAAAGATCCTAGCCGGATTGAGAATTAGAGGCCCCTAGCCCTTCTCAATATGAACAGGAAGCTTCTGGCCAAGATAGTGTTTAATCAGCTGGTGAAGTTTGCACCCCTGTTCCTTTCGGAGGCCCATCACTGCACTGTTCCAGTCCAAAGCACCTTAAGTGCTGTCCTTAGTGACAGAGAGGCAGTGGAGCGGAGTAGTGCAGGTATCTGGAATGGGTACTTGCTAATCTTGGATCAGGCCAAAGCATTTGATCAGGTGAACCACGAGTACCTCTGGTCCATCCTCCTGAGATATGGCTTACCGAGTACTTTTGTTAATTGGCTTAAGATCTTGTATGCAGGGACAGAGAGTTTCCCACTGGTGAATGGGTGGTCTGGCCACTCTTTTGAGTTGGGGTCCGGAGTCAGTCAGGGTTGTCCTTTGAGCCCGCTCTTATGTGTTCACAATCGGTCCCTTCCTTAGGAGGGTGAGTCGCGGACCATTGACAGTGTCACTCAGAGAGTGGTGGCGTATGTTGGCGATGTCGCTATTTTTGTCTCCTCGAGAGAGGAGGTCGATGTGGTGATGTCGGAGGTGGACTGCTACTCAGAGGCCTCCGGGTGTAAGATCAACTGGGATAAGTGTAAAAGTCTCTGGCTGGGAGGGGGAGATGCCATGTTTGATCTCCCAGACACCCTTCCAGGGCCTCAAGAGTCAGCAAAAGTCTTAGGCATCACATTTGTACAGGATGATTATCCCACCAAAAACTGGGATGGTAAGCTCCAGGATGCCACTCAGAGGGTAAACCTGTGGAAGGGTTGGTCTTTGATGCTCAGGGAAAGGGTACACCTGATCAAATTGCACCTGCTCCCCTTGTTTTTCTATCTGGGCAGCGTATGTATTTTGCCAGAGGCTTGTTACACTAGGATCTACAGCCTGTTTTTCCAGCTGTTATGGGGGAACAGGATAAACCTAGTTAAGAGAGAGGTTACATACCGCACGAGGAGACTAGGGGGTTTATCTATGGTAAACCCCTTGGTGTTCTTAACGAACACCTTCTTGAAAGCTAACATCTGGAAAGAGAGGGCTCCTCCGTGGGTAATCTCCTGCAGGGAATGGTTTCAGCCTTTCTTCCAGGAATGGGAGAGAGGAGGGCGAGTGAAGGACCTCCTTACGCCCATGGATATCATCCGGCTTACGCTACTCTGACTCTGAAGGCGGTATGTCAGGGGGGTTTGGGAGTGTGGGAGATCAGGACCCAGTCAAGACAGTTCCTTGACAAAGGGGTTCTGTTGACCCACTTCCAGGAGCCTCTGGTGCTCATGGACTGCCCAGGTCAGGATCTGAGGATCTGAGAGTGGGGTTGTACCTTTTAAACATGAAAAGGATCCCCCAGAAATTTTGGGACTTGGCCTGGCGCTGCTTTCAGGGGAAGCTATATGTAAGGGGCAACCTGAAATACAGGAACTCTGATGACAGGGGATGCCCCCAAGAAGAGTGCAGGGACACGCTGGAAAGCATGGAAATAAGTATTTTTTGTTTCAATGCAGATTATGTTCTAAAATAAGTGATGGCATTACAAATACAATTGGTGATGCAAAAACAAGCCGTTATATGGGTCTGTAGGTGCAAAATTGAAAGTGTTATGATTTTTAGAAAGGGAGCAGGAAAAAACGAAAGTGCAAAAACAAAAATTGGCCTGGTACTTAAATTCAAAATGGGCTTGGGCCCAAAGGAGTTAAATACACAGAATTTTAGAAAAGCTGGCCATCACCAGAACTAGTGAAGTAGAGACCGGACGTTCGGGAAACCATCAGTGGCGGCGGATGGGCCAGGTAAGTATACTACTTTGTTTTTTAAGCACAACCCAGGTGGAAAACACCCCTTTCCGGAAAACCTCTTTAAGTGTATTCAGCCACATTTACTGTATTATATGTGACTTTTTAAAAAGTAGCTAAATTTTTGTGCAACTTCATTCTACTCAACAGGTAGTATGAAAATCCACAAGAAAACAGTAAAGGCATGCATCAAACATTGCACAACAATATGATAACTTTTTAGAAACTGGCATAAGGGACAAACTGCAATCTTAAATATTGTAATGAAAAAGTCACAAATAATATTTTTTTTTTACCATTGTACTTTATCTTAGTGGTAATTTTTGGAGTATACATACTACTTTTTACCTCCATGTAACTGCAAGTCATGCAAAGGTGCATTCACACCACATTTTGTGTCTCCGAGGGCTGGAGCCGGTGGGAAAATTTCAAAACTGCCTGCTGCCCTAACCCTGCCAGACCTGTGCTGTACCCCTATTCAATTCAGTACCTGCCAAAATCCGAATATTGTCTGAAAATGACCCTACCAGAGTCAATATCTGACTCCGTTCATCTCAATGGATGAAATGAGCTATGGCATGGGTTTGACAGAGATACAGCAACTTGCTGTTTTGAAATTCTTTCACCAGATATGGCCCACTGAGTAATAGATAATCTGCCCCACTAAATAAATAAAAAAATTAAAAAAACTGCAAAAAAAAAAAAACATTAAAAAAGCACATACTGCTGCTTTTTAGGTACAGTTTCAACACAAACAGCTTTTTGTAGCAGTTTAGTGTCAGTTTTTCATAACATTTTTTGACCAAAAGCCAAAAGCGAATTCACAAGTAAAAGGAAATATTACATCTACTTTCAAGACTGGCTTTATGATTTAATAAACCAAAAGCAAAACACCTTCACCAATTCAAAATGCAACAAATTAAATAAATGTCACAACATTAAGTACATTTATCCATTTACTCTAAAAAATGACACTAAAGACATTTAAACAGATATGAAATACAGTAGATACATGAGGGCCTGTGATCGTAACATTTACCACTAATGGCCGGGATAAATTTAATGGCATTAACTTTGTTCTGACTGACAGATTTCCAGCACTTACAATAATAAATCATTTTTAGTAGTCTTCTATATAGTTCGGGAAGGGAACTACAACTGTGCTGCTGTTAATAATTCATTACCTAACAATTAATTAACATGAGCAATATTTAAAAGGAAATAAATAAGAATAAATGGTGTTTGACTGATATAGTGGAACAAAGCTTATTTCCTGCTTGTCATGTTACAATGACTGAGGATCATTTTAGATTTTTGTATTATTAATATTTAGTGGAAAATCAATCTAAACTCATACATCACTAAATGCATAATTGTATTTCTCCTGCGTGGACAACAACAGAGTATAAATTTAATTTCTGCAGTGCGATCTCTCCTTATAAATTCGATTTCGAGTAATACTTCATAATACAAATTAAACACAACAGCACAGCAGTGACTCACCATCATTTTACATAATTAAAAATATTTATCTTGCTATTCCTTTAATTATACATTTGTCTCTGCTGGAGTATAGCAATGGACTGTCTACTGTACACTAGAATACGTTCCCACAGTGCTGTCTGGGAGCATATTAAGAAGAATTCATTAAAAGGACATATTATCAAGCAGCTGATGTGCATTACCACTAAAGTAATACCCCATTCAGCAATATTTTAATGACCAGGGAAATTTATCATTCAGTTATGATTTAATGAACTGATTTTTTTTCTACCACTCTGTAGATTTTCTTTTTTATGTAACTGTACCTTTGGAGATACATGAAATTATCAGCTTTACGTTACCTGTACTGGATTCTACACAACAGTTTATATTTGTAATATTAATTTCTATTGCTTATATTGAGCTATCATATTCAGTAGTTTTGTACAAAACGTTTTATCATTTACCTTAATCCCAGCCTTAAAGGGGTATTCTGGGATTTTTTTTATTTATTTAACTTTGCTACAGGGGCTGTAAAGTTTGTGTAGTTCATAATATAGTGTCTGCACCTGTATTTGTTGGCTGGCCTCGCAATTCTTATGTGATCTTTGCCTCAAGTTTTATTTTTAACAGCATACAAAATTAGTGTCTCAGCTTTTCCCAGGTTGTAGAGTGGCCCAAGACATTACATCACTAGTCAGGTGTTCAAAGGGAGCCTGTCTGTTTCTGGGTGGAGCAACCGCTGGGTGGGGGCCGAGATCATACTGTGTCTCAGACATATGTTACCTTACCAGAATGCTTTTGGAGTGTGAAATGCTACCAGAGTACCCAGATGAAACCCACAAAATCTAAACAGTGTATGTAAAATGTAATATATTAATAGACTGGCCTAATAGACTACCCAAATTAGCATTTTATGTCTTCAACAATTACAAGGAAAACTGCTGCAAAGTGCATGTGCATTACAAGTGCTTATAAAGACAAGACAAACAGGAATGTGTTCAATAATAAACATGTGGATCAGAATATGTATACAATTATATAATAGTCTTTCACATGTATCAATGTTTTATTGAAAGAATGACCAGTTTTTATGTTCAAATAAGATTAGAAATATCCAATAAACAAGAGAAGACAAAGGCACTCACCCGTACAGTGAACTTCTTGCTTTATTTTCAATAGTCTATACAGACATAGGGCTGCGGCGTGCATCTATAGCAGGTGGAAGACGCCAGTGCGCACTGATTGGTGACAGCTGTTTCTTTCCTTCCTGAACTTCAACAGACCCAGGGTCTGTTGAAGTTCAGGAAGGAAAGAAACAGCTGTCACCAATCAGTGCGCACTGGCGTCTTCCACCTGCTATAGATGCACGCCGCAGCCCTATGTCTGTATAGACTATTGAAAATAAAGCAAGAAGTTCACTGTACGGGTGAGTGCCTTTGTCTTCTCTTGTTTATTGGATTTGCACACTATGTCTGGATTCTTCCACAAATGAACACCGCCGTACGTACAGTGTCCCGCTGCCCTGCCGCCACCATTTGCATGAACTGTGTCCGATCATTTTAGCTAGTCCAGCAGTGCCTACACCTACCTGTATCTCTATTTTGAAGATTAGAAATATGTCTACAAGTCAACAAACACTGACATGAAGTATAAGCTCTGTCAATATCAACCTGCTCTTGGAAGCTACTGGTTGGATTGATGATCTTACCGCTAGGGCTGCCTTTGGTTAGCTGACACCCTGTGTGGGATTCTACAAACCGCATAGAAGTAAAACAAAAAAGTTTTTTTCAGTGCTTTTAAAATTAAAAACTATCCATACCTATGTGTCAGAATGCTTAAAGACTAAAGGAGTTCCTCACAAGTTGAACATTTTAGTTTTCCCTCTGCCACCTATATCTACCTAATCTACCAAATGTAAATCATCTCTTGCCCACAGTATGATCTAAGGATCATTTCTCCTGCTTCTAAATATTATTTAATAATATCCGTTCCAAATTGTCTCCTTGTCACCTTTTTTTCCAGTGAATTTTTTTTTTCATATCAACTGGCTCCAGAAAGTTAAACAGATTTGTAAATTACTTCTATTAAAAAATCTTAATCCTACCAGTGCTTATCAGCTGCTGAAGTTGAGTTGTTCTGTCTGACAGCAGTGCTCTCTGCTGACACATCTGTCTGTCTCAGGAACCGTCCAGAGTAGGAGCAAATCCCCATAGCAAATGTCTCCTGCTCCATACAGTTCCTGAGACAGACAGAGGTGTCAGCAGAGAGCACTGTTGTTAGACAGAAAAGAACAACTCAACTTCAGCAGCCAATAAGTACTAGTAGGCTTAAGATTTTTTTATATAACTAATTTACAAATCTGCTTAACTTTCTGGTCAAAGTTGATTGCAGCATCTGTCTGTCAATAACATACATCAGCCCGATCGGCGATGTCCAGTATTAGCCGCACGTCCTGGTTGCTGATAGCAACCGGGACCTGCCGGGTATGGAGCTGAGCACGCTTCACATATGGGGAGCCAACCACAGGTGTAAATATACGTCCGTGGTCATTAAGGGGTTAATGAACTAACAGTATTTTGTAGTGACAAGCTTTCAGGAGGCCTCCCGAAAGCTTGTTACTACAAAATACTGTTAGTCCAAAAAAAAAAAGGTATTACAAGATTCTGCAATATTCTATGATTTTACAAATTAATTGAATGGATAGTTTATTGGGTAGATAATGGCGATGACAAATACCTAGCGGTGTTGCAGAAATTGCAAAGTTAGAAGTAGATTATAGATCTTCAAATGTAATTCTGCATTTACATGATTAAATATTGTGCAGAACCACTGAGGCCACCAATTGGCTTAAAGGGGTACTCCGGTGGAAAACAACGTTTTTTAAATCAAAGGTGCCAAACAGTTAAACAGATTTGTAAATTACTTCAGTTTCAAAATCTTAACCCTTATCAGCTGCTTAATGCTACAGAGGAAGTCGTATAGTTCTGTCTGATCACAGTGCTCTCTGCTAACATCTCTGTGTCAGGAACTGTCCAGAGCAGGAACAAATCCCCACAGCAAACCTCTCCAGCATTGGACAGTTCCTGACATGGACAGAGGTGTCAGCAGAGAGCACTGTGGTCACATTATTATTATTTTTTTCTAGGTTTGTACCATGTTTATATATTCTGGCCCCTCATTTACTGATGTTAGCACTTCACTCATTTGGCCTAGATGGTCTTTTTTTTTTTTTTTTTTTTTTTAGAAGGAGAATGCATAGGAGTATCGAACTATTTGTCCTAAATTGTCTGAGCCCACTACAAAAGGTGATCGGTACACTTTGTCTGTGGGGGAGTATGGTTCAAAGCTAAGGTAGCTTAGATTGGCAGCATGTTTGCTATTGGACTGATGGGTCACTACCCCTGTAGGTGCTGTGCTAAGGAATCAGAATTTGATGTCCAATGCTACACCTAAAAGAGCCAGGACCTACTCAAAAGAGATCACTATCACTGAGTGGCAAGGACTTATGTGGGGAGATTTATTAAATGCTGTATAGACGAAGAGTGGAACAGTTTTTTTTTTTTTTTTTCTTTGTTTTTCATTGTAAAAATAATGCACCCACAAAATCGTAGAGAAATTGCATCCGTATTTTAAACATTATTGGGAGATTTATCAAAGCCTGTCCAAAAGAAAAGTTGCTGAGTGGCCCATAGTTGCCAATCAGGTCGCTTCTTTCATATTTCACAGGCCTTTTCAAAAATGAGAAGCGATCTGATTGGTTGCTATGGGCAACTCAGCAACTTTTCTTTTGGACAGGTTTTGATAAATCTCCCTCTATGTCTAGGTGTTACTCAATAGGAAAGAGGTTGTTTTCAGGATATTTTGCAAACAATTTTTATTTAATTTTTTTACAATAAAATATGCTTGAAATACACTGTGTGAACCTTGTATAAGCCTGACAGTACACAATGTGCTGTAAAAGAGCAGGGCATACATTACTTTCCTTTTAATTTCAAAATCCTGCTTTTTTATTGCACAGTAATTGTTGTCAAAAAGCTGTGAATACAGAGTTTGGTGTGGTTTTTTTAACCCGTTCCGGGAGTTACATTTCCTTTCTTTCTGATCACACTGCTCTCTGCTGACACCTCTGTTCATTTTAGGAACTGTCCGGAGTAGGAGCAAATCCCCATAGCAAACCTCTCCTGCTCTGGACAATTCCTAAAATTTACAGAGGTGTCAGCAGAGAGCACTGTGGTCAGACAGAAAGGAAATTAAAAAAGAAAAGAATTCCCTGTGGAGCAAATAGCAGCTGATAAGTACTGGAAGGATTAAGCTTTTTAAATAGAAGTAATTTCCAAATCTGTTTAACTTTCTGGCACCAGTTGATTTAAAAAAAATGTTTTCCAGTGGAGTAATCCTTTAAGGATCGAGGGCATACCTGTACACCCTGGTCCCGTTACCTGAGTTGGAAACATGCTCATGAGCGGAGCACGCTTCAAATCCGGTAGGTCCCGGTTGCTTTGAGCAGCCAGGACTAACGGTTAATGCTGGCCATCGCAGATTGAGCAAATTCCCGGCATTAACCCTTTAGATGCTACACTCAAAGTTGATTGCAGCATCTAAAGTGTGAGGTTAACAGTGTGAGTTAGCTCAGGGCAGCTGATCAGGATATCCCGGCAAAATCATAGGTCCCGATCAGTGGACGACGAAAGGGCCCTTACCTGCCTCCTTGCCGTCTAATCGATGCTCCAAGGCTCTGGCCAGTGATGGCAGGCTAGAGCAGCAAAGCATCGATAAAACATTGATCAGTGCTATGCTATGACACATCATTGAACAGTGTATGCAAGCTACAGACTGCATGTTATAGCCCCCTATGGGGACAAAAAAAAGTGTAAAAAAAAAAGTTTATTCAAATGAATTAACCCCTTCCCTAATAAAAGTTTGAATCACCCCCCTTTTCTCATTTTTTTTAAAATTAAAATATTATAATTAGAAATAAGTGTAATCATATGTGGTATCGCCACATGTGTAAATGTCCAAACTATAAAAATATAATGTTAATTAAACCACACAGTCAATGGTGTTTACGTAAAAAAATACCAGGACCCGTGGCTAATACCGGAAATCAGGAAACACCAAACCCAGTGATGCCCAGCATTAACCCCTTAACCCCTATTAAAGTTGGACACGGCATCTAAAATAAAAATAAAATAGTCCCGGCAGCTCAGCGTAGCTGATCGGGACCACCACAGTAAAACCAGGGTGTCCCAATGAGCTTAGAGGATGGCAAAAGGGCCCTTACCTGCCTCCCTGCGATCTGATTGTTGCGCTGATCCTCCAATCAGCTATGGCAGGCTGGAGCAATGGAGTACCGATAACAATGATCTATGCTATGGCAATCAGAAGATTGCATGTTATGTTCCTCTATGGGGACTAAAATAATGTAAAATAAAAGTAAATAAATGTCAATTAACCCCTTCCCTAATAAAAGTTTGAATCACCCCCTTTTCCCATTTTATGAATAAAATAATGTATATAATCAAAAATAAATATAATCATATGTGGTATCGCTGCATGCGTAAATGTCCAAACTATAAAAATTATAATGTTAGTTAGACCATATGGTCAATGGCTTTGTCCAAAATTTTTTTTTTTTTTTTGTGTCTCTTTGTATACCTATAAAAAATTATAAAAAGTGATCAAAAAGTCCCATCAAAATGTTACTGATAAAACTACAGATCATGGCGCCAAAAAATTAGCCCTCACTCATCTTGGAATACAGAAAAATAAAAAAGTTATAGAGGTCAGAAGAGGACATTTTAAATGTACAAATTTTTGTGCAAAAAGTTATAATAGTTTTAACAGAAGTAAAACAAAATCAAGCCTATATAAGTTTTGTATCAATTTAATCGTATTGACCTACAACATAAAGTTAAGGTGTAATTTTTACCGACAAGTGCAATGCGTAGAATCGGAAGCCCACAAAATTACAAAATGGCGTTTTCCCCCAATTTGCCCCACAAATAGTTAAATAGTTAAACAGATTTGTAAATGACTCCTATTAAAAAATATTTACCCTTCCAGTACTTTTTAGCAGCTGTATGCTGCAGAGGAAATTCTTTTCTTTTTGAATTTCTTTTTCTGTCTTGTCCACAGTGCTCTCTGCTGACACCTGGTGCCAGGAACTGTCCGGAGCAAGAGAAAATCCCCCTTTCAAACCTATGCTGCTTTGGACAGTTCCTGACACGGACAGAGGGAGCACTGTGGACAAGACAAAAAATAAATTCAAAAATAAAAGAATTTCCTTGTTGCATACACCTGCTAAAAAGTACTGGAAGGGTAAAGATTTTCTATTATAAGTAATTTACAAATCTGTTTAACTTTCTGGTGCAAATAAATTTTTAAAAAATGTTTTCCACCGGAGTACCCCTTTACGGTCAAACTGGGCTGAGTCCTTTTTTTTTAATCAACTGGTGCTAGAAAGTTAAACAGATTTGTAAATCACTTCTATTAAAAAAAAATTATCCTTCCAGTACTTTTTAGGGGCTGTATACTAAAGAGAAATCCAAAAAAGAAATGCATTTCCTGTGATGTCCTGATCACAGTGCTCTCTGCCGTCCATTTTAGGAACTGGAGAAAATCCCCATAGCAAACATATGCTTCTCTGGAAAGTTCCTAAAATGGACAGCAGAGGCCAGCAGAGAGCACTGTGGTCAGGACATCACAGGAAATGCATTTCTTTTTGGATTTCTCTTTAGTATACAGCCCCTAAAAAGTACTGGAAGGATTAAAGGGGTATTCCAGGCCAAAACTTTTTTTTATATATCAACTGGCTCCGGAAAGTTAAACAGATTTGTAAATTACTTCTATTAAAAAATCTTAATCCTTCCAATAGTTATTAGCTTCTGAAGTTGAGTTGTTGTTTTCTGTCTAACTGCTCTAGACAGAAAACTTCAGAAGCTAATTACTATTGGAAGGATTAAGATTTTTTAATAGAAGTAATTTACAAATCTGTTTAACTTTCCGGAGCCAGTTGATTATATATATATATATATATATATATATATATATATATATATATATATATATATAGGTTTTGCCTGGAATAGCCCTTTAAATTTTTTTAATAGAAGTGATTTACAAATCTATACTGTAGCGTATAGATGAGTAGTTCGGCACTGCTAACTTCTGTACCTGAAGGCGGGTGGACACTAAGTCGCTGTAGCGGAGTGAGGATACGGTGGTGCTCAGACTCACGTAGAATATACCATCAGTGCATAAGGAAACAAAGAAAAGTTGGCACTCACCGGATTTCCAATTCAGCAGATTTTATTGCACATTACTCACAGCCGTAGTACAATTCTCGTGGAGACGACGGATGGTACAAGGGGGGTACCACAGAGAGGCGACACCTGTGTTTCGCACTTAGTAGTGCTTCAACGGGCCTACTGAAACAGTAGGCCCGTTGAAGCACTACTAAGTGCGAAACACAGGTGTCGCCTCTCTGTGGTACCCCCCTTGTACCATCCGTCGTCTCCCCGAGAATTATACTACGGCTGTGAGTAATGTGCAATAAAATCTACTGAATTGGAAATCCGGTGAGTGCCAAATTTTCTTTGTTTCCTTATGCATTGATGATTTACAAATCTGTTTAACTTTCTGGCACCAGTTGATTTAAAAAAAAAAAAAAGTTTTCCACGGTAGTACCCCTTTAAGGGGTAAAGCACATTCAAAAATTTTGCAAGCATGCCAGTTTTTTTTGAATTTGGTGTTACTTTTGCAGACATTTACCTTATTCACAAACACACACAAAATTGCCATTTTGTCTCGTACAGTAAATGTTGGAAAAAAGCTGAAAATAATTAATACAGAGTTGGGTGTCACTTTTACGCACAGTCAAATAAATTACAAAGTGTGCCAGCTTTTTTTATTTTTTATTTTTTTGCAGTAAACTAATTGTTGTCAAACATTCGTGGATAGGGGATTTGATGTCACTTTTACACACAATCAATTTAATCACGTGTGCCTTTCTGTCTATTACAGAACAGTAATTGTGGTCAAAAAGCTGCAAATACAGAGTTTGGTGTGACTTTGGCAAACAGTCAAATTAGTTGCAATCTCAATTTTTTTTTGTAGTCCAGTACTTAGTATCACGTTTGTGCAAATTCAATTGTGCCAGTTTTTTATTTGGTGATACAGTAATTCATATATATATATATATATATATATATATATATATATATATATATATATGTATATATATATATATATATATATATATATATATATATATATATATAAAAGTCACAGTCAAATTAAAGGAGTACTCCAGTTTAGAACCTTTTTGTGTCATCATCCTGATGGCATTGAGCCCCAACACCAAGAAGACCAGTTTCGGGGCTCAATGCATTACACTGCAAGTCAGCCTATTGCTGGCTGAGGTGGGACATCGCTGAGACAGGCAAATAGCTCATCAGCAGTGTGATGTGTCGACCACCGGCAAGCAGGAAGGAGGAGACAGAATCGAAGGACTGGAGCGGAGAGACCGGTCACTGAGGTAGTGGAGGTAGGTAAGTCTAGTTTGTAGTTTTATATGCTGGCAGCCGGGGGATGATGGTACAAAGCAGTTCTAAGCCAGAGTACTCCTTTAATTTGACTGTGTGCAAAAGTTACCCAAAATATTTATGGCTTTTTTATATGAATTAATGTACCACATAAAAAAATTGGCACAATTGAATTTGTAATGAATTTAAATGTACATAAAAGTGAGAGAAAAAAATCCTATTCAAGGCTTTAATAACAAGTACTGTACTATAAAAAAAAAAAAACTGTTGGGCTTGAATTTGCAATTAATTTGACTATTTGCAAAAGTTACACCAAACTCTGAATTCCCAGCATTGTGACAATAATTACTGTACTGTACCAGTCAAAAAGGCTTACTTAAAAGTGTAATTAAATTAAAAAAAACTAATTCTTCACTTTTGATTTAACTTTGACTTCAATTTTCCCCTCTTCAGACATAACTTCCAAAGTATTAACTCATTAGACATGATTAATGAATAATATAAAAGTGTCAATGAGCTACTTCACAGATGGAGCGTTTTACCACTATCTACAAAAGATTACATTTTTTATTGTACACAAAGTTATTCTGCTTAGACAATTCTATTTTATATACTTTAGGTAAAGATTTTGATTTTGCCTTATTAACTTATTTATGAATGATATTTTAGGAAATGTCAAATGGAAAAAAAAATCACAAAAACACACAAAAATTTTGAGGGGATGGGCTCCAGTTACAAAGACTCTGAACATGGAATTAATTATACAAAACAATAAAGGATTTCTTTGTCCAAAGTTAACACTCTTAGGGTGCGTTCACACGGAGTCAATGAAGAGTAATTCACGCTGAAAAATTTACCGACGTAAAAAAGATTTTTTTTTTCACACGAAATTCGCAGGAAATTCGCACGCAATTTGCGCGGAATTGCGCACGGACATGGGGGAGAAGAAGTGAAGGGTGTTTCAGCCATTTCCGTGCAAATTGTGCGCAAATTCCGCACAAATTGTGCGCAAATTGCCCGCAAATTGCGTGCAAATTCCGCACGAAAAGGATGTCGAGTGGAATTTATTTTTTACCATTGACTTCAATTGATTTCTGTTAGCGGATTCCGCTTGAAGAATGAACATGTTCTTTCTTCAAGCGGAACGGAATTCAGCGTCGGAATTCTGCTAGCAGAATTTCCGCAGTGTGAACAGGACAGCAGAAATAACATTAGAGTCAATGGGCAGAGGAGATGTCCATTAGTTTGTAGCGGAGAATCCAAGAGGAATTAGGTTAAATAGGTTGGAGGTTTAGACTGGGAAGTGGCAATGTAAGGTTATGCACATGGGGAGGAAAAATCCATGCTGGGAATATGTATTAAATGGTAAAACACTGGGAACAACTGACATGGAAGAGGTGTTTTAGTTAACAGTAAATTTACCTGTAGTGACCAGTGTCAGGCAGCTGCTGCCCCACAGAATACTGTGTACAGTACTGGGCACCAGTGTACAAGAAATATATAGTGGAGCTGGAGAGGGTTCAAAGACGGGCAACCAGGGTAACACGGGCAATGGGAGGACTACAGTACCAGGATAGACTATCAGATTTAGGGTTATTTAGTTTAGAAAAAAGAAAGCTCAGGGGCTACCTAATAACTATGTATAAATATATCAGGGACAACAAACACATTTCTCCCATGATCTATTTATACCCAGAACTGTATCTATAATAAGGGGCACCTCTACATCTAAAGGAAAGAAGGTTTCTACACCAACACAGATGGGGGTTCTTTACTGTAAGAGCAGTGAGACTATGGAACTCTCTCCTAGAGGAAGCGGTCATGGTGAACACAATAAAAGAGGTCAAAAGATGCATTTCTGAAAAGTAATAACATTACAGGTTATGGATAATACATTTTATAGGGACAGAACATTGATCCAGGGATTTATTCTGATGCCATATTTGGAGTCAGGAAGGATTTTTTTTCACTAGTATGCTGCAATTGGCATGAGGGTTTTTTGCCTTCTTCTGGATAATCACAGTAGGGACAAAATAAGGTTATAGGTTAAACTTGATGGACTTTTTTTCAACCTTAAAAACTTTAACTTTGACTCATGTTACTTCCTGAATGCTGGGTCTTTCCATCCAATCACTGCAGGCTGCTTTGTAACCTCCTCCTCCCTTTTTTTACAGGAGTGAACACAGATGAGTGCTAGTCCCACCCTTTCTTACTGACATTTGTCCATGCCTGTGCTTCAGCTTGGACAAAGATGATTATATTAAAATTTTTTTATAAGCCATGATTTCTATAAAAGGAAATAATAATTTCTTATGAAATATATTAGAAAAGGTTAATATTTTGCCAAGATGTACATCATATAAAAACTTCTTGAATATGACAGTGCTTATTTAGGCTCCGAGTAGTTAAAAAATCCAGGTAATACAATCACTTTAAGGCATGTTCTAAATTCGGTTCACATTATTGAGTAAATGTACAGAAATATCAGAGAAACAAGCAAAAAAAAAAAGACCCTCCAGAGTGTTGGATCACCAAGGAAACAATAGCAGTACATTCCATCTCAAATGTTATTCTTCACTATTGTCCTGATATTTCACTGGTAACAAAACAAAAATGAAAAATACTCACTCAACAGTTTGAGATGTTGGTGTAAAAGATATGAAAATATCCCTAATAAATGTGTTGTTTTACTTGAGAAATCCCAAGCTGTAATTTAACGAAGTGAATTGTTGAAAAATGATATTTATAATATTAATGATATTCATTAGAGATGAGCGAACTTACAGTAAATTTGATTCATCACAAACTTCTCGGCTCGGCAGTTGATGCCTTTTCCTGCATAAATTAGTTCAGCTTTCAGGTGCTCCGGTGGGCTGGAAAAGGTGGATACAGTCCTAGGAGAGAGTCTCCTAGGACTGTATCCACCTTTTCCAGCCCACCGGAGCACCTTAAAGCTGAACTAATTTATGCAGGAAAAGGCATCAACTGCCGAGCCGAGAAGTTCGTGAGGAATCAAATTTACTGTAAGTTCGGTCATCTCTAATATTCATTAATATTCCACTTTTACTATATGGACAGATGTGCAATATGCACGTGCATCTGTGAGGCTGAACTGGAGCATTGTAAAAAGAGGGGGTCGCTAAAACCTTAAAGGGCATCTATCACCTAAATTTTATTAGTCTACACCAAATACTGATACAGATTTAACAACCACCAACCAGAATGTGATGGAACACTAAATAGTTACTTTATCACGGCTCCGTACAGAGATGCCAGGCTTTGACAGAGCTGGCTTGCTATTCTATTGGTGCAGCTTGCTCCAAGCCAAAACTGTACTGTGTCAGTTGTCTATTTGGTGGCATCTATACATATTGGGGTTAATTTACTAAGAGTGGAGTGGAGTTTTCTTTGTGGGTTTTGATTTCCGACAGGTATTTCCCCAAGGTATTTACAGTACTAAGATTTCCCTACGTTTTGCACTTTTCCCTACGTTTTGTGTTTTGTTCTGATCTGTAGGGTTTTTCCCAGCTCAAATCCACCACACTTTCTGTGGAAACCTTAGTAAATGTGTTGGGATTTTTCAAAACTGTTGGGGACACACCTTTTTTCAGGGGTTTATTTGGTCGCAAATTGTGTCGCATGGAACGTGCAACACAATTCGGGCGTAAAACCCGACAAAAAAGAGTCAGGATCACGTTAGTAAATAAACCCCATTGTGTTTTCAAATTTTTTCATACAGTATATTCTAATTCTTCAAAAGTCTGTGTAAACAGCTTTTAACAGCATTTATAGATGTGCTTTACAGCAGCCACATAGACTATAGGGATGATCTAGGCATGCTCTGGAACCTGGGTAGAAGTCACTGTGCATAGGTCAGGGAGAGGTGATATGTGACCATCACTTATTGTAAATAGTGTGATCTAAATATTGTTTTTTTGGTGTCATGTTTCATTGAAATACTGCCTGCAATGATAATGAGGAGACTTCCTAAAAATGGCAATATTTCATTTAAAAAAGAGAATAGTGACATGCAAAGATAAAAAAAATAAAAATTCACTAATGGTTCTTAAAAATACATTTAAGATAATAAAATTTCAAAAACACCTCTCAGCTCTCTTCACATGGGTGTTATCAGTCGAGGTGTGTACCTGCCAAGTCTGACTTTGTCCAATGAGTGCTGTCAGCATAAGGAAGGGTTCACATTTAAAGGGGTACTCCGCCCCTAGACATCTTATCTCCTATCCAAAGGATAGGGGATAAGATGTCAGATCGCGGGGGTCCCGCTGCTGGGACAGCTGGCTGTCACGCCCCCTCCCATAGACTTGCATTGAGGGGCGGGGCATGACGTCACACGGGGGCAGAGTCGTGACGTCACGCTCTTCCGCTCGCGTGGTCGGGATCCAAAGCCTCCAGCGTTGCTGGAAGCCGTTGAGGTTGGTGCTGCAGCCGAGATCCCGGGGTCCCCAGCAGCGGGACCCCCACGATCTGACATCTTATCCCCTATCCTTTGGATAGGGGATAAGATGTCTAGGGGCGGAGTACCCCTTTAATTGCCCACAATTATCAAAATGTGTCTGTTTTTTTTTTGTCTGAGACATATAGCAACCAATCAAAGCTCTTTCATTTTACCAGAGCAGTTTGAGAAATGAAGGCTGTGCTATGATTGGTTGCTATCTAATTGAGACAAAAAACAGGCAAATGTATGCTGAGCAATAGTATAAATCAGGGCAATAGTATGTTGGTCAAAATCAGCATGTGTACATAAACGAAAGGGAGCCCTACAGCAAAGTCCCTCTGGACCAAAAGGTCTGGTTTTTATTTTCCATTGCATTTAAAGGGGTACTCCCCTGGACAACATTTTTTTTTTACATCAACTGGTGCCAGAAAGTTAAACAGATTTGTAAATGACTTCTATTTAAAAATCTTAATCCTTCCAGTACTTATCAGCTGCTGTATGCTGCGGAGGAAGTTCTTTTCTTTTTGAATTTCCTTTCTGTCTGACCACAGTGCTCTCTGCTTACACCTCTCTCCATTTTAGCAACTGTCCTAGTAGGAGCAAATCCCCATAACAAACCTATCCTGCTCTGGACTGTTCCTAAAGTTGACAGAGGTGTCAGCAGAGAGCACTGTGGTCAGACAGAAAGGAAATTCAAAAAGAAAATAATTTCCTGTGGAGCATATAGCAGCTGATAAGTACTGGAGGGATTAAGATATTTAAATAGAAGTAATTTACAAATCTGTATAACTTTCTGGCACCAGTTGATTAAAAATAATGTTTTCCAGAGGAGTACCACTTTACCCAGTAGTCAATATCTCCAACATTTTAAATGCAGATTCCAATGGAGAGGAGTGACTGAGGTTGACTGATAAATATGGTGTAGCTCTACCTACGGCTATGTTAGCACAGTAAAATTTAGTGGTGTGTTTTATTTTACACACACATAAAATGCACACATTATATAAAATGTGCCACTAAAATTTATACTGTGAACACCGACTAAGTTTTCACTTCAGTTCTAAGTTTAGACTGTTTCTTTTCTTACTTTAGATTAAGGCTAGGTTTCCCCTTGTTGTTTTTTTGACAAAAACGCCAATAAAAACGCCAAGCCCATACTGCCGCATGGATTTTTTTTGGTGAAAAAACGCTGCGGCCAGATGTTAGCTGCAAGTCAATAGTAAACTGCAAAATGCCAAATCCACTTGGCGTTTTTCAGTTTGCTGTTTTTTTTAATCCTTTGGCATTTTTGGGCTCCTTGGCAGTTTTTAAAAAATTACCTCTTGGTGAAATTTTGGCGTTTTTTCTGGAAACTCTGGGCGTTTTTCTCCCATAGAAGGCTATGGGAGTGAAAAAACGCCAGGAAAAACTCCATGTGGGTTTTAACTTTGGCGTTTTTTCAGGCTGTTTTTATTCTTTTTTGCACTTTAGCGATCCCCAAAAGTTGGAGATACCTTTTTTTACTAACATTTCGTAGGGTATCATTAAAAAAAAATTATAAGAAAGATATAGTAGTGATGGAAAAAATTGTATTTAATGAAATTTATATTTTTAGAACAAAATTTTAATTAATTTTTAAACAGGGAACAATTTATGTGGGCGGGTGGGGACCTAAAAATGTAGCCTACAATAATATAAATGTAGTGTGTGTGTGTTTTTAACTTTATTTTTCCATTTTTTAGGTAGTACTACTACTCCCAGCACACTGTTCCATGATGGGAGTAGTAGTAACTGTACTAATTGACAGATCGCCCCTTTGCGATCCTCTTGTATAATGTATAGATGCAGGTGGCTGCTCTTCCATGGTCTCCTGCACTGCCCTATATATACACCTATTCATATATCCCGCAGAGCTGTGATTGGTCAGATGGTTCCAGCCAATCACAACTCTGTGGTATATACGAATTTGTGTATATATACATCAGTACGGGGGCCATAGAAGAGCAGCCACATCTATACATTATACAGGAGGATCACAGCGGATGTCAGGAGTTACACTCGCTGCGATCTGTCCATTAATGCAGGTACTACAGCTCCCAGCAGAGTGTGCTCCATGTTGGGAGAAGTAGTACCTGCAGTAAGGGACAGATCACAGCGATGTCACTCCTCCTGACACCCGCTGAGATCTTCCTGATGTGACTGTCGGGATCAGCTGTTCTCAAGGCTACAGAGCCGAGAGAACAGCTGATGCTGAGCCGTAAATATACATCGTATATCTACTGCCCAGCAAGAAATTACAGTGAGCCTGCAATGTTTATACAGTATTCACATTTCTTGCTCACTTAACCCCTTGCTGAGCTATGCGCTATGCACAAGCCCGGCAAGGAAAGAGTTAACTTACACTGCTGGACAGTGTAGGTTAACCCTTTGGGTGGTATACAGTATATACAGCTATGTATAGATAGCTGTATATAGTGTATACAGAAGACGAAGAAGTCCCCTTACCTCCCTCCAGTCCCGCGGGTCCGTGTAGCTCCTCCCCCTAGTGATGACACCATTAGGGGCGGATCTACAGACAGGATCCAGGCTGGGCTCTGTTCACATTGTCCGTTTTGGATAATGTGAACAGACCCTTCTGCCAGTGTCAGCCAAAGGCTGTCTGGGCATGCTGGGAGTTGTAGTTTTGCACCAATTGGAGGCTCCCTGTTTGGGAAGACAATGCATTATGGGCGCTCTCCCCTGCGGAGAGCGCAAAAAATGTCCTAACCGATTTTTTGTGTTTTTTTTTCTTCTCCTTTCAGATCCGTGTATGCAGAGGATTACGGCGGATTCAATGGATTACAATGGATGAACTGGATTTTTTTTATTTTAATAAAATGGTTAACGAGGGCTGTGGGGGAGTGTTTTTTAAAATAAAATTTTTCCAATGTGTTGTGTTATTTTTTTTTTATTGAATTTTCAGGCTTAGCAGTGGAAGCCGCTCTTAATGACGGATTCCATTACTAAGCCAGGGCTAAGCGTTAGCCCCAAAAACAGCTAGCGCTTACCCCCAATTATCACCCCAATACTCACCACCACAGGGGTGCCAGGAAGAGCAGGTACCTAAAGGCCTGGAGTATCATATGGTAAAATGGTGCTCCTGGGCCTAGGCGGTAACAGGCTGACGTTATTTAGGCTGGGGAGGGCCAGTAACAATGGTCCTCACCCACCCTGGTAACGTCAGGCTGTTGCTGCTTGGTTGGTATTGTGCTGAGAATGAAAATACGGGGAACCCTATGCGTTTTTTTAAAATTATAAATAACTAAATAAAAAGACGCATAGGGTTCCCCGTATTTTCATTCTCAGCACAATACCAACCAAACAGCAACAGCCTGACATTACCAGGGTGGGCTAGGACCATTGTTACTGGCCCTCCCCAGCCTAAATAACGATAGCCTGTTACAGTCTAGGCCCAGAAGCGCCATTTTTGATGCTCCGGGCTCTTCCCGGCACCCCTTTGGCGGTGGGTACCGGGGTAATAATTGGGGGTTAGTGCTAGCTGTTTTTGGGGCTAAAGCTAAGCCCCAGCTTAGTAATGGATTCCGTCTATTAGACAGCCTCCATTACTAAGCCTGAGAATTCAATAAAAAAAACACAACACATTGGAAAAATTATTTTATTTAAAAAAAAAAACTCCCCCACAGACCTCGTGAACCATTTTATTAAAATTAAAAAAATCCAGTTTATCCATCCTAATCCATCGAATCCACCATAATCCTCTGCATACACGGATCTGAAACGAGAAGAAAAAAACACACAAAATATAGGTTAGTATATTTTTGTCACTGTCCGCTGGGTAGAGCGCCCATATTGCAATGTCTTCCCAAACAGGGAGCCTCCAATTGTTGCAAAATTACAACTCCCAGCATTCCCAGACAGCCAAAGGCTGTCTGGGCATGCTGGGAGTTGTAGTTTAGCAACAGCTGGAGTCTCCCTATCTGGTAAGACACTGCCAGAAGGGTCTGTTCACATTATACAAAATGGACAATGTGAACAGAGCCTTACAGAGCCTTACTAACCTGACTCTCGTCTGTAGCTCCGCCCCTAATGATGTCATAAATAGGGGTAGAGCTACACGATCCCGACGGGGACAGGGAGCGAGGAAGATAAGTGGACCTCCTGTTCTATATACACTATATACAGCTATCTGTAGATAGCTGTATATTCTGTATACCGCACAAAGGGGCTATAGGAGCAGGAAGTCCTGTCAGTCTGGTGACAGGATTCCCGGGTCCTGTATAGTATACACGGGTACACTATGCCCCCCTGTATACTATACGGCAGGGGGAGGTGAGTAGTGATTCTATACATCACTCCTCATCTCTTTTCACTCTGTGGACCAGGCGCTCAGCATCCAACCCACAGTTGGAGTGGTACCTGAGGCAGTGAGAAAACTGTCACAGGGTACAAATTTGGCTGTTTCCACACACCAGGGAAAATGCCAGAAAAAACCTGTGGCAGTTTTTCTACCGTTTTTTTTTAGGTGTGGAACCAAGTGGAAACCTAGCCTAAAACAGTTCACCATTTTGGTACATTTGTAGCAAAAGTGATCATAATTGAAGTCATGTTCCCATGTCAAATGAGATGCAGTTTCTGTTCTTTTTGATGCACTTTAGTAAATGTCTTATTTGCTGTTCGTCACAATTCTGGAACAATTGAAGTCAAAAGGCGCAATAGCCTTAATAAATCTAAGCCAGTGTGTTCTGACACTGTAGTGTAACCCTAGATCATATTGACGTACAGTATCCTCCATCCTAATCGCTTTTAACTTCTTTGAGAAAGGATCTTTTCTTTAAGTATGAAATGTAATAGATGGTACTGAGGGGACTGAATAACCATCAGAAATGGTCTCCATGGTGACCTTTTCTTAGATGCGCTGACAGAATCACATTTTAGCATAAAAATATTTTACTTGTATAACTACAACTGACACTATCTACAAACAACTACAGCCAACATCATGGTTATTTGTTTTTTTATCACCAATTCTTTATTTCTTAACAATTTATCATAATATGTACTATGAAAAAAATAAAGCTTATGATTCCAGCTGAGACGAACTTCATATTCATCCAGGGCTCAAGTCCTGCAGGAACGCAGCAGAAACACTGTTCCAGCAGGAATCCTGCAGAACCAACCCTTGAGTGGAAATCTTGGGAGAGTTTCAACAATTTTTTTCCTAGGACTTGACCCCTCTAATCATTCTATCTGCTTATGAACCATCTCTGGGTTTACATTGAAGCACTGCACAGAAATAATTGATCACTTACACATATAGACTGCCATTAGATCTCTTGGTTGCACTATATATACACATTACGTACATGGACCAGCCTGGCCTCTGTAGTATTTGACAATGCTTTGCAACGTTTTCAGTACACAGAAGTGAGATGCAAACCAAACACCTTGATGTTCTAAAATATCCAGTTTGGATTCCTTTACAGTTCCCATTTTCTGACAGTTGTGTGGACCTGCATATCTCACCAACACTACATTATTTATCCTCTTTACATTACCACCATTTTATCGATAACACCATATGAAATGCATATTACGTTTCTCTACAGTATTAAAGGGTACCTCTCATCAAATAAACTTTTGATATATTTTAGATTAATGAATGTTGAATAACTTTCCAATAGCATGTTAATGAAAAATATGCTTCTTTCTATTGTATTTTTCCCGATCAGTTCTGTCAGCAAGCATTTCTGACTCATGCTGGAGTCCTAAACACTCAGAGCTGCCAGCCTGCTTTGTTCACAGCCAAACAGGCTGTGAACAAAGCAGGCTGGCAGCTCTGAGTGTTCTCCTTTGTGAACAAAGCAGACTGGCAGCTCGTAGTGTTTAGGACTCCAGCATGAGTCTGAAATGCTTGCTGCCAGGACTGGTAGGGAGACCCCTAGTGGTCATTTCTTCAAAGTGGAAAATTAAATAGAAAGAAGCATATTTTTTAATAACATGCAATTGTAAAGTTATTCTGCATACATTAATCTATAATATATCAAAAGTTTTTTTGATGAGAGGTACCCTTTAAGGTATAAATGTCATAAATCACTCAACAGAAGAATTCATTGCAACATTTAATTTGTCCTTTGACCTCTCATTCAATACAAGAAAGGACAATTGAATAACTACTGTATAACTAAACAGACTGGAATTCATACATTAACATTCTTATGTTGCATAATATATGATATAATGGCAAATGTCTAAATGTTGCATGGTTCCACGATTTTTATGTAAATAAAATAATTTAATAATGCTTTACACTATTGTATTGAAACAAGCTTAGGTTCCTTGTACAGCAAATATAGTAGTAATTGCTTACCTGACTCACAGGCAAATGTCTTTGAAGTCTCATCATGAAAGATAATTGCTACCGCATGTTTCTTGGTCTCTCGAGGCAGTCGTGTTATAGTTTTGATGTTGTGTAGCTCTGTTACCTTGAACAAGAAAGACTTATGTTTGTTTTCCATAAAGTATAAACCCTTCCATGCTAATGGCTTTTGATAAAAATAATATAAAAGTATTATAACCTATTACACTTGTTTGTTACATTATTGCTTGACGATTTTAAGGCTAATTGTTGCCTTTTTATTTCTAATAACACCTAATTAAACATTTACTTTTAAAAGAAAGATCATTAAAGAGAATGTGTCATCGCATTTTAGGGCCCTAAAATACCACAATGCGGTGACACATAATATTAGTACTAAAGATATCCCTGATTAAACTCTCTGTTTCAGTAATACATTTATACAATAGTGTTTTCTGTATGGTAAATAATATTGAAGACTTATATTGGTGGTCCCAGTCTACTAAAGAGTGAGGTAGTCCAGGTTTGACTGATGTCCCACAAGCAGAGATAAATTAAGACAGTTCTGGTAGCATTTGGTGAATGCATATTGTGAAGCCAAGGCCAGTATAACTCGCTTCAGTGCACATGTTCTACAGTGGGGCAAAAAAGTATTTAGTCAGCCACCAACTGTGCACGTTCTCCCACTTAAAAAAGATGAGAGGTCTGTCATTTTCATCATAGGTTATACCTCAACTATGAGAGACAGAAAAAAAAATCCATAAAATCATATTTTCTGTTATATACCCTTTGTTGGCAGATGTCCTCTAGAGCAGTGATGTTTTGGGGCTGTCATTGGGCAACACAGACTTTCAACTCCCTCCAAAGATTTTCTATCGGGTTGAGATCTGGAGACTGGTTAGGCCACTCCAGCACCTTGAAATGCTTCTTACGAAGCCACTCCTTCGTTCCCTGGGCGGTGTGTTTGGGATCATTGACATGCTGAAAGACCCAGCCACGTTTCATCATCAATGCCCTTGCTTATGGTATGAGGTTTTCACTCAAAATCTCACTATACATGGCCCCATTCATTCTTTTTTATACACGGATCAGTTGTCCTAGTCCCTTAGCAGAAAAACAGCCCCAAAGCATGATGTTTCCACCCCCATGCTTCACAGTAGGTATGGTGTTCTTTGGATGCATTCTTTCTCCCCCAAACACTACAAGTTGAGTTTTTACCAAAAAGTTCTACTTTGGTTTCCTCTGACCATATGACATTCTCCCAATACTCTTCTAGATCATCCAAATGCTCTCTAGCAAACTTCAGACGGGCCCTGACGTGTACTCCGCCCCTAGACATCTTATCCCCTATCCAAAGGATCGCCCCCGGGATCGCCATTGCGGTACTGCGCTATCATTACTGCACAGAGCGAGTTCGCTCTGTGCGTGATGACGGGCGATACAGGGGACGGAGCAGCGTGATGTCATGGCTCCGCCCCTTGTGACATCACGGCCCGTCCCCTTAATTCAAGACTATGGCAGGGGGCGTGACGACCGCCATGCCCCCTGCCATAGACTTGTATTGAAAGGGGCGGACCGTGACGTCACAAGGGACGGGACCATCACGTAACGATGCTCCGGCCCCTGTATTGCCTGTCATTACGTGCAGAGCGAACTCGCGAATCCCGGTGATCCCTGTACGCCCTGAGCCCGGTCCCGGTGTGAAAAACGGGGTCACGCCGTGACCCCGCATCACACCGGGTCGGTCCCGGCTGCTAACGATGGCCGAGACCCTGGGCTAACAGCGTGCGGCACTGATCGTTGTGCCGCGTGCGGTTAACCCTTCAGATGCGGTGATCAAAGTTGATCGCCGCGTCTGAAAACGAAAGTAAACGCTTCCCGGCAGCTCAGTCGGGCTGATTGAGACATCGCGATAAAATCACGATGTTCCGATCAGCTGGGACACAGGCAGAGGTCTCCTTACCTCTCTCTGCAGCATCCGATCGGGGTTTGATTGCTCCAAGCCTGAGCTACAGGCTTGAGCAATCGAGCCCCTATCTCGCTGATCCGTGCAAAGCTATGGCTTTGCAGGGATCAGCATAAGAGATCAGTGTATGCAGTGCTATAGCTCCCTATGGGAGCTATAGCACTGCAAAAAAAAGGTCATTTAACCCCTTCCCTAATAAAAGTTTGAATCACCCCCCTTTTCCCATAAAAAAAACTGTGTAAATAAAAATAAAAATTAACATATGTGGTATCTCCGTGTGCATAAATGTCCGAACTATAAAATTATATCATTAATTAAACCGGATGGTCAATGTTGTACACGCAAAAAAATGTCAAAGTCCAAAATAGCGTATTTTTGGTAACTTTTTATATCATAAAAAAATGAATAAAAAGCGATCAAAAAGTCTGATCAACACAAAAATGGTACTGATAAAATCTTCAGAAGACGGCACAAACAATGAGCCCTCATAACAGCCCGTACGCGGAAAAATAAAAAGTTACAGGGGTCAGAAGATGACAATTTTAAACGTATACATTTTTCCTGCATGTAGTTATGATTTTTTTTAGAAGTGCGACAATATCCAACCTATATAAGTAGGGTATCATTTTAATCGTATAGACCTACTGAATAAAGATAAGGTGTAATTTTGACCAAAAATGCACTGCGTAGAAACGGAAGCCCCCAAAAGTTACAAAATGAATTTTTTTCTTCAATTTTGTCGCACAATGATTTTTTTACCATTTCGCCGTGGATTTTTTGGTAAAATGACTAATGTCACTGCAAAGTAGAATTGGTGGCGCAAAAAATAAGCCATCATATGGATTTTTAGGTGCAAAATTGAAAGCATTATGATTTTTAGAATGTGATGAGGAAAAAATGAAAATGCAAAATGGAAAAACGTTGAGTCCTTAAGGGGTTAAGCAGGGGGACATGTCTGGCACTGCATGATTTGAGTCTCTGGCGGTGTAGTGCATTACTGATGGTAGCCTTTGTTACTATGGACCCAGCTCTCTGCAGGTCATTCAATAGGTCCCCCCCCCCCCGTGTGGTTCTGGCATTATTGCTTGCCATTCTTGTGATAATTTTGACACTACTGGATGAGATCTTGTGTGGAGCCCCATATGGAGGAAGTTTATCAGTGTCCATTTTCTAATAATTGCTCCCACAGTTGACTTCTTCACACCAAGCTGCTTACCTATTGCAGATTCAGTCTTCTCAGCCTGGTGCAGGTCTACAATTTTGTTTCTGGTGTCCTTTGACAGCTCTTTGTTCTTGGCCATAGTGGAGTTTGGAGTGTGACTGTTTGAGGTTGTGATATAAGTTCAAACAGGTACCATTAATACAGGCAACGAGTGGAGGACAGAGAAGAATTTTAAAGAAGAAGTTACAGGTCTGTGAGAGACAGAAATCTTGATTGTTTGTAGGTGACCAAATACTTATTTTCCATCATAATTTTCAAATGAATTCTTTAAAAATCAGTGTGATCATGTGATTTTATGCATTTTTTTTTCTCATTCGGTCTCTCATAGTTGAGGTATACCAATAATGAAAATTACAGGCCTCTCCCATCTTTTTAAGTGGGAGAACTTTTTTGCCCCACTGCATATGTCACTTTACCTTGCTTTTTTTTTTTTTTATGTCCCAGCACCAAAGGCTGTCCTGCAGCACAGGTGTTGGGCCCACTGTCTACTGTATTTCAAATGTTCAAGCACTTTATCATATATTCTATGATGTTTCTCATCTACACTGTATTATATGTTATTTATGTGTGTTGTACCTTTAAAGGGGTACTCCGGTGAAAATTATTATTTTTTTTTTTTAAATCAACTGGTGCCAGAAAGTTAATCAGATTTGTAAACTGCTTCTATTAAAAATCTTAATCCTTCCTGAACTTATTAGCTGCTGAATACTACAGCAGAAATGATTTTCTTTTTGAAACAGAACTGTCTGCTGACATCATGAGCACAGTGCTCTCTGCTGACATCTCTGTCCATTTTAGGAACTGTCCAGAACAGCATATGTTTGCTATGGGGATTTCCTTTTACTCTGGACAGTTCGTAAAATGGACAGAGATGTCAGCAGAGAGCACTGTGCTCATGATGTCAGCAGAGAGCTCTGTGCTTCAAACGGAAAATAATTTCCACTGTAGTATGTAGTATTCAGCAGATAATAAGTACAGAAAGGATTAAGATTTTTTAATAGAAGTAATTTACAAATCTGTTTAACTTTCTGGCACCAGTTGATTTAAAAAAAATGTTTTTTTCATGAGATGCAGACTATGCAAAAACTTCTCTTATTAGTTATTCCAGTGACAAACAACATTTATATAGGATATGTTAATATTCCTAAACATCTACAGTATAATACATTTGTGGTGGTTTAGAAGCAGAAAAAAGTAATTAAAAGTATGAAATGATAGTTTAAAAATGCTTTTTTAAGCACGTGATATTCACAAATTTCTTAAATGGGCAATGTTGTTTCAACAACTTTGTGCATACTAAAAGCAAATGTAAGAAACATTTGGATTTTTTTTATCGGAGAAAAAAGTCTTCCTTTTTCTCTTATCTAGCGCCTTTCCTGCCCCCCCCCCCCCCCCCCCACACTATCTTTGATTTATGTTGTAAAACCTCTGAATTCTACCTTGTCTTTACATTGAGAGATTAAGTTACAGTCTACAATAAGGACAGTGAATGAAGAGAGCCAGAAGCAGAGACTGCAAAGAGAGAACACACGTTTAATGTGAACATTAAAGCACCAGTGCTTGTTTCACAGCTTAGAACACCAGTGCTTGATTCACAGCTTAGAACACCAGTGCATGATTCACAGCTTAGAACACCATTGCTTGATTCACAGCTTAGAACACCATTGTTTGATTCACAGCTTAGAACACCAGTGCTTGATTCACAGCTTAGAACACCAGTGATTGATTCAAAGCTTAGAACCAGTGCTTGATTCACAGCTTAGAACACCAGTGATTGATTCACAGCTTAGAACACCAGTGCTTGATTCACAGCTTAGAACAACAGTGCTTGATTCATAGCTTAGAACACCAGTGCTTGATTCACAGCTTAGAACACCAGTGCTTGATTCACAGCTTAGAACACCAGTGCTTGATTCACAGCTTAGAACACCAGTGCTTGATTCATAGCTTAGAACACCAGTGCTTGATTCACAGCTTAGAACACCAGTGCTTGATTCACAGCTTAGAACACCAGTGCTTGATTCACAGCTTAGAACACCAGTGCTTGATTCACAGCTTAGAACACCAGTGCTTGGTTCACAGCTTAGAACACCAGTGCTTGATTCACAGCTTAGAACACCAGTGCTTGATTCACAGCTTAGAACACCAGTGCTTGATTCACAGCTTAGAGCACCAGTGCTTGATTCACAGCTTTTCCAGTTTAGACTGATCTGTGCTGTTCGATAATGTCCTCTATGCTGCAGATGCTTCTTATTGTATAATATAAAAAGATATTGCATAGTTGTCTGTTATAAAAAAAAAAAAACTGTACATACCTTCCACACTACCCAGCTGTCTTCGATAATGCTGCTCCTGATATTCAGTGCTCTGTTTTTATAGATGCTGGGGCTCATAGGTCAATTGGCTGCAGTGTCCTGCCCACCAGGACACCACTGGTTGCATCCATGCTCTTCTTCCTGGTTCTGGGGCCCAATTAATAAAAGCACCACTCAGCCAGCCACTGGCTGAGGCAGACACCACTACAGCCAGTGGTTGGCTGAGACGCAATTGACATATTGGGCCTTAGCACCCTGAGGAGAGAGCACTCGAGACCAGTGTTATTGGAGGCAGTGGTAGAGGTATGCACAGGTTTATTTATTTATTTATTTATATAACAGCCTGGGTATTCAAATAAAAACAAAATATTATATAAACCTTCTGCCAGACAACCTCGTTAGGCTTCACTCAGGGACAGGTAAAAACTAGAGATGGAGCTAGCAGAACAGGAATCTGATTAAAAATGTCATGTACAAGTTACACTGCTAAAAATTTGCTCAAAATGTGCTTGTGTCCACTGCTCAAAAAAAATAAAGGGAACACTTAAACAACACAATGTAACTCCAAGTCAATCACATTTTTTATCAGATTCCTGTTCTTTAAATAGAGATTTTCCTAGCTTGTGACGGAAAATATAAGTTATATGAAGACAGGAGGCGAGTATCTTATGCATTAATCTTTCTTTATTAATGCCCATAGCAGAATATTCACTATTCAATTAAATGTAAATGAACAGAAAAAAACTTTAAAAACTACATATCCCAGCAGTCCTTGGGGCACAATAGCCACTCCTAATCCAGCAGCCCCTTTATAAGGACTGCCCCCACATATAACTTCCTCTTTCTTCATGCGACAACACCGCCGCACCGGAACTAGGGATGTCCCCCGGTTAGCACCTCAATCTTCCGACACCGCAGCCAGCCGGCCCGATGTCTTGGGAATCGGAGACCCACCGTGCCAACCACGTCTCAACGGGGACCCTAGGAAAGAAAAAATATCTTCGACCAACAGGTCAACCGGACACCGGACACCAACAGCGATCGGCCACCAGATCTGACTGCCGCACAGGAACCGGACTCATCTTCCGACCGGCCCTCCGGCTCACAGGACGCCACTTCGCTCCAACGGGAGCTGAAGAACTCCAATCTCTGGGAACAGATGTCGACCCAACGGGGATCAAGAAACCCGAACCTTAGTTCAAACATGTCAACCGCCAACCTGGCTCCAACACCTTCGTTCAGTAACCTTAGAATAGAACAAAAGACACGTAATAGGGTGGGCAGGGAGGGAAGATACTCGCCTCCTGTCTTCATATAACTTATATTTTCCGTCACAAGCTAGGAAAATCTCTATTTATATATCAGACAGGAGGCTCATATCTTATGCAAGTTCAAAGCTGATAATCTAGCAATGTAACATGCAACAATCTAATCTACAATTATCCTAATACAGACATGGAGACATGCTCCTCTGGTCTGAAATAGAAATGGCGAAAAGTGGTCTCGGAAGACCAATCGACCACCATTAATAAATCAGACAGGGAACCCCCTGAGGTGACCACCTTAGTAGCCATAGCACCCCTGGATGAATGAGCACCAAACAGGGATATGTCAATGCCCGCCATCTCCATGGCCGACCGCACCCAGCGCGCTAGGGTAGCGGAAGTAACCAGGAAATGTGGTTTAACATAAGAAACCAGAAGCTGGGAGAAATCCCTAGAGCGCAAATCAGCAGTTCGCGATTCGTATGCCTGCAGGCAACGGACAACGCATATCTGTGGATGTGCAGGGAAAAACGGGTAAAAAACCGATTGGATACCCGTCTTCGTCCTACGGACCACCGAGAACTTGACCTCCTGAGGCGAGAATTGCCGCCGAGAGATGTCCAATGCTCTCACGTCCAAGACACGCTTGATGGAAACCAAGCATAAAAGGACAGTCAATTTATACGAGAGCAGTTTCAAGGGAAGGGCGTTATTGTCTTCCCACGAAGTAAACATGGTAAGCAACCTGGAGACATCCCAGGTCGCCTGGTACCTAGGCCACGGAGGACGTTTAAATTTAATGCCGCGCAAAAGCCTACAGACTAGCGGATGTTTGCCGACCGGCAAAGAGTCCACTGGGCAATGATAAGCAGAAATAGCTGACCGGTACACATTGATGGAACTAAAGGATTTGCCAGACTCAAAAGAATCTGCCAAGTAGTTCACCACTATAGATACAGGAGCACATACGGGATCAACCTGCCGTCGATCACACCAACAAACCCAGAGTCTCCAGGCTGATCGATATGCCAATCTAGTCCCAGGGGCCCAGGCCAAGGCGAGGAGATCCCTAGCCGATCTTGAAAGGTCGCTATCCTCGTCTGGGACCCCGAAACCAACCACGCCAGGAGAGGTAGGTGACCCTCCACTACCATCGGGTGGAGCCCCTTGGACGGATTGGTGAGGAGCTGCGGGAAGTGTGGCAGCAGCCTGGGGTAATCCACGGCCATCCCCAGGAGGAGAGGGAACCATGGTTGCGTCGGCCACCAGGGTGTGATCAGGACAACCGTCGTCCTTAGGTTCGCAGAATGTAGGAGAACCCGGGAGATCATCGGGAGATCATTTCCCCCATTCCCCCAGGGAATGGGGGAAATGCATAATGTATTCCCTCCGGCCAAATTTGGCGAAGAGCGTCTACCGTAGACACTTCCGGATCCGGTCTCCAGCTGAAAAATTGTGGTAGCTGGTGATTGAGGCGAGAAGCGAAGAGGTCCACGTGTAATGGACTGCCTCAGTTGAAGGAAAATGGAACGATCCAACCGCCAATCCCTGGAATCTAGGAGATAACGGGAATTCCAATCGGCTACTGAATTGGAAACCCCCGGGATATACTCCGCTATCGGAATAATGTTGCGGGCTAGGCAGAAATGCCAAAATTCCTTCGCGAGATCCGCAAGGATTCTGGATTTGGTGCCCCCTAGGCGGTTGATGTACTGAACCGCCTCCACATTGTCCATGCGTAATAATACACAGCAATTGGACGTATGAGGTAGAAAACTCCTGACGGCAAAGAATGCCGCTAGAAGCTCTAAGGCATTGATATGTAGGGAAGCTTCTGTGACGGACCACGTCCCTCCTGTGGAATCTGTGCCACAACGAGCTCCCCAGCCCCGACGACTCGCGTCCGACTCTATGATGATATCTGGACTGGAGTTGAAAATGGCTCTGCCGTTCCACTCGACGGCATGACGAAGCCACCAGTGTAACTCTTCGGTGGCCGCCTGACAGAGAGGTACTCCGTCCGCATATCTGAGACCTTGTCGCAGGTGCATGATCTTGAGTCTCTGCAGGGCTCTGTAGTGCAATGGGGCTGGAAAAATAGCCTGGATGGAGGCTGCCAAAAGACCCACTAGGCGCGCTAGGACCCACAAGGATAAGCAACCTTTGCGGAGGACCGCCCTGATTTCTTTGCGGATCAGGGCTAGTTTTGATTTGGGAAGGCGAAGGACGGCTCGATTGGTGTCCACCAGAAAACCCAGAAATTCCATCTCCTGGGCCGGGATCAGAACCGACTTGTCTCGGTTGACTATAAATCCCAGGTCCTGCAATAGCGACAATGTCCACTCCATGTGAAGAGAGGCCAGTGTTTTGGAATGGGCCATGATAAGGAGGTCGTCCAGATAAATGATCAGACGTACCCCTCTGCTCCTCAACGACGCCACCACTGGTTTCATGAGTTTGGTGAAACACCATGGGGCGGACGATAGGCCGAACGGAAGGCAAGTAAACTGCCACATACGGTCTTTCCAGAGAAAACGGAGAAAAGGTTGGGACTCGGGATGGATAGGGACGGTGAGATAGGCGTCCTTCAAATCCACCTTCACAAGCCAATCTCCTGGCTGTAGGAGATCCCGGAGGAAAAGAATTCCTTCCATTTTGAAATGTCGATAGGTGACATGTTGGTTGAGATCTCGAAGGTTGATCACTGGCCGGTAACCACCCCCTTTTTTCTTCACTAAGAAAAGATTGCTCACAAAACCTGGGGAGGACCAGTCTACCTCTCGAATGGCGTGTTTGGCCAGGAGATCTCTTATCTCGTTGTCGATGAGAGCGACATTCTGGTTTGAAAACCTGATAGGGGCTGGAATCAAGCCCATGGTCAGCAAGGATTGGAGTTCTATGACGAACCCTGTTATCGTATTCAGGATCCACGCGTCTGCCGTAATCGCAGACCAGGCGTGGGTAAAATATCTCAGACGTCCCCCCATTGGAACAGGAGACTGTGGAATATAGAGAGTACTCACCGGTATGGGGTCTGGATCTGGGGTATCCACGTCCACCACGTCGGCGCCAGGGTCTGCCATGGGGTGGGAAAAATGGTGCCGGTTGTGCCACCGGCATGGTGTAGGAGGGAGGAGCCTATTGATATTGGAACTGAACAGATTGTCTGCTCTGTGGCCTGTATATTGAAGTACGGCCGGCAGATCGGCCTTTACCTCTGCCGGCCCTGGCAAAAATTTTATTGGTCCCTGCTTTTTTAAGGGACGTCTGGGCTTTATCTAAGCTAGTGAACAGCCCGACAAATTTGTTTATGTCCTTTATTAGACTATCGCCAAACAGCATCCACTCCGCCGTCGGACCAGGCTCGGTCTCGGCTAAATGAGATAATTGTGGGTCGAGGCGCATAAGGTTTGAGCGCCTCCTCTCAATCGAACAGGTAGTGTTAGCGCTTCCCGCCAGGCAAATAGCCCTCTGGGCCCATCCGTGGAGTTGACGTAGATCAACAGGTTGATCCGTCGCGGCCGCCTGCTCAGAGAGGTTTAAAATCTTTGTGAGGGGACCAATCAAGTCCAGAACACGTTCTTGTATTGTCCGAAACGAGTGTTCAATTCCCTTTTTGGGGGATTTGCCCGACTTCAGGAGATATTTAGAAAGGATCGGGTCCACTTCCGGTGTATTGACCACTTTATGTGGTATAAAGGGCCTGGGGCACTCTGCCCTTAATTTATTGCGGCTCGTTCTGTCCAAAGACTTACGTGCCCAAAATTCCACGTATTGTGATACGTGAGGGAGTGGGGTCCAGTCACCAGACCGCGGGTGGGAGATCGTCTAGGATGATTTTGTCCTGCGTAGCAGGGATTGCGTCTGTGTCAAACGCAGTGTCCCCAACATCCTCATCTATATTTACAGACTCATCATCGTCAGCTTCATCGGAATGAGCGGATGAATCCTCATCCGAAGAATCTACAAATGAGTTAGGTTTGGACCGTCGAGCGGACCTCTGCCTCTTCTCTTTTAACTCCCGAGGCCCAGGGGTCGATTTGAGTCTGAGGGATGTTGGGGTTGGCAGGTCGGGGTAGGAGCTGCCTGAAACATATTGTTATCTTCCCCTGTCGGGGAGTCGGATACCGCCAGAACATGCTTCCTTTTCTGGGAAGCTTTGCCTTTTTTGATCGGCGGTTCGCCACCCTGAGGTGGCGGGGCTGACATCATGGGGTGAGAGGCCTGAGACCCAGAAGGTATAATGGCAGAAGCTAGGGCTGCTTGCACTGACTTGTTAATTAGGTCTTGGATCTGGCCTGCAGTCATAAACTGTGCAGATTCCATAGGAAAACTATCCCCTCTAGGGGGACCAGATGTGGGCTCCTCAGCCATGATACAGATATCAGGGTACTAGAACTAAGGGTAATTAACAATTGTATGGCCAGGAAACAGAATAAATTCTGTTTCAGGGGAAAAAAGAGAGATTTTACACAGACCGTATGCTACAGGCTCCGTCCTCCACACCGCTAGCGCTGTACTGGCGCTGCGCTGTGAGGAGAGATCAGGAGCCCTAGTCCTCAGGGACGAAGTCTCACAAGACTAGGTCTCTCAGGGCTCCGATTGGAGGGCGCAGGAGCGCCCTCTGGTGACGAGAATCAGGCACGCCCCCTCTCCAAGCATCGGCCGTGAGGAGAGTGGAACGGCCCGCACCCCAGGACCCGCCCCCCCTTTGCCCGCGCGCGCGAACGAAAGAAAAGTGATGAAGGAAGGCGCAGTAATGGCGGCGCCAGGTAAAATGGCGACCGTCCAAGAAAAGGGGGGGGGGGGGGAAAGGGAAAAGGGGGAAAGAACCAGCGGAGTGTAAACAAATAGAAACCGAAACAACCGGTATGAAGAATAGGGTAGAAATAGCTAGCAAGCTATAGAAGAAGATATACTACTAAAGTAAGAGCAATATGAGAATACTATATAGTATAACAGCGTACTAGTCGCTATCTACGCTGAAAAGAGAAAATATACCAGTAATAAAACAAGCACTTATCTGTATGCTGCTATGAGCAGAAAGAAAGAGGAAGTTATATGTGGGGGCAGTCCTTATATAGGGGCTGCTGGATTAGGAGTGGCTATTGTGCCCCAAGGACTGCTGGGATATGTAGTTTTTAACATTTAATTGAATAGTGAATATTCTGCTATGGGCATTAATAAAGAAAGATTAATGCATAAGATATGAGCCTCCTGTCTGATATATAACTCCAAGTCAATCCCACTTCTGTGAAATCACACTGTCCACTCAGGAAGCAACACTGATTGACAATTTCACATGCTGTTGTGCAAATGGAACAGACAAGTGGAAATTATAGGCAATTAGCAAGACACCCCCAATAAAAGAGTGATTCTGCAGGTAGTGACCACAGACAACTTCTCAGTTCCTATGCTTCCTGGCTGATGTTTTGGTCCCTTTTGAATGCTGGCGGTGCTTTCACTCTAGTGGTAGCATAAGATGGAGTCTACAACCCACACAAGTGGCTCAGGTAGTGCAGCTCATCCAGGATGGCACATCATTGCGAGCTGTGGAAAGAAGGTTTGCTGTGTCTGCCAGTGTAGTGTCCAGAGCATGGAGGCTCTGCCAGGAGACAGGCCAGTACATCAGGAGATGTGGAGGAGGCCGTAGGAGGGCAACAACCCTGCAGCAGTACCGCTACCTCCGCCTTTGTACAAGGAGGAGCAGGAGGAGCACTGCCAAAGCCCTGCAAAATGACCTCCAGCAGGCCACAAATGTGCTTGTGTCCACTCAAACGGTCAGAAACAGACTCCATGAGGGTGGTTTGAGTGTCCAACGTCCACAGGTGGCTTACAGCTCAACACTGTGCAGGATATTTGGCATTTGCCAGAGAACATCAAAATTGGCAAATTCGCCACTGGCACCCTGTGCTCTTCTCAGATGAAAGCAGGTTCACACTGAGCACATGTGACAGACATGACAGAGTCTGGAGACCCCGTGGAGAACATTCTGCTGCCTGCATGTCCTCCAGTATGTCCGCTATGGCGGTGGGGCAGTAATGGTGTGGAATGGCATTTCTTTGGGGGGGCTGCACAGCCCTCCATGTGCTTGCCAGAAGCAGCCTGACTGCCATTAGGTGCCGAGATCCTCAGACCCCTTGTGAGACCTTATGCTGGTGCGGTTGGCCCTGGGTTCCTCCTAATGCAAGACAATGCTAGACCTCATGTGGCTGGAGTGTGTCAGCAGTTCCTGCAAGAGGAAGGCATTAATGCTATGGACTGGCCTGCCCATTCCCCAGACCTTAATACGATTGAGCACATCTGGGGCATCCTGTCTCGCTCCATCCACCAATGCCACATTGCCCCACAGACTGTCGAGGAGTTGGCATCATCAGGAGCATGCCAAGGCATTGTAGGGAGGTCATATGGGCACGTGGAGGCCACACACACTACTGAGTCTCATTTTGGCTTGTTTTAAGGACATTACATCAAAGTTGGATCAGCCTGTAGTGTGGTTTTCCACTTTGATTTTGAATGTGACTCCATATCCAGACCTCCATGGGTTGATAAATTTGATTTCCATAGATCATTTTTCTGTGATTTTGTTGTCAGCACATTCAACTACATAAAGACGAAAGTATTTCATATGATTAGGTCATTCAATCAGATCTAGGATGTGTTATGTTAGTGTTCCCTTTATTTGACTAGTGTATATAATGAGCAGAAATAGTGCTACACAACAACTGTTACGAAAAAGTTATCTCACACATTAGGAACACTTAAATGTAAAATTTTTTATAGTTTTGTTAAAAAAAATAACAATGTGCTAAAATATTACCTATGTTAATGTTTGTCATACAATGTTTTAAAAAATCCCATTGACCTATCGCAAAGTTTAGTTTTTAGCCTAGTTGGTGAACATTTAAAGCAACACCTCATTCTAATTATTATTCTGATATACTGCTATAATTTAAACATAACAATGGTTCTCTATGTTTTCGTCATGTGCATCTGTGCCTCTTTTAATACATGTCATGAATTTTGAAGAGTGACTTATACTGTAAATATGCCAATCAATTGTGCAGAATTCCATTATCTTTAATCACTTTAGTATAATAAGTGCAGTATAACAACTATGACTAACAAAATGAATTACCATCTGTATCCTTGGATATGAGCACAGTTCATCTCAAATACTAAATATTTATTAATGCAAACTATATTTCACGTGGTTTTTTTTTCTACATCTTCCTGTATTAAGAAATGTCAAACAAGTCATGTAATTACAGTTGAATAAGTAAAAGTAAACAATGTTCATAAGAAAGAAAGCGGATTGGCACTGCTATGCAATATCAACATACTTTTCAGCTACACATCTTAATTCCCAGCTCCACTATTATTCTTGTAGTGCTCAATCACAGAATCAAGTGTCCAATAATCAAGCTTTTATTCCAAAGTCAGGTCAGTATGCAGGCTGGCTAGCCTGCATACTGACCTGACTTTGGAATGAAAGCTTGAATACTGAATATATGTGAGTGCCATCTTTACCTTGGTATTATTATAAGTCAAATAAAAGTCAAAGTTAAGTCAAGTAAAAGTCAAATACGCTGCAAAATACAGCACAGGTGGCCCTACCCTAAAGGGATACAACCCTTTAACCCCTTAAGGACCACGGGTTTTTCCGTTTTTGCACTTTCGTTTTTTCCTCTTCACCTTTTAAAAATCATAACCCTTTCAATTTTGCACCTAAAAATCCATATGATGGCTTATTTTTTGCGCCACCAATTCTACTTTGCAGTGAGAGCAGTAATTGTACCCAAAAATCTACGACAAAATGTAAAAAAATTAATTGTGCAGCGAAATTGAAGAAAAAACGCCATTTTGTAATTTTTGGCGTCTTCTGTTTCTACGCAGTAAATTTTTCGGTAAAAATTACACCTTATCTTTATTCTGTAGGTCCAAACGATTAAAATGATACCCTACTTGGCAGTTAGCCCAGCTGCCCAGGCAACAATTACTAGGAGCGCCTTATTTCAGTGTCCCCCCCCCCCCCCCAACAAATTTGGACCTTTGTAATCAGCCATCCCAAATAAAAAATTCTGTGTTTAATAATAATGACTCGATGGCTGTAGGAGACAAGGAGGTAGCGTTGCCTTTGACAGAATCCTCTATGAGGCAGATGCTGTCAGAACTTCAGATCTCTTTCTCAGATATTTAGCAAAGTGCAGTGACAAGCATCCATTCTGAAATACAAATATTAGGCTCCCGTACCTCTCATGTTGAGGAGAAGCTGGATTAAGTAATTACAGCCCATAAAACTGTTGCTAATGAAGTGGGAAAGCTAAAAGCAGAATTAAATGTCTTAAAAACCAAACTGATTACTATGGAGGACCGCTCAAGGAGAAACAATCTCCGCCTGCATGGCATCCCAGAAACAATAAAAAATTGAGATCTGTATACTTACCTGACAGAATATTTTTCTATACTTTTGCCGCAATGTTCAAACTTGGATTTAACAATTGATAGAGCTCATAGAGTACCGAAGCCCAAAACAATTTCCCCATCGCAACCTAGAGACGTAATTATGTGGGTTGATTTTTTCCGAACTAAGGAAAAAATATTGGCAGCAGTGAGAAAATTACCCCAACTACCGTAAATTTTTTGCAAGATTCAAATTTTTCCAGATTTATCTGCAGCCACTTTGTCTAAAAGAAGGGACTTTATACAAGGAATTTGTTCTCTTCGAGCAAACAGCATTCTATATAAGTGGGAATTTCTTGTAAAAATAATTGTTTCCTTTAAAGAGAATAGATATGTGGCAGCTTCCCCTCAGGAATTGTTGACATTTTGCCAAGACTGAGGGCTACGGATTGATGATAGGCAGCTCCCCAAGCACAAAAAGAGTAATCAAACCAGCTATTACCAGACTGGGCTATTGTTAACCACGAAGGATAATATTTTGCATATCTATAGACGCATATATCCAATTTATGTTATATAAATTTATGCCGGTTTAGCCATTTAGAACCTGATGGAATTATCAGATCAATCCCCTTATTGGGTTCATAAGAAATGCACCCAACACCGCCTTATGACCTTGGCAGCCATATTAGTTTATAAAAATTTTTGGTGTCTATGTTTATCCTTTCTAACTTTTACCTAAGTAACTCTATAAACACAGACTTAGTCTTGGGAGAGTTAGTAAATCTTGTTTTTTTGCCTACGAAAAATAAATTCATTTTGGAAATACCCAGTCCAGTTGATATTGGAGCTTTAATATTTTGCAGCATAATTGTGATTTATCATTTAAATAAATGGTACTGAAATTCCTATCAATGAATATTAAATGCCTGAACTCCCCATATAAAATTTAAACAACACAATACAGATATCTGCTGTATACAAGAAATGCACTTGAACAATAAAGACCTACCTAGATTAATAAATAAATATTTTCCCTCATTATTTCCTCTCCTGCAGCACTCATGAAGGGTGGGGTCTCAATATTAATTAGAAATTCAGTAACTACAAATATCTTAAATACATGGGTAGACCCCGACGGCCTCTACGTTATAGTTCTCTGCATAATCAATAACCTACTATATACTATAGTGTCACTGTATAGCCCAAATATTAAACAGCACAAATTTCAAAAAATAAAATGACATGGCCAATTAAGAAAGGTTTCTTAGTTATTAACGGGGACTTTAATAAAGCACAATGGCCCACTATGAATTCTGCTAGCCCCTGTCATGAAAATGAGCCAACCCCATACGCCAAAACTTTACAATCTTGGCAACTATATGATCTTTGGAGAACCCAACACCAGGGTGAGAGAGATTTTACTTTTTTTTTTCTTTATCATGAAATGTGTTCTAGAATCAATTTTTTTTGGGTGAAAAAAAATGTCTACATTTAGTAGAAACAAGAGAAATCGGATCAATTTATTTTACTTTCTATAAAAGAGCAAGCACCATACTCACAAGATTCATTATGGAGACTAAATTCATTTATATTGCATCACCCTACTTATGTGCAACCTACTGCTGAAGCTATTACTAGAGATGAGCGAATCGAAGTTGACGAACCCGAATTTGTTACGAATTTCATGAAAAATTTGATTCGCAATGAATATGAATATCACCGCAATTCTATCGCACAAAACGCTTCATTAACCCGATAACGACCATGGACGAGTATAGACGTCCAGGTTGGCGGGCGTTCCCGCACCTGGACGTCTATACTCGTCCATTCTTCTCGTGGGTGCTGCCCAGTGCACCCACGAGATCGCGGAAGGGACTCGGCTGCATCACACAGCCGGGACCCTGCTGCACTGCCAGGACCAAAGTAAACTTCGGTCCCGGCAGTTTTAACCCTTACAGCCGCGGTCGGAAGTGACCGCAGGCTGTAAGAGTTATGACAGAGGAAGGGGGCTCCCTCTGTCTCCTCTGCAGCACCCCGCATCGCGATCGCGGGGTGCTGCGTGTAATACGCGGCTGGCCGGGGCCTGCCGCACTGCTGGGAGTGAAGTTCACTTCACTCCCGGCAGTGACCGCGCGCTGTAAGGAGTTCTGACAGAGGGAGGGGGCTCCCTCTGTCTCTCCTGCAGCACCCCGCTGCGCGATCGCGGGGTGCTGCTGCATACCTGGGCTGCCGGGGGTCCTACAAAGACCCCCAGGTCTGCCCTGGGTATTGCCTGCCAGTGAAATATGCTGCCTGCTAGTGAAAACTGGCAGGCAGCATATAACTGCAATGCTTTGGAATACTAAGTATTCCAAAGCATTAAAAAGTGTAAAAATAAATAAATAAATAAATAAAATAAAAGTGTAAAAATAAATAAAAATGTAATAAAAGTGTAAAAAAATATATATATATTAAAAATACATTTATTAAATGAATCTAATAAAAAAAAAAGCATAATGTGTAGGATCGCATTGGTGGACATCCGCAGCATGTAATATGCTGCTGATGTCCGCCACGTGATCCTACACATTATGCAGCAGTCACGGTAATAAGCTCGCTGCTGCGGCTGTGTAGCTTTGTGCGTCCACTCATAGCGGCGGATTTTCCGCCAGCAGTCATGAGCGGACACACTGAGCTACCCAGCCGCAGCAGTAATGGATATATTCGCCATGAGCGGGTGCTTATTCCCACAACATGGCGGATATATCCATCAGGAGCCTTAACTGTCACAGACAGACGCGTTATACTGCCAGCCAACCAGCCAATAATTTGTAGGGGTGCGGTATATAAATGGGGTCACTTGTGGGGGTGGGGGTACTGTTCTGCCCTGAAAGCCAAATGGCGCTCCTCTCCTTCTGAGTCCTACCACGCGGCCAAGGAACCATATATGGCCAAAGCGGGGGTATTTCCGAACATGGGACAAGCAGCTAAATAAAATATAGGGTGCATTTCTTTCAATATCAGAAGTGATGTACAAAAAATATGCCCCCCAAATGATGCACTTGTGAAAAATTGCAATTTTCGAATTTTTAACACTGACTTTGTAATAATTCCTGCCAAAAAACTATGGTGTTAAAATACTCACTGTACCCCCTAGCGAATACCTTGAGGGGTCTAGTTTTTAAAATGGGGTCATTTGGGGGGTTGTTCCTATGTTCTACTACCTTTTAATTTCTGCAAACCTTGCATAGCACATAAAAAAAGATGTACTTTTCAAATTTTCACAATTTTCAAAATTTCAAGTTAAATTGTTAGGGTTCTAACTAATTTAAAATGTTAATTAAAAACTAAAAAATGACGTCAAAATAAAGTAGACATCTGAAAGTATAAGTTTCATGAACTATTTGGTCAGTAAGTATAAATATATGCAACCAATTAGTGTTAAAATAGCAAAAAATCGTAATTTTTTGTAAAAATTTCATGATTTTTTGCATTGTAAAAAAAACTACAAATGATATCGGCTTACTTTTACTATGTACATGAAGGACAACTTGTGACAAAAAAACAATGTCAGAATTATCGTGATTGGCAAAATGTTACCAGAGTTATTCTCTAATAAAGACAGACATCCCCAATTTGAAAAAACAGGCCTGGTCTTTCAGGGGCGTACAGGTTTATTTGCATTGGTCCTTAAGGGGTTAAAACTCCATTTTACAGCGTTCCAGGCTATTGGGGACCTAAGATGGCGGATCCACATGTGAGTACATGGGGCAGGGGATTATGGGAGGGCGGGAAACAGCGGCGGGAATAAAGGTAGGCGGGCTGACCCTGAATCACATGTGAGATGCAGCCTATCAGTGTTCACTGACCTCTGTGATGTCACAGCCCCTATATAATCGGCGGCCATCTTGCCTCTCTTCATTTCATCTATGCACTCAGATGGAGAGGACGGGACTGTGTGTGTGTGAATAGCTCATACCACAGCGTTACACTGCAACTGCTAGTCACATCAGCATTAGGGAAAGGCAGGAGTGCAGAGTGCTGTGCTGTTACTCTGAGAAGGATCATTGATAGCTAAAACCTCCTATTCACGTTATTGAGCATTGCAGCAGAGAGGGGCAATAGCTGTCAGCTGCCTCATACAGATCTCCAAGCTGCCTGAACTTTGTGAAGCATATTATCTCCTCATTGTTCAGCCCAATTGAGTTTATTTTTATTTGCTCCACAAAACTTCTGCTGCTCAGAATTGTGTGACAGAGTGAGGGTTTAATTCCTGGATTTTTTTTTTGTGGTGCTGCACTGTTGGGTCCTGCTGCTGTTCATAAATACGTGATTGTTCAGTGGACTGTAGTGCATTTGCACCATTTTGTACCTGTTAATCTGTCAAGGGGCTGGCTACATACTGTGCAAGTCCAAAAAATACTATTCACCGGCTGTTTTTTTTTTTTAAACAGTTTTTTCTGCGTATAGTTACGCATATATAACTGCCCTCATCAGTGCATACCGTATAGGTACATCCAAGTATTGTACCATTTAGTACCTGTTAAGCTGTCAAGGTGCTCCATACCGTCAAAGTCCAAACAATAGTATCCACCGGCTGGTGTTTTACAAAATTATAGAGTGTTTTCTGCTAATAGTTAGGCATATTACTGCCCTCATCAGTGCATACCGCATAGGTGCATTCCAAGTATTGTACCATTTAGTACCTGTTAAGCTGTCAAGGTGCTCCATACCGTAAGTAATCACCTGCTGCTGTTCTAGACAAATACTGTTTAAAGAGTAGTGTAGCGTATTGTAAAACCCTAATAAACGCACTAAGTATGTCAGGCAGAGAAGTGCCAGGTCGTGCACAGAGGAGTGGCAGAGGCCTAAATACTTCAGGCAGAGTTGGCAGCAGACTAGGGGCGAGTGGCAGCAGGAGTCGCAGCGAGAGGCCTGAGCTCCCGTTATCAGCCAGAGGTCGTGTCTCCACCAGCAACCCATCTGCCGTCGTCGATTGGTTAACACGCTCATCCACATCATCACAAGTGACATCTGACACCCCCCAGTCAACAGTCGGTAGGTTCCTCAGACACAACCCTCAGTTGGCATGGCCCGTGAGCAGTCCGTGTCCTCCCATTGCCTTTGTCCTATGCTGTTCCCTCTCCTAAAGAAGTATCTTATGCTGTGGGTTCAGCTCCACTATTTACTGAGGACGATCCAATAGAGGACAGTCAGCAGCTACTGAACAGCCAAGAAGGGGAGGAGACATGCGCCGCTTGCTCCGCTAGGCGGCCAAGTAGTGATGCGGAGAGTGACGTGGGAGGCGGTGTTGCAAGTGTTCAGGGTCCTGAAGCAGACACTGTTGGGGAACCTGAGGAGGACATCAGTGACGTTCACACAACTGTTGATGATGATGAAGCCGATCGCAATTGGGAGCTGGGTGCAGAAGGGGCTTCAACATCATCAGGAGAAGAGAGTTGCAGGTTGCCTTTGAGGCAGCAAGGCGGTAGCACGGTTGGCAGTCAGCGTGGTGGCAGTAGTGGAAATTCAGGAGCCAAACGTGCCCGGGGAAGACCACCTGCTTCGCGGCAGCCTACCTTTCCGGGGGTGGTGGAACAGGGGTTCCTGGAGACGGCGCCAGTAGCAGTCAATTAGTGCGGACTGCGGGTGGGAAAATCAGCTACTTGGCAGTGTGGAAGTTTTTCATAAGGCATCTGGAGGAGGTTCACGTAGCCACATGCCAGATCTGTCAGCAGAAGGTAAAGCGTGGCCAGGGTCACAATGTCGGCACCACGGCCCTGCATCAACACATGCTTTGCCACCATAAAGCGGCCTGGGAGAACCGTGGCTCCGATGTAGTGGTCCAGCCTGCTGCATCACCCAGTGGCCATCCGCTCCCTCCTTCATCCAGCCAAGGCTCCACCACCTCAGCCGAAGGAAGCTGTGTGTCAAACCCTCCTTCTGTCGCTCCTGCTTCTCCCGCTTTTAGTCAGCCATTCTGCCAACAATGCATCGGTGAAGCCATGTCCAAGAGACAACAGTATGCGCCCATTCATCCAACGGCGCAGAAGTTGAATGTGCTCCTGTCCAAGTTGCTGGTGTTGCAGTCCCTCCCTTTTCAAGTGGTGGACTCTGCACCTTTCAGAGAATTGATGGCTTGTGTTGAGCCGAGGTGGAGAGTCCCAAGCCGTCATTTCTTTGCGAAGAAGGCCGTACCAGCCCTGCATAAGTTTGTACAAGAGAAGGTGGGCCAGTCCTTGAGCCTGTCGGTGTGTTCAAAAGTGCACGGCAGCGCTGACATGTGGAGCTGTAACTACGGTCAGGGAAAATACATGTCTTTTACGGCTCACTGGGTAAATGTGGTTCCTGCACAGCCACAACAGCAAATTGGACAGGTCACACCGCTTCTTCCTCCACGCTCTCGCTCCCAGGCAGTTGGTCCTGTTACAGTGTGCGACGCCGCCTCCTCATGCTCCACCGTGTCCTCGGCCTCCACTGCACGTCCAAATCTCAGTGGCCATTCATCGTACCATGTGTTTAGGGCACGGCGGAGTTAACCTGTTCTTCACATGGTTTGCCTTGGTGAACGGAGTCACACAGGGGAGGAACTACTAAAGTTAATTCGTAAAGAAATCCGAGTATGGCTTACTCCACGAAATCTGGAAATGGGAACCATGGTGACAGACAATGGGAAGAACATTGTGTCCGCACTGCGACAAGGAAGTGTAAAACATGCGCCCTGCATGGCACACGTGTTGAATCTAGTTGTCAAGCACTTCCTCAAGTCTTCAACCCATTTGCAAAACATCCTGAAAATGGCAAGGAAACTGTGCATGCACTTCAGCCACTCGTACACCGCCAAGCACACCTTCCTTGAGCTGCAGCGTCAGAACGGTATCCGCCAACATAATCTTATTTGTGACGTTGCCACACATTGGAATTCCACCCTCCATTTGTTGGACAGACTATACGAACAAAGAAAAGCCATCACTGATTTCTTGATGATCCAAGCAGATAGGAGTACTCCCCTGTGTAACTACAATGTGATCCAGTGGCAGCTCATACGTGACACGTGCCGTTTGCTGAGGCCCTTTGAGGAAGCCACATTATTTGTGAGTCGCCTGGATTACGCCATGAACGACGTGATTCCACTCCTACATTTCCTACAACAAATGATTGAAACCATGGCTGGTCACGGAAATGGAGACGTTGCGCCTACATCTCAAGGCTACATGAGCCCTGTGAGGGCTGAACTGGAGGAGGAGGATGATGAGGGGCAGAGCGGAGCACAGTTTAGGTTGGATGAGATGGCCGGTGTTTCTAGTCTTCTGACAGGAGTGGAGGAGCAGGAGCAGCCAGAGGAGCTGGAGGGTTATGAGGAAGTTGAGACAGAGGACCCAGACACACCGTGGCAGTATGCAGTGGAGATGGAGGCAGATAGTCCCTCCAAGTCACTGGCGCCAATGGCACAATGCATGCTCAGTTGCTTGCGTAGTGACCCAGGAATTTTCAAAATTCGTCAGCGGGATGACTTCTGGATCTCCACCTTATTAGACCCTCGCTACCGTCCCAAAATGGGGGCCTTTTTTACACCCACTGAGAGGGAGGACAAACTGACCTACTACAGAGAGATTCTATGTAGTCAGTTGGCTGATGCCTATCGGCCACATGGTCCATCCACTCCCAGGTCTGACTTGGGGGGCCCTCTGCGCTCACCTTCCACTGCCATGGCTGCTGGGGAGGGGAGGGGCCGGAGGAGCAGTACCGGCTCAATCAGCAGCAGCCTGAGTCTACAGTCGCTGATGAGTAGCTTTCTTCACCCGCATAGTGAAGCAACTCATCAGCAGCAGGTAGACATGGAGCAGGACCTGAACCAGCAGGTGGTGGCATACCTTGACATTGCCATGCCAACAACCATTGAAGATCCGCTGGACTTCTGGGCAGCCAAACTTGATTTATGGCCACAACTAGCAGAATATGCCCTGGAAAAGCTGTCCTGCCCGGCCAGTAGTGTGCCATCAGAGCGGGTGTTTAGTGCGGCCGGGCCATAGTCACCCCAAGGCGAACTCGTCTGTCCACTAAAAATGTGGAGAGACTGACGTTTGTCAAGATAAATCAGGGATGGATGAGCCAGAATTTCCAGCCACCAATGCCAGATACCTCAGAGTAGATTGACCAAGCTGCTACACCAACATTTCCCAATTATGGTTGGTTATGGAACCCTTTTTGGTACTGCGATTGCCTGCTCCTGGCTCATCCTCTGTCTTTAAGGAACTACTTGCCTTACTGATGCTTCTGGCCTTGGGCCTTTAATTATTGGATGTTTAGCAGTAGCTAAATACATGCTTAATGCAAATTTCAACATTCATCTTTAAATGTAAGAGGTTGGTTAGGAAACCCTCTTGGGTACTGCAATTGCCTGCTCCTGGCTCATCCTGTCTCTTTCAGGAACTACTTGCCTCACTGATGCTTCTGGCCTTGGGCCTTTAATTTTTGGATGTTTAGCAGTAGCTAAATATATGCTTAATGCAAATGTCAACATTGATCTTTAAATGTAAGGGGTTATGAAACCCTCTTGGGTACTGCGAATGCCTGCTCCATACTCATTCTGTGTCTTTCAGGAACTACTTGCCTCCCTGCCCTCAGGCCTTGGGCCTTCAATTTTTGGATGTTTAGCAGTAGCTAAATACATGCTTAGTGCAAATTTCAACATTGACTTTTAAATGTAAGGGGATGGTTATGAAATCCTCTTGGGTACTGCGAATTACTGCTCCTGACTCATTCTGTGTCTTTCGGGAACTACTTGCCTCCCTGATGCCTCAGGCCTTGGGCCTTGAATTTTTGGATGTTTTGCAGTAGCTAAATACATGCTTAATGCAAATTTCAACATTGATCTTTAAATGTAAGGGGTTGGTTATGAAACCCTCTTGGGTACTGCGAATGACTGCTTTTGACTCATTCTGTGTCTTTCAGGAAATAATTGCCTCCCTGATGCCTCAGGCCTTGGGCCTTACATTTTTGGAAGCTTAGCAGTAGCTAATACATGCTTAATGCTAATTTCAACAATGATCTTTAAATTGTCGGCGCTCTGCTAGGGCCTTCTCCTACCCCGCCGGGGCCGATCCGAGGACCTCACTAAACCATCCAATCGGTAGTAGAGACATGCGGTGTGTACAAAGGGCAGGGACTTAATGAACCCGAGCTTATGACCGGCGCTTAGTTGTGATTCTTCTTTCCTGGCAAATAAGTGCAATCCCTGATCCCTCTCGCAAAGGAGGTTCAGTGGGTTACCCGCACCTGTCGGTGAAAGATAGACACACGCTGGTCCGTTCAGTGTAGCACGCATGCAGCCCCGGACATCTGAGGGCATAACACACCTGTTATTGCTCGATCTCGCGAGTGATCGTGCAATGTAAGGGGCTATTAAAGCCTCTTGGGGACTGCTGATGCCTACTCCTGACTGTTCCTGTGTCTTTCAGGAAGTACTTGACTTCCTGATGCTTCTGGGCTTGGGCCTTTAATTTTAGGTACTGTATATTCAAAGAATGAACGAAGCACTGCCCAGATGCGTTGCATTTAAAATCTTCAGGCTTTATTTCAAAGGTCTTCCGAAGATAAATCAGGTCAGACTCGGACAGTACAGGAGAGCTGGAGGGTGGAATGGCGTGGGGGGATGGGCAACGGACCGTATCGAGCTGTGACGCGCTTCGTCAGGCCCCCTCGTCAGGGGGCCTGACGAAGCGCGTCACAGCGCGATACGTTCCGTTGCCCATCTCCCCATGCCATTCCACCCTCCAGCTCTCCAGCACTGTCTGTGTCCGACCTGATTTATCTTCGGAAGACCTTTGAAATAAAGCCTGAAGATTTTAAACGCAATGCATCTGGTGAGTGCTTTGTTCATTCTTTAAATATACAGTACTTTTGCAACTATATTTTCTATGTGAGCACCCCAGAATTGTTGCATATTACTATTGGACATTGGGACACTGCATCAGACACTAATACCTATCCAGTGGGCTAATTGACAGGTGATAGAGGGCGGTGCCTAGGACACTACATTTCTTCTTGATACACGTTTAATTTTAGGATTTTTGAAATACATACATACATGCTTAATTAAAATTTCAACATTTATGGTGCAATGTATGGGGTTTTTAAACACTCTTGGGTAGTGTTTTTTTCAAATTTTCTGATAATTATCACAGTAATAAACTTGAATTTTCCACAATAATAACCATTACACCATTGAACGATTGTTGCGTGTGATTTTTTAACTAAAATTTTCAAAAAAAATACACAGAGGGATGAACTCTGCTTCTTTATCTCATAAAAAATTATTTTATAGAAGAATGTCTTTTGGTGGTCCACCGTCCTGCATTATAGAGTCTTCTGGACTCTTGGATATGTGCTTGTTCTTAAACAAAGGTACAAAAACCAAAAATGGCCAGTCAGGGCTATGGAGACGTTGCGCCTACATCTTACGGGCACATAAGCCCTGTGGGTGCTTGTGAGACTAGGTCCTTTGTACCCACACGGCTGGTTCCGGGACACAAATTTTGATTCAAATTTCAAATAAAAAAAATCACACATTTCAATGGTCTCCTCATGCTGAAGCCAACTCCAGGCTGCGTCATTCTGGTAATATATAGAGAGCACTTGCTGTCCTAAATTTTCGTTAACATTTTTCATCAAAAATGCATCAGCCAACTCCAGCCTGTGTCATTTAGGCAATATATGGTTTACTGATGGCGCTGCTGAGACTGGGTCTGGGACTTTCAAATTTTCTCATAGGTAGCACCCGCTATCCATAAGTCTTCTTCATAAATTTCTACAATTGTTGTGTTGTTTTTGAGGGATTGTGAAGCCCTAGTGTGTACTCATGCATCAGCCAACTCCAGGGTGTGTCATTCATGCAACATATAGGTAGCACCCTCTGTCCTAAATATTCTTAAAATTATTTTAAAAATGGTTGTTTTTTCTTTGGGATTCTGAAGCCCTGGTGTGTACTCAATGCTGCTTCCTGCTACACTCTGTCAGCCCGTTGGTCCTGAGACAATGTGCTACTCCGCCTCCACATCCTCCTCTGTGTCTTAAGCCTCCACTGCCCGGAAAAGTCTCAGTGGCCCTTCCATGTGTGCAGGTCACGCTGTTCTTCACATGGTTTGCCTTGGCGAGAAGTCTTGGAAACAATGGCCGGTCAGGGCAATGGAGACGTTTCGCCTAAATCTCACGGCCACAAGAGCCCTGTGGGGGCTTGTTGGATTTGGTCCTTCGTACCCACACGCTGGGGTCCAGGACACGCAAAGGTTGTTTTAAATTTCAAATAAAAAAATGATGGCACTGCTGGGCCTGGGTCTGTTAATTTCAAATTTTCTCATGGGTAGCACCCGCTATCCAAAATCTTTTTCAAAAATTTCTAAAATTGTGGTGTTTTTTGAGGGGGATTGTGAAGCCCTGGTGTGAACTCGTGCATCAGCCAACTCCAGGCTGTTTCATTTAGGCAATATATGTGTTACTGATGCCGCTGTGGGCCTGGGTCTGTTAATTTAAAATTTTCTCATAGGTAGCAGCCGCTTTCCAAAATCTTTTTCAAAAATTTCTAAAATTGTGGGTTTTTTTTTTTGGGGGGGGGGGGGGGGGATTGTGAAGCCCTGGTGTGAATTCGTGCATCAGCCAACTCCAGACTGTGTCGTCCAGGCAATATATGGGTTGCTGATGCCGCTGTGGGGCCTGGGTCTGGTAATTTCAAATTTTCTCATAGGTAGCACCCGCTATCCAAAATCATCTGTTTAAATTTCTTAATTCATCTTTTAATCTTAGGGATTGTGAAGACCTAGTGCCTACTCATGCTGCTGGCAACTCTGGGCTGTGCCATTCATCCACTATATGGTCTCCTCATGCTGCCAACACCTCCATGCTGTGTCATTCAGCCACTATATGGTGTCCACATGCTTCAGCCTCATCCAAGCTGTGTCATTCAGCCACTATATGGTGTCCTCATGCTGACAACATGTACATGCTGTGTCATTCAGCCACTATATGGTGTCCTCATGCTGCCAACATGTCCATGCTGTGTCATTAAGCCACTATATTGTTTCCTCATGCTGACAACACCTCCATGCTGTGTCATTCAGCCACTATATGGTGTCCTCATGCTTCAGCTTCATCCAAGCTGTGTCATTCAGCCACTATATGGTCTCCTCATGCTGTCAACACCTTCACACTGTCATTCAGTCACTGTATGGTCTCCTGACACTGATGCCACCACCAGGCTCTGTCATTGTGCTGCTGTGCGGCAGTGATTCTAAAAGCGATGCCGGTAATCTGCATGTTATTCTGAATAACACCTGCCAACACCTCAACGCTGTGCCATTCAGCCACTAAATGGTCTCCTCATGCTGTCAACACCTCCACACTGTCATTCAGTCACTGTATGGTCTCCTGACACTGATGCCACCACCAGGCTCTGTCATTGTGCTGCTGTGCGGCAGTGATTCTAAAAGCGATGCCGGTAATCTGCATGTTATTGTGAATAACAGTATTATTTCACTAACCCAGCACACTCCATATGTGTTTTAGAACACAGCAAAGTGTTCTATACCCATATAGAGGCTGTATGTAGGCTAGAAATAGCCTTTTTTAATATAGATTTGCCGCGAAAAAATTTGGATCAAAACAAACTTTTCCGGAAAATTCGGCGAATTGGCCGAATCGAATTTTTGAAAGTTCGCTCATCTCTAGCTATTACCCAATATTTTTCCGACAATGATACCAAAGTCGTTTCAGATATTATGCTCTGGTGTGCTCAGAAAGCAACTATTAGGGGCCAATTTATCAAACAGGGCTCACATTTAAAAAAACAAAAAAAACAAGAGATACTAAATATTAAGACCAAATTAGCAATTCTCCATAGGCAAAATAAGTTCAGTTATGACTTAAAAAGAGCCCAAGAAATATCTAGTCTCATTGCCCAACTGCACCACCTACGTTCCTTTAAATCTGATCTTAAATTACAGCAACTTAAACTATCTCATTACTGGCACGGTAATAAACCAGGGGCTCATCACGCAAAACAATTAAACAGTCAATACTCTAAACCACGTATCACATACTTCTATAATTCATGCAGAGAGAAGGTTATTGATCCTAGAGGCATAACAAATGTATTTGCTAAATATTAGAAGGCCCTACATAACCTTAAAGAAGACTCTGAGATTCCTCAACCAGATTCGCTTTTTATTTCATCCTTTTTGGAAAAAGTAAATCTCCCACAACTTTCTTCTGACCAATTGGCTAAACTTTCTTTCCCTATCTCAGAAACAGAGGTAATGAAGGCAATTCAATCCTTAAAATCCCAGAAGTCCCTGGGACCAGATGGCCTCTCAAATGATTATTATAGGTTGCATGGCCAGTTTTAGTTCTATACTTGACCAGATTGTTTAATGAGGCAATAACATCTGCTCGATTCCCTTCTGAACTACTCAAAGCTCAGATTGTAACAATCCCTAAATTAGGGAAATCTATGGACGATGCAAGCAATTTTAGACCAATTGCTCTATTGAACACAGATCTTAAGCTGTACGCGTCCATCTTAGCCACTAGATTTAATAACATTCACCCTTCTCTTATAATGAATGACCAGGTCGGCTTCGTCAGGGGCAGACAAACGCTGGATGGTACCCGTAGATTTATCAATATCATATCTATTCTGGAGCGGCGTTGAGTGCCTTCTCTGCTCCTAGCACTGGACACGGAGAAGGCATTCGACCATGCCATTGGGGTTACTTGGAGGGAGTGCTACTCAAATTTGGTTTTGCTGGCCCATTTTTTAATGCAGTTAATGCCCTTTATAGTACACCATCACCAAGGGTATACCACTGGGGGATTATCGGAAGAATTTTTTATTTCTAATGGTACTAGTGTTATGATTCAGCTAGCTGGATGTGGATCCTCTGTGTCAGCGAGGGATTGGCGTGGACCGTGTCGGTGGACCGGTTCTAGGGTTGCTACCGGTTTTCACCAGAGCCCGCCGCAAAGCGGGACGGTCTTGCTGCGGCGGTAGCAACCAGGTCATATCCACCGGCAACGGCTCAACCTCGCTGACTGCTGAGAAGGTGTGGGACAGAAGACTAGGCAGAAGCAATGTCAGACGTAGCAGAAGGTCGGGGCAGGCGGCAAGGTTCGTAGTCAATAGTAATAGCAGGAGGTCAGGAACACAGTAATGGTAAACACAGTAGTAGCTTTCTCTAGGCACAAAGGCAACAAGATCCGGCAAGGAAGTGCAGGGGAAGTGAGGTTAAATGGACAGGGAGCAGGTGGAAGCTAATTAGACTGATTGGGCCAGGCACCAATCACTGGTGCACTGGCCCTTTAAATGTTAGAGAGCTGGCGCGCACGCGCCCTAGAGAGCGGAGCCGCGCACGCCAGAACATGACAGCCGGGGACCGGGACGGGTAAGTGGCTTGGGATGCGATTCACGAGCGGGCGCGTCCCGCTATGCGAATCGCATCCCCATCATAAATGTCAGTGCAGCGCTCCCGGTCAGCGGGGCCAACCGGGGCGCTGCATAGAGGAGAACGCCGTGAGCGCTCCGGGGAAGAGCAGGGACCCGGAGCGCTCGGCGTAACAACTAGGCAGGGCTGCCCCCTATCTCCATTAATTTTCACCCTTGTCATGGAACCTCTCGCCCAAATGATCAGATCTTCAGACTTGATTAACGGTCTACAGGTAGGGAACAAAGATCATAAAATAGGTCTTTTTGCAGACGATGTGATATTGTCTATTGCATCCCCTGAACAATCTTTAATAAAAATAATGGACATACTCCAAAAATCTTGTAAAGCTAGTTACTATAAAATTAACGCAGCAAAGTCACTAGTTTTGGGGCTAGCTATTCCACCAGATATGAAGGACAAATTACAAAAAGAGTTCCCTTTTAAATGGACAGGGGGACAAATGCCCTATTAGGGATTTTACTAACTGTTCCATCTGCTAATTTGGTGGCTCATAACTGTGATATATTAATCTCTTCCCTTAAACGAGATGCAGAAAGATATACGAAGCAGCCTCTCTCTTGGCTAGGCAGAATCTGTAATAAAAATGATACTCCTGCCTAAAATTTTATATTTCTTTCGAAACCTTCCAATTCAGCTACCACAATTAAGAATTCGTAGCTTACAAAGACTGTTGCTATAGTACATTTGGAAGGGAAAAAAACCCAGAGTATCATCTAAACTATTACCAGGCCGCCATACTGGACCAGACTCATAACTTGTGGATAGATGATAAGTTAAAACAGTGGGTTGATATTGAGACTGCTGAAAATTCTACAGGTTCATTTAAAAACATGTGTAATAAAATCAAGGGCAGTGCAGCTCAATCAATAAATAGCCTGAGGTTAACTGGTAAGGTCTGATTACCCCAAGACCAAGAAATATGTAGATAAATATAATGAAGAAATTATATGACCAGTCCTCAAGGATATTGAAAAGAGTGAAAAAGAGAAAGAATAGAAAGGAAGAAGCAAAAAGATGGAGATAAAAGATGTGGACAAATTGACAGATAGTAGATCACAAATAAAAGTATGGAAATTAAACTGATGCTGACTACAGTAATCCTATCTTGATTACAGTGATAATAAAAATACCTGCAAAATAAACTTAAACGATCATGTACATTTATTAAGTGAAAATAATAATAAAATAATATTAAAACACCTGGGCGGGACCCTTGCCCAGGTATTAGAGATATGCTTAAAAAAATTAACTTATAACATTTCTTGTAAATGATAGATTATAAAAATAATTGTTTATAAAATATTGTATATAAGATAGCAGCCAATGACCAAAGTCAATGTGATAGTTCTAGTCTATTTTAGCAGCCACAGTAGTTGGGATTGTTCATCTTATGAAGCCAATGTACTGTATTGGTAACAAAATGGATACAAAGTGTCCGTTAAATATAGCAGATGAGATGAGCGATACATTTATGCCTCCCACTTTACTTCAAAGAACGATCACAGTATAGGACATTCAGAGTGGTACCTTATTTGTAGTCTTCACCGTGTTGCACGGCAGCTGACTGTCTCCGGAGCGGCAGACTCCTGGAGACTGGGATGAATCAGCGCCCGCAGGGACTAAAACGAGGGCAACCACCAACCTGGCATAGGTGCAGGGGTTCCTCCGGGAAGGCGTATGTGAAGGCACGTTGGTCCCAAATGATGCGCTGTTGTTCTCTGTGATGTATAGAGCCGGCATCCAATATGAAGCAGTGGGTGAATGGAGTTATGTTGGGCACTATTCGCCCGTCGGCCTAAGGAGTAGCGATCGGCTGTGAGCCGGCGTCCTCGTGGCGTGAATAGCGCGCTATTCAGTAGTGGGCCACGAGTCTGGGTACTGCAGCGCTGGCAAGGTGGTATTGGCTGACTTGGTGGCTGATATAAACAAAAGATGGTTGTGGCAATACTTCAAGATTGAGGCTAAACGCGTCTCACCACAATTGTGGTATTCCTCAGTAGCCTTAATATATTAGAAGCTTTCTAATATATTAAGGCTACTGAGGAATACCACAATCTTTTGTTTATATCAGCCACCAAGTCAGCCAATACCGTCTTGCCAGCGCTGCAGTACCCAGACTCGTGGCCCACTACTGAATAGCGCGCTATTCACACCACGAGGACGCCGGCTCACAGCCGATCGCTACTCCTTAGGCTGACGGGCGAATAGTGCCCAGCATAACTCCATTCACCCACTGCTTCATATTGGATGCCAGCTCTATACATCACAGAGAACAACAGCGCATCATTTGGGACCAACGTACCTTCACATACGCCTTCCCGGAGGGACCCCTGCACCTATGCCAGGTTGGTGGTTGCCCTCGTTTTAGTCCGTGCGGGCGCTGATTCATCCCAGTCTCCAGGAGTCTGCCGCTCCGGAGACAGTCAGCTGCCGTGCAACATGGTGGAGACTACAAATAAGGTACCGCTCTGAATGTCCTAAATTGTAATCGTTCTTTGAAGTAAAGTGGGAGGCATAACTGTATCGCTCATCTCATCTGCTATATTTAACGGACACTTTGTATCCATTTTGTTACCAATACAGTACATTGGCTTCATGAGATGAACAATCCCAACTACTGTGGCCGCTAAAATAGACTAGAACTATCACATTGACTTTGGTCATTGGCTGCTATCTTATATACAATATTTTATAAACAATTATTTTTATAAGAAGGTTGGCAATCTATCATTTACAAGAAATTTTATAAGTTAATTTTTTTAAGCATATCTCTAATACCTGGGCAAGGGCCCTGCCCAGGTGTTTTAATATTATTTTATTATTATTTTCACTTAATAAATGTACATGATTGTTTAAGTTTATTTTGCAGGTATTTTTATTATCACTGTAATCAAGATAGAATTACTGTAGTCAGCATCAGTTTAATTTCCATACTTTTATTTGTGATCTACTATCTGTCAATTTGTCCACATCTTTTATGTCCATCTTTTTGCTTCTTCCTTTCTATTCTTTCTCTTTTTCACTCTTTTCAATATCCTTGAGGACTGGTCATATAATTTCTTCATTATATTTATCTACTCATTTAAAAACATACTTTGGACTAGTCATCTTTCCACTCTACATACTTCTTCTATTCAACTCCCTACAGTTAGAGCAGCAATACAAGTAAGATCTCTTCCAAAAGTAGCTCAACTGCTACTGCCACTATCTTTGGGAGACCTCCCACTTGATGTTATACAGAAACAAATCTCTGATATAAGTCTCCTAAGGTGGCAGGGTAGTGGTATCTTTAAACTCTCAGATATATCTGATTCTTCAGGTCTGTTATCCTTTTCCACTATTGTAGACAAGTATTATCTCCCAAACACTGAATTCTATAAGTACCTGCAATTCAGACACTATATAAATTCTATCAAACCATTTCGGAAGACTACATGTCCCTCCTATAATTCTTGTTTTTTTCCCCCCACATATATTGCAAAAGGGCATCTCACGAGGATACGCAGCACTTTCTCCCAGTTCTCACATCCTTCAATGTTGTCATAAATCGGAGAAAGATCTTGGAAGGACTTTCTCTCTGGCTCAGTGGGAAAGAGTGTATAGATTGACTACAGATATATTTCACTGTATCTCTCACTTAGAGATAGGGAGGAAACTGTTATATTGCTGGTATATTACTCCATATAAACTTTCACAGCTGCTCAAATCTGTGTTGGAGATGCAACCAGAAAGTAGGCACCCTCTTGCATATATGGTGGGAGTGCAAAGTCATTAAACCCCTATGGGATCAGATCTGTATATTGTTACGCACAATTACAAATGCACCATTTCAATGGGGACCAGAAACAGCTCTGTTGCACATGGGTATAGGAGATGAGGACATACCAATTAAATACATATTAGTGCACCTTTTGTCTGTAACAAAATAAAAAATAACAGCCAAGTGGAAAACGAAAGAACTCCCCAACGAAACCCACTCCAATTGTTTAATGAGAGATCAATTGCCATAGGAAATAACCGTGTAAATTACTTTAATCTTGCCTGGTGTAAATGGCTTATGTTTAAGTTCATAAAAGCAAACCCCGAACCAGTCTCGCTCCTGGAAGATAGGAAGAAACAAACCAGGAGAAAAGGCCTAAAATTCAAACCACTAAAAACTGGACAAGTGAACTGATTGATTAATTGATAAAACAAATGGCAATTTTTGATAAAGAATAGTTAGATTGTTAGATCCCGAGAGATTTTCCCTTTGTTGTTGTCTCCCCCTTTTTTTTCTTCTTCTTCTTTACTTTGCTTTTTTGTTGTGTTATTGTTGTGTTTTTTTCTCTTCCTTTATAATGTACAAAAGTTAATAACATTTTTGAAAAAAATAAAAAAATTATACCCTACTTAAATAGGTTTGATTTTGTCGTACTTCTGGAAAAAAATCATAAATTGCAGGAAAATGTATATGCTTAACCCCTTAAGGACAATGGACGTACTCATATGCCCCCGTTTTAGAGTCCTTAAGGACTGAGGACGTATGAGTATGTCCTGTCCATTCCCGGCCGCTAGCCGGAGGTGAGCCGGTGCCCGATACCTGCTGATATCAATTAGCAGGCATCGCGGCATATCGCCCAGGGGGGTCATGATGACCCCCCATGTCGGTGATGGCCGCAGATCGCTGAACAATTCAGCAAAAAGGGCATGCTGGGAGCTATAGTTATGCAACAGCAGGAGGCAGACCACCACAACTCCCAGCATTCCCTTATGGGCATGCTGGGACTTATAATTTTGCAACAGCTGGAGGCACTTTTTTTCTATGGAAAAGTGTACCTTCAGCTGTTGTATAACTACAACTCCCAGCTTGCACAATCAGCTAAAGTGCATGCTGGGCTTTGTAGTGGTGCATCTGCTGGTTGCATAACTACAACTCCCAGCATGCCGTTGGCTGTCGGTGACTGCTGAGAGTTGTAGTTTTGCAACAGCTAAAGGCACACTGGTTGTGAAACACTGAGTTAAGTAGCAAACCAGTGTGTCTCCAGCTGTTGCATAACTACAATCCCCAGCAAAGTAGTATGCCTCCAGCTGTTGTATAACTACAAGTCCCAGCATGCCCTTCAGCTGTCCGTACATGCTGGGGGTTGTAGCTTTTTCAACAGTTGAAGGCACACTGGTTGCAAAACACTGAGTTTGTTACCAAACTCGGTTTTTCACAACCAGTGTGCCTTAAGCTGTTGCAAAACTACAACTCCCAGCATGCACTGATACATGCTGGGAGTTGTAGTTTTGCAACAGCTGGATGTTTCTCTCTCTCCCCCCCCCCCCCAATGTGAATGTAGTGGGTACACTCACATGGGCAGAGGTTTACAGTAAGTATCCAGCTGCAAGTTTGAGCCGCAGCTCAAACTGCCAGCGAGAAACTACTGTGAACCCCCGCCCGTGTGACTGTACCCTAAAAACACTACACTACACTAACACACAATAAAATAAAAAGTAAAAAAACACTACATATACCCCTACACAGCCCCCCTCCCCTCCCCAATAAAAATGAAAAATGTCTGGTACGCCACTGTTTTCAAAACGGAGCCTCCAGCTGTTGCAAAACAACTACTCCCAGTATTGCCAGATAGCCACTGACTGTCCAGGCATGCTGGGAGTTTTACAACAGCTGGAGGCACCCTGTTTGGGAATCACTGGCGTAGAATACCCCTATGTCCACCCCTATGCAAATCCCTAATTTGGAGCCCTGTCGTATTTCAAGGCAACAGTTTAGGGTCACATTTGGGGTATCGCCGTACTCGGGAGAAATTGTGTTACAAATTTTGGGGGGGGGGGGTATTTTCTGCTATTACCCTTTTTAAAAATGTAAAATTTTTGGGAAACCAAGCATTTTAGGGGGTATTGGGGTATTAAGGTTCACAGTACCCCTTGTCACGTTCCACGAGGGGTCTAGTTTCCAAAATGGTATGCCGTGTGTTTTTTTTTTTTTTTTGCTGTTCAGGCACCATAGGGGCTTCCTAAATGCGGCATGACCCCAGCGTGAAATTTGCTTTCAGAAAGCCATGTGACTCCTTCTCTTCTGAGACCTGTAGTGCTCCAGCAGAGCACTTTTCACCCCCATATGTGATGTTTTCTGAATCGGGAGAAATTGGACTTCAAATTTTGGGGGATATTTTCTGCTATTACCCTTTTTAAAAATGTAAAATTTTTGGGGAACCAAGCATTTTAGGTAAAAAAATTTTTTTTTTTTTTTTTACATATGCAAAAGTCATGAATCACCTGTGGGGTATTAAGGTTCACTTTACCCCTTGTTATGTTTCCCAAGGGGTCTAGTTTATTTTTTTGCTGTTCTGGCACCATAGGGGCTTCCTAAAGGTGACATGCCCCCCAAAAACCATTTGTCGCTCCTTCCCTTCTGAGCCCTCTACTGCGCCCGCCGAACACTTTACATAGACATATGAGGTATGTCCTTACTCGAGAGAAATTGGGTTTCAAATACAAGTAAACATTTTCTTGGAACAGGACCCTCAGTTTACGCAGAAGATTTTGTTCAGTGATGAGGCAAACTTTTATGTGAATGGTGAAGTTAACAAACAAAACCACCACTATTGGTCTGACACTAAGCCACATTGGACAGATCCCTCCAAGACTGTTGGAACACAAAAATTGATGGTATGGTGTGGTACATGGGGTACAAAGATAGTGGGGCCATTCTTCATCAATGGAAACCTCAAGGCCACTGGATATGCAAAATTGCTATGTGTTGATGTGTTTCCCTCTTTATGCACTGAAGCTGGCACGTTCCCTGAGTTTTTCCAGCAAGATGGTGCACCACCACATTATGTGTGTCAGGTCCAAGCATTCCTAGATGAATAGTTTCCTGGAAAGTGGATTGGTCATCGTGGCCCACAAGGTCTCCCGATTTGACACCCTTAGACTTTTATCTTTGATGTCATCTGAAGGCAATTGTCTATGCTGTGAAGGTACGAGATTTGCAGCACCTGAAACTATGGATACTGGAAGTCTGTGCTAGCAATTCTCCTGGGATGTTTCTATCAGTGTGTGAAGAGTGGGAGAAGAGGGTTGCATTGACAATCCAACACAATGGGCAGCACATTGAGCACATTTTATAAGTGGTCAGAAACTTGTAAATAACTCATGAAAGAATAAAGTTACATTAAAACCAAGCACATCATTGTCTTTCTTGTGAAATTCCCAATAAGTTTGATGTGTCACATGACCCTCTTCCTATTGAAAAAACAAAAGCTGGATTCAAAATGGCCGACTTCAAAATGGCCCCCATGGTGACCACCCATCTTGAAAAGTTTCCCCCTTTACATATACTAATGTGCCACAAACAGGAAGTTAATATCACCAACCATTCCCATTTTATTAAGGTGTATCAGTATAAATATTGCATATCTCTGGTGGCTCAGGCATTACTACATTCATACTTTGCATGCAAGATGTGAAAGTGAAGGTTTGCATTTTTGATACAGCGGATGTTGGAAAAATCGTTGAGATAGCATCTTTTTTGCGATAACGCCGAGATTCTTCATAGATATATGTGTCATGATGAAAATGACATGAACACATCCGATGTGTGTCATTGATTTTTCTGTCCAATACTTTTTGGACCATCTCGTCTAAATTGTTTGAGTATTGTCCAGTTTGCATCAACCATATTTGAATGCGTTGTCGATCCCAAGGGAAACAATGTAGGATTACAATGGAATCCAGATTGTGCCACTTTGTTTCACTTTGGACAACACAACTTGGCAAGCTGTAAGTTGAAAAAATTTAAAAAGATATTCAGGTTTTCACAAAATATAAAAAGGCACCTATATGCCCCTTATACCTTCAAACACAGTTTTTTTTTGTAAAATATGTGTCAGCGTGTGTGGACAGGTAGTGGTAGTGTTGCATTTCTTCTACAAATCAGCACTGTACTTACCAAATTGGGAAGTGTGCATTCACACTCCGTTTTACATATAAAGGGACAGGATCCGGCAGTGGGATGCAAAAAAGGTTGCTCACGTATCACAGCTGGGCTTTCCCCCATTCGGTTTTTGAACTGGACTGAAAACCGTTGTATACTGAGGTTTGCAGTCAATCTGAAAACCAGATAGGACTTCAAAAAGAACAGACCGGAGTCACTGTTTGACTCCGGAAGGATGATTCAAAGGAATGAAAAGGGGCCCAGGTCCGGCTGGGATATGGACCCTGTGAATGCACCCTAGGCTATATTCCCAACACACTTATTTTTTTGTTTAGAAATTATTCCTGAAAACTGGACTAAACTGTATCAAAACGTATTTTAAATGATGTTCGGTTGCATACTTTTTTAGCAAAAAAAAAAAAGGAAACATTTTAAAATCTTCACTTCATTTGGTGTGCACTGCACATGTGCAAACACAAAAACCGTATTGTGCAAACCGGAGGGAATTGTACGCACATACGGTTCTCTACAGTTTGTATTGATTCCCATGTAGAAAAAAACCATACACTGTTTTAATATGGTTTTTCACCTGGACACAAACCCCTAGTAGGCTAGGGTTTTGGATACGGGTAAAAAAAAACATTAAAAAACGGACAAGACGCAAAAAGTACACAACCAGATGCATCGTTGGCCATATGGTTTTTAATGGAAAGTCAATGCATACGGTTTGAAATACGGTTCCATATGGTTTAATAGTAGAAAACTTATGCTGGAACAGTATGGCAAAAACAAGGTGTGAATGCAGCTGACCCTGGATGATTGACAACTGTCCCATTCTAATGAATGTGTTCATTTCCAGCATGATTTTACCAACAGGACACACTGGAGGAAAACTAGGCCTGATACCACACATACTGTATGTGAACCCAGGCTTAGAACAAAAGTGGCCCATGACTCCACAGGTCATGTGCAAAGAACTTCCTTGTGCATTGAACTGCCAAGTACAACCATCATTGTAAACAGTGTGGCCCATGATGGGAGGAATGGTAGCCTACGCAGTGCGGAGGGACACCTCTTGCATATTTAACAGCTCATGACCATTTTTAATACTCTTTGAACTACAAGTCCCATCATGGCCAAACTATGTCCATGATATGAGGTAACAGATTGCAGTGGATTGCACTCCTCAGACCCACAAGATCAACTGTTAGGAACTTTAATAGCTGGCACCATGGCTCTATCCAGAAAAACACAAAGACTACCAGCATGGAACATCCAGCTAACTCAGCAATGTCAATTCATCAACCTCAGATTGTCTGGAGCCTATTCTACAAGCCAAGCTCTCAGCAGGGATTCTGAAATACCATGCCATGATCCATACATGCATCTTGTATTTCGGAATGGACTGCAGGCAATCTCATCTCAAAAATTGTTTTCAAAATTGACGGAAACAAGATCTGCAAGGCAACATGTGGCATGCTAGTACTGTTTGAAAATGTGGATTTTAGCGTGGCTCAGAATTGTGTGACCCACTGCAATCTGCCCCCAGACCCTGTAGTGTAAAGGAAAATATGCTAATTGTGGAAGATTTAAAAAAAAAAAAAAAAAATTTAAAACTGTGCAAATTAAAAGTTCCCAGTTGGCCATAGCAAACAATCATTGCTTTTTTCATTTGGATGAGGCCTGGTTAAAATTGAAAGAAGCCATCTGATAGGTTGCTATGGGCAACTGGCCAACTTTTACTCTAGACATGTTTTTAGAAATCGACCACAGAGTCTGTACCTTATGGGAGTAGTATTGACATTTTCCATAAACATTAGCGGATATTTATCAAAACCTGTGTAGAGTAAGAGTGGTGCAGTTGCCCATAGCAACCAATCAGGCTGCTTGTTTAATTTTCAAAGAGGTCTGTGAAAAATGAAAGAAGCAATATGATTGGTTGCTATGGGCAACTGCACCACTCTTCCTCTACACTGGTTTGCAAAAATCTCCCCCATTATTACTTCCAGGGTAGGTGCATAAACCCTCAATGCTGCCTGTACTACAACTACAGCCATCATGGGACCAACTCTGGACCATGATGGGTGAAGTGGTATATTAGCAGGGGAAACAAGGAATGCCTCATTGCACATTCCCAGGGCAGTCCCGGAAAGCTGGGTAGCAATGTTGCCAAACAGTATTGGCTTATTTCCCAAACAAAGTCAGAACACAGTTAGTTGGGCAATAACACCCCCCCCCCCCCCCCCCCCCCGCATGCACAAAAAAAGTATATATGTGTATATATAGTAAGAAGGCACCCTTACATTATTGACATAACTACCTAGATGTGTGGGTTGGAAACATACGTTCAAAGAAATCATAATCCCAAAAATATTACGCAAAAACATATTAATTACCTGTAACAACACTTGAGACACTATAGGTACCCGGAAGGACAAGTCACAGAGTTATATGCTGAAATAAATACCAATACAACATAGATGCTGACATAATATATTTTATTTCTAGCTTTCTTTTATAAACACAACATAATGAAGACATTAAATACACCAGGACACACAGAATGGCATGCAAGAAATGTGGAGTCCAGGCAGGATAGAAAAATAAAAACCTGCTGCTGTCTTCCATTATTCAACTGCAACTTCTTCCAGGGTGCAAAGTCAGGCCAGGTGTTTGACAGCAAGGCTCTGACAATCCAACAAAGAAAAACGTCAAGTTAGGGCGGAACTAAGGCTAAAAATAAATATGTATGACGCCCCCTTACATCACATGACTATCACGGGATCACATGACAAATAGTGATCACATGACTAATGTCATGATGCCATGACGCCCATGAGCGTCAATAACGTCAGCTTGGGGCAGTCTGCAAAGGGAGAATACACAGCAGCCAAGTACACTTAGATCACATGACATCAGACAAATCATGTGACATGGTTGTGGCGTGATGATGCACTCACACACGTGACCAAAATAAACGTCATCAGGGGGCAGAAGAGAAAGCAGCACAGCCCACTAATTATACTGAAACTGTGAGGTCACGTCTCACAATGCAAAGAGAGATGGGAAAAAAGCAAGACCACAGTCATCAGAAGGATCTTCCGCTAAAAAGGAACTTCCGCCCAAAAAAGTATGCACACATATTTACACATTACTTAAACAGGACAGGCACTTTACTGTACTACAAAAAAATACTTTGCCCGGAATACCCCTTTAACTTTTTATCTTATTTTGTTTATTCAAGGGAAGCTGTAGAAAACCTATATACCATAAATACTCAAGTATAAGCCAACCCGAATATAAGCCGAGGCCCCTAATTTCACCCCAAAAACCCAGGAAAAGTTATTGACTCGACTATAAGCCTAGGGTGGGAAATACATCATCCCCCTATCATCATCCAGACCCCATCATCATCCAGATCCCCGTCATTAACACCCTCATCATCATCACCCTGTCATCATCCCCCCTTCATCATCACCGCCTGTCATCATCCCCCCCCTGTCATCATCCCACCCCCCCTTCATCATCACCGCCTGTCATCATCCCCTTATCATCCCACACACCCCCTTCATCATCCCCTTGTCATTATCCCACCCCCCCTTCATCATCCCCTTATCATCCCACACCCCCCCTTCATCATCCCCTTGTCATTATCCCACCCCCCCTTCATCATCCCCTTGTCATCATCCCACACCCCCTTCATCATCCCCTTGTCATCATCACACCCCCCTTCATCATCATCACATGTCATCACCGCTTGTCAATGTCTGATACAGTGGTGTTCAACCTGCGGACCTCCAGATATTTCAAAACTACAACTCCCAGCAAGCCCGGGCAGCCATCGGCTGTCCGGGCTTCATGGGAGTTGTAGTTTTGAAACATCTGGAGGTCCGCAGGTTGAAGACCACTGCGGCCTTCGACATCATCCAACCCCCCCCTCACCCCCTTTAGTTCTGCACTCACCTCCGCTCGGCGGGACATTAGGGTGCACTGGTCCGGGCCATCTGTGCTGCAGGGACCGTCCAGAGCGGAGGAATAGTCGTTCCGGGCTGTCCATCTTCACCGGGGGGCCTCTTCTCCGCGCTTCGGGCCCGGAATAGAGACATTGCCTTGACGACGATGCACATGGACGTTACTCATGAACGTCCCTGTGAGTCATCGTCAAGGCAACGTGACTATTCCAGGGCCGGGCCCGAAGCGCGGAGAAGAGGCCCCCCCCCCGGTGAAGATGGACAGCCCGGAACAACTATCCCTCCGCACTGGACTGTCCCGTTAGCACAGATGGCCCGGACCAGCGCACCCTAATGTCCCGCCAAGCGGAGGTGAGTACAGAACTAAAGGGGGTGAAAGGGGGGGCGGCTGGATGATGTCAAAGGCCGCAGTGGTCTTCAACCTGCGGACCTCCAGAGGTTTCAAAACTACAACTCCCAGCAAGCCTGGACAGCAGATGGCTGCCCGGGCTTGCTGGGAGTTGTAGTTTTGAAACCTCTGGAGGTCCGCAGGTTGAAGACCACTGAGGGCGGAGAGTTCACTCGAGTATAAGCCGAGGGGGGTGTTTTCAGCACGAAAAATCGTGCTGAAAAACTTGGCTTACACTCGAGTATATACGGTAAGAAGATTGCCAGTCACATTTATTTATGGAAAAAGGAGTTTCCATGTCTCAAATATGGCAATTGGTATAATTCCCTGGATCAAAAACCAATCTTAGGGTGCATTCACACCAGGGGCGGATCCAGAGTGGAGTCTTGGGAGGGGCACTATTAGAGTATTTTGTGTTGGCGGACAGAAAACAAGATGTTGCTCACGGAACTTACAATATTATTAAATGTATCATACAGTCCTAACCTTGTTTAAGACTCTTAGACCGTGCTCATATGTCAGAATAATTATCAAATATACCAATTGCCACAGAAAGGGAAAGTGCTAAAGAGGTTTTTACCATTTAAAACTACAGCTCCCAGTATGACCTAAGTAGTGGTGAGGGGATGCTGGGAGTTGTTGTTTCACCCATAATTACTGCAGAACTTACAAGTGACTACAGCTCTGATGGGACACACACAGGAGGATACAGAATGATATCAGTGACTACAGGTGACGTCTTCTCTATAGTGAGGAGAATACACAATGATATCAGTGACTACAGGTGACGTCTTCTCTATAGTGAGGAGGATACAGAATGATATCAGTGACTACAGGTGACATCTTCTCTATAGTGAGGAGAATACACAATGATATCAGTGCCTACAGGTGACGTCTTCTCTATAGTGAGGAGAATACACAATGATATCAGTGACTACAGGTGACGTCTTCTCTATAGTGAGGAGGATACAGAATGATATCAGTGACTACAGGTGACATCTTCTCTATAGTGAGGAGAATACAGAATGATATCAGTGACTACAGGTGACGTCTTCTCTATAGTCTTTCCTTATCTAATTCAGATGTAGATACCACCAGGAATTGTTCCAGCTATATTTTCTCTCAGCAGAACTTGACGCCCAGATGGTTTCTATGTCAGCGGATTCTGATCCTCTATATGAAATCAATAATTATTATAATACTGCCAAACACTGTATTCTTCTAATACAGTACCGCCACACACCCTCTGAATATAATTCTACACTGTACCTCCTGAATATACAACACACTGTACCCTCTGAATGTAATACCGCCACACACCGTACCCTCTGTATATAATACTATCACACACTGCACCCTCTGAATATAATACTACCACACACTGTGTTCTCTAAATTTAATGCTACCAAACACTGCACTCTCTGAATATAACTTGCTGTGCATTACACCTTCTGAATAAAATACCCAAATGTTTTGTGGCCCATAAAAAAACTACCACCCCAGAAATTCCTCATCATATACACTATACTTCTGAAATGCAGAACACTCTGTGCCTTCACATATAGTAATAATGCCCCATCTTGTGCCCCTACATATAATAATTATGACCCGTCTTGTCCCCCCCCACATAATAATAATGCCCTCTGTCCTGTGCCCCTAACATATATTGCCCCCTGTGCTGTGCCCTTCACATATAATGCCCCCGTTCTTTGCCCCTCACATATAATGCCCCCATCATGCGCCCCTCACATATAATGCCCCGTGCTGTGCCCTTCACATTTAATGCCCCTGTTCTTTGCCCCTCATATATAATGCCCCCATCATGCGCCCCTCAGGGGGCATTATATGTGAGGGGGACAGCACAGGGGGCATTTTATGTTTGGGGCACATGAAAGGAGCATTATTTGTGAGGGGCACAGCACAGGGGGCATTATATGTGAGGGGCACATGACGGGGGCATTATATGTGAGGGGCGCATGACAGGGGCATTATATGTGAAGGGCGCATGATGGGGGCATTATATATGAGGGGTGCATGATGGGGGCATTATATGTGAGGGGTACGTGATGGGGGCATTATATGTGAGGGGTGCATTATGGGGCATTATATGTGATGTGCACAGCACAGGGGGCATTATATGTGTGGGGCAAAGCACGGGGCATTATATGTGTGGGTCACAGCATAGGTGGCATTATATGTGTGGAGCACACCACAGGGGGCATTATATGAAATAATGCCTCCTGTGCTGTGCCCCTCACATATAATGCCCCCTGTGCTGTGCCCCACACATATAATTTATATGTGTGGGGCACAGCACAGGGGGCATTATATGTTAGGAGCACAGCACAGGGGGCATTATATGAAATAATGCCTCCTGTGCTGTGCCCCTCACATATAATGCCCCCTGTGCTGTGCCCCTCACATATAATGCCCCCTGTGCCCCACACATATAATTTATATGTGTGGGGCACAGCACAGGGGGCATTATATGTGTGGGGCATAGCACAGGGCATTATATGTGTGGGGCACAGCACAGGTGGCATTATATGTGTGGAGTACAGCACAGGGGGCATTATATGAAATAATGCCTCCTGTGCTGTGCCCCTCACATATAATGGCCCCTGCGCTGTGCCCCTCACATTTAATGCCCCCTGTGCTGTGTCCCACACATATAATTTATATGTGTGGGGCACAGCACAGGGGGCATTATATGTGTGGAGCACAGCACAGGGGGCATTATATGAAATATAATGCCCCCTGTGCTATGCCCCTCACATATAATGCCCCCTGTGCTGTGTCCCACACATATAAATTATATATGTGGGGCACAGGGGGCATTGTATGTGAGGGGCACAGCACAGGAGGCATTATATGTGAGGGGCATAGCACAGGGGGCATTATATGAAATAATGCCTCCTGTGCTGTGCCCCTCACATATAATGCCCCCTGTGCTATGCCCCTCACATATAATGCCCCCTGTGCTATGCCCCTCACATATAATGCCCCATGTGCTGTGCCCCAAACATATAAATTATATGTGTGGGACACAGCACAGGGTGCATTATATGTGAGGGGCACAGGGGGGGCTGCCATGTGCTCTTCCCATATAATGCCCCCTGTGCTTTTCCCTACACATTAAATATTACCTTTTTCCAAGTTTTTAAATCCCCCTCCCCCTCCTCCTGTATATAGTTTCCCCAAATCCCCTGGCCCCTGAGCATACTCTTCACTACTTACAGTATGCGGGCTGCGGGGACAGGATCTCCGGGCGCCGGCGCGATGATGTGACGTCATCGCGCCGGCCTCTAGTGGATCGCGTCCCCGCAGCTCACACACTGTGTAATCACAGCGTGTGAAAGTTCAGTGAATGGTGGAGCTGGAGCTTACAGCTTCGGCTCCACCATGCAAGGTGGTGGGGCGGGTGCTGCGTGCGGCAATCTCGGGGGGGGGGGGGGCAATTTCCCCGTTGCCCCCCCCCCGAATCCGCCACTGATTCACACCACGTTTTGAGACTATGGGAACCAGACCTGGCCCGCATCTCATTCATTTTAATGAGCTAGCCCGTATCAATGAGCCCGGCCCGTATCTCATACATTTCATCCATTTCCTGCTGCACCTCCATACATCAGCAGCCTGGAGCTACGTTTGCTCTGTGGCTGATGACAAGCAATACAGGGGATGGGATATTGTGACATAATGGCCACACCCCTTCAATGCAAGTCTATGGGAGGGGGTGTGGTGGCTGGCATGCTCCCTTCCATTGGCTTGCATTGAGGGGGCGAGGCGTGACGTCATGAGGGGTGGCACAGTGACGTCACAATACCCCGTCTCCTGTATCACCCGTCATCAGCCATGGTGCAAACATAGCTCCAGGCTGCTTATGTACGGAGGTGCAGCGGGAGAGATTGTGGAGGTCCCTAGCGGCGGGAGCCCCCGCGATCAGACATCTTATCTCTTATCATTTGGATAGGGGATAAGATGTCTAGGGGTGGAGTACCCCTTTGAGTACCACAGCCTATCCAGGCACATTTTCACGCTCGCCCTCACCTCCCAGGTCCTCTTTTGAGTGACAAACAGGACTTGGTACTGTACATCAGTCAAGAAGGGGCTAGAATGAGTGGGTGAGAAGGAGGCATGCATGGTTGTGGAACTTGAATAGCTAGGGTCCGTTTCCTCGATTCTTGGTTGAGAAATAAAAAAAAATGATTTTATAAGTTTGGCAACCAAAAATATGTACTTTTCATAACCTTTCTCTGTTTTTTATCACTGAGCCCAGTACTTACCCACCAACGCACATTTTCCCCAGCCCAAGCGGTCTTATTTTATATCCCAACCTTTTATGGAACTAATTATCAAATACTCATGCTGATATGGAGGTAAATACCGTATTTTTCACCCTATAGGACGCACCGGCATATAAGACACACCCAATTTTAAAGGTGCAAAATCTAGAAAAAAAAGATTCTCAGCCCAACAGTGATCTTCAACCTGCGGACCTCCAGATGTTGCAAAACTACAACTCCCAGCAGTTGGCTGTCCGGGCATGCTGGAAGTTGTAGTTTTGCAACATCTGGAGGTAATACTCATATAGGAGGTAATACTCACATGTCCCCGCCACTCCCCGTGGTGTCCCCGACGCTCCGGATGTCTTCTTCCCGGGAACCACGCTTTCCGTCGCTGTCATCACGTCGCTGTCATCACGTCGCTACGCACGCCGCTCCTATTGGATGACGGGACGGCGCGACGACGTGATGACATTGAAGGAGAGCGCCGGCCCTGCAGGGGATCCCGCCACGGAGCAGACACCGAGGAGGCAGGCAAGGTCCCTCCCGGTGTCCTGTAAGCTGTTCGGGATGCTGCAATTTCACCGCGGCGGTCCCGAACAGCCCAACTGAGCAGCCGGGTTAGTGTCACTTTCGCTTCAGATGCGGCGATCAAAGCTGACCGCCGCGTCTGAAGGATTAATACAGGGCATCACCGCGATCGGTGATGTCCTGTATTAGTCGCGGGTCCCGGCCGTTGATGACCGCAGGGACCGCCGCGATAGGTGTGTATTCGCCGTATAAGATGCACCAACTTCCCCCCCCCCCAGTTTTGGGGAAGAAAAAGTGCGTCTTATACGGCAAAAAATACGGTACTTATTTTCATTGAGATACTCCAGAATAGCATCTTTAAGAAACTGTCATTTTAACTGTTATAGAGGATAAGCTTACCTGCTTATAGCTTCTGGTCTTACTTTTTGACACAATTTTATTATGGGCACCACTATGTGCTCTTTCATATGTGCTCTAGTCCTTTGGAACAGTACTTGTCATGGTAGAATCTAAAAAAAAGAAACTGACTAGTATATATATTCTTTTGAATGCAAGTTTTATGCCTTCTGGACCTAATAATTTCATTATTTTATTATTTAAGCAAGCTTCTGCACTTCTTCTTGAGTTAATTTTATCCTTCTGCATTTCATCTAAAAAAAAAAGTGGAGAAAAAAGAATTCTCCTTTTAGGGATACTTTTATTCTTTTTGGCAATAACTTTCTCTGTCTCCAGTTTTCCTGTCTTTAACAATTTTTTAGTGTTTCTTCACTGCCTTCCTGTTTTAGTATTGGAAATGATTTCTTTATTTATTCACATTGGATTTCTCCTATGTCTCACTCTTTAATTCTCCAATAAAGTATGTAAGTCTTACAATAAATATTTAATATCCTTATAGAATATTTCATTTCATATCTGTACTGTTATTTTTTAAGACATTGTCTCTGCCAATGAGGTTAAGGGCATCTTAAGCTGATTAAACTTCACCTTTCTTAGGTTCTGTGCTTTTGTATCTTCTTAACCAGACCTCCTGCTAAAACTGATAAGAGGCAATTCATTATGTTATCGTGACCATTTCCAAAATCCCTCCCTCCATTCCACTTCTAGTCTCATTATTAAATTCCCATGTTTTACCTACAATATCCTGCCATCTAGCGACCTATTTATTTTGCCCAAGCACGGCTGCTCTGATTCAGGTGCAGCCCTTAAATACTGAAGAGCCAGTAGCCATCAAAGAAGTCAACCTAGTTTTCCGAGAATTCAAATACCTCCTTCCTGTTGAGCCCTTCCTAATCTACATCTGTGTCTCTGATGTGGCATATGATACAGTGATACATTAATAATTTGAGATCCTTGCCTTTAAACAAAAACCGTGACCCTCGCAAATGAGGATAGGTTAAGGTTAAATTACCTATCCTATATTTTAAGTGGACATATAAGTAACATGTGACCGAGTATTATCAAAATATATCCAGCTGTTTGGAAGTTATGCGGTAGACTTGTATGAGACTTTAAACAAAAACCCTGACCCTTGCAAATGGGGGTGGGTAAGGGTCAAATTATCTATCCTATGTTTGTTGTTGACATATAAGTAACATGTGCACCACGTTTCAGCTGTTTGGAAGTGATGCTGGAACATACAGACATACATACACATATACACACATCAAGTTTTATATATATACTAGCTGATTACCCGGCGTTGCCCGGTTTTTCCTTCCTAATCCTTGTTGGGAAGGAAAATAAACAAAGGAGGAAGCTTTTGACTTCATATCCTGTCCTCATATATTGTTGTCATATCCCAACCAACTATCCTGTCCTCCTATCCCAACCTCCTATCCCGACCTCCTATCCCGTCGTCCCATCCCATCGTCCTATCCCGTCCTCCTATCCCGTCCTCCTATTTCGACCTCCTATGCTGACCTCCTATCCCGTCCTCCTATCCCGACCTCCTATCTCGACCTTCTATCCAGACCTCCTATCCAGACCTCCAATCCATCTATCCCAACCTCCTATCTTGACCTCCTATCCTGACCTCCTATCCCAATCTCCTATCCCAATTTCCTATCCCGTCCTCCTATCCAGTCCATCTATCCCAACCTCATATCCAAACCTCCTATCCCGACCTCCTATCCTGACCTCCTATCCCGACCTCCTATCCCGACCTCCTATCCCGACCTCCTATCCCGTCCTCCTATCCCGTTCTCCTATCCCGACCTCCTATCTTGACCTCCTATCCCGACCCGTAATATGTGCACCAGTTATTGAAATATCTCCAGCAATACGGAAGTTATGTGGGAACATACATTTCCCATTGATTTGCATGGGACTTTAAACAAAAGCCCTGACCCTCACAAATGCGGGTAGTTAAGGGTTAAATTAACTATCCTATATCGACCTCCTATCCCGACCTCCCATCCCGACCTCCTATCCCGTTCTCCTATCCCGTCCTCCTATCCCGTCCTCCTATCCCGTCCCCCTATCTCAACCTCCTATCCCGACCTCCTATCCAGACCTCCTATCCCGACCTCCTATCCCGACCTCCTATCCTGTCCTCCTATCCAGTCCTCCTATCCAGTCCATCTAACAAAACCTACTATCCCATCCTCCTATCACGACCTCCTATCCCGACCTCCTATCCCATCCTCCTATCTTGACCTCCTATCACAACCTCCTATCCTATCCTCCTAACTCGACCTCCTATCTCGACCTCCTATCCCAACCTCCTATCCCGACCTCCTATCCTGACCTCCTATCCCATCCTCCTATCCAGTCCATATTTCCCGACCTCCTATCCCATCCTCCAATCCTGTCCTCCTATCGGGTCCTCCTATCCTGTCCTCATATCCCGTCCTCCTATCCCGTCCTCCTATCCCATCCTGCTATCCCGACCTCCTATCCCGACCTCCTATGTCGACCTCCTATCCCGACCCATAATATGTGTACCAGTTACTGAAATATCTCCAGCCGTACGGAAGTTATGTGGGAGCATACATTTCCCATTGATTTGCGTGGGACTTTAAACAAAAACCCCGACCCTCACAAATGGGGTTAGTTAAGGGTTAAATTAACTATCCTATATTTTAAGTGGACATATAAGTAGCATGTGATCAAGTATTATCAAAATATCTCCAGCCGTTTGGAAGTTATGCAGTAACATATATTTCCCATTGACTTGTATGGGACTTTAAACATAAACCCCACCTCTGGAAAATGGGGGTGAGTAAGGGTTAAATCACCTACCCTATGTTTGTTGTTGACATATAAGTAACATGTGTGCCAAGTTTCAAGTTGATATCTTTAGCCGTTTGGACGTGATGCTGGAACATACACACACACATACATATATACTAGCTGAGTACTGGTTTTTCCTTCCTCATCCTTGTTGGGGAGGAAAATCAACAAAGGAGGAAGCTTTTGACTTCATATCCCGTCCTCATATATTGTTGTCATATCCCGACCTCCTATCCCGTCCTCCTATCTCCACCTCATATCCCGACCTCCTAACTTGACCTCCTATCCCACCCTCCTATCCCCTCCTCCTATCTCGACCTCCTATCCTGGCCTCCTATCCCAACCTCCTATCCCGTCCTCATATCCCGACCTCCTATCTCGTCCTCCTATCTCCACCTCCTATCTCGACCGCCTATCCTGTCCTCTTATCCCGTCCTCATATCCCGACCTCCTAACTCAACCTCCTATCCCGACCTCCTATCCCGTCCTCCTATCTCGATCTCCTATCCCGTCCACCTATCCCGACCTCCTATCCCGACCTCCTATCCCGACCTCCTATCCCGTCCTCCTATCTCCCCCTCCTATCCCGTCCTCATATCCTGACCTCCTAACTCGACCTCCTATCCACCCTCCTATCCCGACCTCCTATCTCGACCTCCTATCTCGACCTCCTGTCCCGTCCTCATATCCCGTCCTCCTATCCCGTCCTCCTATCCCTATCCCGAACTCCTATTCTGACCGCCTATCCCATCCTCATATCCCAACCTCCTAACTCGACCTCCTACCCCGTAATATGTGCACCAGGTATTGAAATATCTCCAGCCGTACGGAAGTTATGTGAGAACATACATTTCCCATTGATTTTCATGGGACCTTAAACAAAAATCCCAACCCTCACAAATGGGGGTAGTTAAGGGTTAAATTAACTATCCTATATTTTAAGTGGACATATAAGTAACATGTGACCAAGTGTTATCAAAATATCTCCAGCCGTTTTGAAGTTATGCAGTAACATATATTTCCCATAGAGTTGTATGGGACTTTAAACATAAACCATGTCCCTGGCAAATGAGGGTGAGTAAGGGTTAAATTACCTATCCTATGTTTGTAGTTGACATATAAGTAACATGTGTGCCAAGTTTCATGTTAATATCTTTAGCCGTTTGGACGTTTTTGTGGAACATACACACATACACACACACACACATTGAGTTTTATATATATAGATGTAGATGGATGACATTATAGCAGCTAGTCTCAACCCACTATGTCATGTACAAACTAAAGATGGAGCCTGCAGAAGGGGAAACACACACATATATATGTATGTATATATGTTATGTAATAGCCAGAAATTTTTTATTTTTGATGTACTTATAAATGAAAGCTTTTCCTGAAAAGGTATCTGAAAGTTCAGGTGTAATTTAAATTTACTAATGTGCATTAAAATTCACATTCATGTGATTTTATTGTTATGATATGATGAATCACTGTTAACATTGTTGTTTTGTAGTACTGGGGTCACATAGTACAATCTAATCAGACATTTGGATTGTTATTGAATTGCTATGTACCATATGAGGCATGTGTAGATTTTATATCTTTATATATACATCTGAAGTTAACAAAGACATAAAAATAAATATGTATAAAATCTATGTACTGTAATTATTTCTAGAATATTCTAGTGAATATTGATAAAAGGTCAAGGTGAGGGATACATATTGCAGTGCTTCCCAGTGGATAGGCTATGACAGTAAAATTTATTTTGATATTTTTGAGTAAGCCTCTGCCCTTTTCCAATACCATAATATACATCATTAAGTTTATGAAATGAATATCAAGGGCCTTACATTTACAGTCAGGTTTAGATTTATAGAATCTGTAAATACTCTCATATTTTTAAACCACTTACATTTTTCATATCATAGTATAATATGTACTTTGTGCCAGAAAACACTAAAATGTCAACATTGTAAATTATTTTTCTTACACTGTAGCTCTTGAAACTTTCTGTTATTGAAAATGTCAAAAAATATCTGTAATGTAAGTCTACTTATATTTTAGGTTTAATAGAACTTTGAATGGAAGTATTTTGAAATATCATATTTATTGCATTCAGTAAAAAAATGTATCGTATGTATAGTATTTTAATTGGAATGCATAGTTGCTCATTTGATGCCTAATCCTAATATCAAACCTATAGACAATGATTTACATTGTTCTAAATTATATATCCATGGAACTGATTTTATATGCAAAGTATATTTATTAAAGTAAAAAAATATATATACATTTAAAATCTTAGCCTGGGTCCACACATCATAAAATGATGTACAGCCTGTTACGCCTAGCGCTCCGGGTCCCCGCTCCTCCCCGGAGCGCTCACGGCGTCTTTCTCCCTGCAGCGCCCCGGTCAGTCCCGCTGACCGGGAGCGCTGCACTGTTTTGGCCGTTGGGGATGCGATTCGCACAGCGGGACGCGCCCGCTCGCGAATCGCATCCCAGGTCACTTACCCGTCCCGGTCCCCTGCTGTCATGTGCTGGCGCGCGCGGCTCCGCTCTCTAGGGCGCGCGCGCGCCAGCTCTCTGAGACTTAAAGGGCCAGTGCACCAATGATTGGTGCCTGGCCCAATTAGCTTAATTGGCTCCCACCTGCTCCCTGCCTTTATCTAGTCTCCTCCCTTGCACTCCCTTGCCGGATCTTGTTGCCTTAGTGCCAGTGAAAGCGTTCCTTGTGTGTTCCTTGCCTGTGTTTCCAGACCTTCTGCCGTTGCCCCTGACTACGATCCTTGCTGCCTGCCCCGACCTTCTGCTACGTCCGACCTTGCTTCTGCCTACTCCCTTGTACCGCGCCTATCTTCAGCAGCCAGAGAGGTGAGCCGTTGCTAGTGGATACGACCTGGTCACTACCGCCGCAGCAAGACCATCCCGCTTTGCGGCGGGCTCTGGTGAAAACCAGTAGCCTCTTAGAACCGGTCCACTAGCACGGTCCACGCCAATCCCTCGCTGACACAGAGGATCCACTACCCTGAAGCCGAATCGTGACAGTAGATCCGGCCATGGATCCCGCTGAGGTGCCGCTGCCAAGTCTCGCTGATCTTCCCACGGTGGTCGCTCAGCAATCGCAGCAGATTGCCCAACAAGGACAGCAGCTGTCGCAGTTGACCGCCATGTTACAGCAAATTCTGCCTCTGCTACAGCAGCAACCATCTCCTCCGCCAGCTCCTGCACCTCCTCCGCAGCGAGTGGCCGCTCCTAACCTCCGCTTGTCCCTGCCGGACAAATTTGATGGGGACTCCAGACTCTGCCGTGGATTTTTGTCTCAGTGTTCCCTGCATATGGAGATGTTGTCAGACTTGTTTCCTACAGAACGGTCTAAGGTGGCGTTCGTAGTAAGTCTTCTTTCAGGAAAGGCCTTGTCTTGGGCCACACCGCTCTGGGACCGCAATGATCCTGCCACAGCCACAGTCCAGTCCTTCTTTGCTGAAATCCGAAGTGTCTTTGAGGAACCTGCCCGAGCCTCTTCTGCTGAGACTGCCTTGCTGAACCTGGTCCAGGGTAATTCTTCCGTTGGCGAGTACGCCATACAATTCCGTACTTTTGCTTCTGAACTATCCTGGAATAATGAGGCTCTCTGCGCGACCTTTAAAAAAGGCCTATCCAGTCGCATCAAGGATGTGCTGGCCGCACGAGAGATTCCTGCCAACCTCCAAGAACTCATCCATTTGGCTACCCGCATTGACATGCGTTTTTCTGAGCGACACCAAGAGCTCCGCCAGGAAAAAGACTTAGATCTCTGGGCACCTCTCCCACAGCATCCTTTGCAGTCTTCGCCTGGGCCTCCCGCCGAGGAGGCCATGCAAGTGGATCGGTCTCGCCTGACCCAGGAAGAGAGGAATCGCCGTAGAGAAGAAAATCTCTGTCTGTACTGTGCCAGTACTGAGCATTTCTTGGTGGATTGCCCTATCCGTCCTCCACGCCTGGGAAACGCACGCACGCACCCAGCTCACGTGGGTGTGGCATCTTTTGCTTCTAAGTCTTCTTCTCCACGTCTCACGGTGCCCGTGCGGATTTCCCCTACAGCCAACTCCTCCATCTCAGCCGTGGCCTGCTTGGACTCTGGTGCCTCCGGGAATTTTATGTTGGAGTCCTTTGTTAATAGATTCAGCATCCCGGTGACCCGTCTCGTCAAACCGCTCTACATTTCCGCGGTCAACGGAGCCAGATTGGACTGCACCGTGCGTTACCGCACAGAACCCCTCCTGATGTCTATCGGACCCCACCACGAAAGGATTGAGTTCTTCATTCTCCCCAACTGTACCTCTGAGGTCCTCCTCGGTCTGCCTTGGCTCCGGCTTCATTCCCCCACCATTGATTGGACCACCGGGGAGATCAGGAACTGGGACTCTGCCTGCCACAGGAAGTGCCTCTCCCCCCCTCCCAGTCCCATCAGGCAAGCCTCTGTGCCTCCCCATGGCCCCCGTCCTGGTGTCACACTGCCCCGTGCCAGGCCTCGCCCTCTGCCCTCCCTCCCCATTCCCACTCCTGCTGTACTGCCTGCCGTTGAGGAAACCCTCCATTCTTTCCCGGTGTCCTCATCCCAGGGGAGGCAGTTACCGGACAAAGAGAAGGGGAGACCTAAGGGGGGGGGGTACTGTTACGCCTAGCGCTCCGGGTCCCCGCTCCTCCCCGGAGCGCTCACGGCGTCTTTCTCCCTGCAGCGCCCCGGTCAGTCCCGCTGACCGGGAGCGCTGCACTGTTTTGGCCGTTGGGGATGCGATTCGCACAGCGGGACGCGCCCGCTCGCGAATCGCATCCCAGGTCACTTACCCGTCCCGGTCCCCTGCTGTCATGTGCTGGCGCGCGCGGCTCCGCTCTCTAGGGCGCGCGCGCGCCAGCTCTCTGAGACTTAAAGGGCCAGTGCACCAATGATTGGTGCCTGGCCCAATTAGCTTAATTGGCTCCCACCTGCTCCCTGCCTTTATCTAGTCTCCTCCCTTGCACTCCCTTGCCGGATCTTGTTGCCTTAGTGCCAGTGAAAGCGTTCCTTGTGTGTTCCTTGCCTGTGTTTCCAGACCTTCTGCCGTTGCCCCTGACTACGATCCTTGCTGCCTGCCCCGACCTTCTGCTACGTCCGACCTTGCTTCTGCCTACTCCCTTGTACCGCGCCTATCTTCAGCAGCCAGAGAGGTGAGCCGTTGCTAGTGGATACGACCTGGTCACTACCGCCGCAGCAAGACCATCCCGCTTTGCGGCGGGCTCTGGTGAAAACCAGTAGTGGCTTAGAACCGGTCCACTAGCACGGTCCACGCCAATCCCTCTCTGGCACAGAGGGTCCACTACCTGCCAGCCGGCATCGTGACACAGCCATACTTAAACAGCCATTTTTGACGACCTTGGAGATCAGTGATTGGACATATAGTCAGTTATATAACAGATGCCTTGCCTGTCAGGAATTGCATTGCATGTGTGACGCTTGGTGGTCATCCAAGGCCTTCTAAAGGCAAGCTATACCAGTAGAGTGCCAACTTTAAAATTCATAACAAAACACAAGTGGGGAAAAATAAACCCTATAAATAGACCTCAATCTTAAAGGAGTTATCCACCATAAGGTGACTTTAGTACTTACCTGGCAGGCAGTAATGGACATGCTTAGGAAGGATATGCGCTTGTCTTGGGGCTAAATGGCTATGTTGTGAGATTACCAGAACACTGTGACTAGCTTTCTCTGAACTTGTATTTCCTGTTTTCAGTTTTCTTGTTTGCCTACAAATCCCATGATACCATTTTCCTCCTTCCCACACATCAGCTACCCCACCCATTGAAACATAAATGAGCTGCAGACCTGTGGTTTTCAATCAGAGTGCCTCCAGCTGTTGCATTACTTGCAGATTGCTCTCTCCACCCATTGAAGCAGACAGGCTCCCTATCATCAGCTGACTAGTGAGTCAGGTCTTGGCCGCATTGCAAGCTGGGAAAACTCCGAGACAGCAGTCATTTTGTATGCTGATAAAAATAAATATTGGGAGGAAAATCACAGAAGAATTGTGAGAAAACCGTCACACACAGGTACAGACACTATATTATGAACTACACTAACTTTACAGCCCCTGTAGCATAGTCAAATAAAAAAATTCCAGGAATACCCATTTAAAACTTTACCTTTACTGTATTAGTTAAAAATATATGGGTCAAAAGTTAAATTACTAATATTACCAAAACGAAATCTCAGTTATTTATATATAGAGCAGTGTTAAAGGGGTATTCTAGGGAAAAACTTTTTATATACAGTACAGACCAAAAGTTTGGACACACCTTCTCATTCAGAGTTTTCTTTATTATCATGACTATGAAAATTGTAGATTCACATTGAAGGCATCAAAACTATGAATTAACACATGTGGAATTATATATATAGCAAAAAAGTGTGAAACAACTGAAAATATGTCATATTTTAGGTCCTTCAAAGTAGCCACCTTTTGCTCTGATTACTGCTTTGCACACTCTTGGAATTCCCTTGTTGAGATTCAAGAGGTAGTCACCTGAAATGGTTTTCACTACACAGGTGTGCTGGTGTGGAGGAGGAGGTGTGATGGTGTGGGGGTGCTTTGCTGGTGACATTGTTGGGGATTTATTCAAAATTGAAGGCATACTGAACCAGCATGGCCACCACAGCATCTTGCAGCGGCATGCTATTCCATCCGGTTTGCGTTTAGTTGGACCATCATTTATTTTTCAACAGGACAATGACCCCAAACACACCTCCAGGCTGTGTAAGGGCTATTTGACCAAGAAGGAGAGTGATGGGGTGCTGTGCCAGACGACCTGGCCTCCACAGTCACCGGATCTGAACCCAATCGAGATGGTTTGGGGTGAGCTGGACCACAGAGTGAAGGCGAAAAGGGCCAACAAGTGCTAAGCATCTGTGGGAACTCCTTCAAGACTGTTGGAAGACCATTTCAGGTGACTACCTCTTGAAGCTCATCAAGAGAATGCCAAGAGTGTGCAAAGCAGTAATCAAAGCAAAAGGTGGCTAGAACCTAGAATATGACATATTTTCACACTTTTTTGTTATGTATATAACTCCACATGTGTTAATTCATAGTTTTGATTAGTGTTGCTCGCGAATATTCGCAATGCAAATTTTATTCGCGAATATTGCATATTCGCGAATATATCACTATATATTCATAATTACGAATATTCGTTTTTTTTTTTTTATTATCACAGCACACATCACAGTGATTATCCCTCTCTGCTTCCAGCTTGTGTGGTGTAAAGAAGGCTCTAATACTACTGTGTGAGACTAGTGTGCGAATTTTCGCATATGCGAAAATTTGCATATGCGAATTTTCGTATATGCGAATTTTCGCTTATGCTAATTTTGTATATGCTAATTTTTGCATGTGTTAATTTTCGCATGCCCAAATATTTCGCATATGCGAAAATAAGACGAGAATATTACGAATATGCGAATATTCGCGAATATCTGACGAATATTCGTCCATATATTCGCGAATATTCGCGAATTCGAATATGGCCTATGCGGCTCAACACTAATGCTCTCTACTGACATCTCTTCTTGTCTCGGGAACTGCACAGAGTAGAAGAGGTTTGCTATGGGGATTTGCTTCTACTCTGGACAGTTTCAGAGACACGTGTCATCAGAGAGCACTTAGACAGAAAAGAACAACTCAACTTCAGCAGCTCATAAGTACTGAAAGGATTAATATTTTTTAATAGAAGTAATTTACAAATCTGTTTAACTTTCTGGAGCCAGTTGATATATAAAAATATTTTTTTTCCTGGAATTCCCCTTTATTGCTTTGAATTTGCTGTGCAAATTTAACATCCCAAATCAGGGATAGCACTGTCATTACTGTCACAGTACCAATATGTAACTAGGGGCAGCAGTCCTCCAGTTTATAGGGCATTTTGGCAACACTAAATTTTAAATACATCCTTTGTTATAATGTAATATAATAAGCATAAATTGTACATATGTCAAATTTATGAGCTCTTAATAAAAAATAAAATAATTTTATGGACTCTATTTAACATAACATGATGCTAAAAATGAGGCCCACACAAAAGGGTCAAGAACACATGCATTTTCAGCATAAAAGGTTTATTTATTTAAAAAATAATAATAAAATAAAATACATACAAATTGGGTATCAAGGTAATCATTACTGACCTGAAGCATCAAGATAAGATGTAAGTTTGAACACATGGTGAACAGCATTTTTTTAAATTTCATCTATTTCATCAATTTTTTCAGTTGCACAGCATTTTATAGAAAAAAAATGAAGGGAGTCATTACAAAGTAAGATTGGTCCCACAAAAAACAAGCCCTTATATGGGTAGATGAAAAATGTAAGAATTATGGCTTTTAAAATGCAAGGTGGAAAAAATAATAATGCAAAAATGAAAAATCGCCTGCGTCCCGAAGGGGTTGTATCTATTGTAGACATATGTATAAGGTACATGAAACTGCTGTTCATGTGTCACATTTAAGCAGGAATTATATTCAGTCGAAAACGTGCAATACTTATGCATAAGTTGCCAGGATATAGGTAGAATGACTCTTTTTTGATATTTTATAGTACAGTGGTCCCTCAAGTTACAATATTAATTGGTTCCAGGATGACCATTGTATGTTGAAACCATTGTATGTTGAGACCATAACTCTATGGAAACCTGGTAATTGGTTCTGAAGCCACCAAAATGTCATCCAAAAATAGGAAAAAGTGAGGATTAAAGAAAAATAAGTAGATAACTAATATAGATAAAGCAAATCCTTCCATATAAAAGTAAGAAAGAGCTGCTGGGAGCTGTAAATCACTGTCTATGTCAGTGTTTCCCAACTAGAGTGCCTCCAGCTGTTGCAAAACTACAACTCCCAGCATGCCCGGACAGCCAAAGGCTGTCCGGGCATGCTGGGAGTTGTAGTTTTGCAACAGCTAGAGGCACCCTGGTTGGGAAACACTGGTCTATGTAAAGGACAGGAGCTTCTTCAGGGTCCTGTGCAGTACATGCAATGTCCTAAAAATGTAAAATGGAGCCGCCCTCACCTGGTGTCTAAAGGAGCAGCTAACCCTGGAACAGGTAAAGAGTACAGAACATGTAATACCTCCCTGTACTGTAGGGGGTGCTACCAGACACCAGTCAGTGCATGCACTTCAGTAATACAGGGGTTTTACCAGTAAATGCCCATTCTAATTGGTCGGTTCTTCCGGCCATTGACAGGTATCACAGATCTGGACTGTCTGTAGCATTGTATGTTGAGTCTGGTTTCAAGTTACAATGGTCCAGAAAAGACCATTGTATGTTGAAACTATTGTATGTTGAGGCCATTGTAAGTTGAGGGATCACTGTACATAAAGCAGGTCAAGGAGTGTTGTTATTATTTAATCACACTAGAAACTTATGTCAAGTGAACTTGATTTATTTCTATCTTATAAAGCAGCCATATGAGGAATGGATTCTTACAGTGACTCAAGGGTCACATACATTTTAAAGTCTGATGAACAATTTAGTAACAATTTGTTCTCATTGATCCCACAAGACTGACACAATGGCAGATCTGAATGAATCATTATTGAGATTTTAGATGAAACTATATTAACTGTAAAAAAAAAATGAAATATAAAAAAAAATGTAATTTAGGAGAACAAGCTTAACAGGCACTTTATAATTTGAAAATAGTTACCTTAATGGTTTTTTGTTTTTTGTGTTTTAATAATATAGATAAGTAAATATTAAAGGGGTATTCCAGGCAAAAACTTTTTTTTATATATCAACTGGCTCCGGAAAGCTAAATAGATTTGTAAATTACTTCTATTAAAAAATCTTAATCCTTCCAATAGTTATTAGCTTCTGAAGTTTTCTGTCTAACTGCTCATTGATGATGTCACATCCCGGGAGCTGTGCATGATGGGAGAATATCCCCATAGGAGCTGCACAGCTCCCGGGACGTGAGTCATCAGAGAGCAGTTAGACAGAAAACAACAACTCAACTTCAGAAGCTAATAACTATTGGAAGGATTAAGATTTGTTAATCGAAGTCATTTACAAATCTGTTTAACTTTCCGGAGCCAGTTGATATATAAAAAAAAAGTTTTGGCCTGGAATACCCCTTTAATTCTCATGTAAAATGTAACAAAGCTGTTAAAATTTAAAAAACTTACATTTAATAATATAAAAGGGAAAATATTAATACAATCAGGACTAAAAAAGATGTGTCTCTCATCGTTAAATAAATCAGATTTAGGGTACATTCACACATGCAGGATCTGCTGTATGTTTTCCTTGCATATTTTGTGCAGCTGATTTTGCTCCCGTTAACTTCAATGGGCAGCAAAATCAGCTGCACAAAATATACAGCAGCTCCAGTACATGTAAACGTACCCTAAGGGTATGTTCACTTGTGCATTTATTTGCTGCAGATCTGCTGCAAATTTTCTGCGGCAGATTTTACTGCCCATTGAATTCAATGGATAGCAAAATGTGCTACAGCAGATCTGCAGCCAAAAAAATGCATGAGTAAATGTACTCTAAATCAAGATTAAAATAATCAAGGTTAAATAAAGGGCCAGTGCCCTTCTGTGCCAATGCGAGCCACCAAATTGGCCGACATAATTGTTGACTGGTTAAGTGCAGAGACTGAAAAATACCTGTACATAG